>NC_091258.1:60394474-62894474 GCF_042477335.2 Ovis canadensis | reverse complement strand
GCCCTCCAGCCCCTCTTTTGAAGTGAAATTCATGCTGCCAACAAACCTTAAGTATACACTTGTCGAGTTTTGACAACTGTGTCCACTGTGTAAGGAAACTGTGTGACATCAAGATCTAGAGCATTGCCACCAGCCCAGACTGGTCCCCTCGTGCTCAATCTGTCCCCATCCCCACTCTGTAGGAAACAACCACTGTTCTGATGTTTTTCCATCAAAGACTAGTGTTGCCCATCCTGTAAGTTCACATAGAGTAATACAGTTCAGCAGAGCCATACAGTTGTTACGCTCTTGTCTGCGGCTTTTGTCCCTCCTCGTGCAGTTGTGCACGGGGCTGCCGGCGTCCGGTCTGCAGCACAGAGAGTCGCTAAGGCCAACTCCACCTCTTCCCACAGGGCGAGAGGCTGAGCCACGCGGTGGGCTGTGCTTTTGCGGCCTGCCTGGAGCGGAAACAGCGGCGGGAGAAGGAATGCGGGGTCACGGCTGCCTTCGACGCCAGCCGCACCAGCTTCGCCCGCGAGGGCTCCTTCCGCCTGTCTGGGGGCGGACGACCGGCGGAGCGAGAGGCCCAGGACAAAAAGAAAGGTGGGTGCTGCCCGGCGGGCGCGGCGGGGCATCGGATGGGCCGGGGGTGTGGCTAAGGGATCTGGTTTGAGCGAGGAAAGCAGAGGTTTACAAAGCAGAAAAGAAACCACAAAACAAAACCCAAAACAAGCCACCCCCGTACCCCCCCAAAAAAAAGCAAGGCATCGACCACGAAGTCTGGCTACAGTTTCTACAGCGTACTGGGGGTTAAGGCGCCCTTTGGGCAATATTCTACCGGCCACAAACCCTGGCAAAGCTCACCGAGCGCTTTATCATCTGCTAACCCAAGGAGGTTCCCAGGCTTTTCAAACTGTGTATCCACCCTGTTAATGGGTTGTCGAAGTCGAATTGCTGGGTTGTGGTTGGCATTTTAAGAAATAAAATAGAAAACGACAGGGAAATATCAGCGTAAGGGAATGTAGTAAGGGTAAATGTCGTTATGTACTTTCATGTCAGTGGGCCTGTGTGCATGGTGGGGGAGGGGGACGGGTTAACACCTGGCAAGCTCTTAACATTCTAGGTAAAGGCAAACAGTTTGTAAGTTCTCAAACTGTGTTTTTAAATATTTGAATGTATTATGTGTTGGGTCAAAACATAATTTTTAAATTTTTTTTACTGTGGATTTTAGTTTTTAAATTTTTGGAAAACACTGCTTAGAATTTACAAAGAATTTACCATTGGATTCAGGATAAAGACGACTGAAGAGATTTGACAAATATTAATAAAAAACGCCATGTTCAATCATGTATTGGATCCTGGATATTATATATGTATTCAATGTTCAATTCAATATATTTTTTGAATATATATATGTTGAAATGTATATTAATATCCATAAAGAATATGAGTAGAAATTGGAATATGGACTGTAGATTACCTAATGGTATCATATCCATGTTTAATTCCTCAAGTGAGAAATTATACTGTGATAAAATTCTTTACAAATTATCTATTTTACATATAGTAGTGTGTGTCTGTTAGTCTCAAACCCCTAATTCATCCCCCCTCCCACTTCCCCTTTGGTAACCATAGGCTTGTTTTCTATGTCTGTGAGTCTATTCGATGTCTGTTTGTTTGGTTTTTTCCTAATTTTATTTATTTATTTTTGGCTGTGCTGTCTTCTTTGTTGCGTGGGCTTTTCTCTAGTTGCAGCAAGCGGGGGCTTCTCTTGTTGCAGAGTCCAGGCTCTAGAGCTTGAGGGCTTCCGTGGTTGCAGCAAGTGGGCTGAGTTGTTTCTGCTCCTGGTCTCTAGAGCACAGGCTCAATAGTTGTGGTACATGGACTTAGTTGCTCTGGGGCATGTGGGATCTTCCCGGACCAGGGATGGAAACTGTGTCTCCTGCATTGGCAGGCAGATTCACTGAGCCACAAAGGAAGTCCTATTTCTGTTTTGTGAATAAGTTCATTTGTATCATTTTTTTAGATCCCACATACAAGGGACATCTTTGATATTTGGCTTTCTCTGTCTGACTTGCCTCACTTAATATGATCATCTCTAAGGCCATTCATGTTGCTGTAAATGGCATTATTTCACTCCTTTTTATGGCTGAGTAATATTCCATTGTAAATATATATATATATATATATATATATATATATATATACCATATATTCTTCATCCATTCATCTGTCAATGGACATTTACGTTATTTCCATGTCTTGGCTGTTGCGTGCAACTTAAATGTTGCAGAAAGACAATTGTGGAAGAAGAGACAGCTGGAATACCGTAACAAGTTAACACTGGGGAACATTGGTTAAGAGAACCTGTGTGCTCTGTGTTCCATTTTTACATCTTTTCTGTAAGCTTAAAACATTTCTAGCTAAAAAGTTAAGAAAACAAGTTTTTATCACTTGCTATAATATTCAGGTTTACAATGTCTGTTTTTCTTGGTAAATTATGGGACCGCTTACAAACCTCTTGACAAATTTAAAGATTTATTCACAGCTTACAAAATATTTTCTGTTTACATCGTCTATCAGAATTTGTAAAGAACTTTATCAGTGGCAAAGCAGATTACAAAGTATAGTTAACAGAGGGCCTGCATATATGATATTTTATTGTTTGCAAAAGAACACTGAGTGGGTAAGTTTACTACTTATATAGGATATTAGAATTCACCAAGAATGTCATTTGCTTTAGAATTTGCAATGGATTTTGCTGTTTGAATCCAAAGGATATTATAATTTCCAGGTAGAAAGCATTTTAGAGTTTGCACCGCTAAAGTGAGAATTTACAAAGTGTGGTATATGATTTGCTGAACACATCATGGGGTTTTGCCCAGTGATGCACTGATTCACAGTCTGGAGGCACCGAATGTCTACAAAAGAGCTCTCTTCAGTTCAGGAGATAGGGAACAGTGCCCTTTCCGCAAAGTTGTTTACCAAGCTTTTGTGGGATTCCAGAGCAATTGAACATTCACTGTCTCAACTGAGGCTCTCAGGAGGCCTGGGGAGGCAGCAGGGAGATGTTTATTCCAAGTTCAGTTGGGGAAACTGCAGCCCAGAGATAAGAGGAGACTTTCTGAGGCCCCAGGTGGTGGGGGCAGAAGTGGTTTAGTGGTTCTAACCCGTCCCAGCCTGGTTCCACTGCCCCCAGCCTGACCTGGAGAAGGAAATGGCAACCCACTCCAGTATTCTTGCCTAGAGAATCCCATTGACAGAGGAGCTTGGTGGGCTGCCGTCTACGGGGTCGCACAAAGTCGGACACCACTGAAGCGACTTAGCAGCCGCAGCAGCAGCCTGACCTGGGGGAGAGCCTCATCGCCCCCTCGTGGACGATGGGAGAAGCGCTGGGCAGCCTCCCTGCCTTCCTTGTGCTAAGTCACTTCAGTTGTGTTTGACTCTTTGCGACCCCATGGACTGTGGTCCTGATGCCGGGGCTCCAGCACTGGCGAACGACGAGCTGATCTGCGTGCAGAGGGCACTGATGCTGTCGCTGCCACTGGCCCCAGGCGGCTCCATCTCAGGCACTGGGAGGTCAGGGAACAGGCCCAGGCTCTGCCCTTGACCCCAGTTCTGCAGGTGGCCCTCACAAGGTGTGTGGGTCGTGATTCACTCTGCAGTAACTAAATGGCCATGGCCACAGAAATAGCTGTGCATGTGTGTGTGTGTCACACCTGAGTGGTACAAGAGCCAAGCAGTATGTGACTTGGCGCCTCCATGCACAACTGCACGACGAGGGATAAAACCCACAGACAAGAGCATAATACTGTATGGCTCCGTTGAACTGTATACTCTATGTGAACTTACAGATTGGGCAAAAGTAGTCTGTGATGAAAAAATACCAGGACAGCGGTTGTTTCTGAGGCAGTGGGGACCGACTGAGCACGAGGGGATGGGCTGGGTTGGTGGCAATGTTCTAGAGCTTGATGTTACACAGTGTATACAGTTGTCAAAATTCACAAATGTAAACTTAAGGTTTGTAGCCAGCATGGGGCTCCTCTGTCTGTGGGATTCTCCAGGCAAGAACACTGGAGTGGGTTGTCATGCCCTCTTCCAGGGGATCTTCCAACCCAGGGATCAGACCCGTGACTCATACCTCCTGCATTGGCAGGCAGGTTTTCTACCACTAGTGCAGCCTGGGAAGACCCTGAGTTTAACCTCACTAGCACTCATCTTCCCTGGTGGCTCAGACAGTAAAGAATCCTCCTACAATGCGGGAGACCTGGGTTCAATCCCTGGGTTGGGAAGATCCCCTGGAGGAGGGCATGGCAACCCACTCCAGTGTTCTTGCCTGGAGAATCTCCACAGACAGAGGAGCCTGGCGGGCTACAGTCCATGAGGTCACAAAGAGTTGGACACGACTGAGTGACTAACACACACACGCGCAAAGCACTCGGGCTGTGGCTCAGGTGCGGCCACTTGGGAGGATGGCTGTGTGTTTGTGTATAGATAGGAGTGAGGGAACCCTGCCATTTGGTGCTGAGTGGGGAGACCAGGTACCCACCGAGGACAAAGAGCAGCCCCAGAGGGGAGCGATCCCAAGCTGAGAGATTGAAACAATCTGGAAAACTCCTCAGAGCAAGTGTGCCAAGCTGGCTCTAGAACAGCGGGTAGCAACTGAAGGAATGGAGGAGGTACTTGAGGCGGGAAGAGTGGTGGGAGGCAGACAAAGAACGGAGCAGATGGAATGACGGAGGATGACAGCGTGATGTGGAGAGAGCAGGCCAGAGGAAGAGGCAGGCTAGCACAGTCGTGTGGAGCTCAGATTGTGGAATCAGCCTGCCCCTTCCTTCACAGTGTGGCTCAGGCAAGTCACTTGCCATTGCTGGGCCTCAGTTACCACATCTGTAAAATGGGGATAAAGATAGTTTCAACCTCATTGGGTGGTGGTGAGGATTGAACGAATTCATCCTTTCAAGGCACTTGGAACACTGCCTGATACATTGGTCATGCACCAAAGAAGTGTTTGTTAAATTGATTAGAAAGGGAGACAGGCAATCTCTGAGGGAGAAATAGCAGAAGCAGCAGAGGAAGATGGATGGAGGACAGAAAGCTTGAGACACACAGAGGGTCAGGTTGGGTGATGACTCCCCACGGGCCTCCTGGGGAAAGTGGTCTTGGCTTGAGTGGGGATGAGGGACATTTTAGGGCTCTGACCAGTTTGTCTTAAGGCCAGGGCACATGGGGTAAGAAAGGCAGCATTGGAAAATAATCAAGGGGACTGAGGAGGGGCCCCATGCCAAGGGGAGGTATCTAACCATCTCTCTCCCCCATGTCTCTAGCAGAAGCAGCAGCTGCCCCAACTGCGGCTCCTGGCCCTGCCCAGCCTGGGCACGTGTCCCCAACACCAGCCACCACATCCCCTGGTGAGAAGGGTGAGGCAGGCACCCCAGTGCCTGCAGGCACCACTGCGGCTGCCATCCCCCGGCGCCATGCCCCCCTGGAGCAGCTGGTTCGTCAGGGTTCCTTCCGTGGGTTCCCAGCACTCAGCCAGAAGAACTCACCCTTCAAACGGCAGCTGAGCCTACGGCTGAATGAGCTGCCATCCACGCTGCAGCGCCGCACTGACTTCCAGGTGAAGGGCACAGGTGAGCCCAGGACTCAGCAAGAAGGAACATTGGGATCAATGCCCCTGACTGTTCTGAGCAACAGATAGGGAAGAGATGATACACATCACGATTGATTAACACAGTCTGCCACAGGCAAAGGAAAGGTGGAACGCATCGTGATCAATTAGCAATGTCTGCCATCAGTCTGGGCAAGGAGAGAGGAAGTGTAAGCTGTGATCCATTAGCAATGTCTGCTCCGGGTAAGGGATAGCACAAAGGTGGCTTAAGTCATGATCAGTTAGTACTGTCCGCTGTAGTTAGGGACAGGAGAGAGGTGGCATACATAATGACTGACGAAAACTTCCGTGGGCAGGGGAGAGGAGAGCAGCTGGGCCCAGATGCCGTGCTGTTGCTCAGGAGACTGAAGCACCATAGGCTAATGCTTCCTTCCAAGCTTTTGACCAGTACAGCCATGAGATACAGGTGAAGGATACAGGTTCAGAGGAATGTCTGTTTAGGGCAGGGAGAACAGAGTGATGGCAGACATCACGGTCTCCTTACTTTCTTGTCATGAACAAGAAAAGGGAGTAAGGTGGCACACCACATGATTACCAAAATTTGTTTTGGGCAAGCAAGAAGAGAGAGCAGGATCGTTACATTTTGCTCAAGAGATGAATCCCAGAATTTGGCTTATGGAAGCAGGAGACGAAGGGCACAAGTAGCCTGGGGATCATGGAATCAGAGAGCACAGTGACAGGTTTGTCATGTTGCTTGTGGATAAAGGACTGTGGGAGGCAGAACCCATTGTTATTGATTAGACATGCCTTCCTGGGAGAGTGACAAGGCAAAAGGTAGTGTGTCATCATTGATTAGCAATGTCTGCCACCCTGGTGATAGGAGAGAGGCAATACAAATGTCCTTTTTTGTTGGAGGAAAGATGGAATTACCAGTCCTTTCTTACAGCATTTGGCCAGTAGAGCCATGAGGTCTTGCCAGGTGAGGGGTAAAGGGAGCAACAGTTTAACAGGAGAAAAGCATCGTGTTTGATTACTAATGTCTGCCATGGACCAGGAAAAGGAGAGAGACGGCGTATGTCGTGATTTAAAAACAACGTCTGCCATGGGGAAGAGAGAAGAGAGGTGGCAGGGAACTGTGTTTTGCCCGAGGGAGACAGGCTGGAGGGCTGCCTTTCCTCCCAGCTGTCAGTGAAGTCATGCGGTCTGGCTCGCTCTCCTGTTACCATATGCCAGATCTGTGACACCTCCCCCTTACGGCCCCTGGGATTGGTGTGGGAGGTGTTGATCTGTATCCAGGAGGCTGGGCTAGTCCAAAAGGTGACTGCAGAGCAGGTGCCAACGCTTGTTGGGAATGACGCACGCTCACTCCATATCCTGCAGCTCACTCCCGTGTCCTGCACACACCCTCGCATTTGCTGTCTTCATTAAGCAGCCTGCCAGTAAGCACACCCCCAGGGCTCTCACATCTGCTCTCTGAGGGGGCAGACACCCCAGACTTCATGTGGAGGCCTCGAGTGCCTGTAGCCAATTGCACACTTGCCTGGATGTGACTTGCTACCCAGAAATTTCATAGACTCACACAGATGTCCCACTCTGCTGCGGGTATCATGCTCGGAAGTCACGCACTTAGAGAGAGACGCAACCGAAAGTCACACACACACACACAGAAGTTGCAGAACCAGGTGTGACCATTATACATACTTAGAAAACACATAATCAATACAAACTGTTATATATTGAACAACCAAGGCCCTGCTGTATAGCACAGGGAACTATTAATATATTCAATATCCAGTAATAAACCATAATGGAAAAGAATATGAAAAAGAATTCACACACACATATATCCATGGATGTATGTATAACTGAATCACTCTGCTGTCACACACTGCTTGACTCTCGTACCACTCAGGTGTGACACACACACGTGGCCATGGCCGCTTGGCTACTGCAGAGTGAGTGGGCTGACACACACACCTTGTGAGGGCCACCCGCAGGGCTGGGGCCAAGGGCAGGGCCTGCTCACTGACCTCCGCCCTTTCCTGACCTCCCAGTGCCTGAGATGGAGCCGCCTGGGGCCAGTGACAGCGACAGCATCAGTGCCCTCTGCACGCAGATCAGCTCGTCGTTCGCCAGTGCTGGAGCCCCGGCATCAGGGCCCCCGCCGGCCCCTACAGGTAGATGCCGCCCTTCCCCTGAGCCAGAGCCCTGCAGTGCTGCTCCCGCCTCCCCCTGCTTCTTTCAGGACCACTGCAGAGACTCTGGGAATCTTGGAATCCCACAAGCTTGGAACCCTGGGTCATCTCAGAGCTATGAGATTGCCATAGAAACCATAGATTACCATAGATTCTATTACCATAGAATCCATAGGTTACCATGGATCATTCAGGATCACCCTAAAATCATGGAATCAATCACTGTAGCACCATGGAATCATCTGTGAGCCATGGATCATTTAAGAGCTATGAATCATCGTAGAATCGTAGAATCTGCCACTTTGGAACCATGCACCATCTTAGGTCATTTCAGGGACATGGATTCATCCTAGAACCATGAAATAACATAAGAATTACGGGATTAGAACTTTAGAACCATGGGATCAATGTTTAAAACCTTCCTGTCTTAGAATTGTAAAATCTAGACACCTACAGTCTTTGAATCACAAGATATTAGAGCCTAATACATTTGGAGCCACAAAACCTTGGAATCTCACAGCCTCGAAAGCAGACTCTCTGAGAAAATAATGCCAGACAATCCCCCTCAAGCCACATGCTTATCCCAGAACCAGCGAAGCACCTTGGAATTCCAAACAATGTAAATTTAGAACTCTAGAATCTTCGAAAACGCAAACTTAAAACTACTGAAACTTGCCCACCATGTTAGAATAGTACATTCTGAGAAAGAGCCATGTGATCTTAGAATCTTAGCCTTCTAAAGCAATACTGTCAAAATATTAGAGCCAAGGGTAATATTGAAAAGTATTTAATAACAGGTTTGTTACTGACCAACCAGAAGGGAAACCAGCCTGGGTGATTGTCACCCTTGCCTATATTTTTCCATCTCAGGACCTTAGAATCTCAGAACTGAATTTTCTGAGAGCTGTGTGACCTTATGTGGTTCAGGAGGGGTCAAGTCATTTGTCCAAAGTCCGTGCAGTTAATGAGGAGCCAGGCTAGAGGCAAGGCAGGCAGCCTGGTGCAGCATCTGGTCCCCAGCCTGGGGTTCTCTCTGCTGCAGCCCACGCCCCCTAACTGCCCCTCTTCTCTCTCCAGGGACTTCTGCCTGGGGTGAGCCCTCTGTGCCCCCTGCAGCTGCCTTCCAGCCCGGGCACAAGCGGACCCCTTCGGAGGCCGAGAGGTGGCTGGAGGAAGTGTCCCAGGTGGCAAAGGCGCAGCAGCAGCAGCAGCAGCAGCAGGCGGCCCCTGTGCCCACTGTGCCCCCCAGCCTGCAGCCCTTCCCTGCCCCCGTGGGGCCCTTCGACGCCACACCTGCCCAGGTGGCTATGTTCCTGCCGGCCCCGCACATGCAGCCCCCTTTTGTGCCCGCCTACCCGGGCTTGGGCTACCCACCCATGCCCCGTGTGCCTGTGGTGGGCATCACCCCTTCACAGATGGTAGCCAACGCCTTCTGCTCAGCCGCTCAGCTCCAGCCCCAACCCGCCACCCTGCTCGGAAAAGCTGGGGCCTTCCCACCCCCTGCTGCCCCCAGCGTTCCTGGGGGCCAGGCCCGTCCACGCCCCAATGGGGCGCCCTGGCCCCCAGAGCCAGCACCGGCCCCGGCCCCTGAGTTGGACCCCTTTGAGGCCCAGTGGGCAGCACTAGAAGGCAAACCTGCTGTGGAGAAGCCTTCCAACCCCTTCTCGGGCGACCTGCAGAAGACCTTCGAGATTGAACTGTAGCCCGAGCCGCCCTGCCCACCTCATCATCTCTGGGTGCCCCACACCTGGGAGTGGAGGCCCAACCTCTCCTCTAGTCCTGCACCCTCCATGGCCCCTCTAACCCCTTCTCTCGACCACCTCCCACAACCACTATGGAACTGACATTGTGACGCCCAGGTTGCAGCGGGATGGAATTCAGGGACGGACCCAGCCTGGCTAAGGGACTCATTTCTCTGCCAGTCTTAGGCTGGCACAACCTCCTCTCCCCTCACTCCAGACACAGGGGGATGGCCACAGTCCCACTGAGCACCTTGGTTTGAGCTACATTTCCCAGTTTCTGTTGTTGACCTTCCCTACCTTCCAGTGTTGGGTGGGATGGAGGCAGGATACCCACCTAGGGGCCCTCCTGGGCCCCACATGAGTGCCCATCCCCAAGTCTGATCATCCCACCCCCATACACAGCACAAGCAAAGGGCTTCCTTCTGCCCACCTGCTGCGTTCACTGCCAATGCTGTGCTCACCCCTCCCCTCCCCTCGGGGGCCCACCTCTTCTTTGGACCAAGGTCTCAAGGGGATAGGGGGCCAAGTTGGGAGGCCAGGAGGTGGGGTAGGAGGAAGGGGAAAGGGAAGAAGAAGAAGCTCAGTTACCTCACGTCGGTGCCCGCTGGGGAGGGGCTCCAGGAAGAAGGAAGGGGTGCCTGGCGGGTACTTTTCTATCTTTTATTTCCAGATTTTTTTGTATCTAAACTTGCAGATTTGTATTATACAAGGACAACCAATAAAGGAAGAATATAATGGTGCCCCTCGAGAAAGCAGGGTGTGTGTCCAGGGGAGACGGTGTGGAGACCAAGCCTTTCCTCCCAGTCACCTAAAACCAAAGGCAGTAAAAAGGGCCTCCCTGCGAATTAGCCTCTGAGTCATAGCATGGTAGCAGGTAACACTGACCTAGGACTCAAGAAGTGGATATTAGTGGGCACCCCAAATTAATCACCCCATTTCTGAGTCTACAGATTTTGAACCAAAGAATTATGTAAATATATATGTGTGTGTAATGGCACCCCACTCCAGTACTCTTGCCTGGAAAATCCCATGGACAGAGGAGCCTAGTAGGCTGCAGTCCATGCGGGCTTGAAGAGTCGGATACAGCTGAGCGACTACACTTTCACTTCTCACTTTCATGCATTGGAGAAGGAAATGGCAACCCACTCCAGTGTTCTTGCCTGGAGAATCCCAGGGATGGGGGAGCCTGTTGGACCTCTCTGGGGTCGCACAGAGTCGGACATGACTGAAGCAAAGCGACTTAGTAGCAGCAGCATATATATATATAATCTGCTTCTAATAAGTGTCGTATTAATATTTTAAATAATTAGGTTTGGAATAGCACAGCTTTGAGCTGGCTTCATGTTCCACCAATTGCATTTTCCATAGCAGGTCAAAGTGTCATTTGACATGGCAGCATGTTTTTAAGTTTCTCTATTAGTTTCCTGGGTTCCTTGATAACAATCTATAAAGTCATATATTTAAAAATATATACTATATAGATGACATGTTTAATCCTTTATAGCTCTTTAAAATGAGGAGGCTGGTCTCAAGAAACCCAACCCCATATATTCATTTGATAAATCAGAAAATTGAGTCACTTACCCAAGGTCACACATCTGACTAGTGGAGGAGCTGGGATTCAACTCCAGCTTCTGGTTGACCTCAAGGCCAGTCATTGAACCACCAAGCTGTGAGGGGAGAAGCCTAGGATCTGGCCTCAAGGGTTTACATTACATCCCATCAACCAGCTGGATCCTGGACTAGGGAACCCGTGACAGATGGTCTGCCTGGGCACCAAAGAGGGCTCCTAGGGAGCAAGCAAAGGACTCTGCTTGGAAGGAGCTGTGCTTCAATCCAAGCCTCTGCAGATGCTATTTCTTCTGCCTACAATACCTTTCCTGACACTGCACCTTCTCCAAGAAGAATGCTGGACCAATACTCATTCTTTTTAAAAACTTTTTTTGTATTGCAATTTGCTTTATTTGGGGGCTCCCCTGGTGGCTCAGACAGTGAAGAATCTGCCTGTAATACAGGAAACCTGGGTTCAATCCTTGGGTCTGGAAGACTTCCTGGAGGAGGGAATGGCCACCCACTCCAGTATCCTTTTCTGGGAAATCCCACGGACAGAGGAGCCTGGCAGGCTACAGTCCATGAGGTCACACAGAGTCGGACGTGACTGAGTGACTAACACTTGCTTTATTTTCCCCTAATAATAGAATGCCCTGGATATGCCATTTCATATCGGTGAGTCAGATAAAGATCCGTGTCAGCCCTCCGTTAACAGTTCACAGGACGCTACTCATTCTTCAGGCCTCAGTTCAAAGATCTCTTTGTAGAGGTGAAGCCTCTTCCAAGGTCCCGCCCCCATCCAATCCTTTCAAAACTCTGTCACCCTTCAGGCCAAGTCTGGAGCACTCAGTCTCCAGTTGGGTCCTCCAGGGCCCTGAGCGTCTCCCATCCTGGCCCTAACTCCTGTTTCTCCCAGACCAGGCCCGACCCACCCTGCGCTGTCACTATCTGATCTCCCAGTGGACTATGGGTGAGGGATGGGTCTGGGGTTGTCTTGGTCATTTTGATGTCCGGGCACAAGGCCAGGCCCAGAAGAGGTCGTTTCAGCAATTCACCTCTACAAACCACGGGCGAGTGAGAGAGGCAGAAAGAGCCCAGGACTCGGAGGTGATGCGAATCACTGGTATGATGGGGAAACAGGCCACGCAGCACACAGAAAATCAAGGACAGAGTCAAGACCGTCGTCTTCCATGCCAGAGGCTGACCTTTACAGAAAACCATTCTTCCCTGTGCCCAAAGCAGTCTTTCTCAGACGCCCTCCGCCCGCGCGCTCGCGCGCGCGCGCGCGCGCGCACACACACACACACACACACACACACACGAAGCCCCCCTCCCCACAATCCCCGTTGAAGCAGATGTGGAGTTCCGCGGACCCGTTATCTCCCAAAGACCTCCCACGGCCTCCTCTTTGCCAGTTTCCCCATCTTCCCTCCCACGCCCAAAGAAGACTCTCAGAATAGACCCAGGGACGCGGAGTTAGCGCCACCGCCCTCCCCAGTGACCTCGTCCCACCTGACACCACGTGATCCATCCCCCCCCCACGCCCCGCCCGCATCGAGGTCATCTTCGGGGAGACGTGCAGCTCAGGATGCTTGAGCGCCCCCCTTCCCGCCTCTTTGGAAAGCTCCGCCCCCCCAGACCCAAACCCCCGCCCCCCACTCCCACCCCGGCGCCCCCTCTCCAGGAACAGTAGGCGGTGGCCAGGGCTATTTTGGGAAATTCCACACCAGACTGCGCTTAGCGCTCCGCCCCCTTCCCGGAGCGCCTCCGAAAGCCGCTCGCTGCGCCGCGGGCTCCTGCGCAGGACTGAGAGCGGCCCCCCGCTCCGCTGACGATCAGCGGCTCCCCGGGGCTGCTTCCGCCACCCTACGAAGGGGACGCGCCGCCCTTGGGAAACCTTTCCCCGTACAAACAACCCCCATCTCCCCGCTCCGCCCTGAACGCGCGGTTCCTATCTCCGGCTCCTGCGAGGCCAAGGCGATCCCAGAGCGCAGTAGAACAGCGCCCCCGTGTGGCCTTGTCCTGCGGAACTCGCAGAAGGGCCGGATTAGTGGAGAGACCCGCCCAACCCGTGCTAAGGTTTTAGTAGGAAAAGTGTTTAAGGAAACAGCAAAAAAAAAAAAAAAAAAAAAACCTAGTGTCACGGTCACGAACAACATGATCCTTTAGGAAGTCCTCTCTGACTTCTCATCTGAATCTCCTGCAGCCACTTAGGCTTCCCCCATCCCTGCCCTGACCCCTGTGCCTGTATCTCCCCCGTCCCGGCCCTGAGCTCTGGGTAGTCTTAGTCACCACCGTGTCCCCAGCATCGTCCAGGGCAGTACAGTGAAAGGCTCAGACGACCTGCGGGGCACCTCCTAGGGAGCATTCATTTGCTTCCTCACCCGGACGGTGCTTAGTTTTGGTGACGTGTAATCTACAGATCATAAAATCCACCTGTTTTAAGTGATGTGCTGTTACTGAGTGATGATTGTTTACAGTTATACAGCCATCCCCACAATCCAATTTTAGAACGTTTCTGTCAGCCAAAGAAGATCTCTCCTGTCGTGCCCTCTTTCAGTCCATTCCCATTCCCGTTCCCAGCCTCAGCCCCAGGCAACCACTGATTACTTCCCACTACTTTGTATTCTTCTCTTTATTTTACAAGCATTTTCGGAATGCTTGCTTCTGTTAGGTATTGAGTGTCGAGAATACTTAATGACACACACAGGTCCTGCCCTCAGGGGCCTCAGAGTCCGATTGGGTCCCACGGCTAATGGGAAAATAGGCCTGGTCCCTCACTCCTTTGGAGAAGGCAATGGCACCGCACTCCAGTACTCTTGCCTGGAAAATCCCATGGACGGAGGAGCCTGATAGGCTGCAGTCCATGGGGTCGCTAAGAGTCGGACACGACTGATCGACTTCACTTTGACTTTTCACTTTCATGCATTGGAGAAGGAAATGGCAACCCACTTCAGTATTCTTGCCTAGAGAATCCCAGGGACGGGGGAGCCTGGTGGGCTGCGGCCTATGGGTTGCACAGAGTTGGACACGACTGAAGCGACTTAGCAGCAGCAGCAGCCTCATTCCTTCCTTCAAAAATATGTATTGAACACCTGTGCCAGCTACTGTTCTAGACCCTGGAGATATAGCACTAGGGTTAAGGAGAGGAAAAAAACCTTGTTTTGCTGGAGCTGATATTCTAATGAGAGGATTTAAAAAATAAGTATATATGTGATATAATGGCTGGTGATGAAAAGTATTGTGAAGACGATAAACCAGGGGAGGAGGTAGCGATTTTTTTTTTTTTTTGACCCACCACAAGGCTTGTGGGATGGAACCTGGGTCCCATGTAGTGGAAGTGCAGAGTCCTAAACTCTGGACTGATTGCCAGGGAATTTCCAGTGTTCAGTTTTACTTATTTATTGGCCCCTCTGCATGACACATGGGATCTAGCTCCTCCACCAGGGATTGAACCGGAACCCCCTGCATTGGAAGCACGGAGTCTTAACCACTGGAGCACCAGAAAAGTCTCCCCAGGGGTGCAGTTTTAGAGTGGTCAGGGAGCAGCTCTCTAAGAAGAAAACATTTGATCAGGGACCTGACTGAAATGAAGGAGTCAAGCCTGTATCTGAGGGAACAATGTATAAACACTCCACCAACACTGTTTATATGCAAGAGACCCCCTGCAAGTCACAGATAACTGGATGAAAGGGATAGCAATCCATCCAAAGGGGCACTTGGGACATTTGGGGCTGAATTGTCCTGTACACTGAAGTCCATTTGGCATACCTAACCACCCCAGGTTTATAAATGCCTTTAGAACAGGTCTCAAAGTTTGGTCCAGGATACCCTGGGAGTTCCCCAGATCTTTTGTCCACAAAGTTAACATTATTTTCGTAATAATACCAGGATGTTTTTTGGCCGGCCCACTCTCGTTTTCTCTTGAATGTACAGTAGAGTTTTTCAGAAGCTCTGGGACATGTGATGATGTCATTGCTCTGCCAGCTGATGGAATATGTGCTTGTGGATTCCTGTATATTCAAAGTATCAGTTCTAAGTTTTAATACAGTGACTTGACACTCACAACAGTAAATATCAATAGTTATAACTTTTTTGGCAGAGCCGTGTGGCATGTGGGATCTTGGATTTCTGACCAGGGATCAAACTCTCGCCCCCTGCATTGGAAGCACAGAGTCTTAACCACTGGACTGTCAGAGACATCCTAGCCCATATAAATAAAAGCTCTTTGGGGTCCTCATCACTTTTAAGAGTGTAAAAGGGGCTTTGACATAAAAATTCCAGAACAGGGAAGGATGGGAGGAAGGAACGGTTAGGGAGTTTGGGATGGACATGTATACGCTGCTTTGTTTAAAATGGATAACCAATAAAGATTTATTGTATAGCACATGGAACTCTGCTCAATGTTACATGGTTGCCTGGATGGGAGGGGAGTTTGCGGGAGAATGGATACATGTATTAGTATGGCTGTCTCTTCTTTGTTCACCTGAAACTATCACAACATTATTAATTGGCTATCAGTTCAATTCAGTTCAGTCGCTCAGTCATGTCGGACTCTTTGTGACCCCGTGAATCGCAGCATGCCAGGCCTCCCTGTCCATCACCATCTCCCGGATTTCACTCAGACTCACGTTCATCAAGTCCGTGATGCCAACCAGCCAACTCATCCCTGGTCGTCTCCTTCTCCTCCTGCCCCCAATCCCTCCCAGCATCAGAGTCTTTTCCAATGAGTCAACTCTTCACGTGAGGTGGCCAAAGTACTGGAGCTTCAGCTTCAGCATCATTAATTGGCTATAGCCTAATAAAAAATAAAAAGTTTAAAGTTTGAAAAAAATTAAAAGATAGAAAGTGAAAAAACTAAAATAGATAACCAACAAGGACTACTGTAAAGCACATGGAATTCTTCTCAGTGTTACATGACAGCCTGGATGGGAGGGGGTTTGGGGGAGAATGGATACATGTATGTGTATGGCTGAGTCCCTTCTCTTTTCACCTGAAACTCACAATATTGTTAATTGGCTATGCATGCATGCATACTAAGTCGCTTCAGTTCAGTTCAGTTCAGTTCAGTCGCTCAGTTGTGTCTGACTCTTTGTGACCCCATGAACCTCAGCACGCCAGGCTTCCCGGTCGATCACCGACTCCCGGAGTTTACCCAAACTTATGTCCATTGAATCAGTGATGCCATGCAACCATCTCATCCTCTGTCATCCCCTTCTCCTCCTTTCCTCAATCTTTCCCAGCATCAGGGTCTTTTCCAATGAGTCAGCTCTTCACATCAGGTGGCCAAAGTATTGGAGTTTCAGCTTCAACATCAGTCTTTTCAATGAACACCCAGGACTGATTTCCGATAGGATGGACTGGCTGGATCTCCTTGCAGTCCAAGGGACTCTCAAGAGTCTTCTCCAACACCACAGTTCAAAAGCATCAATTCTTCGGTGCTCAGCCTTCTTCACAGTCCAACTCTCACATCCGTACATGACCACAGGAAAAACCATAGCTTTGACTAGACAGACAAAGTAATGTCTCTGCTTTTTAATATGCTATCTAGGTTGGTCATAACTTTCCTTCCAAGGAGTAAGTGTCCTTTAATTTCAAGGCTGCAGTCACCATCTGCAGTGATTTTGGAACCCCCAAAAATACAGTCAGTCATTATTTCCATTGTTTCCCCATCTATTTGCCATGAAGTGATGGGGCCTGATGCCATGATCTTAGTTTTCTGAATGTTAAGCTTTAAGCCAACTTTTTCACTCTCCTCTTTCACTTTCATCAAGAGGCTTTTTAGTTCCTCTTCTCTTTCTGCCATAAGGGTGGTGTCATCTGCATATCTGAGGTTATTGATATTTCTCCCAGCAATCTTGATTCCAGCTTGTGCTTCTTCCAGTCCAGCATTTCTCATGATGTACTCTGCATATAAGTTAAATAAGAAGGGTGACAATATACAGCCATGACGTACTCATTTGGAACCAGCCTTTTGGAATTAAGTCACTTCAGTCATGTCCAACTCTTTGCAAGCCTATGGACTGTAGCCTGCCAGGCTCCTCTGCCCACAGGATTCTCCAGGCAAGAATACTGGAGTGGGTTGCCATGCCCTCCTCCAGGGGATCTTCCCTACCCAGGGATCAAACCCATGTCTCCAGTGGCCCCTGCAATGCAGGCATATTCTTTACCACTGGGCCACCAGGGAAGCCCCTAATTGACCCAATACAAAATAAAAAGTTTTTTACAAAATCCAGAACAGCTGCCTTTAGCAACCCTTTCCCAAGTCATTGTGACAATCACCAAATATCCCACACATTTTGAAAAGGCTGCCAGGCACTGCCCCCGGGTGAAAATACAGCCATCAGTTGTTGAAAGCCACCTCGAGTCTCTGCCCTTAGGCTTCTGGCAGAGGATGCTAAATTGAACTTTTCCCAGGACCTCCAGAATTGGTACTAGGTCCAAAGATGGGAACAAAAGCAGCCAACTACCCCACTGCCTCAGTTCAAGATCCCCACAATAGGAACCAGCCACCTACCTTGAAAACTTGACACAAGGCTAGCCTAATCTCCCCCAGAAAATGATGGGAAAAGGAAAGTTAGTGTCATCTTCTTTGGAGGGAAATGAAAGGGTAGAGTACTCAGGAGAAGCTGGAACTTCCCTCACCCATGAAATCTGAATCTGGTTTCAGCTGAAGTTTTCTTCCCCTCAAATACTTGTTAGGAAGAACGAAGTCTATGGAAGAGTTGAGAGAAACGGTGCAATGAACGCCAGCATACCCTCTGCCTTAGCAGGCACGCTTGCTAAGCTGATTCAGTTAGTCTGACTCCTGGGGCCCCGATGGACTGTGGCCGGCCAGGCTCCTCTGTCTGCGGGATTCTCCAGGCAAGAGTACTGGAGTGGGTTGCCATTTCCTTCTCCAGGGATCTTCCCAACCCAGGGATGGAACTACTGTCTCCTGCATCAGCAGGCAGGTTCTTTACCACTAGCGCCACCTGGGAAGCCAAAGAATAAGCAGTTGTTAATGAGATGGCTGGATGGCATCACGGACTCGATGGACGTGAGTCTGAGTGAACTCCGGGAGTTGGTGATGGACAGGGAGGCCTGGCGTCCTGCAATTCATGGGGTCGCAAAGAGTCAGACACGACTGAGCGACTGAACTGAACTGAACATTTCATGCTGTTTCCCTTCTTTCTCTGTATAGCCACGTGTGCTCACACATATATGAACATTTGCTGAACCATACCGAGGCTTGGCTGCTAAATACTTCAGCCTGTATCCTCTAAGATGAGGCCATTCTCTTACAGAGTGAAAGTAAAAGTTGATAGAACCATTATACTATTATCACACCCAAAAAATGGGAGCAATCATTTCAGAAAATAATCTAGTGTTCAAGACTGTGTTTTAAAATGAGTGAAAATGAGAGAAACAGGGACCTCCCTGGTGGTCCAGTGGTTAAGAATCTGCCTTCCAATGGAGAGGACATGGGTTTGATCCCTGGTTGGTGAACTAAGATCCCACATGACCCAGGGTAACTTAACCCAGGGGCCACAACTAGAGAGTCTGAGCCCTGAAACTCTTGAAGCCCACACTCTCACAACAAGGGAAGCCCACACACCGAACTAGAGAAACTCTGCACGCTGCAATGAAGAAGCCACACGCCACAGCAAGGACCCAGCCCAGCCACAAACAGAAAATATGGGAAACATTAGAGAATCTGGTGACATTGTCATTAAGGTTCCCTACAGACTGGTTCCCAGTGGAAAAGGAGTCCATCAAGGCTGTATATTGTCACCCTGCTTATTTAACCTCTATGCAGAATACATCATGAGAAACACTGGACTGGAAGAAACACAAGCTGGAATCAAGATTGCCAGGAGAAATATCAATAACCTCAGATATGAAGATGACACCACCCTTATGGCAGAAAGAGAAGAGGAACTAAAAAGCCTCTTGATGAAAGTGAAAGAGGAGAGTGAAAAAGTTGGCTTAAAGCTCAACATTCAGAAAACAAAGATCATGGCATCCGGTCCCATCACTTCATGGGAAATAGATGGGGAAACAGTGGAAACAGTGTCAGACTTTATTTTTGGGGGCTCCAAAATCACCGCAGATGGTGATTACAGCCATGAAATTAAAAGATGCTTACTCCTTGGAAGAAAAGTTATGACCAACCTAGATAGCATATTCAAAAGCAGAGACATTACTTTGCCAACAAAGGTCCGTCTAGTCAAGGCTGTGGTTTTTCCTGCGGTCATGTATCGATGTGAGAGTTGGACTGCGAAGAAGGCTGAGCACCGAAGAATTGATGCTTTTGAACTGTGGTGTTGGAGAAGACTCTTGAGAGTCCCTTGGACTGCAAGGAGATCAGCCCTGGGATTTCTTTGGAAGGAATGATGCTAAAGCTGAAACTCCAGTACTTTGGCCACCTCATGCGAAGAGTTGACTCATTGGAAAAGACTCTGATGCTGGGAGGGATTGGGGGCAGGAGGAGAAGAGGACAACAGAGGATGAGATGGCTGGATGGCATCACTGACTCGATGGACGTGAGTCTGAGTGAACTCCGGGAGTTGGTGATGGACAGGGAGGCCTGGCGTGCTGCGATTCATGGGGTTGCAAAGAGTCAGACATGACTGAGCGATTGAACTGAACTGAATAGCCTTTGTGCTAGTCACTAAGTCATTCCGACTCTTTGTGACCTCATGTTCTGTAGCCCACCAGGCTCCTCTGTCCATGGAACTCTCCCAGGCAAGAATACTGGAGTGGGTTGCCATTTTTCTCCTCCAGGAGATGTTCCCAATCCAAGGATTGACCCAGGTCTCCTGTATTACAGGCAAATTCTTTACCATCTGAGCCACCTATAGCCTTTATCTGGCAGTAAAAAGTAAATTAACAGAGCAAAGGTGGAGGCAGTCACTAGAAAACAAAAGGAAATGATAGTGTTTTTGATGCCGAGGAATTGAGATTTCTCGATTACTTCCATCTAGAATTGGGATTGGGAGAATGTGACCCACATTGGGTTAGTACTAAAAGAAGCCAGACTGTAATTTCCAAAGAGGGCTGCAATGACGTTTCCCACACCACAGATTTTTCTAGAACCTCGACACTCCTCCCATTGAGAAGTGGGGTTTGCCTGCCCTCTGTTTGAACCTGAGCAGGCTTGTGAGTTGCTTGTAACCAGCAGCACGTGCTAGAAGTGATGCCGCTTGATCCCCAAGGCTAGATCAGAAGAACTGAGGCTGTTTCTGCCTCCTGGGGGAGACACTGAGACTGAGGACCAGAGCTGCCATGCAGGAAGTCTGACTGCTGGAGGCCATTCATGATTTGAGGAAGCCCAAACCAGCCCACGGGGAGAGACCACTTGACTACAATGAAAGAGAGAGCTGCCCACCTACCTCCGGCTTTGTCACTGTCCCAGCCTCAGCCACCAACGAATTACAACCATATGGGATCCCAAGGCCGAACTGCCCGGCTGGACCCTCCCCAAAAATCTGATCACAGACATGGTGAGAGATAAAAGGCTGATTGTTTCTTTAAGCCAACCATGTTTTGGAGACACTTGTTACCCAGCAATAGTAACAAGAAAGAGGGTGGAGTACAAAAATAAACTTGCAGAGAATGGCAGCCTGGAGCGCTGAAAATAGTCGCCTAATGACAGTAACAGCAGCTAGCATTTAAGCGCTTTCTATGAGCCCCATTCTAAGTGCTCAGCATTAATGAACTCACTTAATCCTCACAGCAATCCTAGGAGGTGAGTGTCATTATTATCTCTGTTTTACCGGAAACTGGGCAGAGAGGACAGTAGCGAATCGGATAAAAATGGAATTTGAACCTCGGTTGTGGCTTCAAATATAGGGTGTTACCATTGCGGAACAGGTGACTTGGCTCTGCCAATCTGGGCATTTGGGTCCACCCCAGACCACAGTGATTGGCTCTGGCACAGCATGTGACCTCAGCTGGCCAATCAGAGTCAGTCTTATTACTTGGGGGGGAACTTGAGATAAAGGTGCTTCCCTTCAGGTGGGGAATATGAATGAGAGTCCCGGTGGCCCAAAGGCTGCTCGTGGCTCTCTTGGGAGATGCCCCTGGAAAAGGTGGGGTAGAGGAGTGAAAAGATATAGGGTCCTTGGTGACACTGCTGAACAGATGTGTCAATTTTATCTCAAGCCAGGCAAGTGTGGAATTTCCAGTTACAAATTTCCTGTACTCTTTAAGCCATCTGAGTCAGCTTTTCTGTTCTAGTATCCAAGATTAATCAGAATATTTAACAACCAGTAATTTGGGCACTGAGCGATCAGAATGCTTCAATGTTGTGCCTCATAGTAAGGCTTCCCCTCCCCCCCCCCCCCCCCCCCCCCCGCGTTGTGGGAGGTCGGGAAGTGGGGGAAGTTGGAGTGGTCATAGTAAGGGAAACGTGCAGGTCTTGAGGCAGCACGATTTACCAACCAATACAGAAATAATCTAGTATTAGTCAACAGAGCAGGATAGCTCGTCCAAGCTGTGAAAATTGATAAACAGAAGCCTCACTTAAAATGAAGGACTTCCCTGGTGGTGCAATGGATGAGATCCACCAGCCAATGCAAGGAGACAGGGTTCCTTCCCTGGTCTGAGAAGCTGCCACATGCTGCAAAGCAGCTAAGCCCCGTGAGCCACAACCACTGAAGCCTGAGAGACTGTTTCTAAGGAAGAGTAGCCCTCTACTTGCCACAACTACAGAAAGCCTGGGAAAAAGCAACAAAGATCCTGTGCTGCCAAAAATAAAATTTATTAATTAAAAACATGAAGTGGAGAAGCCAGAAGGGGGAGCTGTTATGCTCTGCCTCTCTGGGGCAATTATAGACTGAACAGGAAGAGATGTAACTTTCTATTTCCAACCGGAAGAAGGTTACTGCTTTACCACCCAGTAGGAGGAAGGAAGAGTTTCTTCTTGCCTGGCAACTCCATGGCCAATGAGAGAAAGTTACAACTCAGCCAACGAAAAGCCACTAAACTTCAAGCTCCCAAGTTTCCTCCAATGGACTTTCTCCAAGAGCTCCGCCCAACCCTCCCCGCTATAAAAGAATGTTCTTTGTTCTCGCCACTTGCTTGTGCTTTGCTGTAGAATGCGTATCCCAAGTTGTAATGTCTGTTGTTCCCAAGTAAACCCAATTTTGCTGGTAAAATACCTGGCTTATTGTTTCAGACCAACAAAACTGAATATTAGCTTTACTTGCTGGCTGACACAACCCTCTTCTGACATGAGCTGGTGTGAATGGATTTCTGTTTCCTGCAACTGGGGGGAAAAAAAATACATCCTCTTATGAACTCGAGTCATGAATCAAACCTTGAGGAAATAACAAATAGCAGTGAAATCTCACTTTAGCCATATGAGGTCATTTCAGCTTCGGGTCAGGCAGAAACACTATGGAGATTTTGCCAAGGGATCCGCACCCTTTGGCCCAGCAATTCCACCTCTGGGACGCACAAGGCTGTGCATCGAGGCATTATTTATAATGGGAGGAAATTGGAAACAGCTTCAATGTCTGGCAACACTGCCCCGTTGAGTAAACACCATACAAACATTAGAGATTGTGTTTACACAAAGATGTTTTAACAAGGGAACAGCTTACGTTTTAAGAAGGGAAAAAGCAGGACTGTATAAACAATTTGCTCACACAGTTATGTAAAACACACACACACACCACTTTTAAAGCCTGAATAAAATAGAAAACGCTGAAAGGAAATACATCAAATTCTTAATTACGATAGTGATGTGGGATTGGGGAAGTAGTGTCTTTTTCTGATTTTCTCTATTTTCCAAATTGTGCTTAACCAACAGTGAACTCTTCTTTTTGATTTTATTTTCAAAAAGTTTAACTTAGGTTATGAACATTTCCAAACAGATACCAAAAGCTGAGAGACAATAAAGCCACATAGGCCCATCAACTAACTTCAAGAAATATCAACATTTTGCCATTTCATCTTCTTTCCCCTCTAGTTGGGACCATTAAAAAAAAAAAGTGATGGACATGCTCATTCTTAAATACCACAATGAACTTCAAAATAAAGAAGAGGTGCATATTTTTATATAACTCCAATGCCTTATCAGAGCTAACAAAATTTGAAATATTACCTCTTGTGTGTGCTAAGTCACTTCAGCCCTGTCCACCTCTTTGTGATCCTATGGGCTGTAGCCCTCCAGGTTTCTCTGTCTATAGGATTCTCCAGGCAAGAATACTGGAATAAGTTGCCATGCCCTCCTCTAGGGGAGCTTCCTGACCCAGGGATCAAACCTGCTTCTCCTGCGACTTCTGCATCACGGGTGAATTCTTTACCACGGAGGCAACGGAGAAGGGCCTGTCATCTCCTAATTGTTTCTTATTCAAGTTTTTCCCCCGCTGTTCCCAAAACATCGTTTTACAGTTGTTCTGTTTGAACTGGGATCCAGACAAAGTACATTTACTTTTTAAAGTATTCTTGTTTACAAAGAGTAGAAGTCATCAATGGCTGGATATCTGCATGTATTCCGTTTTGACAAATGCCTAGAATTGTATAACCACCACCGCAAGCAGGATTCATGGCAGTTCTGTCACTCCAAAAATTCCCTCACGCTTTGTAATCAAACATGTTTGCTTTTTATTTTATTTTATTTTTTCTAATGGAGAAAAAGCAGTAATCGGAGGTGGTCGAAACCCTGAAGTTAAGATTTCAAAGCACAGGGTTAAGTAGGAGACCAGAGCTCCAGTCCTGCTCTATGGCTTGGGGTCTTCCTCTCTTGGAGCCTCAGTTTTCTCATCTGTAAGATGGGTGCAGTGAGGACCCACGTTGTAAGGAAGGGCGCCCTTCCTTACAATTATAAGGAAGCGCTCAAGGATGGCAGCGGTTAGCCTGACCTGCCCTTCCTTCTTTATTCACAGCCCCGCAGGTTGAGCCGTCTCCTGGCGGGGGGGACCGGGTCTGCCCAGAGCGGCCATGCCCTCCTTTTACCCTCTCCTCCCTTGCAACCAGCATGACTTTGCGTTCTGTAGTTTCTACTTTCAATGGGACTGGAATTCACCGCCTCCTCCAGCCCAGAGTCCCCAAGGCCTGTCCCACCCGGGGTCCCTGCCTGACCTCCTGTCTTCCCTTAAGTCACTGGGCCCCCTCAGCACCCCACCCCCAGCCCCCAGCTTCCTAAATGTCACCACACCCTGTGGCATGCTGCCTGGCTATCAGAGAGACCGGCCCAACACTTCCATTCACTATACAAGATAATTTTTCCCATAATAATCAGGACATGAAATGAATAATATTAATGGCCAGAAAAGAAATATGAAGGCTGAACTATTCTTGAACCTCATCTACATAAAATACTGCCAGTAAAAAAGAATTTAAAAATAAATTTTACACTACAAAAAAGAAAATAAAAAGCCCTGTTATTTATTCAAAGTTTATTGAAAGATTTAGAGTTGGAACATGGTTCCTTTGGTTACAGTCTGATGTAATAAAAGTTTATGTAAATAGTTGTGAGTTTTTTTCTTCTTGAGAGATTGTGAAGGAGGAAGGGAGACAGAGAAAGAGTCACGGAAAGAGATCGAGAGAGAGTGTGCAAGCAAGTAGGTTGCATTTCCAGTGACTACTTAGCAGGAAGGGTCAGTGCTGAGTCCCACCTCCCAGACACTGGCCCTGAGCACTTGGGGGCCTCCCTGCAAAGTGTCCCCCCACCATACTCAGGGCAAGGGCATCTCAGGAGCATTAACTTCCCGCTGCCTGGATGGAACCCAGAAATCCCATCCCTCTTCCCTTCCCCCACCCCCAAGACCTCCCCGATATACTCCCTCACCGCTAGCTGCCAGCGTGGGAAGATGTGCTTAGTAAACTGGGGAAAGTAACGGGCCGAGGGGCTGGTGTGTGGCTATAAAAACATATTGTGTAGGGAGAGCAGGGCCCTGGAAGTGTCTTGCTTCTTAAGCTGGGTGGTGGGAACATGGAGGCTTCTTTGCATTTTGCGTTCTTTCGTTTCTTGAAGTTGTTTATTGAAGTCGTCACACATGCAAAGCAGGACAGACCATCAGTGTTCAGTGGAGTGAATTTTCACCAACTGATCACACCTCTGTCACCAGCTCTCCAACCAAAGTAGGCTCCTTTCAGCCCATCTGCCCTTCCATCAGAGTCGCCCTCATTCTGACTTCACGACATGGACTGGTTTTTCCTGTGTTGAAGTTGATGTAAATGGAATCAGAAAGTACATTATCTCAAATGTCTGCCTTTTCCCACTCAACACAATGTGGGACTCATTCTTGTAATCATGTGTAGTTATAGGTTATTCTGGTGGATCCTGCTGTGTGGCTGTACCCAGTTTATTTATCTGGTCTGTTGGTGAGGGAGTGAGCCAAGCGGAAAGAGTCCTCGAGGCAGAAGGAACGGCCAGTGCAAAGGTCCTGAGGCGAGAACACATCTGGTTTCTTAGAAACAAGGAGATGCATGTGCCTGGAGAGGAATAAGCAGGGAGGGGAAGGAGGTGTGGAATGAAACCAGAAGCAGATGGTGCAGCATCCTATGGGCTGCAGCCGGGGCCCCAGCTTTTACGAGTGAGATGGAGCAGGGGAGGGACTGGATCTGACTTGGGTGTTTAGAGTCCTTCTAGCTCAGAGGTCCCCAACCTTTCTGGCACCAGGGACCAGTTTCATGGAAGACGATTTTTTCCACGGATGGAGTGGGGATGGTTTCGGGATGATTCAAGTGCATTGCATTTATTGTGCACTTTATTTCTATTATTATACATCAGCTTCGTCTCAGATCATCAGGCGTTAGATCCTAGAGTTTGGGGACCCCTGCTCTAGCTGCCTGAGAAAGGGACACAGGGACGGGGGTGGGAGGAGGAAGTCTCGGTAGGAGGGTGGAACACAGGTGGAGGCAGGGAAGTTATCCAGAAGCGTTTAGACCCAGAATACACTTTTTCTCTGTTATTAGTGTTGTATTTCTTTCACTCCTCCCATCTTACTTTGTGGTTTTTAAAAAATATTTATTTATTTAGCTGCGCCAGGTCCTGTGTGTGTGTGTGTGTGTGTGTGTGTGCGTGTGCTCAGTCGCTCAGTTGTGTCCAACTCTTCACGACCCCTTGGGCTGTAGCCCACCACGCTCCTCTGTCCATGGAATTTTCCAGGCAAGCATACTGGAGTGGGTTGATATTTCCTACTCCAGGGGCTCTTCCAGACCCAGGGACTGAAACCGCATCTTCTGAATCTCCTGCAATGGCAGGCAGATTCATTACCACTAGCACCACCTGGGAAGCCCAAGTCAGGTCAGTGAGATCTACTTCCCTGACCGGGGGTTAAACCGGAGCCCCTTGCATTGGGAGCTCAGAGTCTTACCCACCACATCACCAGGGAAGTCCCATTACTTTGTGATTTTACTGTCCTTTTTTTTTTTTTTTCTCCTATGCTTCCCACCACCCTTGCTCTTATTAAGACTTCTTTGAACTGATTGTGTTTTTTGTTTGCTATGTCATATTTTCTTACTCTTCCTTTCCCCTCTACTAATTTGGAATCTAGATACCACTTCTATTCTTCTAGCAGTAATCCTTGAAACTTTACCATAAAGAAAATCAGATCTGAAGTTTAATTAAAAGTTTAATCTTCAGACCAAACACTACCCGGAACGTAGAGCATTTTATCTTTTATCTCTCCAGTTCTACTTATACTGATATTGTTATCCAAAATTTTAGATCTCTCATTTCTCAAAATATGTTTTTAACTCTTTTTTTTTTTTTTGAGATAAATTCACATTTACCAAGAAAAAGTTGCCAGACTAAGAATGGTATAAAGACCATTCGTATACTTTTTACTCAGGTTCACCTCTTGTTAATATTCTTACTCTCTTTTAAAAATACTTGTATTTATGTATTTTCCAGCTGCACTGGGTCCTCGTTGCTGCACGGGCTGCTCTCTAGTTGTAGTGAGCAGAGGCGACTCTGTTGCACTGTGTGGCTTCTCTTGATGCAGAGCGGCGGGTCTAGGGCAGCAGGCGCGGGTACTTGGGGCACATGCGCTCAGTAGTTTCGGACCCCTTGCTCTAGAGCACAGGATCAATAGCTGTGGTGCATGGGCTTAGCTGCTCTAGGGACTATGCAATCTTCTCCAACCAGGGATCATTGGCAGGCAGATTCTTTACCACTAAACCACCAGGGAAACCCCATTTTTACCCTCTTTAACATTTGCTCTATTATAGGAGCGGGGGGGAGTTGTATAATTTGAAGTTAAGATACAAATAATTCAGTGTGCATTTCCTAAGAATATCAATATTCTCTTACATAACCACAGTACAATGACTTTCATAAATTTAACATGAATATGCAAAAGTTTCCTACTCTACTATTTGTATTCCAATTTTGTCATTGACCCAGTAATGTTCTCATTTATATCAAGAACCTAACTTTTCTTCCAGTACAGGACAGGAAGATATATTGTACGACACAGGGAATACAGTCAATATTTTATAATAATGATACGTGAAGTATAACCTTTAAAAATTGTGAATCACTATTGTACACCTGTAACATATAATATTGTACATAAGTATCAGACGGTGAAGCGTCTGCCTGCCGTGCGGGAGACCCGGGTTCAATCTCTGGGTTGGGAAGATCCGCTGGAGAAGGAAATGGCAACCCACTCCAGTAATCTTGCCTGGAAAATTCCATGGACTGAGGAGCCTGGTGGGCTACAGTCCATGGGGTCGGGAAGAGTCGGACACTACTGAGCAGCTTCACATACTTCAATTAAGGGCTTCCCCGGTGGCTCAGGGGTAAAGAATTTGCCTGGAACGCAGGAAACGCAGGAGAAACCGGTTCAATCCCTGGGTCGGGAAGATTCCCTGGAGAAGGGCATGGAAACCCACTCCAGTGTTCTTGCCTGGGAAATCCCACTGACAGAGGAACCTGGAGGGCTAGTCTATAGGGTCTCAAAGAGTCAGACACGACTGACACGACTTAGCAAGCATGCATATACTTCAGTTGAAAAATACAGGATGAAATATCTTTCAGGGGTAGACCGGTCAGAATTTGCTTATATTTTTGATGTAGGATATGGAGGGAAATATCCAATTCCTGAAACATTCTGGGGATTCACTGGACCCAGAGGCACATATGTCAGGTACAGTGTCTCTATTCATCTCCCAGCCCTACTTTCCCCTGTGTTGGCTTCACTTTCAGACTAGTTTTTCCCTCAAGGAAGTCCCCAACGCTCCACGCCAGTGCCCTTCCCGCACGGCAAGTCTAGGAGGCCCCTCCCCCACAATCCCGCAATACTCCGAGGACTGACACTCATTGGTCCGACTTCAGGGCCACGCCCATTCCTGAACCAATTGCAAAGGCTAAGGGGAGGGATTCACTCTTCGGCCAGGCCTGGAGTCTTCCAGTGGCGTCAGCCTTATGGACTCAAAGGGAAAAAGGTAATTCTCCCAAAGAGAGAGAATGAGCAATAGGCATACAAAACAACACCCGGTAAGGACCTGTATTCCAGTGGTTCTCAGAGTCTGGCCCCCAGATCAGCAGCAGCCCCTGGGAACTTATTTGAAATCCAAATTCTAGGTCCTTATTCCAGAGTTACTGGGAGTGGAACCCAGGATTCTGCCTTTTAACAAGCCCTTAGGTGATTCTGGTGCCCAAGGCAATGACACCCCACTCCAGTACTCTTGCCTGGAAAATCCCATGGACGGAGGAGCCTGGTAGGCTGCAGTCCATGGGGTCGTGGAGAGTTGGACATGACTCAGTGACTTCACTTTGACTTTTCACTTTCATGCATTGGAGAAGGAAATGGCAACCCACTCCAGTGTTCTTGCCTGGAGAATCCCAGGGACGGGGGAGCCTGGTGGGCTGCCGTCTGTGGGGTCGAACAGAGTCGGACATGACTGAAGCGACTTAGCAGCAGCAGCAGCAGCAGTTTTAGGATCAAAGCTAAGTTACAACAAAGAGACTTCAAAATTTGTTGTTGTTCAGTTGCTAAGCTGTATCCAGCTCTTTGTGACCACATGAACTGCAGCATGCCAAGCTTTCCTGTCCTTCACTATCTCCCTGAGTTTGCTCAAACTCATGTCCATTGATTCGGTTATCCCATCCAACAATCTCATCCTCTGTCGTCCCCTTCTCCACCTGCTCTCAATCTTTCCAGCATCAGGGTCTTTTCCAATAAGTCAACTCTTTGCTTCAGGTGGCCAAAGTATTGGAGTTTCAGCTTCACTATCAGTCCTTCCAATGAATATTCAGGGTTGATTGCCTTTAGGATTGACTGGTTTCATCTTCTTGCAGTCCAAGAGTCTTCTTCAGCACCACAGTTCGAAAGCATCAATTCTTTGGCACTCAGCCTTCTTTATGATCCAACTCTCACTTTCGAAATGACTACTGGAAAAACCATAGCTAAGAAGTTTATTCTCATTGAATACCCACAGATTAAATAATCCAAGCTAGCAACACGGTGATTCTGAGACCCAGGTTATTTCCACTCTGACACACAGCTGTTTTGTGGAATTAATTTGAAGCAATCCCCAACCATCCTTGGAGAAGGAAATGGCGGCCCACTCCAGTGTTCTTGCCTGGAAAATCCCATGGACAGAGGAGTCTGGTAGGCTGCGGTCCATGGGGTCGCTAAGAGTTGGACACGACTGAAGTGACTTAGCAGTAGCAGCCCAACCATCATCCTATTACTTCAGGATTATTTTTGAACAGTTCAGAAAAATGGCCTCCGGAGACAAGCTGCCTAGGTTCAACTCAGACTCTGCCACTTCGTAGCTGTGTGATCTTGGGCAAGTAGTTTCCTTACCTCTCTGTGCTTCAACTGAGGAAAACGGAGATGGTAACAGAACCCATTTCACAGGGCTGATAATAAGGATTAAACGAGGTGATATGTATAAAGCAGCATAGCGCCAGGTACATAGGATGCACTATTTATGTATTAGCTATGATGATGGTGGTGATGGTGGTGATGAAGAAGGAAGTGACATTGACGACAGCGATGAGGATGACTCTAGCCAGCAGACCAAAGGTTGAAAAGGAGCGGTCGATGCTAGCTGATGACTGTGTAAATTCTGAATAAGTCATTGGCCACTAGGGGGCGAGGGCAGTTTGGAACGCTCTTGCTCGGTGACCGTCAGGGGGCGCTGCGGCGCTTGTCTGGCGAGACAGGGGACAGCCTGGATTATTTCCCTCTGGACATTCCAGAGGAGAACGCGCTGGTCTCTGCACGTGCCAAGGGCCCCCAAGCGCCGAAGCTAGAGGTTAGTGTGGAGGATATAGGCAGGAAAAAAAATAGATGTTCGGCACACCCTCTCGTCTCGGCGGTGGATGAGAGGGATATTTGGGGCTCTCAAAACCCCACCCCACATCCCGGATGCTGAAATTTCATCTCCAAGTTTTCCAGCACTGTTGGCTACCCCTGACCCCATTCTTGGGACATTTAGATAGCAAGGCGGTTGTGGGGGGGTCATTGGATAATTATGGGCTGCCTAGGCACAGGCGCTTGAAGGATTGATAGGATTGGGGAATTGCCCACAGGGTTTGTGTGTTTTTTCTTCTGTGAATGTCCAAAGCGTTCAACAGATTCTCAACGGGATCTTTGAACAGAGACTGTTCAGAACTCTTTCTCTTCCTCCAGGAAGCCTTCCCTGATGTCCTCTCAGACTAGGTCAGGTGCCTCCTCCCCTGGGAACCTACAGCCTCTAATCTTCCTTATCCCAGCCCTGACCCCTCTCCTGTGACTCTCTCATCCCAGCACAAATGGTCACATCTGACTGGAGCTCAGTGAAGGCAGAGACCAAGGATTGCTTGGGCACTGTAAGTGTCACCAGCATTGTCCAAACCAGCACTCTCCAACACAAGGAGTGACATACGAAAGAAAGGGGAGGGACTTCTGTGTGGCCCAGTGGTTAAGAATCTGCTTTGCAATGCAGGGGACAGTGGTTTGATCTCTGGTCCAGGAAGATCCCACATGCCTCAGGGCAACTAAGCCCGTGGGCCACAGCTACTGAAGCCCACGTGTCTAGAGCCTGTGCTCCAAAACGAGAGAAGCCACCACGGTGAGAAGCCCACTCTTGCTGCAACTAAAGAAGGTCTGTGAGCAGCAACGAAGACCCAACACAGCCAATAAGTAAATAAATATTTTAAATTTTTTTTTAAAAGAAAGGAGAGGACATTTAAAAGATATTGCCCTACTGACCTGTAGGCCTTTGCAGAAGCTGTTACCTCCACCTGGAACACCCTCCTGCATGGCTTGGTCTGGCTCATTTCCCCATATTGTTCAGGTCTTAGTTCAGACGTCTTCTCCAAGGAACTTCCCTAGCTCCTACCTCCTAGGGCTGGGCTAAAGTGTGTTCTCGACACTTGCTTTTTACAAAGTAGGTATTATATAGAACATATTTGTTGAATGAATGAATGACAGGTCAATGTCTGGGCTAGGTTCCCTGTGTCAACTGACAGGTCATTTCTTGACTACCTCTGTGGAGTTTTCTTTAACTGCTTTATTGAACTGCATACCATGCAGCTCACCCATTTAAAGTATACAGTTCAGGGCTTCCCTGGGGACTGTGGTAAAGAATCTGTGTGCCAGTGCAGGAGACACGGGTTCAATACCTGGTCTGGGAAGATCCCACATGCCTCAGAGCAACTAAGCCCGTGCGCCACAAATACTGAACACACGTGCCGCAGCTACGGAAGCCCTGAAGCCCTCTTGCCTAGAGCCTGTGCTTGGCAGCAAGAAAAGCTGCTGCAATGAGAGGCCTGCACACTGCAAGGAAGAGTAGCCTCCACTCACGGCCACTAGAGAAAAGCCCTCGCAGTAGTGAAGACTCAGCACAGCCAAAAATAAATAAAATTATAAAAGAAATAAAGTGTGCAGTTCAATGGGTTTCCGTGCAAAATTGTGCAACCATCATTGCCTTTGTTGGAGCTTTGAGCCCCTCACAGTCTGACACCCTCCCCCACCCCCAGCTAAGGTCCGGTGCTAGCTTTCTCACTGCCCCACGGGACGGGGAGAGAGTCTGGCCTCAGGGAGGGAGACTGAGTGAACGAGCTCTGGCCACCTGCCCTCGCCACCTGCTCAGGGTTATGGTACAATCACTGAGCACTTGCCAGGTGCCAGGTGCCGTTGTAAGCACTTGACAGATGGCTCACGCAACTGCCACCAGCACTCCTGTAGATCAGGCGATATCTGTATGACCCTCTACGTGGCACCAGGGAGAAAGCGACCCTTCCTGAAGCTCATGAGGGGTCAGGTCAAGAAGGGGCCCCTGTTCCCCATGTACGCAACTTGAGCTCAGCCTGAAAGATTGAAATGGGTCTCTCGCGGAGCAGATCCACAGAGTGGTTTTAACCAATATTTTTATTTAAAATAAGGAGGGAATTCCTTGGTGGTCCAGTGGTCAGAACTCTGTGCTTTCACTACTGAGGGCCCAAATTCAATCCTTGGTCAGGAAACTAACCTCTGGTAAGTTGCAGAGTGAGGCCAAAAAAAATTTTTTTAATGGGGAGATTTCCCTCTCTGTTCCTTCCAGCCCTTAAGTAGAGTGCCTCTGGTTGTGAGTCCTTACCCTTGTACTTTGAGTTTATTATCCTGCACCAGCTTCCGTGTCACCTGGTCCCTGAAGTGTCTGAGTTCGAGACCCTCACACTAACAGGGGGGTAAAGAATGACTCAGGTTTAAATCTATGTATTTATTTCGATTGTGCTGGGCCTTCACTGCTTCATGGGCTTTCTCTACTTGTGGTGCATTTGTGCATGGGGTTCTCATTGGGGTGCTTCTCTTAATGCAAAGCATGGACTCTAAGATGTGCGGAGGCTTCCATAGTTGCAGCTCCCAGGCTCTAGAACACCGGCTCAGTAGTTGTGGCACAAGGCTTTTGTTGCTCTGTGGCATGTGGGATCTTCCTGGACCAGGATTGAACCTGTGTCTCCTGCACTGGCAGGGGAATTCTTATTCACCGTACCACCAGGGAAGTCCAGATACAATCTTTCCTATTATTTTTTTTTTCAGTGTCAAAGAGCTCCGCCACTCCCAACTGTCTCCAATCCGCTGAGCTTACTCCCATTCAGACCATCTTTTTGTTCTTTCATCGAGGAGAACTTCGGATTCCTTCCATGGCCAGGAAGCAGGCAGGGACCAACAGGGAGGGGGCGCCTATGATAGACTCTTTACAACCACACACAGAGTTCATCCCGGCTTCCACATGTCCTTGCACAGGCCACCCACCAAGAGTGCCACTCCCTGCCTACCATAGCCAAATTCCAGCTGGAGGCCCAGGTCTGGACGTCCCCTTCCAGAGACTCCTGCTCCCGCCTCCTCCCCATGGCCCACTTGCACCAGAGAAGCTTGAAACTTCTTTGGGAAGTAGAGGAAATCTGGGGTTCCCTCTAGTTGAGTAAAGAGGGAGCATTCTGATCAGGGGTTAATTAGGCTACCCTATCCCACCCCTTCTTGAGGCCTACGGCAGGGGGAAGTCGAGGCTATGGACAGGATTTATCGGGAAGGGCAGGAGTATTAAAAATCCAGAGGTATGACCTCGAGATTAGAGAGAATGAAACAGAGAGGAAAAGAGAAAGACACAGAAACACGGAGAATTAGGCAGAGAAAAGAAGCAGCAAGACAAGAGCCAGAAGACAGAGACAAAGAAACAGACACAGGAGAAAAGCAGGAACCAAAGGAGGCAGAAATAGAGCAAGCGCCGGAGGCGCAGGAATGAAGAAGCGGAAATGGGGAGAAGATGTAATTTAGTGGCTCGAAGAACAAATTCTGGAGCCAAACTTTGAGAAACATCAGGCAGACAGAGGCGGAAGGTACAAAATAGGTGTTTTTTAATTGAATACTTTTTATAAAAAGGAGCAGGAATGTGAAGGGGACCGTGGGCTAGGCCTGGGCCCGCGACGTCGGTGGGAAGGCTGCTCCTTCTTGTCCATCTGTCCCACTGACCCTCCTCTCCGCCGGGTCCGGCCTCGCTGTGCGCATGCGCGCAAGCGGGTGGGTGGCAGGGTTGTGCAGCAGGGACCCCGCGTGCGCAGGCGCGGAGTGGGCGGCCCAGGGCTGCTGGGGACTCACTCAGGCCCGGGGTCTGGCGGGCGTGCAGTGATGCGGCTCGTGTGAGGGTGCGAATCCCGGGCGGCAGATACAGCGGAACGAGCCATCGGTGTTGACGCAGCGGGCGTTGACACAGAGTGGGGCGGCCGCCTCGGCCTCGTCACACTCGTTGATGTCTGGGGAAAGGGGATACCAGGAGTGCTATTCAGGGCAATGCACCCCACTCCAGTACTCTCACCTGGAAAATCCCATGGATGGAGGAGCCTGGTAGGCTGCAGTCCATGGGGTCGCACAGAGTCGAACACGACTGAGGGACTTCACTTTCACTTTTTCTTTCATGCACTGGAGAAGGAAATGGCAACCCACTCTAGTGTTCTTGCCTGGAGAATCCCAGGGACGGGGGAGCCTAATGGGTTGCCATCTATGAGGTCGCACAGAGTCAGACACGACTGAAGCGACTTAGCAGCAGCAGCAGCAGCATTCAGGGCTGGGGACCCAGGAGCCCGCCTCCCTGGCCCCTGAGGGTTGTGGATGCTGAGTCTCCTGTCGGAGTGGAGACTGTTGGCTGTGTGAGCTGGACAGGTGACTTAACCTCTCTGCACTTCAGCTTTGTGTTCTGTGAGATGGGTATGGTAGCCCCCTAGGACACTGGGGTTTTGATAGGAAAACAATACTGATGATGATACTAACAACCACAAATGCTTGTTGTGCCAGACATTGTTTTGAGCATATTACCTGTATTAACTATCCTCCTAATAACCCTATGAGGTAGGTACTGGGCAAACTGAGCCTCAGCATGGGGAAGCCCCTGGCCCAGTGTCACCAAAAAGCCCAGGAAGTTCTCAGACCAGCTGGCAAAGACTCAGTGCCCAGCTCCCTGCTGTTTCTTAGTTCTGAGTCTTTGGGGAAGTCAGTTCTCTTCGCTGAGCTTTGGTTTACACAAAGGCCTCACTGTCATTGCAAATCGATGTTCTTGGCTCTGTGAAGTGGGTTCTGTAAGATATGCTTATTTTTCAGATAAGAAAAACTGAGCAAGGGACAGTGACCTGTCCGAGATCACATATCACACTGCTGGACAGAGCCTGAGGTCTATCCAACTGCCCCAGAGTCCTGGCTTGTAACCACTCTGCTTTCCTGCTGTCTAAACTAGGCAGACATGATTCATATTCCCATTTTACAGATGGGAAAACTGAAGGTTCTTCAAAGAAGTCAAGCAAATCGCTCAAAGTAGCCCTGGGAGTCCTTAGCAATCACGCCTGCAGGATTCTATTCTCTCCATCCAGCTTCAAGCCCAGCCCTGGTCCTGCGGTCACAACCTGGCTTTCCTCACAATCTGACCTCTCCTTCAGGCATGCCCCATCCCTGAGCAAGAATTTCTTTCTGTTCCCCTGCCTAGCCGTTTGGCTGGTCTTCCTGACGATCCTGATTACCCACCGCTAGTAAAGGTTTTCCACCCTATCTCCAACCCCTCAGTGCTGGCCCTGGCCCACCCCCTCACCAACGCAGGACATGCGAGTCATGTCCAGGCGGTAGCCGTCGAAGCAGTCGCAGGTGAAGCCCTCGGGGACGCGCACGCAGCGGCCGTGGGCGCAGCCATCCAGGATCCCGCACTCCTCTGCCTCCAGTCCCTCGTAGCGCCCAGCCTGGGCACCTGCGGAGAGTGTGGGGATTCAGAGTTCAAGTGGGGCCCTGCACTGATTCCCTGGGTCCTCTTCTAAATTGTCCATCCCGCTCCAGGGCTGTGGGTGGCGCTGTGGGGCCAGGATGTTTACGTTGCTCTGTTATCTCTAGCTTTTCCCTCTGTCCTCATCGTTTTTTCGGTTCATCTACGGAGATGGGTCTGTTCCTCTTCATCTCTGCTCTCTGTCGCTCTCTCCAACAATATCTCTGTTTTCCTGTCTCCCTGAGCCTGTGTCTCCCCCCGACTTCTCTTTGTTTCTATCTCTGTCTCTCCCCGTCCCTCCCTCCTTCCCTTCTCCTATCGCCATCTCTGTACACTGGGTCCTCATCTTAGCGCTCATCACTCGGCCTTAATACTCACCAGCATAGCTTCCACCTTCAGGCGACTCCTCAGGCTCTGGGAAGGAGCCACGGGTGTCACGGGACCGGTAGCGCCAGCGGGTGCCCGGGCCAGATGGAGCAGGAGCCTCGGATTCACCGTAGGGGCCACCATCGTCCTCAAAGTCTGGCATGTCGAAGGGTGGCGTCCCGTAGGGGGCCTCCCGTCGGGCGAAGGGCCCAGGTGGCGGTGGGTAGGGGTCATACGGTAGGACAGGTGGTGGGTACAACTCAGGCCCATAGGGAAGGCCCTGGTAAGGTGGACCTAGGTCTGGGCCATACTCGTAGGGGAGTCCAAAGCCACCTGGCCGCGGGGGTCCATATGCAGGGGGGCGCAGCACGTTGCACAGGGCCTCAAAGTCATCTGCAAATGGGAGCCAAGCCTAACAATCAGCTCAGGCTTCCCCTGCACCAGCTATTTATGTCCCCCCTCAGGGAAGAGGAGCCTGGAGGAGAGGGTGGGAGGGGTTTGGGCTGAGGCATTAGAGGGGTGTCAAAGGAACAGGTTGGGGTTGCAGGGTTGGGATCAGGGGTTCTGGAGCCAGGACTGAAGGTCGGAGGACTGAGGCTGGGATGCCAAGGCACTGAGGTCAGGAGTACTGAGGACTACAGCTAGAAGTCTGGATCCAAGTGATGGAATTTGGGGACCCATGAGATCTGGGGCTAGGGGCCTATGAAGGTAGGATGGCAAGTATCAGGGATCTGAGGGGTCAGGATGCAGGGGAGTAGATCTGAGCCATGGGACCTGGAAGTCAGAGGACCAAGGACCTGGGGCTGGCACTGGTTTCACAAGGGCTGAGAAATGGGGGACTCTAGGCTTTTAAGAGACAAAGCATGGGGGATCTCTGTTGCTGTGGGCTGGCCTCTTAAAGGCCCTTGGATGTGAATATCCAAGCCAGTGGAACTTGGGAGGTTTGTGAGCTATGACAGAGTCTGGGGGCCAGGATGGCAGGATCTGAGCAACTGGCATTTGAGTTATAAAGGTCCAGGCTTTGGGGGAGGGGGTCTCATGGGCTGTCTTGAGGTTCCAGAGACTAGGGGTTGAGGGTCTGAGAGCCCATATACATCAGGGCCCTATGGGACTGGAACTATGACACCTGCTGAGTCAGGCCTTGGGTTTTCTGTGGTTGAGGCTTGGAGGTCTTTGGGTTGTGACTTGGGGCCCAAGAAATCAAGATTTAGGAATGGGCTGGGACATAGGGGTCTGAGGGGCTGAGTTTGGGGGGATCTTGGGGTCTAAGACTGGGAGTCTGAGGACTAGATTTGGAGCCTGAGGGGCAGAATCTCTGAGTGTGGCCCAGGCAGGTGGCGGTACCTGAGTCCTGTGCAGGGCAGAGGGCACAGTCCATGCCCCAGGCCTCGCCATAGAGGCAGCAGCATTCTGTGTAGGTGGCCTGGCGATCCAGCCGAGGGCGACTGCACACGAGGTCAGCCCCCACTTCCTGCCAGCACACTCCCAGATTGTCATCTGAGGGCAGAGACAGCATGCATCAAGGCAGGAAGAAGACACTCAAGACCTCCCAAATTGCTCAATCTCCTTCAGCTCAGCCAGCCCCTCCCTATCATTCAGTCCTCATCAGCTGTGATGTGGCTTCGGGAAGTCCTCTTAAGTAGCTCCAGGTGAGTACAGGGCTTCGCCTGGCATGAGGTTATCAAATAGGAGGGAGACAGGGTCTAGGGAGGAGGAATCTATCCAAGTCTGGCCTCTGGAAGGCTCTGTGACCCCAGGGCAGTTGCTTTTCCGCTCTGAGCACTGTTGTTTGAATGACGTCTTAGAGTGTGGGAGGATGTTGTAGGAACAATAAGCAAGAGGAGAAGAGAATTTGGGTCAGTGGGCAAAAAGAGAGAAGGGACCCAAAGAAATAAAGACAAACACGTCAAAAGAGTCAGAGATTCAGTCAGAAACACAGGAAAGCAAAGGTGCAGCAAGAAAGACCTAAAAGCAAAGACAGATGCAGAGAGGGTCAGAAATTTAGAGAAAAGCCCGAAGACAGAAACTCATAGAGAGGTGCAGAGACAGAGACACACAGGAAGATAACAGAAAGCATGCTTTTAGCACTTAGTGAGACCAGGTCCTCCTTCTGTTCTTGGAAACAGAATTCTTTAGAGCCACCCTCTAAGGTAGGGGCTACTGCCAATCTACCCAATGCGCTGAAAGCAAGCTGTGGGGGTCCAAGAGGGAATAAGCAAACGTGCTTGCATACACGGGACCAGCAAGTGGCAGGGAGGTTCCTCTGAAACGTCCGTCCTTAACCACGCCAGCTGGCCTCCAGTTCTGAGAGTCAAAAAAGCCAAGACCAGAGGCTAAATGGGGCGTTAAGGGGCGTGACCGAGCCACGTGCGAGGGGCGTGGCCCGGGTGTAGGCTTGAAGCTGAGCGGAGCTTAAGAGGGGCTGGACTGGACGGCGTGGGCGGGACTGGGGCGTGATAATCGACGGGGCGGGGCGCGGGAAGACTTTACCAAGGCTCTGGCTCTCGTTGGAGACGCAGCGGCGCCGCGAGCCGTCCAGCACAAGTGGGGGCTCGCACGTGCAGTGATAAGAGCCGATAGTGTTGACGCAGCGGCCGCCCTCACAAGCTGGCTCCTCGTCCGCGCACTCGTCATTATCTAGGGAGGCATGGAGGGAGTGATTAAGAAGTAGCCTCCTCCCCTTTGCCCTTTCCCCAGTGCACTGACAACCTGATAAATGGAGTCTAGACTTCAGGCACGACTTCCTGCTGGTGGTGGTCACATTCCAGAGAGGCGCTGGCGTGACCAAGGGTTGGAAAGAGTCCCAGGCGAGGGTGGGGGTGATGATGGAGGTGGGGGACTCTTACCGATGCACTCCAGTCGCTGGGCGTGATAGTAGTAGCCGTTGCTGCAATAACACGAGTAGCCCGGGGCTGTGTTCACGCACACGCCGCTCTTGCACACCTGATCTCGGAAGAGCTGGCACTCGTCCACGTCTGGGGGAAAGATGATCAGAGGCACGCGCCTCACCAGAGATGGGGGAGGGCCAGGTTGTGGGATGGGCTGGATCAGGGGAGGGGAGTGTGTGGCTGCAGGGCAGGATCAGGAAAGAGAAGGAGGAAGAGATGGTGACAAAGACCCAGAGACAGAGAGTCAGAAGATAAGGGTGGGAAGGAGAAAGACAGAGACACAGGATGAGAGATAGAGATAAAGAGAACAGAGACCGGGTGAGACAGAGCTGGGCTGGAGGCTGAGGGTGAGTGGGCTTTACCTCTCCTGAGGCTCAGATCTCCGCTGGGCGCCAGGTAGCCCCGGCCATGGGGGCACAATGACTGGTACTCAGCTGCACACAGAGACAAGGCTGAGCCTCCACACCCTGGCCCTAGGCCCTGCCTTGGGCCTGCTTGTGCCCACTTGCCTCAGTGCTTACTCTTGCCCCATGCCTGCCCTTCACTGCCCAAGACTTCAGCCCCTGTGCCTATTTGTATCCACCTCTCAGCCTGATGCCCACCTAGCTGTTAAGTCACCCTTGCCCATGCAATACCAGCACTTCTGCCCCTTGTCCAAGTGTGTCCCCTTGTCCCAGCCCAGTCCCATGTCCACCTATTTCTACTCAAACCCTCAGCCCTGCGTGCACCCCGAGGCCCAAGCCCACCTGTCTCGGTGCTTGGGCACTGCTGGATGCGGCAGCCGCTGCCCCAGCCCTCGCCCACGGTGCAGCAGCACTCCTGCCACGTCACGTTCCGGGCCAGGATGTTGTCACAGGCATCCGGAGCCGCGGTGTCAAAGTAGCACTCCCGGCGCCCGCTGCTCACAGGGCCCTGCCTGGGTGGGCTGGGCCGGCGGGGCGGGGGTGGGGGCGGAGGCCTGGCCGGCAGACTGGGGCTGGCAGGTGCGTGGGGCGGTGCGCCTGGGAACGTACCTGGGGAGACAGTGCGGGCTGAGCCTCCAGCCCCTCCGTTATGGACGGGGAAACTGAGGCCCCCGTGTGGCAGAACCAGGCTCCACACCCCTCACCATCCGTCGGCCATGGTCTCTTCCATTCTTGCCTCTTCTCCTTTCTGTACCTCTTGCCTCCTTATCTCCCTCTCCCAAGCATCTGGCCCCTCATCCCACCTGCAGTTCAGAGAAGAGGGCATTTCCCTGGCCTCCTGGAGGCCTCCTAATCAACACATCCCAAACCGGCCTGGGAATCTTCATACTCAAAACCCAGACGTGGGCCTAGACACTGCTCCCCGAACTAGGCAGCCCCACAACCTGTCCACATGGAACCGCTCAAGCCCCTCTCTCACCTGCCCTCTCCTCCCTACCTACCCCATGGCCCTTGCCTCCATCACAGTCCTGATTTCTCTAGATTATTACTTTCAGGCTATATTGCTATCTGTCCCCCCTGGATTGTGAGCCCCTTGAAGACAGGGTGGTTTTCTGGTCACTACTGTGTTCCCAGTGCCCAGAAAAGGGCCTAAACACCGTGAACATTTGTTGAATGGAGGAATCTGGTCAAGTCAGAACCAGGATCTACTTCTCCTGACACTGAGTCCCACACCTAGGTTAACTTCTGTGTTTTGCAGTTTTTTGTTGTTTAAAACAACAGCATCTAACTGACGGCAGCTGTCCACGTCAGGAATGGTTAGATCCCATTACTTTCCTGTGGGGCCAGCAGCCATCAGTTAAATAGACTTTGATCTCAGTCTCACCAGCAGAGGTCCGAGGGGGAACACAGCGCCCAGTCATAGGGTCAAACTCCTCAGGGCTGTTGGGGCAGACACAGAGGAAGGAGCCTTCCACATTCTCACACAGGGCAGCTCCACACACGCCCTGTAGTGTCTCACATTCATTCACATCTGTGAGCAGGAGACAAGAGGGAAGAGGGAGTCAACGGTGGTAAACTTCTGGAATTCCATAAAAGTCTGAGCTTTGAAGTATTTAATGGCTCAGATCCCATCCTCTACTTATGTTCCAGTGACAAACCCTGATTTCCCCATGGGAGTCATCTGCTCCTCCATTTTTCAACCCATGTGTTTTGAGTAGGTCAAGCAGATTGATGCATTTCTCTGGGTCAAAGACAGGAAGGGACCCAGCAGGGCCCAATCAAAGCCAGTCCTGGGACTTGTTCTAGAAATACGCAGAGCCTTCCTCTGTAGCTAGGGATGGCAAGCTGAGGATGTCAGCCAGAGGTGCGACGGCCCCTTTCGTCGTTGTGAAAAGAGAATCTGCCTGAAGATAAATGCAGTAGAGGATAGCAGAGCTGGGAGACAGCTAGCCTCATTACAATTCCTATATTCACGTAGCCTCGAAATTCAAATATTTCCCTGAACTTCACAGTTTTTATTCCCTTTAAAGAAATGAAGCCTGATTTGTTCATATTTGTCAAAACTAAGAGAATGTATAATTAAGAATCATCCATTGCACTGTATGTAAGTTGAACCTCAAAAATATCTGTGAACACATATTGATCTCTGGTTAATGACATGCATTATGCATGAAAAATTTTGGGGAGTGATATAGTGATGCCTGCAATTTAATTTTAAATCTCTCCAAAAAATTAGGTGGATTAATGGAGAGACATGTGAGGAAGCAAGTATAACGATAATAGAATGCAGGTCATGGCTGTGCAGAGATTCACTCTACAGGCCTTTTAACTTGCCATATGTTTAGAAATTTTTCTCATAAAATGTTGGCAGACTTCCCTGGTGGCCCGGTGGTTAAGACTCTGCGTTCCAATGTGGGGGACAGGGTTTCAGTCCCTGGTTGGGGAACTAAGGTCCCATGTGCTGCCAAACATTTTTTTGTAAATGTTGGGGGGAAAAATGTTTACATACACTTAAGGTTACTGTACTTCTACTCCCTTATGCATGAATTTTTAAAGCACGCCCCAGATAAAATCTGAGTTAATAGGGACTCCTGACTGACATGAAAATGATCTTCTATTCCAAGGTCTAAATTCCATACCCCTAAAGGTTACATGCACTCAGATCTATGGAGAGGATCAGGGCTTGACCAGCCTCTTCCCCACCCGCTGGCTCCACCCTCCCCCAGGAGCCCCGTACCCACGCAGTGACGCCCGTCCCGTGCCCCCTCGTAGCCCTGGTCACAGAGGCACTGGAAGGAGCCAGGCAGGTTCTGGCACACGGCGTGGGCCCCACAGAAGGACCGGTTCCGGCATTCGTCCACATCTGCAACCACCAGACAGTCAGGCCGAGGCTGGAACTTCTATCCCCTCTGCCTCTCACCCGTGGCCCCAGGGACACACACCCTGGCATCCACCCCCTGGCGTGGGCTGGTAGCCAGGGTCACAGGCAGGCGTGCAGCGGTAGGAGCCAGGGGTATTCTCACAGCGCTGGGCTCCACAAATCGCTGGGCCATATTCCTGGCACTCATCTATGTCTGCAAAAGCATGGGGAGGGCGTAGGGGAAAGAGAGGGGAGTCACAGGCCTGATTTCACAGGTTCTTGGTGCTGCTTCCAGTTCCTATGCCTGAGAGGTCTCTGACTCTGGAGTCTGACCAATAAGCATTGATACCTCTTAAGGCAGGCAAGGCCTCATTACCATTTCTCAAATAGCCTAAACGTGACCCCACCTCAGGACCTTTGCACTTGGTGTTCCCTTTGTCAGGAACACTCTCCCCTCAGCTATCTGCATGGCTCCCTCTCTTGCTTCACTCCAAAGTCTAGGTCCAGCCACCCTAACCAGCCCCCCCACCCTTATCTAACCTGTCCTCTCTGTCCATTTATCCTGCTTTACTTTCCTTCTTAAACTTCTTATATCCATGTATTTATTAGCATGCTGATTGTCACCTCCCTAGAATCCAAGCTCCACATTGGCAGAGGTTTGTGTCTGTCCTGTTCCTCACTCTATCCCCAGGTGTAGGTGCCCCTAAATCATTTGCTGAATGAATCAGAGTTATTGACATATTTATTGTCTGTCTCTCCCGCCTGAAACATCAGCTCCATGAGGACAGAGATTTTTTTGTTTTCTTTTGGCTGTGCTGGGTCTTCAGTTGTGGCATGTGGGATCTTTAGCTGCAGCATGTGGGATATAGTTCCCTGACCACAGATCAAACCCAGGCCTCCTGCATTGGGGCCGCAGAGTCTAACCCACCAGGGAAGTCCCATGGGCAGGGATTTCGTTGGACTTATTGCCTCTTCTGCTACCAGTGTCCCACATGGTAGGGCTTAATGAATTCTTGTGAAATTAGTGAATGAGGTCCATGAAACTAGGTTTCCATGAATCAGGGGTCTGGCAACCCAAGAATGCAAGGCTCACAGTCATTTCATCTGTTCCACAAAATGTTGACCTGCACACCATCCCCCCTACCCCCAAAGCTGTGCTGCCTCTAGAAGCGAGGTCTGGTCTGTTTCCTGATAGAAGTGTCTTCCCTCAGCTTCCTGTCTCCCCACTATAGACAATGTAAGGACACACTAGTAGCTTGTTTGCACCACCGATGGGGAGAGTTAAGCGAAGCCTGGAGCCCCTCCTTGATCATCAAGAAAGCTCTTCGTGGGGGCCGGGGCAGTGGTCTCACCGTCACAGGTGCCCTCGGGGCCTGCGTGGTAGCCGGGGTCGCAGTCTCGGACACAGCGGTAGGAGCCCGGGGAATTTTCACAACGCTGGGACCCGCACAAGGCCGGGCCCCGCTCCCGACATTCGTCAATGTCTGAGGGAGGAGGCGGGGCTGTCAGATGAGGGAAGCGGCGCGCGGGAAGAGGGGTGGCAAGGAGGGAAAGTAGAACAGGTTGGGGAGACAAGGAGGGGAGAGCAGAATTAGAAGGGGGAGGCGGGAGACGCAGGAAAGGGGGAAGGAGGAAGCAGCAGAGGGGAGGCAGAGAGGGAGACAAATAGGGGAGACCAGGAGGCAGAGGAGAGAGGGATCTGGCTAGGGCGGGGCCTCGCACCGAGACAGGAGGCGAGGTCTGGGCCGGCGCGGTGTCCCGGAGGACAGATGCACTCGAAAGAGCCGTCGGTGTTGGTACAGATGCCGCTCTGGCAGAGGTCCTCCTCGCTGCATTCGTCCACGTCTGCGGGACAGTGTCGGCAACCGCAAGCCAGTCTCCTTCTCTGCCTGACATTCCAGACCACGCCCCTCCACCGCCTTTTCCCCGCCCCTATGGCTCCGAGACTCTAACGCCTTCCCCTACCTGCCTTAGGCTCCTCCCTTTCCTGCAAGCCCCACCTCCCCGACGAGCTTGGCTCGAGCCTTTCCATTCACTGCCCAATTTATCCAGACTCCGCCCTTTCCCCCTTTCCTCTCCAACTCCGTCCCTCCCTTTCGCCACCCTTTCCCGGTTCAGGCCCGGCCTGGGTACCGACCGAGGCAAGAGGCTCCGCGGGGTCCGGGCCGGTAGCCGGGGGCACAAGTACAGGCGAAGGAGCCGTCGGTGTTGAGGCATTCGCCGTGGGGGAAGCAAAAGTCGCCCTCCAGGCACTCGTTCACGTCTAGGGTACCCAGAGTTCAGACTGGGTCACCAGACCCGTCCCCAGGGCCCAAGCCCCGCCTACAAAGCAGCAACCCTGCTCGCAAGCCACGCCCCAGATGGCCAGTTTCTAAATTCCACCTATGCGGTCCCTTAGTCCAGCTCCCACCTCCCCACCAGGCTTTGCCCAGGAAGCCAGGGCCCACTCCCAGGCTGTCCAGCCCTTTCCCCACCCAGCCCACCTGCGCAGGGCCCGGGCCGGCCAGCTGGCGCCCGGTAGCCTGGCTCGCAGCTGCAGTGGAAGGAGCCTTCGGTGTTAGTGCAGTGGCCATGGGGCCCGCAGGAGGCGCCCGAACTGCATTCGTCCACATCTGCAGAAATGGGGATTTCAGAGGAGGTTCTGCTTAGGGACACATGGATGAGGGTCAGAAAGAAATGATGGGAAGTGTCTTGGGTTGGACGTGAGGTAAAGAGTCCAGGGAGGTAAGGTAAAGAGGTAAGGGAGACCAGGGCTCCCTAATCCTGGGGACCATCTTCGGAGGATCCTGTGTCTGGGTTTCTGGGAACTCCCTGTTCCTAGGATCCTAGGGGCAGGTGAAGGGACTGGGACAGGAGTCAGACATTAGTTAGGGTAAGGGGTCAGGTATTATAAAGCAGGATAATTGGATGCCATTCTGATGAGTCAGGGGTCCGAGTCTCTGGTCAGGGGTTGGGATCCAGGATCATGAACCCAATCAGGCCCCAGAGAAGGGACCCTGAGAAAGGGCAGGGGAAGTGAAAAGACAGAATCAAGCATCACACAGAGTCAGGGGTTATGGTCAGGGTTATAACTGGTAGTTACACTTAGACCAGGTGTCACAGTCAAGTTTAGGGGTCACAGGTCGAATACAGGGCCAGAGGACAGTTGGGGCACAACTGCTACCAGGGTTGGGGTCCCAGGGTTATCAGCAGTGTTCACAGCTAAGGTCAAAAGTCACAGTCAAGTTGAAGGTCATTGATCACAGAGGGAGAAGTCACATTCAGGGCCAAGGGTCATGGTCCAGATCAGAAACTGCACTCTGATCGGGGGTCAAGTCTAGGTCAAGAATGGCAGTCATGCTCTGGGGGTTGCGGTCCAGGTAAGACGACTGAGATCCAGGTTAAAAGGCTGCAGTTCAGGTCAGGGGTCATGATCTCAGTCAGGAGTCATGCCGCACGCAGGTCCAAGGTCACACCCAGGGCCTGATCTTACCAGTACATCGGCCATGGTGCAGGTGGTGACCAGCAGGACAGGCTCTGCACTGGAAGGATCCGGGTGAGTTCACACACTCCTGCCCAGGACATGCCAGGTGGTTCTCACACTCGTCCACATCTGGGGAGCAGACAAGAGTGCGGCTTTGAAGTAGTGGTCCAATGCCCCCCTCATCCATCCACATTCCTCCCTCCCTCCCCGGCCTCACCCTCGCACTCAGAGCCGGCAGCATTGGGCTGGAAGCCTGTGGGGCAGACGCACTGGAAGCCACCTTCCGTGTTCTCACACCGACCATAGGTGCAGGGCGGGGGGCTACGGGCACACTCGTCCACATCTGGGGCAGAGGAGGCCAGTGGGGATGAAGAAGGGGCCTGGACCCCCTACCATCACCACCCACCCCAACATTCCATTCTGGAGGCAGTGCCCTCGACCTTGCTCAGGCTGCCCCCTCCTGCCAGAAGGACAGATCACTGCTCCCCCATTAATGGTCTCTCTAACTGCCATGAAGTGGCCAGGACACCACCTCCTGCATGATGTCTTCTGTGCCTCAGCCCTGTCCGTTCCTGAGAGTTCCCACAAGCACAAGGTGGTGGTTGAGTCGCTCAGTTGTGCCTGACTCTTGCGACCCCATAGACTGTAACCCACCAGACTCCTCTGTTCATGGGCAAGAATACTCTGGAGAGGATTGCCATTTCCTTCTCCAAGGGATCTTCCCAACCCAGGGGTCGAATCTGTGTCTTCTGCATTGTACATGATCTCCTGCATTGCAGGTGTATGCTTTACCACTGAGCCAGTGGGAAAGCCCACAAGCACAAGAGCATCATCCAAGAAACGGGGGAGGGCTAGAGAGCACCCTCATATTTGGAGAAAGGGGGAAAGACTCTGGAGCCAGACCCTCCCCACCCCCTCATTTTCCCCAGGCGTCTGTTCCTGTCCTCCTCCACTGAATCTCACCCCTCTGCCTCTCTCCTGCCCCCTCCTACCCCAAACCTGTTTCTCTCTGGTCCCCACAGCAAAGGGTGGGCTGTGGAGTGACTTTAGACCTGGCCCCCTCACCTTGGCAGGGCGCCCCAGGCCCTCGGGAGCGGAAGCCAGCAGGGCAGGCACAGTGAAAGGAGCCTACTGTGTTGTCACAGCGGCCAGGCCCGCAGGGTGGTGGCTCCTGGGCGCATTCATCCACATCTTCTTCACACGCCGAGCCCCGGAAGCCAGCCGGGCACACACAGCGGAAAGAGCCAGGCAGGTTCTCACAGACCCCTCGGCCACATAGGCCTGGGCTCTGGATACATTCATCTACATCTGCTCAGAACAAGGGACGCAGGTCATACCTCCCTTATGCCCCTCCCCCCATACTCTATTCTGCCTCTCTGACCTCCATCGTTCTGACCTTTCACCCTGCACCATCCTGCCACCCTGTCCTAATCCCCGGGCTCTCCATCCTTATCACTCTGCCATCTTATCCCTCATCATCCTACCTCCATCCTCTATGCCTCTATTTTTTCAATCCCTATGAAGCTGCTTGTCTGCTTCCTAGAACTCTGTCTTTCTAGTCCATATCAGCGGGCCTCCTTAAACTCTGTCCTTCATAACTCTACCCTTTCATCTCCACCCCGTCCCTCTGTTTCTCCAACCTCCATGACTCAGCCTTTCTGTTTTCCATCACTTGGCCTCTCCGTCCCCAACCAGGCTGCCTGTCTGGTTCTCAGAGCCTGGCCTCTGTCTCGAATCAATCAGCCTCCCTCTGCCTCCTGGCTCCGTCTCAGCATCCTGCACCGCTGCTGCTCTTCCCTTCCCCGCTACATGCCCAGTCCCTCACCCTGGCAGCTGGCTCCGTGCGGTGCAGCCTGGTACCCCGCGGGGCACACGCACAGGAAGCTGCCTGGCGTGTTCTCACAGCGCCCACGGTCACACGGTGGCGGCACGCGGTGGCACTCGTCCACGTCTGCGGGCACAAACAGGGTGGCTGGGGCTGGGGCAGACACTCCGCCTCCTCCCCTCCCCCAGACGGCTTGGCGGGGGTGGGGGGGGCCCGGGGACAGCAGGGGCGGAGTCAAGCTGGGGCAGGGGCCAGGCTGAAGCGGGAGCCAGGGGCAGCAGAGGGGCTCGGAGTGGGTCGGTTTAAGGCTGCGGTGGAGCTTCAGCTGGGAGGACAGGACCTGAGTTGGGGAACCAGCTTCGGCAGAGGCAGAGAGGGGAATCGTGAGGGGGACAATTTGGGGAGCAGCAGCAGGGACTGGGTAAGGCAAGGGCAGGAAGGGCAGCTTTGCAGACCCAGAAAAGGGAAGGCAGGAGGGGGCAAGGGGTGGATTGGGGATGGGGCAATGGTGTGACAGGGCGGAAATCACGGTGAGGAGGTGGGTTACAGCGGTTGAGGGTCAGGGGACGGGCCTTGGAGAGGGCAGGCACTAGTCTGGAACATAGAAGGGGCGGGGTTATATGGGGGCGGGGCCAGCTGAAGGGCGGGGCCAGGACCCAGCACCATAGAGAAGCCCAGGCAGTAGAAGGTAGGGATCCGCCCCGACCGGAAGGGCGGGCAGGTTGCGAAAGAGGCAGTGGTGCGGCCGGAATCAGTCTGGAGACTGGAGACGGGGCCCAGGGCCAGGCCAAGGCAGTAGTTGGGCTGAAGGGACGTGGGAAAGCGTGCGAGGGCGGGGACTGCTCCAGAGGAAGAGCTGGAGCGAGACCCCGGCTGGGGTGGGGCTTGGATTTCTTACCCAGACACTCCGTACCCCGCGGGCCGGCGCGGAAGCCTGACCCGCACACGCAACGGAAGCTGCCTGGCGTGTTTTCGCAGCGCCCGGGAGCACAAGGCGTGGGAACGCGGCGACATTCGTCCATGTCTGCGGGTACAGAAGGGCCTGGTCAGGAGGTGACACCGTACAGCCTCCCGTCCTGCCTCCATCCTCCCCCCGCAGCCTGGCTCACCGATGCAGTGTGTGCCCTGCGGACTGAGCCGGAAACCGGAGTCGCACGCGCAGGTGTAGCCACTGGGCCGGGGGATGCACCGTCCGCGGCCGCAGACCTGGGGATTGCGCTGACACTCGCCTGCAGAGGGACCTGCGGGGGTCCAATGAGACAGGGTTCCCCCGTGTCTGAATCCCGTCCCTTTCACCCCAGTACAATTTCCTCAGATCCTCTACCTAAAACACCCTCCTGGGTGTCCCTCCTCAAACCCAGTCTTCTCCCTCTGATGCCCTTCTCTATCATGCGATGATCTCATCAGACCTTCTGCCTGAATCCTCCCATACTGCCACCCCAAAGTGTCCATTTTCTAGTATTTTACTTTACTCTCCCGTCCTCTGCCTGAAATATGTTTAGTGTCCTCCACGAAAATCACTTGTCTCACATTAACTGAGCACTTACTACCTCCTAGATACTTCACACACAGGTTGTTTGATCCTCACAGTAATGACAGAGCACTTGCACCCAGGCCTGTCTGACTCCAGCCCCTGGTGCACACACCATCCCACCCAGCAAACCCTGATCTTTTCCCACCCATTTCTTAGCTCCTCTGGCTGTCACATCCCTGTTTGTTCTATTCTAGAATCTTCACGGTGGAGCCTCCCTCCCTGGAACTCGGCCTGTGATACCCCCATCAATGCCCTCACTTTCCTCTACCACACCTGATTCAGGGATCTCAGGACGAGTCCAGGCAGGGATGCTGGGCAGGGGAAGCTCAGCGCCTGGCCGGGGCTCTGGCCGGGGCTCAGGCCGGGGCTCAGGCCGGGGCTCAGGCCGAGGTTCTGGGCGATGAGTGGGCAGAAAGCCTGGTAAAGAAGGGGTGTTAGCACTGGAGACCTTGATTTGGGTGTCCCTGAACATCTCCCCTTTTTTATGTGAGCCTGGGGCAGCCCCTTGGAGACAACACCCTCTCCTCCAGAAACCAGCTCACCTGAGGGTGGTCGAGAGGTGGAGGGTGGGGCACGGGGCTGGCTGAGGGACACTCGGGGTGGTTCCTGGCCCAGGGGTCTGGTGTTGTAGCGGAGGTCGGAGGCAGAGTAATGGTAGCCAGGGCCGGCTGGACAGATCTCCCGAAAACCCTCTGGTAACAGAAAAGGGAGAAAGATGGGCAGAGAAAGGGCAAGAGAGTAGGGGAAATGAGAGGGAAGGGCGGTGAAGGAGAAAGAGAAGAGGGAGTTGAGCGTCTGGACTTGATCGTGGGGAAGGCTTGGCCTGGGGGTGTGTTAGGGGTTTGGATTGGATGCTGAGATGGGGTGGTACCCTGGCAAAGAATGGGATATCTCAGAGGCTAAGGGTGGGACCAAGGATGTTTTTCTCTCTTTGGGATGATGGCAGGGACAGGAGTTGAAAGCGGGGTCTGGTTTGGTGTCTACAGGGACAGGCCAGGAAGCAATCAGGTCCATTGTGGGGTCTCGTTTTATGCAGAAAAAGATTGCCAGGGAGGTGTCTCGGAGAGGGGTGTGTCTTGGGCAGGGGCCAAAGCTGAAGTTAGATAGGAGGCAGTGTCTCAGAAGCTGGGGACATGGCCAAGCCTCGAGACAAGGTTGGGAAAGCAGTCTATCTCAAGGACTATGAGAGGTTGAGGCTGGGGGTGACGCTCGTGGGACACAGCCTAACTTCAAGGTAGCGGGCCTCAGGTGTGGGTGTGGCCCAAGGTGGGGTGGGGCCCAGGCGGAGTCCAGTCTGATGATAGGTTGTCTCAAAGGCCGGGGGTGTGGCCAAGGCTAGGGTCTAACTTGATTGGAGAGTCTGGGGGCGGAGCCTAGAAGGCCTATTTGCGTCAACTCTGAAGAAAGGCGGAAAAGATTGAAGGCGGGAGGAGAAGGGGAAGACAGAGGGTGAGATGGTTGGATGGCATCACTGACTCAATGGACATGAGTTTGAGTAAACTCTGGGAGTTGGTGATGGACAGGGAGGCCTGGTGTGCTGCAGTCCATGGGGTCGCAAAGAGTCGGACACGACTGAGCGACTGAACTGAAATGAACTGAACTGAACTGAAAGAAAGGTGGGCTTCCAAGGTGGCCCAAGTGGTAAAGAATCCACTTTACCAATGAAGGAGATACAAGAGACACGGGTTCAATTCCTGGGTCGGGAAAAGCCCCTGGAGTAGGAAATGGCAATCCACTCCAGTATTCTTGCCTGGGAAATTCCATGGACAGAAAAGCCTGGCAGGCTACAATCCAAGGGGTTGCAGAGTCGAACAGAGAGCACGAAAGCAAAAAAAAAAAAAAAAAAAAGCTAGAGAAAGGCAGGCAGGAGGCATTCACCTGAGCCGAAAGGTGGGCAAAGCTGGCAACCCCGGCCCCAGGCTTTGCCTACACGGCTGCAGCAGCAGATCTGTTTGGTGATGTTGCGTAGAATGGGCAGCGAGCAGCCTCCGTCTCGAAGCACGCGGAAGCACGGCCCCTTGGCCTCTGAGATCACGTGTTGGGCTGGGGAGGTCGGGGAGGAAATTCTTCAGGGAAGGGTTGGCAGTGTAGTGGTCTAGGGGATCTGGAAGGTAGGGGAATGGTCCCAAGGAGAGCTCGGTGGGTGTGAAGGGCATCTGGGAAATCTCTGAGAGAGTCTGAAGAAGAGCTGGGGCGAGGGGCCTAGAGGACTGAGAAGGGTTCTGGGTTTGGGGAGAATCTGAGGGGGTGAAAGGGGGTTTGGGAAGGATCTCAGGATCTGAAGAAGTATCGCGAGAGATGAGGAAATATCGGGGCTTGAGAGGAGCTGATCAAAGTCTGGAGATCTGAGTTCAAAAGGTTTGAGGGGTTCTTAGAGGAGCCAAAGAAGCTCCCGAGAGTCTGAGATGTGCGGAAGGGGAGGTACGAATGACTGGGGGGGCAGAGGTGGGGGTGGTAGGGACGGACCAGGGAATCTGGGAGGGTGTGGTCTAAGGGAATTAGACCCAGGGATGCTCGGCCATGAGGATAGGGTGGACACGGGACCAGCCTCAGACCCCGGCGGCTCACAGATGCAGCTGCTGCGGGACGAGTCGAGCAGAAAGCCGTCGGGGCAAACGCAAGTGTACCCGCCATGCGTGTTTGCACACTCTCCGTGCTGGCAGCGCCCGCCAGTCGCGCACTCATCCACATCTACGAGGAATGGGGTGATCCCAGAGGCATCAGGGCAAGCTCCCCGCCAGCGCCTTCCCTAGACCCGAGCTCTTCCCACCCCTGCCCCAGCTCACCTTCGCAGGACCCATTAACCCTTTCAAAGCCAGTTGGACACGGCCCATCTGGGGCGCCCCCCTGGTGGGTGTTACCTGTGGAGAGAGGAGAGGGGTGGGCCAGGGGCGAGAGGAGCGAGAATGGAGTGGGCGGGGGAGAAAATGGGGTGACAGGAACTAAAAGGTGCTGAGTGTGGTTTGAGCGCAAGGTCAGCCTTAGGTTGGCGAATGGCGTGAAGGTCGGGTAAGAACAGGGTAGCTAGCCAAAGTCAGAAAGTGGGATGGATGGTCCCAGCTGGTATGGGTGGGTCTAGACTGGAAAGGATTCCCACAACGGGATAGGCGTGGCTAGAATTCATGTAAGGGTACATCTACGGGCAGAGTACAGGGAGCGGCAGGGTACTCAGTCCTCCCCAGCTCCGAGCGCCTTGGGGACATCCTGGGGCTTACCCAGGAGCTCCGAGCACGACTGACAGTCGTGAACGCCCCAGGCCAAGCCGGCCCCTCGGCAGCACACCTCCTGCGTCCGGAGCCCGGGCAGCGGGGACGCACACTGTGGGGAAGTGTAAGGTGAGCGCGCCCCCGCGCGGTAGCAGGCTCCGGGCCCCTCCCCACAGGCCTCCTCTCACTTCGCCACCGCGCAGCTCCCGAAAGCAGTAACCGAAGCCCGAGGCGTCCGAGTAGCCGTCCTCGCGCGGCGCGCTCTGTGCTAACACTGTGTAGGGCGCTGCCGCCTCCGACCGTGCCGCCGCCTCCGCTCGCGCCACTGCCTCGGCATCCGCCTCCTCCCAAGGGCCGGACACACGCTCCACCTGGTGCACCACCACCGACGCCTCCTGCGGGTGCTCCACGTGGACGCTCACCATAGACGCCACGCCTGGAGAGAGGCACCGCGGGGCAAAGTGCGAGTAGGAATGCGGGAAAAGGGAGCGATGGAGAAGGGTACTCAGGAGAAAGAAGGAAACATGGGAGTTAGAGGAACGACGAGGTGGTGGAGGGTACGGAGGGAACTCTGGCCGCACTCTCCTCACCATGTTCATCATCGCGGTGGTTGGCCAGCGGCATGGTGTACACAGAACGGGTGAAGCCTGGCATGGCTGGGGCCGGGGGTCGGGCGCCCGATGAATGCAACTGGCAGAACTTGCCAGCGAAGTCCGGGGGACAGAGGCAGCGATCAGGCTTCACGCACACTCCTCCATTGTGACAGATCAACGGACACAGGACTGGGGAGAGAGCGAGGACACTCAGGGTCGGCAACCCTCCTTGCAGCCTCCCTTGGGACGAGACACCCTCGATTAGTTCAGCCCCTAACGTTATAACTACACCCCCCTCACTAGCTCAACCCCTAACGTTATAACTACACCGTCAAAGGTATCACTCAGTTCTAAGTCGTTCAGCCTTGAGTAGTCTTGCGTCATCTCACTAACCCTGGCCACTGGCATTGGCTGGGTCCAGCCCCTGGAGGTGTAGCCCCGCCCTCTGAGTCCTCTCGCCACGCCCCCAAGCTCCTCCTTCACTTTCATATCGCCCCGCCCTCCTCCTCAAGTCCCACTTTCCAGCCGAGTCCGAGGCTTACTAGCCCCGCCCAGATAGTGTTGGCCCCGCCTATAGGCTCAGTCACGCCCGCTCTAACTCGTGCCTTCGCGTTTAGTCCTGCCCATCTTTTGCTGTCCCAGCCCCTTTAGACCCAGCGCTTGTGACTTCCATTGACTAAAACTACACTTCAGTCACTCCTTGGCACCATCCAGTGCTCGCAACTCTGTCTTCTTACCATTCTAGGCACGTTTGCACCCCGTGCGGCCGGTTCAAGCTCCGCCCACATGCTGTACGTTTCTCCCCGCCCCGTCCCCACTTCTCACTTCTATGCGCCCCGCCCACATCGCGTTCTTCTACCCTAAGGATTGCAAACTCCGCCCATCGAGGCGTCTAACCTGCTGCGTTTAGCCCCACCCATCTTCCCTTTCTCACGTTAGTTTGCCCTGGCTCGCTCGCCCGCGCTCCTCTCATCCCACCTCCCCGCTATCTGCGCGTCCTAGCCCCACATCCCCGCGCTTTGTGTCCGCCCACCTCCCGTCTGGCTCCGGCTCCCCTGTTCCAGCTCCGACTTCCCGCCTCCGGTAGCCCCGGGGCGGGGCCAGCGAGAACGCGCCTGCTCTCCCCTGTGCGCGTCCTCGTTGGGCCTCGGGCCACCTTGGGGCGGGGCACTGCCAGCTGTGCGGCGGGGTAAACAAAGAGAGGGGTGCGGCGGGGGCAGGGCGGCGGCTCCTCATTCTGGACCCTTGGGGGAGCCCCGGGCCCGCTGAGCCAAAGAAGGCCGGACATATCCTGCGAGGGCACCCCCTCCCTTTCTCCCCTGGGGCTGCCGAGAACAGCTGGAGACAGCTGTGCGGAGGGGAGGAAGGGGGCAGGCGGCCGGGGCCATCCAAAAAGGCGTGTGTGGGATTCTGAGCCACACACTGAAGACAGGAAAACATAGAGGGAGCCCCCTCAACTTATAAGGGTACGGAGACTGGACTCCTGGGAAGAGATCAGTTAGAAGGCAGAACTCCGCCGTTCGAAGACCTCAGGAGGTTTCTGGAACAGAAAGGGAGCCGATCCCAGAGGAAACGGAGGCAGAAGGAACCTCTTTAGTCCTTTTGGGGAGAGTTACCTACTGACAGGACTCTAGTGACTTGGAACGGCCAATTTGAGGGTGCTGAGAGCAAGGTAGAGATGGAGTGGCGGAGTCCTTTCCAGCACATGCGAGCCTCAGCTGTCTGGGAAGATTCTAAGATATTGCGGAATACCTGCTTCCCTCTCAGCTAAGGGATAAGGTGCCCCAGTCTTTAGATTAATGGCTGCTTGAGGGGAGCACAGTATCTGGAGTGCTCTTGGGAGAATCAGCTGATCAAGACCAACTTTGGGTTTCTCTGAAAATAGAGGGATCAGAAGTTTCTGGGAGAGGGTGTCAGCTGGGAGAGAAGGACTTGGATACCCAGCAATCAGGGATCTCTGAGGGGATTCAGTTGGAAATAGAAGAAAACGGGAAACTTTTTCAGGAAGGGAATTCAGCTAGAGTAGTTATCACTGTACAGCCTTTCTAATCTGGGGTTTCCCCTGGAAGTGGGGAGGAGTAGCTGAGGGACAAAACTAGAGTTCTCTGGTGAGGGGTGCAGTTTGGGGCGATTACATCAGAAGAATGGGCGGGAACTTCACTGAAGGGGCTGGTCTCTGGAGTCTGTTGATAGCGGTGCGGAGGGGCATGGGGACTCAGGGCAGAGATTCTCGGCTCCCCTAGTTAGGGGACTCAGGCCAGGACTCCAGGGTGCTCTAAGAGAGGTCCTTAATTAAGTGGCAGGCTTAGGAAAGGCTTAACTAGGAATAAAGTTTCCAAAATCGGAAGTCTCTGTTGGGGGGCAGCGGTCGGGGGAGGGGGCATTGCCGAGCCATCGAAGACACTGCCTCGTCTTCTCTTGTCCTGAATGTGGCCCACCCCCACCCCCACCCCCACCCAGCTCCCTGAGGGCTCCCACACCCAGGGCGGGCCGCTAGATGGGCACAGGCAACTCCATGTCCCACACCCCTGGAGGGTTGAGGAGCTGAGGACATCGAGGTCCTCCCGAGGTCAGCCACCACCACCCCCCCCCCCCGCACCGCCCCTCGCAGTTCCCTCCTTGCGCCTCCAGGGGCTTGGCACCCGCCTGGGCACGGCGCCTGGCACAGGCCCGTTGAGGCTGGGCCGGGAGGGAGTGAGGGAAAGAGGGAGGAAGGGGTGGAGAGAGGGAGTGGCAGCGGGCGGGGGCTCCGGCGAGAGATGAGCTCACGCCGGCCAGGGCTGGGTTGGCCGGGGGCCAGGCTGGGCGAGTTCTCGGCGCCAGGGGCCCCCACTCCCCACTCCAGAGGGCCTCCGGGACTGGGGGCAGGTAGGCCCAGACTCTGAGAGCCCACCCACCACCACGCCCTGGAGCCAACAGGTGGCCCACTACCCCTACCTCACCTGACTCCCCCCGCCCCCACCAGGGCTCTCCATCTCTAGAGGAGCCTGGTGCGCAGACCCTCCTGTCCTCTGGGCCCCCCAGGGGGCGCCTTTCCCCCCAGACCGCCTGTTGGATTGCTCTTCCACGTGCGACCCTTGCAACTTGGGGTCTTGCAGAGACCCTCCTATGAACACCTTTCCTCTCAGCTCTCAGGATCGACTTTCCACACCCCAATCCCCCTCCTCATAGGCACTCCCATCCTAGACTTTCCTAATGCCTCCCACCCAAAGAAGCAGAAACGGAAAACCGCTTCTCAAGGCCCTGGAACTCTCCCTTGGACTCTTGGGACCCCTGCTCACAGTCGCAGGATTCAGACCCCTTTCCCCCAAGTTCTAGAGCCCCTCAATTCTGAGATTTCCCACTGACTCAAAGGCAAGAAAGTCAGCCCCCATCGCCTCACATGGGACACTACAGGTCCCTGAGAACCCTCATTGCTTGCAGAATCAGGACTCTCAGGATCCAACCCCAAAAGCCAGGAATTTGAGGCTATCTTCCTCAAATAAGCCGGGGATCCCCCAGCACTCTGGCACAAGGAATCTGGGATCCCTCTTCCTGGGGACTGTCTCCCTCATCCCCAGGGATCCTCCACCTCCCCCCGGGAATCCCTCCCTCGGGACCACCACCCCGCACTCACAGGCGCGGAAGCCGGGTCCCCCCGGGGCCGCCCCGCCGGGCGCGCCGCTGTCCACGCTGGTGGTGTTGCGGGGCGCGCAGGTCGGGGTGCAGCGGGGGCCGGTGGGCCCATGGACGCAGCTCAGGCCGCACACGGCCGGGGTGAAGCGCACGCGGAGGCGCTCTCGGGGTCGACCTAGCCCGGGCTGCGGCCGGAGCAGCGCCAGCAGCACCAATAGCGACACCCAGAGCAGCCGCGCGCCGCCCGCCATGGCTGCAGCGCCGCGCTCCGCCGCGCCGCCGCCCCAGCCCGCCCGAGGGGCCCGGCCGCGCCCGCCCGCCCGCGGGGGAGGGCGGCCGCGCCCCCGCTCAGGCCCCCCCTCCCCACCACTCCCTCCCCGGCGGCCGCGCGGGGGCGCGTGGGGCTGGGCGCGCAGCCAGAGGCGCGCAGGCTGGGCGCTAGACTCGGAGCGGGGAGGGGGGGCGCCCCCTCTGCTCTCGCCCCGCATCAACAAGTGAATGGGGCCCGCAGGGGAGCGGCGGTGAAGGGAACAGGTGGGGGCGGGCCGGTCCCCCCTACACCCTACCCCAGACCGGGCTGAGTCTTTAGAGGAAAGAGTAGTGGGGGCCGCGTTTGGGGAGAAGGCTAAAGGCTGTCCCTGCCTCAGTCACAGAGACAGGGGCTTCATCTGGGTAGGCGATTGTCATGGCACATCTGGGCAGCCAGGTGGCACATCTGGGGTGGGGGAGGAGAAGGGTCGGTGCACCTGGGCACACGAAGTGATTGGGGGTCCGCCTGGTGGGCAGGACGCTGGAGGGGCCCACTTGAGGGCGCAGTCACATCTGACCAGGACCCTTACACCTGGGAGGAGAAGTCGGAATGGATTAGGGGAAACTGTGGAGGAAGATGGTGGGCGGGGGTCCTCACATCTGGCGGAAGGCCTACATCTGGAAGAGTTTAGGGAGGAGGGGACACATCTGGGCTGAAGGCCACCGCAGGAGGGAGACTTTTGAGGGTAGTGGAGACTAGGGGGTGTGCTAGCCCAGGGGCTGAGAGCTGGAGCAGGAGGAGTGGGGGAGGAGGGTCGGGAGAGCAGTGGAAGGCCTTTGGCCCCTAGCCACCCCGCAATTTGGGGCATTCGGTGACCTGGCAGGCGCCAACCCGCACAATCGCTTTTGTTGTCTGGGCTAGTTCGGGCGCTCTCTGCCGGGACAGCGCCCCCCTCTTCGGCCGCGGGGAGCCCGGACGCTTGGCTTCCTGGCCCCACCCCCGCGGGTCAGCGCCTCTGGCCCGCGTCTAGTCCTGTCCCGGACTCACCTCTCGCAGCCGGACGCCGGGGTCCCTAGAGGGGGCTGAGTCCTGGGGAGGGGTGCTGAGCTACAGTGGGGGGCGGCTAGGCGGCGGCTGCACCGTGGGAACCAGACTGCTTTATCTGGCCCGGAACCCCCCCATCCCCCTTCACCGCCTCCCCGCCCCCCAACCCGGCGGAGGAAGGGCGGATGTTCTTACCCCGGGACTGGCCGGCAGGGGCGCGCTGTGGGGGCCTCCTTCTCAGCAATGCCCGGGCCCCCGGCCCGCGGGGCCGCCGTCGCCTCAGCAGGGCTCGGGCTTCCTGCAGCCTGGGTGGGATGGGGCAGAGAAGGAGTTGTCACCGCGGTTAGGCTGACCCCCTCCCCCCAACTCCCTTGGTTGGAAGGGACCTCCTACATCAGGAGGTCTTCCAGGGGAGGCTCTGCATCCCCCTTCCATCTCTTTCTGGGGATCAGGCCTGGAACATTCTTTAGAGGCTAGGAAGAACAAAGTCAGTGGGAGAAACCAGGATGAGGGAGGGAGAGAGAGAGAGAGAAGACAGGAAAGAAACAGGTAGCTATGAGAGAAAGAGACAGACGCAAAGAACAAACAGAGAGAGAGGGACACGGAGACAGAGACAGAGAGATAGAAACTGAAAGACCTAGAGACAGCGATAGGCAAGAAAAGGAGAAATAGAAACAGAGACACAAGTTGGTAGAGAGAGCAAGGAAAAGGAGACCCAGGGAGCAGGGAGATATGTGCTGGAAATGGCGGGATTGGGAGCATCTAGCAGGAGAGGGTCACACACTCACGTCAGTGGCTGCCAGTTAAGGGACACCTGTCTCTTCCTCACGCTGGGGCTGGGGCTCGGCAGCTCTGGGGGCCCTGGAGCCAGGCACCGCTGAGGGCCTGCACACTTTTCGGGCCGGCAGCTCCGGACCCTGCAGGAGGCTTCAGAGACAGCCAGGGACTAAGTGGAAAAGGAGGCAACCGAGTTCTTCTTTCATCCAGCTCTCCAGCTGGGGTGAGGGATGAGGAAGGGACCCCCCGCTCTTCTGCTTCTACCATCTTCCCCCTCCAACCGATACCCTGCCTACAAGAACCCACCTCTAAAGCAGCGGCTTCTCCTGGGCCATCGGCTTGGGCAGCAGCGACAAGCAGGAGCACTATAAATAGAGGGAAGGAAGTCACTCAGCCCCTAGCACTATAGAACTCCCCAAAGGACAGCGATGAGGGATAGGGGAGGGGAAGCCAAGATAAGGCTGGAGGGTGCTTGGGGCTGATATGTGACCACTTTGAGGCACTTCGCTCGATGCCTTAGTTTCCCCATCTGTACAATGGGAGGCAAATTGGTTTAGGTAAAGGTCACAGCAACCTCATGTTTATTTTCCTTCTGAAGTGTTTGTTGGTAAGGCATTATTGGAAAAGACATTTTAAAGTCTTTTTTGAAAAAGAGAGAGACTCAGAGAGGATTTCTGAGCGCACTTCCAAGCCGGCTCTGGGAATCTAGAACCCGGCCCTCCCCGCAAGTCCCTGTCCTGGACTCAGCCGTCATCCCGAAGTTTGCCAGAAGATGGCGCCACGTCCACAGGCCTCAACGGCTGGGGAGGGAAGTCCTCTTTTGACTGTGGGTCCAGCGGGGTGCAGAGGTGGACAGGGATACAGGAGCCACAGCCCAGCACTGAGAATCCCGAGGTCTGAGTTCTAGCCCGTTCCTGCCCTTCCACGCTGTGTGTCCTGGAGCCAGAGTCTCCTGATCTTTGGGCCTCAGTTTCCCGTCTGACCACGAGGAAGGAGTGGTTCTTCAGAAGGAACCTCCGCGCCGGGAGGGTCTTCGATTCTGGCTGGCGGAGCCCTCAGCTTGGGCGCAAGTGCGTCGCAACCCAGGGGCCCCCCAGACAAATCCATTATCCCCAAGCTAAGGGGGACGAGGGCTGTGGGTGCGCGCGCAGGTCAGGAGAGAAGAGCAGCGCGGGATGCTGCGAAGGGGACGTCGGCAGTATGGACTCTTTTTAGACGGGTGGGGCCTGGTAGGGAAAGGGGCGGCCCGGGTGGGAGCCTCCCTGACCCCCGATCCTGCCGTCATTCCCTCCCGCCTTTTCTCCGGGTTAACCCCTTCCCAGCCCCGCCCCCGGAGCGGCTCGGGTTACTAAACGTATTCGCAGAGACCGAGGCGGGAGCGGAGCCCGGGGCCTTTGTAACGGAGCGCTGGGCCGCAGGGCGGGGGGTGGGGGTACTGGGCAGACTGTTTCCTCCGATCTCGTCACCCGTAGACAGGAAGAGTGGCTATAACTCCCAAATCTATATGAAATTCTGGATTTCTTGCCGCGAAATCACGGGTACTTCATTCAAGCCCAGAATCCTCTAATTCTAGGAAACTAAAGCATCCTTAACCCTAGTGAAATCTGAGCCCCCCGGACCCCACCTCCGCACAATTTCCCACAAGCCCCTCCGCCATCAACACCAAACTCCAAGTCTTATAGGAAAAGGTCACTATTAATTATTTCAAGCATTCCCAAACCCCAGAAAACCAGGACGTCTCAACTCCTTAAAGCACCTTGATAATCTCCCATACTCTTCCTCCTTAAGCATCCCAGAAACCTGGGGGACCCCATCCCAGCTCGGCCCCACCCATCTATCATCCTAGGAGAACCCAAAGCCCCATCCCTATATAAACTGGGACCCTGCTCCAAATAAATTCTAGAATTCCCTGGAGCCACATCTGTCTCTACCGCACCGGGAGGGAGTCCCTCCGCTCAGAACCTCAATACACCTCGGATTCTAACCCCTACAAAACAGAAGGCCCTAATAAATCCAAGAGCTCTGGTTCTTTATCCCTATCACGAAGCAGTGGGCTCATGTTCCCCTAAATCCGAAAGTCCTGGTCTTCCTGGAGCGCCAGACTTATTGGGTGGAGGGGGCACAAGGACGAAGGGGCCGCAGCGGGGCTTACCCGGCCGGACGGCCCGGGATCGCCGCGACCTCGACGGCCTGGCTGGGGCTGGGGCCGGCGGCGGAGGCGGCGGTGGCGGCGGCTGCAAGGAGCGGCAGCAGCAGCACCAGCAGGAGGGGGCGGCGGCCGCTGGGGCCAGGCAGCCGCATCGTGTCCGGCGTGGAGTCGCGCTCCAGGCGGCCCGTCTGTCCAGCGGGTCCGGCTCGGCGCTGCCCCGCCTCCCGCCCCCGCCGGAGGCCGACTCATTTTCTCCACAATCCCAGTCGCGGGCTGCGAACTTCCCGCCAATCAGAGCTCTGTGCCGCCAGGGGGCGCTGCCTACACGGCCAATCAGGAGACGACAGGGGAGGGGCTACATGGACAGGTGCCGGGCGGGGGGCGCTGGGGCCCGGAATTTTCAGTGCCTAGGAGGGTACTGGCTCAGTGAATCCTGTCTTAAAGAAGAGGCCCCAAATGTGGAGCTGCTGGGGCTCCTCTTAGTCGATGCGTAGGTGGTAGGCGTGAAAGCTTGCTGACTCGCTTCAGTCGTGTCCGACTCTGTGAGACGTTATGGACTGCAGCCCGCCAGGCTCCTCTGTCCATGGGATTCTCCAGGCAACAATACTGGAGTGGGTTGCCATGCCCTCCTCCAGGAGATCTTCCCCACCCAGGGATAGAACCTGCATCTCCTGCATCTCCTGGTTTGCAGGCAGATTCTTTACCGCTCAGCCACCTGGGAAGCCCGGTTCCCCTAAACTAGACTCCCACTGGAAGACCTAATCTCTCGGCTCACAGTCCTGGGAGAAATCCATCAGAATTTCCTCCCCGACGGGGGTAGATTCCGGAAGACCCCACGGGTGCCCACTTCTCACGCGAGAGACTCAGGATTCCGGGGGCTAACTCTAATGCTGCACCGAGCTCCAGGTCCCACCCCCGGACGGTACCACGACTCTACACCCTCCCACAGGATTGGCCCCTTCTCAAGGCCCTGTGTTTCAGGGGTTCCAGACTTGATAAACAATAGCTTGTTCCTAGGAAAGTTGTAGCCTCTGCCTCTCACAGGACCATGGCTGGGCCCCTAATTCACAGACTCCGCTTCCCTTCTAGAAGGCTCCCCCGGCTCTGCTCCCCTATTTGCACCCCTGTCCACTTCCCCCTCCCCAGAGGGTACCACACCCACTTCCCTGACTGAATTTTTAAAAGCTAAATTTTTCTCAGCTTTAAAAATTCTCAGCCCACTCCCAGAATTGCAGACTTTTTCTCCTTAAAGAATTCTAGTCCCGGGACTTCCCTGGTGGCTGAGTGGTAACGAATTTGCCTGCCAAAGCAGGAGACACGGATTTGATCCCTGATCCAGGAAAATCCCACATGCCTCGGAGCAGCGAAGCCCATGCACCACAACTATTGCGCCTGTGCTCTAGAGTCCGGGAACTGCAGCACTGTGTCCATATGCTGCAGCCACCGAAGGGCGCATGTACAGATCCCGTGCCTCACTAGAGAAAAGCCCATGCAGCAATGAAGACCCAGCACAGTCAAACTAACTGAAATTAAAAGAAAAAAAAGAATTCCTCCCTTCCTAGGGACCTCTGCCACTGGGAGCACCAAGCCACAAGGGGCCTTAGGCCCCACCTGCTCCCACTTTAGTGGGTTTAGGGGGCTCCAAGCCCTGCTCACAACCCTCCAACTCAGAGGGTCTCAAGCCCAGCCCAGTCCTTTCATTACAAATCCAAGGCTACACTTTTCTTGGAATTAAAAACCCTCTCTTCTCCCAAAGGCATCAGCGCTTTAGAGCCTGAACCCCAGTTCCCCATCCCTTCTCCTCTGAGTTTCAGACCAAATCCTTTCCCTCAAGAATTAGGCTGAGGCCCCACACTTAGGGTGCCAAACCCTACTCACTTCTTGTTGCTCCTCCAGGGATTCCAAATCCTAAGCTTTCCAGTTCTGTAGCCTTAGCCCCACCCTGAGTAGATCCCAGGCTCCACCCACACAGGGTACCAGGCCTGACCAAAGGGCTGACCCCAGACCAACAGCAATCAATTCAGCTTCCACCTCATCCCCAACTCCTGCTCCTTCTTCCAGGGCGTGTGCAAGGGGGTCAAGGGGTCTCTTCACCCTCCCTCCTTACCTTGAGGCATACGGGCTGACTCACACAGCCACACACACACCATCACCGCTACCCACAGTCTCCACCCAACACTGCCACCCAGAAGTCTGGGCTCACACACTGTCCAGGACACACAGCCTCTTGGAGCAGTAATAATGGCACTCAGGCCCCATTCAGGGGCGTCCGTGGGCTGTCCCTGCTCAATGGTGGAGTGCCCGGCTCTGCCCACTGAATGTGCTGTGTCCCTGTCTTCGTGTGGCTCCCATGATCCCTGCTAACATGGCCCTGCAGGACGATGTGGCCCTGCTCCCGTTTCCCCCTCCCCATCTCCTACCCTGTAGCTGGAGCATTTGCTGGGGGCGCTGCCGAAATTTCTCCCTTCTGCTTGGGATTCAGGGCATCTTCAATGCTCGTTGCTAGGCAACAGCCTCTGGCTCACCACTGCAACTTCCGGGGATGGCTTTGGCTTCCCCTCCCCCCAGAATTTGGAGTTCTCAGCTCCCAGTCCCTCCCTCTCAGCGCTACTAACCCCCAGGATTGTTTCTATGTCACCCCTGGATCCTGATCTGATCTCAATCCTTCAGAATCTCTCAGAGTTCTAGAGTCCTGGCATTCCAGAAGCTTCCTCCATTGTATGTGCTCACACACAGCGTTTTACCTTGGTATTAAAAACAAAAACAAACAAATCTCTTTAGTATTCTAGATTTTCTGACATTCTCATCCTCAGTTCTAGGATCACTAGTATCCCAAAACAGTGTTCTGGATTCCTTGGCATGGAAAAAACTATCTCAATATTCCAGCTCTATGAGCATCACAAAATACTCGCATATTCTAGAGCACAGACATTCCAGAACACTCATGTTTTAGACTCACTCATCTTTTAGGGCTCCTCTTCATGTTCTAGATTCTCTGGCAATCCAGAGCCCATTGACACTATGGATTTCTTAGAATGCAAAGCAATCCTCTAGTGATCCAAAAGGGTTGACATTCCAGAATACCGCTGTGCTCTAGATTTCCTAGTAATCCAGATTCTTTTCTGTGTCCTACAATTCTCAGCATTCTAGAATCTCTGGCTTGTAAAACATTCCTACTGGGATAGGCATTCTAGAACACTCTTCTGTTCTAGAATCATCAAATTTCCAGGTTGTTTCTCAGAAACTTCTGCAGTCTGCATTCTTTGATAGGCAGGGGAGAAGCCTAATATTGTCCATCCACTAACACTATAGAATATTCCTGTGTTCTAGATCTCCTAACATTCTGCCAAATTACAGTTCTGGCATCCCAGAAACTCTGGGATTCTAGAACTAGCATACTCTAAAATCCCTTGTTCTTAGTTGACCCACTTTCTCGGTTTTTCATTGACCCAAGGAAAAGATGCAGATAACTTTCCTGAGGAGCTGCCAGAGGAATAGGTATTATCTAGAGGAAAACCTCAAGGCTGAGGCGAGCTGATGCTACCCTGCACATCTTCTCTGTTGTGAGCAAGAGAGGGGCAAACACTGGGCAGCCAGGGATATGGATGGGCAAGGTGTTTGCAACGGTGAGATTTGGGGCACAAATGTCACCTAGCCAACAGCTGTGTTTCTGCCAGCCTGTACCTATTCATCCCCATTTGTGGTAATAGTATCCTGATTCACCTTTAACGAACTCTTCCTTCACTCTGTCAGCATGGGGCTGACCTCACTGCCTGGCTTGTGAGGGTACATGATCCCTGGAAGGACACAATGATTACTTCAGGAATGGCCAGCCGATTCAGTTCAAGCCAGTGAGGATCAATCCTGTGATTTTGCTGCTATGAAGAGACATGACAGTCGTCATGTATGGATATGAGAGCTGGATCATAACGAAGGTTGAGTGCTGCAGAATTGATGCTTTTGAACTGTGGTGCTGGAGAAGACTCTTGAGAGTCCCTTGGACAGCAAGGAGATCCAACCAGTCAATCTTAAAGGAAATCAACCCTGAATACTCATTGGAAGGACTGATGCTGAAGCTGAAACTCCAATACTTTGGCCACTTGATGTGAAGAGCCGACTCATTGGAAAAGACCCTGATGCTGGGAAAGACTGAAGGCAGAAGAGGGTGACAGAGGATGAGATGGTTGGATCGCATCCCGGATTCAATGGACATGAGCTTGGGCACACTCTGGGAGATGCTGAGGGACAGGGAAGCCTGGCGTGCTGCTGTCCATGGGGTCATGAAGAGCTGGATACAACTTGGAGACTGAACAACAGAGAGAAAAAGTTGCTAAGGAGCTATGCGGAGTCATCTTGGCACAGAGCGGGGAAAACCTGACTGAGAATGATCGCAGAGGAGAACAGAGCCAAAGGATGGAAAGACATTCCGGATGAGTATCTGAGCCCTGGATCCAGCCATGCCTGAAGCCAGAGTGCAAGCCATTTCCCCTTTTTCACTTAAACTGCGAGAGACAGGCGTCCCTGAATCTACAGCCAGGGACCTGATGGGGTACTGCATCTCTCTCACCCTTTCCCTAGGGGTCCCCAAGCCCTCTAAGACTGCAACCAAAGCACTGGCAGTGAGAACTTTATTAAGGAAGGGTGACTCTGGCTCCAGACAAAGGAGGTGGTGTGGGGTCTTGTAACAGTAGGAGGCCCTGGCCCTCAACCCAGGGCTCTGACAGAAAGCGAGGGAGGCACCCGAGTTCCCCAGGACCTGGATATCCCAAGGCACCATGGCAGCTGTGTTCAGAAGGAAGTTTCATTGAGCTTCTTCTTGGGGGGTGCGAGGGGAGCTCCGAGACCCGAGGAGGGCCGGGGGGCTGGTGTTGGTGGCCGCCGGGGCTCCGGTCCACTCCGCACCAGTTCCTGGCAGCGCTCCACAAAGCTGCCTCCCCCGCGGCGCCGGGCCTCGGCCTGTGGGGGGCTTGGGCTCCCCCAACGGCTGGACAGGGAGGTGTTGCTGAAGGCTGGGTGGAGACTGAGGGGGTGACGAGGGTCAATGAAGGGCATCAGAGTGGAGCTGGGCCCCCTCCCCTAAGGCCACCACGTTCCGCCCTCTCCCGCGCTGGCCATGCCCACCTGGTAAGAGAGGTCCGGGGTGAAGGGCTGGGGAGAGAGCCCCTGGAGGAAGCCAGCGGAGCTAGGTCACACTGCTCCAGCTGTTCCATCAGCTCTTCCTCGGTCAGGCCCCCTGCTGGTGGGCAAGGAAGCAGGGTCAGGGGCAAGACAGGCCAAGGAACAAAGGTCATGTGCAAAGACTGAGGTCAGGATAGGAAAAAAAGGTGCAGAGGTCAAGGAACAAGGGTCAGAAGCTAAGAGACACAGCTTAGAAAGCAAGGGCAAGGGGGCTTCCCTGGTGGCTCAGAATCCGCCTGCCAATGCAGGAGACACAGGTTCAATCCGTTTTGGGACGATCCCACCTGCCATGGAGCAACTAAGCCCCTGCACCACAACTATTCAGCCTGTGCCCTAGAACCCGGGAGGCTCAACAGCTGGAACCAGTGAACCCTAGCGCCTGTGCTCTGCAACAAGAGAAGCCACCGCGATGAGAAGCCCAAGCACCGCAGCTGGAGAGCAGCCCCTGCTCATCTAGAGAAAGCCTGCTCGAAGCAACAAAGACCCAGCACAGCCGAAACTAACTAACTAACTAAAATTACATTTAAAAAGCAAGGGTAAGGAGGGGTTGAGGGTAAGGGTCAGAGGGTCAGGGCTTGGAGAGGGCAGGCATGGCGAAGGAGGTTGTGGAGAGGGGTTCAGTGTAAGACTGTGGTGGGAGTACCAGGGGCCTGGCCGAGGCCGTCCATGGCGGTAGTCAGGTCCCACATAGCCAGGCTGCCGTTGGCCTGGCCGGTGAGCAGGTAGCGCCGGGGCCGCGAGCCAAGCCTCCGGGAGCCCTCACACTCCAGCACCGTGAAGGCGGTGGTGGGTGAGCCGTCCACGGAGCGCACGGAGCACACCCTGAGAGGGGAGGGCGCAGGGGTACCTTGGTCACACCAGAGCCTGACCTGCTCCCTCTTCTCGTCCTTTACCCTTCCCAGGCCTCTGTCCCCACCATTATGACTTCCCTTCCTGCCTCTCCGATAAGCACCCAAGCTTCTCCGTCGCTCCCAGACTTTGGGTTCCAGCCCTGCGGGTCCAGTGGCCTCCTGGAAGTCCCCAGCCCCACACACCCATCATGGGGCCTAAATGGGACTCTCCCCAGACCTGTTGCCCCCCCTGCTCCTGATTCAGGAGAACGGTGCTCCCTCACTTGCCAGCGTTACCCATGGTGGGTCCACTCAGCCTCCTGCCTCTCTCCCTGGGCCCCTTCACCTCTCCCCATCTGGCCCTGGTCAAGCCCTACCCTCTCCAGCCAGCCATCTGTCCCAGCCTCCTCTCTTCCAACCTCCAGTCCATCCCCCTGAGCACAGCCTTGGCTCCCAGAACATGCACGACAGTCTTGTTTGTTCCATACGATCGGCAAGGCTCCGCCCTGCTGCAGCCTCAACGCTCACCTCCAGCTCTGTGCTCCAGCCCCCAGAGACCACAAGCACGTCTCTGGTTACCTCTTTGGCCATTCCAGCCTTGGCACATGCTGCCCATTCAGCCAGGCACACCTGTCCCCTTCCTCCTTTCTTCTCTTTGCCCCTATTTATCCTCAAGGTCTTTGTTCAGAGGCCCCTCTTCAAGAGACCCCTGTTCCCAGGCTGACGCAAGCACCGCCTCTGGGTTCCCATGGTTTCCCATCCTTCCCCCATCCCAGCCCTCACCGCCACCAGCCCCCATCCAGGCCACAACTACACAGGTACCTGGGGTTGTTCCAGCTTCACTCCCATTCACACCTGTCACACCTTTGATACCCCCAGGCCCTACACCTAGGACCAGGCTTGCGCTCCTTCCCAGCCTCAGCTCCTGTGATGCCCCCTTGGCTGAGATGCCCTTCTGACCTCTGTGACCTGGCTGACATCCTGCCTCTGCACTGACCACCCTCCGTTTGACAGGATGGTCCTCACCGCTGACCAGTAGATGAAAGACGCACGAACAGCTGGCTGGCACTTGGCACCACCTTCTGAATGAACACTTGCTGGTCATCTCGCTCACCGTAGGGGCCTGGGCCAGGTAGAGGGGGGCTGTCAGGGCCAGCTGGGGTCTCTGGGACCTCCAGACCCTAAGACTCTGCCCCTTTCCCCACAGTTGAATCTCCCAACCCAGGACTAGGTCTCCATCCCCAGGATGCTGGAGCTGGGCAAGGTCAGAGAGGGTCGAGGGTCAGCAATAGTCAGTGGAGTTCAGGCACATCAGGGGGAGTGTCCTGGATCGGCAGGGATCAGTGGGGGTAACAGAATCCAAGTGGGGCAGCTGGGAGTAAGTGGCGGTCAGGAGGGGTCAGGTGGTGGTCGGTGGAGGTCAACTCCATCAATTGGGTGGGTCAAGAGAGGCCTTCAGGGGTGAGGAAAGGGATCAGCGGAGGTGGGTGGAGGTCACGCAGGGTCTGCGGGGGTGGGGGCCCGGGGCTAGGAGGCACCAATGTCATTGCCAGCACTGCAGCCGCCGTGTCCGTCGGCCGACTCCAACGCCAGGATCTTGAACGAAGCGAGCGGGGTGGAGCCGGGCTGGGTGGAAATCATGCCGCGGAAGCGAGTCACGGACCATGTCCGCACGTGGTTGCTGTCGGCACAAACTGGGGAGCCAGAGGGCAGCAGCAGGTCAGGCCTGGCAGGGGAATGGCCACTGCCTGACCTTCCTGAGCCCCGAGATGATCTCCTTTCCAAGGTGTTGGGATCCCAGCCCCTCTGAATTCTTCCCTTTCTTCATCCTCTCTTCCCCAGAATTCTAGAGTTACCAATCCTGTTGGCTCTGCCTCCAAGTCATTCCAGAGGCTGATCTTGCCTTTCCCTGCCCACTGACCCCAACCCGCCCCCAGCCCAGTCCTGTCTGCCTCATCTTCTGCCTGGACCACTGGAACAGCTTCCTCCCTGGCCTTCCTGCCCGCTAGTCTGTCCCCATGTGCACTCAGAGGGACCCTGTGAGCACCTGCATCAGGCCACAGCCCTCCTCTGCTGGGAGCCCTCCTGCGGTGCCATCTCACTCAGGCTTAAGGACCAAGTCTTCTGCAGGGGTTACAAGATCCCCCTGACCTACCCCATCACCTCCCACCCTCGTCCTCACCCACTCTACTCTGGGCTTCCTTAGGTATGTCAATCGTCCTCACGTCTGAGTCTTCGCAGTGCCTGTTCCCTTTGCCGGGAATGCTTATCCCTGTTGATCTGCGCTGCTCATTTCTGTTCAAAGCGCTTCATCAGGAAGGAATTCCCGAACCACGCACTCTCATGACCCTGGTGCTCTCTAGTCTCTCACACAGCCTTGTTTTTATTCACGGCCCCCATCACTGTCAGTGATTTATATTTGTATTGATTTATCATCTGATGCCCCAACTAGGGGGCTTCCCTGGTGGCTTAGAGGGTAAAGCATCTGCCTGCAATGCGGGAGACCTGGGTTTGATCCCTGGGTCAGGAAGATCCCCTGGAGAAGGAAATGGCAACCCACTCCAGTACTCTTGCCTGTCAGCTCCACAGGGTAGGGACTTGGCCTGTCTTGCTTATCACAGTATCCCGTACCTGGCAATGGTGAAATTGATGAATTCTCCCCTCTCCTGGCAATTCACTCTCCCCCAGACTGCTCTCCTTCACGGAATTCTCTGGAGGCCACTCCCCACACCACGTCCCTCCCCAGTGGAGACCCTCATCCGCCTGGCCTCATGCTCCCAGCGGAGCCATCCCTCTTGCAGGGAGAAAGAGGCCCGGGGCAGCGGGATGAGACTCACCTGAGATGAGGTGCTTCTCTGAGAGCATGATCTTGGTGACAGGGCTGCGGTGCACGGTGAAGGTCTGGAAGAGCTGAGGCCCCGAGCCCACCGTCTCGGGGTGCTGCACGATGACCCGCACGCCCCCTGAGCTGGTCCCGTAGGCGATCTCAATCCAGTTTCCACTGTCACCTGGCGAGGAGCCGGGGAGGAAGAGAGGGATGGGGTCACAGACAGACAGAAACTGGGGCAGGGAGAAAGAGTCAGCAAGGAACAGACACAGAGTCAGAAAGTAAAAGGGAGGGGAGAGAACAAGGCAATGGAAGAGAGAGGGATGGAGGAGACAAAGAGAACCAGAGACAGAGATGAAGACACAGAGACAGAGCTAAGAGGAGTCGGGGAAGAGAGAGAAAAACAGAGAAAGTGGTAGAAAAGCAGAAACAGGGAGGGTTATAGAAACAGAGACTGACAGAGAGAAAGACAGAATTTGAGAAAAACAGGAAAACACGGAAAGGGACATACAGACAGATAGCAGCGACAATTCCCTGGCAATTCAGTGGTTAGGACTCAGCACTTTCACTACCGTGGCCAGGGTTCCATCCTTGGTCAGGGAACTAAGATCCTACAAGCTGCATGGTGGGGAAAAAAGTTTTTAAAAAGGCAGCAAGACAAGAAAATGCAACCCTGTATGCCTGAGGGACTCCTCCCCCATTGTCAGCTTTCCACAGGGGAAAAGGTATGTTGTAATGTCACACACTTAATGGACCGTCATAAGGAATGTGGGTAAAAGGTGGTTTTAATATTTTGTGCATGAGTTAAAAGCAATGAATTCAGGTGATGCGTAGCAACATGGATAGACATTTAATTTAAGGCAGGATAAGTGAAGTGAATGGCACCCCACTCCAGTACTTCCACATCCATGGAAAACCCCATGGATGGAGGAGCCTGGTGGGCTGCAGTCCATGAGGTCGCTAAGAGTCAGACAAGACTGAGCGACTTTGCTTTCACTTTTTACTTTCATGCACTGGAGAAGGAAATGGAAACCCACTCCAGTGTTCTTGCCTGGAGAATCCCAGGGACCGGGGAGCCTGCTGGGCTGCCGGCTATGGGGTCGTATAGAGTCGGACATGACTGAAGCGACTTAGCAAAGTGAAGTGAAAATCATTCAGTCATGTCCAACTCTTTGCGACCACATGGACTATACAGTCCATGGAATTCTCCAGGCCAGAATACTGGAGTGGGTAGCCTTTCCCTTCTCTAGGGGATCTTCCCAATCCAGGGATCGAACCCAGGTCTCCTGCATTGCAGGTGGATTCTTTACCAGCTGAGCCACAAGGGAAGCTTAGGCAGGATGGATCAAAGTAAAGTATATAAACTGAGATATATACTCAATACTGTTTATACAAATTCAAAAACACATCCATAATACGCATTTTTTAAGGGCACATACAAATGAAAAGATAAATATTAAACATGCATGACAGAACAGTGCCATGTGGTGAGGAGAAAAGGAGTAAGTCAGTGAAATAAGAAAAATGTCCTTGGGAATTCCCTGGCAGTCCAGTGGTTGCCGCTCTGCATCCTCCCTGCCAAGGACCTGGGTTTGATCCCTGGTGGGGAATTAAGATCCCACAAGTTGTGAGGCATGGCCAAAAATAAATAAATAAAGTTTAGAAAGAAAGAAAGAAAGGGGATTTGTGCAATGACAGGCTATGAAGTTAAATGTCATTAGTTTACTCCTGCTAGAAAAAATGTACTGTGACCTCTACCTCACACCGCACACCAAAGTTAATCTGAAATAGAACAGAGACCTATGTGTAAAAGCAAAATATGCAAAGCTTCTAGAAGAAAATATAGGAAAAAAGTCTTTGCAACTTGCAGGTAGGGAAAGACATCTCAAGCTCCAGAAAGCACTAACCATAAAATAAAATTAATCACTATGCAAAGTGAAAAAAGCCAGACACAAAAAGCCATAGACTGTATGATTTCCTTTACATGAAACATCTAGAACAGGCAAATCCATAGAGACAGAAGGTGGGTTAGAGGTGCCTGGGGCAGTCAGGAGTGGGGACAGGCGTGACTGCCAACGAGCGTGGGGTTTCTCTTTCAGTGCTGAGAACGTTCTGGAGTTAGATAGTGGTGATGGTGGCATAGCTTTGTGAATCTGCTAAAAACCACTGAACTGTGGACTTTATGGGATGGAGATTGTATCTCAATAAAAACAAATAAAAAATTAATCTATTTCTCTGCATTTGCGATCAAGAAAACAAAACACAAAGACTGTTCCAAGTTGGAGAACTCAGCTTCACCCCGTGTAAGACACACATCCTCTTTTTGTTTGTTTTTATTTCAGAATTTTTTTTTTTTGATGGGGGCAGTATAGTTTGGCCACACCCTGAGGCTAATGGGATTTTAGTTCTCTGACCAGGACTCGAATCCAGACCCTCTGCAGTGAGAGCACGGAGTCCTAACAACTGGAGGGCTAGGGAATTCTCAAGTCACACATCCTCTTTGTTTTAGTTGCGTGCAAGCATCATGCCCTAATCACAGAGATGGGAAAGAAACACAAAGAAGAGCTACAAGAGGTCAGCTTTGCCCTTGGTGGAGAAGCCTGCCAAGGCTAGCACCTAGCGCAGTGCTTACATATAAGTGGTGCTTAGTAACTGTGGAATGACTGGAATGAGTCGAATGTGTCTCCCTCTCAATGTATCTCACTGGCCCATGCTACGCAAGTGTCAAGGGGTGGGGAGACTGCCATGGGCTGGGGCTGGGGCTGGCTGCTCCTGGCAGAGGGGCAAGGCTGAGCCATAGCTTACTGGTCTTGGGGGTGAGGTAGACGCTCAGGGCTGTGACCCCGTCCTCCGCCGGATCCCGGTAGAGCTCGCTGACCAGGAGGTCGTTGTCCTTCATGCGCAGGGGGAATTTCTGCACATCTGGGGGCGGCGGGGGTGGGCGGGGCACGGAGGATAAGCGGGTTGGTTCAAGGTAGCCCAGCCTTTCCCCTCCTCTCCCACCTCCGAGGGGAGACTCTTGGATAGCTGGGGTGCTGGCCGCTGCTCACCCACATAGTAGATGGAGCCGTTGTTGCAGCCCAGGAGCAGGAAAGAGCCGGCAGCGTCGTAACTGGTGATGGGTTGCACCTCCTGGACCTGCGGGCGGGGAGGGCTGTGGCCAGGGTGGCCCTCGCTGCGGCGCCCCTTGCGGCGGGCCTTCGCCTCTCCGCTCCAGCGCCACCCACAAGGCAGGGTTTCTAGGCTCACTCCTCCCAGCCTTGCCTGGCCCAGGTCTGCATCCCTGACGTCTGTCTCTGAACGACTCTTGCTGGGCGCTATTAGTCTCTCCTTGACTTTGTCCTTCTGATATCCCAACACTTCTTTTTTTTTTTTTGGTCAGGCCATGCAGCTTGCAGGATCGTAGTTCCACAACCAGGGATTGAACTTGGACCAGAGCACTGAAAGCGCACAGTCCTAACCACTGGACCGCCAGGGAATTCCCTGACATTTCTTTTTTTCATTTGGTTGTTTTCTCTTTTATTTATTATCCCTGACATTTCTTTATTCATCTCCATCTATCTCTCTGTGGTCCCTTCATCTATCTCTCTGAGGTCCCTTCATCTAACACAATCATTTAGTCCCAGTCTCTCTCCATCCACCCTCTTTCTCGCTGTCTGTCTTGCCTCTGACTTCCTGTTTCTATTTATTTCTCTCCATTTCTGTTTTTTTATCTCTTCTTTCTTTGCTTGTCCATCTCTCTTACCCGAACTCACCCTTTAGAAAACAACGCTGTAGGTGTATATATATGTTGAACACACACATATTTTACATGCTGGACAGAGCTTGGGGTGAGTGCAAAGAGAATGACAGACGTTTGCACATATGTCTTGGTTTCAGCCTCCTACACCATCTCCCCTTACCTGCTTGGCCACCCCAGTGCCTGAAGATCCCTCTCTTCCTTCCAAAGCCACCACCCATCCTTCATGTCAGCTCAGCAGCCCCTCTTCCAGGAAAGCCTCCCAGATCCTCATTAGGCCTTTATCACACCCCACCTCACCCTGACACTGCATCTGGCCCACTACCAGATTCTTTGGTTCTTTCCTGGTCAGGTGGGCCAGAAAGGAACCCCTCCTTGGGTCTGGCTTGCCTAGACGACTGGGAAAGAGGCAGCCAGGCTGGCCAGCTCCCTGACCTGCCAGTGCTTGGTGACAGCGTTCCACACGCCAATACGCCCTGTGTGGCTTGTGGCGATGAGCTGGTTCCCAACGAAGAACAAGGCTTCCACAGGCACCCCCAGGTGGAAGACTCCTGCAGAGGGTGAGAAGGGCTCGGCCAGGACCCCCTCTCACAGTGGGAGAAGTGGGGTGGCAGGGAGAACTCCGAGGGCCAGAGGATTCAATTCAGTCTTAGAGTCTTTACAGACTAGAGGATTCCAGCAGGAATTACAGAGGATTACGATGAGCTAGATTCCTGCTGGGGTGTGGGACTCTAACGGGGTGTGGAATTCAGCTGAGATTTTCAACAAAGGCAAAAAACTCTACGGGTGGCAGAGGATTCTCACGAGGATTAAGATTGGTCAGGGAACAGATTAGTCTCAGGAGTCAGATTTCTTCTAATGGGAACAGATTCTAACAGGTTTGGGGATTCTACTGGCATGGAGAATTCGACCAAAGCAAAGAGATCTAACAGGGCCGTGAATTCTGACAGAGGAGAGAACTGTAGTGGGTGGATTTTTCTACCAGACCAAGGAATGCTAATGGGATACAGAATTTCAAAGGGTTGGCACATCGTAACAACACAAAGTCTTACAGGTATGAGAATTGTGTAGGGTGGCTGTTTTAACAAACCACAGGTTGGAGCAGAATTATAAAGGGTGAAGGGGTTCTAGAAAAAGCCTGGGGCCATACCTATCTCAGAGAGAAAGTGAAAGTGTTAGTTGCTCAGTTGTGCCCAACTCTTGGGGATCCCACAGACTATAGCCAGCCAAATTCTCCAGGCAACAATACTGGAGTGGGTTGCCTTTCCCTTCTTTGGGGGATCTTCCCAACCCAAGGATCAAATCCGGGTCTCCTGCACTGCAGGCAGATTCTTTACCGCTGAGCCACCAGGGAAGCCCAGGCTCTCTCTCTTACCTATCTCAGAGCCACCGCCTTCTGGCTGCAGAGCCCACAGCAGGATCTCGCTGCCTGTGGCTACTGCCACCATCTTGTCATGCTCTCCCAAGGCCCCACCAAGCACCCGGGCTGTGAGTGCCAGGCGCTCAATGGGCCAGTCCAGGCGGGGACTGGAGAATACCAGCTGCCAGCCGGAGGCTTCCTTCAGCCTGGAGGAATGGGGGACATCACCAACCTTCACCCTGAGCATCCCCTACCCACATCAACAGGGCTCAAGCCCTCCTCCCACCACCCTCCCTGAGCACCTATAGCAGACAAGAAACTGGGTATAGGCCACGGCAATCCAGTTGTGGTGTCCACACACCAGGCGCACCATCCCCGGCTCCTCGGGTAGCCCTTAGGGGGAAAGGCAGGGATCAGGGCAGGGTCACAGGGCCCACTGGCTACCCCGATCTCCCATGAGACAGAAATGTACCTGATGGGGAGGGAGGGGATTTCTCATCCAGCATTCGGCCCAGCAGCCCTGCATTGCCCAGGTTGGGGGGCATCGTGTTGCTCCGTCGGACAGGGGCTGGGCGGCCCCCTGCTTGCTGGGGCCCCACCAGGCTGTGCCGGTTGCGCCGCTTCACCGGGAACACTATGGCAGAAAGAAGGGGCAGAGCAACATCATTGTAATAACCGTAAAAACTGTCACAGAGTAAACACTTAAAACATGCCAGATACTGATTTTCCCACACAGGTAGCATCGTCTCCTAGAGAAAAGATTTTTGGTGGTGCAGAGACATGGCATTAAGTGACACTGAATCACAGTGAGCTGTTCCCTTATCAGGTCCTTTGAGCCCATCACAAAGAATCAGTTTGGGGCTGCGATGATAATGATACCCCTTCAATATTTGTTAATCTTTCCTTTTAAGAAATGGAAGCCTGTTCCCTTGGCAGGCAACAGCATCTACCCAGAGTTTACTTACACTGTTATGTTTAAGGATTATTTCACATCCACTTATTTATGGCATAAAAAGCAGTGATATAAAGCTTCTATTTAAAATAATAATAAAAAAATACAGGAACAAACTAAGAGAACAGTAGGTCTTCATACTTGGCAAACTTCATGAAGGTGACAGGTACTGACTGAAGTTAGGGAAATAAAGTCATAAACTGAACTCCCCAACTCTGTACCTTCTACCAATCAGCAAAGCATAGTAGACTATAGTTCCCAGTAACCACTGGGGCATATTTTTCATGACCAGTGGACTGGCTGCTCCTTGGGGATTACAGTCAATAACTCTCCTTTAATATTTCTCCCCTCCATGCAAAGGACACCAGTTCTCCCTAAGACTCTCTACAAGGAAATCAAAACTGGACTACAACTTCCATCAGGCTCCAAGGCAAGCTTGAGCCTCAAGGGGACTAGATTGGCCCATTGCCTCACTGGAAATGCAGTTTCCTACTTCCTCTCCAAGCATTAGTCAAAGCATCTGATGTAGAACTACAACTACCATAGTGTCTCAGGGATCGCAGCTGAGGCAGGCAAGGGCTGCAGCCTTATGGGAAATGTAGTCTTTAACCCCCCCACCCTCCATTCCCACCCTGTATTCCTTAGTAGTTCCCACCTGGTGGAGGCAGGTAACCAGTAAAGAGGACGTTTCCACAAGAAGATCGATCCAACTCTTCAAGAAGCTGCAGACGACGAACTGAGGCAGAAGGACTCACACAGGCTGGGACTTGGAGAAGGCTGAGGCAGAACCTTTTCCCCTCCCCTATCTCCTTCTCCACAGAATACCACCACTCCCCTGAGACTCAGGACACCAAATCCAGTGCCCTCAGCTCTAACCCACCTTCTTTCAGAAGTGAGAAGAAAGAGAGGGTATCATTAGAGGGCTAGTTTTCTATGAGGATGCTAAGGGGGTGGGCCCACTTACCCAGAGGAGTCAGCCCATAGAACTGGGCTTCATGGAGGAGACTGGAACCGTGGACACCCCTGGGTAGTAGAATTGACTAGGTGTCAGGGTCTGGGGAGTGGGAGTGGGCAGAGAATTCTGAGGACCAAGATTCTGAAACTGCACAGAGAATCTCAAGAGGTAGCAAATGTTGATGGTATCAAGATTCTAAAGAAGAAATGATCTGGGTGGTGAAAACGTGTGTGTGTTGTGTGTGTGTGTGTGTGTGTGTGTGTGTTGGGGAGGGATATTCTAAAGAACTTAAGTGAACATTCTGAGGGGAAGAAGAGACTTCTCAAGGGGTAAAGACGTGGGGGACTCCCCATTATCTTCTATGCCCACCTAGGGTCCAACTCTTTGGTGCGCAGGAAGTTGAGGATGGGAGCGAAGACGGTGGGGTCCCTGTCGATGAAGATCTGCGGGCAAGGGAGGCAGAGAATAGATGGGGTCAAGAGCGGGGCTGAGTGGGGCTCCTGTCCCTCCTCCTACCAGCCGCCCCGTTTCAGCTCTCGCTCTACTCACGGCTCCGGTCTCATCTTTCAGTGTCGAGATGCGTCCGCTCAGAAGACTGCAGGGAGGGGACGCAGAGGTGTCACGGGCCGGAGTGTGTGTGACGGGGAGATGAGGTCTCCCCATACCCAACCCTTCCGTCCCCAACTCTAAACTCACTTCCCCAATCACCTGGAGAAGAAGGAGTCTGGGATCCAGGTGAGAGTCTGGCGAGAGGTACTGAATCTGTGCGGGGACGGTGAGCGGACGCGAGACGATGGAGGATGAAGAATGCGGCCCCCAGTCTCAGCACCGGGTAAGCTTCCCTCCCTCCCCCAGCATCCATCCAGGCTCCCGCGCCTTCAGCAGGGGGCGGAGCAATCCTTGATGGACAGAATTCCCCCCGCGGGAGAGGCGGGTATTCCCAGCCGGGTCCCCGGCCCCGAGAGTAATGACTCAAGAAACTCTTACACTCACCTCTTGCCTCCCACATTCAGATGAATCACCTCTCCGGGAGGCCCTCGACCCGGGACCCCGTCGACTGCAGGGGCCGCGGCCGCCATGGCCCCCCGGCTAGGCGGCCGGCCTGCACCCTCTTCCGGGTGTGCATCCCGCCCCCGCCCCCACCGCGTGCTCATTGGGCTTCAGACTCCCAGAGCAGCTGGCGATTGGGCAAAACGCTCGCCCATCGCGATTCTCTTCTCCGCCTCCTTAAAGGGTCCCGCCTTTCCTGTCCTGGACGGGGCGGACCGAGCGGCTCCTTTGGGGAAGTTTAGTTACCACGGATAGCAGACCGTTCCTCATCCCTCTGGGATTCCCAATTTAGGAGTGGCATCTAGGTGCTTAATCGGGAACACGAGTTTAGACCTCGAAACTAGTCCACACCAAGAGGGACATCTAAATGTCCTCCGTAAAACAGTTTCTTCCTGTCGCTCCACCCAATCCTCCTGGGCGCAGCCCATGAAACGCGAAGAAACAAGCATAGACCGTCAAAGCCAAAAGATTTATTATAGGTACATAAAGTGTGCGCCTGCCACACCTCTCCTCACCCCTGGACCCCAGCGGCTTCTCCAGGTGGCCATGGGGGCTGCCCACAACCCAGTTCCCCCGCTCCCCAGGGAGGTGCTCCAGCCAGAAGCATGCAGGGGGGAGGGCTTCCCCTCGCCCCTCCCCTCACGATGTCGTATTTACAACTGGAGGGGGGAGGAGAGAGGAAGACAGTTTTGAGCTTTGACGCCCCTCCCATTAAAAGCCTTCGCGGATGCGGGGCGGGGGAGGAGGAGGTCGACGTTTTGCAAAAATAAACTAAGGAATTACCGCATGGCTCTGAGACAGCGGAGTGCGGAGGCTAGGGCCCCTTTCACGCCTCCTTCCCAGACAGAGATCAAGGCAGCATTGGAAGTGAGGTAAAGGCGGGGAGGGGGCGTCCCCTCCCCACCCCCTAGCACCCTGGATGGTCCAGGGGACCTCACCAGCGCCCCCATGCCCGTCCCTAGGGCGGAGGGGGGGGACGGGAATTATCGCCCCTACCACCCCAGCTTCGTGGGGCAGGGGGCTTGGCTCAGCTGGCCCCTTACCCGTCCCCCGCCCCCCCAAGCTCAGTTATTGCATAAAAATAATAGAGCCCCAGCACCTGGGGTGGGGGTGGCGAGCGGGAAGGGGCCGAGATATGGCTATAGGGGCAGCAATCCCCCCACCACTTCTTGGGGTGCAGGAGAAGTCCCCTCCTTTCCAGTGCCAGTTCTGGCGCGTCCTCAGTGTTGGTGGGACTAGGGGCTCCCGCCCCTGCGGAAGAGAAAGTGTCTTTGTGCCCACGGTGCAGGGAGGAGGGTCGAGAAGGTGGGAAGTCACTTCCGGCGCCCGCTGGCCCTGCGCTCCCCTGCCTCCCGCTTGGGGTTGCCCTCGTCTGTGGACGACGTGGTGGGTTGTGTCTGGCCCCAGCGGGCGATTTCGGCGTGTTCACCAACCGAGGCGGCCACAGCCTCCAGCCAGCCGTTCATCTCCTCCTAGAGAGAGAAATAGGGCACATAGTTGATATTTGGAAGAGAGGAAACTGAGTAATATATGAGTCTGGAATCTGACTGCCCACTCTGAACCTCAGCTTCCTCATCTATTAAACGGGGTAATAATAAAAATAACAACAACGATGATGATGATGTAAATAGTTACTTAGTTACTTAGTACCTATTTTGTGCCTAGCTCTTCCTTAGTGGCTCAGACAGTAAAGAATCCCTCTGCAATGCAGGAGACCTGGGTTCGATCCCTTGGGTTGGGAAGATCCCCTGGAGAAGGGAATGGCAACCCACTCCAATATTCTTGCCTGGAGAATTTCATAGACAGAACAGCCTGGCAGGGGGCAGTCAGTCCATGGGGTCACAAAAGAGTCAGATACCACGGAGTGACTAACACACACACACTGTTCTAAGCACTTCTATGGATCAACTCACTTAATCCAATGCAATTGGATTATATCTAACTCCCACTACAGAGATAAACAAGAAACAATAATATCAGCAGACACTGTATTTTCCCAGCTCAGTAAGTATTCTACTTGTATCAACTTATTTAATTCTCACAATAACCCTATGATGGAAAACTATTTTTACTTACATTTTAAAGATAAGCAAAAGAGATTAAAGGCCTACTTCATAGCATCTTGGGAAGATGAATGGGTAGCAAGTGTTACTATTTTTAACATCTCTTCAAACCACCTCTGTGCCTGCTCTTCCTTTCCTTACCTTTCCCCTTAGCCCCAGTCCCAAGGTCCACTCACATTCCTCTCTCTCATCTACCTCCTTGACCCCTCCCCACAGGCCTGTCCTGGTCCAGCCTTGTGCTCTCCCACCTAGGTCCCTGCCTTGGCCACCTCCTGTGCTTCCCTCCTCCATTCTTGCCCTCTCCAATCCACCCTGCACACTGGTAGCCAAAGGGATCTTTCTTATGCAGCACTGTAACCTTCCCTTGCTCAAAACTCTTCCACGGATTCCTCATGCCCTTAGAATTGTTTTTTTGTCTTTCTGTTTTTGCAGCTTGTGGGATCTTAGCTCCCTAACCAGGGATTGAACCCCAGCCAGCCCTCAGCAGTGAAAGCAGAGTTCTAACCACTTGATGGCCAGGGAAGTCCCTCCCTAGTGTACTTAGAATAAATGCTAGCCTCCTCTGAATGACCCACAGTGTCCTTAGAGATCCAACCTCAGGGAACCTTTCTAAGAAATTTCTTCCTTGAACTGTCCTTCAGCACAGTTAACCCTTTGCAATTCTGTACCTCTGTTTCCTTGCACTTGCAGTTCATTGTTTTTTTATTTTTTTAAAGTTAATGTCCTCCTAACTTTTCAGTCTCATCTCAGAAGCCAAGGCAAAGAAGTTGGACTTTATCCTGGGGCCTCAGGCAGCCCTTCTGATCCTCCATCTCCCACAGTTTGGCTAGGAACTTCTGAACTCTCATTGCCATGGGCTTGCCCATTCAGCCCAGGTAACTCTGGCTTGCACTTTCCCTCTTCACAGCCCCATCACTCAGGGCCAGGAGCCAGCCAGCCAGCCAGGTGGTTCCTGAGGTTGGAATAGGGAGAGAAAGGAACGGATCTCACCTCATCTTTAGCCTGGAGCAAAAACTCACTGCCGTCCTGGGTCCTGTGGGAGAGGACACAAGACTTGGGGGCTCCAGGACCAGGGGCCCAGCCCACCCATCCACCCATCTACCGACTATCCTCCAGGGGAACACGGTATTGTTGGGAGGGGAAAGCTGGGTCTGGAAACCTCCCGCCCGCCCATTGAGGGGGCTCACTGGAGCTTGAAGACATGCTTCTTTTTCTTGTAGTCACTAGCCACCTCGCTGGTGGCCTTGTGCAGGCTGAGCAGTGGCTCCCCGCCGTGTGTGCCCCCGGATGCCGGGCCCTTGGCGTCCTTGTAGAAACCCAGCTCCCCCTTGCTGAGCACGCAGTACAGGCTCACCCATGACCTGGGGCGATGAGATGGGGCTCAAGGCAGAGTCGAAGCACTCTGCCTGGGTTTTCTTCATTGATACCCTTCGGGGGCTGAATATGCCTGAGCCTTCCTCTCTCTGGGCCTTTGCCCTAGTTGAGCCACGCGCCGGGAGTACTCCTCCTTATGGCAGTTGTGAAGCTGAGAGGAGTGTCTCTGTCTCTGGGAACCAAGCCTTTGCCCAGACTGGCCCCTGCTGGAACTGCTCTTCCTTATCCCCTCCCACACTGAAATTCCTGAAGGCAACACTTAGGCTGTCTCCTCCACAAGCCTTTGCTTGGGCATGTTCCTTGTTACTCCTCCACCCCTGCTCACTCTCATCCCCAGAAGGGCTGATTTACTGGCCTACGCCTGAAAAGAGGAATTCTTATTTCCCCCAAAGCCCCAACCGAAGAGGAAGTCTCCCACAAGCAAAATATTCCTAAGGTGCCCCTTGGTCTCAGTACAAGGAGGAAAGGCTAACTCCAGACCCCACAGACAAAACCTCAATCTGTCCCGCCCAACTCATTCTGCTTGGTCAACTCTTCCCTTTTGGGTTCCACCTCTCGCTAGATTCTGACTCCCAGTTGGACAATCCCGATCTGGACTCCCAAGAGTAGGCCCCCCATCCGGAAGGAAACCTATATGAGGTGCCCCCCACTCCTCAGCTTCGGATCAGTCTCTCATCAGACCCTTCCGCAATCTGAAACGGAAATAAATTCACCCACCCTACTCTTTGGCTGAAGGACCTCTCCAGGCTCCACCTCACAGACCTTGAGAACCCTCTAGACTAGATCCCATATCTAGTTTGCTGTTAGCTCTAGTTTACTCCTGGGTTGGTTGATCTGAGACTTGAGTAGCAATAATGCCTTCTTCAGGTCTCGTCCCATCTAAGCTCCGCCGGCCCACCCATTGGACACATTAACTTGAAGCCCCGGTTCTCCGGTTCATTGCTTGACTCTTTGAAGTTAAGGCCCCCTTCTCAGGCCCCGCCTACCCCGCCACGGGTTGGGCGCCCAGAGTTTTGCCCCACCCCTTCTCCAGGTCCACCTATTCACTCATTGGACACTGAGCTTGGAACCCGCCTTCCAAAACCCCGCCCACACGCTCACCGGTTGGACGACTTGCGGTTAGCGTCGAGCTCGCGCTTGCGCAGCAGGAAGCCCTCGTGCTGCACTGTATGAGTGGGCGGTGGTGGAGGCGCGGGGGCGGAGCCGCCCTGGGCCGGGGCGGAGCGCGAGCGCCGGCTTCCCCCGCCCTCACCACCCTCTCGGGGACGAGGCCGCCGTCTCGGCTTGGGCCGGTCCCGAGCCCGCGGCCGGTCCGGCCGAGGTGTCCGCTCGGGCGGCTCAAGCCCGTTGGGCAGGCGGCCGGGGGGAAGTTCGCGAGGCTGAGGCAGCGAAGGCTGTGTGAAGGGAGGGGGAAGAGGGGTGCTGTCCATAGTGGGGCGTGGGGGGCCATCTGTCTGGGGGAACTCACGGGCCTGGGGGGTCCCATCTGTCTGCAGGGCTATCTGTCTTGGAGGCGAGTCTGGGAGGACCTCAGGGTTGGAGTGTCCCAACGCTTAAGGGCTCCCCGGATCTTGGGAGTGGGCCTGTCAGGACTCATGTTTGGAATCCCTCTAGATCTTGGGGGTATGGGGTCTGGTCCTATGGAGGTAGGGATACGGGCAGGTGGGTGTCCCACCTATCTGTAGGAGGAGGAATCTGGGGCTTTTTCTGTTTGTGTATAGTTGTCAGTAAGGGCTATTGAGACCCCTGCTGTGCTTAGAGGAAAGGGTCTAGGACAACTGTGGGAAGTCTGGAATCTGTGTGTGTGTGTGTGTGTGTGTGTGTGTGTGTGGTAGTAGGACTCTCAGGTCGGTGGCCTCATCTTTCTAAGGGAGAAAATTTCAGACTGTGGTAGGTGTCTCCGGGCCGCTGTCCATCCCAAGAATCTCTGCACAGTTCAGATAGGGGGCAGGGCTAGGCTCCTGTGTTTCTGGAATCCTAATTCCTGCTCTGAGAGGGGCCCCCATACCCCCACCCATGCCGAGGCTCAACTTACCCCAACAGGGAGCCCTGGGCCTGCCTCTTTCTCCTGCAGTTGCTCCACAATGTCAGCCAGGGTGGCCTTCCTGGGGGCAGGGGCGCAGAAAGATTCACTGGGACTGGGATGCCTTCTCCCAGAGACCAGCCTGGGTGGCCGGAGGAGCCTCCACATCTTAGCCTGAGAGGCCAGGTCCCCGTCCACTTCCGCAGCTGCCTGTCTTGGCTGTCTGCCTTACACACCACAGGTGCTCAGCACTGTCTGCGAAGTGGATGATGGAACCTCTCTGCCCTCTTGAGTTTTAAGCAACACAAAGACCAAAATGCAAACCAGTGCCCACACCGTTGCCTTTTCCACCCATCCCCTAAGCTTTCAGGCTCCCTGGATTTGCCCCCTCCCAGCCTCTGATCACTCTGCATCATACTCTCCAGTGACAAGTCTGTTTCTTCCCCTGGACTGAGCCACCTGAAAGCAGGGCTGGAGCTGGTTGGGTTGTTGCTCTCCCTAGCACACATCACACACAGAGTGGGCGCCCGACCAGTGTTCGTGAAATACAAAATTTTAAAGGGGTCTGGAAATCACTGTTACTGAAACGTCTTTGACCAAAGGCCTCTTTCTGGGGACACGGCTGATTGAAGTGATCCACATGACACATTCTCATTAATTCTGGATTCTGAAAGGTCTGGGTTCCAGTCTTGTTTCACCCAAACTGAGTGACCTGCCCTCTCTGAGCCTCAGTTGCTCCATCCATAAAATGTGTGATTACAGTCCCCAGTTTATAAGGTAGAGATGGTGATGAAGGATCTTAACTTCAATCAGAGAGGTGATGGTTCCATTGTTAGCCCAGTGGAGAAACTGAGATGCAGAGAGGATGAAATCCTTGCTCAGGGTCACCCAGGGGATTTGAAGCAGGGGTCAGGACCCGGTACCTGACAACCTGCACCTGAAGGAAGCCACTGCCACTGTGGGTTATTGAGCGCGACTCCTACCCTCTTTCAGCTTCTTTCCGTTTACACCCCTGTTCAATGGGTACCACGAATATATCTAGGGAGCTAAGCCAGTCTGAGCCTGGGAACCCTGGCCTCTGGGCCTGCGCGACTCCAGGAGCTCTCCTTGTCCCCCTTCCTTCACTCCCTAGAACTCACCCCTTGGCCAGGTCTCCTCTGATGGGCATCTCCTGTTCGCTGGACTCCTGCCGCTCCAGCCGCCGCTCCCGCCGCTCCCGCCGCCTCTCCATCTGCTCGTAGCGGCCCAGGGTAAGGCTGTGTGCCACCTCGTGCTCCGTTGACTCCTGCCGCTCTGGCCGCCGCCTCCGCGCAGTCTCCTCGGATTGATCAGCCGATTCCTGCCGCTCGGGCCGCCGCCTCCTGGGCAGCTCCTCCGCGCGATCAGCTGACTCCTGCCGCTCGGGCCGCGGCCTGACCTGCTCCGCTGCGACTACCGCAGGGGCCCCCGGGGTCTCAACGGCTTCCTCTGGTGCCGCCGGCTGGGCCATAGGCTCCACCCTCCCCGGGACCTCGGGCAGCCGGTCGATGCGCGGCTGGAGGCGCTCCGGCTTGAGCTCCTGCCGCACGTACCCCACCCGGGTCCGCACCTCAGCCGAGAGCGTGTCTGAGGCCCGGCGGGCCAGCGGCTCCAAGCCCCTCTCAGAGCCCCCTGGCCGCAGCAGGGGCGCGGCCTTGGCCGCCAGTTCCGTAGGGTCTCCAAAGAACTTGCGCCCCAGGAGGGGGGTGGGCGGCTGCTTGCTCTGTTCTGCCTTGAGTTTCTCAATCTGGGGACAGAGGGGCCAGGCTCCAGTGGAGGGGCATGGTGGAGGTGGGGGCTGGGAAGGTGGCTCTGGGTCGTCTGCCTCACCGCCCAGTTTATTGGTTCTTATCAGTGAAAAAGCGGGGTTGGCCAGAAGCTTAATTCCTATTTTCTCCAGCAAACACCTAGCGCTCATTTAATAACGGGTTAAATCATCACTTTCTGTAGGTGCCTTTCCATTCCCACCCATTGCCTCTTTCCTTCAGGATGTTGAGACTTTTTATTACAATGATCTCATCATTCTTCAAGTATCAGATCAGACTCCTCCCAGGCCAGGACAAGTGATTCTGGGCTCTCACGTTCCCCTGTGCTTCCCCCATCCTAGCCCTGGACTGTCACTGCTGACAGGTGGAAGTTTTTCCCCTCTCCCTTCAAAGCTCCCCTCGCCCCCAGGACTTGGAAACACAGTGATGGTCTGTCTCAGCCCTTATTCAACACAGTGTGGAGGCCGTGTATTGGCCCATGTGTTTGTCTCATATAGAGAGATGGATGTGGGGCTGTGGGGCGTGGGGTCTGGGGCAGGAAATGGGGTGCTGACCGTGGTCAGGCGCCGCAGAGAGCTGAACCTTTCTTCCCAGGCTGCAGCCGCTTTGCGGAAGGCCTCGTGCCGCCGGATAAGCTGTTCCACTTCGTCCACACTGCTGCCCAGCTCCCGGCTCTGCAAAAGCGGCTCCTGGGCCGTCAGCCAGGCATCGGCCACCACTGCCTCTTGGGCAAACTGGTGCACTTCCAGCACTGAGGAGAGACATTCAGGGGAAGGGTGCTGGGGGCACCCGGGGGCCCTACCTGGGGGCTGTTTTCTCTGGCCTTCCACACCCCCTCTGGCTTCCTCCATCCCAGCCCTGCCCACTGTGGGGTTTGCAGGAAGGTGAAGGGCTGGGCTATTTCTGAGGACACCAGCTTCTCCCCTAGGTGTTGGGAGTCAGTGCCAGGGCAGCCCCCTTGTCCACTCGCCCAGGCCTTCGTGTTTGCTGCTGGGGATGCGGGGGTATGCAAGCATGACTCTGTCACCCTCTGGGCATTTCCGGACATGCTGGGGCGTGATGTCCTTGTGCCCTTGAGCCCCGTGTGTCTGGGCCCACACTCACTCTGCTGCAGCCACTCCCAGTGGCGGTCCCACTTATCCGACACTTCCTCCTTCCTGGTCCCCAGCTTGTCCAACTGCGCCTGGATCTGGGAGTGGCAGGTGGTTGGGAGAGGCATCAGGGCTGGCCCCCCACCCCGATGGGCACAGAGGACAAAGGGGAACCCCCGGCCCCCCTCCCACCTCATCAGCCATGGCACTCTTGTTGAGCAGCAGAGAGCGCCCCAGCTCCTGGCAGGCTGTCAGCTCTGGCATCCGTGCCTCCAGTTCAGTCTTCAGGCCCTGGTGGTAGTTCATGAGCACCTCCACCGATGACACGTCCCTACAGTGGGTGGTGGGTAGGGATCTGAGCCACGGGCCACCTCCTTCAACCCAACCCATATACACTTCTTGTGATGAGCCCAGATCCCTCAGGCTGGCGCTGTCCCCGTCCACCTCCCACAACCAGGTTCTGAGGGGCCAACCTTCTTCACCGATTCAATGATTCCGACTTCTCCCAGAGTGCTAAAATGTCCCACTTCAGTGATTCTGAGAATTTCAAGATCCAATTTTTCTAATCCTCTAAAGCTCTACTTCTGAAGCTTCCACTAACCTATGATTCTAAGTCTGTGCTGTCCCAGAGGGTAAACACTAGACATGTGGCAGTCAAGCACTTGAAATGTGGCTACTTTGATTTGAGATGTGTTCAAGGGTCAAGCAGACACCATACTTTGAAGATTTAGTATAAAAAAAGAATGAAAAATAACTCAATAATTTTAATATTCACTTCATGCTGAAGTAATCATATTTGGAGTATCCTTGGTTAAGTAAAGGGCTTCCCAGGTTGGGCTAGTGGTAAAGAATCTGCCTGTTGATGCAGGAAACTTAAGAAACACGGGTGATCCCTGGGTTAGGAAGATCCCCTGGAGGAGGGCATGGCAACCCACTCCAGTATTCTTGCCTGGAGAATCCCATGGACAGAGGAGGCTGGCAGGCTACAGTCCATAGGATCATAAAGAGTCAGACATGACTGAAGCAACTTAGCACGCACGCACACACGAATGGGTTAAATAAAATGAATTATTAAAATGAATTTTCACTTGCTTCTTTTTACTTTTTCTAATGTGGTTACAAGAAAATCTTAAATTATATATGTGGCTCACATTTGTGGCCTGTGTTGTATAATTATTGGACAGTGCCATTCTAAACTATTATATGGCCAAAACAAATTCCAAATTTCTGAAGGTTCCATCAGTCATCAAGTATAGCCCAATAAGACTTAATATGTCCAGGGACTTTCCTGGCAGCCCAGTGGTTAAGATTCCACACTCTCACTGCTGAGGAACTGTGTTCAATCCCTGGTCAGGGAACTAGGATCCCAGAAGCCAAGCAGTGTGACCAAAAAAAAAAAAGATTTAATGTTGAATATGTTTAAATTTATTTAAATGTGAATAAATATATTTAAATAGGAATAAATTTATTTCTGATCACTTACATTGTAACAATTCCTACCTAAGACTTAGTATGCATAGAATAGTCTCCCTGATTCTCCCCTGTCTCCCGAACATACCCTCCCTGAAATTCTCCACCTCAGTAAATTCGCCCATCATTCATCTGTAACTCCTCTTTTTTTTCCCTCAGCTCAGGAACCTAATCCATCAGTCAAGACTGGACATTTGTAACTTTAAAACATACTCTGTGAAATGGGCTTCCCTGATGGTCCAGTGGTGAAGAATCTGCCTGCCAATGCAGGGGACACAGGTTCAATCCTCAGTCCAGGAAGATCTCACGTGCCTTGGGGCAAATAAGCCTGTGTGCTACAACTACTGAGCCAGAGTTCTAGAGCTTATGAGCTGCAGCTACAAAACCATGCGCCTAGAGCCCGTGCTCTGCAACGAGAGGAGCCTCTGCAACGAGAAGCCTGCACACTGCAGCTAGAGGGTAGCCCCTGCTCGCCACAACTAGAGAAAGCCTGCAGCAATGAAGACCCAGTGCAGCCATAAATAAATTTTAAAAAAATCTTTAAAAAATGTTTAAAAATATACTCCGTGAAATGATAGGAAATCTGGTATTTGTTTTAAAATAACTCAGCTTAGGGTGGAGGGGAGTACATACATGAAGACTGGCCGGGTATTCACTGTACACATGTGGGTTCTCTCTGTTACTGCTACTTCAGTGGAGAGTTGAAATTTTTTATAATAAAAAGATTTTTTTAAATCATTTTTTCCTAAAATTGGTCACTTCTTCCCATTTCTTCAGCCGTCACCCTGAGTCAAGCCAGCGTCACCTTGTGCCCTGGATGATGGCAGGAGCCTCCTGAGCAGCCTGCCTGCTTCTGCCCTGGCTCTCCACACTCTCTCATTTTCCACAAGCACCTGGATTTATCTTTCTCAAATATACATCATATCACATCACCCCCTCCTCCTGCTCTAAACTCTCCGGTGGCTCCCATTTCACTCCAAAAAAGGCAAACTTCTCACCACACCCAGCACTCAGTCATGTCTGATTCTTGGAGGCCCCATGGACTGCTGCCTGCCAGGCTCCTCTGCCCACGGAATTTTCCAGGCCAGAATACTGGAATGGGGTGCCATCTCCTACTCCAGAGATCTTCCTGGCCCAGGGATCCGGCTCATGTCTCCTGCATCTCTTGCACTGGCAGGTGGATTCTTTAACACTGCCACCATGTGGGAAGCCCTCACCATGCTGTTTCCCCTCTAACCTCATCTCCTACCACCTTCCACTCTCCCACTCACTCACTCTGTCCAGCCACAATGATCATCTAGCTTTTCTGCAAACATATCTAACCACAACCTACCTCAGGGCCTTTGCACTTGCTGATCCTTTCACCAGGAAGACCCTTCCCCAAAAACTTTACCCAACTCACCATCTCTGCACTCAGGCCCCCTTACTTTGCTTTATTTTTCTTTTATTACTATCTGGAATAATATTAAGTGTTTGTTTATTGACTTATCTGTTGCCTGATTCCTCCCTCAGAATGTCAGCTGCACCGGTCAGGGGCTTGACCTTACACGCATACAGTGCGTGCGTGCGTGTGTGCTAAGTTGCTTCTGTCGTGTCTGACTCTGCAACCCTATGGACTGTAGCCCACCTGGCTCCTCTGTCCATGGGATTCTCCAGGCAAGAATACTGGAGTGGGTTGTCATGCTCTCCTCAAGGGGATCTTCCTAGCCCAGGGATCAAACCTACATCTCTTACATCTCTAGATTTGGCAGGAGGGTTCTTTTACCACTAGCACCACCTGGGAAGCCCTCTGGCATACGGTAGGCATCAACAAAATATTTGCTGAGGAAATGAATGCAGACTCAAGTGCTCACAGTCACAGAGACAATGCTATGTATCCACTACTCTCCACCTCCTTGTTTTCCTGGACACACTGCTAGACTACATTTCCCAGAGTCCCTAGCAGACAGGTTTGGACCACGGAGCCAAAGGGATGCGAGTGCAAGTTTAGTCTCTACAACCTCCGGTTGTATCCTCAGCTCTCTTTTCCTCATCTGTAGCTGGATGTAGAAGGCCCAGCCACTCATGTCAGGGTCGATGACAGAAGAACACTGGTTCCCAGCCACTGTGGGACAGGCTTCTGCTGCATACTCACATCAAGCCATGATGTGAGCAGTCAGTGCCTACTAGGCCAAGCCCCATATACACCTCCCCATCCCTATCCTGGCTTTAATCCATCCCAGGCTGCGACACCCCTGCAGAGGCAGAGGATGCCCTGTGCTCTGAGCTCGATGCCAGGCGTGACATGGGGTCTTCACACACGAGGAGCCTGTAGAACAAGGCATGGCAGGCGGTGGAGCCACGCAGGTATTGGCTATGGTGATTTTTTTTTTTTTTTTATGGGAAGGGGACTGCGGAGGGGCTCAGAGTGGCTGCCCGGAGGCAGGGAGGAAACCCGAGGTGGGAAGAGGGGCACCTGGGCTTGTCAGCTGCCCCAATCTGGCCGGCAATGCCATCCATCCAGGAGAGCAGGTCTCGGGCCTGGTTGTGGAATCGCAGGGCGTCGGCCGTGGAGCTCACGTGCAGGCGGGCGTCCTCACAGGCTGCCAGCAGCTCCTTCCAGCCTTGCAGCACCTCCTGCTCTCGGCTGGCGATGGCCTCCGCGTGCTCGCCCGCGTACACCGTCCGCAGCTGGGCTGCCCCCTCCTGCAGCTGCCGTACCTAAGGGGACACGGGGTCGAGCACCAGCCCTCCATGGGGATCCAGGCTCCACCCTCTCCCCCATCTCCCATCTGCAGACTGGGTGCAGAGCTTGAAGAAGTAAGGAGCCTACACCCTTGATTCCAGTGGGATCCATTCCTAGCCACTGCCCGCTTTCTTTTTGACCTTCGCACTCTCTGACTTCTTTTCGACCCACTACCGTATTTCTCTCACGTCTGCTGCCTAATGTTTCTGTGACTGACCTGCACTGTGACTTCTTTTACACCTACCGTCAGGTTTCTTTCAGCCCACTGTCTGACTTCTAGTCTGAGAGCTCTATTGCTATTGGGGCTGCCACCTCGCCTCTTCAGGCCCACCTCTGTCTTGTTTCAGACCCATGTGATTTCTTTCAGGAAACCATTCCTCACCCTGACCTCTATTAGACGTGCTGTCCAATTTTTTCAAGCCACTCCCTATCACCCAATTTCCTTCAGAATCGCTATTCAATCACTAGCAGGTCTCCCATCCAATTTCCACTATCTCTGCTGTGTGAGTTAGAGTCACTGCTCACTCTCCGTGGTTTCAGCCACTTGTCTTCTTTCAGAGGACCATCATATTTGCGTCAGATGCACCACATAATCACTATCAATCTCTCTCCTTGACTTCTCATGGTCTTTCATATCATATATATAAAATAATTGTCCAATTTCTACCTTCCACTAGACCTACAACCCTATTTCTTTCAGTTCTGTGGCTTGCTTCCTGTGAGGCACACAGCTTCACATTTTCATCTGGTTTCTCAGATCTACCTCTTAATTCCTATCAAACCCACTCCCTGATTCCTATTAGCCCTCATTCCCATCCATGAGATCCAACCCCATCAAATTTCTTCAGGGAAAATCATGTGATTTGTATCAGAGACCTGCGCTCTAATTTCTATTTGCTTTGCAGCCAAATTTCTCTCAACTTCCTTGCAATTCTTTTTAGACTCTCCATCGGGCTTTGGGTAAGATTCACTTTGCAGTTTTCAAGGGAACCCCTGCCCAACCTCCACTGGAAACACTGTCTGATTTCTATCAGGCATTCTATACCCCCCATTCTATATTCCCTGTAATTGTTTGATTCTGCGCACCATGCAACCAGTCCATTTTCTACCTGCCCCATCATATAACTTCTCCCTGTTCTGTAGTCCGTTTTCTGTCTATTCCACTGTCTCATTTCAACGTGGTCCACAACCTGATTTTTGCCAGCGCTGCTGCCCCCGTACTCTGGCCACGCTGCCAGGCCCTCCCACCAGCCCCTCCTGGCCACCAGCCCCCCACCTGGGACACAAGGAGCTGCAGGTCATGTTCAAAGGCGCGCAGGGTCCGCTGCATGGAGCTGGCACTGGGTCTCGGCTCCGGCGGGGTGGTCAGGCGAGGCAGTCGCCTCCGCTTCTCCTCAATCTGTCCTTGGAGTTCTCGGGCATCACTGAAGAACTTATGCAGCTCCCGAGAGGCAGCCAGCAGTTGGGCCCGCGTGCCCATAAGCTCCAGCAACTCGGCCCAGGCCTCATTCAGCCCGTCCTTCCACTCGGCCATGGTGGCCGCCGCTGTGTGGCCACACTCGATCAGCTCATCCACCATCTGGTTCACGGCCGCCAGCCGCTCCCGCCCTGCCGTGCCAGTCTCGCTGGCGAATTCTGAGAATTTCTCCTGTAGCACCTGCCACCAGGGAGTGAGGGGGTGTGCCATCATGGGCAAAGTGCCGTAGACACGAGCCCCCTTCAACCCACCACCTTGTGGCAGAATAACAACATTAAAGGTGACCATCAGAACAAAATACAACATCCCACACTTACTGAGAACTCACTCTGTAGCAATAATAGTAACAATAATAATAAATAAGGCAGTTCAGATGGTAAATAACCTGCCTGCAATGCAGGAGATCCAGGTTCAATCCCTGGGTCAGAGACTCCTTAGACAAGGAGATGGCAATCCACTCCAGTATTCTTGCCTCGGAAATCCCATGGACAGAGGAACCTGGCACGCTATAGTCTCTGGGGTCATAAAAAGTCAGACCTGACTGAGCAACTAACAAGACCCTAAGCATAGTAACTAACACTGTGTTAGGCTCCGTGGGTGTTCAGTACTGCCCTAAGTGCTTTTTTGGGGTCCCCAACCTCTGGAATTTAACGCCTGATGATCTGAGGTGGATCTGATGCAATAAAAATAAAGTATACGATAAATGAAATGCGCTTGAAACATCCTGAAACCATCCCCATCCATGGAAAAATTATCTCTCGTGAAACTGAACCCTGGTGCCAAAAAGGGTGGAGCCACGGCTTTACATTATCCATCAGTGACTCAACAGAGCCATGATGCGGTGCTATTATAATCGCCCTATTATGGGTGGGGAAACTGAGGCCCGAAGAACCTTAGTAGCAGACACAATGGCCCCTGGATCGCTGTTTATTCCTAATGCTGCTCACCGTGACGTGCTCAAAGTCCTGGCCAAGCTCAGGGGAGCCAGCCACCACCTCCTTCTCTGCGATCCAGTGCTCGAGCTCGTCCACCTGGCGACTGAGCTGGTACAGCCAGTACTGCTGCTCCAGGCCCACCCGGCGCTCCTCGCCCAGCTCCTTGAGCGCCACGTACAGGCGGTCCACCTGAGACTGCCGCCGGCTGATCTGCTCGCTGAAGAGGGACAGGGAGGGGACAGGAAAGGGCAGGGATGGCGCCTCCCCGCCCAGACTTCCAGGACAGAGCTCTGAGCCCCTGCCACCCCCCTCAGGGCAGGGCTGTGTTTCTCTGAACATTCAGGCAGAACTGAGTCCCCCCCGAGACTCCTTCATGCAGAGCTCTGTTTTCTACAAGTCTTGGAGGCAGCCAACTCAGCACTTGCATCTCGGAGCTCAAGGAAAATTCTGCTTCCCTCAGCTTGATAAGCTCATCACTCCCTCTCACCCCCTTGCGTGCGCCCAGCTTTCCAAGCTGCAGTCCCACACCTGGCCCTTCTAGTGACTTCGGTGGGACTCCAGACCCCTTACTTGGTTCCCCAGCCAACCCACCTCACCCCCACTCAGGATCTCCAGGCTCAGGAGGACAGAGGTCAAGCCTTGCGCCTCTGTCTCGGATCTCACCCCTGGGCCAAGCCTCCTAGATGTGGCCCCTACACTTAACCTCAGAGAGGCCACATGACCCGCAGTCCAGGAGGTCTCAGGCCACACCCATTCACTGTGCTCCAGGCTTTTCTGCCCTCCCAGAGGGGCCCAGACACTGGGTAGGAAGAGAACCCTTCCTGCCCTGAGCTCCTCTTCTCCCCTCAGTCCTAGACAACTCCTCCCACGCACTCAAAATCCTAGTGCTCCTGGCCCCACCCGTTCAAACATCCTTGCACAGCGCTCCTCCATGCGGGGACCCCAACCACTTGCCAAAATCCTAAAGCACCAGTACGGGGCCAAGAGGGACCCAACCCTCCCACCCCAACGTCCAGTCCTGGCTCTGCCCCAGTTTCCAACCGCGAAGCTCCAGATCCTGCTGGACCATTCCCTAAGAACTGGCCCCGCCCACCTGTCCGGGTGCCCCATCTCCAGAAGCGCCCGGCACTGGCGCGACAGCTGCGCGATGCTTTCCTCGTAGTTCTCCACTCCCTGCTCCAGCTGCAGGTGCTTCTTGAGCAGCTGCAGGGTGCTCTGTTCGTCCTGGGGACACACGGCGCCCGCGATGAGGTGGCAGCGGCCGACCCTGGGCTCCAGCGCACTGTCACCCCCCCCACGCCCCGCCCTGGCCCCCCGCACCGCCAGCCCGGGCGCACCTTGCCCTTGTCCTCACTCATCATGAGCAGCTCCTGCTCGCCCAGCCACGCCTCCACCTCGGCCACGTCGAAGTAGTACTGTTCCACCTGGAAGGCGGCATCGAGCACCTGCTGCCGCCGCTCGGCTGCCTCCCGCAGCCCGGCCCAGGCGCCCTGCAGCTGCTCCTGGCCGCGGCGCACGGCCTCAGCCTCGGGGCTGCGCAGCGACGCCAGGGCGCCCGCGCGCTCCAGCACCTCCTCCAGGCGCGGCCCGTGCGCCTGGATCTCCCGCCGCAGGCCCTGCGGGTGGGAGAGGAGAGGGGAGTTCAGAGGCTCGGCGCCTGCACGACTGGCACCGCCCAGGAGAGAGTGACAAACAGCCGCAGATCGCTGGCGAAGAGCCGGATACCACGTCTCCTCACTCATCCTCCCCTTGTTGCAGGTGGGAAAATAGGCTGCAGAGGTGAAGAGAACAAGGAGAACAAGCAGCTAGGAAGGGGTGACAGGGTTTGAACACAAGAAGCTGGATCCAGAGACTCTGCTTTCAAACAAGACCCCTGGTGATCCATGATGCCCGCCTAAGGATCCCGACACAGGCCTAAACACAGGTTGGGGTATAATTTACCTACAGTGCAGTGCACACATCTTAGGAATACAGCTGGACACATTTTACACATTATTAAGCCTGTGTACCCAGATAGGGATACAGAATACTTCCATCACCCCCAGAAGGTTCTCTCAACCAGCTCTGTACTTGCTGAGTTCTTTAGTTAACCTCTCCTTTGCCTGTTTCCCCACCTGGTAAATGGAGATATCAAATAATAACACAATAACAAGTCAACACCCAGTGCCCGCCAGGCACTTTGCTAAGTCAGGGCTTTGCATAATGTAGTCACTTTCTTTTTCTTTTTGCCACACTGTGTGGCATGTGGGACCTTAGTTCCCCAACCAGGGATGGAACCTGTGCCCCCTGCAGTGCAAGGGCAGAGTCCTGACCACTGGACCGCCAGGGAAGTCCCTGTAGCCACTCATTTAGTCCTCACTCCAACTCCAGGAGCCAAGCATCATTCTCATTTTACAGATGGGGAAACTGAGGCACGGGGAGGTTGAAGAACTTGCCAAAGGCACATGGCTAGTGGTGGCCCCCTAATATTTACCTTGTAGGGCTGCTGTACCGTGGCGCACTGACAACTGTGCCTGGCATGCAGCAGGTGCTCAATCAACATTAGCTGCTATTATTTGTTTCACAGCCTCTGTGTGTCTAGCAACCTCTCACACACACAGCTTGAGCATCTCCAATTTTAAATATTAAATGCGCTTGACTGATTTCCTCAACTGTGAAAATGATGGGCCAGTTTTGTTTGTTCCTAGCGTAGTCCACCACCAGGAGTATTTTCATCAAGATAGAAAAACAAAAGCCTCTTAAAGAACTTACAGCCTCTTAAAGAACTTCACCTATTAGAGCATGATCACGAATCTTTCCAAAATAATTTTTGTGCCCACCTCCCCACCATTCTTCAGTGCCCTATTCTCCCAAACTATATATATATTTTTTATAAAAGGAGGTGATGACAATACCTACATCATAGGGTTATTGCAGAGATTAAATATCTGACATAATCCCCTATGACAGCATTTGGTACATAGTAAGTCTTTAATCAATGTATTATTATTATTATTATTACTATTATATTATTATTTTCCAGCTGCACTGCATGCAGTATCTTACTTCCCTGACCAGGGATCAAACCCATGACCCCTGCAGGGGAAGCATGGAGTCTTAACCATCAGACCACCAGAAAAGTCCCTGGAGTTCTTGTTTGTCTGATGTTTTCTTTTTTCCTGGCCCGATAGCCATTGTCCTCACTTCCAGTCACAGGACCCTGATTTTCTTTGGGGGAACTGCCTTGCCTCCATCTCAGCCCAGATAATTAAGGCTGATCTCACCTGCAGGTTCCAAGGCTGAATTCTCGGCCCAGACCAGGCCATTCAGAGCAGCCTAAATCCCTTGCCATCACAATTAGTTCAGAGTGGACACGTGACTCAAGTTGAGCCAAAAAGAGTTATGCCTGAGACTACCTCTGAAATTACTGAGAGAGAGTCTCTTTAGTTTTCCTTGTGGGATGTAAACTTGAATCTGTTGCGAGTTCTTTTACCAGCAGGAGAGGCGAGCTGACCTGAGAAAAAAGCTAATAGGTAGAAAAAAAAAATGGCAATGAGAGATTCATGACCTCTTGGAAGCACCTGGACACATCTGTATCTGCTGTTCACAGATCTCAATTACAGGACCTATAAATTCCCCTCTTAGGCTTTAACCACCTCCAGTGTTTTCTGTCATTTGTATCCAAATGTGTCCAAACCCACTCCCTTGCCCTGGCTCTGCTCACCTGGTTCTTTTTGATGTACTGCTGGACGGCCTGCAAACCACTGCCTCGCTCTGTCTGCATGGCCAGTGGCAGTCGCTCCTGGACCCATGCCTGGAAAGGAATCAGGGAACAGGTCAAGGGAAGGACACAGGGAGCAGGGCAAGGACCCCTCCATCTCAACTAAACTGCACGCATCCAAGCCTCCATAGCAACCAAGGGCCTCCCTCAACTAAACGCCTGCTCACATCTTCCACTTCCTCTCTGGACACACTCTAACTGGCTCTCTGCACTTGAGTCAGGTTCCTGCTTACCTCTGGCCTTTGCACAGGCAGGTCATGCTTCCTGGAAAATTCCCTTCCCAACCCATCAGCAGGCTCAGCTCTTGTTTGATGTCTCAGCTTAGACATTCCCTCCTCCGGGGAAGTCTCTCTGACTTCGAAACTTGGCCAGTTGCCTCCTCTGGGCTCCCACAGTCCCCTAGCTTCCCCCATCACATTCCTAACCATCTTGAGCTGTCCCTGACTTAGGATAAGTCTGTTTTCCCCTTTGGAGGAATGGGATTTGCTGTGGTCACTCCTGCGACCCTAGTGTCATGTAAGAAGGGGCCGGGCCCAGAACGATCAAGTGAATGAGCAAATTAGTGAATGACTGAATGAGGAACTGAATGGATGAGTGATAAATGAAAAATAAATGCGTGAAGAAAGGAATAAAGAATGAGGGGCTGAATAAATCAATGACTTCATGAATAAATCAACGAGTCAAAGTGTTAATGAAATATGAGAGTGAATGAATGAATGAATGAATAAGCGCGAGTAAATGAAAAACTTAAGGATCGAATGACTGAGTCTGTCAGCGTATCAGTGGATAGGTCATTCCGCCATCTCCACCTTTGAACCCTCCTAAGAGCCATGTCCCCGCCCCCACCCCAGTCTCCACCCCCTTTGCCCGCTGACCCCGCCCCACCCTCGCATGCCCCTCCTCTCATCCGGGCCCCGCCCCAGATCCCCTCGCCGATCCTCACCAGCTCGTCCTCGAGGTCGTGCGCCACCTGGTGCAGCTCCTTGGAGGCGAGCAGCAGGCGGCGGCGCTCCTGCAGCGGCTCGAGCAGGCGCACCAGGCGCTCGCCCACCGCGTTCTGCCGCTCGCCCACCAGCTCCTTGCTAGCCGGCTCCAGGGGCAGCGCTGCCGTCTGCGCCTGCAACTCCCCCACCTCGCGGTACCACTCCTCCACCTGCGACTCCATCGACTGAAGGGAGAAGGGCAGGGTCAGCAGGCCCCGGCCTCCCTCCCGATCCCGCTGTGGCTCCCCAGTACCTTTATGATGACAGCCAACCCCCCGGTCGAGGCCCACTATTCCACTCTCAATTCCTTCCAGAAGCTCTGTCCTCCTCTCTGATCCCTGCAACCCACTAAGCTAGTTCCCGCCTCAGGGCCTCTTCTGTTCCTATTTCCTCTGCCAGACATGCTCTTCCCTGTCAATCAGATTTCAGTTCAACTACTTACTACCTTTTCAATGAGGCGTGCCTGAGTCCCTGGACTAAAGCAGCCCATCACTTCTCACAAAAACCCTTCAAGGTTGGTGGTATCCCTGTTTTACAGAGGAGCAAACTGAGGCCCAGAAAAGTTAGGTAATTTGTCCAAAGAGTCAATCTTTTCAAATATCAAAAATAAATACAGGGACTTTCCTGGTGGTCCAGTGGCTAAGCCTCCAATCTCCCAATGCAGGGGGCCGGGGTTCAATCCCTGGTCAGGGAACTAGATCCCACATGTCGCAACTCAAGAGTTGACATGCCACAAATAAAGATCTCACATGTATAACTAAGACCTGGAGAAGCCAAATAAATAAATAATTTAAAATAAATACAAGCTATAGTGATTTAAATGGTTGCTGGGCCACAGGGAGAGACAGAAAGTACAAGAGCAGACCCAAATACACAGGAGAATTCATATAGTTTATAGATGCCACTTCCAATCTCCAAGGAGATGGATTATTCAATGAATGGTCATGGGCCAAGTTGCTGACCAATTTCACTGGATCCCTTCCTCACTGTTTATGCTGAAAACAATTCCAGATGGATTAAAAACTTAAGTGGAATAAGTAAATCCATAAGGCATACCAAGGAAATCTGGGCAAATGTTTTTACAATCTTGGGATGGAGAAAATGTTTCCAAGCATATAAACCGTAAAGGGAAAGATTTATAAACTTGGCCACAAAGAATAGTTTTGTGTCAACCAAAGTTTCTAGATTTGAAGGCAAATGACAAACTGGAAAAACATTTAATATGTGTTCGAGCAGAGAACTAGTTTCTTTAACAGTAAAAGAATTCCCTTTTATCCTGCTCCCGTTGTCTCCTTGGCACTTAAACACCATCGGATAACTGTCTTTACTCACGAGGCTTCTGTTTATTGGTCTGCTTCTAGACTATAAGCTTCATGAGGGCAGAGGCTGTGTCTCTCTTCACCTATGTATTCCCCAGTGTCTAGAACCATGTCTGGCATGTATAGACCTTCTACTGTGGTTTGTCCAATGCACAAATGAATGACATCAGCAAAGAGAGATTGCCCGAAAGAGAAATGGGCAACAGATGTGAACAGGCAACACGAAGAAGAAACGAGCACAGGAAAAGATGCCCAATCTAACTAATCATTGGGATAATACATACTAAAAGAAGGTATTCTTTTCTATGTATCAGATTGGCAAAATTGTGAAAGATGGATAATATCTAGTGTTGGCAAAAATACAGGGAGACGGGCACACTCAGCCTCTGTCAGTGGTGGTGTAAATTAGTAAGAGCCTTTTTGGAAGGCAGTTTGGCAGGTACTATCAAAATGCAGTATGTGTCGAAATGCTCTGACCAGCACTTGCACTTCCAGGAATGTATTTAAAGAAACAGTGGCATGTGTGCTTACAAAGATGTTCGTCCAAGGATTTTCCTCAGAGCAGAGATGTTTGTCCAGAGATCTCATCATGGGGACGTCCCTGGCGGTCCAGTGGTTAAGAATCTACCTTGCAAGGCAGCATACATGGTTCAATCCCTGATTGGGGGACTAAGATCCCAAGTGCAACTAAAGTCCTCGTGCCACTACTAGAGAGCCCTTGAGCCGCAAGAAAAGATGCCATATGGTGTAACAAAGATCCCACATGACACAGTTAAGACCAACACAGCCAAATCAATAAATAGAACAAAGATATCTCATCATAGCAGAGTTTATAATGAGAAAAAAATGGAAAAACTAACCTCCATGTCCATCAACACTGAAATGATTAAACAAGTCCACATCAATATGGAATAATACCCAAGACTTACTGTTAAGAGGGAAAAATTAGAACATACTTATGAATAGATATTTGTACTTATGAATACTATATGAATACTATGAATAGATATTTGCAGTGAACTGCACATGCATAAAACTTCCCTAGAATAAAGAAATTAATCACAGATGGTACCTACTGGAGGCATGAGAATTTAGTGAATGGGGACAGGGATGAAGGAGAGACTTTTCACATAGGATTTTTAATACAGTTTTTGATGTCTGAATCATTATATTTATTTATTCAAGAATTTCAATTAGGACTTCCCTGGTGGTCCAGTGGTTAAGAATCTGCCTGCCAATGCAGGGGACATGGGTTTGATTCCACATGCTGAGGGGCAATGAAGCCCATGCATCACAACTACTAGGCCATGTGCTGCAACTACTGAAGCCGGAGCCCCTTAGAACCCATGCTCTGCAACAGGAATAGCACCCCCCCACCCCCCGCTCACAGTAATGAAAATCCAGTGCAGCCAATAAATAAATTAAAAAGTTGAAACATGAAGAAAATAAAACCATTAATAATCCACGTAGGTACCTCTATTAACACATAAAGAGAGGTCTAGAAAGATGCATACCAAATAATAATTGGGGTTCTCTTTGGAGTGTGGGATCCGGAGGCATGTTGAAGGGAGACTTTATGTTTTACTAAAGATCTCTAAGATAACAGTAGCTTTTAACAAAATAATATATTTATGTATTACTTGTGTGATTCTAAACAGATGGAGGAAATACAGAAAACAAAATAACAGGCATGAAATTAAGTGGTAACAGATTAAAGCAAAAGACTGCAACCCAAAGCTGGAATCTTAAGAACAAAGTCAAGACTTTTGCTGCAAGGTTCTGTAGTGCAGAGCTGTTGCTTTTGCCTGCCCCAAACTGGTCCTTTCTTTCCTAGCACCTCAAATCCCACTCTGATCCTGAACTTCTTGTTGTGTAGTAGCTAAGTCCAGCCCAACTCTTTGTGACCCCCAAGGACTGCAGCCCTCCAGGCTCCTCTGTCCATGGAATTTCCCAGGCAAGAATACTGGAGGGGGTTGCCATTTCCTTCTCCAGGGGATCTTCCCTACCCAGGGGTCGAACCGCATCTCTTATGTCTCCTGCACTGGCAGGCAGATTCTTTACTGCTGAGCCACCAGAGAAACTGAGCTTCTTGAGCAGTCTTCTGCTAAAACCTAGAGAGCCAAAGGGGAACACGTGATCTAAACCTAGCCAATCAAAACACAGAAACCACTGTGGCCACAAGGATTGATCAGTTCAGTTCAGTCGCTCAGTCGTGTCCGACTCTTTTCGAGGTCTTATTACCTAAGCTGGGCCAGTGAAAACTCTTTCAGCTTCCTGAGGGGCTGATGAAACCCATCAGTCCAAGAATGGCCATGTGACTCAGGCCTGGCTAATAAGAACACTGAATCACCCTGGCCACAAGGATTGGGTAAGAGATGGCATGTGACCTAAGATCAGCTAATGAAAACTCTTCACACTTTTTCTGGAAAAGCATGTGAACTGAAAAGGGGTGGTCTCCTTCTCAACCTGTTTCTAAAGCTGGAAGAACACAGGCCTGGGATAATAGGGACAATTTTGCCACCAAGAGAGAACAGGTTCCCCAATGATGAGGCCAACACAGAGGAAAGCAGGGTGCGGAAACAAAGAGAAACTCCAACGGTCAGAATTTGTGGGACCGATCCAGCCATGCCCCAAGCTCCTACCCCTGGTTCTTCCAGCTCTATGAGCCAACAACTTCCAGCTCCTTTTAGCCTAAGTCCTAAGAACCACATTTCAGAGAGTCCCAGTTGATGCAGTTCACAATCCGTAGGAGTCGGAAAAGTGGGTAAAAAATCAAACCTTATGACAAATCCAAGTCATGTCCAATGGAAATTTTTTAGACACACGAGCGGCAGAAATCAAAGAAAAGTGAAATAGTCATTCCCCACAACTTTTTTTATTAAGAAAATCATGGTAGTGAAATGTAGAAAATAAAAACACATTAGAATTGAGGAAACTTGTGAATATAGTCTGAAATATTAAGGTTATAAGTTCCAGTTCCCCATGAAATGAAAACCCCTTCCTCCCTCTGGAGCAAGTGGCCATGTGGCCTGAGACGGAATTATTCCAGGGACTGCCATGTTTCTACTTCTAGAAAAATGCCAAGTATTTCAAAGACCGACATAATATGTAACCTTTCTTGCAAACATGGGCAAAGGATACAGAAGTACCTGGTCATTAAACATGTGAAAAGATGTTCAGTCTCCTTCAGTGTCTTGTCGTTTAGTCGCTCAATCGTGTCTGACTCTTTGCCACCCCAAGGACTATAGCCCACCAGGCTCCTCTGTCCATGGAATTTTCTAGGCAAGAATAGCAGAGTGGGTTGCCATTTCCTTCACCAGGGGATCTTCCTGACCCAGGGATTGAACCTGTGTCTCCTGCATTGGCAGGAGGATTCTTTACCACTGAGCCACCTAGGAAGTCCCCCCTTCAATGTTTAGGAAAATGCAAATTAACATAGCACAAATCAATTATCTTTCAATTCTCAGGTTAGCAGAGATAAAAGGCTTGCTAACAGCTGATGACGGTGGCCATGTGGGGAGATGGATGGCTGTCATTCTGCAAGCGTGCCCACTGCCTTTTCAGGAGGATATCTGGTAATATTTATTAAAAAGTTTAGAGAATTCCCTGGAGGGCCAACAGTTAGGACTCTTCGTTTTCACTGTAGAGGACGACATAGGTTGGGGAATTAAGATTTTGTAAGCTGCGTGGCCAAAAAAAGGAAAAGAAGCAAAGAAATGAGGGGGAAAGTTTAATGCATAAATCTTCTGGTACCAAAATTTTACTTTGAGAATTATTTTCTAATACATATTTCTTATAATACACTTATAAATATACATATATAAGAAAAGAATATACGTTTATATACATATATAAATGTGTATATATAAAACCATCCATCTCCCCACATGGCCACCATCATTAGGTACTTGCAAGCTTTTTATCTCCACTAATCTGAGAAGTGAGAGATACTGTATTGTAGTTATTTTAATTTGCATTTTCCTAAACACTGAAGGAGGGCTGCCCAGGTGGTTCAGTGGTAAATATATATATCTTTATCTGGCTGTGCTGTGTCTCACTTGCAGCATGCAGGATCTTTACTTCTCGGCAAGTAGATCTTTAGTTGTGGCATGTAGGATCTAGCTCCCTGAGCAGGGACTGAACCCAGACGCCCTGCATTGGGAACATGGAGTCTTAGCCACTGGACCACCAGGGAAGTCCTGAGGATTAATTCTAAAATACTTGTACACAGGCTTAAATACACACAGACAGGGATGTCTGTTGTGACATTATTTATACTAGCAGAAGTTCAGAAATTGCCTTAAAGGTTTCTCAACAGAAGGCTGGTCAATGACATTGTCAAACTATCCCTTGGAACATCATGCAACAGTTTAAAAGGACTGGGTATGTCCTACAAGGAGGGATGCCTAGGCTGTTCGGCCAAGGGAAAAGGCAAGCTTCACTGCGGTCTGTATGTCATGTGTACATGTGGGGGTATGCATAGAATATTTCTAGAAGGATAGAGAAGAAACAGTTGAGAGCACTTATACCCCTGGGGAGGGGGGCTTGCATGCGGAGAAGAAAGGTTTTTTACTTTTCACAGCATACCCTTCCATTTGAACTTCTTACCATAACAGCAATAATGGGTAACACACCCATGTTCGCTCTCAGCACTTGACAAGAATGAATTAAGTTAATCCTCGCAACAGCTCATGAGGTCAGGGAAGATGGGGATGTTTGTATTGCTCACAACTGGAGCCCAGCTCCTGGCTCCGTGCCCGGCACAGAGTAAGTCTCCATAAATGTGTGTTGCTTTTTATGTTGTTGTTGTTTTGTGTGTGTTGCTTTTGTGTGTGTGTGTGTGTTGCTTTTGTTTGCTGGATTGGCCACCATGTTGTTCTCCTTTTCTTGGTATTAAAGGTTAACATTAAAAAAAAAAAAATTTAAACCAGCTTGAAATGTTACAACCAAAGGAACAACATGGAGGACTCTTGAAAACTTTAAGTGAAAGAAGCCAGAAAACAATGAGAGCCATATATTGTATTATTCCATTTATGTGAACTGTCTAAAACGGGCAAATGTGTAGAGACAGAAAGCAGACTGGTAGAGAGAGTGAGTAAGGACGGGGTTTCTCGTTGCGTGCTCAATCGCTTGGTCATGTCCAACCCTTTTGTGACTCTATGGACTATAGCCCACCAGGCTCCTCTGTCCCTGGGATTTCCCAAGCAAGAATACTGGAGTGGGTTGCCATTTCCTCCTCCAGGGGACCTTCCCGACCCAAGGATCCATCCCGCATCTCTTGAGTCTCCTGCATTGGCAGGCAGATTTATACCAGTGAACCACCTGGGAAGCCCCGCAGGGTTTCTCTTCAGGGTGATGAAACTGTGTTGGAATTAGTGGTGAGAGTTGCTTGACTTTGCAAAAACACTAAAAATCACTGAACTATACACTTTTAAAAAGTGCATTTTGTGGTATGGAATCATATCTCATTTTTTAAAAGACATTCAAATTCAAGGCAAAAACCAAACCAAATCAACAAAACACAGAGGCACCTATTTCCAAAACAACCTCAGCTGCTTTGCCACCCGGTGACACGCAAACCCAGACCCCCCTCCCCCCCGTAACAACCTGACTGCTACTCAGACCCACCTGCTGCCTTGAAAGTCAAACTGACAGTCGCTCAGTCGTGTCTGACTCTTTGGGACCACGTGGACTATACAGTCCATGGGATTCTCCAGGCCACAATGCTGGGGTGGGTAGTCTTTCCCTTCTCCAGGGGTTCTTCCCAACCCAGGGATCGAACCCAGGTCTCCCGGATTGCAGGCAGATTCTTCACCAGCTGAGCCACAAGGGAAGCCCAAGAATACTGGAGTGGGTAGCCTATCTCTTCTCCAGTGGATCTTTCTGACCCAGGAATAGAACCCGCATCTCCTGCATTGCAGGCAGATTCTTTACCAACAGAGCTATCAGGGAAGCCTACCCGCAGCCTTCCCATACTCCAAATGGGGAAACTGAGACTCAGAGATCAGTGCCTGGCCTAGAGTGAAAACTGCCAGGACCAGAATTTGAAGCCAGGACCAGGGGACCAAAAACCCTCATGGCTCTCGGTCACTCTCCTTCTCTGCAATCCGGGATGATGTGGTCCAGAAAGGTGGGGTTAGTCACCTGCAGTCACACAGCAGTAGAATGGGAGCTCAAACCCTGGACGGTGTGGCTCCTGACTCTGGGCCATGCTGAGCTAGATGAAGAAATGTGGGACAAAGACTGAAAAGGGGCAAAGAGGGTGTTTTCTTTCTTTTTTTTTCCAATTAACTTTAATTGGAGGATAATTACAATATTGTGATTTTTTCTGCTAGACATCAACATGAATTAGCCACAGGTATACATATGTCTGTCCCCCCCATCCTAAACCCCCCCTCCCACCTCCCTCCTCACCCTATCCCTCTCAGTTAAAGAGGGTGTTTTCTTGGCCAGAGTGTTTTCTGGCTCAGGGTGAGTTGGGTAAGAAGTCTCTGGGGACTCAGCCCAGCAGCTGCAAAGCCTCCAGTGCCTTTTCCCCTGGCTGGTCCCCCCTCAGATGGCAGGAGACCAGCTCCCCCGTTCCCTCCTGGAGTGAGAGCCCAAGGCTGAGCCAGACCAGCTGGCCTGGCCCCTGGGAACTGGGAAAGCAGGGGTTTGGGACTCCACCATATGGCCCCTCAGCTGGGAAGGACAATTGGAGGAGGCCCGAAAGGAGGACTGAGGGGAGGGTGTCGTGTGGCCTTGACCTGGGAACTGGGGTTCCAGAAAGGCTGCTGCAGAGGCTGAGATGGAGGGACACGGGAAGGACGCGAGGAGGACGCAGGGACGAGGAGAGGTCAAGGGAGAGGGGCAGAGAGGGGGAACGGAAGTGAAGAGTGAGCGAGCAAGATGGAGAGGCAGAGAAAGACAGGTGAGGGAGAGAGGAAAGGGGAAAAAACTAAGAGAAACGGAGACACGGAGGAACTGGGGGAGCAGGGCTGGGAGACAGGCCCAGAGCGAGGCAGAGGGGACACAGAACTCACGTATCCACGCCCCTGGACCCGGGTCCCCACCTCCCCCAGCCCAGCCGGCTCGGGTGCCCTGAGGGGTGGGGCAGCCGGGAAATGTGCCCCACTGGACCGCCCCCCTCCCTCCCGCACAAGTCCAGTGTCTTGGATCTCAGGCGGGCCCCAGCAGTCAGCAGGGGTCACGGGAGTTCCCTCCCCCAGGGGCAGCTCCTGAGGCCCAGCTGGACTCCGTCTGGGGGCCTCGGCCCACTGAGTCACTCCCCGCCTCGGGCGCCCTCTGCTGGAGAAAGGGCCCAGGAGTCCCGCGCTGGAGCCTGCTCATCGCCATGTGACCCTCCCAGCCAGGCCCTCATCTCGCCAGGTCTCAGTCTCTCCCTTAAACAATGGGGACCCCACATCACGCTCTCCAGGGTGTGTGGGGCTTAACCCGCCGCCCTGTGAACCCACCGCCCTGTGAAGGGTCAAGCCAAGTCCTCACTTGTCCAGGGCAGGGGCCCCAAACCCTCCCTCTGAAAGGGAGACAGGTGCTGGGGTCGCCAGTTCCCCCCTCTAATTGCAAATGCAAATCCCACAGTGAGAAATGCTTCCCATCCCCCAGACTGGGGAAAAATCTAGAAAGTCTGACAACACCAAGCGCTGGCAACTATGGCTGGAAAAAGGAGCTCTCATTTAATGCATCAAACAGCATCAGGACTTAGGCAAGCTATCCGTCACAACCGGGTGAACTGCAAATGCCTCCAACTTCTCACACTGTACCAATGTCTCATATAGTACATCCCCCTCCAAAGACATTATTTTTCTAACTGAATTTTCTTTTTTGGATGCACTGCCGGGCTTGTGAAGTCTTAGTTCCCCGACCAGGGACTGAACCCAGGCCCTCGGCAATGAGAGCCTGGAATCCCAGCTCCTGAAACACCAGGAAGTAACCCCCACCGGACCCCAGCCAAATACATTTCTGAAAAGCTACATGGATGGGGGAGTGGGGAAATGCCTAAATGGACTATAATCAGAAACAAATGAAACAACTGTTTCACATAGTCAACATCATCTATGGAAGACAGAGAAATAACCCAACTTTCTAATGCAGTAGAGTGATGATGTACCCTTTGGTTGAAGACAATTAAAAATTTTAAACTTGTAAACAAGTATTGTCTCTTGTATATGCTGGGTCAGCAATTTTGAAACTAAATCATTTTTTAATCTGCATCATTTTTTAATCTGTACGTTGTTCACATGAAGTTGCTAATATTATGATGTCCATTTTACTGAAGAAGAAACTGATGCACAAAAAGAGAAATAATGCCAGATCACGCACTTAATAAATCACAGAGCTGGGCTTGACCCCAGGCAGCCAGGCTCCAGCATACATGGCCTTGACCTTGGCATGTACTGCCTCTCATAGCCCTGTTGTCACCGAGTGGCTTAGTATTAGGGTTCTCTCTGTCGGACAGAAGAGGCACAGAGGCTCAGACCAGAGGTCAAGCCACACACCTAACATCACACACCTAGTAAGTGGCAGAGCTTTGATTCAAACCCATGCCACCGAGTGCCGAGTGCTTTTATCCACTGCAATAAACTGCCAGGAAAGAGGCAACATTGTAAGACAATGAATAATCCTAGCCGTAGTTGTTACTGTGCTGGAGGTCTTGGTTTGCCCCTCCTGACCACAGTCTAAACTTCTCCATCCTGCTCTGTGCCCTGGGTGGGTGGGGTGCCCTGTAAGGATCACAGCAATTGGCTCCCCTGCCTTCTGGCTTCCAGCTGGGCTGGGCTTAGGACCAGATACATAATTTGCAGGGCCCAGTGCAAAATTAAAATGCAGGTCCTTTGATTCAAATGTTAAGAATTTCAAAATCAGTAGAGGTTAAGATTCTGTGCTTCCACTGCAAGGGGCGAGGGTTCAATCCCTGGCTGGGGAACTAAGATCTGACATGGCCTGCAGCATGGCCAAAAAAAAAAAAAAGAATTTCAAAACTAAGAGGGAGTAGATGTATTATTTCCCAGCTCCTCCCTGCAGTAGCAGCCATTTTGTGTGTGTGTTTTATTTTCTTTTTTGTAGTCATTCATATATATACCTACATACATATAATTTTATTGATTGACTTTTACTTTTGGCTGTGCCAGGTTTTCATTGCTATATGGGCTTTTCTGTAGTTGTGGTGAGCAGGGGCTATTCTCTAGGCGGGTGCAGGGCTTCAGTAGTTGCAGCTCCTGGGCTCCAGAGCACAAGCTCAACAGCTGTGGCACACAGGCTGAGCTGCTCCTCGGCACGTGGAATCTTCCCGGATCAGGGATCGAACCTGTGTCACCTGGGAAGCCTCTGGAGCCATTCTTGACTAAGGGTCCCTGCTCTTGTCTGGAGACTCCATGCCCGTTTCCCCCTCACCCCCAGAAGTGAAGGCTCCCTGCTGCTGGCCTCAGTGGAGGGTGCCTTCTGTTTCCGGTTGGGACCCCGACAGTCACAGATCCCCATCTGTTGGGAACTCACCACACCCTGGTGCACAACTTTCACTTGGGGCCCTGGGAGGCCTTGTTAAGGCAGAGATGGGATGACAGAGGCTCAGAGCAGGACGCTGGGATTTGAACCCAGGCCTATCTGCCTCCCCCGCCCAGGCTTTCATCACTTGGCCCCTGGCTGCTTGTTCTTCTTGCTCTCTCTTCTGCCTGGCCATCCAGGCCACCACTTGTCTCTGCCAGTACTCTGGGCGATCTCAGAGCAGACCTGGGGCCAAGCCATCGCCACCTGCCCACTGCCTGCCCAGCCAACGCAGTGTGGACCTCAGATAGTGAAGGAGTTTTCAGAGACCAGTGAGGGGGTCACCTTCCCTCACTGTGGTCTGGGAGTATCGAGGGAGGAAGGCGACTGGGAACTAAATGTGGCCCTGAATGGCCACTGTGTGGCTGTGTGACTTTGGGAGAGCCACAGACCCTTCATGTGCTGTGGTCTCCTCACATGTCCAGTGAGGATGGCCATGGCCCCTCCTTGTAGGGCTGCTGGAGAGGAGGGATGGGTTATCTGTGGCGGACACCGAGCACAGATCAGTGGTTCTCAAAGTGTGGCCTGGGGACTCTTGGGGATTCCCAAGATCTTTTCCAGGTGTCTGCAAGGTTTCAACTATTTTTAAACACTATTTGTTGATTTGGCTGCGCCAGCTCTTAGTTGTGGCATGTGGGATCTTCAGTCTTCGTTACGGCACACAGAATCTCTAATTGTGGCATGCAAACTCTTAGTTGCACCATGTGGGATCTAGTTCCCTGACTAGGGATGGACCCCAGGCCCTCTATCTTGGGAGCATGAAGTCTTAGCCACCGGACCACCAGGGAAGTCCCTAGGTTACAACTATTATATTTTTAAAAATACTTAAGGTGTTATTTGCCTCTCTCATTCTCTCCCAGGTGCACAGCAGGGTTCTGCAGGGACTGTAGCACCTGTGCTATTGGAAGCAGTGAGAATCCAGTGCCTTTCATGGCAGGCAAGATCTTAGTTCTCCACCCAGGGATAAAACCCATGCCCCCTGCAGCGGAAGCACAGAGCCGCTGGACCGCCAGAGAAGTCCCTCCAGCGCTCTTTTAAGCCAGGCATGAAAGGAGGCTGCAACACTGAGAATGAAGCCACTCTTCTGCCTCCATTGTTTTGGAAATTATAGCTATTCTTCGAAAAAGAATGCTTTGGGGATAATATGTGATTGACTGATTCCTTACTGTTGTTTCAAAACAAACCGATCATTTAAATATGTCTCAGTTTTAGGGACTTAGCTCAGCTGGTAAAAAACATGCCTGCAGTGCAGGAGACCCCGATATGACTTCTGGGTCAGGAAGATCTCCTGGAGAAGAGAACAGTTACCCACTCCAGTATTCTGGCCTGAAGAATTCCATGGACAGAGGAGCCTGGCGGGCTACATTCCATGGGGTCGCAAAGAGTTGGACATGACTGAGCGACTTTCACTTTCACTGGTGGTCCAGTAGCTAAGATTCTGTGCTCCCAATGCAGGGGGCCCAGGTTTGATCCCTGTTCAGGTAGATTCCGTATGTTACAACTAGGAGCCCACATGCCACAACTAAAGATGCTGCAACTAACACCTGTACAGCCAAATAAATAAAAACATATTTAAAAAATATGTCTCAGGTTTAATTTTTAATATAGTAAACATCAGCAGATATAATCCACACAAACCAGTTCTTTGGGATTCTCAGGGATTTGTAAAAGGTAAAGGGATCCTGGAGACGAGGCAGTTGAGAACCACTGGGGTAGAGAAAGCGGTAACGACCCTGGCATCTCACGCAGGTCTGTGTTTCTCTTTGCTCCTCTGCCCATCTCTCCACCAGAATGGGAGCCTCACAGGGGCTGCGATTTTCCGTCTGTTTTGCTTACTGCTGTATTCTAGAAAAGTGCCTGGCGTGCTGACATAACTGCTCAATAAAGATTTGCTGCATAGATAACTGAATAAATACTAACTGGTGTCATGGGCTTTTATTATCAATTGACACTTTTTTTTTTTTTTTTTTTTTTTGCCAGACACCATGTCAAGCTCTCTAGATGCATAATTATACAGGAGCACTGAAGAGGTGAGGGACCTGGATTTGAATGCAGGCTCGGCCACTTGCTACCCTGGGCCATATGTTCACCCCCCAGAGCCTCAGGCATCACTCCTAAGATGTATGGGCAGGAGTTGTCACACCTTGGGAGGTGAGACGGATTCAACACCCACATTCAAACCTTCAGTCAGCGCATCAGTCAGATACGGAGCATCCCCTGGCTGCCAGGCTAGAAGCAGAGATAAAGCAGATGTGGTCTGTCTTCTCAAAGCCCCTGCTTTGTGATGGAGACGCTGACTGGCTGTGTGTCCCTGGGCCAGGCGTTCTACCTTCTGTGTCTCTGTTTCCTTGTTGGTCAAATGGCAGATAATAATAGTACTGCTCTTTCAGGATTGCTGGCGGGAGTCAGTAAGAGCTCAGCAAGGAGGCTTCCTCTTGAGGAAGCACTCCATGAATGCCATTTCTTCTTCTTGTTTGTTTGCCACGTGGCATGGCATGAATGATCTTAGTTTCACGACCAGGGATCTAACCCATGCCCTCTGCATTGGGAGCACGGAGCTGTAACCACTGGACCGCCAGGCAAGTCCCATGAATATTGTTATTACTCTGTATAAAGCCATCCCCCTACCCCTGGGCCTTGGTTTCTCGATCCAGGGAAACAGATGTCAGGGTTCTGAGAAACCCTCAGTGTGCTTGTTATCTACCTTCTCGGCTCTAAATCTTTCTTCTCCCTTTCCTCTCCTGCCCTAGGGGCGGCAGCTGCTTCCAGTAACTAACTAGCTGGACTGCCTCATATTCCCTTTCCGCTTCCAGCCCTTCTAACACATTTGAACTAAACCCCTATCTTAGATATCCTCTGAAATATCTCCAGTGGAGTCTGACTCTGGCTGGGACCCTACTGTGTTTAGAAAGCCCCCATCTGCATCAGTCAGGCCATACCTGCAGCTTCTTCAGCTGGCTGTTGACAGTGGCCAGGTCCCCACCAGGATCCACATCTTGCAGCTGGCTTTCCATGTGAAGGAGCTTCTTGTCCAGCTCCGCGAAGCTCTGCACCAGCTGGTCGGCCTTGCTGGCCTCAAAGAGCTGCCTCGCCTTGGCCTGGGTGGTGCTCTCCAGCTCTGCCCAGCACTGCCGGATCTCACCCAGCTTCTTCCGCACCGAGGCCGCCAGCTCTGGTTTCTCCTGCATCAGTTGCTGGCCCTCCTGCCCCAGACGATGGGGGGTAGGAAGTCAGAGTGAGGGAGCGGATGGTGGGGAGGGACAGAGAAATACGGGGACAGCAGATCATAGGGAGAGATATGGAGAGAGAGACGGAAGCAAGGAGTTGAGGGCACACAGAGAGACAAAGACATGGGGGGGTCAATGCAGAGAAAGCAGCAAGCATGGGAGGAGAGACGAGGAGAGATGGACAGACAGACAGTGGTGTGGGGAGGGAGGCAGAGAGACGCACAGAGGCATGGGAAGGAGACAGAGAAAACAAAGAGATGGACACAGATATGTAGCAAGTCACAAACATGGCGAGAGGACCATAAGATGGAGAGAGGCAGAAGGAAGAAAGAGACAGGGGGAGAGAGGCAGAGAGAACAAACCTCTGTTACATTCAAAGTCAAGGAGCATGGCTTTGCCTCATGCCACCATTTATGGGGCACCAGGGACCATTTAAGGGTTTAAGATCCACCTCGGTGTCTCCGTTTGAGTTAGAATGGTGGGGGGATACAGGGCTGCAGGTCTAGGGGCAGTTTTGGGGGTTGATGTTTACAGCAAAAATCTACCTGGGTTCCCCCAAGACTGAAGTCAAGCTCCCATATATGTTGGCCTAGAGCCACATATATCATATTCCATATTAAAAATAACAACATCATAGCAATGACAGCTCCTAGGTGCCTGGCCTTGTGTTAAGTACTTTAAATACACAAGAGCCCAGGGAAGTTATTATTCCTTAATTTTAAGGTAGAGCATATATGGCTGAGCCCTTTCACTGTTCACCTGAAACTATCACAATATTGTTAATTGGCTATACCCCAATACAGAATGTTTCCGGTGTTAAAAAATAAAGTAGAGCAAGGTCTATTGGATAGAACAGGGTACTATATTCAATATCCTGTAATAGACCATAAGAAAAAAATATATACATCTATATATATATATACATATACATAACTGAATCACCTTGCTGTACACCAAAAACTAACACAATATTGTAAATCAACTACACTTCCGTAAAAAATTAAACGTAAAAAATAATAAAAAATGAAAATACAGCAGAGCAAACTGAGGCTCAAAGAAGTTAACACAATTCCCTCAAGGCCCCAGAGCTGATAATAGGCATAGACAGAATGAGAACCCTGGGTTGACCCTGGAAGTCCAATGCTCACTTTAACCCTAGCTTCCTGGGGCTGCCTCACCCTGACTACCTGGCTTCCTACTGCAAATACTCCAAATGGTATGGAAGGAAGCCTGGCAAAGAGATTATAGGAAAGGGTAAAATATTTAACAGCCATTCAGAAGAGATGCTGGCCATTTTACAGACAGGAAAGCTGAGGCTCAAAGAGGTTACATGAATTACTCAAGGCCACAGAGCTAGGAATAGGCATGGAAATGACCTGAAGCAGTTCAAAGGTATGAGAAATGCAGGCTGGCAGTGGAGTGTGAAGGAGGTGAGATGTGAGTTCTCTGGAGGCCCCTGACCCTGGGCAGAGGCAGAGAGGCTTTCTGAATCCTCACCCTCTCAATCTTCTCCAGCCACTCCTTATTCTGAGCCAGCTCGGCCATGAATGCCTGGTGCCGGAGCCATCGCTTGTGCAGCTTGTGGCCGTCTTCCCGTGTGCCGTCCCGCGCCATCAGCATCTTCTCATGGATCCAGCCATCCAGCTGTGCAGGACAGGGGGAGGGGCTCAGCCAATTCTCCGCAACCTAGCATAGCCCCCATTCCCACCATAATGTCCCCAGTTTTGGGGGGCTAGGCTTCTAGAACTGGGGAGGGAGAAAAGGGTGGGATGGAAGAACCTTTGCAAGTAAGGCCTTCATGGCGGGGGGGGGGAGGGGTGGGCAGTGGTGAGGGCAGCTTAGGCCCTCTTCTAGGGAGTAGAGGATGGATGAAAGGCTCTCCAGAATGCCTCATCCCTTAGCCCCTGTCCTCAGGATAGCCCTTCTCAACTCCCCATAAGCCCTAAGCTCCTAGGCAGGGTTCTTGGACCAGTCTTCCTACCCAAAGCCAAATCAAACCTCCAAAACAAGCCCTCCAACCTAATTCAGCCTTGGCACCCCACCCCCAGAAATACTTAGATCCTTCGATTCCTCGCACCACCTCTAATTAGGACCAATTCAAGATATCCAAATCATTCCCAAAGGTATCAAGCGAAAGCCCCATATCTAAACCCAGACCCCCGATATGGCTAGATGAACCCCTAAAACAACTCCCAACTAGCACCAAGTCTGTGTGCATGCTCAGTCGTGTCTGACTCATTATGGCCTCCATAGACTGTAGCCTGCCAGGCTCCTCTGGCCGTGGGATCTCCCAGGCGAGAATGCTGGAGTTGCCACTTCCTGCTCCAGGGGATCTTCCCAACCCAGAGATGGAACCTGTGTCTCTTGCATCTCCTGCATTGGCAGGCGGATTCTTTACCAGTAGTACCACCTGGGAAGCCCCAGTGCCAAGTCTAGTTCCCTCCAAACCATCCCTCCCATCTGGGGTAGACCTGTGCCCTGCAACCCAGATCCAGCCTCACTAATTAGCCCACAGGACACCCAGATCTAGCCTTGAGGATTCAGGCCAAGACTACAGTTTCCCAAGACCATGATGAGTTCTAAGCTCCAACCAAAGCCAACCCCCCAAATGCAAGTATCAGGGCTACTTTCTGGCTTCCCAAATGAGTCTGCCCCAAAGGAGACACTCCAAATCTAGGATCAGACTCTCCAACAGGGACCAGAGAGAACTTCTGTAGCCAACCCCCCTCCCAAGCCAAAGCCAGTTCTAGTGCCCCCACTTCCCAACAAAATCAGTCATCCAAACGCAAGCAACAGGCGTGGGCCCTTCTCACTACCCTCAGCAGGACCAATCACAAGGCTGCTTTCTGAGCCACCCTTCCCTTCCAATAAGACTTGTCCCTCAAGCAGGAACCTCCCCACTCATGACCAAACCTGGCACCTGGACAGTTTGCTCCTCCTCTTTCTCCTCCCCCCTCAGTCACAAGATCCTCCTCCTCCCTCTTGGAAAAAAAAAAAAAAACCCATGGACTCTAGCTTGCAGTCATAGCCAAGGACAAATTCCCAGTCGGCCAAACACCACTCTATCCCCTGGGCATGTGCTCCCCAGGGGTCCAAGACAGTTTCAGACTCCTTCATACATACATAGACACACACACACACACACACAAGCCAAGTCAAATGCTGAATCCTCCAACGCTATTCACAGATACCCCACATAAGCAGGGAAGAGTTTGCCAATGGCAGTCACAGCTCACAGGGAAAGCAAAGACCCTGAAGGAGAGGTACTCCGTCATCAAAGTAAAGCCCCCCCAAAGTGACTGACCCCCCATCACTGAAGGCAAAGCCAGAGTCCCAAATAACTTGGGGGAAAGCCCCCAAAGTCGGAGCACTCCAAATCCAGAGCAAGTCCAAGACCCTCATCGCCCAAGGCAGATCCCGGCAAAAGTGACTCGCCCCCATCGTCTAAGGCTAATTCAGATTCCGCAAGAACCAGGGAAGAATCCCTTCAAATGTTGAGAGTCCCCCAACCTCAGCGCAAATTTCAGATGCCCCACTACCCAGAGAAGAGGCCCCTAGAGAGGCTGGGACCCCCTTAATCCCCAGGGCAAACCCACACTACCCCAGGAGTAGCCTTAGAAGTCCCCTGTCTCCGATACTATCCCTTGGGACCCGGCACCTCAGTCCCACCCGCAGCAGCACCGCGGACAGCTCCCGGCATCTGGGCCCCTCCCCGGGGCTGGGGTCCCAGCGCCCAGCCGACCCACCCCCGCGCCGCCGACGCCCCTCCCTCCCTCCCGCGGCGGGCGGACGAGCACGCGCCCAAGCCCCCTACCCCCCGCCCGCCTCAGCGAGGGCGCGCATCAGCCCCCTCCCCTGGGCGCCCCCGAGACCTGAAGCGGCGGAGGCGTTGATGGGGCGTCCCTGCGGCGGGCGGGCGGGTTCTCGCCCCTCCACTGCGACGGCGGCGGCAGCGGTGGTGACGGCTGAGTCTCCGGCGGACGCGCGCCCCCTCCCCCGCCCCCGCGCCGCGGCAGCGCGCCCGCCCGCGCGCGCCCCCTGCCTGCCTCGGTGCCCGCCTCCCTGCCGGGCCCCAGATGCGGGTGGAGAAGAAATCATCACCCTCCCTAAAGCGTGGAGTGGGGGGCGGGGGTTCTGCGCCATCTCAGATGATTGGGCTTGGTCCAGAACAATCTAACGAGAGGGGGAAGGGGCCCTAGGGCCAAACAGCGGCGGAGAGGGGCTGGGGGGTAGGCTGGAGCCTGGCCTACCCCAGCGATGTGAGGGGGGTGAGGTGGGGTGGGCTTCTGAATCATCTCTGATGGGAAGGGGCTCAGGTCCCTGGCTACCTCAGCTATACAGGAGTGGAAAATGTGGGAGGGGGCCTGGACTCTTTAAGACTTCAGTCCAGAATAATCTCCCAGTGGGAAAAAGGCAGGGGACAGGGGTACCTGAACCTATCTCTAGTGGGTTCGAGTCCCAGACCCATCTCTAATGAACTTGAGTTGGGAGGAGAGGATGGAAGCCCTTAACCATTTCATGGGGGGGGGGGCGGGGGGAGTGGAACACAGGGGTTCACCATGGCGGGAATCAAATCATCTTTGACTGGGGAGACTGGGACCTGGTTCCTGAACCATCTTTGGTTGCAGAAAACTTGTACTGTGTCTTCGTAGAGGGGTTGCTAATTATCCCGGGTCAGGTAGATAGGTGAGACCAGGATCATCTCTGTTTGGGATTAGGAAAATGTTCACTGGGCCATCTCTCATGGGGCCATCTCTTATGGGGGTCAGAATCCAGCATAGTTTCTATAGAATGCAAAGGAAGGAGAGAAAGGCAACATCATCTCCTGAGTCGTCTCTAATGAAGAAGGGGCTCTAGACCACCCCTGTTTTGGGGAGATCCTAACGGGTGTGCAGATCATCTCCAAAGGGGCAGAGCTTGATTCCTGGACACTTTTAAAGGGGTGAAGTCTTGGTCCTGGACCACCTCTGACCGAAGCTGCGCTCTGGATTTCTGGTCCACCCGCGCCTCCCCGCATACCCCTCTCCTTGTCTCTGGTTCCTCTCCCCAGCAAAGCACTTCTCACGAATCTCCTGCGGGTAAGGTGAGATCAGCGCGCGTCCCCGCGGGACCCTAAGGCGCGGACGCGCGCCGTTGCCAGGGGCGCCCAAGGCCCCTCCCTCCATCCCCGCCTCCCCGCGCCCGCGTGGGCGGAGGGACTTGAGGAGCATGCGCACTGAGGCCAGGATGCGCACGCCTCCTGGCGGTGCCAGGTGAACATCGCTCCGCGACCCACTTAGACGGGGCGTCCCTGCCCCCACCACGCCTCTGCCCTGGAGCACTTCCCTCCTTATCGAGTCCCGTGCCCAGCACAGCTGGAGTTCAGCTAGAGTTCCTACCTCGTGGCAGTCTCGGAGGAAGTGCTGCAGCCCAAGCTGGTCGTGTAGCTTCTGCAGCCATTGCTGGGCCCGTAGTTGATTTTCTTGGCTCCTGGGGATGAGGAGATAGGAGTTGGGGGAAGCCTGAGTTTGGGGGCGCTAGCAACAAGCCTGTGAGGACATCGAACTTGGCAGGGCTAGGAACCTGGGGCATATGTACGAGCGAGGAAGAGGAGAGAGCAATGTGGGGATGCGAGGAAAGGCAAAGAAACATCAGTGAAGGCAAAGCCAGAGACAGCTGGAGAGGACGGGGCGGGGGGGGGGGTGGAGGGGAGGGACATAGACAGGTAGATATCTGGAAAGAAAGAAATGCAGACACTTAGACGCAGACACAACCCCACAGAGAGAGAGAACAGAGAGCTACGGACAGACTAAGTGATACCGAGGGAGACAAAAACAGAGAACAAGAGACTCCTGGAGAGAAAGACAGACCAGGAGGGAGAGGCAGATTGACTCAGAGAGACAGAGGAGGATGCAAGCACCTAGAGAGATAAACAGAAACACACGCAAGAACAGAGACAGAGAGAAATAGAGACCTCAGAAAGAGTGACTGACAGAGACTCAGGAGAGACCGAGAAAGAGGCCCAGAGACAGAGGAAATAGGAAAGACAGAGAAAAAGAAATGAAGCGGGCTGGTGCCAGAGACAGAGATCGAGACCACCACAGACAGGGAAGCAGAGGGAAAGGAAGGGGCTGAGGGAGTCTTGGGAGGGAGAGCCCAGAAAAGGATAGGTAGAGAAGTGGCAAGATGCCACCCGTAAGACACAGCCAGCCAGACAGAAGGCTGCAATGGAGCTGAAAAGAGGGATGAAAGCAGGGCATGGGTAGAGCAGGGCTGGAGCCGCAGGGAGGCAAAGAGAGGCAGGCCCCGCCAACCTGGAGCCAGCAGGCATCACAGCCCCAGGCAGCCTGGCCTCCTGCCTGCAGTGCAGGCAAAGTGCCCAAGAGGCCGGCAGAGAGGGCTGAAAGGGTCCCACTTCACTGTGCCTTGAACAAACAACTCCCAGCTCAGAGCGTTGGCTGGCATTGGCTGTTTCCTCTGCCTGGAACGCTCCTCCCCTCAAAGTGTACTTAAATGTCACCTTCTTAGCAAGACCCCTCCTGCCCGCTGACCAACACTTTCTGGCTTTCTTTTCTTCTTTAACGTTCTCCTTCGCACTTAACACTATCCAACACACTGTATATATCCCATATTTATCCTGTCTGTCTTCCCCATAGGATGTCATTCCACGAGGGCAGGAATTTTTATCTGTTTTGCTCACCCCTGTATTCCCCAGTACCTAAAAAAAGGGGCCTGGCACACAGTAGGTGCTCAATACGTATTTGATGAGTGAAAGAAAGCAAGAGAGACATATAGGGGACTTCTCTCGTGGCCCACTGGCTAAGAATCTGCCTGCTAATGCAGAGGGCATAGCTTTGATCCCTGGGCTGGGAAGATTCCACATACCACGGAGCAACTAAGCCCATGCGCCGAAACTACTGAGCTCTCTCTCTAGAGCTCATGCTCTGCAACAAGAGAAGCCCATGAGCAGCAATGAAGACCCGGCACAGCCCCAAAATTAATTTTAAAAGACAGAGAAAGACAGGCAGAGAGAAAGAGGGAGGTCAGAAACAAGTAAAATGTCTGAGAAAAAGAGAGAGGCAGCAGAAAAGACAGATGTAGATCTAAGTAGAAAAAACGGAGCGAGAAGGAGACAGAGAGACATAGATTACAGAGAGATGGAGGCAAAGAGATGGAGCGTGCGAGAGGAAGTTACAAAGATAACCGAGCACACCGCTGGATGGAGGAACGTGAAGGGCCAGAGACAAGCCGAATATGGACTCCCTCCTGCTCAGATTCAGCTCAGGAAACAGGAAATGCCTCTGAAATGGAACTGAACTCAGTCCCTCCAGGCCTTCACCAGCCAACTTGTCCCAGGGATGAGAGAAACCCTTTGTCTCCTGGAGGGTGAGAAAACAGCCGTGACCTCTGGCCAGTCTGTTCCCCTCTCTGAGCCTCATGTGCCAAATGCAGACAAAACGCAAGAACATCTTTTCACGCAGGGCAGGGCCAGGTTCCAGGGGAGGTGAGCCCCATGGGGAGAGAGAAGTGACTTGCCCTGAATCTCACAGGTTGACAGGCAGAGCTGGGACTGGGACCCGGCCCTGTCTGACCCCAGGGCTCCCTCAGACCTCTGCACCTCTTCCATCCTGGACCTGCCGATTCTGCCCATGCTTCCCCCAGCCCGGCCCTGACCATTCTTGGCCATCCTTGCCAGATGGCATGAGAGCTCTGTGAGGGATGGAACCGTGTTCTGATCCCATTACCAGGGGATGCCCAGCACTGCCCCACATGGAGCCAGGAACACAGCATGGACTCAGTCCCTGTTTAAATGGCTGAAGAATAAATGAATAAATAATAGAACGAAAGAAGCAAGTAATGACTTCAAGGGAAGAAAGGCATGACTCAAAAGAACAGCCCTCCAGGCTCCTCCTCCTCCAGATTCTGCAGAGCTTGGCGGAGAGTAGATACTCAAGAAAGGTGAAGGACATCCCTGGTGGTCCAGCAGTTAAGAGTCTGCCCTGCAATGCAGGGGATTTGAGTTCGATTCGTGGTTAGGGAACTAAGATTCCCACATGCCTTGGAGCATCTAAGCCCGTGTGCCGCAACTAGAGTCCGTGGCATGCAGTGAAGATCCCGTGTGTGGCAACTAAGACCCGATACGGCCAAATTAATAAAGCCAATACATTAAAAAAAAAAAAAAAAAAAGGAAACATGGAGTAAAAGAAAGGTGCCAGGCCTGGAGTTGGGGACACTAGATCATGAATTTGTTTCCTCAGGATGAGAATCCCCATACAAGTTTCCTTTAGAAAACTCCACCATCCATTCCCCAAATGAATTTAGGGGAAAAGGATGCCAGAGCCAGACAGATCAGGGGCTGGGGCCTCAGGACTCTGGACAGTGGTGGAGGGATGGGGTATGATTTCCATCGGGAGACAAAAGGCAGAGCAGTATTAGGCTCTCCTCCTGCCTCACTCATGCCAGAGAGGAGAAAGCTGGGGTCACGAGGATGAGGAGAAACAGTGACGACAGGAAGAAGCAGGCCTGAAGGAAATCCTGTAAGGACTCTGGTGCTGTGTTCAGTCGCTAAGATTCTTTGCGACCCCACAGTGACTCTTTTCGACCCCACAGACTGCAGCATGCCAGGCTTCCCTGTCACTGCTTGAGCGCTGGACTATTTCTTAGGAAGCAGGGGGGGGGGGGGGGTGTTGCTGTTTTGCCCAGGGCCTAGAATAGTGCTTGACACACAGTAGATGTTAACATTGTAACAACCAGTCCTGCCATTCCAGGCTGAGGGCAGGCTTGGAAAAGAAACTTTTCACAGTATATATACTTCTCCAGCTTTGGGGTTATCAACCACAAGTTACCTTTTCACCAACATTAATTTAAATCAAATCTAAAGCAATATGGAATTAAGTAGAAATCAGAGAGAGAGAATTTCCTGGAGGTCCAGTGCTTAGGACTCAGCTCTTCCATTGCAGGGAGCATGGGTTCGATCCCTGGTCAGCGAACCAAGATCCCACAAGCCTCATGGCTCCGCCAAAAAACCAGAGAGAAGCAGCAATGTTATGGAAGGAAAGGGAATTCTGGCCTCGTCACCCCTCCTCTGCTGAATCCCAGCCCCTGGGCCCCGGGGGTCTGAGGGACCTACTTCTCCAGCAGCCGCGTCACAGCCTCCTGGGCCTGTTCCCCGTAGGCGTTGCCCTGTCTCAGCAGGCCGTCGGCAGCCTGCACGGCCAGCTGCATCTTCTGCTGGTTCAGCTCCATCGTGGTGAGGAAATCGCGGTGCCGTTTCAGTGCCTCCTCCGCTGACTCCACGGTGCCCGGCAGCTCCTGAGCTGACAGTGCCATCTCCTGGGGACGGGGGATGGGGGAGGCGGGAGGCTCTGCTTGGCCCTGCTCCATCCAGGATGGGGGGGAGGGGTTCCCGGCCTGCCCAGCCACCACTTTGCTCTCCCCTGCTCCCTAGGCTCTAGCACTGAACGTGTCAGACGTGGCCCCACGTCAGGTCCTTGTCCCATGCTGTTCCCTCCAGATATCTCCATGCTGGCTCTTTCACTTTCCTCAGGTCTCTGACCTTCTGTCAAAAATATCATCCTCTCCACGCCTTCCCCCCACCCCCAGCTATCCCTTTACTCTGCCTTATTGTTTTTCACAGCATATTTGTTGTTGTTCTTTAATCCCTAAATTGTGTCCGACTCTTTGCAACCCCATGGACTGTAGCCCACCAGGCTCCTCTGTCCATGGGATTTTCCAGGCAAGCATTCTGGAGTGGGTTGCCATTCCCTTCTCCGGGGATCTTCCCGACCCAGGGAGTGAACCCGAATCTCCTGCTTGGCAGGTGGATTCTTTCCCACTGAGCCACCTAGGAAATCCCTTCATAGCGTATATCTGACATGATATTATATATGCAGTTACTTTTTTTATCATCTCCTCCATCTCCTCCACAGACACACACACACACACACACAAATGCCAGCCACATGAGGATGGGATTTCGTGTTCTGTTTCTTCTGTGCTCAGCTCCAGAAAAGTACCTGATATAGCGTAGGCACTCAGTAAGTATTTGATTAATTGATGAAGACTTAGCAGGCGCCATGTGACTTCAAGGAAGTCCCTTCCCTCTCTGGTGTTAGTTTTCTAACTGGTAACATGGGTGGGTCAGAATGAGCATCTCAAGGCCACCTCAACTGAAGTGTTTAGGAACCTCATGATTCTAGGGGCCTGCTGTCTGCTCCTCCAGCTCATCCTCCGTCTAAGCCAGCTTTCTCTTGACACCAGCACAGGCTGTCATGCTTTCCAACAGATGCTCCTGCTCAGTCCTGTCTGACTCTGTGTGACCCCACTGACTACTGCCCGCCCGGTTCCTCTGTCCATGGGATTTCCCAGACAAGAATACTGGAGTGGGTTGCCATTTCCTCCTCCAGGATCTTCCCAACCCAGGGATTGAACCCTCGTCTCTTGCATCTCCTGCTTTGGCAGGCAGATTCTTTACCAATAGCACTGCCTGGGAAGCCCATGTTTTCTAAAATGATTCCTAAAAGCTGGTACCTACTCTTGGACAATCTGAAAACTAGGTGTTTTTATCTTGTCCAAATCTTCAAACTTTGTTCCCATCTCAGAAAGATCCTTGAATTGGATCAGCTGTTCCCAGATAACCATGGCACTTGACTCCTCACACCATAATAAACGCAGTGACGCTGTGCAATCTGCCATTCCCAAGAAGACAGTCTGCCAACTTAGGCCCCCACAGCCGCATAATCCACAATCATTTACTAACCACAAGAATCCCTCAACCTGAACCTTCCTGCCCTAACCTTCATCCTCTGTTATCCACCCCAAGAGCTTCTTTAAACCCCATTAACCATCACCAATCAAACTCATACTCTTATTTCCCTCCAGATAACCCACAAACCCAGGAAGTCACTCCAAAGAACGTCCAAGTGCATTACTCACTCAGAACAGTCCACAAACTCTTAGTCACCTCTAACAGAGTAAGACACCCTCCTCCCCATCGTAATACTCAAATTCTGTTATACACACACCCACGCTTGTTCACACCGGATTATTCACAAACCCAGCTATTCATACTAGATACCCGCACCCCCCCTCTCCCCCGCAGCATGAGGTACGCCAGGAACCCAGTGGTCTCCGCAAACACACTCCTCCATACAGTTTTCTGTTCCCGAAACCCCCTGCGGCCTCAGACCCCCACACGTGCCAACCCCCGAAGCGGGCACCTGGTTGCGTAGCACCGCTCGTGCCTGGCGTAGGTCGCGCAGAAAGAGCTGGTAGACGTGCGCCTGGACCAGCGCCTCCCTGCGCGCCTCCCACAAGCCGAGCAGCTTGTGCCAACCAAGTTCGAGGTGTGGCAGCCACTCGTCGAGTGCCAGGCCCGGGCCCAGCTCCGCGCCGTCGCCCGCCAGCAGCGCCTCGCTGGCCGCCACGATGCGCGCGTAGTCCTCCTCTCGCTGGTCCACTTCCTCCTTGAGCGCCGCGTGGCGCGCCAGCAGGGCGTCCGCCTCTTCCAGGCTGCGGGGCAGGGGCCCCTCGCCGCCGCCCGCCGTCTCTTGGGCGCGCACCAGCCAGTCCAGGAAGGCGTCTAGGTCGTGCAGAAAGCGCTGCAGGCGTCCGGCCGCCGCCACCGCCTCGCCACAGGCCTGAGCCGCGCCGGCCAGAGCGCCCCACTCGGCGCCCAGTTCCTCCGCACCCTGATGCAGCCGCGCAGCCTGAGCCGGGAAGCGCACAGCCAGCAGGGCCGCCTCCTCCAGGAGGGCCGCCTGGCGCGGCTCTAGCGCTTGCAAAGCCGCCTCCAGGCCGCTAAGGCGCCACTGCAGGGCGCCGCCCGCCCGGGGCGCGCTCTCCACAGCCCTCCGCTTCTCGCGCACCTGGGCGCGCACCTCCGCCACCTCCAGCACATGGTTCTCCACCAGCAGCACCGCGCTCACCTCTTCTTTTCGCTGTTCCACCAGCTCCACGATGCGGTTCCACCTACCCAGGAGAAGCAGGGCAGCGTAAGGAAGACGGAGACCCCCGCCCCGCCTTGGGTGCGGAGGGCCCATGACCCTGGGTGGAACCCAGCCACTGTGTGACCTTGGAATGTCATCCTTATCTCCCCAAGCCCCAGTTCCTGCCTGTGTAAAATGGACTCTGCCGGGCACATTTGCTTAGAACAGCGGTTCTCAAAATGTAACCTGAGCGAGGGCAAAGCTATCTTCATCAAAATGCTAAGACGCTATTTGCCTTTTCACTTTCATTCTGTGCCGAGTGTACTGTGGAGATTTCCAGAAGCTACAGGAAAAAGACTGATTGCAGAAGCAGACCTGAGTACTCAGCTGCCTTCTCTTAAACCAGACATTAAAGAGATGTGCAAAAATGCAAAACAGGGACTTTCCTGCTGGTCCAATGGATAAGACTCCAATGGATAAGACCCCCTGCATTGGGGGCTGGGTTCTATCCCTGGTGGGGGAACTAAGATCCCACATAGGCAACTAGAGAAGCTCTCACGCAACAAAGACTCAGCACAGCCAAAGTAAATAATAATTTCTTTTTAATGCAAAACAACACCATTTTTCTTGCTACATTTTTTGTTTGTTTTGAAAAATAGTCACTTTTTCATTTAAAAAGTTATGTTACCATAGTAAGTTTATTATTATTTTAACGACTTACTATTTTACATTACTCAGTATTAATTTCTAATATAGTAAATACTGACAGATATAACCCATTAATCAAGCTCTTTGGGGGTCCTTAAATTGCTTTTAAGTATGCAAAGGGTTCTGGAACCAAAGAATGTGAAATCTGTCGGCTTATGACATCAGATAATATGTTGGATGCAATAAACAGTAGTTGAGCATGTTCTATAAGCCAGGTGCTGAGTCAAATTTATTTTATCCTAAAATAAATTTATGGGACTTCCCTCGTGGTCCAGTAGTTAAGACTCCACACTGCCAATGCAGTGAGCACAGGTTTGATCCCTGGTCAGGGAACTAAGATCTGTAGGCGCCGTCAAAAGAATTTTTTTTTTAATTTGCTCTGTGCCCTCAAGCAAGTGATGATACTGCCGGACCACAAAATGCTAGGCTTCCCTGTCCTTTACTATCTCCTAGAGTTTGCTCAAACTCATGTCCATCGAGTCGGTGATGCCAGCCAACCATCTCATCCTCTGTCATCCCCTTCTCCTCCTGCCCTCAATCTTTCCCAGCATCAGGGTCTTTTCCAGTGAGTCAGCTCTTTGCATCATGTGGCCAAAGCATTGGAGCTTCAGCTTCAGTATCAATCCTTCCAATGAATATTCAGGGTTGACTTCCTTTAGGTTTGACTGGTTTGGTTTCCTAGCATGAATCTTTACAATTGTCCAAATATCTTGTTCTTTTATTGTTTATTTCTTAACTCTCTCTCTGTCCCCTCTAGAATGGACATAGCACAAGGGCAGAGATTAGGACTCTGAAGTCAGAAGGGCTCAAGTTCAAATTCTGCTCTGGCCAGATCCACCATGTGAACTTGGGCAAATCATTTTTGTTTCTCTTTTCTCATTTGAAAAAAAGGCAGATAATTATGTCCACTTCACTGGGTGTTTAATGAATTCTTGTGGCTAAAGCACTGGCGCATCATCTCACTAACAGCCGTAAATCACTAGCTGTCATTATCTTTTTAGGCCCTGGTGCCCTGGGATTGTTGAGGATACAGACGCTTGGAAATCACTGGATATTGGGATCTCACAGCACAGCAGTTAAGGGCACAGTCTGGAGTCAGACAAATTCAACTTCAAATTCAGGCTTGATCCCCACCTAATTTCCCGTGGGACCTTAGGCCACCTTTGCCTCTCTGAGCTCCTGTTTCCTCCTTTCTTATATGGGTGTTTACACCCCCACAGAGTTGCTGGGAAGACTGCAATATGTGGTCAAGGGCCTCAGCTCTGGATTCAGGCAGAACTGGGTTTGACTCCTGCTTACTAGATTGAGTAATCCTGGATGAGGAATTCACCTCTATGGATCTGTGTGTTTATCTATGAATCGTACCTTGCAAGAACTACTTGTAGTGTTCTAGGGGAAAGGTTTAATTGGTTACTATTCTTAAAGAGTTCTGAATGCTGGAAACTTTACTATGGCAATTGGGATACTGGGAGGTTTTTTTTAAAGTGCTTGGAAAAATTCCTGGCAGCCAGTGGATTCTCAATACATCATTTCTGAACAAGTAAATTAAGAGCCCATTGAAATGTATTCTATCCTCAATTTACCACATCATCGCTGACACTGGGCATTATCATTTTTTTTTCAAGATTTTGCTAACTTACTAGGTGGCCTGCAGCCCTTATTCACTAGAAGGACTCATGCTGAAGCGGAAGTTCCAACACTTTAGCCACCTGATTTGAAGAGCTGACTCACTGGAAAAGACTCTGATACTGGGAAAGATGGAGGGCAGGAGAGGAAGGGGGCAACAGAGGATGAGCTGGTTGGATAGCATCACCAACTCAGTGGACATGAGTTTGAGCAAACTCTGGGAGATAGTGAAGGATGGGGAAGCCTAGGGTGCTGTGATCCAGGGGGTCGAATGAACAACAACAACCTTATCATCTCAGGAGCTTGAAAGGGCACATTCTTGACCTCTATAGTTGAGTGACTGAGGAAAAGAATGATAGGAAGAACTGGCCTGGGACTCAGAAGGACTTCCAGCCCCAGGCTTCACTTACCTGCTGTTGAGGTGGTCCTGGCAGGAACGCACCTCATCTGAGCTGGGGTGACCTCCTTCCACCAGTTCCTGAACCGTGTGGTTCACATCCAGGACACGGCCCATCAGACTGTTCATCTCCTGGTCCAGACTCTCAAATCTGCGGAAGAAGGATGGACACGATCAGTGAGGCCTGGACGCTGGGGACCTGTTCACTGGCTTCTGCGAAACTGCCTTCTCCTGGTTCTCCTCTGAACTCTCAACCTCATCTCCTCAGGCTCCTCTGCTGGCTCCTCTTCTTCTACCTGCCACTTAAGTGGTAGGTCCCTCAGGGCTCTGCCCTGGGCCCTCTCAGCTTTCCCTCACATCCTGCCTAGTCCATCTCACCCACCCCCACAGCTTCCGCCCTTGCCCCCGAGCCCATCAGTCCCACATCTGTCTCCAGCCTCAACATTATCCCTTTTGAGCCTGTCCCCCACCTTAAAGCCTGCTGTGTTCTTTGGGCTCTTTGCTGTGACTCACACTCACTTCAACATCTCCCCTAGTTTGTTCTTCCTCTGGGTCTCCATCCCAGGGACAGCTCCCCTCCCTCCCTTCCCCCTCCCCACAACCCCTGCCATTCCCTAGGCCAGAGCCCTAAGCCTGTCTGCCCCCACGGCCTGTTCTCTCGGGTTCCTGCCATGGTCCAGTCCTGTCCTCTCCTGTCTGAACCCCCACTCTAGCTGCCTCTCTAGGCTCCCAGCCATCGTTCTCACCCCCTCCAGCCCACTCTCTATGTGCCAGCCAGAGAGAACCGTTTTAAACTGGCTATGGTCTTCCCTTGTTTAAAACAATGTCCAAGGCTGTGGCTTGGGTAACTGTGGGCACAGTAACAGAGGGGACCAGGCCTGTGTTTCCAGCAATGCCCAGCCCAAGGCCTGGAACAGAGCAAGGGCTCAATAAGTATCCACTGAATGAGTGGATGGATGAATATGCTCAGAGAGGGGGGTGCAGAGGGTCCATCCACTGACTTAATGACCCATCTCTAAGTCTGCCAACAGATAAATCAGTATTTAATATGTCCCAGGGTGGTAATTGCTATGAAGAAATGTAAAGTGAGGTGAGGGAAGAGAAAGTGACAAGGGTCAGAGCAGTTTTATTAGCTGGGGAGGTAACATCTATGCAAGGGGTAACATCCTTCCCATCTAGGGATGGGAGTCCCAGCGGAGGGATCATGCTGAGCCATCTCTGGAGGTTAATATAGCCCAGTGACTATAAGTCTCACAGAAATAGCAGTAAACGCCCCTGGAATGCTCCCTGGACCCAGGCATTTGCTAATTACTTTGCACATTTACTGTTCTCCAGGAGCCCATGAGGTTGGGACCAGTAAATATCATTCCCATTTTGCTGGGAAGATCCCCTGGAGAAGGGAATTGCAACCCCATCCCAGTATTTCTGCCTGGGAAACCGCATGGACAGAGGAGCCTGGTGAGCTGTACAGTCCAATGGGGTCGCAAAAAGTCAGACCCTACTGAGCGACTAAGCAAACACACACTGGTTCCAAGTGTGTGAATATGGGGAAATTGGTGAATCAAGGAAATCGAGACTGCGTGCGGGACGAAGGGGACCAGGAGTCCCACCGGTGCGCGCTCACCGGTGCTGCACCACCTCGACGTCGTCCAATGAATCGGGCACGCGCATGGCCAGCAGCCACTGCTCCTTCTCCCCAATCCACAGCTCGCACGCGTGCACCTCGCCGAACATGCGGTAGACAGCGAGGGCATCGCGCAGCCACTGGCGCCGCAGCGCAGCCACCTCGGTCACCTCGGCGAACAGCTGCTCGGCCTCCACCACGCGCACCTGCAGTGCCACCACCAGGGGCCCGGCGCCACTGGCGCCCCCCAGTGTCGCCAGCTGGCGCCGCAGGCCGCCCACGGGCCCGCGATGCGCCTCCACCTCCCCTGTGAGTGCGCGGTGCTGGCGGGCCAGGCGGCGGCTGGACGCTTCGTCGTGGCCGAAGTCGCCCGCGGCTGCCAGGCGGTAGGCGTCGCGAAGCCAGTCCAGGAGCCCGTCGAGGTCCGCGCCGAACTGGTGCAGCGCCCGCGCCTCCTGCAACCGCCGCTCGCGCCTCGCCGCCGCCTCCTCCAGCCGCTGCCACCGCCGCCGCGCGCTCGCCGCGCGCTCCGCCAGGCCCGCCAGGTGCACCGTCTCGGCGCCCGGGCCCACGGCGCCACCGGCCGCGGCCAGCTCCTCGCCCCGCCGCAGGGCCTGCTGCAGCAGCGCCCGACGCCCGCCCAGCTCGCCCTGCAGGATCTTGTGCTGCGCCAGGAGGCGCGCGGTGCTGGACAGGTCGTGTGCGCCGCCCGCCGCGCCCGCCGCGCCCGCCGCGCCCGCCGCGCCGCCGCCGCCCGCCGCCTCCAGGAGGCGCTCCTTGTCGCGGGCCCAGCTCTCGGCTTCCTCCAGCTCCTGCAGCAGCGCCCACAGGCTCCGCGAGGCCTCCAGCTCCGCGCGCCGCCTGGCCGCCTGCTCCTGCAGCTCCGCCAGACAGCCGTGCACGTGGTTCACGCGGTTGCAGATGACCTGCGGATCGCAGGGCTGGTAACCTGGGCCACGGAAAGGGGGAGATCCCAGGTTGGGCACGGACCAGGAGCCGCCCAAGAGAGTCCTTGGCCCGAGTTTACCAGATGTCAGATTATGCGCCCCCTCCTCCTGGCAGCCTTCCCCAACACCTCAAATCTGGAGCAGGCACCTTACCAGGCTCTCGCAGGCTTCTTTGTTTCCCCATCCCAGCGCGGGCCACTCTGCCTGTGACTCCCTCATCCCACCTCTGACTCCTCTGGGCTGTTGCGAACATTCTGTATCTCCCATTGGGGTGGGAGCCCCATAAGGAGAAGACCTGGGGCTATCTCCATCAGACCATGTTCCCACCACTGCCCAGCACATGGTGGAGCCCAGGGCAGTCGCTTAGTGAAAACGGTGACTTACTGACTGAATGAGGGATGGAATCGGAGAATCAGAGAATCCTAGAATCTTTATATGTTAGTGTAAGTGCAGGGTTTTTCCTTCAGAAATGGACAAAATGAAACCTCTCTATTCTTAACCTATGTTTTGACTCTCCTCTCTCATCCTCTGTCATCTTATCTCTTAACCCAGTGATCACCTAAACTCCTTTTTATCTTCAAATATTTCACCTTCCTCCTGGACCTCTTAAAGAACCTGCCTGCAATGGAGGAGCGCCAGAAGACGTGGTTTCAATCCCTGGATTGGGAAGATCTGTTGGAAGAGGGCATGGCAACCCACTCCAGCATTCTTGCCTAGACAGCCCCATGGACAGAGGAGCCTGGCAGGCTACAGTCCATGGGGTCGTAAAGAGTCGGACATGACTGAAGTGACTTAGCACGCAGGCACACACCTGGATCTCTGGTTTGAGAACTGTGAGATTAACTTAATGGGTGGCAGTCAGCATTTCTTTAATGGAATAGAGTAGAATGAATAGAAAATATGAGAAGTACGGGGAAGCGTTGTTTTCCAAAGGCTTTGTATCTCTGTGTGTCTGCACGTGTGCCTGTGAACTGTGGGTTATGAGGTAAATGTATTTCTTACTGGGTCAAAACAGTGGGAGAGACACTGCCCTAGATGGCATGTGAGGTTTATGCATTGCTGGACATTCACTGAAATTGACCCAAATTCCAAGGCACCCAACTGAATAATAAACATCAGTGGCGTCCATGTATCCAGCGCTTACTCTGACCCAATGACACTGAGTTCTCACAACCATCCTATAAGGCCAGTATCCTCCTTAGCTCCATCTTGCCGATGAAGAAACTCATACTCAGGGAGGGAAGCTGCTTGCTCAGGATCAGCTAAGAAGTGGTACATCAGGAGGCCAACTCTGGACCACTTCGCAGGCAGAGCTGCCTCCCGTCACCATGACAACACACACACTGCTGTCTCCCGTTACCATGACAACACACACCCTACACTAGCCTCTTTGCTGTTTCCACGGTACTGCTGGTGCATTATCACTGGGAGCTGAGATCTCACAAGGAAAAGACAGGGAGAGCCTCCTGGACAAACATCCATAAGAATGAAGGGTGAAGGATGACGAATGAATGATGCCTCTTGGGGTTGTGAGGCTGGTGATTGGCTGAGCTAGGATGCAGATACCTGCACTGGGGCTTGGAAGGAGACCTCAACATTTGCTCTTAGGACATATCCCAGCCCATGAGAGTGAGAAACTCCCCCGGCCATCCTGCAAGCTGGAGTGTGTGCGCATGCTGGGCTCATCTGTCTGTGGAAATTTCAAAGCAAGAATATTGGAGTGGATTCCCATTTCCTCCTCCAGGAGATCTGCCCAGCCCAGGGATCGAACCCACATCTCCTGCAGTGGCAGGAGGATTCTTAACCACTACACCGCCTGGGTAGCCCCTGAAAGCTGGAGAGCCTCTTCATTTTCTAACAATGCACCAGGATTCCCGAGGGCCTTAGCTCCAGATAAATCAGTGAGATAGATCAGCCTCCAAACCCTCTTATCGGTTCTGCACCTCTGAACCTCAGTTTCCTCATCAGTGAGAAAGAAAAAAGCAGTCTTGATGCTGTCAGCACTCATACACAGTTGCACAAGACAAAACATCAGACAAGCCCACTCAGCAGGGCTTCCCCGGTGGCTCAGTGGTAAAGGATCCACCTGTCAATCCAGGAGACACGGGTTCGACCCCTGCTCTTGGAAGATCCCGCATGCCACAGGACAGCTAAGCCCACGGGGCACAACTATTGAGCCTGTGCTCCAGAGCCAGGAAACTACAACTAATGAAGCCCATGCGCCCTAGAGCCCACGCTCAGCAACAAGAGAAGCCACCGCAATGAGACGCCCATGCACCACAACGAGAGAGTTGCCCCCATTCGCCACAACTAAAGAAAAGCCCGCACACCGACAAAGACCCAATACAACCAAAAAATAAATGGATAAAATTATTTTTAAAAAAGACCACTCGGCAATCATGATGGAGACGAAGACAAGACCATTCCACAATCATGTCTGCATGCACACAAAACAAGATCACTGTGCAAACCACAAAAGTCACCTGCCTGCCTACCCACGCCTGGCCAAGGTGAACCACTCCTGCCAATCATGTTCCTCCCACCACCTGGTTAAAAATGATTAAGATGCACAATCATCTAATTACCCCCACTTCCTGATAGCATCCAACCTGCAGCAAAATACACTACGTTAAATCATCCCAAATCACCGGACACAGCCCATGTCCTACAATAAGCCCCTCTTAACATCTTCTTACTAAGATGCCCCATGGTCCCCACACTCCCATGCGTGCAAATCAAGCTTGATTTGACTACAGCAGGGCTCCTGGTGGTCTTTAGCTGGAGGGTGTTGACACCACGAAAATGAGAACCTTTCTAGAGTCAGTCTAAGTTTTTGCCTGTCGACATCCATGCCCCTGCTTCTGCTAATGGCATCTCATCCCTGCCCCCTTCTCAGTTCGTGTCTTTGGAGAGAGCTGACCCCACTCTTGGCCCTGGGTGAGCATGTCACATAGATGTGGCCAATTAGATCATGTATGTAGCCCCGGGCCATAATGCTTGGCTGAGTGGTGGGAATGGAACCCACCATGGGCTAATGAAAGCTTTCCTTGGGCCTTTTGCCAGAATATTGGGAGAAAGGGGCCTGTCTCTTGCTGGATCTGTGAATCTGCTGGGATGTAAATGTGGGCTGGATGGTCCCAGATTTACACCACAAGGGGAGGGACTGCCCAATAGTGACACAAACATAAACATTAGAGGTGGAGACAGGTGGAGTCTTAAAAGCATCACTGAACTATCCCTGGATCCAGCCATACCTGAAGCAAAACTCAACCCTTCTTACACATTTAGTTACATCAGCCAATATCTTCTCTTGTTCTCCTTAATTGAAATTGAGTTTCTATCACTTGATGCTGAACAGGCCTTGACAATAACTGCCTTACCCAGTCTTTTTATGGTATTCACTGAGACCCCACTGTGAAAGGCTTAGCACATAACAAATGTTCAAAAAACGTGAACTATTACTGCAGAATCTCAAAGCAGGAAGAAGTCATGTGGGCCAGCCTCGCACTCAAGGCACTAATTTCCCATGTGATATCCCTGATGGAGTGTGATCCTAGTTGGTGTTTGGATACCTCCAAAGACAGGGAGCTCACTTCTTGATCTGTATCTCAGGAGACATTCTGCTTCTTCTTTTCTTTTTTTTGACATTCTTCTTCTATTAGCACAAGCCCTGAAAGTCTCCACCACAGTCCTCAGCCCCAGGCTCACCCTGCAGCTGTGAGAAACGCAGGGCAGCAGCATTGAGGGCCTCCACCCGCTCACTCTGGGCCGCGATGTCCCCCTCCAGCAGTCCATGCTTCTGCAACAGGTCCTCCGCCTCCACCAGGTGCTGCCCACACTCCCGGGACAGCAGCTGAGCCTGCGAGTAAGAGCTGCCCTGAGTGTAGCTTGGGCATCAGCCCGCAGGCCACTCCCCCTTCCACCCACCACCCACACCAGCCTTCGCTCCTCTACTCCATCACCTAAACTCTGATCTCTGTCTCAGACCCCATGCCTCTGTCATCACCTCTCTCCATCTCTGTCTCTCTGGATGCTCCGTCTCTCATCGTCTCCGTAGTTCTGGGCTTTGTCTCTCTCTCTGCCTTCATCCCTTTCTTGTTTATATTTCTCTGCCTCCATCTCGATTCCTACCTCTTTCCCTCCATGTCTTGTGTCTGTATCTCTCTCTCTCTGCTTCCATCATCTTATCTCCATCTCGCTCTTTATCCAACTATCTCTCTCCCATAGGTCTCTCTCTCTTTCTCAAACGGATTCCATCTTCCTGTGTGTCCTCTGTAGCCAACTTTTAATAGATTTCTGGTGATACCTTTGGGCCTGCTTCTCTGGTTTTTTTCTCTGATTTCTTTCTCTGAAACTGTCTCAGTCTTCCTATGACTTAATCTCTGTCTCTGTCTGTCCCTGATTGTCTCTGTACTACTGTGTCTTTTTATCTATTTCTCCGGGTATTTTTCTGTCTCTCATACATTCTTCCTCTGCCTCTGTGTCTCTCTGTATCTTTCACTCTTTTTGTCTCCCTTTCTCGTCACCTCTTTCTGTCTCTCTTCTCTTCCCTCTCCATCTTTGACAACTCTTTCAGGATAAGGACCCCTCCCACCCCTCCAGGTATGCCACCCCCATCACTGGTGCCCGATCTGGCCCCTACCTGCATCTCCTCCATCCAGTCCACCATGTACACCATCTCCTGGAAGACCTTCTGCAGAGCCAGGTTCTGCTCGAGCCGCGTCCGCCGGGCACCTACCAGCCCGGTCAGCAGGGCCCACTGGCGCAGGACACTGTCACGCTGGGCTGCCACCCGGCGGGCATCATAGTAACCTTCAGTTGCCAAGGCCTGGGCCAGCTCTGCCACGCCCTGCACCCGCTCCTCATAGGCTGCTATGTCTGCCTCGATGGCTTCGTGCTTCTTCATGGCTGCCTCCACCGCCGGCAGCTCATACCCAAAATTGTCCTGGGGCAGGGCAGGCCACAGATGCTCATCCATAATGACTCGGCAGTTAACCTGTTACCTTGACCCTGTGTGGCCCTGGAAACTCCCCTACCTGCTCTTGTTACCCTGGAGACCAGTCCTATCCTTCCCTGTTACCCTGGAGATCAACCCCATCACCCCAAGTTACTTTGGAGACCATCTCCAACCTTCCCTGTCACCCTGGAGACCAGCCCCACTATCCCCAGTTACCCTAGAGACCAGTCTCATCATCCCCCCCCCCAGTTACCCTGGAGACCAGCCCCACCATTCCCTGTTACACCTCTAACCCTAAATTTGTTACCCAGGAAACAAGCCCCATCCTTTCATTTCCTTAGAGACTGAGGACCAGGCCTACCCTATCCTCTTGTTTAGGAGACCAATTCTATTCTTCCGAGTTACAGTGGACACCTGATAACAACCTCCTTTGTCACTTAAGAGATAATTAACTACTCTCCCTATTTCTAAAGAGACTAATTCTGTCCTCTCTAGTTACCCTGGAGACCAGCCTCACTCTCCTATTACCCTGGAGAACAAGCCCACATCCCTCCCCGACCAGTCACTTAGGAAACCAATTCTCCCATCCCACCTTCATTTGTCACCTAGAAGACTAATCCAACACTTCTCTGTTGCTTAGGAAATCGAGAAATCTCCCTTTCTGGTCCCAAGGCCGTCAGCCTCACCCTTTCTCCCTTTCCCCCGGAGCCAAGCCCTTCGCCCTGTACCTGGGAGACCAAGCGCTGGTTCTCATTCAGCCAGCTCTCCCGCATGGCCACCTTGTGGTCAAACCTCTGGGCCAGCAGTTCCAGCTTCTCCTGCCGGATCAGCTCAGCCCGGAGGGCAGCCTCTCGCTCATGTTCTGCCTTCTCCAGTTGTCCCCATGCCTAGAGAGGCAGTCAGATTCCAACAGCTCAGAACTTCCCTGGTAGTCCAGCGACTAAGACTCTGCGCTCCCAATGCAGGGACCCTGGTTCCATCCCTGGTCAGGGAACTAGATCCCACATACCGAAACTGAGTTCACATGCCACAACTAAGATCCCACATGCTGCAGTGAAGACCTGGGGCAGCCAAATAAATAAATAAGATTCCAATAATGCCCCGCAGTAATGGCCTTGGCTTCTCTGTCTGAGGTCATGCTCAGCACTTTGGCACCTTTGCACACACTGGAAAAAAAATCTTGCTTCCTTATGACCCTTTACTGTTGGAAAAACCATCAGAATGGATGTCAGATGCATGACATCTGCAATGTGAAGAGTTCCCTTGAGCAGTGCACAACCTATACAACCTCACAGGGCAACCCTTCCTCTGCCCTACATCCTCAGCCTCACCTTGTCAATATCCCAGATGCCACAGCCCTCCCGGGGCACATAGAGACGACGGTTGCAGGCCCGCAGCTTGCTCTGGATGCTGAAGAGCAGCACCTCCAGGTTTCCCTTCTCCTGAAACCTGAAGGGGCCTGAGCTCAGGAGCCCTGCCTCCACACCTCCACCTGCCACCCTCCGTGCTGAGCCAGGCCTCACTTGACAGGCTTCTCCAGCGTGCAATAGGCCGTGAAAGCCTGAAGCTGCTGCTGCACCCCACTTAATGAGTTGGCAAACTTCTGGTTGCTGATGAGACCCACGGTGCGGTGGATCCAGGCCAACAGCTCGGTCGCCAGCTCCTCGTAGTGCTCAATGACCTTCCCCACCTCCAGCACCTGGTCCAGGACCTGACCCGGCAGAGGAAGGGAGGGGGGTCAGTCTCCTCCCAGATGTAGCCCTGTATGGTTCCCAGGCTCCCACCTACCCTATTCCTGGGCTCCGTGTACCTTTCCAATCCGTTTCCCCTCCACAGCCAGAGCCTTCATCTTGGAGAAATAATGGTAGAAAGAGACCACATAGGTGATGATGGATTTCTCATCAGGAGCCTCCATGTTCACATCTGAAGGGTAAAGAAGAGTGAGAGAGCGTGACGACGAGCACTCTGACAGAGAGATCAAACATACTGAGTGGAGGTTGGGAGAACTCAGTCTTCCTAGCTGTGTGACCTTGGGCAAGATAACTAACCTCTCTGTTCCTCTGTCTTTTTTTTTTGGACCACACCAAGCGGCATGCAGGATCTTAGTTCCCTGACCAGGGGGTCAAACCTGTCATCCTGCAGCAGAAGGGTGGAGTCCCAACCACTGGACTACGAGGGAAGTCCATGTTGTTCCTCAGTTTCTTTATCTGCCCCATGAGGATCTACTTCATGGATTAAACAGTGCCTGACACATATACACCACCATGGAGAAATTAGCTACAGTGATTTCTTGGACACACCATTCATTCTACTGTCCACCTCAGGACCTTTGTTCCTTTGTCTGGAACACTGTTCCCTTTTCCATGGGCCAAACTCCCACTCACCCTTCAGGGCTCCACTCAAGTTTCCTCAAATAAGCCTTCCTGTTCCTTCTGTCTAGACATGATCTCTTCCTGTTATTCTTCCTCATGCCCTCTTATCATTTCCTCCTAGAATATATCACAATTTAGAACTGTGTGTGTGTGTTAGTAGCTCAGTTGTATCTGACTTTTTGCAACTCACTAGGCTCCTCTGTCCACGGTATTCTCCAGGCAAGAATACTGGAGTGAGTTCCCTTCTTTAGAGGATCAATCCCAGGTCTCCCGCATTGCAGGCAAATTCTTTACCACCTGAACCACGAGGGAAGTCCAGTTTCTAATTACATGTTGCCTTATGTGATTGTATCTTTATCAAGTTTGAGCTCCATGAGGACAAGTGCTATGCCTGTCTTTTACCACTGTCCGGGCCATGCCCAGCAGACAGCAGAAGCTCAAAAAATACATAAACTAAATATATGAATGGTATATGAAGTTTGAGGTCAAGGACATGGGCTTTGAAGGCAGCCTGAGCTTGAATCCTAACTCAACCACTTACTCACTCAATATCCTAATAAAATAGATTGAACTGCTCCGAGTTCAGTTTCCGCATTGTTACAGTAAGGATAGTCACAGTGCCTGCCACCTAAGAACACTATGAGTATGAGAGAGAATACTCATCGTGGAGAATACTCATAGTGGCATAGAGGAGAAGCTCAATAAATCCTGATTATCATTTCAATTTACCCACTGAATGCATAGCATCATACTTGGCCCTGATTCTTCTTCACCTCATAAAACTGACATCCAATAAACACCCACTCTGCACCAGGCACTGTAAGAGGCAGGGCAGAGGAGTGATTAAGCCCCTGAATTCTGGAATCAGAAAGTACTGTTTACTGGGTTTTCAGTGCGATGCTAGACGAGTGACTCCACCTCTCTGAGCCTTCCTTTCCATCAGTTTAAGACAGGATCGATGACTTCTATCCAACTGAATCGGTGTGAGGATGAAAGGGAACAGTGTTGACACAATTTCCAGCCATGTGCCTAGCACATCATAGGGGCTCAGAAAAAGGAAGCAATCATTATTTCAGATACAGGGGATTGGTGGGGCATGATCATGGCCATTACCCTAGAGATGGGGGGTTGGTATTGGGTGTGATCATGAATTTGGAATGAGGTTGAAGTCAGGGGTGGGGCTGGGGACAGACTGAAAATGGGAAGGGGTTGGGGATGAGGGCAGAGCTGTGGATGCAGGCAGAAATAGGGATGGGCTGGGGATGGGAATGAAGATAGTGTTGGAGATTGGGTTGGGGGTGGTGTTGGCTTTAGGGATGGGGCTGGGGTTGGGGGGATTGGGTTTGGCAGGGAGGTGATTAAGGATGGGGTTGAAAGTGAAAGTCGCTCAGTCATGTCCAACTCCTTGGGATCCCATGGACTATACAGTCCATGGAATTCTCCAGGCCAGAATACTGAAGTGGAGAGCCTTTCCTTTCTCCAGGGAAACTTCCCAGCTCAGGGACAAAACCCAGGTCTCCCGCATTGCAGGTGGATTTTTTACCAGCTGAGCCACAAGGGAAGCCCAAGAATGGGGTTGGGACTACTATATTTAAAATAGATAACCAACAAAGACCTACTGTATAGCACATGGGACTCCACTCAATGTTTGTGGCAGCCTGGATGGGAGCGGAGGATGGGAGCGGAGTTTGGGGGAGAATGGATACGTGTATTTGTATGGCTGAGTCCCTTCCCTGTTCACCTGAAACTATTACTATCACAGCATTGTTAATTGCCTATACCCCAATACAAAAGTAAACAGTTTTTGTTTTTTAAAAAAAGGATAGAGTTGGGGAAGGAGGGTTAAGTTGAACTCAGGAATGGAGATAGGGTTGGGTTTGAGACAGAGATGAACAGGAATTCCCTGGCAGTCCAGTGGTTAGGACTACAGGCTTTCACTGCCAAGGACACAGGTTCAATCCCTGATTGGGGAACTAAGATCCAGCGAGTCCCACAGAGTGGCCAAAAAAAAAAAAAGGTAGAGAAGGAGAAAGCAGCAGATATGGAGCCCGGAAGCAGGTAGGATTCTTGATGAGGAAGAGGTGGGGACTGGGAGGGAGTTAAATTTGAAATGATCCTGCGCTTTGGGCTGGTGTTGCAGCTGAGTTTGGGGGCAGCACTGGATTTGGGAGTCCCCCAGGAGGAAACCTGGGCTGGTGCCGTGCAGGGCTCACCCTCAGGGTCCAGGAGACGTGCCAGCCCCAAGTGTTGCTCAGCTGTGCGGAATGCTCTCTGCAGGTTGTAGTTGGCGTTGGACTTGGTGAGCTTGCTGAAGTCCACGAGATCAGGCCTGGGCAGGGGCACAGAGCGGGCAGGCAGCAGGCAGGCTCCAAAGCCGGTGGGCAAATGGGTGAAAAGACATCCTTGTCTGAGTCCCACCCAGGGCGAGGGCAGGAGGCGCACAACCCAGCCAAGGGGAAAGCCGTGTGTACTGGTGCATGTCTGTGGACCATGTAGCTGTGGGGCGAGCTCTGCGTGAGGGCATGTGTAAAGAAAAGTGAAGTCACTCAGTCGTGTCCAATCCCATGGACTGTACCCTACCAGGTTCCTTCGTCCATGGAATTTTCCAGGCAAGAGTACTGGAGTGGGTTGCCATTTCCTTCTCCAGGGACTTTTCCTGACCCAGGGATCGAACCCAGATCTCCCACATTGCAGGCAGACGCTTTCCCCTCTGAGCCACCAGGGAAGCTCGCGTGTACGTCTGACTATGACGCTCACGTGTCTATGTGGGTGGGCTCTGTACTGTATTGTGTGAGGTGTGAGGTCCGGAGCCCACCCTCTTGACTCAAACCCCAGCCCAGCCTTTTCCTGGCTATCACTCTGCGTGAGTTACTGTCTTGCCGTGTGCCTCCATTTCCTCCTTTGCAAAAAGGGGAGAATAATAGGCTCTGCCTACAGGCTCACTGAATAGTAAACGACTTATTGGAAAGCACTTAGAACATGCCGGGTACACTCAGTGATGTTCCCATTGTTAGCAGGACTCCAGTCAGAGCTTGTGGGTTGATGGGCATGTAGGTGGGGCTGGGCCTCCCCGTATACACGAGTGTGTACGTGTGGGTTCTGGCTTCCTTCACACTGGAAGCAAGTCCCTTCCAGCCTCAGGCCTCAGTTTCCCCCATCTGTCGTATGAACAGACCGTTACTATGGATTGCGTGTATGTGCTCAGTCGCTTTAGTCGTGTCCAGCTCTTTGCAAGCCCACGGGCTGTAGCTGGCCAGGCTTCTCTGTGCATGAGATTCTCCAGGCAAAAATACTGGAGTGGGTTGCCACGCCCTCCTCCACGTTATGGATCATGATGCAGGTGTAATTTATCTGGGAGCCCTTCCTCAGCCAGCTCGGCACCAGACCCTAAAGCAGGAATAGGTGGGTGTGCAGGGAGCCAGAAGGGGGACTTGGGGGCTCACTGTGAGGAAGAACTTTCTGAGAGGAGAGGGTGCTGTGCACACACCAGATTCAACCATTCATAGCAAGTGAGCTGCCCATCCTGGGACCACCCAAGCAGCAGGTCCATGTAGAAGTTGTATATGTGAATGAGTGTATGCGGTGTGCCCACATCTATGGGAGGGCATAAAGGTCTCCATGTGTGCACAGGGTCTGTGTGTGTGTGCATCTCTGTGTAAATGTGTAACAGCATGTGTATGAATGGAAATGCGTATGGAAGCAGAGAGGTGAAGGGAGTGGGTTCTGTGTCTGTGAGTGGCATCTGTACACATCCATGTACAGGTGAGTATCTGAGGGACAGGGTGGGGGTAGGGTGCAGGGCAGAGCTGCCCCAGGCCAGCTGGTACCTGTGCCGGTGAATGAGGGCATTGAAGGCCAAGCCGTCACGCCAGCTGGTGGTGAAATTCTGGATGTTTACCTCGGGGTAACTGGCAGCGTGGAAAGGAGAGACAGAGGCAGGCAGAGATGGAGAAAGTCCAGAGGAAAGAGGGAGGGAGGAAGAGACAGAGATGGATTGATGGATGGATAGATAGATGATAAAAGATAAATGATAGAAAAGTAGGTAGGTAGACAGATGGGCAGACAGACGCAGGTGATACACAGGTATATGAGGAAAGGAAGGAAGGACGGAGGGAACACAGAGGTGGAGACAGCATGGGGAGAAGGAGGGGGAGCGAGATTGAGAGGGACGGGAGATGAGCAAGAGAGAGACAGAGGGAAGAAGGAAAAGGGACAGAGAGAGAGAGAGATACAGAGGTGGGGAAAGGAAGAAGGGAGGAGAGAGAAGAGAAGGGGGAGAGAGTGATCAGAACAAGGAAAAGCAGATATAGAGGTAAAGACAGACACACGGAAGAACAGATAGCACTGCAAGACAGACCGGGAGCCCCAGGAGGACGAGAGACAGAGAACGCCAGTCTCCATCCATGCCTGCCCCTACCTCCTTCCTCCCCAGGCTGCTCTCCAGAGGGCACTTGAGTTTCAGGCCAGGCCCTTCCCAGCAGGACAGAGTTGCAGGACCAGGGGGCATGCCCAGCGGTGTCTGTGTGTCCCCTCTTCTCAAACCCACTGAAGATACCAGGACCCTGAACTTCCCACCCCAGCTGCCTGAGCCCTGGGTGTGCTCTCCTAGGCTGAGGGGGCTACTTTCAAGGGTGTAGGGTGGGGGACAGCTCGAGAATCGGGCCCAGGGGTCCCACACAGGTGCACTTGAGGCCTCTAGAGGTGCAGGACCAAGTGGGAGGAGAGAAGGGAGCAGGCTGGGGGCACACCCCACCTCCCGGCATTATTCCCCTGAGGAGTCCAGGTTCTTTCAGACTGTGATACAGGTTACACTGTGACACGGGATTGTGATACATCAAGGCTGAAAGAGTTTGGTAACTTCAGATGTAACTTTTGACGCTGAGGACTTGAGCCGCCCCTTGCACCCCTGTCCCAGAAGGAAGCCCAGAGGTGAGGGCCTGGCTCCCCTGAGGACGGGGGACTTACCCAGCTGTCTTCATCTGACACCACAAGAGCAGCGCGTCCTTGGCTGAGCGTGTCTCTCTGTTGTCCTCAGTCTCAATCTTGATGACTTGAATCTGTAAGGACACAAAACATGGCTGCTGGGGTCTGGAGGGCTTGAGGCTGGGAGACACCCCACCCACACCCTGCGGGGACAGAGGATATGGGAGAGGCAGCTTCAGGCTCAGGGTGGGGGCACCAACTCTCTCTCCCTCCCCTTCCCCTATGGCATGTCCATTCCCCCCTACCCTACCTGGCCCCTTCTTCACCTGCCTATGCCCCACCCCAGTCCAGCTCCAGCCTCTTCCTTGGGCTTCCAGCTCCCAATCTTGGTGATGACCTCCAATCCAGAGGGATATTTCTAAGTCTGATGATGCCTTTTCTCTTGATAAAACTCTAATTTCTCCCCATCTCAGACAGAATAAGATCAGATTGTTAACCACAGATCACCTAGGCCCTGCCGAGACTTCTGACTCATCTCCTCCCTGTCTCCCCCTTGCCTCCCAGTCTCAAGTCATACTGGTCTTTCTGTTCCTGCAAGAAGCCAAGTTCATTCCCACCCCAGGGACTTTGCATCTGCTGTGCCCTCTGCCTGGAATGCTTTTCCCTTTCATCTTCGTAATCATTCGGCCACCAGCCTCTCCCCAAGCCCTTCTCTGGTCCATACGATCCCTATTACTGCTTTATCATAATCTATTCTTTTCTGCATGGCTCTTTTTTTTCTTCTCTGCTTAGAATTGGTCCTTTTCCCACACATATCTTGTTTACATATTGATGGGCTTATTTATTATCTGTCTACTGCTGCCCCCCATGTCTTGCTCCATAAAGACAGAAAATTTGTCTGTTTTGTTTCTGAACTGGAGCAAGACTGCCTGGATTCCCATTCCAGCTCCACTACCCAGCTGTGTGACCTTGAGCATAGTACTTCACCTCTCTGGGCTTCAGTTTCCTTGTTGGTAAAATGGGATAATGAATAATATCTAATTTATGGGGTTATTGTGCATATTAAATGCCAAGTGCTTAGAACACAGTAAAATCTATATACATGATGATTGTAATGATGGTGTTGTGTCCTGGAGCATATTAGGAATATTTCTGGAATGACTGGATGAGTGGGTGAGGGACAACCTCTTAAGGCCTCCCTCCGGGGGGTGGGCTGGGCTGGGCTGGGGTCACTTGGGATCACCTGGAAGCGAAGGATGATGGTCCAGACCAGCCCCAAGGTCAGTCGGTGGTTCCCATCCACGATGTCATGTGAGCCCACGTTCTCCAGGTGCACACGCTGCTCCTTCAGGAACTGCAGGGCCTTGTCTACGTTTTCCAGTGAGTGGATCCTCATGCGACCACGCGTGGGCCTTGGCTAGAGAGGCAGGGGTATTAGAAGAGCCAGGGCCTGGCCAAGAGCACGTGCCCTCGATCCCACCTCTTTCAAAGAAGGTCATCTACATAACTAGGCCCCTCTACCCCTGGTCCAGGCCACGCCCCCTCAGCCTTATCAAAGACCCAGGATCCAGTCCTTCTAAAGAGGCTCTGCACCACTCATAGCCAGACCCCTTCTAAGTCGTGTCCTTTCAGGGCTTATTCTAGTTCCTGGCCCCGCCCCTTCAAGTTAAGCTCCACCTCTAAACTGATAGCCACACCTTTTATCATGAAGCCCCGCCCCTTTCTCGTAGTCTTACTCCCGCCCCTTCCATTGGATCTCCCTCCCAGGCCACCACTGTTTTGCCGCTAGTCCCATGACCACACCCCTCACTTCCTCCTCTTCAGATTTCTGCCTAGAGCCACGCCCACTCCTTTCAAGCCCCGCCCCACTCCAGGAGTCTCCTCTTTATGCTGCTGTTCAGTTGCTCTATTCCTTTCAAGGGCGCTCCTGTTCTATACCATGTGCCCCTCATGACTTCCAGAGCTTCAGGCTCTGGTCCTTTCATCAATCTCTAGCTCCATCATAACCCCACCCTTTGCAATGAAGTCCCATCCAAGCCCAGAAATACAACTGTAGCCCATACAATAAGCCGTATCCATACAAGAGTTCCATTTAATCCCCAGACTCCCGCAACCTCGGCCTCACTTTTCCGATGACAACCACACCCTCAACCACAGACCCCTGCAACAGAGTTCTGCCCCAATTTTATAGCCCTGCCTCCTGCTACCGCATATCCAAGCCAAGCCCTTCTAATAAAGATCCACCCTTCTCCATTAGCCGCCCCCCACCACCACTTCCAGTGGAGCCCCACCCAAGCCCAGAGTTCCTCCCTGAAGGACAGCCCTCTCCTTAGACAGAGTCCCACCTCTGTTCCAAGCCAGATCCCAGGCTCTTCCCAACTAAGCTCAACCCTGTGCCATGGCCCCGCCCACCCGAATGAGGGGCCTCTAATCCACTCAGTCTTTCTAGTAAGCTCCATCCACCCATTAGCCTGGCCCTGTATACAGTAGCCCAGCCCGAGACTCCAGGGCGGCCCCCTTTCCCCACCCCTTCTGGCCCCCTCACCAGCTGCTCCCCAGACAGCACTTCCAGCAGCCGCGTGAGCACGAAGCCATCCCTGAGGTCTGTATAGAGGTCCCCGATGTGGCAGCCAACACGGGCGAGGTGCGAGTTCACCCACTTGGTGAAGGTTTTCTTCTGCACGGCCTCCCGCTCATCTGAAGGACAGGTCCTGATGAGCCCCCAGCTCCTCCAGGAACTCCGCCTTCCAGTTTCACCCCAGCCCTCCAAGGCCCAGGCAGTTCTTGCCCAGGCCCAGCTCTCTGCAACTATCAGGTCTTTTGCAGGTGCTTCCTCCTATCTGGGACGCCCTTCCCTCGCCCCTCTCTGCTGTCCTTTAAAATTTTCCTGAGATATCAGTTGCATAGGAAAACTGTCTTGTGTCTTAGCCTAGTCAGCTCTGTTCATTTGTTCAGTAAGTATTCAAGCATCCACTATGTGCCTGGCACTGTTCTGGGCTCTGAATTCAGTCAGAGCCCTTTCCTGGCAGAGTTCAGTTTAGTGGGGGCACAGATCATAAGCTGGGGCCTCCCCAGTGGTTCCACGGTAAAGAATCCGCCTGCAATGCAGGAGACGCATGTTTGATCCCTGGGTGGAGAAGATCCCTTGGAGGAGGAGATGGCAACCCACTCCAGTATACTTGCCCGGGAAAATCCCATGAACAAAGGCGCCTGGTGGGCTATAGTCCTTGGGGTTGCAAAGAGTCGGGCACGACTGAGTGACTAAGCACACAGGTAATAGACTAGGGAGTCACAGAGGGTTAAGGAGGGAGGAGAGGATGAGTGTTGGGTCTCAGGAATATGCCCGGCTGCTGTGGGGAGGGTACATCTGAGAGGGCAAGAATGGCAGCCTGGAGCCCAGGGAGGAGATTGGGGAAAGGACTCCGGAGAGAGGCTGGACCAGGGCAGACACTGAGGGGATGGGGGAGGGGGGCATCTTGGAGTTATTTAGAGATGAAAAAGTAAGGGTTAGCCACTGACAGGCTGTGGGGGAATGACGAGGAAGGCCTATGCTAGACTGCATGTTCCCTGAGGGCAGGAGCCACATCTTCCACTCTGTAGCTGCTGGATTGCCAGGTTTCCCCCATCCCTGGGGCAAGAGTGGGCTTGGGATGACTTAAGGGGGAGGTGCCAGGTGGGAAGGATGTATGCAACTTCTCCTCGCTGCTTACCAGGAAATTGTTTGGGACCTCTCTTCCTGTCATTTCTTTTTTAAATAACAGTTTTAGTATGAGCTATACTTCCCATACTATAGAATTTGTCCTTCTAAGTTGTAAATTCAGTAGTTTTTAGCATATTCACAGAGTTATACGACCATCACCTCTATCTAATATCAGAACACTTTGATCACCCCAGAAAAGAAACCCCATACCTGTTAACAGTCACTCCACATTCCACCTTTTCCTAACCCTAGGCAACCGTTCATCCATTTTCTGTCTCTAAGGATTTTCCTACTCTGGATATGGGATCATGCAACATGCGACCTTTTGTGTCCGACTTCTTTCACTCAGCATAATGTTTTCAAGGCTCATCCATGTTGTGGTATGTAGCAGTTTTTTATTCCTTTTTACAGCTAAGTAATATTCCATGCATGCGTGAGTCCTGAGTCACTCAGGTGTGTCCCATTCTGTGCGACCTTATGGACTGTAGCTCCCCAGGCTCCTTTGTCCATGGAGATTCTTCAGGCAAGAATCCTGGAGTGGGTTGCCTTGCCTTCCTCCAGCCGATCTTCCCCACCCAGGGATCGAACCCACGTCTCTTATGTCTCCTGCATTGGCAGGTGGGTTCTTTACCACTAGCACCACCTGGGAAGCCCCAGTGGTCCATTGTATGGATATACCATTTACTACCTGGTCAGGGAACTAGATCCCACATAACTAAGACCAAGCTCAGCCAAATAAATAATAGATAAAATTAAAAAATAAATGTTTTTTGAATATACAGAAACAACCCAGTGAATCCGAATAGCATACCTTGTTTGCTTGAATGTGGCTTGTGTGCTTTTGGATGGGATGGGGGGGCCTGTGTGAACACATGATCCCTCATCACACATAAGGAAGTGATGACGGGAAATATGTAAATAGAGTGTTTGCTTATCCTGCCTCTGACAGCCAATGCCCAGAGCAGATTGCAGTTCATGCTGAGGCCCGAGTGGAACTTGAATGCATCCCCTGAGAGGGGCAGAATGAGGGCAACTGGATTCAACTCTGCCTTTACTAGCGACAGGCTATGTTGGGAAAAGCCCAAAGCCCATCCCTCCTCTTTGGGCCTCTGTTTTCCCATTTCCAAAATGAGGGGTTTAGACTAGGTCAGGGTTACTTCAGTGGGCTCTGGGGGACCCTGGGTGTTTGGGAATGCATGCTTGGAAAACAAGGACTCGGGAGAATAGTTTTTAATTTTGTAACTTCATTTCTGTGATCTGCAAAGAAAATTAATAGTAACACATCCTGGATGGAGTTCCCTGGTAATCCAACAGAGGCGACATGGGTTTGCTCCTTGGTCTGAGAAGTTTCCACATGCTGCAGGGCACCTAAGCCCACGAGCTGCCACTAGGGAATCCCCCTCTCCTAGAGCCTGTGTTGTGCAGTAAGAGAGGCCACTGCAGTGAGAAGCCTGTGCACCAAAGTAGCCTCCGCTCACCGCAACTAGAGAAAGCCTGAGTGCAGCAACTAAGACGCAGCAGTGCAGCCAGTAAATAAATACTCTTTTAAAAAAGAAGAAACACATCCTGGACTGTCTAGATGGTGACTTTATAGAGAACTATGCAGTGAGATTTGGGAGTTTGTGATTACAGTCTCGTTAGCATGGAGCTGGGGTCCAGAACTGAAATGCCCACCGGGGCCAGGCAGGCTCCACAAGGGAGAATGAGGCCCTGCTAAAAGGGAGCAGCAGCCACACAGCCCCGCACGACTGGAGCCTCACAGGAGTGAAGGCCCAGTGCTGCCACACCACGTGATAGCCCACGAGGTGCCAAAAATCTGGAGACAAGAATCTCCCTATTTTTAAATGCTGGCAACTGATTTACGTTTTTATAAAACACAGTGGGGTTGAAACCAAATGTGTCCTAGAGTGCCAGTTCTGGCCTAAGTTGACATTGAATGTTGGCTGAGCTGGTGAGTGTGTGCAGCTACCTCCGCATGGAAGTGGGTGCCTTCCATCTGCCCCTCTGGTGCCACCTCCTCTCTGGTGCACCTGCTGTGAGCCCAGGGAGGCTGGCCAGGGTGGACCGTGGGAATGGGCTCTTGGGCCATTAGAGGTCTGGCTAGCAAGAGATGAGGGGAGAGAGAAAGGGCTGAGGGATCCATTTCCTCCCCAGGGTTCCCTAGTGGTAAAGAATCCGCCTGCCAATGCAGGAGACATAAGAGACACCGGTTCGATCCCTGGATCAGGAAGATCCCCTGGAGGAGGGCATGGCTTCCCTGGTAGCTCAGAGAGTAAAGAATCTACCTGCAACACAGGAGACCTGGGTTCGATCCCTAGGTTGAGAAGATCCCCTGGAGGAGGAAATGGCAACCCACTCCAGTATTCTTGCCTGGGAAATCCCATGGACAGAGGGGCCTGGTGGGCTACAGTCCATGGAGTCGCAAAGAGTTGGACATGACAGAACAATGGCAAACACTTTCACTTTCCTTGCTTGACCAGGCTTCCCCCAGGGCCTGGTGGTGCTCCCTACAGCCCCCACTCCTGCCGGGGATGCCTCGCTCCCCTCTCAGCACTCCCTGCCCTGTCCCAGTCCCCGGGGTCTCCACACGTCTGTAAACAGTCCCTTCCTTAAATTCTCCTTTTTGAGGAGCCCATTAACTTCCTCCTGGTCCTCTAGCTGCCACACACATCTTTGGGTTGTCAAGACTCCAAGTCAAATTACAATTGTTCTTTGTCTGCCATTGTGTACATACTATTTTGCGATTTCTATATTCTTCCCCACTGTGGCAGTCACCGATTACAAGCGAAATGCAAGCCTGCGACTTCCTTGACAGTCCCGTGGTTAAGATTCTGCACTTCCAATGCAGGGGACGAGGGTTCCATCCCTGGTCAGGGAACTAGGTCCCACATGCTGTGCAGTGTGGCCAAAAACAATTTTTTTAAGTGAAACTCATTTCCTTAGAATAAGACTTTAATTTTTTCACATATTTACTACATCAAGATTTTCATAGAGCAGGGACTAATCTATATTGGTTTCCAAGAAAGGATAGAGACAATATGTAAATGATACATTAGATATTAGTCTGGGAAAAGTGAGGAAGTTGGAGATACCAGGTATTGATGGAAACATGGGAATATCATAACCCTCATGCCAGCTGGTGGGCAGCAATTGTGTTAGTCACTCAGTCATGTCCGACTGTTTGGGACCCCATGGGCTGTTACCCACCAGGCTCCTCTGTCCATGGAATTCTCCAGGCAACAATACTAGAGTGGGTAGCCATTCTCTTCTTCAGGGGAATTTTCCAGACCCAGGAATCAAACCTAGGTCTCCTGCATTGCAGGCAGATTCTTTACCATCTCAGCCACCAGGGAAGCCCACTCTGAAGACAATCTGAGTCAAATTAGTGCGCTCCCTCTGTGAGCCAACAATTCTTTCCCGACGTATATGTTCTATAAACGTTCCCACATGGGTTTTTTTTTTAATGTTTATTATTTATTTATTTGGCTTCACCAAGTCTTAGTTGCAGCGTGTAGGATCTAGTTTCCTGACCAGGGACTGAACCCAGGTCCCCTGCATTGGGAGGGCAGGGTCTCAGCCACTGGACCACCGGGGAAGTCCCTCCACTCTGGTTTATAAGGAGCACACATGATGATGCCTCAGCGCAGTGCTGTTTGCTGGGAGGGGGAAGGGACAGGTTGAGGGCTGGAGAGAGCCTGGTTGTCCATCCCTGGGGAAGTGGAGCATGGCGGATATACACCGTCAGCTCCAGGCAGCAGTTAGACTAGAGGCACACAGAGCCACATGGATGAGTCTTGAGGCTCAAAGCCACAGCGCTGAATGAGAACATAATGCCAAAAATGCAATCGAGACTATGATAAAACATGCATCGATTAGCCATACCTGTATGTACAAACCCACACATATAGGGCTCCCAGATTTACAACAAAGTGAAATGGCAGTTCAGTAGGGAAAGGAAAGTCTCTTCAATAAGTGGAGCTGAGTCAACTGGACATTCATGGAGCAGGGCAGGGTGGGGGAGAAAAGAACTTTGACCCACACTGTATACAATAATAAATATACTAAATACCATCTGGCTTATAAACCTAAATGTGAAATGAATGCAATAATGCTTTCAGAGGAAAACATGAAAGAATATCTCCATGACCTTGGTGCAGGCAGTTTCTTACACAAGACACAGAGTGTGAGCCATATAGGAAATCATGATTAAATAATTATCAAATTAAACTACCTTTAAATTAAGAAACACTGTTCATCAAAAGGCAACACTAAGGGCTTCCCTGGTGGCTCAGTGGTAATGAATCTCCCTGCCAATACAAGAGACACGGGCTTGACCCCTGATGTGGGGAGATCCCACGTGCTGTGGAGCAACTAAGCGCCACCACTACTGAGCCCACACGCACTAGAGTCCAGGCTCCACAATAAGAGAAGCCATCACAACGAGAAGCCCGAGCACGGCAAGGAAGAGTAGCCCCTGCTCACGACTAGAGAGCCCTCGACGCAACGAAGAGCCAGCACAGCCAAAAATAATAAATAAAATTATTTTTTATAGGCAACATTAAGAGAATGAAAAGACAAGCCACATAGTGGGAGAAAATATTCAGAACACATATATCAGACCAAGGGTTTGTACTTAAAGTATATAAGAATACCCACAAAACAGAAAAAAGGCAGGAAGGGATTTCTGTGGCTGTCAAGTGGTTAGGACTCTGTGCTTTGAATGGAGGGGGTGAGGGTTTGATCCCTGGTTGGGGAATTAAGCTTCCATACACTGCCTGTTAGTGCAGCCAAAAAAAAAAATTAACAAGAAAGTAGACAAAAGGCTTGAATGGGCACTTCACAGGAGCATATCCAAAGAGTAAATCTTTGAAGAGGCGCTCCACTTCGTTAGCTGCTTTTAGTCATCAGGGAAATGCAGATTAAAACCACAATAGAATGCACATCCATCAGAATGGTTAAAATTACAAAGACTGACCATACCAAGGGTTGGATGTACAGCCACTGAATCATTCATACACTGCCGGTGGGAATGTAAAATGATCCAAACCAGAAGGTTCTTCTAAAGTTTAGATATACACATACCAAGTGACACAACAATTTCATTCCTGGGTGGGTATAAGCTATTAGAAATGAGTGCCTGTATCCTACACAGTTTAGAACAGCAATAATCTGTAATAGCTTGTGATACCACTAGTTACTAGTTTGTAATCTTCTGGTTTGTGATAGTCCCAAAGTAGAAGGAACTCAAATGCTCATCAACAGATGAACGGATAAGCTATGCCATAATCACATTGTGGAATATTATACAGCAATGAAAAGGAACAGCCTACAAGTACAGGTAGATACGGATGAATCTCATGAGCCGAGCGCTGAGCAAGTCAAACCAAACACAGAGGGGTACCCATTACATGATCCTATTTCTATAAAGTTCAAGTGCCAGCAAACTGAATGTACACTGTTAGATGCTAAGACAGTGTTTACTCCCAGGATGACATAGAGGCAGCCTGAGGGGGGCTTCTCTGGGGCTGTCAGAGTCTGTTTCCCAATCTAGTTATAAGGGGGTACTCATCGTGGAAATGCTGGCCATACAATATATTTGAGTTTCTCTGTGGATGTGATATTTTAATAAAGAGTTTAAAAATATGGATCCATGCACAGGAATTAGCAATGCATATTGCAGTTATCCACATGCAGAGAAAAAGATTTGCATTAAAACAATCAGAACGATTGCCTATAAGAGAGAAAGCATTGATGTGAGATTTGGGAATAAAAGAGAATCAAAGAGTAGATCAAGAGAATAGGGACCTCGGGGCCTTCCCTGGTAATCCAGTGACTAAGACTCTGAACTCCCAATGCAGGGGCCCCCGGTTCGATCCCTGGTCAGGGAACTAGATCCCACACGTTGCAACTAGGAGTTCAAATGCCACAACTAAAAGACCCTACATGCTGCAACTAAGACCCGAAGCAGACAAATAAATACATTCTTTTTTTTTTTAAGAGAGAGAAAGAATGGGGCCTCACACAGACACATGAGACCAGCGAACCACAAATTCTCTGAGCACAGGATCCAGACAATTTTTTAAATAAATTCATGCAAAAACATTTACAGAGGACTCTGCTCAAAGATTTAGCTTTAGTTTGAATAAAGAAAACCACGAGAGAAGTGGGCAAAGGGATGCAAAAGAAAATGCGCGGTAGCTGTCTATGTCATAGTAATATTTTGCGCAGTAGGATAGCAGCATCTTGACGTCATTGTTAAGCGGAAGTTACTGGTTTTGCGGTTTGAGTCTCAATCCAATTTATGTGTTTTAGTTGCAGAACAAGCCTAAGAGATATAAGCAGAGCTGTGTGTTTTTGTACATTTTAGAAAACCATAGTTCAATGATAATAGTTACATGTGGAATCTAAAATACGACACAAATGAAACAGAAAACAGACTCACAGGCACAGAGAATGTGGGGGTGGGAACTGGCAGTTTGGGATTAGCAGGTGTAAACCATTATAAATGTATAGAATGGATAAACAGCAGGGCCCTACTGCATAGCACAAGGAGCTATATTCAATATCCTGTAATAAGCCACAATGGAAAAGAAAAAAGACAACAGAAAACCGCAGTTGTGATAATTTAAGTAGACACAGGGAGTATGTGAGAAAGCTTTTTTCCTTAAAGGGGGTCCCTACATTTCTCTGGACTAAATGCTGTCTCAAGTGTCTGGGGCTGGTGTTCTCGAATCAGTGGTTCTTAAAGTTGTAGAGTCCTTGATCCTCACATTGCCACATCCCACCTCTGCATAAAATCTCCCCATAGTCCCAGGTGCCCTCAGACTCTTCAGAATGGCCAACAAGGCCCCTCAAGATCTGGCTGCCACTGCCTCCTTTCCCATCATCATTTACTCACCATACTCACCACCTCACTCCAGCTATTCTCAACTTCTGGAGGTCTTGCCTGTGCTGTTCCCTCCCTCTGGAATATTCTTCCACTCTCTTCCCCAGCATTCACTCCTGTTTGTCCTTTGGAGCTCAGCTTAGCCATCTTCTCCTCCATGAAGCACTCTGATCCTCTCTCCTGAATCAGGCCCCTCATCTGGGCTCCTACAGCTCTGAGCTTCCCCATCTGGCCTCTGCCCGTGCCTCCCCCATCTCGGCTCTGATTCCTGTGGTTCATCACAGCCAGGCTGGATCTAACTTTCCCACTGGACTGGATCTAACTTTCCCACTGGACTGGGAGCCCTGGAGAAGCAGGACCTGGGCTGCCTCAATCACCACTATGTCCCCCCTTTGTCCAAGCACAGAGCAGGCACTGCCTAAATATTTTGTGGATGAAATAATAAATTCTAGAATTCTAAGTGGATACATTCCCAAGGACTTAAATCTAAGAATCTAAAAATACATTTTTGGGACATTCCTGGTGGTCTTGTGGTTAAGACTGCACTTCCAATGCAGGGGACATGGGTTCAGTCCCTGGTTGGAGACCTAAGATCCCACAAGCTGTGAGGTACAACCAAAAAATAAAATACAGTTTTAAGTTTTCATGAGTATATGTTTATATCCTTCTAGATGTCGAAACCAGAGGAAACCAGCAATCCATGGGTTGAATCTGCACTTATTTTCAGTTTGCTTTTTTAAATTGGGAAATGGCAGATAAACATCAGAGCTAACAGCTCTGGGCCCACATTTCCTAGGGTTTAGAGCTGGTGACCAGTTGACCACAGCCCCCAGGCCACTCACTTGTGTATGTCACCTGCTTGCGAAGAGGCCCAGGAGTTTAACAAGATGCTCAACATCTTATAAAGTTCCAAGAATCTCAGTATTGAAGATCCCACGATTGTCAAATGCTGAGTTACTAACATTCTGAGATTCTGAGGGAACTGATACTGACTTTGGGATTTTAAGATTTCATGACTCTGAAAATATATATTTTATGTGCGTAACATGCCGCATTTCTGAGATATTAACATTCCAAGGGTCAACGTGCTAAGGGTCTAATGTTCTAAAGGCTTATGATTATGGAAGGGTCTTTGCTCATAAAACTTTAGTATTGATGATTAAACACTTCTGAGGTTCTAAAACTTCATGAATACAAAGTCCAAAGGATCAAGAACTTAAAGTTCCAAAGGTCTAAGGTCCTAAGATTCTATGCAGTTCTCTCGTCTTTCCTTATATTGTCCTAAAACATCAAAGTAGCGTGACCAACAATTCTAGTTGTCCCAAGACTGAGGGTTTCAGTGCAAAAAAAACATGAAGGTGTGGTCATTCTTTCTCAAAGTGCTCAGCATCCACATTTCTATGTATATTGTATGTATATTACAGTCTAGATTTCTGAGGCTTTAAGATTCTAAGACCCAACAATTAAAATGTTTAAGATCGGTGATTACAAAGTTCTGTTTACAAGAGTCTCCATTTCTAAAGGTCTTGGATTCAAAGAACCTCTGAGTATGACATTCCATGGTCCTAAGATGCTAGATGTCAGCATTTAGGGATTCTAAGGAAGCACACTTAGAAAGTCCCATGTTTCTGGGATTGTACATTTCTAAGGCTCTATGAGAGGTTTCCCAAGTGGCTCAGTGGTAAGAATCTGCCTGCCAATGCAGGAGACACAGGTGAGATCCCTGGGTCAGGAAGATCCCCTGGAGGAGGAAATGGCAACCCACTCCAGTATTTTTGCCTGAAGAATCCCATGGACAGAGGAGCCTGGTGGGCTAACAGTCCATGGGGCCACGAAGGAGTTGGACATACTTAGTAACTAAACAACAACAATACTGGACATCACAGATAGAGAACAATTTTCCATTATCGTGGAAAGTTCTACTGGAGAGTGCTGGTCTAAAGACTCAAGTTCCAAGTGTCTGTAACCCTCTTCCCATCCTCCAGGTCATCAAGGTATACAGATACCACCCCAGCAGTGCCTTCCCTTCCTTCTCTCCCACCTCCAACCCCAGCCCTCTTCCAGGTACCTGCCAAGGCCTTGATCCGGGAGCACTCAAAGAGAGAAGCTGCTGCAGTGGAGGCGGCCGGTTGCTCTCGCTCCCAGCCCCGATCGGGACTGTCCCAGCGGGCTGCAGGGTTGTTATTATTGGGGGCTGGCAGCCCCTCCATGTTGTCCACTTCCCCTGGTACCTGCGCCATTGGGGGAAATGAGGCCTAGGGATGAGGAGAGGCAGGTTAGGGATAGGGGCTGAGTTCGGAAGTCCCACTACTGTTTTAAAAATTTCGCACAGCCAAATAAATAGTTGCAGCATGCAGGATCTTCAATCTTCATTGTGGCCAGCGGGATATCTCCTTGTGGCACATGGGCTCTGTTTCCCTGACCAGGATCAAACCCAGACCCCCTGCATCGGGAGCATGGAGTCTTAGCCACTGGACCACCAGTAAAGTCTAGAGATCCCACCTCTAACAAGGACTGACTGTGAGTTCTGTCCCCTCTCTCACCTTCAGTTTCTCTGTCTTTAGAAGGGAGTGACATGCTAATAATGACAATAAATTTCACCCTAACCACATCATAGGGCTGTGGTCAAACACCCACCTTAACACCTAGCAGAGGGTAAGGGCTCAGCAAATTGTCACTGTTAGGACTCCATGGTGATCCAGTGGTTAAGACTCGGCTCTTCCACTGCAGGGGTCATAGGTTCAATCTCTAGTTGGGGAACTAGAGATTGAACCTATAAGATCCTGCATGCCACATGGCCTCCCCCATAAAAAACTGTCACTGTTATTGTTAGAATTATAGCATTGTTATCAATAGAACTCTATAAGGCAGTGACAACAATAATTAACATTTATTGAGCACTTGCACTGTGCTCAGTACTTTATATGCATTATATCTTATTTAATTCCCACAAATTTAACAATCTAAAGAAAGGCATTATTAGGCCTGTTTTACAGAGGAGGAAGCTGAGGCACAGAGGGGTTAATTCACTTGCCCCAAATCACACAGCTAGTGAGTAACCAGGATTGAAACTTAGTCACTGTGATTGAATAACTGCATTAACGGTCTCAATTCTTCATCCGTATAGCCACGTCCTCTGCCATATAGCTCCTCAGTGCTCTCCCACTCTGGGGACGGGAGGAATGAAAGAGTAGGGTTGAGTTGGGGGGAGCCCTACCCCCTGACTCTGGGCTTGGCCACATGACTTGCTTTGACCAATAGAATTAGATAGAAGCACTAGTGAGTTCTGAGCCCAGGACTCAGGAGATCTTGCATGTTTTTGCTTGTGTTTAACTGTGGCCATGAGAAAAACATAGCAAGGCTAGTCCAAGTCCAAGGCCCTCATCACAGCCAAGGCCAGCCTCAACAACCAACAGTCAATATCCCCCTACCCATCCTAATGGGGAAATAAGCTCAGATGAGCCCAAGTCACTGACCTCAGATTAACTCAAGGCTAAATAAATGCCTAGTGTTTTATGACACTGAGTCTGGGGGTGGTTTTCTTATGTAGCATTATTGTGGCACTAGCTGACTGACATATTGTCTGACTCTAGGGCAATGTTCTAGAACACTGCCAGATTGTAAATATGAAATTTAAGGGTGTGGGAGATGTTAGATACATCTCCTCCATTCTCTAGAATCCCAGGACTGATTCTAAGACTAAGAAAAGAGGGAGCTGGGAGGAGCTCAATATCCCCATTCTCAAAATATTCAGACAGTAGCCAACAAACCAGATTTTAGGAAGGCAGGGTCTAAGTCTTGGTCAATGTAGTAGAGACTGTCCCTTTCCATAGACACTCAAAAATCCATTATTATCCTTCCCTTTTTCCATGGAAACCTTTAAGCGGGCACCTGTGTGACCTTGGCCAAGTCACCTTTTCTAGGGCTCAGTTTGTTCATCTGTAAAATGGTAACAGTAGTACCCATTTCCTAGGGGTGTTTGAAGATGAGAGAATTAATGATGTGGGGAACATGGTATCTAGTACACAGTAAGCCCTCAATACACAGGCCTTGCTATTACTATTCATCCTCCAGTCACATAGCTTAGCACATCTAAGTGTCTGTGCTGAAGTCAGACAAAAATGAGTTCAAGTCTTACTGTATCTTTAAACCTGATTACCTTTGACTTGGCTTCTCCGTGCCTCGGTGTCCCACCCTGTTATAACGGTGAACACAACTGTTTCCTCAATGGAGGATACTTGGAGATGGAAAGGCACTTAGCACTTGGTGAGCTCTCGGTCAGGCTGGCGGGGGAACAGCCCTGTCTATTACGTTATTCAACGGGGAAGGAAGGGAGAAGGCGGTGGGGGAGGTGAAAAGGGGTGTCCTGAGGGCCCCAGGAAAGGTTGGTCGGGCGAGGCTGGGGATAGGAGCTGACAGCGGATGCTTTAACCCTTCCAAGGCCGCGCCTCTCTCTCCCTACAGTCTAGTCACCATTCCCAAGGAGGGAGGCCTGGGAAGGACAAGGCTTAGGTGGAAGACCCACGTATGGCGCTGAGGTTGGACTGGGGTAAGGGACTGGGGACTCATTCTGCCCTCGACCCTCTGCCTCCCCTAGCCGGGGAGACCCTCGGGGCTCAGGCCATGCCCACGGGGCGCGGGGGAGGGATGCTCAGGCAGGTGGGAAGATGCTGGAGGGAGGGGCTATCCGCCCCCAAGCCGCTCACCTGGCCCCGCGGCCGCCGGTGCCGCTGTCCCCGCTGCTCGCCGTGGCCGACCGCCCTCCCTGTCGGTGTCCTCGGCCCGGCCCGGCCCAGCCGGCTAGGCTCGGCCCCACCGGCTCCGCCGCTCGGCCAGATCCGCATGCGCCGCTACCGCCGGCGCGCCTCCTCCCGATCGCGTGGCCGCCGCGCTCGGCGCGCCCCCGGGACCCTCTCCCGCCCGCGGTTCCCCCGCCAACCCCCGCCGCCTGCAGCGCCTGCCCACGCGCGGCCACAAACCCGGCCACGGCGTGCGATACACAGCTGCAGGGCCCGGAGGCAGCGTCACACACAGTGCACACTCCCACGGGGTCACACACTCCCGCACTGCCACACACACGCGGGGTCTCATACAGCGTCACAAGGACTATCCACATCCACACGCTCACACTGTCGCCCCCTTATACGGGGTCACGCAGGGTCGAATATTCAAAGTATGTCACGCAGTCACAAGCTTGCACCAGGTCCCGCGCTGAAACGGTGCCCGACAGTGTCACACACTGTAAAACACTCAAATCGTGTCACCACCATTCACGTGGAGTCATATACGAGCACGCATGTGCCACACACTGTAGCACACTTCCATGGGATCACAGAGTATCATCGACTCACACATCACACACGGCTTCACCATCACACAGCATCACACACTTTTACACACTCAAACTTGTTACACACTCACGTGGGAGTCGTACATCCTGCACAGTCACACACACGTTACACAGTCACAGGTCACAAATAACATCACAATAACAGTAACACCCACAGCCACACTCAAATGATGTCACAGAGTCACACACGAAGAGTCACACACTCCCGTATATCACAACTCACACGTCCCACACTCACACCATATCCCCCAGCGTCATGGATGCATATAGGATCACAAACGGTCCCACTATCCACCGGTGTCACCACCGGTCACAGAGGAAGAGCATCAGTGCCTTCCACACGTGGTGTCACACATAGACTCACACTGTAATACGGTGTTTTACACAGAGGGCACAAGTGTCTTCCACAATCATGCTCTCCCTTGGGGTTATTCGCAGAGTCACACGGGGTCAACACGGGCACATAGACACGCAGCTACACAGTGTCTCCCTCACGCACCCACACTGTTCTGCCTCACTTTCTCCCCTTGTGGCCTTGGGAAGGCCGTGGGGCGTTACGTGAGCCCCAGATCAGACTCACGGCCGTGAAAAAGGAGGCGTGAACGAGGAGAGGGCTGTGGGCGGGGCCCGCTCTTGCCCCGCCCCACCCCGGGAGGCTAGAGCGCGGAGGCGGGGCTCTGCGTCCACCTTCGCGGGCCGCCAGACACGCCTTCCAGGCTAAGAGGCGGGCGGAGGGGGCGGTGCTGGGCCTCAGGCGAGCTGACTCCAGCTCCGCCCACTCTATACTTAGCTAGAGGCGTGGCCTTTGGCCCCTCCCCTCGACCGAACCGTGAGGCGGCCCCGCCCCGTCCCTCCCTCTAGGAAAGGACGCGAAGGGGAACCAGCAGCCAGTCGGTTCCCGCGTGTCCTGCGACTCTACGGCCTCGCGCCTCCGCGATCCCGCGGCATGGTCGTCAAGAAGATTGCCCTTTTCGGCGCCACCGGCAACACCGGGCTCACCACGCTGGCGCAGGCGGTGCAAGCAGGCATGAGCTGGGACGGGCAGGGAATGTCGCGGGGTGCACAGCTAGAACTATAGGCATCGTGGGATTGGGCCCAGGGAGGTTGGAGCCAACGTGCCTTGGTGTGCGAGGACCTAGAGAGCAAAGCTGGTGGCCACGGGGGCAGAAATGGGGGACGCTATGAGGTCCAACTTGATCTAAGTCCCAAGGGAAACGAAATGGCCCTGGGGGGCTGGGGGACTGTAGCGATCCAATGCTCTTATGACAGACAGTTGGTGTGCGGGTGGCAGTGTGGTGGGTGGTTGCACACCCAACAAGGGCTTCACTACGCCAGGCCTGAGGCATCTTCCCAGCAGTGCCCTCTCGCCATTTGCGTTGAATCCTCATAGCACTCCTGTGAGGTGGGAACTAGTATCACCTCACCTGACAAATGAGAGAAAGCCGAGTCTCCCTGAGTGATTTGTCCAGTGTCACATAACTGGAAAGGCGCAGTGCTGAAATTTGTTACCTGGCACTTGCTCTTAACCACTGAGAGCCCGCCAGCACTTGGTTTGAGCACCAAGGATTTTAAAATTGAAAAACTGAGGGGTAAGCCGCTATGAGTACCTAATGGAAAGATCATGGAGACAAGGGTGAAGGCTTGGAGACACAGGTCCCAGGAAAATCAATGAGGGCTGAAAATTCAGAGTTGCCCCCACGAAAGGGGGCAGGAAAGGGGATAAGTATCATGCAACAGGACCCAGCCCCCACCACCCCAACTTCACCAACTCCCAGCAGAGTCTGGCCTGTCCAGATATATGGCCCCACCCTTGCTGGCCTGAGTGACTCTGAAGATATTGACTATCTGGGTGTCCCCAGAGGGTGGAGGCCACCAGGATCCCACTCTCAGCTGCCTCCTAGCCCAACTTTCCCTGGGAGGGATTGTGACTCAAAGTTCCCCTTTAGCCCCACTTCTCTCCACCTCCCCAGGGAAGACCTAGTGAGGATGTTGACTTGTGGGGACAGGAGAAACAAATGCTGATAAATATTTCTTGGGGAGGAAGTAAGAGGGAGAAGTTGAAAGATGCTGAGTCACTGTGAGTTTTAGATTCCCAAATTACTACCTTTCTCTTAGGCTTAGATTTTTTAAAATTTCACTTAGCTTCCCTGCTGGTCACAGCTGGGACTGCACCTGGAAGTATGGGCTGTACCTGAGGCCTAGGGAAGTCCTTGCCTTCTTACGGTGGCTCTAACAGGTCTCTTCAGAGCTAGTGAGCCTGAGCCTCCCTGTCCCCATCAGAAAAAGGAGGGGCTTGAATGAACTAGACTTTTATTGACCTCAGTGGCTCTGTAGGCCTGAGTCCTGAAGGCGCAGACTCTGGTGCCCATGTGGTGGGCTGTGTTTAGTCGCTCAGTCATGTCTGACGCTGTGCAACCCCATGGACTGTAATCTGCCAGGCTCCTCTGTCCATGGGATTTCCCAGACGAGAATACTGGAGTGGGTTGCTATTTCCTTCTCCAGGGGATCATCCGTACCCAGGGATTGAACCCGCATCTCCTGCATTAGCAGGCAGATTCTTTATCCCTGAGCCACCTGGGAGGCCCATCCAGCATATAGCTGGTGCTCAGTAGACACTCCTTGGCTGAGTAATTATAGATTATAGCTGTGTGATCCTGGCCCAGTTACCTAAATTTGCCTTACTTTCCCCAGACTCAAAATGGGCATATAATACAACCTACTTTGTGAGGTTGTTGCAGTCTGAGGGCCGTTTTCAAACTGCGGGTCATAGAGAGTTCTGAAATATATTCAATGGGTCGTAACAGTGTCAGAATGGATCACATGTAGAATACTGGTTTTATGAAACTATTGTCTCAGTTATACATGTATAAGTTTGTGTATACAAGGTTAGACAGTGAAATCTACTTTGAATGGAGGGCTGAGATCAAAAAAGCTTAAAAGGGGCATGATTTCTACAACTTATTCTAATATACTTAGGAAAAAACTTTATACCTATACATATAATTATACATGTTACATGTATGTGTTGTGTATACACAGAGAGAAAGATAAAGCAAATATGAGAACATAGGTCTTGCAACTTTCCTATAGGTCTGAATTTATTTCAAAATAAAATTTAATGGAAAAAAAGATAAAGTAAGAGATTTGTTTTAAACAAAAAAGGAAGAAAGAAAGAAAATTTTTTTAAGTTTGGAAATAACCTTACAAATGCTTGTGTTCTTTGTAAAGGGCAAAATCTGTGAATTCTAAAACTATAGTTTGACATAGTAGCCGTTAGCCACTTGTGGCTATTTAAATTTAAATGTGAGTTGTGTTTAAAAAAATTTTTTTTAAGTCACTCATCAGTGGAAAGAGCTTAGTACAGCACTTGGCACGTAAGAGGCTTTTTTTTTTTTTTTTTTTTGGCTGTTTCCTGCAGCTTGTGGGATCTTAGTTCCCCAACCAGGGGTTGAACCTGTGCCTTCAGCAGTGAGAGCCTGCAGTCCTAACCACTGGACCGCCAGGGAATTCTCTAGGAGGCTCTCAGTAAATGTCTCTAATCACCAATAGGCTTCCCAGGTGGCTCTATAGTGATAAAGAACCCACTTGCCAATGCAGGAAACATAAGAGACACCGGGTCGATCCCTGGGTTGGGAAGATCCATTGCAGGAGGGCACGGCAACCCACTTCAGTATTCTTGCCTAGAGAATCCTTAGACAGAGGAGCCTGGCAGACTACAGTCCATAGAGTCACAAAGAGCCGGATACGACTGAAGCGACTTGGCACCAGCACAATTACCAACAATGTCGCGCTGATGGGCACTCTTGTGCTGGGCCGGTGTCAGAGCTCTCGTGTTGGTGAGAACGTTTCTCCTCCAAAATGCCCACAATTTTCTAGGGTCCATTTTACTAATACGGTGGTAGTTAACCAGTGACTACATTGACACCCTGAAAGCCCCTGTTGCTCCCCAGTGTGTCTGAGGCCAGCAAAAAGGTGATCACACACAAGATAGGCATGCTAGAGACGGCTACTACTACTACTACTAAGTCGCTTCAGTCGTGTCTGACTATGCGACCCCATAGACAGCAGCCCACCAGGCTCCCCCGTCCCTGGGATTCTCCAGGCAAGAACACTAGAGTGGGTTGCCATTTCCTTCTCCAATGTATGAAGTGAAAAGTGAAAGTGAAGTCGCTCAGTCGTGTCCAACTCTTAGCGACCTTATGGACTGCAGCCCACCAGGCTCCTCCGTCCATGGGATTTCCCAGGCAAGAGCATTTTAGTTTTTATTTTTAAAATTATTTATTTACTTTTGGCTGCACAGGGTCTTCATTGCTGCTTTCTCTAGTTGGGGCCAGCAGGGGCTACTCTCTAGTTTCAGGGCATGTGCTTCTCATTGCGGTGGCTTCTCTTGTGGAGCACAGGCTCTAGGGCACTCCGGCTTTAGTAGCTGCGACACTTGGGCTCAGTAGTTGGGGCTCCCGGGCTCTAGAGCACAAGCTCAACAGTTGTGGCTTGAGGCCTTAGCTGCTCTGAGGCATGTGGGAGTCTTCCCAGACCAGGGATCGACGAACCCATGTCTCCTACATTAGCAGAGGGATTCTTTACCACTGAGTCACCAGGAAAGCCCGACCTTCACTTTAGAGAAGAGACTGAGGACCAGTCAGGGAAGGCGTTTTCTGAGGTTCCTCTGCCAGTGAGAGGTGGAGCCGAGAAATGCCTTGGGAGTCCAGTGGTTAAAACTGTGAGCTTCTACTGCGAGTGGCTTGAGGTTCCCCTTGGTCAGGGAACTAAAATCCTATAGGCCTTGTGGTGCAGTCAGAAAAAAAAAAGGAGAGGTGGAGCTGGAGTCTGAACTCAAGTCTCTGGCACAGTGTAGACTGTGCTTTTGTGCTGATATAAAAGTCAGGGGAGGGACTTCCCTGATGATCCACTGGTTAAGACTCCGCACTTCCACTGCCAAGGGCACAAGTTCGATTCCTGGTCGGGGAACTAAGATCCCACATGTTACCTGGCAGGGCCATTAAAAAATAATAATAAATCCAGGAGATGATGTTGAGTATGTCTTAGCCCCTGCACCCACAGGGCCATTGGTTGGTTAGCATAAGCAGGGCCATGACAGAGGAAGCGCGGTTGGCTGGAGAAAGAGGGTAAGGGTGCTCCAGGCAGAGGAGCATGTGCGAAGGCCAGGAGGCAGGAGGCAGCATGGTGCGTTTGAGGAACTGAAAGAAGCGCAGTTAGTGAAGAGGGCTTTGGCTCCAGCACAGTCTGGAGAGGAGAGGCCACATGGAGGGGGCGTGTAGAGGGGAGGCTTGAAGGCTATCATAAGGAACATGACTATCTTAAGGCACTGGGGTGGAGGGTGGATAGGGAGAAATCTGAGCCAAGGGCACTTTGTTTTTTGGGGTGTTTTTTTTAAAAATTAATTTATTTATTTATGTTGGCTGTACTGGGTCTTAATTGCAACAGGCAGGATCTTTAGGTACAGCATGTGGGATCTAATTCCCTGAACGGGGGTCAAACCTGGGCCCCTTGCCCTGGGAGTATGGAGTCTTAGCTCCTGGACCCCCGGGGAAGTCCTAGGGCACTTTGATGTAACTGTGGAAAGCTCTATCTGGCTACAATGTGCAGTGTGGGTTGGAGGGGTTGAGACACACCAGAAGCCCAGGGAGGACTAGACCAGGCCAGGAAATACAATTGTGAGATGATGAAAAGGCCTGGTCCCAGCCAACAGCCATAGAGCCCTCTTTTCTGTGCCAGACACTCCTCTAAGCTTTTCATTTGTTTTCGTTTTCATTTTGCATCTTTTCAATAGCAACTTTAAGTTATCATTCACATACCATACCCCATTCACCCCTTTAAAGAATATAATTCAATGGGTTTTAGCATATTCCCAGACTCATGCAAACATCATCACAATCAATTTAGAACATTTCATCACTACAAAAAGAAACCCCTAGAAGTCACTCCCCATTTTCCTGCTCAGCCACTTCCCCAGCCCTAGGCAATCATTCATCTACTTTTTGTTTATATGGATTTGCCTGTTCCAGACCTTTCTTATAAATGGAGACATACATCATGTGACTCTTTATGACTGGCTTCTTTCACTTAGCAAAAGGAATTTTTTCAAGGTTCATCTATATTGTAGCCTATGTGTCATCTCTTTTTATTGTTGAAATACCATTGTGTTGGGCTTCCCTGGTAGCTTCAATGGTAAAGAATCTGCCTGCAATGCAGGAGACCCCGGTTTGATTCCTGGGTTGGGAAGATCTCCTGGAGAAGAGTATTCACCAGTATTCACAGGCCTCCCTGGGGGCTCAGACGGTAAAGAATTTGCCTGCAATGCAGGAGACCTGGGTTCGATCCCTGGGAAGATCCTCTGGAGGAGGGCATGCATGGCAACCCACTCCAGTTTTCTTACCTGGAGAATCCCCATGGACAAAAGATCCTGGTGGGCCATGGGGTTGCAAAGAGTTGGACACGACTGAGCAACTAACCACAGCACAGCACCATTACATTATTTATCTACACCACTTTTCTTTCTTTCTTTCTTACTTTTTGGCTGTGCCGTGTGGCGTGTGGGGTCCTAGTTCCCTGACCAGGGATCAAACCTGCAACCCCTGCGCTGGAAGTGTGAAGTCTTAACCACTGGACTGCCAAGGAATTCCCTATACCACTTTTATTTATCCATTCAGTTGATGGGAATTTGGGAGGTTTCCACTTTGAGGCTTTGATGAGTAATGCCTCTATAAACATTCATGTACAGGTTTTGTGTGAACATACGTTTCCATTTCTCTTGGCATATACCTAGGAGTCAAATTGCTGGGTCGTTGGGGTAACAACGGCTTCCCAGGTGGTATAGTAGTAAAGAATCCGTCGGCCAGTGCATGAGACACACAGGGGATGTGGGTTCCATCCCTGGGTCGGGAAGATCCCCTGGAAAAGGGAATGGCAACCCTCTTCAGTATTCTTACTTGGAAAATCCTATGGACAGAGGAGCCTGGTGGGCTACAGTCCATGGGCTCACAAAGAGTCGGACACAACTGATCACAGGGGTAACAATACGCTTAACCTGAGGAACTGCCGGATTGTCTTCCAAAGCAACCTCATCATTCAACATCATCAGCCCTGTATGAAGGTTCCAGTTTCCCTACAGGCACACCAACAGTCATTGTGTCTTTTTGATTATAGTCCTCCTCAGTTCAGTTCAGTCACTCAGTCGTGTCCGACTCTCGTCCCCTCCTCCTCCTGCCCCCAATCCCTCCCAGCATCAGAGGTTTTTCCAATGAGTCAACTCTTCACATGAGGTGGCCAAAGTACTGGAGTTTCAGCTTTAGCATCATTCCTTCCAAAGAAATCCCAGGGCTGATCTCCTTCAGAATGGACTGGTTGGATCTCCTGGCAGTCCAAGGGACTCTCAAGAGTCTTCTCCAACATCACGGTTCAAAAGCATCAATTCTTTGGCGCTCAGCCTTCTTCACAGTCCAACTCTCACATCCATACATGACCCCAGGAAAAACCATAGCCTTGACTAGACGGACCTTAGTCAGCAAAGTAATGTCTCTGCTTTTGAATATACTATCTAAGTTGGTCATAACTTTTCTTCCGAGGAGTGTCTTTTAATTTCATGGCTGCAGTCACCATCTGCAGTAATTTTGGAGCCCCAAAAAATAAAGTCTGACACTGTTTCCACTGTTTCCCCATCTATTTCCCATGAAGTGATGGGACAGGATGCCATGATCTTTGTTTTCTGAATGTTGAGCTTTAGGCCAACTTTTTCACTCTCCTCTTTCACTTTCATCAAGAGGCTTTTTAGTTCCTCTTCACTTGCTGCCATAAGGGTGGTGTCATCTGCATATCTCAGGTTATTGATATTTCTCCTGGCAATCTTGATTCCAGCTTGTGTTTCTTCCAGTCCAGCGTTTCTCATGATGTACTCTGCATATACGTTAAGTAAGCAGGGTGACAATATACAGCCTTGACGTACTCCTTTTCCTATTTGGAACCAGTCTGTTGTTCCATGTCCAGTTCTAACTGTTGCTTCCTGACCTGCATACAGATTTCTCAAGAGGCAGGTCAGGTGGTCTGGTATTCCCATCTCTTTCAGAATTTTCCACAGTTTATTGCGATCCGCACAGTCAAAGGCTTTGGCATAGTCAATAAAGCAGGAATAGATGTTTTTCTGGAACTCTCTTGCTTTTTCCATGATCCAGCGGATGTTGGCAATTTGATCTCTGGTTCCTCTGCCTTTTCTAAAACCAGCGTGAACATCAGGGAGTTCACGGTCCACGTATTGCTGAAGCCTGGCTTGGAGAATTTTGAGCATTACTTTACTAGCATGTGAGATGAGTGCAACTGTGCAGTAGTTTGAGCATTCTTTGGCATTACCTTTCTTTGGGATTGGAATGAAAACTGACCTTTTCCAGTCCTGTGGCCACTGCTGAGTTTTCCAAATTTGTTGGCATATTGAGTGCAGCACTTTCACAGCATCATCTTTCAGGATTTGAAACAGCTCAACTGGAATTCCATCACCTCCACTAGCTTTGTTCATAGCGATGCTTTCCAAGGCCCACTGGACTTCACATTCTAGGATGTCTGGCTCTAGATGAGTGATCACACCATCATGATTATCTGGGTCATGAAGATGTTTTTTGTACAGTTCTTCTGTGTATTCTTGCCACCTCTCCTTAATATCTTTTGCTTCTATTAGGTCCAGACCATTAGTGGGTATGAAATAGTATCTCACTATGGTTTTGATTTGTGTTTCTCTGATGGTTAATGATATTGGGTATCTTTTCATACGTTTATTGGCCATTTGTCTATCTTCTTTGGAGAAAGGTCTATTCAGATCTTTTGCTCAGTTTTTAATGTTCATCTTTTACTATCAAGTTGTAAAAGTTCTTTATATATTCTAAATACAAGTCTCTCATCAGATATATGATTTGCAAAAGTGTTCTCCCATTCTGTGGGTTGTCTTTTCACTTTCTTGATAGTGTCCTTGGAAGCTTTTTTTTTTTTCATTTCAGTTTTCATTTTTTCACCAATTTTTATTTTTCGTTTTGGTGATGTCCAGTGAATCTGTTTTCCCATTTGTTGCTTGTGCTTTTGGTGTCACTGCTAGGAAACCACTGCCTAATCGAATGGCACAAAGATTTATGCTTATGTTTCCTTCTAGGAAAAGGAAAAGGAAGTGGCAACCCACTCCAATACTCTTGCCTAGAAAATTCCATGGATGGAGGAGCCTGGTGGGCCACAGTCCATGGGGTCGCAAAGAGTCTGACATGACTGAGCGACTTCACTTTCCTTCTAGAATTTTTATAGTTTTCAATTCAGTTCAGTTCAGTCTCTCAGTCGTGTCCGACTCTTCGCGACCCCATGGACTGCAGTTTTAGCTCCTACATTTAGAACTTTGATAATTTTGAGTTAATTTTCATATATTATGTGAGGTAGGGATCCATCTTTATTCTTTTACATATGGATATCCAGTTGTCCCCGCACCATTTGTTGAAAAGATTCTTCTTTTCCCATTGAATTAATTGTCTTGGCACCCTTGTCAAAAATCAACCAACCACTTTAAACTTTTAGGAATACTATTCAAACCTACATCAACCCTGTAAGGCAGAGACTGTTATTGGTGTCATTTTACAAATGAAGGCTCTAAGGCCAGACAGGTTAAGTGGCCTGCCTAGTGTCACAAAGCTAGCTAGTGGTAGGGACAGATAGAATTCAAAATCCGGGTTACTTTGACAATTAGATAAGCTAATACATGTAAAGTACTTAGCACCTGGCATCTAGTGAGTGCTCTATAAATACTATGTATCTTTATTTTTTCATTTTATTTATTTTTGACTGCACTGGATCTTCGTTGCTCCAACGACTTTTTTCCCCCCTCTCGTGGCAAGAGGGGGCTGCTCTCTAGCTGCTGTGAGTGGGCTTCTCGTGGAGGTGGCTTCTCTTGTTGCAGACCACATGCTCTGGAGCCTGCAGGCTTCAGTCACTGCGGCACCGGGCTCAGCGGTTGTGGCTCCCTGGCTCTGGAGCCCAGGCTCAGTAGTCGTGGCACACGGGCTTGGTTGCTTCAGAGCATGTGGCATCTTCCTGGATCAGGGGTCAAACCCATGTCTCCTGCATTGGCAGGTGGATTCTTTACCACTGAGCCACCAGGGAAGCCACTAAGTATCACTATTATCATCGTTGCCCCAGAGTATACAGATTTTTAATTATTTGTTTTTTAAATGTATGATGACAAGTATCAAGGAAACTGGGACAGTTTTGTTGTTTTGCCTTTCCTTTATCCTTTTCAGAACAACAGATTAATCCTCTGATAGGTACCAGTGATGACCAATGAAATTTCTTAGTTATCATTATGAATTCACATATTTTTATATATTTGATGTGCTTCCGTTCTTTGCCATCCATATTCTTTGGGACAAATCAAATTGCCCCTGATTTGTCCTGAGAACCCCTTCAAGTGGCTTCTGTGTCCTCTTGACCTCACTTCATCATTCTTTAAACATCACATAGCTGGTGGTACAAGATGTTCCAGGTTCATCTTGTCCTCTCCCTGCCCCGGCCCAGCAAGCAGCCATTCCTTCAAGGAGCTCTGGTTCATTTTTCAAGAGAATGCTGTTTAGAGGCTGTCTTAATCAGCTCAGGCTGCTATAACAAAAATACCACAGACCAAGTGGCTTAATCAGCACTCATTTCTCACAGTTCCAGAGACTGGGAAGGTCAAGATCAAGGTACCAGCTGGTGTGGTTTCTAGTGAGGGCCTGCTTCCTGGCTTGCAGAGGCTGCCTTCATGCTGTGTCCTTACACTGTAGAGAGAGAGTGCCTTGGTCTTCCTCTTCTTGTGTGCAAGCATGCTAAGTTGCTTCAGTCATCTCTGACTCTTCGATCCCATGGACTGCAGCTTGCCAGGCTCCTCTGTCCATGGGATTCTCCAGGTGAGAATACTGGAGGCGGTTGCCATGCCCTCCTCCAGGGGATCTTCTTGACCCAGGGATCGAACCTGTGGCTCCTGCATTGCAGGCAGATTCTTTACCACTGAGCCACCAGGGAAGCCCCTTCTTCTTCTTAGAAGGACACTAATCTCATTATGGGGACCCTACTCTCTACCTTCATGACCTCATCTAAACCTAATTACCTCCCAAAGGCTGCATCTCCAAATACCATCCCATTGGGAGTTAGGGCTTCAGCATATGAATTCAGCGCATGACAAAAGCGTTCAGTCCATGACAGAGACTACTAACTACTGTTTTTGTTTTTTTTTTGCAATATGCATAAACATTAATATATTTTGCCGTTGTCTAAAACAAAGAAAGAAATATGTTGCTGGTAAACTTGATTTTTAATATATATTTATTTATTTATTTGATTGTACCAAGTCTTAGCTGGGGCATGTGAACTCTTAGTTGCCTCACGTGGGATCTAGTTCCTCGACCAGGAACTGAACCCAGGTGCCTGCAGTGGGAGCACAGAGTCTTAGCCACTGGGCCACTAGGGAAGTCCCTGTTGGTTATAAACTTTAAAAAGGAGTATTTGTGTGTGTGATGGTGGGGCCAAGGGACACAGAGTTCTCCAAAATTCTTTTGGGAGGTGATATGCCAAAGAAATATTCAAAATAAATGACCACTAAGACAGGACCCAGGGCTTCTCAGGCGGCGCTAGTTGTGAAGAACTTACCTGCCAATGCAGGAGATGTAAGAGATGCAGGTTCGATTCCTAGGTCGGGAAGATCCCCTGGAGGAGGGCATGGAAACTCACTCCAGTATTATTGCCTGAAGAATCCCATGGACAGAGGAGCCTCATGGGCTATAGTCCACGGGGTCACAAAGAGTTGGACATGACTTATCAACTTGGCATGCACACATACCCGAAAGACAGGACCCAACCCTTCAGAAGTAATGCCTGGGGGACCAAACCCAATGATGAACATACTTGGCAGTACCTCAGCTTCCTCCAGGACCATGGACGGGGGACATAGACCAGTGTGACGATGAGCTTAACCCTTTAGTTGTTGGGGGGAGGAGGGAGTAGAGAAGTCAAGGGGATGAGAGACAGAGAAAGGCATCGGCAGATTATTTATGAACTGGCGGGGAGGTATCACCCTATTTCAACAATCAACTGTGTGTATATCAACTGTGAGTATGCCAGCAAAAATGTTTGAAGATCGTGGTCTCAAAACAGGGGATCTGGGGGATGGATTTGGGGGTTCACGGGACCCTCCAGGACCCAGCCTCTGGAGCCTAGGAGTGCCAGCCTGCAGGCCGACTGACCTGCCTCTCTGCCCTTCTTTGCAGGCTATGAGGTGACGGTGCTGGTGCGGGACCCCTCCAGGCTGCCCTCAGAGGGGCCCCAGCCGGCCCACGTGGTGGTGGGCGACGTCCGGCAGCCAGCCGATGTGGACAAGACTGTGGCTGGGCAGGACGCTGTCATCGTGCTGCTGGGCACCCGCAATGACCTCAGTACTGAGCCCCCCCTCTGCCCGCGGCCCACCCCTGCACCTCGGCCCCCAGCGCCGCCCCCGCCCCCAGCCCCTCCCCTGCCACCCCTGCCACCGCCGCCGCCCACCAGTGACAGCCACTCTCTGTCTCCTCTAAGGTCCTACCACAGTGATGTCCGAGGGTGCCCAGAACATTGTGGCGGCCATGAAGGCCCATGGCGTGGACAAGGTCGTGGCCTGCACCTCGGGTGGGTGGCAGGGTCGTAGGGGTTGGGGCCGAAAAGTGGGAGCTGGGTACTGGACAGGCAGCCCAGAGGTTTCTACAAGGTGGCATTGGAGCTATTCCAAGTTACTGTGTATTTATTGAGCACCAGTTCTGCATCTGAACCTTGCTGAATGGTACCTGGCCCCTGCACTCATGGGTCTCATGAACAGAAAGGAAGTGGTAACAGCGTGATCATCAAACCGTGACAGGCCGGAGTAGTCAGGGCCAGGATGGAGGGTGAGGCACAGGCAGAGGGGTCAAGGCCAGGATCTGGGGGAAGCATGGGGAACGGGATCAGAGCTGGGATGGGGGAAGGCTAGAGGACTCTGGGGGTTCAGAGGAGGTGTCTGACCCAGCCTAAGAAGGGGTCAGGGAGAGAATGCAAGAGGAAGTGACAGAGCCTTGGATACATGGGCCAGGTCTTTACTCTCAAAGAGCTCCCAATTTACAAAGAGATGCCCTTCCTGAATAATCTGAAAAGAAGGCTGCAGGGTGTGTGACAGGAGCAGTTAAAGCTAGCAGTGTTTATTGAGCACTTACTGTGTGCTTGGCACCATCTGAGCACCTCACAGATGAATGCCACTGAATCCTCTCAAAATTCCTTTGATAGTACTTCCATTCATGGTGGCACATCCTAGGTGCCCAGTGAATTGTAGCTGTTCTTACCGCCTCCCGTCTATAGCTAAGGGAGTGGAGGCACAGAGAGGCCCATCGCCTTACCCGAGATCACACAGCCTGTAGCTGGCAGAGCTGGGGTGTGGAACCAGGCTGTCTGTCTCCACTACCCACACGCCTTACCACTCTTCCATCACACCTGTTGTCTCCCAGGGAAGGGAGATGACATGAGGGGGGAGTGAGGAGGGGTAGGGACTGTGAGGCAGGGGCATGGCTGCAACAGAGCCAGTGAAGGGGAGAGTGTTGGGTGGTGAGGCCAGGGGGCTGATGCTATCAGATCAAGTGGGGCCCCGGGGCCCTGATGGGGCCTCTGCTGTCCCCCTGAGTGAGATGGGGTCCTGGTAGGGTCCCAGATGTGCAAGGGTAGGGTCAGGAGAACAGGGAGGAGGCTCTGCCATGGTCTAGGCAGGAGGTAACACCAGACAGGAGCAGGTGGGGTGAGAAGCCTGGAACAACTGAAGGGCAGTAATGAGTCCCTGCAGGGAGGTGTTCTGCCAGGAGACCTGCGGGCTATGGGCCTGGCCAGGCTGTCCTCAAGTCTTGTCTGATCCTGCCCTGTGTCCCCCCAGCCTTCCTACTGTGGGACCCTTCCAAGGTGCCCCCAAGACTGCAGGATGTGACCGATGACCATGTCCGGATGCACAAGGTACTGCAGCAGTCGGGCCTGAAGTACGTGGCCGTGATGCCACCACATATAGGTGAGTGGACAGAGAGCCAACTGCAGGTCATCACCAGCCAGCTCCCTCCAGTCCTCTGGGGACATTAGCTGGGCCTTCCCTGTTGTTCAGTCGCTCAGTCGTGTCCAACTCTCTGTGACCCCATGGACTGCAGCACACCAGGCTTCCCTGTCCTTCAAACTCATTTGCTCAAGCTCATGTGATGTCATCCAACCATCTCATCCTCTGTCATCCCCTTCTCCTCCTGCCTTCAATCTTTCCCAGCATCACGGTCTTTTCCATGAGTTGGCTCTTCACATCAGGTGGCCAAAGGATTGGCACTTCAGCTTCAGCATCCGTCCTTCCAGTGAATATTCAGAGCTGATTTCCTTTAGGATTGACTGGTTTGATCTCCTTGCAGTCCAAGAGATTCTCAAAAGTCTGCTCCAACACCAGAGTTCAAAAGCATCAATCAACTCTTTGGTGCTCAGCCTTCTTTATGGTCCAACTCTCACATCTGTACATGACTACTGGTAAAACCATAGCTTTGACTATACAGCTTTGTCGACAAAGTGATGTCTCTGCTTTTTAATATGCTGTCTAGGTTTATTGAAATTGCAGTCTCTCAGGACTTCTTCCACTGTACTCTCTTTATTAGAAGGAAGTTATACTGAGGCTCCTCCACATTCAAGAGATGGGGACTTATGCTTCACGTCGGTTCTTTGTTTTTAAAACCCATGTATTTATTTGGCCACGCTGTACATCTTGTGGGATCTTAGTTACTCTGAAAGTGAAAGAAAGTGTTAATGCTCAGTCATGTCCGACTCTTTGCAACCCCATGGACTGTAGGTGCCAGGCTCCCTTGTCCATAGAATTCTCCAAGCAGGAATGCTGGAGTGGGTTGCCATTCCCTTCTCCAGGGGGATCTTCCCGATCCAGGGATCAAAACCGGGTCTCCTGCAATGCAGGCAGATTCTTTACTGTTTGAGCCTCTGCCAGAGATCAAACTCCTGCCCTCAGCAGTGGAAATGCAAAGTGGTCACCCTGGACCACCAGGGAATTCCCTTGTTTTTTAATCTTATTTAGTGTGTGTCTCCCTCACTGGAATTGTGAAGTATAAAGCTTTGTTTGAAGGCACGGATTTTGTCTTGTTTTGATTACTGCTGTGTTCCTAGTGCCTAGATAGGGCTTGGCTCAGTTGCTCAGTCCTATCCTACTCTTGGCTCAGTCTGTCTGACTCTTGGGACCCCATGGACTGTAGCCCACCAGTCTCCTCCATCCATGAGATTCTCCAGCCAAGAATACTGGAGTGGGTTGCCATGCTCTCCTCCAGGGGATCTTTCCAACCCAGGGGTCGAACCCCCATCTCCTGTGTTTCTGGCATAGCAGGCGGATTCTTTTCCGCTGAGCCATTGGCGAAGCATTTGGTTTGTAATAAGTGCTCAGTAAATATTTGTCGAATGAACTAATACCAGGGGAGATGCCTTGCTTCCAGGTGGTGCTGTGGAGGGAACCACACCCTCTTTACCCCTCCCGGGTGTGGAATTCACATTGAGAGACCCAAAGTCAGAGGGAGAGATTCGTTCACTTACAAATGTCTCTTTGCACAGGAGGTGTGCACCTGGCCAGCATTACAAGTACCAGTGGGAATTCCCGGGGAGCCCAGTGGTTAGGACGCCAGGCTTTCACTGGCTTTGACTACCCAGGGCCCAGAGTTTGATCCCTGGTTGGGGAACTAAAATCCCACAAGCTGCGTGTTGAGGCCAAAACAATAAAACAAGTATCACTGACATAGTCTCTGATCTCATGAGGCTTCCATTTCTAGCAGGGGAAACAAAAGAACGATGTGAGTCGCTCAGTCACATCCAAGTCTTTGGAACCGCACGGACTGTAGCCCACCAGGTTCCTCTGTCCATGGAATTCTCCAGGGGATCTTCTCAACCCTGGGAGTGAACCCAGGTTTCCTGCATTGCTAGCAGATTCTTTACCATCTGAGCCACCAGGGAAATCCAAACGAAAGATAGATGATCCATATTACTGTTGAGTGGTGCTATGCTGAATGAAGAAACATACGTTAATAGTTCAGTGAAGAGAGTAATGGGGTGCTGCTTAGAGCAGAGGCTTTCTAAGGACATGGCTTCATGCCCTGAGGGAGGGAACCAGGTGAGTGTCTAAGGTGAGTGGGGACATTCTGGGATAAGGGAACAGCAGTGCCCAGGCCTGAGTCGGGAACTGTTATCTCCTTCCTGTTTGCCTGCCTGCTGGATGAGCAGTTCTGTGCCCGGGCCCTTCTGCCTGGAGGAGGAGGAGGCTTGTATACCACCCTCCAGAGGTTCAGGTAAGCTTCGATGTTGAGGTTCAGTTCAGGGACCCTGTTGGATGAGAATCCTGAGGTGTGAATCAGTGGTGAGGCTGCATGCTGGAGAAGCGAAAGAGAGCGCCAGCTCCAGTGCTGTGCAGACTTCAGGCCTGTGACCTCTGAGCCTCAGTTTCCTCATCTCCAAACGGGCTCATATTACTTCTTGACCTCCCAGGTTTAAAGCGAATATTCGGAGAGATTAAGCCTAAAAATTCCTTAACACGAAGTTGTTGGGGGGGGTTTTTTAGTTCTTTTTCTGTGTGAATATGAAAACTTTGAAACCTCCAGAAAAGTTAAGGCAATTCAAGGTTTAAGAATTACCCATAAACCCTTCATCTGGGTTCACTTGTTAACATTTTGGCTTGTTTCTTTTCCCCATCTATCTGCTTATCATTTATGCATGCCACTAATGGGTATGTGTGTTTATGTGAATACAAGTGTAGGGGCTTCCCAGGTGGTGCCAGTCGTAAAGAATCCACCTGCCAACGCAGGCAGATGTAAAGAGACATGAGTTTGATCCCTGGGTTGGGAAGATTCCCCTGAAAGAGGGTATGGCAACCCACGCCAGCATTCTTGCCTGGAGAATTCCATGGACAGAGGAGTCTGGTGGGCTACAATCCACGGGGCTGCAAAGAATTGGACACGACTTAAATGACCTAGCACACAATGTACATGTGTGATTATGTGAATATATATGTAGTGTATATACATACATTTTTAAAAATGTGTGTGTCTACATTGGCACACTGTACTCCTAGAACCTCTTCGTGGGCATCTTCCAAGAAGAAGTATTTGGAAACAAACCCCAGTACGGTTACTGCACTAAGGGAATTGACATTCACTCTATCACATCATTTAGTATCCACTCCGTACTCAGACATACCCAACTGCCAAAAAATGTCTTCCAGCCTTCCCCTCCCCTCAAAATCAGGATCCAATCCAGGATCATGTGTTGCGTTTAGTTGCCATGTCACCTCCAGTCTGGAACAATCCTCCATATCATTTTTTTAAAATTATTTTTTAACATGAAACATAACAGGCAAGGTGTCTTTTCTTTTTACATATATATCCATTCTTTTATTTTTAACTTTATTTTTAATTGAAGGATAATTGCTTTACAATATTGGTTTGATTTCTGCCATACATCAACATGAATTAGCCATGGGCGTACATATGTCCCCTCCCTCTTGAATCCATTCTTTTTAATATTAGTTTCTATTATGGTTTATCCCAGGACATTGACTGTAGTTCCCTGTGCTAAATAGTAGGATCTTGTTGTCTCAGATATCTTTTGAAATATTCCACATTCTGGATTTCTGTCATTACAGAAATTTCTGTCTTACAGACTAAAATTGAATATTTTTGGCGGGAATGTTGTGACAGCATATGTTTCTTTCCTCTTTTTTTTCCCTTCATTTATTTATTTGGCTGCTCTGGATCTTCCTTTCTGTGACCTGGCTTTCTCTAGTTGCAGCAGGGGGAGGTACTCTTCGGTGCTTGCGCTTCTTACTGCAGGGGCTTCTCTCGTTGCGGAGCACGGGCTCTAGGCTTTCAGGCTCCGTAGTTGTGCCCATGCGCTTAGTTGCTCTGAGATGTGTGGGATCTTCCCGGACCAGGGATTGAACCCGAGTTCCCTGCATGGACAAGCAGATTCTGAACCAGTGGACAACCAGGGAAGCCCAGCTCTTATACCATCTTCTACCGTCTTGTCTAGGCACTCTGTAGACACCCTGGGATGTCATTGGCGTGATCACAAGTTGGGGGAGAGGAAAGGTCATCCGCTTTACCTGGCCTCTCTGTCTTTACCTCGCAGGAGACCACCCGTTGACTGGGGCCTACACAGTGACCCTGGATGGACGAGGGCCCTCAAGGGTCATCTCCAAACACGACCTGGGCCACTTCATGCTGCGCTGCCTCACCACCGATGAGTACGACGGGCACACCACCTACCCCTCCCATGTGTATGAATAGGGCTCTGGCCCTGTCCCGGGAAGACAGCATCCTGTGAAACAGAACAAAGGAAGGGGGCAATAAATCTAGAGCCAAGAGCTTCAGATTACTCTAGAGGATCCACATCTATCTGCATGCTCAGTGTATCTGTCTGCCTCTGTGAGATTTTCTGGGTATTCATTCATTCATTTCCTCTCTTGGTTCTGTGCCAGGGACCCAGTGGTGACTGTGGACGTAGCGGTGATGCTGCCCGCACAGATCTCACAGTCCAGTGGGGAGGACAGTCTTGCCCCTGACAGCGACAACACAGACCGGCCAGAACTCTGATGGAGGAAGCACACAGGGCCGAGGGACCCAGCTGGAGGTGCAGACAGTGTTCTGTGGAAGAGCAGATGTCCTGCCTGAAACCTGATTTAGTGAGAATGAGCCAGGAGAAGGTTCTAAGACATGACATTCTAGGTAGAAGATACCACTTGAGCCAGGCAACTGAATAGCACATGGCGCCTTTGAAGAACTCAGATCTATCCCCTACAGTTAATAACACTTTGCTTGGAGGAGAGGGCTTTCTTGGTGGCTTAGATGATAAAGAATCCACCTGCAATGCAGGAGACCCAGGTTCCATCCCTGGCTTGGGAAGATCCCCCGGAGAAGGGAATGGCAACCCGCTCCGGTATTGCCTGGAGAATCCCATGGACAGAGGAGCCTGGTGGGCTACAGTCCATGGGGTTGCAAAGAGTCGGACACCACTGAGTGACAAACACTTTCATTTTCGTTTGGAGGAGAAGAGCGATCAGCCCCAAGAGGGGCTGTTCAAAGGACACGAAGCTGTTCAGAATCATTGTAAAAAGTCTAAATTTCAGTCTAAGGTGTTGTGCAATGAGTGGAGCAGGGGAGATGCAGGGAGGGGGGCACATTCAGATTTGTATTTTACAAAGCTTTCCTTGGCAACTGTGTGAAGATGGATCAGAGGATGAAAGAGCAGAGGCTGGAAACCCAGGTGCCCAGAGGTAGAGAAGGGAGAGTGGGTGGGAGAGAGTCTTGAGTGGACAGTTCTCTGGAGAGGGGAAGGATACATCTAGGAAGAAGCCTGGGGCTATATGCTGGAGATGGGGTTCTAGCAGTGTCACCCTATGAAGGGAACCCTGGAGGGGCAAGTTTGAGAGGAGGAAGGGGAAGAATTGTACCCCCCTCCCTTCCTAAACATGTCCCTCTTTGGAATCTATTCTCCCCAACCTTTGTTCCCCAGAGACACCTCTCCCAGGCCTGAGCAAGACATTCCCCTCTCCCTACCTCCAGCCCCTTCCCACCAAACTCCCAAATCCCTCTCCGTCCATACCCCACCCCCAATCCATTCCAATCCTGCACTCTGCAAACAGATGGACAACTTAGTTAACACAGTCCAGCCGGCGGGAGAACTGGCCTGAGGAGACTTAAACCTTCCTTCCCAGGGGTGGCCTGGAGAAAACTTCCCTTGGTGAGAACGCATAGGGGTGGGGCAAGGCTGGGTCAGGCTTTCGCAGCACCAGCACCATTCTATTTCTGCCCTCATCTCTTTCAATCACGTTGTCCAGGCATTTTACAAACTTTCACTGGGTACCTGCTTGGTGTCCAGCCTTGTGGGAGGTGATGCTGTGGCCCAAGCAGTGGGAGCCTGAGATAACCTTGGTATATCAGAGGGTCCACAGTCTAGACAGTGACAGCCCACAGCCAAGATGCAGTGGCAGGAGCAGAAGAGTCAGAGCTGGGATGGGGAAAACAACACAGGACACCAAGGGAGCCCAGAAAAGGCCCAACCCATCCTGGAGCTTCAAGGAGGGCTTCTGAGGGAAGGAATCCTTTGGAATGAGTTTCTGGTGAGAATTTTGGGTTCTGGGGAATGAGGGTGTGTTTTCAGAATGGGGACGCAAGTTTAAAGATCCAGAGGCCTCTTTTCTCCCCTTCCATTTTTGAGTACTTGCTATGTATCAGCGGAGAAGGCAACGGCACCCCACTCCAGTACTCTTGCTTGGAAAATCCCATGGATGGAGGAGCCTGGTAGGCTGCAGTCTATGGGGTCGCGAAGCCTGGACACGACTGAGCGACTTCACTTTCACTTTTCACTTTAATGCATTGGAGAAGGAAATGGCAACCCACTCCAGTGTTCTTGCCTGGAGAATCCCAGGGACGGCGGAGCCTGGTGGGCTGCCGTCTATGGGGTCGCACAGACTAGGACACGACTGAAGCGACGCAGCAGCAGCAGCAGCTATGTATCTGGGATTGTTGTAGGCACTGTGGATAAAGCAGGGAAGAAAACAGAATCTCTGTGTTCTTGGTGGTGGAGTGCACTTGGAGCCATTTTAGAAATACAGCAAGTCAAGGAGTGTGGCAGGATTTTAGCGAGCAAGCAGGAGTTTGTATCTGGCCAGACCTGAAGGGCTTTGAGACAAAAATGAGATTGAACTTTGTACCCAGGACAGTGGGGAGCCATAGGCTAGTCTCCAGCAGCAGACGTGCCACCCTGAGAGCGGAAAGACGGGGCATTAGGAAGACGTATGAGGCACCACCAGAAGACAGGCGGGAGAAGTCCTTATAAGAAGAAGGCTTCGGGTAAATTGTGAGGGGCAGGACAGGGGAGGCGAGGGGCGGGGCTGCGATCGCCCAGGCAACATAGGCCGCGCCAAACTATTGGCTGATCGTCAATGCGTCATCCTCCCCGCGGCTTCCGCCCTCCTGAATCCAATGGGCGCGGCCTCAGCGAGACATTCAGCCCCTCCCGCCCCGAAAGCGGGGTGGAGTGGGGAGTGCCAGACAGTTCTTGCTTCGCGACGCGGTCCTGGCCTGGTATAAAGGGATAGCAGAGAGCAAAGATGACAGTGTTGGAGTGAAGATAGTAGCTAAGTTAAAGGAAAGTGCGTTGATGTGCCCTCCACTCTGTAGAGACGTGGCCCCGGCCGGCTAGTCGGAATCCTTTAATTGGTCCGCGAAGCAAAGGAGGGGAGAGCGGGTGGGGCGTCTCCTGGCGACTAGCTGGTGGCCCCGCCCAGCAATCCGCGCCCCGCGGCCGGCAGGACTCCAGCCAATCGTGACTCGCGGCTCGGCTCCCGGGTGGAGCTGGGTGGGCCTGAGACCAGGGTGAGAGGCCCGGGGGAAGTGAACCAGGCCCCTACCCAACGCTGGAGGGTCGCTAAGCCGCGGGCGTTCCCGGAGGTGGTGGTTGCGAACCTGGCAGCTGAGGTGAGGTGTGGCTACCTGGCTTGGGATCTGCCTTAAGTTGAGGGAGGTGGAGGCGCTCTCTCGAGAGTTGTGGAGGCGGGGTATGAGCGAGAGTAGGGGGCGCAGATTCAGGGTGATAATAGGGGTTGGAGAGAGGATTTAGGGACGGGGGTTTCCAGATCCTTGCACGGAAGGCAGAGTTTTGGGGGTGGGGGGCAAAATCTTCCAAGTGGAGGAAGTTTGAAGCTGGGAGATAGTGTGTTTGGAGAAGCGAGAAAACTAGAGAAGGAAATTTTGGGGTAGGAAACTAAACATTAGGACAGTCTGGGACAGGTTATATTCGGGGCTCTAGTGTTTAGGGAAAGGTGTGAGGGGCTGGGCTGGGATCCCGGACCTTTGGAGAAGCGAGAGAAGTAGGGGCAAGGACTCTGGGGTCTCCCAGACGCAGAGTCGGAGAGCGGGTTCTGGGGAGAGTTCCCTGTCGGGTCTTAGAAGTCAGTGGGAGACTGGAGGTGAAGTCGAAAAGCGTTTGAAAGACGGGAGAATAGAGGAACGTTGACGGGAGACGGTCTCGTAACTGAGATACTTAGTGTCCCGAACGGAGTGAATCGGAGCGCATTTGTTTGAGCATTGTGGCTGGGGTCCTGGGTCTCTGGGCCCGAGAGCAGCCTGAGTGAAGAATCCAGGACCTTCTGCGGTTCCAAAGGACCGGGAGAAAGCAGTTTTAGAGCCAAAGTCTGGAGTGGGGGAGGGGTGTTCAGGGCGTGGAGCTCAGACCCGCAGCCCAGGAGGCAGCGGAGGGCGGGGCTTGGCAATCGCCAGGCAGCTGGACGTCCGGGTTCCCTTCCCCCACGTACACTGGGCCACTGTGCGCATGCCCCGGTGGGGGGCAGGGCGGGGAAGGCTAGTCCCTGCGGCCTGCGGAGCCCTCCGGGGGTTGTAGTGCTTGCTCAACGTCAGTTCGTGTACCTGATGGCTATTGGCCCACATTTCCCAGAAGCCCCTGGGCCAGATTGGGGCGTGTCTGAGTGCGGAAAGAGGAATCGTAGGGGGGCGGGGCCTGTAGAGGGCCGAGATCTGGTTGGATGGACTGGTGGGGGCGGGGCTTGGCGTGAATCAGTTCTAGCAAGTTTTCCTGTGAGGCTCGCCCAGGGGAAACCTGAAGGCCTCCGCGGAGGGAATGAGGGAGGCCGCATACCTTGTCATTGGGCACGCTCCCAGTCATGAGGGCATGGACAGAAGTAGCTTCCATGTGGAAAGAAGCGTCTTCACAGATAGGTGCCTTAACAGGGCTCCAGGTGACTGGAATGTAGGCACTCAAAAATATTTCATAAATAGCAGTTGACTCTCGTTCATTAAAGTGCGTGATGTCACATTACTTCCCAAGATCACACAACTGAGCAGTGTGAAAAGCAGGATTCAGACCCAGGATTCTCTGCTTCAAGGCCATAGCTCTGTGCTCAACACCTGTCTTGTATCTGTCACACTTGAAGAAAAGAGTATTGTCGAAAGAACAGCTTTAAGATTTAGGGGGACTTGAGTTAGGATCCTCATCTTGCATATGAGGAAATTTGAGTCTCAGGGAGTTAAACTCACTCAGGCAACACGGGCAAGTAAGTGGGATTCAAACCCTTTAAGTCCAGATTTTGGTGTGGGTTTTTTTTTTTTTAAATATTTTTATCTGTTTATTTGGCTGCATTGGGTCTTGGTTGAGGCATGTGGATCTTCTGTCTTCCTTGTGCCATGCAAACTTTTAGTTGCGACATTGGGATCTAGTTGCCTGACCAGGGATCAAACCTGGGCCCCCTACATTGGGAACATAAAGTCTTTGCCACTGGACCACCAGGAAAAGTCCTGAGATCTAATTTTCTTAATCACGTACATTGGCTTTTCTTCTTAGCCTTGTGGGACTCATACTATCTTCATTTTTAGATGCAGAAACTGAAGTTTGGATCATTACAAATCAATAATAGTCATACTAGAGATTCGGTATTTGAATTAGCCCTGCTCTGTCTTATTTGCCCCTCTTCTCTCCATAGGGCATCATGGTAGGAGGCTTGAAGAGGAAGCACTCAGATCTGGAGGAAGAAGAAGAGGATGAGAAGTGGGACTGGAGCCCAGCAGGCCTCCGGAGCTACCAGCAAGCCCTGCTCCGCATCTCCCTAGACAAAGTCCAGCGAAGCCTAGGCCCCCGAGCACCCAGCCTTCGCAGGCACGTGCTCATCCACAACACCCTCCAGCAGCTCCAAGCGGCGCTTTGCCTGACTCCTGCACCTGCCCTGCCCCCGGAGCCCCTCTTCCTGGGCGAGGAGGACTTCTCGCTGTCGGCAACCATTGGCTCTATTCTCCGGGAGCTGGAGACCTCCATGGATGAGACTGAGCCACCTCAGAATCCAGCAGCTCCCCCAAGCCCCCAGAATGAAGTGCTTTCCCAGCCCGATCCAGTCTTCTTAGAAGCTCTGAGCTCCCGGTACCTGGGGGACTCAAGCCTGGATGACTTCTTCCTGGACATTGACACATCCGCAGTGGAGAAGGAGCCTGCAGTGGCCCCACCAGAACCTCCTCACAACCTTTTCTGTGCCCCAGGGTCCTGGGAATGGAATGAACTAGATCACATCATGGAAATCATTCTGGGATCCTAAAACTTTGATGGGGGGCAGGGGAGGGCTCCTTCCTCATCCCAGTCTTGGTGGGATGACTCCCTGGATGCAATTTTGTGTGTGTGTGTGTGTGTGTGTGTGTGTGTGTGTGTTTTGATGGGGCCTCTAAGCAGTGGCCTCCTCTCCTCCCACTTCAGGGTTCCACAAATTGTCTTGCATGTGTGTGTGTGTCTGGTTATCTCAGCCTTCTGTGAAGGTGGGTCTTCCTGAATTAATTTATCTCTTCCAAATGCCTTAATGAGACTGTTTCCGGGAGTCTGATTTCCCACTTCCACATTTCTTCTGCCTTTTCCTCTAGTTCTGACTCCCCTTGTGTCACTGGGGCCTCAGGGAAGATAAGCTGGGCCTGTCAAAGGATGACAGGGAAGTGCTACCTGGTTGCTATGGAAACCCAGCCTCTGCCTCATGGCACCTCCAGGTAGTGGGAGAGGCTGGCCTCCTCCCCCAGGCTGAACCCTACCTCCTTCACAGGACCCCAGTCCCAGCAGCCTCCTGATTCATGACCAGGCCGGACCACGTGCAATAGGGTGGAAACCAAACTGCTCCATGCCGCATTATTTAAAAGAAAAGCGGGTTTTGTGGTGTTTTTGTTTGTTTGTTTGTAATAATTTTTTTTTTAAATAAAAGTATTTTGGAAGGGGTGATGTTGCCTAAAGTTTTTTTGTAGGTCAGTGGGAGGGACCTGGTATCCTTAGGGGCATGTACCCCTTCCCAGTCAAAGTTGGGGTAGGTATATTATTAGATACAATATTTATTGAATGTTAAGACCACTAACATTATTGAACACTAAGAGCGCTGTTCTACCTACTTTATTTGAATTAAGTCATCTCCTCCTCATGATTATACTGAAATAGATAACTGTTACCACATTTTACATAAGAGAAGGTTAAGGTTCAGAAAGGTCAAGTCACTTGCTCAGGAAGAGTGAGGACCAAACTAGGAAGAGTAAGGACCAAGGAGCTAGAACTCAAATTCAGGCTACCTCCAGAGCCTTCTTAACTATTATATTCATCGCTTCTTTGTAGATTTAGACTCCCCAGCCACATGGTGGACACAGGAAGGAGAAATTAGGTCACATGAATTAACATGTCAAAGGATAGGGCTCTCTGACACAAAAAGTCAGCCCTTTGAGACTTCCCTGCCTGTCCAGAGGCTAAGACTGTGCTTGCAAGGCAGGGGACTCAGGTTCAAGACCAGATCAGAGAACTAGATCCCACATACCACAACTAAGAGTTCAGTGCTGTAACTACAGATGCTGCATGCCACAACTAAGACTTGTCACAGCCAGATAGATAAAAAATTTTTAATGGAAAAACAAAATCAGCCCTTTTATTTTGTAGGAAATGTGCTACAGAGGCCCAGAGGAGAAAGAAAATGCTCAGAGATCCCCAGCACTAAGATCTTTCTACAAAACTGTTGGCTAGGAAGTACAGTCCAGGCTAAAGTTAATGGTTCCAGTGATTTATTTAGGAGGTGCAAGCCCAGGCTGGCAAGAGTAGGGGAAAAGAAGGGAGGCCAGGGAAGATGTGATGTATACTGCTGCACTGGCTAAGCCTCCACAGAGACCTTTGAAAACATGACAACAGGTAAGTTTATGCTGCATTTAGGGACTTTTCTGAAAAGGATACAAGGAGGAACCACTTGTGGTTGTAACATGCAGGGAAAGGAAGGGGATTTTTTTGCCTTTGCTTTCTGGCTCAAAGCCAGATTCTCACCTTGAGAGGCACTGCATCTAACTGAAAACAGCTGGGTAACTGACAGGTGGGTGCCAATCCAGAGAAAGAAAGGAGGTGGTCAAGGGGATCTCCAGAAGGCACATGCCCCTGTCTGACTCCAACTTAAACCTCTAGGTGACGTCTTGCTCACTCAATTGTGTCCTACTCTGCCACCCCATGGACACAGTCCTCCAGGCTGCTCTGTCCATGGGATTATCCCAACAAGAATACTGGAGTGGGTTGCCATTTCCTCTTCCAGGGGATCTTCCTGACCCAGAGACCAAACGCAATGGCAGCCAGGTTCTTTACCACTGAGCCATCGGGGAAACCCACACTCGGAATGAAACCCCAACCCACGCAAGGCCTGACAATCTTGCACCTAGCTTCCCTAGTTTTAGCTCTGATTCTCCTCCACTCCTCACACAACTTCAGTTGACCCCAGGGCTTTTGCACGTGCTGTTAACTGCCCAGAGGACACTTCTTGCATAAGTTCACCCATACAAATGTCTCCTTCTCAGAGAGGTCCATCCTGCCCTTCCTAGCTTAACGTGTCCAGGTGCACCTCCACCCCAACCCCATTTCACATTGTTTGAGTTTGTTAGTAGTACCTTGTGCTCAGTCACTCAGTCGTGTCCAACTCTTTGTGACCCTTTGGACTGTAGCCTGCCAGGCTCCTCTGTCCTTGGGGTTTTCCAGGCAAGAATTCTGGAGTGGGTTGCCATTTTCTCCTCCAGGGGATCTTCCCAACCCAGGGATGGAACCAGAGCCTTTTGCATCTCCTGCATTGCAGACAGATTCTTTACCACTGAGCAATCGAGGAAGTCCTAGTAGTACCTATCCAGTCTCAAGTTATTTATGTTATTTTTAAGGTTAGTCTCCTGGTCTGTTGAAGATATCTCTCAGAGGAAGGGGTTGGGTACTGCACAGAACTACCCTTGGCACAGGTGGGCACTCAAATTTTTTCTTTTTTCTATGTGCTGTTGTTGAGAAGATGAACTCTCAGTCTTGAGATAGCCAAAGTCCCTGCCACCTCTCTCGACTCACCTCCCCCACACCATTTTCTGATGCTCTTCAAACACACCATGTCCCACCCTCAACACCTGGAGTAGTATCTGCCTCACTGAGCGATCATGCAGGGTGTGTAAGAGGGCTCTTGCTGCACACCAAAGATTCCAATAATTGCTCAGATTTACTGAGTGCCTATGTGGACCTGGCACTCGTCCAAAAACATGAAGGAAATAGAGTTCCCACTCTCATAAAACATCATCGTGGGAGAGGCTGAAATATACACTGAAATAAACAGTAAAATGTAGTCTGTCAAGTAGTGACAAATGTTACAAAGAAAAAGCAAGAAAGTGATGGGGATGTTGCTATTTAGATGGGAGGCCAAAGAAGGCCTCACTGACAGGATGAAATTTGAGAGGGACCTGAAAGACCAGACGTGATCTTTGTGAATCTGTGGGGATACAATCCCTATAGCAGGAACAGCCAGTGCAAAGGCCCTGTGGTCAGAGCATTAGTTGAGTGTTTAAAGGACCATTTGGAGGTCAGTGGGATTTCCCAGGTGGAGCTAGTGGTAAAGAACCCATCTGCCAATGTAGGATATGTAAGAGACTCCGACTCAATCCCTGGGTTGGGAAGATCCCCTGGAGAAGGGCATGGCAACCCACTCCAGTATTCTTGCCTGGAGAATCCCATGGACAGAGGAGCTTGGTGGGCTACAGTGCATGGGGTAGCAAAAAGTCAGACACGACGGAATAACTTAGCGAGTATCCAGGTGCCTGGAGTAGAGAAAGCAAGGAGGAGAGTACTAGGAGACAGGATGATAGAGTTTGAGGGGGCAAGTCCTGTAGGGTGTTGTAGAGTCCCATAGGGAGGGCTAGAGCTTTACCTTGAGTGAGATGGAAGGCATGGCAGGGTATTGAGCTGTGCAGGAAGGAGACTCACTTTTTTTTCCCCCCCAATATTTATTTATTTAATTTATTTATTTGGCTGTGCATGTAGAGTCTTTAGTTGTGACACACCAGATCTTTTAGCTGCACCATGGGAACTCTTGATTCCAGCATGTTGGATCTAATTCCCTGACCAGGGATCGAACCCTGGCCACATGCATTGTGAGCAGGATGTCTTAGCTAAGAATCACCAGGAAGTCCCCAGACTCACTTTTACATGGACTCTCTTCGCCCTAAACTTAGTCGCTCAGTCCTGTCTGACTCTGCGACCCCATGGACTGTTGCCCGCCAGGCTCCTCTGTCCATGGGATTCTCCAGGCAAGAATATTGGAGTGGGTTGCTATACCCTCCTCCAGGGGATCTTCCCAAACCGAGGATTGATCCCAGGTCTCCCGCATTGTGGGCGGATTCTTTATTGTCTGAGCCACCAGGAAAGGCCAAAATCCCGCGTTGCAGGCAGATTCTTTATCCTCTGAGCCTCCAGGGAAGCCCCAAAATACAGGAGTGATGAGGAATCATGGAGTTTGTTAGGACCAAGGTGAGGCCAGTATGAGGAGCACCTCCACTTTCCAGGTGATCAAACTGCGGCTCAGAGAGGCCCAGCTACAACCGTCAGAAAACTGGCGAGAGAAGTGGAAGGGCTGGCCTCGTAGAGGGAATCGGGTCGCTGAGGGCAGAGTCCGCGTTCCGCAACCTGCCCCCCGCCTGGGTCCCGCGTTGGGGGATGGGCCTCGGGCACCTTGGTCCCTCGCACCTGCCCACTCTGCCTGGGAGCCGGGCCGGCGCCTCCTCTCTCCCCAGGGGCGGGGTGGAGCGGCCGGCTGGAGGCGGGGCGTTCCCCCGAACCCCCCAGCCCCTCTCCCTCCCCTGCTGGCGGAGGCTCCTCCCCAGGCCTGCCGGGACGGTGGCTCCGCTTCTGGTTTCATTTCCCGAGGCCCGGCCTCTGTCTGTTTCCCTCCCCCTAGCCCTTTGAATTTCTTCTCCACTTTCTGATTTCAGCTCTTCTGTCACCTCCTCAGGGAGGCTCTCCCGGACTACCCCGGCTGCAGGTACCTCTCTCCTAGCCTATTCTCCCGTCCTATTTGTGTGTGTGTGTGTTTAAGTCACTGAACAGAAGCAGAAAGTATCTTCCTCATTTAGTGATTTTCCAGGGTCTTCTCATCCCGCTCAATAAAAAACAAAGGTCCGCAGAGTGCTCTGAAGGGCCTGGAAACTTCTCTGACTTCCTCCCTGGCCGCAGTGACCGTACCTCAGGGCCTTGGCACTGGCCCTTTACTCTGATTGGAACGCTTCTTCCAGAGCTTTACCTCTCTCTCCCACTTCATCAAGTCTCTGCTCAATGGATGTCACCTCTTCAGAGAAACCCTCCACCACTTCTTTGTCCAAACTGCACGCCCTTTCATTACTCTTCCACTCTGCTTTTCCTTTTCACTTATCACCCTCTAAGATACTAAATCATTGCTTTATTCAGTTTACTGTCCACCTCCTGACATCAGGGATTTTTGTTTCTAATGTTCCAGCCATATCTTCAGTGCCTGGCACATGGAAAGTGCTCAATTCATTTGTTTTCATACTTCTTTTCTCTTTCCACTCCATCCATTCCCTGTTCCATGAGAAGAGAGACCCTGTGAGGCGTATCAAGTGCTGTGCCCCCATTGTCTACAACTGCCCACCACATATTAGGTGCTCAATAAACACACACTAATCAGATGCCTATGAGCTCTTCTTCTCTTTATGACCTGGAAAGAGCCACTTGGATGGAGACTCTGAGTCTCTTTTTTCCAGGCCAAAAAGATAATTATGTGAGTTTGCCTAACAGGGGCCTGGTTCTAATTAGCATTTTACCCTTCATTCATTTTGAAAAATTTCAAGCACAAAAAAAAAAATGAAAGAAAAAAAAGTATGTCTTCTGAGCACTTGAATACCCTCTCACCTAGATTTAGTTGTTAACATTCTGTTTCCTTTATTTGAATATGTGTATGTATATGTGTCTGTTTTTTTCTTTTGCTGAACCACTGGAGAGTATATTGCAGACATCTGAATGTTGTACCTCTAATAGCTCAGCAGGCATCTCTTAAGATTAAGGACGATCAACTACAAACCACAGTCCTATTTCACATGTGACAGAATTAAGAATTTCAGAATATCACCTAGTATCCAACCTATATTCAAATCTGCCCAATTTTCTCAAGAACACCCTTTGTAGAATTTACCACAAACTAGAGTCACTTTCACTTTTCACTTTCATGCATTGGAGAAGGAAACGGCAACCCGCTCCAGTATTCTTGCCTGGAGAATCCCAGGGATAGAGGAGCCTGGTGGGCTGCCGTCTATGGGGTCACACAGAGTCCGACACGACTGAAGCGACTTAGCAGCAGCAGCAGCAGCAGCAGAGTCTAAGGGAGGTTCACATGCCTATTTGGTTGTAACAAAGAAATTATACAGTATCTTTTATTCTGGAACATCCACCCCCTAACCTCACTAATCCCTTTCTGTGGTTTCTTGAAGTTGGATTTTTGGAAGAACAACCCAGCCTTGCTGTAGACTTCCCACACTGTGTATTTGTCTGACTGTTTTTGTGTTTAATATTGTCGCCCTCTGTTCCCTGTATGCTGAAGTTTGGGCCTAGACACTTGAGACTCACTTTATGAGATGTAACAGGGAAGCTCCACAACGAAGGTTGTGTACTGCCTAATGCATCACGTCAGGCACCACCCAGTGTCCGGGCATCCCGCTGCTGTGGATGCAAAGTTTCATTATATAGTTAAGGTGCTGAGCTCCTCCTCTTCCCATCATAAAAGGATATTTCCCCCTTTGCAGTTAGCAAGGAATTTGTGGGATGATGCTTTGGAAACTGTCGAGATCCTGTTCCCCATTAACTTTCACCCCAAAGGGTGAGCATCTATTGAAAATGGTTGTCTGAATCACGTAGTTGAGTTAGCATTTTTGATAGCTTACTTTGGTCAGAAGATTTATTCACAAACAGTTCTTCCCCTTAGCGAATGAGGAATTAGCAAATGAGGTATTTGAAGAAGGTAAGTCCCATTGTCAGTTTATCTGACGTGTATTAAACTCCTGTCCACGTGCACCCCACCGTGAATGTCTCCCCTTGAACTGAGCACCTGTGGTATTACTACAACAGCCATTACTAATGAAAAAAGACACCTAACACACCACTCAGCATTGTGCAGGAATTGTTTAATCCTCAAAACAATCCTCTGCGTCAGAGGCTATTTCTCTCATTTTAAAAATAAGTGAGAAAACCTAAAGAATTAAAGCACTTGGTCAAGGTCACACAGCTATTGTACTTACGGAATGGAGCCCAGGAAGGGACTCCAGTGCCATTCCACTCCCTACCCCTAACTCCTGTCTGTAATCACAGGACAGAGTCCAACTAGCCAGAATTTGCTTATATAGTGCTCTTACAGATAATACCTTACTTGAAGTTTCCCAACTCTCAAGAGGTAGGCAAAAAGATCCCCCTTTAACAGACTCTGTGGGCTCAAAAACCAGAATTTGAATCCAGGACTAAGCTGGCCTAGAGTGTAGACCTCTGTTGGGGCTGCTAGCGTAAGCTCAATTATTGGGTTTGACAAGTGCAGATGTGATGCAGATGTGGCCAGATGTGAGGGGGCCCACAGCTTGAGAGACAAAAACTCCACCGCGCCACCGTCCTACAGGGCCAAGAGCCACCCTATCTTCCTCCCTCCCTTCAAGCAGCCTCCCGGACATGCGCCCTAAAGACAACTCGCCTCTTTCTAGCCTGCTTTGTACAGGCTCCGCCCATCACCGTCTAGGACCAATCCCTGGGTGAAGGGTGGGGCTGCCACGGGAGTGGGCGGTAACTAAGGGGAGTCAGGAGCCGGGAGTCGTGAGCTGGAGTCAGAACTGCGTCTCTCAACCCAGGTGCCGGTTGCTGAAGCAGAGCGGGCGAGCAATGCTGCCGCCACCGCTTCCTGATTGGCTGCGGGTGGCTCCCTCTTCTTTCTGATTGGCAGCTGGTGAACTAGGTATGTAAATGAAGGGAAGAGGCCTGGGGAAAGAGGGGTACTGGCCGCGGGGTTCTTTGGCAGGTTCGATCCCCCGGTCCGGCAGGTGCGCGCCAGGGCTGCCCGGGATCGAGGCGCACGGGCCTCTCCGTGCCGCCCGCCCGGGCCTGGCGGGTGAATCACACCGCAGCCCGGGAAGGGGGCGGAGGCGCCGGCTCCCTGGCTCCGGCTGCGTGACTCACCCGCCCCCGCCGCCGCCGCCGCCGCTTCGGGAGGAGTAGCCTCCACTGCCTTCCGGAAGCGAGCGGAGGCCGAGAGGGCAGAACGGCCCTCCGGGGATCCCGGCCCGCACGGTCCCTGGTGGCAAGCAGAAATGACCACGTCCCGCGGGGCACTGTAAAGAGTCCTGGGGTCTGGAGAGTCGGAATCCCCGGGGAAAGCCGGCCTGGCTCCGCCAGGGGGCGCCGGGGCCAGAGGGGCGGAGTCGGGAGTGGGGGCTGAATTCCTGCGGTTCCGGACTCTCGGATTTGCTGGGAAGGAGGCGAGGACCCAGTTTTGAGTAGTGTGAGGGGGTCACTCTTGAAGTTCTCCTGGGCAAGGATCTGGGTACTATACCCTACAGGCTGCCTGGCTTAAAAAAAGCAGGTTGGGTCAGGGGCACCCACCCCGGGGAAAGTGTGGGTCTTCAAACTTCTCTCCGTGACCCCCGTGCCCATCAGGATTTTCCGGCAAGCTTTGTCCACGCTGTCTCTCAAATAAATCCTGAAGCGACCATCTTCCTTCCATGCCCACTGCCACCTTATGCTCCCAAGTCACCGTCTTCGCCTACCCCAAAGACTGCAGTAGCCTCCGAAAGGATCTCAGGGCCGCTCTCCCCTCCCCTCCTCGCTCCCCCTTCCTCTTAGCAGCCAAGGGGATCTTCTGGAAACCTAATCAGTCCACAACACCACTGTCCTCCCTGCTCAAACCCCTTCAGTGGCTTCCCACCACACCCCCCAATAAAATCCAAGCTCCTTGCCTCTGCCTACTCTCGAACCCCCACATCCTCCGTACTCCACCCTCAACCCCCAACCCCCGCACTGACTACAGAGTCCTTTTTCAGCTCAGATTCATCCAGTCTCTAGGCTTTTCTTTGCCTTTGCTGTTCTTTATTCCCAGAATGCCTTCCCCCTGGTTCTTCCATGGCTGATTCTTTCTCGTACTTGAGGGCTCATTTCAGATGTCACCTCCTCAGGGGAGCCTTCCCTGACCACTCTCCAGAAACTTTTAGCATCTTCCTAGCACCATCCGTACATTTCTTGTGTTTGTTTATTGTCTGATGCTATTAGTAGACACTCAGTAAATATTAGATTAAACCATGTGAAACAACTGCTTTTGTAGGTTTTAAAAAAAAAGTTGAATATTGGACATTTCACACTGGACACTTCATGTTAGCCATTTCACATAGTTCATTGAAGAAATAGATAATAGTTATTATCAATAGTACTTATTTACAGGAGTAATTGCTGTGTACCAGACACTGTCCAAAGTGCTTTTTAAAATCTCATTTATTCCTTAAAACAACTCTAGGAAGTAGATACAATTATCATCAATGTCTTAAAGCTTCCCCAAGAAAACGTAGGCTCAGAGAGGTTAAGTGCTTTGCCCAAGATCACACAGCAATGGTCAGAACTTCACACTGGCTTTCCATAACTGAATGACTCTTCCCACAGATGATGCTGAGCAAGGGCCTGAAGCGAAAGCGGGAGGAGGAGGAGGAGGAGGAGAAGGAAACCCTGGCAGTGGACGCCTGGTGGCTGGATCCCAGCCACTCAGCAGTAGCTCAGGCACCCCCAGCCGTGGCCTCCAGTTCTCTCTTTGACCTTTCGGTGCTCAAGCTCCATCACAGCCTGCGGCAGAGTGAGCCGGACCTGCGGCACCTGGTGCTGGTAGTGAACACACTGCGGCGAATCCAGGCATCCATGGCACCCACGGCTGCCCTGCCACCTGTGCCCACCCCACCTACAGCCCCCAGCGTGGCTGACAACCTGCTGGCCAGCTCTGATGCTGCCCTCTCAGCCTCCATGGCCAGCCTTCTGGAGGACCTCAGCCATATTGAGGGCCTGAGCCAGGCCCCACAGCCCCTGGTAGATGAGGGGCCACTAGGCCGCCCTGCCGGGGGAGCCTCACCCAGCCTGGGCGCCTTGGACCTGCTGGGCCCAGCCACTGGCTGTCTGCTGGACGATGGGCTCGAGGGCCTGTTTGAGGACATTGACACGTCCATGTATGACAGTGAACTCTGGGCACCAGTCTCTGAGGGCCACAAATCCAGCCCTGAAGATGGACCAGGCAAGGAGGTAGGTCCAGATCTGGACGAGGCTGAGCTGGACTACCTCATGGACGTGCTGGTGGGCACACAGGCGCTGGAGCGACCACCGGGGCCAGGGCGTTGACCCCTCTGGGCCGGGATGTTGATCTGATGTCCAAACTGAGCCTGCTGGCTGGACCAACTCTCCTTGGAAAGACACAGCTGGCTTCCCTTGAGAGGGGCTTTGGAGAGAAAGAATCCAGTCCCGGGCAACTTCACCTCCATCCTCTTGTCTCTGACTGATGGGGAGGGGAGTCTGGGATTGGCCCTTGTGATGAAATGACAGGGCCTGGTGGCTGGAATGTGATTGGACTAGGTCCTGTGCTGAATCCCTGGAGGCACAGCCTGGTATACATTTGCGTCGATGGGGGAAGAGACCCCAACCTGTTTTTTGAAATTAAAGCCAGTCCTGGAAAGTCTGAAGTGTGTGTACTGCTTTGTTTCTGGGCCAAGGCACTGGTGAGGGTGGTAGAAAACCTCTAGCATTTATCAAGCGAGGACTGTGCACGCAGCAAGTTCTAAGCACTTGACGTGTGCTGATTTAATCCTCATAACAAGATGGGCATGTCATTATCCTCATTTTACAGTTGAGAAAACTGAGGATCCAAGAAGTCAACTCTTAGGGAGATAAGTTTCAAACTTTACTGTTTTTTGGTCTGAGAAGCAGACCAATTAGGTCTGGAAACTGGCTCTCTAGAAAACTTCTGGAATATACTCAGTCAGGTCTCCCCATGTGCCTGTGTGTGTACCTAATGGTGGTGGGTGGTGGTGGAGGAGGAGGAGCCCCAGGCCACTGTTGAAAAATGAAATCTAGACCTTGCCTGGAGTCTACCTGCGTGTCTTGGAGTTGGGGGTGCAGAAGGAGCTTTCAGAATGAACCAGAAATAAAAGCACAAAGCTGAAGGCTGGATGCAGCCTCTCCTCTGAGCGCAGAGAACCAGTTCTCTGGGAAAATGGTGAAAGAAAGACTCCAGGAAGTTTTAAACAAAATCCACTCCGGGTCTCAAATCTCTCTTTGGGCTAGGGATAAGGCAGCTTCCGGAAGCCGATTCCGAAATAAAGCCACTAAGTGTGGTGGCTTGACAGAAAGAACGGCAAGGGATCCTGCTTTCGTTCTAGAAGAAACTCGGAGCCCCAGCGGGCTGGGGCCACCTGCCTGACAGGCCTGTGCGATAGGGCCGGCCTGAGCGCCGGGTGTCTGCGCCGCCCCCGCCGTCCAGCCGCATTCCTGGCCCGGCTGGGAGGGGCCGCACACTCAGAGGCCTGGCACGGGACCCAGGCGGCGTCCTTCCTGGCGGCCGTGGGGGCAGGGCCGCGCCCGGGGTACCGGAGGGGGGAGGGGCACGGGGAACGCGGCATCGGGGGAGGGCGGAGGCAGGCGGGGGAGGGGCGCAGGGTGACCTGCGCGGACTGGCTGGGCCTCGGATGCGGGAAGCCCCGGCAAAGGGACACTTCAAATCGTGGGGCCCGGGTGCCTCCACTCTGGCCGGAAGCTACGGGGAGGCTGAAGCTGGGGTGGAAACGGAGGAAGGGTGGGGGGGAGAGGGAGGGGGAGAGGCGGGCAGCTTCGGCCGGGCCTGCGGGCCTGGAAGGGGCGGGCACAGGGGAGCTTCCTGGAGGAGCGGAGGAAGTCGTGCCCATTTCTGGAAGTGGATGGGGTGGCCCCGGGAGGGGAGTGGAAATGCCCCAAAGGGAGCTGGTGCCCTAGTTCAGGGTCTTCCGGGTGCCTGACTCCAACACCTGGGGGCTCCAGCCCCTGGGCAGTGGGACTCAGATTTGATTTTGACCCAGACCCAGACCTTGCGGGTAGGCTAAGCTCAGCAATGCCCCCTGGTGCCCAGTCTGGGGGAGGGGGTCTGTCCTGTCACTACCTTAAGATTCCCTTGTGACCTGACCCGGGGTCAAGGAGTCCCCCTGTGTGGGGTCAGCAATGCCTTCTGTTTACAACACCTTGAGGACCTGTTTCTGATGGTGTCTCTGAGTGCCAGATTGGGGGATAATCTGTGATGCCTACTGACACAGACAGTTTGTCAACAATGGCCCCGTCTACCCCTGGGCCTGTTTGGTGACAGACGCTCCCCTCTTCCCAGTGTCCATTTACAGGTGTTCAGATCGTGCACTGCACACAGGCTCCGTTTTGAAGGGGCCACCACAAACGTCTCTGGCACCTGTACTTACATATTTACGAGGACAGTTTCTCAGTAGATGGAGATCAAGTGCCTTGGGGGAGGGGGCGTGCCTTTTGCACAAAAGCAGCGCAGGGACCGGATCAGTTCTGCTTCCATCCCCCTGCTGCCCTCAGGTTCTGACAGCTCGCGGCTGAGGGCCTGTGCTGCTCTCCCTGTGTCTGCCCCCTGCAGAAGGATTGTGCAGCTCCCTGGCTCTGGTGTGCCCCTCCGCCCTCAGACTCAACCCCAGGAAGCCAGGCTACCTCAGCTAGCAGATTCCAGGGCCCACACCATTCCGCGTAGAGCTGCCAGCCCTGCTGCTGTGGCCGCTTTTCACAGAGCCTCTGTGTGTTCCCACCACGACCCTCCCCAGGCCCGCTCCCTCCTTGGGCTTTCACAGGGACCCCCATCACACACACACACAACCTTCTCTCCTCCAGCACCTGGGAGAACTGTCCCTGGTCTCCTGCTTTCCCCTTCCCTCATTCAGGAAAGATTTACCGGTACCTACCCTACCAGGTGCCGGGCTGTATGTAAAAGGCAAATCTGACCGCATCTCTCCCACCCTCTGGGCCCCTCAGAATGTATCCCTCTCCTTGGGGATATGAACCCTGCCCTTTCCAAGGCTCACCTTCCACCTGGTCCCATTCATTCATTCAATGAACATTTTCTGGTCCCAGTGCAGAAGTCTAACGATGCTTCTGCTGTGCTGTGCTTAGTCACTCAGTCATGTCCAACTCTTTGCAACCCCATGGACTGCAGCCTGCCACGCTCCTCTGTCCATGGGGTTTCTCCAGGCAAGACTCCTGGAGTGGGTTGCCATGCCCTCCTCCAGGGAATCTTCCCAACCCAGGGATTGAACCCAGGTCTCCCACATTGCAGACAGGTTCTTTACCATCAGAGCCACCGAGGAAGCCCCTAATGGTAGCTTATTGGTCAATGATTATTGACCCAATAACCCCACTCCAGTACTCTTGCCTGGAAAATCCCATGGACAGAGGAGCCTGGTAGGCTGGAGTCCATGGGGTCGCTACTAGTCGGACACTACTGAGCGACTTCACTTTCACTTTTCACTTTGATGCATTGGAGAAGGAAATGGCAACCCACTCCAGTGTTCTTGCCTGGAGAATCTCAGGGATGGGGGAGCCTGGTGGGCTGCCGTCTATGGGGTCACACAGAGTGGGACACAACTTAAGTGACTTAGCAGCAAGCTGTACCGGGGGTCTTCCCTGGTGGTCCAGGGGTTAAGACTACATGCTTCTGTTGTGGCCAAAGTCTTGGTTTTCTCTGCCCACTGAAGCCGAGTAAAAGATACAGAGACAGAGTCTAGAGGAAATGGAAACGTATCTTTAATCCTCAGCCGGCAGAGGGGAGAAGTCAGTAGGCTCGTGCTTTGAGAACTGTGACCTTGAAGTCCAGATTCCCCTTCCAGGAAGAATCTGGGGAGTTATATAAGATGAGGGCTCACAGTCAGGGGTCAATGATGAGAAATGTATAAGGAACTTGTGTTCTTGCTCTTACATTCTTTCAGAAACAGTCATAGGCTGGCATCAGGTAGCCCAGTAATTGGGTCTGGCAGACGGGTAAGGTCCACTGTCTTTTCTGTGTGGTATTCTTTAATGCGAAAAGGGAAAAAACTATGAGGGGTGGTCTGTGAAGAGAGTGCTGTAAAGGTGAGCACCAGGTACAGAATGTAATTAGCACAAAGGATAATAGTTGCAAAATGTAGCTCCTGTGGAGTTAGGGGGCAGAAAAGCAAACTTAGTTACAAAATACAGATTAGAACAGTTACAGTAAAAATGAGGAGTGATCAGGCCTGCTTATTGTTCTCTATATTTGTTCTCAGGAAAGAAGAGAAGCACTCATTCCCCCTTTTTTTCCTTTTCACTGCAACACTTCCAATGCAGGGGACACAGGTTTATGCCCTGGTTGGGGAACTAAGATCACACATGCTGTGAGATGCAGTCAAAATTAAAAAAAAAAAAAAAAAAGGATTGTGTTAAAAGCCAGGCCACCTATATTTTGCCATTCTGTGGCTGTGTGACCCTAGGCAAGACACTCAACTTCTCTGGGCCTCAGAGTCCTCATCTATAAGCTGGGATAGTAAGTGTAGCCACCTTGAAGGGCTATTGTTCTGAGGGGAGAGTGTTCTAGGCAGAAGGATGCGCAAGGGTAAGGGAGTGAGGGACCCTACAACCTTTTCAGGGATCTGTAAGCTGCTGAGTTTTATTGGGAAGAAGGAGAAAGCAGTAAGGTAAGTGATGGAGCTGGAGGGGTTGGTAGGGACGAGGGCACACAGGCCCTGGATGGGAGACTTTACTCTGAAGGCACTAGGGTAAAGGAATCTAGGAATAAATGGATCTGTCTGGCTGCCTTGTGTACCAGGGGGTGGGAGGTGATACAGGAGGCCAGGAGCTGAGAGGGGAGGCCATAGAGGGACAGATCAGCCTTGGAGAGGGGAGGGGAGGGGAAGGCAGAGCTGCTACAGAGGACAGCCTGTAGGAGTGACGAGCTACAGTGGAGGACGGGCCTAGGATGAGATCCAGGGCTCTAGCCTGGGAACCTAGGGCTACTCTATGATGGTGACCAGGTCTGGGGTTGACATTGAGGCCAGAGAGGGACACCCTGTGGGTGCAAGGGACTAGGAGGACACTCAGGGGCAGGTATCCAGGCAGCGCCGCCCCCACCCCAAACCCCAGGGACTGGAGCTCAGTAGAGAGGGCAGGGGACAGGAGCAGGTGTAAAGGATGGGGGTGAGGGAGGTAGTTTCTCTGGGCTGCACTGGGTGGGACCTGACTCCTGCATGGCTCAGATGGGTGGGGAGAGGGTGATCCCTGAGTAGCGCCCTCCATGTCCTTCCCCAGCCCTGCAGGATGTCCTGTGTTTATGGAGGTGGCCTTGGCCGGAACTGGGACAGTGGTGCCACCCCCTGAACTCAACTTCCCATGGCCACCCCCTGCCCTGGGGGGAAGGAAAGGCAAGAGACAGAGAAAGAGAGACACAGAGAGACAAGGAATGAGGACAGAGACAGAGACACACAGAGAGAGAGACCTGTCACCACAGAAAACACAGCAGGGACTTCCCTGGTGCTCCAGTGTAAGCATCTGCTTTGCAGTGCAGGGGACGTGGGTTCAATCCCTGTTGGGGAAATTAAGATCCAACGTGCCGCAGACCAACTAAGCCCGTGCGCCCCAACTGCTGAGCCCGCACGCTCTGGTGCCCATGGGCCGCATCAAAAGACCCCGCATACCGCAACTGAGATGAAGATCCCATGCACTTCAGAGTTTGATACTGAAACTCCAACCAAGAATCTTAACTTATTTACTTAAACAACTGTGATATTTAGTGGAATATATGTAACTTTGTTCTGTATTTTCTAAGTCTCCTGTAAATGTGTTATCATATTTTCATAATTTAAAAAAATAAGATAAAAAGTAAAAAAAAAGATCTCATGTGCCTCAACTAAGATCAGATGCAGCTAAATAAACAGAGAAATATTAGGGGAAAAAAAACCTCCAGCAAACTAGGAAAGAAAGCTTTCTTTACCTGCTAAAGGGCAGCTACACAAAATATATAGCTAATGTTATATTTCATGACAGAGGACTGTGCTTGTCCCATAAAATCGGGGATGAGGAAGGTTATCTGCCCTCCGAGACATAGAGAGGGACTGGATAGCCTCTGTCTGTCTGTCTGTCTGTCTGTCGAGTACCAGCCTCCCTGTCTGTCGAGTACCAGCCTCCCTGTCTGCCGGAGTAGCAAGCAGTGAGTTTTCTTCCTGGTTCTAGCCTGGCCTGTTGGTAGATTCTTTCCACCCTCAGTTATTAAAACTCAGCTCTGGCTTTGTCCCTCCTGTAGGTGCCCGGGGCCGGTGGGACAAAGTCTGAGGCCCTCCTCATGGCCCTGCTGACTGTGGCCCATCCCTCAGCTTCCCTTTACTCTCACATTCACCGGTTTCTCAAAGGGGCCCTTTGCGTGGGATGTTCCCTCTACCTGAAACCCACTTTCATGTATCCACAACCCGCAGCTTGGCATGAACTCCTATGTGTCCTTCAGGTGCCAGCTTAAATGTTGCTGCCTCCAAGAAGCTCTCTCTGCCCTTTCTGATAGTATCAGAGTGTCAGAGCCCTCTTACAGACCTGGATCTTTTTCTCAGAGCACTTAGCTTAGTGTGTAATTGTACACTCGTTTCAATTATAGACTCATTTAGTTGCTCACTTCTTTGGTGTCTGCCACCCTTGGATTGAGAGTCCCGTGAGGGCACAGTGACTACTGTGTCCCCAGCATCTCCCAGCCCAGGGATGGATTGATTCCGAAGAAGTGTCTGCAAATAGCTGGTGAATACATGTATAAATGAGAAGGAGATGCACATGACAGGGCATATTGACCATAGAGACACAGCCATGAACAAGGACATGGTTCTTGGCTCCAGAAAATTTCCTATGTGCGAACTCTGTCTGGATTCAGATCCTTTACATGGGCTGTTCCCACTGCCCATAAAACTTTTCCACTCCCTCTTCTCTCTCTCTCCCTCTCTTTCTATTGTTTTGTTTTTTTTTTTCTTTTTGACCCCACTGCATAGTTTGAGGGATCCTAGTTCCCTGAACCAGAGATTCAACCCGTGCCCCCCGCAGTGGAAGCTCGGAGTCCTAACCACTGGACCGCCAGGGAAGTCTCATACCGCCTCTTCTCTTGCCTAGATCCTATGGGTCACTCAAGCCTTGGCTCACATGTCCCCTCCTCCAGGGAGCCTTCCCTGACCTCCCTTCCTGGGCTGCAGCAGGTACATTGCCTGGGCTCCCCCAGTAAGGCTCTGATCTCTCTGTGTGCAATTCCCCCATCCCAACCCTGGCCACTCTGGGTCGGTCTCCCTGTTGGACTGTGAACTCTGAAAGCAGACCCAGGCTATCTTGGTCACACTGTGTCCCCAGCACCATCCAGCCTGGGGCTGGGCACAAGACCAGGTGCTCCTTGACTGTTTGCTGACTTTGGATAAAGGACTGCTCCCTCTCTCCCTGCTGGTGCTTTGCCCATGTTCCTCCTCCCTCCTGGAAGCTTCTTCCCTAACCTTTTACCTGGCTTCTTCCTCCTCAACCCTCCAGTTTGACCCCAGAAGTTGTGTCCTGAGCCTGCCCTCTGTGGTGAATTGAGGTCTGACAGTGTCTCCAGTGCTCAGCAAAGGGCCAGCCACCAAGGGCTTGTGAAGATTTATTGAATGAATGAATAAACCCAGGAATGTCTGAATGCATGAATGAATGAGAGAGAGAGAGAGAGAGAGAGAGCGTGCGCCTGCAATGGGGGTAGGCCTCCTTGAGCCCATCAGTAGCCGTGACCACACCATGCCTTCCAACTTTCCCGGGAGGAGGGTTCTAGCTGGGTTCCACCACACCCCAACCTTTAGTGGCTGTCAGGCTTGGAAGGCATTTCCCAGAGCTCAGCACATTCCTGCCTTCCCCAGTGGCTGAGAGTGGGCAGGGGGCATTTCGGAGAGAAGGGAGGATGCCCCTGGCATTCTGGGATCCTGCCAGCCGGTCTCTGGTCCCCCAAGCCCCTCAGGAGTGGGCCCCAACTGCTCAGGGTGGGGAGGGGGCTGCTGAGGGGCCAGCTAAGCTGATGTGAAAGGTGAGGGTGCCCCCTCTGCTGAGGGCCTGGAGGCCGAGCCCGAGTGGACAATGGGCCGGAAGCTGCTGATGTGCATTTTGGGGGTAATCCCCGGCCTCAGCCCAGCCCCGGCCCCAGGCTCCAGCTCAGAGAGCCAGGAGCATCCGAGGCAGCAGCCGGGTGGGTGTGAGGGGCATGTGGGAATACCTATGCTCCCTGTGCCGCCCCCCGGGGTCTGGTGAGTCAGGGCCGGCTGGGGGCCAGGGGCCGGGGGATCAGGGTGCTGCCTGGTGGCCTTGGTTTGGGAGTTGGGCAGATGTGGGTTCAAATCCTGGTGCTACCTATTACCTGAAGTGGGTGACCTTGGGTGTCGCTCCCCTCTCTGAGCGTCCTTGGCTGTTATATGAAGGGGACAGGGCATATTGCAGGGTCTTGGCTGTCCTGTAGAACTGTGGTTGGATCCCAGCCCCAGCACTTTCTGGATTTTTAACTAAAAACTGGGCTTTCATCTGCCTGTCTTGCATCCCTGATTCCAGGGGCCAAGCTTTGGGTGCCCAGCATGGTACATGATAGATGTCCCCCCAAGTGGCAACTCCATTAAACAGAGAAGTGGGGCTCCTGATCCAGTCCCACTCAAGCCAAAAGTCCGCTGACAAGTCTAGCTGGTCCCCTAATTTGTTTGAATAATACAAAATGCGTATAAGTAGCAGTCACTCCGTGCCAGGAGCTTTTGAAAGTTTTTTGTCTCTTTTCACTCATTTTATCTTCACAACAAACCCATAAGGCAGACACTTCTGTGATCCTTGTTTTAGAGATGGAGAAACTGAGGTGCAGAAAGATGCCGTGACTTGCCGAAGGTCACACAGCCAGGACACGGCTGAGCTGGGATTTGAACCCACATTAACTGGGAGAGAGAGTGGAGTTTATTTTTAGGGGCCCCAGGAACCAGCAGGGCCATGCCTGGGTCTGGAAGCCAGGGAATGGTGTTGGTAGGAGGCTAGTCTCCCATGGTACTAGCAACCTGTCAACCCCAGGATCAGGGCTCACGGTGGAGGTCTCAGCCCAGGCGAGGACGAGCAGCTGTCTAGGCTTCTCCTCTGTGGCTCCCACCTCCTGGCGGGTGGATGTGGCTGGGAGAAGGGGATGTTTGTTTCCCCACCACCCACCCCCTGGTGATGTCATATCTCGGCAGCCAATGGCTGGGGTCTCCCCCTCCTCCCCCTCCCCATTCCTTTTCCCCCCCAGCCTGGGACCGGTGCTGAGCAGACAGACCGGACCTGGGAGCTCTCGAGCTGTCTGGAGGCCTAGTGGTAAGAGATGAGCCAGCCAGTTCCCATCCTGGCCAAGCTAAGAAGCTGTGGGAATGAGACCCAGGATCCTGGGAGGGTCTGGGAGGGTGTCTGGGGCTCAGGAGGCTGCAAGGTGTAGGAGTTAAAGGTACAGACTTTGAAACCAGACCCTGGGTTCAAATCCCAGTGTTCTCTTCTTTCTGGCTGTGTCGCTTTGGGCAAGATACTGCATTCATTGTGCCTCTGCTTTCTCACCTCTAAAATGGGCTGATGGGACTGCCCCGGTGGTCCAGTCTTTCTGTGCTTCCACTGCGGGGGCACAGGTTCCATCCTCGCTGGGGAAGTTCCACCTATCTCAAAGTGCAGCCAAGAAAAAGGCAGGGGGGCTGATGGAGGCCACCTCACAGGGCTGACACGAGAGTAAATGAATTGCTGCTTATAAAGAGCTGGGGCTGGATGCTGAGGGTGGGACAGGCTTTTGGTCCCTGGAATAGAGTGCTGGGGAGGCAGTGCTGATCTTGCTGGTTTGGAAGCTGGTACCCAAGCTGGATCTTGTCCCTCACCCAAAGTTCCTCTTTGGTAGCAGAGAAAGTGGGGCCACTGTGGGCAAAGGCTGGATATGAGACACTTTAAGATACTCAGCCCCCTGCCTCCCACACACAATTGCCTTCAGAGATTAGTTGCTATTACTTGAGCTCTTATACTGTATACTCCGAATATTCTAAGCACCTGCTGTTATCTCATAATTCCTCAAAGCCACTGTTATTGGCTCCATTTTACAGAGGAAGAAACCGAGGCCCTGAGAGGTGAAATTCAAACCTTGCCCCAGTATTCAAACCTGAGGAGTGCTGGAGCTGGGCCTAAATGAGGCACCCAGAGGCCACTGCCAGAATGCCTCCCCCTCCGCATCACTAGATGGCCTCAGATATCTCAGATATCTGGGGGCCTGGATGAGTCAGGTTAACCTCTCACTCCCACTGCAGGGGCTCCAGGTCACTCTGGTCTTCGGGGTGGCTGAGGCTGTGAGTGGGGAGAATTCTTAAGTGACGTTGGTGCCAGGCATGGGGGTGGTGGGAGAAGGTACAGTGAGGCAAAGCTGGGGGCTTCCTCAGCAGGAAGGGCAGGAGTGACATCTTAAATGAGCATCTGAGTTGTGACTTCCCCAGGGAGGTGTTGTTAGGATTTAATGAGCCCAGGCAGGGAAGAATCTTTGCACACAGTGAATGCTCAAGAAAGGGGATTCTCAGAATTCTGGAAGCTCAGGAATGGATCAGGGAAGTGCGACAGGAGCTCAAGAAATCGGCAGTTAGCCTCTGGAGAGTACTGCCTAGCCTTGATTCCCCAGGGAAGTCCCATTAGAGCTTCCCCTAACACAGGTCAGGCCCGCCCCCTGGGCACCTCCCTACCCCTCCTTCCCCTGCCTAGTGGGACAGCCAGAGCTGGGAACAGAGAGTGCCCCGGGTTGTGGGGTAGCGGGGGCGGGGTGGGGGGGCTTCCTTCCGAAGCTGCTCCCACCCAATCCCACCCCAGGAGCTGGGTACGTGGCTCAGGAAGGGCACAGTTGGGCTAAATATAACCTGGGCTGGGCAGCCGTCCCGGGCAGGGATGGAGAAGCTGGGCACTCTCTCTCTTGCCCTCACCCTGGCTGGGTTTCCGGTGCCAGCTTCTGGGTGTGACCTTCTCTGACTTGTCCTGGACAGGGCGCTTGTGGCCCTGGAGATCCTCCCTTCCATCTCCACCATCTCCTGCGAGTACCAGGCTTCTCTCACCCATAGCTCAGGACACTACCTTGTATCAGGGACTAAGAGTTAGCTTTTCAGACCAGGGTTCAAGTCCCAACTCCGTCACTGTGATATCCCACCCATCTCTGTCTCTCTCTCTCTTTTTTTTTGGCCGTGCCCCATGGCTTGTGAATGGGATTCCCTGATGGCTCAGTGGTAAAGAATCTGTCCACCAGTGTAGGAGCTGCAGGAGACGCAGGTTCGATCCCTGAGTCAGGAAGATCCCCTGGAGGAGGAACTGGCAACCCACTCCAGTATTCTTGCCTGGAGAATCCCATGGACAGAGGAGCCTGGCAAGCTACTGTTCATGGGATTGCAAAGTTGGCTACATCTTAGCGACTAAACAACAACGTGGCTTGTGGGATCTTTGTTCCCTGACCAGGGATTGAACCTGGGCCCTGGCACTGAAAGTGCCGAGTCCTAACTACTGGACTGCCAGGGAACTCCCTGTGATAGCCCATCTCTTAACCCTCATTTACTCATCAGTAAAATGGGGTACCATGAAGCCACAGCTGTAAAGTGTCTGCCTCGCCCAGTGTTGGCACTGAGTTGCTCTCAAAACACCTGTTTCTGGCACCCTTGATCCCCTCTGCCAGTCCCCAACTTCTGCCTCAACTGTTTTGCTGCCTAGGCCTCCTCCAGGGCTCAGAGTCACCAGTGCAAGTTAAGGTGCAGAGTTGGGGGTCAAGGGCACAGGTCCTAGCTGTATGACCCCAGACAGGTCACTTTCCCTCTCTGAGCCTGTTTCCAACCCTAAAATAGCCTCCACATCCAGAGTGATTTCAAGGCCTAAGGAGGCCTGCATAAGGCCCAGTCTAGAGGAAATAACCTGGATGTGGGGGTCAAGCCTGCTGGGAAGGGCCGGGGTTCACAGGGGAGGCCAGGGAAGGACATGGAGAGCCAGAGAGGAGCCTTCTGACACCAGGGGTTGTGGCGGTGGGGGGAAGGCAACCAGTGGAGTGGGTACAGCTGGAGCATGGGGGGGTCTCTCTGTCCTCTGTCTCGGCCAGTGGTGGGCTATGAAGGGCCTTTGTGTGCCTGGGGGTGGGTGGGCAGGGGTGGAATGTGACCAAGCACAGCAGATGGGCCATTGTTTGAGGGAATGTGCCGCGTGAGGCCTGACCTTTCCCTGTGGAGTGGGGGTTGGTGAGTTGGCATGCCAGGTGGGGGCCAGGAGGACAAGGCTTGGAGGAGGGGGACAGGATCCATCTCCCTCCTCTAGAAGGGGCTGTTGGCAGAGACCCCAGCTCTGCCTCCTTCTCACTGGGCCATGTGACCTTGAATGAGGTTCTTGGCCTCTCTCAGGGGTTAGGGCTTTCTGCAGTGAGGTGGGAAGTGAAGGTCTTAGCCTAGGACTGGCAAAGAGTAACCACACAGTGCCCATTAGTTATTAGTATCTGTAGAAGCAGCTGGAGCCTTCAGACGAGTTAAAAGTCCTGGCTAGGCCATCTGTGACTCAGGTGAGTGACTTTCCTTCTCCCAGTCTCAGACGTCTTCTCTGTAACAAGCTCAATAATTTTATTTTTTGGCCACACTCGTCAGCATGTGGGACCCAGGTTCTCTGGCCACGGATCAAACCTGTGCCCCTTGCATTGGAAGTGTGCGGTCTTAACCACTGAACCACCAGGGAAGTCCCATGCCCAATAACTGTATTGATCTCACCAGGGTGTTCTGAAGTCCACAGACGCTGACCCCCGTGGGATATTCGAAACAAGATCAGGACCACAGGAAGTTCTCAGTGATAATCATGGCAAGTGCTTATGAAGTGCCTACCAGGTGCCCAGCACTGTATATTTACAAATACACGTGATCCTCTAACTAGCCCTGGGAGGTAGGTGCTCTCATTCGCCCCATTCTATAGATGGGGAAACTGAGGCACAGAGAGGTGAGGTGATTTGCCTACCTGGCAAGTAGAGGCAATGGTTTTACAGTGAATTTGGCCCCCTTGGTCAGCTGAGGTGGTTAACATAGGGATGGTACTGTCAGAAAGGCCTAGGAGTCATTCCTGGCTATACTACTGCTTCTTGTCCAGCCACATCACCTTGGATAAAGGTTTTTGGAGCTTCAGGTTCCCCACCTACACTTTGGGGACAGAGCAGTAACAGGGTTGCAGGGTTGCAGTCCCCAAGCCATGCAACAGGGTGTGGAATCTTAGTTCCCCAAACAGGGACGAAACCCTTGGCCCCTGCAGTGGAAGCGTGGAGTCCTAACCACTGGACCACCAGGGAACCCGTGGGGATAGAATAATGACAGAGTGCAGGGAGGGTCAGACACTCAGGAATCATCAGTAGGGTCAGCCGACAGTAATGCTCACGTTATTCTTCTTAGAGCCCCGGACCCAGAAGGCTCAAGGAGCTGGAGGTGACCCTGAGGTGAGCACTGGCTGGTGCCACATGCCCCTCTCTGCCCTTTCCTGGCCTGCCTGGAGCCTCCTGACCTGGTCTCTCCCTGGCAGGCAGCAAGACCCCAGAGGAAAGGCACGAGCCCCGCAGAAGACTGTGCGCCACCCCGGGCTGGGCTCCTGTTAGGAGGGGGTGCTTATGCGCAGGCAGCGGTGAGAGGACACTTGGGATTGGGGCGGGGGGCGGCCCTTCTCCCCATCTCATACCCACCCTGACCTTTAAGCCCGGCCTTCTCCCCGCATCTTCCCCTGGATGGCCTCAAGCCTGCATCCCTGACCCCGCAGGCTCAGAGGCAGCTGCTCCATGCAGAACTGAAGCTGGTCCTGCAGCAGAAGGGAGAGAGGAAACCGGAGGAGCCGGGGGGCCAGGGGACTCCCAGCAGCGCCATGGAGGCCAGAAGCCGGAGTGCCGAGGTGAGTACCCTTCAAAGGGGACCCGCGGGGCCTTGGTGGGGAGCACTGACTAGGGTGGCACTGAGGCACTTCTTGGCTTCTCTGCCTCAGTCTTCCCATTTGTGAAATGGAGACAGCAACAGACTGTTATAGTTCGCTGTGAGGGAAAGAGAAATTAACATTCGTGATGTGCTTAACACAGTACCTGACACAGACTAAGATTCCAAGAAGCTAATTCACTGAGCATGGTGGTGGTTTAGTCTCTAAATCGTGTCCGACTCTTGCAACCCCATGTTCTGCAGTCCACCAGCCTCCTCTGTCCATGGGATTTCCTAGTCAAGAATACTGGAGTGGATTGCAATTCCCTTCTCCAGGGGATCTTTCCGACCCAGGAATTGAACCCATGTCTCCTACATTGCAGGTGAATTCTTTACCGACTGAGCTACAAGGGATAGGATCATACTGGAATTCTATTAATACTAAGCTAAAGAAAATAGAGTAGAAAGCCTCTTCATCAGAAGAGGCAGAATGGTGTAGGGGTTAAAGACATGGGGTTTGGATCTATAGGCTTACATCCCAGTCCTACCACTTCAGCTGTACAACCCTGAACAGATGACCTGACCTTTCAAACCCTCAGTTTTGCCATCGGTGAAATGGGGCAATGGTCCCCATCTCTGAGGGTGCTGAGGACTCACACTTATGTCATTTGCCCAGGGCCTGGTACCTAGCCTCCTTAAATGTGAGTGGCTTTCACTGTCATGGAGACAGAGCATAGCACTGACTGCATCCTACTGGATGCCAAGCATACAGCGGGTCTCCTTTTATAGCAGCCAAGCTGAGGCTGAGGGTGGCAGGCATGGGGTAACATGCACAGAGGTCATTGCCTACAGGACAGCTTATGGGCTCTGAGGTCACACCCCCAAGGCTGAGGCCCCATCACTGAACTGGCTGTGTAGCATTAGGCAGTCACTTCACTTCTCTGGACCTTTGTGTCCTACTCTCTGCCCAAGCTGTGTGGAGGATGAAATGAGACACCACACATAAAATACTTGGCCCAGGGCCTAAGGATGGTGGTGATGGTCATGCTTTTCCCTGTTGCCCCTACCACAACTCTTCCTACCCCTTCTCACCATGTTCTGCCCAGAACTCTAGACTCGGGGCTGCTGCTGTGGAGCATCTGGGCAAATTTGCTTTCCCTTCTCCAAGTCCTGGGCTCAGTTCTGGGCTCAACGCCAGTCTGTGCCAGCCTCAAGATACTGCCCATTACAGCATCCCCTCACATCTCTGTTGCTTCAATCACAATCATAAATTCCTTCCATATACCCATGTCACCCAACTTTACAGGAGGGAAATGGGCCCAGAGAGGGCACAGTTCTCCCCTAGAGACACATAGCAGAGTGCATTCCTGGACGGGTTGTGAAACTGAGGTCTTTCACTGTCTCTTCTGGGAAGCCTGGATGTGGATCCCACAGTGCACTGCTGGGCCAGGGCCAGGTCAGCACCATTTACAGTAAATACCAGGCATACCGCGTCTGCCAGTCCACCCCTCATTACCCACGCACGGCCGCTCTTCACTAGATTCCCTGTCCAGTGGGCGTTATGCAGGGCTTGGGGTCACAGAGTACACAATAGGACAATCACGCATATTCAAGCCTTCAAGGAGGCCAGGCCCACCCCCACCCCTTCATACCGCACCCTTTCTTCGGGACCCCATCCTCAATTCCAGCCCTATTCTGCCGTTGTTAAAGCCCCTCCCCATAATTCAAGCCCGTCCATAGACTACGGGTCCCTTCCGCGCATCCACGGACACACTCTAGCCACACCCCTTTCCTATCTTTGGCCGCTCCTCTCCGGCCACTGTCCTCTATCTGGTCGCGCTCCAATCCCTAACCCCGCCTCCGAACTGACCACGCCCCCTTAGCAAACAGCCCCGCCCTCACTAGCAGGTCCGCCTCTCAGTTGCAACTCAGGTTCCCTCTGGCCTCCCCGTCCCATCCCTCCTCTATGATACCACCCCTCGCCCCGCCTCTCCCGACTGCGGCCTTCGGGGCTCCCTCAGGCCAGTGAGCCGGGAGACCCACTCTTCCGTGGGTCTCAGAGAGCCGCCCTCGCGCTCACTTAAAGGGGAGATGCCGGCGAGAGTGGGCCCACACGACCGGCTTGAGCCCCGCCTGATCGCCTGTGCCCTGAGGACCCGGTTGAGAGCTGCTTTTAAGCGCGATGGCGGGCTCTGGGCGAGGTCCGGCCCCAGCGCCCCATGGCGACCCCTCGCCGCTCTCCACAGGAGCTGAGGCGGGCGGAGTTGGTGGAGATCATCGTGGAGACAGAGGCGCAGACCGGGGTCAGCGGCATCAACGTAGCGGGAGGCGGCAAGGAGGGAATCTTCGTCCGCGAGCTGCGTGAGGACTCGCCGGCGGCCAGGAGCCTCAGCCTACAGGAAGGTGGGCGGGGAGCGGGCACGGGGCGGGGCCTTCCTGCGGGGGCAGGAATCTGCCCTAGGCCCCGGGGCCGGGAGGCGGGGTTAAGGGCTAGGGGCGGGGCTTTGTGTGTCTTGGTTTTGCGGTTGCCCAGATGCCGGCTCTGGAGGTTCATTGTCTCCCAAATCTGCACTTAACTATCTTGTGATCTTTCTGTGATTCGGTTTTCTCACCTCTCAAATGGGACTTACTCTAGTACATACCTCATAGGGTTATTATGTAGATTAAATGAGTCAGTATTTGAAAACACAGCAGGTAACTAAGTGGCACATAGTAAGCACTATATAAGTGCTAGTTATAGTTTGGTTGTTGGGGCTGAAGAAAAGAGGCGGAGTTAACAACTTGGAGGGAGTGGCGAAGAGAGCTTAGTGAGGGATATTTTAAGTAACATGGATGAGGTTGATGCTTTATTCATGCAACAACTATTTACTGAGTGCCTTCTATTTCCAGATGTTATTCTGGGTGCTTGGGCTACTGCTGTGAACAAAACAGACAACACTCTCTGTTCCTATGAAGCTTACTTTCTAGTGAGGAGAGACATATTTAAGCAAAATCTGTGAAATACATAGTACATTATATATACATAATTTATGGAAACTAATGTAAAATACAGAGTACACTAGAAGGCCGTGTATGCTTATGGAAGCTAGGGAGGAAGCTGCGTTTTTAAGTAGGATGAACCAGGAAGGGCAGAAAGGCCTGGAGGAGGTGAGGGAATGAGCTCTGTGGCCATCTGGAAAAGCATTCCAGGCAGAGAGAACCAGTGCAACTGCCCCAAGATGGGAGAGTGCCTGGTTTGTTGGAGAAACAGCAAGGAAGCCAGTGTGAATGGAGCAGAGTTAGTGAAAAGCAGAGTAAGAGATGAGGCCAGAGAAGTAAGAGAAGGGGTAGTTTTTTGAGGGCTTTATGGACCACGGGGAGAACTTTAATTTTTAATCAGAAGTTGTGAATGAAGAACGAACATGAATTGACCATATTGAAATGCTGTATTAGCAGTAGACTGTAGAGGGCAGGATGGGGAGCAGGAAAAAAGGCTCCTGTGATTATCCAGGTAAGAGATTAAGATTGGTGATTTGTTGTTCACTCGCTAGGGGAAGGGATAAACAGGGAGTCTGGAATCAACATGTATGCAGTGCTATATTTAAAATATTAATAGATAACCAAAAAGGACCTACTTTATAGTACAGGGAACTGACTCTTTGTGACCCCATGGGTGTGAGAGCCGACTCATTGGAAAAGACCCTGATGCTGGGAAAGATTGAAGGCAAAAGAAGGGGACAGCAGAGGATGAGATGGTTAAATACATGGATTTGAGCAAACTCTGGGCGTTAGTGGAGGACAGGGTGATACTTGGGGCCAAAACAGTGTTATTGGAGGTGAAGACAAGGCTTTGGATTCTGGATATAATCTGAAGGAAGAGTCTTCTGGACTGGATATGGGATTTTTGGAGAGGGGTCAAGGATGTGTCCAGGAATTCTCAACCTGAGAATGGAGTTGGTAGCCCCACAAATGGGAAACCCTGGGGCTGGAGCTTGTTTGGAGAAAGACCAGGAGTATAGTTTGGACCTGTCAAATGAGAGCTGGACACCAAGGTGGAGATGTAAAGGGATATGTGAAATTAGGATGGATGTGGGGAGTGTTGGGCTGGAGAGACACAGTTGGAGGTTGTCAGTATATTTATGATCTTTAAACTCCTGAACCTGGGTGAGCTTCCCTAAGGGATAAGTAGTATGGAGAAGAGGAGAGGTCCAAGGCCTGAGCTGGCTCTCTGGGACTCTGTGTCTTTAAGAGGTCTGGGAGATGGGAGGAATCATCCCAAGAGGCTGAGAAGAAGCCCCCAGGGAGGTTCCAGAGGGTTGGGCACCGTGGAAGCCAAGCTGAGCAAGGAGATGAAAGAGAGAGAGTGAAGCTGGGTCTCAAGCAAGGGTTTAAATGGATGAAGTCTGGGACTTGACTGCTGGACTTAGCAGCTACACAGAGGTCACTGTATGAGACCTTGAGAGACCAGTTCGAGGCTCTGGGAGGGGGGTGTCAAAAGTGTGATTGGAGAAGTGAAAATAACGCAGTCAGACAACTCCATGAATTGTGCCATTAAAGTGAACAGATAAGTGGGGCAGAGGTTCCAGAAAGAGTGAGGTCAAGGCAACCTTTCTTTAAAAAAAAAAAAAATTATTTTTGGCTGTGCTGAGTCTTCATTGCTTTTTGAGGGCTTTCTCTAGTTGCGGCAGCTGTGGGCTACTCTTCATTGTAGTATGTGGGCCTCTAGTTGCAGGGGCTTCTTCTGTTGCAAACACAGGTCATAGGCGCAAGGGCTTCAGAAGTTGCAGCTCATGGACTCAGTAGTTGTGGCACAGGGGCTTAGTTGTTCCGAGCCTCGTGGAATCTTCCTGGACCAGGGATCGAACCCATGTCCCCTGCATTGGCAGGCCAATTCTTATCCACTGAGCCACCAGGGAAGTCCAAGACAACCTTTCTTATGGGAGAAAGAGTGGTATGTTCTTTGCTGATGACAATAATGTAGCAGAGAAGGACAAATTGATGATGATGTAGGGAGCAAGGGGAGAATTGCTGGAGTTTATCCCTGAAAAGGTGGTGGAGAGATTGACCCGAGCTAGGAGTGGGATTGGTTTATCCCTAGGACAGATGGAGAGTAGAGAAAATCGCCGCAGGACCAGGGTGGGTGAATAATTGGGTGGGGGCTTCTGGAAGTTTTTTTCTGACTGTTTCTCAGTAAAAGAAAGCAGAATCAGTGTTTGAAGTGTGAGGTTCGGGGAGGGGGAGTAGAAAGGGGAGAGGTGCGGCAAACGGGCTTGGATTTGCTCTAAGGGAGGCAAGGCTAAAGCCTAGGCCGTGGCTTTCTCTAAGTATCAGAACTTCAAACAGGGAGGAACTTTGTGTCTCAGTATCCTGTGCTCTTGGAGAAGGGCATGGCAACCCACTCCAGCATTCTTGCTTGGAGAACCCCATGGATAGAGGAGCCTGGCAGCCTACAGTCCCGTAGGGTCGTAAAAAGTCGGACACAACTGAAGCGATCGAGCACGCACTGCACGCGGGTATAGGCGGGGCCAAAAGTTTGGGCGGCGCCCTGCTGCAAGGGCTCCAGGGAAGTGGGCGGGGCCGGAAGATGCCCACGCCCTGCCCACCTCCACCTGGCCTACAGGGGACCAGCTGCTGAGCGCCAGAGTGTTCTTCGAGAACTTCAAGTACGAGGACGCGCTCCGCCTGCTGCAATGCGCCGAGCCTTACAAAGTCTCCTTCTGCCTGAAGCGCACTGTACCCACCGGCGACCTGGCGCTACGGCCCGGGACCGTGGCCGGCTACGAGATCAAGGGCCCGCGGGCCAAGGTGGCCAAGCTGGTACGCGTGCTTAGCCCGGCCCCGGCCCTGGACTGCCCCAGCGATCCTGTCTCTGCGCCGTGAGCCCCACTGCCCCACACCCGTGGGCCAGCCTTGCCCTCTGTCTCGTCACTAACCCAGCGCTGATCTCATCCACTGCCTCCTGTTCTCTGCCCCTAAACTCCTCCCTGGGGAGGGGGACCCACCCACCCAAACCAGGATCCTCACCCACCAGTGGTCCTGAACCAGAGAGGCCACGTTCAGTCAAGCCTAAGGGTGGCTCACTTACCACCGAGTGACTCTGGAGGAACTTCTTTACCACTTTGGGCCTCAGTTTCCCCATCTCTAAAGTGAGGGTATTGGGGAAAATGGTGGACGAGGAGCCAGAAGTCTTGGGTCACAGTTTATACACCCCTGGTGATGCACTGTAAGAGTCCATATTAAAGTCTTTGCCTTCCTGGGCAGTCATGGTGACATGACAGGCAGGAAGTGGGGATGGTGCTTTGGAGACAAGATGCTCCATCCAACACATACCCATCCTGGTAAAATGACAGCATGGGGCTTCCCCCTGTCCACCCTAGGCCTCCCACTGTCCCACCGCCTCCTGCCTCTCTCCTCTCTCCCCAGAACATCCAGAGTCTGTCCCCTGTGAAGAAGAAGAAGATGGTGATGCCCGGGGCCCTGGGGGCCCCTGCAGACCTGGCCCCTGTTGACGTCGAATTCTCCTTTCCCAAGTTCTCCCGTCTGCGTCGAGGCCTCAAAGCCGAGGCTGTCGAGGGTCCTGTCCCAGCTGCCCCCACCCGCCGGCGCCTCCAGCTGCCTCGGCTGCGGGTCCGAGAAGTGGCCGAAGAGGCCCAGGTAGCCAGGCTGGCGGCCGCCGCTCCTCCCCCACGGAAGGCCAGAGCAGAGGCTGAGGTGGCAGCAGGACCCCGTTTCACGGCTCCCCAGGTGGAGTTGGTTGGGCCCCGGCTGCCAGGTGCCGAGGTGGGTGTCCCCCAGGTCCCAGCCCCCAAGGGGGAGGCGGCCCCTGCAGCAGAGGCCGTCAGCGGCTTTGCCCTCCACCTGCCAACCCTTGGGCTGGGAGCCCCAGCTGTCCCTGCCGTGGAGCCTGCGGCTGTAGGGATCCAGGTGCCCCAAGTGGAGCTGCCCTCCTTGCCCTCACTACCTGCTCTGCCCACACTTCCCTGCCTGGAGACCCGGGAAGGGGCTGTGGCAGTGACGGTACCCACCCTGGAAGTAGCAGCACCTACAGTGGGGGTGGACCTGGCCTTGCCTGGTGCAGAGGTGGAACCCCGAGGCGAGGTGCCCGAGGTGGCCCTGAAGATGCCCCGCCTCAGTTTCCCCCGCTTTGGGGCCCGGGCAAAGGAAGCTGTTGAGGCCAAGGTGAAGGGGCCCAAGCTTCGAATGCCCACCTTCGGGCTCTCTCTTCTGGAGCCCCGGCCTGCTGCCCCCGAAGCTCCTGAGAGCAAGCTGAAGCTGCCCACCATCAAGATGCCCTCCTTTGGCATCGGGGTCTCGCCGCCGGAGGTCAAGGTGCCCAAGGGGCCTGAGGTGAAGCCCCCCAAGGTCCCAGAGGTCAAGCTCCCCAAAATGCCTGAGCCGGTCCTTCCAGAGGTGCGACTCCCAGAGGTGGAGCTCCCAAAGGTGTCAGAGATGAAGCTTCCGAAGGTGCCAGAGATGGCCGTCCCCGAGGTGAGACTTCCAGAGGTGCAGCTGCCAAAAGTCCCAGAGATGAAGTTGCCAAAGGTGCCAGAGATGGCCGTGCCCGAAGTGCGTCTCCCAGAAGTGCAGCTGCCGAAAGTCCCCGAGATGAAACTCCCCGAGGTGAAACTCCCCGAGGTGAAGCTCCCAAAGGTGCCCGAGATGGCCGTGCCGGAAGTGCGTCTCCCAGAAGTGCAGCTGCCGAAAGTTCCAGAGATGAAGCTGCCGAAGGTGCCCGAGATGAAATGCCCGGAAATGAAACTCCCGAAGGTGCCGGAGATGGCCGTGCCTGAAGTGCGACTCCCAGAGGTGCAGCTGCCGAAAGTCCCCGAGGTGAAACTCCCCGAGGTGAAGCTCCCTAAGGTGCCAGAGATGGCCGTGCCAGAAGTGCATCTCCCAGAGGTGCAGCTGCCGAAAGTCTCGGAGATGAAAGTCCCTGATGTCAAGCTCCCCGAGGTGAAGCTCCCGGAGATAAAACTCCCCAGGGTGCCGGAAGTGGTCGTGCCGGACGTCCACCTCCCACAAGTGCATCTGCCAAAGGTGTCGGAGATGCGGCTGCCAGAAGTCCAGGCGCCCAAGGTCCCGGAGGTGCATCTGCCGAAGGCACCGGAAGTGAAGCTGCCCAAGGCTCCGGAGGTACAGCTAAAAGCTGCCAAGTTAGAGGAGGCAGAGGGCATGGACTTCGGCTTCAAGATGCCCAAGATGACCTTGCCCAAGCTAGGGAGGGCGGAGTCCCCATCTCAGGGCAAGCCTGGCGAGGCAGGCACTGAGGTCTCGGGGAAGCTGGTGACACTTCCGTGTCTGCAGCCAGAGGTGGGCAGCGAGGCTCGTGTGGGTGTCCCCTCTCTCACACTGCCCTCGGTGGAGCTAGACCTGCCGGGGGCCCTGGGCCTGGAAGGGCAGGCCGCGGCCGCCGAAGTGGGCAAAGAGGAGCAGGCAGAAGCAGCTGGGGTCGGGGAAGCTGCCTTCCGGTTGCCTTCCGTGGAGATCGTCACCCCACAGCTGCCCGCGCTGGAGGAAGGGCAGGCAGAGGTGACAGAGGCGAAAGTCAAGCCCTCCTCCAAGTTCTCCCTGCCCAAGTTTGGACTCTCGGGGCCAAAGGTGACCAAAGCAGAGGCTGAGGGGACCGGACGAGCTGCCAAGCTGAAAGTGTCCAAGTTCGCCATCTCACTCCCCAGGGCTCGGGTGGGGTCCGAGGTGGAGGCCAAGGGCACAGAGGAGACAGGTCTGCTGCCCGCCCTCGACCTGTCCATCCCGCAGCTAAGCCTGGATTCCCATCTGCCCACAGGCAAGGCAGAGGTGGCCAGGGCCGGTATCAAGCTCAAGGGGCCCAAGTTCGGCCTGCCCAAGTTTGGGGTCAGGGGCCGGGACACTGAGGTGGGAGAACTAGTGTCAGGGGCGGCTGAGCTGGAGGGCAAGAGCAGGGGTTGGGATGGGAAGGTGAAGATGCCCAAGCTGAAGATGCCCTCCTTTGGGCTGGCTCGAGGGAAGGAAGCGGACATCTCGGGTGGGCGAGTCAGCCCCAGGGAAAAGCCAGAGTCCACAGCTGTGCAACTTAAGATCCCTGAGGTGGAACTGGTTGCTCTGGGGGCCCAGGAGGAGGGGCGGGTAGAGGAGGAGACAGCCGGCAGCCGAGGACGGCTCGCAGGCCTGCAAGTGTCCCCAGCCAAGCAGGTGGGCACTGAGGCCCAGGACGGGGGACTGAGGATGCCGCTGGGCATCTCCCTGCCCCAGGTGGAGCTCACCGGCTTTAGGGAAGCCACCCCGGGCCAGCAGGCTGAGAGTTCTGCCCCTCCAGCAGAGGGCACAGCGGGCTACAAGGTCCACGTGCCTCAAGTGACCTTGGCTCTACCTGGAGCCCAGGCGGCGGGTGGCGAGCTGTTGGTGGGCGAGGGTGTCTTCAAGATGCCCGCTGTGACAGTGCCCCAGCTTGAGCTGGACGTGGGGCTGAGCCGAGAGGTGCAGGGTGGGGAGGCCACCACCAGTGAGGGTGGGCTGAAGCTGAAGGTGCCTACGCTGGGGGCTAGAGCTGGGGCCAGGGCTGAGGGGCCGGGCGACCAGTCCGAAGAGGCAGAGCGCACCTTCCACCTCTCCCTGCCCGATGTGGAGCTCTCCCCACCTGCTGTGGGCACCCACGCTGAGTACCAGGTGGCAGAAGGTGAGGGAGATGCCGGACACAAGCTCAAGGTGCGGCTGCCCCGGTTTGGCCTGGCACGGGCCAAGGAGGGGGCTGAGGAAGGTGAGAAGGCCAAGAGCCCAAAACTGAAGCTGCCCCGCGTGGGCTTCAGCCAGAGCGAGGCGGTCAGTGGGGAAGGCTCCCCCAGCCCTGAGGAGGAAGACGCGGAGGGCGGCGGGGAAGGGGCCTCCGGGCGCCGAGGTCGCGTCCGAGTCCGCTTGCCCCGTGTAGGCCTGGCTGCCCCTTCCAAGGCCTCCCGGGGGCAGGAGGGTGAGGCGGCACCCAAGTCTCCCAGCGGGGAAAAGTCACCCAAGTTCCGCTTCCCCCGGGTGTCCCTAAGCCCCAAGACCCGGGGCGGGAGTGGGGACCAGGATGAGGGTGGATTCCGGGTGCGGCTGCCCAGCGTGGGGTTTTCCGAGATGGGCCCTCCAGGCCCCGCGAGGATGGAGGGGGCTCAGGCTGCCGTCATCTGAAAACCCCTGAGCAGAGGGAGACCGCCGCCCCCGCTCCCGTCTCACCTTTCCCATCCCCCACCCTTTGTTCTGTGTGTGAGATAACTAGCACTAACCCTCAGAAGGCTGGGAGGTGGGCAACTGACCAGGGCAGGTCCGGGGTGGCCGTGCCTGGCTCCTTGGCAGGAGTGCCTATGTCTTGCCAAGTCATGTGAATAAAATAATCCAGAGGTGGCTCTGTGTGGGGTCTCCTCTGTGTGCTCGCGATGCAGGGGTGGAGTGCGGCGGGTGGGGGGTGGGCCAGAGAAAGGAGTCCCTTGAGGTCTGGCCTGAAGGGGTCCTCTGTGCAGGAAGACAGCCCAGAGTCAGGAAGGCCTTGGTGTGGGCCTGGTGGGAGGGGGGCTGTTCAAAATTCCCAGGGGCCTCTGAGCTGGGGAAGTGCCCCAGCAGAGCCCAGGACCCCTGTGCTGGAGACTCCACGTGTCCTGCGGGGTCCCTTCTGCCAGGACAACCCCAGGAGCCCTAAGCAGAAAACGCTTGCTACCCCCTGCCCTCCGCTGGCCACCTCCCCACCTCGAGAGCACTCCTGCACCCTTGCTCTCCTTTTCCCGCCTGGCTGGCTTGACTACCGGTCCACCCCTGCCCTACCCAGGGAGGCCTTTCCCGGTCCCCTCTCCAAGCTCCCGGGTTCAGAACTTCCACTCCATGACACCCTAGGACTAAGTCCCAGGATTGTCAGCCCCTACTGGGGCTGGGCCTCAGCTCCCAGGGACCCCTCCCCACTCAGGATCTAAGCCCCCACCAGGGTCCCCATTACACTGAGGTGCCCCAGGTAAGCTGTCCAGGTGCAACGCTCCCGGTGATGCCGCTATAACCGCCACTCCACTCTCGTCACGCCTCCACCCTCCCATTCTAGAGGAAGAAGGGCTGTGCCTTTGAGTTGTCCCAGTGAGTATGTGTGTGCGCCTGCTCGGTCACTTAGTCGTGTCCGACTCTTTGTGACCCCATGGACTGTGGCCTGCCAGGCTCCTCTGTCCGTGGGATTCTCCAGGCAAGTGTGCTGGAGTGGGTTGCCATTTCCTCCTCCAGGGGATCTGCCCGACCCAGGGGTCAAACCCGTGTCTCCTGCATTGGCAGGTGGATTCTTAACCGCCAGTGCCACCTGGGAAGCCCTGGGTTGTCGCAGTCTCCTCACTTAATCCATCACCTTCTTCCTTCAAGCTGACACCCCTTGGAGTTTTTTTACACATACATAGTGTAAGGATCAGATAAGGCTTCTAAAGCATTCAATATGTGTTTTAATGTTTCAGTGTTAAATTTCCTAAAGTCTGCTCCCCCAAACTGCCAATCCATGCTTCTGTCCCATTGTTATCCAGGCCAGAGCCCTGGGCCCTGTCCTGCATGGCTCCCTCCTTTGCCCATAACTGGCCATTCCCATGGCCTGTCCTCCTGGCCTCCTGAGTGTCCCATCCACCTGCCTCTCCCGCCTCTCCCACCTGGACTCTGCTGCAGGCTGGGGGCTTCCACTCTTGCCCCCTCCAATCCACTCTTCTTCACACAGTAGCTTTCTGACACTCAAAATCTGACCCTGGGGAGTTCCTTGATGGCCTAGTGGTTAGGATTCATCTCTGTCACTGCTGTGGCCTGGGTCTGATCCCTGGTTGGGGGGAACTGAGATCCTGCAAGCTTTGAGGCCAAAATTTAAAAATAAGTAACTAAATAAAATTTTCAATCTGCCTTCCTCATTCAAAGTCCTTCTGTGGCTCCCCAGGGCCCTCACTTGTTGGTGTCTAGTCACCAAGTCGTGTCCGACTCTTTTGTGACCCCATGGACTGTAGCCCGCCAGGCTCCTCTGTCCATGGCATTTCCCAAGCAAGAATGCTAGAGTGGGTTGCCATTCCCTTGTCCAGGGGATTTTCCCAACCCAGGGAGCGAACCCACTTCTCTTGCATTGGCAGGTGGATTATTTACCAGAGCCACCGGGGAAGCCCAGTGCTCTCAGAACAAGGTCCAGACTCCTTAGCCTGGCACTCAAGATCCTTTGCAACCTGGCCTCACGTTAACCACGCTGCCCCCTCCCCAGGGAAGCCACAGGCAGGGGCAGGCGTTTTCTGAACACAGACACACCCACAAATCCCCCAGCTTGGGAAGCCTGCAGCTCCTCACCTCTGTTTAGGAATGTCCCATTGCTCTCTGCCCAAGGCCCATGTTCAGGCTCCCTTCTCTTTCGACCTTTCACCTCTCCAGCCTCTCCAGGGTTCCGCCCCTGGGCGGGGGAGGGGAGGCCCTACCTGCCACCCCACCCCCCCCATTCCAGCCAGGGGCTCAGGTCTCCAACAACAGAACCAGAGCCACTCAGCAACGCTGGAACCCATTCGGGGGGGCCTGGGGCCCCTCGTCCCAAGCCGGGAGGGCTTTGGGGGAGGGGTGCGGCCCCTGGCAGACTCACCGTGTGGCCCAGGGGTCTGGGGGTTGCCAGGGAGGTGGGGGTGAACCTTGCAGGGCAAGGCACGAGTGAGGTCCTCTTTCCCCCACTGTGGGGGCCTCGGGGCCAGTGTCGGGGCGGGAGGCCTAGGAGGCAGAGCCCGTGGAACAGGGGTGGCGTCAGGGCAGCGTCCAGAGGCAGGGGCACCATGGCCACCATCCAGTCGGAGACTGACTGCTACGACATCATCGAGGTGCTGGGCAAGGGCACCTTCGGGGAGGTGGCCAAGGGCTGGCGGCGAAGCACAGGCGAGATGGTGGCCATCAAGATCCTGAAGAACGACGCCTACCGCAACCGGATCATCAAGAACGAGCTGAAGCTGCTGCGATGCATGCGGGGCCTGGACCCCGAGGAGGCCCACATCATCCGCTTCCTCGAGTTCTTCCACGACGCCCTCAAGTTCTACCTGGTCTTCGAGCTGCTGGAGCAAAACCTTTTCGAATTCCAGAAGGAGAACAACTTCGCGCCCCTCCCCGCCCGCCACATCCGCACGGTCACCCTGCAGGTGCTCCGGGCCCTGGCCAGGCTCAAGGAACTAGCCATCATCCACGCTGATCTCAAGCCTGAGAACATCATGCTGGTGGACCAGACCCGCTGTCCCTTCAGGGTCAAGGTGAGTGCGCCACCCCAGGGCAGCAGGTCCCTGCTCCTGTTCTCACCCAGCTTCCCCCAGCCCTGGGGTCTCTCCTTGACCCTGGGGTCTCCCTGGGTCCCACCTCCCCAACCTGAGGTCTCTCCCTCCTTGTCCACGATGGTTCTGCCCACCTCCTGGCTCTGAAATTCCTCTCTTCCCCCATCCCAGTCCTGACCCCCTCTCCCTGCCAGTCCTGAGGGCTCCCCGTCCTTGTTCCATTCTTGGCTCAGCTCCTCTGTCCTGCTCCCATCCCTGCGACCTTCTAGCTGGGGAGATAGTGAAAGTGAAAGTGAAGTTGCTCAGTCGTGTCTGACTCTTTGTGACCCCATGGACTATAGCCCACCAGGCTCCTCTGTCCATGGGATTTTCCAGGCAAGAATACTGGAGTGGGTTGCCATTTCCTTCTCCAGAGGATCTTCCCAACCCAGGGATTGAACCTGGGTCTCCTGCATTGCAGGCAGATTCTTTCCCATGTGAGTTGTAGCCGGGGAGATAGAGTCTCCAAGATAAATGAGCAAAATAAGCTATGTGAATGAGGAGACAAGACGAAATCAGGAGGAGGAGGATGTGGGGTGGTGATGAATGAAACTTTAGGCTCTGTGGTCAGGGAGGCCTCCCTGAGAAGGTGACATTTGAGGGAAGGTTTGAGAGAAGGAGGGAGCTGTGTTCACATCTGGGGGAAAGCACCTCAGCAGAAGGAGCAGCCAGTGCAAAGGCCCAGAGGCAGGAGTAAGTATATGAAAGTGTGAAACTGAAGGTGTTTATCGCTTCTAGGCCTTTTGGCTGAGATCAAGTGTAAAAGTGTTAGTTGCTCAGTCATGTCTGACTGTTTGTGACCCCACGGACTGTAGCCTGCCAGTCTCCCTTGTCCATGGGATATTTTCAGGCAAGAATACTGGAGTGGGTTGCCATATCCTCCAGGGGATCTTCCCAACCCAGGGATTGAACCCTGGTCTCTTGCATTGCAGGCAGATTCTTTACCATCATATATATATAAATGCACAAGTATGTTTGTTTGAGGAGCAGTGAGGAGGCCAGCGTGGCTGGAGCAGAGTGACTGAGGGGAAGAGGGAGGAAACGAGACCAGGGACGGGATGGGGCGGGGGCGTACAGGGCCTCGTGGGCCTCAGGGAGGATTTGGGTTTTATTCTGAGAGAGCGGTGGAAGCACCTGAGGATCCTGGGCTGAGGAGGGGGTGTAGTCTAACGCAGGTGCTCACGGGCTCCCTCTGGCTGCAGGAGGGGAACTGACTGAGGGGCCGGAGCAGAAAGAGAGAGAGAGAGACTGCCCCCGGTCCAGGTGGGTGGGGTCGTGGGAGAAGAGATGTGTTTGGGGGGATGGGGTTTCCGGGTAGATTTGTTTCTTTTGGTTACCCCCTCGGCTGGCGGGAATCTTAGTTCCCTGGCCAGGGATTGAACCTGGGCCACGGCACTGAAAGCACGGAGTCCTAACCACCGGACCACTAAGGAAGTCCCTCTGGGTAGATTTTAGAACAGGTTGTTGTACGGCAGAAACCAACACAACGTTGTGAAGCAATTTTTCACCAATTAAAAAATGATTTAAAAAAAGATTTTAGAGCAGGACTTGCTGGCAGATCTGATGTGACGTGTGAGAGAGGAAGTGAGGGAGGCCGAAAGGCCTGTTGGCCTGAGTGACTGGAAGGACAGAGGCAGGATCCTTCATTGTGAGTTTGTTCATCAGCAAACATTTTCGGAGGGCTGCTCTGGGCCTGACCCTGAGCTGGGCACACAGGTGCCTCCTCTGAGCTGTCGCGGGTCCTTGGACTCCCCCATCCCCACTCTGACCCTTCTGTCTGCTTACAGGTTTGTTACTCTCTGATGATGGGTCTGAACTAAGCCTTGTGCGGGCAGGGCCAGGGGCGTTTCGGTCACTTCCGTGTGTTCAGCATTTCCCAGCATAGCGCCTTTGTGGAGTCAGTGCTAAATGAACGTCAGAGACACAGGGAGATACAGAGACAGGAAAAGGCAGATCATTCTGCCCCAAAGATGGAGGGAGAGAGACCCAAGGAAGGAGAGATTCCCACAAATAGAGCAGGAGGCAAACAGGACAGAACCACAACACCTGGTCTGTGTTGGCACCCCCGCCTTGTTTGTGGGATGAGCGAATGAATGAATGAATTCCATGAAGGCCGACTGATCGGGGTCATCCAAACTTTCTGAGATTCAGGCCTCAGCAGTCTGTGTTGAGTCCAGATCAATAACTATTTGGCATAAGTAACACTGCCTTCTGCAGATATAAGGTAAGGGATGGCTGAATGAAAAGCAGCGTTACTCAGGGAGGGAAACCGAGGGACAGACTGAGATATGGTCACAGAGATTCAGAGTAAAAATGGCAGACGGCTCCCCCAGAGGCATGGCAAGACACAAGGGTTTTCAGTCATTCACAACGTGACTTCGATAGGTTGTTCATCAAGCACCTGTATGAACCAAGGGCCGGTGTGGGGTGTCAGCAATGCTTGATGGGTTTCAGGGTGGTATCCTTCTAGTGGGCCCGAGAGAGACAGAGATGAGAGATGCAGACAAGCAATGAGGAGGCAAAGAAAAGAGAGAGACACCACCCCAACAAGAGACAGAAAGAAAGAGAATGACAGGGATAAAAAAGTCAGTTCAAACATTCATTCTCTCTCTCCTGGGCCCCTACCGTGTGCCAGGCACTGTTCCAGCCATCTAGGGATGCGGCGATGAATAGATAAAATCCTTGCCCTCATGGGACTGATGTCCTCGTTGGATAGAAAAGCAATGAACTCCAAACAAAACTAAAATACATGGTATGTGAAATGGTAGCAAGAGCTATGGAGAGGGACTTCCCTGGTGATCAAGTGGCTTAGACTCCTTGCTCCCAATGCAGGGGGCCCGGGATCTAGTTCCTGGTCAGGTAACTAGATCCCACACGCCACATCTGAAAGACCTCCTGTGCTGCAACTAAGACCTGATTCAGCCAGGAAAAAAAAAAAAGAGCTATGGAGATAAACAGGGCTAGGGAGGTGAGTGCGGCTTCCAAGGTGGGGCTAGTGGTAAAGAACTCTCCTGCCAATGCAGGAGACATGAGACTGGGGTTCGATTCTTAGGTTGGGAAGATCCCCTGGAGGAGGGCATGGCAGCCCGCTCCAGTATTCTTGCCTGGAGAATCCCATGGACAGAGGAGCCTGGTGCGCTACAGACATGGGAGTCGCAAAGCGTCAGATACGACTGAGTGACTTAGCACGCACACAGGGAGGTGGGTGAGAAGGGTGGGGTGTGCTGTTTTTGATAGGATGGTCAGCAGAGGGCTCCCTGAGAAGGTGACATTTCAATAAAGACTTGAGGTGAGAGAGGCAGCCACGTGGACATCCAGAGGAAGATCTATCTAGGCCGAGGGAACAGCCACTGTAAAGGCCCTGAGCTGTGAGTGTCTGGGTTGTTCAAGGATTGCAAGAGGCGGGTGTAGCTGGTGCTACGTGACCACGGGTCGGGGTTGAGGCAGATTGTCGGAGTCTTGAGGGCCAAGGGATGAAGGCTTCGGCTCTTATCACAGGATGTGGTAAAGCTGCAGGAAGATTCTGAGTAGGAGAGTGACGCGATCTGACTCAGGTGGTCACAGGATCCTTGGGGCTGCCTGTGAGAATCAGATTGGAGGGCTGGTGGGGCGGGGCGGGTGTGGGCAGGGGAGGAACAGGGAGACCAGCAAGGAGGCCCTGACGTTAGTCTGGTGTGTTAGTCGCTCAGTCGTGGCCGATTCTTTTTCGACCCCACGAGCCGTTGCCCACCAGGTTCCTCTGTCCATGGAATTCTCCAGGCAAGAATACTGGAGTGGGTTGCCACTTCCTTCTGCATTTTCTTCTCCAATAGCCTAGGTTGGGGATGAAGGGAGACAGGACCAGGGTGGGGGCTGAGAATGGGACACAGAGTGAGCAGAACAGAAAGTGAATGGAGTCAGGAAGATTTGCTGATGGACAAGGCATGGGGGAGAAAGAAAGAGACAGAGGTTAACCCCCAGGGGCATACGTTCTCGTGGAGAGAAACAGAGATCGAGAGACCAGCACACAAACCAGAAACAAGGGCTGGAGGAGAGAGGGACATAAAGAAGAGACCAAGATTCAGAAGTGCAGCAGCAGAGAGTCAAGTGGCAGATGCAGAAGGAGCCCACCGAGACGCCAGGGGAGGCTCATACGGGCTGCCCCTGCCCACCTGCCTCCCTCCTCCTGCCAGGTGATAGACTTCGGCTCAGCCAGCATATTCAGCGAGGTGCGTTACGTCAAGGAACCCTACATCCAGTCCCGCTTCTACCGGGCCCCCGAGATTCTACTGGGGCTGCCCTTCTGTGAGAAGGTAGACGTGTGGTCCCTGGGCTGCGTCATGGCCGAGCTACACCTGGGCTGGCCCCTCTACCCGGGCAACAACGAGTACGACCAGGTGCGTTACATTTGTGAGACGCAGGGCCTGCCCAAGCCCCACCTGCTGCATGCCGCCCGCAAGGCCCACCACTTCTTCAAGCGCAACCCGCACCCCGACGCCGCCAACCCCTGGCAGCTGAAGTCCTCGGCTGACTACCTGGCTGAGACCAAGGTAGAGGGGACAGGTGGGGGCGAGGGCAGTCAGTGTGGGCAGTCTGCTGCACCCAGAAGAAATAAGATCTAGGTTAGATCTCAGAGAGGACTGGAAGCTTGGCGGGGGGTGGGATGCAGGCTGTGGGAGTTGTTACAGCAAGATGGATCTGAGTGAGACCCCGGGTGGGACTGGAAGTCAGGGCGGCCATCTCTGCAACCAGAATCATCAGAGTTGTGCGGCAAGAGTCTGGATGAGACAGCAGAGAGGACTGGAAGTCTGGGCCAGGCGTGGGAGCTGTCACAGGAAGAGAGGGGTCTGGGTGGGACCAAAGGTGGGACTGAAGTACCCGGCAGACCTTAATAACCCCTGGGAGAATGGTCTGGGCTTGACTCGTTGGAGGCCTGAGGGCTGGGATCAGACGCGGGGATCAGCTGTGGCAGCCAGAGGGGTCAGCATTTGATTCCAAAAGAGGCACCCTTTCTGCTCATTGCTGGCAGGGGCTGCACCCATGGCTCAGGGAAGGACGGGAGGGCTGGAGCAAGAGCCAGCTGGGGTCAGTGAGAGCCCTGGGTTAAACAGGAGGACCAGAGGTCACGGTCAGCTGTTCTTCCTGCAGCAATAGGCGGGGTCTGGATGAGATTAGAGGGGGCCTCTCTTGGTAGGGAGCAAGTGTGACCTTCCCAGCAGTAAGAGAGCACCAAGTCAGATCCCAGGCAGAACTGGAAGTCAGGGTTCCCGTGTGCAGACTTCATGGCCCAGAGAGCTCTGGGCCAGACTGGAGGGCCGACTGGAAACTAGGGCGGGGGTTCAGATGTGGGCCCCACAGCAGGAGAGCCTGGGGCTGGAACTCCGTGCCCACCCCTGCCCCACCCTGCGTCCCACCAGGTGCGCCCACTGGAGCGCCGTAAGTACATGCTCAAGTCGCTGGACCAGATCGAGACGGTGAACGGAGTCGGGGCGGCCAGTCGGCTGACCTTCCCAGACCGTGAGGTGCTGGCGGAGCACGCCGATCTCAAGAGCATGGTGGAGCTGATCAAGCGCATGCTGACCTGGGAGTCGCACGAACGGATCAGCCCCAGCGCCGCCCTGCGCCACCCCTTCGTGTCCATGCAGCAGCTGCGCAGCGCCCATGAGACCACCCGCTACTACCAGCTCTCGCTGCGCAGCTGCCGCCTGTCCCTGCAGGTGGAGGGCAAGCCACCCACGTCGGTCTTGGCTGCCACGGAAGATGGGCCCCCCTACTACCGTCTGGCCGAGGAGGAGGTGGCCATGGGCCTGGGCAGCACGGGGGGCAGCGGGCCCTTCTTCCGAGAGGAGAAGGCCCCCGGCATGCAGAGGGCCATCGATCAGCTGGACGACCTGAGCCTGCAGGAGGTGGGGCGTGGGCTCTGGGGCGAGACCCATGCTGACGTGGTCCCCAATGTGCTGGCCCCGCTCAAGGCCGCCGCTGTGGGCCGTCGGCTGCCCGAGTCCAGCCCTGAGCCCATCCTGGCCTTCTATGGCAGCCGCCTGGTGGGCCGCCACAAGATCCGCAAGCCACCGGCCGGCTCCAAGTCCGACTCCAACTTCAGCAACCTGATCCGGCTGAGCCAGGCCTCACCTGAGGACGACGCCCCATGCAGGGCCAGCGGCTGGGCAGAAGGAGAGCGCCTTGGGGCCTCTGCCGAGCCTCCTGTCATCCCGCAGCGTGACGGGGATGGGCCAGACATCAAGGACATGGCCATGGATGCTGAGGTGAGCTGGGTGGGGATGGGGGGCGGCCAGGGTGCAGGTGATTCTGGGGTTGGGGCACAGGGAACCAGCCTGGCCTCCCACATATCTGAGTGGCCTGTAGTTGGCTCAGGGTCCAACACACACTACTAGCCCACCCTCGGGATGTGATGAGGCTCGGCAAACACTAAGACACTCATGTGACAAGGTTCAGCAAACATGAACCCATATTCAGGCTGTGTAAAAACTCAGAACATCATAATCCACATGTGGGAACTGATAAAGGCCCAGAAACCTGAACAAGACCATAGCACAGCTCACCCACCTCCAGGAAGATGGGACAGAGGCTCAGCAAACACTCCTTCAGGGCACATTACGGTCTCAGCAAACACTCCTTTAGGACACATTAAGGTCTCAGCACACACCATTTAAGCCTCCAAAATGTCGAGAGGGTTCAGGATGTACAAAATTGTCCTCAGGAAGTCACAAGGAAGCAGTTGGGACTGAAGGAGTCCATGAGCGGGCAGGCTGGCTGTTTCCAGGGTGGATGTGGGACGTGGGGAGGGGGCTTCCTGGGTGATGCCCATCTCTGCTCCTCCCCAACAGAGTCCAGGCCCTGAGCTCTTCGACCCCAACAGCTGTCCTGGGGAATGGCTGAGTGAGGCAGACTGGACGCTGGAGGGCCTCAGGGGGCCACGGGTTCAGGGGCTCCCGCCACGCCATGCCCACCCACATGGTCCACCCCGGGCCACCAGCTTTCTGCAGCACGTTGGCGGGCACCACTGATGGGTGACCCCACCCCTGCCCATCGCTGGGGGCTGCGCTGACGGGGCTGGCAACCCCTTTCTCAGAGCCATCCCCTGAACCGACAAATTATTCTTACAGAAAGATAGCTATCCAGAAATTCCCTATCCCCCCCCACCGCCCTCGGTGCATGTCTGCACACACACCCCGAACACAGAAGGGTTTTGGGGTCTGACCTGTGGCCCCCTGGGCCAGAGGTATGCAAGAAGGGGGGGCTTCACCCCACTGGCCCTGAGCACACCCTTGGCCCTGCCGTCTGTTTATTTCAATAAAGAACTGTTAAGCAGTATTGCCCCCTGCCTGTTCTCCTTGCCTGAGGCCTGAACTGGCACGGGGAGTGGGGTTCAGGGGGACCCAGGCTCTGCTCTCCAGTGCTGCACCCAGTCTACCACAGGCTCAGGCTGGAGCCTGCACTCAGCACACTGCCCCCTCCCTTGCACACTCTTGGTGCCTGGCATGCAAGAATTCACCATCAGAACATGCTCAGCGTTCAAAGGTGCCCATCTGAGCTGGCCAGATGCCCAGTTCTCATTGTTTGTTGACCTGTCCTTGCCACAGGTGACAGGCTTGGCATGCACGTATCCATGCTCAGGACATGCAAAATGTTAAGTTCACGCTCAGTACCCACGCGTGTCCAGACGTGCGAGTCCACCCTCAGGGATAGGGCAGTGGCTTAGCGTGTGCTCATGTGGCTTGGGTCACGCTGAGTGTGCAGCACATGTGGCCCCATGCTGGCTCCGGGAGGCTCAGTTCATGTCCACCCACAAGGTCACACACCCATGCTCAGCACACACCAGCTAGCGTGCATCGTACACCGAGCGTTCAGCACACGCTGGTCCATGCTGGTCACCCACTGAGGGCTCAGCACACACCAGACAGGTGCTGAGAGTCCAGTGCACACCAAACCACACTGGTCACATGCTGAGGGCCCAGTACCCACAAAAATGTCCCCCCCAGAGGCTCATGCCAGCTGTCCCCTACCCAACACCCCACCTCACACCACTCAGTCAGGCACAGGCTGTACAGACGAGTTATTTACTTCTTATTATGACCTTGGGCCCTCTTTGCCCTGGGAAGTGGGGTGGGCCAGGGAGGCTAGGCCCAGCATGCACCCCCACTTCCCCTTCTGGGGACTGAGTCCGCCCGCAGCTTGGCTGGGTCCTCTGGGGCCACAGCATCAGGCCAGTGGGGGCGGAGGTAGAGATGGGAGGCTGGGGTGGGGGTGGTTGCGAAGGGGGAGCCTGTTGGAGTCACAACGGGTCAGACAGAAGCGGAGGGCATGGGGACAGGGGATGGAGACCTGGAACATCTGGGCCTGCAGGGGCCTTGCAGGCCTGGCCTGGCCATCGGACCGGGCCTCAGAGCAGGCGACAGGCGTTGCCCACGCTGTCGGCGGCAGCGTCAAGGTCATGGCTGTAAGGGGAGTCCCAGTCCCTCAGGAACACAGCCTCCAGCTGGCTCCGCAGGCCACCCCGCCCGTTCTGCGTCACCAGCAGCGAGGTGCCCGCCGTCTCGGTGAAGTAGCTGCCAGACCAGTTGGAGGTTCCTATGGGGAGTTGGGGGTCCAGAGAGTCAGGGCCCATGGCACCACCTGGACCCCCTTCCATCGCCCACCCAACCCCCCTGCCCCCCGATCATGGTGCTCCTGGAATACTCACCGATGTAGGTGGCCCGTTCAGTCACCATGTACTTGTTATGGTTGATGCGGGCATAAGGGATTCGGGCCTGGGCATCGTCCGCAGGGACCACAAAGAGTTTCTGAGAGGGGTGGGGAGATGCAGGGTGAGGACAGAGAAGCCCTTGGGTTGGGGATGGGGAGTGGAACCAGGTCTTTGAGACCGCGGGCTCAGCTGCTCCCCTTCGGGCCCTGGGGATCAGAACAGGGCCCGGAGAAGTGCATGTGTGCGTGCTAAGTCGCTTCAGTCGCGTCCAACTCTTTGCAACCCCATGGGCCATAGCCCGCCAGGCTCCTCTGTCCTCGGGATTCTCTAGGCAAGAAGACTAGAGCAGGTTGCCACGCCCTCCTCCAGGGGATCTTCCCGACCCAGAGATCGAACCTGTCTCTCTTATGTCTCCTGCACTGGCAGGCAGGTTCTTTACCACTAGCACAGTGTGCGAAGCCCTTCAGAGGAGTGGATCCTCCGTAAAGACTGGCTCACATGCGACCTGTTCCCTCTAGGGTTGAAAGTGTTAGTCACTCAGTCATGTGTGATTCTTTGAGACCCCATGAACCGTTGCCCGCCAGGCTCCTCTGTCCATGGAATATTCCAGGCAAGAATACTGGAGTGGGTTGCCATTTCCTCCTCCAGGGGAATCTTTCCGACCTAGGGATCGAATCTGGGTCTCCTGCCCTGCAGGCAGATTCTTCACCATTGTCCCTGAGGTCTTACCTCAGATGTCCCCCTTTCCTGAAAGTCTTCTGTGACCCTTCAGGCTGCAGCAGGAGCTTCCTCAGGGCTCCCCCTTCCTGGCCCTGACCCTTCTACCCACGCCCTTGATTCCAACCCTGACCTGTGGTCACCCTTCCTTCGCCCCAATCAGGGCACAGCCCGCTCTGCGTCATCTCTGTCAGATGACAGGTGAGCTCCACAGGAGCTGTGTCCCCGCACTGCTCTGCACAGGGGTTGAGGGGCGGGTCTGGGCAGGTGCTTACCACCTGGATGTCGGAGTGGGTGTGGTTGTCACGCAGGGCAGCCAGGGAGAGCAGGAAGGCCCGCATCGAGGGGTCAGAGTGTCCCCAGCAGCTGATCAGCAGGCGTACCTTGACGCCCCGCTCGTAGGCAGCCCGCCGCAGCCCATCGTCGATGGCAGGCCAGAACCTGGGGGCAGGGAGTGAAGGGTACGGAGGGAGGTCTCCCCTCAGCTTTAGGGTGCTGGGCCTGAGTCCCACTGCAGCTTCGGAGAACCCCCACTTCCAAAGACCACTCCATCCCTGGCTCCCGCTCCTGCCCACCCCTACCCAAACCACTCATCGTCTTGTCTGCTGCCCCCAGACTACCTGCTCTGAACCCTCAGACCCAATCACCCCCCTTTCCTATCCCAGGTCTCAAACCCCAACCATGCCACCCCAAACCTGAATACGCTCAGTCCCACCTCTCCAGCCCCTCACCCCATATCCCGCCCACACTCCCTGCTGCCTATGCCCAGAAACCCCGCATCCTCTGCCTCAAGCCTCCAGCCCCCCATCTCCATACCCCTTTCCCAATATTCACAGCCTTTCCTCTGCCCCCTTTCCCTTGTCTCAAGCAGCCAGAGCCACTCCCCCTGCCGCCTCTGTCTCGCCCTGTGGTGTCCCCTCCCTCTGTCCCCTGCCTGCTTCCTGGGCCCCATCACTCCCTCTCCTGTCTCCTCTTCCACTCGCATGGCTTCCAGCCCCGAGCCCTGTCCACGTGCCCCGCAATACCGGCGTGGGTGGGAGAACTCCATGGTGGGCAGGTAGTTCATGACCGCGATGTAGATGAAACTCCGGGCATTGTCCACCACGTTGAGCAGGGCCTTCAAGTCTGGGGTGCGGCCACTTGGACACAGTGGTGGGGGTGCACTCTGGGGGGACAAGGGGACAGTCTAGACACATCCTTCACCGTGGACCCCAGCTGCAGACAGCCCATCAGGACTTAGGTCCCTGCGTATCTCACTGAATGCTCAGCCTCCGTGAAGGGGAGAGATAATGACCATGGCCTAGCTCATAGGTCAGCAAACGGGGGCTCAGAGAGGATAAGTGATTTGCCTAAGGTCACAGAGCTGAGGAACGGAGCCAGGGTTTGAACCTAGGTGGTCTGGTTCTAGAACTTAAGCTCTAACCCAGTGGTTCTGGACATGAGGTACCTGGTCAGGCAGCAGCAGCATCACCTGGGAACTTGTTAGAAATGCAGATTCCTGGGCCTCACTGCACAGGGCACACAGCATCAAGGTGTTGTGATGGAGCCCAAGGATCTGGTTTTAACAAGCCCTTCTGGTAATTCTAGTGCATGCTCAGGCTTGAGGACCTCTGCTTTAATCTCTTAAAAAAATTTTTTTATTAGCGTATAGTTGCTTTACACTGTTGTACCAGTTTTTTCTTCTGCTGCTGCTGCTGCTGTGGCTGTTTAGTTGCTAAGTCATGTCCAACTCTGTTTTTGATCCCATGGACTGTAGCCCGCCAGGCTCTTCTGTCCATGGAGATTCTCCAGGCAAAAATACTGGAGTGGGTTGCCATGCCCTCCTCCAGGGGATCTTCCCGACCCAGGGATGGAAACTGAATCTCCTGCACTGGCAGGTGAATTCTTTACCCTCTGAGCCACCGGGGAAGCCCTCTAATCACTTATGTCGCTGACTGGCTCACAGCCCACCGCCATGGCACTCCTCATGTGCCCCCCCACCCCAGGAGCTTCACCCAGCCCCCTCCACCCTCCCAATAGGTGAGCAAACTTAAGCTCTGAAAGGGGAACCGGTGATGAGGGAAACTTTACTCCCCAGTGGGAGATCACTGGAGTAAAGGACCCCAATGAACTATGTCCCTCCATCCATGCCTTAGGGTGGCCCTTCATGATGATGCTGGGCCTGGCCAGGTGACTTGCTTGGGGGGTCCCAGGTTGGCCACCCCAACTAGTGAAAATATCAACAGCTGAAAACAGCAGTGCCTTGTCCAGAGTGGGTGCAGTCCAACAGAACATTCCACAGTGATGAAAATGTTCTGTATCTACACTGTTCAATATGGCAACCACTTGCTAGGTGTGGCTGCTAAGCCTTTGAAAGGGGGCTAGGGTGACTGAAAAACTGAGTTTTTAACAGCATTTCATCTTAATTGCTTGCCTGGAAAATCCCATGGATGGAGGAGCCTGGTAGGCTGCAGTCCATGGGGTTGCAAAGAGTCGGACTCGACTGAGCGACTTCACTTTCACTTTTCACTTTGATGCATTGGAGAAGGAAATGGCAACCCACTCCAGTGTTCTTGCCTGGAGAATCCCAGGGGCGGGGGAGCCTGGTGGGCTGCCGGCTATGGGGTCATACAGAGTCGGACACGACTGAAGCGATTTAGCAGCAGCAGCAGCAGCAGCAGCAGCAGCAGCATCTTAATTGATTAAAAATGTGACATTCGGCCATAGTGGACAGTTCAACCAGGGATTGGCCTGAATGAACCCAGCTGTGCTGCCTCATTAGCCCTAAGAGATTGCAAATATTATGATGCAATCATAAGATTTCTAGATGAAACCAAAGCCTAGGGAGGTTGGGACATAGCCCAGACCCCTGAGTGAGCAGAAGTGACAGCTAGTAGTCAGGACTCCCTCATCCCCATCAAATCACTGGGCAGGGCTAGATGGAGGAGGCCCAGTGAGGGCATGTGGCAGGCCCCCCTTCCCTTGGACTCACCGCTAGGTAGGCCAGAGCAGGGGTTCCATTGAGGCAGATTTCCATTGGAGTCTCTTGATTGTAGCGGGTGTCGTAAGGCCGGGGCCAGGTTGACGGGATGGAGCTGCCCGCCTGGCCCAGGAACCAGTAGGCCTCGAAGATCTTGGTCAGGTCTCGAGCTAGGCAGCTGCAGTTGTACATGACCACACCCAGCTCCTTGACCTGCGGGAGCACAGTGCTGAGCCCCAGGGTGGTGGCCTGGTGCCGGCAGGTGACATGGACACCTGCAGCCCCTCCTCCTGCCTCCAAGTCCCTCTTCCAGCCCCTTGCCCTTCTGTCTCCCCCTCTTTCTGCCCCTACTTCCTTCTTTCTGCCCCTTAGCCCCCGTCCTCCTTCCCCCAGCTAAAGCCCTGAGATGGACATGATCTTGACTCAAGACTAAAATCTGAAGTTTTGGTGAAAGTCAAGTTATTCCGAAGCTCCTGGTTTCCTGAACCTTTGCGGCTTCTACCTTCTACTGAGTTCCTGCTCAGTCTTAGGTCTCCACTGAGGGATTCCTCCTCCAGGAATCCTGCCTTGACTGCCCACCCTGTGTCAGGCACTCCTTCGGCTCTCCAGGTCCCTTGGGCCTCCCTCATCACTTTCCCTGGTGACAAACCTGTCTCCCCATTGGACTGGGAGGACAGGCACCAGGGATGTCTCAGCCATGGCTGTATTTTCTGTTTTCCCGCAAAAGTCGGTGGGATTAGGGGCTTCTGCTTAGTCACTCAGTTGTATCTGACTCTTTGCAACCCCATGGACTGTAGCCTGCCAGGCTCGGCTCTTTTGTCCATGGGGACTCTCCAGGCAAGAATACTGCAGTGGGTTGCCATGCCCTCTGCCAGGGGACCTTCCCAACGCAGGAATCGAACCCAGGTCTCCTGCATTGCAGGCAGATTCTTTACTTAGTGAGCCACCAGGGAAGCCCAGGAATACTGGAGTGGGGAGCTTATCCCTTCTCCAGGGGATCTTCGTGACCCAGGAATTGAACCGGGGTCTCCTGGTTCAATTTTGCAGGCAAATTCTTTACCAGCTGAGCTACCAGGGAAGCCCAATTAGGGGCTTGCACAATATCCATTTGTTGAAGACATGATCACTGCCTCAGCTGTACCCCTTTCCCATCTCATGCTCATTCCTGCAGCTCCTCCAGGTACCAGATTAACTGTCACCTCCTTTGGGAGATTTTCCTTGATACTCCAGGTTGGGTCCCCCATCCTGACCCTCTACTTGTGTTTCTCCCCATCTCCCATCTCAGCCTTGATGCTTTTGGGTTGACACTGCCTGGTGACAGGCCCATCTCCGCCCTGGACCATGAGTTCCAAGAGGTCTATCTGTTGCCATCACGTTCTCAGCATCAGAACAGGGCTGGGCTTAGAGCAGGCTCTCAGGAAGTGAGTAATGAAGGTCAAGTGGGTGGACAGGGCCTTGGATGCTGTATAAAGGGGCCGGCAGGTGCCATCAGGGATCAGAGGGGCTTCCATGAGCAAGGGGAGGGTAGTGGAGGGCTGGATTGGGGGATGCTTCGGGAGGTCTGGTAGGAGGAGGTGGGGTACGGTTGGAGGCTGGGAGCCCCATGAGGCAGGGAGCAACCTAGAAGGGCGGTGTGCAGGGCACAGGCAGACCTGGGTCAGGGAGCGCCAATCCATGTTGGCACTGCCAAGGTAGAAGTGGGTCTGGTCCACCACCCAGAACTTGGTGTGCAGGACGCCATGGGTCAGCTTCTGCATGTCCACCATGCGGACCTGGGCACCTGGACCGACAGGAGTGGAGGTCAGGAGCTGGCTTGGGGAGCCCCAGACCCAGCCAACCCCCAGTGGCCCCCTAGCTCACCGCTTTGTAGCAGGGCCTGCAGGTCTGCCTGGGGCTGGGGCCCATTGGGCTTGCTCACAGCAATGCGGACCTTCACACCTCGGGGTGCCAGAGTCTGCAGCTGCCGGAGGACCTCCTCGCCCTGGAGGGAGGAGACAGCTTCTGAGGGGATGGATCAGCTGGCTCTCGAGCCCCACGGAGCACCCCATGGAGTTGTTTTGAGATTAGGCTTCTAGATCTGATCAGGCTTTACATTAATACAGTTAGGAAAGGCTTTACAGGTTAAGAAGTTAAAACCTTACTTTACCTGTTTTAGTTATTGTTTTGGCTGTGCTGTGTGGCATGAGGGATCTTAGTTCCCCAACGAGGAAACCCATGCCCCCTATATTCAGAACACGGACTCTTAACCACTGGACCAACAGGGAAGTGTCTTTATCTATTTTAATACCTGGCTGCTCTGAGCCCTGTTAAGGCCTCCCTGCCACTCCTGCCCTTCACAGGTCCTTCCCAAGCCCCTGACCTGGTAGTTATCCACGCCTGACACAGCAGGGGTCTCTAGGCACCTTGAAGGATGTTAAAGGCACAGAGCAGACTTGGGGGTCTGGGAAGACCTGGGTAAGGCTTGATGATGCCAATAACAGTAACAGCCAATGATTCCCTTGTTTCTACTGTGAGCCAGGACCCTTCTAAGTCCCTTTACACCCGAACTCAGGCTTGAAGGATCTTAGTTCCCTGATCAGGGATTGAACCCTTGGCAGTGAACACTTGGAGCCCTAACCACTGGACTACCAGGGAATTTCCAGCTCGTATAATTTCTAACTGTTGTGCATTTTTTCCAGGCACTGTTGAATGATCCCCACAATTTTAATACATTTAAAGTCTACCTCTGACAAAGAGTGGCAGCAGGGAAAAGGAAGAAGAGGGACAAATTCACTACGTCTTTCAAAGAAGGGCTTAGCTACCTAGGCTGTTCCTTTTCAAATCTTGAAGTTTTATGCTTTTTAAGTTTGTCTGCAGACCCTAACAAGGCTCTCATAGTAAATGCTTATAAAAGGTTGACTCTTGTCAGGCACTGCTGTCATTGGCTGGGATCAGCCTGTTTCATCTTCACAAGAGGTGAATATTAGATAATGGCCCCATTCTACAGATGCAGAAAAAGAAGAATGCAAGATGAGGTGACCTGCCTGAGGTCACAGAGCTGGGAAGCAGAAGCCTGGCTTGAGGCTGGGCTACTACTCATTCCGTGTTTCCATTTCTTTGTGTGACAGGCTCAGGGCAGCTTGTGGGTGAGCATATCTGCTAGCCTAATCCCTCGTAACCATGCCCTGACATTCAGAGGCCTCCAGATGACCATGACAAAACGCCCCCAGTCCAGCAGGCCATGTGAAGACAGTTGCTTCCAAACACTTTTGTCCAACCCACTACATGAGACATGCCAGTCTGTCTCCTGGGCTGGAGGGAAACCCCTTTCATCTCCCTGCCTCTGATGCCTCCCACCACCCCTGCTGCCAGCCAGGGCCCAGGTTGCCAGGTACCTGCTGAGCAGAGGCTTCCTGAGTGTGGGTGTCATTGTTGGTGAGAGTCCAATAGAAGGAGGCAATGTCCAGGCTGCTGTGGGCACCAGCGAGCAGGCCCAGCCAGGCCTGGCTGGTGGAGGGGTTGCTCGTGGAGGCATTGGGGAAGTCCAGGCCCTCGGGAATGCTCTCCACCAGCACTGCTCTGGGTGGGGAGATGGGGAGGGAGGGAGGCAGAATCAGCTACGGTGGGCTAGACTGTGAGTGCTCACTTGTCTGCCCACGGAGGATGGAAGACTATATGTATTTGTGTGTGTCTGTACTCGTGATTCTCTCTGTGTGTCTTCATTTGTCTCTCTAGATTTGTGGAAGGTTGTGTATGTGTGTGTGTGTGTAAGTGTGTCTGTCCATGGATGTGGATGGAAGACGCCATGTGTGTCTATGTGTGCCTGTCTGTTCACAGAGGCATAGAAGATGACGCTGTGGTTGCCATGGCAACAGTGTGGGTGAAGCGGGTGGGCACAGAAGAACTGTGACGGTCCACTTGGGAGTCTCTGCCACCCCCTTATTCTGTCTCGACCACTGGGTGCAGGCCCTGCGTAGTGCATGTTGAAGTGCCCCTGGCCTGGCAGGGCCCCTCCCCCCATCATCCCAGGCTCCCACGCCCCCTCCACTTACTCGCAAGGGTCATAGCAGGGGGCTGGGCGCTGATTGGGCCCAAAGAGATGCAAGTCGCCGTATTCCCATAGAAACAGCTGAGTCATCAGGGCACCGAAGCCCACAACCGCCAGGATAAGGACCAGAAGGACCCAACGAGCTTTCTGCGGGGGAGGAGGAGGCGAGCAGTCAGCCCAAGGAAAGCAGCCCAGCCCACAGCCTCCAGAGACAGACTGAGGGTGGCGAGGGGCGCCTACCTTTTCTGCAGCTTTCCATGCCTCGATCTCATTCATGGGCAGTTCGTTGGCAGGTTCCTCAGCAGGCACCTTCAGCTGGGGCACAAGGATGGGGGTGGTGGTGACAGGTCAGCTCAGCAGGGCCCCCACCCTCTCCTGATCCGGCCCCTCCTCCCCGGGTCCTCCATCCACCTACCTCCTGGTACATCAATTTAGGCTTCATCCCGCTGGCAGTCAGGGGTTATGCAGGTCCCAGGTGCCAAAGTGGGTGTGTCAGGGTCTCCAAACTGTGGGGATCAGAAGCTGGGACTCTGTTGGGTGTTCTAGGCTTTTGGGGAACATCACAGAAAACGGATCAGCCTCGGGCTCACGGGACTCACTGGGTCGCCTTGTCTATGATCACGGGGGCTACTGGCACTGCGCCCGCCATCCCTAAAGGAGGAAGCTGACTGCTGGTCAGTAGGGATTTCGAAATCCCTCAAAGTCCAACCCCTCCGCCTTCCTCCTGTCCCTCTGGGGTGCCCTCCCTGCTCGCTCTAGTGCCCACCATGCCCCCCTGAGCGCCCACCCTGCCTGTCATCAGCACTGGCCCTGCTCCCCATTTAGCACCTTCCCTTCTCTGAGCCCTATCCTACACATTCCCAAAATGACAGCTCCGGATTGGGTCAGCGGAGCCCTAAATATTTTTGTTCCTGGCTTTTCCCAGCCTTGGGATTTACCCTGAAGTCATTTTCCAGGTAGCTCCTTTAACCTCACACTCAGGTAACCACTAGACAGCTCAGGCCAGGAGCCCAAGACCATCGGGGCCTCCCTGTCAGCTCCCATCCCATCCCCCCAATCATCCGTCCCTACCGTACCCTAGAGAGGCCTCGGCCTTACTCGGCAGACAGCTGCTGCTACCTCCACGGGGCCCCAGCTTCTGCCCCAACAGGCTGAGCAGGGGCGGGAGGGAGGAGGGGGCGGGGCCCAAGGGGGCTCCGCCCTCTGCAGCGGGGAGTCTGCGCAGTGAGCGCGCCGGTCCGGGCTCACCGCAAGGAGAGGGGGGGCCGGCCCCCCCAGATACGGTCTAGCCAACCTGGCGGGGGTGGAGAAAGAGCACAGGTCTGAGCGATGGCTTTGCTACGCTCCATCCTAGAGCCCCCCCATTATGGGTTAGGGAGGACTCAGGTAAAGAGAAAAAAGAGACCCCCCCCCCATCTTTTCTCGGCTATAAACCCTGTGAATATTTGTACCGTGGGCACGTATTACCTAGTCAAAAATAAATACATAAATAAGACTAATGATTTTTAAAATTATAAAATAAAATGGAACGATCAAGGCTGAACAACATGATTTACGGATGTGGCCATAAAATCCAAAGACGCAGCCCACGTTACGGGAGGGGAAGAGCGCGGGGTGTTCGATAAGGGGATGGTGGGTTTTCTGTTGTAGTCTGTATTGCAGTCTCTATTTGATTTTTTAAAAAGGCCAACTGATATTTTGATAGGGATTTAAAAAATGTTTCTTACCAGTGTGTGTGTGGCGGGGGGCTGGGGAGGAATGGATACATGTATATGTGTGACCGAGTCCCTTCCCTGTTCATCTGAAACTACCACAACATTGTTAATTGGCTATATCCCAATACAAAATGGTTTTGGTGTTAAAAAAAAAAAAAAATCTAAGGCGGGCTTCCCATCTACCATCTCGTATCTCCGAAGCAGAATTTAAGGCCACAGCTGGAGGGATAATAAATTGGAGGGATTCCCCCTTTCCCGCCCACCTCTCTCAGTGAAAGAGGGGCAGGACCCCCTTTCCCCTACCCAGGCAGGAAGTGCACAAAGGTAGAGAAGGGTTATTATTGAAAGAAGCAACAGCGTCAGAAGTGGTTGCCTTGACAACAGGATTAGGGGGTGCGTCAGGATTGCTTTTTATCCTACGCCCATTTTCTTTTTTAAAATCGTGAAATATGAGCGACTTACAGAAGAGAAAAATATCTCTGTGCGGGTTAAAAAAATAATTATAAAGCGAACACAGGTGTTGCCGCGTCCTCGGTTTTGTCACGTTTTTAAAAATTCATTCCACGCATTAATGTGATTTAAAAAAAAAGAAGGAAATTCCAAAAGGGAGTTTGGTTCACCACTCACTGCAAGATACAGCCTAGATCTGAAAGGATAATTTGAAAGCCCCTTCCCCCTCAACGTCTGATCCCAGTTTGGTTAAGGGCAGTAGGTATTCCCTCACCCCCACCCCATCATAGGGAGCCAGCCAAAAAGGGGATGGATCCAGCAAGGAATAGCAACAGATCAAGCTTATCTGATCTCCGTAGGTCACCAAGAGAAGCAGAAGGTAACAGTTTTCGATAAGGCTGACCGCAGGGAGCAAGGGTGGGGGAGGGGAGGCATGGCGCAGGAAACAAGTTTGCCTTTTATTTATTTGCAAAGCCCTTGGAGAGAAATGCTTTATTTAAGACTATGTGGTTGGAACAGAAGGTGAGGTGAAATTAGGGAAGCTAGTAGTATTAGTTGCTCATTTGTGTCCGACTCTTTGCGACCCCACGGACTGTAGCCCTCCAGGCTTCTCTGTTATGGGATTCTCCAGGCAAGAATACCGGAGTGGGTTGCCATTCCCTTCTCCAGGAGGGAAGCTAAGATCAACAGAAACAAAACTGGGGAAAGGTAGGGCTGGAAGATGTGAGGGATGGCGCACACCACGGTGAGGCAGGGGAACTGGGGTGGTCGCTGATAAACCAAAAACAGGAAGAAAATAGACTCAAGGGATATGAGTTTGAGCAAGTTCTGGGAGTTGGTGATGAAGAGGGAAGCCTGGCATGCTGCAGTCAGTGCGGTGGCAGAGTCTCATGTGACTGAGCGACTGAAGATGCGTTTTATTCAGTTTGTTAGCAATCTTTTGGCTTTCAAATTGTGCCATGATGACAAGTCTTTACTGATGGGTTGAATTTGGACTTGCTATATTTTTATCAAAGCAAACGAACCTAGCGCACTTATAAAGAAAACCAGTATTGGAGAGGTGGTGTAGGTTGCATTAGATTGGTGAGGCAGTTAACACTTGTGGCATCCGGAGCCAGATGCCTGATCTTAATATGAACCTCAGTATGTATGCGATTATTTGATTTCAGAGAACTGGCAACACATCTGTGCCTTAGTGTCCCCATCTGCAAAATGGGCAAAGTACCAATACTGCCTACTTTTCACAAGGCTGTTCATTAATTTTGCACACCTTTATTGTGCACCAGGTATTGTTTTAAGCACTGGGGAACATCACTGTGAACAAAATAGACTTGCAGACAGACCAAAAAAAAAAAAAAGTATATGTTAGAAGGTAATATGTGCTATAGAGACTCAGGGAAGAGGGACGGGGTTGGGTGAGGGTGGGATTACTTGCATTTGAAAATAAGGAGGACAAGGAAGGCTGCATAGAGAAGGGGATATCTGAGAAAAAAACTTCAAGGGGGGGAGGAAGAGAGCTACAGAACAGTATTCTAAGCACAGAGAACAGCCAGTGCAAAGGCCCTGAGGCAGGAGTATGCCTGTGGGGATAGAGAAGAGCAAGCCAGCATGTATCTCTAGTGGAATGGCAGTGAGGGGAGGAAGAGGAGGTGAATCAGAGGTCACAGGACCGAATTATGCAGAGCTACCTGGACTGTAGCAAGAATGGGGCCAAGGGTAGGTTCTGGGCAGAGGAGGAAATATGATCTCCTTTGGGGCTGAGTTGAATGGTAGCCTCAAAACTGATTAAATTGGATGTGGTCATCACTCCTGGAACTTGTGAACGTGACCTTATTCAGTGGACCTGGAGTCTCATTATATACATTAGCATATGACACACTCAGAGGCGCCGTGACCGTTCCAAGGCTGGCCATTAAAGGCCCAAAAGTGGGTGGTGGCCCAGTTCCTGGAAATCTCACCACCCTTTCTCCAAGATAGTTACAACAATCCTTCTACTCATTAGCCTATGAAATTACCCAGCCCAGGGACTTCCTGCTGGTCCAGTGATTATAAGACTCAGCACTTCCACGGCAGGGGCATGGGTTTGATCCCTGATGGGGGAACTAAGATTCTTCATGCTGCCCAGTGCAGCCAAAGAAGAAAAGAAATTACTCAGCCCATAAAAATTAACCACTCCCTATCTCAGGAACTCTTGCCTTCTGAGATGGCCCACACTCTGTGGAGTGTTTCTCCCAGGGCCGTTCTTGCTTCTTGAGATGAACCACATCCTGTCTATGGAATGTCTCTCTCTAAATAAACCCACTTTTCACCTATCACTTTGTCCCTCACTGAATTCTTTCTGTGCTGAGACATAAAGAACCTGCTGCTGCTGCTGCTGCTAAGTCGCTTCAGTCGTGTCCGACTCTTGCGACCCCATAGACGGCAGCCCACCAGGCTCCCCCGTCCCTGGGATTCTCTAGGCAAGAACACTGGAGTGGGTTGCCATTTCCTTCTCCAATGCATGAAAGTGAAAAGTCACAGTGAAGTTGCTCAGTCGTGTCCGACTCTTAGCGACCCCATGGACTGCAGCCCACCAGGCTCCTCCGTCCATGGGATTTTCGAGGCAAGAGTACTAGAGTGGGGTGCCATTGCCTTCTCCGATAAAGAACCTAAGCTTCATTAAATCCTGAGACCAGGTGTGTGATTTAGATGAAAAGAAAGTGGGTTTCAGTCCCAGTTTGGGTTTTGGCTGTGTTTTGAGTCCCAGCCTCTAGGACTGAACTGTGCAGTTTCACCAGCCCATTGAATATCTCCCTGTCCCCTTGGCGTGTGCCTTGCCTGACCCTGGGTGTGACACCATAGCCCAGGGACAAGGAGGAAGCAAAACCCACTGGGCCTGTGTTGGGTCACAATTCCCTGAACACCCCCACCCCTGGTGAGGGTGGGATACTTGATCCCCCTTCCATAGAAGTGTTTTGGACTGATGAATCCAGGGTTCAAATCCCACCTCTGTCACTTTTTTAAAAGAAATTTTCTTATATGTAAATAAATATACGGCTGCATCGGGTCATAGTTGCAGCACGTGGGATCTTTAGTTGTGGCATGTGGGATCTAGTTCCCTGACCAGGGCTTGAATCCAGGTCCCTCCTACTTTGGGAGCGTGGAATCTCAACCACTGGACAGCCAGAAGCCCTCTGTCACTTTCATACTCAGTGATATTGGGTACAGGGCTTTATTTCTCCAAGCCCTGCTGGCCTCATTCATAAAAAGAGGATTGGGACTTCCTTAGCGGTTCAGTAAAGACTCTGTGCTTCCACTGTATGGCGTGCAGGTTCGATCCCCAGTTGGGGAACTAAGGTCCCATATACCACGTGGCACGGTCAAAAAAACAACTGGGGAGTGGTGGCTGGTTTAAGAGGGTGGGCCTCACAGTCCCCAAGCCCTTGGTTCATATCTCAGCTCTGTGCTTTACCTGGAGAAGAGACTACCTTTTCTGAGCCTCACTTACATTCTTCAGAACACTGGGGAGATTAATATACCAACATGACTTTTGCTGGGCAGAGTCAATGAAACCCATCCCCAGCAGTCAGGGCACACAGATACAAGCTGGCTGGTGAGTTGTGTCCCCTAGTACCCTGAACACACTATTTATCACAGATAAACTTATATATGTGTCCCTTGAAAAGCTAAGACTATGTCTGATTTATTCCTCTACCCACCGAGTGCCCAGCACATTGTAAATGTTTATTTATTTGTTTTTCTTCTGAAAACAGAAGGAAAGAGCAGTAGAAGGGAGAAAAGACTTTGTTAGATGTCGCTTTAAGATTCAGTGACACTGGGTTCCTACACAATGATTAGTAGCTTGCGTTCTGAGCCTGGGGCAATAGGGTAGGTACAGATAGTGGTGCTTCAGCCTGAGGGTAAAATTCAGGGTGGGCCACTTAACTGCTGAAGCATATCTGAAGCACTGGACAGGCCATACCTTAGGAAACATTTACAAACCTAGGGACCTTCTGCATGGTTCAAAACAGACCTGTTCTTGGTTTTAAAGGGGCCAATTTTCATTCGATTGTGCAGACCCCTTTGGACCGACCACACAATCGTCTGTGGTCAAGTCTATAGAAAACAGTACAGAGCGCTGGTTTTGTAAACGGTTTTCTTTTTAGCAGTAGATCCTTTATTTCAAAGGACCCCAGATGGTGCCCCTTCCAGGGACAGAAGATGCTTGGTCTAAAAACAAATCATTAAAAAAAAAAAAAAAGGACCCACACGAAACCACCCCCCCCCCCCCATCATGAATGGTGAATAAATACTTGGGAACTGGAACTCAAAAGCTGTCCCATCCCTACTCAAACCCCCTCTGCGGCTGCCCACTGCCTTCAGGACAAAGTGCAACTGTCCTATGATGCCCTCTTGGGCTCTCCAGGGACAGTGCCTGTGGACCTTCCCCATCTGACAGTTTCAGTTCCTCTGATTCCAAAGCTGTCTCTGACTCATATCTCCTCCCTCAACTTCAGCTCTGCAAGTCCCATGGCTTCCTAGATACCTCCACCCAGGTGTCCCTAAGCCCCTTATACCCATGTCTCCAATTGTCCTTAGCATCTCTCCCAAACCTGCCCCTCCCCTGGGTCCCCATTCCCAGGACAGCTGTCCTCCCCAGCCTTCAGGTCTCAGCCTGTGTTCCACCTTCCCCAGAAAGCCCTGATGCCCCCCGAGTCCTGGGTCCCCCATAACTTATCCACTTGACCTCCCAAGAGTGTCTCCCACCCACCTTTTTTCCCTCCCCTCCAAGGCCATGAACTGGCCCCTCTCATCTGGGTCCCCATTCCAGCCACCTCCTGTGGCTCCCAGCCTCCACTCAAACACTTCTAATTCCCCCTCTGAGCTGAGTCTGACTTGCCCCTCTCCTGCTCAAATACTCTGTGGCCCTCCAGTGTGCACAGGATAAAGTCTCAGCTTCACACCGTGGCTCCCAGAGCCCTTTCCTTAATAACCTTTTGGGCTTACGCTTGTACCATTCTCCATGGCCCAGTCAGATTTAATATCTTTCAGTTCCTAGAACTGAAACCACACATTTACCACCAAACCTGCCCACAGCTGCCCCTCCTGCCTAGCATACCTTTCTCTCTTCGTGTTGCTCACTTCTATCAGCTTATGTACCACCTCCTCCAGGAAGCCCTCCCTGACTCCCTGGCTGGTCCAGACATCCTCCATGGGACTGGCAGTCCCCTAGGCTTATCAGTCCTAGCCTGTACCCCTCTGCCTGTGCTTCTCGCAACCTGGCCCTGACCACTGGACTGTCACTACCTGATGACGGGTCCAGAATCCATGAGGGGAGGGCCGGGCTGGCTGTCACTGCTGTGTTCCCCACATCACCCAGCACAGGGACAGTACGTGGCAGATGCTCAGTGGCCAGTTCATCCATCTATTCATTCAACTAGTGTTTATTCAACTACTGCTGACAAGCCTTGTCTAGAAACTGGAGATGCAGCACAGAAAAACAGAAAAGAAAAATCCCTAGGAAGGAAGAAATTCTTTTGAGGGGGTGAGACAATAGGTCAATGAGCGAAATGTACACTATGTACCTGGGAGAAAAAGAAAACAAGGGAGGGATGCCGCGGCATCACCGTGAAAGTGGGTGATGCTGCCGTTCAGACAAACAACAGCGACTTCCCATGGCTGAGATGCCATACTTCCAACGCAGGGGGCGCAGGTTCGGTCCCTGGTCGGGGAACGAATATCCCACAGGCTGTGTGGCCCCCAAACCCTCCCCACCAAATCAAACAAATGAAAAAAAAACAAAAAAAAAAACCACATCTGGCGGGGGGGAAAGCATTATTATCCCTGTTTTTCAGATGAGACAGGGCTCAGGGAAATCCCTGCCCAGGTCACACAGGGTTGGTTTGTCGGCTGGGAATCTGATCCCAGAGCTCAGTTCTGTTCCAGAGCACTGTGTTGTTAAATCAACTCACAAACACAAAATAAGGTGGAATGTCTTTTCCCTGCTACCCTCCGGGAGGTCTGTGGCTGCGGAAGGGTAGGATACGGGAGAGTGAGTTGGGATCCTTATGTTTATTGAACCAGGTACTGCTCAAAACACTTTATATATTCAATTTTCACAAGTGTTTTTGTTTTGTTTTGTTTTAGCCTAACTTCCCCCAGGTGACTCTGTGGTAAGGAATCCACCTGCCAGTGTAGGAGACACAGGAGACGCAAGTTCCATCCCCCGGTTGGGAAGATCCCCTGGAGTAGGAAATGGCAACCCACTCCAGTATTCTTGCCTGGAGAATCCCATGGACAGAGGAGCCTGGCGGGCTACAGTCCACAGGGTTGCAAAGTCAGACATGACTTAGGGGCTCAACAACAACAACAAACAGATAAGGGAACTAAAGACCTAGAGCGGTTAAGTCATTGGCATAAAGGGACAAAGCCAGGAAGCCAAGATTTGAGCCCAAGCTCCCTAAGGTGCTGGCTATAGACAGCCCCCTCTCCTGCTGTCTGTTATCTGTAGACCTGTGGTTTCCTCCCTCCCTCCCGAACAGCCTCTCAAAACCTCTACCGACACCCCCTTCTCCTTCCCCTCAATCTTTGAGAAGGACATTGGAAACTTTCTCCAAGCATAAAGGATATGAGTGCAGCTTTAAAAGAGGACTTCAGGTGTTCTTCCAACCAGGCTGCTCTTGCCAGTCCATCCTTGGCAGAAGTTCCCCAGCTGCTGCTGTGGCTTCATGTCACATCAGATCATGTCCCTCCTCTCTTCCAAACCCGCCTCACTCAGAGGAAAGCCAAAGTCTTCTCCACGGCCCTTGGGACCCCAGGGGACCTTCCCCATTACCCCGCTGACTTCCTCCCCCATCCCTCCCCTCCCTCACTGGCGTCCTCGTTACCTCTTACCGATGCCGTGCAGGCTCCTACCTCAGGGCCTTTGCATGTGCTGTTCCCTCTGCCTAGAATGGGGCTACCCTAATGTCTCAGGCAGTAAGAATCTCCCTGCAAGGTGGGAGACCTGGGTTCAATCCCTGGGTTGGGAAGAGCCCCTGGAGAAGGGCATGGCTACCCACTCCTGTATTCTTCCTTGGAGAATTCCATGGACCGAGGCGCCTGGCTGGCTGCAGTCCATGGGGTCACAGAGTGGGACACCACTGAGCGACTAACACTTTTACTTTCTGCCTAGAATGCTGTTCTTCCTTCAGAGAGCCATGTCACTCTCTCCCCCTCTTCAAGTCTTTGTTCAAATGTCACCAGGTCACCCTACTTAAAACTACAATCTCTGTGTTCCCTATCCCCCCAATATATCGTATCATCTACTTACCCATTTGTGTATTGTCTCTGGCTCTTGCAATTAATAGAATGTAAACTCCATGAGGCCAGGGAATCTGTTTTGTTCACTCATGTGTCCCCATGCCTAGCACAGTCTTCAGCATGTAGAACACGCTTAACAAATATCGATTGAATGAATAACCTGTATTTGCATTCCCATATTACAGATGTAGTAACTGAGGCACTGGGACCTTGAGCCACCTGCCCAAGCTCATGCAGCTATTTAAGTACTAAACAATTAAACCAAGATTGGCACCTGGGGGGGGGGGTCCAGTCCCCGGCACACACTGTAATGACTGTCCTCCTCAGCCATGCTAAGGCAAGCTGAGTGACTAAGATATTTGCCTCTTCACTTGAAGATTTAGGGTTGCTGAGGTTTGATGGTGTGGTGAGACCTGCCTCCTCTCTCTGTACCCCTGATTTTATGAGTCAAGGGACGGTTGGGTCTAAGCTACCTAGAGTCTTCCCCCCACCAAGCCCTGCCCGACCCCTGCTATGGGCTAAGTGCTCTCAATTTGGGGGTGGGAAATCAGTCTGTCCACCAAGGTAAAGAGGTATGGATTAATATTGACATGAGCAAGGTTCTTCATGGCTGATGGGCCACCCTCCCAGGTGTGGTGACGTGGCGGAGGGGAGGACAGCTTGGAGACCGTGACGTGGGACAGCAGGGGTTGGCTGCTGCAGCCGAACTTGTCAGGATAGAGAGAGTGTGACACCCCAGGAATGATGAGGGTAGCTGGGGGGAGGGGGAGAGTGACAAGGAGGAGGGGATGAAGGTGACTGGCTGAGGGTGAGGGTGAGATGACTGATCGTTATTAGCCACATCGAGCTGGGCATGTCACCAGAATAAACTCACAGGACCCTGACTCTCATCCCTGACATAGGTGTCCCTGTGTGGGTTTTACAAATGAGGCAGCTAAGTTTGCAAAGGTGTGATGAGATGGTAGAGGTTACCCAGAGGTTTCCCGATGGAGCCAGAATAACGGGCTCTAGTACCTGGTATGTGAGAGGTGACACGGGGGAAATGACAGAGACATGAAGACAAAAAAAAAAAAAAAAACTCCTAATGGGAAAACACTGGAAGCATTAGGCACGGATAGTGACTGTCGGAGAATGAAAGGTGAGCGGGGAGCGACGAAGACACAAGGCCTGCGAAAGACAGAAGGGAAACGTGAGTGCGATTTACGAAGGGGGCAGGAGGCGTGCGAAGGTGACACGGGGGTGTGATGACGGTTTATGAGAAGGACTTTGCAAAGGAGCAGCAGCAACGAGATGTGTAGGCAACAGGAGAAGGCGACACGACAGGAGTGACATTCGGTGGCCATGGAACTGGACGAGATCTTGTTAAGGGGATTGATGGCGACATTAGGAGAGTGGTGGAAACACAAGGCAGTGATAACGATTTAAGCAGGATGCAACATAACGGGAGGAACGGAGATATAAAGGGACAGAGGACGATATGAAAGAAGAAATGCATTATAGAGGAAGGACAACAGAAAGGCAGCCGAGGCGCCGCGCCCCCAGATCGCACATTACCTGCACTCCACGTTTCCCACTCCGGGACCCAGCCCCGCTGGTACCTTCTAGGCTGGAGCCCCGCGCGCCCCCCCTCCACAACCCGCCGCGCGCAGGCGCACTCCGGCTGGACTGCGGACCCGCGGGGGCCAAGCAGTTGCGTTTCTCATTGGCCGCGCTCCTCGCTAGCGCTGGGCGGGGGAAGCGCCTGGGAGACTGCGGATGGTCACGTGACGGTTGCCCCTGCGCTCTCGCTGGTGGCTCTCCCGTGGGCTAGAGCGGCCGAGGGCGGGTAAGCCCGACTTCCGGCAGCGAGAACGGTGCTTCCGGGGCGGGCAGCCGGGCGGAGGGAGGTGGGTCTGACAGTTGGCGCCGCCGGGAGGGCGGGCTGCGCGAGTGGGCGCGGGCCCCGAGGGCCAGGTGAGGCGCGGGCCAGGGGTGGTGGATATGGGTTGGATGCGGTGGAGATGAATGGCGCCCCGGGATTCCGGAGTCAGTCCTGGAGCCGCCGTGCGGCTCTGGACAAGCGATTTCTTTCTCTGAATCTCAGTTTCCTGCTCTGTAGAATGGGGGTCAGAATGTGACTATAGCATCCTCTTTATGGGTTGGAGTGAGAAGTCAGCTCGTGCTTGTCGGAGCCCTAGCTCAGCGCCTGGCCCACTGCACACTTCTTTGCTATACTATTATTGTTAGTATTGTTGATGATTGTGTTTGATACGGAAGATCAGGGTGCGGGAGCGTGAAATTGGGAGCCAACATTTCAGTTCAAATCCTAAGCTACACTTTATGGTAGCGGACCTGTGCCTTCCATATCTGAACTTCATTTTCATCGTTTATAGGATGAAGGCTAATAATCCCTTCATCATATCATAGAGTTATTGTGAGGATGCTGATGAAATGTGCGTGTAAAGTCCTCAGCATAGGGCCTGACAGTGTAGAGCAGGAGCTCAATAAATAGATCCGGACTATAATAATAATACTGGTCATAGCAGACACCCATTAGGTGTTTAGGTCCCTATAGTCAAAGCTATGGTTTTTTCAGTAGTCATATATATGGATGTGAGTGTTGGACCATAAAGGAGGCTGAGCGCTGAAGAATTGATACTTTCCAGTTGTGGTGCTGGAGAAGACTCTTGAGAGTCCCTTGGACTGCAAAGAAATCAACCCTGAATATTCAGTGGAAGGTCTGATGCTAATGCTGAAGCTCCAATACTTTGGCCACCTGATGTGAAGAGCCAACTCATTGAAAAAGACTCTGATGCTGGGAAAAACTGAAGGCAAAAGGAGAAGAGGGCGGCAGAAGATGAGGTAGTTTGATAGCATCACCAACTCAATGGACATAAATCTGAGCAAGCTACAGGAGATAGTGAAGGACAGGGAAGCCTGGTGCGCTGATGTCTGTGGGGTCACAGAGAGTCGGACATGAATTAGTGACTAAACAATAACGACATAATGATTCCAAGAGTCATTGGTGTAGATGAGACTAGCAAGGAAGTAGAGAAGAAGGAGAAGCTCAGAGACTTCAGCTTTCCTTCACTTTCCTTCTGATAGGAAAGACTTTGAATCTGCAGCTAGGCAACTCGACATCCTGCCACTTACTATTTGTCATATTTTGCTGAATCCTGTAGTATTAAGGCTTTCCTTTTTCTTTGAAACCACTGATTCATTTTTCTCCAGTCGGTTCATTTGAGAAGGAAAATTTGTATTGCTTTTCTAATGAAAAACTAGCATTGCTTGGCTGTGAAAAGGAGGACTAAGCCTGAACTCCAGTGGAAGCAGAATGGTCTATTATATTGTAGATAGAAAAGGAAAGAATTGAAAAAGGAGGGACTTGTGTTTTTGTGATTCCATGCTGTCAGGTCTCATGGGTCCTGTCAAGTTATACTCTGTTTTCAGCTCGCACTTGGCATATGATGGTCTTGGCTTAGTGATTGTCCTACCCTTTTCCTGACTCACTGAAGATGTACTTATTTTATTTAATGCACATGTACAAAACCTACTGAGCATCGTTCTAACAGCTTAGCATTTTGGAACTCTTAACCCCACTAAGCACTTTAAAAATAGATACGCCTATCCTTTTTTTTCTTTTTAATTTGAGTATAGTTGATGTACAATAACTCCTGTCATTCTTATTTTACAGTTGCAGAAAGTGCGATCCAAAAAGGTTAAACCACTTGCCCCAGAGTCAGGGTTCAGTTCAGTTCAGTCGCTCAGTCGTGTCTGACTCTTTGCGACCCCATGAATTGCAGCACGCCAGGCCTCCCTGTCCATCACCAACTCCCGGAGTTCACTCAAACTCACGTCCATCGAGTCGGTGATGCCATCCAGCCATCTCATCCTCTGTTGTCCCCTTCTCCTCCTGCCCTCAATCCCTCCCAGCATCAGACTCTTTTCCAATGTCAGGGTTAGGAAGTGGTAAGATCGAGCTTTGGAGGCAGGCCTTCTAAGGGCTGAGCATAGGGAGTCTGGTGAATGGTAATTACTTGAATTTTGGGGAGCTGTCATTTTTCTATTATTGTTATATAATTTTCGCTGTTCATAAAGTCAGCGTGGGAGATAGGTTTTTAATGGTGGAGAGAGAAAATTGAGTCTGGTGGGGAATTCTGCAGCTGTAGTGGGAAGATGTTGCTATTGTTCAGTTGCTCAGTCGTGTCTGACTCTTTTGTGACCCCACAGACTGTAGCCTGCCAAGCTCCTCTGTCCGTGGGATTTCCCAAGCAAGAATACTAGAGTGGGTTGCCATTTCCTCCTCCAGAGGATCTTCCCGACCCAGGGATCGAATCTGAGTCTCCTGCATTGCAGGCAGATTCTTTACCACTGAGCCACCAGGGAGGATACCAGTACCTAAAGGCTTCTAGTAAGTATTAACTGAAACTTTGCTAAGACAGACCTCAGTGCCCAGCTCATAGTAATCCCTTGACCAGCGGACTGACTTGGGTTCGCATCCTGGCCCCTCAGTTGCTTGCTGTGTGACTTCAGGCCTGCCACTATCCCCTGTAACTTGGAGATTGTTTTTACTTTCTACCGCAGGTGATGGTGAGGAGGCACTGAGGTGTGTTCATCAGCAATGCTAGGCACGTGAATGCTCATCAGGAGCTGCTGCATGGGCACTGGAATCAGGGATAACTTGTTTTTGCTTTTGAATCCCAGTAAAGCTCTGGCTTGATGTGGCATTTGGCAAATGACTGTACCACAGTGAGTCAGTTTTTTTTTTTTTCCCATTGATTAAAATGTGGCTAATGATAGTCCTCACGCATGAGGAGGTTGTGAGGCGTCGGTGTGATGCCTGGCACCATTCCTGGTGCATAGTTGGTGCTTGCTATGTGCAGCGTTGTTCTGTCTGGCTTACTGAAGCCTCCTTCAGGCCTTGCTCTTTGAGAGATGTTGGTTGTGTTGTTCTTGTCCAGTGGTAACATCCCGAAGGGAAAGGGCATCTTAGGAGCCAAGTACGGGATCAAGTGATGCCTCTGGTCATGTTCCTCATCCTAGTTGAGGGTGGAGGAGAGAGCATCACCCTGGGGACTTTGGGAAGATGTCACAAGGCAGGTGGCAGCCATGCAGAGTGATGGAGAGCTTGCTAGGAGGATAGGAGAAGCAAGCATGCAAGGCACAGGTGACATTCTGTGTGAAGAGTGGGTAGCCGGCAAAGCCCTTGGGTGTTGGAGGGAAGGCTGGAGTGGGAGGCCTGGGGGGCAAGAAGAGCCAGCACTCTAAAGTACTTAGCATGCAGCAGGCACTCTCAGGTGCTCTGTGCATAGAAACTCATCTAGCCCCACAGCAGTCCTCTGGGGTAAGTCAGGGGTGTACCATCCCAGTGTACAGACGTGGACACTGGGCCCTGACTGGTGAAGTTGCTTGGCAAGGTCACACAGCTAGTAAGTGGTAGAGCCAGATTTGAACCCTGCAAGTCTGGTTCCAGAGTCCTTACTTTTAAAAATAATTTTATTTATTTATGTAGTTTTGGTTTTTGCCGTGCTGGGTCTTTGTTGCTGCACAAGGCTTTTTCTAGTTGCGATGCACGGGGGCTACTCTTTAGTTGTGGTACACGGGCTTCTTATTGCAGTGCCTTCTCTTGTTGCGGAGCACAGGGTCTAGGGCGTGTGTAGTTGTGGTTTCTGGGCTCCAGAGCACAGGCTGAATAGTTGTGGCGCACGGGCTTAGTTGCTCCGTGGCACGTGGGATCTTCCTGGGTCAGGGATCAAACCCATGTCTCCTGCACTTGGCAGGCAGATTCTTTACTACTGAGCTACCAGGGAGGCACTCTTCCCTCCCCCGCCACACTTTTTTTTGGCTGTGCGGGCTCTTCCTTATGGAGTGCAGGCCTCTCTAGTTGTGGCATTCCGGCTTAGTTGCCCCGGCAGTCAGGTTTAGTTGTCCTGCAGCACGTGAGATCTTTGTTCCTCGACCAGGGATCGAGCCCACATCCCCTGCTTTGGAAGGTGGAATCTTAACCACTAGATCACCAGGGAAGTCCCCCAGAGTACCATCACTGCGATACCATTAAAATAGTGGGTAGGAAGGGGCAGATGGTAGGTGATGGTCCACAGAAAGGGGCTGGACAGTGGGCCTTCTGCATCCTGTAGGTGATGGAGGGGTGGGGGACATGAGTCAGAACTGGGGGCTGGCATGAGTGCGGGGGAGCAGCGTAGGGGGAGAGGATGGCCAGGGAGGGGCAGTGTGGGACATGGGGGTTCCTGGAGTCAGTAGAGGCGGATCAGGTGAGGAAGTGATTTCTTTTAGTTCTGTTTCAGCACTGCTGTTCACGTGCAGGAGAAGGTCTCCATTGGTGCTCGTATGTCATGTGTCTTTCTGGCTCCCGCTGACCTTACCCAAGTAAAAACTGGCTTTGTGTTTCTGCCCTGGGGCCCGTCCTGAGTGGAGCCCCGCCTCTTTGTCCCTGGCTCTCTCACTCACCTCCTCGCTCCCTCTATGGTATGGTCCCTGCGGGCTCCTGGCTGCCCCGCGGACATGCCAGATGGGCTTCTGGCTCAGGGCCCTGAACTTGCTGTACCTTCTCCTGGAACACTCTTCCTCTCTAAAACTGCATGGCTCACTCCTCCACCTCCTTTGGTCTCTTAAATGTCACTTTGGAGAGCTCCTACTGGGGACTTCCCTGGCGGTCCAGTGGATAAGACTGTACTTCCACTGCTGGGGGCATGGGTTCGATCCCTGCTCCGGAAACTAAGATCTCGCGTGCTGCATGGTGGGGCCAGAAAGTTTTTTTAAGAAACAACAGCAACAAAAAGAGAGAGCCCTTCCCCGAGCACCTGTTTAGAATTGTACGCCCTCCCTTCCTGGGCCCTCCGCGTTTTCTCCATGACACTGAAGGCTTTCTGACACACGACACTGTCAGCTGGTTTGCTAATTGTTTTCTGTCCTTAACTGTGTCACCACGTAGAGGCCAGGCTCCGGGTTTTTGTTTACCTCTGTATTCCCGACCCCTAGAGCAGTACCTCACACCCAGGAGGTTTTCAGGAGAGAGTTTTTGAAAGAATGAATGGGTATTTATGGTTAAGGTCTTGGGCCAGGGAGGGTCTTTTATCTGTCTCTCTCTTTTCCAGCCAGAAACTTGGGAGGTGTGTGGGGACGGAGCTGTGGACATTTGCTGTCCCTGGGCCTGGTCCCAGGCAGGAGTGATCTCTGCAGTGACAGCTCTGCCCCAGGCTGACTTCCTGCCAGCTGTCCAGGCTATTCCTGGGCTGTGAGCCCCCAGCCCAGGAACTCTCTTCTGGCAGGCAGACAGACAGGCAGTAAGAGACAGACAGACACTTAGCCGGCAGTGGCTCATGAGTGCTCTCCCTTCGTCCTCTCTTTCAGGCTCCAGGGAGCGGCGTGAAGGCCCAGGAGACAATGGTCTCAGTGACTATGGGTGAGTCTTCTCTCAAGGGCCCTCTCTCCCCTCTCCCTCTTTTTGACGTGTGACCTTAATAGAGGGGGCCGGATGGGGGGGGGAGGGCCAGTCACTGGCAGGAACAGCTGTGCTCTGAGGAACCTGGAGGCAGGGCCAGGCCTGCTCAGGGCCGACTGCCTGCTTTCTGCTATCCTGGCCTCCTGACAACATACTATGGCCATAAAGAACTCGGGTTCTGGAGTCCAGCAGGTCACCCACGTGACCTCTTAGAGCCTTGATTTTCTCATCTGTAAAATGGAGATCGTAACATCCTGGGACGTTGCTTAAGTATTAAGGAGGTGATTGCATGTAAAGCCTTGAGCCTAGTTCTCAGCAAATGTTAGCTGTTACTATTCTCATGAGCTTTATCAACATTCTCTTTAAACTTTGTACTTGGGGATTGCCAAAACACAGAGATTATTAGCTAGTCACTTTTAAATTTTTGGACATTTGAATATACAGAGAAGTATGTAAAACAGATTTGTGTGATCATGAGAGCAATTAGAAAGCAAACATCTGAGTACATCCTTTTTGATTCCATTGGCAAAAAGCACAGAGTGGCTTCCCTGGTGGTCCAGTGGGTAAGACTGCGCTTTCAATAGAACATGGGTTGGATCCCTGGTCAGGGAACTAAGATTCCCACATGCTGCACAACATGGTCGAAATAATAAAACGCAGAAGCAGGCACAATCACTCTGTGCTGCTAGAAGGTGTTTATTGCCCTTGGGAGGCAGGCAGAAGTGGCTCCCTAGGGAATGGGAGGCTGGGGGAATGCTTCTAGAATGTTGGAAATGTTTTACTTCTTGATCTGGGTGCTGGTTACATGGGTGTGTTGGTTTATGAAAATCTATCGACTGGTGTGCACTTTTGTGAGTGTACCTTATAGTTCAGTAAGAAAGGTTTTAAAAAAACCTCCACCCATCTAACCATCCAGGTGGAGAACTAGAATATTGCCTACCCACCTCAAGGCTCCACCCGTCATACCACCTCCCTCCTTCAGATGGAAGCTACCACTATCTTCTCTTTGTGATCTTCTCTCCTTACCTTACTTTATCGTTGTACCACTAATGAAAACGTTCCTACAGACTTGCTTTTGAATTTACATGAAGGAAATCCCGCCATGCCCTGTGTTCTTTTGTATCTGGCTGCTGTTGCTCAGCACAATGCCGGAGAGTCATCTCTGGTGCTGTGTGTAGCTGTAGTTCTTTCCTTTTTTTAAAAAAATCTGTTACAATATTGCTTGTTTTAATGTTTTGTTTTTTTGGCCAGGAGGCATGTGGGAGCCTAGCTCCCTGACCAGGGGTCTGTCTTGCATCCCCTGCAGTGAACGTCTTAACCCCTGGCCTGCCAGGGAATTCCCCGCAGATCTTGCTTTACTCTGCTCCATCGTGTGGACTGGGTGAGCCATCGATCGTCGTTTCTTTGCCAGTGCTATGGTCAGTGGATACTGTTTCTGGATTGTGAGACTAGCTGCTAGGAATATTCTAGTGCCTGTCTTCTGGTGTGAACAGCAAGCCACCCGTTTGAGTCCCAGACACGCATTGTGGCCTGTATTATTATTTCTGAGACGGGGGTGCATCTTACAGCTGGTGCTTAGGACCATTTAACTGGCAGCAGGTTTTCCTCCTTCATAGAACACAAAATGATGATGACGCCGGACACGGGGTCTCTTGCAGCTCCTGAACTTTGCTTCAGGCAACTGACTGCCTCCAACCGTGTGGTGTTTCCTTTTCCCCTAATAACAGCTTAGTTGAGATACAGTTCACATTTCATACAACTCATTGGGTTTGTTTTTTTTTCTTTTTGGCTGCGCTGGGTCTTGTGGGTTTTCTCCCGTTGCTGCGAGTGGGGGCTGCTCGCTTGTTGCGGAGAACGGGCTCCAGGCCACGTGCTTTCAGTAGTTGCGGTTCGCAGGCTCTGGAGCTCAGGCTCAGTAGTTGTGGCCCACGGGCTTAGGTGCTCCATAGCATGTGGAATCTTCCCAGCCTAGGGATCGAATAGGTGTACCCTGCATTGACAGGCAGATTCTTAACCGCTGGGCCACCAGGGAAGTCCAGTGGTTTTTAAAATCTGTGTTTGTAGACTTGTGCGTCCATCGCCACAATCAATTTCAAAATATTTTCCTCACTTCCCCCAGTTCCCAAATACCCATTAGCAGTCACTCCCCCCTCCCCCCTGCTTTCCCAGCCCGGTCCCTGGTAGCTGCTATTCTATTTTCTGTCCCTATAGATCGCCATAGATTTACCTCTTCTGGACATTTCACATAAATGGAACTATTACGTGGTAGTTTTTGATATTTAGACAAAGCTGCCTGCTTTTGGCTAAAGGAACCCAGGCCCCCCCTCCCCCGCCCATGTCTTGACAGATGGAAAGTGCTTGTGCAAAGAAGAAAAAAGTCCATCCTTTCCTCGGGGCTGGTAGAAGTCCTGAGGCTGTGAGCACCTCGCTTGCTGCAGGCCTGGGGAGACTGGCCCGTGCTGGGTGGGCACCTGAGACCCCCGCTGCCCTCCACGCAGCGTCTCATCCAGACTGTGTCCCTCGCCCTGCTCTGAGCCTCAGTTGTCATATCAGCAAAATGGGCATAGTAACACCAAATTTCTCCTTTTTAAAAAAAATAGCATGGAGTTTGGGATGTACCATTATATACCATGAGAAAGACTTTAAAAGAAAATGTTGCTAATTAAATTGTGGCACACCATCAACTGTGAGGTAAATCCTAGTTTCCTAGATACTAAAATGTGAGAAAAAAAATTCTACTCGGAACCAGTGATCTGCTCTGATACCTGGCCTGAGTGGTCAGGGTCATTTTGAAGGTCACACCCAAGAGGCCAAGAAAGAACTTTGGAAACAGTGAAGTTGGGTGGATGGAGTCTGTCTGGTCTAGGCTCCACGTGTAGTGGGGACGTCATCGCCATCACCGTCACCATCACGGCTGCCATGGGGGAGGACGTCTTCTGGGCCTTGTGCCATTTCGAGCCCTTTCTGCATCCTTTCTCTTTAGTTTGCACGATGACCCAGGACGTCAGCGCTCTTACTACTAGAGTGTCTGCTCCCTGAGGGAAGGGACTCTGGGCCCTGCAGTATCCCCAGTGCCTAGAGCGGGACTCAGTGTGTGCCAACTGCTCAGTACATGCTTGTGGAATGTGTGACCCCAGAGGAGACCGAGCAGCAAGTGCTACCTTCCCCAGAGTCCTTTTTCTGGGAGATGGCAAAGCCAGGATTCCAACACACACTCCAAAGCCTGTGCTCATGACCTCCTTTCTGAGGCTGGGCTGCTCCTGTGTGTGTTGTAGTGGAGATGCTTGCTGACACCCAGAGGCCAGCTGTGCAAACCTTCTTTCCACCCACCTGTGGATCCTGTCACCCTCTGGGCCTGCACCTGTGATGGAGACCTGGGTGGAGAACCCAGAGTCCTGACTCCCCGCCGCCCCCAGTCATTGGCCAAGCCTGGGGGACAATGGCTGCTGGGGGTCATCATGCTCCAGGCAGGGCAAAGTTGTGAGGAGAAGGGCAGTCCAGGAGCACAGGGGCTTGGAGAGTCTGCTTCTTGTTAGCAGTGTGGCCTGGGGCCAGGCGTCCAGCCTCTCCCTGCCTCAGTTTCCTCGTCGGCCAAGTAGAGGTGTCAGTGCTGCTGAATTCACAGAGCTGGCAGGCTGGCTTAGTTCTGTCATCTACGTGGAGTGCTCAGGACCTGGCATTTGATAAGCATTTGATTTGTGGGAGCTGCTGCTGTTGTGGTTTTGCTGCTGCTGCTCTAAGGAGAATCATGTGAATAATAAGCCCTGTCTACACCTCCATGCTCCCAGCCACTTCCGAGTGGATCCAGTTCTTTAAGGAAGCCGGCATTCCTCCAGGACCTGCTGTCAATTACGCTGTGATGTTTGTGGATAATAGGTAAGGCTGCTGAGGGGACAGGGCTGACCCTGGGGAAAGAAGGGGAGTTAGGGAACAGGCCGGCCCACCCACCCCAACTCACTTGTCACCCTTCCCTGCAGAATCCAGAAGAGCATGCTGCTGGACCTCAACAAGGAGATCATGAACGAGCTGGGCGTGACCGTGGTGGGCGACATCATTGCCATCCTCAAGCATGCCAAGGTGGTGCACCGCCAGGTGGGCTCTCTGCTCGACGCCTCTGTTTCTGGGTTTAGGGTGAGATGGAGGGCTGGTGGTAGAACCAATCGGAGGCTTGGAAGCAAAGGTAGGCATACCTGGATTCCAAGGTTGGCTCCACTGCTTGCTGTGTGACACGGGGCACGTTGCCTAACTTCTCTGAACCGTACTTTCTCCGCTTGTAGAATACACACAGGCAAACCTGTTTCGTAGGGGATTGTAAGCATTAAGCTACATAAAGCCCTAGCACGGTGTACACAGCAGGGCCTTGTTAAGGGCTCTCTGTAAGTATTATTATTATTATTACTGTTAGTTTTTCCTTCCCTCATCATAGTTATTCTTACTGTGACTCTTCTGTCCCCAAAGTAGGAGCTTCCGAGGTGGGACACAGTTGGTGACTTGGCCAACGGCATGGTGGTTCCATTCTTGGGCTTTCTGTTGACAGTGACCTTGGACTAGTGGTTCACCTCCCCCAGTCACTGAAACAGGCCTTGCACTCACCCTTTCTGAATAGGGCCTCTGTGGCCGTCCACCAGAGAGTGTATGTGGCACCAGGTGCCGGGCCTGGAGTGAAGAGGTGCTTTAGCTGTGATCATTAGCACTTCCAGGCTCTTGCCGTGGCCCGCCAGTCCTTGTCTTCATCCTTTATACACGTTACCAGCTTATTGACTCCTTCCTCCCGTAAGGGAGGCTTGTTGCAGAGGCTGCACTCTCAAGCAGTCCACGTACCATGTGGTGGTCACTGGGATTTTTCTCATTAATTTTAGAGGCTTTCTGCATTCCAGGGCCAGGCTTTCATCTGCCCATCATCCTGGACAGGACCCTGCAGCAAGGGCTTTCTCAAGCCAGGGATGCTGTCTGAGCTATCCCAGAGGTCACAGAGCAAAATGTGTTCTTTTCTTTAAACTTTTAAATTTGAGACTGATTTTGGATTTGTAGAAAAGTTGCAACAGTAGGACACAAAGTTTCTATATTTCCTTCACCCAGCTTCCCCTAATGTTGACATGCTACATAGCCATGACGCATCTGTCAAAACTAAGAAAGAAACATTGCTATGCTGTTATTGGGCTTCCCAGGTGGCATAGTTGGTAAAGAATCCCCCCTGCCAGTGCAGGAGACGTGAGTTCGATCCCTGGGTCGGGAAGATCCCCTGGAGAAGGGAATGGCAACCCACTCCAGTATTCTTGCCTGGAGAATCCCAAGGACAGAGGAGCCTGGCAGGCTACAGTCCATGGGGTCGCAGAGACAGACGCGACTGAGCGCCAGCTTATGCACATGCTGTTAGTCACTAAGCTACAGACTCTGGGTTTCTTCCGGTTTCCACTAATGTCCTTTTTCTCCTCTGGGGTACCACATGGCATTTTCTCCATGTGTCTCCTTAGTCTCTTTCGATTTGGGCCAGAGTCCTGCTCTTCCCGAGTTTTAGATGACCTTAACAGTTTTGGAGAGTACTGCTCAGCTGTTCTGTAGCGTGTCCCTGTTTGGGTTTGTCTGGTGCTTTGTTATAAGTTGGGCTTCCCAGGTGGCGATGGTGGTAGAGAACCTGTCTGCCAATGCAGGAGACGAAAGAGACATGGATTCAGTCCCTGGGTCAGGAGGATCCCCTGGAGAAGGGCGTGGCAACTCACTCCAGTATTCTTGCCTGGAGAATTCCAATGAAATGAGGAGCCTGTGGGCTACAGTCCATAGGGTCACAAAGAGTCGGACATGACTGAAGCGACTTAAAACTTGCAAGTAGGAGTGCAATGTTTTGAAATCTCTTCTCTAACAGCCCAGGCTCTGATCTCCCCCAGTTTTGCTCTGATATCTGGGTCCCCTTTTCTTCCACCTCACATCCCGTCCCCATGGTAACCCCAGGCACCTGTTTTCTTTACAGGATATGTGCAAAGCTGCCACTGAGGCAGTGCCCTGCAGCCCCAGCCCCCTCCCAGGCGAGATTCGCCGAGGTGCTTCTAGCGGTGAGTCCTGTCTGTTCAGGCCTCTTGCCTCCGTTCCGACATTCTGTAGTGAAGGGGACACGCCTGGACTCTGCAGAGGTGGAAGCACAGCCATCTGGGGCTCTCTTGTCTCAGGAATAAATGGGGCAGAGAGTGACTGTGCATACGATCGATTTTCGTTCGTGCTCGTTCCATTCTGCAAAGCCACTGGGAGCACTGAGTCACTGACTCTGAGTCACTGCTCCCAGGGAAATGTGGGGTCAGGTTCCTGCAAGCTTCTGGTCACAACATCTTCATCATCTGACCAGTGTACAACCTTATTTTATGTGTGTTTCTGTTTTAAAAGACCTTATTTAATATATATTGTTGATTCACTGACAGTGAACTCACAGCCCACAGCACTAAAACTCATGCCTGAATGAAGCTTATCCAACGCACATATGTTTTCCATAAAGCACATCCCCGCCTTCTTGAACTTAGGACACTACCCAGCATCTTATCACCAAGCTTGGGGATCATTTTAAACAGCAGAATCACTAACAGAAACACAAAGTTGTGAAAATAACGCTGAGGAAACCGTAAATAGATGGTGCGGAGAAGGTGATGGCACCCCACTCCAGTACTCTTGCCTGGAAAATCCCGTGGGCTGAGAAGCCTGGTGGGCTGCAGTCCACGAGGTTGAGAAGAGTTGGACACGACTGAGCGACTTCACTTTCACATTTCACTTTCATGCACTAGAGAAGGAAATGGCAGCCCACTCCAGTGTTCTTGCCTGGAGAATCCCAGGGACGGGAGAGCCTGGTGGGCTGCCGTCTATGGGGTCGCACAGAGTCGGACACGACTAAAGCGACTTAGCAGCAGCAGCAGCAGCAGCACTATATAGACTTGTTTACTATGTGAGCTGTGGCAGGATAGCAGAGCGTTGCCTTGTTTGACCTCAGTTGGGAACGTGCATTAGGCAATTCAGGATTTTTGCCTCTCTGTGCCTGTCTATAAATGACCACAGAACCCCACAAGTATTGGTTTTGAGGTTGTGAATAAATTTGTAAATATGCCAGTTTATAAATACAGCATCTGAATGATAAGAATCAACTATATTTATACTTCTGATTTTTTAGCAGTGTGACACTTGAAAAATTTGACATACGTGCATACGTACATATTGATTAGCCTTTGCTGCTTAACAGGCTTCCCCCAAACAGATATAAACACACATTAAAAAAAAATTTTTGATTTCAAAGTAGTTGATTTCTTTTCAGAGTAAGAGGTCACCTTTTGCAAAATTTATTTTATTTTCAACACTTGCACATTTTAGTACTTCAAATCATACTTGTGCACTTACTGATAATGAGGAACTGATCTTCTGACCCAAGGTTTTTAAAAAATTTTTGTTGAAATATACTTGATTTACAGTGTTGTGTTAGTTTCAGGTGTGCAGCAAAGTAATTCATTTAAGTAACACACACAGGCACACACACACCCACCCACCCACCCTTAGTTCCCTGACAAGGGATCAAACCCATGACCCCTACAGTGGAAGCCACTCTTAACCACTGGACCGCTGGGAAAGTCCTGGTTTATGGAAATTGATGTTAAATGGACTGTGTAGCTTTGATGTATTTTTCTGTATACTGTAGTTATAGTTAAAAACAACCAAGCAATAGGAAATTATAATCTTGTGTTGAGGGTCATCATGAAGGATTTCAGGAGGCTTTGAGAGGTAGCACACTGCAGGAAGAGAGAGCTTTTGCGGGGGGGGGGGGGGGGGGGGAGGAGGTAGGACAAAGTAGCAAAGTCTGAAAGCCACTATGGGGGGTGTTCCTAGGCCTACTGAGCAAGGAGTGGTAGCATGAAGACCCCCCCTGCCCCGTCCCCTGCAGGGCTCCCCCAGGAGTTCAGGAAACCCACCCCCGAAGCTAGCAGCAACTGTTCCTGGCCCTCCTGTCTGCTCTCTGTAGCCCATCTTGCAACCTGGGACACCCCTTCTCCTTCTCCACAGGAGACCGGGTACCTGAGACTGCTCCCCACCTCCAAGGGAGGTCACCTCTTTTCTTGTCCCAGCCCAGCTGAAGGCACACCTACATTGCCCAGGGCCCCTGCTGGGTGACCCTGCTCCCTGAGTGCCCCCAATTTCCTCATCTTTAAAGTTCGTTTGCAGCAGAGCCTGTCTGCTAGGGGTGTTGGGAGGTTCGGTGACCCTGTTCATCTTTTCAGTAGATGTTTATTACTGAAGACCTGTGAAGTGCTGAGGACAGAGCAACAAACAGTATCTCCTCTTGAGGCTTGCAGTCTCTTGGACGAGTCTGCCAGTAGACAGATAAATGTACTTGAATGTCCAGCAGTAGTGGGCTTCCCTGGTGGCTCAGCCGGTAAAGAACCCACCTGCAATGCAGGAGTCACAGGAGACGTGGGTTCAATCCCTGGGAAGCCCTGGAGGAAGGGCAAGAAGATCCCCTGGAGGAGGAGATGGCTTCCCGCTCCAGTGTTCTTGCCTGGAGAAGCCCATGGACTGAGGAGCCTGGTGGGCTACAGTCCGTAGCATCGCATAGAGTCGGACACGACTGAAGTGACTGAGCATGCACGCGTATCCAGCAGTAATACGGACTATGAAGAAAAAGAATAGTGTAGGGTAGAAGTGGGAGTGGTTGAGGGGGCAGTCGGGAGTTTTCTCTGAGGAGGCTGAGTCTGAGAGGAGACCTGAATGAAGAGAGAGAGCAGACCCATTGGTACTGGGGGAGCTGTGAGCCAGCCAGACAGCAGATAGACAGATAGCAGGCACCCCAAGGTGTGTGCTTTCTGGAGGAGGAAGGTCCTGGAGGAAAGCAAGGCTGTGGGGGAGGGAGAGGGAAGGACTCAGCACAGGGCTGGGTGACCGGTGGATGAAGGGTGCTTGGAACCATCTGGTCTGGGTCTCAGGAAAGCCCCCCCTGGGCCAGGAGGGCTGGACTAGTCCCTGGAAGACAGGCCCTCCCCAGGCCTCCCTGTCTTGACAGTACAGCCCATTCAGTCCCAAGGTGGCCCTCCCTATCCTGCCCCCTTCCCGGGGCCCTGTCTCACTGGACTCTCCTCTTTCCTCTTCCTGCCAGCCGCCTCCCGAATGATCACCAACAGCCTGAACCGAGACTCCCCACCTGGCACTCCCCCCAGGCGGCCGGACACCAGCACCTCCAAGATCTCTGTCACCGTGTCCAACAAGATGGCAGCAAAGAGTGCCAAGGCTGCCGGTGAGGGGATGTGGGCAGGGGGTGGGAGGAGCTGGAGGCCGCTGCGGGTTGGCAGACGGCATCTGGGGGACGTGTTCTTGACGCTGCTGTGCAGGCCATGGGGTGTGCACAGTGTTCAGACTCGGTCAGGTCACGGCCTCTCTGGGGGCCTCGCCTTCCACGTCTGTCGAAGAGGGCTGGCGCTACCCTCCTCCGCGGACGGTTGGAAGCCCTTGAGATGGTGTCTGTGAGCATCGTGGGCCCGTTGTAGTTCTCACGCAGGGGCCAGTTCAGTCTGTGTAATTTTTATTTTATTGTGGTGAGAACACAACGTGAGATCTGCCTACTTCATGAAACTTTACGTGTGCAGAACAGTGTTGTTGACTGTGGGTGGTTCAGTCTTTTTTAACAGATGGTCACTGAGCCCCGCACTGGTGCCCGGCCCTGTGCTTGATGCCTGGGGTCAAAGGTAAAGAAGCTACCTTTCCTCTTAGCCACCAGAGGGATCCTTTAAAACTTTCCATCTGATCCTTTTCCACCCTTGTCTAGAACTCTCCAGGGCTTCCTATTGTTCCATTAGTAAAGTCATCTCCCACATGGCCTTGCTGGGCCCTGTGGATTCATGTCTTGCCTGCTGCCTCCATTCCCCTCCAGGGTCCTTCCCATCATGGGGCCTTTGCCCCAATATTCCCTTCTCCCAGGGCCCTCTTCCTGTGTAGACTCTTCTATGCTTGGCCGCTGCTCTTCCTGGTCTCAGCTTGTGAGCTGGGAGTGGGGCACGGCCTTTGGGCTTCCAAGCCCGCCTTCTGTCCGTCATACGCTTCTGCCTTTGTTGAGTCCACCCCCACAGCCCAGTGGTGTTGGCCCACATGGAAAGCAAGGCCCAGGATGGCGCCCAGCCCCGTCACGCCCCGTCCACCTCCATGACAGGTGCTCCCTTTGGGCCACATGTGTCTGGAAGCGCCTCCTCCTCCTCCTCCTCCTGATTGTTCAGTTTGTGGGACATGAGCGAGAAAGTTAAGATTCATTCCTAAAGTAGTGAAAAGATGCGGGGCCTGGGATGGATGGTTCCTTTCCCTTCAGCACAGTAGAGGAGATTCTGTTTATTTTTGTGAGTTGTAATTTACTTTTGCACAAGGCACACATTGTAAGTACATAGCTTGAATGATCTTTAACAAATGATCATACCTGTGAAGGCATTACCTCGATGGCCTGTCCACCACCCAGCAGTTTCCCATCTGAGAGTATTCTGGCTGGCCTGGGAGGCGAGCCTACTGGGGGGTGGGTCAGAGCCACAGAGAGCCCGGGAGGCCAGCCATAGCCTTCTGCAACCCCACTGGGCCCAGGCCCCTGACTTTCTTGGTGGATCAGTCAATGCCCATAGGGGAGGTTGGGAAGAGAAGGGATTCTGGTCATGGGAACGCATGGAGATAAAGGGCACGTGAGTGCCCTTTGCAGGGCGTCCAGCCCCCCACCCCGAGTGGACATTCCCTTTCAGAAGATGCTCACCACCACCCCCTCCCCTAGCAGCCCTGGCCCGCCGAGAGGAGGAGAGCCTGAGTGTTCCCACCAAGCGGCGCCGGGTCACCGCCGAGATGGAGGGGAAGTACATTATCAACATGCCCAAAGGCACTACCCCGCGGACCCGGAAGATCCTGGAGCAGCAACAGGCAGCAAAAGGTACTGGCCTGGGGAGGGGCAGAGACTGTGTTTCCCTTTTGCTGCGTCTTGCAGGGTTGGTCACGTTCTACAGGTGTTGGCCCAGAAGCAGGCTCTGATGGGGATCCAGGGGGCTTTGGACCCAGGGACAGCAATGGTGGCCATAGTAGAGAGGGGCACATCACCACCTCTGCCTTCTTGTCCTGCAGTTAGCATAGCAGGGATCCTCGGTGCCTCAGCGGGCGTCTCTCCCTCGGCGGATGGTGGCACGGATCCAGTGCTGGTCTGCCTGCTAAGTCAGTGACCGTGCCTGGCTGAGGACAGTGCCCCAAACAGTAGGAACCATCGTGGTGAGCCAGCGGGGTCAGGTTGAGATTCAGTCCAGAGCTAGAGTTTATCTGGCGGTATGAGGATGCTCTTCTTTAAGTGTTCCTTTTGTGCTCAGTTGTGTCTGACTCCTTGCGACCCCATGGACTGTGGCCCACCAGGCTCCTCTGTCCCTGAAATTTTCCAGGCAAGATACTGGAGCTGATTGCCATTTCCTTCTCCAGGGGATCTTCCTGACCCAGGAATCGAACCCTCGTGTCTTCTGTCTCCTGCATTGGCAGGTGGATTTTTAACTCCTGCTGAAGCCCTGCATTCTGTCAGAACATTGTGTATATTCTCACGGAAAAATATTCAGTGGATGCAGAGGCAGTGAAAACAAACTTGTATCCCACGTGTACTGCGAACCTTTCCAGACATGTCTGTGTGTTTACATGCATCTCAGCTTTTTTTTCTTTTTAAGCACAAATAGTCTCATCCTGCAGGTATTGTTGTATAAGGTTTTATTGAGCTCTTTTCACGTTAGTGCACATGGATCTGCTTCATTCTTCTTGATGGCTGTTCAGTGTTTCCATAATACTTCTGTATCGTAATCTAGTAAACATTCTTCTGTTGATGGCTCTTCAAACTGTTATTTAGGGAGGGTATTACCATTTATCCGATTCTCTTAGAGGCCCAAGGCCCCCAAAAGAGGGAAAGGAAGCAGTAGGGATTGAGAACTCTTCCTGCACATACACTTCTTGAATTGGTACCAAGAAGTGAGGAGAAGTGTCCATTTTAATTGATCCTCTCACATTTGACGACCAGAAGTGTGGGGGTTTAAGGTCAGTGTTAGCGGACAGCACAGACATAAAACCTGACTCCGTCCAGTGTGCGCCTGCTTGGACCAGAGCTTCCTGGGGTCTGGGCAGGCCGTGATGACCCCTCCCTGTCTGTTCAGTGCTCAGCCCGGCTTAGGCCTGCAGGGGCCACCCCCCAGGCATAGGCTAACAACCTCACTTCCCTCCCAGGTCTCCACAGGACATCTGTGTTTGACCGCCTCGGCGCTGAGACCAAGGCAGATACCACAACGGGGAATAAAGTGAGTGGGAAGTGGGGGAGCCCCTGGGGACTCTCAAAGCTTGGTCTTCCCTGAGTGTCATTCCTGGCGCTTCCTGCACACCCCTCACCCTGTCTCATGTACCTTTCAAGTCCGGCTCCCTGTCTGTCTGCTACCCCGATCTCTCTCCCGATTTATAGCCCCAGGGCTCTGGCGGACCCCTGGACAGTGTCCTGGGACCCCGCCCACCAGCATGTCCCCTAACTGGCCTCGAATCTTCCTCCAAAGCACGTCCTCCTCCTGTCTTGGGGGCTCCATCTGTCTCCTGTCTGCAGCCTCGTCCTGTTGGGATGGGCAGTGGCCTCCTAGCTGGTGTCTGTGCAGCTCCAGGGAAAGCCCTCCAGCCCCTCCCTCATAGCAACAGCGCCTACGACCCACAGGACAGGCCCCTTCTGCCCTCCTTGCCCACTGTAAACCCTTAGAGGCTTTTCACCAGCCCAGGAGGTAGCCTGATCTTCTTGCGTCCACTTGCGGTCCTGCAGGCTCCAGGCGTGGCATGTGGTTAGGAGATGCAGCCTGAGCCTGTTGCCTGGCATGAATCCTGCTCTGCCATTGCCTGGCTTCATGGCCTCGACCATTTCACCTCAGTTTCCTCCTCTGTATAGTCCCTGCCTCACAGGGTAGTCGTGAGGACTCATGAGGTATACATGTGTGGTGGGGTCTGTCTGGTGCCTGGTCGGCATCTTTTTTTTTTTCGGCCGCACTGAGCAGCACATGGAAGTTTCCCTACCAGGGCTTGAACCAACGCCCTCAGCAGTGGAAGCACAGTCTTAACTGCTGGACCGCCAGGGAAGTCCCTGGTGAGCATCTTGAAATGGCGCCTCAGATTCAGGCTGGTCAAGTTTGCCAGCTGCCTTTCCTTGCTTGCTCACCGGAGCTCACCCACTCTGGCTTTTTTCTCATTTCCTAAATCTTATCATGAGCGTGATTGTAATGCTCAGGATAACCTGGCTTAAAGATGGCGCCGTGGAAAGAGCTGGGCAAGTACCCCATAAATATGACTCTTCCTCATGCCTGGGGGACTTTGAGGGTGCACTTTACTCTGCTTAAACAGCAAAGCCTCAGAGAAAGTGTCCCTGAACTCAGCGAGGAGACGAGGCTTCGCTGTCCACAGCTCTCCACTGCCCCCGCCCCATGCCCACCCTCCCAAGCACACAGTGCTGTCATTACTGGAGAATTACTTGTGTGAGGTCCGATGCCGGCTCTGTCTTCCCTGCTGGACCGTAAGCCCCCTGTGAGTGGGGCAGGGGCCCGTCTTGGTCAGCACTGAGTCCCCAGCACTGCCCAATACAGGCCAGATATTGAGCTGGAACTCAGATTATTTGTGGAGTGATTGACCAAATTCGCCTCTTCTCTGTGGGTCCTCTGTAGACCTTAGCAGACAGTTTCTCCTTTCACCTCCCCTCTCCCTCCTGCTCTTTATTTGACTCACATCCACTCAGCTCTCAGGTCTCATCCTGGAGGTCCCTTCTCCAGGGTGCCTTCCCCTAACTTTGGCAGGGAGTGGTCTCCTCTGGGCTCCCCCGGTTCCCTGGACTTGCCCTTTCCTGGCTCTCACTGCTATCGAGTGTGTCAGCGAGGGGTGCGCTTCCCAAGTGCGAGCCCCACGAGGCCAGGCACGGATGAGGCAGCTCTGTGATTACAGGGCGAGTGGCTTGGTGGCTCACCTGTCCTGTCTGTGACCCCCACAGCCCACCGGAGTCTTCAGCCGCCTGGGGGCCACGCCCGAGACGGACGAGGATCTGGCTTGGGACAGCGACAACGACAGCAGCAGCAGCTCCGTCCTGCAGTACGCCGGGGTCCTGAAGAGGCTGGGCCGCGCCCCCGCCAAGGCCAGCCCGCAGCCTGCGCTGACTGTCAAGGCCAAGGCGACGAGCTCGGCGCCGGCCGCTGCCGCCCCCACGCTGCGGCGCCTGGCCCTCTCCTCGCGCCCGGCGCCCGAGAGGAAGCCGGAGGCCCTGTCCAAAGTCAGCATCATCCAGAGACTGGGCAAGCCCGCCCTCGTGCCTGAGGCTCAGGACAGCCAGGTCACCAGCACCAAGAGTAAGTCCTCAGCTGAGGTCAAGGTCACCATTAAGAGGACTCTGGTGGGGCCCCGGGGGAGCAGCTCCAGCGAGGGCCTGGGTGCCCAGATGGACCACGCGGGCACCGTGAGCGTATTCAAAAGACTGGGCCGGAGGACCTTCTAGCCCATGGGCGGGGCGCAGGCCCCTCTCCTGACTCCCGGCTCCATCAGTCTTCAGCGAGGGCACGTCACCCCTCCCTGCTGGCTTCCGGACGACTTGTCGCCCCCTCAGGTGTTCCCGCTGGCCTGAGCTTTCCGGGGAGCCACCTGGGTGTTCTGAATCTGAGAGGGTCACCGTGGCCTGGCCTTGCCGCTCTGGGGCTTCCCTTCCTTCCCGTCCTCTGCTCTTGCCTCTTGACTGTGGCCTTGGCAGGACCCCCTCTTTACCTCTCCCGATGCCAAGGACCCTTCTCCTCCCCTCCATGCCCTTTCTCTCTCCCAGCAGCATCTGCTGCCTCAAACCCGCATTCTGGGGCCTCCCTGTCCCCCAGAGAGGTTGCACCCGGAGGGGCTTCTGTGTCCCCCACCCTGGGACTTCCTTGCCCGCCTGCCTCTGCCCCACCCACTACTTTGCCCTCCCCCACTCTCTCCTGATCTTCACTCTGTTCATTTCTTTTCTGTTTTCTGTCCCCGTGGCAAGGCCCGACTGTCCGCTGCGTCCTGCCTGACCCTCCTGCACCTCCGGCCTCCCAGCGGCGCCCTCGTCGGCGGTGGCGTCGAGCCAGTAGAGACTGTTAGCCGCCCTCACTCCCAGGCTGGAGGGACCTCCCCAGACCCCGGGCTGTAGCCAGGGCACCCGCCCGGGCCTCTTTTCTCCCTGAAAGTCTGGCGGGCGGCGGGTAAGGGGCACGGAGGTGGGAAGCCAACACCGAGAGAAGAAAACAGCTATTTTAATATATTTTTGTGACTTTCAGACTGTTTCCCTCCCCTCCTTCAGGGTGAGTTGCAGGATTGCTTTTTACATGCAGCACAGAGTGGGTGGGGCACCCGTGGAGAGCTGGGCAGCTCCCTGCACACCTGTAGGCCGTGATTTTGCTGCCAGCTCTGAGGTGAAGGGAGTAAGTCCCAGTCGTCATCCACTTGGGCCACCTCCTCCTGCTCTGGGCTCCCGCAGGGCCTCTGTCTGTCTGCCCTCCTCGTCATAGGTTTCCCCCATTTCTGCCAGGTTGCCTGTGAGGGGTTTTCCAGATTGCAGCTCCATTGTGAGGCTGTGGGCTCCTGTGGACTGGGTTCTTCACCCTCTCACTGCTGTGTGGTACTTGTGTCTGCCAGGCCCGTTCTAAGGGCTGGGATCTATCTGTGAGCCAAGCAGGCCCGTCCGTCTGCATGGCTGCCCTCACCAGCCAGGGAGACAAGCGGAAAGTGATCACGCTGCTCAGAGTTGGAAGGAAGGCTGAGCGCCCGTGATCAGGGTCTCTCTAGATGTTTGGGGCAAGAAGGCCTTTCAGAGGAGGTGACCTGTAGGGTGGTTTACATGAAGTTCAGGAGGAGAGTGCTCAACCAGGGCAAACAGGCAAGGCCAAGGCCCTGAAGTGGGACGAGGGGACACGGAGGAGACCAGCGTGGCTGGTGACTGAGTGAGTGAGTGCCGGGCCTAAGGAATTTGAACCCCTTCCTGAGAGCGTTGAGTTTGGGAGGGTTTGAGGCTAACAAGTGGTGATCTGAGTTGCCTTGTATGAAGGTTGCTGGGGCCACTGTGAGTTGTCGGGCGGGTGGGATGGAGGCAGGGAGGCAGCCTGAGGGGAAGTGGTGGGAGGGGGAGGAGAGGCAGGGGTGGACTTTGGGGGTGCCTCAAGAGGGGCAGCAGGATTCTCCCTGCAGATGGGCTGGAATTTGGGAAAAGACAAGGGGCTGGGTCATGCCTGGATGGGGGACTTGAGCATCCAGAGGAGCGTGCTGTTTTGTAGCACTGGGTGGGGTGGGAGGGCGCTCAGGTTTCACCGGGTTGACTGAGAGGTGAGCAGTCTGCGGGGAAGGCTCGGCACAGGCATGTTCACAGCCGCGGGCCTGGTGATACCAGCCGGAGAAGAGCCTAGAGAGAGGAGGGGACCCAGAAGGGAGTGGGGGTGCTTTTCCCACCTCGAGAATAGTCTCTGATAAGGAGATTACCAAGGAGTGGTCAGGGAGTTAGGAGAAGAGCTGAGAGCAGGTAAAGGTGAGGTTAGACGGCATCCTTTTTTTTTTCCCATTGGTTTTTTTTTTCCATTTTTTTCCATTTTCCATTTCAACACAACACTGACCATTTGAACTGTTCTTAACGTGTCCTCTTCAGTGGCACTAAGCATATTCATACTGTTGTATAACCGTCATCCATCTTCAGACCTGTTTTTGTCTTCATAAATGATCATCCGTTTATTTTTAGTTAGTCGGCGCCGTCATGCTGGGAGGCTGCTGCACGTCAGGCAGGGTCCCACGCGCTGGGCCTGCGGTGTGCGGGCCAGACTTCAGTATGAGGGGCAGTGATAGAGCAGCCATAGACCCCATCTCGTGGTGAGGGCCCAGGCCAAACCCTCGTGGGGCTGGTTGAGGTTGCTGACCTCAGAAGGACAGCAAATGATAGTGGTGTCAAGATCCCAGAGGCCGCCCATTTGTGTCAGGGCCACAAGGAGGCGCTCACACACAGAGACACTTTCCTTGCGGTTGGTTCTTCACTTCTTTTTTTCTTTAAAAACCCTCCTAGTGATTTCCTTGAGTTCCACTTCATGGATAACTTCAGCAACTGCCAGGGTTGCCTGGCAGGGTTCCAGTTACTAAATTTAAGAGCACAGGGTATTTCTGAATGCATAATAGGAACTAAAATGATATAAAAACGTGTCACTTATCATGACAAGCTTACCTGCTGTGAGGTAAGTCGAGTCACTGTTGCTCCTGACAGAGGTGCGGAGGGGGACAGACAGCTGGCGGGTGGCGGCGCTGGGTGTGACGTTGGGAGGTGAGCGGGCGCCTCGCCCCTCAGCCCCTGCCTGTGGTGCCTCAGCTGCAGATCGGAACCAGGGCCCCCCTTTATAAAGGGGAGGGCAGGGTCCTGGGAGAGTGGTTTCAGGTGTCCTTGAGTTGCTTGTGTGTACACACTGCCCCGTTACTTACCCCAGGGAGCACTTGCAGCTCTGGAAGGCTGTGGGCTTTGAGGGTCATGCCCACCCTGCCACCGCCTGCCTGACAGGGTGGAGCTGGACCCCTCAGCCTCCCAGCCACTCCAGCGTCCCACCCATTTGCTTCGGTGATCCTCCCAAGCCGGCCCCAACAGCTGTGGCCCACAGGGGTGTGTTATTTTTTCCTCTGGTTCTCTGAAACTTTTTCGAGTATAAGTATTGGGTTGGCCAAAAAGTTCATTTGGCTTTTCCATAAACATCTCACAGAAAAACCTGAATGAAATTTTTGGCTAACCCAAAAGAATACATATATCTAGTGTACAGTGCCAAGATACAAAGGCTTCGCAGTGAAAAGTCTCTTCCCAAGCCCCCTCCTCAGAGGCCACCAGTGTTACCATTATCTTGGATCACCCTTCCAGAGATGTGCCTGTCTGTGTGTGTACACACACACACACGTGCATGCATACATATAGCCAGAGGGACACAGTACACACAGATGTGCACACACATGTTAATGGCCTGGCTTACTCAACCAGTCCTTTAGGCAAGGGAATTCGGGTTGTTTCCAGTCCTTGTTATTACAGGAGTGCTGCTGTGGGGAAAGGTGGGTTTGGTTCAGGGGTGAATTGGAAGAACTCCAATGACACCACTTCAGTGCAAACACTGATGCTGGGTCAACAGCGCATCCCAGTAAGGTTCTCCCGCAAAGTCTTGGCACTCTTCAGATGATTTACTTACACATGTATCACCCCATTCCAGAAAGGAATTAAGAGCCGTTAGGCTCGTCTAATTGGAGGCCACTGGAGCAAGGGGATCGGGATGTGAAGAGGTAATGCAGACCACCACCCAGGTGCCAGGAAGTACAAAGTATGTGCTTTGCTAAGTTAATTAGGCTTAAGAGGTCTTTGCACATGTGGAGCCTGCCTGTTTATGCTGCTTCTGGGAACCCTGTAGCCACCCCTGTGGAGATGAGCCTGGGCTAGGCAGCTTCATAATGAGAGACACGTGGCGTGGCCAAAACACAAAGTAATTTTAGTATAGAACCCCAATATTTAAAACATGTTTAAAACAGAAAAGCAGTCATTTATTAGCATACATTTATCAGATTATTTTGCATTAATTCATGCAAACAACACAAAATTCAAAGGTACAAAAGGATGTATACAATAAGACTCTTGTGCCCAGTGGGCTGGCAAAAAGATTAAAGTCGCAAGTGTTGGGGAAGATGTGGGATAGTAGTAGTGCGTAGACTGCTGTTGGAATGTAAGTTGGCATCAGCATTTTGGAAAACAGTTTGATATGTTGTAGCGTAATTGAAGATGACATATTCGCCAATCTACCAGTTACCATTCTGGAGAAATTCACACATGCATCCAGGGCAAGTATCAGAATGTTCCTAAGATCACTGTTGTAGTAGCATAAACTTAGAAACCACCCAGATATGCATCAGCTGGAGAATAGGCAGATTGTAGCATATTCTAGTTACCTGATGCATAGTGGATCACCTCAAAGCTTAGTGGCTTAAATCAGTAATCATTTCCTGTGGTTCTGGGGGGTTGACTATGCTCAATTAGACTGTTGTTACTTGGGGCTCTCATGTGCTTGGTATAAGATCTTGGCTGGGGCCAGTGTCCCCTTGAAATTCTTCAGTTGTCTGGTGGTTAGCCATTACTGGTACTGAGGGAAAATCTCAGCGTGGGCTGTCAGCCAGGATGCCTGCATGTGGCTCCTCCATGTGACCTGGGCTTTGTTACAACATGGCAGCTGGATTCAAAGTGCACTCTTCTCAAGAGTCAGGGAAAAGTGTATTGCCTTTTCTAACCTAGCATTGGAAGTCACCTTGCTTCACTTCTGCCACAGTCACTAGCCTGCCCAGATTCAAGAGGGACCACAGGCTGTGGCTGTCAAGACAGGAAAGGCAGTGTCTCATTGTAAGAAGAGGGATGAGAGATCATCTTGAAAAATTACACGTCAATCCTGGATGTACTGTGTATTGAGTGTGGATATTATACTTCGATGAAAACTAAAGTTGTGCGTATCAATATGAATAAAGCAAAACATTGAGTGGTGAAAGCAAACTACAGAAGAATATGTGTAGTTTAAAGATATGCGAAATAGGGAGTTCACTGGTGGCCTAGTGGTTAGGATTCTAGGCTCTCACTGCTATGGCCTGGGTTCAGTCCCTGGTCAAGGAACTGAGATCCCACAAGCTGCACAGCCAACACCAACCAAAAAAGCAAAATAATGTGTATTGGTTACAGATACTTAAGAGTGTAGTAAATGTAGGCAATGCATGGGGATGATAAATTCCAAGTGAAGGATAGTAGACCCGTTCTGGGGTGGGATGGATTGTGATTGGAGGGGTGTGCATAGGGTCCAGCAGTATGGTAGTGGTTTTAAAGCTGTGGGCACCCAGGTGCCCATTGTGTTAATACTCTCTGGGTACCTGAGAGCAATTAAAAAATAACAATTCTCTCTCTTACTCTAGATCCCTCAGCCATCCAGTTTTCCTCTCCAGAAGCCATCAGTATTACTGGGGTCTTATGTGTCCTTCCAGAAACATTTCATTTACAAACATAACTATATTTTTTTCCCACTCAGATGGTAGCATATATGATAGTTTTATACTTTGCTTGTTTTTATTATTAATGCTTTATATCCTGGAGACCATTGCAATCAGTACATAAAGAACTTAAAAAAACATTTTATTGAGATATAATTTACATATGAGACAATTCACCCATTTAAAGCGCGTATTTCAGTGACTCTTGTTCATAGAACTGTGTGTCCATCACCATAATTTTGGGTTTCTCAGGTGACTCAGTGGTAAAGAATTCGCCTGCCAGTGCAGGAGATGTAGGAGGTGTGGGTTCCACCCCTGGGTTGGGAAGATCCCCTGGAGAAGGGAACGGCAACCCACTCTAGTATTCTTGCCTGGAGAATCCCATGGACAGAGAAGCCTGGGGGACTACAGTCATAGCGTCCCAAAGAATCAGATGCGACTGAGCACGCGCACACACACCATAATTTTAGAGTATTTTCATTATCCTGAAAAGAAACACCCACACTCCTTAAGCATCAGTCCCCAAGTCCTACCATGCTCTGCCCCCTCCGCTGCTGCTCCAAGCCCTTGGCAACTGCTAATTGGCTGTCCACAGAGACTTGCCGCTTGGGGGTACTTTATAGAAATGGGTTCATGCAATATGTGGCTTTTTGTGTCTGATTTCTCTCCCTTAGCATGTTTTCAGGGTTTATCCACGTTGGCAGTACTTCGTTTCTTTTTACTGATGAAGATTATCACGTTGTATGGATGTAACACATTTTGTTTGTCCGTTGATGGTTGTTTCTACCTTTTGGCTATTACGAATGATGCTGCTGTGAGCATTTATGTACAAATTTTGTGTAGACGTATGTTTTCAATTCTTTTCGGTATATACCTAGGAGTAGAATTGTTGGATCATAAGTTAATTCTATTTTTAACCATTTTAGGAATTGCTGGACTGTTTAAAGTGGCTGTACCATTTTACTTTCCTACTAGTAGTGTGTGAGAGTTCTAATTTCTCTGTGTTCTTGCCAACACTTTAGTATCTGTGTTCTCGATTATTGCCGTCCTGTGTGTGTGCGTGCTAAGTCGCCTCAGTCATGTCCGATTCTTTGCAACCCCATGGACTGTAGCCTGCCAGGCTCTTCTGTCCTTGGGATTCTCCAGGCAAGAATACTGGAGTGGGTTGCCATGCCCACCTCCAGGGTATCTTCTGACTCAGGGATCGAACTCGTGTCTCCTGTGGCTCCTCATTGCCATCCTAGTGGGTATCAAATGATATCTTATTACTGTGGTTTTTGATTTGCACTTCCCTGATGGCTAATGATTTAAACATGTTTTAATGTCCTTACTGGAAAGAGGCTTCCTTTTAAACTAACTGCATAGCATCCCCTTGTGTGGATGAACCTTTGAAACCAATCCCTTATCATGAACATTTGGGTGGTTTCCGAGTCTTTTTCTATCACAAACAGCACCTCTTACGCACACCACAGTTTGCTCATACGTGAACATATCCAGAAGATAAATATCTAGGTGCTAAATTGCAAGGGCAAAGGGAATGCACCTATGTTTTATAAGTTTGAATTTATGCCATTTGTGTATTTAAAAGTAAATATTAAATATCATCATATTTGTTTGAGGAACACTCTTAATTTCTCAATTTCTCCTCCCGTGTTACCAGCTAACAGATTTAGGCACATCAGAACAAGCAGCCATTTTATTTCCCTGTTTTACTTCAGCTAAACCTTGCGTAATTCAAGGCTGACTTTTACATAGATTTGAATGTCAGGTTGAGGCAGAGGCCCATGAACACATAAACCTACGTTCGTTGTCCCAAGGTTTTCCCCCAGAGCTGCCTTTCCTGCTCCCTCATGTTTATTTCAGTGCTTGTTCCTGAATCACCAGCATAGCATATCCTGGCAGTCGCTGGGTGGCCTTCGTTTGTTTTTTTACTTTTCAGCTACACTGAGGGGCCTGTGGGATTTTAGTTCATCGAACAGCGGTTGAACCAGCACCCCCTGCATTGGAGGCCCAAAATCTTAACCACTGGACCACCAGGGAGGTCCCCTTGTTTGGCCTTCTTTATGGTCTGTTATGATTAGAGCTTGAGCTGTTTTGATTAACAGCAACCGTATGATCTTGGGCAAGTTACTCAACCTCTCTGAGCTCGAGTTTCCTCTTCACTAAGGTGAGAGTAATGGCAGCATCTTATTGTGAGGACCAAATGAGTCAGTTCTTGTGAAGGGCTCAAACAGTGCCTGGCATGGCGTGGTTTTCTCATCTGTCTCTGAAACTGATGATTTTCTGCATCAGCCTTAGCACCACCACCGAAAGAACCCCTTAATGACATTCTCATTGACTACAAAAAAGAGCTTTAGGAGTTACTCTTATTTTAATTATAAATTTATAACAAAGTAGCAGGAATAGAACAAGTACTTCCTATATTCTCTTCAGCCAGATTTGCCAACTGTTTGCTCCATTCTCTCTTCTCCCCGACACCACACACACACACACACACACACACACACACACACACACACACACACACAGTGGTTTTGAACAATTTGAGAGTTCACTTGAACATCATGTCCCTTTACCTGACAATACTTCAGTGTGTATTTCCTAAGAACAAGAACATTTTCTTTCATAAGCACAGTACAACTATCGAAACCAAGAAATTTAACAAGGATACAGTGCTCTTCTTATCTGAACCCTAGTTCATATTCTAGTTTCATCAACCGTCCCTGTAATGTTCGTTATTGCCATGTTTTTTCCTTGGCTCAGAATCCAGTTCCAATCACGTGTTGCGATTAGGTGTCATGTCAGAGTTTCCTTTCAAACAGTGAATGTTTCCATAACAGCCTGAAGGTCCAACTTTCTCCAGGAAGGCTTGAAGCCTGCCAGACAGCTGGGTTCCGGCGGGGATGGCCGTCTCACGTGGTGCCATCTGGTGGCAGCAGCGTGAATAGCGTTTTATAAATCATCCTGTTAGGTCCCTTCCTGATGAGCTAAAAAGAAATCCAGTGATATTCACATCATCTTAATTTTTCTTAATAATATGGGAAACTATGTTTTAAATATTTATGTAACTCAAACCCACATACTTTAATTAGCATTGAAAATGAGGTTTCGCCATGTCTCAAATCTGGATCCATGCATGTGAAGTCCAATGCTATGGGTAAAAGTGTGGTCTTGGCCTGACATCTTTGGGAATGGATCTGGGAGCCACAACATTCTGGTATGTGGTATTTTTCCCGAGGCTTTCCCTCTCTGGGCCTATGTTTACTTCTGCAAAATAGGCCGTACAGAGACTTCTACCCACAGGAACATATTCAGGTCATGGATATAGTTTCCAGCATGTGCCTGATATATGAGAATTCTTCCATAAAGGTTAATGGATTATTATTATTTGTTCAAATTTTTTTTTGTGAACAGACAAGCTCAGACATGAAGTAACATTCACCCCAGTACAGAGCTTTAACCTTCCTAATCAAAACCACATTCAGTCAACAAATATTTATTGATTCCCCAGGTCTCAACCGGTGCGTAGGCAATGTTCTAGACACTGGGAATACAGCCCAAGACAAAGCCTTTGCCCTCATGGGCAAGTTTATGTTCCAGTGTTGGGGGAAGACAGTTACAAAATAAAAAAAATTTTCTTCTTTAGTGTTAAGCACTAGGTAGAGAATTCAAATATGCTGAAAAGGAGGGACAGCATAGCTCTTTTGGATTCAGAGTGACCAGGGAAAGCCTCTCTAAAGAGGAGATTTGAACTGAGTTCTGAAAGACAGAAGTCAGTCCTGCAAAGATCAGGATCCGGGAGGGTGACCAGTCCAGGTAAAAGGAACAGCGAGTGCAAAGGCCCTGAGGTGGGAACATGCTTGTCTTTTTGGTGGGGCAGAGAAAAGGTTAGTGTGTCTAGGATGTGGTGGTAAAGGGCGAGAGAAGCTTGAGATCAAGTTAGGCAGACAGCCAGAGGGGCTCACACAGGTCTCTGAAGACAATGGTGAGGTCTTCAGCTTTTATTTCACAATATGAAAAGCCATGTGTGTGTCAGAGCAGACCAATAAGGCGTTCAGCCTTACTGAGAGTAGAGAAAGTTTCATCCCAAGGTCTGCAGCAAAGCACATTTAGCCTCACCTCAGACGTTTGGGAAATCTCTGATGTGTTAAAAAGTTGAGTGTCGGGACTTCCCTGGAGGTCCAGTGATTAAGACTCTGCACTTCCACTGCCGGGGACTCGGGTTTGATCCCTACTCGGGGAACTAAGATCCTACCTACTGTGTGGTGCGGTCAAAACAACACAAAAGTTGAATGTGCATGGTTCATAGTATCTTTCATTAGAATTTTTGAAGATAAAACATTTTAAAAAAAAGAAATTGGAACCAACATTTACAGAAGCCCTGAGGCTTATCTGTACTACTGCCCAAACACTTAAAATGACTCTAAAAAGATCTTTCCGACACAGTAGTGCCTAGGGTGGGGCTTAGTAACTTCTGGTTGGGGAGTCAAAGATATTGTTTCAACATTTCTGTATAACATGGGAAAGTCTTTTAAATAAAAAACTTTTTTTTTTTTTTAACAGTGCCAGACTTCTTTGAGAATCTGATCAATACTTTCTCCTCTGAAAATGCTCTGCTTAGGATGAAGAAAGGGGGAAATCTTAAGTCTTGCTGCTTGTATCCCCTGATTACTCATGTAGCAAGGAGGGTACATTTGCCAATGGCCATCTCCACCACTGCCAAGCATAGACCCCACCCCCCCCAGCTCTTATGGGGTGGAGTGGAAGTCACCCCATTTGGGGCTACCAGGAGGATCTTTTTTAAAAAGTATTCATTTGTTGGGCCGTGCACTGTATCATGCAGGGTCTGTGTTCCAATGCGTGGTCTCTCTGGTTGTGCTGTGCAGGCTCAGTTGTTGCAGCATGCAGTGGGCTTCTTTACCTCACGGCATGTGGGATCTTAGTTCCTGGACCAGGGATCGAACCCACGCCCCCTACATTGGAAGGCAGATTCTTAACCACTGGCCACCAGGGAAGTCCCTACTAGGAGGTTTTTTATGGCTGGCCCAGGCAACCTGCCCTGTCACCATCAGAAGCCCAGTCTCTGAGAAGGGTTGAAATGGACTTGAGGGACTGAGTTCTACTGTCTGGGGACAGGAGGGGATTTTGAGGAGATGCCTTCTTCATCCCTCAGGGCAAGATTCTTCATCATTTTTTCTGAATCAATAGGCCTTTGAGCAGGCTTCAGATGAGATGCTCCAGGCCCTTTTCCCTAGAAGAGTTGCCTGTGCAGCCCATATTTATAGTCATAGGCGGGAAGTTTACAGAATAGATTAGAGGGTAGAGAACAATTTGGGGTTTTAGGAAATTTTCTCCTCAGTCACCCTTGATGTGGAAATTGAGAGACTGAGGCCCTCAAACAGTAATTAAGTGGTTTGTTAAAGCTACACAAGGGACAGAAGTAGGCCATTACTTTCCATTTTTCATGAGTTCAAAGCACAGACTGCCTGGGTTCAAATCCCACCTTCACCCCTAACTTGTGCTGGGACCCTGAGCAAGCCCATGGTACTTAACCTCCAAGACTGTGTTGACAGCAACAGGATAGCATTGGGGGGGACTGTATCAAGAACATAACCTGGGGGAGGTCCCTGGTGGTCCAGTGGCTAAGACTCTGTGCTCCCAATGCAGGGAGCCCACGTTCCATCCCTGGTCAGGGAACTAGATCCCCCATGCCACAACTAAGAGTCTGCATGCCCCAAGGAAGGTGGAAGATCTGAGTGCTGCAGCAGACCCAGCACAGCTGAATGAATAAATTTAAAAAGACAACCCCTCCCCCCGGCCCCCAGAACCTAGCCTGTAACAACTGCCAAGTAAGTTCTCTTGCTACTGTTTTGCATTGAGGAAAGGCAGTCTCAGAGAAGTGAAGGGATTCTGTCAAGGACACAGGAGAGGCATGATTGGAACTAGGGCCTGTCTATATTTCCAAAGCCAGTGCGTATTGTTCACCCCCCAGACTAGTTTGTTTCAAACTGCAAGGCACAAGCCAATAGTGGGCCAGAAAGTCAGTTCAGCAGGGTCTCAAATGGCCCTGAAAACAAAAATTAAATACCAGAGTGCATCATAAGTGCATGCTTGCTCAGTCGTGTCCCACTCTTTGTGACCTCATGGACTGTGGCCCACCAGGGATTTTCCAAACAAGAATACTGAAGTGCGTTGCCATTTCCTCCTCCAGGGGATCTTCCCCACCCAGGGATTGAACCCGTGTTCCCTGTGTCTCCTGCACTGCAGGCAGACTGTTTGCTGTTTGAGCCACTGGGGAGGCCCTAGAGTGGATCATACATAAGGGTAAATAGGATTTGCCGACACTTTTGTTTCATGAGATTATAAGTATACACCTTTGTGTAAGAGGGTTTCTTTGGCTGTACCATGACTTGCAGGATCTTAGTTCCCCCAAAAGGGATTAAACTTGCACTTCAGTAGTCAAAGCACTGAATCCTAACCACTGGACCCCCAGGGAATTCCTACCAGCTATTAAAATAGTTGGGAAGGCATTACCCTTGACTACTGAGCATCCCAAGGGGCACTAGTGGTAAAGAACCAGCCTACCAGTGCAAGAGACGCAAGAGACGCAAGAGACTTGGGTTTGACCCCTGGGTTGGGAAGATCCCCTGGAGGAGGGCATGGCCATCTACTCTAGTATTCTTGCCTGAAGAATCTCAAGGAGAGAGAAGCCTGGCAGGGTATAGCCCATGGGGTCCCAAAGAGTTGGATGCCGCTGACCAGACACACACACACCCCCGTGATTACTAGTGTCCCAAAGAGCTGAATGCAGCTGACCAGACAGTCAGACACACACACACACACACACACACACACACACACCCCTTGGAGAATCCCAAGAACAGAGGAGTCTGGTGGGCTACAGCCCATGGGGTCCCAAAGAGTTGGACACAGCTAACCAGACACACACACACACCCTTGACTACTAGTGCCCCAACAAGTTCAGACACAAGCAAATGGGAGCTTGCAGGGAGGTCTCTGTGCATTGTGATCCACCCTGTGTCCCAGGAGGGACGGGATTCAAGTTAATCCAGGAAGACTTAGAGGTAGGGGAATGGGCTATGTGCTGTTCATCATGGAGAGGAGTAAAGAGGGTAGGCCACAGCAGCCTTGAGCCTAGAGTAGAGCAGAGAGTTACTTAAAAAAATTTTTTTTAAATGTATTAGCTTTTTCTTTTAAAAAATATTTATGTGTTTATTTAGCCCTGTTGGATCTTCCTTGTGGCATGTGGGATCTTGGACCTTCCCTTCCGACACTCAGGCTCTTCATTTTGGCCTGTGGGCTTCGCTCTAGTTGTGGCACACAAGCTTAATTGTTTCATGGCAGGTGGAATCTTAGTTCCCAGACCAGAGACTGAACCTGAGTCCCCTGCATTGGAAAGCGGATTCTTAACCACTTCCTGTCCAGGGAAATCCCAGGACTACTTCTTGAAATAAATACTCCTCAAGAGCCCATTCTGTGCCAGGCCCTTTGCTGGGCAGTGTTAGGTACACAGTGATGACTAAGTTAGTCCTAGACTTCTCCTTCCTGGGGCCTTCTGGGCAGTAGAGGAGACAGATCTGTTACCACACAGTGAGAGACTAAAATGGTCAGGGCTGTGGTGGGGGACACATTGGTCAGGGTGTGATGGGGAAGGCCAGGGATGAGGGGGAGCACAGAGCAGCAAGTTCAAAGCTGGAGACCCATTAGCAAGGGCTGGTTCCAGCATTCGGTTTACCTCTGGGGAAGTTGGAGCTTCCCAGAAGGTGTGGAGACAAAGAATCCACCTGCCAATGCAGGAGGCCCAGAAGACACAGGTTCCATTCCTGGAGTAGGGAAGGGCAATCCACTCCAGTATTCTTGCCTAGGAAATCCCATGGACAGAGGAGCCTGGTGAGCTACAGTCCATGGGGTCACAAAGAGTCAGACACAACTGAACACACACACAGGGTCACAAAGAGACACGACTGAATACACACACACACACACACACACACACACACATTCTTGAGCAGACTTAGGTAGAATCCCTGAAACACTCTTGCAGACTTAGGTAGACCCAGGATTTTTCAACTCCCAGCCAGACTTGTAGAAGTATGCACTAACTAATGCATACTTGTGAAGCTATGTGGCATTCAGTTCAGTTCAGTTCAGTTCAGTCGCTCAGTCATGTCCGACTCTTTGTGACCGCATGAATCACAGCACGCCAGGCCTCCCTGTCCACCAACTCCTGGAGTTCACTCAGACTCACATCCATTGAGTCGGTGATACCATCCAGCCATCTGATCATCCTCTGTCATCCCCTTTTCCTCCTGCCCCCAATCCCTCCCAGCATCAGAGTCTTTTCCAATGAGTCAGCTCTTCGTATGAAGTGGCCAAAGTACTGGAGCTTCAGCTTTAGCATCATTCCCTCCAAAGAACACCCAGGGCTGATTTCCTTCAGAATGGACTGGTTGGATCTCCTTGCAGTCCAAGGGACTCTCAGGAGTCTTCTCCAATACCACAGTTCAAAAGCATCAATTCTTCATCGCTCAGCTTTCTTCATAGTCCAACCCTCACATCCATACATGACCATTGGCATTCAGTTCAGTTCAGTTCAGTTGCTCAGTCGTGTCCGACTCTTTGCGACCCCATGAATCACAGCCAGGCCTCCCTGTCCATCACCAACTCTGGAGTCCACCCAAACCCATGTCCCTTGAGTCGGTGATGCCATCTAACCATCTCATCCTCTGTCGTCCCCTTCTCCTGCCCCCAATCCCTCCCAGCATGAGTCTTTTCCAATGAGTCAACTCTTTGCACGAGGTGGCCAAAGTACTGGAATTTCAGCTTTAGCATTCATTATTCCTTCCAAAGAAATCCCAGGGCTGATCTCCTTCAGAATGGACTGGTTGGATCTCCTTGCAGTCCAAGGGACTCTCAAGAGTCTTCGCCAACACCACAGTGGAAAAGCAATTCTTCGGCGCTCTGCCTTCTTCACAGTCCAACTCACATCCAAACATGACCACAGGAAAAACCATAGCCTTGACCAGACGGACCTTAGTCGGCAAAGTAATGTCTCTGCTTTTGAATATACTATCTAGTTTGGTCATAACTTTTCTGGAACCCAAATTCAGAAGGTAGGAAGCCCCACCCAGCCTATGAGAGAGCAGGGACCGGGGTGCCAGATGTGTCATGGCTGTCTACTACTCTAGTTAATAAAAGGGCCAGGATCTGTGCAGTTTTATTTTTACAGGGCGATTTCCTTTGGAGGCCCAAGTTACCCCGTAAAAAAGTTACATTCTCATATTTCATTGGATGTATATGACGGGCAGACAGGAATAATACTTTGGAGTCATAGCATGTATTAACTTATATAAACCATTCTGTTTACGTAAAACAGTCCAGTAGCCCAGTGACGCAACTATGATTATTTCCATTTTGCATCTGTGGCTACTGAGGCACAGAAAACGGTCAAGCCTTCTGCCCACAGCCACCAGCAAGGAAATGCAAAGCTGGGCTTGTGCGGCTTCAGAGCCTGTGCTCAACCATGAGGAGAGGTACTGAACAGGAAACCCTGCCTAACGTCCGCTCCCGGGCTCTTTAAGAGCTTAGGAACCTGGCCTACAGACGAGGAAGGAGTAAAGCCAGATCAAAGCGTATGTAAATAAGGACCAGGGGATGCCGGGCAATATCACAGCGGCCTGCCAGCCTCTAGGGACAGCAGTCGTCAGAGGCCTACTGAGCCTGCGCAATTCTTTTTTTCTTTTTCCCCTCTGGCGCCTGCGCGAGGCACATCCCAGGCCCACGCCGGCTCAAGCTTGCCGACTGTACGCAGGCGCCCTTCTCTTGAGCCGCCACCTCCGCCACCTTGCGCTTGCGCCTTAGCGCTCCTTGGGGGTCCCTCGCTCCCTGTCTTACGTCAGTTCCTGTTTGTGGCGGGAGAAGGCGGTATTTCCGTCCAGAGGGTGGGAGGGGGCGGTAAGCGGGGGCTGGGGGGAGGGGGCGGGGGGCCGCGCCGCGCGAGCCGTTGGGCCTGGCTCCGCGAAGGCGTTGCCGCCGCTGCTGCCGCCGCCGCCGCCGCCTCCAGGAAACGTAAGGAGCGGGATCAAGCGCAGCGTGGCGATGGGCAGGAGGAGAACCCCGCCTGCGAGGCTGGGCGGCCGGCGGTGACAGGTGAGTGCGCCAGCGCGTGTCCCCGAGCGCGCCCCCCCCTCCGCGATGGTCGCGTCCGGACCCCCCCCACCCCCCGCAAAGCCGCCCTGGGCCGTACCACCGGCGTCCGCCGGGCGGGGACCGTGGTCCTTGAGCCCCCCCTTCCCGGGACGGAGTGGGGGTGGCCGCGCGGGGGCGGTGGGACTGGCCGGGCGGGGGCGGGGGCGGCGGGTTGTACCACTGAGGCGGCAGGGGGCGCACATCAAAGACCGGGGACCGACCGTCCGGAGGGCTGGGGGCCGCAGACCCCCGGCGTGTGCGGGCTGGGCGTTGAGCTAGTGGGCCGGGAGGGACGGCGCGCTGGGCGAGCGGGTGCGGAGCCTTGGAGGGGGCGCGCCTCACCCGGTAGAGGGGGCTGTACCTATTCGGGGCTGTGGGAAGGGTTCCTAGAGCGTGTTTGGAGAGGTGGGGGCTTTGGGGAGGGGGACTGTACCAAGTGTGGCCGGGGTAGCGCCCTGTGGGTTGTACCACTGAGGTCCTGGAGCGGGGTGGGGGGGGGCATCCTTAGAAGTAGAGCCGCGCCGTATCAGAGGAGGAGAGCTGGGATGTTTGTGATCTTGAGGGACCGCGCGGGGCGGGGAGCCGGGCCCGAGGGGTGTTTTAGGGGAGCACTGTGGGAGCCCGGTAATGCCGAGCGATGAGGAAGGGGTTCTGCCTTCTGTGTTTGGTGGGTGGAGCTTGGGGTTTACACTGAGTTGGAGGGGGCATCACTTTTATTGAACTTCTTGTTGACTTTCGGGGGGACTGGATGGTCAATGGGGCTGCTCTCTACCCTAGAACCTTTGCATATTATTAAACTATATTTTAAGGTTTGCGGGACACCTGTGGCAGATTCTTGCCGTGGTTTTAGCTGGGGTGTGGGGTGGGGGGGGGGAGACGTCTTAGACGGCACTTGTTTTCTGAGCTTTCGGCTCCATATTAGGGAGGGGAGGGGTTATGAAGTTTGGATTTGAGGACCTGTGCCCCCGGACCTGCTTAAGACTTGGAAGGAAGGAGTGTTTTGAGGGCCACCTCTCCCCGAAGGCAGGGTGGCTGGGGACGTCTTTATCCTTGGGATTCGGAGCACCTTTTTCCTTGCATTGGGAAGCCACTTGGGCTCAGCAAGAGTCCTAGGCATCATTAGGCCCTCCATGTCTGCCTTTGAAACTTGTTTACTCTCCTCAGAGAAAACATCCATCAGGACCTCTGGGTTGATAGTGGTTGGTGGTGGGTGCTGGTGTCCAGCCCCCTCCATCCTGGCCAGAAGGCCAGACACATGGTTGTGTCTTCTTGGTTAGCAGTCCTGCCGCCCATCATGTTTACGCTCTCCACCAGGCGATTAACAGTTGGCTTCACCATTAGCGGCAGCGAGGCTGAGCGCTGTTTTCCCAGCTGTTCCTCTCTCCATAGGCCAAGGGGACTCGGGCGGGGAATGCCCCAGCCCACACTGACCCAGGGAGGAAGGCTGCTCTGAAGGACTGGGGGCAGCTACCCCACGAATCTGGTTTCTCACTGTGATTGCTGGGTGGGAGCTTGGAGCAGCTCGCCCCAGTCATGAGGCCATAGCCCCTGCTCCTCAGGCCAGCCTGTGACCTTGGCTTGCTCCGTAACCTTTGCCCTAGGTCTGGAGTTCCCGGAGGGCTGGCCATAATCCCTCATTGACCCAGCTAATGTGAGCTGGTGATGTGGTGGAAGTGGGCAGACGGTCGCTCTTGTCCACACCGTCAGCCTCCAAGCTGACTGGCTTCCATGGGTTGTGATTGCTGGAGAGAATGGTCCCTGAGCTTCTGTGAGGCCATGGTGACTGCTATGTAGAATTTCTCTGGGGGTTTCTTCCTTTGATCTGCTAATGTTTAGAGGGTTTGCCTGATAGGATTAACAGCAGTAGTCAAAACAATAATCGTGAGGTCAGTGCCTGTTGAGTGCACTCTGTGTGCCACACGCTGTTTAGAATGCGTCTCAAGGGTTAACTTGCAGGATACTCACATCCTAGAACTTTGTGTTCTGTTGTCATGATCTCCATTTTAGAAGGGGAAACTGAGGCACAGAGTAGCAAATCAGTTCCAGAGTTCATGAATTTTATTGAACTCTCAACCTGTCAGGCACATGACAGGCTGTTTACACACATGAACTCATTCAAACCTCCAAACACAACCATGGGGTAGATACAGTTCTTCCCGTTTTATACACTCCTATGAGCTAGGCAGCAGCGTGATACCCATTTTATAGGTGAGGAAACTGAGACCCTTGCTACAAAGTAAAATGATTTGCTCGACATCTCAAAGGTGGAAGTGGTAGAGCTGGGAAGTGCACCCCAGGCCTGGTTTGGCCTCAGAGTGAACCTCTTGCCTGCGTGTAACTGGAACAGTGGTTTTGTTGAACCCAGGGGTGGATGTGGTGTTTCTGTCCATTTTTCAGAGTCAGAAAATTGCGGCTCGGAGGAGGAATTGCTTTCTCTCAGGTCTGTCAGACGCTTGGGGGCCAGACTGGGGTTTGAACGAATTCTCCAGTGACTAGGTCCCCAAGCTTGTGGCGGGGTGGGGTGGTGGGTAGGGAGGGGGGGTGGGGCTCAGTCACCTCAGGCTTCCAGCCAGCTGCACCCTTGGGTATTTTCTTCCCTTCAGCCTTGGGGCCTAGGGCTGCCTCGAGCACCTCTGCCAACAGCCAGCCTAGCAATTTTGGGGCTTGCAGATAAAACTTGGTTCCTCCTCTGAGTTGAGCCAGGGCATCTTCTAACTGGGGGCAGACTGTCTGCTGGGAGCCGGGAGGGAACAAGCAGGAGAGACACAAGACAGTTACCAGGGCACCCGTGTGTGAGGTCCCTGCACAAGGATGGCGTGGTGGGCTCACGTGCACGTTCTAATGCTTTCACGTTCTGGTTGTGTGACCTTGGGCCACAGTGTTCACCTCCATGCAATGGGCTTAGAGCAGCATCCACCTCAGGCTTTTGTGAGGACCACATCAATTAATCCAAGAGAAGCTTCTTGAACCGTACCTGGCACTGCATAAATGCTCTGGTGGCAGTCTGAGGGCATCTGTCCTTCCCCACCTCACCACCCTCAACCCTTTCAGGCATTGTCCTGGAATTCAGTCTCCCGGCCTGGCCTAGCCAGAATCTGGGAGTCTGGTGTCCTGGTTTGTAATCTCTGTGAAGAGCTGCATTGAAGTGCTTCAGAGCACCGGGTTCAAGTCCAGCCCTACCCCTTGGTGCCTGTATGACTGGGAGCAAGTCCTCCGTCTTCCTGAGCTCATTTCATCGCTTGTGTCATGGGATGAGTCCCTCCTCATAGATTGCTGTGAAGGTTAAACAGGTTAATTTGTGGAAGGCACTTGTAACCATGCAGGCATAGCAGTGAGCGTGCAGCAAACGTTTCCTATTACCAGTACTTAAGAATAGTGCTGGACGCACAGTGAACCCTCAGGAGATCTCAACAGTTATAATTCTTATTTTTTCTACTAAGATTTTGCAGGTCCTTCCCAGGTTAAAGGGCCCTATCAGGTAATCCCAGGAGGAGGGCAGGGCTGAAATTAGCATCTCCATTTTCCAGATGAGGAGACTGAGGTTCTGGAGGATTAAGGGGAGGGGACATACTGTGAGACTGGCAGATGCATCCCCCAGGCCCCTCTTCTCTTCCACCGTTGCTGCCCAGAGCTCCACCGAGGCCGAAATTCTAGCTCCTCTCCAGACGTCAGGTTCTGCGGAAACCCTTGTGCTGTATGTGCTCTCATTGACTCTTCACCACCATATCTCCCAGGAGTGCTGGTGACCACCTCAACCCAGGTGAGAACAGTCCCTTTGAAGGCCGAGAGGCACAGAGGCAGTCTCCAACCCAGAGGGCAGCAGAAGTGCCTGTGGGAGTCAGGGGCCAGGCTGCCTCGTGGGCCGGGGCGGGAAGCGTGGCAGTGATCCTGAAGGCATTGCTGAGTGAAATGAGAGGTTTTTGTTGATCCACCAGCATTTATCGAACACCTGTTCCGTGCCCGGCATTTCTTCAGGTACCAGGGATACAGAGGGGCACTTGGGGCAGATTGAGGGGAGGGGCTCGGCAATTAAAATCAGGTGTGACGGGCTGCCAGGAAGGCCTCTGAGCGGATCCCAGATGGGCAAGGTGACCTGAGGAGAAGGAACAGCCTGGGGGTGTGAGGAACCACAGCGCAGAAGTCGCAGGAAGGACAGGGCTTGGTGAGGCACAGGTAAGCTGCACAGAGGCCTGGGCGGAGTGCAGGGGGGTGGCTAGGCCAGGGGCTGAGGGCAGGCAGGGTCACTTGGAGCCTCACGAGACCGTCTTGAAGAGTGGCTTTGACAGACTTAGGGTGTTAGAAGATGCCTTTTGCCATCTGAGAGGTTCTCAGGCTTCTCCCTGGGGCGGGGATAGACTTTGGAGCCCGTCAGGCTTCCCACTTCCCCCTTGAGTAGAATCTCTGATAGAGAATGAGCAAAGACCTTGATGGTGGCCGCCTCCTTTGTGGTTTTCACACCGTGTTCCCCAGGGCCCATGGCTGTTCCCTTTAAGGGACACATGGGGGAGGCTCAATGGGCTGATCTTCTGCTCACCCCTCCCCAACCCAGCAGCTGGGCTAATCTCAAACAACAGCACAGAACAACAGTAATGCCTGATAAAAACTATACCTGCGGGTTCTGCCTTCCACTCCCCGCTTATGTGCCTGAGGGCCTGCGGCATTCCTGGCGCTGCTCTAGAACTTGGATGGCGGGGCCTGCCTTCTAGTGGAGGCAGGTTCCCAGCAAGCAAGCCAGTGATAGGAATCAGATTGTGATTAATGTTTCAAATTGATCAGCTTCCCCAGAGTTCTCAGTGGAATGAATGGAGCTCAGGGGAAAGAGGGCGTGGGGACCTAATGTTTTAGCTGGAATGACCTGAGAAGGCCTCCCAGGGGAGGTGCTGCAGTGAAGAGCCCATGGGAGGACGTGCATGAGTGAAGGTCCCTCAGACCGAGGAGGGGTTGGCTCTGGTCCCCACCTCCCTTGGACTTCCTTGGTGGCTCAGACGGCAGAGTGTCTGCCTACAATGCAGGAGACCCAGGTTCAGTCCCTGGGTCTGAAGATCTCCTGGAGAAGGAAATGGCAACCCACCCCAGTATTCTTGCCTGAAAAATCCCATGGACGGAGGAGCCTGGTAGGCTATAGTCCGTGGGGTCACAAAGAGTCAGACACGACTGAGTGACTTTACTTTCCCACCTCCCAGGAGTGAGAACTGAGGCCTGGAGAGCCCCAGTAACCCATGCTGGTTCCCCCAACACTGACAGGCTTTGTATTTGGGCAGAGTGGCTCCCAAGGCCCTCCTCCCCGCCAGCCCAGGAGGGTGCGTGATAACCAGGGGTGAGGGCGACCTCTAACCCCACACCTGAGCCTGGAATTTAAGGGTTAGTGTGTTAAGCAGGAGCCTGGCTCTTGATTTTCCCAGGCTCTGTCTGGAGTCTTCCTGAAAGGAGCAGAGCCCCTCAGAGCAGACATCCTTGGGCCTCTGGTTCCTTGGGAAGGGGGATTGGAAGGGAGCGTCTTTGGCAGTTGATCTCCAAGTCTCCAGGGATTCCAGGGACACCCACCCCTCCCTAGGCCTCTCTTCAACTTCCCAAGAGCTTTCAGTGGAAGACTGTCAGCCACCAGGCCTCTGGGCTGCACAGTGGGGTGGTTCCGTGGCAGGCTTCTCTGGACAACCAGCCAAGCAGCAAGAGGCCCAGCTTGGGGAGATGGCCCTGGGAGCAGGACCAGGAGGGAGGGAGGGAGGGAGCTGGGGTGGGAGCTCAGCCTGGCCCCGAGCTTGGCACCCCCCGGCGCCTGCCCACATCGAGGCCTGCCTGCCCTGGGTGCGGGAATGGGGGACAGCCAGGCTGGCCAAGGGGAGCCTGCATGTCACAGGTTCCCGCAGGAAGTTCCTCAGGCCCAGCTGTCCTGCCCAGGAAGCGCCTCCGCAGATGTTGTTTCTAAGGGTGAGGCCAGAAATCCAAAGCTGCCTTGCTTTGCCACCTTGTGGGCCCTTTTCCGAACAGGCTGGGGTGCCTGCCACTCCCTTGCCTCCCTTCCACCCCCACCCCTGGCCTTTCCAGCCCAGTCTCAGGGTGTTCATCATCTGTGGGTTATTGTGTAGGAGTTCGAACTGGGGGCAGCCAACCTTGGTGTGAACCCTGCTCCTGGCTCCTCTCTCGGTTGCCTTGTAGCCCTGGGGCCTCATTTCATCTCTCTGAAAGGGGGCTGTTCCTGCCGAGAGGCCCTGGAGGGGCCCATGGAGCTAGCGTGTCCAGAGAACGTGCTCGGCAGATCTGAGCTGCTATTGCTGGAGATTGTCAGGCTGAGTACCTGTGAGTGGAGAAGGGGCTCTGGATGCGGCCAGCCTGGGCCTGGGGGTTGGCAGGGAAGGGGTGGCAGGCCAGTCACCGGACAGGAATATTCACCACACCCGTCACCCAGCAGAGGCTCTGAGCACTCTGCATGTGCTCCCTCAGACACAGCAGCCTGTGAGGCAGGCAGCAGTCCCCCCATTTTGTGGGTGGGAAATTGAAGTGCACGGTGCTGCATAGGAGGCCGTGTGGTTGTTGAGAACTGGCAGAGTGGGCTCTCTCTGCCAGGCACTGCTCCCCAGCAGAGCCTGGGAGCTTGAGGTGGCTCTTCTCCCCAGATGAAGGCTTGGAAGGGCTTTACCCAAAGTTAAAAGTTTTGGTAGGTGACAGATGTGAAATCTGAACCCAGCTCTATCTGGGGTCAAGTCCGCCTTTTTAAGACTGGCTCTTCTGCTTGTGACCAACGCCATGGCCACTGTTTCTGGGATTGTTCCTGTTGGTCTAAAGATCTTTTCTTTGCTTTCTCTCCTTCTAGACAGAGCTGACACGAAGCAAGCCTCAGTTGTCCTGGAAATGATTGAGTTAGATCCATGCGATGTCTGCTTGGGAGACGGCATGCGGCTTCCTGTCTCTATCCGCTAAGGCCCATGGAGCCTTGACCTTGGCCAGCCCCATCCTCCCCCTGACAGAGGCCAGGGGGAAGGGGTGAGGGGTCCCCTACCCCCGCCTTGGAGTGTGATTGCTGAGTGGCTGTGGAGCCAGCCCGTGGCTGTGTCTGGTTGGTTGTGTGCCCTTTCTCTCGCTGGGTGTCTCGCTTTGTGGCCTGTGCAGCTCTGGCCACCAGGGAGCAGCGCCTGGTCTAGAGGCGGACACAGAGAGGGAGTGCGCCCTGTGAGCGCCCCGAGGGAGGGGGCAGAGACCCGGCTGGAAGGGCTGGGAAGGGCCTGGCGGGAAGGGCCTTGGGGCGACCTCCTGAGGCGAGGCATCCAGGCCGGCAGGGTAGAGTGTGGGAAAGGCCCTGAGGTGGGAGAGCCGTGATGTGGTGACCCTGAGAGGAGGCCACGATGCTGGAGCTGCGGGAGGAGGAAAGGAGGGTGGCAGACCCGGGTCATTTGGGCAGGCCTGGGGTTCCCTAGGGTCGTGCTTCTCAAACTGGCGTCCAAAGACCTAGTGGTGGGGTGTGCCGGTGCGGGGTGCTGAGCTCGGGTTTTGGGGTGGTGTCTGCAGGTTGTCTGCTTTTTTCAGCTGTGTGTTTTCATGTAGCTGGTACTTTTGAAAAGTTAATATGGGCATGTCATGAATCATCTGGGTGAGTCCTTTTAACCTGCTAGTAATAGTATTAACATAGCTGCCACTTCCACCATAGCTCTGGCTAACTGAGGCTCAGGCTGGCCTTGGCTTAGAAGAGTTCGCCGTGGTGTAACTGCTGCTTGTCTTCCAGAGCACTGGCCTCACTGTCAGCTGTGCTTGCAGCAAGTCTCGTGGGGTCCCCACGACGACCCTGGGTTGTCAAAAATGGCATCTTTTGAAATAACAAAATAAATGCTAGGTCAGGTTGGTGTCAAGATCCGTTTTGTAGACAAGAATGCTGACGTTCAGAGAAGCGTCCCTTGCAGCCTGGAAGTGGTGGTCGGGATTTGAATCGAACAGGAGCAGGTGTGGGTGTGGGTCTCACCCTGGGGTGAGTGGGTCAGGGTCAGGGCCGGGGAGGGACGGTGTAGCGTGGAGTGGCTCCTCGGCAGGCTGGGATGATCGAGCCCCAGGCTGCTGAGCACCCATGGTGCTCACCCCGACCCGCACCCCTTCCTTCAGGCTCCTGGTGCTGCACCTCCACTGTGCTGGCCACTGGCCACGAGGGGCTATTTAAATTTTAAGTAATTACAATTAAAGGGAGAATTTAGTTCTTCAGTTGGGCTAGCCCTAGTAGCCACGCTTGCATCATTACAGAAAATCCTCTTGTCTGCATCTGCCTGCCGTTACAGTCTTGGGCACACAGTTTATTCTCGCTGGATCTGTTTCTTCTTCAGAAGAACGGGCAGTCAGAGCATCTACCTCACTGGGTCACAGGCAGGATTGTCACACGCATCCAGGCCTGGCCTGCTGTGAGCACTCAGCGCCTGTGCCCACTGGCCTTGCTCAGGACCATGTGTCTTTGCTCCAAGGTGCCCTTAGGGATAGGGTGGGGACTCACACCACCAGCACCTCCCTCAGCTCGTGGCTGGGGCGGCAGGTGGATGATGGCGATGTGGAGCAGTGTCTGTGAGGGAGGAGCCCCTCAGCCGGACTCTAGGGGCTGTGTGTGCACGTGCGCTGACGTGCTTGTGTGTGTCAGGGGCGGCCCAGTTCCACAGGGCATCCAGGGCGGTAAGGGAGGGCTGGCTGGGGTCGGGGGGGCTTGGTTTCTTGGGAGCGAGGGAAGAGGGAGGTGCAGAGGCTCGGGCTGGGGTGCTGTGAGCCCATCCGTCAGCTGTGGCCTCCTGTGCAGCCTCCTGTCCTCAGTTCCCCATCTGTGAGGTGTGGGTCCTTTGGTCCCCAAGGGAAGCAGGCAGCAGGAGAGTCAGGCCAGTGTGCAGTGCTTCTCCTGGGGACGGCTCCGGCCTCGCCGGGGCCGGGGCTCCATCCACTGCTCCCTCTTCATGCTGGCAGTTCCCGTCCCTCCCCAGGAAATAGCCACAGCCCACTGTGGGGTCTTTTTTTGTTTCTTTTTTTGGCCATGCCACGTGGTACCTGAGATCTTAGTTCTCCGACCAGGGATTGAACCCGGGCCCCTGCAGTGAGAGCACCAAGTCCTAACCACAGTCCTGCTGGAGAATTCCTAGCCACAGCCCGTGTAGTGGCCTCCCAGGCCCTGCCCAGCCAGGTCCCCGGCTTTCTCTGTAGCCATGTGGTTCCTTGCTTCCCCCTGACCACCTCCTGGCTGTGTCTCATACAGTCCACACCTTCGTGCTGTTGTTCCCTCGGCCTGGACTGCCCTCCCCTGGGTCTCCATGAAGCTGCCGCATCTCTTTCAGATTTCTGCTCAGATTGCACCGTGTCAGTGAGCCCTGCTCACCACCGTTTACAAAATCGGAAACTCTTGCCCCGTTCCCACACACCTAGTCCTCTGTATGCCTTTCTCCACAGTGTTTGTCAAATCCTGCTGTACTGTGTAGCTCACCTGTTTGTTTAACTTGTTTGTGTTTTAATGCCCGTCCACTCTCCTCCCTCCTCCCCCCTGTAAATTCCCCTGGGGCAGGGAGTGCTGTTTTGGTCTCTGCCGCCTCCCGGGGACCAGAACAGTGCTGACCCAGCACGGACGCCATATTTGTGGAATGAGTGAAGGCAGGATTTTTTGTTTCACCTTTACTTGGCAGAACTCGGAGCTCCAAGGCTGTGGTTCTGTTTGCCACCCCATCCTGAATTAATGAAAGCTCTGGGCCTGGCCCTGGCTAGGTGGGGCTGGGGACACGGTGTGGATCAGGGCCAGCCCTGTCCCTGTCTTACAAGGCCCCTAGTCTTGGGGGAGGCACTGTTCCTGGAGACTTATAGGAGTGCCTGAACACAGTAGAGGTGAGCGCTGTGAGCAGACAGGACAGCTGCGCTCAGGAGGCCTGTGGCTCGTGGGCCGGGGGCAGTCAGGACAGGCTTCCCTGAGGATACAGGGTTTAGCACATGAAGATGGGTCAGCACTGTGTTCAGCCAGGGAACTAGCGTGTGCAAAGGCCCTGGGATGGATGTGGGGAGAGAGCAAGGAGTAAAGGGGGAAGTTGGTGGGGGGAGTATACTGACCAGTGAGGCTGGAGAGCAGGCAGGGACTTCCTCAGGTGGGCCCTTGTGGCCTTCATAAGGGTCTGTGATGTGATCCCAGAGCTGTGCTGAGTTTCAGGGTTCCTCTGGCTGCAGATGGTGACTGCAGCCGTGAAATTAAAAGATGCTCACTCCTTGGAAGAAAAACTGTGACCAACCTAGACGGCATATTAAAAAGCAGAGACATTATTTTGCCAACAAAGGTCTGTCTAGTCAAAGCTATGGTTTTTCCAGTAGTCATATATGGATGTGAGGGTTGGACTATAAAGAAAGCTGAGCGCCGAAGAATTGTTGGTTTTGAACTGTGTTGGAGAAGACTCTTGAGAGTCCCTTGGACTGCAAGGAGACCCAACCAGTCCATCCTAAAGGAAATCAGTCCTGAATATTCATTGGAAGGATTGATGTTGAAGCTGAAACTCCATTACTTTGGCCACCTGATGTGAAGAGCTAACTCATCTGAAAAGACCCTGATGCTAAGCAAGATTGAAGGCGGGAGGAGAAGGGGACGACAGAGGATGAGATGGTTGGGTGGCATCACCGACTCACTGGACGTGAGTTTGAGTGAACTCCGGGAGTCTGTGGGGTCCCAAAGAGTCGGACACGCCTGAGTGACTGAGCTGAACTGGCTGCAGCGTGGTGCTCTCAGCGTGTTTCGGGTCTGTGGCCAGGCAGACTCAAACATTTGGCGTGGTTTCTGTTGGTGCTTTAAGGCCCAGGTTGGCAGGGGACAGAAGGAAGCCTGCTCTGGTGCCTGTTCTTGTCCCATTGTTACGTGCAGCCCACCCACATCTTCAGCCTGTCTTCAGTCCTGCTCCAAGTAGACAGATGGGGCGGCTATGGGGAGCATGTGGAGATCAAGAGAGAAAGGCGCCTTCAGCGTCGCCTGCTTACCACGAGGCGGTGTAGGTAGAGGTTCACGGCGCAGAAGCGTGTCGTGTGCCCGTGTCTCCACCTTCAGGGGAAGGGATGATAGGAGACAGGTGCTGTGCGGTCGCTGTCCCCGGCACTGGTTGAAGGACCTCACGGGGATGAACTCATTCAATCCTCACAGCAACCCTGGGGCTTTGTTGTCTAACCTGCGAATGACGAAACTGGTGGAGCTAGGGGAGCACCTGCCCAAGGTCACGTGGCAGGTGGAGGAGCCGAGGTTGAGGTGCATTTGGTTCCCAAGGCCACCGTCACTCCTGCTCCCATTGTTCTGCCCCTGTTGGCTCTTCGGCACAGTTCCTTCTCTGAACGTGACGTTTACCGTGGACCTCCTACCCTCTTGTGAAAGACTATTCCCCGTAAGATCTGTTGTTGATCGTATAACTGCTTTCCTGCCAAGAATGCTGCAAATGAAGTTATGCGTGGATCGTGTGATGCCCGTCGATCTCAGTAACGTCAGCTTGTGAAAAGAGAAGCAGGTCCGAGTTGAGGCGATGTGGTGGGGGCACGTTTGTGCTGCAGAAAGGGATCAGATGCAGGAGCGCGCTGAATGCTGGTGGGCAGTGTCCGCCCCTCACGTCGAGGTTGGGTCTCGCATGTGGGACGCCCGGTTGTGTTCTGTTGGGGCGGACCCTCGTGGAGGATGGGGTGCTGTGCTGGGCCCTTCCCACACAGGAGCCTGTAATGGAGGCACTGCTGTCCTCACTGCACAGAGAATGGAGCTGAGACTTGGGGAGGCTAGAAGCTGAGGCGCAGGGAGCTGAATCCAGGCCTCCCAACGCCACCAGCCTGAACATTGATTGAAAGGGCTGAAGCTGAAGCTCCAGTGCTTTGACCACCTGATGTGAAGAGCGGACTGTTTGGAAGAGACTGATGCTGGAAAAGCTTGAGGGCAAGCGAAGAAGAGGGCGACAGGTTGAGATGGTTGGATGGCATCACTGACTCAGTGGACCCGAGTTTGAGCAAGCTCCAGGAGATGGTAAAGGACCGGGAAGCCTGGCGTGCTGTAGTGCGTGGGGTCACAAAGAGTCGGACGCAACTGAGCGACTGAACAGCAATGACTCCACCAGCCACGTGGTGCTGTGTGGGCCCAGCCCAGCTCCGTACTTCCTGATCAGGTGCTGGGGCAAGTCATTTCACTCTGAGTGGAGAGGATAAGTGGGCTGTGGGTATTCCCTGGAGGTCTAGTGGTTCGTACGTTGCTCTTTCACTGCAGAGCCGGGGTTCAGTTCCTGGTTGGGAAACTAAGATCCTGTAAGCCATGCGGGGTGGCCAAAAAACAAAACAATTTCAATGTAATTATACAAGAAGATTAAAAAAAAGTCCTCAGCTAAAGAGTACCTGCCACATAGGGTTTCTGTGAGAGTTGAATTGGCATGTACAAAACACTTAGGTGTGCCTGACGTGTGCCAAGTGCTGTGTAGGCGTTGACGCTTCTTAGTACTGGCATAATGTCAGCCGTTGGGATGATACCAGACCCTTGTTGTGGGCACCAGCAACAATATCCTCAGAACAGCATTCTCACCTTTTGGCTTGGCCCCCAAGGGACACTGGGTCATATCTGAAGACGTATTTGATGGTCAGAACTCTTGGGGAGGTCATGCTGCTGGTTTTTTAGCAAGCAGAGACCAGGATGCTGCAAACCCCCTCCAGTTCTCAGGACAGCCCCAAGACAAGGATTATCTAAATGTCCCTGGTGCTGAGGTTGAGAAACTGCACCTGAGAACCTCTGCGCACCCACATAAGCGATCTGTGTGAGAGGAATTGCTCTGAGGACATGTGCGTTTTCTGCTTTATCACAGAACACAGCGCTGGTTCCCGGGGCTGCAGGTGGTGAGTGAGGGAGTTGTTTTGCCTGCCCAGATTCCCACCGGCAGACGCTGCCTGTCGAACGATGGGTGCCTATTGAATTTCCCTCCCGAGCAACTCCTCCTGGGAGTAGGTAAGGCGCAGGTTGCAGGGTGGGTGACAGGCTCCCGGGGTATCAGGGTGTCAGGAAGGCGCCCCCTCCTCACTGTCTGCAGCTCCAGGAGATGCAGCGCCTCTGCCTCCCCCTCGTCCCATCTGTGCTGTCTGGTGTAGAAAGCAGGTCAGGGAGAGGAGATGAGAGAAAAAGACGAGTGGCAGGGAAAGGAATTTAACTGATTCTGAGCATGTTCTGGGCACAGGGCTCCCCTCTTCCACACATTCATGCCACAGATAGTTACTGAGTGCCCACTGTGGACCCAGCACTGTGGGAGATGCTGAGGACGCAGCAGTGCCCGAGCAGGCTGGAGCCCTGCCCTCGCCATGCTGACGTCACAGTGGATCGAGGTCGACAGTAAACTTGTGAACAGGTAAACGTGTACAGTAGTGTCTGTGGCGATAAGTGCTTCACTTTTGTGAAGCTAGCAGGTACACTCTTGACCGTGGAGGACAGAGTGACTTCGCACAGGAGGAGACATGTGAGCAGAGGCTGAAGAAGCCAGGCGGGGCCCCCAGGGACTTGAAGACTGTGCTCACTGAAGGGGTAGCGTGTGCAAGGGTCCTGAGGTCGGGGTCGGGAGCGCAGGTTGGGGGAGCCTCTGGTGTGTCGGAGGCACCAGTGCTGTGGAGTGTTCGGAAGAGTGAAGAGGAGGTGATGCAGAATAGGGTTCTGGGGCTCCTGGAAGGACTTTGGCTTCTTTCAATCTAGGTGAGGTGGGGACATGGCAGGGTTTGGGGGAGAGCAGTTTCCTCTGACCCAGTGGTCAAGCATCCTGGAGTGTGAGAGGGAGGACAGAAGCACTGAGCTCACCTAGGCCACACAGTCCCCCTAGTGGCAGGAACCACAGCGACCCTGATTTTACATTTGAGGAAGGAGGTCTGGAAGGAACCTTTCCAGGGCCCAACCCTTTCTGATGGCTGCCAGGTAGGACGCGACAGCCTTCTCCCCCGCCTTGTTATCCGCCACCCTGCGTCATCCTGTAAATCGCCTCTAACGGACATGACACCAGCAGGGTGAGCTGAAACTCGGAGGCAGTTTGGAAACCATTGAGAAATAAGACCTACGAGGCAGACAGGCAAAAATAAGGCCTGAAATTTAAAAAAGAATGGAGGAGAGCGTTTGAGACGTACTGTGGAATGCGTCAGTGATATTTACCAGGTATTTAGCAGGTATTTGACTTAAAAATCAAGCCCTGCTAGTGCAGTCAGAGTCCCTTCAGGGACCTGTCTCCAGTCACCTCTCTCTTTCCTGCTGAGAGCTGACCGCAGCAGGGGGTGATTTTCATTCCCGTTCAGCTTTCTTCTGTGTTGAAAAGACTCACCCAAACTCGAGCCCTACCCTTCAGGGTGCGGGTCCTTCCTCTGGCTGGATCATTGTGCAGATGGGAGCACTAAGGCTCAGAAGGGCCAAGGAGCAGCAGAGCCTGGGGTTGAAATCCAGACCCTAGAGTCCTCTTCCTTATTCATCAGCGACTGGCCTTGCGGTGAAACTCCAGGCGAGCTAGCCTGGGGTGAGAGGGGGCCCCGGAGGCTAGGAGGCCTGAGTTTAACTTCCTGTTACCGTCCAGGCTCCCAAACCCAGGTTCTTTTTTTGTTGTTATTTCGTCATAAAATACAGAAAGATATCTTCAACATGTTTTAAACCATACAGCATGACAAATAACTGTAAAAGTAATGCTCTCTAATCACAACAACATTGTCAGCTCCCAGAAACCCCCCTCCTCTGTCACTCCCGAAGGTAACAGCGCTCCTGACCTGTGGATATTTGCTTCCTGGACCTTCTGCACAGTTTCACTGGTGAGAAACAAGTCGTGTCATGTTGCCTGTTTTGAGCTTGCAGTCTGTGGGCTCGTCCTCAGTGGGTCGTTCCGCATCTGGCTTCTTTCACTCCAGGTGAAGTTCTCACGCTTCATCCTGTTGTAGGCTTCAGGAGTCGGGTCCTCTTTCTTGCTGAGTGGCCTTGAGCTCTATGAATTTACCTTAGTTTGTTTATCCATTCTCCTGTGGGTGGACACCTGGTCTGTTTCCAGTCTTGAGGTTACTGAGAATGTTGCTGCTGTGGACGATCTAGTACACGTCGTTTAGTAAACAAATACACCCATTTCTGTTGGAGGGCCGCGGAATTGCTGGGTCATGGGGTAGGGATATGTTGAGCTTTAATTCTTACTGCCAGACAGTTTTCCATAGTGGTGGAACTGTTTTATACTCCCACCAGTAGCAATTCCTTTACATTCTGTTAACAGTTTTTACTTATTGATTAAAAAAAGAACCTGTTTATTTGGCTGTGTCGGGTCTTGGTTGCATCATGCGTGATCTTTCATTTTGGTGCACAGGCTCAGTTGCCCCTTGGCACGTGGGATCTTAGTTCTTTGACCGGGGGTTGAACTCACATCCCCCATATTGGAAGGCTGATCCTTAAGCACTGGACCACCAAGGAAGTCCCCCTTGAAGACATTCTTTTATTTTTTTTAATTGTATTCACTTACTCATTTATTTATCTTTGGCAGTGTTGAGTCTTCACTGTTGTACAGGCTTTCCTCTGTTGCGGCGAGCAGGGGCTAATCGTCACTGAGGTGCACGGGCTTCTTGTTCCAGTGGCTTCTCTTGTTGCGGAGCATGGGCTCTAGGGCGCTCAGTAGTTGTGGCGCACAGGCTTAGTTGCTCCACAGCATGTGGGGTCTTTCAGTACCAGGAATTGAACCCATGTCTCCTGCATTGGCATGTGGATTCTTTACCTCTGAGCCACCAGGGAACCCCCTAGCCCCCAAGCCCTCTTACATTCTTGACCACATTCTTGGTGGTGTCAGTTTTTGAACTTTTAGCCATCCAGGTGGATGGTTTCGATGTGCATTTCCCTGGAACTAAGGATATTGCACACAGTCCTCCGTTGTGTGTGTGTTCCCTCCTGTGAGGTGCCCGTGCTCTTTTCACCTTGCCTCCCAGGTGGCTCGCCTCTAATCCACAGCTCCAGCTCCTACCCAGACCCTCAGCCGAGTGAAGCCCAGACACCCCAGGCAGCAGTGAGTGGAGTTGGGCCCCCGCCATGGGGCATGCAGGCCACAGCCCAGCAGGCCCTTGCGTGCTGGGTGTCAGCTCCCCAGGGAGCAGGCCATCTTCTTGGCTGCGGTGCTGGCGTTTCATCACCACGGGACTGCGTCAGACACCTCAGCAGAGGCGCCACCCTCCGTGGGAGGACGGCAGGATCCAGGCAGGATGCAGGGGCTCTCCAGGTCCTCCCCCTGCCCTGGCTTCTGCTGGCTGCTTAGTTGCTGAAGTGAGAACGTAACAAGTGGCTCTAGTGTGCCGAGCAGCAGCCAGCTGGGAGACCCAAGGTAAAGCCTCCCTTGTGTCAGCGTCTGCTGTCCCTGGGCACGGGCATGGCCCTCTGGGGTTGTGGGGGGCGGGAGCGATCAGGGGAGACTGGAGGCACGCCCTCGGGCTCAAGGCCACCCGGCTGGCACGAGCTCTTGGATTCTGCAATCTCGGCCACACCTGGCCGCCTTCATGTCTGTCTGTCTGTCTGATTGAGGCAACCACGTGTTTGCGTTTTCACTGGGGGCCAGGCAGTGGGCCGAGCCTCTGTGCACAGGGGTGCTGCTCACAGCGGCTCTGAGAGGGGAAGTTGCTGGGCCAGGGAGGGTGTGGGGAGGGGAGATGCGGGGAGGGCTGAGAGTGGACGTGGGGTTTCTGTCTTTGCTTGTACATCCGCTCTTCCTTTGGCCCCTGGGTTCTCCATTCCAGCCCAGATTGGGAACCCAGCCCTATTCTGAACAGAGCTCACACCTGGAGAAAGTGTGGTGTTGGCCCCTGTGTTGGAGGAGGAATTCCGAACTCCCCGGCACACCTGCCTCCAGGCCCTGAGTGTTCTCCTTGTCTCAGCTCCTCACTGGGCCAGCCTCTGGGCGCTTCTCTGCACTCCCGGAGCTCCTTCCCAGTCCTCAGGGCTTTGCACTTGCTGTTCCCCTGCCTGAAATCTGTTCCTTAATGTGTCACCCCCCGCCCCGGTTAATTCAGGGGTTGGCTCGCGTGTCTCCCATACCGTGTGGCTAACGCAGCACCCGTCCCTGTCCTCCTTTCTCCTGTTCGTGTTTCTTTGCCACCATCAGACCTTGTGTCTTGTATATCGTCTGCCTCCCGCTGGAATGCGACCTTCCTGAAGGCAGGAGCTGTGTCTTAGTGATGCACCAGGATAGAGTCTGAAGCTTAGAACATACTCAGAGGAAGACTGGTGGTGTGAACAGACTCTGGAATTGTTTCTGTGGCTGTGTTTGGTCCTGGGCTGGGGATCTCTTGGGGAGATTGTTTCTCTTTGTTCGCTTGGCGGGCAGACCTTTACTTTCTCCCAGGTCTCAGGGCTGAGAAGCCTACGCTCGGGGCATCCACAGGACTGGTCCCTGGTGGGTGCTGACTTCCTGGCCACTGATGGCTGCCATCTTGGCGTGTCCTCATGTGGCAGAGGAAAAGAGCGAACTCTTGTGGTGTCTCTTATTTACTTATTTATTTTGAATCGGAGGATGATTACTTTATAATGTTGTGTTGATTTCTGCCATAATTAGCATGAATCCGCCATAGGGATACACATGTCCCCTCCCGAGACTTGGGTTTATTCATCGTGCCTTCAGTGGACAGCCAGATGCTGGGCTGGTGTGCTGAATTAGCGCTTGTAGGTGTGGGGAGAGTTGATGACGGGGCACACAGCACCCAGTGCAGCCTCTGGGGTCAGGAAGGCTTCCTGGAGGAGGCGTTGGTTCAGCTGAGACCTTAGAGAACAGGGAGAACCCCAGTACATAAAAGGTATTGAGGGTGGAGGCCTGAGCAGCAGAAGTCTGGCAGAGGGTGGGCGTCGGGGAGGAGGACCTGGGGAGGTGGGTGGTGGCTGGTGTGTGATCGTCCTTGTGGTTATTAGCCTTTCTCGAGGGCTTTCTAGGTGCCTCTTGATTTACGTGGGGCCTTCTCTGGTGGAAAAGACTTTGTTCTTCTTTGTGTGTTCTGTGCACTCTGGGGAGCCGCGGAAGAGCTGTGAGTAGAGAGGGACGCAGTCAGATTCAGGTGGAGCGTAGGGTGGGCAGCGGAGGCTGGGACCCAGGAAGAAAGCCTGGGTGGGAGGGGCAGTGGGGCGGGAGAGGTGATCTGAAAGCTGGTGGATGGGTGGTGGGGACCGCGAGGCTGAGCCGGGGTGGTGGGCAGCAGAGGCCAGGGCCTGAAGGCACTGGAATCCCAATCTGGGGGGCCTGGGTCTTTCCCGAGGCCCGTGGGAAAGCACAGGTCAGATTTGAGGGTCCTTGGGCTGCTGAACGGGAAACAGATTGGAGGATGGGAGGCCCAGAAGGAGGTGGGGTGAGTCCTCGTGGGAGGGGATGGCTCTGGGCCTGAGCCACCTGGTCAGGAGGCTGGGGTGGAAACCCTGGTCACATTAGGATCAAAGCACAGACTGGGGCACATTTCGGAGTGAGGGTCCGGTGGTCCTGGGTGTGTTCAGTCTGTAGGCGTGAGCCCCTGGGGTGCCGCCATACTTGCTAGGGAAGGGAGCCCCTTCTGGGCCCTGTCTTTGCAGCCCCGAGTCCAGGACATGGTTCCTCACCCGCTGTTTACTTCCCTGTCACTGTCCATCTTGTCTTCCTCCGGCTTCCTCCCTCTCACCTCCCTTCCCTCTGCCCGGGGCCTGGGCAGCCTGCCACCGTCACATGCCAGGCAGTAGTGTGTCCGGCCCACCAGCTCCCCTGGGGCACGAGAGAAAGCTGATGCCCGTGGTGTCCCCAGGGCCAGCTGCCGCTTCTCTGGGGGCCACCGTAACTCCTGACCTGCTGTCCGCAAATAACCCCAGGCCAGGAAAGGCGAAAGGCGCCTTGGGCTCCATGGCCCCCGGCCAGGCCTGTGGCTCCAGGTAGGGGCCCAGCTGGTGGCTGCCTCCCCCGCTTCTCCCCTCCGCCCCGGGAACCTGAGACGAAGCAGTGGCCTCGGCGTCCGTCAGTCTGTCGGCTGCCGGTCCGGGAGGACAGAAGCAGAGGTCTCGGGGAAGGACCAGGGCCTTGTTTCAAGCCCCCAGGACTTTCTCCCGGGCCCCAGATAAGTGCGTACGCAGTTGGTTCCTTTCTTGTCGAAGATCCGGAGCACTGAGACCTTCCTTTCCTTTGTCAGCTGGTGGGGACCAGGAGGCTGAGGGAGTGACATGAGGTGGCCTGGTGCTGGGTAGGAGGGTGGTACTCAGTTTGCTAAAGGTGGCAGGTTGGTGGCACCTGGTTTGGAAAAGAGAGAGTGTGAGCCTCTGTGTGTGTGTGTGCGCGTGCGTGTGTGTGTGCGTGTGTGCGCGCGCGTGTGTGTGTGAGGGTGGCAGGCAGATCCTGGTGGCTTTGAGCACGCCCTCAGGTGCCCGGGGCTGTCTGATTCATCCCAGGTGACCTCAGCGCTGGGCCTGGAGTGACGCAGGGGTGGAGCCTCCCACCCAGTCAGGAGTGGCAGTGGTGGGGCTGCCCTGCTGGGCAAGGGGTCCTGAGCACGGGGCGAGGGCACAGCCGGGGCCCTCTGCTCCTTCCAGAGGAGGGCTCTGAGGGCAAGGTCGTGTCCTTTCCTCCCCAAGACTGGGTCCCTGGGGACCCGACCGCCTCTCACTGGCCCCCTCTACCAGCCTGGGCCCCAAGGGCTAGTCTCTCCCCACCCTCCCTGGCTCCACCCTCGCAGAGCTGCCAGAGGGGCTTCAGGTGGGGTGTCCCGAGGGGAGGGGTCACTGCCAAATCCCCCTGCCTCTCTGACTGATGGGCTCCTCTCCTGTCTTGCAGACTGTGCTCTGTCCAGCGCACCTCCTGCATGTCCTGCTGCCCTGAGCTGTCCCGAGCGAGGTGACAGCGTGTCACGCTGCCACCATGAACGAGGTGTCTGTCATCAAAGAAGGCTGGCTCCATAAGCGCGGTAAGGGGCTACGTTTACTCACAGGATTGCACGTCTCCCCCTTTCGCCCCAGCTCTCCTGGCAGCTGTGCCCTGCGAGGCAGAGGTACAGGGTCTTTACCACCTGAGGAGCCAGCATTCCGAGCCCTGCCTGCCCGCCCCTGCCAGTGGCTTCTTTCTAGCCCACGTCATGGACTCTTTGAAAGTAGTCTGGACGGAGGAGCTGTGGCTGCGCCTGGGCCTGAGTCTCCAGGCCTTGCTGACCCCCTGCATGAACCCCCAGGCCAGGCCTCAAACTCTGCCTCTGCATAAGTGTTCCTGCTCATGGTCCCATTTCATAGATGAAGAAACTGAGGCCTACAGTGGGTAAGTCACTTAGCTAAAGTAACACAGAGAGGCAATATCCAGCATTTATTCATCTGGCAAATACTCATAGAGTGCATAGTGTGCCAGGCTGGCCATCCCAGGCTCCAGGGGCACTGTGGTGTCCTCATGGAGTCTGCGATCCATTGGGGGGCGGGGAATAACAGGAAACTGACAGGCACGGTGTCAGGTGACGATAAGTGCCCCTGTGAGGAGTAGGGGCTCTGAGGGGAGCGCTGGAGAAAGAAGGGGCTCATGCAGGTGGCTCTGAGGAGGGACCAGTATATGGAGGCCAGGAGCAGGTGAGGGAGCAGGCTACACAGATAGCCAGCCAGGGGGTCCCAGGGAGTGGGGCAGCGAGGAATGGGGGCCGTGTGCCTGGAGATAGAGTGGGCCAGGGTGGCCACAGCAGAGCGAGCGAGCGAGCCGCAGGAGGCGGGCAGAGCCGTGACATAGCACCAGACCGCCAGCGCCGGATGCCTTGGAGGGGCTGGAACTCGTCTGGCATTCGGAAGCCCAGGATGTTGTGAGCGAGCTCGAGACCAGGTCTGGTTGTGCTCGTGGGCGACTAAGAGATGAAGTCACTTACAGGGGAGACACGGAGAGACTCGACCCGGGGACCCCAGGCCTCTGCCCCAGCACTGCCGCACTGAACGGGCTCACTGCTGTTCGAGGCAGCTGGGAAGAAGCACGTGCTGAGAGCCAGCTTGTCCAGGGACCCAGGAGCGAAGGAAACCGGCTGTCCTAGCTTCCTCGGACCTTCCCCTGCAGAGTGGGGACCTTCCCCTTGGGGGGCCGCCACTTTGCACGCTCTCATTCACTCGGCAGACATGCATCAAGTAGCTGCCATGTTTTAGGCACATTCTGGGCACTGGGGATACGGCAGTGAACCAGATGGGCCCACAGTTCCCATCCTGTGCTGATGTCATACATTAAGTGGGCGAGACCAGGGCACCTGAGTAGAGGAGTGGGCCCAGTGGGGCTGGTGCCTTGGAGAGAAACCCAACAGTGTGAGGAGAGGGGTGAGGGAGCTATCAGAGAGGGGCTGGCCAGGGAGGGCCTCACTAAGAAGGGGGTGTTTGAATAAAGATCCGAAGGAGGCAAGGGAGTGAGCCCCATCCGAAGGAGGCAAGGGAGTGAGCCCCACAGTTAACGGGGGTATGGGTGAAGGGGACCGAGTTCCCGGAGGGGGTGGGCTGGGCATGCTTGAGGCGGGCCGGGAAGCTGGTGGGCTGGCCCTGCTGAAACTGGAGAAGTGCCTGCGCACTCTGCATGCTGCCCAGCCCGCCCACCTAGAGCGGTGCCGAGGGTCTCACTGCAACCCCCCCCCCCCCTTCCCGATCCCCTTCCCAGGCAGGGTGGCATCCAGGGTCTCTTGGCCTACCTGCCTGGATTGGGCCCTGAGTTTGGGGCTGTTGATGGAGCTCTCTGCACCTTGGCAGGTGTCAAAGTTGTAACCCCAGCTCTGCCACTTCCTCAGTGTGACTGTGTCATCTCTCTGAGCCTTGGTTTCCCCTCTGTAAAATGGGTCAACAGCCCAGGCCTCTGGGAGTGTCAGCTTCATGAGAGCAGGGGTTTTATCTGGCTTGTTCACTGGGATAGTGCCAGTGCCCTAGAAAAGTGCTTGGCGTGCAGTAGGCACTTAATAACTGTTGGATGGATGCTTGGGATCATGTGTGTGGATGGTATGTGTAATAGGGTGTGCCAGGTCTCAGGCTCCTGAGTTTTCTGAGGCCCGTGGCTCTCTAGGCTGGGGTGGGGCCTTCTCCGGAGGTGGCTAGAGAACTATGGCTAGGCAGTGGCTCCCGAGGCTGCAGGTGGCATTGAGTGAATCTCAGCCTCTCCCAGGCCTTCAGTGTCTCCGTTCGTCCACGGGGGCCCAGACAAGCTGCTGAGATGACCTGTCTTGGTTTTGTACCGTACCCACACACACTTGTGCAGCCTCTCCTGGGTCTCCCAGTGCCTGTTGTTCCAAGCAGCAGCCAGAAGTGGTGGGCAGGGCAAGGTGGGCCCTGCCACCATTCAGGCACGTGCGCCTTCCCGCCCTACTCCTGGTGGTTGAAATAACAGCAGCCCAGCTTACTGTGTGCCCACTCGGTGCCGGGCCTGGGGCTGTGTTCGCAGGAGGCCCAGTTTTGTTGAGTTTTCTGTTACTGCCCCGTGAGGTGGGCACCGTCTTGCAGACCGGAAGCTTCAGCTCAGCAGAAAGACTGAGTTGCCTGGGGCTTCAGCAGGGAGGTGGCAGCGCCAAGGTTCAGGCTCCAAGTCCTGAGCCAGCGCCTGGCTCACATGCTGCCTCTGGCTCGGCAAGGCCCACTCAAGGATCGGGTCCTTCATGCCATGTGCGGGTCCCCTTTCTGACACAGCCTCAGCACACTCTGCCAGGCCCCGCCGGGCCAGGCCACGTCTGCCAGTTTACAGGTAGACACTGTCAATGACTATGGGCAGAGCGAACCCAGGTTCTAGTCCTAGCTCTCCCAGTTAACAGCCGTGAGCCTCAGGCAAGTACTGGAACCTCTTTGTGCCTCAGTTTCCCTATCTGTAAAATGGGATTGTTGTGAGGATGTTTTCCCTTCCAGTTTTTTTGTAGCTTGTTACCGACATATAAAACCCCACAGGTAAGTGCCCAGATCATAAACTCACTCCAAAACCTATGTCCAGGTCAGGAAATAGAGTAAGTCAATCCCCAGAAGGCTGTCTGCCTCTTGCAAGCAGTAACCACTCTCCCGACCTCCAGTATCATGGGTGAGTTTGTCTAGTTTTGTTTTTGTTTCTCAAATTGGAGTAAAATTTACACGACACAGAATTAAGTGTTTTAAAGTGGACAATTCAGTGGCCTTGAGTACTTTCACATTGTTGCGTAACCGCTAGCTCTGTCTGGCTCCAGAACATCTTCATCTGCCTGAAAGGCTGCCCTCCGCACCGTGAATAGTCAGCTCAGTCTCCCTCCTCCCAGCCCCCGGCAGCCGCCAGCTTGTTGTTTGTCTTTATGGATGTACTTACTTTGGACATTTCATATACATGAATCATACAATATGCGGCTACTGAAGTCTGGTTTCTTTCACTGAGCATAACGTTTTTAAGGTTCATCTACGCTGTAGCATGTATCAGACAGTACTTCCTTCCTTTTTATAAACAAACAATGTTCCATTGTATCAAGATATCACATTTTCTTTATCCATATGTCCATTGATGGACATCTGAGTTATTCCTACCTTTTGGCTGTTGTGAATAGTGCTGCTATGAATATCTGTATACAAGTGTTTGAGTACTTGTTTTCAGTTTTGGGGGGTACACACCCAGGAGTGGAATTGCTGGGACACACGTATCTATTGTTGTTTAGTCACTCGGTCGTGTCCGACTCTTTGTGACCCCGTGGACTGTAGCCCACCAGTCTCCACTGTCCATGGGAATCGCCAGGCCAGAATACTGGAGTGTTGCCGTCTCCTTCTTCAGGGGTCTTCCCAGCTCAGGGATTGAACCCGTGTCTTCTGCACTGGCAGGTGGGTTCTTTGCCACTGAGCTGCCAGGGAAGCCCCAGTAGGCATCTATTAGTTTATATTGCTTATAATCAAATGTATTCTATGTATTTAGATAATATAGAAAAAACTATGAAATGTCTGGATCGCACCTTCTGTGCACGTGACCCACAGTGTATTCTGTCTGGCTCTCTGAGGGAGCACCCGAGTTGGCGCAGGGCTGCGCCATTTTACGCTCCCACCAGCAGTGGCTCCAGATCCTCACCCACACCTGCTAGTTTTCTTTGAGTTTTTGTTGTTTGTTTTTAATGAAAGCCATCCTGGTGGGTGTTCAGTGGTGTTTCAGCATGGTTTTGATTGACATCTCCCTAGTGACTGATGGTGTTAAGCGTCTTTTTATATGTTTGCTGGTCCTTGTTTATTGGAGAAACACCTTTGTAGTCCTTCGGGTATAGTGTTCAGACACTGCGTGTGCGCGTGCTCACTTGTGTCTGACTCCTTGCGACCCCTTGGACGGTAGCCCCCCAGGCTTCTCTGTCCATGGGATTGTCCGGGGAAGAATACTGGAGTGGGTTGCCATTTCCTCCTCCGAGGAATCTTCCCAACCCAGGATGGAGCCCGTATCTCCTGTATCTTCTATGTTGGCAGGTGGATTCTTAACCACTGAGCCACCTGGGAAGTCTTTCACCCATTTTTTAAATTGGTTTTTTTTTTTTTTTTTTTTCGGTTGTTGCTGAGTTGTAAAGTTCATTATCTATTCTGGATACTAGACTCTTATGAGACATATGATATGCAAATGTTTTCATCCACTCTGTTGGTTGGTTGTCTTTTTATTTTTGTGATAACATCTTTTGCACAAAATTTTTTATTTCAATGAGTCCACTGTATTTTTTTTTCCTTTGTTGTCATATCTAAGAATCTGTTGCCAAGTTCAGGGTTTCAGAGATTGACCTGTGTATTCTTCTAACAGTTTTATAGCTTTAGCTCTTATTTTTAGGTAGATGCACTTTGAGTTAATTTTTTAAACATGGTGTAGAGCTCCATCTCTGTTCTTCTGCATGTGGGTATCCAGTTGTCCCAGCACAATTTGTTGCAGAGACTGGTCTTCCCCAGTGGAATGGTCTTGGTACTGTTGTTGAAAATTAGTTGCCCATAGTTGTGTAGATTTATTTTTTGACTCTCAGTTCTACTCTTTTGGTCTGTATGGCTATCCTGTACCACACTGATTTGATTATTGTAGCTTTGTAGTAAGTTTTGAAATCAGGAAGTAAGAGTCCTTTCCCTTTGTTCTTTTTCAACATTGCTTTGGCTGTTTGGAACCCCTTGCCACATGAATTTGAATTCTGTGTAAATTTGAGGGTTGGTTCTTCCTCAACAGCAAAAAAGGGCTATTGGAATTTTGATAGGGAATGTGTTAAATCTGTATGTAAATGGCTTTGGGTAGTATTGCAGTCTTAATGTCAAGTCTCAATCCTTGACACAGGATTCTTGCATTTTTTTAAGTTTTTAGTTTCTTTCAGCAGTGTTTTTTTAAAATAATTTTTATTTATTTACATCTGGCTGTGCTGGGTCTACGTGGCAGTGAGCAGGGGCTACTCTAGTTGTGGCACACAGGCTTTTTATTGCAGTGGTTTCTCTTGTTGCAGAGCACAGACTCGAGGGCACGCAGGCGTCAGTAGCTGTGGAAATGGGCTCCGTAGTTGTGGCTCCTGGGCCCTGGAGCACAGGCTCAGTAGTTGTGGAGCACCAGCTCAGTAGTTGTGGAGCACCGGCTTAGCTGCTCTGAGGCATTTGGGTCTTGCTGGACCAGGGATTGAACTTGGGTCTCCTGCATTGGCAGGCAGATTCTTTACTGGTGAGCCAGCAGGGAAGCCCCTGTTTTGTAGTTTTTAATGTATAAATCTTTGCCTAGTTGTGCTGTTGTCAATGGATTTGTTTTCTTTAGTTTCTTTTTTGGATTATTCATTGCTAGTGTGCTAGTGTGTAGAAACACAGTTTGTTTTTGTGTGTTGATCTTGCTGAATTTGTTAGCTCTAGTAATTGTTTTGTGGATTTTTGTGCTTTTCTGTATATAGGATCCTGTTATCTGCAAATAAAGGTAGTTTTACTTACTCCTTTTCAAATTGGATACTTTCTTTTTCTCTGGCTAGAACTTACACCACAGTGTTTCAGAGCAGTGGTGAGAGTGGAAATCTTTGTCTTGCTCCTGATCTTAGCCAAGGGGAAGCGTTCATTCTTTCATCCTTGAGTGTGATGTTGACGTGTGGGTTTTTCATAGATGCCCTCTTGTGAAGGAGAGTCCCCCTTCTCTTCTTAGCTTACTGAGTATTTTTATCATGAAAGAGTGCTGGATTTTGTCAAACGCTTTTTCTGTGTCAATCTGGATGACCTTGTGGTTCTTTTTCCCCACTTCATTCTGTTGAGGCGTACGACGCTGATTGCTTTTCGTAGTTTTGAACTACCCTTGCAGTCCTGGGATAAAGCCCACTGGGTCATGGTATGTGGTCCTTTCATGGTGCTCTCAGGTTTGTGGTTTTGCTAGTTTTTGAACTTTACATACGTCGAATCATTTAGTATTGACATTCGAAAGAATTCAACAAGTTAAAGCCTCTAAGAAACTTAGGATGGTGCCTGGCAGGCACGTAGTACCCTATAGTATTTTCTGATCATCACCATTGCTTACTGGGTGTCCTTCTCGTGAGAGGAGACAAAGACTTAGAGAAACCCACCCTGGCTTCTGGTGGCGACTTAGGGAGCCCACCCTCCGCGCCAGTTACAATGTGCACACCCTTCGCTTGCCCGGTGGGCTGATGAGGAAGAGCTGTTGTTGATTTATTGGTGTGCTGGTCCCTGGCGAGGCTGGGTGCTTTGTGTTTGCTTTGTATTTGCCATCTCTCTCTCTCTCTTTTTAAAGCAGCTTGAGACACAGTTCACATACCATGTAGTTCAGCCACTTGGGGCCTTGAGTGTGTTTAGAGCTGTGCCTCCATCACCACAGTCAGCTTTGGAACATTCTCACTACCCTAAAAAAGGACCCTCCTTCCCTGCCCAGACTCGCCCCCCTCCTCAGCCCTAGGCCCAGTAATCAAGTTTTCATCTTGAGAAGTTTCCCTGTTCTGGACATTTTATATAGATGAAATCATATAGTCTGTGGTCCTTTGTGACAAGCTTTTTTCAGTTACCCTTGTTATGGTTCATCCACCTTGTAGTGTGTAAGTTATGGTTCATCCAGCTTGTAGCGTGTATTAATACTTCATGTATCAATACTTTTTTTGGCCGCATTGCATTGCATGTTGGATTTTAGTTCCCTGACAAGGGGTCGAACCCTCCCCCTCTGCATTGGAAGTACAGAGCCCTAACCACTGGACCGGCAGGGAATTCCCAGTACCTCATTCCTCTTAGTGACCAAGCGATACTGATACTCCATCCTGCCGATGTGCCGCATTTCGTCTGTCCATCTGTTAGCGGGTTCACTTCGGAGTTTCTCCTCTTTACTGCTATGAATAATGTTGCTGTGGGTATTTATATGTATGTAAGGTTTTGTGTGGATATGTGCTTCACCATTTCATTTTAGTCCTTAGCCACCCCTCTGAGGAGCGTGTGTGCATACATACGTACCTACACGGAGTGCTTGGATATTCATGGTTACAACAAGTGGAGGGAGTCGAGGAGCACATGGAGGGCACAGCAGCAGTAATACCAGCCTGGCACGGTGTTTTGACATTTGATCCCCCCGCACAGCTGTAGAGTGAATACCCGCCCATGGGATTTGGCCCTCCAGGGCCACAGGGCATGTATGTTAGAGGCCTGGGCCTCCCCTGGGACTGGGCCATGCGCTGGCGAGGACGGCTCACTGCTGGCCACACTGTGAGGCAGCTGGTGCCCCGCAGCGGCGCGGCGCCTTCCTGCCAGGCATGACCTCTGGATCACTGGGCCCAGCCCAGAGCCCAGCCTGCGTCAGCTGGGGCCGCCTGGAGGGTTTCTCTGGGAGAAGCACACTCTTCACCCTCTTGTCCATCTTCCTCTCAGTGTGGGGCCCCTTGCCAGGCCCTGCGCTGGGCCTGGCTACCCTGACCTCTCTCCCTCCCGCCCTGCCTGTTCAGGTGAATATATCAAGACCTGGCGGCCCCGGTACTTCCTGCTGAAGAGTGACGGCTCCTTCATTGGCTATAAGGAGCGGCCTGAGGCCCCCGACCAGACCCTGCCCCCCTTAAACAACTTCTCTGTCGCAGGTGCGTCTTGGGGGCACATGGGGTGTGTTTGTTCTGGACTGTAGGCCTGTCTGGGGTCTGTTCGCCCGCCTCTCCTGCTCCACCTCTCTTTCCTGGGCCTGGGAGCTGTGTTGATTGCCAGTGGAGAGCTGGAGGAAGAAAGGAGCTGGGGCACTTCTCAGCCTTCTGGGCCCTCTGTGGCACCTGAGGCGGAGCCTTCTAGCCAGAAGCTGACCAGTGGAAGCCTGGCCCGTGCAGAGCCCCTGCCTGGGCCTCACAGAACCTGCCCTCCCCCCGCCACCACCTTCCTTCCCCGCTGACCCGATGAGTCACCATGTTCTTGTCACACCCCCAAAGAACGTTTCAAAGTCACTCATCTCTACTGCCACTAGGTAGCCCAGACACGGTCCTCGCCCCACCAACTCTCTGCTCTAGCCTCGTCCCCAGCCTTGCCCCTCGAGCAGCCCACCTGCTCTTTCTGGAATCCAGCCCCATTCCCCTCTCCATCCTGCCTAAAGCCCTGCCTTGGTGGCTTTCCCGTGTGCTGGTGACCCCGACACAGCCGTCCCGAACTCCCCGCCTGGCCTGAGTTGCTTTTCTGCACACCTCTCCTTGAGTATTCCCGCCATGAGATCCCCTCTGTGAGCCACACCATTCTTTGAGTCCTCTCTCCCTCCCTGAACCTCCACCCAACCCCGCCCCGGCTTCTCCGGGAGGGCCTTATTGCCTCTCATCCTCAGGCCAGGGCAGCGACCCAGATGCTTCTCTGCACCCCACTGTGGCCCTGTGGTCTGCCTGCCTTCCCTCCCCTCCCCTCCTCTGGATGGCCCCATGCCCTCCCTGGGCTTCCAGCATCCCCTCTCTCTCCTCTACCCAGCAACCAGAGGGGGCTGTTTAAGTCTGTTCTTGGCTCTTCCTGCTCCCTCAGGACACAGTCCAGGTTCGTCGAAATGCCCCCGAGCCTGCAGGCTGGCCCCCGCTCTCCTCTCCAGCCTGTCTCTCCCTTCTCTCCTCCTCACACAGAATTTGCTCTTCCCTAAGTGCACCGGGCCCTCTCTCCTCTCTAGGCTTCTGTGCCCAGTGCCCTCTTCTGCCTGCAGAGCTCAGTACAGGGATGCCCTTCCTCTGGGAAAGCCTTCCAAGCCCCTGGACGGGTTGGCTGCCTCTTTGGATGCCCCTCCACCCCCATCGCAGCCCTGACCCGGAGCCTTGGCTGGTGGGCGGCCTGCCCCCTAAACACACACGCACTGGGCCTGTAGGTAAACACACACACACTGGGCCTGTAGGTAAACACACGCACACTGGGCCTGTAGGTAAACACACGCACACTGGGCCTGCCCCCTAAACACACACACACTGGGCCTGTAGGTAAACACACACGCATTGGGCCTGTAGGTAAACACACACACACTGGGCCTGTAGGTAAACACACACGCACTGGGCCTGTAGGTAAACACACGCACTGGGCCTGCCCCCTAAACACACACACACTGGGCCTGTAGGTAAACACACACGCACACTGGGCCTGTAGGTAAACACACACGCACACTGGGCCTATAGGTAAACACACGCACACTGGGCCTGTAGGTAAACACACACGCACACTGGGCCTGTAGGTAAACACACACGCACACTGGCCTGTAGGTAAACACACACGCACACTGGGCCTGTAGGTAAACACACACGCACACTGGGCCTGTAGGTAAACACACGCACACTGGGCCTGTAGGTAAACACACACGCACACTGGCCTGTCCCCTAAACACACGCGCTGGGCCTGTAGGTAAACACACACACACACTGGGCCTGTAGGTAAACACACACGCACACTGGGCCTGCCCCCTAAACACACGCACTGGGCCTGTAGGGGCAGGCTGTCGTGGTCAGCAGTGCCACGGGGCTGGCACACGGGGCTGACTGGGGGGACGCGGGCTGCGCGCACACGCTGCTCACATCCCTCTTCTGCAGAATGCCAGCTGATGAAGACCGAGAGACCTCGGCCCAATACCTTCGTCATTCGCTGTCTGCAGTGGACCACAGTCATCGAGAGGACCTTCCATGTCGACTCCCCGGATGAGAGGCAAGTCGGGGCCTCAACGTGGCCGCCCTTTGGGAGGGGCCAGGCTCAGTTTGAGGTGAGGGGAACAGAGGGACAGATTCCCCTGAGCCCCTCCCTAGGAGTTTCCCATCTCAGCCCTTGTGCAAGCGAAGAGGAGCAGGGGTTCTCCCCATTCTGTGTCCTCAGATGGGAGGGTGTGCTGGAATCACGACAGTTTGTTAGCAGTGAGGTGCTCTGGGCCTCTTCCGGGCCTCTGCTTATCCAGAGACCTGCAAAGGGTCAAGGAGCTGCCTTTTTAATGAGCATCTCCATTGATATAGAGGCAGGTGGTCCAGAGATTCCAGTTTTTAAAAGATCATCTTATTAATCAGAAGAGAGAGCAGTTTCACCTAGTTCACAAATGCAGAACAGCATGAGAAGGTGTGTAGCGGAAGCTTCACTCTCACTTCAGCCCTGCACGCCATGTCCCCCACCGCCAGGCTGACTGCTGTTGTTGCGTGTCCTGCAGGAGCTGCTTCTCAATGAGTGTGGACAAGCTCGTTCAGACATCACTTCTGTGCCCTGCTCCTCTTGTTCTTTCTTTTCATACAAAAGGTGGCTCCGTGCCCACACTGTTGTTTCATTTCATGTGTCTTGGGGACGCGCTCTGCTTCTGTGTATAGAGAGATGCTGTGCTGCACTTTTCAACAGGTGCGCGTCTGTGTCCCTGAGTTGAGCAGTTCTTTGTTAATGGTGATTGGGGTTATTTCAACCTTTTGGGCTTATTAGAAGCAGTGCCACAGTCTACGAGCCATGCCACCCTGAACACGCCTGATCTCGTCTAATCTCAAGCTAAGCAGGGTTGGGCCTGGTTAGTGCTTGGATGGGAGAAGCAATACCACAGTGAAACAACTTGTGGTTACCTTGTTTGACATACTTGCAGGTAAATCTGTAAGGTGGATTCTTAGATGTGGATTGCTGGGTCACAGGGAATATGCATTGGTAATTTTTATGACCAGTTCTGTTGGTATTAGGCATAATAGAATTCTAATTCTAAGAGGGTTATGCCTGTGTCTGAGGGTTATCACAGCCTGTGTTTTCAAACATTCAACTTTTTACCAAACGTTTGGTGAGTGTGTGTCTTTATCTGTCGTGTGGTCAAGGGCCATGTGAGTTTCTGTTTCTGAATTGTCTGTTTATGTCCTTTGTCTGTTTTTCTTTGGGGTACTTGGTCTTTTGCTTATTTATTTTTGAAAGCTCTTTATATATTAGAGAGCTTAGCCCTTTGTAACGAGTGGCAAATATTTTTCCCTCATGTTGTTGGCCTTCACTTTGATAGATTTTTTTTTTTTCCTTTTTTTTTGGCTGTGCTGTGTGGCATGTCGGATCTTCATTCCCTGACCAGGGTTCGAACCTGTGTGGCCTTCATTTTGAGAAACATTTTTTTAGCTTGTCTTTGGGGTGAGGATTCAGCTGATCCTCTGGAGTACCCTAAATCAGTGCTGCCCAAGAGAAGCTTCTGCCGTGGTAGAAATGCAGTGTCCAGCAGGGTAGCCACTAGTCACGTGTGCAACTGAGCCACTGCCTAGTAGCCACTGAGCACGTGAAACATGGCTCATGAAGCTGAGAAACGGAATTTTGTATTTTATTTAACTAATTCAAATTTAAATAGCCACCTAGGGCTAGTGGCTGCCCTTGTGGGCAGTGCATTTCTAGAGTGAAAAGACTTGCTACTATAATCTAAACTGTGTCATTGCAAAGCTTCCCAAGGTTGAAAATATACTTGCCCCACTGTGGGGAACAGAATGGTCATCTCAGGCCCCCTGAGATATTACTCAGATGAAAACTGGGCACAGGAAACATGGCCTGCCAGTAAAAAGCCAGCTGGGATCAGAAGGTGCATAGGGTCTAGGCGTTGGGCTGAGTTTTGAGGAATGGGGGAGGAGTCAGCCGTGGAGATAGGAAGAAGAAGGTGGCTTTGGGAAAAGGGACCAGCCTTTGAAAAAGCCTGGATGCGAGGCAGCTTGTCATCCCAGGGACTGCAGAGGGTTCTGCATGACTAAAGAATCAAGAGCTAAGGGTCTTGGAAGAGGGGAAGCGGAGGCCTTGAAGCTGGCGAGCTCAGCTGGCGCCTGGGCTCCAGATGGAGGTCCCCACAGGGCTTGGCAAGCAGTGAATCAATTGGGGTTTGTCACAGGGTTGCTGAAAGATTCAGGGGGATGATAAACAGGAAGCCCTGGACTCAGCAGTACCTGGCACACACTTTGCAAGCCTGGAGCAGCCTTGGGGAGCCGGCAGAGTTTTAGTAGCAAGAGGCCTGCTCTAGTTTCCATTTTCGTAATGCCATGCTCTTTGGCGTGGGGAAGAGTCCCTTTACTGAGACCGTAGGGACTGGAGAGCCCCCACTTTCCTCCTTTTCTTAGTACCTGCTGCTGTCACTGGAGAGGAATCTGATGGGATTTCTCTGAGACCAGACCCCAGATTCCTGACCTTAACTCTAGGGAAGGCACGAGTCTGAAACCCAGGAGAGGGAGGCTGCTCTGCTCGTGACTGTCCTCGCTGCCCTGCCAGGCCTGAGCCTGGGGATCGGGGGTGGGGCGGGGGCCAACGGGGCCACTCCGGTGACCGGTCGCCGCTGCAGCAGCCTGCTCGCTTCCTCCCCCAGCGGGCTCTCCCCAGGGCACCTGGAGCAATTCCCCTACTCCTTGCCCTGACTTGTTGTTTCAGGCGGATGGAACAGTTGAAAGACCACTGTCATAAGTGAACAGCTACATACCCTGCACTTAGGTTCAGCAGTTGAGCATGTGCCGTGTTGGCCTCATCTGGCTGTATTTTATGCTGAATCTTGAACTTCTGTTCATACTTTGTGACACTTTCCTCCGTAATACATCAGCAGGCATCTCCTAAGAATAAGGAGCTGCTTCTACAGAATCTTGGTGCCCTTATCACACCAGAGATGATTATTTGTAATATTAATACTTTACTAACGTCCTCCCCAGATCTGAGCCATAGTTAAATTTACCCAGTGGTCCTCAAAATGTTATTTTTCAGACCAGGATTTGATAAACCAAGGTACATGCTGTCTGTGTCCTGTTTTAGTCTAGTTTAACCTTTGTGTCTTCCCCCGCCACAACACTGATTTTTTTTTTTTTTCTTTTTTGACAAGCCAGACTGGTTGTCTTGCAGGATGCCCTATACCCTGGATGTGTCGTATTATTGTCTTTTGGCACTGTTTTCTTTGTTCTTCTGTGCCTGTATTTCCTGTAAACTGGAAATTAGGTCTGAATTAAGGTTGGCAAACTATGGCCCAGCCTCCTAGTTTTATAAATAAAGTTTTATTGGAACACCACGCCTATTCACTTACCAATTATCTGTGACTGCTCTTTGCTGTCCTGTGGCAGAATTGAGCAGTGACCGAGTTGTAACAAGACTGTGTGACCTGCGAGGCCTAAAATATTTACTCTTCGGCTCTTTCCAGGAGAAGTTGGCAGACCCCTGGTCTTGGCAGGAATGTTTAACAGGGCATCACATTAGTGTGATCTTTTTTAATGAAAATCTTACCGTGCAGTTTCTGTTTGAAATTCTGAGGCTCTTAGTCTCACTTGGAGTAAACTCCAAAGTCGATGCCCTGTTCTACAAAGACCTGCATGATCTGGCCTCGGAATACTTTCCTGCCACCAGTTCCCGCACTTTAGCCCCTGTGGCCTCCATGCTCTTCCTTAAACATGCCAGGCACACTTCCTACCTCAGGACCTTTGCACTTGCTATTTCCTTTGCTTGGAATCCTCTTCCCCCAGATGTCATTATATTTCTGCTTTTAACGTTGTGGGGTCTCTGCTCAGATGCCGCCTTCTTGGAGGGTCCTGCCTGCCTTCCATGACTGTTTCCCTTAGCCTGCTTTATTTGTCCTCATAGCATGTGTCCTGCCTGGTGTGACATTTTCTGTTTGTTTATTTGTGCCAGGAATATAACTAGGTGTTCAGTAAATATTTGTCAAATGAATAAAAGAACGGTTAGGACTAATACTCTGTTGAGCCAGACCCTGTTTGAAGATCTTCACATGTGTCAATTCACTTATCCTCGCTACACCTCTAGGCAGGAGTTCCTCACCTGCTAAACAGACATGATGGTGGTGAGACCGAAGCCCAGAGAGGTACGGAATAAAAAAAGAAGATCTGAAGGGCCTATGTTTTCCCTGCCAAGCAGGGCTGGGCCCGAATCCGCCAGGGCAGCCCATCTGAGAGTGTCTGAGCAGAGGGGGACCCCAGATGCCTCCAGCTGTGAATGCCCCTTTGATTCTGAGGGGGACCCTATAGGGGAAAGGGCCCCATCTGGCGTCAAGACCAGCAGTCAGTTGTTCTTCCCGAGGCTGTGACGAGGACAGCCCTGTCACCTCCAGGCCACTGGCCTTCCCTCCAGGGTGCAGTTCATTCTGCTCAGCCGGGTGGCCCAGGATCTGGAGTCAGACCAGCCACTGTGCCGCTGTCCCGGTGGGGCTCAGTGGCTGTGAGGAACCAGGAGGATGTGGAAGCGTCTTGGCTCGGGGCCCCCGGAGAGTCACGCCACCTTTTCTCGCCTCCGAATCGTCTGCCACCATCTCCTCTTGCCGTGGGACTAGTGTTGTGCTTCCTCTTGAGACTCTCAGCCTATACTCCACACAGCAGCTGTTGACTTAGAGCAGAAAAGTCAGGCCCTGTCAGCCCCGATAGACCCTTCCAGGACTTCTGTGACGTGAAGGATCCAGACTTAACTCCTTCACGCCATGGCCTCCCTCCTGCTCTCATCCCTTCCATTCCTCTCTCTCTGTTGGCTCCAGCCAGGCTGGCACCTGCTGGGCCTTCCACAGACGCCCCAGGCTCCCTGCTCGGGGCCTTCGCTATGCTGGTTGCTCTGCCTGGATTCTTTTCTCTCCTGGCACTTCACAGGGCTGCCTCCTCCCCTCTGTTTCACTTATTTCACAGCCAAGTGCCCGTTCTTGGCCCTAGGGAGGCCCATGTTCTGGGGAGGTCCTCCAGGTCCTGACTTAGGTGCCACCTCCTTGGAGAGGCCTTTCCAGACTACTCTCTGAGCAGGGGCTTCCTCTCTGGCCCCTGCCTTGGAGCCTTGACACAGGTGTCTTGCATGTTAGGCCTGGAGCTCCAATGGGGCTGGTTCCCTGCTGCACCCCCAGCGCCCGGAAGAAGGCCTGGCACACAGAAGCCACTCAGGAGGGACTGGCTGGGTGACTCCTCACAACCCTTTGAGGTGTTTGCTCTCTCCTGAGCACTTGATGCTGGTGTCTCATTCCTTCCTTGGACAGCCCTTGGAAAGTCAGGTGGCCTGCCTGTGGTTGCCTCAGGAAGGGGCAGAGCCCGGAGTCCCTCCAGGCCTTCCAGCTTCCGAGTCTGTACTCTCAGCTGTGGTATTGGGCCCAGGGAACGTGGGGGGCAGATGGAGGTCCTAGAAGTGAGGCCGCCCAGCGTTCCATGGCCATAGGGTGAGGTCAGGCCCAGCTCTCCCTGCCTGACGCCGCCCTGCGGAGCCTGGCTGGGTTTGTGACCCTGGGCCTCCGCTTGCTGACTGCCACTGGGTAACTGTCAGCCCCTCTATGCCTCAGTCTCCTTGTTTGTAAGAAGAGGTGAATAATAGTACCTTCTTCAGAGGGATGCAGGGAAGACTCAAAAAGTTACTTCACATGAAGCATTTCAGCAGCTCTGGGAGCAAGCAAGTGGAGGGCTCTTGTGTTGTTTAGTAAGGGAGGTCCTCTCAGAAGCTGGGCTAGAAACAAGGCAGGGTCAGGGCTCCTGAGAGGCAGCTTGCCTTTGCCGCACCCTTGGGCTCTGTGGTTGCAGCGTGGTGTCCCTGAGCCCACTCGTGAGCGCCCCCAGCGCCATTCCCCTGGGCTGGAGGGCCTGGAGGAGTGCCGAGTGTGGGTCTCAGCGCCACGGCCCCTGACTGGAATGCCCACAGGAGACCCCACCTCCGTGCGCCTCCCTACCTCCCCTACCTCTGTTCCCATCAGGAGCATGGCTGCTCCCTCTACAGCCCTCTTAAGGAGCATGGAATGAGGTAGTGTGTCTGGAACCATTATTTTCCTCAGCGTTTCCCTGGGAGCTTTCCTTTGAGGGGTGGAAGGTCCATCAGCCCTAGCCTGGGGAGGAAGCTCCCCTCTGCCCCAGACACCATGTTGCAAAACCTTGAGGAGTATCCTGGACAGAGGCCCTTGCCTTTTCTCTGAAATTCTGAGTGCCGCAACCTTGCCACCTCGGTCCAGTTGGAACCAGATCTGGGGCGTGTCAGGCGGCAGAGAGTCACCCCCGACTGGCCTCCGTGTGCACCCCTGTTGGTTCCAGCTCCAGGTGGGATGGGTCCAGGCCCCTCCACTGGAATCTTTAGCCCCTTTCTTGAGGCGAGAACTTTTTCTGGGTGCAGGTTTTGTACATGGCAGCTCCCCAGCGTCTCAGTGCTGCCTGGGTGCTGAGGAGGGGGCGAGCGGGGTTGGGGGGGCCTCGCCCGGTGCCAGGGCTGCTGTCTGAGCCCCAGCTCAGCTGTCCCCTGGTTCTGGGGCCCTTCCTGTAGTGCAGAGGCTCCATCTCTTGTCCATTTCGGCTCCTGAGGATGGACCGTCTCTTACAGACAGATGATAGTACACGCACATCTTGGCCTGCAAATTGCTTTCCCATGTGGCAGTCCCTCACAGCCTCTACATGTGAGGTATATGCGTTTTTTTTTTTAGTATATTCAAACTATTTTACGAGATGGGTGATTTTTTTTTTCTTCAAACCATGGCCGTATACCCAAAGTCAGCATTTTCAGATTTTTAAGAGGACAGTTCTGATCTGATAAGAGCATGTCGCTGGGTATGCTCCCCTCCCCCCCAGTTTTTGGAAACAGGAATATTAATGTAGGGCCAGGGATTTGTCCCATTACTTGTTCCAAGGAGGGCTTGGGTGAAACCTATTGAGAAATGCCAGCCTAAGGTATTGGGTCGGGAAGGGGAGAGGCTCGCGCCGCTTGGCCTGGGTGTGCAGCAGGCTTAGGGCCACCCAGGGCTTTGGCTGCCTTGCTCAGCCGTTCCTCACATGTCTCCCGAGTACCTACCAGGGCCCGGGTCACAACCAGCCCCAAATCCCCGCCCTCGTGGGGCGGACACGCATGGCGTCCGGGGCCCCCAGACTCTGCTCGGGCTTGAGGAGGGCCTCTGTGCCAGCCCCTGATAATCGTGCTCCCAGAACTCTCGTGACTGTCTTAGGAAGCAATGTCTTCTTGAGTGAGAGAGGCAGAGCTTCTAGGTGTGAACTGGGATCCTGGGACTTGGGTGCTGCTTTTGCTCAGCAAACCGTGGAACTCAGCCAGAGCTGGTCACATGGCTTTTATATACATGATCAAAATCCGTAGGGGGCTCAACAAATGTTGAGCTAAACCCCTAAAACTGTGTGGTGGGTCCAAACTAGAGGGACGAAACTAGTGGGTCCAAACAGTCTAGTATCATTCAGCCACATCCGTTTTTCGTTCTGGTGTGTGGTCTTTTTTACTTGGGCTTCCCAGGGGGCTCAGTGGTAACGAATCTGCCTGCCAATGCAGGAGACGCAGGAGATGGGGGTTTGTTCCCTGCATTGGGAAGATTCCCTGGAGAAGGAAACGGCAACCCAGTCTAGTATTCTTGCCTGGAAAATCCCACGGACAGAGTAGTCTTGGTGGGCTACAGTCCATGGGATCACAAACAGTCAGACACGACTGAGCACAGCAGACATTTTTTAACTTATTTCTCCTAGGTGTATTTTTTCCCCTCTCTACAGACCAGTCTGTTGTGAGTATCAAAAGAAAATTCTTTCCCAGCGAGTTTAAATCATGAGTGACAGAACTAGTTTATTGTTCTTAAACCTGCCTCCCTTCTGCTGGGACCTGCTTCCCTGTTGGCCAGCGTCCCCCGCCCCCCACCACTCCCCCCTTCCCCTGCCCCAGTCCCAGCAGGATGGCCCCTGAGCCGCCCACCCCCAGACAGGCACCTCCAGGGGGTCCTGTTGGTCAGCTCTTGCCTTGTAAGATCTCCACTTTCTTTGGCGAATGAACGCTTCCTTCTGTTCTTGGTTTTCTTTTACAAAACACTGGTCACTTGTATGCATGAGCTGGTCATTTGTTCCCAGGGCCTCAGAGGAGCACCGTCTCGCTGGTTCAAGGCTCAGGAAGGCAGCTTATGTTCCAGAGCCTGTGAGGAAAGGCGGTCTCCCCTCTGGGCGTGGGCCTCGGGCCAGGCTCGTGCTGGACACACAGACAGTCTCTGTTCTTACTCTAATCTCGCCCTCCCTGATCTGCCGCGGCCAGAAGCTCCCCTCGGCCAGGCCCAGGCGTATCTGCCCCGAGTGCTGGAAGGTGTTTAGTCATTGGCTCGTGGGGCTCAGCCCCTCCTGCCCTGAGGCCCAGGCACCCCAGGACTCATGGCTCCCCGGACGCATCCTCACACAGGGAGGAGTGGATGCAGGCCATCCAGATGGTTGCCAACAGCCTCAAGCAGCGGGGCCCAGGGGCGGACCCGATGGACTACAAGTGTGGCTCCCCCAGCGACTGTTCTGCGGCCGAGGAGATGGAGGTGGCGGTTAGCAAGGCGCGGGCCAAGGTGGTAAGTGCTGGGGCGGGGAGGAGGGGGCCTGCCAGTCTGTGAGCACCGCGCTCGCTCTCAGCCCTGCCCCGCTGGAATTCCACACCGAGCGCGAGAGCGCAGGGCCCTGGCCAGGACAGCCCCTGACTGCCCTGTGGGTGTGGTGATTTCAGGCGGTAGATGGCGCAGTACTACCCTGGGCCCACGGGATGCGGGACAACCTCATCCTGAGTGGTGGTGAAGACCCCTGTGCCCCCACCTCAGATCCCTAGCCCAGCCCCCTAGGGCCCCGTGCCTGGGAAAGCCGATGGTGGGAGAGCCTCAGTCTGAAGGCCCCTTCAGAACAAACAGTTGCTGCCTGGGGCCTCCCTGCTCCTGCCTGGGCATTTTGGCAACAGTGTCCTTTGAATTTTCTCTTCTCTTTGTTAAAATTTCTTCCCACGGGCCACATGCCAAGTTCTGACTGCCTGACTCTTTCCCCATCCCGGGCAGACCATGAATGACTTTGACTATCTCAAACTTCTGGGCAAGGGCACCTTTGGCAAGGTCATCCTGGTGCGGGAGAAGGCCACTGGCCGCTACTATGCCATGAAGATCCTGCGGAAGGAGGTGATCATCGCCAAGGTAGGCACCCCCCGGGCTGCTGTGGGCCAGCCACCGTGGGCCCAGCCCGGAGCGTGCCTGTGGTCGGGAGCACGCACCAGGCGGGACACCTCCTGCGTGTGCTGCCGTGTCCCCCCACCCCCAGACCCACTGCTTAGTCCTGTGGGGCCCTGCCTGCTGAGTCCCCCACCCTCTGGACACCAGGGAGGAAGGAGGAGAGTCTGACAGGGGCCTCACCCAGCAGGGCCTGGGGGGCCCACTAGGGCGGTAGCTTGGCTCAGGGTGTCTCAGGAGGAGGCTGGGCTGGAAATGGAATTCTGTTCCTTTTCTCTTACTTAAAGTTTTTAAACTAGGAAATTCTTAAAATACGTTAAAACTTTTAAAGAAAAATACAGTGGATTGCCCCATCCAGTCGCCTAGCTTCAGCGGTGCCGTTTGGCTGGTCTTATGTCCTTAGCACTGCCCTCGTCTCTTTCTGTTCTGAAGCACCTTAGAGCGCGTTCTAGGCGCCAGAGATTCCCAGCCGTCCATGCTTAGATGTGTATCTTTAACAGGTGATGGTCTTAAAGACTGTGGTCATGTCCAGCAAAAATTAACAAGGCCCAGATGTCATTGGTGCAGGGCAGGGCTTCTCGGCCTCAGCTGTGACATTTGAGACCAGACCGTCCTCTGCCAGGGGGGCTGTGATGTGCCCCCGCATCCCTGGCCCCTACCAGGGCAGCCCTCCACCCCTGAGCTGTGAGTCAGGAACGTCTTAGACATTGTTACTGGTGTTATCACAGCCTCCCTGGAGACAGACTTGCCCTGTGGAGGGAGAGCAGGTGTCTGGGCACCCCAGCTCTCTAGGTACACTCAGATACTAAATCCGAGCCCCTGTTAGAGTCCGGGGGTGCCCTGTGACACTGCTGCTGGGCCTGCACCCTGAGTTTCTGATTCATGGGTCCAAGGAGCGGCCTGATAATTTGTGTTTTCCCAAATTCCCAGGCGACACCGATGCTGCCAGCGTAGGGACCACATACCGGGAATCATTGCTCACAGCCTAGAGTCCTGACTAGGTCTGGGTCCTTCAAGAATGTGTATAGGGTCGCCGCCATTTATAGGAACACCACGGCCTGTGGCATCACCTCAGGGCCCTCAGTGTCTGCTCCCCCTCCTGCAGAGTCAGACCTGGCCCGTGGGTGCAGGTGGTGACAGTGGGGTCCTCCCTTGTCAGAAGTCTCCATCAGCTTTTCACCGGGTGGTTTTGACCGCGAGTCACTGCGTGGCCTTGTCTGGCCCGGTATTTCATTAGGGCTCGTGAGTGATCATTCACGTTCTCTGCGTTGGTTAGGAACGCAGAGGAGTTCACCAGCCCGCTCCTCCATCTTCTCAGGCTGGAGGCGGGTGTGAGGCCGGCGTGGTGCTGCCCTCCAGCCCCTCACCCGCCTCTGTCTGCAGGATGAAGTCGCCCACACGGTCACCGAGAGCCGCGTCCTGCAGAACACCAGGCACCCGTTCCTCACTGTGAGTAGCGCTCCGCTGCGAGCAGGGCGCGCACGTGGGGCCCGCAGGCCGCCCTTAGGACAGAGCTCGGAGGAGCCATGCCCCGGCCCTGTGGAGCGTGGGTTGGTGTTGGCTTGGTGGCGGGGGTGCCGCTGTACGGGCTCCCCAGGTGGCCTGCACTGAGACGCCAGGGTGGCAGCTTCTCTATAGACGGTGGCTTCGTGTCAACCCCTCGGCCGTCTGGTGATACCAGATTATGAAATGGCCCCAGGAGAGCATGGCTTCTCTCTGTACTGGTTAGAGGTGCTTAGTCCAGCGGGCTGACTTTTAGGGAGTAACCCTAGAAGCAGATGCGCCGTCACTGTCCACCTAGGCTCAGCAGGCAGACGCCTCTTGGGCAGCAGTCTCCATCGAGGCTGGCGGACGTCAGTCGGACGGACTAGGTGGAACGTGGCTTAAGGGTCGTTGCTGTAGCTCGCTCGCTGTTCAGGTGTCCTGCTGAACCAAAGCACTTGTTTAAATGAGACCTTACGAGGTTCTTCAGTGTAGCAGACAGGCAGCAGTAGAGTTTCTTGAGCAGGGGTCACCTAAGGGTCCTCTGAGGAACTCTGTCGGGCTCCTTAGAGCACCGTTTGAGCACGACTTGTTTGTTGGAGAATCACTTGTCCAGGCTATCTGGGGAGTTGGCTCCCAAGCCACTGCCAACCCCCAGCCAGCAAACCTCGCGTGTGTGTGTGTAAGTTTAACATTCCTCTGTCCATGGGATTCTCCAGGCAAGAATACTGGAGTAGGTTGCCATTCTCTTCTCCAGGGGATCTTCCCCACCCAGGCATTGAACCTGGGTCTCCTATGTTGCAGGCAGATTCTTTACCGCTGATCCGCTAGGGAAGCCCCTAAGTTTAACACACTGGACTGTAAAATGGGAGGAAGAGAGACGTGAAACAGCCGTGGTTGCTTAGAACATAGTTTGTGCCCTGGCTGTGTCTCTTGGAGGCTTAATTAGAGGCAGAGGACAGGATCGTTGAGCCCTGTAACCCCTTCCCTGCCTTCAGAGCCAGGAGCTCCCTCACTACCCACAAAAGGTGAAGATGCGATTTGAACCCTAGTCAGATTATTCTCATGACCCTGGCCGGGGCTGTGGGGGAGAGGGCGGGGAGGGAATCAGCAGCGCCCGTGTCTGCTGGGACCCAGCAGAGAGCCTGCCATCTTCCCGCCTCCCATGCCGCCACCTTCTTTCCCACAGGCGCTGAAGTACGCCTTCCAGACACACGACCGCCTGTGCTTCGTGATGGAGTACGCCAACGGTGGCGAGGTCTGCTCCCACCCCCCGGCCTGCCCTTCCGAATCCTTCTGTTCCTGGGTGTGAGGGGCAGAGGGAGGCTTACTGGAGTGTCTTTTTCCTTTCGCTCCCTCCCCCTGAGGCAGGTGGGGAGACAGGCTCAGAGACATTAAGTGGCTCGTCCGAGTTCACACGTTTAGTGAGTTGAGGGGGATACAGACTGAGGTCGAGGGCTGTGGGGTGGTGGCTGACGGTGCTGCAAGGACGTTCTTAAAGGCTGCAGAGAAAGGGTCTGCAGGTCAGGACCCCCTGTCCTCTACTTTCAGCAGGGTCTCCTGATGAGAGACATCCGCCACTTACCGTGCCCACCTGGCGCCCACTTCTCGCCCCACACCCTTTCCGTCCGCCACTCACCGTGCCCACCTGATGCCCACTCCTCACCCCACACCCTCTCTTGCCGCCACTCACCGTGCCCACCTGGTGCCCACTCCTCTCCCCACACCCTCTCTCGCCGCCACTCACCGTGCCCACCTGGTGCCCACTCCTCACCCCACACCCTCTCTCGCTGTCACTCACCGTGCCCACCTGGCGCCCACTCCTTGCCCCACACCCTCTCTCGCCGCCACTCACCGTGCCCACCTGGCGCCCACTCCTCACCCCCACACCCTCTCTCGCTGCCACTCACCGTGCCCACCTGGCGCCCACTCCTCACCCCCACACCCTCTCTCGCTGCCACTCACCGTGCTCAGCTGGCGCCCACTCCTCGCCCCTACACCCTCTTTCCGCCACTCACCGTGCCCACCTGGCGCCCACTCCTCACCCCCACACCCTCTCTCGCTGCCACTCACCATGCTCAGCTAGTGCCCACTCCTCGCCCCACACCCTCTCTTTCCGCCACTCACCGTGCCCACCTGGCACCCACTCCTCGCCCCACGCCCTCTCTCTCCGCCTGGTGTGACTCACAGGCTTCATCCCCCATGTGGTCTCGTCTCACAGCTTGTTGCCAATTGCTCATGAGTCGTGCTCCTCTGCCTCCTTGCTGTCACTCCCTCGTTCGTCCGCCCCCTCCTGCATCCGCCCCCCCAACTCTCCGCTTGGCGCCTGTTGTCTAGCCTTCTCTCTACCCCTTGTTCACTTTTTCTTTCTTTGTCACTCATGTGAGTTTGCTGTGCTCACCGCCCCTTGCTTGGTCCTCACCATCACTTGCCGTTCGCGGGGCAGGTGTCACCGTGTCACCGGGCTGGGTGCCATCCTCCCCTCCTCTGGGCCAGGGGGTCTCACCCTCCCTGCCTCCCTCCACCGGCAGCTGTTCTTCCACTTGTCGCGGGAGCGTGTCTTCACAGAGGAGCGGGCCCGCTTTTATGGCGCAGAGATCGTCTCAGCCCTGGAGTACCTGCACTCGCGGGACGTAGTGTACCGCGACATAAAGGTGAGCAGGCCACGCCTGGGCCATGCACCCGTCTGCAGAGCTTCCCCTCCTTGGAGGGTCTGTCTTGTCCTTCTTGGAGCTGAGCCTCCCACCCAGGCCCAAGGTGGTGGTCTTGGGCAGGTGGCCTGCGTGGGGCCCTTCCAGGCCTCCTGGGAGCAACGGCAAGAGGGCGAGTTGGTCCAGGGTCTTCCGAAGACGGCCCGGCAGAGCCCACCAGCGCCCAGCACACATGTCCACTGTGACCCGCCACTCTACCCTGGGAGCACACACCAGAACAGGCGCCTGTGTGTGTGTCTGCGTGGACATACACGCTCCGGCATCTCTGTGCACACTAACCCCAGATGGAAGCCGCCCAAGTGCCCGCTGTTGGAGAGGGGAAAGGAGAGATTGTGGTGGGTCCACACCATCCGTACAGCAGTCCAGGAGGACAGGCTCTGGCCTCGGGCTGAGGCTGAGGGGCCACCCAAACAGCCAGGATGGGTCTGTGTCACTCACAGTGTACGCGTAGGTGGGAAACACTGAAGAAAAGCAGAAATGAAGTCCCTTTTCTGTTGGGGAAGGTGGTGGCTAATAATGCAGCGGAGCACCTAGGGCTGGTGGGGTTGTTTCTTGACTTGGTGGAGGTTATACAGAGGCCCACTGAAGTGCCCGTTTGTGTTACGTTCAGGAAAAAAGAGAGAGAGAGTGTCAGTGTTCCTCATGCCTGAAGTGTGACCACCACCGCCCACAGTAGGGAAAGCCGCTCGGGCAGGACCTGGCTCCCATCGCCCCCTGCCCTGTCTTGCCAGCTCCCTGGGGGCGGCAGGGGCTGGGGAGGTGCTGACCCCAGCAGGGCAGAGGGCCTGACCCCTGGTTGGGGGGCGGGTTGCTCTCTGACCCCTCTCCCCAGCACCCTGGCCCTGCCACCCCCCCCCAGGCCACGACCCCCACCCCAGGAAAGGGCAGGGGCGTGTGGGGTTTCGGGGGTGGCAGGAAACCCTGAGATAAATGCTGTGTCCCTGACACGCTGACTTCCTGCAGCTGGAAAACCTCATGCTGGACAAGGACGGCCACATCAAGATCACCGACTTCGGCCTGTGCAAGGAGGGCATCAGCGACGGGGCCACCATGAAGACTTTCTGTGGGACGCCTGAGTACCTGGCGCCCGAGGTGTCTGGGGCTGGAAGGCCAGGGGAGGCGGGGCCCCTCTGCCCGGGCCCGTGAGGGCCGGCTGGGGTTCCTTCGGCAGCCCCTCATTACGCCTTCCTGCTCAGGTGCTGGAGGACAATGACTACGGCCGGGCAGTGGACTGGTGGGGGCTGGGCGTGGTCATGTACGAGATGATGTGTGGCCGCCTGCCCTTCTACAACCAGGATCACGAGCGCCTCTTCGAGCTCATCCTCATGGAGGAGATCCGCTTCCCGCGCACGCTCAGCCCCGAGGCCAAGTCCCTGCTTGCTGGGCTGCTTAAGAAGGACCCTAAGCAGAGGTGAGGGCTGGCCTCTACCCCGCGCAGCCCAGCCCAGCGCTGCCACTTCCCTCGGCCTGCAGGGGATGCACGCACCCGTGGAACGCTTGGTGTGTGCTGATTGACCGGCCCCACGGCTGGTACTTCGGGGCGCTCCCTTGGCCAAGCCTGTCCTTAGGCTCTGCCTGCCCTGCCTTGCTTCCCGGGGACGCTGAGGAACAGGGTGGCCGTGCCTGGCCTAGGGTGACAGAGCCAGGATGTGAGCGGCTGTCTGTGGAGCCCACCCTCTCAGCTTGCATCCCCGTCCCTGGGGCCAGGTTGGAATCTCCAGGTTCTGACCCTGGGCACAAGGACTCCCTCCCTGAGCCCCAGATCCCTCCTCTGTGAGGTGGTGGAATGTCCTGGGATGTTAAAGGTGGAGTCGTTAGAGGTTATCAGGGCCCACACCGAAAGCCCGTCTCCCAGGACCCGGCTGCCCCGGGAAGTGGGTGCTCATGGCCGTCTCTGCCCAGGCTCGGCGGAGGGCCCAGCGACGCCAAGGAGGTCATGGAGCACAGGTTCTTCCTCAGTATCAACTGGCAGGACGTGGTCCAGAAGAAGGTGAGCCCCACTGCCTGCCTGCTCCCCACAGGAGCCCAGCCTCTCCCTGGTGACCTTGGCCGAGGCCTCCGCTCCTCAGGGACCTGAGGCTGGACTCCTCTTCTTCACAGCTCCTGCCACCCTTCAAGCCTCAGGTCACGTCTGAGGTCGACACAAGGTACTTTGACGACGAGTTCACCGCCCAGTCCATCACAGTCACGCCCCCGGACCGCTGTGAGTGTCTGAGGCCCTCCCTCCCGTGGGCCTGGCTTGGAAGCGGGGCTCGGGGGTTCTGCGCTTGCCCCAGTTCTCCAGGAGGAAGTTCACAGGGCCCCCTCCGTGTCTGGGCAGTTTACCCTGCAGTGAGCTCGCCAGGGCTCTCACTGTCGGCCCGCCTGTGGACCCAGTGAGGGCCACCAGGAGCCAGTGGCTGCAGCGCTGAGGGGGGAGTCTGGGCAGGAGACCCAGAGGAGTGGCCAGTGCCTGTCGTCGCCTCCCGCACCGCTCAGGGCTTTGGGGCTGCATAGATGGCTCCAATGATTCTGTAGCTGTTTTGAGTTCTTGCTGCCCCACCCCCCACCAGTGCTGGGCCGTGCTGTAGACACAGCAGTGATGAGACGGCCCTGGGCCCTGCCCTCAGGGAACTCAAACGTCCAGCTGGGGTGACACCCCACAGTGATCGGCTGATGGTGTTAGGAATACAGGTCTGGAGGAGCTCAGGGCAAGTGCCTGCCTCCTGGAGAAGGAGACAGGGCAGCTGAGTTCTTAGCAAAAGGAATGGCACGCAGGACTCCAGAAACGGGAGCATTGCAGAGGTCAGATTAGAGCAGGGAAGGGTGAGCAGGAGAATCTTGGGGGCCACCTGGAAGAGTAAAGGTGAGCCAGGGAAGGATTTGAGCAGAGGAGAGGCCTTGGGAAGGTAACCCCGCCTTGGCTTCATGTGGAGGAAGGGTGGTTGAGGATGGGAGTGGTGCCCAGGGCAGGAGACGGGAGCACAGAGGTCTGGGCGAGACCCTGGTGTGACCGAGTCAGAGAAGCTGGGGGGACGCTCGGGAGGCTGGGTGAGCAGGCCGGGGTCCCGGCCCAGCGGTGGGGCTGTGCCTGAGAGGGAGGGAGGCCACTAAGCCTCGGTCCGCAGCCGCATTCTCAGTCTCTGGGGGTTGCGCTGTGGCCTGGCTGCAGCCCTGCCAGGGGCTGGCCGGGGGGCCCGGGCCCTCTCCTGGGCAGCTCTCCCCATCTACGTCCGCCGGCCCCCACAGATGACAGCCTGGGCTCACTGGAGCTGGACCAGCGGGCGCACTTCCCCCAGTTCTCCTATTCGGCCAGCATCCGAGAGTGAGCAGCCGCCGCCGCCGCCAGGGGACGCACGCAGGCTGCCGCCATCACCGCCGGGGGCCTTTTCTTTTCTTTTTTTTTTTCAACTTTTTATTTTGCCTTTTTTGTTTGTGTCCCCATCCCTCACCTCCTCCCCCTCATTTCCAGTTTTCCCCTCAGCCCTCCTCACCTCAGCGGTCCTCGCGGCCCTGCCTCCAGGATCCCGTCCTGCCCTCACCTTTGTTACAGACCAGGACTCGGGAGCCTCTCCTCTGCCTGCCCAGGACCAGGCCTTTGGGCAGTGGGAGAGATTCCGGTTTTTAATTGACATAAAGCCCCCGTGAGGGGCAAAGCGTGGAGCCGCGGGGCCCGCGGGCAGCCCGCCTCCGCGCAGCTGCCCCTGTCAGAGGCTGCCTTCCTGGCCCTGTCGTCAGGCTCCGAGTGGCCTGGCGGGGGCAGTCCGGCCCCCTCCTCCCGTGGGGGCGAAAAAGCAATAATGTCCAGGGACCGGGGGTGGGGGAGTAGCACGGGCCTGTGGAGGCTGCGTGCAGGATCGGGGTCCGGGCGCCCTCGCATGGACGGCCCGCTCTCCCCTCGGGGAACCCGGAGTGGGCGCGGCCGCCTGGCCGTCTCCCCTGCCCCCTCAGCTGCTCTCCTGACCCTGTGGATGAGGCAGGAGGAACACGAGGGGGCTAGCCTCCCCAGCCACCAGCCCCGTGCCTTACCAGGGCTTCCTTCCGGCCGGCCTTACCTCCCGCTGGAGCCCGGGCCGGCCCCAGTCCCTTCGGAGGACGGGGGCCGGGGTCTCCCCCTTCTCTCTGCTTGGAGTGGAGGGGCGCCAGCCTCGGCTGTTACACATCTTGCACCGAGACAGTATTGGGCCCGCCCGGCGGACTTGGGTTGAGGGGGGGTGGGCTGGGGGTCTGGTACGTGCTGAGGGAGGGCCCCCTCGCGCTCTCCCGCTCTCTGGGCCTCACGTTCTGCAGCCTTAAGGTGAACGTGTCAGTGCTGTGGGCACTCGCGTGTGTGCCTCAGACTGTGTCTGTCTGTGGGTGTCCCTGTGCATCTGGGGTGCAGATGCACGTGGCGTGTGTGTGTGGGTGTGTGGGTGTGTGTGTGTGTGTGTGGTGTGAGTGGGCTCGGGCCCCACCCCTGGCTCAAGCACTTCATCCCGAGGGGGAGGGGCGCTGGCCTAGCAGGGGAGCCTCGCCTGGGGCCCACTTGTTGCCCTGCCCCCCTGCCTCCCAGCATCTCTGGGTGTTTGGACTTTAGTTTTTGTGGTTTTGCTCTCCCCACCCCACCTCCTGTAGGTAGTTCACAGAGAGACCTTCTGGGGTGGGGCGGGGGTGGGTTTGGGTGGGTGGGGTTCTTTTTTCCTGTGTGTGTATGTCGTTAATCTGACAATTCTTCCTTCTCCCCACTGGCCTGTCCCCATCTCCTCGTATTTGTACGGTACAAGCAATAAAGACCCTCATTTCAGACTGGGGCCCGCCACCCTGGCCTTTCCTTGCTTCCCGAGTCCAGCCCCTGGCACCAGCTGCCTCCTGCTCCCATTGCTCTGGTCACAGGGCCTGTGGAGCCACAAGGTGGGGAAGCTGGTAGAGGAGGCACCTGGGGTGCTCAAGCGCAGGTTGGGGGGTGGAGGTTACTTCAGCGGGGAGCTGGTGAAGAGTCTGTGGAAGGTGCCTGGACTGGGGGTACAGTGGACAGAGACCATTCTGGTCCCCAGGAACTGCTTAGGCAAAAAGAGGCGGAGTGGAGAGATGGGTGAAGGGCTGGGCCCTGGGAGCCAGTGTGGGAGGGAGTGGACTCATTTCCTAGAGGGGGGCACTGCCTGCACACACCTTCTCATTTATGGCCCCCAGTTCCGATAAAAGTGAAGTCACTCAGTCTTGTCCGACTCCCTGTGGCCCCATGGACTGTAGCCCACCAGGTTCTCCATCCGTGGGATTTTCCAGGGAGCAGTGCTGGAGTGGGTTGCTATTTTCTTCTCTAGGGGCTCTTACTGAGCCAGGAATCGAACCCACGTCTCCCACATTGTAGGCAGACCTTTACCGTCTGAGCCACCAGGGAAGTCATTTTTCCAATACAAAGCCGTTAGAGGATCAGTGGGATGTGTGGTGGCTGTCAGCCGGGGCCACCTTGGATGGGTTCATAACCCTCAGGGCTCTGCGCCCCTCTTGACACTTGGCCTTTTAATCCTGGGGCTCCCATGCTTGAATTGTTCCTCACAGGCCCTGGGCCAGGGCTGCCCCGGCTGAGCCCTGGCACGGGTGAATTTAATGTCAGATTTTCCCAGACGGTGTTGGCTTTCACACACCGGGAGTCTCTGAGGTTGTAAATGAGGGTAGAGAAAAAAATCAGATCCTACAACAAAAGCTCAGAGATTCTGTTTTCTAATTTTATATGAATGTTATTGAGCCATAAAAGTGTGTCCATACGAGAAATGGCAGAGAGGCTTACAAAGAGAAGTCTTCTGATAGCAACTACACTCTGATAAAAAGGATATTTTTTTTTTTAATAAGGCCTTCTGGTGCAGCCGCTGGAGATGACCAGTGCTGGGTCTTGTCACACTGTCTACCTCAGCCGGTTAGCACTTGTCTGGTGTCCATGGACGGGCTCCCAGAGGCTGCTCAGCTGCCGCCCTCTGTTGAACAAGCCCCCTTAGACGTAATGGTGGTGCTTATTTCACTGGCAGGACTTTTCCCAAAGCGTTTTAGAGGGAAGAGTTGTAATAAGACTTCATCAGTTATGAAAATTAATTTTTGAATAGGTTGATCTTTGTCACGTGCGTGTAGACCGTTTCACGAGTTTTGGGAAAGGAGGAGGAAGGTCCGAACCACCCCTGGCCTTGAGCACTTGAGCAGTCATTCTGGCCCTCACGTCACCCCTGTGTCTGTGACGTCAAGCCGCTGGGTTCCATCCTGCCAGTGTACCAGCACCCGCAGGCCACGCCGGGTCACTGGTGGAAACGAGATCCTTTCTCAGCTCCTGTTTTGCATCTGAGGGACTCCTTGTGGACAGTGCTGTCACTCCTCCAGCCGCTTCACGAACTCTTTTCTCCAGGTGGAGGCGCCTCAGCTGGCTCGGCTGCCCCCCGATGACAAACACTTGGTCTCCAGTTTGCTTGCTGCTGTCAGCAGTAATGTAATAAACCTCAGTGTAACAAGCCATCTTACTGCGCTTGTGCTTTTTAAATTTTTGAGGCCTAAATTCTAGAGTTGCTGTATTTTAATACATGTCAGATAGCTTTTCCCCAAAGTGTAGCAATTCAAGTATTTAAACTTTAATTTTGAAGTAACTGCAGGTCCTTTGAAGACTTTTGAAACTTTCAAAATTACCACAGTGATTCTACGACTGGAGTAGGAGATGTTCAAGATTAATTCAGAGCATCTTGTGCTGGAACGTAAGGACCTGCTGAAACCAAAACCTCACTGATGGGGCATGTGAAGGGGCACGGGAGCCAAGGGGGAAGATCCCCCAGTGGCCACAACTGAAAGCAATTTGAGCAACAATAAATTGCATAATACTGGGTTACACCCAAGGGGTAAAATAAATGAGTTTGTGCTGATGGAAATGGTGGGAAGAGACATACCTGCACAGGCTTACAGATAATTTCTGTAAACACTCTGCCTTTAAGGAGGGGAAACATGATACCACCCCCCCCCCACACCCCGCCCCCGAATTCCTCTGATGTGGGCTGCAAAGACACTCCACAAAGTACAGTGTGAAAAGTGAGGGAAGGCAACTTTTCAGTGGAGAAAGTGAAGCTATGTCAGCCAGGTGATCAAGGTCAACACAGTGGTGGATCATGTGGGCTGTGTGTGCCTTTGATAGGTGATTAGAATGTTACTTTACCCCTGGGCTCTTCCTCCCTAAAACGCATACTCTCGATCTAATAGAAAATAGCCACCAGAAAAATTCCAATTGAGGGATGTTCTGCAAAAGACCTGACTATGGGTTCTTAGAACTGTCAAGTTTCCAAAAAAGAAAGCCTAAGAAGCTGTCAACCAAAAGAAGCCAGTGGGGTCCTAGGACAGCGAAGACACTAGGTAAAAATTCAGGAAGTCTGAAGAGTGTGTGGGTTTGATAATACTGTATCCATATTGGCTAACTAAATTGTGATAAACAGACCACACTAAAGTATTCATAGGGGAAAGTGGTTATGGGGTATATGGGAACTCTGTCCTCTTTACAACTTTCCATGAATCTCCAAAGTTTTATTTTTTTAAAAATTTATGTTTGTCCCCATACCAGAACATTCTCTTAACCACAGTCCAGTTACCAAAGTTCAGAAGTTAACAATGAGATGCTTTTCTCTTGGACCTTAATCAGATTTTCATTAATGATCACATTAGGGTCCCTGAATACAAAAAAGTAAGTCCCAGCCAGTGACTCAATCCACACGTAACACGCCGCATTTCCATCCTCTGAGGCTTACACGACGGTTATTTTGCAGCGTGGCCGTGCTCAGGCGCAGTCGCGGCTGACTCTGCGGCCCCATGGACTGTGGCCCCCCAGCCTCCTCTGTCCATGGGATCCCCCAGGCAAGAATACTGGAGTGTGGTTGCCATGCCCTCCTCCAGGGGATCTTCCCCACCCAGGGATAGAACCTGTCTCCTGCATTACAGGCAAATGCTTTATCCACTGAGCCACCTGGGAAGCCCGGTTATTTTGCAGAATGCTTTTTGATCAGGGTTTGTTGCCTGGTGTTTGTGGTTATATGTAAGCTGTTTTTGAAAGAACTTCCTTGAAATGAGGTGCCCTTCTGGGTGTATCCTATCAGGAGGTACACAGGCAGTCTGTTCTGTTTCTGATGACTGACTCCTCAGTTATGGTGTCTGTCAGATTTCGCCCCTGTAAAGCTGTTACTTTCCCCTTGTAGTAATTTTGTTACAGCATTTTATTGTGCTTCACAGAAACTGCATTTTTTTTTTAAACAAATCGAAGGTTTGTGGCAACCCTGTTTTCAGATGATAGCATTTTTTTCAATAAAGTATTTTAAAATTAAGGCATGCACATTTTTTCTTTAGATATAATACTGTTGCACACAACAGACTGCAATAGTGTACACAACTTTTACATACACTGGGAAACCAAAATTTGTGTGACTCACTTTATTGCAGTATTTGTTTTACTGAGGTGGTCTGGAACCAAACCTGCACTACCTCTGAGGTCTGCCTCCCACTGCGTAGAGGTCCTCTGAGCATATACATATCCAGGTTCTCATCTGGTTCAGGCAGAGGAATGGCAAGTGCAAAGGTCCTGAGGCAGGCAGGTGTCTGATGTGTTTGGGGAACATAAAGACAGTGTCTCAAGGAGTGAAGACCTAGAAAAAGTAGAAGAAAATGAGGTTAAACAGGTAACAATGGGCCAGAAAGACCTTGGGCCCATGGTAAGATGTTTGAGTTTCAAGTATCACAGGAAGCCACTGGTCCAGCATCTCACACTGCTCACTTTTCCCACCTCAACGACCTCTCAGTGCCTGAAAATAGCAAGCTCTCCTGCCTCAGGGTCTTTGCTCATGCTTCCCCCGAAACCAACCCCCCTCCCCCCTGCAACGACACACACACCTGGAACATTCTCTCCTCTTTCTGCATTTCTGGCTTCTCTGACAGGTTTCAGTTTCAACATAAGCTCAGAGAGGGCCTCCTGTCTGTTCACTCATTCATTCAGCAAATATTTACGTACTGACACTGGCAAGCCTCCTCGAGGCACTGAGAATAAATACAGCAATGAAAAAACTAGATAGGCCCTGCCTTCATGGGGTTCAGAGTCTAGCCAGGAGGGAGACAATAAATAAGGCAGTAAGTGCTAAGGTAAGAGCATAGAATGGGAACAGGAAGTGCTCAGGATGTCATTTTTTCATGGAGAAGGAAGTATCTGCGGAAACTGCAGGAAGTGAAGGATCTCTGAGGGAGGAGGTTCCAGACAGGGAACAGCCAGTGCAAAGGCCCTGAGGTAGAATTGTGCCTGGTGTGGGTGAGGCTGAGCCAGGAAGCCAGTGTGATGGGAGAGGAGTGAGTGAGGGGGACAGGAGATGGGCTCAAAGGTATGTTTGGGGGTGGGAAGATAATAGGGCCTCTTGGACTTTGAACTTGAGGGCTATGGGAGCCCACAATGTTTTGAACAGAGGCAGAGCATGATCTGATGTATTAGGGGTCACAGCGTCATTTCCGGCTGCACAATGGGTGGTGATTGTGGAGGGCAGCTACAGGAAGAGCAGTGAAGAGGCCACTGCACTAACCGAGCCGGATCGCCGGTGACTCATGAGGATCAGCTACCCTGGAAGCTGTTTGGTAAAGGCAGAGGCCACGGGCTCATCCCTGAATACCCACCACAGGGGACAGAGGCCTTCTATCAATACTTGTTACATGATTTTATAGCTCCCTTGCCTTGAGCCTTTAAGGTTTTGATCCCTGTGCTGGACATTTAACAATCTTACAAATTCCTCAGGACCACTGTGTTGGATAAGTTTTAAAATCCCTGTTGTATCGCTGAGGAGAGTGAGGCTCACAGGGCCTGCTTCTGACCATAGTAAATAGCAGAAAGAAGGTTTGAGCCATCTGCCTGACCTAGAGAGTTTGGATGGGGCAGAGACAGCCTGTGTAGCATTTTGTCTTTGCCTCTGCACCTGCCCAGGTGAACCGTGCTCAGCACGCATGCGCCCACGCGCATTTAACGCACCTGTCGCGGCTCCTCCACTCCAGCAGGAAGAGGCGGGTGCTCGGCTTGACCCTTGACGCCAGCCCGAAGGATGCTGGTGAGATACAGGAGCCAGGTTCCCGCCTCTCGGCTTGGGCCTCTCTCCAGGCTCTTGACCCCAGCCCCTCTCCCTTGCAGAGTCCAAACGCCTGCCTCGACCCAGAGCCTCAGAGCACCTCAATTCCTGACGGCGTCCTGGCGGGCAGGAGCGTCTCCCCAGGACGCCTGGAGAGGCCCCTGGGGCCTTGCGCGCCGCCGGGGCTGGAGGAGGCTCTGAGTGCGCTGGGGCTGGAGGGAGAACGTGAGTACGCCAGGGACATCTTCGCCGAAGTCATGGTGAGTGGGGTTGGGGTGGGGTGGGGGGACACCCGTGGGCCAGCGGGCTTTGGGCAACTCTAACGCCTCCCACATCGCTGGAGGGCAGCAGAGGCGGACGTTCGGGTTGGAGGAAGCCAAAGCTGACTCTCTCACCCAACACACTCAACAAGTCTTTCCTAACTCCCACCTCACCAGCCTCTCACGTCACTTCCCGCTGACTTCGCAGCCTTTACACTGCTGCCGCCCACCACTTGGCCTTCCTCTCGTGCAGTGTACCTGTGTGGCATGCCCTTCCCAGCCTCCCCAGCTGTCTGCAGCCCTTCCCTTGGTACTGCATAGTCTCTCACGTTGGAGAAGGCAATGGCACCCCACTTCAGTGCTCTTGCCTGGAAAACCCCATGGGCAGAGGAGCCTAGTAGGCTGCAGTCCATGAGGTCGCTACGAGTTGGACACTACTGAGCAACTTCACTTTTTTCACTTTCATGCATTGGAGGAGGAAATGGCAACCCACTCCAATGTTCTTGCCTGGAGAATCCCAGGGATGGGGGAGCCTGGAGGGCTGCCGTCTTGGGGTTGCACAGAGTCGGACACGACTGAAGCGACTTAGCAGCAGCAGTCTCTCACACTGACCCACTTATCAATTATTTGCTGAGTCATTAGCAAATGTTTCTGAGCATGTTCTGGGTACTGGGGATGCCGCGATGGACACCACGAGACAGTCTGCCTCAATGAGCAGAGACAAATAAGCAAATGTAGGCAATAATTTCAGAAGGGCCACAAAAACCAAAACACAGACTATGGTTGTCCACAGATACTGTCTGAGACAGGCATTGCCAGAAGAAATACTGAAGGGATGCGTTTATTTCACATCTTGTGAGCATCTCTCCCATGCCAGGGTCTCTGTTAGGAACCAAGATACAGCTGTGATCTGGACAGAAATCCCTGCCCTGCTGACAGTCTAGTGGGGCAAAAAGGCAAGACTTTGAAGTAAACACCAGATATCTCCAGGCTGAAAATACCATGAGGAAAATAAAGCAATGAGATAGAGATGATAGGGTGCACGGAAAAGTATAGAAAAAGTTGAGGAAATTTTAGCTGAGACTGGAAGGACTAAGAGTCAGAAACGCAAGGAGTGGGGAATGACCATTTCAGCTGGCACATAGATGCCGAGGGCCTGAGGTAGGAACGAGGTTGTTATAGTCCAGGACCAAAAGAAGTGCAGGTTTTGGCAGCAGAGAGGGGATAGGTGATGCTGGAGCAGGGCCGGAGTCTGACGGCAATTAGGATTTTCTCTTAAGGGTACTGAAAGCCACGGAAGGGGTTGTAAGCTGGGGAGTTCCTTGGTCAGATTTATACTTTAGAAAGACCCTCTGGGTGCTCTGAGGAGGATGGGTTGAGGGTTGGTGACTAAGACTGGAGTCTGGGAACCCAGGATAAGATGCTCAGTAACGAAGTCCTGTGGCCTTGGGGCTAAATGGGAGAGCTGGAAAGTGAGGCGTCCAGAACAAAGTCCAGGATTCTAGATGGGGACACCCAAGAGGAGCGTATTTGGAAGAGATGTTGGAGGCCAGTTTGTATGTGGCACTCGTGACGTCAAACTGATGCGAGGAGACTGAGGCACCCAGGGCTGGACTCCGGGAGGGAAGCCAGGCACAGGTGTGGAGACTGAAGCCGTCCTTGCCCGACCGCAGGTGTGCCGCGTGCTGCCTCGGAGGGCCCTGCCCCGCACCGTGACCCCAGAGATGCGCGCGCTAGTGGTGGACTGGCTGGTTCAGGTGCACGTACGTAACTGGGAGGGGCCAAGGAGGGGCCTGCGTAGCAGTCTTGAACCTTGGTGCTCACTCGCGCCCCTCCCCAGGAGTACCTGGGTCTGGCGGGGGACACGCTCTACCTGGCCGTGCACCTGCTTGATTCCTACTTGCGCGCGAGCCGAGTGCGCCTACACCGCCTGCAGCTGCTGGGCATGGCCTGCCTGTTCTTGGCGTGCAAAGTGGAAGAGTGCGTGCTTCCCGAGGTACTTCCGGGGCGGGGCTTGGGAGGGTGGAGCCATTCCTCCCCGCCTCACAGATTAAATGTCTAGCGTGTGCCAAGCAAGCACTTTACCTAGTCTTGGAATGCCAGCATGTCTCTATGTGGTAGAGGCTACCAATGTGTCCTTTTAACAGAAGAAGAGACTGAGGCCCAGAGAGAGGAAGACATTTGCCAGAAGACAAGCACTGGGGACTTGGACTCAGTCTTGAGTAGTTATAGTCGCTATAGTCCTTCTTGAGTATAGTTAACGTGCATGAACGCAGTGCCTTACCAGGACTGCCTGGTGAAGTAGGAAGTCATATCTCCGTTTTATGTGAAGACACTGAATCTCAGAGAGCTTCATTGGATGTCCATGTCAGACAGTGAGTAAACGGTAGGGTTTGAGGTCAGGAACTATCTGGCTGTGAAGCCTCTGCTTTCCGTGACTTCCAGACAGCAAATCAATGGCCCCATTTTACAGACCAGGAAACTGAGGCCCAGAAAGGGGATTGAAACGATCCCAGGCACTCAAGTCCAGGGAGTAACGAGCTAGGGTCGAAGATTTCCCCACCTCTTTTCCCCCAATTCCCAGCCCTCCTCCCTCTGTCTCCTGGGCGCTGGCTCCTTCTCGCGGGCCGAGCTTCTGCGCGCGGAGCGCCGCATCTTGAGCCGCTTGGATTTCCGGCTGCACCACCCGGGCCCGCTACTTTGCCTCTGGTTGCTTGCTGCTCTGGCCCGGAGCGGCCCCCAGGTGCAAGGGGCAGGAGCGCGGCGCGGCCTCTTGGGTCGGGGAATGGCTTGTGCGGGCGGGCGTGGCCTCGCGGGTAGGGCTGTGGCCTGTGCGGGCGTGGCGCGGCCTCTCGAGTAGGGGCGTGCCCTGACACGCTACCCGCGGAAACGGCAGGTGTTGCTTCTCGCCACTTACTTCTTGGAGCTGTCTCTGCTAGAGGCCGAAGCCGCAGGGTGGGAGCCGGGTCGCCGTGCAGCTGCGGCGCTGAGCCTGGCTCACCGAGTGCTCGAGGGAGCAGGTTCCGGGCCTGAGCCGGCGCTGTACAGGTATGGCCGCTGTGAAGGGTCTCTGTGGCTGCAGGGCCTACCTTTGTCGCCGTCTTTACCGTCTCAGAGAATATGAGTCAATTATGTGGGGGCGGGGTAGACTTGTTTCCGGAGTGCGAGAGAGAATGGGGTGAGTGCCTAGTCTGGGTGGGGTCCCATTTGCTTTTCTCTGGAGGTGTCTCAGAGAATGGGGTGTTTGCACAGATTTGGGGACCCTTAACTTTGTCCTAGGGTGAAAAATAGGATTTCCTCAGGCCCAGAAGATGCTCTAACTGCATTCCAGAGTTGAGAATGAGGGGTCTGCAAACCTCGCGTTCCCCAACTCTCCTCCTGGCCGCGAATGCGACGACCCTTTAGCTGCTCGAACCCCCTCATCTTGTTAACTGTGCCACCGCGGGGCAGAGTGATCATCTTTTCCTCCAGTCCGTGCCCCTAGGGTAGAGCTGGATGTCTGTCTGTCCACCCTCAGCCCTACTCCTTCCCTCTCCGCGGGTGCTGACTGGCCCATAGCCGCGCCCTGAGGGCAGAACAGAGGGTCCGCCCCTCGGCACCCCTCCAGTCGCTCTGGAGGATGGGTGGCGTGTCTGACCCCGAGAGAGCCCCTGAGCAGCCCTGGGGACCCAAGTCAGCTTGTCTTCTCAGCCTCAAGCTCCGAGGACAGGTCGTGTCCTGTCCCCCGCTATTCTTGCCCCACCTCCGTTTCTCCTTCTCTCCGCCGCAGCCGAGCGGAGCTGGGCCCGCTCGAGCCGTGCATGGTCCGCGCTGCGCTCCGAGGCCCCGCGCCCGGCCGCGCCGCCGTCTTCCTCAAGTACGCGCGGCCCCAGCGCCAGGGCACCAGCCTCGCCGCCGCCTGCCTGCTCCGCCACTCCCCACCGGGGCCTCCCTGAGCCCGGAGACCCCAGCAAAAAAGACTCTCCTTGTGCGTCGGTTTCCCACTTCAATAAAAAAGTTTTTATTCCGAGCGCTCTCTATCCTCAGTGGTCAAATTCTGGCCCTTCTCTAATTTTTGATTGGTCACTTCCGGGCCTCCCACTCACCTGATTGGATGTTCTCACGCTGGAGACGAGATGAGAATTCTGGATTACGCCGCCAGGGGGCACTGGCGGGCTTCCACAAGCGCCGCTGAGCTGGGGAAAAACTCGGGTCTCAAACGCAAATACTTGGGGAAATTAGAGAGGCTAAGGGGAAAATAGCAACGCGGGCTAATGAACCTTGGTCTCCCGGTTGGGGAGAAACTAGGAAGGACAACTGTGAGGAACTGAGAATGCCTTTCCTAGTCGTGAAGAATGTCACCTTCATGGTGCCAGGTTTTCAGATTTCGTTCGTAAGGGAAGTTGAAAATCTGCGATTCCATAAATATCTCTGCTTTTATATGTTGGCAACTAATTCAGTATTTTTAACGGTTGCATAAATCCAACACATCACATATACTGGCCTGCGAGGGTCATCAGTTTGTGATCGTATGGGCCTTGGATAGCAAGAGTTTGTTAAATGCGGTCTGGTTTATTTAACATCTGAAGTGCCACAGTGTCAGTGGGTATAATTATAGTACCGACCTCATGGTGGTGTGATGAGGACGTGAGTTAACATAAACGTGAAGCTTTAGGACCGTGCCTGACACCTCATAGGTACTGTGGAAGTGCTAGCACTGCATCTTAGCAGAACTGTGAGCTAGTACCGTTGTCCCCTCTTTCTACTGAGCCTGTAGTACTCAGACATTAGTAGGTTTGCTCAGAAAATAGTTGTTATGAATCAGTGGGTTTCCACATTTTCAATTAAAAACACGTCTGAGGTGCAGAAAGGTGACTGATGCTGTTCTGGAATATAGTCTCGGGAATGTTAGACTCTTAACTAAGCCTAGGTTTGGAGGTGCTGAGAGGAAGTTTTCACCACTAGGGTGTCCACGTTTGGAGGATCAGGGAGCGACTCAGACAATAAAATATAGCAATGCAGTTGGAATGAGAGGTGTCATGTTCAGGTGTGGGTCTGTTGGGTGGGAACTGCCGTGGGAGGGGGAGGGAACAGTGGAAATGCAGGGTTGATGCTTGGGAATGAAACCCAGGCTAGGGGTCTTGGTGGGGGTGGTAATGGTGCTATACATAGTTACTCATTCACTCATTCATTCCACAACTATTCATGAATGTGCCAGGAGTTCCATGGTGCTCCAGTGGTTAAGAATCCACCTTACATTGCAGGCAATGCCAAGTCGACCCCTGGTCGGGGAACTAAGATCCCTCATGCCTAAAAGCAACTATACCCACACACTGGAACTAGAGAGTCCATGCACCGTAAGGAAACATCCTGCATGCTGCAACTAAGACCCAATGGAGCCAAATAAAATAAGTGAAACTAGTTTACGTGGACGATGACTCTGAGTCAGGCACTTACAATCATATATCTCACAGTCTCAAGAATGATAAGGAACACTGGCTGCTATTTGGTCATTACTGTACCACATGCTTTACCTACATAACACGATTCAGCTCCTGCAGCTGCTTGGGAGGTAAGCTCACTTGCTACCCCCATGTTACAAGGAAGGTGGAGGAAGACCGAGGAGCTCACTCAAGGTCTCAGCACTAAGCGGCTAAGGAGTGTTGCAGGACAATCATTCGCTCTTTTTCTCTTGAAAATCTCTCGTGTGTTTCTTGCTCTGTGCATTTTTTTATTACTGTGACCCTCATGCTGCGCTGTCACTTGACTGCTTTCTTGCTGTCTTGTTCTACCCAGACAGTGAGCTAGCTGAGGGAAAGAAGCAGACCTCTCTGTTCATCGAGTTCTCCCCTCCTTCGGGAAGTCTTCACTCACCATCTCAGCCCACGCCGGGTGTGCCTCCTGTGGATCCGCAGAGCTTGTTGTGTTTCCCCCATTGCAGCCCTGGCCCCTCTGCCTCTACCTCCCAGGTTAGCCCACTCTGGGCTGCCACTGTCTGATCACCGGTCTGTCTCCCCACTTGCCAAGGAACCCAGTGAGGGTAGACTCTGAGGTGCTCTCAGTCCCTCCTATGTCCCAGCATCACCCAGTCCCAGAATTGGGCACAGAAAGATATCAGTCAATATTTGTTTGTTGCATAGATAAACGAGTGTGTTCCACATTTGCTATCATAGCCCTGTGTCACGGATGAGGATACAGAATCACAGGTAATTTGGGTGATTTGTCCAAGTCAACAACTAGTGAGAAAATAAGTAGGAATTTGGGCAGCTTGAATCCATGGCCTGTGTTCTTATCCAACTATGCCAGATGCCTACCGGTCTGAAAACCAGCTTTCCATGAGGTTATCTTCCTGCTCTTTCCCCCAGACTTGTTCCTTCCTCCTAGAAAGGTTCGGGAGCTCTGGGCATAGGGGAGGAGAGCAAGCAGCAGGGTGGGGAAGGTAAGAGGAGTGGGAAGAAGGGTTTTGAAGAGAGTGGGGTTTTGAGGGGTTTCTCTAGACCCATAGGGGGCAGCCGGAGTCGGCTGTCGGAGGTGCGGGGGCGGAGAAAGGGTGGGGACCAGCCCCGCGGGGGGCGATGCGGTAGCTGCAGCGGCGGCCGCAGGAGTTTCCCACAATGCAGCGCGGCGCGCTGTCCCCGGTGCTGATGCTCAGCGCTGCCCCGGAGCCTCCGCCGCGCCCGCCTCCCGCCCTTTCCCCGCCGGGCCCCAGCCCCCGCCATGGATCGGCCCGGTCCAGTCCTACCCCAGAAGCGTCGGGAGCCCTGGGTGCGGCGCTCGACAGCAGCCTGCGGGCCGCCGTGGCGTTTAAGGCGGAGGGTCAGCGCTGCTACCGGGAGAAGAAGTTCCGGGAAGCCATCGGCAAGTATCATCGAGCGCTACTGCAGCTGAAGGCGGCGCAGGGAGCCCGCCCTGGAGGCCTGCCCGCCCCCACCCCCGGGCCAGCCACCAGCCCCGGGCCAGCCCGCCTCAGCGAGGAGCAGCGGCGCCTGGTGGAGAACACAGAGGTGGAATGTTACGACTCTCTCACGGGTACGGCCGTCGGGGAGCGCAGAGGGTGCCTATGTGAGAGGGGCGGGACGTGAGAGGTACTCCTCAAGCCTTGGGGTTGGGGCTGGAGGCTTGAAGGCGTTAGGGCTGGGGTCTGTAAGGTGGGGGAAGAACTAAAAACTTGATTAGGGAGAGGTGTTGGGAGTCTAGGGATGGAAGGAGCTGGGATGCAGGAAATGGGCTTTGGGCTGCCACCTGCGAATCTCAGGTGAGAAAAACTTACCCTGGAGGAGTCATTCAAGGGCCCATCCCTCACCATCTCTGATATCGCCCTTAGTACTCTCCCTAACAGACACCTCTCAGCTAAGGAAGCTCCGAGAGCCCCGCTATGTGTTTTTCGCGCCCTCTAGCGGCGGCGCAGATTGATTCTGTCTTGATTGGTCAGAAGCTTGGCGTTTCCTGGTGGCCGGAGCAAGCCTGTAGGCTAGGCTCCGCCGTCTGAAACGGAAGGGATTGATTCTCTGGAGCCTGAAGGCCAGGCTCCTCGCGATCAGCCGAGGCCTGTGTCGACAGGCTGTGAGAGTACCGGTTACGGTGCTCCCGCAGCCTGCCTCCTGCAGTCGGAGCTGGTGAACTATGAGCGGGTGCGAGAGTACTGCCTCAAGGTGCTGGAGAAGCAGCAGGGCAACTTCAAGGCTACCTACCGCGCCGGCATTGCCTTCTACCACCTGGGCGACTATGCACGCGCCTTGCGCTACCTGCAGGAGGCCCGCAGCCGGGAGCCCACAGGTGGGTGGGAGCGGGTGGGAGCAAGTGAGGGTGGGAGAGAGGAGGAAACAAGGGAAGGAGCATGAGGGCAGAGCGGCTTCAGCGAGTGCTGTGCCCCCTACCCCACGCCCACTCTTTACCCATCTACTCCTCACACACACACTCATCCACTCACCTGCCAGTGATTCGTGTCCACTCACCTGTCGTTCCTGGCATTCCCCCGACCACCTCTCAGCTCTTTGACCATTAACCCACCCTGATACCTTCTGTTCACCTATTTAGTCACTTTCCTGGCCACTCACAACCTCCGCCCCCGGCCCCTCCACCGCGTGCCTCCATCTCCATTTACCTATCCCCCCTCAAACCCATTCACCTACTCACTAACCCATTCACACACTCACCTATTCATTCACCTTTCCTGGCAATGCCAGAAAATTAGCAGGGGGAGGGGTTGGCAGACATGGAGGCTTGTTCCTTGCCCGGTGGGAAGATCATAGGGTGTGTGTGTGGGTGGAGGAGGCAGAAGACTCAGTTCTGTATTAATAACCAGTGAAGTAGGAGCACAACAGGTGCATGGCCCAGGGTGTGAGGAGAGTTTTCCTCTAAGGGCTTTGGAGAGAACACACTTCCTCCAGTGTTGCTGGAGGGTGAGAAGTGCGACAGGAGTCTCTGAGCGCAGGCGTGCCTGGCTGAAGGCATGGCAGATACGAAAGTATGGAGGTGTGACACGTCCTGCTCTGCCTGCTTGGCTGGGCTTTGTGAGAAGGGCTCTGGCGACACAGGCTGTGTGGGGGAGCCAGTGGAGGATGGGGACCATGACGTATGAGTCAAGGTGGTGCGGATGTTACCTGCTGCCCCAGGACACACAGATAATGCCTTGCCCGCCTCTCCTGCAGACACCAACGTCCTGCGCTACATCCAGCTGACTCAGCTCAAGATGAACCGCTGCAGCCTCCAGCAGGAAGACAGTGGGGCCGGGCCTGGGACTCGGGACGTCGTTGGCTGAGGCCAACCTGGGGGAGTGTCCCTACTCCCCCCTCCCCCATCCCACCTCACCTCACCGTGTAACTTCCCCTGACTCATTCATACCGAGTTCTCTGGTAAAGCACTCATCACTGGTGACCATAACTTCTTTGTGTGGTATTCTTGTGGGGACAAGGGCCCAGGCTACACCCCCTGGACTCAGAAATCCAGAGAGGCCCGGGACGGAGCATGGGGGGTGCTGGGCCACTGGGGATGATCTAGGACCTGGGCCAGGGAAAGACACACAGCCAAATGCGGTAGGGGGCAGGGGTTACCTTTAATGCTGCATTTTGTGCCGAATCCCCTATGATGCCCTGTCCCTGAGTACCCCTGCCCACCCTCCCCCCTACAGCAGGGCAGGCACAGGGCCCCACCCCTGGGGTACAAAGGAATAAATTAAGTGCCCTCCCTCCCCCCTTCCCCAATAAATAGTGAGTATCCTGCCCAGGGCCTCCCCTGCCGCGTGGCACGGTGGGCTGGGGCGGGGCCTGGGGCGCTACATTCAGGGCCGCCCAGGCAGGCGGCTGCGGGTAGGCCTCAGCGGGAGCCGTGGGCCCCGCACAGGGGCACTGTGCTGTCCTGGCTTTGCCCCTCCATGTCCATGTCGAGCAGTGTGGGCTGCATGCTGGGGAGCCTCGGGCTCTCCGGAGTGTCTGGCCTGCTGGGAGGCGAGATGCTGAGAGTCTGGCCGAAGGAGACCAGTTTCCAGGGGTCCAGGCGGGGACGGCTGGCGGCTGGCCGGGGCCTTGGGGCGAAGGTCAGGGTGGTGGGGCGACCCGGAAACTCAGGGGGCCGACGGCGGGTGGGGAACAGGGCCTGGGGGTCGGGCAGGCGGGGGAAGTCCAGGGGATCTCGAGGGCCTGGTAAGAGAGGATCGGAGGAGATGAGTGGGGTGGGCCAGAGGGTGGTGTTTAAAAGGCAGGAGCATTTACATGAAGATTGGAATTGGACTTCTCTTCACAAAAAAATCTGATTTTGTTGGGCCCGCTGTCCAACCGGGTTTGGACCTTTACCTTGCCACCCCCACCCGCCCCCACTCGGAACTGCTCACTCGTCTGGGTGCGACTCTGGGCAGCCCTTTATCTCTCAGAGCCCGTCTCCTTGCTAGTACTCCCTCCTGCCTCTCCAACCCTGGGCAGGCTCACCAAGACCCAGAGACACCTTAGGCATGTTGCTGTCTGTGAATGGGGATTTCAGCGCCTCGCCACACAGGCCAGGATTAAACACAGTAATGGAAGAACAAGCAGCGCAGTGCCTTAGTTCCTTTCTGTTCTAATCATCTTTGTCCTGTTGATAAACTATAGGGCGCGGGTACCTAACAGGTGTTAGCGCTAGTAATCGTTCCCATTAGTGTCGCCTGCCTGGCCCCTGTGGGCATTAGAGTTGCCACCCCTGCTTCCTCCTGCGTCTCAGTTACCCAGGGATCCACAAAGCCTCTTGAAGCAGTGGGGACCATGGGGACACTGACTCTCCTCACGCTAAGCAAGAGGACTCCGCGTCCAGCGGGTCCCTGCTGGGCTGGGACATAGAGCTTTGGCGGGGGCAAGGGCGATGTGCCCTTTTCTGAGCGCGTGGAGCCTCACTCACCAGGGCCGGGGCCCGTGGGCTCCGGCGCCCCCCGCTGGCCCAGCGCCCCATCCGACGGCGTCCGCCGGTGCCCGCGGCTCACAGAGCGCGCAGCCGTGACGTGGGTGGGCGTGAGCGACTGCCGGGGGTCCTTCTTGAAGCTCTCCAGCTCCAGGTCCACCAGGGGGTTGGTGCTGGGCTGGGGCGGGGGTGGGGAGGGTGGCGGGGAGGGCGCGGCCGGCGCAGCCTCGTCGCTGTCGGAGCGCAGCAGCGAACGCGTGGAGTTGCAGTCGGACACCGACGACAGTGACACAAGGGTGGCGGAGGGCGCCAGGCCCGGGCCGGGGGCCGCGTCGTCGCGGCGGGCGGGAGAGCGCCCGGTCGGGCTCAGGCCCCGCGGGAAGCGGCCGCCGCGGGGGAAGAAAAGGCCGTCGAGCCAGCGCCGCTGCTCCTCGCCTTCCGCCGCGCGCGCCTCGGCCACGTCGGCGCCCAGGCCCACGGCGCCCAGCAGCGTGGCGCAGCCCAGCAGCGCGAGCTCGCAGCGCCGCCGGGAGCCGTGCCCGAGCCGCGCGGGCGGCGCGGGCGGACTTGGCTCCCATGGCGCCTGCGCCCCCGGCGAGGGCTGGGCGGGCAGCGGCACCGTGAGGTAGGACGGGGTGGTGTAGGGGGACGGGGGCACGCTGTTGCCTTCGTCTGCCTCCGCAAACTCCTCTGCAACCGGAGAGGGCCGTCACTGGCCTCTGACTCACTTAACTCTGGGCCCGGGGCCCTTCGGCCCATCCCCCCACCCCGGGACTTGGGGGCAAGGGGTTGCCCCCAGTGACCCCACCAAGATCAGCAAGTCCCACTAAGCGTGGTTCTTGAGCATTTCTCCCCCCAACCCCCCTCCCCTTGGGAATGACCCCCACCACCCAGGGACCAGCTATCTACCATTCCAGGAATTCGTCCTACCCTCTGGCCAGTGAAATCCGGCTCCCTCCGTGCAACCCTGGGGAATGGTCACCCCTTGGTCTTGGATTATGTTCCCCTTTGCCAGGGAATGTCCCTCTCCCTCCCTTTTAAAGGCACCCTCACCCTCTTACCCATTTCATTGAGGCTGGCAAAGCCTGGGGCGATGGGTGTGTGTTTGGGGGATTTGCCCAGGTTGGGGGCACTTGATGACCACTGTTTGCTTCCTTCTCCCAGGGCTTTCAGCCTGCAGGGGGCACCAAAGATTAGGGGGGGGACAGTCATAGGCCTCCTGGCTGCCAAGGGCCTAGGAGAGAGGCACAGGGCGGGGGGCGGGGGGTTGCTCCATGCGGCCAGTACCTCTCCTCTCCACCAGCCCGTTCCTTCTGCAGCGTGGAGCTGGGCCCCCAGGTCCGGCCCTTCTTCTTGCCCCCGACCAGCTCTTCCTTCTTCGGGGGGGCGCTGCTGCGGCCCCAGGTCCCACCGCCACCGCTGCTGCTGCAGCTGCTGCTACAGCCACCACCATCCACGGGGGTCACTGGCCCAGAGAAGCCACTTGGTCACTGGGCCTCAACCTGTCCCAGTCGGTCTCCAGCCTTACTCTCCCCACCTCGGTCCCACTCTCCACCTGGAGGCCCAAGGGAGCTGGGGTTCTGCCTCCAATCATGACCCTTCCCTGCTAGCCATCCTCACACAGCTCCCCCCAGCTGTCGGGATGATGTCCTGGCTTCCTCGGTGTCGTCACCTGTCACCCCTCACCGGCTAACTCTTCAGCCATCCCTTAATTCCCAAATGTTCACTAGCACCGTCTACGTGCCAAGCCCTGTGGGAGATGCTGAGAAGAGCAGTGGTATGAGCAGACCAGACACCCCGCCCTGGCCCTGGAAGAGTTTACATTTTAGGGGCCGAGGACAGATGATCAACAGGAGTCACCCTAGGTTGCCACCTGAGTCGGGGGCTAGAAGGTGGTCAGCAGTGTGGGGCATGGAAAGCTGGTAGGGGGCTTGGGGAGTTAGGGATGGTCCGGTGTGTGAGAAGGAGAGATCTGAGCAGAGACTTGAAGGAGGTGAGGGAGTCAGGGGGACACAAGGCAGAGGGAGGAGCAGATGCCAAGTCCCTGTGGAGTGTTCTGGAACAGCCTGTCCCCTGCAGAGTCGACTGCTCTCTCTCCTCTGTTCCCATCACACGTTGAACATCCTGACCACCATGGTTCGGTCATTATTTGTCTCTGTGTCTGCCCAGGAGAATGACCTCTGGGTACAAAGCAGGTGCCCAAACAGCAGTGTGTGTCAGGGGTGGTGTGTGGGGCGAGGCCAGGGGTGACTGATGGAGCAGAATGGAGTGGGGAAGCTGACCGGGAATCCTTCACCTCCTCAGTGAACCCTGTACCTCTGCCATGCAGCTGACAGGCCACCTGCCCCATTCAAGGTCCCTACCCTGGCCCAGCACCCTCGTCTCACCTGACTCCCATCTTGACTCCTGCCCGCCTACAATCCCTACTCCTCACGGCAGTCAGAGGGAAAAGGTCAAGTTTCCTCCAGCCCTCCAGAGGCTCCCCCTCAGATTTTAGATAAAATCCAGATTCCTTATCCCCGCTCTTAAGGCCCAGGGCAATCCTCTCCTGCTGAACCCTTGACCATAAACTCACTGCTCTCCCTCCCATTCTTGCTACTTCATCCAAGTTGGCGTTCCCAGCTCATAATCAGCATACTTGTTCCTGCCTCTGGGCTTCCGCCTTTGCTGTTCCCTCTGCCAGGGACACTGTTCCTTCAGATCTCTGCATATGTTACTCCTCCTGACCATGCCGGTCCCTACTTAAACCTCAGCTTCTCTGACAGGCTTTCTTTGTGATTTAAAAATAGCAGCTCTTCTGTTTTAGTCCCTCCCCTGGCTTCCTTGAGGGTGCGTATCACTACAGGAAATTATCCTGTTCACCGGTCTGTTTACTTGTTGTCCGTTTCCCCCAGTGAGAACGAGGGAGGGGGGTCCTACCCGCCTGCCACCCTGATGTTGCTCTGGCTTGGTGCCAGGTATGTGCTCAGGGAAATCTGTTCACTGACTGGTCAAGGCCTTGGGAGATACTCACGGCGAATGGCCCTCAGCCGGGGAATGATGCTGGGGCTTGCGGGTGGGCTGGCCCCATCTGAGCCTTTCCGCTTGTCCAGGGTTGGAGAGGCCTGGACTGTGATCTTGTGTTCAAAGCCTGCAAAAAGAAAGAGACTTTCCTAAGCACAGGGTTCCATGAGGAGCCAGAGAGAAGTTCCCTTTGAAGGAAGATAGAAGGAATGCCACCATTTCACATTCCTTAATGGGGTGGTTCTCAAAGTGTGTTCCCAGACCAGCAGCATCGGTGTCAAGTGGAAACCTCTTGGAAATGCAGATTCTTGCTGCCCTCCCTGAATCAGGAACTGCGGGGGTGAGGTGCAGCAATCCAACTGCTGTGTAACAGTACCCAAGTTACCTCTGCTGCTCACTCAGGTTTGAGAGCCGCTGCCCCGAGGATCTAGGCTTGAGTGTCCAATATGGCAGCCATTAGCCACACATGGAAAAGCGCTTGAAATGTGGCTTGTGCAACCAAGGAACTGGAGAGTGTTACCTTTAGTTATTTAGTTGTAAGTAATTTAAATTTCCTTTTAAAAACAGATACTCAGTTCAGTCATTGGAAACATTTAAGTATGTTTGGAACAACTTTGGTATGTGAATCTGCTCTTTCAACTGTACATTTTATGAAACCTAAATATAGGTCAAGAAATTTTGAGGAAAATTTAGAGCCCAGATTGAGATGCACAAGAATATAAAATGAACTCAGGCATAAGAATGTCTGAGTGAAGTCGCTTCAGTCGTGTCTGACTCTGAGACCCCATGGACTGTAGCCTGCCAGGCTCCTCTGTTCATAGGGATTCTCCAGGCAAGAATACTGGAGTGGGTTGCCATGCCCTCCTCCAGGGGATCTTCCCAACCCAGGGATCGAACCTGAAACTCTTACATGTCCTGCACTGGCAGGCAAGTGAGTTCTTCATAACTAGTGCCACCTGGCTTCCCTGGTGGCTGAGCTGATGAAGAATCCGCCTGCAATGTGGGAGACCTGGGTTTGATCCCTGGGTTGGGAAGATCCCCTGGAGAAGGGAAAGGCTACCCACTGCAGTATTCTGGCCTGGAGAATTCTATGGACTGTATAGTCCATGGGGTCGCAAAGAGTTGGACACGACTGAGCAACTTTCACTTTCGGTGCCACCTGGGAAGCCTGTAAGATGCACGCTGGATTTCAAAGATTTAGTGTGGGAAAAAAGGTAAAATATCTTATTTTAAAATTTTCTTGTAATGACTACATGTGAATATTGGGCTAAACAAAATACACTATTAAAGTTAATTTCACCTGTTTTGCCCCACCTTTTTTCCATATGGCTACTAAAAAATGTAAAATGACACATGCAGCCTGCCTTATTTCTGTTGGCTGGTGTTATTCTAGGCACTGCTATAGGGCTTGTAACTCTTGTAAGAGAGAGAATATCAGCATGAAGTGCCTTCTGACATTACCTAGGAAGCAGTCTCCCCCCAAAAAAAATCAAACCTGAAATTAAAACTGATTAAGCCTTGAGATCCAACTCTTAGGTTGAGCCATGTGAAACTTCTGTTTCTGTAGGTCAAAAATGGCTGAACACCAGCAATTTCACATGGTTTAACCTAATACCAATTACTGGAAATTCAGGGGACAGAGGGACATGTTAAGAGATACCAGGGAGCTGCAAGCAGCAAAATCCAGACTATGGGAAATGCTCTGGGATAAATGAGGCAAGGAGGATAAAGAAGATTTTAAAAGATATTAAACAAATAGCTGGGAGACAAAACTATGAGGAAAAGTAAGGAATTGACGGCCCTGAAAGTCAAGGCAGGCGTTTACTCTTAGGGAATGGCAGGGGATTGTTTGGAGGGGGCGTGTGCAGGCATCTGGGGTGGCTGTAGGGTCTCTCTGCTCTCCTGGGAGATTCTATTAATGCATTAAGCTATATAGTTGTTTGGGGGTCATTTTCTGTAGTTGTGATATATTTAGTAATAATAATAAGGCTTGAAAAGTAAAGAAATAAAAGGAAGAGATGACCCCTGGGTTAGCGCTGCTCCCAGCGGCCTCTCGGGGCTGCTGAAGGGGCGTGGCCGGGTACCGGAGGGCAGGCTGATGTGGCTGCCGCCTTCCCGCAGCTTGAGCAGGCGGCTGCGCTTGAAGTTGCCCTTGCGTTTGCGGACCCGGGGCTTCTCCTGGCTCAGCTGGCACATGAGCAGGTGCAGCTCCCGCTCCACGATGTCCATCTCGCGCTCTGCCAGCTCCTGTTCGCGCCGCCGCAGCTGCTCCTCCTGGAAGCGCTGCTCCTGAGCCGCCCGCAACAGCTCCTCTTCGCGGCTCCGGAGCTCCTGGGGAGGAGATGGGCGGTTTGGGGGGAGGGCCGGAGCTACCCTGCCCCCCGGGGATGGTCCCAGGGCTGCTGGGCTTGGTTGATGTCCTGCACAGGCCATCCTGCTGTGGGGCAAATTGGGGGCACAATCTAACTTACTCTTCACTAACCAGGTTGGGGGCCAGGGTAGGAGGCTGTGTTGGCCCAAAGAAAGGGCTGGCTTTTCTTTCTTCCTTTTTTTCCCTCTCTTTTATTTTTAATTTTTGAAGTTTTCAATTTGGAAATTATCCACAAAAGCATCAGTGCATCCGACCCACTCACCATCCATCCAACTTCGACAGTTACTTTACAAATTTTTTTCACGCATCACCTTCCTGCTCCTCTCTCCCTCTCACTTTTGCTGTGGGGTTTTAAAGCCAATTTCTAGACCTCATGCAGTGTCACCTGTAAGTACTTCAGGGTAGGGTGCCTTTTTCTTATCAATCTGCCAACAGGAGGCTGTCTTTCCTTAACATGTGGAAAAGGCTAAGACCCCCGGGCTCAGGGGAAGGGACTCTGCCCCATCCATGGTATCAGAACTCGGGGATCTTGCTCCCTTCCTCCCACCTCAACCCTGCCTTCACCTTCTCCTTGGTCCGCAGGTCATCGAACATGTGCTGAATCTCCAGCTTCCAGTCTTCCTGCAGCGAGTGAAAAGACTCCAACGGCATCTGGAACAGGGCTGACTGTTCGATGACTTCAAGTTGCTTCAAGATGCTGCCAAAATCTGGCCGCCCGTGGGGGTCTGGGTCCCAGCATTCTGGGGTTGGGGCGGGGAGGACAGCAGTGGGAGTGGAGATGTCAGTGGCCATGCTCTGGGGCATCAGCCTGCTCAGTGGAGGCAGGACTTTAAGGGACTGTGGACAAATAGCTCCCATGGAGCCCGGGGGAAGGAATTCAAAGCCACGTTCTTGGCAGCGTTTCACTTGGTGAAACTCTGGGGAGAGAAACTCAGGGACCTGTTCCTTGACTGGTGGTAGGATCAAGGGTCAGGGAGGAATCCCAGGGCCAGTGAATCCTAATAGACTGCCCTCAAGCACTGTGGGCTTGCCTGGCCAGAACAAAGGTCTGGAGGCCATGGAGGTCTGGAGACTGATCATGGTCCCATGGTTCCAGCCCCTTCTCCCTCACTCCTGGGCCCAATGGAATGGATGGGTGTGAAGGGGTGGATGGGTGTCTGGGCCTGAGGGCTCCTTGCCACCCCAAGCTGAGCCTACCCTCTCCACGGGGCCCTGGCTCACCCTCCAGTAGGCGGGCAAAGGGCTCGGGGCATGTGGAGGGAATGGGCAGAGTCAGCTTGTTCATAGCCACGCCATATGCCACGGCCAAGGCGTCGATTTCACGGTAGGGGACCTCACCCGTCAGCAGCTCCCAGAGCAGTACCCCGAAGCTGCAGGTGGGGGAGAGGGAGGGGTGATGCCAGAGCCCACCCTCATCCTCACCCACACCCCAGCCCTGACTCCAGTCCCGTGGTGAGCCTCCCTCCCCCCAGCATCCAGCCCCAGCCAGTGAGGCCACAACTGGCTTTGACCTCCACAGCCTGATCTCAAACAGATGTGGTGGGGTTGGTCCTCTGGTGTCTTCTTTGCTCTGTCCCTTTTTCCTCTCCCCTGCCTGAAAACCTTCGGTGGGTTCCTTGTGCCCACTGGGCAAATCCACCCTGATCTTGCTGACCCTGCCGCTTCCCCCTCTAAACACTCGGCCCCTGTACCAACCCCGGCTGCATCTCGCAGCCATGCTAAATAGTTGAACAAATCCTGTTTTTCCTAATCTCTGGCCTTTGCACACATTGTTCCCTTGGCTGAGAACACCCTTCCCCTTTGCCTAACTGTCCTTTAAGTCACAACTCAGGTGCCCTCTCTAACCAGGAAGGCTTCCTTGATTCCACAGCCTCCACATCTGGGTCGGAGGCCCCTTCACTACATTTCCATTGAACCCTCTGCACTTACCTCTAAATACAAGTTAACACTATTTAACATTTACAGAACACTCACTCCAGGCCAGCATTAGAGTCCTGTAAGGCAGAAGGCACTCGGTATGACCCCTATTTTATCCAGTGAGTGGGTGCAGGCTCAGAGAGGTTAAGTTGTTTGCCTAAGGTCACACAGCTTGTAAGTGGTGGAGCCACACTGCGCTCAGGCCCACCTGAAGCCCACAGCAGCTGCCTTGGCGGCTACACATTCCAGAGCACGCGTCACTATTACTGTCACCTGCAAGTTCCTCTTCTCCAGTAAACCGTGCTCCTTCTGGCTCCTCATCGGTGTTTTACGTAATGCCTAACACGGAGTGGATCCCCATGCTCCCCCATATCCAGGCATGCGTTCATTCATCATACACTTATTAAACGTCTGCTGTGTGCTAGGCACTGTTCCGGGTACTGGAATAAGATAGACACAGCCCCTGCCCTCATACAGCTCACAGCCTCTCCTTTCTCAGTGACAGCTCTGGGAAATTTGAGCTGGAGGAATGCTGCCTGAAATAATTTTCCATCCTCCTTTGCATCAAAGTATGCCCATATGGCAAGGGTTCTGGCCAGTGGGATATGGAAGTGTGTAGTGCGCAACTCAGAGAAGGCAATGGCACCCCACTCCAGTACTCTTGCCTGGAAAATCTCATGGCCGGAGGAGCCTGGTAGACTGCAGTCCATGGGGTCTCGAAGAGTCGGACACGACTGAGCGACTTCACTTTGACTTTTCACTTTCATGCATTGGAGAAAGAAATGGCAACCCACTCGTGTTATTGCCTGGAGAATCCCAGGGATGGGGGAGCCTGGTGGGCTGCCGTCTATGGGGTCGCACAGAGTCAGACATGACTGAAGTGACTTAGCAGTAGCAGCAGTGTGCAACTAATTTCCAAAAAGTCTCCTTAAAGGGATGGGGTCCCCTTTCCTCTTTTCTCCTTCCTACTGGTTGGAATACAGACAATAAAAACTGGAGCCCAAGCAGCCATCCTGGACCATGAAGTAGCCTTGGGAATGGAGGCCATACAAGGTGGAGGAAGATAACAGTGGATTGTAAGTGCAGGTGGCCGGACCCCAACCGCTCTACCTCTTCTACATCTCTGGAAACCTGTGGGGATGTTTTGATTGCCCAATGTGAATGACACCCCCATTAAAAACCCTAAAATAGGACTCTGAATTCCTAATAGTATATCAGTCCTGGGCTTTTACATGAGAGCAAAAGCATCCATATTATTTTTATTTTGGGTTTTCTGCTCTTTGTCACTGAAATATGGCTTCTATAAATGTTTGGGATCATAAATGAATGCCTTATGTGAAGCAAGACTAAACTTCCCCCCAAGGGCTGCGCTGCTCTAGTTGAGACTTGCTGTCTGATCTGTCTGCCCCAGGACCATGACTTTGCTGCTTGCTCCATCTGGAGCCTCAGCTGGGGACTGACCTGGGTTTGGCTTCCTCCCAAGAGAAGGCTGAGTTTCTGCTGTCACCAGGTCCTGCAGGTGACAAACAGCCACCTCACTGGCCTCCTGCCCCCTCTCCTGTCCCCTGAAGTCCATCAGCCAAGGGAGCCTTTGTGATGCTCCATCAGATCATGTCATTCACAAATGCCTCCAATGGTTTTCCAATGCATTTGGAATAAACCTAGAGTCCGCTCCCTTCTCTGCGGAGCCCTTGGCTCTCTCTTTCCTCCGTCATTTCCCACGAATTTCCTCCCGGCCTGCTCTGCTCTAACTATGTGTCCTTTTCTGGAACAGGTCATGCCTGTTCTCACCTCAGTATTTCCTTTGTGGCAGCTGCTCCCCCTGCCTGGGAAGCTTCTTCCCCTAAACTCTGCATGACTGGCTCCTTCTCGTCATCCAGAACCAGGCTCGAGTGCCATTTCTCATAAAAACCTTCCCCAAAGTCATCACCAGACCGCAGGGTGTTTTTCAGTTAGCTTCTTAGCTCGTAATACTGTCTAATCCTTTATCTGGTGGGTTAACTTATTATTTATTAAAAATTATTTTACAATTTTCTTAACTTAAAAACAGCCTTTTCAGCTCCACATGTATGTATGTGAAAGTGAAGTGAGAGTTGCTCAGTCGTGTCTGACTCTTTGTGACCCTTTGGACTGCAGCCAGCCAGACTCCTCAGTCCATGGGATTCTTCAGGCAAGAATACTGGAATGGGTTGCCATGCCCTCCTCCAGGGGCTCTTCCCGACCCAGGGATTGAACCCATGTCTTCTGTGTCTCCTGCACTGCAAGGTATTCTTTTCCCACTGAACCATTACGGAAGCCTGTGTATGTATGTATTATTCCTGTGGGCAGGAACTGGGTCTGTTTTTATATGCTGCTGTATCCCCTGAGCCCAGGGCAGCTGGATGAATGAATGAATGAATGGTTACCTATAAAGGTCTCAGTTTCCTGTCTGAGGAGTGGGGGCCATGTCATGGATGGCGTTTTGAGGGTCTTTGGTGCTGACAGCTATCTTTATACCACTTCTGCTAGCAGAGCAGGCACCTGCTTTGGTGCTCATCTGCTGGTCTGACCTTGCTGGCGGCCCCTGGACCCAGATCCCAGATCCCAGCTCCCAGCAGCTGTGGCAGCCAGTCCCTCCCACTCTGCCCTTCTCCCCCTTCCTCCCTCCTCCACTCCCAGGAGGCCTCCCCTCCCCCTCCCCTACCCCACCGTCAGCACCTCCAGACGTCACTGCTTTTGGAGAAGAGGGAGAGACGGATAACCTCCGGGGCCATCCAGGCGTACGTCCCCGCAGCGCTCATTTTAGTGGTCTTGTGCCACTCGCGGGCGAGGCCAAAGTCCGTGATCTTGAGCACCGTGTCTGCGAGGTTGTGGTTCTCTATGGCCTCCAGGATGAGGACTGCAGGGTGGAAAGAAAGGGGGGGTCATCCTGGGTCTGCTTGGCTGCAGACCCGTGTCCTACCCCCACCTCACCTGGAATCTCCTGTTTGTTCTCTCCCTGTCACCGTGGGTCGCCCCCTTCTGCAGTAGCTCCTTCCCAGGTCAGAAGCCCATGAACCCTTTCCCCCGGGTCTAATCGCTGGGTCTAATCGCTGCCTTAGCCTCCCATCAAGGGCTGGGGGGCTTCTCCTGAGTTCACTGGCCACCCAAGTCTAACCTGGGCTCCCAGGAGCTCAGTGAAAGGTTGACAGCCATGACCTTGGTTCTCCTTGGTCTACGTCTCAGACTCCCAACCACCCCAGGAGTGGCAACTGCAGACGTGAGCAGGAGGGGATGGTTTTCCTTCCCCTTTTGTCACCTGCTGTGGGGCCTTCGTGGCCCCAGTTCTACTCTTTTATTCGTCACACTCTTTGCCATGTGACTTTGAAGTTCTTTCCACTACAGAGGCAGCATGTATCTCCCCATCCTTTACTTTGGGTTGGCTGTATGACTCAACTGGTCTGATAAAATGAGACAAAAGAGACAGAGTGCCAGTTCCAAGCCCCGGCCTCTCATATCTGCTTGCCCTCTTGCCCTTCTGCCATCACCACAACAACATGCCCTGGCTAGCCTGCTGGTCCAAGGAAGATGAGCCCCAGCTAAATCAGTTTACCTCCAGCAGGCCTGCAAATGTATGAGCAGTAACGAAGGACACTGAGTTTTAAGACACCAAGGTTGCCGGGTGTGTGTGGGGAGTGGTTTGTTACACAGCAGTATTATAACAAAATCTGACTGACTGATCTATCCCCCAAGCATATTGAATGGTTCCAACTTACTTGCTGCCTAACAACAGTAACAATCATGGCCAGTGTTTATCAGGAGCCTATTAAATGGCAGGTACAGGGCTAAACCCTTTAAACAAATTAACTAGCAAGCAACCCATTTTATTGACAAGCAAATTGAGGCTCTGGCATGTGACTCTACCTTCTAGAAGTCTTCCCTTCTCAAGTCACCAACTCCTGCTTGTGGTGTGACCCTGTGACACAGGGAACACTCCATGGTCTTACACTTTATTTCTCCCATGCTGGGCCTAATTCAATTCACTTACATATATATATACTATACACACACACACTATATATATATATATATATATATATAGTATAATATATAGTTAGTTAATATATATAATATATAGTATATTATAATTTATAATATACTATATTAATACAATATACTATAAATATATATTATATACTATATTAATATATAATATATAGTATAGCTTTATATATATATATATATATATATAGTATATATATAACATATGTATATGCTATACAGCCCATGGAATTGTCCAGGTCAGAATACTGGAGTGCGTAGCCATTTCTTTCTCCAGGGGATCTTCCCAACCCAGGGACTGAACCCAGGTTTCCCACATTGCAGGTGGATTCTTTACCAGCTGAGCCACAAGGGAAGCCCATGCTATATATATGTTATATATATATAACATAACATATGTAACATATATAACATATGTATATATAATTATGTTACCCCTGCTTAAGACCCTCTAATGGCTTCTACTATATTGAATAAAATATCCAAAGTCTTCACCATAGCCCCTCAAGATTGACGTGATCTGGCCCTTCTACTTTTACGACCTCATCTCCTTCTGCCTGACTCCTGCTCTTCCAGGCACCTTAGGACCTTTGCCCTACCCAGGTCTTCATAAAGAAGACCACAGGTCTCTGCTCAAATGTTGCCTTCCTGGACCATCTGATCTAAAGAGCTCCCTCTGCCCCATTCTTAATCTGCTTTATTTCCTTAGAGCCCTTGATACTCTGAAATTTTGTTATCTATCTATTTAAACATCAACCATCTATTTCTGCCCACTAGAATATAACTTCCATAAGTGAGTGTGTGGGGTAATCTTATCTTGTTCACTTCTGTAATCCCCAGAGCCCAGGACAGTGCCTACACTTAATTCTGCTTCAGAATTATTAGTTGAATGAACCAACGAATGAATGACATCAGATGAGGAGTTCCTCAGGGGAGGCTAAACGGGGGAAGCTGTGCTGTGGAGGCCCTGTTTCCTCTGTCTCACGCATGCGTCAGTCCCAGTGCCCAATCAGGAAGCCAGGCTAAGGGCCCTACTGACCCCTTGTCCAAGTGGAATTGGCTACAGAGAAATTTGGGGCCATGGGAGCATGTCCTTACACCCCACCTGCAGGCTGTGAATCAGCAGGGCAGCGGGGGGGAGGGACTGAGAAGGGACCCCAGGCTTCAAGAGGAGCGTGTTGGCAGTCCTGCCTCCATTTACCCAGAATTTCAGCATTAGAGCGTGAGCGTCAAAGAGGACGGGGGCCGTCTGTCTGTCTTGCTCAATTCCCTGGCCCTGGCGCAGGACTGGTCACACCCTGGGCACATGGTAGCTGTCTGTTGAGTGAATGCCAGACCTGGAAAGTGAGGAAGACCCCATCCCTCTACTCCAGGGGCTCACAGAAAAATAGTGAGGTGGAGTCAAACGTTTCAAGATGAAGAACTGACATGAATCAGAAACAGATGAGACGTGAGGGTTGAGGGCAAAGAGAAAACCCTCCCATATTATGTGAGGGCAGGGAACATGTTGGCCTCACTCACAATGGACCTCTCTTTCTTAGTATACGATCTGATCCAGTAAATACCAAACGGCAGAATAAACAAATCAATGCAGACAAGAAAGGAAGTGACATGGGGCAGAGGAAGGATGGGAGAGCCAGAAAGGTAGGATTTTTCTTTCCCTGCTGTGTCCTAACAGTCAGGACAGGGTCTGGTACCCAACAGGTGCTCAGGAAATATCCAGGAAATATCCAGGAAATGAATGAAACCCCTAGATGGTGAGTGCCATAAGGGAAGAAACCATGGCTGTTTTGGTCCCTGTTGGGCTTCAACGTAATAGCTACTCAGTTAATATTAACTGACATCATGAGAAGCTGGTTGATCTAGATGTAAGTTCTGGGGAACCTTGCCTTCCATCTGGCCCCAGTTCTCTGTCAACCAACCAATCAACTTTTGAGAGTCTTATGATAGGTCAGGCAGCCTGGAAGCTTTTACATAAGCCACATCCCTTTTCTTCCTCCTCCTCTTTCCCAGTTTGTCTTGGCTAGCTGGGACAGAGGCCCAGGAGGACACCAGGAAGTGGTTCTCAACTGAGGGCTATTTTGCCCTACAGAGGACATTTGGCAATGTCTGAAAACATTTTTGGTTCTCCTAACTGGGGGGTGGGGAATGCTAATGGCATCCAGTGGGTAGAGGCCAAGGATGCTACTCCATAACTTAGAGCACCCAGGTCAGCCCCTCTGCAACCCTCCAGTGCCAAATGTCCATAGCACTGAGGCTGAGAAACCCTGACTCTGGGCCAGGCTCTTTCTGCCTCTGCCTGGTGGACTATGGTAGCGCTGGACTGTAAGGGCCATGAGGGCAGGCCCTGTACCTGTCCTGTTCTCAGCAGGGAACACAGAGCCTGTCACAGTGTTCATGGATACATGTTTATAGAGCTACTGTGACTGTAGTCTTCAACCTTTCTGGGCTTCCTTTTCCTCCCTTAATGGGACAAGGACTGTCTCACCCAGCCCTGAAGGTATACTGCTGCCCCCTCTTGCCCCAGCCAAGATTTTCTGGTGTCCCCCTCCCGCCACCAAGGCTTGGCCTCACAAGGTTCAGTGGAAGCAAGTTTTTGGAGGAGGACACCACTTACTGTTGATGGACTTGAGGTCCCGGTGGATGATGGGCACAGGGGCATCATTGTGTAGGTAGTTCATGCCCCGGGCCACCTGCACAGCCCAGTTGACCAGCACGTGAGGGGGCACCCGGCGCCCTGCCAGCACCCTGCTCAGGGCGCCCCCTCTGGCATACTCCATCACCAGGCAGAGGTGTGGGGGGCTGAGGCAGGCGCCCCTGAGGGCAATGATGTTGGGGTGCTGTAGGGCTCCGAAGAGTCGGGCCTCCTGGCGCACCTGCTCTGCTGTCACTGCCGGGTCCCGTTCAGGGTCCAGCCGGGCGGCCTTGACCGCCACCTCCTCGCCTCGCCACAGGGCCCGATAGACCTTGCCAAAGCCCCCGACACCGATGATCTCCTCTAGCTGCAGCTCGTGGAAGGGGATCTCCTGGGGCAGCTGGAGGCCGGCGGGGGCGGCGGGGGTGCCGAGGGCCACGTAGTTGCTGGGGAAGACGCCCACACGACCGCTGGGTAGCTGCCCGGTCCACCAGCCCTCGTCGCCCGACACGGCACAGTCCTGGGAAAGCACCTGGACGCGGTCGCCCCTCCGCAGGGTCAGCTCCTCGTCGCCCGCCGCCTCGTAGTCGAACACTGCGGTCCAGACGGGCCCCGCGGGGGTCGTGCCCCACTCCTTGGCCGCCCCCCACTCCTCCTCCTCCATGGGGGAGGGGCCGGGGGCTGCGGGAGGCCGCTTCACACAGGCTGCCCGCGGGATGCAGAGGGCGGGCCCCGGCGGCCAGGATGGGGGGCAGTCCCTGCGGATTCTAGGGGACTCCTGGGGGCCATGGCTGGGGGGCCCTCCATAGGAGCAAGAAAAAGCCTCTTTAAAAGGGCAGGGTCGTGCCCCCTGATTCAGCTGTCCAGGCAGGGTGGGGTGGGGGAAGGGCAGCGGGTTCACCTGTCCCCCCTAAACGTCAGGGCGCTAAGAAGGCCTGGCCGCGCAGCTGCCGAATTCCTGCCGGGGTCCGCCGGTGGGGGACGAGGGTGAGGGAAGCAGGCAGCCCCCTTCCCCGCGCCTCTCACCCCGCGCAGCTCCACCGGCGGCCCCCGGCTCCGCATCCCGGGCCACAACCTCCGGGCGGGGCGGGGCTGGCGGGGCTCCGGGGGCGCCCGCCCCAGGACGGGGTGGCGCGCCCCTCAGCCTCCTCACGCGCGGGGCGGCCGGGCGGCCCTCATCCTCAGCACCGGCCTCCGGGTTGGCCCCAGCCCCTGCCCCCGCCCGCGCCGCTTCCCGGGGCCGCCGGCGGTGCCTGAGTGACGTGCTCGCTGCCGCCGCGCCGCGGTGCCGCCTGGGAGTTGTAGTCTCCGGCAGCGCGGCTTCGAAGTCCGTCCCCGTCCCTCAGTCTCCAGAGCCTGACTGCCGGCCTCGGGCCACAGTGGGGACTACGCGGGGCCGAAGGAATCCTCCCGGGTAGATAAGCCTGGCCTCGGACCCTCCCTGGGACGCGGTGGGCCGGACGCCTGGAGGAGGAGAGGAGGAAAGGGCTGAGCGCTCCTCACAGTCCCTTCGAGGGCCGCGGCCCAAGGTGCGGTTGACGGTGACTGACGCTCTTCGCAAAGGGAAAAGTAGGAGCTGGGTGAATGGTGGTTACTGCCCCAAGCCTCTAACGCGGCCGGGACGAGGTCCCCACGGCTGGACTGCCCCTCGGGGGCCCGACCCGAGGTGCACGCCGGGAAGTGTCCGTTCGGACCGGCGCTGTGGGGAGGCAACCCCCCGGAGAGCTCCCACAAGCTCGCGGGTCGGGCCGACAGTGAGGCCTCTGCTGGGAAGACGGGGCTGGGAGGATGTGCGGAGTGTCCCTGAGGAAATCACCGCCACATCTGCTTTCCCCAGCAGCCCGGGGTTCCTCTGCCTCCACAGTCACAACTCGAGAATCCCCGCCTTTCATAATGGGAACTTCAATTTACTGAGGCTTAGTATGTATCTTATTGCTAAGTGCCTGCACACACGGTAGTACTAAATGCTCTCAAAGCCCCGTTCTACAGATGACACCTAGGGAAGTAAAGTGTCTTGTCCAAGGTCATGAATGTAAATGGCAAAGCAACAATTAAAGGCAGATTTTTAAATGGAAACCCACCACGACCGCAACGACAGTAATGATTAAAAAAAAAAAAAAAAAGCACCATGCCTTCCCATTTAAAGAGTGGGTAAACAGTCCTGCAGAGGTTCGGCGAATTGCTCAAGATCCGAAAGCTTGTAAGCAGCAAAATTCTGGATCCCTTCACTAAGCCTCTCCTGACTGGTGTGGGGATCTGGCGGGAGGAGAGAAGAGGACTATGACGGGCTCTGGTGCCTGAACCCTAGAGAACTGCCCCACAGTCTCCTGGGCAATTGTTCCCCGCTCAGAGGGAAAAGGGTACCTGCTCTCCTGGCTACCTGTGAGGGAAGCTCAGGAATTCTCAAGAATTCCTTGCTTGTTACAAGAGAGGCCCCAGCTTCTTGAGGACAGGTCTTGCTGCTATAACTTGATACATGCTTTCCTGAAAAACCTGTAGTTATGCAAAACAGTGCTTGTTAAAAATAAAAAGGCTTTATGGGGAAAAACAGAATTAGGGACAGCTTGCTGAAAACAACTATATGCAACTGTATAATGAGTTATACAAAACCAGTAATGCGTTCCAATAAAAATGTGCTCAGCCATCCCATTCTTTTTGACCCATGGACTGTAGTCCACCAGGCTCCTCTGTTCAGGGGATTTCCCAGGCAAGAATACTGGGAGTGGGTTGTCATTTCCTCCTCCAGGGGATCTTCCCAACCCAGGGATGGTGCCCACATCTCCTGCCTTGGCAGGCAGATTCTTTTATCACTGAGCCACCTGGGAAACCCTAATAAAAATACAATCACAGTTAAATCTCCATAGGGCATATGCACTTAGTAATACTTCCTGTTCCTTCTTTGCAGTTTTAAAGGCTGGGGTTTGTAACTCCTTCACAGAGGTGCCCATCTGGGGATACTTTCTCATGGAGATCATTTTCATCAAAAGTGAAAATCTGGAGAATTCCCTGATAGTTTAGTTAGGATTCCGCTTCCACTGCTGTGGGCACGGGTTTGATCCCAGTCAGGGAACTAAGATCCCTGCAAGCTGCCCAGAGCTGCCAAAAAAAAAAAAAAAAAGAAAATCTGATCCAAGGTGTAGTCTTCATTAATCTGTTATTTTAATGTGGGAAAATATTGTTGCAGTTTCTTCACCTGCTTTCACAGCTTTGCCACATACTATCTCATTGGAAAAGACCCTGATGCTGGGAAAGATTGAGGGCAAGAGGAGAAGGGGGCAACAGAGGATGAGACGGTTGAATAGCATCACCAACTCAATGGACATTAGTTTGAGTAACTCTGGGGAATAGTGAAGGACAGGGAAACCTGGCTTGCAGCAATCCATGGGATCCCAAAGAGCTAGACAGCACTTTGTGACTGAACAATATCATTGTAGTAAGTGTTATGGTTTTTGAAATCACTAAACCATCCATTGTGGATCTAAAGGAAGACATTTCGGTAGAGTTGCAGCTTTTCCCTTTAATATCTTCTTTTTAAAAAATACCTTCTTTTATTACTAAGTCTTCCCCTTTAATTATGAGAAAATTTACCTCTGATTGCTTAAAAACATTAGCCTCCTAGAGAAAATTGCCTATTAACCAATATGATGGTGATATGCTACCATCTTATTTTGTTTACCAATTGTTTATGGGGTGATTCAAGTGAAAGAAGGTGAGCAGCAGAACAGGTGGTCTCCAAGCAGATGCCTAGACTTTGGTGAGGGGGACTTGGCTTGGTTCTAAACCTGGGGGACTCTGCGATGGGAATGGGGAGTGGGGTGGCATTTGTGAAATCCATAAAAAAATCCTTCGGGTTTTGGTTGGGAATGTAATGAATAATTATTAATTTGGGGAGAATCTATTACTTTGTAATACTGAGTCTTCCGTTCTTGGATGTAAATATAATTTTTTCCTGGGATATCTTATATGTGCTTTTTGTTTCACTGGCTAGACTTGACTGTTTTTACTTTTTTACTAATGGCTGGGATTTTTTTTTTCCCTTATCAGTTACTGCTGTTTTTAATGCTGAGCTTGGATTTGGCTACCTTGTTGAACTCACTCTTATTCATTCTAGAATAGCTTGACAAATAATTCTCCATACTATTCTAGCTAGATGGCCCTGGTGTCCGGGGGGGAAATAAAAGCTTAATTTTTCCAATCTTTATAACTCATTTCTCACCCCTCCCTCTTTGGTTCAGAGTTCCAATACAGTGTTGAATGACAGTCATGATAATGGACAATCCTTGTCTTGTTCTAGGCTTTTTAAAAGAATGCCCCTAAGGTTTCATCAAGTATGATGTTTTCAGTACATTTTAAAAATTTATTCCTAATTGCTATGAAGTTTTTCTTTAGTAGGTATTGACTCTTATTAAATGCTTTCTATACATTTATTGATATAATCAGATGACTTTTATGTTGTTAATGTAGTATCATCCTCCTCTCTTTCACTATTGCTGGATTTGATTTAATACCATTTTATTTAGAGTTGCTGTGCATTTGTTTTCATGAGTGGAATTGACTGACTCATGGTTTTCTTTCTTGTGCTGTCCTTGCCCAGTCATGACGTAAGGGAAGCTAGCGCTGCTCTATTCTTTGAGGGAGGGAGCCGCCTACCTTTTCTTACACTCTGGAATGGTTTGTGATATATTAGAGGTATCTGTCCCTTGGACATTTGAGTGTCAGATCATTCATGTTGGGTGCCTTTTTAGTAGGTCTTTGACTACAATTTCAACCTGTTCTGTGGATATTGGTTTATTCAGATTTATTACTTTCTCCCAGAATACATTTTTGTGATTTATATATACCTAGAACAGTATTTTATCTGGGATTTCAGATTCATTGGCATGACTTTATGTTTATTATTTCTGATGAATCATATGGATCTGAAGTTATATTTCTTTTGGCTTTCCTGATGTTTTTATTTATTCCTTCTCTTATCTTTCTGGATCAAATTTGAAAAAAAATTTACAGTTTTATTGGTCTTCAAAAAGCTTTCAGCTTTTTGTTTGCTGAAAATAAGTAGAAGATAGTCCCTTTTACTAATTTTTTGGAGGGATATTTTATTTCATTAATTTCTGCCTATTGACTCATTTTTTTCCATATTAGCATTTATTTTATTATTATGTATACCCCAGGTTTTGATATGTAGTGCTTTCATCATCATTCAGTTCCAAAAAAATGTAATTTTAATTCCTCTTAACCCCCAAATTATTTAGAAATGGGTTTTTAATATCTAGGTAATGGATTTTTCCTTGATTTTCTTTTTGTAGTTGATTTCTAATTTTAATGAATGTATTTTGAATGACATAGATTCTTAGGAATTTATTGAGATTTCATTGACCTAGTACGCAGCAATTTTTGGTTTTGTTTTGGAAGTGTTCTTTTTTTTTTTTTTAATTTAAATGGTTTTATTTAAGTCAATTGTAGAGATCCTAGATGTTGCTTTTTGAACACAAACATGAAATTAACAAAACAAGCATTCATATTTCTAGTTTTAAACACTTTAGTTCTACATGTGGAATACGGATATTTGAAAGAGATTTTCAACAGTCAACACAATGCATGAGACAATACACACTGAATTAGGCTAGTCTTCACCTCCATCTTCATGTTTATGATCCTAAGTTGGCTGGAGGTTTGTGTGTGTGGAGGGGGTGCTTTTTTGCTTTTTCATTTCACAAATGATTGCTCAATACAGAATGAAATACACCAAAAGAAGAAAATAGTCTTTTTATACCTAGAGAAGAAGCTATTACTCTTAAAATGATCACTTCAAGGTAACAGACATCCAAATTGACGTGGTTTTCTTTGAAACTTCAGAAAATCATTTCTTACACAGTAGGTTTGGCATTAACCCTGAATTTAGGATAGTTAGTATTATGGAGGGCTGGCTGCTGTATACCAACATCAGTATCAAGTTCATTGTCAGGAATTAGAGACTGTCCCAGATACCAAGCAGGACAACACTGGCCAAAAACAAAAAGTGAACTGCAGATAGGTCAAAACAAGCTACATTTACTCTTAGAAAAATATCATAAAATGTTATTGGATATGTTGTTTTAAACACTAACTTATAATGAAACACAATGGAATCTTCTATTTTTAACATCTTATGCTCAAATGGTCTTCATATAGGTTGTGTTTTAATAAAACACATTAGACAACATACACACCCAGAGAACAAACATTAGAAACTTGCCATTTGGTGAAGGTTATTCTTCTACTTACTATAAAGCTCACATTTCTCTATTTATCAGATCAGCAGACAGGTTGGACTGTCATCACATTAAAAATACACAAAATTGTTTGCTCTATTAGACGATTTTCAAAGAAATATGTTTTCTTTAGTTTCAACAGGTTTTTGACGATAAGAATCTTATTCAAAGAAGTTTTGCTCCTGTGTTATTATTAGTCCAAGTGCTCTGAACACTCCCCCTTTAAAGGCTTCCACGAACTTAGTGTTTTTCAAGCTGTAAATTTCAATAGTGATGGTAGAAACCACACCTCAGAGGGAAAGGCAGTGCCCTTTAGAGTTATCATTCAAACAAACAAAAGAGCTCTACCAATTTGTCACTCATCCAATTTTACAGAAATTCCATTCACGTAACTCATGAACATCAACCACAGTTTTACCATATCAAACAACCCAAAGAACACCGCGGGTATCCAGGGGAGATGGTTCACCAGTGCATCTTTCAGTTCAGTTCAGTTCAGTTCAGTTCAGTCGCTCAGTTGTGTCTGACTCCTTGCGACCCCATGAATCGCAGCACGCCAGGCCTCCTTGTCCATCACCAACTCCTGGAGTTCACTCAGACTCAAGTCCATCAAGTCAGCGATGCCATCCAGCCATCTCATCCTCTGTCGTCCCCTTCTCCTCCTGCCCTCGATCTCTTCCAGCATCAGAGTCTTTTCCAATGAGTCAACTCTTCGCATGAGGTGGCCAAAGTACTGGAGTTTCAACTTCAGCATCATTCCTTCCAAAGAACACCCAGGGCTGATCTTGAGAATGGGCTGGTTGGATTTCCTTGCTGTCCAAGGGACTCTCAAGAGTCTTCTCCAACACCACAGTTCAAAAGCAGCAATTATTCGGCGCTCAGCTTTCTTCACAGTCCAACTCTCACATCCATACATGACTACTGGAAAAACCATAGTCTTGACTAAGCAGACCGTTGTTGGCAAAGTAAAGTCTCTGCTTTTGATTTGCTATCTAGGTTGGTCATAACTTTTCTTCCAAGGAGTAAGAGTCTTTTAATTTCATGGCTGCAGTCACCATCTGCGGTGATTTTGGAGCCCCAAAAAATAAAGTCTGACGCTGTTTCCACTGTTTCCCCATCTGTTTCCCATGAAGTGATGGGACCAAATGCCATGATCTTCGTTTTCTGAATGCTGAGCTTTAAGCCAACTTTTTCATTCCCCTCCTTCACTTTCATCAAGAGGCTTTTTAAGTTCCTTTTCACTTTCTGCCATAAGGGTGGTGTCATCTGCATATCTGAGGTTATTGATATTTCTCCCGGGAGTCTTGATTCCAGCTTGTGCTTCTTCCAGCCCAGCGTTTCTCATGATGTACTCTGCATAGAAGTTAAATGAGCAGGGTGACAATATACAGCCTTGACGTACTCCTTTTCCTATTTGGAACCAGTCTGTTGTTCCATGTCCAGTTCTAACTGTTGCTTCCTCACCTGCATACAGATTTCTCAAGAGGCAGGTCAGGTGGTCTGATATTCCCATCTCTTGAAGAATTTTCCACAGTTTATTATGATCCACACAGTCAAAGTCTTTGGCATAGTCAATAAAGCAGAAATAGATGTTTTTCTGGAACTCTCTTGCTTTTTTGATGATCCAGCGGATGTTGGCAATTTGATCTCTGGTTCCTCTGTCTTTTCTAAAACCAGCTTGAACATCAGGAAGTTCACGGTTCACGTATTGCTGAAGCCTGGCTTGGAGAATTCTGAGCATTACTTTACTAGCGTGTGAGATGAGTGCATCTTTAGCTAGATTTTAAAGTCAATCTTAGAGACGGTATGGGTGCCGCAGTTCTCAAAGAGACAAACTGCCTATCCATTGGCTAAAGATTTTTCAAGTTAATGAACATTTCATTTTCCACACTTTTGGTACCAAGAGATTTAACCAGGAAAAAGGTCAAACCTCAGGGTTCAAACATAGCATGGAAAATAAAGTATACAGCAAGCACCATCTACCTCCTTTGCTCTCTCAAAGATGTCAACACTCTATTCTAGTCACGGGGTGGGGTGAAGAGGCTGAAGCCTGGAAGGAAACTTCACCCAAAAGGGGAAAAATTCTGTTTGGTGGCTATTTCAAAACAAGTTCCCAAACTGCAGAAGGGACTCCAGCCCCTTTGACTTGCAGGAACCACACATAAATAAAGGACAGAAAATACTACAAGCCAGGCTTATTTTAATCGCCCAGAGGTTTCCAGTGCAAAGCACGACAACTTAAATGCATATTCTAAATTCTTGCTCCAAAGCCGTCTTCTTTGTGCACATTGTTTGAGCTCTCATTGACCCCAGGTCCGGATTAGGCAGCGGCTGATTCCTGCTTTACAGCCCTGCCGGCCTAATGAGGTGACCGGGCACAAAGCATCCTTGGAGCCCGGGCGACGGTGGGTTTACGGCTGCCAAGGGCCCTGAGGGTGAGAGGTCAAAGGGTCAGTGGGCTGAGAGAATTGACCCTAGGAAATAAGGTCTTCTCCCTCCGGCCCCAGCTTCGACCGGTCCTTGCAAGAACTTGATGTGTGCATAGGGACCCCGGGCGCCCCGAGCGGGAGCCCTGAGCTGGCCTCGGCCTTAGGCTGAGCCTGACTTTGTTCTGTCTTTAAATGATGTGCATTCCAGTTGTTGGGATAGGAGGTCTGACCATATAAGTTTATTAATGATCTAATTCTTAACTATTATGTCTGTCCTTTGTCCCTCCTTTGATCTATTGGCTTCTGGAAGGTGTAATAAAGTCTCCCATTATGAGTTAGGCTATGTTCATTTCTCCTTTTAATTGTTTCAGTGTTTGCTTAGTATATTTTGAAGTTACATTGTTAGGAGCATAAGGGTTTATGTTGTTAGGAGCATAAGGTTTTATGATATTAATATGACATAAGTGAATTATTTCTTGTATCAATATGAAATAGCCTTTGTTGTCTTTCCTAATGATTTTTTTGCTTTTAATGCAACTCTTTTCTTAACATTTCCTTGGTACTTCTTTTTTCATTGTTTAATTATTCTTTTTTTTTCTTTTCTTTTTCTGAGAGTTGATTTTACCATGCTGTTTCATTTCTGATACACTATAACAATAGTTTGTATGAAGTTATTCTTTTATTTTTTTCTCCATATTCCCATTCCAATTTTCCTTTCTTCCTCCTCCTCAAAAACACACTTTCTAATGTGTTTGTGGTTCTTGGATATGTCTTTATTTCTTTTTTTTAAAATATAATGGTACTTTTATGTCTATATTTCTAAAAGATGTATAGTGCTTTGTATATGTATATCGTTTTAATTTATAAAATTGAACCAACTACATTCTGTTTTTACATTTTTTGCTCAATATTGTTTTGAGAGCATCCCATATTGTTTGTGTATCTAGGTACTTGCTCTGTTTGCTGCATAGCACTCTAATTTATTAGTTCACCATCCTTAATTATTCACCTACCAATGAAGAAGACCTACATTGCCTTGAATTCTTTGCTACTACAAACAGCACTTCAATTAAGAGTCTTGTACTTATATCCTTTGGGATGTGAGTGAGAGTTTCTCTGGATTATACACCAAGATTGGGGTTGCTGGATCATACGATATGCATACTGAATTATGCTAACCAAAGTGCATGATAGTTCCAAATTCTACATGTCTTCACTAATACTAGTCCCTCACTGACCTTTTAATTTTGACCAGTCTGATAGATTTAAAATGTCATGTTGTAACTGGCCATACCGCAATACAAAATAAAAAGTTAAAAAAAGTTATAATTTTCTAACTGATTATGAAGGAAGTTGAGCATCTCTTCAGACTTGTTAACCAGTTAGATTTCCTTATATGTTAATTGCCTATTCATATCTTAAAAAACTTGTTTATCTGGCTACATTGGGTATTCATTTCTGCGCGTGGGCTTTCTCTAGTTGTGGCAAGCAGGGGCTCCTCTCTAGTTGCGCTGCGTGGGCTTCTCACTGCAGTGACTTCCCTTGTCGCACAGCATGGGCTCTAGGGCACCCGGGCTTCAGCAGTTGCAGCATGTGGGCTCAGGAGTTGCATCTCCCTGCTCTAGTGCGCAGGCTCAACAGTTGGGGCATGGGCTTAGATATCCTGGGGCATGTGGGATCTTCTCGGACCAGGGACATGCATTATCAGACAGATTCTCCTTTTTTTTTTTTTTAATGACATAGTTTTCATTTATTCAAAAATAAAAAGTAGAAAGAAGGTATACCAACAACTTTACCCTTGATTCCAGGTATACCTTGGGCAAGCAAGTTGACAACTCTGAACCTCAGTTTTCTGAGCTGTAAAATGGGGAGTTATGATAGCTTAAAACCTCTTGGGGTTCTGATGTTGTGTAATTCTGATTCCATTAGTCAAGGCACGAACTGTTCTATTGGCATCATGTCATCTCTGGTTTTGATTACAATTTAATTCCTCACTCAGATTTTTAGTAAAAATGTGAAAACAAATATGTTGAAAGAAGTTCTAATATGTACTTTTAGCAGTTTTCCACATTGCAAACCTGCAGGTTAAGTGTGGATTAATCTACTCTGATAAGTGTTTTTTTCCTGCGGGTGGAGAAAACCATGGATATAGCCATTTCTGATAATTCTGTGCTTGACTCAACTTTCAGATTAGTTTTGTCTTTAAATTAATAAACTCTGAAATTTCTGGATTATTCAGATCGATCAGAGACAGACAGATTTCCCTCTTCAAATTTCCAACTGGAGTAATGACCATGACTGAGACAAAATTTTTCAGGGAGTGAGATGGTGGACATGCCTGTGCTTAATCCCTGCCTCTATCTTTTTCCAGATGTGCCAAGATTTTCCTTTGGGGAGTTCTGGTAGGATTATGTTGTGGTTTGTCATATAATACTCAGTTCAACAAGATATACATTTACTTTTATATCCCAGAAAGAAGACGATTCATGGTTGACTTGTCTCCGTAGTGTTAGGGACTCAGACTCCATCATGAGTTTCCTCCATCCCCAAATCACTATGTAGTCAAAAATGACTAATTTGTCTCCAGCCATCCTGTCCACATTCTGGACATAGGAAAGGAAGAAAGGACAGATAATCATGATATATCCATTTGAGGACATTTGCTGGAAGTGATCTCATCACTTCCACTTGTATTCAGTGGATCTGAACATTGTTGCCCGGCTTTTTAGCTTCAAGAGATTCTTTAAAATGTAATCTTGATTCCGGATGGCTATATTCCTGGCTAATACATGAGTGTTTTGTTACCCAGAAAGAACTTTGTCAGGCAGATTCTTAACCACTGGACTACCAGGGAAATAGGCCTATTCATATCTTTTGCCCATTTTTATATTGGGGTTCCTGACTGAACCATTGAGCATGCATGCATACATTCTTAAATATTTGCAGGATTTTGTTGTATATTCTGGATTTTTAATCGCATTTTTTTTGAAGCTAGAAATATGTTCTCCTGGTTTGTCATCTATTAAACTTTTTCAATCATGTCTTTGTTTGCAGGAAAATTTTAATCTTAATATGGTCAAATCCATCTCATTATATGGTTTCTGTTTTCTTGGTTTAAACATCTTTATTCACTCCAAAGTCATAAAAATATTCTGCATTTTTCTACTAGCTATTCTGGGTTGAATTATGTCTCTTAAAAACAGATATGCTGAAATCCTTACCCCGAGTAGTCCAGAATGTGCTTTTATTTGGAAACAGAGTGGTTGCAGATGTAATGAATTAAATTAAGATAAGGTCATACTGGAGTAGGGCGGGGCCCTAGCCCAATAGGACTGATGTCCTTATGAGAAGACAGCCACTTGGAGACAGACACCCAGAGGGAAAAGTGCCCTGTGATGAGAAAGGCTGAGACTGGAGTTCCGCAGTGCAGCTGCAAGCCGAGGAACTGCAAAGATTGCCAGCAAATCACCCAAAGCTAAGACAAAGCGAGGAAGGATTCCCCTACAGATTCCAGAGGGAGCTTGGCCCCTTCACACCTCGAGTTTAGACTTCTAGCCTCCAGAACTGGGAGACAGTACATTTCTGTTGTGTTAAGCCACCCAGTTTGTGGTACCTTGTCCTTGCAGCCTTGTGAAAGGAATATGCTAGCTTTATAGACTTATTATCTTTCATGTTTAGGTCTCTAATCCATTTGTTTGACCTTTGTATTGTGGTGAAAAGTAGGGAACCAACTTTTCTTTTCTCCTTATAAAGAATCAGTTTTCACGATGTTATCCTTTAACAGTCCATCTCTTCACTTCTGATTAGGATGCTTATTCTGAGATATCTCAGGGTCTTTCATATTCACGTGTCTCTTTCCTGTCCCTTTGATAAGTTTGTCTGATCATGTGCCGTTCCACCTTTGTTTTCTTTCTTTACTCTGGCTTTTTGGTATATCTTTTCGATAAACTATTTTTATTTATTTATTTGTTTGGCTATGGCAGGTCTTTGTTGCAGCATGTGGTTGAACCCGGGCCCCCTGCTTTGGGGGCATGAAGTCTTAGCTACTGGATCACCTGGATCACCAGGAAGTCTGTTTGGCATATCTTACTTGATACAGATCCTCTTATCTATCTGTGAGTCTTGATTCTTCCACATGCATTTTTAAATCCATTTATTTTGTTTCTTAAAAAAATCTTTCTGGAATTTGGGCTTGTGTTGAATTTATAGCTTGATTTAGATAGAAGAAACATCTTAATAATATTAAATTGTTGCATTCATGAACATTGTGCATCTCCCCTTGTTAGATTTCTTCTGTTTCCTTTAACAACATTATTATTATTTTCTTTTTTGGCCATGCCACATGACTTCTGGGATCTTAATTCCCAGACCAGGGACTAAATCCAAATACTTGGCAGTGAAAGCTCGGAGTTCTAACCATTAGACTGCCAGGGAATTCCCTAAATTGTTTTTCTTCATAAACATCTTGTGGATTGACGGATGAATTCCTAGATTACCTTTGAATTTTGTTACTATTCTGAATGGGACCTTATTTTTTGCTAGAGTTTCTAGTTGTTTACTATCATATCAGTTCAGTTCAGTTCAGTCGCTTAGCTGTGTCCGACTCTTTGTGCACAGGCCTCCCTGTCCATCACCAACTCCCGGAGTTTACCCAAACTCATATCCATTGAGTCAGTGATGTCATCCAACCATTTCACCCTCTGTCATCCTCTTCTCCTCCTGCCCTCAATCTTTCCCAGCATCGGGGTCTTTTCAAATGAGTCAGTCTTCGCATCAGGTGGCCAAAGTATTGGAGTTTCAGCTTCAGCATCAGTCCTTCCAATGAACACCCAGGACTGATCTCCTTTAGAATGGACTGGTTGGATCTCCTTGCAGTCCAAGGGACTCTCAAGAGCCTTCTCCAACACCACAGTTCAAAAGCATCAATTCTTCGGCGCTCAGCTTCCTTTATAGTATAGAGAAGTGCTATTCATTTTTCCAGTTTGATTTTTCATTTGGCCAATCTGCTGGCTTGCTGATAGCTTTAATGGTTTGGAGTTTCTGTGTATGCATGTGTGCTTACTCGTTTCAGTCGTGCCAGACTCTGTGCAACCCTACGGACTGCAGCCCGCCAGGCTCCTCTGTCCATGGATTCTCCGGGCAAGAATACTGGAGTGGGTTGCCATGCCCTTCTCCAGGGGATCTTCCCCACCTGGAGATCGACATCTCCTATGTCTCCTGCATTGCAGGAGCGTTGTTTACTGTCTGACCCACCAGCGAAGCCCCTGGAGTTTCTATATGGAATACCAAATCACATCCAAATAATGACAATTTTGTCCTCCTCCCCCTCAGCCCTTATATACATATTTATAGTGACTTATTGTAGTGACCAGGATCCCTAGGAGTAAACAATAGTTGTGATTGTATTATATCTTCCTTCTGATCTTAAAGGAAATGAGCTTAAGGGTCTATCTTAAGTGTGTGGTGTGTAGTAGATTTTGGTAGATAGTCCTTATCAAAGTATGGAAGTTCCTTTCTATCCCTAATTTTCTGAGAGCTTTTATCATAAATAGATGTTGAACGTTATCAAATGATTTTTTCAAGCCGTAGATGTGACCATCAGACTTTTCTCCTTTATTCCATTATGTAGTACATTACATTAACTTTCTGATGTTCATTAAGACTTACTCAATATTTTATTTTTCATACATTTATTGTATTTGCTTATCTAATATTTTATTTCAGAATTGTATTTATATTTAGAAAGTAAAATGGGCCTCTAATATTCTTTTCCCTATTGTCCCTATTGTCCCTATTCTATTTTGGAGTCAAGGACACCAGCTTCATAAAATAAATATCTTTCCTTTTTTTCCCCTGTACTAAGTTATATACTGCAGGTGTTACTTGTTCCTTGAGAGCTTGGTAGAATTCCCCTGTTAAACTTTCTGGGGCTTCTTTTAACTAAAGTTTCTTTAATGGCTGTTGGTCTCTTCAGAGTTTCCTGTTTCAGAATTGGCGTTTTCTCTTCTTGTGGAAATTTGTCTGTTTTGTCAAGATTTTCAAGTGCACTGGTCTATGTAGTTCAAAAATTTATTTTATCAGTTGAAAATATATCTATAGTTCCCCCCTTTTCAGTTATGCATTTTGTTTTTATTTGCATCTTTCTTTTTCCCATCAGTCTTGCCTGAAGCTTTTCTATCTTATTAGAATTTCAAATTGCCAAGTTTTGAGTTTTTTCTTTTTTTTTTGGTCTTCTCTGTTTTTTTCACTCTATCAATTTCAGCCTTTAAATTATTTTCTTTTTCCTTTTTGGATTTTTCTCTGTTGTTTCATATTTAAGTTCTAAACTGAGGCTTCTTCCATTTGTTTTCAGTCTTTTGATAAAAATGTTCAAAGCAATGAATCACCCTTGAAACATTGCTTTCGTAATGCTTTTATTGCCATTCAGTTATAGGATTTATTTCAGTTATTTATCTTCGGCCGCACTGAGTCTTTGTTGCTGTGTATGGGCTTTCTCTAACTGCACAGAGCAGAGGCTACTCTGCAGTTGCAGTGCAAGGCCTTCTGGCTGCAGCAGCTTGTCTTGTTGCAGGGCGCTAGCTCTGAGACATGCTGGCTTCAGTAGTTGCAGTGCATAGGCTTGATTGCTTCGTGGCATGTGAAATCTTCCTGGCCCAGGGATCAAACCCATGTTCCCTGCATTGGCAGGCAGATTCATAACTACTGGACCACCAGGAAATTCCTATGTTTTATTTTCTAAGTCGAGAGTTATTTGTATTATATTATTTAAGTTTGGGGGATCCTGTGTTTTTGGTGTTTAGAGCCATTTATACTAGGATGAATGACTATGGTATAATAAAGAGAGTCTAGAACACACTGCTTCAGAAGACATTTATTTTACAAAATGTCCCAGAGTAGGTGGGTGGCCCTGCCCCAAGAGGTCATCAGGTCCCAGCTATCTTACTGCTTTGCTCCAGCCATCATCCTGGCTCATATGTGTGAAGCCATCTTAGGGTCACTAAATCTGTTCCCCTGTATCAGAAGACAGAAGGCAGAAGTATGGAATAATTAGCTTCATTTTAAAGACAAGACTCAGAAGTTACCTACCTTACATCTGCTTTTATTCCTCTGGCCAAAATTTGGTCATATAGCTATAGGAGACAATATTAACTAGGGTTTGGTCTGAAAAACAGAAACTGTACCAGTTATTCTAACAGAGAGAATTTAATATGAGGAATTGGTTGAGCTGGTGAAATAGAAGTTGAGATGACCAGATGGGGATATTGTATTAATCAGAGATAACAGATGCAGGCGTTCACCCCCTGGGACTGAGAACAGAGGGAATAGGTTTCTAGTTGTTTATTGTTGTTGTTTAGTCCCTAAGTTGCATCCAGCCCTTTTTCAACCCCATGGACTACAGCCAGCCAGACTCCTCTGTCCATAGCATTCTCCAAGCAAGAATCCTGGAGCGGGTTGCCATTCCCTTCTCCAGGGGATTTTCCCAACCCAAGGATCAAACCCGCATCTCCTGCATTGGCAGGCAGATTCTTTGCCACTGAGCCACCAAGAAAGCCCTGTTTACTATGATGTGAACATCATAGAGTTATTATAATCATAATAAGGTTATTAGAATCCAGAAGGTTGAAGGAATATTCCTATAGAGCCAGAACCCAGTCCTCTGACGAGGGGACAGCTGTTTTTGGTGTTTCAGAGAGAGAGAAATGAGACTGAGAGTGTGGAAAAGACAGGAGTCAGCTGCTGCCATCAGGGAGAACTACTGCTGGAGTAATGCTGCCAGGAACAGCAGGCGAAACAGGAGGAAACATGTACTTTCTCCTTCCAGCCTTTTGTCTTTCTTGTGCTCCCTCTCAGCAGAATCAAATAGGCAGCTGGCAGCCTCAGAGCCAGAAAGTGGAGTGTGAAAGGGTGGGTTTGGGCTAAGAAACAATTAGTCATGAAGGCAGTTCACCCACCCCTTTGACTACTCAGCATCCATACATATGGTTTTTATTTTTTGGCCATGCCACGCAGCAGATGGATCTTAGTTCCCTGACCAGGGATCAAACCCACGCCCCCCACCTTGGAAGCATGGAGGCTTAGCCACTGGACCACCAGGGAAGTCCCATATGTATCTTTCTACATATATTCAGGCTTCCATTTAACAACTCTAAACATCATGTTTCACCTGATCTTGCACAAAGATGCTCTCATCTATTCTCCAAAGAGGGGAGATACAGAATTCCTCCTGTCATATTACCCATTTCTCTTTTGCCTTTCCTATTATTCTCCTTCCAGCATTCATTTGGATTGAGTCTGCTCCCAGCATTTCCGTTTTCCCCTCTATGCTATATTGAAAGTTCTACACTTACTGTCTGTTCTTTTAGTGCTTACTCTAAAAATATCATCATGTGCATTCTGCAAAATCTTCTCCATTTAGAAGTTGTTCGAAATTTTAGTTCCTATTTAAACATTAAAATTTGACATTGTTACTGTACTTTTGGTAGAGTTTTGATATTTTTGGTATGTTTACCTCATGCTTTTATTTACTTTTTCTTTTCTTATTCTTTCTTGTGTTTCAGAACTTCATTCTAAGATTAGTTTTCTTCCTCCCGATGTATATCTCTTAGAAATTCTTTTGAAAAGGGTATCTTGGGAATTAATTCCTACTTTTTAGTTTGTCTAAACAATCATTTTCTTTTTGTTCTTGAAAGATATTTTGCTGGGCATACAGTTCTAGTGTGACAGTTATTGTATTTTAGCCCTTTGAGGATCTCATTCCACTATCTTCTGGATTATTGCTATTGAAAAATAAAAAGTAATACTTGGGCTATTCTAATGATATTCTCTTTAGTGGGCTAAGGTTTACTAATTACCTAGTGTGGATATTTTTAAAAAAATATTCTGCTTGTGATTCATTGGGTTTCCTGAATTTGAGGAAGAATCTTTCTTATCAGTTCTGAAAGTTTTCCAGACATTATCAAATGTGCTTCTCTCCCTTCTATTATCTTTTTATTTGTTTTGGCTCTGCTGGGTCTTCATTGCTGCCTGGGCTTTTCTCTAGTTGCAGCAGGCAGGGCCTACTCTCTTGTGGTGCACAGGATTCTCATCACAGTGGCTTCTCTTGTTGAGAGGCACACGCTCTAGGGTGTATGGTCTTCAGTAGCTGTGGCTCCCAGATTTTAGAGCACAGGCTCAGTGGTTGTGGCACAGCATGTGGGATCTTCCCCTACCAGGAATCGAACCCATGTCTCCCACATTGGCAGGCAGACTCTTTACTACCAGGGAACCACCAGAGAAGCCCCTATCTTTTTTTTTTTTTTTAAACAAACCACAAATTAGATGTATGTTGGACCTTCCCACTCTGTTCCATATTTCTTAACCCATTGTTCATAATATCCATCATTTTTTCTCCCTATGCTGCACCCTGGGTAATTTCTTCAAATATATATGTGTTCTAGTTTCTTCTCCTTTCAATGGTGATATAATTTATTTCACTTGTCCACTGAGTCTTTAAATGTTCACATATGTAATTTCTAGTTTCCCTTGTTCAAATCTTCCTTGCCAGTCTCGATAGTCTATTTTTTCCTTCAGTATTTTCAAAATACCATCTTCAATTTCTTAAAACATTTATTTATTTTGTATTCAGTACCTTATAATTTAATATTCATACCAGCTCTGAGCCTGACTCTGAGGTTTGTCACTTCTGCCTGTTAGGTTTGTGGAACTCATGTTCCTTGGGATTTTATCTCTGGAAATTCTTTAAAGCCTGGGTTTAAAATGCATTTCCCTGGGTAGAGTTAGTGTCTACTTCTGCCATGTAGCTATGGGTTGTTATTCAACCCCTCAGTCACGTTGACTCTTTGAGACTGCATGGACTTCAGCATGTCAGGCTTCCCTATCCTTCACCATCTCCCGGAGTTTGCTCAAACCCATGTCCACTGAGTCAGTGATGCCACCCAGCCATCTCATCCTCTATCATCCGCTTCTCCTCCCACCTTCAATCTTTCCCAGTGTTAGGTAGGTAGAATAAGGAAAAGGAGTCCAAAATGGCTGTGGCTAAAAGACAAGGAAGGGAAAAGCCTGCGAAAATAAAACAAAGGAAGGTCCGAGGACCAGAGTGAGGACCTCAGGTAAAACAAACAACACTCCTGGCTGGCCCAGTTTACATAGGACAGGCCCAGGGAGAGAAAAACATATAAAAAGAGGAGCCAAAGCTAGCTTTCTCTCTCTCTCTCCTGCATGCTGGGGCGCTCTTCTCTTCGTATCTTTGGATCAATGTGCCCTCACGCCTTGAAGATGGATTTTCCTGCTATCTTCTAAATAAAATAGAGCTGTAACACTGGGCTGTAACACTGATTTGTCTAAGAAGAGCTGTAACACGGTCTGTCCAAGACCTGAGAGCTGTGACACGCCGAGGGGGCTTTAATGTCCGTCACTCCAAATCTTTCTTGTGACGAGACAGAACCGAGGAGCATACACTCGTGTGACACCAGCATCAGGGTCTTTTCCAGTGAACTGGCTCTTCCCATCAGGTGGCTAAAGTACTGGAGCTTTGGCTTCAGCATCAGTTCTTCCAGTGAATAGTCAGGGTTGATATAGCCAACTTGGGACCACTGTAAAATTTTGTCTGGAGGTCTTTCAGGCTACATAGATAGTACAAATTTAGATTGTAAACACACAGGAATATGGACTTACTGTTATGAATTCTCAGGGGAAGTTTTTCTCTTGCTTTACTCATCATAAAGGCAGAGACAAATGTATATTCCCATTGTGTTTTTCAGAGGGAGGGATTTTAAAAACATACCAAGGTTTGCTCTCAGGTTCTAGAATTTCATATCAAGAACTGTGGTCTTTCCTTTCACTCTGATTAAGTCCCAGGATTTTTCTTCTCTGAAAATAGCCCTTTAACATCCTAGCTTTATGCTGATAACCCCAGAAAAAGCACCGAGTCTAGAGCTATCTTTACTTCTCTAGATTCATGCTATCTTGTTTCTGGGGCTGTAAGGATATACTTCGGAGAAGGCAATGGCACCCACTCCAGTACTCTTGCCTGGAAAATACCATGGACGGAGGAGCCTGGTAGGCTGCAGTCCATGGAGTCGCTAAGAGTCGAACACGACTGAGCAGCTTCACTTTCATGCATTAGAGAAGGAAATGGAAACTCACTCCGTTTTTCTTGCCTGGAGAATCCCAGGGATGGGGGAGCCTGGTGGGCTGCCGTCAATGAGGTCACACAGAGTCGGACACGACTGAAGCGACTTAGCAGCAGCAGCAAGGATATACTTAAGGCACACTCTCTCTCCTTCAAGACTGGCCCAATCAAGAGGAAATGTCTCCCCCGCTCTCATTGAATTAGAGTGCTAGTTTACATACAATTAATTGTACCTATTCATTTTTAAATTAATTATACCCTGTCGCTAGCATTCACAGACAGCAAATTCAATTACTCATTAATCTAATCATTACTACTTTTATTCAGAGGACACTGAAGGTCTGTTTTTTAAAATTAGTTTATTTTTGGTTGCACTGGGTCTTCCTTGCTGCATTCAGGCTTTCTCTAATTATGGCAAGAGGGGGCTACTCTTTGTTGTGATGGGGGCTCCTCGCGCCTGGGGCTCAACAATTGCAGCATGTGGGCTCAGTAGCTGTGGTTCTCAGGCTCTAGAGCTCGAACTCAGTAGTTGTGGGGCACGGGCTCCACAGTTGCCTTGTGGCACATGGAATCTTCCTGGACCAGGGATCAAACCCAGATTCCCTGCATCGGCAGGTGATTCTTAACCACTGGGCCAACTGGAAAGTCCTTGAAGGAATGTTAATATCCTAAAACCAAGGAATATCTCTTATGGGCTGAACTGTCTCCCTCCCATCCCCGCCCCAAATCATGTGTTGAAGCCCTAATCCTCAATACCTTGAAATGACTTTATTGGACATAGGACCTTTAAAGAGGTGATTAGGTGAAAATGAGCCATTAGATGGGTCCTAATTCAATCATGATTGGTGTCCTTACATGAAGAGGAAATTTGAACATACAAAGAAACATCAGGGATGTGTGTCCACAGAGGAAAGAAGGCAGTCATCCACAAGCCAAGGAGAGAGGCTCAGAAGAAGCCACACCTGCCCTCACCCTGATCTTGGGCATTTGTCTCTGGAACAATGAGAAGTGAATTTCTATTGTTTAAGCCACCCAGCCTGTGGTACTTTGTTATGGCTGTCCCAAAAGGCTAGTCCTAGCGTCTCTGATGCTATGATTTCAGGCACCATCTTGGCCTCAAGGGAAGAAACTATGATTTGACACAGGGGCCTTGTCAGGCTATTCCAAAAAACAACAACAACAAACAAAAAAAGGAAAGAAAAAGCAAAAGCTAACCAAATAAATAAACAAAACCCCAAAACACCAAGCTGTTCCCATCACACCCATTGCGCGGCCTGGTTTGGCAGACAGACTCCTTCCCAGGCCTGGGATGTGTCTCACTCATGCATCGTGTTTCTTTTTCCAGGGCCTTTCTGCTCAGGAATGAAGCTGAGGACGGGCAGCATCTCGGGGATGCTTCAGCCTCTGCAGATGACTTGGCTTAGAGGACCTGTGGGATGTGCGGAGAAGGAGAACTGGGGGAGAGGTGAGAACAGCAGGAGCTAGGGAGGGGGACGAGGGACGGGAACACTCTCTCAGGCTTGAAACCAGATTCTCTGAATCAGTGTGGGTGAGGAAGGCATTTTCTGAGGTCTAGAAACACAGGGGGAAATGCAGGAAGGGACTGATGTCCAATGAGTTCAGGACTAAGTGAATCAGAGGTGGTGCAAGTGTCCCAGCCCTCCTCTGCCTCTCTTGATTATCTTGGGAAGCTGATTCAGTCATATATAATCGCATCTAGTCACCTTTACTATTTCCCTTCCCCTGACTTCATGTACGACAAATTCATTCTCTCACTGGAAAAATATTTCCTGAGCATGGTCAATGTGTTGGGCACGTGGCAGTCTCTGCCTTCATCCAGCTCCAGATCTGGTAGAGCAAGCGCTCACAGAGTGTTTCACCAAATGGCTTAAAAACTTAAACCTAAGATGTGACACCATAGAACTCCTAGAAGAAAGTATATGCAAAATGTTCTCTGACATATTGTTGTTGCTGTTCAGTTGCTCAGTCGTGTCTGACTCTGCAACCCCATGGACTGCAGCACGCCAGGCTTCCCTGTCCTTCACCATTTCCCAGAGTTTGCTCAAGCTCATGTCCATTGAGTTGGTCATGCCATCCAACCATCTCATCCTCTGTCATCCCCTTCTCATCTTGCCTTCAGTCTTTACCAGCATCAGGGTCTTTTCCAATGGGTCGGCTCTTCGCATCAGGTGGCCAAAGTATTTGCCTTCCAATGAATATTCAGGATTAATTTCCTCTAGGGTTGACTGGTTTGATCTCCTTGCAGTCCAAGGGACTCTCAAGAGTCTTCTCTAACATCACAGTTGGAAAGCATCAATTCTTTATCACTTAGCCTTCTTTATGGTCCAAATAAAAACAAACAAATGAGACCTAATCAAACTTACAAACTTTTGCACAGCAAAGGAAATTGTAAATAAACAAGCAAGCAAAACCCGGAAAAGACAACCTATGGAATGGGAACGTAGGGCTTGCAGTAATATGGGGTTTACATGGGATTGCAAAGAGTCAGACATGACTTAGCAACTGAGCAAAACAAACAACAAAGATTTTAGACTCTTCCTGAAGGACATGGGAATCTACAGAAGGGTTAGGCTGGGGAGCAACAATTAGGTCATGAATGAACTGTAGAGCAAGATCTGAAAGGTTGCTGTTGTGTTCAACAACATCTTATGGAAAAACCTGAATGAACTTTTAGGGCAACTCAGTAGTACAGGTAAGAGATGATGGTGATTTGGAAGAGGGTAGATTCAGTGGGGAATGAGAGAACTGACAGATTTTGAACCTCTGGAACATTCTAAAGGGTCTGATATGGAATGAGGGAATGGGAGGAGCTAAGTGTAACTCGGATTTCTAGGGAGACTAAGGAGTCAGAAGAGAAGAGAGAAGAGGATCTAGCTGTTACTCTAGGAGGTCTGTCAAGGGGAAGAAAGAACTTTTTTAAAGAGCATGGAGAAGGAGGGGCTTCCCTGATATCCAGTGGTTAAGAATCCATCTGGCAATGCAGGGGACATGGGCCTGATCCCTGGTCTGGGAAGCTCCCACATGCTACAGGGCGACTAAACCTGTGCTCCATAACTCCTGAGCCTGCACACTCTAGAGCACATGTACTGCAGCAAGGGAAGCCACTGCAATGAGAAGCCTGCCCACCTCAGCTAAAGAGTAGCCCCTGTTCACCACAACTAGAGAAAGCGTGAAGAGCAACACATACCCAGCATAGCCAAAAGCGAACAAATAAATAAAATTATTTAAAAAAAGAGTAGCCCCTGCTTGCCACAACTAGAGAAAACCTATGCACAATGATGAAGACCCAGCACAGCCAAAAATAAATAGATTTTTTAAAAACTTGGATGAACCTAGACAGCATATTAAAAAGCAGAGGCATTACTTTGCCAACAAAGGTCCATATAGTCAAAGCTATGGTTTTTCCAGTAGTCATGTATGGATGTGAGAGCTAGAAAGACTGATGCTGAAGCTTCAATACTTTGGGTACCTGAGGCGAAGAGCCAACTCATTGAAAAAGACCCTGATGCTGGGAAAGATTGAAGGCAGGAAGAGAAGGGGATGACAGAGGACAAGATGGTTGGATGGCATCACTGACTCAGTGGACATGAGTTTGAGCAACCTCCGGGAGATGATGAAGGACAGGGAAGCCTGGCAAGCTGCAGTCCATGCGGTCACAAAGAGTCGGACATGACTTAGCTAATGAACAACAACAACAAGATTTAAAAAAAGAGTGTGGGGAAAGATTGATAATATCTGGAAACAGCATTGAGTTGCTAAGGGATAGCAGAGTCTAAAGACATTTGATATCAAGCTTGGCCACATGACCTACTTTAGCCAATGAAATAAAACATCGATGTATATCTCTTTTGAGCTGAAACTCCAAGAGCCAGCTCATGGCTGTTCACATCTTTTTTCCCTCAGCCAGGAGATCGGTGGTGTTTTAGACACTGCTCCATCAGTCTGGGTGAAGGAAGGAGCATGTGGAGAACTTGGGCCACCCAAGTTGGACATGGCACATGAGGGAGTCTCTACCTTTATGCGAGTCACTTGGATTTGGGTTCATTTGTTTCCGTAGCATATCCTGATTACTCCCCTCTCCTCCTCCAGACCTTGAAGTGTTTGGCGAGTGGGTGGATGAAGCGCCTTCAGTAAAGATTGTGGGCATAATCTCTGGAGAAGGATCTGGTGTTAGTTAAGGTAAGAGTCTGAGGGAACGTCGAGTGAAAGGCTTACAGGGGTTGCAGTGGCAGAATTTGGGAAGGGTGGAGGGAGGCAGGAGCGGGGAGAGGAGAGGACAGCACAGAGAATGATGGAGATGAGAGAACCTGAGAGGACAAGAGGAGCTTGTGTTGGGGGAATTACCAAGGGAAAGAAAAGATAGGGAACATGATGAATTTGGTTATGACACTCTTCGGAGGGCAGTGGGCTTTCAAGTTCAGAACCACATATTGCTTCAGAAAGTCTCCTCCCCATCCCATCCACTTCCTCTCACCTCTCTCTTCCTCTCACCTCTCATCATCACTTTCATCATAGTGGGCTGACTTCTCAGTTGCTGGTGTCCTTCTGGTAGAATGTAACTTCTATGCTGCAAGAGCCTAGCCTGAGTTGTTCATCACTGTACCCCGAATGCTGAACACAGGGACCCAGCTACCTGTGAGATGAATGAAGGAAACTTATGGATCCATCCTGTTCATCATAGTCTCTCGCATCAGTAAAGGGTGGTTCTCAGCAATATGTAAGCCTAAGTTTAGCTCTTGGCTTATGTTTTTCTGTCTTAGTCATTGTGGGCAAATTACTCAACCTCTCAGACTTTGTTTCCTTAGGTTTAAAATGGGATGCTAGGGACTTCCTTGGTAGTCCAGTGGCTAAGACTCCACCATCCCAGTGCAGGGGGTCTGGGTTAGATCAACTAAAAAAGATCCTACATATCGCAATGAAAACTGGAGATCCCAAATGCCACAACTAAGACCCGGCACAGCAAAATAAATATCACTATTTTGTAAAAATGTCTTATTAAAAAATGAGATACTGATAGTTATCTAAATCATAGGGTTGTTTTCAGAGTTAAATGAGGTGATTTATCTCATTTAAAGGACTTAGCATGTTGAACAACTATCCAGTTTTTGGGTACTTGTCCTAATTATAGAAAGACATCTGATGTCTTTCCATCTATGCTGATGGCCATTGCAGACAAATATGCCAGTCCTTGGGCTTCCCAGGTGGCTCAGCAGTAAAAAATCCTGCAATGTAGGAAATGCAGGAAACTTGGGTTTGATTCCTGGGTTGAGAAGATCCCCTGGTGAAGGAAATCACAACCCACTCCAGTATTCCTGCCTGGAAAATTTCATGGACAGAGGAGCCTGGGAATCGCAGAGAGTCGGACACGACTGAGCGACTGAGCATGTGCATGCCAGTCCTCTTTACCAGAACTCCACATAGTTTCCCCAATCTCCTTGCTTATCAACTTTAGTACAGAGGAAAGGTTTGAATAGACCCTCTGGGGCTATTGAAGACCCAGCCAGAACTTGCCCTACTACACCTTAGAAGGAAGTGGCTCTCTCAGCTAATGAGGAATGTGACTCAAAGAAATACCCAGAAAAAAGAAAGGGAAGAAGGAAGAAGGAAAGAAATATCCGGCAGGCATGGGAGTTTCCTACAGCTCCTGTAACAAATTATCACTGTCTCACTTCTCACACGGTTTGCTGAACCCAGGGTAGGCCAGGCACGAGAGAGGAAGCTGGAAGAGAACTTGAGGAGACGTAGAAACTGCAGACATGTTTATTCTTGCCGGGCAACAGCCATAACATAACCTTCTCTCCTAGCTTATGCAGCAGCCGTAACAGCAGCCATAACATAAAGGCACATACCTGCAAGGGCTTTCCAGGTGGGGCTTATATAGCCCCACAGACCAAAAGTAGCTCTTGGTCAAGTGAGTACCTTGTGATACACATGTGCAGTGCTTTAAATAATCTCAGCTGTGACATGATCATTATTTACAAAATGTGGGGCAAGAGCAAGAGGCCGAGGGGCAAGAGAGCCTTACTACGTCATCTTGGCTAATTTGCTCTTTTCCTACAATCACAGACTTAGTGGCCTCTAACAACACAACTTTACTGTTTTACAATTCTGGAGGTTGGAAGCCTAAAATCACTCTCACTGGGATAATATCAAAGTGTCACAGGGCTGCATTCCTTTTGTGTGTGTGTGTAATTCTTTCTTTTTTTTTTATTTTTGGAGTATAGTTTCTTTATAATGTTGTGGTAGTTTCTACTCTACAGCAAACCCATGTCTTTTGCATCACCTGCATTGGCAGGTAGATTCTTTAGCTCTGAGCCCCCTGGAAAGCCCCATTTTATACTTCAGCACATCTCAATTCAGACTAGCCATGTTTTAAGTGCTTCATATTGAGAATATTTTATTGGACAGTGCAGGTCTAGATCCTAAACTCTGCAACAGCCCCAGGGCCTAGAACAATCCCTGGTCAATGGGCATTCAGATTTGGTGGACATAGGAACTTATGGACTACTCTGTTCGGGTTTAGACTCTTTTTCAAAAGCCTTGGACCACTGACCCAAAGAAAGAAGCCTAACTGGGGTATGGGTGTGTGTGCGCTGTCATTTGCATCTAATTTGCATGCTCCCTCCCAGGTGTGCTTGCTCTCCAGTCAGCTTCTCTTTAGTGATTCCCACTGGGTCTGCTCTTACCCGGGCAACTTTTTTTTTTCCAGCCAAGCTGTGCTATGCAACTTTCGGGATCTCTGTTTCCCCAACCAGAGAGATTGAACCTGGGCCATAGCAGTGAAAGCCTGGGATCCTAACCACTATGCTACCAAGGAATTAGGATTCCAGGCGACCTTGAAAACTGCACTGTTGAGCTGTGCTTAGTCCTGCCTGAAAGGTAAAGGACAGAAAGGGGACTCTGCATGGAGCCAATTCCCTGGGGACCTTCATAGGTAGGTGGGTCAAGAAGAAACTCCCAAACAGGCCTCCCAAGGCCCTTTGTGATCTGGTTCTGCTCCCTGCTCACCTCCAGCCTTAGCACATCGTTCTGGATTGAAACATGCCCTCCCCTCTTCAAATCCGTACACTGAAGCCCTGATGCCCAAGTATGACTGAATTTAGAGATAATTGAGCTTAAATGAAGTGAAAGGCTGGAGCCCTAACTCCATAGGACTGGTGTCCTTGTTAGAAGAGGAAACGACACCTAGGGCATGTACACCCAGAGAAAAGGTCATGTGAGAACACAGGGAGAAGGCGGCCATCTGCAAGCCGAGGAGAGAGGCCTCGAGAGAAACCAACCCTGCTGGCACCTTCATGCTGGACTTACAGAACTGTGAGAAAATCAGTTTCAGTTGTTTAAGCCATCTGGTCTGTGGTACTCTGTTATGGTAGCCCTGGCAAGCTAGCACCTACCTTGGCTCTCACCAGTCCTCAATGCTGCCCTTGAACTCCACTCTGTTAGCTTTCCTGGCATAAGCCAGCAGTCCTTCTTTTGGAGAATAACATTTTTTTTTTCCTGGGTGATAAACAAGAAGTAGCAGAGCTAGCTGCTCATCTGGGTGCATTGAAAGGAGACAAAACTGCCTCAGAACAAGTAAAAGAGACAAGCAGGAGTGCTCCCTCTATGCAGATTACTGTCAACCACTGAATACATCACTCCTTTTAGTTCTTAAAACACAATACTATGGGGCTTTCCTGGTGGCTCAGTGATAAAGAATCTGCCTGCCAATGCAGGGGACATGGGTTTGATCCCTTGTCCAGGAAGGTCCCACATGCCTCAGAGCAACTATTGAGTCTGTGCTCTAGAGCCCAGGAGATACAACTACTGAAGCCCGTGTGCCCTGGAGCCCATGCATGCATGCTAAGTCACTTCAGTTGTGCCTGTAGCCCAGCAGGCTTCTCTGTCCATGGGATTCTCCAGGCAAGAATAACAACTCTGAAGTGGGTTATTATGCCCTCCTCCAGGGGATCTTCCTGACCCAGCGATTGAACCCACCTCTCTTTCTTCTCCTGCTTTGGCAGATGAGTTCTTTACCACTAGCACGCTGGGAAGCCCCTTGGAGCCCATGCTCCGAAACAAGAGAGTAGCTCCTGTTCTCCCCAACTAGAGAAAAACCCAAGCAGCAACGAAGACCCAGCAGAGCCAATCAATCAATAAATTAAAATTATTAAAGAAAACACCATGAAGTGAGTACCATAGACCGTATTTCCATAACTCCAACAGCGAACATTTACACTCTGTCTAAAGTCTCAAGCACTGTGTTCTGAAGGAAACACGCATCACCTCATTTAATCCTCACTGGGACAGAGAAGGTAGGAACCATCATCACCATCCATATTCTGTACATAAGGCTGGCAGGCCCTGGGCAGTTCAATCATTTGTCCAAGTCTGCAGAACTGGGCAACTGCCAAACCGAGCAATCTGATTCCAGAGCGCTCACTCCTGCCCACTGAACTCTGTGAGTCAGCAGAGAGCCAGGCAACCATAAACTTGCCCAAGGTTAGGGACTTCCCTGATGGCCCAGTGGTTGAGACTCCGCCCTTCCACTGCAGGAGGCACAGGTTAGATCCCTGGTTAGGAAGTGAAGATCCTGCATCCAGGTCAGTGGTGCGGCCTAAAATTAAAAAAAAGAAAAAAACTTGCCTAAAGTTAAATAATCATCATTGGGGCTGTATTGGAATTTGTTTTTTTATCAAAAGTGCTGTCACATTCACTCAGTGGTCATTTGATGGTTGTCCACACTAGGAAAGATACTGTGCCCAAAATGTGGAGTCTGAAGACCAACACCCACAGTTACGGCCTAAAAGGAGGATCCGAATAGTGGAAAGATGGTTGTGCAAAGAGTTGTAATCCAATTCCCTCATTGTTGTTCAGTCGCCAAGTTGTGTCTGACTGTTCGACCCCAGAGACTGCAGCACTCCAGGTTCTTCTGTCCTCCACTATCTCCCAGAGTTTGCTCAAATTCATGTCCATTGAATCACTGATGCCATCTAACTATCTCGTTCTCTGCTGTCCCCTTCTCCTGCCTTCCGTATTTCCCAGCATCCGGGTCTTTTCCAGTGGGTCAGCTCTTTGCATCAGGTGGCCAAAATATTGGAGCTTCAGCTTCAGCTTCAGCATCAGTCCTTCCAATGAATATTCAGAGTTGATTTCCTTTAGGATTGACTGGTTTGATATCCTTGCTGTCCAAGGGACTCTCTAGAATCTTCTCCAGCACCACAATTTGAAAGCATCAGTTCTTCAGTGCTCAGCCTTCTTTATGGTCCAACTTTCACATCCTTACAGGACTACTGGAAAAACCATAGCTTTGACTATACGGACTTTTGTTGGTTAAGTGGTGTCTCTGCTTTTTAATATGCTGTCTAGGTTTGTTATAGCTTTCCTTCCAAGGAGCAAACATCTTTTAAATTCATGGCTGTAGTCATCATCCCCAGTGCCTGGAGAATTCCATAGACAGAGGAGCCTGGCAGGCTACAGTCCATGAGGTCACAGAGTCAGACATGACTTTCTGACTAACTTCCTGGAGGAAGTTACTGAATCCAGCAGAATCCTATAAAAAGCCCAGAGTTTGCCTTGGAAGTCTTTCTTCACAGGGGAATTTATGCTGGAGAAAAACCAAATAAGACTGGTCATAAATCACTTGATTAAAAAAAATAATAATTGCAGTAGAAAGTGAGGGGGAGAAAAACAAACTCACTCTCAACCACATAACCACATAAGGATCTTAATAACTTTCAAATTTAAGAACAAGCTTAGAAAATTATTACCAAATTTTTTAATTGTCTGATATGACTGTATAAACCATCTCTAACTTTTAAAGTAACCATTGCTTTTCATTTATGGATTTCATCTAAAAATATATCAGACCTTAAGAAGAATTCAAGTATAAATATCTTTAACAGGAAAGAAAAACTAACAAGTTTCATTAGCACTGGGAGTGTTCTTATCTTTTTTCTCCCTGGGTGTTAAAAGCTGGAGAACAGTAAATACTATGGAATTCAAGAACACATTTGCCTCGACATCATTTTTTTCCTTCAAATAACACATTATGGATCAAAACTAACTTCCATTCTTAAAGGGGAGGCATGTATTCTGATCTTCTGTTTTTCTCTAAAAAAGAGATTTGCGTGCTTTTCAGCAGATGAAAGTGTTAGTCACTCAGTCGTATCCGACTCTTTGCGACCACTTGGACTATAGCCCGCCAGTCTCCTCTGTCCATGGTGTTCTCTAGGCAAGAATACTGGAGTGGGTAGCCATTCCCTTTTCCAGGCGATTGAACCCGGGTCGCCTGCCTTGCAGGCAGATTCTTTCCATCTGAGCCACAGAGCTTTTCAATAGAAAAGGCAATAGTATGTTCAAAGCATAGCAACTTGAGAATATGATTTGCTTTAGGAAACTCAAAGATTTCTATATTTCTGGAACATAAAGTTCAGGAAAGAGATGAGACTCAGGCTGTAACTGAAGTTAACTTTGAAGAGCCCTTTATGCTATAATAAAAAGTAGGAATTTTACCCCTATTGGCTGGTAGGCAGTGAAAAGGAACAGACTCTTTTTCTTCGTCTACTCACCACTCAGCTTTCCATACTGGTCACCTTTCCCACACCAAGAAATTCTCCAATCGGGGACTTCCAGTGGTTCAGTCCCTTCCAGTGCAAGGGACTCGGGTTTGATCCCTTGTCAGGGAACTAAGATCCCATATGCCGTGGGGCTACTGATCCTGCACACCACAACTAAGACCTGACGAAGCCAAATAAATGTATTTTAAAGAAGTTCTCCACTTCTCCGGTGGAGAAGGAAGTGGCAACCCACTCCAGTACTCTTGCCTGGAGAATCCAAGGGACAGAGGAGCCTGGTGGGTTGCCACCTATGGGGTCGCACAGAGTCGGACACGACTGAAGCGACTTAGCAGCAGCAGCCACTTCTCTGGGGACACCAACTGGATGTCTTAGAATTCAGTTCTGATACCTGAAGTTCGCCTGAGATCCCACGGTTTAAGGACTCTGTCCCATGAGTCTAACCCCCAACTCTCAGATACCTATTGCAACTAGTGGGTCTTCAGGTTACCTGCAACCTCAGTACAAGTTGGCTACAAATTGGGGGTTCCCACGATACCCCCTCCACAGGTTCAATGATTTGCTAAAACAGCTCACAGAATTCAGGAAAACAGATACTTACTAGATTGTTGGTTTATTATAAAAAGATCCAACTCCAGAGTGATTGAATGGAGGAGATGGACAGGGCAAGATATGGGGGAAGGATGCAGAGCAGACATGCCCTCTGCAGCTGTGCTGCACACAACCCGCCTCCCCCCCCCCCGCGCCTGCAGAAAGCTCTCAGGACCTCTTAGAGTTTTCATGGAGGCTTCGTTACACAGCCACAGTTGGTTAAATCACTGGCCTTTGGTGATCAATGTCCAGCCTCTCTTCCTTCCCTGGAGGTGACGGGTGGGGTGGGGGTTGGAAGGCTGAGTTCCAACCCTCTAATCACAGGATTGGTTTCCTAGCAACCAGCCCTCCTCCTCAGCTTTCCCACAGCCACTTCATCACCATGAACTCAGGTGTGGTTGAAAGGGGCTTGTTATGAAGAATAAAAGACACTCACTTAAAAAAAGATTTATTTGTGTTTTTCTGCGCTGGATCTTCACTGCTGCACACGGGCTTTCTCTAGTTGTGGCGAGCATGGGATCCTCTTTGTGGTGCGGGGGCTTCTCCTCTGGCTTCTCTTGGGGCAGAGCACAGCCTGTAGGCACACGGGCTTCAGTAGTTGTGGTGTGCTGGCTCAGAAATTGTGGCGCATGGGCTTAGTTGCCGTGTGGCCTGTGGGATCTTTCTGGACCAGGGATTGATGTATATCTCCTACATTGAAAGTGGATTCTCAACCACTGGACCACCGGGGAAGCCCCCTCCTCTCACTTTTATTGCTCTTATCACTTATCCAAGGGTTTCAGAGACTCTGAGTCAGGAAAGGGGATGAAGACCAGATATATATCTTTCTTAATATCACAACATCATAGGCAGCTATTGAAAACATATTGGCAAGAGTCTGAAATGATCAGTCATACCTATTTATAAAGTTTCTCTTGATAGCAACCCTGAGGATAGATTGTAAAAGACCGGGAAGATCATGAAGAGTCAATATCAATTATGAGGTTATTGTCTCCGAACTCCCAGCCCGCCCTCCTATGCCCTGCTTTGTGATGCTGAGCTGGGAAACCACATTTCATTTATTCAGAATTTATTTTATTTTTGGCCACCCTTGGTCTTCATTGCTTCAAGCAGGCTTTCCCTAGTTGCAGCGAGCGGAGCTACTCTCTTGTTGCAACTGGAAAGCCCTAGAGTGCAGGCTCGGTAGCTGCGATACATGGGCTTAGTTGGCCCACTGCATGTGGAATCTTCCTGGATCAGGGATCAAACCAGTATCACCTGCATTGGCAAGCAGATTCCTAACCACTGGACCACAAGGGAAGTCTAGGGAAACCACATTTCTGTTTTGTCAGATGGTTCTATGTTAGACCCCGGCAACGGGGTTTGCTAGGAGATTACAGAAGTAAGGTGATTAAGTCGTGCTGGTTTGCTCTGGGTGTCCCTAGTTTTAGCAATGAAAGTTATGCTTCCTGGGAACCTCTTTCTGGGGGTGGTTGGTCACCTTATGCAGAAGGGACTTGCCTGCTGTTCTTGTAAGTGACACCTCAACAACACTTCTTCACTCTGGTGGCGGTGGGGCAGCAGCAACCGCATTGCCTGGATCCAATTTGTTGTTTTCTAACACTTGCAAAGGGCTTCCCCGATGCCTCCATGGTAAGGAATCCTCCTGCCAATGCAGGAGACCCAGATTGGATCCCTGGGTCAGAAAGATTCCCTGGAGAAGGAAATGGCAACCCACTCAGGTATTCTTGCCTGGCCAGTGCCATGGACAGAGGAGCCTGGTGGGTTACAGTCCATAGAGTTGCAAAGAGTGGATATGACTGAGCGACTAAACAATAACAGCAACACTTGAAAAACTAGTTTCATCAGAAACATCAGTGCCGGTTGGCTGGTGCCCTTTCTTCGCATCTCTGTTCCCCCAGCTCTAGGTGTGGTCCCTGCTTCCTGCAGTTGCTACTTCTATGCTGTCTTAGAGTTGTGGTCCTCAGAGTGCGGTCCCCAGAGCAGCAGCATCAGTATCTGCTGGGAACTTGTTAGAAACACATCATTCTGGCCCCATACCGGATCTGTCAGACTCTGGTAGTTGTCCTCTGCAGTCTGCCTTTTAACAAGTCCTCCAGACAGTTTGGCTAAGGTTTAAGCCTTAGGGATCTCTTTTTACCCTTGCAGTTATCTAGATAACAACTCTGTGCCAAGTTGGCAATTCGTTATATTACAGTCCATATGTTCAATTCTCCCTGTTCAAGTAACTGGTGTGGCTTCACTATCCTTACTGGACCCTGACTTGTTATGAAGAATAAAAGACACTTCTTTCACTTTTATCGCCCTTATCAGGAATGCTTCTTCAGCGATCAATGCAAAGAAATAGAGGAAAAGAACAGAATGGGAAAGACTAGAGATCTCTTCAAGAAAATTAAAGATACCAAGGGAATATTTCATGCAAAGATTGGCTTGATAAAGGACAGAAATGGTATGGACCTAACAGAAGCAGAAGATATTAAGAAGAGGTAGCAAGAATAAGAATACACAGAAGAACTGTACAAAAAAGATCTTCACGACCCAGATAATCACGATGGTGTGATCACTCATCTAGAGCCAGACATCCTGGAATGTGAAGTCAAGTGGGCCTTACAAAGGATCATTACAAACAAAGCTAGTGGAGGTGATGGAATTCCAGTTGAGATGTTTCAAATCCTGAAAGATGATGCTGTGAAAGTGCTGTACTCAATCTGCCAGCAAATTTGGAAAACTCAGCAGTGGCCACAGGACTGGAAAAGGTCAGTTTTCATTCCAATCCCAAAGAAAGGCAATGCCAAAGAATGCTCAAACTACCTCACAATTGCACTCATCTCACATGCTAGTAAAGTAATGCTCAAAATTCTCCAAGCCAGGCTTCAGCAATATGTGAACTGTGAACTTCCTGATGTTCAAGCTTGTTTCAGAAAGGGCAGAGGAACCAGAGATCAAATTGCCAATATCCGCTGGATCATGGAAAAAGCAAGAGAGTTCCAGAAAAACACCTATTTCTGCTTTATTGACTATGCCAAAGCCTTTGACTGTGTGGATCACAATAAACTGTGGAAAATTCTTCAAGAGATGGGAATACCAGACCACCTGACCTGCCTCTTGAGAAATCTGTATGCAGGCCAGGAAGCAACAGTTAGAATTGGACGGTGGAACAACAGACTGGTTCCAAATAGGAAAAGGAGTACGTCAAGGCTGTATATTGCCACCCTGCTTATTTAACTTCTGTGCAGAGTACATCATGAGAAACGCTGGGCTGGAAGAAGCACAAGCTGGAATCAAGATTGCAGGGAGAAATATCAATAACCTCAGATATGCAGATGACACCATCCTTATGGCAGAAAGTGAAAAGGAACTAAAAAGCCTCTTGATGAAAGTGAAAGTGAAGAGTGAAAAAGTTGGCTTAAAGCTCAACATTCAGAAAACGAAGATCATGGCATCTGGTCCCATCACTTCATGGGAAATAGATGGGGAAACAGTGGAATCAGTGTCAGACTTTATTTTTTTGGGCTCCAAAATCACTGCAGATGGTGACTGCAGCCCTGAAATTAAAAGACACTTACTCCTTGGAAGAAAAGTTATGACCAACCTAGATAGCATATTCAAAAGCAGAGACATTACTTTGCCGACTAAGGTCCATCTAGTCAAGGCTATGGTTTTTCCTGTGGTCATGTATGGATATGGGAGTTGGACTGTGAAGAAGGCTGAGCGCCCAAGAATTGATGCTTTTGAACTGTGGTGTTGGAGAAGACTCTTTGAGAGTCCCTTGGACTGCAAGGAGATCCAACCAGTCCATTCTGAAGGAGATCAGCCCTGGGATTTCTTTGGAAGGAATGATGCTGAAGCTGAAACTCCAGTACTTTGGCTACCTCATGCGAAGAGTTGACTCATTGGAAAAGACTCTGATACTGGGAGGGATTGAGGGCAGGAGGAGAAGGGGACGACAGAGGATGAGATGGCTGGATGGCATCACTGACTCGATGGACGTGAGTCTGAGTGAACTCCAGGAGTTGGTGATGGACAGGGAGGCCTGGAGTGCTGCGATTCATGGGGTTGCAGAGAGTCAGACACGACTGAGCAACTGAACTGAACTGAACCCTTTGTGATTCTAGTTGTAAATATTTCTTTTTCCATTTTGTCATCTGTAGTTTAGTTTGCCCATGGTGGGTTTATGTTTTGAACCTGTGAAAGGTTTTCATTTTTGCTTGGTCATTTAACAAAATGCTCTTTCATCACCTCTGAATTTTGATGAACCGTTTGGCAAATATACCCCACTCTCACACTCTCAGGTCATTAGGAGACTCACTAGTGTTTTATTATTTATGAGATTGTATTTTTCCACTTAGGTCATTGATACACTTTGAATTTAAGCTGTATCCTGTGTGAGGAACGGACTCAGGCTTTTTGTTTGCTTATTCATCTAGTTGATCCAATAGCACTAAATTAAAAACTTCCCTAAAGTTTCTTCCTGAATTAGAAAAGTAGTACATGCATGTATAAGTTTCCATAAACAATTGTTTCTATTTCTGGATTGATCTGTGTATGTAACTGATGCATCCACAACACATTGTTTTATATTGTTTTTAATATCTGTTTTTAGCCCCCTTCTCCTTTTTAATTCCCGCCCCCCATATTTGCCTGCTGTACTTCCAAATGAACCTTATAATCAAGTTGCCTAGCTGTAGAAAATAAAAACCTGATGACATTTTTATTAGGCTTGGAATAAATGTATAAATGAACTCAGAGCCCTGATTTCTTTATAATGTTGGCGGCCGTTTTTTTTTTTGCCTTTCCATCCTTGGTATCCATGTGCCACCTGGTGGTCACCATTCGCAACAGCAATTGTTTTCTCTAAAGCTGCTCAAAATAATAAACGTTGGTCATCTCACACACTTTCTGTGAGTCAGATATTAGAGGATGGCTTATCTGGATGATCTTTGCTTGAAGCCCTGGCTCATCCTCACTGTGAAGGCCTCACTCTTCAGAAAGCTTGAAGGGGGCTGGGGGAATCCCCTTAGCCTCTTGGCCAGAGGTATCAGCTCCTCCCAGGTGGCTCAATAGTAAAGTATCCACCTGCAATGTAGGAGACACAGGTTCAGTCCCTGGGTTGGGAAGATCCCCTGGACAGAGGATCCTGGCAGGCTACAGTCCATGGGGTCGCAAAGAGTTGGGCACGATTGAGCAACTAACACTTTTACTTTCAGAGTGATCACACCCAGGACGTTAAAATGGCATCATATTATTAATTTAACTACCAGCCTGCCTTGACTTTTAATAGTTTTTCTGCTGATGTCTATATGTTCCAGGAACAAATCCAGGATCCTACCCTGAGTTGTCAGATGCCCTTAGCCTCCAAGAGTCAGTGACCGTTCCTCTTCATTTCCTTGTCTTTCATGACCTTATTCATTTATTTGGCCACTCCAAGTGGGCCATGTGGGATCTTTTGCAGCATGTGGGATCTTTGATCTTCGTTGTGGCCTGTAGAATCTTTAGTTGCAGCAGGTGGGAATCTGCTTCCCTGATTAGGGATTGAACCTGGGCCCCCTGCACTAGGAGCATGGAGTCTCAGCCACTGGATCACCAGGGAAGTCCCAACCTTGACACTTTTGAGGAGAACCAATCAGTTCTTTTATTAAATGTCCCTCAGCTTGAGTTTGCCTGTTTTCCATGGTTGAAATGAAGTTATGCGATTTTCTCTTTTTTGGTCAGGTGATACTGTGCAACATTTGTACAGCATCTTTCTCAGTGCAACATATCAGACATGTCACTATGTCCTTGTGGGTGATATTGACCTGGGTCACTTGGTTAAGGCACAGTCTACTGCACGTCTCTGCTGTAAAGTTCCTGTTTTTCCATTAGCAATTAAGAAGTATCTTGGGGAAGATACTTTGTGACTATACAAGTTTTGATTCTCCTCAGACTTGCACCTACGAATTTTAGCATGGATCTGGTCTGCAACAGCTGTACTGGGCATTTGCCTAATAGTGATTTTGGGTGTCCCTTTCTCCTTCTACATCTGTTAGTTGGAATTCTATTGAAAGAAAGAGCCATTCCTTTTCTCCATTACTTACATATTTGACTATGTACTTAAATCAACATGGACTCATGAATTTTTGTTTCACTCTGTGGATTAAAACCTCATATGGAGAGACTTTTATGTTTTTGACAACTAGCTGGATATGAAACAGTATACTGTCATAGTTTTAATGAGAATGTTTCTGAATACTGAATTCTAATGAGATTGAGCATCTTTGACTTTTTTCTGTTTGTGATGTCTAGGAAATGCTTATAGCAGTTGTTGTTTTTTAAAAAATTTTTATGGTTTTTAAAATTAAAAAATTTTAATCAATATAGTTGACTTATAATGTTTCAGGTGTACAGCAAAGTGATATGTTAAATATGTTTAGTTTGTTTCCATTATAGGTTACTACAAGATATTGAATATAGTTCCTTGAGCTATACCGGTCCTTGTTGTTTATTTATTTTACATATAGTAGTGAAAGTGAAAGTTGCTCGGTTGTGTCTGACTCTTTGCAACCCCATGGATTATATAGTCTGTGGAATTCTCTAGGCCAGAATAATGAAGTGGGTAGCCGTTCCCTTCTCCAGGGGATCTTCCCAACCCAGTGACTGAACCCAGGTCTGCTGCATTGCAGTGGATTCTTTACCAGCTGAGCTACCAGGGTATGTATCTTTTAATCCCAATTCTTAATTTATCCCTCCCCTTTTCCCTTTTGTTAATCATAAATTTGTTTTCTGTCAGTGTATCTGTTTTGTAAATAAGTGCATTTGTATCATTTAAAAAAATTCCGCATGTAAGTGATAGCATATGATATTTGTATTATTTATCTTTGACTTAATTCACTTAGTCTGATAAGCTCTAGGTCCATTCATCTTGCTGCAAATGGATTATTTCATTCATTTTTTTATGCCTGAGTATATTAGTCATTGTATATATGTACCTCATCTCATTTATCCATTCATCTGTTGATGAACATTTAAGTTTCTTCTATGTCTTGGCGATTGTAAATAGTGCTTCTGGCAGCTGTTTAAATTTTTTTTCTTCTCTCTCTAGGTCGGGATGTCAGGCTCACAGTATAGATAGGAGTCTATATCTTGTGAAATAGGCCTAAAATACGTTAGGGCTTGTTTGTGTGTTAAATGCAACTTCTAGGTCTTATGTTCCATCCATATGCTGATGAATCCTGTTGCAATTTGACACTGAAGTTCGGCTTGAAGTGTTAGACACGTGTGGAAGGAAGAGAGAAGCATGAGTTTTGCGCAGTGGAGAACGTGAATTGTGATACAGATACAACATTGACCTTGGTTGACCCCACAAGGGGCTCTGGAGTAAAGATAACACATTAGAGAGGCTTCCCTGGTGGTCCAGTGGTTAAGAACCTGCCTTGCAATGCGGGGGACACCAGTTCGATCCCTGACTGGGAAATTAAGATCCCACATGCTACAGGGCATGCAAGCTTATGTGTTGCAACTACGGAATCCATGCGCTGCAACAAAAGATCCCACCTGATGCAACTAAGACCTGGTACAGCCAAATTAATTAATTAAAATTTTAATAAAGATAGCCCATTAGAGCTTTTCCCTATTTGGCTCTAATCCCTGGGCCTTATGTGTTTCCCCTTTCACTTTCATTCTTCCACAAGGGCTTAGTGGAGTTTTCCAGAGGTTACGTGTGTGATGGTGTCATTACTCTGCCCGCTAATGGCATGTGTGCATAGATTTTTTTTTTTGGTGTGTGTATTTATTTTCCATAATAGCTTTATTGTGATAGTGATATAATTCACACACCATAAAAATTGCCTATTTACAGTATTACCATCCAATTGTTGTTGGTATGTCCACAAAGTTATGCAACTATCACCACAATCAATTTAAGAAAATTTTCTTCTTTCCTCACCAAAGAAACCCCACCACCCATTATCAGTTACTCCCTGTTCCCACCACCTCTAACCCCTGGCAGTGACGAATCTTTCTTCTCTATAGATTTGCTTATTCTGAACATTTAACATAATATGGAATCATTCAGCATGTGGACTTTTGTGCCCAACTTCTTTTACTCAGCATAATATTTTCAAGGTTTATCCACATCGTAGCCTGTATCAACACCTTGCTCTTTTTTATTGCCAAATATTCCATTGTATGAACAGACCACATTACATTTATCTATTCATCAGCTGAGGGGAATTCAGATTGTTTCCACCTTTTAGCTATTCTGAATAATGCTGCTATGAACATTTGTGTACAAGTTTTTGTGTGGGTATGTGTTTTTATTTCTCTTGAATATATATATATTCATACATATATATATATGTATATCTATAAGCAGAATTGTTGGGTAATACTAACTCTATGTTTAACCCTTTGAAGAACTTCTAGACTGTTTTCCAAAGTGGCTGCACCATTTTACATTCCCACTGGTGATGTATGATGATTTTGATTTCTCTACATTTTTGCTGATAACTATTTGTCTTTTTGGATTATAGCCATCCTGGTGGGTGTGAGGTGGTATCTCACTGTAGTTTTGAGTGGTATTTCTCTGGTGGCTAATGTTCAGTACCATTTTTGTATTTCAAATTTCTCAGTTTTAATTTCTGATATGGTAAATATTGAGAGATGAAACACAAACATGTGCATTGGGATCCTCAATAATTTTTAAGAGTGTAAAGATAACTTAAAATGTAGGCTACCTTAATACCATGAAGTTTGAGAACCATGGATTGGGGTTTGGATTTACCAAACCCACTTGGCACCTTGGGTGCAAAAGACACTTGACAACAGTGTCATCAGTCAGATGTTGACTCAATAATTCTGTTTAATCATCTACCCACAAACTTCAGTAGCTTCAGCACACAGCCTCCTGATCACCAGACTGAGGTCAACTGCAGCGTGTCTGGTATAGAGCAGACTTTGGTGGGTGACTCTGCACCAGCCTACATGTTAGCTGGTCTTGGCTCTGAGCCATTGGTGGGATTCAGGTTTATTCTGTATGTGTTCATTCTGCAGCCCAGGCTGAAGGGGACATACTTTTCTCAAGGGCCATCACTAGAGTATTTAAAGCCTTTGTGGGACTTCCCTGGTGGTCCAGTGACTAAGACTCTGCACTCCCAATGCAAGGGGCCTGGACTTGATCCCTGGCCAAGGAATTCGATCCCACATGCTGCAATTAAGAGTTCACATGCTTCAACTAAAGACCCTGCATGCTGCAGTTGACTCAGCTCAGTCAAATGAATGCATAAATATTTTAACATAAAATAAAACCTTTGTGTGCCTTGGTGGCTGCTGACATATCTCCCTTGGCTAAAGCTATTCATGTGGCAAGGCCCACTATCAACTGGGACGGAAACTAAACTCCACCTACTGCAGAAATGGGAGGAGCCAGTGTTTGCTGATGCCAAACCCCAACCTCAGGGTAGAGGCTCTGCACTCCAGTGTCTGCTTGGCTGGTTTCCTTTTTCAGAGAAAGAACTGACTTCCCCTCACAGAGCATCACTCATGCAGGACACCTTCCTGTGCCTGGTTCCTGTCCTGATATAGCACATTTCTAGAGCTTGCTGGTGAACACAATAGCTTGTGTGTGTGCGCTGCATGGGTGCATGCTCAGTTGTATCTGACTCTTTGCAACCCCATGGACTATAGCCTGCCAGGCTCCCCTGTCCATAGGATTTTCCCAGCAAGAATACTGGGGTGGGTTGCCATTTCCTCCTCTGGGGACCCTATAAGTCATCTGCTGCTAAAGTTATAAACTGGGGACCTGCAGGCCCACACTCTGTTTTTCAGAACTTCACTTGGGTCTTCCCTGATAGTCCAGTGGCTGAGACTCTACACTCCCAATGCAGGGGGGCCATATTCCATCCCTGGTCAGGGAACTAGATCCCACACGCTGCAGCTAAGAGCTCGCATGCCACAACAAAAGATCCTGAATGCCCCAATGAAGATCAAAGATCTAAGTGCTGCAACTGAGACCTGGCTGGGCCAAATAAATAAATAATACATTTTCTTTTTAAATTCACATACCCAGATTGGCTGTTTTCATATAAAATTCCTGTCTCTGTCTTATCTTGAAAATTCTAAAATCTGGCCTACGTTCTCCTATGGTGACAATCGATTAAGCTGAGTTGTGATCACCAGCCTGACATTTTCATTTGCCCGAGCCCCCATCCCTCCTTATTGCCTCACACCTGTCTTTATTCATCCACTTACCTGTTCTCCCTGTTCTTCTTGAGCACATATGTTTTTAAAACTGTGGTAAAATACACATTACATAAAAATTGACCAATTACCAGGGTAACCACTGTACAGTGTGCAACTCAGCGGCACTGGGTACCTTTATAGTGCTGTGCAGCCGTCATCACTGTCTAGTTCCAGAACCTATGCATCTCTCCAGATGGAAACCTGACAACCCCCAATCTGCTTTCTGTCTCAATGGATTATGAATTATTATGAATTTTTAATCACTGCTCTAGATAAACCCTAACTAGTTTGAAAATCAACACACATAGTGTGATTTTATTTGGGTTATAATGTATTTGTATATGTGTCTGTAACACTCAGATGCGGTCTGTTGATGAGTAGGAAAAAAATGTCTGAAAAAAATATGCCACAAGTTCTAAGCACAAATGACCTCTAGGGGTTGGGATCAGAAAATATTCACTTCTTGCTTTGCATAATTAACAGATAAAGAGATGAGAGTGTGGTGAGCTTTTGCTTTATGTTTGTGTATTCCTCCCCCTCTCGCACCCTGTATAAGAAGGAAGAAGAACAGAAATACATCTGGGGCCGTTTCAACTATAAATAGTGGAGCCTGCCCTACATATGGCCTGCTTACAAGTGAGATAACCAAATAAATCCCTTTTATTTTAAACCACTTGATTCACGTTATTCTTGCTGTTAGCTCCCTAATTGATATCTTTATAATGACTCTAACAGGCAGGTGCTGTCATCGTTTTCTACAAAAGGAGACTTGTATCGAGAGATGGAAAGTCGCTGTTTAGAGACACCAGCTAGCAGATGCACAGTATCTTTTCTTGTCCCAAATCGTCTGCAGCTGGGAAAGGGTGAGGAAAAAAATGGCGGAGTCGCCTAGATGAAATCCTTCCGTCCCTTGGGCTCTGTATCTAAGAGAGGGTAAAGCCCAAGTGTCAGGTTACTCATGAGAAGGGCTCACACTCAGGGCTGCTGACTTATAAAATGTGGCTCTGGGCTGCATGGTCTGGGAGAGAATCCACCTCCTTTTACAAGGCTGGAGCCTATACAGTCAGTGTTCTTACTGGCGCCATACTGGGACCAGCTCGTATCATCTAACTCAATCCCAGGCTCTGGTAGGAACTGGGTGGCAATGAAGGGATGTCTGGTCTGGGTCTGGACCCCTCCCAGTGATGGGTGTCTGGAGACCACTTCCATCCCATTCGAGAGGGGAGGAAACTCTCATAGACAAGGGCATGGACATGCCCAAGGTCATTGAGGTAATTTCTTTGGAGCCAAGACTCGAATCTATATCTCCTGCTTTCAAGTCCTTGGGTTTTTAAAAATTTCTTTTTAAATATTTCGTTTTATTTATTTGGCTTCAAGAGGTCTTATTGCAGCACACAGGATCTTCAGTCTTTGCTGTGATGTGTGTGATCTAGTTCCCCAACCAGGGACTCAGGCTGAGCCCAATGCATTGGAAGTGTGGCGTCTTAGCCACTGGACCACCAGGCATGTCCCTCAAGTCCTTGGTTTTTCACACTCATGTGACTCTAAAGACAGAGAACAAGTAGCTTGTTCTTTCTCTCCTCTCCTGAAGGGTTGTGGACGATGCCTGGGAGGAAAGAGTGCAGAGGGAGAAACAATAATAATAGTAGTGCTTAGATAGTGCTTACCTTTATAGGCACTGCTTTAAGCACCTTACTTTCTGTGTATTACCTAGTTTAACCCTCATGAAGTAGTAGTTATTACTGTCCTCAGCTCCACTTGACAGATGAGGAAACTGATGCACAGGGAGGTTATGTAACTTGCCCTATGCCGCAGAACTAGTAAGTGGTTGGGCCAGGATTTGAGCCCCGATGGTCTGATTTCAAATTCCATAAGTCAAATCCCAATAAGTATGCCCTGGCCCCACAGAGTTCTACCTCTTATCTGCCCCAGTAAACCAGAGACCTGAAACTTCTGCCATCACCAGGGTACCATTTTTAGTAATGCTTGGTGCTACTGTTGCTCACTGAACTTCTGCTCTGTGATAGCTGCTCTAAGTATAGTCTATTTTTTTTAGAAACACCTGAAAAGAAGGTATTTTATTCCTCCCTTTAAGTTGAGAAGACTGAGGATATTTGCTCTGATCAAACATTTAATTGGGGAAAGTGCTTCTTTTCTATTTTGGTGGACTTGGGATGCAAATGAGATTTCAAATAAAAGACAGGTAGACATCAGAGTGAGGCTTCCCTGGTGAATCAGTGCTAAAGAATCTGCCGGGAATGTAGGAGGCACAGGTTTGATCCCTAGGCTGGAAAGATTCCCCTGGAGGAAGGCATGGCAACCCACTGCAGTATTCCTGCCTGGAGAATCCGGTGGACAGAGGAGCCTGGTGGGCTGCAGTCCACAGGACCCCAAAGAGTTGGACACAACTGAAGTGACTGAGCGCATGCCCGTATGTGCATCAGACTAGCAAAACTTCAGCTGATGGATAACATCAAGTCCTGCCAAGTGTGTGTGGGAGATGACAAGCTCATAAGCAATGTTGGTGGGAGTGTAAATTGCTACATGTTTTAGAGAGAAATCTCACGGTCACAGAATGCAGTTTTAAAACACATATATCCTGGGACTTCCCTGATGGACCAGTGGTTAAGACTCCTTGCTTTCACTGCAGGGCACTCGGGTTCTATTCCTGGTTGGGGAACTATAATAAAATACCACATTCCTCATGGTGTGGCCCAAAAGGTAAAAAATAAGTAAATAAAAACTCATAAATCCTACTGAATCACTTTGCTGTACAGAAGAAAATAACGCAGCATTGTAAATCAACTATACTTCAATAAAAATTTTTAAGAAGCCATATATACCCTACGACTTAGCCATTCCATGTATGTAAATCAATTCCACAAAATATTTTGATTATATAAAGACAGGCTCAAGAATCTTCAGTGCAGTTTATTTTCTAAATAGCAAAAACATTGGAAACAGCTTCAGTGCCTCTCAATATAGGACTGGCTGGGTAATTATCATCAACAAATTTTAGAATACTATGGGGAAACAGTGGAATCAGTGTCAGACTTTATTTTTGGGGGCTCCAAAATCACTGCAGATGGTGGCTGCAGCCATGAAATTAAAAGACGCTTACTCCTTGGAAGAAAAGTTATGACCAACCTAGATAGCATATTCAAAAGCAGAGACATTACTTTGCCGACTAAGGTCCGTCTAGTCAAGGCTATGGTTTTTCCTGTGGTCATGTATGGATGTGAGAGTTGGACTTTGAAGAAGGCTGAGCACCGAAGAATTGATGCTTTTGAACTGTGGTGTTGGAGAAGACTCTTGAGAGTCCCTTGGACTGCAAGGAGATCCAACCAGTCCATTCTGAAGGAGATCAGCCCTGGGATTTCTTTGGAAGGAATGATGCTGAAGCTGAAGCTCCAGTACTTTGGCCACCTCATGCGAAGAGTTGACTCATTGGAAAAGACTCTGATACTGGGAGGGATTGAGGGCAGGAGGAGAAGGGGACGACCGAGGATGAGATGACTGGATGGCATCGCTGACTTGATGGACTTGAGTCTGAGTGAACTCCAGGAGATGGTGATGGACAGGGAGGCCTGGCGTGCTGCGATTCATGGGGTCGCAAAGAGTCAGACACGACTGAGCGACTGAACTGAACTGAACTGAACTGAACTGATGTAGCTATTAAAAAGAACAAGGTTGAGCTGAACATGCAGATCTGGAAAGAAACCCACAACATATTGGGAAGCCAAAATTCAATATTCAGGATCTTCTCTGGTGGCCCCGTGGTTGAGAATCTGTCCTGCAGTGCAGGGGACTTGGGTTTAATCCCTGGTTGTGGTAGATCCCATAACAGCAACTAAGCCCATGAGGTGCAACCAAGACCCAATGTAGCCAATAAATAAATATTTTAAAGAACAATATTCAGCTAAATTTTCTTGAAAGTGAAAGTGTTAGTCACTCAGTCATGTCCAACTCTTTGTGACCCCATGGACTGTAGCCCACCAGGCTCTTCTGTATATGGAATTCTGCAGGCAAGAATACTGGAGTGGGTTGCCATTTCCTTCTCCAGGGGATCTTCCTGAGGCAGGGATTGAGCCTGGGTCTCCGGAATTGCAGGCGGACTCTTTACTGACTGAGCCACTAGGGAAGACAGATTTTCTTAGCATGACCTGTATATAATAATTAATAATGTGTGCATATTGTTTTCTCTCTATATACATACCTCTATAGATATTATTCATAGAAACAGTCAGAAGTAAGCACCAAATACCTAATAGTTATTATTCAATATTTCTTGGAGTTGGAAAGGGCAAACTTATGTAAATTTCTTGTTTACATAAATGTTAAGTGATGGAATTGTGGGGGATTTATCCTTTCCTGTTTGTGTTTCTCTTTTCGATATTAAATAATACAGAACCATTACAATATTGTAAAGTAATTGTCATCCAATTAAAAATAAAGTAAAAAAAATTCAGAAATTCTTGAGATACATATCCCATGGACTTCCCAGATGGCTCAGTGGTAAAGAATCTGCCTACCAAACAAGAGACGCGAGTTTGATCCCGGGGTCGGGAAGATCCCCTGGAGAAGGAAATGGCAAACCACTCCAGTATTCTTGCCTGGGAAATCCCATGGACAGAGGAGCCTAGCGGGCTACAGTCCATGGGGTCACAAAAGAGTCAGACGTGACTTAGCGACTAAACAACTGGAACAACGTATCCCATAGGTGACAAACTAGGAGCCTGTGATAGAATCCAGCCTGCAGATATATTTTACTTGGCCCATGTTGCAATGTTTTCCCTAACTGAGTAACTGATAATAGTTATCAGTGTTTTACACAGTGAGATCTTTCACATGAAAGTTCAGATTTCTGGATACTTTTGAAAAATGTGCAGGAGATTTTTCAGTACTCGGCCACAACCTGCATTCATGGCACAGCAACCTGGAGCTGAGCAATGGGAAGGTGCCCTCCAGGTAATTAGAAACTGCAGCCCTCCTTATGGTTTTGTCTATCCCAAGACTCTGCATCTGTAGTCATTTATCATTATACCTGCATCATAATTATTTTTCTTTAAAAATTAACATGTAATTCACTTACCATAAGATTCACAGTTTGAAAGTGTGCAATCCAATGCTTGTTATTATTATTATTTTTAATTTATTTACTTGGCTGCACTGGGTCTTAGTTTGGGCACCCGAGATCTTTAGTTTTGGCATGCAATGTCTTGGTTTCAGCATGCGGGATCTAGTTCTCTGACCAGGGATTGAATCCAAGATCCCTGCATAGGGAGCGCGGAATCTTAGCTACTGGACCACCAGGGAAGTCTTATTTCAGTGGTTTTTAAAACATTCGTGGAACTGGGCAAGCATTCCCATTAGGATTGCTCTTGGAGTCCATGGGGGATTGATTCCAAGACCCGCCGCAGGTACCAACAACTGAGAATGCTCAAATCCCACAGTCACCCCTCCCTATCTGCAGTTCCACATCTGTAGATTTAACCAACAACCTCAGATCATGTAGTACTGTCTGTATTTATTGAAAAAAAAATACATGTATAAGTGGACCCACGCAGTTCAAACTCATGTTGTTCAAGGATCAACTGTATATAATTCCAGAACACTTACACCATCCCTAAAAGACACTCTAGATCTCATCACCTCCCAGCCTCTGGCACCACTCATTGCTTCCTGTCACTATTGATTTGCCTGTTCTGGACATTTCATATAAAGGGAATTATTTGTCTGGCTTCTTCCACTTAGTGTAATTTGTTCAAAGCTCATCCACGTGGTAGCATGTATCAGTACTTCATTCCTTTTTTGTGGCTGTATAATATTCCACTTCATGGATACAGTACATTTTGCTCCTCTGTTATCAGTTGATGGACATTTAACTTGCTCCTGCCTTTTGGCTATTGTGAATAATATAAATGCTAACATGAACATTTGTGTAGAAACTTTTGTATGAACACATGTACCTAGCAGTTGAATTGATGGGTCACACAGTAACTCTCTGTTTAACTTTGAGTAGCTGCCAAACTTTCCAAAGTAGCTGCACCATTTTACATTCTGAGCGGCAATGTATGATGTTTCTAATTTCTCTACATTCTTGCTAACACTTGTTATTTTATTTATTTGAAAATTTTTATTTATTCGCTTATTTTTGGCTGCACTGGGTCTTCACTGGAAGACAATGTACAGTGGAAACAGGGACAGACTATTTTCTTGGGCTCCAAAATCACTGCAGATGGTAACTGCAATCATGAAATTAAAAGACACTTGCTCCTTGGAAGAAAAGCTATGACCAACCTAGACAGTGTATTAAAAAGCAGAGATATTACTTTGCCAACAAAGGTCCGTATAGTGTTATGTTTTTTTCCAGTAGTCATGTATCGATGTGAGAGTTGGACCGTATAGAAAACTGAGCGCTAAAGAATTGATGCTTCTGAACTGTGGTGTTGGAGAAGACTCTTGAGAGGCCTTTGGACTGCGAGGAGATCCAGCCAGTCCATCCTAAAGGAGATCAGTCCTGAATATTCACTGGAAGGACTGATGCTGAGGCTGAATCTCCAATACTTTGGCCACCTATGCAAAGAACTGACTCACTGGAAAAACCCTGATGCTGGGCAAGATTGAAGGCAGGAGAAGGGGATGATACGGGATGAGATGGTTGGATGGCATCACTGACTTGATGGACATGAGTTTGAGCAAGCTCCAGGAGTTAGTGAAGGACAAGGAAGCCTGGCATGCTGCAGTCCATGGTGTTTCAAGGAGTTGGACACGACTGAGCAACTGAGCTACACTGGGTCTTCATTGCTGGGCGGGCTTCTTATTGCGGTGGCTTCACTTGTTGTGCAGCACAGGCTCTAGAGCGTTTGGGTTTCAATAGCTGTGGTACACGGGCTTAGTTGCCCCAAGGCATGTGGAATCTTCCTTGACCAGGAATTGAACTCATGTCCCCTGCATTGGCAGGCAGATTCTTAACCACTGAACACCAGGGAAGTCCTTATTTATTTATTAATTTTATTATAGCTGTCCTACAGGGTATGAAGTGGTAGCTCACTGTGGTCTTCCTTTGCATTTCCAGATGGCTAATGATGATGGGCACTTTCACATGTGTTTACTGTCCATTTCTACATTGAAAGAATGTCTAATCAAATCTTTTGCTGGCTTTTAAATTGGGTTATATTTTTGTTGTTGATCTGTGAGGATTCTTTGTGTATTTTGAATGTTGTGGTTTGTTGTATAGTTGCTAAGTCATATCTGACTCTTTTGCGACCCCATGGACTGTAGCCTGCTAGGCTTCTCTGTTCAGGGGATTTCCCAGGAAAGAGTACTCGAGTGGGTTGCCATTTTCTTCTCCAGGAGATCTTCATGGATCAAGGATCAAACCCACATCTCCTGTAGTGGCATGTGGATTCTTTACCCCAAGCCACCAGGGAAGCCCATTTTGAATACTAGATCCTAATTATATACATGATTTGCAAATATTTTCTCCCATCCTGTGAGTTGTGTTTTCACCTTCTTGAGTGTGCCCTTTGAAATACAAAAGTTTTAAACTCTATGTCCAATTAATCTTTTCCTTTGGTTGCTTGTGATTTGGTTATCACATCAAGGAAGCTTTGCTTAATCCAGGCTTACAAAGATTGTGCCTGTGTGTTCTTTAACAGTTTAATACTTTGGCTCTTATGTTTAGGTGTATGATGTATTTTGAGTTAATATTTATATGATGTGAGGTAGGGGTTCATCTCCTTCTTTTGCATATGAATATCTAGTTGTCCTAGCACCATTTATTGAAAAGATTGCTTTTTCCCAATTGACTTGTCTTAGCACCTTTGTCAAAAATAAATTGGCCATATTTGTCTTTCTCTGTCTGATTTATTTTGTTTAGCATGATACCCTCCAGGTCTGTCCATGTTGCTAAAAATGACAAGATTTCATTCTTATGGTAAATCAAGGCTGTATATCATCACCTTTGTTATTTAACTTATATGCAGAGTACATCATGTGAAATGCCAGACTGGATGAAGCACAAGCTGGAATCAAGATTGCTGGGAGAAATATCAACAACCTCAGATATGCAGATGACACCACCCTTATGGCAGAAAGCAAAGAGGAACTAAAGAGCCTCTTGATGAAAGTGAAAGAGGAGAGTGAAAAAGCTGGCTTAAAACTCAACATTCAGAAAACTAAGATCATGGCATCCAGTCCCATCACTTCATGGCAAATAGATGGGGAAACAATGGAAACAGTGACAGACTTTATTTGGGCTCCAAAATCACTGCAGATGGTGACTACAGCCATGAAATGAAAAGACGCTTGCTCCTTGGAAGAAAAGCTATGACCAACCTAGAAAGCGTATTCAAAAGCAGAGACATTACTTTGCCGACAAAGGTCCATCTAGTCAAGGCTATGGTTTTTCCAGCAGTCATGTATGGATGTGAGAGTTGAACCATAAAGAAAGCTGAGTGCCGAAGAACTTATGCTTTCGAACTGTGGTGCTGGAGAAGACTCTTGAGAGTCCCTTGGACTGCAAGGAGATCCAACCAGTCCATCCTAAAGGAAATCAGTCCTGAATATTCATTGGAAGGACTGATGCTGAAGCTGAAACTCCAATACTCTGGCCAACTGATACAAAGAACTGACTCATTGGAAAAGACCCTGATGGTGGGAAAGACTGAAGGCAGGAGGAGAAGGGGATGACAGAGGATGAGATGGTTGGATGGCATTACCATCAATGGACTCAATGGATATGAGCAAGCTCTGGGAGATGGTGATGAACAGAGAAGCCTGGAGTGCTGCAGTCCATGGGATCAAAAAGAATCAGACACGACTGAGTGACTGAACTGAATGATGGTAAATCAGACAGAGAAAAACAAATACTACATGATTCCACTTATATGTGAAATCTAATAACCAAAAACAAATGAACAAACAAAACACAAACAGACTCATAGAGAGCAAACTAGACATTGCCAGAGGGAGAGATTGATAGGGGGATGGATGAAATAGGTGAAGGGGATTAAGAGGCACGAACTTCTGGCTATAAAATACATAAGTCATGGGGATGTAATGGACACATAGGGAATAAAGTTAATAATATTTTATGCTGATAGATGGTAACTGATCTACTTATTTATTTGGCTGCATCAGGTCTTATGGAGAAGGCAATGGCAGCCCACTCCCGTATTCTTGGCTGGGAAATCCCATGGACAGAGGAGCCTGGCAGGCTAAAATCCATGGGGTTGCCAAGAGTCAGACACACCTGAGCGACTGATCAACAACAATTGAGTCTTAGCTGCGGTACGTGGGACCTTCCTTGCATTAGGCGGAATCGTTCGTTGCCACACACAGTCTGAGTTGCTCCATGGCATGCAGGATCTTAGTTTTACAACCAGGGATTGAACCCAAGTCCCCTGCATTGCAAGGCAGATTCTTAACCACTGGACCACCAGGGAAGTCCCATATAAAGTCATTTCTGAGAACATGAAACAAAATCTGCACAAATAGAAAGCCATGCTTTTGGATAAGGAGCTGCACAATTTTTAATGATATAATTTCTCCTAGAACTTATAAGTTTAACGTGGTGCTAGTTAAAATCCCCAAAGGACTTTTTTCCCCCCAAAGGAATTTTTGAGTAAAATACTCATATAGCTTGCATGGAAGAATAATGTCTCATAAAAAGCAAGAAAATTATGAACATAAAGAAAATTGAGAAGAAGTTAATCTTATCAGATGTTTGAACTCACCATAAAGCCGTTGAGATAAAAATAGTGTAGGGCTGCCATATGACTAGGCAGATATATCAGGAACGTTAGAAATAGAGCCTGGAAAAAAAATATGATTTTATCACATGTACAGGTGGTATTTGAATTTGGTAGGAGAATGGCTTATTTTTTAAAATGGTGCTGCCACTGCTATATTTAAAATAGATAACCAACAAGGACCTACTGTATAGCTCATGGAACTCTGCTCAATGCTGGTGGCAGCCTGCATGGCAGAGAGGTTTTGGGGAGAATGGACACATGTGTATGTATGGCTGAGTCCCTCCACTGTTCACCTGAAACTATCAGAACATTGTATGTTAGTCAGCTAAATCCCAATACAAAATAAAAAAACTTTTAAAAAAAGACAGGAACAGACTCACAGACATAGAGAACAGACTTGTGGTCTGAAGGAAGAACCAGGAGTGTGGCATTAGCGGATGCCACACAAACTATACAAGCTATGTATACAAACTATACATACAAACTATATATATAGGACGGATACACAGCAAGGCCCTACTGTATAGCACAGAGAACTATAGTCAATGTCCTGTGATAAACCGTAATGGACAAGAATATTTTTTATAGAAGAATGTCTATATATGTATAACTGAGTCACTTTTCTGTACAGCAGAGATTGGCACAACATTGTAAATCAACTATACTTCAATAAGAAATTAAAAAAATAAAAATGGGGCTGGTGTAACTGGAAAAAAATAAAGCATGATTCCTGCATCATGCCATGTGTGTGTGTGCTAAGTCGCTTCAGTTGTGTCCTACTCTTTGGGACCCTATGGACTGTAGCCCACCAGGCTTCTCTGTCCATGAGGTTTTCCAGGCAAGAATACTGGAGGGATCGAACCAGTATCTCTTACGTCTCTTGCATTTGCAGGCGGGTTCTTTACCACTAGTGCCGCCTGGGAAGCCCATATCATGCCATTCAGGAGACAAATTCCAATGAACAAAATACTTATAGATTTAAAAAGCCAGTAAAGATATTGGAAGAAAACTGAAGAAATTTTGTGTATAGTTTTGTGATGGACAGGTACCTTTATGATAAGGACTCTCAAGTCCGTATAATAAAATATCAATAAAAATCCTAGGCAGATGATGACTGTAAACAAAGCAATGGGCAGGATTGTAGCATGCAAGGCAAATGAAAGACAGCTGTATGAATAAAAGAATAATAACCAAGAAGATTGGGCAAAAAATATAAATAGACAAATTGTAGAATGAAAAAATCCAAGAGGCCAATAAAACTTATGAAAAGATGCTCTGCCTTTATTATCCAGGGAAATGGCAGTTAAAGCAAAAATAAGACATCATTTTCTAGCCATTAATTGGCAAAACAGAAGATGACTTATGAAGTCAGCGCTGCTTGGAACGCTAAGAAAAGGATCCTCTCACATATTGCTGGTGGCAGTGTGCTACTGCTGCTGCTAAGTCGCTTCAGTTGTGTCCGACTCTATGCGACCCCATAGATGGCAGCCCACCAGGCCCCCCCGTCCATGGGATTTTCCGGGCAAGAGTACTTACTGGAGTGGGTTGCCATATTTGTTACAAAAACAAATCAGTAATTTATTTGGCTGCACCAGGTCTTATTTGCTTCGCTCAGGATCTCCGGTCTTCATTACTGCATCAAACTCTTAGTTATGGCATGTGGATCTAGTTCCCTGACCAAGGATCGAACCTGAGCCCCCTACATTGGGAGTTCAGAGTCTTAGAACTTCCTCTTATTTACACTTGTGAAGGTTATCACAGATCTTTGAGTTGGAGGAGTTAGATTTGATATAAGAAACTATAGTGTAGTTTTCATATTTAGTTACTTATAAATAAGCTTAGTAAATTCTTTAGTCTTCTCATAAACATAAAATCTCATGACCAACATATCAAAAAATATTTCAAGATGAAAATATAGTGAAATAAAAAGAACTGAAAATTTAACACTATTTCTTGATTTAAAAAATTTTAATTGGAGGATAATTGCTTTACAATATTGTATTGATTTCTGCCATATATCAACATGAGTCAGCCATAAGTATACATATGGGTTGTTTGTTTTAAAGTCACTGTTGAATTTGTTCCAATATTGTTTCTGTTTTCTGTTTTGGTTTTTCGGCCAGTGAGGCATGTGGGATCGTAGCTCCCGCCTCTGCATTTAGGAGTGAAGTCTTAACCAGTGGACTGCTAGAGAAGTCCCTTTGAGAAAAAGTTTAATATAAGCATAACAAACAGGAGAATGCATAATTGGTAAATGAATTTTAATTTTAATGAATTTTCTAAAGTGAATATACCATCACCCAATCAAGGAACAGAACATTAACAGGATCCCAGAAATTTCCCCTCATGCCTCTTCTAGTACTACCTCTGACCTCCTCCTGAGAGGTAAACACTATCTTATCTTCTAATAACCCAGATGAATTTTTCTGGGGTTTTGACCTTCATTTAAGTGAAATCATTCAGTATGTACTCTTTTGTGGCTGGCATCTTTCGCTCAATGTTATATGTGGGATATTCATCCAAGTTGCTGAATATAGCAGCAGTTCATCCATTTTATTATTGTACAGTATATCACATGGGCTTCCCTTGTGGCTTAGCTGGTAAAGAATCTGCCTGCAATGCGGGACACCTGGGTTCGATCCCTGGGTTGGGAAGATCCCCTGGAGAAGGAAAAGCTACCCACTCCAGTATTCTGGCCTGGAGAAGTCCATGGACTGTATAGTCCATGGGATCACAAAGAGTTGGACACGACTGAGCGACTTTCACTTCACTTTCATATTACACAACTCATTGGTGGAGGAATTATGTACTATTTGTGTAACTCTATTGGAGGAAGACTATCATAAGCTTCTCCGTAGTTTCCTTCAGACTTGGCTCATGTACCTTTTCCCTTTGCTGATTTTGCTTTATCTCTTCTGCATCCTTTCATAAGGATAACCAACAGCCACGAATATGACTAGAGGTTTAATCCTATGAGTCCTCATAGTGAGTCGTTGACCCTGGGGCTGGTTGTCTTGGAGACCTCTGATACAAATGGTGTCAGAAGTGGGATTCACTAGACCCACCTCTAACTCACTGAGCTTCAGCAATAGCATTGCTTCAGAAGAGGAAATGAAAATGAAGGGATGTGATATGATGAAAATTTGGTTCCTGGGTGATTGTGGAGTCATCCATGGTATGAAATAGCACTGAGTTGCCACCTGTTGTGAGAGGTAGAAATTGTTGTTGTTTAGTTGATAAGTCATATCTGACTCTGCGACTCAATGGATTATAGCCTACAGGCTCCTCTGTCCATGGTATTCTCCAGGCAAGAATACTGGAGTGGGTTGCCATTTCCTTTGCCGAGGGATCTTCCTGACCCAGGGATCAAACCTGTGTCTCCTGCATTGGCAGCTGAATTCTTTTCCCCTGAGCCATCAGGGAAGCCCTAGGTAAAAGTTACTTATGGAATATGAGTGATAGATCATTCCCAGGACAGCTGGCTCACTGGGTGCCCTGGCTGCTTTTGGCCATGCTGGCTAACGTGAGGAGGAAACATGCAGGCTGAGTGATGCTTCTAGTTTTTGTTTTCTCCTCCAGGAAGAGGAGAAAGGGCTCCTAAATTCCGTCTTCCCACTTGCATACCAGCCATGATTTTTCCTGAAAGCTATAATATTAATCTTGTAAGTGCTAAATTGACTTCTAGAAGTTTGAGTGAAATTTCAATGAGGAAAAAAAGAGTGGTATTTCAGTTGCTTTGTATCTTGTTACTCTTGCATATGGCTGTATGGTAAAATTGATATAAAATGTTAAGTGCTTTTAATTTCATTAATTCTGGAGGGATCATCCTTATAGGAAGAGCTGCAAAGTAGGGAGACTCAAATTCCTTGCTTTTTTGCCACTGATGGATGGATTAGGATGAACTGTTTTGAGTATTGTAAACAGAACAAGTTTCCATGGGTGGTGATCTTTTCTTTTTTCCTTTAATTTTATTTTTTGACCCCTCATTTTGGCATTCAGGATCTTAGTTCCCTGACCAGGGATTGAACCCACGACCCTTGCAGTGGGCGTGCAGTGTCTTAACCACTGGACCACCAGGGAAGTCCCAATAAGAGATGATCTTTAACAATGACATTTGCCTATTGAAGTCCAAGGGAAAAAATGAGACAACATAAAAAGAGAGCCAATCTCCATATAAAGATACACTTTTGGAGTTTTAAGGAATTTTCAGTGAGTGTGTATATACTTGCTAGATGGGATATTGCTGTTGCCGGATTCATGAATTGCTTAATAAAGCCACTTAGAGATTAAAAATTTTTTTTTTCAGTTTTCTAAAGAAAGTAAAAATAAAAGTCACTCAGTCATGTCCAACTCTTTGGGACCCCGTGGACTGTCCATGGAATTCTCCAGGCCAGAATACTGGAGTGGGTAGCCTTTGTCTTCTCCAGGGGATCTTCCCAACCCAGGGATTGAACCCAGGTTTCCCACACTGCAGGTGGATTCTTTACCAACTGAGCTATCAGGGAAGCCCATTTTTTAAGGAGCTCTTGTGAAATTGTATATCTGACAACTCTTATTTTTTTAAGTTTTATTTTATATTGGAATATAGTTGATTAATGGGCTTCCCAGGTGGCACAGTGGTAAAGAACCCACCTGCCGGTGCAGGAGATAAGAGTCAGGTTCCATCCTTGGCTTGGGAAGATCTCCTGGAGAAGGAAATACCTGCTCCAGTGTTTTTACCTGGGAAATTTCATGGACAGAGAAACCTGGCAGGCTATAGTCCATGGGGTCATAAAGAGTCAGACACGACTGAGCAAGCATACATATAACTGATTAATGATACTGTATTATTTTTAGGTATACAGCAAAGTGACTCAGTTATACATATACGTGTATCCATTCTTCAAGTTCTTGTCCCATGTAGATTCTTACAGAATATTGAGCAGAGTTACCTGTGCTATACAGTCGGTCCTTGTCCTATGTCTGACAGCTCTCAGAGGCTGATGATTTTCTGGCCTGAGGTGCACATTTTGAGTGGATCAATTTGGACTCAAAGTTTGACAAGATAAAAAGGGCTTCAGAAAACCTTGCCTGTCACTTGGGCTTGGAACATGACTGTCTGGCCCTGTCGTGTCTTTGCTGCTGCTGAAAAAAACATCTGCTGGTTTAAAAAAAATCCTGAATCAACAGATCCTAATTGCCTGGTCATGTCTGTAAGTGAAAACCTGCTATGCGCTGTGCTGAAATGAAAGCAGGTATAGCTCAATAAATAGAAATCACACTCGAGGCCCGTTACAGATTTAGGGCAGCCCTCTGTGGGGGCCAGAGCTGTGACAACACTGTGCATACTGGCTGGACCATCTGGGTCACTCACAAGTGCCCACAGGAAAGGGTTTATCCTCTGATAGGACTATCTATGTTTGAGCTCCCCACCAACTCTGTTTCTTTTCTTTATTTTTCTTTGAGGATTTATTTTATTTGTTTTATTTTTTGGCTGCGGTGGGTCTTTGTTTCTGTGCTTGGGATTTCTCTAGTTCCGGCAAGTGGGGACTACTCTTCGTTGTGGTGCGTGGGCTTCTCATTGCAGTGGCTTCTCTTGTCATAGAGCACAGTTCTTAGAGCACACTGGCTCTGGTAGTTGCAGTACACAACTCAGTAGTTGCAGCACAGAAGCTTAGTTGCTCTGGAGTGTGGGGAATCTTCCCAGACCAGGGATAGAACAGATGTCCCTTGCATGGCAAGGTGGATTCTTCACTACTGGACCACCAGGCAAGCCCCTCAGCTCTGTGTTTCTAATGCTGAGTAACTGAATTCCTAACTTGGGTTTCCTGCCCCCAAACTGTGGGTTGGTAGAGGACATCACAAGGACTGTGACCCCTCCACCTACTCCTGACAGATCTGGCTCTTGACCCCTCTCTTGGGGGATGTCTCATTTCTGTTGATTTGTGTTCAGTTTTCTGAATTAGATGCAGTTTGCAACAGTGGACCTGGAGAAGAAAGTGGCAGCCCACTCCAGTATTCTTGCCTGGAATATCCCATGGGCAGAGGAGCCTGGCAGGCTACAGTCCACAGGGTCGCAAAGAGTCAGACATGACTTACCAACAGAAAAACAACAACAACTATTTGGATTTTCTTTTCTTTCTTTTTAAAGATTTTTTTTTTTTTTGCCATACATTGACATGAATCAGCCACGGGTGTACATGTATGGCAAAACCAACACAGTATTGTAAAGCAAAATAAAGTAAAAATAAAAGTAAAAATAAGATTTTTTTTTAATGTGGACCATTTCTAAAGTTTTTTTTGAATTTTGTTACAATATTGCCTCTGTTCCATGTTTTGCCTTCTGGCTGCGAAGCTTGTGGGATCCCAGCTCCCTATCCAGGGACTGGACCTGCACCCCTACATTGGAAGGTGTAGCGCTAACCACTGGACCACTAGGGCAGTCCCACTTGGATTTTGTTTTGAACTGTGGCAGCAGACTTTTGTTCTGGGGCAAAAATCTGAGTTTGCAGTCCATTTCTGAGTCAGACTGGCAAATAACCCAAGGGAGAAAGTCGCTGTGGTTCATCAGTGGCAATTTACCACACTTGCAAGAACTTCCAGATCTTACCTGTTGTTCTCAAGGCCTTTCCCCCAGTAGGACTTTGTCTCCTATGTATTAAATATCTGGATACCATGGGAGTTGTAACTCTGGTTTTCTGAGATTTTGGTTTAGCTATTTAGTTTCCTACTCAGCCAAGTTTTGTAATTTAGCAAATGTCTTAAGTAGGAGGTCCGTTTCTTTTCTATTTTTGTATTTATTTATTTATTTGGCTGCAATGGGTCTTAGTTGCATCCTGCAGGATCTTTTGTTGCAGTATGGGTATAGTTGCTCCACAGCATGTGGAATTTTAGTTCCCTGACCAGGGATGGAACCCACATCCCCTGCATTGCAAGGTGGATTCTTAACCCACTGGACCACCTGGGAAGTCCTCAGAAGTCAGTTTCTTGAAGCCCCTCAAATCCCTGGTTGATCCCTCCACCCTCAACACAACTTCTGAAAGTTCTGCTGGCTTCACTATGTCTCAGAAGTGGCCCCATGCCTGGACCAAGCCCAGATTCTTTGGACCATACCCAGGATTTGCAGAGGACTCTGGAGAGACACGAGGATCCTCAGCATTTGTTTGAAAATTCTTCCCTCTCTGGAATTTTATTTCCTTCAACCTTTTTGCTTTCACAGCTCTCTGATATCTTTAAGATAAGATTGTAGTAATTGATCTGGCTTTTCTACTTGTTCTGAGCAGAAGCACTGGGTTGCTTCATACTCAGTTCAGTTCAATTCAGTCACTCAGTCATGTCTGACTCTTTGCAACCCCATGGACTGCAGTGCGCCAGACATCCCTGTCCATCAGCAACTCCCAGAGTTTACTCAAACTCATGTCCATTGAGTCAGTGATGCCATCCAACCATCTCATCCTCTGTCGTCCCCTTCTCCTCCTGCCTTTAATCTTTCCCAGCATCAGGGTCTTTTCAAATGAGTCCTTCACATCAGGTGGCCAAAGTTTTGGAGTTTCAGCTTCAGCATCAGTCCTTCCAATGAATATTCAGGACTGATTTCCTTTAGGATGGACTGGTTGGATCTCCTTGCTGTCCAAGGGACTCTGAAGAGTCTTCTCCAACACCACAGATCAAAATCATCAATTCTTTGGCACTCAGCTTTCTTGATAGCTTCATACTGCCCCATCCTATCCAAACATCAATGTCTTCTGTTTTTTCCTGTTTAAATCAAGTTTCTTGTGTGACTTCTCTGGTGGTCCAGTGGTTAAGACTCCCAACACAGGGGGCCCAGGTTCAGTCCCTGGTCAGGGAACTAGATTCCACATGCTGCAAAAAAGATTGAAGATCCCACGTGCCACAACCAAGACCCAGTGCAGCCAAATAAATAAATATTTTAAAAGCATCAACTTCACTGTGGTATAATTTACATACACTAAAATGTACCACTACAAGTGTACAAGTCAATGTGTTTTGACCAGCGTATGTCTGACCTATGCAACCATCATTACATTCAAGATATACATCTCCACCACTCCCTATATATTCTGTTGGGCTTTCCCAGTGGCTCAGAGACAAAGAATCCACCTGCACTGCAGGAGATGCAAGAGACTGGGGTTTGATCCTCAGGTCGGGGAGATCCTCGGGAGGAGAAAATGGCAACCCACTCCAGTATTATTGGAAAATCCTATGGACAGAGGAGCCTGCCAGGCTACAGTCCACAGAGTCACAAAGGGTCGGACAGGACTGAGCTAATGAGCATAATATGTTTTGTCATGTTCCTTTGTAGCCAATTCCACCTCCTTCCCCAGTCACAGGCAATTAGGCAACCATCGACCTGCTTTCTGTCCCTACAGAGTGACTTTTCTAGAATTTCACATAAATGGAATCATACAGTATGTACCCTCTTGTGCCTGGCTTATTTACTCAGCAAAATGTTTTTTGAGATATATCTTTGGTATTGTATATCAGTTGTCCATTCTTGAGCAGAATTCCGTTAAACTATATCACTGTTCATTGCTGAGCAGTGTTCCATTCTGTGAAGATACCATAATTGGCTTATCTATTCACTGGGTCGTTTCTGACTTTTATTATGAATAAATCTGCTATGAACATCATGTATAAGTCTTTGTGGGGATGTACATTTTCACTTCACTTGGATAAATACTTAGACGTGAAACTGTTGAGTTGTATGGTAAGTATAGGTTTAACATTATAAAAAATTGTTGGATTGTCTTCCAAAGGAGTTTTAGCATTTGACATTCCTGCCAGCAATATATGAGAGGTTCAGTTGCTCTTCATCATCAGTCTCTTAAATTTTAACAATTTGAGTGATTGTGTAGTGATATCTCACTGTGGTTTTGTGTTTCCCTAGTGACTAATCTTGTTGAACATTTTTTCAAGTGTTCACAGACCATTATTTTCTTTAAATTATTTATTCATTTATTTTTGGCTGTGTTAGGCCTTTGTTGCCGCATAGACTTTTTCTCTAGTTCTGGTGAATGGGGGCTAATCTCTAATTGTGGTGGGTGGGCTTCTCATTGCAGTGGTTTCTCTTGTTATGCAGCTTCTGCTCTAGGCACGCAGGCTTCAGTATTTGTGGCACGTAGCTCAGTAGTTGTGGTGCTCAATAGGTGTGGGCTTAGTTGCTCCACGGTACGTGGGATCTTCCTGGACCAGAGATGGAACCCATGTCCCCTGCATTGGCAGGTGGATTCTTTACCTTTGGACCAGCCCCATCTAATTTATCGCAGCTTTTGTAATAAGTTCTTTGTCAATACATGCTACTTCAGTTAGATGTCCCCACACTTTCTCCTTGAGAAAGGCTTCTTTCTTTCTTACCAAATCTTGAATAGGTGGAATTCATCAAGGTCTTAGCAATCTAAGACTTCTCTCCTAGGAAATATATTTTTCAGAGATTTCAGAATATAGACAGCATCACAGTTTATTCTCTAAGGTCTCACTTTTTAGGACTCACAATTATCTGACCTCATCCCTGTAGGGAATGCAGAAAAAAATGTTTACATCCAGTCACTTCTGACAGCATCCTGGGATAGACTATTTAAACACTCATAATTAATTTGGATAATTAGTATGCCAAGAAAAAGATGTTTAGAGAGTTTCTTGGAGGCACTGTCATTGCTGCTAGAAATAACATAATAATTACAGCTCCAGAGAGATGAGGTCAGGAAAACCAAACCTATAATAAAGGGGTTCAGATTTTCCCTCCCATGACAAGTCTAGTGATCATTGGATTCAGCATCCCAGAACTGAAGTTACTTAAGTGAGTGGAGTTTTTATTTTGGACTTAGAAACTGCCTGGAAAAAAAAAGAAGTGAGTATTTGGAGATGAGAATCTACCCAAGATCTGGATAATAATACCTTTTCATGAGAACATGCAAGAGTCCCTGAGAGAGTCTGTGTGAAGGGCTGCTTTCTGATTATTGCAGAGAATATTCCTCTTATTCACTGCCTCCAAAGTCACCTCTCTTCTTTCCCTGCATTCTGTCCAAATTTTTACCTCTGTCTGCGTTAGTTCTGTCCTTTGATTAAAGTGTCTTAGTCTGAGGAAAGTTCCTGAGCACAGGAACAAGGTGAATTAAATGTATAAAACATGAAAGTATTAAATTATTATAGTGCACAAACTATTTTATTTTGGTTTTGATATTTATTTATTTGGTTGCAGCATGTGAACTCTTAGCTGTGGCCTGCCGGCTTTATTTCCCTGACTACGGATTGAACCTAGGCCCCCTACACTGAGATCAGGTGGAGTCTTAGCCACTGGACCCCTGGGAAGTCCCCACACTGTCTTAAATCAATGTTTAGGCCTTGTTTCCACTGGACCTTGTCTGGATGAGACTGAATTGGGGAAACTCATTTATACTGAAAAGTTCTTTGAGTGCCCTGTATGAAGATTTTAAGACCTTGTCTAAATCTTTACTACAACTGGTGCACTAGGAAATTACATCATTGTAGATTTTGATCTTCAAATTGAAATAATACAGCTTGGAATTAATGCTGGATCCAATTACAGAAGGCATCTACCAGTGAATATCCTCAGAGTTGGGTCTTCATTCCTAATAGCAAACTTGGATCCAAGACTTGATTTCTGAGATGTGATATTAGTCCTACCTGATGTGAACCCTGCCTTCAGCTCTGTGTTCCAGGGGAACATAAGAATATTGAAAGTAAACATGACAGATCAGGGCAGCGGCTAGCGCAGGGTCAGTGTTCACAAGAGCTTAATGATTTACTGAAGTCCCCCTGAACCTCAGGGTAAATAAAACTGTAGGGAGGCATCTTCACGCTTTTTGCTCAAATACAGAGCCCATTCAGGAGCTATAAATAGGAAACTACAATACTCTACAGCTACAACACTAACCAGCTACAATACTCTCTTGGTCAGTGACACCTTTGGGGTGTGTGTGTATGTCTGTTTCCTGGTCTTTCTGATTTTCTTTTTTGCCCTGAAATTTTTTTGCCTGTAAGATCCGGCTTCCCTGGTAGCTCAGTGGTAAAGAATCCACCTGCCAATGCAGGAGACAGGAGTTCAATCTATGTGTTGGAGAGATCCCCTGGAGAAGGCAATGACAACCCACTCCAGTATTCTTGCCTGGAGAACCCATGGACAGAGGAGACTGGCAGGCTAAAGTCCATGGGGTGGAAAAAGAGTAGGACATGATTAGTGAGCACACACTGAACTTACCTTGCTTGTTGAATTTCCTATTTATAATTTTTTTTCCTGAAACTTCTTTCTGAAGCATTGATATGTTTAACTAGTCTTCATTTGTATCACACAATTTTTTAAAAACCACAGTATGAGATTTTAAATTTTTTATTTTTTTAAATTTCCATCTCTTTTCTTTATTGTTTTATTTTATTTTTTAAAATATAAATTTATTTATTTTAATTGGAGGTTAATTACTTTACAATATTGTATTGGTTTTGCCATACATCAACATGAATCTGCCACAGGTATACATGTGTTCCCCATCCTGAACCCCCCTCCCTCCTCCCTCCTGGTACCATCCCTCTGGGTCATCCCAGTACACCAGCCCCAAACATCCAGTATCATGCATTGAACCTGGGCTGGTGACTCGTTTCATATATGATATTATACATGTTTCAATGCCATTCTCCCAAATCATCCCACCGTCTCCCTCTCCCACAGAGTCCAAAATACTGTTCTATACATCTGTGTCTCTTTTGCTGTTTCGCATACAGGGTTATCGTTACCATCTTTCTAAATTCCATATATATGCGTTAGTATACTGTATTGGTGTTTTTCTTTCTGACAAGCAACTCCTACAGCTCAATTCCAGAAAAATTTTTTTATTTTTAAAGTATTTATTTATTTGACTACGCTGGGTCTTAGTTGAGGTGCATGGGATCTTTGGTCTTTTAGTTGTGGCAGGCAGGACCTAGTTCCCTGATCCCTGACCACTGATCGAACCTGGGCTCCCTGCATTAGGAGCATGGCATTTGAATGACCAGACTACCGGAAGTTCTCGTACCACACACTTTAATTCCTGTGTTAGATTTTAAGAAATTGGGTAGGTCAATCCACTTCATCATCGTTATTTTTCTTTTGTTATATTTAAAGAATGACTTAGTTTTGTATGTTTGTTTGTTTGTATGTTTAGTTGATTGATGTTGAATTGAGTCTACACCTTTGAGGAAGTTTCAAATCTTGATGACATGTTATATCATCCCATCTAAGAACATGGAATTTAGTTCTGCTAATTCAAGATTTCTCTTATGCTATTTAATTTTCTTTACTTTTATATTTCCAGTACATTATTGACATAGTTTACTCCTAAATTTTTTAAGTGCTTATTCAAAGTATATTTTAAAAAGTTTGCACATTTGTATAGTATTTGGATAAATTACTAGTGTATTGCTTCTAAAATATTTCAGTTTTATAGCGGCAGTTTCCTCTCTGTGATCTATTTAAAGTCAGCCTTTGACACAGGGGTTTGTAAAGAAAAGAGAAAGAGAGAGAAAAGATAAAATTTAAACAAAGAAGAAAGAAATTAAGAAATTTCAGTTGAATGTAACACATAAAATAATCTGTCTTTTGAAGAGGAATAATTTTTTCCTGCAATTTTATTGAAAAAATTGGAAAAATATTGAATAGCTGTGTGCCTGGGGCTTCCTAGGTGGTGCAGTGGTAAAGAACCCATCTGCCAATGCAAAAGACACAGGTTCAATCCCTGGGTCAAGAAGATCCTCTTGAGTAGGAAATGGTAACCCACTCCAATATTCTTGTCTGGAAAACTCCATGGACAGAGGAGCCTGATGGGCTAGTCTATGGGGTCACAAAGAGTCAGACACGACTGAGCACACACACGCTGTGTACCTGTGCTCATGTTATTCTTGTTTCCTAATGAAATGAGATTGCTTCCAGTGTTCATTACCATATGAATCATATGTACTCTTGGAATACACCTTTGTTATGTTGTCTTAATATTATTAACATATACTGCTTGGGAATTCCCTGGTGGTCAAGAGGTTAGGGGTCCATGCTTCCATTGAAAGGGGTATGAGTTTGATCCCTAGTTGGCAAACTAAGATCCCACAAGTCACAGGCGGGGCCCAAAAAAGAAAAAGATACCTTGCTCTATTCAGCTTAGGTCCTTGATTCAAAAGTTTTCAAAAATTGAATTGGTATATAGAAAGATAATATTGGACAGAGAGTATTTGATCCAGTTGAGTACAACATAAGACACCCAAACACCTGTTTCTTGAAAATGCTATACTTTTGCATAAACGAAACAAACAAAACCCCCCAAAATCAAGCAAGGATATGCAGTTTTGAATAATACAACCAGTGAGTTTAATGTACTTTTTTAAACTCTTAAGTAGAGAATTTGCATTTCACGTTAAGAAATCTATTACAGGCCATGTTAAAATAACTTTTGAGATGAAAATAATGACACTATTCATTTGTTTATTCATTTATTCATGTAATAGTTATTATGGACTGCCTACTAGTGACAGATTGTTCTAGAGCCTAGATATAGGTGGAAAACAAGGGAGACAAATCCCTACTTTCATAGCTCTCATGTTTCTATTGGAGAAAATTGTCTTCCTTCGATAGAAATTAGATAATCCAATGAAATAATTTCAGGTGTTATAAGTATTATGAGGGTCATGCTGGGTGATTAAGAGAAACAAAGTTTAGGGATGGATTTTTTTTTTTCTTTTTTGGCCTCACATGCTGCGAAGTTTTGGGGAACTTTGTCCCCTGACCGGTTTGAACCTGACCAGGGATTAAACCTGATCCCAAGCACTGGACTGCCAGGGAATTCCTCATGGATGGATTTTTATGCATGACATTAGAATAGGATTTCCAGAAAGGACATTTTAAAGAAATTCTGGTGGGAAATGTACTTCACTTGACTTGAAGAAATTCATACGTGTCTTCTGTTTCTCCCCAGGTTCCATGTATCTGAGCATAACCATCATACCCCAGCCAAGGAAGGAATGATTTCTGTTGATGGGGCAATAGGGACGGTGATCCTCGCTCAGGCTGGAATAGGGACTGTGGGGAATGTCTCACTCCTTTGTCATTATATCTGCCCTCTTTTTAAGAGGCATGGATTGAGACCAATTGAGCAAATAATCAACCATCTTGCTTTAGCCAATACTTTGACCTTAATCTGTGGAGCAATCCCTCCAACATTGGCAGCCTTTGAGATGAAGTATTTCCTAAGTGACATCGGATGTAAACTTGTGTTTTATTTTCACAGAGTAGCCTGGGGAACCTCTCTCAGCGTCACCTGCCTTTTGGGTGGCTTTCAGGCCTTAAGTATTAACCCCCCGAACTCCAAGTGGGCAGAACTCAAGTTCAAATCCCAGAAGTATATTACTACTCCATGTATCCTGAGCTGGATGTTTCACTTGCTGGTCAATGTCATAGTTCCCATGAGAATGACTGGACAGAAGAATGGCAGAAATGTCAGTGTGAAATCAAATCTTGGCCATTGCTCTTGTCTGTCCATTAACACAATTACAGAATCAATCTGTTCAGTGATTTTCTCCTCTGTTGATGTTGTTTGTTTGGGATTCATGATATGGGTCAGTGGATCCATGATACTTTTCCTTCACAGGCACAAACAGCAAGTCCAACACATTCACAGCACTAGGCAACCCTCCCCAACATCCCCTGAGAGCAGAGCCACAAAATCTATCATGTTACTTGTGAGCACTTTTGTCGTATTTTATTTTCTCTCTTCTGCCTTTGAGATGTATGCTTATCTTTTTGACAATCCACAGTTGTGGCTTGTGAACACCAGTGTGGTCCTAGCATCTAGTTTTCCAACCCTCAGCCCCTTTTTGCTCTTAAAGAGTAATACCCATGTCTCTAGCCTCTGCTCTTCCTGCTGAGGAAGTTGTAGAACTTAACTCAGTTGCTGACAGCATTATACTGTTTTCATTCATCCATTCGTTGACTCGTTCTATGAAGTATCTTCTCTGTATCATTCATGTTTTAGACACAGTAGTGGGCTGCTGCTGCTGCTGCTGCTGCTGCGTTGCTTCAGTCGTGTCCGAATCTGTGCGACCCCACAGACGGCAGCCCACCAGGCTCCCCCATCCCTGGGATTCTCCAGGCAAGAATACTGGAGTGGGTTGCCATTTCCTTCTCCACAGTAGTGGGTAGCAAGGGTATATGAGCCAATAAAGTCTGTAGGCGAATCTTGACATCAAACAAGCAATTATATAAATACTTATGTAATTTCAGATGTACAGGTTTCTGCCATGAGGAGCTTGGGGCAGTATGTTTCAGGATTTTGGAAGGCTTCCCTTTGCATCGGCAGTTTAGGCTACTTCCTGAATATTCTGGAGGATGTTCTAGGCAAATGGGAAATTATGTTGGAACACCATTTGCAAGAAGGAACACAGGACAAAGAACAAAGAATTCCCTGATGGTCCAGTGGTTAAGAATCCACTTTCCAATGCAGGAGATGCAGGCTGGATCCTGGTTAGGGAACTAAGATCCCATATGTTGTTGTTTGGTCACTAAGTCATGTCCCACTCTTTGCAACACCATGGGCAGCAGCACGCCAGGCTTCCCTGTCCTTCCCAGAGTTTGCTCAGATTCATGTCCATTGAGTCAGTGATACTATCTAACCATCTCATCCTCTACCATCCCCTTCTCCTTTTGCCTTCAATTTTTCCCAGCATCAGGATCTTTTCCAGTGAGTCGGCTCTTCGCATCAGGTGGTCAGAGTATTGGAGCTTCAGCTTTGGCGTCAGTCCTTCTGATGAATATTCAGGGTTTATTTCCTTTAGTATTGACTGGTTTGACCTTGCAGTCCAAGGGACTCTCAAGAGTCTTCTCCAGGACTACAATTTAAAAGCATCCATTCTTCAGTGCTCAGCTTTCTTTATGGTCCAACTTTCACATCCATACATGACTACTGGAAAAACCATAGCTTTGACTATACAGACATATGTCCCATATGCTTCAGGGCAACTAAGCCCATGAGCCACAACTATACAGAAGCCCACAAGCCACAATGAAGACCTTGCTCTCCACAACAAAAGATCCTGTGTGCTGCAACTAATCCCTGATGCAGCCAAAAATAGATGAATAAATTTGTTGTTGTTTACTGGCTGAGTAGTTTCTGTCTCTGCGACCCCATGGACTGTGGCCCGCCAGGCTCCTCTGTCCATTGGATTCTCCAGGCAAGAATACTGGAGTGGGTTGCGTTTTTCTTCTCCAGGGTATCTTTCTGATCCAGTGATTGAACCCGAGTCTCTTGTGTCTCCTGCATTGGCAGGCATTGGCAGGGGGTTTCTTTACTGCTGAGCCACCAGGGAAGCCCAAATAAATACATAAATATTTATTTATTTATTTTAATTTTTTAATTTTTACTTTATTTTGCTTTACAATACTGTATTGGTTTTGCCATACATTGACATAAATCAGCCACAGGTGTTTAAAAGAACATACAAAGAACTGAAAGAAATTCCAAGTGCCTCATGTGCAAAGAACAAGAGAATTTGACATGAGCTGAAGTTATTGAGTTGAGGTCAGATAATAATTTGCCAGGCTTATAGATTATGTTAAGAACATGTACCATGGATCCCAATAGTAGTTCTATGCTTTAATCAAGAAGATAAAAAGATTAATTTTTTTTCTTATCAAGGAGAAAGAAGGCATTTAAGGAATTCTCCAGTTTGCCTCACAATTATAAGCATAACTTACTAAATGGAGCAGGAGTAAATTTGGGAAAAAGAATGAGGAGACTTTTGAGATAAACCAGATGAGAGAGGATGATGATTCTGATAAAGCTGATGAAAATCAACATGCAGAAGAACAGGGACTTGAGAACGTTACCTTAAAAGGAATGGAATTTGGTGACTGTGTCATAAGGGGTGGTTTAGGGCTGATGTGGGCATTGAAGCTCAATTCTCTTAAGACTCGAGCAACCAGATTGGCTGTGGTGGTGTTTCTTGATATTGAGAAACCGGGGAATTTGTAGTCTGGGTGTAAAGCTAGTGTGCATTCTTTTTCGTACATAGAATGTGTTATGTCTCTAAGGTGTCTGTATTATCACATGTCTAGTCATAGATCACATACATGTGCATATGAATAGGGCTGCCAACAACATATGTTGGTGGTAGAAGTTTTTGTTATTGTTATTTAGTCACTAGTGGTGTCTGACTCTTTGCAACCTCATGGACTGTAGCCCACCAGGCTCGTCTGTCCATGGGATTTCCCAGGCAAGAATACTGGAGTGGGTTGCCATTTCCTCCTCCAGGGGATTTTTCCCAGATCGGGGTTGAACTCACATCTCCTGCATTAGCAGGTGGATTCTTACCACTGAGCCACCTAGGAAGCCCAATAGGAGCTTCAGTAGTGTTGAAATAAGAGAAAAGAAAAATTGAGGGTGGAGAGAACAGGCCTGAGACCTAGTAACAAGTGGGGCTTCCCTGGCAGCTCAGAATCTGCCTGCAAAGTGGGAAATCTGGGTTTGATGCCTGGGTCAGGAGAAGGGAATGACTACCCACTCCAGTATTCTTGCCTGAGAATTCCTTGGACAGAGGAGCCTGGCAGGCTACAGTCCATGGGGTCATGAAGTGGACAGGGCTGAGCAACTGACACACACACACACATGCTAGTAACAAGTAAGCGTCACCTGAAGATCAGGCACTTTCCGGTGGCCCAGGAGTTAAGACTCTGCCCACCAATGCAGGGAGCACAGATCCCATCCCTAGTCAGAGAACTGAGGTCCCAGAACTGAGGTCCCATGTGCTGCAGGGTGTAGCCAAAAATAAAGAAAAAAAAAGATCAGATAGAGAAGGTGGAGCTCCACTTTCAGTTCCTTCTTTCATTTATTCATTCATTTTATCCAGAATATTCAATGATTCCTTACTGTATGTCAGTCACTTTTATAGGTGATACTGGATATAGTAATGCATATGACAAGAAAAAACAACAGTCCTATGGAATTTACATTCTACTGGAATTGACTGAAAATGTTAAATAAACAGATAACTGAAATACTGTAGTATTTCAGTTTGTGCTTAAGTGCTCTGTTGAAAAGTATTGGATAGGAGAGGGAGAAGGAACGCCCCGAGTGATTCAGCTTTTAAAAAATATTTATTTGTTTACTTGCTGGGTCTTATTTCAGCACGAGGGATCTTCAGTCTTCATTACAGCATTCAGACTCTTAGTTGTGGCATGCGATCATAGTTCACTATTGGTCATAGAACTGCTACTGCTGCTGCTAAGTCGCTTCAGTCGCGTCCATCTCTGTGCGACCCCATAGACGGCAGCCCACCAGGCTCCTCTGTCCCTGGGATTCTCCAGGCAAGAACACTGGAGTGGGTTGCCATTTCCTTCTCCAATGCAGGAAAGTGAAAAGTGAAAGTGAAGTCGCTCAGTCGTGTCCGACTCTTAGCGACCCCATGGACTGCAGCCTACCAGGCTCCTCTGCCCATGGGGTTTTCCAGGCAAGAGTACTGGAGTGGGTTGCCTTTTCCTTCTCCATGATCACAGAACAATAGTTCTCTATTGTTGAGTTGCTCAGTTCTGTCTGACTCTTTTCACCAGGCTTTCCTGTCCTTCACTGTCTCCCAGAATTTGCTCAAATTCATGTCCATTGAGTCAGTGATGCTATCTAAACATCTGTCCCTTCCTTCTTCTCTTGCCCTCAATCATTCTGAACATCAGAGTCTTTTCCAATGAGTCGGCTCTTCACATCAGGTGGTCAAAGTATTGGAGTCTCAGCTTCAGCATCAGTCCTTCCAATGAATATTCAAGGATCAAACCCAGGCTCCCTGCCCTGGGAGTGCAGAGTCTTAGTCACTGGACTACCAGGGAAGTCCTGGGGATTCAGTTCTAAATACTCTGGTCAGGAGGTCCCTCCCTGAAACTGTGGTTTTGAAGAGTCCGGAATGACTTGAGGAAGGAAGTAATGTGTATAATCCATGGCAAGGATGTAAAGGGTGGAGGGAAGAGGTAGAGGGGAGAGTGAAGAAGGACCATTATTGGTGTGTTGAAGGGCTAGCAAGGTGACCAGGGTGGCTGCAGGGAGACAAGAATGAGCAAGTGGCAGGAGTTAAAGGGCCAGCTTATGTGTAATGCTGTAGGTAGTGTAACTGTTTTGACTTTTATCCTAAAAGAGAAAGGAAACCATCAGAGGGTTTTGAGTAGAGGAATGTGATGATCTGATTTTTAAACAAATGATGATGGTGTTTTCCCCCCCTGTTCTTACAACTGCAGTTTTATTATAGTGAATGCAACTCTGGAACTGTCAAATGGAGATATATGTGGTGTAAAGTATGTGCCTGTGAGGCATACCCAGAGCTCCCATGCTTCCATTATTTTGTTTATTTTATTTTTGGCTGCTTGCTTCTCGTTGCAATGACTTCTCTTGTTGCAGAGCATGGGCTCAGTAGCTGCAGCTCCTGGGCTCTAGAGCATAGGCTCAATGGTTGTGGTGCCCGGGCATGTGGTGCACATGCTCCTGAGCATGTGTAATCTTCCCGGATCAGGGATTGAACCCATGTCTCCTGCATTGGCAGGCGAATTCTTTACCATTGAGCCACCAGGGAAGCCACTATTTTTATTTTACTATTATTTAAAATATATATATATATAGTTAATGGCTGCACCAGTCTTAGCTGCAGCACACAGGCTCTTTGATAATTGCGTTGCACAGGTGGGATCAATTTAGTTGCATTCAGACTCCTAGCTGTGGCACGTGGGATCTAATTCCCTGACCAGGGGTGGAACCCGGGCCCCTGAACTGGGGGCTTGCAGTCTCAGCCATGGGACCACCAAGAGGAGTCCCAGTTGTGCTTGGTTTTATACCATATCAATTTAGCTAAGTTAGACCATGGTTCCAAGAGCTCTCTTCCTGAATGGTTTCCTGTTAGGCTTGGTCAGGGGCACGTTTGTGCCATATTTACAAGTTAGAAGAGAAGCAGTGCCATATGTCCGGAAGGGCAGTGCTCCACGTTGCTGATCATCTGCTGGCTTGCCCTGCTGGCTCATGCCAGGTGCCCTCCTTCAGCTCCTGCTAGTGCTAGGCCAGCTGTATGCTTTCCACAGCAGGGTGCTGACCTCCTCAGGTCACTCACGTTGTAGAACTTGGAGGTTGTGAGACCCGAGCCAGGTTCCACTTTGTCTGCACCCCTTCCTACTTGACATCCAGCGTTCACAACCTGATGGCCGTCCACCTGCCCTCCACTCCCTCCCCACAGTAACCTCAGCCCACCGCTAGAGGCAGCAGCATCCTGTTCTCACCAGCACCAGCTCTTGCAACTTCAAAAGGTGTGATTCTTTAAAAAAAAATTTTTTTTGTTACCATCTTTCTAAATTCCATATATATGCGTTAGTATACTGTATTGGTGTTTTTCTTTCTGGCTTACTTCACTCTGTATAATCGGCTCTAGTTTCATCCACCTCATTAGAACTGATTCAAATGTATTCTTTTTAATGGCTGAGTAATACTCCATTGTGTATATGTACCACAGCTTTCTTATCCATTCATCTGCTGATGGACATCTAGGTTGCTTCCATGTCCTGGCTATTATAAACAGTGCTGTGATGAACATTGGTGGATTCATGTTGATGTGTGGCAAAACCAATACAATATTGTAAAGTAAAAAAAAAAAAAAAGAATAAAAAAAATTTTTTTTTGCAGGAGGGCACCCTGAGGGGCATGTGGAATCTCAATTCCCCGGCCAGGGATCAAACCTGCACCTGCTTGCTGTGGAGGCACAGAGTCCTAAATACCAGACCTCCTTCTTTTAAAAATTAATTAATTAAATTGGAGGATAGTTGCTTTACAATGTTGTGTTAGTTTCTGCTGTAAAACAAAATCAATCAGCTCTAAGTATACATATATCCCCTCCCTTTTGAGTCTCCCTCCCACGTCTCCTGTGCTTCACAGCCCTCTCAGTCATCACAGAGCAACAAGCTGAGCTTTGTGCTATACAGCAGCTAACCGCTGGCTATCTGTTTTACACATGATTGTGTGTATGTGTCGAAGCTATTCTCTCAGTTCATCACACCTTCCCCTTTGCCCGCCGTGCCCACAAGTCTGTTCCCTACATTCATGTCTCTATTCCTGCCCTGCAAATAGGTTCATCTGTACCATTTCTTCTGGATTCTGCATATATGCGTTAATATATGATATTTGTTTTTCTCTTTCTGACTTCTCTCTGTATGACAGACTCGAGGTTCATCCATGTTTCTACAAATGACCCAGTTTCGTTCCCTTTTATGGCTGAGTAATATTCCATAGTGTATACAGATGCACTGCAGCTTCCTTGTCCATTCATCTGTCATTGGACGTTTACGTTGTTTCCATGCCTTGGCCACTGTAAACAGTTCTGAAATGAATATTGTGGTACACATGCCCTTTTGGGTTTCCCAGGGTATGTGCCCAGCAGTGGGATTTCTGGGTCATATGGTAGTTCTATTTTTAGTTTTTTAAGGAACATCCACACTGTTCTCCACAGTAGCTGTATCAGTTTACATTCCCACCAACAGTGCAAGAGGGTTCCCTTTTCTCCATACCCTCTCCAGCATTTATTGTTTGTAGCTTTTTTTGATGATGGCCATTCCAATTAGTATGAGGTGATATCTCATTGTAGTTTTGATTTGCATTTATCTAATAATTTATGATGCTGAGCATCTTTTCATGTGCCTTTTGGACATCAGTATGCCTTCTTTGGAGAGATGTCTATTTAGGTCTCCCACCCATTTTTTGATTGGGTTGTTTGTTTTTTTGATATTGAATTCCATGATCTGCCTGTACATTTTGGAGATTAATCCTTTGTCTGTTGCTTTGTTTGAAAATATTTTCTATCATTTTGAGGGTTGTCTTTTCATCTTGTTTATGGTTGCCTTTGCTGTGCAGAAGCTTTTAATTAGGTCCTGTTTATGTTTTCATTTTCATTGTCCTAGGAGGTGGATTAGAAAAGATCTTGCTCTTGTTTATGTCAAAGAGTGTTTTCCCCTAAGAGTTTTACAGTGTCCAGTCTTACATTTAGGTTTTTGACCCATTCTGAGTTTATTTTTGTATATGATGTTAAATGGTATTCTAATTTCATTCTTTTACATATAGACATCCAGTTTTCCCAATACCACTTATTGAAGAGGCTTTTCTCCGTTATATTAATATATTCCAATATATTCTTACCTCCTTTGTCATTTTAGGTGACCATAGATGCATGGGTTTATCTCTGGGCTTTCTCTCCCATTCCATTGATTGATATTTCTATTTTTGTGCCAGTATCATACTCTTAATTACTGTAGCTTTGTAGTATAGTCTGAAGTCAGATAACCTGATTCCCCCAGCTCTGTTTTTTTGTTTCAAGATTGCTTTGACTAATCAAGGTTTTTTGTGTTTCCATACAAATTAAAAAAATTTTTTGTTCCAGTTCTGTGAAAAAAGCCATTGGTAATTTGATTGGGATTACATTGAATGTGTAGAGTATCTTGGGTAGTTTAGTCAATTTTAACAATATTGATTCTTTCAATCCAAGAATATGGGATATCTTTCTATCTATTTTTGTCATCTTCCTAACCTGTGCAATAAGGCAAGTGAAGGACATAAAGGGAAATGAAAATGAAAAATGAACTTCATATATGTCTCGACTATGTTTATAGAAAACTCTAAGTAACTTATCCATCAGAGGGCAGACAGAATGAAAACCACAATCATGAAAACTAACCAAACTGATCACATGGACCACAACTTTGTCTAGCTCAATGAAAGTATGAGCCATGCCGTGTAGGGCCACCTGAGATGGACAGGTCATGGCAGAGTTCTGACAAAATGTGGTCCACTGGAGAAGGGAATGGCAAACCACTTCAGTATTCTTGCCTTGAGAGCCCCATGAACAGTATGAAAAGGCAGAAAGGTATGATACTGAAAGATGAACTCCCCAGCTCAGTAGGTGCCCTATTGGGAAAAGAGTAGAGAAATAACTCCAGAAAGAATGAAGGAAGAGATGGAGCCAAAGCAAAAACAGCACCTAGTTGTGGATGTGATGGGTGATGGAAGTAAAGTCCAATGCTGTAAAGAGCAGTATTACATAGGAACCTGGAATGTTAGGTCCATGGATCAAGGCAGATTGGAAGTGGTCAAACAGGAGATGGTAAGAGTGAACATCGACATTTTAGAAATCAGTGAACTAAAATGGACTGGAATGGGTGAATTTAACTCAGATGACCATTATATATACTACTGTGGGCAAGAATCCCTTAGAATAAATGGTGTAGCCATCATAGTCAACAAAAGAATCCAAAATGCAGTACTTGGATACAATCTCAAAAATGACAGAATGATCTCTGTTTGTTTCCAAGGGAAACCATTCAATATCACAGTAATCCATGTCTATGCCCCAAACAGTAATGCTGAAGAAGCTGAAGTTGAACAGTTCTATGAAGACCTACAAGACCTTTAAGACTAATGCCCAAAAAAGATGTCCTCTTCACTATAGGGGACTGGAATGCAAAAGTAGGAAGTCAAGAGATACTTGGAGTTACAGGTAAATTTGGCCTTGAAGCACAAAATGAAGCAGGTCAAAGGCTAACAGAGTTTTGCCAAGAGAACACGCTGGTCATAGCAAATACCCTCTTTCAACTTCACAAGAGAAGACTCTACACATGGACATCACCAGATGGTCAATACTGGAATCAGACTGATTATATTCTTTGCAGCCAAAGATGGAGAAGCTTTATACAGTCAGCAAAAACAAGACCCGGAGCTGACTGTGGCTCAAATCATGAACTCCTTATTGCCAAATTCAGACTTAAATTGAAGGAAATAGGGAAAACCACTAGACCATTCAGGTATGACCTAAATCAAATCCCTTATGATTATTCAGTGGAAGTGACAAATAGATTCAAGGGATTAGATCTGATAGACAGAGTGCCTGAAGAACTATGGATGGAGGCTCGTGACATTGTACAGCAGGCAGTGATCAAGATCATCCCCAAGAAAAAGAAATGCAAAAAGGCAAAATGGTTGTCTGATGAAGCCTTACAGATAGGTGAGAAAAGAAGAGAAGCAAAGGGCAAAGGAGAAAAGGAAAGATATACCCATTTGAATGCAGAGTTCCAAAGAATAGCAAGGAGAGATAAGAAAGCCTTCTTCAGTGATCAGTGCAAAGAAATAGAGGAAAATAATAGAATGGGAAAGACTAGAGATCTCTTCAAGAAAATTAGAGATGCCAAGGGAATATTTCATGCAAAGATGAGCACAGTAAAGGACAGAAATGGTATGGACCTAACAAAAGCAGAAGATATTAAGAAGAGGTGGCAAGAATACACAGAAGAACTATACGAAATATATCTTCATGATCCAGATAACCACAATGGTGTGATCACTCACCTAGAGCCAGACTTCCTGGAATGTGAAGCCAAGTGGGCCTTAGGAAGCATACTATGAACAAAGCTACGGAGGTGATGGAATTCCAGTTGAACTATTTCAAATCCTAAAAGATGATGCTGTAAAAGTGCCGCACTCAAAATGCCAGTAGAAAACCCAGCAGTGGCCACCGGACTGGAAAAGGTCCATTTTCATTCCAATCCCAAAGAAAGGCAATGCCAAAGAATGTTCAAACTACCACACAGTTGCACTCATCTCACACGCTAGCAAAGTAATGCTCAAAATTCTCCAAGCCAAGCTTCAACAATATGTGAACTGTGAAATTCCAGATGTTCAAGCTGGATTTAGGAAAGGCAGAGGAACCAGAGATCAAATTGCCAACATCCAGTGGATCATCAAAAAAAACCAGAGAGTTCCAGAAAAACATCTGCTTTTGCTTTATTGACTATGCCAAAGCCTTTGACTGTGTGGATGACAATAAACTGTGGAAAATTATGAGAGATGGGAATACCAGACCACCTTAGCTGCCTCCTGAGAAATCTGTATGCAGGTCAAGAAGCAACAGTTAGAACTGGACATGGAACAACAGACTGGTTCCAAATCAGGAAAGGAGTACATCAAGGCTATATATTTAACTTATATGCAGAGGACATCATGAGAAATGTCGGGCTGGATGAAGCACAAGCTGAAATCATTGCCGGGAGAAATATCAATAGCCTCAGATATGCAGATGACACCACCCTTATGGCAGAAATCGAAGAACTAAAGAGCCTCTTGATGAAAGTGAAAGAGGAGAGTGAAAAAGTTGGCTTAAAGCTCAACATTCAGAAAACTAAGATCATGGCATCCAGTCCCATCACTTCATGGCAAATAGATGGGGAAACAATAGAAACAGTGACAGACTTTATTTTTGGGGCTCCAAAATCACTGCAGATGGTGACTACAGCAATGAAATTAAAAGACTCTTGCTCCTTGGAAGAAAAGCTATGACCAACATAGAAAGCATATTAAAAAGCAGAGACATTACTTTACCAATAAAAGTCCATCTAGTCAAGGCTATGGTTTTTCCAGTAGTCATGTATGGATGTGAGAGTTGGACTATAAAGAAAGCTGAGGGCCAAAGAATTGATGCTTTAGAACTGTGGTGGTGAAGAAGACTCTTGAGAGTCCCTTAGACTGCAAGGAGATCCAACTAGTCAATCCTAAAGGAAATCAGTCCTGAATGTTCATTGGAAGGACTGATGCTGAAGCTGGAGCTCCAATAGTTTGGTCACCTGAAGAAAGAAAGAAATCAGGAAAAGACCCTGAGTCACTGGAAAAGACTCTGATGCTGGGAAAGATTGAAGGTGGGAGGAGAGGGGGACAACAGGGGATGAGATGGTTGGATGGCATCACTGACACGATGAACTTGAGTTTGAGTAGGCTCTGGGAGTTTTTGATGGACAGGGAGGCCTGGTGTGCTGCAGTCCATGGGGTCATGAAGAGTTAGACATGACTGAGCGACTGAACTGAACTGAACTGAATTTATTAAAAAAAAAAAAAAACCTTCTAGATCTAACTGAATTTATGGCAAGGATATCAAAGATGTAGTCAATATATAAAAGTTCATTATATTTTATAGGCAGATTGTTTATAGTTTTTAAAGAAGAGTTCATTACAAATCTAAAATCTTATCAAAGAAAAAGAAAACTATAATACTGCCTCACATATGATTATAGATGGAAAAATTCTAAATCATATATTACCAAATGAACTTCAGCAGTACGAAAAAAATCACAGTATATTACAAGAATTGTTTATAATTTACTTTTAAATAAAAACAAATCAAGGCACCAATAAACTTACATCAAGAAACAAACAGAAACAAATCAATACATCAATAACTTTAAGGTGAAAAATATAAGATTTCATCAATAGATAATAAAATGGTCTTGGACAAAATTCAGCAATCACTAGCAAACAAAGTATGTATTCTCTGGTCCGCTACAAATATTGAAGGAAATTATTTAGAGGCAACAAGGAGAATTTATCTCCAAATAGAGTGAACATTATAGTAAATGATTAAGTACTGGGACATTTCTAAATTCAGAGAAATTGATGACTGCAGTCCATCCTAAAGGAGATCAGTCCTGGGTGTTCATTGGAAGGACTGATGCTAAATCTGAAACTCCAATACTTTGGCCCCGTCATGTGAAGAGTTGACTCATTGGAAAAGACTCTGATGCTGGGAGGGATTGGGGGCAGGAGAAGAAGGGGATGATAGAGGATGAGACGGCTGGATGGCATCACTGACTCAATGGACGGGAGTCTGAGTGAACTCCGGGAGTTGGTGATGGACAGGAAGGCCTGGCATGCTGCGATTCATGGGGTCGCAAAGAGTCGGACATGACTGAGCAACTGAACTGAACTGAACATAACTGAAAGAATATATTCCAGTTCACACAAACCAGTGGTCACAGACAAGGATATATCTGAAACTGAAAAACTGTTAAACCTGAACACTAAAAAATAAGAGGTTTAAATACATCATGGTATGTTCTTAGAAAAAAACTAGATCAAATAAGTGTTTAATTTTGTAGAAATTAAAGCACAAGCAGTTGACTGCACAGGAAGGTATGAGCAACAGAGAAACACACCGTGCATTTCCTTTCTCAACATAGGTCAGCACTTGCCATGGTTATCTGGACTGTCCATAGTGAGGGTCACTCTTCTTCAGTTATGGCAGCATTTTCAGTGGGTTCACATCCTGAAGATATTAGGTGTTGTGAATGAGGCTTCCTTAGTAAAGGTTAAGAAACAATAGGATAGACAAAAACTAAGCAAATTTTCTTTATTGTAGGCCTCTCAAGTCCTTGTATGATACTGAGCATTTTTTTCTTAGAAGGGATTTATTATTTAGACGTTCATAAGTGACCACAGAACATTTTCCCAGTACCATTAAATCTACTCTTCCCAGAGACATTCTTTTAGATAAGTTGGGTTAAGGCACTGGTTATCTATCTGTAATATTACAGATATGGTACTATTGTTAATCTCCTTCAGTGTGAACTTACGTAGTGATTGACTAGGAAGCAGTCTTTTTTCTTAGGAGTTGCATGATATACAGAGAGGTGAAATGTTACGATGGCTATGCATGCATGCTTATTCACTCAGTCACGTTCAACTCTTTATGACCACATGGACTGTGACCCCCCAGGCTCCTCTGTCCATGGAATTCTCCTGGCAAGAATACTGGAGTGGATTGCAATTCCCTTCTCCAAAGGATCTTCCCAACCCAGAGAATGAATCTGGACCTCCTGCATTGCACGAAGGTTCTTTACTGTCTGAGCCACCAGGGAAGCCCCATGATGTCTAATGTCTATATTTATACTCAGATACTACAGTAAAAAATGTCAAAAATTATACAAAGCAAATAAGAGAACATATTAACAGTCATTGATTCTAGAGAGGCCATTATATTATTCATTGAATTTTTATTTTTCCAAATAGACAGTGGTCTTTTCATTGTTAGTTTCTAATTTATCATGAATTTGGAGCAGAAAAAGCAGACAGTAACATGTCTGCTTTATGGATTATAAAAGAAAAAGCATTACAGTGCTCCCAGATTCTTCAAAAGCTTTCTCTCATAATCTCCACATTTATCAATCTAGAGATTTCTTTCTCACATTAGTTTTTGGAAATGACTGCTTAATTTTAGAAGTGAAAGTTTATTTTACTAGACTTTATCCATAATTAATTAAGTAAACAAAATGAAAGATAGTGGACAGTTTTTAAAAATTCCTTATATTCACAGGGTCTTCCTCTCACATGAATTTACTAATATCACTGAAAGTAATATTATTGAACACATTCTCTTCTAAAGGTCTTTTAAAATTAAAATTTCATCCTTAGAAAAGTATTATTAGGTAGGTACTATAATCACCCTAGATAGCATATTCAAAAGCAGGGACATTACTTTGCTGACTAAGGTCCGTCTAGTCAAGGCTATGGTTTTTTCCTGTGGTCATGTATGGATGTGAGAGTTGGACTGTGAAGAAGGCTGAGCGCCAAATAATTGATGCTTTTGAACTGTGGTGTTGGAGAAGACTCTTGAGAGTCCCTTGGACTGCAAGGAGATCCAACCAGTCCATTCTGAAGGAGGTCAAACCTGGAATTTCTTTGGAGGGAATGATGCTGAAGCTGAAACTCCAGTACTTTGGCCACCTCATGCGAAGAGTTGACTCACTGGAAAAGACTCTGATGCTGGGAGGGATTGGGGGCAGGAGGAGAAGGGGACAACCGAGGATGGGATGGCTGGATGGCATCACGGAATTGATGGACATGAGTCTGAGTGAACTCCGGGAGATGGTGATGGACAGGGAGGCCTGGCGTGCTGTGATTCATGGGGTTGCAAAGAGTCGGACATGACTGAGCGACTGAACTGAACTGAACTGAACTATAATCACCACTTTAAAACTGAGGCACAGAGGGGAAGAGTGTCTTGCCAATATCACACAGGCAGTGGTGGAATTATGAGAACTCTAGTAAAAATTTTGCCATGGCTAAAGTCTTCTCCCACATCTGTCACATTAACAGAATTATTTTCTGTTGTAATGCTGTATAAAGTGTGGTCCATGTACTGATGCTGGTCCACAGATTGTTTGCTTCTGGTCTGCAATGAGTTACGGTACAGACACTGAGAGCAAATATTTATAGAGTTATTCACAGAAAGATGACAGGGCCAATTTATGTCTGTTAAATCCAGTAACAAAAAATTGGGGGAACTTCCCTGGTGGTCTAGCAGTTAAGAATCCATAAGGCAATGCAGGGTACATGGGTTCAATCCTGATCCAGGAAGATTCCACATGCTGTGGGATAACTAAGCCTATGTGCCCCAACTACTGAGCCTGTGCTTTAGAACCCATGCTCTGTAAGAAGAGAAGTCACTGCAATGAGAAGCCCAGGCACCAAAACTAGAAAGAGTAGCCCCCTCTTGCTGCAACTAGAGAAAGTCCTCATGCAACAATGAAGACCCAGCACAACCCCAAATAAATATTTTTTTAAAATAGTAACATAAATTGGGGGCTTTTGTTTTGTATGTTTGTTTGTCTTTCAGTTTTATTTATCTGGTAATCCAATTTCATTGTGCCTTTAAAAGTACTGGTCAACAACAATTTTTGTGGGGAGGTGGTATCTTTCATCTTGGTTTGAAATGCACTGCAGCAGTATCATCCTCTAAAGTTAACCAAGACTGGGTGATGCTTTAATTTTTTCAGCTCTTTAAATCAATATATGTAGTATAAAACTATCTCTGTTAACTTTTAAGCATGAAGCAAAGGGGATTACCACATGTTCCCTAACAAGTAAAATTTTTCTTAATTATGAATTCTCTGTTATAAAAAGCATTTTCTAAAGGCCACTTTATCTTCTGTAGGGGCTTCCCCGGTAGCTCAGATGGTAAAGAATCCACTTGCAATGCAGGAGTTGTGGGTCAGGAAGATCCCCTGGAAAGCAAATGGTAACCCACTCCAGTATTTTTCCCTGGGAAATCCCATGGACAGAGGAGCCTGGCAGGCTAGTCCATGGGGTCACAGAAGAGTCAGACACAAGTTAGCAACCAATCAATATCCTCTTTACATTATGCATAGCGATTCCTCACTAATGTGATTTCTCTGATGTAAAGTGAGTTGATCACTACGAATAAAAGCCTTCCCACATTCTTTACATTTATAGGGTTTCTCACCAGTATGAATTCTGTGATGTCGTGTAAGTTCTGATTTAACACTAAAGGCTTTCCCACATTCTTTACATTTATAGGGTTTTTCACCGGTATGAATTGTGTGATGTCGAGTAAGTTCTGCTTGAAGACGGAAGGCACGCCCACATTCTTTACACCCATAAGGTTTCTCACCAGTATGAAGTCTAAAATGTTGAGTAAGATGATACCGGCGACTAAAGGTCTTTCCACATTCCTTACATTCATATGGAATCTCACCAGTGTGAATTCTTTGATGTAAGGTAAGTTGATAACTACAAATAAAAGCATTCCCACATTTGTCACATATGTAGGGTTTCTTCCCAGTGTGGATTCTGTGATGTTGAGTAAGATGATAGTGCCGACTAAAGGTCTTCCCACATTTGTTACATTCATAAGGTTTCTCACCAGTATGAATTCTCTGATGTTGAATAAGATGATTGCTACGGATAAAGGCTTTCCCACATTCCTGACATTTATAGGGCTTTTCACCGGTATGAATTCTGTGATGCTGAGTGAGTTCTGTTTGAAAGCGAAAGGCCTTTCCACATTCTTTACATACATAGGGTTTTTCACCGGTATGAATTTTATAATGTTGAGTAAGATTGTAGTGATGACTGAAAATCTTTCCACATTCTTTGCACTCATAGGTATTGTCATTGGTGTGAGTTCGCTGGTGTGAAATAAGTTGACTGCTACGAATAAAGGCCTTCCCACGTTCCTTGCATTCATAGGGTTTTTCACAAGTATGAATTCTGTGATGTCTGGTAAGTTCTGCTTGAAGGCGAAAGGCCTTCCCACATTCTTTACATCCATAGGGTTTCTCACAGTATGAATTCTGTAATGTTGAGTAAGATGATAGCGACTACTGAAGGTTTTCCCACATTCCTTACATTCATAGGGAATCTCACCAGTATGAACCCTCAGATGTAAAGTTAGCTGATAGCCACAAATAAAGGCCTTCCCACAGTCCTTACATTCATAGGGCTTCTCTCCAGTATGAATTCTACAATGCCGAGTCAGTTCTGTTTGGAGACGAAAGGTTTTTCCACATTCTTTACATTCGTAGGGTTTCTCACCAGTATGAATTCTATGATGTCGAGTAAGTTCTGCATGAAAACTAAAGGACTTATCACAATCTTTACATTCATAGGGTTTGTCACCAGTATGAATTTTCTGATGTTGAACAAGGTATGAGCCATGACTGAAGGCCTTCCCACAGTCATTACATTTATAAGGCTTTACACCAGTATGAATTTTCTGATGTTGACTAATATGTCGTTGTACCCTAAAGGTCTTTCCACAAATTTTACATTCATAAGGCCTCTCACCAGTATAAATTCTTTGATGTTCAGTAAGCTGATAATGAAGTCTAAAGGCCTTCCCACATTCCTTACATTCATAAGGTCTCTTCCCAGCATGAATTGTCTGATGTACTCGAAGGTCTCGAACATGACTAAAGGTCTTCCCACATTCTTTGCACTCATAGGGTTTCACACCAGAATGTATTCTCTGATGTTCAGTAAGGTGATAATGAAGCCTAAAGGTCTTCCCACAATTGTTACATTCATGGGGTCTCTCCCCAGCATGAATTGTCTGATGTACTCTAAGGTCCCCCACACGACAAAAGGCTTTCCCACATTCCTTGCATTTATAGGGTCTCTCACCAGTATGAATTCTTATATGCTGAATAAGGTATGACTGTTGTCTAAAAGCCTTCCTACATTCCTTACATTCATATGACTTCTCTATAGCATGAATTTTCTCATGTAGAGGAAGAACTACACGTTTTTGGATTATCATTTGACTAGCACATCTCATTTGATGTCCTTCTTGTCTCTCAAACTCATGTTTACGCTGCAAATCATTTCTGAAAATGGTGTCTTCATGGATAGAAGCTTGACTTTCATCCACTGTCTGCAACTGAAACAAATATATTCCACAAATATCCTTTTCTGGAAATAACTTCTTGGTGAAATACTTAGATTCCAAACCTGGAGGAAAAAAAGGAAACAAATGCTGTGATATGATTTCTCTATGTTGGGGGTAGAATAAGGGATTGCATCTTATAGTCAAAATAAAAGACAAACTAAGAATAACACAGATTAGAAGTTGAGTTTTAGAGCAGAGGTCGGCAAACTTTTTCTGTAAAGAGCCAGATAGTAAAAATTTTAGCCTTTATAGGACATACGGTCTTTGTGACAATTACCCAGCTCGGCTGTTATAAGCTCGAAGGGAGCCTTAGACAGTATATAACTGAGTAAGTGTAGCTATGTTGTAATATCACATATGGTATATGGACACAGAAATTTGAATTTTGTGAAATTTTTGTTTCACAAAATATTCTTATTTTGATTTTTTTTCAACCACTAAAAATGTAAAAACCAGTTTTAGCCTGTGAGCCATTCAAAAGTAGATGATAAGCTGTTTGTCTTCTGGATCCTGATTTAGAGAACTCTAAATTGTCACGCAATCTGAAAGAAGGCAAAAGGCTTCAGAAAATGATGTGATGCTAAAAGAGGGTAAAATAAGTGATTGGATGAACAAGTTGAGTCAGTGGTCCCCCTACTTAGGATGAACGCAGGGGAGTTCCTTACGTATACTGCTTTTGGGGCAACAACCCAAACAAAGGAATGAAAATCTATCGGAACAACTTCTGAATGTCTTTATTTTTAATCTTTTTCATCAGATGATTCTGACGCAGATCACTTTGAGAATGTGTACATAATTTTTTCCCCAAAGGTTTCTCTTTAATCTCTTAGAATAAAATTCAGACAAATTACCACAGATAAAAACATATCACCACCATATTGCCTTGCTTCTCTGTACAGGTCATCTTCTTTACTACAACATGTAGGAATCTATATCAATAGTACTTAAACTTGGGCACAGTCTTGCTTTCAAGTAAGTTGGAAATGTGTATAAAATGATTTTATGGAATGGAGAAAAGAATAGAAGTGTAAATATAGACGAGGACTTGGAAACATAGATAAAATTGTTGTCAGTGGGGAAAAGAGAAGGCAGTTCCCTCTTTGAAATGGGAGGGAAATAGAAGAGAAGTCAAATAAGCAGCATGACAAACTAGGGTAAAGATGAAGTGCTTTTGGGGGCTCATGTTGGGGGATTTTAATGTTTTCCCAGAAATCAGGCCTTTTCCCCTGGGTCTTGGGCCTTTGAAAGGAGCCTTCATCTCAGGGCTATGTGTCTCCCTGACCCAGAGGGTGTGATGGCATCCCCCTTGGCTGATCTGCCTTCACTCACCTGTGAACCAACTTCCTGTTCCTTCTCTCATTATCATCCAGGGCTCTTTCTCTTGCTCCAATAAAGTAATCATGTCTGGCTTAGGAGTGGAACATCCTGCTTGCAAGAAAGAAATGCCACATGACTTACAACAAACAAAAACCATAAGTTCAAAATGACTTAATTTAGACTTGGTTACATTTATATTAAACTCTAGGTCAAAGTGTGTGTGTGTGTGTGTGTGTGTGTGTGTGTGTGAATTTTCCAGGCAAGAATGCCAGAGTGGGTTGCCATTTCCTACTCCAAGGGATCTTCCCGACCCATGGATCAAATCTACATCTCTTATGCCTCCTGCACCAGCAGGTGGATTCTTTAGCACTGCGCCACCTGGAAAGTCCTATATAGGTTAAAATAGCTTTTGATAAAATTGAAAAAGCCACTGAAGAATATTCACATTTAGATGGATTCATGGTCATAGGACTAAAGAGGCCAAATAGGGGAGGGAGAAGGTCTATTCTGCTTTTAAAGGCAGAATAAAGTACAGAAAGGCATTGAGGACACAGACTCTGGAGCCCTATGGTCTGGGTTCAAATACTCTGTCACTCACCAGCTGTTATTCCTTCCATGTGTTATGCTTTTATCAGTGTAAATGGGGCTTTTATTACCTTAGAGGACTCTTGTGAGAATTAAATGAATTAATATATATAAGAGCTTGCAAGGATGCCTAGCATGCAGTATTATTTTTGTTGTTGTTCTTATTTTAGTAAAAGAAAAATTTCTTGTTATTGTTTAGTCATTAAGTCATGTCTGACTCTTTTTTGACACCATGGACTGTAGCCTGCCAGGCTCCTCTGTCCATAGGATTTTCCAGTCAAGAATATTAGAGTGGGTTGCCATTTCTTTCTCCAGGGGATCTGCCCCATTAGGGATCAAACCCATGTCTCCTGAAACAGCAGAAGGATTCTCTACCACTGAGTCACACCTGGGAAGCCCAAAAGAAAAATATTGTCTTCAAAAATACTTCCAAGTTCTACCTCAGAATTCTTTCAATAGAAAATGTAAGATTCACAGACTAGAATTTTCAACCACAAAGTAGGTTAGAGAGAATATGTCTCTCTGCAGGTAGGCCAGACCTGAACACAGAACAGCTCCAGGAATTCTGAGCATGCACATTATATGACACCTGGCTTCTCTGAATACATTACAGGACTCAAACCTAGAAATAATGTAGAATAACAGGCAACTGTAGGAAGGGCCAGAGGAAAGAGTGAAGGTCACTGAAGGATGGAGAAGATGGGGCTTAACCAAGTGCCTGTTTCCAACCCAATAATACTCAAACCATTCTTTCAAAATAGGGGAAAGCCATTCAGCTGGTGTCTTAAAACAGAGCTCTGAAATTCAACAGTGGAGAAAACTGGTATTCCAGAAGGCAGATTGTCAATTATTTGTGCAGATATCCTTACCCAAGGAGACCAGGTTGCTGTAGTTCTCCAACATCACATCCCTGTACAAGGCCCTCTGAACAGGGTCCAGGCACTCCCACTCTTCCTGGGAGAGGTCTATGGCCACATCCCTGAATGACAAGGACATCTGAAATGACAGACCCATGTATTATAAACAATGTTTTAACTGTCTTTTCAAAAGGGGAAGCCTGCTTTGTAGGAAAAAGGCAATATAACAAGCAGTTAACCTGGCATCAAGCCCCTAACATGTATGGAAGAAAAAAGAAATCAATAATTTGTAAAATGGAGTGCCTACATACTTTTGAAGAATACAGTTGTTACAAATAGAATGTCCAGCATATCATGTAATGAATCAATAAAGTTTTCCAGTGAAATAAAATCATATAAATAAGCACATTGCCTATCATGCGAATAGTTTAAGCTGTGAATAAATGTGAGTTATGTTCTGTTTTCCTTTCAAAAAATTAAAAGAAAAAATAAGTATGAATTGTTTTTCCCCCAAATACTCCAAAATCTCTAAGAAAATAGGACTTTACTGACATTTGATTTGGCGCAGTTGGTAATGAATCCACATGTCAGTGCAGGAGACACAAGAGACACGAGTTTGATCCCTGGGTCAAGAAGAGCCTCTGGAGGAGGAAATGGCAACCTACTTGCAATATTCTTCCCTGGAAAATCCCATGGACAGAGGAACCTGGCACACTACAGTCCATGGGGTTGCAAAGAGTCAGTCATGACTGAGCACAGCATAGCGGCAGACATTTGATTTAATCAATACTCAGGTTCATTATTATGCAAGATAATGTCATAAGCATTTTCCCTTGTCATAATAGATGACAAATTCTTTTATTTACTGGCTGGCTATTCATCCATCTTGTGGATATATCGGACTAATCCTTCTGTCACTTTTAGGCATTTAGGTTGGACAAAATGTCTAAGGTCTCCCCCAGTCCCTTTAAAAGTGAAAAGTGACAGTTGCTCAGTCGTGTCTGACTCTTTGTGACCCCATGGACTATACAGTCTATGGAATTCTCCAGGCCAAAATACTGGAATGGGTAGCCTTTCCCTTTTCCAGGGGACCTTTCCAACCCAGGAATCGAACCTAGGTCTCCCACATTACAGGCGGATTCTTTACCAGCTGAGCCACAAGGGAAGCCCTAGTGTTTCTTTCTAAAGCTCAGTCCCTTTAGCCTTTCTTCATTCCCTATTAGGGATCTGGGAGGGTCTTCCCACCTGTTACCACCACCATCCATCAGGAACACTTATTTGGATCCTAAGCTGAAGGATGCTGATGTAGGATGATCCACAATGACACTGATGTCACTAGAGACCCGCACACCCTCCTCAAGCACAAAACTGACTTCTGTCCTGTTATCTATCCCTCTGGGGGGATAGACCCTTGGACAGACCCTTGAGATTCTGACATGCAGGCCTCAATCACACTCCAACCTAGTCCTATAAACCTCTTACAATATGAGATCTCATCATGTGCAAAAAAAATCAACACTAAATTCCATCTTATCAACCGGAAACACTCAGGTCTGTGGAGTCTTAACGGACCATCATCTCTGTGTCATGGAATCATGACTCTAACGAGAGAAGTTCAAGGATTTCCCTCAAGCAACTTCACCCAATGGTCCTGAGAGAGACTCAGTCCTTGGAGAGGTGATGAAATAGGTGAACACCAGAGAGAGAAACGAGGGGCAAAGAAGAAGGCCACTAGGTTGTGTGGCTCCATCCTTCACTGAGATCAGAGTGATTGAGGGCAACTTGAGCAATAGTGCTGTCTCAGGAAGGAAGTTTCAGGATAATAAACATGATCATATGAATTCAAAAACCACAACATCTCAAGGAGGAGAAACATGAACTTACATGGGCCATGGTTGTAGAACTGCAAGAACTTGGTAGTCCTCTTTGGGCTTCCTCCACTCGAAAAGCACAGAATCCAGAGAAGCCAGGACTGGGGGAGGAATAAGAGACTCTGAGACCAGCCATGTCTCAAAGGAATCCCAAAATGACTTAGTTAATACGATCCTGTTTTGCCTTCTTTGTATTTCTATCCCCATAATATCCCACATACAAATCAGAAGAGAAAAGAGGGAGCCTAAATGAAGCCAAACCTTCACTATATCACAGGGAACAAGCTGCACAAGTCTGGATACAAAGCAGGGGCTTCCTGCATGAAGCCAGACCAGGCACTCCAGCAGAAGGGTCTCCAGGGACTTCCCTGGTGGTCCAGTGGCTAAGACGCCGAGCTCCCAATGCAGGGGGCCAGGGTTCAATCTCTGGTCATTGAACTAGATTCCACATACTGCAAAGATCCCACAAGCCACAACAAAGATAGAAGATCCCACATGTAGCAACTAAGACCCAGCGCAGCTAAGGAAAGAAAGGAAAAAAGGGTCTTCAGTCCACCCAAATTTCTGATGATATTGATCTATATCTGTTCCATTAGTCTCACTTTGAATCTAACATCATTAGAAGCAAAACTGTAAGATATGAAGTTGCGCTATCCAATACAAGAGCCACATATGGCTATTTAAATCAAATCAAATTTAAGTAAAATTGAAAGTTCACTGCCTCAGCTGCACCAGCCACATTTCGAGTGCTTGAGAGCCTCATGAGGCTAGTAGCTACCATACTGGAGAATGTAAACATAGAACATATCCATCTTTGCAGAAAGTTCTACTGGACAGAGCTGGTATGAATCATACAGCCTAAATTTCATTTTTCACCACAGAGTTCCCCTAAACTCAGAATAAACTGGTCAAAAGCTGACAGAGGTTGCTAGAGAAATACTATCTCCTCTCTATGAACTCCCAAGAAATGTGACCTCTAGTGGCTTTATGACCTCCTGTTGTTGTCTAGTTGCTCAGTCGTGTCCAACTCTTTCAACCCCATGGATTGTAGCCCACCAGGCTCCTCTGTTCATGGGATTCCCCAGGCAAGAATACTGGAATGAGTTGTCATTTCCTTCTCCTGGGGATCTTCTGCATTGCAGGCAGATTCCTTACCACTGAGTCACCAGGGAAGCCCTTATTACCCCTTATTACCTCCTATCTCATGCTTATTCTATTTTGACTTTATATTATTTGCTATATTATAAGAAACTTAAGGATAGTAACTATGTTTCAATACTCTATTCCTCTAACTACTATCATAAGATTCAGCATACTGCGAGCCCTAATGTCTGTTATTCAACCACAATTCCATTTTTAGGCAGTTTTTCTTAGCACACTAAGATATATGTGCAAGATGTTTATCATACAACAACTTAGAATAATCAACTGTTAGAAAAATAAATAGCTACAGGAGGCAACAGGTCGAATAAATTATGGTCAGTTTTTTACCCCCCTTTGAACTTTTTATTTTGTTTTGGGGTATAGCTGATTAACAATGTTATAATAGTTTCAGGTGAACAGTGAAGGGACTCAGCCATACATATACATATATCCCTTCTATCCCAAACCCCCTCCCATCCAGGATGCCATGTAACATTGAGTAGAGCTCTATGTGCTATACAGTGGGTCCTTGTTTGTTATCCACTTTAAATACAAAATTATGGTCAGTTTTGATGGCACACTAAGGCCCCTATTAATACCGATTATACTGGTCCATATTTAATGTTGGAGAAGGATATTCCTGATGAATTACTGACTGATACAGGCAAATTAAACAAGTATGGGGAATTCTCTGAGTGTCCAGTGGTTAGGGCTCTGTGCTTTCACTGCTTAGGGCCTAGGTTCGATACCTGGTGGGGGAACTAAGATCTTGCAAACCAAGTGGTGCAGTCGGGAAAAAAAAAAAGTATGTAAAATTAAGGGAAAGATTATAATGTCATTCATAACACAGACTCTGTTGTTGACTTTCAGAATGTAAGTCCTAATCTGACAGCTGCCAACTTCTCAGTTAGTTTATTGATAAACTAGGGATAAGAATAGTACCAATCTCCTACAGTTGTCACGAAGACTGGGATATTACATAGCATTTAGTGACAGGTAATTGCTAAATAAAAGTTAGATGGCATTGTTAGGAACTTATTTTGTACTTTCTATTTTTATAGTAAAATTTGCATCTCATGCCCACTTTTTTTTATAATGATATTTTACATATTTTAGAGGCAAGGCTTGAAAGTGCTAAGTAGATCTCTCCTCATCCTTGCTGCTACAAAAGAAGAGACACCATTGTTCAACATAAAGCTGATAAAGAGAACCTAATAAGGCATTAAATGGAGAATGTTAATAAGAGGTTCAATCTTACTCTCCTGCCCTATGTAAAGATTTACATTAATATTTATAGTTATTACCATTTTATTCTGCTTTCTACTATTATAAACCTGCCTTCCAAAATGTTGTTTGCATTTAAAGATACTTGGACTAGACAGGTTATCACTGTGTTCTGTTAAAGCAACTTAATTTTTTTTGATATTTATTTATTTAGGCTGTGCTGGGTCTTAGTTGCAGCATGTGGGATCTAGTTCCCTGACCAGAGATCGAACCTGGGCTCCCTGCATTGAGAGCATGGAGTCTTAGCCACTGGACCACCAGCAAAGTCCCAAGAGCAACCTAAACAAGTTTAATCCTGAAGGGCTATCTTATTTGATAAATTGTGCCAATAATTATTCATAGTTAATTTATATAATACAAATTTGGAGGTATAAATACTTGGCAGGTTTATGAAGCATCACTGACATGTTCCCCTTCTTTCTATATTCATGGAGATATGAAAAACCTCTGCTTTGGTAGAATTACTTTTTCCAAATAAGAGTTGTGGAATCTGTGTCCTTTGAATATTCAATTAGAACAGTTTCTATTCTGCACACACATGCATACACACATACATATATACAGGTTCACAGAAAAAATTTTTGCTAAAATAAACCTCCCCAAAATATTAATCATAATGCCAGGGCTATTTTAACTTTCTTTTTTACAAGTCCTTCATGTAATATAACTGAATAACTTCTTTAAAAAAATTAGCATCAATTCCATAATATTAAGTATACAACAAATCTATATCCAATTAAAAATATTTGAAAATCTTGGAAGCAAATCTGTTTGACATGTGTGGGAATAGTAAGGGAATCAGTATGACCATTATAAATAAAGACTAACAACTCTTGAACATTCTTCTTCAATATAATAAGACCTTTCCACAGATAAAATTCTCCTCTGAATGAACATATCAGGTGAGGGGCATTGCAGACTAAATAAGAAAATGTGGGCAAAGCAGACAGACAGTGTTTGATTCATTTCCCCTCTCTCCACTGAATAATCAATTGAAACATCACTTTGGATATAACTCTTGTAAAATATCTCTGAATCCCAATAATAGTAAATGAAATTCATATAACATTTAAAATTTGAGTATTATTGTTCATCACAATGAATCTTACTTCACTCATATGCACATTTTTTTTTCTTTTGACAAACTCTTTATAAGCAAATCTCAACCCATCAATTCCCTAGAAAAAATCTTACACATGATGACACAGATTTCCATGATTTCCAATCACATTCCTGCTCTAAACACCTTAAAAAGCAGATGCCCATGTTACTGACACCAATCAGACCACCTCTGATCTTGCCTCACTTTTAAACTGAGGTTCTGCAGGACAGCAATGATGTGATTCCACTTAAATATTCATCTCATTTGCTTTATTAAGCAAAGTTGTAACTTTAGACTTCAGGATATATATTTACTATTACAAAAAGTGAATGAGAGGGTGACCCATCTGTATGGCCGCTCATTTATTGGGAAAGAAGAATAGGGCTAGAATAGGCCACTGACATTTCAGAAAAAGAAAAGCAAATGTTTCTAGGTACTAAAAATAAAAATGCATTTACAAACAAAGAGAAAGTAGAAGCTCACCTGATCTGCACTTTTAGATGGGGAAAATTTTTTCCTTTCTCTTCAGGATCCTTCTTGTGAAGACTGGCAGGACTGGGGAAGAAGGAAATCATGAGACACCAAGCCTTTCTTAGAGCACAGCCAGACGGGTAATGTCCCCTCCAGGGCCACATCAGCTCTGCCTCATGCCTGTGACCAGATGGGAGCCTGTCTTTGACATGATAGCTGACTCCTATCCTAACCACCTCAGAGTTAAGGGGATGCTGTGGTTCTGAAAAATGCAGCAGCACCCACATTGCCTCCAAGTAAGGACCCCTCTCACCATTTCCTCCCAGGAGTCTGTTTCGGAGACACTTTTAGCTCTAAAAGCCCCATCCCAAGGCCAGGATTGTGCTTTCTTGCTGGGAACTTTCATCCTGGGGTTCAGTCTTGGACTTTTCTCTTGGGGACATAGCTCTGTGCAGACACCAGGGCTGAGGGGAGGGAGGGGAAGGCAGTAAGAGCGTGGGTCAGTCACACTCATCACTGAACCAAGTGCCAGTATCAGACTGACAACCGCACCCACCGACAGGAGGCTTGACTTGGTCCTGCGCACACACACACACACACACAGACACACACAGACACAGACACACACACACAGTTACACAATCCATTTCCTCCTCTCCTCCTGCCCGCACAGGCCTGAGGCTGCAGGCAGAAAAGGCTCCCTGGGGTCCTCACTTTGGGCGGCATCTCCATCCCCACTCCGGACAAATCCTGCTCCTCCTCACCTAGCACCAACTTCTCCCCCGGCTTCTACAAGCTCACCTGCGGTGGCTGGGCAACCCAAAAAGCACGGCGGGGAGCCCTCGGGGTGGAAGTTTACACCCTCCCCCTGGGGCTTCTGGGAAATGTAGTCCACGGCCGGTAGCCGGTGGGCTTGGGCTCTGAGTGCGCAGGCGCAAGCGCAGGCACGCTCGGACGGGGCGGCTCTGGTCCCGGACTCTGGTACCCGCGTACTAGCGCGGTGAGCTGACAGAACTCAGCCGGGAGCAGTCCGGGCTATGCGATCCTCGACGGACCTCCAGACAATGGAGTCCAGAGTCTTGACAGCCGAGTGCATCCGTAGTGCCGCCCTGAGGCCGAGCGCATGTGAGGCGGATTCTGTCAGATTCTTCCCTCGAGGTAGTCCCGGCGCGTGGTTCACAGGCGTGTGTCCCTATGTACCCGGCCTCTTGAGCGTGTGTACGTGTGTGTGTGTGTTTGCCGCTGTGAGGGTTGCGGGACCGACTGTGCCTTCGGCTGAGAATGAGTTGTGTTTCTGCATGTGTGTAATTCTTTGGGTGCCAGACGGCGTGTGCTGAAGCAGCACCTAACTGGAAGGAGTCCACGGCCTGGAGTGTGATTCGTGACTGAGCTGTGAGGTGAGAGGCGCGGTGGAGACCGTGGCTGTGCTGGAGTGTGACTGGGGTGATGTGTGTGTGATGGGGTGGGTATGCGGGTTGCTGTGTGACGGGGGTGGTTGAGCGGCGGGTGCAAGTCAGGCTGTGTGGAGATAGGTCTGTGAATCTGAGTGTCTGCGTGTGGTACTTCACGGGTGCCAGTGGCCTTGTGACTGGTACACGTGTGTGATCATATGAGCCGCAGATCTGTTATAAAAAGAATACGTTGCATCTTCTTGCAGCATCAGCTGTTTCACGACTTGAGCTCAAGATTTGTCATTTATCTGTCAAACAATTTTGCCTGTTTGTATAGAATGAATGGACTTCCCTAGTAGCTCAGAAGGTAAAGCATCCGCCTGCAATGCAGGAGACCCGGGTTGGATCCCTGGGTCAGGAAGATCCCCTGGAGAAGGGCATGGCAACCCACTCCAATATTCTTGCCAGGAGAACTCCATGGACAGAGGAGCCTGGCTGGCTACAGTCCATGGGGTCGCAAAGAGTCGGACCCAACTGAGTGGCTAACACACACATAGAATTGAATGAATTTTTTCATAGAGAAAAATGGAAATCATAGTAATTTTTTTTTAATATGAAGGAATTCTTTCCACTCTTCTGTGATGTTATGGGTCTGTGGCGGATACTTTTGAGAATCTTGGACTGAAAAAATATTTCGCTTTATGCTTGAGAAGGCAGTGTGCCATAGAATAGTGAGCCCACAATTAGTCAGATGATAACACATTCTGTACTTCCCTGCCCTTTCTGAGCAATTCAGTCCTGAAGCTGTAAGATGGGCTTAGAGCCTGAGCAGGATGAGGAGGGTGATCGTGCAGGGAGTGGCTTGAGGCACTGGGGCTGGGATTCTGATCAAATATAAGTAAATATATCAAGTGCAATGGGAGCAGCCAGGCTTCTCTCTATCAGTGGGGAACCTCAGACATGGAAAAGGAGATGACTAGAATGAACCCTGGGATGGTAGGTTGAAACTGGATGTAATGGTTTGAACGCACAATTATCTATATGGTTCTTGGCCTTCCCCAATCAATAGAAACTGCCTAAAGGCCAGACAAGAAATTCACACAAGGCTTTACCGGGGCTCCTGTGGGCTGCAGTAGGGAGCATAACAGGTTCCCTCTTTTGCTCCCCAAGGGGTGGGTGTGAGCTCGTTCCTTATATGGGGTGAGGGTCGGGGTGTGTCCAGGGGTCAGGCTGGAGGGGTAGCTTAGGTGGTTTGCCCACCCTCTGGTAGTGTTGAGTGCAGGGGGTGGGGGCATGTGCAGTAACCCTGCTTTTGCTTCCAGCTCTTCAGAAATGGCATTTGGAGTTTTGGGGGCGTTTTTGTGTGTGTGTGTCTTTTTGTATCTTTGGGTCCAGAATTTGCCTGTGTATGCACACAGTTATTTGTAGTCCCATATAGTTTCTTGTATTTTGTAGCTCAAGGAGAGGTGTGTCCAAGTGCAAGCATCGCAGTACTGAAGCAGAGGGTCCCAGGTCTGTCTCAGACTGATATAAAAATTAATAGGTGCTGGACCACTGAGGGCACCAGGCTTACTTCTGGAGAGAACCCTGCTGTCCCTTGCAGGACTCTGGGGTCAGCATCTGCCTGGCCTGTTATATCCTCGCTTCAGCAGGAGTCACTGTGCTGAGCGTTCCGCTGGAGCCTTCTATCCTATGACATGACAGTACATATACCTTAAGAGGCAAGATGTCCAAGTCATGTTTTGGGATACTTTGTGAGGATAAGTAAAGGAAAAAAAGATGCAGTCTTTAGGATGTTGAGCACCATCTATTTCAGGCTCTTTCTTCTTATACATCCTCCTCCTCCTCTTCTCCCCATGAGGCTGACATGGAAGACTGTTTAAGTCACCTAGGATGGCTGTGGTGTGATCTGTGGCATCATGACATGGCTTCTGGTCTGTGCAGGCAGTGGTGATGTTTGTCATGTTGCTGCATTGGTACAGAGTCATTTTTGATCAATCAAGTCCTTGTTAACAACTTAGCAGTATATACACTGTAGTCTCACCTGAGGTATGCTTACTGATCCTGGTTGTACTCAAAGGAAATGTTACTAAAGAATACATGAGGGACTTCCCTGGTGGACCAGTGATTAAGAATCCATCTTGCAATGCGGGATGTGGGTTCAATCCCTGGTCGGGGAACTTGGAGCCTTAGTCCTTGGAGCCTTTGTCCTGTGGAGCAACTAAGCCTGTGTGCCGCAACTAGAGTCCATGTACCAAAACGAAAGATCCCACATGAGGCAGCAAAGATCTCGAGTGCTGCAGCTAAGACCCGATGCAGCCAAATAATTTAAAAAAAAAAAAAAGAATAGGTATATATGAAACCTGGGGAAATGATCAACATTTGTCTGAGCTGTTGTTCTTTCAAGCCAGGGTACGCTCTCCATTGTAGGAATTGCAGAGGTATTCACAAAATGGATAATTACTGCTCCTGGGCAGTTTTATAGGAATTTTTCAGTGGAAACCTACCACCTGGTCCTTGGATGATGGTTACACAAGTGTTCTATTTATGATGTTGTTACATTATACATTTATATTTTGGGCTCCTTTATGTGTATTATTATAATTAAAACAATTAAAAAGGTTTACATATATTTGTTTTTTTCTTTGTCTTTGCAGAGAGAGAAAAGGGATCTGTTTCCCTTAGTAGGAAAACATTTGCTTTCAAGACTCCACTTCCAATGTGTTCATGTGTTGGGCTGTTCAGCAAACTGGCCTTACTTTTTCCTTCTTAATGCAGTAGCATGTAGCTGAGAACAGAAAAAAGCAGTCCCCGACATCCAGGAACTGGCCTGACACTTACAGGTAGGCCTCAGTGGTATTGAAAGATAGCCTAGTGCTCACAGCTGAGCCATATTATCCTATTGGACATAAGCAGTCTCATGGAACATCAGCATTAGGGTCACTCAGACCATAATGAAGGGAGGCCACTTTATAATTTTGTCTAAGCATAGACAACAAGGTTGCTGGGCAACCCTCAAAATATACCAAATATCCCCTCTTCCAGCTAATATGAGTGGCTACTACTTTTTTACCAATTAGAGCGTCACACTAGTCTGCTGTCATTTCTGGGGTACATGGCTTTGTTTTTTTCCCAGTCTCTCTGCCCTTTATCACTGATGTTTACAATGTGTTTTGTCCCTTTGTGGCAGGAGCCAGGGGTCACTCCTGCATTTAAATTAGGACTTAAAAATAACAAAGCCATGCAAAAAAAAAAAGGGATTTTACAAGTCCTCTTGCAGGAGGGAGAGTAAAGGAGGGAAACTGCTGAAGTTAGGGTTGGATCCTTGGGTAGGGAAGATCCCTTGGAGGAGGAAATGGCAACCCACTCCAGTATTCTTGCCTGGGAAATCCTCTGGACAGAGGAGCCTGGTGGGCTGCACTCCATGGGGTCCCAAGAGTTGGACACGACTTAGCAACTAAACAACAACAAACCTAATTCAAGTATAGGACTTCCCTGGTGGTCCAGTGGTTAACATACCACATTTCCAATGCAGGGGCAGAGGTTCAATCCCTGATTGGGGAACTAAGATCCTACATACTGTATGGCACAGCTGAAAAGAAAAGGTCAAGTATATATTGAATACAGAGTGTATTAGAAAAAAAAGCATTCTCATGGCACACTTGCCCTGTATTTCCCTGTCTACTTCCAAGAGGCAAGGACCTCTCATCCTTTTGTTTCTTTTGAAATTTACTTCCATTATTTCTAAACTATATGCTTTTGTAAACTCATCAGTTTTGATATTAGCTGCTACTGAATATGAACGGTGAAGACTTCAGGTGTCTTAACCATCCACTTTCCTCTTGATCATGCTGTTTGGTTTCCTCAGAAGGAATCCTTCAGTTGCCTGCCCAGGGCACTTAGTTAATCTCATCTTCAGCATGGCCCGTCTCATCCTTGCCCCAGGTACACCAGCCCAGAAACTGCTGGCCCAGCCTTTGCAGAGTAAATCTGAGGTCTTCAGCCAGGCTGGGGAAGGGTCACAGGGCCTGGAGTAACAACAGCTCATTTGTTTCATTTGTTCATCTGTGTATCAGTTCTGGTTTTTATGTAGCCTTTTAGGTGATCCTCCTGTTTCCTGCCCTCACCTTCAGAACCTGGCCCCTCTGGTTTCTGAAAATGGGAGTCTGTTTCTGGACTTCCCATTAGTTCAGGTTCATGTTTCCTCAGATCTGCTACATCAACAAGCAGATCTCTGCCTCTTTTCAAAATCGTTTCATTGCCATCTCCTCCCTCCTTCTGTGTCCATGAAAATTTATAACTTACTTTTGTTTTCCTGAGGTGCCAGGAGGGAGGAAGAGTTAATTAACTTCTCTGCTCAACCTGTCATGCTTATCTACAGAGGAATCACCTATCTCTTCAAGGACCTGATTCGACTGTTTTTCCTTATACCTTCTTACCATCTCACTCCCAGCTCTACGGTGACATTCACACATTTGTCCAAGGAACATGAACTGAATGTCTGCCATGTGTGGGTGCTGAGACTTGAATTGTGATCAAGCTACAATCCCTGACTACGAGGGAGTCCAGTCTGGAGGAGGCAAATGTAAGAAGTCCCAAGCAGAGCACGTGCACGGTGCAAGGGCAGCATAGGGAACGGGTTACTTCCCTTTGGGGTATCGGGGAAGACTCCCCAGAGGGAGAGGGGTCTAAACAGAGACATCAAGAGAAAGTGGAAACTGATCCTACCAAACACATCTGTGCCCCAGTGAGATGATAGGAAGAGCCAGAGACACTGACAGAACTCAGGCATCCAACTTCCCCCTTGCCCCCTCATCCCTGCTCCAGGGGACTCCACTGAGTGGTTCCTCCGCCCTTGATACATACTCTGAGTGTAAAGAAGGTAGGCATTGCCCAAAACTTGAATGGTCTTCTACCTGTAGGAACTGTGGATAGGGAGATTATAGAGGCTTTATTTTGTGGTCATGGGCTGTTCATTTTCCATCCTTTTCCCCAAATTTCTGAAGCCATTTAGTGTGAATTCTTTACTTCTCCCTCAAGCTGTAACCCAGGCCACGTACCTCAACTGCGTATCTGTCAGGAGAGCAGGAGGGGCACAGAGGATCCTATTCAAGGACCAGCTTCTCCAAAGGAGTTAAACTTATAATGAGAAATTAAACAGATTCAGTCATATTTGTTTAATGAATAAATCAATCCTGGGTAAAGAGGAAAGAGAACTGGGTTTGGGGAAAGAGGCTGGGGAGGTGAGAGAAGCCCCCAGCCCCTCTGGTTTGGGTAGAGGGGTCATTTGTAAAATTCATGCTCCTGTTCGTCCTTCTTGATGACTGTCTTATATGCTTTCTCGAAGTCCTTGGCCAAAACAATGTAGCGATTCTCTCGGACAGCCAACATCCCGCTCTGTCAAGGGATAAGAGTTAAAACCTACTCCTTGCACTCCCCGCCTCCAGTGATGCTGCAGGAAGACACAGACGCAGCCCAAGACCCAGGGTGGCAATGAGGGACAGAAGGACCGTGGCAGAGTGGTTTCAAGAGGAAGGGTCTCCACACATACCCCTGACCAATCTAGACAGAAACCATCACTCACCTCCTGACAGATGGAGTTGATATCAGCTCCTGAAATCTTATCTGGTCTAGCCACATCTGTGGCAGATGTGTTAAGGAAACTATTCCCTGCATGACAGGGTTAACGCCCAGAGCCAGAAGTTGTTCGTGGGCTGTCTCTGTTATCAGCCCCCTCCCCAAACCTTGGTCTCCCACCTGCTCAATCTGGGTGGCGGTGAGGGCAGAGGTGGAGATACAACCCCCATTCCCAACGGTGACCTCCCCTTGCTTCTAGAGGAGGATACAATCTTCCAAGTCAACCTCCTCAGAGAGATTCATCTTGCTGGTGATAGTAGAGAAAATCAGTCTCTTCTGGCGGCGGTCAGGGAGTGGAAATTCAATTTTACGGTCAAGGCGTCCCGGCCGCAGCAGGGCAGGATCCAGGGTGTCTGCTCTGTTTGTGGCCATGATCACCTGGCATTGGGGACAGGCCAGCTCAGACCTCTGTCCCTTCTATACTCTCCCTCCCACTGCAATAGCTGTCCCCTCACAGGCCAGCCTCCATCTTTCCCTGCTTCCCACACCACACCGCCCCTGCCCATCCTGAATCCCAAACCTTCACGTTGACGTTCTGGTCGAATCCATCCATTTGATTCAGTAGCTCCAGCAGGATTCTCTGAACCTCCCTGTCAGCTGGAGAGTATGTAACACGGTCAGCCCAGGGCATCCCATAGGCAAGGCTGCCCAAGACCACAGGCCCTGTGTGGGCATCACTCACCCCCTGTCTGGGCATCAAATCTCTTGGTGGCGATGGCATCAATCTCATCTATGAAGATGATGGCAGGTGCGTTCTCCTTGGCCAGGCGGAACACGTCCCGGACCATGCGAGGGCCCTCGCCCAGGTACTTCTGTACGAACTCTGAGCCCACGACGCGGATGAATGCAGCTGATGGCAGGATGACAGGGGTCAGATGGGAATGGGACTCCTGCCTGTAGGGCCCCATTCTACTTTAACTGAAACTGAGCAATCCTTGAGGACATCCGTTTCTTTGGATGCCCACTCCAAGTGGTCAGGTCATTCACTCATGACTTGGGCAGGGTCCTAGATCCAATCAGGAGGACCAGCTACTCCCTCGTACCCCTCAGAGACTCAGCAGCCCAAATCGTGAATCCTGCCTATGGATGTGCCATTTTTTGGCCCAACATTTAAAAATCAGGATATTTTTTAAAATGTGTCTGTACTCCAACATGCCTATAAAATAGAGCTAGAGACATTCATGGAATCCAATGTATATTAAAAAAAAAAAAGTGGATTTTCAGAGTGCTTAAAACACCAGCAAGAAAACAGGCTTTTCATACACTAAGGCATCATGTTACCTCACCAAGAGCTCAGTTCCATTTGCTCAAAGGACCCACCTTTGAATATCATGCAAGAGTCAGGAACCAGGAGCATATATTCTGACATAACAAGTGGCAATGGGGTTGACAACAGGTTTGTTCTGGGCCTGCCTCTCCTTTCTATCTTTTCTTAGAGCTTAACTTGTTTCTTAGTGTCTAGATGTGGCGTTGTGTTGCATGGAGCAACCTTCAGGACATTCCTTCTAGGTACCACAGAGAAAGGAGACACAGAATCCACTATGTAGACCTGGTCATAAACTAGGAGTTGTGCAGCTTGTAGCCCGGTCCTTCTCTAATACGGTGGCTACTGGCCACAGTGGCTACTGAGCAAATGAAATGTGGTTGGTCCAAACAAAATGAGATATACTCTAAGTGTGAAATACATACCAGACTTCAAAAGACAGCACCGAAAAAAGTAAAACATCTCAATAAATGGCCACCAACAAATGAACGAACAGATAAAATATGCTTTATACATACAGTGGAATATGATTTGGCCTTTAAAAGGAATTAAGTTCTGACACATTCCAACATGGGCAAGCCCTGAAGACATGATGCTAAGTGAAAGCAGGCAGTCACAAAAAGATAAATACCGTGTGACTCATCCACACATATGAGGTGCCCAGAACAGGCAAATTCAGAGACTGAAAGTAGAATAGAGGGTTCTCAGGGATGGTGGGAAGGGAGAAATAGGGAATTATTGTTTAATGAGTATAGAGTTAGTTTGGGATGATGAACAAGTTCTGGAAATGGATAGTGGTGGTCACTGCACAGGACTGTGAATGCACTTGATGTCACTTGTAAACTGTACACTCACAAAGTAGCTAAAGTAATAAATTTTACATTACATATATTTTACTACCATGAAAAAATGATAGAAAAAACTCAAATTTCATATCTGTTACATGTTAAAATAACATTTTGAATATACCAACTAAATAAGAAATAGATATAGACTAAGTTCACCTGTTTAACGTGTTTAAAATAATGAGTACTTGAAATTTTAAATTATATATATAGCTTGCATTCTACAGCTAACTCTTGAACAACACAGGGTTTAGGGGCGCCGATCCTCTGTGTAGTAGAAAATCTGTGTATAACTTTATAGTTGGCCCTCCGTATCTACAGTTTTGCATCTGTGGATTCATCCAACCATGCATCGTGTGAAAAAATCTGGGTACAAGTGAACCCTCAGAGTTCAAGCTCTGTTGTTCCAGGGCCGTATTTCTATTGAACTCGGCCTGTCTACAACCACCGTGCTCTCAGGACAACAGCCAAACTCTCTTATATTAGCACTAAGATGATTTATATTCATGCCCTTTCTGACTTCTTCTGGTCCCATGACTTCTTCTGGTCCCACAGCCCCTCCTTCAGTCAGCCTTCATCAGTTATTTTCTGAGCACCTACCACAATTCAGCTACTGGGCGGGCACTGGAAACACAAAAGGACAAAATCACCAGTTCCCTGCCCCCACAGAGTTTAGTCACGGTCTACTCACCACTACTCATGACTCCCTAGATAAGTTCTTTCCCACCCCCTCGTCTTTGCAAATGCTATTCCCTCTCCTTACTGAGTGCCTGGCAGACTGCTCACAGCTCTCTTTTGGGACCCCTCTCTGAGAGGCCTTTGCAGAATGGATTGACAACCCTCCTGGAGGGCTATCCCACTACCTTCCTTGCTTTCCTGAGGCATTTGCTACTCTGTAGACTGTCCCCACCCAGGCTCACTTCCTCCCATGACCCCTTGCTCACACGGCTTCAACTATAGGGGCCTCCTCACTGTTCTGGGACATTAAGCACATACCTGCCTCAAGGCCTTTGCACCAGCGAAGTCCCTCAGTCAGACACACTCCATCCCTCCAGACGTTCACGTGACTCACTCTCTCAAAAGCATATTCTAGGTCTTTACGTAAATGTCACCTCAGAAAAGTCTTCTCTGACCACCTCCAGTCCTGGCACATACAGCTACAGCCCCTGTTTTTCCCTATCTCCCTGCCTCTTAATTATTTTCTTCAGGCATTTAGCACCATATGACATATGACCTGTTCATTCATCTGTTCAAGTACTTCCTCAACCAAGACATCACATCTATGAGGTATGAAGACTTGTCTTCCGCACCTAGGACACAGCTTGTTATGTATCAGGTGCTCAATAAATATTGAATGACTAAGTGTTTATTTTCCTTTTTCCCTCAGTCAAACTGGGAAACTCTCCAATGCAGGGTCATGTCTGGCTCATCACTCTATCCCAGCACCGGGGACTGCAGAAGTTCAATGAGCTGCTAAACCAATGAATGATCACGACAATGGCTAATATTTACTATACTTACTATGTGCCAAGGTACAGTTTTAGAAGCTTTATATTGGTTTAATCCTCTGAATAATCCAGAAAATTAGGAAATGGAGTCACATAGAGGCTAACTTGCCAAAAAGTTACATAAACTAACTTACATAAGTAGTACAACCTTACATAAGAAGTTGTAAGAGGTCCATATTTCAAAAACCCAGGCGGCCTGACCCAGTGCTTACTCACTACTCTCTACTGCTCCCTGGCTTAGTATATTAAGATTTTAGGAGTCCTGTTTTTAGGCTTTACAAACAGTAATACAGTGACTTTCAGACATCTTTGAAACTTACAAGAAGTACATTTGTACAACCATAGCAGATATGTGTATGTATATTTGTGTGCATTAATTTGCACAAACAATATGAGCTCTTAGTATCTGGAGTGAACTCTGATGTTTTCTGTTCTATTTTACTTTTTAAAATGCTGGTTAGAACCCATGAATTTGAATTCATAATTACTAACAGGTCATGACCCACCAAAGGAAAACTATGTCATTATTTCATTAATTCTCTCCACAATCATGCTATGAAATGAATGTTTTATTAGATGAGGAAGTTGAGGCACGAGAGTAAAGTCACCTTCCCAGGATGGCATGGCCACCCAGTAAGACACACACTGGGGCTTTGACCCCAGAGCCTACCTTCTTAATCGCCATGCCACACTACTTCCTGAGGAGGATGAGAGAGCTGAGGGCAAGGTCAGAAAAGCCCAGAAGACCAGAGCTTGGGGGAGGGGCCAAGCGGCTCACCTGTCGTGTGATGAGCCACAGCCTTTGCCAGCATGGTCTTCCCGCAGCCAGGTGGGCCGTACATGAGGACGCCTCGGGGTGGGTCGATGCCGATCTGAAGCCCAGAGGTGGAGAGGAGGATGAGCCAGGGAGTGCATCACCAGCTGGAGACCCGGCGGACCCGGCCTCTCCCTCCCCTGCCAGATCTGGCCCCTTACCTGCTTGTAGAGCTCGAAGTGTGTGAGTGGGAGCTCCACGGCCTCCCGCACCTCCTGCTTCTGGATGTCCATGCCCCCAATGTCCGCATACATCACGTCTGGCTTCTGATCTGGTGGGAGAGCAGAGCTGGGGCTCCCAGCCTGGCCCGCAGGGTCCCTTCAGGCCTCCCTGGCCCAGGGCTCCCCCTCACCTGAGGTGAGCATCATGATGCTGCTGTCGGCCTCGGGAGGCAGCACGTCCACCAGGGCGTTGCTGTGCTTGTGGAGCGCCACCGAGGCGTTGGGCTTGAGCAGCTCCCGGTCAATGGTGCTCAGGATGCGCACGTAGTAGTTGGAGCCTTTGTGAAGAACAAGAAGGGAAAGGGGAAAATGAGAAGCCCCAGATTCTACCCCTAACTCTTGAGCTCCGGACCAGGTGACCAGCAGCCCCCTGGAATGCCTGTCCCTGGATGTCCCCCAGCAGGGCTCACTCACTGTGTCTCAGTGTGCTCTCAGTATCTTCCCCCCATCTGTGCTCCTCCTCCTGGGTCTCTGTCTCAGGGAGGCCTGTGGTCCCGAGTCACTAAAGAGAGACCTAAGCCTCATCCTGGGCTTTTCTCTGTTTCCCTCCACAGCTTGTCAGTCACCATGGCCTTCCACTGGCTTCCTAAAATGTCTTTCCAACCAATCCCTCCCTCCCCCTAGGGACCCTGCCCCGACTCAGCACCAACCTCTCCCATCTAATTTATTTATGTATTTGTTTAGGGCTGCACTGACTCTTTGTTGCTTTCTCTATGAGAGGGCTTTCTCTAGCTGCGGTGAGCAGGGGCTGTTCTCTAGTGCAGAGCATGGACTCTAGGGCACACGGGCTTCAGTAGTTGTGGTGCATGGGCTCGTTGCCCTGCAGCATGTGGAATATTCCTGGACCAGGGCTTGAACTTGTGTCCCCTGCATTGGCGGGTGGACTCTTTACCACTAGACCAGCAGGGAATTCCTCTTTCCCCATCGAGGTCTCCGCCACAGACTCTTGCTTGCCCAGACTCCTCTATCTCACCTCCTCAGTTCACCTTCTACATTTATGGTAGTGACACACACATCTCCTTCCAGCCTCAGTCTTTCTCCTGACCTCCAGACTTGGCTGTCCTGTAGCCTCCCAGACACTTCCCTGTGATGTCCCAGGCTGCCCTCACTCTCTCGACAAGGCTGCTTTTCTGCCCATGTCGCCATCTCAGGGACAGCCACTGTCCCCGAGTCCAACAGATCAAAGACACACTCACTTTGGATCTCTCCCTCCCTTCACTACCAACTCCAGGGTCCAGTCACACACCTTTCCCCGCAAGCTTTACAATCATATGGCTTGATCTAGAGGAGCAGAGGCCAGAAGCAAGAAAAGACAAGTAAGACGCAGAAACAATGACCATCATGAAGGCAGCACCTAGACCCATGTTAATAACAGCAGCTCTCACATAAAAACTGAGTCCTAATCAGAGCCCAGTCTCACTTCTGTTTTCAAATTGCATGTCCCAACTCAGTCCCAAAGAAAGGCAATGCTAAAGAATACTCAACTACCGCACAATTGCACTCATCTCACACGCTAGTAGGGAAGGCAATGGCAACCCACTCCAGTACTCTTGCCTGGAAAATTCCATGGGCGGAGGAGCCTGGTAGGCTGCAGTCCATGGGGTCGCACAGAGTCAGACACAACTGAGAGACTTCACTTTCACTTTTCACTTTCAAGCATTGGAGAAGGCAATGGCAACCCACTCCAGTGTTCTTGCCTGAAGAATCCCAGGGACAGGGGAGTTGCCTGTCTATGGGGTTGCACAGAGTTGGACACGACTGAAGCGACTTAGCAGCAGCAGCAGCAGCACACACTAGTAAAACAATGTAAAAAAATTCTCCAAGCCAGGCTTCAGCAATACGTGGACTGTGAACTTCCTGATGTTCAAGCTGGTTTTAGAAAAGGCAGAGGAACCAGAGATCAAATTGCCAACATCTGCTGGATCATTGAAAAAGCAAGAGAGTTCCAGAAAAACATCTATTTCTGCTTTATTGACTATGCCAAAGCCTTTGACTGTGTGGATCACAATAAACTGTGGACAATTCTTCAAGAGATGGGAATACCAGACCACCTGACCTGCCTCTTGAGAAACCTATATGCAGGTGAGGAAGCAACAGTTAGAACTGGACATGGAACAACAGACTGGTTCCAAATAGGAAAAGGAGTATCTTAAGGCTGTATACTGTCACCCTGCTTATTTAACTTATATACAGAGTACATCATGAGAAACGTTGGGCTGGAAGAAGCACAAGCTGGAATCAAGATTGCCGGGAGAAGTATCAATAACCTCAGATATGCAGATGACACCACCCTTATGGCAGAAAGTGAAGAGGAACTAAAAAGCCTCTTGATGAAAGTGAAGGAGGAGAGTGAAAAAGTTGGCTTAAAGCTCAACATTCAGAAAAAGAAGATCACGGCATCTGGTCCCATCACTTCATGGCAAAAAGTGGGGAAAACAAAAATAGATGGGGAAAACAAAAATAGATGGGGAAACAGTGAGAGACTTTATTTTTGGGGTTCCAAAATCACTGCAGATGGTGATTGCAGCCATGAAATTAAAAGACGCTTACTCCTTGGAAGGAAAGTTAGGACCAACCTAGACAGCATATTAAAAAGCAGAGACATTACTTTGCCAACAAAGGTCCGTCTATTCAAGGCTACGGTTTTTCCAGTAGTCACGTATGGATGTGAAAGTTAGACTATAAGAAAGCTGAGCGCCGAAGAATTGAAGCTTTAGAACTGTGGCGTTGGAGAAGACTCTTGAGAGTCCCTTGGACTGCAAGGATATCCAACCAGTCCATCCTAAAGGAGATCAGTCCTGGGTGTTCATTCGAAGGACTGATGTTGAAGCTGCAACTCCAATACTTTGGCCACCTGATGCGAAGAGCTGACTCATTTGAAAAGACCCTGATGCTGGGAAAGATTGAGGGCAGGAGGAGAAGGGGATGACAGAGGATGAGATGGTTGGACGGCATCACTGACTCAGTGGACATGAGTTTGGGTAGACTCCAGGAGTTGGTGATAGACAGGGAGGCCTGGCGTGCTGCAGTTCATGGGGTCCCAAAGAGTCGGACATGACTGAGTGACTGAACTGAACTGAACTCAACTCAGTAGTAGTTGTGAAATCATTTTAGATAGTCATGACCAGAATGCTGTTTAAAACAAAACAGACTGGAACAAAATGGAAAACTAATTAGAGTATCACACCACAATGAAGCTAAGTATCCTTTGATCAAACTTTTACTGTATAAGTTATATATACATACTTATAGAGGAGAAAGGGAGAGAATGTAAAATATGTAAAATATAGTTCTACTTTTTCATCAGACTGAAAATGCTCTGAAAAACACTATTACACCATCTTCCCTTGTTTGCCCTTGTAAGTTCCTGGCACATGGCAGGAAATAGTTAACAGCTGTTGAATGAACAGATGGGTAAACAACACCCCCTCTCACCCCCACCCCCGCCACGCACCTGTGGTAGAGCCCACGATGGCTGTATTCTGATCCACAGCCTCCAGAAACTGCCCGATAACCAATGGGATGCTCTGGATTCGTTTCACCTCCTCCTGGGCATGGAGGAACTCCTTCTTCAGGTTCTTTTGCTCATCCTTGATATACTCCTCCTGCACCTCCAGGAACTCCAGCTCTTGCTGCAGCTTCTGTGAGCAGACAGTGGAGAAGCAGGGATGGTTCCAGGCCTTGCTGAGCCAAGGAGTGAAGGTAGGGGAAGTATGGGATGCTGGGCCCTGTGCAGGGTCCAGACTGGTTTTGTTAATTTTTTTTTTTTATTGGCATATAGTTGATTTACAATGTTGTGTTAGTTTCAGGTATACACCAAAGTGAATCAGTTATACATATACTCACTCTTTTTTCTTAGTTTCTTTTCCCATTTAGGCCATTACAGAGTATAGAGTAGAGTTCCCTGTACTATACAACAGGTTCTTATTCCCTGGTAAAGATCCCCTGGAAAAGGAAATGGTAACCTTCTCCAGTATTCTTTTTTATTTTTTAATTGAAGGATAATTGCTTTACATAATTTTGTTGTTTTCTGCCAAATATCAACATGAATCAGCCATAAGTACACATATGTCCCCTCCCTCTTGAACCTCCCTCCCATCTCCCTCCCCATATCACCCCTTTAGGTTATTACTGAGCCGTTGTTTTGTGCTCCAGTATTCTTGCCTGGGAAATCCCATGGACACAGGAATCTGGTGGGCTCCAGTCCATGGGGTCACAGTCAGACAGGACTTAGTGACTAAATAACAACGTTGATATTTTGCGGACTGGCTTTGAATGTACCTTGTAGCGGCTGTAGAGGTCCTCCAGGTCCTCTGGCTCAGGCCCCAGGAAGGACAGGCCAGTCTGGGGCCGTGACACAGACAGGGCCGGGATCTCATCCTAGACCATGGAAGGAAACTCAGGTTGGAAGGTCCCCTTATGAAAGAATCTAAAGCCCCCCTCCCCACTTCACCATGAAGTCACTTGGCCCCTAATAGGTTCCTGACATTCAGCACCCTAAATAGATCCTGGGAACTTCTCAGCCCCCTAAAGACGTTCCTGAAGTCACCCAGCTCCTAACAAACTCCTTGGTCACAAAGCCTTCTAAACAGATCTGGTATCAGATGCCACTTGTAACATGTCCTCAATGTCCTAACTCCCGTCTAGGGCCTAAATGTCTGATCAACTCCTTACCAGACCCCAATGCCCTCCAGCCCCCCTCAACAGGTTTGAAATACTACAGGGATGCCTCAATTGATGGTGAAAGTCACCATGCCTTCATACAGTCCTGGTATTACTCAGTTACCCCCCAAATATCCCTCATGAACTCCAACTCACATTAGGCCCTTATGTCACCCAGCTCCCAGGCAGGCCCCCAAAATCACTCGGCCAGATTACAGATATTACTTGGCGCTCCAACACCAACTAAGCCCCAAATATCAGTCAGCTCTCCAGCTCAACCTCATATATCATTCGGCCCCATGGCCGAATCCCATACATCACTCACCACCCGACCCACCCCTAATGCCACTGGGCCTAGCTATGTCACAGCATTCCACCTAAACCTCGAAATCATTCAGCCCCAAAGAACCTCTAGCGTCACCGTTTCCCCAGCCCCGCTTCCCAAGCCCTACTACCATCACTCAGCCACCCAGACACCCAGCCCAGGCCTCGGATCGGCACGAAGCTCTCCACTGAGGCCTCCGAAATCACTCAGACCTACGCCTGGATCCCCAAAGTCACTCAGAATCCCAACCAGGTCGGCTTCGCCCTCTCCCCAAGACCCAAGCCCCACCGGACCTGAGCTTTCTCCACCAGGATACCTATCTCCTCCATAGTGACCAAGCCGGCCTCTGTGTCGCCCGGCCTAATCCAGTCACCGCTTCCGCTGACGCCACCGGAAAGCAAGGCCTGGATGGGTTCTGGGAAGCGTAGTTTAAGACACGGCTGAGAGAAGGTTGAATGGGCGCGGTAGGTAAAGTGCAGGGCGGCTTCGTCCTGAGCTCCGCCCCCAAGACTTGCTCCTGCGCACTTTGTACCTCGCGGGCGCGCGGGCGAGCGGGCGGGCCCGGGGAGGTGCGCGTCGGCAATAGCGCGCGGGGCCGCGGTCTCGCGCGGCTTTTTCTGGCGCTGGTTTTCGTGACAGCAGGTGGCGCTGCCCGCATTGGTTTTCAAACTGAGTAATTTCTCAGATATCTGTCAGATCTGGCCAAGTGCTCTTCTTTCTTGTTTAGAGGCTTGGGCAGGGTTCCGCAGAGGCGGGGGGTGGGGGGTGGGGGTGGGATGTCTTTAACGGGGTTTCTACGTGGGCTGCAGCCGAGGATTGCCCTCCGCGCGGAGCCAGGAAGACCAAGGCTACTCGTAAAGGGTGACACCCTTTACCCGGCTCCAGACCGGGGGTGAGGAGCTCCAAGCCCGCCATTACCGGTAGCCGGGAATCGAGTAGAACCCGCGCATTACGGATGGAGAAAGTGAGGCAGCGGTGCCAGGAGCTGGGTCATGCAGGCCCTGTTGCTTAAGTTTTACGTGCTCAACCCATTGAATCTTGACAGACATTATGTTCCCTCTTTCACTCTGATTGAAACTAGAGCGCGGGGGCCCAAAGCCTGTGCTTCCGGCCGCGGGAAAACACTGCCGCTTATCACACCAGCTACAGTTTTGTTAAGTAAACTTCGTATTCAAGTACAGAGACATACGTATCATTAAAAGTGAAGTCGCTCAGTCGTGTCCAACTCTTTGCGACCCTATGGACTGTAGCCTACCAGGCTCCTCTGTCCATGGGATTTTCCAGGCAAGAGTACTGGAGTGGGTTGCCATTTCCTTCTCCAGATACATATCCTTAGTGTACCGTTCAACAGATTTGCACAAAGCGAACACACCCATGGCTTTCAGGTGGCACTAGTGGTAAAGAATCTGCCTGCCAGTGCCGGATATGCAAGAGACACGGGTTCGAACCCTGGGGTTGGGGAAGATGCCCTTGAGAAGGAAATGACAACCTACTCCAGTAGTCTTGGGCTTCCCTGGTATCTCAGCTGGTAAAGAATCCACCTGCAATGCAGGAGACCCGGATTCGATCCCTGGGTCAGGAAGATCCCCTGGAGAAGGAAATGACAACCCACTCCAATATTCTTACCTGGAGAATCCCAAGGACAGAGGAGCCTGGTGAGCTCTGGTCCATAAGGTCACACAGAGTTGGATATGACTGAAGTGACTTAGCAGCAGCAGCAGTAGCATACATGGGAGAACCCAGAAAAACTGAGTAATCCCTTAAATATCTTAATTATCTCGCCTCTTCTACCTGTATCATTTCTAGATTTCTGTCTTCGAACTATCTTCCAATGTGTTCTAATGGTTCTTCATCTCATCTATTGAGTCCTTCAGGTCCAGTTCTGTTTGGTTATTATTATTATTTTGAGTTTCAATTTCCTTGGTAAAGTATTCTTTCTGTTCATTATTTTTATTCCTAAGTTTACCAAACTGCTTTTCTGAGTTTTCTTGCAGCTCACTGAGTTTCTTCATGACAAGTATTTTGAATTCTCTATTAATTAGATAGCAATATTCTGTGAATTCCAGTTGAGCTATTTCAAATCTGAAAGATGATGCTGTGAAAGTGCTGCACTCAATATGCCAGCAAATTTGGAAAACTCGGCAGTGGCCACAGGACTGGAAAAGGTCAGTTTTCATTCCAATCCCAAAGAAAGGCAATGCCAAAGAATGCTCAAACTACCGCACAATTGCACTCATCTCACATGCTAGTGAAGTAATGCTCAAAATTCTCCAAGCCAGGCTTCAGCAATACATGAACCGTGAACTTCCTGATGTTCAAGCTGGTTTTAGAAAAGGCAGAGGAACCAGAGATCAAATTGCCAACATCCGCTGGATCATCGAAAAAGCAAGAGAGTTCCAGAAAAACATCTATTTCTGCTTTATTGACTATGCCAAAGCCTTTGACTGTGTGGATCACAATAAGCTGTGGAAAATTCTTCAAGAGATGGGAATACCAGACCACCCGACCTGCCTCTTGAGAAACCTATATGCAGGTCAGGAAGCAACAGTTAGAACTGGATATGGAACAACAGACTGGTTCCAAATAGGAAAAGGAGTACGTCAAGGCTGTATATTGTCACCCTGCTTATTTAACTTCTATGCAGAGTACATCATGAGAAATGCTGGGCTGGAGGAAGCACAAGCTGGAATCAACATTGCAGGGAGAAATATCAATAACCTCAGATATGCAGATGACACCACCCTTATGGCAGAAAGTGAAGAGGAACTAAAACGCCTCTTGATGAAAGTGAAAGAGGAGAGTGAAAAAGTTGGCTTAAAGCTCAGCATTCAGAAAATGAAGATCATGACATCTGGTCTCATCACTTCATGGGAAGTAGATGGGGGAAACAGTGGAAACAGCGTCAGACTTTATTTTTTTGGGCTCAAAAATCACTGCAGATGGTGACTGCAGCCATGAAATTAAAAGACGCTTGCTCCTTGGAAGAAAAGTTATGACCAACCTAGACAGCATATTAAAAAGCAGAGACATTACTTTGCCAACAAAGGTCCGCTTAGTCAAGGCTATGGTTTTTCCAGTGGTCATGTATGGATGTGAGAGTTGGACTGTGAAGAAAGCTGAGCGCCGAAGAATTGCTGCTTTTGAACTGTGGTGTTGGAGAAGACTCTTGAGAGTCCCTTGGACTGCAAGGAGATCCAACCAGTCCTTTCTAAAGGAGATCAGCCCTGGATGTTCTTTGGAGGGAATGATGCTGAAGCTGAAACTCCAGTACTTTGGCCACCTGATGCGAAGAGTTGACTCATTGGAAAAGACGCTGATGCTGGGAGGGATTGAGGGCAGGAGGAGAAGAGGGCATCAGAGGATAAGATGGCTGGTTGTCATCACTGAATCAATGGACATGAACTTGGGCAATTTTTGGGAAATGGTGATTAACAGGGAGGCCTGGCCTGCAGTCCATGGGGTCACAAAGAGTCAGATGCAACTGTGCAACTGAACAACAACTTGTGTCTACCAGTAGGTGGTGCAATAGCACAAGCTTTGGAGTTCTCTTGCGCGCTACCTCTGGTTATGAAAGTGAAAGTATTAGTCACTTAGTCCTGTCTCTTTGCGACCCCATGGACCCCATGGACTGTAGCCCACCAGGCTCCTCTGTCCATGAAATTCTCCAGGCAGGAATACTGGAGTGGGTAGCTGTTCCCTTGATTGAACCCGAGTCTCCTGCACTGCAGGCAGATTCTTTACATCAGAGCCACCAGGGACCCCCCAATTCTGGGTGCTCATTCTCAAATATTCAATACGTATAACTGAATATTTGAGAATGAGCACTTTCCACTCTTAGAGGCAGGTTCGATCCCTAGCTCAGGAAGATCCCTTGGAGGCAGGATGGCAACCCACCCAGTATTCTTGCCTGAAGAATCCCCTGGATAGAGGAGGAGCCTGGTGGGTGAAGCCGGGCGGGCTACATTCCATGGGGTGGCAAAAGAGTCAGACATGACTTACGGATGAAACAACAACTTTCAATTCTCCACTACCTCTGTTCGTGGTGTCCCTTGTGCCCTCATTGTTGCTGTTTTCTGGTGCCTTGCTGCTGCCATCGTTGCTGGCATTACCACCTGGGGTACTGGGAGGGTACATGCCTCCACCATGTCTGGGGTCTCCTGGCTCTGCCACAGCAGGGATCCAGGGTGGCAGGCATCTCTGCCATGACCAGAGTGGTCAGGTTGGTGGGCTCTGCTGCTGCAGACAGGGCAGGTGCTGGCGTTGTGGGTCCCTTTGTAGCTGAATGGACAGGGTCAGAGGCTCTGCTGCTGCTGTGTGATTCTCTGTGGCTGCGAGCATTGCTGCAGCTGGGAGGCTGGTGTCACGGGCACTGTCTCCCCTGAAGCCACTGGTTTCTCAGCGAGATCAGCCACCATGGCCAGGTTCCAGGGATCAGGTCAGGAACCACCTCGGCTGTTCCCCTTCTTCTGCCTCCTCTGTGTGTTCCAATCTACCCACCTTCAGATGCACACTTCTGAGGAATTCTCTGGCATCCTGCTGTGTTGGGAAGAGGCACCTTTGCTGAGTTATGGATGTTTTACTGGTTGTAGATTGAAGGGGAGAGACAAAGGGAGTGTCTCAAGCTGCTATGATGCTGAAGTCACTCCTAAAATCAGAGAGCATAGTTTTTTGTTTTGTTTTTTAAATTGTATTTATTTACCTTTGACTGCACTGGGTTGTCTTTGCTTTGCAAGGGCGTTTTCTAGTTGCAGGGAGCGGGGGCTGCCCTCTAGATCCAGTGCACAGGCTGCTCACTGTGGTGGCTTCTTTTGTTGTGGAGCATGGGCTCTGGGGCGCGGTTTCAGTAGTTGTGTTGCGTCAGTTTAGTTGCCCCTCGGCATGCAGGATCTTCTGGGACCAGGGATCAAACCCATGTCCTGTGCATTGGCAGGCAGATTCCTAACCACTGGACCACCAAGAAAGTCCAGACAGCATACAATTTTAATCTAACCTGACAACCTCTGCCTTTATTTGGTATGTTTCATTCATTTATGTGCAATGCAATTATTCATAAATTCGACTTAGATTTATCATTTTATTATTTGTTTTCTATTTGCTCCCCTGTGTTTTGTTCTTATCTTTTCCCCTTTCTGCCTTCTTTTGAGTTGGAGTTTTTTCATTTAGTTACTCTATTGGTTTCCCCAACACCTCCTCCCCTCTCCCCCATACACTGGCTGCTAATAGATGATCCTTCCCTGTCCTCTGACTGAAAAGATAGTTTCTTAAAATTTTTATGCCTTCGTTTGCTGCCCCGATCTGGGATTTGGATCACCATCTGGTTAAAGGTGGGCTTCCTTGGTGGTCAGACGGTAAAGAATCTGCCTGCAATTCAAAACACGTGGGTTCGATCCCAGGGTTGGAAAGATTCCCTGGAGAAGTGAACGGCTACCCACTCCAGTATTCTTGCCTGGATAATTCCATGGACTGAGCAGCTGGGTGGGCTACATTCCATTGGGTCGCAGAGAGTCAGATACAACTGAGCAACTAACACGTTCACTTTTTCATTGGTTAAAGTAGGAAGATACAGGAAGGTAAAAAAACCCACAAAACTTTACCACCACATCAGTAATTTTTTGGATTTTTGACTTCCCTTCCCAACCTGCCTTCTCTCAATTACTTTCCAGGGTTCTTGGGAAGTTGCTTTCTGTGTTCTGGCTAGAACTTTTAGTTGTAATCAGTGAGAGCTTACTTACAGTAGGCTTGACCAATCTTAATGAGAACCATAAGGAAACACACACACAAAATCAGCCGAGAAGAATGACATTATTTTGAGTTTTTCATGTATCTTTTATGTCCTGCTTAATTGAAAACAGTTGAATTCTGGTATCTGTTTCTGCATTCAGTGTATTGTGAAGCGTTGTTTTTGGTGAAGTATATTAGGAAAATCTGGCTTCACATGTATAAGCAGTTACAGAGGTATATTTAAAAGATTTACTAAAAATATATAAATTATACAAATATTATAAATATAATTATATAAATATTTAAAATATTATAAAAATATTATGTGGCACAGGGCTTAGTTGGGCTTCCCAGGTGGTGCTAGTGGTAAAGAACCCACCTGCCAAAGCAGGAGACATAAGAGATGAGGGTTCGATCCCTGGGTGGGGAAGATCCCCCGGAGAAGGGAACAGCAACCCACTCCTGTATTCTTGCCTAGAGAATCCCATGGACAGAGGAGCCTGATGGGCTACATACCGTCCATGGGGTCGCAGAGTTGGACACCATTGAAGCCACTTAGCAGCAGCAGCAGGGGCTCAGTTGCCCTGCAGCAAGTCGGATCTTCCCCGATCAGGGATCAAACATACACCTTCTGCATTGGCAGGCAGATTTTTTACCACTGAGCCACCAGGGAAGCCCTTGAGTACATCTTTTACCTGTTCACTGTTTTATACCATTATGCATCAGATAACTGGAAAATATTGCTTTAGTAAGTTATTCAAATTTTCAAAAATGTTGAAACATTTCATTATATAATGTTGAAAAAATCATAGTCATGAGTATCCACATTGATCTTATCAGAAAATCTGTAAATATTTAGAAAGTTGCTAGACACAAGGTGGCAGATATGTGTTTCTCCTCGAAGGTTCAGATTTTATCATCTGTCACAAATTCAGTCCGTTATTCTCCTTAAAGGGGAGTCTCACTTTGTTCTTTTTCAGAAAATATCTGCCAGATAATCAAGTCTATGGTTTTAAAATTGTTCTTTCAATGTAAAAAAAAAAGTTACACTATGACAAAAGCTGGCAGTACAGTTCATAACTCAAGTAATCCAACAAATGCTTTTTCTTGAGAGTTATCATCATTATGTAGCTTTATATTGACCTTGCATTTTGTCATGCAGTATATTAAAATGACATGTACTCAAGGGTAGAGATTTAGTGGAATTCATAATTTAAAAACTGGATATTATTGTTTGTTTTTTGCTGTGAGTCCTTTGTAGAATACAATAATTTCTAGGATGTTGGGTGCCACTGCCTTGATTTGCAACAAGAGCCAGGAGTTTTTCTTAGTTGCAGTACATGGGATCTTCATTAAGTCACATGTATCTTTTGTCATGGCACATAGACTCTGTAGTTTTGGCACGCAGGCTTCAGTAACTGTGGCACACGGACTCTCTAGTTGTGACGTGCAAGCTCTGGAGCTCACAGGCTCTGTAGATGCAGCGTGAGAGTTTAGTTGCTCCTCAGCATATGAGATCTTAGTTCCCTGACCAGGGATCAAACCCACGTCCCCTGCATGCAAGGTGGATTCTTAAGCACCGGACCATCAAGGAACTCCCAAGAGACAGGATTTTTACCTGCCGTTGTTTTTGCAGATTTTAACATAATGTAAAATCTGAATAATGTCTTAGTTTTGCTATGAAAATAAGCTTGATCCAGGGGACCCCCTGAAAGGGTTGAGGAGATGCAGGGGTCTCCAGATCCACTTTGAAAAGCACTCTACTAAGAGAAAAGATAAGGGAAGCATTTGTGGGTCTCCTACAGGACTAACAAGAATAAAAATGGATGGCACTTAACCCAGCCAGAAGGTTAGAGCCAAAGAGACCTGAAGAATAAGAAGGAATTAGATCAGTGAGGGAGGCATTCCAGACTAACAGAAGAAGCAGGGCAAGTGAGAGTATGTGTAGGAGACATAAGGGGACCAGGGGTGATGAGTTGAAACAGGAAAGAAGAGCTGGAGGCATAATTTGCAGTCTTGAATATTATCTAAGGAGTTTAAAATCTATCCTAAATGTAAAGGACAAGAACTGAAGGGTTTTAAGCTGGGAGATGACTTGACAAGATTTTACTTGTTTAGGATGATCACTCTTATTGCAGTGTAGATGTAGATGCAAAGGGGAAAAGACTTTGAGCAATGGCTATGTGAATCCATTAGTAAAATGGCAGTTGAGAAGAAGAAAGAAAAAGTGTTAGTAGCTCAATCTTGTCCAACTCTTTGTGACCGCGTGGACTGTAGCCCACCAGATCTCTGTCCATGGAATTCTCCAGGCAAGAGGACTGAAGTGGGTAAATGTTCCCTTCTCCGGGGAATCTTCCCAACCCCGGGATCAAACATGGGTCTCCTGCATTGCAGGCAGTTTCTTTACTGTCTGAACCACCAGGGACTTGGAAGTAAATAGATGAATTTGAGGCAACCCACTCCAGTATTCTTGCTTGGAAAATTTCATGGAGAGGAGCTGGGCAAGCTACAGTCCACGGGGTCACAAAGATAGACACAATTGAGTTACTAACACTAACACACACTGTATATTAACTTAAAAAATTAAACAGGCATTTTACTCTTGCTTTTCTGGAGAACTGATGCCAATGGTGGCATCATTCACTGAGATTAAGAATAAGAAAAGAACCTAGGTAGGTGGAGCGAGACTGAGGTTTGGGATATACTAAGTTTGAAGTGACTTTGAGATATCCAGTAGGTATCCAGTAGACAGACACACCATCTGGAACTCAAAGGAGAGCTATTCTTAAAATTTTCAAAACCCTCTCTTGGTGTAGAATCATTGATTTTTCTCCTGAACTTGTACCCCTGTTATCAAGAATTACTGGGTCATGTTCCTTATCTCTGTACTTCTGTTGGCCTAGCCCCAGTGACTTAGTTTTTACATCTCAGCCATTATATGGTGGTAAATAGTGAATATTGATAACTTCTGGATGGGATCTTATTTACAATAATAAATATAACAAAAGCAGGAGGTCATTTAGAATCATTACAAGGTATGAGTCACCTTATGGTGGTATCCGAAACCAGGAAAAGGTTTGAGAAGGCGTAGAAAGAGTGTAGGATGTAAGAAGAGGCAACAGTGATAGAGGCTTGAAGATGAGTGGTGGCAGAGGATAAGGAGCTTGAAAGTTGCAGCCCGAGGGGTTAGATGGAAACTTAGGTGCGTGCACACACACATGCACGTAAGCATGTGCTGTCAGAGAAACGAGCAGAGGGAGAAAATTTAAAAAACAGGTTGTGAGAGATCATATCAGAGCAGGAAGATATCCTCTGGATTTAGTTACAGTGGTTATTGGCGACCGTGGCTGGTGTAAACTCAGCAAAGTGGTGGGGTGAAAACTAGACTGTAAGGGCTGAAGAATGTAGAAAGAATACATGTAGAAGCATATAGAAAGTTGAGTTAGTGAGTGTACACTGCTCTTTCAAGAGACTTGACTCTATGGAAAGGAAAGTTAGAGGGTTTCATTTAGGGCAGAATGCATTGTTAGAAAAGTATGTGTGTGCGTGTGTGCATGTACATATGTATTTTAAAGAAACTGAACATGATTATACAATGATGTGTAGGAGCAGAGATTTAGAGAAGGGGGTTAATTGGTGAAGCCTGTCTCCTGACACAAGGAGAGGGGGATAGTATTTTGATTAGGTTGCCCTCTATCTTCAGTTCCTTCAACTTTATGCCTCTAATTAAGGGGCATGAGAACTGGAAACTACCTCTATTTGATGATAATATGATTATAAGAGGATCAGTGAAGGGACTTTCCTGGAGGTCAAGTGTTTAAGACACTGCACTCCCAGTGCAGAGGGCATGGGTTTGATCCCTGGTCAGGAAACTAAGATCTTGCATGCTGCATGGTGTGGCCAAAGTAAAAAATAAATAAATAAAAAGAATTGGTGCACAGCAACCATGAACAGGAGAATTTAGTGAAGCAGCATGACACACGATTAATATACAGAAGTCAACAGCCTTCAGCGGTATCCAGTCAGAAGAGGTCACAAAAGAGCACAGCCTATACACGAGAGCAAACAGTAATGATAATAACATACCCAGGCAGAAACTTAGCAAGAAGCCTGTAAAACTTATATGAGGAAAATTATAAATACTCATAAAAGAGGGAAAAGTAAACATGAATGAATGGAAGGCCAATTTCTTTGAATAGAAGTCTCACATAATATAGTAATTCTTTCCAAGTTGATTTATAAATGCAATGGAACTCCCTCAAAACTATCATCAGGTTTTTATCTAGAATTAGAAAAGTTGATTATAAAAATATATTTGAAAGAGTAAACAAGCACAGCTAGGAAAGCTCTTAGAAAAAGGACCATGACAGGTAGGTAATGACCAGAGAGTTAAACACAGTATAAAACTTCTGTAATTACAACAATGAGGAATTAGCACATGAATGGATAGACCAAAAAAATAGTAGAAAATTCAGAAAGCAGACCCAAGTGCATATAGAAATTTAGTATATAATAAAGGTTGCATTTCAAACCACTGGAGGGAAGAAGGATTTTTTAAATAAGTACTGGGGTAAGTGGATAATCATATGGAAAAAGATCAAATTGAATCTACTCCTTACACCATATATCAGAATAAATTTTAAAAGACTCAGAGATCTGAATTTTAAAAGATGAAACTATGAAAATCCTAAAAGAAAACAATGACTTGATTTATAATCTTCAAGTGGGCGAAAGTTGCTAACTGTGATTCAGAATGTAGAAGCAGTAAAAGAAAAGATACAGTTGACTACATAATGATCAATTTTTGCATAGCAAAAAATACAATGAGAAAAAAAGACAAAAGAACAGAATTCACAGAAAACACAAGTCCTTAAACAAATGAGCAGATGCTCGACCTCTTATAATACTTAAAATGCAAATAAAACTACATTGAGATATAATTTATTTATCTGATTGATAACATACTTTGTTGTTCTAATGTTGTGGGGAAATTGGCACGCTCATATTGCTGGTGGGAATGAAAAATAGTACAAACCTTAAAGAGTCCCCCTACATGCAGGAGACCTGGGTTGGATCCCTGGGTCAGCAAGATCCCTTGGAGGAGGGCATGGCAACCCACTCCAGTATTCTTGCCTGGAGGATCCCATGGACAGAGGAGCCTGACGGGCTACAGTTCATGGGGTCACAAAGAGTCAGAAAGAACTTAATGACTTTCACTCATATAGAGGAGGATCTGGTAATCTCCAGCAAAGTCACATACATGTAGCTTTTTACATATCAATCTCACTTCTAAAGAACTTATATATTCCCTTTGATCCAGAAATTCTCATTTTACTCTCATTTCTAGGGTTCTATCACAAAGATACAGTGACAAAAATATAAAATAATGAAAGTACAAGGGTGTTAATGGTAGTATTTTTTGTAACAAAAAAATACTTGAAACCAAAATATCCATCAGTAGTGGAATGACTGAATAAACTTAAGGTATATTTACACAGTAGAGTACTATGCAACTCTAAAGAAGAATGGAGATCTTTACATGTTGTTATGGTATGACCGCCATGATAAAGTGTTACACAAAATAGTAAAGTGTAGGATGGTGTATGCAACATGCTACCTTTCGTGTAAGAAAGAAGGGAAATGCAAATACATACGTACGTTTGTGTATTTTCAAAGAGAAACACTGGAAATGAATAAAAATCCCATAAATATAGTTATTTACAGGTGAAAATAAGAACTCTTTTTCCAGCAGTTCTTTTTCTTTTAATTTTTGGCTGTCCTGGGCCTTCGTTGCTGTGCAGGTGTTTCTCTAGTTGTGGCTAGCGGGGGCTGTTCTCAGGTTGCGGAGGGCAGGTTTCTCATTGGGGTGGCTCTCTTGTTGCAGAGCACAGGCTCTAGGGTGCGCAGACTTGAGTAGCTGCAGTGTGGGCTCAGTAGCTGTGGTTCTCCAAGCTCAATAGTTGCTGGCTCAGGGGCTTAGCTGTCCTGTGGCTTGTGGGATCTTCCCGAATCAGGGGTGGAACCCGTGTCTCCTGCATTGGCAGGCGGATTCTTGACCACCCGGGAAGACGGGAGAAGAAATGCGATAGAGGGCACAGAGACTGCAGCTAGACCTCTGGGAATATACCTCATTATAAAACCTGGGCTTTGGAATCGTGCAAATGTTTTATACATTTCTCTCTCTCTTTTTTTTCCAAAGAGATCAAAGGGCCGCAACCGGCCCCTGTGCCCCCGCGCCCCAGGGGTGGCAGAGGACCCACGGCGCGGATGCTTATAGCCTCACGTTTCGTCGGCCCTCAGCTCTGCCCGCAGCAGTCCCTTTCCGCGTCCCAGCGCCTGGGCGTGGCCCCGGCCAGGAGGGGAGGGGGCGAGGCGCTGAGGCCCGGAGGTCCCGCGAGGGCCGCCCCCTCCCCCTCGCCCCTCCTCCGGCGGGGTCGCGCCGCTGGACCCGAGGGCCCGGCTTAGGCTGGACGGACGCCTCCCTAGACCTACGGGCGCGGGCGAGTCCGGGGACGTGCGCGCGAACCCTGCCATCGCTCCTGTCGCGCGGACCAGGGCAGCCGCCGAGGGTGGGCTGAGGACGCCGCTGGGTAGGGGTAGGGGGGCGCCCGTCGGGAGAGGTAGAAACGAACAGCCTCCAGAGTCCAGCCGCCTAGTGCAGCTACAAACTCTTGTGGGGAGGGCTGGCTTTCGGTAGATCGGTAAACTAGTAGGAATCAAAGCTCTTTGAGAAATGACTGATTTCTGGGTTTGGTGAGGAAGTGTACAGTGATGAGCCTGACTGTACTGTCAGGCTGTACTGTACTGTCAGCCATACTGTACTGTCATACTGTACAGTATGACAAGAGTACGACATCTTGTCATACTATAAATCAAGGAGGCTCCTACTAGTCAAAGGTGGAAATTGAAAGAGCAAATATGTTTAAAACCTATATATTCGTAATAGTATTAAACACAGACACACACACCCAATGTTTGCCTTCAGAAAGAGCTAAGTCTGAAAACTGAAGCATTTGAGTTGTTTTTTCTGTATTACCTGCAACTCAGGGCAACCAAGGAATTAATGAGGAATGTTTCTCTTTATAGTGGTGTATGTGTATATCAGTATACAGATGTTTCTGTATATAGTATCTAGTAAATGAAGAAAGAATGATAAATTAGCAACCCCCATTTTGCAAAGTCCCTAATAAAATAATAAATCTAGGAAGGTTGCCAGATTCGGCCTATAAATTTCATGGGAACTACTTATAAAATTATAGTAGAGTTATATTGAACATGTATGAGTTTTAGTTGCTCAGTCATGTCCAACTCTTTTTGATCCCATGGACTCTAGCCCTCCAGGCTCCTCTGTCTATGGATTTCTCCAGGCAAGAATACTGGAGAGGGTAGCCATTCTCTTCTCGGAGGGATCTTCCCATCCCAGGGATCGAACCTGGGTCTCCTGCCACCAGGGAAGCCCTATATTGAACATATTTATCCTGAAAATTAATTTTGTTTATCTGAAGTTCAAGTTTAACTGAATGTCCTATATTTTACCTGGCAGCCCTAGATCTAGATAATGATCAACAGCTGATGTTAACATAACTGAGACAGATGCAGAAGTATCATTTAATAAAATTAAACATTCATTTATGTGTTAAAAAAACTAAAAAATAGAAGGAAACTGTTTAATAGAATAATGTGTACTCACAGAAATACTATGCAAGCATTATATTTAGTAGCAAAATGTTGAAAGCTTTTGCTTTCTGATCAGGAGGAAGACTAGAATGCCCTCATCATGACTTTTATTCTACTATGTATTAGAGAGGCTAAAGAAAAGATATAAAGATGAGAAAGAGAGTAATTAAACTCATTCATAAGCCCATGTGGCTCAGTGTGTAAAGAATTTGTTTACAATGTAGGAGATGTAGGAGTCGCAGGTTTGGTGCCCAGGTCAGGGAGATCCCCTGGACGAAGGCCTGGCAACCCACTCCAGTATTGTTGCCTGGAGAACCCCATGGACAGAGGAGCCTGGTGGGCTACAGTCCATAGGGTTGTAGAGTCAAAAATGACTGAGGCAACTGAATGCATTCATAAGCAATAGGATTGGGTACATAAGAAATTTTTTTAAACCCTACCAATAAATTATTAGAATAATGAATGGTGACTTCTGGTTCCACACAAGTTGGCAGAGGTTCATTTCTCCCTACCTCTCTGTGATATGGCCAACAAAAATTCTAGAAATAATACAACAGACATTTGTAAGAAGTCTGTGAAAGGTATAAAGTAGAAGCCTAAGTGACTTGGGACCTTAGGACTTGAGGAACAACACAGTGAACCAGCATTTCTCAACTGACCCAATGACAGGAGGTGGCCCACACCCACTGGCTCTCTAGCCTTCATTCAGCAGTAGAAGACACTCAAGTAGGTGCTTTTCTCTCCCATGGGCGTTATCAGCAGTGATCAAGCAGAAGCCCCACTGGCACTGGGCAGCCCAGGAAGAAAGTGCTCTCCACCCCTTCATGCCAGTATCTCCTACCCATAATCTAGCAGCATCATGCAGGCACTAGGAAATTCTTTCAATTTCCACTGTTGTTGCCAAAACAAATTGGATGCAAGTGCAACCATAACTAGGGAAAGTAAAAAGACCAGAATAACACTACAAGTCTTCTGAAAATTAAATTGTCACTGGAACCACAGCACACAAAACTAGGCCAGGACCTGCATGCTAAACCTAGACATGGCAACTGCCTGCTAAAATGGAAGAGTTAAATAAGATCCAGAGTTTTTTTTTTTTAATCATAATATCTAAAATATTCAGGATATAATAAAATAATCACACATCCTAACAAAAACCAGGAAGGTCACACCTTGAATGAGAAGACAATCAACAGATGCCCACACTGAGCTGAATTAGATGTTGGAATTATCTGATGAAGATGTAAAGTAGCCATTATAAAAATGCTTCATCAAGCAGTTACAAATACTCTTGAGACTAATGAAAAAGTAGAAAATTTCACCAAAGGTATAGAAAATATAAAACAATGGAAATGATGAAACTGAGAATGATAATAACTGATATTTAAAGACTCACTGGAAAGACTCAAGAGGAGGAGGAATATGACCGAAGAAAGCATAAGTGACTCTGAAGATAAAACAATAGAAATTGCCCAATCGGAAAAAAGAAAAAAAATCAGAGTGGCTCTGGGAAGGAACTGGTTCACGGGCACAGTGATGGCTGTGGGCATCCCCTGCATGCTTGTTACTAGCTGCTCCTCCACCTTCTCCGCAGACCGGCTGGTGCAACATATTCTTGGAACAGAAGATGCTGTTGTGGAAGTGACTGCCAACGATGCTGTGAGATTTGATCCCTGGACCATCGATAATAAATACTGCTCAGCAGATATCAATCTGTGTGTGGTGCCAAACAAATTTCTCGTCACTGCAGAGACTGCAGAGTCTATCCAAGCATTTGTGGTTTACTTTGACAGCACACAAAAATCTGGTCTTGATAGTGTTTCTTCCTGGCTTCCTCTGGCAGAGTCATGGTTACCTGAGGTGATGATCTTGGTTTGCAATAGAGTGTCTGAAAATGGTGTAAACCGACAGAAAGCTCAAGAGTGGTGTATCAAACATGGCTTTGAATTGGTAGAACTTAGACTGGAAGAGTTGCCCGAGGAAGATGATGACTTCCCAGAATCTACAGGAGTAAAGCGAATTGTTCAAACCTCGAATGCCAATGTCTGGTCCAATGTAGTGATGAAGAATGAGAGGAACTGAGGCCTTAACCATCTCAGCTCATTGACGGGAGCAAACCATAGCATTGGGTCAGCAGAGACCTGCCACAGAGACCTGCCACTCAAAGCAGCCCTGTGTTCCAGCAGCAGAGAGGACCGAATGCCTCTTGGATCATCGAGGGGCTGCCTCTAACACAGTAGACAGGCAGGTCGATAGCATTGTGGATCCCATATTAGACCTGGATATTCAAGAACTTTCCAGTCTTACTACAGGTGGTGGAGATTTGGAGAATTTTCAAAGACTGTTTTCAAAGTTAAAAGAAATGAAAGACAAGGCTGCGACGCTTCCTCATGAGCAAAGAAAGATGCATGCAGAAAAGGTGGCCAAAGCCTTCTGGATGGCAATTGAGGGAGACAGAGATGAAATTGAAGGCCTTTCATCTGAGAAAGAGCACTAAACTATTCATGCTAGGGCTTGCCTGACTCAGACCCGAGCACTCTCTCCCTGAGATTCTTCTCTCCTCAACCCAGTCATCTTTTGCTGAAATTACCAGCATCATGTTGGCTGCCTGACTTGTTTATAGGGTCCCATTAATTTTAGTTTTTAGTAGAGGGTAAAGCAGAAATCTCTTCTCCCTCAGTGTTGGGGTCCTTTAATGGACCAGGATGTCGTGGTCCGGAGTCGATAATAAGAAAGTGAAAGAGAGAGTCGGAGGGAGGGAGGGAGAGAGAGAGAGAGAAAGAAAAAAAGAAAGACACGAGGACCCAAGCTCTTATGGAGCAAAGGTACTTCAGTGATTTTTCTGTGAGTATATATAAGCTGTAATACAAGAAATTTCTTTCAACAATGATAAAGATCAGAAAACCAAATGTACAGTAACCGTTACCAAGGGAACAGGGATAATAATGGTCACAAGTTCAGGAGATAATCCATATCTCAAAAAGGGGGGCGAGACTAAGCAGTTTTATAAAGAGAATGCTTACTAAGGGAGACCCAAGTCTGTCTCACACAATGACCTCAGTTCCTGGGAGCAGCCTGCTGTTCCGCTTAAAAAGAAACAAAGGACTTGTGAGAAACAGCAGGTAGGAATCCTCCCATTAAATACTCCCTGACAATTCCTCCTTGTTTATTTATAATATTTGTAAAAAGAGTTCTGACCATTAGAGTTTGTTAGTTTTAATAATCTTTGCATGAAAGCAATGGTAGATGACAAAATAATTGTCAAGACAATCACTAAAATTACAGTTCCAGACCCGATGCTGTGAGTAATGTTCTGAAACCATCCACGTGGGTCTAGCCCAGATAATTGATCAGCTAGTTGTTCAACTAAAGTTTTCAAATTAGTGGAAGAGGACAGACTTTTAGAAAAGGTTTCAAATTTCTTTTTGTAATAATTGCACATTCAGAGAGGCATTATCATGTATGTTTTGTAAATGAAATTTGATTTGTTCCCAGTTGTAGGCACTATTATTGAAATAAACAGGAGTAACACAAAATTGAGTAGAATTCCAATCACATTTTAGCATCACCTGTTTTTGTACATCTGTTAATTGATCTCCAACCCATTTGATGGATGTTTTAGTTCCTGTATTTCCTCTTGAATATCCTCATCTATCTGAGCCTGAGTGGCCCATATAGTATGGGCATCTTTAGTCCAATTTTGAATAAAATTATGTGTTTGAATTGAGGTTTGTAAAGCAATACCAGTGACAGCAGCATTGGTGCAAATAGCTATTAATCTCAAAATGCCAAAAATCAGCCATCCATTGAATCATTTAGAGCGTTGGAGCAATTTAGTAAGTAACCAGGAAGCAAGTCCAGCCATGGGACCTTCTTCCCAGGGCCAGTGGAGATTTATTGGTAACCACAGATTATGTCAAGATCGAAGAATCAAAAGGGAGTCATTTCTCAAGGAAATAAAGAAGTTAAGACAAGTATATAATTTACAGTTTATGCAAGTTACAGAACATAAAGTCTTATTGAATTGTAAATTTCCTATAGCTATAACAAAAGGAAGTGGGACGTAGGCTTGTATAAAATATGATTGATTATAATGAAAGAAAGAGTTCCTATGACTACGATTGGTCCCTGTGAAATGTCCAATCCAAGTCCCAAGTTCCTCGGTGCTTGCAGCAGTTTCCAGATGTCTCATAGTTTAGGCCCAATCTGTTTATCAAGGACGATTCGAGGACGAGGAGGGGCCATTCTACTGTCAAGTCACTCAAGAGTCCTCTGTCATGGTAATGTTCCATTGTAGTATTAGTAACCTTCAATGCTACTTGAGTAATACAATCACATACAGTGCTGTTAATATCATCTGAGCAGTTAGATAACCTTATACCATGGGGTCCCCAATTGACAATTGTATGATTAGCCACAAACATTAATTTTCCTGACTTGGTCTGACATTTGTCCCAATGAACAGGAATATATTTAAAGTTCGTATTAGTAAACCCTTTGCATATTTGTAAACCCTTTGTAAAGAACATTCTTTGTTCTTTCTTTAATTCTTTCCCTAAAGTTTCAATAGTATAAATATGGTTCATGGACAAAGAAAGGGCAATAAATAATCCAAGCAGCATGTGGAAGTTCCTTTTTGGAGGCAGGACAAAAGCCAATGTTTGTTGATTAACATTAATATATAATTTTGTTTGGCCCATGCATAAGGGAAGGATTTCACAGCCTAGAGAAATGTTAATTAGTCTTCCTTTTTTCTCAGAATGAGAGGGCCCCTCCAAGCTCCAAGGAGGGGGTATATGTGTTGAGCCATTAGTGGATACGATTGGTCCTATATCTGTCCATTCTATGAAGTGAAGTGAAGTCATTCAGTCGTGTCCGACTCTTTGTGACCCCATGGACTGTCGCCTGCTCAGGCTCCTCTGTCCATGGGATTCTCCAGGCAAGAATACTGGAGTGGGTTGCCATTTCCTTCCCCAGGGGATCTTCCCAACCCAGGGATCGAACCTGGGTCTCCTGCATTGCAGGCAGACGCTTTATCCTCTGAGCCACCAGGGAAGCCTGCGGCGAACTATAACCTACGATAAAAAAGGGGGGTTAGGTATACAAGCCCGATAAGTGTGATCAATCAAGTCAGCCTGAGTGGGGGAAGCAAAAGCAAGCAAAGCAAGCATCAGTTCAGTTCAGTCGCTCAGTTGTGTCCGACTCTTTGCGACCCCATGTTTTGCAGCACACCAGGCTTCCCTGTCCATCACCAACTCCCGGAGTTCACTCAAACTCACGTCCATCGAGTCGGTGATGCCATCCTGCCATCTCATCCTCTGTTGTCCCCTTCTCCTCCTGCCCCCAATCCCTCCCAGCATCAGGGTCTTTTCAATGAGTCAACTCTTCACATGAGGTGTCCAAAGTATTGGAGTTTCAGCTTTAGCATCAGTCCTTCCAATGATCACCCAGGACTGATCTCCTTTAGAAAGGACTGGTTGGATATCCTTGCAGTCCAAGGGACTCTCAAGAGTCTTCTCCAACACCACAGTTCAAAAGCATCAATTCTTTGGCGCTCAGCTTTCTTCACAGTCCAACTCTCACATCCATACATGACCACTGGAAAAACAATAGCCTTGAATAGATGGACTTTTGTTGGCAAGGTAATATCTCCGCTTTTCAATATAGTATCTAGGTTGGTCATAACTTTCCTTCCAAGGAGTAAGTGTCTTTTAATTTCATGGCTACAGTCACCATCTGCAGTGATTTTGGAGCCCCCCAAAATAAAGTCTGACACTGTTTCCATTGTTTCCTCATCTATCTGCCATGAAGTGATGGGACCAGATGCCATGATCTTCGTTTTCTGAATGTTGAGCTTTAAGCCAACTTTTTCACTCTCCTCTTTCACTTTCATCAAGAGGCGTTTTAGTTCCTCTTCATTTTTTGCCATAAGGGTGGTGTCCTCTGCATATCTGAGGTTATTGATATTTCTCCCTGCAATGTTGATTCCAGCTTGTGCTTCCTCCAGCCCAGCGTTTCTCATGATGTACTCTGCATAGAAGTTAAATAAGCAGGGTGACAATATACAGCCTTGACGTACTCCTTTTCCTATTTGGAACCAGTCTGTTGTTCCATGTCCAGTTCTAACTGTTGCTTCCTGGCCTGCATATAGATTTCTCAAGAGGCAGGTCAGGTGGTCTGGTATTCCCATCTCTTGAAGAATTTTCCACAGTTTATTGTGATCCACACAGTCAAAGGCTTTGGCATAGTCAATCAAGCAGAAATAGATGTTTTTCTGGAACTCTCTTGCTTTTTCGATGATCCAGCGGATGTTGGCAATTTGATCTCTGGTTCCTCTGTCTTTTCTAAAACCAGCTTGAACATTGGGAAGTTCACGGTTCACGTATTGCTGAAGCCTGGCTTGGAGAATTTTGAGCATTACTTTACTAGCATGCGAGATGAGTGCCATTGTGTGGTACTTTGAACATTTGGCATTGCCTTTCTTTGGGACTGGAATGAAAACTGACCTTTTCCAGTCCTGTGGCCACTGCTGAGTTTTCCAATTTGCTGGCATATTGAGTGCAGCACTTTCACAGCATCATCTTTCAGGATTTGAAATAGCTCAACTGGAATTCCATCACCTGCACTAGCTTTGTTCGTAATGATGCTTTCTAAAGCCCACTTGACTTCACATTCCAGGATGTCTGGCTCTAGGTTAGTGATCACACCATCATGATTATCTGGATCGTGAAGCTCTTTTTTGTGCAGTTCTTCTGTGTATTCTTGCCACCTTTTCTTAATATCTTCTGCTTCTGTTAGGTCCATACCATTTCTGTCCTTTATCAAGCCCATCTTTGCATGTAACGTTCCTGTGGTATCTTTAATTTTCTTGAAGAAATCTCTAGTCTTTCCCATTCTATTGTTTTCCTCTATTTCTTTGCATTGATCGCTGAGGAAGGCTTTCTTATCTCTCCTTGCTATTCTCTGGAACTCTGCCTTCAGATACTTGTATCTTTCCTTTTCTCCTTTGCTTTTCACTTCTCTTCTTTTCATAGCTATTTGTAAGGCCTCCTCAGACAGCCATTTTGCTTTTTTGCATTTCTTTTCCATGGGGATGGTCTTGATCCCTGTCTCCTGTACAGTGTCACGAAACTCATTCCATAGTTCATCAGGCACTCTGTCTATCAGATCTAGTCCCTTAAATCTATTTGTCACTTCCACTGAATAATCATAAGGGATTTGATTTAAGTCATACCTGAATGATCTAGTGCTCTTCCCCACTTTCTTCAATTTCAGTCTGAATTTGGCAATAAGGAGTTCATGATCTGAGCCACAGTCAGCTCCTGGTCTTGTTTTTGCTGACTGTTTTTGCTGAGCTTCTCCATCTTTGGCTGCAAAGAATATAATCAATCTGATTTTGGTGTTGACCATCTGGTGATGTCCATGTGTAGAGTCTTCTCTTGTGTTGTTGGAAGAGGCAGTTTGCCATGACCAGTGCATTCTCTTGGCAAAACTCTATTAGCCTTTGCCCTGCTTCATTCTGTACTCCAAGGCCAAATTTGCCTGTTACTCCAGGTGTTTCTTGACTTCCTACTTTTGCATTCCAGTCCCCTATAGTGGACTGAGAGTGCCAGGCTGCTTCGGCACAGGAGTGGCCGAGAGGAGCTACCCCACATCTGAGGTCAGGGGAGGCGGTCGAGAGGAGCTACCCCACGTCCAAGGAGCAGTAGCTGTGAGGGCGCAGGAGGGCCGAGAGGAGCTACTCCACGTTCAAGGTCGGGAGGGGCGGCCATGAGGAGATACCCCTCGTCCAAGGTAAGGAGCAGCGGCTGCGCTTTGCTGGAGCAGCCATGAAGAGATACCCCACGTCCAAGGTAAGAGAAACCCAATTAAGATGATAGGTGTTGCGAGAAGGCATCAGAGGGCAGAAACAGTGAAACCATAATCACAGAAAACTAGTCAATGTGATCACACGGACCACAGCCTTGTCTAACTCAATGAAACTAAGCCATGCCATGTGGGGCCACCCAAAATGGGAGGGTCATGGTGGAGAGGTCTGACAGAATGTGGTCCACTGGAGAAGGGAATGGCAAACCACTTCAGTATTCTTGCCTTGAGAACCCCAAACAGTATGAAAAGGCAAAAAGGTAGGACACTGAAAGAGGAACTCCCCAGGTTGGTGGGTGCCCAATATGCTACTGGAGATCAGTGGAGAAATAACACCAGAAAGAATGAAGGGATGGAGCGAAAGCAAAAACAATACCCAGTTGTGGATGGGACAGGTGATAGAAGCCAAGGTTCAATGCTGTAAAGAGCAAAATTGCATAGGAACCTAGAATGTGAGGTCCATGAATCAAGGCAAATTGGAAGTGGTCAAACAGGAGATGGCAAGAGTGAACGTCGACATTCTAGGAATCAGTGAACTAAAGTGAACTGGAATGGATGAATTTAACTCAGATGACCATTGTATCTACTTCTATGGGCGGGAATCCCTTAGAAGAAATGGAGTAGCCATCATGGTCAACAAAAGAGTCTGAAATGCAGTACTTAGATGCAATCTCAAAAACGACAGAATGATCTTTGTTCATATCCAAGGCAAACTGCCGGGGTCCAGCCCTGGTGGATCCAGGGAATTCAAAGGTGGGGACGGCGTTGGCGTCCTTGGAAAAATACATATTTAATTACAGATAGAGAGGGATTAGAAATGGATAGTGTAGTAGGAAAATTAGTGGAGAAAAAGAGGCTGAATAACTTGGTTTACATGGAATAGCATCCATGCTCCAGATGGGAATTCAGCCAGAGAAACGAGGAGCAAGAAAGAAGCAACATGGGGGAATCAGTCTTTCCGGAAACTGATCCCATTTTCTTTATTTTTAGGTTTGCTTATATACCTTTTGTTACACATAGGGATGAATACAGAGTCATGCAGGGGTTAGCAGTCCTGACATTTATCAAAATCAGGTGCTTCACATAAAAAGGTCTTAGGGATTTTACATCATCTTATGGCCATAAGACCTGCTGACATTTTATGATCCTTTCTTTCTGATAACCAAAAAACTTATTTCTTCCAAGGGTGTGTTTTCTTAAACCAGGCACCACCCTACAAATAGTTACATTCCTATAGGGTGAGGGTGTAGTGAGTTACAGTCAAGAAAGGAATTTATTTAACCCAAGGTTAACATGATTAATCTTAAAGGTTAATACTTATTTCTCCTATATGTTAGTTATATTCATTATAAGGACAGGGAATATGGAGATTTAGCAGCAAACATCAGCCCAACAAATGAAAATCCTTTCACCAATGTTCCCCTTAAGATCTATTTAGTCTTAAGATAGTAATAAAGTTACATTTTTACATAGCAAGGACACAGTGATTTATAACAGAGTACAGTGATCTATTACAAAAGAGAAAATTCATTAACTCAAAAAGTCTAGTATTGCTAACCTTAAAAACTACTATATTTCCTTTTCTATATTCCAAATACATTGATTAATATATTCCCAGGTGCCTAAGGATATGGAGGCCTGGCGGCAATCATTGACTCAACAATGAGAAAAGCCCTATGCTAATTAAGACTCTCAAAATACTCCAAAACCCTCTGGGCTGTTTATGGTTCAGAGGTAGTAAACAATCATGTGTGTAGTGGCAGGAGTATGGATAATCGTGTCACACAAGCTAGTCTGTCAGCAGAGAGGTTTGACCTGAAACACCCTTGTCCCACCCAGGGCAGGGAATTAGCAGCAATTATTGACACAACAAATGAAAAAACCCTTCACCAATATAATTCCTAACCAACCCGTTATACTAATAATTTCTAACTCCCCAAAAGAATTTGCCTTTAGTAAGTCTAAAACATCTCGTGTCTCTCAGGTTGGGAGGCTGTAAACAATCACATGTGGTCAGACGAACCTATAGAGGCGGGCTAGATAACCTTCAGAGGAGTCTGTAAGCTGAAACACTCTTGTCACACCCAGGAACTTTTATTGCCTTGGAGCTGCACGTTTACTCCTTCTCCGAGAGAAACGGATATGGGGGAGAGCGCCCCGTAAAGTCAGAGGTGTAGGTGAGAGCATAAAACAGACTCTGGTTTGGGGGTTAGATGCTCGGGAACAGGGGTTTCTTGAGGCTTGATCACGCCTTTGCGTATGCCAAGCCTCCTTCCTCATGACCTTTGCCATGGGCGGAGTTCCTCACGCTGGCCCCCGGCAGCAAACCATTCAATATCACGGTAATCCAAGCCTATGCCCCAACTAGTAATGCTGAAGAAGCTGAAGTTGACCTACAAGACCTACAAGACCTTTTAGAACTAACACCCAAAGCAAGCATAGCAAAGAAAAATATTTTCAGGATTCCGAGGCATTCCCTGTTGAGAAATCAGATTTTCAGCTTGATTAGTAAGGGTTTTTATCTGTCCCCAAGTAGGGAGATCATAAGGTCAGTGACATCCAGTGCAGCGTTTTTTGGAAACTTTTTAAACCGCCATGGCTTGTTTTGGAATTTCTTCCTCCTGGGTTTTTGTTTTTTCGTCTCTAATTTGAATGCTGGGGGCCCCCTTAGGTTGAATCTTCTGAAGAGGAAGCCATGTGTGTTTGTTGGATCCATCTAGAGAAATAAAAGCATATCCCTTTCCCTGTAAGATTAGTTTCTTAGATTTCCATTGATTAGTTGACCCATCTTGATATCAAATGGGCAAAGGAAAGGAGGTGTCCTTTAATGTTTCAAAATGTTTTTCTGTTTTTGTCAAAATATCTCCCTGTGTTAAGTTTAAAAAAATTAAAATAAATAAAGCTATTATTAACAATAGTTATAGAAAGAAAGGAAAGTGATAATGATGAAAACATTCCTAGGAAATATTTCAGTCCAAAAATAAACATCTAGAGATCTGTTTGGGGACTGTAGATAATATCTCCCAAGAGGACACTGAGAAGCTTTTATTTTAAGTTGACCTTAACTCTTGACTATTTAAACCTTTCGTCTTGAATGTTGTTTCCATGAATTTGTTTATTTCTGTGTCAAATGTATGAGCCATCATCTTGCTCAGCCAATGCTATTGTTCCTCCTTTTCATATATGTAAATCAAATAGATCCAATTTTGGCTTTAAGTTAACTTCTTGGTCTTTGTTGACAACATTGATGTTGTTAGAGGTAGGTTTTTCTGGTTGATACAGTTTATGCCTCATGTTTAACAGATGGAACAGTCAGTGGCCCAAAGCAAGCCTTTGTAGATATATGTACCCATTTAAAAAATATTTTTTCATTAGTTCCAGGTGTCGGAGGCATAGTCTGTCTAATGTAGAGTTCATCAGCTCCAACCAAGCAACGTGTTAGTAAGCAAGTTTGTCTTAATTCCCATGAGGTACTATAGTCTTGTTGTCATCACTGACTAACTATGAAAATTTGGCTATGGTTTTGAAATAATGGGTTGATTTCTTTCTCATTCAGTACATACATCTTTTCTGATATAAAGAGAAATGGGATCTGACTATGTTTTAAGTGGTTTGTGTTATTTGGGGCAAAGGATTAGGAGTAAACATTCAAATATTTTTTTTTCTAAGTGAAATTATTGAAAAGCTGATGCAGAACAATTTGATAAATGACATGTTGCTCATATCCAAATATATTTGACCTTGTCCTTGGAAAAGAAATGCAGCTTGGCACCTGTTGAATCTCTCTGTTCAGTGTGTCAAGGAAGATGATTATACTTACAAGACGGGCTTGAAAAGAAGGTGAATATTTGCACTTTTGATATTCTTAGGAACAAATAACTTATTTGGCAAACGGTGTCTTTTTTATGTTGTTTTTGTTTTGTATTGTGAAATAGGCATTGAAGTTGCTGTTATTTTGTTTTAAGAATCTTACAGACTGGAAACAGAAATAAAGCTATATGAGCGACTGAACTGAACTGAACAGTAGTTAAAGGCAATGCCAAAGAATGCTCAAACTACTCACAATTGCACTCATCTCGCGTGCTAGTAAAGCAATGCTCAAAATTCTCCAAGCCAGGCTTCAGTAATATGTGAACTGTGAACTTCCCGATGTTCAAGCTGGTTTTAGAAAAGACAGAGGAACCAGAGATCAAATTGCCAACATCCGCTGGATCATCGAAAAAGCAAGAGAGTTCCAGAAAAACATCTATTTCTGCTTGATTGACTATGCCAAAGCCTTTGACTGTGTGGATCACAATAAACTGTGGAAAATTCTTCAAGAGATGGGAATACCAGACCACCTGACCTGCCTCTTGAGAAACCTATATGCAGCCCAGGAAGCAACAGTTAGAACTGGACATGGAACAACAGACTGGTTCCAAATAGGAAAAGGAGTACGTCAAGGCTGTATATTGTCACCCTGCTTATTTAACTTCTATGCAGAGTACATCATGAGAAACGCTGGGCTGGAAGAAGGCCAAGCTGGAATCAAGATTGCCGGGAGAAATATCAATAACCTCAGATATGCAGATGACACCACCCTTATGGCAGAAAGTGAAGAGGAACTAAAACGCCTCTTGATGAAAGTGAAAGAAGAGAGTGAAAAAGTTGGCTTAAAGCTCAACATTCAGAAAACGAAGATCATGGCATCTGGTCCCATCACTTCATGAGAAATAGATGGGGAAACAGTGGAAACAGTGTCAGACTTTATTTTTGGGGGCTCCAAAATCACTGTAGATGGTGACTGCAGCATGAAATTAAAAGACGCTTACTCCTTGGAAGGAAAGTTATGACCAACCTAGATAGCATATTGAAAAGTAGAGACATTACTTTGCCAACCATAGCCAGTGATTTTTTCCAGTGGTCATGTATGGATGTGAGAGTTGGACTGTGAAGAAAGCTGAGCGCCAAAGAATTGATGCTTTTGAACTGTGGTGTTGGAGAAGACTCTTGAGAGTCCCTTGGACTGCAAGGAGATCCAGTCAGTCCGTTCTAAAGGAGGTCAGCTCTGGGATTTCTTTGGAAGGAATGATACTAAAGCTGAAACTCCAGTACTTTGGCCACCTCATGAGAAGAGTTGACTCATTGGAAAAGACTCTGATGCTGGGAGGGATTAGGGGCAGGAGGAGAAGGGGACGATAGAGGAGGAGATGGCTGAATGGCATCACCGACTCGATGGACGTGAGTTTGAGTGAACTCCGGGAGTTGGTGATGGGCAGGGAGGCCTGGTGTGCTGTGATTCATGGGGTCGCAAAGAGTCAGACACGACTGAGTGACTGAACTGAACTGAACTGAACTGATAGGCTTAAAGAATATATTGCATTAGAATCTAGTAAAGTCTGCTCTGGATAAGGAAGATAAAAGTGTTCCTGTGTATTTTTCTTTATTTAATTTTTTATTTGTAGCTTTAGTGTGTAATGTGTTTGTTTAATTATGTCTTGTGTTTGTAGACTATAAGGAATGTTTGTAATCTGTTTAATAGAGAATGAATGTAAAAATTGTTTGAATTGTTTAGAAATATAGGCAGGGCCATTGTCTGTTTTTATAGAATTAAGTGTTCTCATTATTGTAAAGTAAGCTAATGGGTGGGTTATAACTTGTGTAGTTTCACCTCGGAGAGGTGTGGCCCCTATAAAAGAAGAATTTGTACCGATCGAGACATGTAAGAAGGAAGAGGAAGAAAGTTCAGGGCAATGAGTTACATCCATTTGTCATAAAATTTTCTTTCATTTGTTGTAAACGTTTTTTATATTTATGTATTCATCATTTTACTTGCCATTTCTTATATCTTTTTATTAAAAGTATACATCTTATTTTTCTTTAGCAACTATGAAGTGTCTTGCATATTAGCATTTTATAGATTGGTGAATATATTTATTATATCACATTATATATTATAATATGTATTTATTATATAAATATATATTTATATTTATACTTATTAATAGTTTAAAATCTCTTTAGTTTTTCTGTAAGAAAAAACTTTTTATAAGAGGAAGTTAATGTTCAGTAATTAATGTCTTAAATTCTTACTTCATTTGGAAATGATCTAGCTTTTTAATAAACTTTTATTATTTAGTTTAGTTTAGTATAAATCCAGAAACTTAAGTTACCCCAATCCTAAGAGGTTATTTTAGATTATAATAATAGATTATTCTATTAAAAATATAATTATTTTAAATAGAGTTTATCTAAAAGTTTTCATCTCATATATATATATATAAAGAGTTACCTTTTTGTTGACAAATTTAGTTTACCTTAAACTTAGGCATAATAAAAGTATTATATAATGTTGATGACTTAATTAGCAAACAAGTGAATTTAAATAGAGCTCACTGACTTCATATTATCCAAAAACAAAGACATATATTGAGACATAGATAATTTTAGATAGATAGTTTTCTGTTTGAAATATCTTTTCCGCTTTAAAATATTTTTTTGATATATATGTATATATTTCCGCCCCCTCCCCCCCCCACCACCAATTTGTTTATGGCTGGAGTCCCAGATAGAGTGGGTTGTGTATACCAAGGACATGATAAGAGTTAACTTTAGGTTTTTTCTTGGGCCTGTTTTTGTTTCCCAGGTAGAACTGGAGCTCCACAAAAGTATTTTAAGAAAGTTAACCTTTTCTTAACTGCACATGTAAGAAGAACCAGTTTTGTAGTTTCAAAAAAGATTTTATTTTAATCAGTTTTCTCTGGAGTCTAAAGAATATCATGGCTATTCAGTGTCAAAAATATAATTTCTCCTTTTTGTAGTTATAGTATGTTATTAATGATATATGCATGAAGGAATTGCTGTCACATTGGATGTAAAGCCTTGGCTACAAAATTTTTGACAAATAGTAGGACTGTTGAGCATACTTTGAGGTAACACAGTCTATTGAAATCTTTTATGAGGCCCGATATGATTAGTATAAGGGAGAGAGAAAGTGAATCTCTCCTGGTCTAAAGGTGTAAAGGTATTGTCACGCGAGTGTATGTTCCTCGGTTCTTTGTCTCGTCACAACAAAGATTTGGAGTGACAGACATTAAAGCCCTCGGCGCGTCACAGCTCTCGGGTCTTGGACAAACCGTGTTATAGCTCTTAGGCAAATCAGTGTTACAGCTCCATTTTATTTAGAAAATAGCAGGAGAATCCATCCTCAAAGTGTGTGGGCATGCCAACCCAAAGACTTGAAGGGAAGAGAGTGGAGGAGCGCATGGGGGAGGGGGAGAGAGAGGGAGAGAGAGAGAAAGTGCACGCACGAGGGAGAGAAAAAGAGAGAGAAAGCGCTTTGGCTCCTTTTATATGTTTTTCCTCCACCTGGGCCTGCCCTATGCAAATTGGGCTCAGCCAGGAGTGCTGTTTGTTCTAACTGAAGTCTTCACTCTGGTCCTCGGATCTTCCTTTGACTTTCCATGTGCTTTAGCCACCGCCATTTTGGACTCCTTTTCCCTATTCTACCTACCTAACAGTATATTTAAAAAGCAATCTTGTAAATCAGTATTAATAATGTGCCAGTGTTGAGGAACAGTAGTAGGTGATGGGATCCCTGGTTGTAATGTATCCATAAGTTTCATAAATGCATTAACTTTTCTAAGGTCTGTTAAGAGATGCCATTTGTTAGATTTCTTTTTTATAATAAAAATAGGAAAGTTCTAAGGAGAGTAAGATTCCTCAATATGTTTTAATTCTAATTCTATGTGTGTCTATAAGTTCTTTGCTGCCGCCGCTGCTGCTGCTGCTAAGTCGCTTCAGTTGTGTCCGACTCTGTGCGACCCCATGGAATGCAACCCCACAGGCTCCCCTGTCCCTGAGATTCTCCAGGCAAGAACACTGGAGTGGGTTGCCATTTCCTTCTCCAATGCATGAAAGTGAAAAGTGAAAGTGAAGTCGCTCAGTTGTGTCCAACTCTCAGCGACCCCATGGAATGCAGCCTACCAGGCTCCTCCATCCATGGGATTTTCTATTATTCTTTTGTAAGGGGCCATTGCTCTGTCCAAATAGGCTCGTCATTCTTCTCAGTTATTTTAATAATTGCTTTGTTTGTTAAATGAGTAGTGGCCCCTAGGAAAAATGTGGAATGTATATCTGAGTTTGCCATTGCATAAGTAAGTCTTTTTCTATTAAATTAAGGGGTGCATTTATCATATAAGGTCTTAATGTTGCAGGCTGGCCTTTTGGTCCTTCATATGGGTAGATGTGAACATTTTGATAAATTTCTTGTACTTTGGTTTGAGAAATTCCTGCAATTTGGTAAGAGACCTTTTGTATAGACCAGGATTTGGGCCATAAGTGTTTGGAAATAATAGTAACATTAGATCCAGTGCCAAAGAGACTAGAAAATCTTTTACCATTAATCTTTTATCATTAATTTTGATATTTATATTTGGTTGGGCATATTCAGACACCAATGATGTCCATAAGGATTGTTTTTGATCTGTACTGCTGAATCCGCCTGTTCGTACATTATTAGAGGAGTTAATAGAAATGTAAGGCAAAAGAAGTAATTGAGCAATTTTGTCCCCCTTTTTGAATTGCCATAGAATCTGAGATGATATCATAATTTGATGTCATCTCTCCTTTATAATTTGGATCAATTATTCCAGGGTGAACAGTAATTCCTTTAGAAGCCAAACTAGATCAGCCAAATAAAAGACTGAAGGTTTGTGGAGGCAGGGGTCCAAAAAGTCTGGTAGATACTCTAGAAGGGACTGCTTGAGGGTAAAGGAAAAAATCATTTAGGGCTGGTATATTGATGGCAGTATTGCTGAATGTTGAGGGTTTGAGGGAAAAGATAGAATTTGCCCCTGGTTTTTGTTGTAGGGGACCTGGGGGGTCCCCTGTTTGGAGTTTCCTGGAATAGGTTTTCCTTCAATATCAAGTTTAGGTTTACAATCTTTGGCCCAATGTATTCCTCTACAGCAGCAAGGGCAAATTCTTGGAGGTTTTTTATTAGCTTTCTTAGGGCATACCCTTTTAAAATGGTTTTTATCTCTATATGTAAAGCATCCTTTATTTCCCTTTCTAAAGGTAGCAGCCATTGTCTTAGCATTTGCATCTTTTGAGTTTCTTATCCTAGATTGCGATAAGCCTTCAAATAATCAATAATAGTCCCAGTCTCACAAATTAGAGCGATAGCTCTTTGACATTCCTGATTTGCATTCTCATAAGCAAGTAATTTTCTCTAGCTGTTTCTTGGTTTCTTCTCTGATTACAGTACAGGAAATAGCAGTTTCTAATCTAGCTAATCCAGTCCCGTCACTTCATGGGAAATAGATGAAGAAAACAGTGGAAACAGTGTCAGACTTTATTTTGGGGGGCTCCAAAATCACTGCAGATGGTGACTGCAGCCATGAAATTAAAAGACACTTACTCCTTGAAAGAAAAGTCACGACCAACCTAGATAGCATATTCAAAAGCAGAGACATTACTTCACCGACTAAGGTCCGTCTAGTCAAGGCTATGGTTTCTCCTGTGGTCATGTATGGATGTGAGAGTTGGACTGTGAAGAAGGCTGAGCGCCGAAGAATTGATGCTTTTGAACTGTGGTGTTGGAGAAGACTCTTGAGAGTCCCTTGGACTTCAAGGAGGTCCAACCAGTCCATTCTGAAGGAGATCAGCCCTAGGGTTTCTTTGGAAGGAATGATGCTAAAGCTGAAACTCCAGTACTTTGGCCACCTCATGCGAAGAGTTGACTCATTGGAAAAGACTCTGATGGTGGGAGGGATTGGGGGCAGGAGGAGAAGGGGACCACAGAGGATGAGATGATGGATGGCATCACGGACTCGATGGGCGTGAGTCTGAGTGAACTCTGGGAGTTGGTGATGGACAGGTAGGCCTGGCGTGCTGCGATTCATGGGGTCGCAAAGTGTCAGACACGACTGAGCGACTGAACTGAACTGAATGTACCACAGTTCAAAGGCATCAATTCTTCGGCGCTCAGCCTTCTTCACAGTCCAACTCTCACATCCATACATGACCACAGGAGAAACCATAGCCTTGACTAGACGGACCTTAGTCGGCGAAGTAATGTCTCTGCTTTCGAATATGCTATCTAGGTTGGTCATGACTTTTCTTCCAAGGAGTAAGTGTCTTTTAATTTCATGGCTGCAGTCACCATCTGCAGTGATTCTGGAGCCGAAAAAAATTAAGTCTGACACTGTTTCCACTGTTTCCCCTCCTATTTCCCATGAAGTGATGGGACCAGATGCCATGATCTTCATTTTCTGAATGTTGAGCTTTAGGCCAACTTTTTCGCTGTCCTCTTTCACTTTCATCAAGAGGCCTTTTAGCTCCTCTTCACTAAAGGCTTTTGGAGTTGTGCCTGTTGGAAGAGGAAGAGCATTTGGAGCAGCTGGGGCAGGGCTCGTAAGAAAATTTTGAAATATTTTATGTTGTTCTAATTGGGCCTTTTGTAAAGTTTCATCATCTAATTCATATTCGTGCAATAAGTATTCTGTCGTTGAATATTAGGAGGGCTAGATTTTACTGGCCAGAAATCAACTGGAATATTTTTTCCTTGCTTGGCGGCTCTTTCAACATTTTCTTTGACCTGGTGCCAAATTTCTAAATCAAAACTGCATTTATCAGGGAACCAGGGATTATATTTAATCACTGTTCGAAAGTAAGCCTCTATTCATTGGCGTGAAACCAAAAGTCCCTGAGCTTTAAACAAATGGTGAAGTAAAGTAGAGAAATAATGGGGGTTTCTAGCCGTTTGACCCGTGTCTTAGTACTTACCAACCTCAATAGGCCCTGACCTCCTGGAGTCACTCTGTCCGAAATGCCACGTATACCAGTGTCCGTGTTCTGGGTGCCACTTGTTGGAGTCCTTTAATGGACTGGGACCTGGCGATCTAGAGTCGACCATAAGAAAGTGAAAGAGAGAGCTGGAGGGAGAGAGAGAGAAAGAAAGAAAGAAAGACATGGGAACCCAAGCTTTGATGGAGCAAAGGTGCTTTAATGATTTTTCTGTGAGTATATATGTAGGCTGTAGTACAAGAAATTTCTTTCAACAATGATAAAGATCAGAAAACCAAATGTACAGTAACCGTTACCAAGGGAACAAGGGATGATAATAGTCACAAGGTCAGGAAACAATCCATATCTCAAAAAGGGGGGCGTGACTAAGCAGTTTTGTCGTAAAGAGAATGCTTACTAAAGGAGCTGTACAGATTATGGGTCAGCCACTGGCCCTCGGGTTAGTCTTTAGCTTAAAAAAAAAAAAGCATCTAGGCATTTTATCTGAAATACAGTATCTGACCTGTTGGTAGAAAGTATTGAGAAACCAGTGTGAATTTTTAGACTATAATAAATGATGCAAAGGTTTTCTACTTTGGTGGGGATAAAAATAAACCCTTCTCTACCAAGTTGTGGGCAGGAGTAGGGGTGGGGCATGGGTAAGAGAAATATAAGGAATTCCCTGTATAGGCCATTGAATTAGTATGATCCTAGCCTGAGATTTTTGCATTAGTATTACCATGTAGAAAGTTTTCTTTCTTAGAGTTTGCTACTTGAGATGGCAGGGATGTGTTGTCACAGTTGATACCCTCAGAACAAGGGGGGTTTCCTCTTCTCTGATTGCCAGAGATCACTGCCAAAATAGTAACACTTAAGTGGGACTTGGTGGGAAGGCACGTGAAACTCTAGGCAATGAATCCCTCAGTACCTGTGTTACTTCCAGGGCTGAGGAGTTCGGCTCCAGGGAAACTGATCTCCAAGGGGGAAAGTTTCCAGAAGAGTGGGAAATAGAGCAAATGAAACCCTTATTTCTGTTTGTATAGGAACTACGTAATGCATGTCATGAGCCTTCCATCTGCCATGGCTCTCAGCTGGCTCAGGGCACACAGGCTGAGAACTGCTGCTGGCCTGGTGTGGCTGTGAACCATGTAGGTCACCAGCAGAAACAAATTTCAGACCTGTCTGTGCAATACCTTTTCAGCACTGCAGAACCTGCTACAGATGGCAGAAGGAACAGAATGCTCCAGGGTCCTGGCCAGAGTGGCCACAGGATGAAAGGTTTCAGTGAGTGGGATATTCAGGGAGAGCCATTCCAGGGAACATTGGAGGCTGTCTTCCTTGATAACTTTTTTCTTTTTCTTTAACTATTCTGAGGGTCTTTGAGACTATAGTTTACCACCATTCCAGCACTGTTTCTTTGAGGTGACTGCATTGGCCATTGATGGGGCGTGTAAGGAAAGTCAGCTCTGGGGTTGCAAAATGAAAGGTGGAACAAGTTTTTCTTAAAATATGAAAGGTTTCAGAGAACACATTAGGTCACGTTGTTTGGGAAAACAGACTATAAAAAGCTATGAACTTGATCTTATTGATTAAACAAAGCCAAGTGATTAAAATGTGATTTATTTATTAAAAACAAAAGACAAAATCAGAAAAAAAAAAATTGACGGGAAAAAAGAACTACCAAATCCCTTAGAGAACCTGCAGGACAATAACGCAAAATCTAACATTTGTATCACAGAAGGAGAAAAAGAAAGAGCAGGGCTGAAAAGGTATTTGAAGAAATAATGACTAACCCTTACCAAATTTGGCAGAAGATATAAAGCTACAGATTCAAGAAGCTAAACAGAGTAAATCCAAAGAAATACACACCAATTACCTATGAAAGGGATTCCCTTGTAGCTCAGTCGGTAAAGAATCTGCCTGCAGTGCAGGAGACCCAGGTTTGATCCCTGGGTTGGAAGGTCCCCTGGAGAAGGAAATGGCAATCCACTCCAGTATTCTTGCCTGGAAAATCTCATAGAGAGAGGAGCCTGGTGGGCTGCAGTCCATGGGGTCGCAAAGAGTTGGGCACGACTGAGCAACTAACACTTACCTACTTACTTTATGAAAACTAAGGCAAGAAAGATCTTGAAAGCACTAGAGACAAATGATACATTATCTACAGGGAAACACTGATCAAATTACAGTGGGTTTTTCATCTAATACCATTGAGAAGAAAGCATGACATCATATTTTTCAAGTGCCAAGAGAAAAGAATTGTTAGCTGTGAATCCTATAGCCAGCAAAACTACCCTTCAGAAATTAAAGGGAAATAAGTTTTAGGTGAAAAGCTAGTGTCTTTTCAGTAGAACAGCTGTTAAAGAATGGGTAAAGGAAGTTCTCCAAGCTCCAAATGATACCAGAAGTCTCAGAACTTCAGAAAGAAAGAATAACAGAGTGGGTAGATATATTATCTTTCTCAAGACTAAATATATTACCTTGCTCATGAGTTTTTAAAATCAATTATGGCTGAAGACAAAATTATATCATTTGATGTGGTGCTTACTGTAGATGGAGGTGATACTTGAAACAATTATATTTTTTAAAGTGAAGAAGGTGAAAGAACCTACGTGGAAGTAAAGTTTCAGCACTTCAATCAAAGTAGTAAAATATTGAGCAATAAGTTACATATTCATTTGTAATACCTGAAGCAAGTGGTAAGAAATTTTATCCAAAGTAATGGACAAGACCCTTGAAAGTCTCTTGAATGGCAAGGAGGTCAATCCTAAAGGAAATCAATCCTGAATAGTTATTAGAAGGACTGATGCTGAAGCTGAAGCTCCAATACTGATGCGAAGAGCTGACTCATTAGAAAAGATCCTGATGTTGGGAAAGACTGAAGACAGGAGGAGGGGACGACAGAGGACAAGATGGTTGGATGGCATCACCAACTCAAAGGACATGAGTTTGAACAAGCTCCAGGAGATAGTGAAGGACAGGGAAGCCTGGGGTGCTGCAGTTCATGGTGTCCCAGAGTCGGACACGACTGAGTGATGGAACAACAACAAAAAATGTACCCAAAAAGAATATAGGGGATTCCCTAGGGGTCCAGTGGTTAGGAATCCACCTTCTAATGCAGGGGGACACAGATTTGATCCTACATCAGTCACGTAAGATTCTACATGCCAAGGGGCAACTAAGCCCACGAGCTGCAACTAGAGAAGCCAGTGCACTGCACCTAGAGAAGTCTGCATGCTGCAAGGAAGACCCAACACAGCCAAAAAAAAAAAAAACCAAAAACAAATCAAGATGGAATTATAAGAAATGCTCATGTTAACCCATAAGAATATAAGAAAAAAGACAAATGAGAAATAGAGGGGCCAAGTGACCTTAGGTTCTTAACCACTAGGGTATTTGCATTTTTAAAAATCTTTAAATATTTATGTAAATTTCAGATATGTAGTTCCCATGGTCTATATTTATTCATATCTGGCTAATACATGTATGTTGTGTATCATAACAAAATTGGACTGAACCTAAAAATATTCAACTGTTACTTCTAGAAAAGGTCTGATGAGCACAGAGACCATTGATCTGAGCTGTATACTTGAAGAATAACAAGCATATCCATTTTAAATGACCAGGCAGCCTGAGTCTCCCACTCTGCCTCTGCAAAGTGTCTATACTAACCTCCAGGGACTTCTCTGGTGGTCCAGTGGTTAAGAGTCCACACTCCCAATCAAGGGGTCCTGGGTTCAATCCCTTGTCAGAGAACTAGAGTCCACCTGCAGCTACAAAAATCAAAGGTCCCACATGCCACAACTAAGACCCAGTGCAGCCAAATAACCGATAAAAATAAAATAAATAAATATTAAAATATATATATACCACTCTCCATTAACGCTATGGAAAGGACAACTTCCATCACAGGCCAATATAACAGACAGAACCGAACTCCATAAATCTCTTTCACTCCTCCAGATCTTTGCTTATTTCTCCATTTCATTCAATCAGGAAATAATTGTTAAGTACTCACCGTGAGCCAGGACTATACCAGGCCCTGGGGATTCACTAATCAGCAAAATAAACACATCCCTATTCAGATCCAGGAGGTCAAAAAAATTACAAGATGATGTGAATGTGTTTTGGTAAAGGAATTACAGGGTTCTGGGAGGGAACTCAGCTCTCTGAGTTCTCAGTCTTAAAGGTTTTCCAAAAGCTTCTCTTCACAGGGATTACATCAGTTCAGCTTTGAAATATTAAGTTAGATATTTTCGCCCAGTAGCTGCTGCGTTTCCTTTGCCTTTCAGAACCATCTATGGCTGAGGGAGAAGGGCAAGGCTTGGGCAGGAAGTTGCCATGTGCCTGTAGTTCACCTATTCCAAGAAGAGAAAAAGGGTATTATCTTTGGCTGGGAGGCATTCTTTCAACTTCCTGGATTGTGTCATGTTTCCACCTTTGGTAGGAGAACCTGCTCTACAGAGTCCAGGTGTTAAAGAGTTTTAACATTTGATCACAGTTCCTGAGAATAGCAATGAATATTCATTCATTCCTCATCACAGTCAATAGCCGCCATAGCTCTGACTCTCACTGTCGAACACAAAGTGTCCCTTTGAAAGTCTTCAGTGCTGTTGGTGGTTGAGTCGTTAAGTCATGTCTGACTCTTTGCAACGCCATGGACTGTAGCCCACCAGGCTCCTCAGTCCATGGGACTTTTTCAGAGCACATGTTTATTAGTTTCTTCAGACACAGCACATGCCAAAGTGACAGGGCTCACATCACTCTTCTGTTTTCCCTAAGTCCCCTCAGAATTCTTATTTCCCATCCCCAGAATATTTCTGAAAAAAAAATTAAATACTGGTGAAATAAATCCAAGAAAATCTATATAAATGGGAAAAAGAATGTTTATGTTGCTGCTTTTTAAATCTTTGTCTTATTAGCCCGCCAGGCTCTTCTGTCCATGGGATTCTCCAGGCAAGAATACTGGAGTGGAGTGCCATGCCCTCCTCCAGGGGACCTTCTCAACCCAGGGAGTGAACCCACATCTCTTATGTCTCACCGCATTGGCAGGCAGGTTCTTTACCACTAGCACCACCTGGGAAGCCCAAAAATGTTTTTGGATTAGATGAATTCAACACAGGGAAAAAAAAAAAAAAGGCCAGTCACAAAATGTTATAGATTGATGAAATGAACCACATTAAAATTAAGAATTTTTCATTATTAAAAAAGTGAAAGTGATAAGAGAGAATTCCTTGGCAGTCCAGTGGTTGGGACCTGGTGGTTTCACTGCTGTGGGTTCAATCCCTGGTCAGGGAACTAAGATCCCCCAAGCCATGTGGTTTGAGCCAAAAAAAAGAAAAAGATAAATTTTGAAAAGGTAAATCACAGAGTGGGAGAAAAAAAGCAAATTATATAACCAATAATTGACTTGTACCCAGAACATATAAATAATTCATACAGATCAATAAGAAAAAAGACACCTAATTTTAAAAAATGGGCAGACTTGAACAAGCACATCACTAAAATCACCAATTGCAAAGAGATTCTAATTGCCAATAACTATGTGAATAGTTCTCAACCTCATTAAAAGAACAAAGAAATGCACATTAAAACCACAACCCAACATCACTACACCTCTAGAACGGCTAAAATTATAAAGTCTAACAAGGCCAAATATTGGTGACGCTAAGGAGCAACCAGACCAGTCATTTATGGGAGTTGAAACTGAAACACGTTTGGTAGCATCTACTAAAGCTGAGCCCAGTGACCCAGCAATGACCATTGGGAACTCCACAGCACATCCCAACAGAAACTGCACGGGTGTCAAAAGATAGAATTCATTAGCCCAAAGTGGAAACAGTAGAATGGGGGAACATGTAGTGATTTTTAAACAAGCAACTACCATATGGCAATGAAAATGAACTACAGTTATGTACATAGGATAATACTGAATGCAGGAAGCCAGACACAGAACAATATGGACATTTCATTTGTGTAAAGTTCAAAAACAGAGTCCACTGGTGAAGACTCCGAGCTCCCAATGCAGGGGTTTCGGGTTCCATCCCTGGTTGGGGAACTAAGATACCGCATGCCTTATGGCTTGGCCAAAAAAGAAAAGGAAAAAAAAAAAAAAACCAGCAAGCTAAACAATCTGTGGTGTTTGAAGTCATAACAGCGACTCCTTATGATCCCTGGGTCAGGAAGATCCCCTGGAGAAGGGGATGACTACCCACTCCAGTATTCTTGCCTGGAGAATCCCAGGAGCAGAGGAGCCTGGCAGGCTACAGTCCATAGGGTCGTACAGAGTCAGACACAACCGAGCGACTGCATGCAAGCATGGCAAGTAGGGAGTGGGTAGTGATTAGAAAGGAAAATTCAGAAGGCTCTGGACTACTGAAAATATTCTTTCTTGACCTGGTTGTGGGTTACAGGGATGTATTCATTTTTAAATAATTCAATGAGCTGCATACATTTATGATTTGTGCATTTACCATATGTGTATTCTATTTCAAGAGGACATTAAAAATATTCCCATGAATCAAATTAGAATGGTTTCTACAAGGGGACCAGGAATAGAAAATGGGTATAAAAGAGAATAGATAGGTAGGTAGGTATGGGTGGCAGATAGAGTTTTCTAGAGTTTTATCCTGTCTAATATAGATATAGTTACAGGTGGTTATTTAAATTTAATTTTAAATGGATTACTTAAAAATTCATTTCCTCCATTACATTAGTCACATTTCAAGAGCTCAATAGAGGAACTTCCCTGGTGACCCAGTGGCTAAGACTTCGAGCTCCCAATGCAGGGGGCCCAGGTTCAATCCCTGGTCAGGGAACTAGACACGCCTGCCACTACTGAGAGTTTGCATTGCTACAACTAAAGATCCCTCATGCCACAGCAAAGATGGAAGATCATGCGTGCAGCAGCTAAGACCCAACACAGCCAAACAAATATATGAACGAAAAAATGTTGAAAAGAGCTCAATATATACATGGAGCTATTGCCTACCACACTGGACAGCCCAAAACACAGAAGTTTCATCATCACAAAAATATTATAAGTGGACACAGATAAGATCTCCTGGAGAGGACTTCCCTGGTAGCTTAGTGGTAAAGAATCTACCTGCCAATGCAGCAGAGGCGAGTTCCATCCCAGGTTTTGGAAAATCCCACGTGCTACGGAGGAACTAAGCCTGTGAGCCACAACTATAGAGCCTGTGCTTTGCAACAAGAAAAGCCACTGCAATGAGAAGCCTGTGCATGGCAACTAGAGAGAAGCCATGACTCCATGAAACTAGAAAAAAAAACAAAAACCCACATAGCAGTGAAGACCCAAATATAGCCGTAAATATATATATGTGTATATATATATATATATATATATATATATATATATAAAAGCAAATACATCACTTTCCCAACAAATGTCCATATAGTCAAAGCTATGGTTTTTCCAGTAGTCACGTACGGACGTAGGAATTGGACCATAAAGAGGGCTGAGAGCTGACAAATTGATGCTTTCGAATTGAGGTGCTGGAGAAGACTCCTGGGAGTCCCTTAGACAGCAGGAGATTAAGCCAGTCAATCCTAAAGGGAATCAACCCTGAATATTCATTGGAAGGATTGACTTTGAAGCTGAAGTTCTAATACTTTGGTCACCTGATAGGAAGAGCTAACTCACTGGAAAAGACCTTGATGCTGAGAAAGATTGAAGGCAGGAGGAGAAGGGAGTGACAGAGGATGAGATCATTGGATAGTATCACCGACTCAATGGACATGAGTTTGAGCAAACTCCGAGAGATAGTGAAGGACAGAGAAGCCTGGCGTGCTGTAGTCCATGAGGTTGCAAAGAGTCGGACACGACTTAGTGACTGAACAACAAAAAAAAGATCTCCTGGAAAAAAAGAGGCAGTTAGAGAAATAAGCAGAGAGAGAATATGAGGAACACCAATGTTAAAAGAGTTATTGTAGGAAACAGACCAAAGTAACACAAGATCCAGAAGAAAGTGATATGGAAACCAAGGCATTCAAAATTTTTAAGGAGGAAGTGTTTGTGTTACAGAGGAGCTACATTGGAGGGTTTAGCAGAAAGATTTCAACGCACGTGGAAGTCAGATTGTGGTGGGTGGGAGAGACATGGGTGGGGAGGTGCAGAACAGGACCATAGATGCAGCAGGTCTGAAGTTTCAAGAAGGTAAACCAAATAAAGGGAGTTCCTGTAAAGCAAGGAAGCGGATGGCCAGTGCCACGTAGGAGGAATAAAAGAGGTTAGCCTTACCTCAGGTTCTCGGGAAATGACACATACAGAAAAGGATATCTAGATTCCAGGCCTGGAGTTAGCAGGTAGGATATGATGAAGAGTGGAAGGAACTGCACCGGCAAGATGAAAGTTGCCGGAAGTGGGGCATTAGGGCTTCAGACAGCCCTGCCAAGAGTGTGGACTTGCATTCACAGGGACAGAGAGGCATGGAATGTTCTTGAGCAAAGGAAGAAGAAAGTCAAGTTTGAACCTCAGGGAGCTTAGTGGCAAGATGGAGGAATCCCCAAGGAGGTGTAAAGACCCCTTGTGGGATCCAGAGCATGAAAGAACGAAGTTCAACATTTCCAGCAATTTTGACCTCCTTGATCTGAATGTACTCTGAATTGAGCTGCAGAATAAATTCTCTCCACCTGTGCTCCGGATCTCCAAAACCCTACAAGCCAGAGGGACCCAGGGGTCTCCGATGGTATGACCGACACAGATCTGCCCCCAACAGAGCCTGTCAGCAGGGAGAGGCCAGAGGCTCAGACACACAAACACCCGCTTGTCTGGGCTCAGCCCAGGACTGCTGGTGCAGGACGGATGTGATTTCACTGACCGCAAGGAACTGCCCCCACAGGTTGTCTCGGGGATCACCGGTGGGGTTTCTGAGAATTTGATAAGACATGGAGTAGGGCATAAGGTGTGTCATAGCATACCCCCCTCCATACACACCTACCACCCTCATACCCCTTGGGCTCTGAGAGGAGGGAGAAGGTCCCAGGGGTGTCACGTACTAAATTGTGGGGACTTTCCACCACCACCTCACTTCTGGGGACTCTGCAGAATGCAGCCATGGACTTGGATGGGGGAAGGCTCCTCTCTGGGTTAACCAGGGCAGACCTCAAGGCTTAGAGATTGATGTGAAGAATCACCTTGGGTCTTAGCCTAATTCTCTGCCCCTCAGCCCTTATTTCTCTGGATGTCTCAGGCTAAATGAGGGGTATCTATCTGATATAGAAGATTTGACATCTTTGTTTGCAAATAGCTGTTTCCTCCTCAGGACTCGCAGCAGCCCCTCCTCCCAATCCTTTCCCTCAGGACCCAGGAAGGCCACCACACAAAGCTCTCATTCCCTGTGCATTCCCTCACCCCTGCCTGTTTCCTGGTACCTTTGGCTCTCATGCAGTCTCTTGTTTGCTCACCTCATTTTCCCGGTTGACTTTGGGTTCCAGTCAACTCTGAGTCTTTATCTCTCCATCTGGGAACCTGCCCTGGGTGGGGGCTCTGACAGCTCCCACCCACCCTGGCCGCCTGGAGGCCCAGGCCTTGTGATAAGGGAGAAGTCCTGGGGGCAGCAGCTGCTGGGGTGTTGTCTGAGAGGACAGCCAGGCTTTGCAGCTGCTGTTCCCAGGGGAGACTCGCCCGCAAACAGTGCTGAGGCTGGGAGGAGGAGAGCAGGGTGTGGGTCAGGCCAGCCCCTCAGGAGGAAGAGACTCCATCTCTGAACACCCACACCTCCTCTCATCTGTCTCTGCTTCTGCTCCCCTAGATGTGACCTAGAACCCTATCTCCCATCCCAGGCAGGTTTTGGGTTGATGGGGGCACCACATCACCCAAAACTTGTTCAGCTAGACCCTTCTCAGGAAACTAAAACAAAACACCTCCCAGAAAACAAATTCTCCAGAAAGCAGAGCCCAGTGTCTACATGGAACCAGGAAACAGTGGCCTGCATTCTTCTTTGCACACAGCTCGAGCCCCTGCATCCCACCTGCTCCCCACCTGGGGCCACACCAGACGAGCCTGTCTCCCCCCAACAGTCCTTGAGAGTTTACAGAGTGTCCTCTGGGAGACAAATAAGCCCAGTGAGGCTACTTCTGATGTTCCCATTTTGCAGATTAGGTACCCAGGAGACCCTGTGGGTTTGGAGATGGAGGTATTGTGTCCCACTCCACAGCCCTGGGTCAAGTGCTCAGATTCCTGCCCACCCAATGCCTGACCTCCCCTGCCCCTGCCTCGAGTGACTGGAAACAGGATATGGGTAGCTGGGGGCCAGAGAAGAGCTTGAGGGGGGGTGGTGGTGCTGGGGACCCGGATGTGAATCCTTCTCTATTGTTCATGGCAGGAGCCAAAAGGAAAAAAAAGAAAAAGAAATCTAGCCATCGAACCAGCAAACCGGACCAAATACCACTTTCAGCTCCTGCTCTCTGACCTCTGGGATCCCAGGTCCAGGCCCTCAGCACCCTGCTCCCCAGCTGTTTCTCTTTAGGACACCGCCCTTCCAGGACTGAAGTCTCTAGCAGACTCCCTAGTCACAGCCGCCAGCTGTTCTCACACCCCTCTCAGGAATCAGGCATGTAGGCTTGCCCTCACCCTTCACAGGCCTCCATGGTGCCCATTCCAGCTGACCCTGGGGTCAGCAGCCTCCTCCAGTGCCAGGATCCAGCCCCGGTGGATCCAGGGTAATTCGAAGGGGAGATGGAAGCGGCGTCCTAGGAAAGAGAGATTAGAAAGGAATAGTGTAGTAGGAAAATTAGTAGAGAAAAAAAAGCTGAATAACTTGGTTTACGTGGAATACCAATAAAACTCCAAGACAAGGAATTTGCACCACCTACGTAGGCCACAGGCGTCTTTCTGTTCTCCCGAAGGAGAGGAGGCACTGAGGCCTCCCCAGTCTGATCTTAGAAGCCCAGGCAAAATTAGCAGGCTTGGCGAGTACCCACGTTCCAGATGGGAATTCAGCCAAAGGGGAAAGAAAGAACGACATGGGGGAATCAGTCTTTCCAGAAACTGATCCGTTTTCTTTATTTTCAGGTTTGCTTACATACCTTTTGTTACACATAGAGACAAATGGAAATTTTAAAGTCACGCGGGGGTCAGCAGTCCTAACCTTTATCAAAATCAGGTGCTTCACATAAATGTATAAGAAAAAGGTCTTAGAGGATTTACATCATCTTCTGGCCATGAGGTCTGCTGACATTTTACGACCCTTTCTTTCTGATAACGGTCAGTTAACCAGAAAACTTATTTTTTCCAAGGGTGTTTTTTCTTAAACCAGGTGCCACCCTCTGAAGGTACCAGATAAAGTTGCATTCCTATAGGGTGAGGGTGTAGTGAGTTACAACTAAGAAAGGAATTAATTTAACCTAAGGTTAACATGATTAATCTTAAATACTTATTTCTCCTATATGCTAGTTATATTCATTATAAGGACAGGGAATATGGAGACTTAGCAGCAAACATCAGCCCAACAAATGAAAACCCTTCACCAATGTTCCCCTTAAAATCTATTTAGTCTTAAGATAGTGATAAAGTTACATTTTTACATAGCAAGGACACAGTGATTTATAACAAAGTATAGTGATCTATAACAAAAGAGAAAATTCATTAACTGAAAAAGTCTAGTTTTGCTAACATCAAAAACTACTATATTTCCTTTTCTATATTTCAAATACATTAACATATCCCCAGGTGCCTAAGGATATGGAGGCCTGGCGGCAATCATTGACTCAACAATGAGAAAAGCCCTATGCCAATTAAGATTTTCAAAATACTCCAAACTCTCTGTGCTTTTTATGGCTGAGAGGTAGTAAACAATCATGTGCGTAGTGGCAGGAGTGTGGATAATCCTGTCACACAAGCTAGTCTGCCAGCAGAGAGGTTTGACCTGAGAGACCCTTGTCATGCCCAGGAATTTTTATTGACTGGAGCTGCAAGTTTACTTCTCTGAGAGAACCGGTGGGGAACAGCCCCCCATAAAGTCAGAGGTGTAGGTGAGAGCATGAAACAGTAAAGTAGGTAGACTCTGGTTTGGGGGGTAGATGCTTGGGAACAGGGGGTTTCCTGAGGCTCAGTCTCACCTTTGTGTATGCCAAAGCCTCCTTCCTCATGACCTTTGCCATGGGCGAAGTTCCTCATGCTGGCTCCCAGCATCTCCCCCTTTTTTAATTCTTAAAACAGCCAGAAATTCTCTGCTGAAGAATCCTGACAATACAAGGAAGAATGATTATAAGAAGTAAAATTAGAGCACCAACAGCAGCATAACTGAAGACATTAGACATTATGTTTTTTCCAGAAATAAGGTTAGAGAAGGTGTGGAAAAAGTCATTAGCGGCTCCAGCGGCAGTAAAATCCAATTGAGTGTTCCAAGGTCTCTATCTGATTGTGAAGTTTCCCTAAGTCTAAACTAATATCTGAGCTATTCCAAACACCTAAAATATGATTTTTCAACATATTGGGCATTTGCACTTGTTGAGTCAATGATATTGCTGCCAAAGTAACAGTAACAGTAATAGTTGTTGTTATTAAAGCTGAATTCCCTAAAATTAGTAAGCTCACAAACCGTTGTCACCTTCGGAGAGTGGATGTGAACGCCACAAAAGAACAAACATTGTACTGAAGAGTTAAGCAAGATGAAAGCATACATTTTTCATTAAGTCCACCTGTATAATTCATTTGTATATTGAGTTTTCCAGAATCATTAGCAAAGAAAAAAACCATAAAGAGAGGGTAGACAAGCTAAAATAGAGTAAATAGAATCATTTTCTGGTCAGAGTTGGCACTGCAGCAGCTGTCAGTCCTGCTGGGATCTCGATGTTTATCTTGCCTCTTCTGCCAGCGGAAGCGGGCGGGCCTCGCTGCGCCCCCCGGTGAACCAGCAGCGGCCAAGTGAGCCCAGACTCTGGCGGGGCTTACCGGCTGGCTGCGAGCACGGCACACTGGGCCCTGGCAGCCAGGCTGGCCCCGCCCACGGCTCCCGGCGCGTGGCTGTTCCCTGTGCGCCGCTGTTCCCTGCGGCAGCGATGGCAGGGGCAGAGGAGTGCCCTTCGATGCAATGGGGGATCAGTCTGTCCGGGATCCAAATTGGCGAATCTGCGTCCTGTGGAAAAATACAAGCACAGCCTTGACCACTAGTTAATAATGGGTCGGGACCTTTCCATTGTCCGGAGAGGAGGTTCTTCCGTTTTACTAATGGCTTTGCATTTAATTGCTCCGGGCACCAATGGCGAAGCATTGCAGTAGTTCTGGCTGAATCAGCATTTAAAATATTTATTACGAAAAGAGCATGTTGCAAGATTTGATGGGGAGAGCTATACTTAAACTCTTCTTTTAGTTTTTGAAATTAACAAAGCATGTGCTGTTCGGGCGCCACTTGCAGAATGCAGCCATGGACTTGGATGGGGGAAGGCTCCTCTCTGGGTTAACCAGGGCAGACCTCAAGACTTAGAGATTGATGTGAAGAATCACCTTAGGTCTTAGCCTAATTCTCTGCCCCTCAGCCCTTATTTCTCTGGATGTCTCAGGCTAAATGAGGGGTATCTATCTGATATAGAAGATTTGACATCTTTGTTTGCAAATAGCTGTTTCCTCCTCAGGACTCGCAGCAGCCCCTCCTCCCAATCCTTTCCCTCAGGACCCAGGAAGGCCACCACACAAAGCTCTCATTCCCTGTGCATTCCCTCACCCCTGCCTGTTTCCTGGTACCTTTGGCTCTCATGCAGTCTCTTGTTTGCTCACCTCATTTTCCCGGTTGACTTTGGGTTCCAGTCAACTCTGAGTCTTTATCTCTCCATCTGGGAACCTGCCCTGGGTGGGGGCTCTGACAGCTCCCACCCACCCTGGCCGCCTGGAGGCCCAGGCCTTGTGATAAGGGAGGAGAAGTTCTGGGAACAGCAGCTGCTGGGGTGTTGTCTGAGAGGACAGCCAGACTTTGCAGCTGCTGTTCCCAGGGGAGACTCGCCCGCAAACAGTGCTGAGGCTGGGAGGAGGAGAGCAGGGTGTGGGTCAGGCCAGCCCCTCAGGAGGAAGAGACTCCATCTCTGAACACCCACACCTCCTCTCATCTGTCTCTGCTTCTGCTCCCCTAGATGTGACCTAGAACCCTATCTCCCATCCCAGGCAGGTTTTGGGTTGATGGGGGCACCACATCACCCAAAACTTGTTCAGCTAGACCCTTCTCAGGAAACTAAAACAAAACACCTCCCAGAAAACAAATTCTCCAGAAAGCAGAGCCCAGTGTCTACATGGAACCAGGAAACAGTGGCCTGCATTCTTCTTTGCACACAGCTCGAGCCCCTGCATCCCACCTGCTCCCCACCTGGGGCCACACCAGACGAGCCTGTCTCCCCCCAGCAGTCCTTGAGAGTTTACAGAGTGTCCTCTGGGAGACAAATAAGCCCAGTGAGGCTACTTCTGATGTTCCCATTTTGCAGATTAGGTACCCAGGAGACCCTGTGGGTTTGGAGGTGGAGGTATTGTGTCCCACTCCACAGCCCTGGGTCAAGTGCTCAGATTCCTGCCCACCCGATGCCTGACCTCCCCTGCCCCTGCCTTGAGTGACTGGAAACAGGATATGGGTAGCTGGGGGCCAGAGAAGAGCTTGGGGGGGGGGGGGGGAAGGGTGTGGCGCTGGGGACCTGGATGTGAATCCTCTATTGTTCATGGCAGGAGCCAAAAGGAAAAAAAAGAAAAAGAAATCTAGCCATCGAACCAGCAAACCGGACCAAATGCCACTTTCAGCTCCTGCTCTCTGACCTCTGGGATCCCAGGTCCAGGCTCTCAGCACCCTGCTCCCCAGCTGTTTCTCTTGAGGACACCACCCTTCCAGGACTGAAGTCTCTAGCAGACTCCCTAGTCACAGCCGCCAGCTGTTCTCACACCCCTCTCAGGAATCAGGCATGTAGGCTTGCCCTCACCCTTCACAGGCCTCCAGGGTACCCATTCCAGCTGACCCTGGGGTTAGCAGCCTCCTCCATGAAGTTGGCACCATCTGCGTGGCAGGTGGCCCAGGGTGTGGTCTGAGGAATCAAGAGACTCCACTATATAGGCCAGCCCAGGAGCCATTACCACAGCTCCAGGAACCTGCAGGTGAGAGAGGCTGAGCCACCTTTAGAAATGGGACATCAGGTCCCCTACCCTTGCTTCTGGCTCCAGGCCTCCCCATCCCACTTGCTACCAGACCCACAGGACATCCAACTCCTGTCTTGCCCTCCCTGCCCAACCCCGAGACCCACCAGATGTCCAACTCCCCCTATACATACGTTGGCCCTTGACCCAGCCCACCTCAGCCTTCCTGGTGCCCAGGTAGCCCTTGTCCAGAGACAAGGCACTTTTGTCCTCTGACAGGGGGACAGATCTGCCTCCCATGACCCCCTCTCTTCTCCCACTGCAGACATGGGTTCCCTGCGGAGCTGGTGGATGCTTTGGGCCGGAGCAACCCTCCTGTGGGGTAAGTTAGACCGAAATCCCATCTATGTCCTGGTTCCAGACTGAAGAACTCTGCCTGCCTGGGTCAGCACCCTCCACTGGAGCCACCTCTGCAAACCCATCTCCCAGTGTGACCTCAGGCTAGCTGAGATTGGGAGAGAGGCCCGTTAAGTCGGGCAGAGAAATGTGGTGAAATTCACCCATCCTCAGTTCTGGAGGGAAGCAGGTAAAAACTTTAGTCCCTGAATTCAAGTAGGTAAGAACTGCTACTTTCTTGGTTTTCGGCAGCTCAACTCAAGTTTTGACTTAGAGCCTCATTCCACTGAGGTGATGGAAAATTTCACTAACATCATTTTTGGGGGTCTTGGTGCCTAATTCTCTAGGGCTTTGCCAGGACTAGAGTCTTACATAAAGCCAAAGTTTGGGGGACGGATGGGACATCTGGGGCCTCTAGTTACCAGTCAATATCTATTTAGGTTACTCTAGTTACATTCATCCCCCTGATCCCCTGGCCCTGCAGGACACTGGGATGTTCTTCAAGGCTCCCCTTATTCAGCAGACTGTCCCTCTGTAACCCCCCACAACACTCTCTAAGACCCCATAGAATGATCTCTCTCTTCCTCTCCCCCTCTCCTCTCAGCCCTGGAGGATCTCTTCCTTGATGGAGGTGTTGAAAAGTGCCCACTCCTCTCTATTGCGAGGAGACATTTTGTCTGTACTCTCATAATCCCCTTTTACCCTTTACACACATGCTTCATCCTGTGAAGACAGAAATCACAAACTGGCACCTGAGGTTAGGCCCCACAGTGCAATATTTGTTTTATTTGTTTGGCTACACTGGGTCTTCCTTGAAGCAAGTGGGATCTCTAGTTGCAGCACTTGAACTTTTAGTTCCAGCATATGGAATCTAGTTCCCTGACTAGGGACTGAACCCAGGCTTCGTGAACTGAAAGCTTGGAGTCTTAGCCGCCAGGGACGTCCCCAGGCTGCTTGCTTAAAACAATTTTGGATTGGAAATTTCACACGGAAATTCAACTCTCCAATTTCTCTTGAAAAATGGTAGGATCTGACATTTTTAAGGGAGAACCTATAAGACATCATGATCACAACAGATTCAAGCCAGTAGCAATGCGTATGGCATATGAATGCTCTAGCCACACAGTCTGCCCCTTCTGTTTCACACATTTATGTCTCTTGTTGGGTCCATCAGCATTTGAGCCTGAGCGCCCTGTCTGAAGTGTTCAGGCTTCTGGAAGGCAAAAGCCAAAAATGTGGTAGGTGACCACTGCATGACTAAGCGGAAAGGAGAGAGAAGAAGAGAAAACAGAAACTCATGTTAGTATTTCAACCTGCGAGCCAGGCACAGGGCAGGAGGCTGCTTCTCTGACAGGGGTAGGGGGGATTGGATAAAGCAAGACCCACGACTGCATTTTCTCACCTCAGGGTTGACCCAGGAGGCCTCAGTGGACCCCCAGAGCAGCGGGGGTGAGGAATTCCTCACGGCCTTCCTGCAGAACTATAATCAGAAGTACAGCAAGGCCTATCTCTGCCTGCTCCTCTCCAGTCTGTCGGACAGCCTCACCTCAGTCTCCATCCTCAGCCGGGCAGATGGCACCACACAGAAGGTCACTGTCAGGCCAGGGCAGTCAGTCTTGGTCAACATCAGCGCCAAGGCTGAGATGGTCGGCAGCAATACCTTCCAGCATGCGGTGGTGGTCCGCGCTGACCGTGCCATCTCAGTGCAGGCGGTAAACGCTAAGCCCTACACGGCGGATGTGACACTGCTGAGGCCTGTCCACGCTCTGGGCACTGAGTACTTTGTGCTCACGCCCTCCAGCCCTTCATCCAGGAACCTCAAGGAGTTTGCTGTGGTGGCGGGTGCGGCTGGTGCCTCTGTCAGTATACAGCTGAAGGGGTCGGTGACATTCAAGGGCAAGTCCTACGCAGCGGGTCATGTCCTGAGTGTGACCCTGGACCCCTACCAGGTGGCCCAGGTACAGAGCACAGCTAACCTCTCGGGGTCAAAGGTCACTGCCAGCAGCCCCGTGGCTGTCCTCTCCGGCCACAGCTGTGCCCAGAAAAACTCGAACTGCAACCATGTGGTAGAGCAGCTGCTACCCACATCTGCCTGGGGCACCCGCTACGTGGTGCCCCCTCTGTCCTTCCACAGCCAGCACGATGTGGTCTACGTCATGGCCAGCCAGGCCACAAAGCTGACCTACCACCTGGGGGGCACCACTCGCTCCCAGCGGCTCCAGGCAGGCAAGGTGGCAAAGTTTGAGATCCAGCAGTCCCGGCCACTCTACCTGTCTGCAGACGTGGGCATCCAAGTCCTGATGTTTGGTGCGGGTACCACCAAAGACGGAGAGACCTATGACCCCCACCTGGTCCTGATCCCAGACGTGGCGGCCTACTGCCCTGCCTACGTGGTGAGGAGCGTGCCAGGCTCTAAGGGTGTGGCCCTGGTGGTGGCACCAACCAAGGCTGCTGACGAGCTGACCATGGATGGGCAGAGGCTAGGGGCCAAACTCTCCTGGACCGCTGTGCCAGGCAGTGAGTTCTCATATGCCGAATTGGACTTTGGCACAACTGACAGTGTCCATGTGGCCGAGGCCTCTACCAGCTTTGGGCTGCTCATCTTCGGGCTAGACCAAGACGTGAGCTTCGGGACAGCAGCTGCCTGTGGCCGGAGTGAGTGACAAAAAACGACCTCTGACTCTGTCCATATGGTAACCCCTTTGCCAACTCTCCTGCCTTTTCCCCTTTCCCATCCTCTCTGTGCTCATCTGTGGTTTCTGGGTCAGCTGGGCTGCCTCCCACTTACCTGAATCCTCCCTACCATCCTTCCTTTCCTTAAGCCTTCCCAGGCCCTCCCTGTCCTCTTCCCACCACCCTACCACAGAAGCAATTCTCTAAATGTTTAGCAACTGGCACAAGCCAGGGTCCCAACCAGTCTGCAGAGATACCAGACACAGCTCTGCAGCAGGGTTCTAGAAGCCCACACGGTGTCTGGCATCAGCCCTTTGTCTATTGCTTTTGTGGAGAGAGGGGGTCTGGGGAGAGCCAGGGTGCCAAGAAGAAGGGATCTTTAGGGGCTGGGATCAGGTCAGCAGTTTCTTACCAACCAGCTTGAAAATATTTTGTTATTCTAGCAACTGATAGACAACTATGTGTGTGTTCAGTCACTCAGTCATGCCTGACTCTTTGCAACCCCATGGATTTTCCTGACAGGAATACTGGAGTGGGTTGCCATTTCCTCCTTCTCCAGGGGATCTTCCTGACCCAGGGACTGAACCCTCGTCTCCAGCATCTCTTGCATTGGCAGGTGGATTCTTCACCTCTGAGCCCCTCTGGGAAGCTACAACTATACCAGTTACTAACTCCCTCCCTCACACACACACCTCATATATGAATGCCAAACTCAGGAGGTCTAAAAGTATTAATATAATAATGATGGATACCATGGGGGGAGTATTTCTCAAAATACTGGGGACCACTCTAGGGGCCTTGTATGTGTTAACATAGTTCATTTCTAGGACCTGGCCCTGTGTGTGCTTGGGGGCCCAGCCTGTCGAGGAGTGGCCACCAGGCAGTGCAGCGTTTGAGGGCATGGATGCTGAAGCCAGACTTCCCAGGTTCAGATCCCACCTCTGCCTGTGTGACCTGGGGCTTGTGACTTCACTTCTGTGGGCCTGTTTCCACATCTGCAAAGTGGGAAGAATGCCTGCACCCCTCACGGGATTGTGAAGTGACAGTGCAATAAGTTAACACCGGTGGAGCCTTTAGTGGGTATTGGGCTAGTGAGCAGGGCCATGTAAGGGTGAGCCATTATTGTGAGCAGTCAGAAGGCAAGAGCTTTTGAAGACCAGGGGGCAGGGTTGGAAGAGCTGCTTCTTCCTGTGTAGGCCCCCAACCTGAAGCAAAGATCCTAGACACGGGTTCCTAGCACTCCTGTCCACCCTCCAGGGCCTGGAAGCCACTCAGCTGCAAAGGGCCACCTTGGGCTTGACTGGTAACAGGGAAAAGATAGGTGAATGTTTATAACAGATAATAACCTCATTAACACCTGGGATCAGTTCCAAATCCTAACTTATGTTTTAGCTTATTTAAACCTGGCCACTCTCCCCTCCCCAACTGTCCCCGTGAAGAAGGTATTACTATCACCCCCATGTCACAAGTGAGGAAACTGAGGCACAGAGAATTTTAAATTACTTCCTAGTGTCACACAGGTAATTAGTTGTGCCGAGATTCGAACATAGGCAAACTAACTCTGCCATTTCCATTCTGTTGAACAGTTTCTGTTTTCCATTTTCTATCTTTATTTTATTTTTATTTTTTGGCCACACCTCACAGCATGTGGGACTTTAGTTCCCCGACCAGGGATCAAACCTGAATCCCCTGCTTTGGAAGAAAGGAGTCTTAACCACTGGACCACCAGGGAAGTCCCCACTTTCTATCTTTAAAAAAGGATCCCTTAGTCTTTTACCCTGAGTGGGAAGGTGGTGGGGGGGGGGTGGCGGGGGGAGAGAGAAAAAGCAAAAATGAAGGCCTTTCCGTGATTGTCCCTGCCCCTGGCTCTTCACCACCTTCCAGTTCCTTGGGGCTGAGCCATATTAAACTGGGGAACCACCAAACCTAGGAACAATCAAGCCTGAGCTGCTCTCTCCCTGTGAGATTCCAGACTTCAGTCTCCCCACTTCTTGAATGGGCGGCTGGGAGTCAACCACCCAAACTCCCCAGGGCGGGAGAACTCCAGGATTCCCACTGGGGTGGACACTCCTGATTCTTTCTCTGTGGCCATCCCCCTTCCCTCCCCAGCCCAGCAGACGCTGGAGAAGACCCCCTGTGAAGGCAAGCAGTGCGCTGCCAGGCAGCTCTGCAAGGTGGTAAATGGGCAGGCCAGGTGCATGGCCTCCGTGGCTACCTGCCGTGCCCAGGGTGACCCCCATTACACCACCTTCGACGGCCGCTACTACGACATGATGGGCACGTGCTTGTACTCACTGGTGGAGCTGCAGAGTGACGATGACAGCCTGCCTGCCTTCAGCGTCGACGCCAAGAACGAGCACCGAGGCAGCCGCCGTGTCTCTTACGTGGGCTTGGTGACCGTGCGTGCCTACAGCCATGCAGTGTCACTGGCCCGTGGGGAAGTTGGCTTCGCCCGGGTAAGGATCCAGAGGAGGCATCAGAGTTTAATACCCAGGAGCCGCCTGCCAGTCAGATGGAGAAGGCAATGTCTGGGTGTCAGACCCCCAGACCCAAGCTCTTTGCCATGGGGTGGAGGGTGCAGAGAAGTGGGCCAAGGGTGTGGGGACTGGGGAAGGGGGATTTGAAAATCAGTGGCAGAAGCTTAACTCCTTTTGTTCAGCAATTCGATTTCTAAAAGTTTTAAGAATGCTCAGAGATATGGTTAGAAAAACAGGTTTATACCAATGTGTTTATATTATTATATCAAAAAGGCAATGAGGGTGGGGGAGAGAAAGAAGACAAATATCCAACAATGGGAATTTCTTACGTGACCAAACCCTAAAATTTTAGTGAGTACCTACTATGTGCTGGGTTTGTTTCTTCGCACTTTCTATTGTATTAAGGGATTTAATGTTAACAGCAATCTATTGAGGTAGGCACTATTAACACTTTTTGATGAGGAAACTGAGGTCCAGGGCAATGAATGACTACTCAAGAGCTTCAGGCTAGTAAGAGATGGAGCTGGGAACACCAGCAGGATGGCTCCCAAGCCTCCACCTTAACCTCTAGGCTATTCTGCCTCTGGTAAATGGATTGCTCCTCAGCCAATATAAATATCAACAATCTAATAATAGGAAAATAAATGAGTAGTGATTTTTTTCCTACTGTATTGCTATGAACATGCTTAATCATCCAGAAAGATTGAAATCGTCGTACAGTGAACACTCATTTGCCAGTTGCCTAGATTCTAAACATTTTACTCCTCTTAGTTCATCATGCATCTATCATCTGCCTACCCCTCTGTCCACTCAAAAATCCCTCTTTTTATTTACTTAATTTTTAAATTATTTTTAATTGAAGGATAATTGCTTTACAATGTTGTGTTGGTTTCTGCTGTATAACATGACAAATCAGTCAAAACTATATGTCTATGTATATATACATAGACAATTGTATACATAATCCCTCCCCCTCCCCTTTCACCGCTGCCCCCACAATCCCACCCCTCTAGGCCATCACAGAGCGCCAGGCTGGGCTCCCTGTGCTACACAGCAGCTTCTCACCAGCTGCCTGTTTCGTATGCGAAGAGTTGCCTCATTGGAAAAGACTCATGCTGGGAGGGATTGGGGGCAGGAGGAAAAGGGGACGACAGAGGATGAGATGGCTGAGATGGCATCACTGACTCGATGGACGTGAGTCTGAGTGAACTCCAAGAGTTGGTGATGGACAGGGAGGCCTGGCGTGCTGCGATTCATGGGGTTGCAAAGACTCGGGCACGACTGAGCGACTGAACTGAACTGAGTATATATAGGTCAATGATACTTTCTCAGTTGATCCCACCCTCCCTTCCCCCACTGTGCCCACAAGTCTGTTCTCTATGTCTGTTATCTCCATTCCTTCACTGCAATTAGGTTCATCCGTACTGTTTTTCCAGATTCCATATATATGCTTTAATATATTATATTTGTTTTTCTTGACTTACTTCACTCTGTATAACAGGCTCCAGGTTCACCCTTCTCACTACAACTGACTCAGATTTGTTCTTTTGCACTTGAAAGTAAGTTCTAGACATCAACACACTTCATCCCTAGAGATTTCAACATGTATACCATTAACTAGAATATAATATTTTTACATTTTTGTTTACCTTTGAGATAAAATTTAAACATAATGAAATCTACGCATCTTAAGTAGACGGTACACTGAGTTTTGATAAATGTGCACATCTAAGTTCTGTCAAGGTATAGAATGTTTTCAACCTTCTGAAAAATTCCCTCATGTCCCTTCTCAAACAATGGCCAACCCATGCTTGCAGGCAACCGTAGTTCTAACTTTTCTCCACCAGAGGTTACTTTTGCTGGTTCAAGACCTTGATAGTGACGGAATCAGCCAGTGCAAGAAGCCTTTTGTGGAAGGCTTCTTTAAGCTCAGCATAATAGTTTCAAAGTTCTTCCCTGTTGCTACAGTTAGTTTTCTAATAGATAAAGCATTCACAGCTCAAAACAAGACTACTTTACCCCCATCTCCACCTGCTTTCCCCTGCTCCCCACAGGTAATGACTTTTACTGATTTCTTGAGTGTTCATCTAGGGTTTCTTTATGCCAATACAAGTAAATATAGACATACATTCTTACCTCCCCCCTTTGTTAGCAAACAGTGCTGTACATGGGCTCTGGTCTGCACTTGACTTTTTCCCCTGAACAGTGCATTCTGGAGCTGTTTCCTTATCAGTGGGGAGGGAGCCTCCTTTTTCCTTTCTATAGCTGCACAGCCTGCCATTGGCTGAATTCATCATGGTTCCTTTAGCTCAGGCCCCTGTGATTGGATGCTGTGTTCATGATGGCGAGCCGTACTACCCTGAATATTCTTTTTTTAAAGTTATAGTTTTTAATGGAGATCTCTTTTATAAAATTTATTTATTTGGGGCCAAGGAAAGGGCAGGAGCAAAGATCCTGAAGCTTGATGGGTGGCACTAACAGGAGGGAGGAATCCCCATGTGGCTAGAGGAGGGACACACGTGGCGGGAGATGAGGGGCTGAAGGCCAGACCACACGGGGATCTGACCCTCCCCTCCTCATTCCCTCTGCAGATCGACAACCAGCGCTCACGCCTGCCTGCCTCCCTGAATGAGGGACGCCTGCGAGTGTACCAGAGCGGGACACGGGCCGTGGTGGAGCTGGATTTTGGGCTGGTGGTCAGCTACGACTGGGATGCCCAGCTGGCACTCAGCCTGCCTGCACGCTTTCAGGGCCAGGTGCGCGGACTGTGTGGCAACTATAATGGTGACCCCACTGATGACTTCCTTACACCTGACTCAGAGCAGGCTCCCGATGCTGTGGAGTTTGCCAGCAGCTGGAAGCTGGATGACGGGGACTACCTCTGTGAGGATGGCTGCCAAGAAAACTGTCCTGCCTGCACCACAGACCAGGCCCAGCTCTATGAGGGCAGTCGTTTCTGTGGCATGCTGACCCAGCTCAATGGCCCCTTCGCTGTCTGTCATGAGGCCCTGGACCCCCAGCCCTTCCTGCAGGAATGCGTGTATGACCTGTGTGTGGTCAACGGGGACCGAGCCAGCCTGTGCCGCGGCCTCAGTGCCTACACCCAGGCCTGTCTGGAGCTTGGCATCTCTGTCGGGAACTGGAGGTCGTCAGCCAACTGCCGTGAGTAATACCCTGGTGGGGGCTGGGAGCATGTGGTAGGAGGCCGGGGTGCCTCCTGCATCTGAGCATTGACTGTGGTCCAGCCTGGAACTGGATGATGCTGGGGACACAGCAATGGCCAGATGGCCAGGCTCTGCCCACAGAGAGCCTAAAGTTGAAGCAGATATGTCACTAGACAGTGATGGTCCAGAGTGGTCAGGGCTGGGATGAGGGAAGTTCAGAGGGGCTATGCGAGACCAGAGAAGCTTCCTGACTCAGCCTGTGGGGTGAAGGAGGCTCTCCTAGAGAAAGGGATGCCCAGTCTGAAGCCTGTAGAAAGGATTAGAACTAGATGGGAAAGCAAGGGGCAAGAAATGGGCTCCAAGCTGAGAGAAGGCCATGTACAAAGGCTTGGCATGAGGTGTCCCAAAGCAGACATGTGACTATCACTTCACTTATAACCCTTCCATGACTCCCCGACATCTTCTGGATAAAGTCCAAGCTCCATAGCCAGGTATCCATTCACTGAATCATTCGTTCACTTATATATCCATTCATTCATTCATGCATCCCCTAAACCCCTATCTGGCTCCACCCCTGGGTTGGTGATGGGCATAGTGGGGACCAACACACACTTGTCTCTGTCATCGTGAGGCTCCCAGAGAAATGTTTGGGAGACAGAAAGCCCAGGGCAGGAAGGAGGAGAAGGCTTCCAGGTTCAGGACTTGAGACAGGGACTCTGGAGAAGGAAGTCTGAGGGAGACACTGGGGCCACTGGGGTTTGTCTTGGTCACTGCTGTGTCCTCACTGCCCAGTAAACACCACCATCACCACCAGCACAACCACCACCACTGAGTTTCCCAACGCCTGGTGCAAAAGAGTAACCAGTGCATTCATTTATCTCCCTATTAGTTTTCACAGCACTTCCTGGGCATCTCTTGTGGGCCAGGCCCTGTCCTTGGTGCTGGAGATTCCACCATGTTTGAGACAGATCAGGTCCCCACTCTCACAGAATTTATAGTCCTAGCGGGGGAGACAGACAGTAAGCCATAAACTGGAATATCTTCAGAGAGCAAAAGAAACAGAGTTCATGGGATAAGACTAAATGGGAGGCTCAGGAAGAGAGTTCTCAGGGAAGACCTTTGTGAGGGGGTGCCTTTCGATCAGAGACCAGGATTAGGCAACAGAGTGAGTTAGCAATGATGCTCTGTATGGGATGTCTCTACATAGAGGAGACTATTATTATCCCATTCTACTGATGGGGAAACTGAGGCACAGAGGTTGGAGGTGTCTGCTTATAATCACACAGCTAAGAAGGGGAGAGCTGGGATTTGAACCCAGGCCATCTGTGTTCCAGGAGCCTTCTCTTAACTGCATGCCTTCAATGAGGAAAGGCTAATACAGTACAGGCAGAGGGGAAAAGGAGAGGGGGGAGTGTGGGGACCCGAGAGGAGGCCACCGTGCGGGGTGGAGAGAGCCAGAGGCAGACTGAAAGGAGGAGATGAGGACAAGGAGGTGAGGGGGGCAGACCGTTTAACCTGGGGAGGACTCTGGCTTTTAACCTGAGCAAGAGGGAGCCACCAGAGGGCTCTGAGCAGGACAGGAGACTCACGTGTTCACAGATCCCTCTGGCTGCAGGTGAGGAACAGGATGAGATGTAGGATGGGAGCAGCCGTGAGACCAGGCAGGAGGCTGCTGGAGCTGACAGCACCAGGGTGGGGGACTGTGGTACATGGAGAAAGGTCAGATTCCGGATAGCTCCTGAAGATGGAGCTCACAGGGTTTGCGGACAGCTTGGTTGTTCCGCGGATAAAGGGGAGGGAATCAACTACATCTCAGGTTTGGGGCCTGCGCACCCAGAAGGATGGACGTGCCATTAACTAAGATGGGGAGCCGCGGGTACGCAGTGGCTTGGGGAGGGAGGACCTAGCACGTTCCCACAGGCCTGACTCACTCTCCGTTGTCCCCGCAGCCCTGTCCTGCCCAGTCAACAGCCGCTACGAGCTCTGCGCCCCGGCCTGCCAAGCCTCCTGCAACCCCGACGCGGTGCCGTCCAACTGCTCAGCGCGCCAGTGCGTGGAGGGCTGCGTGTGCCTCGAGGGCTTCGTGGAGAGCGGCGGCGCCTGTGTGGCGGCCTCGTCCTGCGGCTGCATCTACAAGGGCCGCCCACTCGCGCCCGGCCAGGAGGTGTGGGCCGACAACACTTGCCAGCGGCGCTGCACCTGCGATGCCACCACCGGCCAGGTGCGCTGCAGCGACACGCAGGGCTGCCCAACGGGCGAGCGCTGCCTCGTCCAGAACGGCCTCCGGGGTTGTTACCCCGACCACTTCGGAACCTGCGAGGGGTCCGGGGACCCGCACTACGTGAGCTTCGATGGCCGACGCTTCGACTTCATGGGCACCTGCACGTACCTGCTGGCCGGCTCGTGTGGCCAGGCCTCAGGGCTGCAAACCTTCCGGGTGCTGGTGGAAAACGAGCATCGGGGCAGCCAGACCGTGAGCTACACGCGCGCTGTGCTGGTCGAGGCCCGCGGCGTGAAGGTGGCGGTGCGCCGGAAGTACCCTGGCCGCGTGCTGGTGAGCGAGGGGCACCGGAGGCGGGCTAGAGGGGCCGGAATCCCCCTTAAAGAGGATGGGTCTGGTGGAGGGTGGGGGTCTGTTAGAAGACCTGGTGCTCAGTAGGTAGGCCTGCCCCCCCTCCAAGCTGGGCAGTGCTGCCTCTTCCTAGCTGGGTGTCTGTCTCTTGGAGCCTCAGTTTTGTCCTCTGACAAATGGGATAATAAGATGGTGCCTCCCCAATGGCTGTTGCTTTATAAGGTGGTTGTGGAGATTTGGCCAGTTGTTATTTGCAGAATGTTTAAAAGAGGCGTTGGCACCCAACAAGTATTCAGTAAATGTTGACTTAATGTTTTATTGCTATGAACCCTCCAAAGGTAAAGATTTGGGCATTCTCTGGAGGACAATTGATATTCAGACAGTGAGGTGACCTGAAAGGTCCGGAACAAAAAGTGTGTTGGCAGGGAGGGGTTGCAAGGTGTGGGGGGTGCTTACAAATGGGCCCACAGGTCATAGGTTTCTGGACAGAGGGTTCTTAAAGAGACAACCACCCAGCAGAAGTCAAGAACCATTGATTTTTCTCTTTAAAAAAGATAAAAATTGATAAGTAGGATTTCTTAAGATTTACAGTGATAGTTGATTATTATTGAGCAGTTTGAGGCAGTAGCCCCTACCTTAGGGAGGAGAATGAACTGGAAATGGAAAACCAAGAGAGTGTTGCATGTGCCAGACACTGCACCAAACCCTTTACAGGCCTCAACCCTCTGTAACCCTCAGAACAGCCTTAGAGTAAAGGAGATTCTGCCCACAAAGCCTAGTGTTTGGAATACAGAAACTGTAGCTCAACAGAAGGCATAATATTAATATTTATATTCTCATTTATCTGAGATGACATTTAAGCTGAGTCTTGAGCAATAATAGCCAATATATATACATATAAATAGATAGATAGAGATACACATGCATTACAGTCACTCAGTCGTGTCTGACTCTTTGTGACCCCGTAGACTATAGCCCACCAGGCTCCTCTGTCCATAGGATTTCCCAAGCAAGAATACTGGAATGGGTTGCTGCTTCCTTCTCCAGGGGATCTTCCCAACCCAGGGATCTAACCTGCCTCTCTTAAGGCTCTTGCATTGGCAGGCAGATTCTTTACCACTGGAGCCACTTGGGAATAATTTACTTTTCTGTGTTGAATGCTTGACGTATAGTAACTCATTTGTTAACCTCTGTAACAACACTGTGAAATAGCTAGTGTTGTTAGAGGAGAAAACTGAGGCTCAGAGAAGTCACCTATTCAAGGTTACAAAGCTAATGAGTGGCAGAGCCAGGATATGAAGCCCGGCTGTCCGGCACCAGAGTCCATACTCTTAACCTCTACATTCTGTTGCTTTTCCTGAATAAAGAGATGGAACAGGCAGGGAGGGAAGCGGATGGAAGAGTGTTCCAGGGAGAAGGAACAGCAGTTGCAAAGGCTCTGAGGCAGGAACAAACATGAAGGGTAGAGGGACAGCATGGAGGCCAGCAGGGCTGGAATGGAGAGAGGGAGGGGACGGCGAGGTAGGGGATGATGTCGGGGATGGTTATGATGGAGGTTTGTGATTTAATCTGAAAGCTGAAGGATGAGGAAGAAGCCGTCAGGTGAAGAGTGGTGGTTGCCAGGCAGAGGGAACAACAGGTGCCAAGGCTGAGGCTGGACTGAGCTGAAGAACAGCATGGAGCCAAAGAGGCTGCACCGAGAGAGTGAGGCTGGAGAGGTAGGGTAGAGAGGATGGTGGAAGACGAGGTCAGAAGAGAGGGGACAAGCAAGGCCTGGTGGGTAGAGGACTTGATTTTAAACTGAGATGTGAAGGATAACAGGGAGGGAGCCAGACCAAGAGTGAGGATGCGGGAGAGAGTAGGCATGCTGCAAGCAGAGTGTGTAGTAAGTGCAAAGGCCCTGAGGCTGGGCTGAGCTTGGTGAATTCAGGAGACTGTCAAAATGCTTGCATGGGGACTTCCCTTGTGATCCAGTAGTTAAGGCTCCATGCTTCCAGTGCAGGGCGCCTGGGTTCAGTTCCTGGGCAGGGAACTGGATCTCACATGCCACAACTAAGAACCTGCATGCCACCACACTATGGCCTTTTAGGCCACTCATTGTGAGGAGTTTGGATCAAGGCTGACACCTAGAAGGTGAAGTAGAGGTGGCTAAATAAAGAGTGATGAGTGGTATCCCAGGTATCCCAGGGAGAGGTCACAGCAAATGCAAAGGCCCAGGGGTGGGGGTGCACTTGGTCCGCTCTGGGAGACAGAAGGGAGCCTGAGTGAGGGAGGTGGGAGGTGGTGCCCGCACAGAGATGGACAGGAGCCAAAGTTAAGCAGGATGTTCTAGGGAAGGGGCTTAGATTTAAGTCAAGTCCTAAAGGATGGGAGGGAAGCAGCCAGGAGAAAAGTGGTAGGTGGTGTTCTTGGCAAAGTGAAAAACCCCTAAAGTTAGACTAAACTAGGAGAGCTGGGCGACTATCAAAAAAGCCAGTACCTTCGTCAGTAAGTGCCTCTTTCAACCGTACCAGAGTTTATGCTAATTAGGTGAATCAGGGCAGGTCCCTAGGAAGCTTCAGAATGAAGGCTCAGTTGCCTGTCAGGAAAACCAAGGTGACTGAGGGTTGGAACTTTCAGTCCCCACCCTGGGCCTCAAGTGGGGAGAGAGAAGTTGGAGACTGAGCTTAAGCAAGCGGCAGATGACTTCATCAACCCTGCCTACGTCATGTAACCTCCGTAAAAACTCTGAACAATGAGCACTTCCTGGTTGGTGAACAATCAATATAGATACATGGGAAGGAGGTGCACCCTTACCCATGGGATAGAAGCTCTTATGCTTGGGACCCAATAGTCCTGTTAATCTGGCTCATCATTTGTACTGTTTATAATAAAACAATAATCATAAATGTAGTGGAAAAATGGTGGCTTCCCAGGTGACACCATGGTAAAGAATCTGCCTGTCAATGCAGGAGATGCGAATTCTGTCCCTAGGATAGGAAGATCCCCTGGAGAAGGGAATGGCAACACACTCCGGTATTCTTGCCTGGAGAACCCCATGGATAGAAGAGCCTGGAGGGCTACAGTTCATAATATCACAAAGACTCGGACATGACTGAAGCGACTTAGCACACATGCACATAGTAGGAAAAAGAAAAAAGAAGAAGAAAGCAAGCCAGTGTGAGTTAGGAGCAGAAAGAGCGAGGAGGAGAGTGGGAGAAAGGTTAGGTCAGGGAGGTAACCAGGGAGACAGATCCTGTAGGCTTTGAAGGCCATGGCTTAGGGATTTAAATTTAAGCAAATGCCTGAAGGATGAAGGGCTTCCCAGGTGGCACTAGCAGTAAAGAACCAGCCTGTCAGTACAGGAGACGTAAGAGACCTGGGTTCGATCCCTGGGTTGGGAAGATCCCCTGGAGGAGGGCATGGCAACCCACTCCAGTATTCTTGCCTGGAGAACCCCATGGACAGGGAGGTGGGTGGTGTGCCAGGTAGAAGGAACAGCAAGTTCCCTGAGGGCAGAGGCCCTGAGGGGCATCAGGAGAATAGCAAGGAGCCCAGAAGAGCCAGAGCTGAGTGAGTGAAGGGAGGGCCACAGAGCCTCGACTACCCTGACCTCTTGGTCCCCTTCCATCCCTCCCCAGGTGGACGATATCCTTCAGTACCTGCCCTTCCAGGCGGCAGATGGGCAGGTGCAGGTGTTCCGCCAGGGCCGAAATGCTGTCATCCGCACGGACTTTGGCCTGACAGTCACCTACAACTGGGATGCCCATGTGACCGTCAAGGTGCCCACCAGCTACGCTGGGGCCCTGTGCGGGCTCTGCGGGAACTTCAACGAGGACCCAGCTGACGACTTGGCTCTGAAGGGTGGAGGCCAGGCTGCCAACGCACTGGCCTTCGGCAATAGCTGGCAGGAGGAAACGAGGCCAGGCTGCGGAGCAGCCGAGCCAGGTGACTGTCCCAAGCTGGACTCCCTGGTGGCTGAGCAGCTGCAGAGCAAGAAGGAGTGTGGGATCCTCGCTGACCCCAGTGGTCCCTTCCGGGAGTGCCACCAGACGCTGGACCCACAGGGTGCTGTGCGCGACTGTGTCTATGACCGCTGCCTCCTGCCAGGCCAGTCCGGGCCTCTGTGTGACGCACTGGCAGCCTATGCTGATGCGTGCCAGGCTGCTGGGGTCACCGTGTACCCCTGGAGGAGTGAGGAACTTTGCCGTGAGTACTGAGGGTGACAGCTGGGGGGCTCGGCCTTATGTACATTCATTAATACATAGATAGCATTAAGTCACTTAATTCTTATAACAGCTCCATGAGGTAGGGGTGTGGTTATGCCCATTTAACAGACGAGGAAACAGGTTTTTACTTCATTGTCACTAACTTACATTTAAATGGGCCATGTGTGGCTCTCGAATTGGACGGTGCAGAGAGAGACTTGATTGGGTTCCGTTTCAGGGTTTTTTGTTTTTGTGGAAACCCCCTGTTTTATAATTTGGGTTGGTGAGTTTGGAGCGAGTTTTTCATTGTTTTCTTTACCACCCTGGGCAAATATTTTAATTTTCTATAAAATTACTACTACTAAAAATACTGCATTCACAAACACACTGCATAGATTATGGACACATGCCTATGCATGTTTAAAATATATATCACAGATCCACAACTTGTTACCAACTTGAATAAGGTCATTCAAGACAGTACAGATGACCCCAGACCACAGTTAAATTGGAATAGAATCTTAATTATCAGGATTAGATTAACTGTGATGTAATGTTTCCTGGGCCCCGCTGAACCGAGGGGCTCCTTGCCGCTGGACTGCTTATACATGTCAGCGTATGTGTGCCTATGTGTGTGCACGTGTGTGTGTCAGGGGGTCTTCAGTGTCGCTGGGGAGCAAGGCTGCTTCATCCTGACGGCCCCTTTCCCTGCAGCGCTGAGCTGCCCACCTCACAGTCACTACGAGGAGTGTTCCTATGGCTGCCCGCTGTCCTGCGGAGACCTCCCGGTGTCAGGGGGCTGTGGCTTCGAATGCAAAGAGGGCTGCGTGTGTGACGAGGGCTTCGTGCTCAGTGGTGAGTCCTGCGTGCCGCTGGCCTCCTGCGGCTGCGTGTACCAGGGCGCCTACTACCCGCCCGAACAGACCTTCTACCCGGGCCCCGAGTGCGATTCCCTTTGCTACTGCGAGGAGGGCGGGCTGGTGTCCTGCGTGCCATCCAGCTGTGGCCCTCACGAGGCCTGCCAGCCATCCAATGGCGTCCTGGGCTGCGTGGCTGTGGGCTCTACCACCTGCCAGGCATCGGGAGACCCCCATTACACCACCTTCGACGGCCAACGCTTCGACTTCATGGGTACCTGTGTGTACGTGCTGGCTCAGACCTGTGGGACTCGGCCTGGCCTGCCCCAGTTTGCCGTCCTGCAGGAGAACGTGGCCTGGGGCAACGGGAAAGTCAGTGTGACCAAGGCGATCACCGTCCAGGTGGCCAACTTCACCCTGCGGCTGGAGCAGAGTCAGTGGAAAGTCACGGTGAGAACAGCCCAGAACGTGAAGGGGACAGGTCTTCGGTAGGGGGTGGTCTGTGGGTCGGGCGTGCACAGCTCTCAGCTGAGGGGTGGGAGGGCACAGAGCTCTGAGTAGATGTGGGGGGCCTGGGGTCCCCCCGGGAGAGGGGTGCCAGTCAGAGCCTACAGTGGGGAACCAAGGAGGGCGGAGACCTTGGGGACCTGGGCCTTCCCCCATGTGGCTCAGTGTCCCCTCTCCTTGCCCTTTTCTCTTTCTAATTTATTTATAACTGTGCTGAGTCTTCGTCGCTGTCCACGGTCTTTCTCTAGTGGCAGCAAGTGGGAGCCGCTCTTCCTCGTGGTGCTCAGGCTTCTCATTGCAGTGGCTTCTCTTGTTTTAGAGCACAGCCCCCTAGAGCAGGGCTTCAGTCGTTGTGACTCCCAGGCTCTAGAGCACAGGCTCAGTAGCTGTAGCACACAGGCTTGGGATCTTCTCGGACCAGGGATTGAACCCATGTCCCATGCATTGGGAGGCGGATTCTTTACCACTGAACCACTGTGGAAGCCCTCCCTGGCCCTTGATTATCCCCTCCGGACATCCCCCCTAACCCCCTCCACCTGCCCCTCCACCTGCCCCTCCCTCCTGGTCCCTGCTGTCCTAAGAGCATTACTCCATTGAGGCCTATATTCATTTCCTGAGACTGCCATAACAACTCACCACCCCCTTGGTGGCTTAAAACAACAGCGATTTATTCTCTCACAGCTGTGGAGGCCAGAAGTTCAAAACTAAAGCGTGGGCAAGAGACCTACCCGCTCCAGGGGTTCTGGGGGAGATTGCTCCCCCTCCTCCCGCCACTTCTGCGGCTTCCAGGTGTTCCTGGCTTATGGCCCCGTCACTCCAGCCATTTCGTTTTTCACACAGCCTTCTCCTCTGGGTCTCCCTGTACCTTCTCCTCTTCCTGCTCTTTTAGGGACATTTGCCATTGGATGTAGGGTCCACCCTAATCCAGGACGATCCCATCTCAAGATCTCTACCCTAATTACCTCTCCAAATACAGTCGTATTCTGAGGTTCTTGGAGGACTTATCTTTGGGGAGCCACTGATCAACCCACTATGAACCCTATTATTATGCCCATTTTGCACATATGGAAACCAAGACCCAGAGAGGTGAGATCCTGTGGATCTTCAGTGTCAGGCAGGGGCCTGATCTAGGATCTCGAAGTGTACCCTCTGAAGCCCGGCCTGTCCTGCCTCCCAGGTGAACGGCGTGGACAGGAGGCTGCCCGTGGTGCTGGACGAGGGCCGGATCCACGTCTTCCAACACGGCTCCGACGTCGTGATCGAGACTGACTTCGGCCTGCGTGTGGCCTACGACCTCATGTACAACGTGAGGGTCACTGTCCCGGGCAACTACTACCAGCAGCTGTGTGGCCTGTGTGGGAACTACAACGGCGACCCCAAGGACGACTTCCAGAAGCCGGACGGCTCGCAGGCGGGCAGCGCCAATGAGTTTGGCAACTCCTGGGAGGAGGCGGTGCCCGACTCACCCTGCCTGCCGCCCCCCACCTGCCAGCCGGGCGACGAGGGCTGTGACACGGAGTGTAAACCCGAGCTGCAGAACAAATACGAGCAGCAGGAGTTCTGCGGGCTCCTCACCAGCACCACAGGGCCCCTGGCTGCTTGCCACAAGCTCCTGGACCCCCAGGGCCCCTTGCAAGACTGCGTCTTTGACCTCTGCTTGGGCGGCGGCAATGAGAGCATTCTCTGCAGCAATATCCAGGCCTATGTGAGTGCCTGCCAGGCAGCTGGAGGCCACGTGGAACCCTGGAGGACCGAGTCATTCTGTCGTGAGTGAGGGGCAGGGAGGGGGAGGCAGAGACACAGAAAGGGCAGACACTGGGCCCCAACACCTCTCACTCCTACGGCCCTGACCCGCACCCCCTCTTTGCAGCCATGCCGTGCCCCGCCAACAGCCACTACGAGCTCTGCGCAGACACCTGCTCCCTGGGCTGCTCGGCACTCAGTGCCCCCCCGCAGTGCCCAGAGAGCTGCGCCGAGGGTTGCCAGTGTGACTCCGGCTTCCTCAGTGATGGCCAAGGCTGCGTGCCCATCCAGGAGTGCGGCTGCTACCACAACGGCATCTACTACGAGGTAGGGACCCTGCCATCCCAGGCAGGATGGGGGCTGCATGCTGGACCCCCTGCCCACAGCCTGTCCATTTGGCCTCCTGAACGTCTCTCCCATCCGTTCCTCTTCCTCTCACCATGACCCCACTGTGGTCCAGTTTGTCCACTTTTGCTCTCTCTGGTCTACCATCCCCACAGTAGCAAGTAAGACCTTTCTAAATACGACCACAGGTCCTGCAACTTGAGGTCTTCCCATTTGGCGCCAGTGGTAAAGAACCCACCTGCCAATGCAGGAGACATAAGAGACAAAGGTTTGCTCTCTGGATCGGGAAGATCCCCAGAGGAGGGCATGGCAACCCACTCCAGTATTCTTGCCTGGAGAATCCCCACGGACAGAGGAACCTGGCAGGCTACAGTCCATGGGGTCACAAAGAGTTGGACACGACTGAAGCGACTTGGCAGACATGCATACACCCACAACTTGAAACCCTCCCCTGGCTCCTCAGGTCAAGTCTTGGCTTTGTTCCCAGGTGTAGATTTCGACTTTGTTATACCAGAGGCTGACTCCGTCTGTGTCCCTCTCCCATGCTCAGAGTTACTGCTTTTCCTTTGAACATGTGTTATGTAAAGTCTGTCTCCCTTAAAGGTCTGAGAGCTCTGTCAGGGCAAGAACCCTCTCTGTTTTCCTCCTCATACGAATAATAATAGTACTACAGCAAACAGGTAGATGGTGCTTGCTGTGTGCCAGTCACTGCTTTAAGTGCTGTGTAAACAATGCACACGTGTGTGCTAAGTCACTCCATTCGTGTCCAACTCTTTGCGACCCTATGGACTGTAGCTGACCAGGCTTCTCTGTCCATGGGATTCTCTAGGCAAGAATGTTCGAGTGGGTTGCCATTTCCTTGTCCAGGGGATCTTCCCGATCCAGGGACAGACCTCGCATCTTTTACATCGCCCGCGTTGGCATGCAGGTTCTTTACCACTAGCGCCACCTGGGAAGCCCACAGTTTACGTGCATTTTATTTATTCATATATAATATATATATTACAACGTTATATATAAACCTTTTACTATGAAAATTTTCATAAAGGCAAAAGTCAAGGGACCAGTACAATAAATCTCCCTGTATCCATCACGTGGTTTTAAAAATAATCAATATTTTCCCAGTCTTGTTTCATTTCTACCCGTTTCCTCTCCAGTCTGGATATTTAAAGAAAATCCCTTTTCATTTCATCTGTACTTTATATGTATTATTAACTCAGTTATGCTTTAATAGGGCTTCCCTGGTGGCGCAAAGGTAAAGAACCCGCCTGCCAATGCAGGAGATGTGGGTTCAATTCCTGGGTTGGGAAGATCCCCTGGAGGAGGAAATACCAACCAACTCCAGTATTCTCGCCTGGGGAAAATTCAATAGACAGAGGAGCCTGGCAGGCTGCAGTCCATCGGGTTGCAAAAGAGTCACCTATGACTTAGCGACTAAACGACAACAACAACATACTTTAATAAGTTGGTGCTATTATCTGCAAATTACAGGTGAGAAAACTCAGGCATGACAAAGCTCAATTTGTGCAGAGTGATGTAACTTGGAAATAACAGAAACCAGCTTCAGACCCAGGCAATCAGCTCCAGATCCTATGTTCTTAATTCCCACGTTACACCGTTTCTCTCATACAGCAGACAGTGGATATTTCAGAATAAATGAATGAGTAAATGAATGAAAGAGAACGAATGAATGAATTGGACCCCAAGGCCAAGCTGTGCTTTAGTTTCACAGATAAGGGGCCACCCAGCCGGAAGATGTCCCTTTTACATCCTCCGGACCGCCTATGCCTGGAGCACTGTAGTTTCCAGAGTCAGCCCAGCCCTGACAGCCATATCTTCTGTCCCCACAGCCCGAGAAGGTGGTACTCACTGACAACTGCCAGCAGCAGTGCGTGTGCCAGCCTGGAAAAGGCCTGGTGTGCCAGAACCACAGCTGCGATGCCGGGCAGGTTTGCCAGCCCTCGGGAGGTGTCCTGAGCTGCGTCACCAAAGGTGCTGGGTTTGGGCCAGGGAGGGTGCAGCAAGGGGGACAGAGGACAGGGAGCTGAGGGTGGTGTCACCCGGATCTTCATGGTGGCAGGCACAGAGGACTAACAACTGGAGTCTCAGACCTGGGGACCCGTAGGCTAGGATTTCCGGGGCCGGGGCAGCGGCCCTCCAGGCCAGGAGGCAGGGACTCTTATGGTAGAAAGCAGGCAGTGGGAACCCTCAGGAATAGGTTTCCCCAGGCAGATGGCAGAGACTGTCTGCGAAAGGCAGAGACTCTCTGCGTAAGGCAGAGAACAGAATACTTCTTCTGTAAAGGGCCCCAGGTAAATATTTAAACTTGCAGGCCATATGGTTCTCTGTCCCTACTACTCAGTTCTCCCTTTGCAGCAAGCAATCAGCTGTAGACCATGTAAGTGAAGGGGTGTGACTCCAGTGAAATTTTATTTGCAGAAATAGGCAGCTGGCAGTGCATAGTTTGCTGGTCACTGGTATGCGGGATTAGGCTCAGGGTTTCAGTCACCATCCCCAAGGGGCAGGGGAGACCAGGACCCACAGGGACAGAAAGCAGAGTCCTGGTGCTTCCCTAGTGGTCCCGTGGTTAAGTCTTCGCCTTCCAGGGCAGCGGGTATGTGCTTGATCCCTGGCCGGGGAACTAAGATCCCACATGCCTCTGGACCAAAAACACAGGAAAACAGAAGCAATAGTGACAAATAAAGACTTAAAAAAAAATGGTCCACATCAAAAATATCTTAAAGAAAGAAAGAAAGCAGAGTCCTGAGATCTCAGGCCGAGACCTCCCGAAGGCCAGGGTCTTGAATACACAAGTGGAGGTTCAGGATTTACAGAGATACACCCTCAGACAGTGACACCTCTCAGAATTAAGTCTGAGATACAAAGCCACCCCCCAGGACTGATTTCTTGGGTGAAGGGCAGAGAAAATTCCCTTATTCCTGAGGATAAAGGGATGTACCTCTAGGACTGACTAAGATATCGGGGCTCATGGGCAGGATAACAGGGACTCCCAGGGACCCTGTTATCTCGGTCTGAGTCCAAAAGGAGACAGAAACCACACATGCTATGTCGCTTCAGTCGTGTCCGACCCTGTGCGACCCTATGGACCAGGCTCCTCTCTCAATGGGATTTTCCAGCAAGAATACTGGAGTGGGTTGCATTGCCCCAATGCAAGTCTCCTGCATTGGCAGGAGCATTCTTTACCACTAGCACCACCTGGGAAGCCACACAGGAGCTTAAATAGGGAAAGTTTAACAGAATTCCTTGCTTGTAATAGAGACTGACTACTAAGGGATTAAAAAGAACGCTAATGAACACAAGAAGAGTGGATATAGGGAGCAGCCCCTGCCCCAAAGGTTACAGAAGGGCACTGAAGGAAGGGATGAATTGGGAGGACGGCCCCCACATCAAGACTGGGAGGCAGATCTTACTGGAGGGTGGCAGACAGGTTATGCAGGCTGGAGCTGGCAGGCGGGAAAACTCTCACTGGGGTGCTGGCAAACTCACTGGGAAGCCACCTGCTGGGGTGCACAGGGAAACCAGCAGGGGCCTCACTGAGCAGGCATCCCACAAGCTGCTGGTGCCACTTGCCACTAGGAGCCCAAGAGAGCAAAGCCCACTAGAAGCAGAAGCCACCCCTTCCTCCTGCTGTGACCCTCTAGCTCCCTCTACTGACAAAGCCCAACTCCACTGAAGGATTTGGAGCTAAGAAGCAGTCAACTGCAAACTAGCACACAGGGAGAGAGGTTTTAAGGCTGGGGTCTTGGGCCTAGAGGCTTCCCTAGTGGCTCAGTGGTAAAGAACCCATCAGTCAATGCAGGAGACGTGGGTTCTATCCCTGGGTTGAGAAGATCCCCGGGGAAGGAAATGGCAACCCACTCCAGTATTTTTGCCTGGGAAATCTCATGGACAGGCGAGCCTGGTGGGCTACAGTCCATGGGGTAGCAAAAGAGTTGGATACAACTTAGCGACTAAACAACAATAACAACTTGGGCATAGGGATTCCAAAAACTGGGCTCACTGATTCAGTGGCCCTAGGAAGGGAGTTCTGGACAAAGAGACCCTCGGAGGCAGGGCCTGAGAAATGAGATCTCCCAAGACCAGGGTGTTAGGCACAGCAATCCCAGGGAGACGGAGTCTGGAACAGAGGGCTCGCCAGGCTATGAGACTTAGAAAAGGGGGCCCTGGGGTCAGGCTCTCAAATGGTGGGAACTCTGAGGTTAGTTTCCCACCAGAAAGTTCATGCAGTACATTGGTCTTGGGCACAGAGACCAGGACCTGGGTCTCAGATGTGGTGGCCTCCAGGAGGCTGGGAGTCCAGGTGTGAGGGAACCTGGGTGCCAGGAACCTGGGACACAGAGGACCCTTGGCTGTGGGTGTCCTTAGGGATGCCTGCAGGGCTGGCACAGGGACCAGGGACCCCTGTGGCCTCAGACCTCAGTCCTCTGGGGCTGAGATCTTAAGCAAGGGGACCCCAGAGCCTGGGTCACAGAGGTAGAGACTAGAACCTGTGTCTTGGCTGCAAGGACCTTGGGGGCCGAGTCTCAGAAGTGGGACCTTTGACAGGGTCTTGGACACAGTTTCAGACATGGGAGCGGGGGCACCCTGGGCCTGGTCTCAGAAATGGCAGACTGGGGGCCAGCCTCTCAAATGGAAGGACCCTGGAACCTGGTCTTCCCCCCAACCCCGCACCCCATAAGCCCTTAGAGCTGGTGCCCCGGCTGATTCTGGGAAGAAACTGGCTTTCCGCCTGGCAGTCCCTCAAGGTCCTCTCTCCTCTGCCCCCAGACCCGTGCCACAGTGTGACGTGTCGGCCACAGGAGACGTGCCAGAATAAGAACGGCCAGGGCGTGTGCGTGCCCAACTACCAGGCCACGTGCTGGCTGTGGGGCGACCCACACTACCACTCCTTCGACGGCTGGAACTTTGACTTCCAGGGCACCTGTAACTATGTGCTGGCATCAACCGACTGCCCAGGGAGCAATGCCCAGGGCCTGACACCCTTCACTGTCACCACCAAGAACGAGAACCGGGGCAACCCCTCTGTGTCCTATGTGAGGCTGGTCACCGTGACCACCCTCAACACAAACATCTCCATCCACAAAGGCGAGATCGGCAAAGTCCGGGTAAGGCTGGTCCCAGGTCCCCAGGTAGGGTGGGAAGGGTCCTGCTGGTCATAGATGGGAAGCTCAGGGCTCTCTCTCTTCACTTAGTCCTGAAACAAAATAGCAAGATAAATGATAATTACATCATCCCACTATTGGGAATTAAATGAGTCTAGCCCTTCATTAAGGGCTTTAATGCAGGACTTCAGAATTTGCCTTTTTAGACATCCGGGTTTGAATCCACCCTCTCCTTATGAGATGTGTGATACTGGACAAATGACTTGACTTGTTGGGCCTCAGTTTCCTCATCTGTGAAATGGGGATCATAGCAGGCACTGCCCCACAGTGAGGTGATGCACATAAAGTGCTCAGCTGAGGATCTGACCCAGGTAAGCACCCTTGATTGTTTGCGAGGAAACAAATGAGAGGCCCCGAGCCTCAGACATGGAGAGAAATTCAAGGAGATCCAGAGAGCGAGATGGGCTGCCCTTTCTGCCCAGAATAATGGAGATGCAGATTAACGGCAGCTCACAGGAAGAAAATGATTTATGGAACAGAATAGGCAATAAACGATGGTGAGTGAGTGGCAGAGATGGCCAGACACACAGAGATGCACAGGAAATATGGAGAGAGGGAGGGACTAGGTAAGAAAGACCCAGAGAAAGACCAGAGAGATGGACCCAGAGAGAGAAAGTAACACACACACACACACACACACACACAGATGCAGAGAGAGAGAATGCACAAGTGAGAGAGACACAGAGAAGGGAAGAGGACCCAGAGAAAGAGAAAGAGAGACAGAGTGAGAGAAACTCAGAGAGAGAGACCAGAGAGTGCAATAGGTCCAGATGAAGAAAGAGAAAGAGAGAGGGAAGAAGGGAGGGAGATGGAGATCAAAAGAGAAACCCAGAAAAAGCCACAGGGTGGGCTTTCATTCTCCAGGGCCTGGACTAGAGCAAACGTGTTTGCACAGTGTTTGGCAAATGACTCTGTGAGCAGCAATCATAAGGAAGGCCTTGGTAGCTCCCAGCCACGGCGGGACGAGCGAGGGAGGCAGGGGGCCAGATCTGGGCCTCCACATCTCCAGTGACCTGGTGCCTCCCGCCCTCCTTTCCCCCCAGGTGAACGGTGTGCTGAGGGCACTGCCTGTCTCTCTGGCCGACGGGCGGCTTTCAGTGACCCACGGTGCATCCAAAGCAGTACTGGCCACTGACTTCGGGCTGCAGGTCACCTATGACTGGGACTGGCGAGTGGAGGTGACACTGCCCAGCAGCTACCACGGCGCCGTGTGTGGGCTCTGTGGGAACATGGACCGCAACCCGAGCAACGACCAAGCCTTCCCCAATGGCACCCTGGCTCCCTCCATACCCATCTGGGGCGGCAGCTGGCGGGTTCCAGGCTGGGACCCACTGTGCTGGGATGAATGTCAGGGGTCCTGCCCGACTTGCGCTGAGGACCGACTGGAGGAGTATGGGGGCCCCGGCTTCTGCGGACCCCTGGCCCCTGGCTCCGGAGGCCCGTTCGCCGCCTGCCATGACCACGTGGCCCCCGATAACTTCTTCAAGGGCTGCGTTCTGGATGTCTGCCTGGGCGGTGGGGCCAAGGACATACTTTGCCAGGCTCTGGCTGCCTACGCTGCTGCCTGCCAGGCCGCTGGGATCGTCATTAAGGACTGGAGGACAGAGGCCGGCTGTGGTGAGCGCTGGGGGGACGGAGCAGGAGCTACTGCCCGGGGTCCCGCCTCTTTGGAGCTGGTTTGATTTCATTCCAGTCCTTTGGGGTCTGTCTGTTTCTCTGTTTTGCTGTGTGTTTTTGTCTCTCGGTCTCATGGCCCTTGCTTCTGTGTCTGCCTTTGGTTGTTGGTTTCTCCTCTTCTCTCTCCCCGTCCCTGGGTCTTCTGTTGTCTCTTATTCTGTCCCTTTTGGTCTCTCTCTGGCTCGTCTACCCTATCCTCAGACCCCACCTCCTGAAACCGTTCTTTCTTTCTCTTCATCCACCCACAGAGCTCCCCTGCCCGGAGAACAGCCACTACGAGCTCTGTGGCCCACCCTGCCCAGCCAGCTGCCCATCTCCCACGCCCCCCACCAGCCCTGCCATATGCGAGGGCCCCTGCGTGGAGGGCTGCCAGTGCGACTCAGGCTTCGTGTTGAGTGTCGACCACTGCGTCCCCCTGGAAGGTGGCTGCGGCTGCTGGGCCAACGGCACCTACCATGAGGCCGGCAGCGAGTTCTGGGCTGATGCCACCTGTTCCCAGAGGTGCCAGTGCGGGCCCGGAGGTGGCTCGCTGGTCTGCAAGCCTGCCAGCTGTGGGCTAGGTGAAGAGTGTGCCCTGCTGCCCTCAGGCCAGCACGGCTGCCAACCTGTCAGCACAGCCGAGTGTCAGGCCTGGGGTGACCCCCATTACATCACCCTGGATGGGCACCGATTTGACTTCCAAGGCGCCTGCGAGTACCTGCTGAGTGCGCCCTGCCATGACCCACCCGAGGGGGCTGAGAACTTCACTGTCACGGTAGCCAATGAGCACCGGGGCAGCCAGGCCGTCAGTTACACCCGCACTGTGACCCTGCACATCTACGGCCACAGCTTCACCCTCAGTGCCGGCTGGCCCCGGCAGCTGCAGGTGAGTGGTCTGTGGACCAGCACGTGCCAGCCCTGGGGTTGCCTGGGATAGTTAGGGGTCTGCCAATTCCCTGACTGCCTTTCACAGGCTAAGGGGGCCGATGGAGGGGTTCACAGTAGGGGGCTTGAAACAGCGGCTTCCCCATGTCTAAGCCTTAGTTTACTCCTCTGTGAAATGGGGCTAAGAAACGTATCTGCTTCAGAGGGTAGTGTGAGGAGCCAATGATATCCTGTCTATAAAAAAAAATTTTTTTTTAGTTCAGTCGTGTCCATCTCTTTGCGACTCCACCGACGGTAGCCCACCAGGCTCTGTCCATGGGATTCTCCAGGCAAGAATACTGGAGTGGGTTGCCATTCCCTTCTCCAGGGGATCTTCCCCACTCAGGAATCGAACCCGGTTCTCCTGCATGCAGGTGGATTCTTTACCACTGAGCCACCGGGGAAGCCCTCGTTATTACTACTACAACTATTAACTATTACAAGGAGGGGAAGGTGACGTGCACAAGGTGTCTCCGCCCCCGCCCCCAGTAGATAGTGGAGTCAAGATTCTAACCTGTGCCTCCGACGTTCAGTAACCCCCACTCCCACCCCGCCCCTGCAGGTGGACGGCAAGCTGGTGGCCCTGCCCTTCCAGCTGGACTCCCGCGTGCACGCCTACTTGAGTGGCGCCGACGTGGTGGTGACCACCGCCTCTGGGATCTCGCTGGCTTTCGACGGAGACAGCAACGTGCGCCTGCGCGTGCCGGCGGCGTACGCGGGCTCCCTCTGTGGCCTGTGCGGGAACTACAACAAGAACCCCAACGACGACCTGAACGCGGTGGAGGGGAAGCCCGACCGCTGGCAAGTGGGCGGCGCCGCGGGCTGCGGAGAGTGCGTGCCCGGGCCGTGCCCCACGCCCTGCACGCCGGAGCAGCAGGAGCCCTTCGGCGGCCCCGACGCCTGCGGCGTGATCTCGTCCCCCGAAGGCCCGCTGGCTCCCTGCCACAGCCTCATTCCGCCCGAGCAGTACTTCCAGGCCTGCTTGCTGGACGCCTGCCAGGCTCAGGGCCATCCAGGAGGCCTCTGCCCCGCCGTGGCCGCCTATGTGGCAGCCTGCCAGGCCGCTGGGGCTCAGCTCGGCGAGTGGAGGCGGCCGGACTTCTGTCGTGAGTAGTGATCCATGCATGGGACACATAGTGGGGTCTCTCCTCCTACCCTCTTCGCTGATCACCCCAGTAGATTCTCTCAGTTACCTCTGGTCAGAGAGCCCTACAAGAGCCTTCTCCGTAGGGCTTAGGCACCATCCCGCCTTCCCTTAACCTGTGAAAGAAATACCTTGTCATTCACACACTGGAATATACCCAGTGACATACTGCAATGGGAGAGATGCATACAGGTGGTTAGAAACCCTGGGTCCACTTGCTGTTCAGTCCCTAAACTGTGTCTGATTCTTTGTGACCCCATGGACTACAGCGCACCAGGCTTCCCTGTCCTTCACTGTCTCTCAGAATTTGCTCAAACTCATGTCTGTTTAGTCGCTGATGCCATCCAGCCATCTTGTCTTCTGTCATCCCCTCCTCCTCCTGCCTTCAATCTTTCCCAGCATCAGGGTCTTTTCCAGTGAGTTGGCTCTTCACATCAGGTGGCCAAAGTTTTGGAGCTTCCACTTCAGCATCAGTCCTTCAAATGGATATTCAGGGTTGATTTCCTTTAGGGTTGACTGGCTTGATCTCTTTGCTGTCCAAGGGACTCTCAAGAGTCTTCTCCTGCATCACAGTTTGAAAGCATCAGTTCTTTGGTGCTCAGCCTTCTTTATGGTCCAACTCTCACATCTGTACGTGACTACTGGAAAAACCTAAGCTTTGACTAGATGGACCTTTGTCAGCAAAGAGATGTCCATGTCCAGTCCAGTACACTGTCAGGATTCATGCACTCAGATAGACGGGGGTGCCTGATCACCCCAGTAGATTCTCTCAGTTACCTCTGGTCAGAGAGCCCTAGAGAGCTACACCTGGTCAGATGTCTCTGTTGTTGTTGCTGTTTAGCTGCTCAGTTGTGTCTGACTCTTTGCAACCCCGTGGATTATCGCTCTTCAGGCTCCTCTGTCCATGGAATTCTCCAGGCAGTACTGGAGTCGTTTGGCATGTCCTTCTCCAAGGGATCTTCCCAACCCAGGGATGGATCCCAGATCTCCTGCATTTGCAGGCAGATTCTTTATGCTGAGCCACTAGGGAAGCTCCAGATGCCTCTAGACTGTTTTGGTTGTTTTTATTTTTTTAACAGGGTAATGCACAGGGTCAGATAGATTTCGTCTCATAACCTCAGACAGGGCCTCCTCTGGTTAGAGACACTTGGTCACATTTACACAGAGACACACATAGGCAGATATACCTGCCTGGTAGAATCAGGGTGGAATCAGGACCCTGACTTAGCCCCATGAAGATACATACAGGTTCATGGTCTGAGAATCCCAGGCAGTTCCCCTCAGGCAGATCTCCTGGTCACATTTATGCTGTCGGCTTCGCCCAATGATATACATATGGTCAGAGTCACACATTGACAGACCCTGTCAGAGAGACTGTGAGAGGCTTCCAGATCAGACATCCACAGGCAGGCATACTCAGATGGATTCATACCCCAAGATGCATCTGGCCCCGCACCCCAGCAAGATTCATACCCTGAGATACTCACGGTTGGTTCTAATCCTGCATATCTTGGTCAGATATATGAGGCTGGAGTCACCCAGTCAGACTGACTTGATCTTTAGAAATACTTGAGCAGGTTGACACGCAGCCTGGCTGGAGAGACCTGCTTCCCAGATCCCCACACTGAATGCCCCGTTGGCTGTGCTGGGTCAGACACCCCACTCAGATCCCTGGACAAATTCGCTCATGAGATATCCCAGGCAAAACACACAGAGTCACCCCAGCAGCTTCTCTCACTCTGTGCCTCCCCGGCGTCCCACTCCCTCACGCCCTGCCTCCTTCCCCTCTTGTCCCCACAGCCTTCCAGTGCCCTGCCCACAGCCACTACCAGCTCTGCGGTGACTCATGCCCTGTGAGCTGCCCCAGCCTCTCAGCGCCCGAGGGCTGCGAGTCCACCTGCCGTGAGGGCTGCGTCTGCGACGCCGGCTTCGTGCTCAGTGGAGACACCTGCGTGCCTGTGGGCCAGTGTGGCTGCCTCCACGAGGGCCGCTACTACCCACTGGGCGAGACCTTCTACCCGGGCCCCGAGTGTGGGCGGCACTGCCAGTGTGGACCCGGCGGCCAAGTCAGCTGCCAGGAGGGCGAGACCTGCAGGCCCTACGAGGAGTGCCGGGTACAAGATGGTGTCCAGGCCTGTCGCCCCACTGGCTGTGGTCGCTGCCTGGCCAATGGGGGCATCCACTACATTACCCTGGATGGACGCGTCTACGACCTGCACGGCTCCTGCTCCTATATCTTGGCCCAAGTCTGCCACCCACAGCCTGAGGACGAGGACTTCACAATTGTGCTTGAGAAGAATGCAGCTGGAGATCCCCAGCGTGTGGTGGTTACTGTGGCCGGCCAGGTGGTGAGCCTGGCTCGGGGGCCGCAGGTAAGTGGACCCGGCCTTGCCCTGGGGGGGGGGTCTGAGGAGGAGAGGGCTTAACCTAGGGATTTTGAGAGATATATGAACCCAGTGCAAGGGGACTAAGGAGGACATAGATCTGTCCTTGGGGCCTGAAGGAGACACGGCCCCAGCCTTGGGGACTGAGGAGACATTGTCAGCCTGGGGTCTCTGAAGGAAACATACTCTGCCCTGGGAAGTCTCTGGGGGACATGGCCTCACCCCAGTGGAACTGAGAGAGAGAGTCTGTGGCCTGGGAGTCCAAGGAGACAGGCTAACCTGTGCTTCTCTGAGTCCCTGACCCACCTGGCCCTTCCATCCAGGTCACTGTGGATGGTGAGGCCGTAGCCCTGCCCGTGGCTGTGGGTCACGTGCGGGTGACGGCCGAGGGCCGGAACATGGTTCTGCAGACGACCAAGGACCTGCGGCTTCTCTATGATGGCGACGCCCACATCCTCATATCCATCCCTTCCCCCTTCCGCGACCGGCTCTGTGGCCTCTGTGGCAACTTCAATGGCAACTGGAATGACGACTTTGTCCTGCCCAGCGGCGCCACGGCCCCCAGCGTGGATGCCTTTGGAGCCGCATGGCAGGTGCCTGGCTCCTCCCAGGGCTGCAGCGAGGGCTGTGGACCCCAAGGCTGCCCTGTGTGCTCAGCAGAGCAGACGGCACCATACGAGAGCCTCGAGGCCTGCGGGCAGCTCAAGGACACCAACGGCCCCTTCTCAGCCTGCCATGCGGCGCTGAGCCCCTCTGAGTACTTCCGCCAGTGCGTGTATGACCTCTGTGCCCAGAAAGGCAACGTCACTTACCTCTGCCGCAGCCTGGCAGCCTATACAGCGGCCTGCCAGGCGGCTGGCATGGCCGTGAAGCCATGGAGGACAGACAGCTTCTGCCGTGAGTGTCTGGGGACCCCTGGGAGGACTCCAGCTCTGGCTTGGTGCCCCCTGTCCTGTCTGCATCTCAGGGGCAGGGCCCCAGTTCCTCCCTTAGCACACCCTGCTCCTGGCTTCGCTCCTGCCCAGCTGACTGGCCCTTCTCAGACTCCTTTCAGAGGCCTGCTCTCCTGAAACCTTCTCTTACAGTTCTCAGGGCCCTTCCTGGACATCTTCTGTGGTGACCTAGGAGCATGGGTCAGGCAGGTCAGGAGGTCACACAGTAAAACGAGTCTCACCCCGGCCCCTGCCCCCAACCAGCCCCTGCCCCACCCCCGCCAGGATGGGACCATCACCCCTTAGATCCTTCAGGACAAGACTTCAGCCCCCTCAGACCCCTAGCCCAAGACTGTACCTCTTAGCTAACCTCCAGTCAGGGCCTATCTGTTTCCTTCAAACCCCCAGGACAGGGCTGTGTCTCCTTTGACTCTCCTGGACACAGCAGTGGCCACTCATGACCCCAGGGCAGAGCTATGTCTCCTCCATTCTTCTCAGAGGAGGACATACATGCAGGCAGTGGCCACTGTCTGTCTCCCTCTCTGACCTCTCTCCTGACTGCCGGCCTCATGGGTCTAGTGACTTCCCGAACATTTTCCACTAGGTGTCCTTAGGGGGCCCTCACACACCTCCTGTGTTCCCATGTGACATCAGCATTTCACCCCCAACTTAATCTTCTTATTTTTCAATCTTGGTCCTCATCTCAAGGCAGCCACACCATCCACCTGTTGCTTAGCCAGAGCCCAGGCCCTCACTATGCATGCTTCCCCTGGGTCCTCACAGCTCCCATCCTGGCCCTGACTTTCTGTCTGTATTTCCCCTGATCACACTGGGCCATCACAGTCTGTCCCACTGACTTGAGCCCCACAGGGCAGGGCCTGGAGCTGTGTCCCCAGCACCAGCAGCTCAGATCCAGGTGTGCAGTGGGTCCCGTTCATTGCTCAGCGAGCAGCCGTGACCCCACCCCGCTCCTTTCTCTGCAGCGCTCCAGTGCCCAGCCAACAGCCACTACTCCGTCTGCACGCGCTCCTGCCAGGGCTCCTGTGCGGCTCTCTCCGGCCTCACAGGCTGCACCACCCGCTGCTTTGAGGGCTGTGAGTGTGACGACCGCTTCCTGCTGTCCCAGGGTGTCTGTATTCCTGTGCAAGACTGCGGCTGTACCCACGATGGCCGATACTTGCTGGTAAGGAGGAATTTGAAGTGGGCAGGGAGGGTGGAGGAGCTTGAGGTTCAGAGGTAAAGAACCCACCTGCCAATGCAGGAAATGCGGGTTCGATCCCTGGGTCAGGAGGATCCCCTGGAAAAGGAAATGGGAACCCACTCCAGTATTCTTGCCTGGAGAATCCCATGGACAGAGGAGCCTGGTGGGCTTCAGTCCATGGTGTTGCAAAGAGTCAGACATGACTGAAGTGACTAAACAGCAACAAGGAGCTTGAGGTGGACAAGGAGGATGCAGGAGCTTGAGGGAGACTCAGATTTTCTTTATTTTCTTTTTTTAAAAAAGCGTTTTATTTTGTATTGGGGTATAGCCAATTGACAATGTTGTGATGGTTTCAGGTGGACAGCAAAGGGACTCATTCATACCTATCCGTGTATCCGTTCTCCCCCAAACTCCCCTCCCATCCAGGCTGCCACATCACATTGAGCAGGGTTCCATACAATCAGTCCTTGCTGGTTATCCATTTTAAACATAGCAGTGTGTACATGTCCATCCCAAACACCCTAACTATCTCTTTCCCCCCTCCTCCCCCTCGGGAACTATAAGTTCATCCTCTAAGTCTGTGGAGACTCAGGATTTCTGTGCTGACCCCCTTGAGGATGGGGACAGGGAGGCTGCCACATTTCCCTGCTGTGTGACTCAATGCTGGTTAAGTCCCCGTATTAGTTTCCTGTGGCTGCTGTGACAATTGACCATAGCTTGATGCCTTAAAACAAGAGAAGTTTATTCTCTTGTTTAGTTATAGAGGCTAGAAGTCAGAAACCAGAATAGGTGGGCCAGGATGACAGCTCTAGGGGGAAATCTGTTCCTTCTCTCTCCTGGCTTTTGGTGGCTGCAGGCATTCCTTGGCTTATGGCCTTGTCTTTGGTTGGTTTTGGTTACCCTGGTGGCTCAGATGGTAAAGAATCTTCCTGCAATGAATGAGATGCAGGTTTGGTCCCTGGGTCGGGAAGATCCCCTGGAGAAGGAAATGGCAACCCACTCCAGTATTCTTGCCTGGGAAATCCCATGGACAGAGGAGCCTGGCAGGCTACAGTCCATGGGGTCTCAAAGAATCAGACAGGACAGAAGGACTAACACTCACTATTTTAGTTGCTGAGTTGGGTCCGACTCTTTGCGACCCCATGGACTGTGGCCCGCCAGGCTCCTGTGTCCAAGGGATTCTGCAGGCAAGAATACTGGAGTGGGTTGCCACTTCCTCCTCCAGGGGGTCTTCCTGACCCAGGGACCGAACCCACATCTTCTGCATTGGCAGGTGGATTCTTTTTCACTGAGCCACCTGGGAAGCTCTTGGCTTATGGCCACATCACTCCAATTTCTGTTTCCATGCCGCATGTTCCCCAAGTCTTTGCTGTGTGCCCTAAAATCTCCCTCTGTCTCCTGCTTCTAAGAATACACTTGACTGTGTTTAAAGCCCACCAGGATTAATCTCTCCATCTCAAAATCCTTAATCACATCTGCAAACACCCTTTCTCCATATAAGCTGACATTTAGTAGCTCTAGGCATTAGGACCTGATATCTTTGTAGAGAGGATGTTATTGGACCTACTGCAGTCCTCTCTGTGAGCCTCATTTTCTCTATCTGTAAAATGGGGTTAACCATCATCCTTGCACCCTAGGTGTCTAGGAGTCAAGGGTGATTGAAAGGCACTCGCTGAGCACTGGGCCTCACCCTCCACATTCATCACACCCAGAAAAAATAACAGTAATTTACAGCAGTGTAGTAGGTAGCACTCTGGAGAGGGAAACGGCAACCCACTCCAGTGTTCTTGCCTGGAGAATCCCAGGGACAGAGGAGCCTGCTAGGATGCCATCTATGGGGTCGCACAGAGTCGGACACGACTGAAGTGACTTAGCAGCAGCAGCAGCAGTAGATAGCACGGCTATGGCCATTTAATGATGGGAATTGAAAGTTAAGAGTTGATTTATTTTTGTGATGGATTTTTTAAAAAATTATTTTTTTTTTTGGCAGTGCTGGGTCTGTCGCTGCTTGGGCTTTTCTCTAGTTGTGGCAAGTAGGGGCTGCTCTCTAGTTGTGCTGCACGGGTTTCTCATTTGGTGGCTTCTCTTCTCGCAGAGCACAGGCTCTAGAGCACATGGGCTTCAGAGCTGTAACGTGGCTCAGTAGTTGTGGCTCCCGGGCTTTAGAGCACAAGCCCAGTAGCTGTGGCACATGCGCTTAGTTGCTCCAAGGCACATGGAATCTTTCTGGACTTGGGATGGGGTTTGACATGGGTTTGTGTCTCCTGTGTTGGCAGACGGATTCTTTACCACTAAACCCCTAGGGAAGCCCATGATTGATGTTTTTGGAGCTCTCACTATGCACTAAGTTGGTTATAGATATTAAGTCATTCGATAGTCACAGCAATTCTACGAGACACGGACTATTGTTATGTTCCCCATTTTACAGATGACAAGGAGAAGTCAGCCCAAGGCTACCCATTAGCAAGGGAGGAGTCTGGGGTTCATACCCCAGCAGCCTGCACTCACCTCTGAACCATGAGGCTGTCCTGCTTCTTCAGAAGCATGTTTGTCAAATAAAGGAAAGCTAGATTACCACATTCCTTCCCCACTCATCCCAGTTTTTTGTTTTTTGCTTTTTTGCTGCATGGGGTCTTTAGTGCAGCACACAGGCTTCTCTCTAGTTGTGGCACACAGGTTCTGTAGTTGCAGCATGCAGACTCAGTTGCCCCACAGTGTGTGGGATCTTTGTTCCCCGACCAGGGGTTGAACTCATGTCCCATGCATTGCAAGGCAGAGTCTTAACCACTGGACCACCAGGGAAGTCCCTCATCCTAGTTTTATTAATAGCAGAGTGGTAGGCTGGAGGGTCTAGAAGTGCAGGACTTCTTGGAAAGAAGATGCCAAACAAAAAAACAAAAAACTGTTTGTTCACAATTCTGCAGCTCTGCTGTTTGGCCTGGGCTCAGCAGGGCAGTTCTTCTGTCATCCTCTGGGCTCACTCATACTTCTGTAGTCCCCCAGTGGGTCAGCTGAGGGCTGGCCGTCCCTCTTCCATGAGGTCCCTCCTCGGGTGGGCTAGCCTGTGGTGTCTGGACAGGGTTCCGAGAAACTAGTAAAGCTGTCAGGTCGCTTGAGGTCCAGGCTTGAACCTGGCACAGCAGTGCTTCTGCTGCATTGCAATAACCAAGGCATAGTCTTAAGTCCAGCTCAGAATAATGGGAAAGGGGAAATAAACTCCATTTCTTTCTTTTTTTAAAAAAGCAATTTTTCTTTGTTTATTTATTTTTGGCTGTGCTGGGGTTGAGTCTTCATTGCTGCACGTGAGCTTTCTCCAGTTGCAGTGAGCAGGGGTTACTCTTCATCGTAGTACCTGAGCTTCTCACTGTGGCAGCTTCTCATTCTGGAGTACAGGCTCAGTAGATGCGACCCATGGGCTTAATTGCCCCTCGGCATGTGGGATCTTCCCGGACCAGGGGTCAAACCTGTGTCCCCTGCATCGGTTGGCAGACTCACCCACTGCACCACCAGGGAAGTCCTAAACTGCATTTCTTAGAGGAAGTTACTGCAGTCATCCGGATGGATGCAGAGGGTGGAAGGTGGTGGCTGTGTTTACAGTCCACCGCACCTTGTCACCTGCCCCTTTCTGTGCACAGGTGAACTCCTCCCTGCTCACCTCGGACTGCAGCCAGCGCTGTTCCTGTTCCTCAAGCACCGGCCTGACGTGCCAGGCAGCCAGCTGCCCACCAGGCCATGTATGCGACGTCCAGGCTGGGGTCCGGGACTGCTGGGCCCCCCATGGCCTCTGTTCCCTCTCTGTGGGTGCCAACCTCACCACCTTCGATGGGGCCCACAGCGCCGTCAGCTCCCCTGGTGTCTACGAGATCTCTTTCCGCTGCCCAGGATCACAGGAGAGCATCCCTTGGTACCGTGTGGTTGCCGATGTCCAGCCCTGCAAAGGCAAAGTGGAAGCCGTGGCTCTGGTTCATATCTTCTTCCAGGACGGGCTGGTGACTGTGACCCAAAACAAGGGCGTATGGGTAAGCCAGGACACACGGGCTGTGTCTCCCCTGAGCTTTGTTCTTCCTGTTGCAGCGTGCCTACGTTCCTTGTGGCCTGTCTGCCCTAACGTCTGTTTTCTTCACAGATCTCTGCAGTTTGTTTCTCTGGGTTTGTATTTGTGTCAGTACTTCAAACTTAGTCCCTTTCTTCTGGCTGAGTTCTTGAGGAGCAAAAGCACCGTCAAGTAACTTCCCATTTAGATGTTAGTGTTAATCAAGACTCTATGGTTGCAAGTGAGAGAAAACCAATTTCAGAGTGCCTTGAGCAAAACTGAATTTACTGGCCCATGTAACTAGAAGATCCAGGGACACAGCCTCAGGAGTGGCTGGATCTAGGTGCCCTGGATTTGTACCCCTGTGTTTAAGACTTGCTGATCACCAGTCAGCTTCATTCTCTCTGATTCCCTCCAACATACTCATGAAACAGGGATTATCATTATCTCCGTTTACTCAGATGGGAAACTAGGGCCCAAAAAGGTGAAGTCATTTACTCAGGTCGCTCAGAGAGTACCTGGGAGATCCAGGCCTTGAACCCACCAGCACCACCCATGCCCTGAACCACTTTGCTGGCAATGGAGTGCTGGTGGTGACGGTGTGGACACAGGGGCCCGAGATGGACTCCAAGCACAGTGCTTGCTCAGCGGGACCATTCTTTGAACTCCGTCAATTCCAGGCCACTGGCCTCTGCCCTCAGCTGTCTTTCAGCTTGCTCTCAGGGTCACCTCAGGCCTGTCACTGTTTGTCTCCTGATTCCATTCCAGCCCAGATGGGTCCTCCTTCTGTCCCTTGACTTCCATTGACTTATCACTGCCTTGCATTTGCCAAACTCCACAGTTCTCACCACCCTGGTTCCAAATGTCTAGAGAGAGTCTCTTTGGCCGAACTGAGGGCTGATGTCGACTCATAGTCTGCTCCGCCATGACCTGTGTCATAGAGCCTCATGACCAAACACAGACGTCAGGCTGCTCAAAAGCTCCCGTGTCCTGTTTCCATGGCCTGTTCTTGGATTGCAGAGCCAGGCACTGGTGTCTTCTAGGTCCAGTGGGGGGTACAGCCCGTGCTCCACACACCCCTCCCCCAGGGGATGGTCTGCATCCCTCCCCCAGTGCAGGGAGATGGCCCAAGACTCAGCCCTGCTTTCAGCAGGGGAGCTTGTGTTCTCTCTTTAGCATAGTCTAGACCGTCACTCTTTGACTCTCTGCTGGATCCATAATTCAGGTGAACAGGCCCCTACTCTTTTATTATGTTGAATGTTTTTTTTTATTGGGGTATAGTTGCTTTATAATGTTGTGTTAGTTTCTATTGTACAACGAAGGGAATCAGGCATATAATACATGTGTCCCCTCACCTCCCTCCCACCCATCTAGGTCATCACAGGGCACCTAGCTGAGCTCCCCACACTAGACAGCAAGCTCCTGATAGCTGTCGGTTTTACACGTGGCAGTGCATATATGGTCAATCCCGACCTCCAGCTCATCCCACCACCCTCCTGCATGTCTTCATGTCCATTCCCTGTGTCTGTGTCTCTATTCCTGCCCTGCAAATAGGTTCGTTTGTACCATTTTTCTAGATTCCAAATCCATGCGTTAATGTATTTCTTTTTCTGACTGACTTCTCTCTGTGCGACAGACTCTGGGTCCATCCATGTCTCTACAAATGACCCAATGTCATTCCTTTTCACGGCTGAGTAATATTCCATCGTGCATATGCACCACGTCTTCTTTATCCGTTCGTCTGTTGATGGAATTTAGGTTGCTTCCATGTCCTGGCTATTGTAAGTGGTGCTTCAGTGAATGAACATTGGGGTATAGGTGTCTTTTTGACCTGTGTTTTTTGTCTGGATATATGCCCAGGAGTGAGATTACTGCAGACCCCTACTCATGACCTTCCTTTGCTCATCTGTCCAGAAACAATTCTCTACACAGCAGACAGATGCTCTAGAAATGTGAATCAGATCAGGCTATTCTGCTGCTTAAAACTCTGCAGCGACGTCTCAGAGCAACATTTCAAACTCAAGCCACCTCCCTTCCGTGGCCTGCAAGACTTTATGCAATCAGACTCCCGCTGGCCTCGCCACCCTCATGTCCTCCAATTCCCTCCTGGGCTCATGGGCTGTGCTGCTAATAGGCCAAGCTGGCCTTTATGCTGTTCACACAGTGGACCACGCTTGTTCCCACCGCCAGGCCTCTGCATTTGCTGTTCCCTCTGCCGCAGTGTTCTCCTTCCAGATTTCCTAAGCCTCGGCTCCTTCTCATCCTTCAGATCTCAGTTCCAGTCTCTCCACTTCTACAGAGAGACCTTTCCCAACTCCCTACAGAAGCTCTCCCTCTTCAGCCCAGCCTCTGTGCAGTTACTCTGTTTTATCCCCTTCCGGTGCTAGTCACTCTCTGAAGTCATCCATTATTTCTTCGTGTTTGTTGACATGCTCCCTCACTGGCATATGATCCTCAGGTGGGCAGGGATCCTGTTCCCCTTCGTTGTCACCTCGTCACCAGTACCTGGATCAGGGCCTGGCCCCAGGAAGAGTCTGGTTTTGTGACTACATTCATCCCCGTTCCCTCTGCGCCAGGCCATGTGCTGGGGAGCACAGAGAACTCAGTCCCACTTCTTACGCCATCGAAGCTTGCAGCCTGCTGAGACTCCCTGCCTGCCTCTCCAGCTGTCCTTCACTGCCCCCATCCCTCCTCCTCCTCTCCTCCTTCCACCTGTCCTCCCTTTTTGCCTCCCTTCCTTCCCCTCCATTCCTTCCTTCCATTGATTCACCCATCCGTCCATCCATCCACCTCTTCAGATCTGTCTACCTATCTTTCTTATCTACCTGACTCTCCAGTCATCTGACAGAGAAAGCATCACATACAACAGCATTTTGAAAAAAGGAACTTTTCTTTGAAAGAAGGCTCTCCAGGGAATCTGACTTTACAAGGCTTAACTTACCAGAGAAGACAGACAACAGTTATTTAAAAGAAAAAACTCATCAGGTTACCAAGGTTACTGAGTCCACAGCCTGTGATGGACAAACGGTCATTTTCTCACATGATTATTACACTGGCTAGGTCATGACTTGTCTTCAGACATCAGCGTGGCAAAAATAAGGGATGAAGTTGCCTTGTTAGGGAACCAGTAACTTAACAGGACATGCTCAAGGGTTCTTTTATTTTGAAAACTAGAATTAGACAGGATGATGCTGGGGTTTGACTCGTTTATCTCTGGTTCAAGTGCCTCCCCCCAGCCCCAGGTGCCTTTGGGATGTTGTGTGCACACCTACTTATGCATTGATCCATCTCTTCATCCATCCACTCTCCGTGCCTCTATCCATTCATCCACATCTCTGATTACCTTAGGTGTCCATCTCTCCATTTGGTGCAACCATCCGGGCCTTCATCTCTTTCAGCATCTGCCTCTCTGCTTTTGCTCCTTGGACTCGTTGTCTTCCTTGGGGTCGCCTTTGTAGTAACACCCCAGCTTCTCTGTAGTTCCAGCCTCACCTCTGTGTTTCACCCACCTTTCCCCCCACCAAAACCACCAGGTGAATGGTCTCCAAGTGGACCTCCCAGCTGAGGTGTTAACATCTGTGTCCGTGAGTCAGAACCCTGACGGCTCTGTGCTAGTCCAGCAGAAGGAGGGGGTTCAGGTGCAGCTTGGCACCAATGGGCAGCTGGCTGTGGTGGTCAGCGATGACCATGCTGGGAAGCTGTGTGGGGCCTGTGGCAACTTTGATGCGGACTGGAGCAACGATTGGCCTAACTCCCAGGAGACAACGTTGGAGAATTGGAAAGCACCGGACTTCTCCCCATGGTAAGGGATACAGCTCGGAGGCCAGGCTTCTCGGAGCCGAGGCACCTGCGTCCTCACGGGGAGGGGGATGTCAGGGTGGGTGCTCCATCTACAAAGTTTGCTAAGAGTCTGTGTCTCACAGCCAGGACTGATCAGTCATCCACCGGGAAGGAAGGCTGCAGGACCTGAAGCCTCTGGAGGCTGAGAGGCGCACTCTGTCATTGTCTGTGCCCCTCTGCTCTACCCCTTTGTTGAGCCACTGAGGCCAACCGGAAAAGCATTCAATAAATATCTATTAAGTTGCACACCAGTGTGTCTGTCTCATGTCTTCTTATCCATGACCTTCCTTCCTGTACATGCGTGCTTGCTAAGTAGCTTTAGTCATGTCCTACTCTTTGCGACCCTGTGGACTGTAGCCTGCCAGGCTCCTCTGTCCATGGGATTCTCCAGGCAAGAATACTGGAGTGGGTTGCCATTCCCTCCTCCAGGGGATCTTCCCGACTCAGGGATCAGACCTGAGTCTGTTACATCTCCTGCATTAGCAGGTGGGTTCTTTACCACGGAGCCACCTGGGAAGCCCCTCCTTCCTGCACATCAGGTGTCAGATGCCTGGGGAACCTGGCATATGATGAATATTTCCTGGCAGGTGAGGGGATGGATGGATGGAGACAGATCGATAGATTGGGAAAGATGTAGGTGGGGAAATGGGGGAAATGGGCAGCTGGACGATTAGAAGAATGGATGGATGAGAAAATGAAGTTGGATGGAGGGAAGAAGTAGAAAAGGAAAATATCAACAGCTTCTAACTTTGTCATTTATAATCCAGGCATGGTAATTTCCCTGCCACTCAGTTTCTTCATATGTTTTAGTCCACTCGGGTTGCTATAACAAAATATCATAAAATGTGGGTGGTTTATAAACAACAAACATTTAAATTTCTCACAGTTCTAGAGCCTGGGATCCCTGGTGGCTCAAATGATAAAGAATGTATCTGCAGTGTGGGAGACCCGGGTTCGATCCCTGGGTGGCGAAGGTCCCCTGGAGAAGGGAATGGCAACCCACTGCAGTAGTGCCCAGAGAATTCCATGGACAGAGGAGCCTGAAGAGCTAAGGTCCACGGGGTGGCGAAGAGTCAGACACGGCCGAGCAACTAACACTTCCACTTTCACTAGGGCCTGGGAAGTCCAAGATCAAGGCATCAACAGATTTGGTATCTGGGGAGAGCCTGCTTTCTGGTTCATAGATGACCATCTTCTCATGTGTCCTCAGTTGGTGGAAGGGCAAGGGAGTTTTCTGGGCCTCTTTTATAAAGGCAGTAATCTCATGCATGAGGGCTCTACCCTTATGACGTATCACCCCCCGCATAATCTCCATCTCCAAATACCATCACATTGGAGGTTAGCTTCCGACACAGGAATCTTGAAAGGACACAAGCGTTCTGTCAAAAGCATCATACTTAAAGTAGAGCTAAGGATAGTCCCTACCTCACAGAGTTGGAGTGAGGACTTAAGGTGTTCATCCAATCTATGCATTAAAAACTGAAGTCTCTCTTCTGTCCTAACTCTCTCCTGCCCTGCCTATACTGGTCTCCCCAACCTCAGTGACTATGCCAAACCTCAGTCAGAACATGGGGAATTATTCTTGATTCTTCCCTCATCTTTGCCCTCCACCCTGTTCAACAAAACAGCTTTTTGGATTGTATCGAAACATAACTGAAATCTGCCTGCCTTTCTTATCATGCCCACTGTCACCACCTGGTTCAGCTGGCATCATCATGCCTGCCATCTGCTCCTCCCTGCCTGTAATTCATGCTCATAGCCACTAGTGGCTCAGAGCCACTATAAGCACCACTGGCTATAAATTGATCTTGTAATAAAATCAAATTCCTTCACCTAAAAGGCCCCTGCCAACCTCTTATTTTAAAAAAGTACTTATTTATTTATAAATAAAGAGAGTTGGACCACAAAGAAGGCTGAGCACCAAAGAACTGATGCATTTGAACTGTGATAGTGGAGAAGACTCTTGAGAGTTCCTTGGACAGCAAGATCAAACCAGTCAATCCTAAAGGAAGTGAACCCTGAATATTCATTGGAAGGATTGATGCTGAAGTTGAAGCCCCAATACTTTGGCCACCTGATGCGAAGAGCTGACTCTGAAGCCAAGACCCTGATGCTGGGAAAGATTGAGGGCAAGAGGAGAAGAGGGCAACAGAAGATGAGCCAGTTGGATGGCATCATCGACTCAATGGACATGAGTTTGAGCAAACCCCAGGAAATAGTGGAGGCCAGGGAAGCCTGGCGTGCTGCAGTCCACGGGGTCGCAAAGAGTCGGGCACAACTTTGTGACTGAACAACGTTTATTTGGCTGCACCAGGTCTTACTTGTGGCATGCAGGATCTTTAGTTGTGGCATGTGGCTCTAGTTCCTCACCAGGGAGTTGAACCTGAACCCCCTGCATTGGGGGCATGGAGTCTTAGCCACTGGACCACCAGGGAAGTCCTCTGCCAACCTCTTCTGACTCATCTTCTATCACTGTCATTATGATTTGGGAACCTTATCTTTTAGGGTATTGAACATGCCAAATTTTTTACTTCATTCCTTTGTGAAACAGCTGTTCCCTCCACTCATCACTGACTAGATGCTTCTCATCCTTCAGATGTCCACTTACCTGTTACTACCTTACAGAGCCCTTCCACAACCACCTCACTTAAAGTGCATTTCCTGCGTTACTCTCTGTCCTTAACCTGTGGGGTCTGCTGCAACTCCGTGTAGTTAGTGTCCGAACGAAATTAAATTGTAGGGCAGCAGTTGGAGTCTGCAGAGAACTGGAGAACTGCTTGTTGTGGAAATATATCTGGTGTCAGCAGTAAAGTGTATGAACACAAAAACAGATTTCTTTTATAGCAAAGGAAGTTAACAGGTGCCACTGACTGGTAGATATGGGTCAGAGGATGCTGAAATTCTCTTGTGATTCCTTGTATGTTCTCATTCAAGTGGGAAACAAAGTCATCAGTTAAGAACAAGAAAGAAAAAGTTTTGAGGTCTGATGAGAGAGAAGAGAGTGTAAAATGATCCTTCAAGGAAAGGGGTCCAAGACTTCCTGGTGGACCAGCGGTTAAGAATCCGCCTGCTGATGCAGGCCACACAGGTTCGATCCTTGGTCCGGGAAGATTCCTCGTGCCACGGAACGCCTAAGCCCCTGCCTCACAACTACTGAGCCTGCACTCTAGAGCCCCTGCTCTGCAACAAGAGAAGCCACCACAATGAGAAGCCTGCACAACTCAATGAAGAGTATCCCCTGATCACCGCAACTAGAGAGAGCCCATGCACAGCAACAAAGACCCACCCCAGCCGAAAAAAGAGAAGAGAAAATCGGTCCAGCTGCTTTGGAAAACAGTGTGTTATAGGTAAACATACTCTGATCACATGACTCAGCCATTTGACTCTTCTCAAAAAAAAAAAGAAAAGAAAGAAAGAAATTATCTGTCCACACAAGTACTTGTAAGTGAATATTTCATAGCAGCATTATTCATAACAACCTCCATACTGGAAACATCTGGAAAGCTTATCAACAGGTAGACAGAACAAAGTGTGATCTAGCCGTACAGTGAATTCAGCAATGAAAAGGAACCAACTAGTGATACATGCAACCATTTGGGGCGTGATGCTAAGTGACGAAAACCAGACACAGAATTCTTCCTATTGTATAATCTTATCTATATGAAATGGGATGACTGAGCTGTTCTAAAACTGAATTGTGGTGATGAGGGTATAAACTATAAATCTACTCAAATGTGTTCTATAATGTGTTGACCTGTACACATAAAATAGGTGGTTTTTTTAAAACAAATTGATCTTTTTAAAATATATTTATTTATTTGTTCGTTTCTATGTCTGTTCTTAGTTGTCACACATGGGTCTTTCATTGTTGTGGTACACAGGCTTCTCTCTAGTTGTGGTGGGCAGGCTTTGTTGCCCCTCGGCCTGTGGGATCTTAATTTCCTGACCAGAGATCGAACCTGAGTCCCCTACATTGGAGGAGGGATTCTTAACCACTGGACCACAAGGAAAGTCCCCAAAGAGGTGGATTTTTTGATATGTAAATTATGCCTTAAGCATTTAAAAATGAGCACATTACCGATACTACTAAGAAAAAAAGAAAAGGAAATGGGAGAATGATTTAATTAGGGGCCTGTGGTAGGATGGCTGGGCCACATTAGGGACTGCTTGGGGTCATGTGTCAGAGTGGGTGTGGGTTTTTCTCCATCCACATTCAGCTGCCAGTGTGCAGGTGTGAAGGAGGTGGAGAGTGGACTCAATGGGGTGCAAAAGGAAAAGTTAGAAGTTTGAGGGCATGAGGAAAGAGAGGAGATAACAGTGGATGGGGGATTGGGCTGGGTGGTGAGAGTGGTGTGATCATGAGGAGGTGAGGTGAGGGGCAGGGAGAAGGAGGTCAGCTTCATGGGGCTGAAGGGTCCTTGGAGCAACAGTTTCAGAGGGAGTGAACTGGAGAGACAGGAGGTGATGGGCAGACAGTGAGATGCATGGAACTGAGATTCTGCAGGGGCTGCAGTTCTGGGGTTGTCACTGTCTGGGGGTGGGCCTTTCTCTCCCAACAGCCTGGGATCTCGGCCCTGCCACAGTCACCATTGTGTCCCCTGCACAAAGTCTGGGTGTGGGAAGGAAGGGTTGGGAGGAGGATGAGATTGATAGAGGAGAGGAAGTCAAGAGATCCAGAGGCCAGAACGGTCACAGGATCATCCACCTGAATTTGGACGTCAACAAGAATTATGAGAGGAGCAGCTTGGGTGGCCATGAGCCTAGAGCTAAAAAGATGAAGTGAGCTGCAGTGACTTGGGAGTCGATAAAGCTGGTAACAAGAATGGGAGCAGGTTCTGTGCAGAAGCTTCAAAGTGAGGGTCTTAGAGAGGAGGCAGAGGATGGTTTCGAAGTAGCCATGAGGAGCTTACTGCATATACAGGCCCAGTGAGCATGAAGGCTGAGGAAGAGAAATAGCCTCTGCTTAGAAGGGCTGCACAGAAAGGCGTGTCTTCATGGGAGAACTAGGTTGTGGTCAGAGCAGGAAGGTAAAAGGAAGGTTCAGGGGATGTGGGGGACCTGTACTGTGCCACACCCCCTCATTCTGGCCCTGACCCCTCTGGACTGCCACTTTCAGAGGACCAGGGACTGGCAGCTCCAGGAAGACTGGACTCTTTCAGTCACCACTGTGCCCCCAGCACAAGACTAGCAGGTACCCCACCCCCCTAGTTATTCACTGTGTGTTCAGTCACTCAGTCATGTGCAACTCTTTGTGGCCCCATGGACTGTAGCCCACCAGTCTCCTCTGTCCATGGGATTCTCCAGGCAAGAATACTGAAGTGGATAGCTATTCCTTTCTCTATGGCTTCCCAACCCATTGCAGACAGATTCTTTAACCATCTGAGCCAGCAGGGAAGCCCAGTTACTCACTGGTAGTACCCATTTCAGGTCTGCAGAGCAAGTTGGCAGGTGCAGTATCTCAGAGCCAGGAGATGGTGCCAGGATTCCAGAATACAGCCTGCACTGTGCTCTGAGGATTGTCATCTTCTTTCCCCTTTGGTGGCTGTGCTTCGAGGCCTGTGGGATCTTATTTCCCCAACCAGGGATGGAGCCCACACCCCGTGCATTGGAAGCATGGAATCTTAACCACTGGACCACCAGGGATGTCCTGGATTTTCACCCTGTAGAAAAAATAATTATTTTTAATTGGAAGGCAAATTCCAATTAAAAGGCAAAGTAAGGCAAAGAAGGCAAAGTAAGATCCATGAGTAGTAGGCAACACTACCCTGAATTGGAGCCATTTGAAATATTACACAGTTCCTGGAAATGCAGCATAGACTCCACAGAATTTCCATCTTAATATGTAAGCAAATTTTCAGGAGTGTTTCTGGAACACCCTGCACAGAGAACTCAAGACAGCACAGGTTCATTCATTCCTTCAACAAACATTTAGGGAGTACCCACTCTGTATCTGTTCTGGATACAAAGTGATACAACAATGAACAGAACAGACCAGTGGATTCTCCTGGAGGTTGTTACTAATTTCTCATAGTAGCACATGTTTTGCTTTGTGGAATCAATATGAGGATGAATATTCAAATTATAAAATTACAAAGTGCAAAACTCTCAGTGTTAATACAGAATCTTCTCCGTGTTCCTTCCTCCGCCTGCATCCTGATCTGGTCCTTCCTGTCTCCTCCCTGATCCACTGCAGCAGGCCCCGCCTTGGTTTTCCTGCTCCCACCTCTGTCTCTCACTCCTTTCCCACATTCAGCCAGGGTGACCCGGGTCAGATCACATCCCTTCTCTGTTCAGAACCCTCCATCTCACTCGATAAAAGTCAAAGTTCTCACCCCAAGGCCCCATACAATTTACCTGTTAACCTCCCTGCCCTCATCTCTTCCCACTCTCCCCTACTCACTCTGCATGAAACACATTCTTCAGTGTTTCTGCAACTCTCCTTACCTTTCCTGCCTCAGGGCCTTTGCACATGCAATCCTACCTGCCTGGAACTCTCTTCCCCCAGACAGGAGCATGCCTCCCTCGCTTCCTTTAGCTTTTTGCTCAAAAGTCACTGGATGCATTCCTTGACCACCCTGTAAGAAATTTCACCTCTCTTCCCAACACCAGTCTCCAAAGCACTTATTCTCCAAAGCACTATGGCCTTCTACCATTCAGCATGTTTTTACTAACTTGTTTGGTGTCTGTTCCCCTCATAGGAAGATGAGCTCCAGAATTCATATGTCTTGTTCCCTGCTGCATTCCCGTGCCTAGAACAGAGTGCCTGGTACATTCAGGCACATAACAAATGCTTTTCCAATGTATGAATGGAGTCCAGAGTTGGCCCTTGTTCTTGGGGATGGGAATGGATCAGGGAAGCCTTTTGAGTGTAGAGGGGATTTTAGGGAGCTAACTGGGAACAGAGAAGAAAAGCAGAGGGCACAGTTCCTGCGAAAATCTGAGGATGAGCCCTGATTACTGAGGTTTCCTGGTGGCTCAGACGGTAAATAATCTGTCTGCAATGCGGGAGACCAGGGTGTCATCCCTGGTTCGTAAAGATCCTCTGGAGAAGGGAACAGCAACCCACTCCAGTATTCTTGCCTGGAGAATCCCACAGAGGAGCCTGGCGGGCTGCAGTCAATGGGATCGCAGAGTCGGACCCGACTTAGGGACTATATTTTCGCTCCCTAATTACTGGGATGCTCGCACCTGTGAAAGAGAAGCGGGAAGTGTGTTTAGTGTAACGATCTCTGCACAGGTCACGGTAGCGCCTAGGGCGCTCGAGGGGGCGGTGTCCTGACAAGCTCAAAAATTCCCGCCCATAGCGGGCGCGTTGGGGTCGGGGCGGGGCTGCGGCTCCGAGGGGCGGGGCTGCGTGGTTGCGTCACCCAGTGTACGTCGCCGCGCGCCTGCGCTCCTTTCCACGTGCGTCAGCCTCAGTCGCGTGGAGCCCGGGAAGCCACCGATTCCTGAGCCGCGCAGTTCTGCGCTAGCTATGAAACCAGGTGCAGCCCAGGGTTGGGGTCTGGGTCAGGGCTGGGACTCGGCGGGGAGCGGGGTGCCAGGAGGGAACAGAGGGGCGGGGTCTTGGCCTGGCGGGCAGGATTTCTGAGCCCCGGATCGGGTCTCTTGTGAGGAAGGGTCCTGTTCCGGCCTCTCGTGGGGATGAGAGGGCTTGGTTCCGCCCTAGGAGCGACCCTGAGCCTAGGGTTCGGGTTCCCGGTCTAGAGGTTTGTGACTGACTCGTCAGAGGTGACGGTCGTGAGTCGAGGGTCTTGGGCGTAAAACTGGGGATGTCCTGAACTGGAATTCGTTTCATTGAGGCTGTCAATAAGGGTCTTGGATATTGGGCCGCGGGCGGCAGTCTAGGGTGCTGCCCAGAACCTAGATCCAGACATCGAGGGTCTTGGATCTCTGGGCGTGGGATTTGGAGATTTGGCCTCATCGCGAGGCGGAGAGTCCCTGATCTTGGGCTGGATCCTCTTAAGACCCCGTCGCTGCCGTAGCTACAGTACCCTTGAGTTCAAACCTAGCTTCTCGGAGAGAGCCGCATAGATGAGTATTCTGGCTTGATAGTCTGTGGCCCACTTTCCCGCTCTCTACTTTCCCGAGGGGGGCGGATCCCTAAGCATGGAGTGGAGATTCGGAGCCTAGTGATCCTCAACTGCGGTGAGAAGTGAGGTGAAACTTCACACACCGAGTATAGGATTGTCGGATGGGGGAGGGAGGTAATCACAGGGCGTGAGTGGTTTAATTCATTCCGATTTTACTGGAGATTCTGATGAAGCCCCCGCACCTACCTCCTAGTGGAATGAGAGTCCCTGCTTTGACAGCAGAAAGGCCTCAGTTCAAAATTTCAGTCCTAACTATGCTTAATTCACTGTGTGACCTTGGGCAAGTCGCTTTACCTCTGAGCCTTAGTTATTTCATCAGTAAAATGGCGCCCAGTTCAAATTTAGTGAGAGCCTGTTAAAAAATAGCACATGGTGGTAATCCTTTTGCAATATATGTGTATTAGCTGGACAGGTTGTACATCTTAAATTTTCACATAGTTACATTTTGTCTATTATACCTCGTATAGCACAGTGCTTGATGTATAATAGTATTGGTTCTAATTGTCATCTTTACCATTCTCATCAAGGGGAACAAAATTAGGGTCCTTTTCCCCAGATGTCTCAGCTCTTATAAATCAGGCTGATTCCCTCCTCCTCCCCCCAGCTTGCTCCCCTGGAGTTGGGGAAATATTCCATCATGACAGAAAGGGTCTGTTTCTTAGTACAGGTTTTCTTTTTTCTTCCACCTTCCCCTTCGGCCTGTGGAGAAATGGGGTCATCTGGTCAGGGGTAGTGGAATTTGTGGCTCCACGCCCCCTCCCAGGTTCCCTTTCTCTTCAGTGTTTGGGGATCTTCTGGTGAAGTGTCAGGCGGTGTGTCTCCCACCTGAGACTCTGGCAAGCCCACAGGCATCCTGTGGTCTGATGGTTCCAGGAATGGAGGCTACACCTTCTTCCCAACCCTGCCCTTACTGTGTTAGGATAAGAAGTTGTAGAAGTTGTTAGGAATCAGCTCTTTAGCAAGGATTTTTTATTTATTTATTTATTTTAGGCTGTGCTGGGTCTCCAGCTGGGACTTCCCAGGTGGCTCAGTGGTAAAGAATGCCTACAATGCAGGAGACTCAAGAGATGGGTTTGATCCCTGGGTCGGGAAGATTCCCTGGAGTAGGAAATGGCAACCCACTCCAGTATTCTTGGTGAGAAAATTCCATGGACAGAGGAGCCTGGCGGGCTACAGTCCATGAGGTCGCAAAGAATTGGACGCATCAGACCATGGGTCTTCACTGTTGTTCAGACTTTCTCTAAGCGCTGGTTTAGTTGCCCCTCAGCATGTGGGATCTTCCCAGACTCAAACTCATGTCCTCTGCATTGGGCGGTGGATTCTTAACCACTGGACCACCAGGGAAGTCCTTCAGCAAGGATTTTAGTCTGATTGTGTGAGGAAGTCTTTGGGAGGTTTCAAGCAAGGATATGACATCAGTCAGACTTGACTGAGACATTTAAATGGATCCTTTTTGCTCTTGAGAAGGAAATGGCAACCCACTCCAGTATTCTTGCCTGGAGGACCCTGTGGACAAAGAAGCCTGGTGGGCTGCCATCTATGGGGTTGCAAAAAGCCGGACACGACTGAAGCGACTTAGCATGCGTGCATTGGAGAAGGAAATGGCAACCCACTCCAATGTTCTTGCCTGGAGAATCCTAGGGACAGAGGAGCCTGGTGGGCTGCGGTCTATGGGGTCACACATTGTCCAACACAACCGAAGCGACTTAGCAGCAGCTTCTTGCTCTGTGTGAAAGATTTTAGAGGAACAAGAGTGGAAACAGACAGCAGTAAGAAGTTGTTGCTGTCATCTACTTGGAGATGATGTGGCTTGGACCAGGGTGGCGGCAGTTGGCCTGGTTGACAAATTGTCACCCTTTCGGATATGTTTTGGAGATAAAGCCGATAGTTTGCATGTGGGCATGAGAGGGGTCAAGGACAATTCAGCGTTTTGGTGTGTGTAACTGGAAGGGTGGGGTGCCACTTTGGAGATGGGGAAGGCTGTGGCAGAAGAGAAGTTTTAAACTGGGGGTCTGTTTAAAAACCAAAACTTTTTTTTTTTTTTAAGTATGTGAACGTGTGTTTTTCTGAGGAGTGGGTACAGTCCATTTTTCTAAGAGCTCCAGGACCTGAAATGGACTGAGATGTTCTGAGTATTGTGCATGCTGTGCCCCATGCCATGCCCACACTTTCTGGGTCTCTGTTTTGTCAGGACGGGGTTGAGGGTCTCTTGGGCATAGTGGTTTCTCCCCTAAATAGGAAGGAGGAGAGACTTGCTCCCCTGAGTTTGAATAATATATTCAAACTGCACATAAGGCAGCGTATTAAGCACTTTTTGTGTGTTGTCATTTAATCTTTACAATTCTGTGATGTGGGCACTGTGTTATTTTCCAGATCTCCTTACAGGTGAACTTTTCAAGACACCCATGAATCTTGCCTACTCTCTAGGGTCGTGAATGGAGTGGCCATCTCCCTGTGTTCAGTCCATGAGCTGCCTGAGGGGAGGGACCGGGGCTCTGGACACCGTACGATCACCTGCTTCCTGAGTGAGCAGAGAGGGCGCTTTCTTCCGGCAGAACCCAGGGCTTTAAGAGTCATCAGTAAACAGCTCATTTAATTTTCATGGAGCCCATAGTCCCGCAGGATGCAGTGATAACCTAAACAACCATCCCTGTCCATTTGGAGTTGATTCCAGTGGGGGCGTGGGGGGGTGGGGAAGAGGCAGTGATAATTGTTAAAATGCCATGTATGATAATTGGCAGGAAGAAAAAGAAAGCGGAGTAAAGGCCAGGTAGCCAGAGGAGGCTGGTCTGAGGAAGGAACGTTTGGTCAGACTTACATTCAGTGCAGGGGGTGAGTCAGACAGTGTCCTCAGGACCCAGGCAGAGGGAACAGGAGATGTCAAGGGTGTGGAAGCTGGAAGTGGAGTTTGTTCTTGGGGAGGAAGAACACAGGACCTAGCCTAGAGTGAGGTCAGGAAAGTCAGCAAAGCCAGCGTGGTGATTCTCAGTCTGGGCCACACGTCAAGAGTCGCCCGAGGAACTGTAAAGTCCCAGGCCTGGCCCCCACCCCAGACAGTTACTCAGAATCGCTTGCATGGGGCAAGGGGGAGATCCACTGACTTAGGACTTTGGAAGCCCGAGAAAGGAACTGTGATTTCATTTAGAACGTGATGGAAAACATTTGAAGGAGTTTGGGCAAGGGAATGGTGAGAGCCGATTGGCTGTTCTGAAAAGTTCAGTCACCGGCTGCCGTGTGGGCAGAAGACCTCAGAGGGGGCGGGAGACTAGAGGCCGGCAGCTCATTTCTATCACTTAAATTAGGACTAACTCTTCAAAGTTCTATGTTTTCATTTTTAACGTCATTAAGATGATTGAAGCCTTCATGGAGACTTCCCTGGTAGTCGAGTGGTTAAGACTCAGAGCTCCCAAGGCAGGGGGCTCGGGTTCGATCCCTGATCCGGGAACTGAGATCCCACATGGTGCATGGTGTGGCCAAAAAAAAATAAATTAAAATTTTTAAAAAAGAGGAATGACCCCTTCATAGGGTGGGAATATAACACACCTTTGCAAAAACTTTTGCATGTTTAATATTGAATAGTTTACATCAAGGGAGGTCAGTTGAAACCAGCATGGATTTTCACACAAATGATTGATAACTCTTTTTCTAAAAGTACAGCAAAGCTTTAGAAGCTGTCGCAGAGGTCAGATACTGAATCTGTGAGTACCAGGAGAAATCTCTCTGCTTCAGACATTGTTTTGGGCTCGGCGAACAACGTTTGCTGTCTCCTGAAGTGATGAAAAATCAAGTCTCTCTGAAATTTTTTTCCCCTAAACTTTCCATCTTGTTGACAAACCCTAAGTAAACTGTTTATAAGTTGCCCATCCATAAAGGACAAGTTTTGGGTTTTGCTTCCCCCTCACCACTCCCCTGCCAACACCAAGCTGGGGGAGACTTGTGTGTGTTTAGAAGCAGGGGGACCAGTTAGCAGGAAAGATGGATGGTGAATGCGCTGCCCCCCACTCCCCCCGCCACACCGATCTGGGGCTAGCACTTCTCTGCCACACACAAGGTCCCGAGTGGGAGAGCGTGAAGAAGTTTCAGGGCCTGGGGGACCCACCTGCCACAACGCACGGCCACACATGGCATACTCTCTTCTTCAGACCAATCAGTATTGGAAACAGAACAGGTCCTGTGAATTGACCCCCCAGCGGAGGGAAGCAGAATATTAACAGCAATGTGCCTCCACCTGTTTCCCTTCTCATCCTCATCCTATAATTTCACCCTCCCCAGGCCTAATACTCAGCTTCACACTTACCACACCCTTTTGTCTCTGTAAGGGGAAAGGGGTGCCTGGGTTGTCACCCAGATCTACACAGCTAGTGCTGGGCAGTCTTGGTTGTAGCTGGACTTTTAAAAAGGATGTTGTGTCAGACCTGGGTTTCTAGGGCTTGCTTTTTCACTTACTGGGATTCTGAGATGTTTCTTTCTGTCCCGTGTTGCTGTTAACCTTCTTGCTTTGATGGCTGTGAACGGGCCGAGTCTCATTCATCCCTTCTGCTGATGGATGTTTGGGTCGGTCCTGTTAGTTCTGCCATGGACACGTGTGGACACCTCTCCCAGTGTGCGTGTGCACACACTTCTCTCCTGAGCAGAGTCCCTTGCTGTAGAAGTAACTTCTCAAGCTCCATGACCCTGTTGACGATTCCTATTTCTGTTTCCATCACAGGGTTCAGCCCCCGCGGGGGTGGCTTCGGTGGCCGCGGTGGCTTTGGTGACCGCGGAGGTCGCGGCGGTGGCCGCGGAGGCTTCGGTGGGGGCCGAGGAGGCTTCGGCGGGGGCCGAGGTCGCGGCGGAGGAGGAGGCTTCAGGGGCCGTGGACGTGGAGGGGGAGGAAGAGGTGATGGACCGGGCTCTCCTGGGGCTGGGGGCTGGGGTGGGGAGGGAAGCACCGTGGGGTTTCGCTCTCACCACATCTCTGCCTTGTAGGTGGTGGGTTCCAGTCTGGTGGCAACCGGGGTCGTGGTCGGGGAGGAAAGAAAGGAAACCCATCGGGGAAGAATGTGATGGTAGAGCCCCATCGACACGAGGGTGAGTGAGGAGGGCGGGGAGCCCACCGGGGTTAGGAGTGGGGCGGTGCTCCGATGGGGTGTTGACCCCGCTCTGGCCCCCTCCCCCAGGCGTCTTCATTTGTCGAGGAAAGGAAGATGCGCTGGTCACCAAGAACCTGGTCCCTGGGGAATCTGTTTACGGAGAGAAGAGAGTCTCGATTTCGGTGAGACCCCCTGCCTAGCTAAGCTGCCAGGGCCACCAGCAGTCTGGTCTCCCTGGGCCCCGCTGTTCATCCTGCACGAGACAGCCAGGGGGTCATCTTAAGCTACAAGGCAGATCACACACTCCCTCCCCAGACACATCCGTGACCTCGCACTGGCTTCAGGTTCAAGTCTTGGGTCCTCAGTGTGACTGGGGGCCCCTGCACGTGCAGTCTCCCTCTCTCCCTAACTACGTGTCTTCCAGTCACTCCCACAGCCTCCCCGTTCTCCTTGCCTGGAATACTCTCCTCCTCCCCGCATCAGGTAGGGCCGGCCCCTTATCATCACTCATCTCTGGTCAGCTGGCCTTGTCTCCCTCACAAGGCCCCCTTGCCCCACCCTGTCTAGCAGAAGCAGCCCTCACGACCTCCCTGCAGGCATCCCTGCTGCCCGGAACTCACTCCCTTGTTGGCCTGAGTGAGCCCTCAGCTCTGGGCGATTCCTCTGCCTGGGCTCTCCTGGCCGCCGCCGTCTCATCCTCACCTGCCCTCGCCCTGCTCCTTGGACTTCACACGCCCCTTCCTGGCTTGACCTTCTGAGCACCTGTCACTGGCTCCTATGCCGTGTGTGTCCATTCAGCATGTCCTCACTCCTGGAGAGCAAGGCCTTTGTCCCCTTTGGTGTGTTTGCCCAGTGCCTGAGCTTAGGGGCCGGCACAGGCAGTGTTCGTAGAACGAACACAGAGGTCTTGCCTTACTGTTGTCTGGGGTGATCTTGTCTTTATTGTCCCCGTCGCTGCCCCTTCTCCCTGAGTCAGAAACCCCCACGAGAGTGCAGGCCCTGCCTGTTGTGGTCATAGATGGATATACTCATTTGTTTCTTGTACAATGACTGGGGGCCCAGTCCCTTTTGAGGGCCCTAGAGTTAAGAGCCTTGGGGTCTTGCAGAAGAGCCTGGCATTGACTTCCATCCCCATCTCTCTCGGTGCAGGAGGGAGATGACAAAATTGAGTACCGTGCCTGGAACCCCTTCCGTTCCAAGCTGGCAGCAGCAATCCTGGGCGGGGTAGACCAGATCCACATCAAGCCAGGGGCCAAGGTCCTCTACCTCGGGGCTGCCTCGGGCACCACCGTCTCCCACGTCTCTGATATCGTCGGCCCGGTGAGTAGACAGAGGGACAGGAGAAGGTGGGAGGGAGGGAAAGGTCCCCTTCTCTGCCAGCCTGGACTCAGAGGCCCTGGCTGCTTCCCTGCACCGAGGGGCTCGGAGCCAGGCCCTTCCTGACTACATGGTCTCCAGAGCTCCATTCAGCCTCACACCTGATTCTTGGCCTGGAGCGAAGGGGCTTGGGTGTCGGGGCAACCAGTGTTGGGGGGGCCAGAGCTGAGAATACATTGGATTTGATTGCTACCCTCTGGGACTTTGCTGGCGGTCCAGTGGTTAAGACTGCACGCTTCCACTGCAGAGGGTGTGGTTCCATCCCTGGTTATGGAACTAAGATCCTACTTGCCATGTGGTGCAGCCAAAAAAAAGATAGCCCTCAAATCTGGGCTTCTGGTTTCCCTAAACAGGAGATTGTCAGTTTGGGGGCCTGTGCTTCTGTGCAGCTGGACAGCCTCCCTGTTGAGAGGGCACCCACACATTTCACTTCATGATCCCTCACTTGGCTGTGAGGCTAGAGGGTGTGTAATTTAATGGTTAAAAACCCCAGACTGCTGTGGGCTCTTAACAGTGAAGTGGCTTTCAGCAAGTACTTACTCCCTCTGAGCCTCAGTTTACCCCTCTGGAAAATGGGTGATTGTGATGATAAGTGAATTAAATCCTGTAACATGCCTAGAGCAGTGTCTGGCCAGGTGCAGGTATTCTTAGCTGTTACGTCATCTCATCTCTATGCCCTAGCTTCCTCATTTTAAGCCTAAACTGGGGGCCTGGGCTCTCAGATCAGACAAAGTAGGATGGAATAACCCTTGGACCTAGTATATTCACCTGTAAAATGATAACAAGGGCTTCCCAGGTGCCTCTAGTTGTAAAGAACCCACCTGCCAGTGCAGGAGATACAGGAGACTTGGGTTCAATCCCTGGGTTGGAAAGATCCTCCAGAAGGGCATGGCAACCCACTCCAGTATTCTTGCCTAGAGAATCCCATGGACAGAGGAGCCTGGCAGGCTACAGTCAGTGGGGTCACAAAGAATCAGACAGGACTGAAGTGACTTAACATGCACACACACATCATGATAACCGGTCATTAAATGGTAATGTTTTGATTTGGGGATTTGAAGAGCTGCATGTGGCTTCAAGAAAATTGAGATCCCCAATGGAACATTTCATGCAAAGATGGGCTCAATAAAGGACAGAAATGGTATGGACCTAACAGAAGCAGAAGATATGAAGAAGAGGTGGCAAGAATAACTATACAAGAAAGATCTTAATGACCCAGATAATCACCATGGTGTGATCACTCACCTAGAGCCAGACATCCTGGAATGTGAAGTCAAATGGGCCTTAGAAAGCATCACTACGGACAAAGCTAGTGGAGGTGATGGAGTTCCAGTTGAGCTATTTCAAATCCTGAAAGATGATGCTGCCAAAGTGCTGCACTCAATATGCCAGCAAATTTGGAAAACTCAGCAGAGGCCTCAGGACTGGAAAAGGTCAGATTTCATCCAATCCCAAAGAAAGGCAATGTCAAAGAATGCTCAAACTACAGCACAATTGCACTCATCTCACACACTAGTAAAGTAATGCTCAAAATTCTCCAAGCCAGGCTTCGGCAATACGTGAACTGTGAACTTCCTGATGTTCAAGCTGGTTTTAGAAAAGGCAGAGGAACCAGAGATCAAATTGCCAACATCCTCTGGATCATCGAAAAAGCAAGAGAGTTCCAGAAAAACATTTACTTCTGCTTTATTGACTGTGCCAAAGCCTTTGTGTGGATCACAATAAACTGTGGAAAATTCTGAGAGAGATGGGAATACCAGACCACCTGACCTGTCTCTGGAGAAACCTATATGCAGGTCAGGAAGCAACAGTTAGAACTGGACATGGAACAACAGACTGGTTCCAAATAGGAAAAGGAGTACGTCAAGGCTGTATATTGTCACCCTGCTTATTTAACTTCTATGCAGAGTACATCATGAGAAACTCTAGGCTGGAAGAAGCACAAGCTGGAATCAAGATTGCTGGGAGAAATATCAATCACCTCAGATATGCAGGGAGAAGGCAATGGCACCTCACTCCGGTACTCTTGCCTGGAAAATCCTATGGACAGAGGAGCCTGGTAGGCTGCAGTCCATGGGGTTGCAGAGAGTCAGACCCGACTGAGCGACTTCACTTTCACTTTTCACTTTCATGCATTGGAGGGGGAAATGGCAACCCACTCCAGTGTTCTTGCCTGGAGAATCCCAGGGACGGTGGAGCCTGGTGGGCTGCTGTCTCTGGGGTTGCACAGAGTCGAACATGACTGAAGCAACTTAGCAGCAGCAGCAGATATGCAGATGACACCACCCTTATGGCAGAAAGTGAAGAGGAACTGAAGATTCTCTTGATGAAAGTGAAGAGGAGAGTGAAAAAGTTGCCTTAAAGCTCAACATTCAGAAAACGAAGATCATGGCATCTGGTCCCATCATTTCATGGCAAATAGATGGGGAAACAGTGGAAACAGTGTCAGACTTTGTTTTTTGGGGCTCCAAAATCACTGCAGATGGTGATTGCAGCCATGAAATTAAAAGATGCTCACTCCTTGGAAGGAAAGTTATGACCAACCTAGACAGCATATTAAAAAGCAGAGACATTACTTTGCCAACAAAGGTTCATCTAGTCAGGGCTATGGTTTTTCCAGTGGTCATGTATGGATGTGAGAGTTGGACTGTGAAGAAAGCTGAGTGCTGAAGAATTGATGGTTTTGAACTGTGGTGTTGGAAAAGACTCTTGAGAGTCCCTTGGACTGCAAGGACATCCAACCAGTCCATTCTAAAGGAGATCAGTCCTGAGTGTTCATTGGAAGGACTGATGCTGAGGCTGAAACTCCAATACTTTGGCCACCTCCTGTGAAGAGTTGACTCATTGGAAAAGACTCTGATGCTGGGAGGGATTGGGGGCAGGAGGAGAAGGGGATGACCAAGGATGAGATGGCTAGATGGCATCACCGACTCGATGGACTTGAGTCTGAGTGAACTCCGGGAGTTGGTGATGGACAGGGAGGCCTGGCGTGCTGCGATTCATGGGGTCGCAAAGAGTCGGGCACAACTGAGTGAGTGAACTGAACTGAACTGAATGCGGTATATGGGCCAGAGTAGGCCCTCCATACAGAACTAGTTATCGTTGTTATTTTTGTTTGACTTTGATGTCTTCTAGGACGGTCTGGTCTATGCAGTTGAGTTCTCCCACCGTTCTGGCCGTGACCTCATTAATTTGGCCAAGAAGCGGACCAACATTATTCCTGTCATTGAAGACGCTCGGCACCCACACAAATACCGCATGCTCATCGGTGAGGGGTCTAGGGTTGGCTTGGGAGAGGGGAAGGTGTGAGACAGGCCACTCCAGGTGTCCTGGAGGAGGCCTCCGGAGCCCTGATTCGGATGGAATTGGAGTGGATGAACAGGTTGAGTCTGCAGAAATGCAAATGGTTTGGGGACCAGGTGAGGTGGAGGTGGCAGTCCCGCTTCAGGGACCCAGATATCTGGGTCCTTGGGCCAACCTCTTTCCCTCCAATCTCTTGACACTCCCACTTCCTGCTGAATACTTCCTGTCTGCCTGCCTCCAAAACCCAGTACCTGTAATGCGACCCCTGACTTAGGCATAAAAACCTCCTTCAGAGGTCTTCATCAGCATCATCTGGTGACATCATAACCCCAAAAGCACACCTAGAGGGACCCATTGTGAATATTAATAACTTTAAAAAAAAAAAGTTCAGAAACATTGTATAAAAATTAAGCACCTATAAAGCACCCCCAGAGGTAACTGACCCGAACAATTTGATGTCAGCTTTTCCTGATTTTAAAAAAGTCATTGCACCATCTTTTCATTTTTTTAAGTTTTTCTTCCTGAGTTTTTTTCCCTGTGCATTCATACCCTACCTCTGTCCTGCAACTTTTCTTCATTTCACAATCCTGCAGACGCGATTGCCTGTAAGTGCTCGCCTTTACTTGCCTTTTTGATGACGTGTCTGTCTCCCCCCCAGACCCGGGAGCGTCTCGAGGGCAGGGTCCGGGTCTGACTCGTCTCTGTGCCCCCCACGGCCGGCCCGGGGCTGGCCACAGAGTAGGTGGCAATGTGGTTTACAAGAGGAATGAATGATTGGTGTAACTGTGGGCTTTGGACCCATCTTGGGGGCACTGTGGAGGGTGGGGGATCATTGCCGGGGGAGGTGATTCTGGAGGCAGGGAAGACTGCTAGGAACCTGCTGGTGATGGGGCTCTGGCCCCATGGGAGGAGCTGGGAAGATTAAGTGGATCCAGCTTTTAACTGCTACTTCTTTCTCCCTAGCAATGGTGGATGTGATCTTTGCTGATGTGGCCCAGCCAGACCAGACCCGGATTGTAGCCCTGAATGCCCACACCTTCCTGCGTAATGGAGGACACTTTGTGATTTCCATTAAGGTGTGGAGCTTGGAGGAGTCTATGGGGTGGTGATATCTTCTTGGTTTGTAACTACCATGCAGTCAGTCAAAGCAACCCTGATTCAGTGTATTCCCAGCTCCCTATAAGCCACCCAATCAAATAGAACATAATGAAAAATATCTACAAAACTAAAAATCATAGAATTTAAAGAGGCTAGACTATAGTGGTTGAGTGCATGATCACTGAGTCTGAGTATCTGAGTTTGGATTCCAGCTTGCTGTGTCTGAGCAACTTACCTAACCTATATGCCTGTTTCTTCACTTGTAAAATAGCAATATTAGTCCTGTCTCTTAGTGTTGATGTAAGGACTACACTTCTCAGTATATGTGGAATGTTTAGAATAGAACCTGGTATAAAATAAACAACAGATAAATGCTAGGTGCATTTTTAAGAAGTCTTCTTTTGAAATTCAGAGGCCTCTCCAGTACTTCAGCCAGATTCCCCATTCTCTTTTGCTGCGTTTGTTTTTGGTATTCTCAGCTGCATAATTCCTAAAGAAAAGGAAGTAGGAGGGGGAAAAAATGTGTAAAATTTAAACACTAGGTTTGAGATAAATAGGGTTCTGTTGAAGGATTTCTGTTCCAAACCCAAACCAAATCGAAAACTTCTCTAACAAAGTCTTTCCGTATATTTCCAAAGCCTAGTCTCCAATAAAAACAAATTCTGCTGGTTTAAAGAAGCACAAAAACGGGGGAATATCCCAAAGCTTGCCTCAGACTTCAAATCCTCTCTTTTGCAGGCTAATTGCATTGACTCCACAGCTTCCGCCGAGGCTGTCTTTGCCTCTGAAGTGAAAAAGATGCAGCAAGAGAACATGAAGCCCCAGGAGCAGCTGACCCTAGAGCCGTACGAGAGAGACCATGCTGTGGTCGTGGGTGTGTACAGGTGAGCACGAGGCCCCATCAGTACTTGTTACGAGTGCCCCAAAGTGGTGACGGGCTCTTCTAAGTCCACTTTCTTCTCTCAGGCCACCTCCCAAAGTGAAGAACTGAAGCCCAGCGCCACTGGATCGCCAGAGAGTGTTGCTACTGTTACACGTTTGTTTTTCTATTAAAAGACTCATCAGTCGGTCCGTTTGCCGCTGATTGCTTGACGACGTCTATTCACAGGGCGCTCGCACGCTCTGTCCACTGGCCTGGTGGTGGGGGCGAGTCCTCCCACCCGGTCGCACTGCGCACGCTCCTCTCTTAGCTGCCTCCTGCGCAGCCGTAACTTGGACTTCGGCGCTTGGGCGGGGTCGGTAGCTCACTGCGCATGGATCCCAGTAAGGTTCTTTGAGCGCAACCGCGGAGCGCTGCCCTGGGTCACGTGAGGGGAAACAGCTTGGGGGGTGGGGGCGGAGTCCGAGGCGGGGGGGGCCGGTTTGTTGTGGTCGCCATTTTGCTGGTTGCATTACTGGGTAATCGGGGCCCTGGCTCGCTGCGCTCGCCGGATATCTTCAGCCTGTGGGCAAGACTGAGCTCGGGCTTCCCGAGCAGCTTGAGTTCCCTTGCCCGCGCCCTCAGGTAAGGACGCGGCTCCTGGGGGACAGCACGCGTTCTCGGGGAGGGAGGGTAGTCTGGGACCCGCCCTGCCTGCGTCGCCGCGAGATTTAGCACGAGGTCGAAGGAGGAGAGAAGGGGGGCGGCGGGCAGGTGCAGGCCTTGCCTGGCTATTCATAGTCGGATTCCTGGAAGGGGCCGAGCCGGAGGGAGCAGTCTTAGGAGGGGGTAGCGGGGCCTCGCTCCCGCCCTTTGTTTGGGCTCGGCTCCGCTGGCCGCATCGTCGTCGCCTAGCAACCGCCGTCCTGCGCTGTGATTGGTTGGTCTCTTGGCAGCAACGACCAATGGCACGGTTGTTGCCATGGTAGGTGTGGACTGCCAAGTTCGGTCCGGCCCCGCCCGCCTGGGCTCCTCTGGCCGGGGCTGGCCTCCAGGGTGGGGGGCGGGACGCAGGGGTCCCCTGGGGAGGGTGGCTGCGCTGGGCGGGGCCGGCGGGGCGAGGGTTAACTCGCCCCTCCCCCGTCCACCTGCTTTCCCCTTCCCCCGCGTGCCCCGGGCTGACCCTAGTTTCCTTCTCTCCCCGCCCCTGGCGGCGGCGGCTGCTGCCTGCTGTTGTCACCCACCGGGCCGCCTGTCCCGCTTGCCCTCCCCGCCGCGGGGCTTGCCGGGCCGGCCGGGCCGGGACAGGCGGCTGTCTGCTCACCACAGCCACCACCGCCATGCTGGCCGCTCGCCCACCCAACTGGGGGCCCCATCGCGCTCCAGCCCCCCGTGGGCGCGCCAGCCCTGACCCGGGTATGGGGTGGAGGCTGGGAGAGAGGGTCCTGTTGTGGGAGGGGCCCGGGGCAGAGATTGCTTTGTGGGGGAGCTCCAAGAGAGAGGAGGGATCGTGGAGTGGCAGGGCTTGGCATGGGAGAAAGGATTGACAGGGGAGAAGGCCCGTGGGGAGAGGAGTCTGGTGTGGAAGATACTCTGGAAGGGGAGAACTCTGTGATATTTGGCGAATTTGGCTCTGGGGGACTTCTAGGAATGGGCACAGCTGTGGGTTGACCCTGGTGTGAAGGAGTAACTGGAGAAAGGGCCCTGACAGGAATATTGGTAGCGAGGGTGGGGGTAGGATCCATGGTAGGGGAGAGAAGGACGATCCACTCTAAAGCGCCGATAGAAACGCCTCCCCCTTGCTTCCCAAAGGAGTGGCCCTAGTGGGGGAGGGGGGAGCAGCTTGGAGTAATGTGGAGAAGGGCCCTGGTGTAGCATGCGGGAACTGGATATGGTTTGGGAAATTACTGGGGGGGTGGTCCCTGATGTGGGAGGAAATGATATGGAAGAGGTCTTGGCACTAAATGGGGAGGGTCCTCTGAGAAGGGTGTACCCTGGTGGGTGAGAATGCCTTGGGGTTAGGACTCTGTTACAAAGGGGTCCTTAGATAACCTTGGTGTGGTTGGGAGCTCCCTGAAGACCCTGGTGTGGTTTTAGGGGCCTGCAGAGGAGTCTGCTGTGATTTGGAGGGGGCCGAAAGACTCCCCTGTGGTTTGGGAGGGAGCCTAGAGTTCTCTGGATTGGGGGACCTACTGGGAAGGGTAGACCTTGAAGTGGAGGGACCGTCCTGTGGTAAGACAAAGTCCTGACGCTCCCAGACTACAGGAGGGGCCCTGAGGAGAGCCATACGTAGAAATGGGGAGGAGAGTGTGAACCCAGCTCCCTGTGCTGCCTGCGGTTTCTCTCTTCTCTTCCTCCCCCCAATTATTCATGTCTTTCTGTCCTTTCCTGTCACGGCTCACATCCCTGCCTGGCTCGCGATTGTTCCCTTTCCCATGTTCCCCTCCCCGTGCCGCCTGCTCCATGTATCTGGTCATCATTCGCGGGGGCTCTGCTGTGCCCCCCACCGCCACTTCTCTCTGTCCGCTCTTCACTGCCACCTGTTGACCCCTTGCACCCTTTTCTCCGCACTCTGTGCCCCGCCTTCTCTCTGCTGTCCACCTCTTTCCCGCTTGGCACTGGCCAACACATCCCTTTGTTCCATGTCCCCCCTCTCCCCCCACCCTGCCCCCTCTCAGGTCTCAGCGGCGGTGGCAGCCGAGGTGCAGGATGCGAGAAGGCGCCCCCCAGCCGGGCTCCCGCTCCAGGCCTCGCTCCCCTGCGGCCCTCTGAGCCCACCATGGCTGTCCCACCAGGCCATGGTCCCTTCTCTGGCTTCCCGGGGCCCCAGGAGCACACGCAGGTACGCGTTCCGCTGGCTCCTCACCTACCTGGGGGAGGGGGAGGCTGGGATAGAAGGGTCTTGGGGCCAAAAAAGATGATGTGGTTGCCCGGGACGGTCTGCCGGGCGTGAAGGGCGCCGTGGAAGTGGAAGATAGAGAAGAGTCGCCGGAGGAGTCGGGATTTGGAGAGCCTGGGTTCCAATCCAGGCACAGTGGTTATTCCATAGGATCCCCATGTTTCAGTTCCCTGTTCTGTCAAATAAGACCCGAACCCTTCCTCACAGGGTTGTTGTGAAGATTAAACAAGTTCATAAAATGCAATTGGAAATGCTGAGAACAGTGCCGGGCACATAGTAAACACTCAGTAAATACTCATTAACGAAAAAAAAATCCAAAGTGAAAGATCTGGAGGGGTTCAAAGGGAAGAAGCTTGAGTCTGAAGGATTTTGGAGCCAGCAGGGCCTGGGGGTGCAGGGTTAAGACCTTCAAGGGTAGACTGAAGACTGGGCTGTAGAGCTTGAAACGGGATGGAGTACGAGGATCCGCGATCCTCAGGGTGAAGAAACCGGGCAGAGAGGCACAGAGAAGGGGTGCAGGGTCGGAGTGGGGAGGCCCCAAAGGGTGAGGATAAAACAAGATAGGAAGCCCCTCTGGGAGGGAGTCCCTGGATGGATGGTCTCCACTGAAGGATGGGGAGGGTCAGAGCCCAGGTTTCCAACCTCTCCCCCTGAGGTTTAGAAAAGAATCAAGGTATGTGATGAAAGGTCAGGGGTAAATCATTCACTTCGTGATTTACTCAGCAAATTGCTTATGAATACCCACTATGTGCGAGGCCCTGCTCCAGGCTCGGGAGAGAAGTAAAGTCTCTGTCCTTTGGGAGTTTCAATTCTAGTGGGGTTGTCAGACAGTGACCAGATAAATAACCCATGTGGTAATGGTGAGCCAACAGCCCACAGAGTTCGCCCCCTCGAGGTAGGGGTGGAGGCCCTCCCTCAGTGCCCACCGACTGGTCACCCTGCCTGTCCCCAGGTGCTGCCCGAAGTACGGCTCCTGCCGCGGAGGCTGCCCCTGGCCTTCCGAGACGCGACCTCGGCCCCGCTGCGCAAGCTCTCCGTGGACCTCATCAAGACCTACAAGCACATCAATGAGGTGGGCAGAGGAGCAGGGATACAGGCTGGGTGCAGAGGGGTCCTGACAACCTGTCACTCACCACTCCCCGTCTCCCGGCTGGCTGGGCAGGTGTACTATGCGAAGAAGAAGCGGCGGGCCCAGCAGGCGCCACCTCAGGACTCGAGCACCAAGAAGGAGAAAAAGGTCCTGAACCACGGTTATGACGATGACAACCACGACTACATCGTGCGCAGCGGCGAGCGCTGGCTGGAGCGCTATGAGATTGACTCGCTCATTGGCAAAGGCTCCTTTGGCCAGGTGCGGGATGCCCCTCACCCGACCCTGATCTAGGGGTTGGGAGGTACGGGCGCCCCCTGGTATTGACCCACACAGCCGGTGGGTTCGGTGGCTTCGAGCTCCGTGCTGGGCCTTGTCCCAGCGCAGTCAGTTGATTACTTGTGCCTCAGTTTCCTTTTCTATAAAATAGTGCAAACAACAGGACTCCCCACATAAGGCTGTGTCCCATGTTTACACTAGTGTCTGACTGTGGGTGACTCCAGTTTTGAATGAGTAGTATTACAGATGGCGATACCGGTGGGTGTCCTTGCTGGAGAGAGGGGTAGTCCTTGGCTCTGTTCCCTGTGCCCCCATTCCCTCACTTTGTGACCGGCCGGTGATCACAGGTGGTGAAGGCCTATGACCATCAGACCCAGGAGCTGGTGGCCATTAAGATCATCAAGAACAAAAAAGCCTTCCTGAACCAGGCCCAGATTGAGCTGCGGCTGCTGGAGCTGATGAACCAGCACGACACAGAGATGAAGTACTACATAGGTGAGGCCTGGGTCAGGGCTGCTCGGGATGGGCCCCCCCCCCCCGCCCCACCTCGGTTCGGCCAGGGGCTGGGGTCTTCAGGGCAGGCTTGCCACTTTCACAGTATCCTGTTCACATGAGAATGCTGGTCAGTTTATTGACCAGCTCCCTAAGGGGTCAGGTGCTATTGTAAGAACTTTACACACATTATTAACTGTTGAACCGTCATCACAGATTACCCACAGTTTGGAAATGAAAAAACAGAGGCAGTTAGGTGCCATCACTTGCAGCAGGTCACGACGTTTGCACTCAGCAGTGCTATCACTTGACCAGGCAGTGACCTCCAGAGCCTTTACTCTGTGAGCACCTTTGTCCTCTTTGCTGTACTGATTCCTCTTAGAAAAATCAAGTAGATTGAAGGAGTGTGTTTCTTTTAAAGGGAAGATACACATCTTTACGGTAAATGGACAGCGATTTCCCCTTGTCACAAAAATAAACAGAACTGAGACTAAAAAGTGTTGTAAAATGAAGTGTAGGACGGTGTTAAAAACCCATCAGCACCAAATAGAAACTTTATCTTTGGTTTAATCACAAAGTCTGACAGAGATTTGTAAAGAGGTTAACTTCCTGTAAATGAAATTGTGGACATAGGAAAACGTTCTCATTAATAGAGAATCCCATGGTCGGAGGAGCCTGGTGGGCTATAGAGTGGGACACGACTGAAGCGACTTAGCACGCATGCACCCCGCACGCAGAGCACACTCCAGTTTGGTCTATGCTCGAGAAGCAGACACAGATCCAATGCCAGCCTCTCTCTGTGACTGTGGGCCGCTGGCCCTCGCAGAGCCTCAGTTTCTTCTTGCTCGGCCCGTTCCCGCCCCCTTCCCGGCAGTGCACCTGAAGCGGCACTTCATGTTCCGGAACCACCTGTGCCTGGTGTTCGAGCTGCTCTCCTACAACCTGTACGACCTCCTGCGCAACACGCACTTCCGCGGCGTCTCCCTCAACCTGACGCGGAAGCTGGCGCAGCAGCTCTGCACGGCGCTGCTCTTCCTGGCCACGCCCGAGCTCAGCATCATTCACTGCGACCTCAAGCCCGAGAACATCCTGCTCTGCAACCCCAAGCGCAGCGCCATCAAGATCGTGGACTTCGGCAGCTCCTGCCAGCTCGGCCAGCGGGTGCGGCCCGGCCCCGGGGGCAGGGCTCGGTTTGGGTGTGGCTCGGCTGTGGGCGGGGCCAACTGGCGGCCTGGGTCCGCGGGGCGAGGCCAGGCGGGGATAGCCTTGTCACGTGCAGCCTGATACCTGAGCTACGGTGCTTGGGATGGGGCCAAGAGGGAGGGCCACCGGGTTTTACTTCCCAAAGGAGAAGGGAGAGCGGAGCCTGAGGGAACAGGGCCAGTTTTGAGACTGCCAGATTGGAGAGGGGGTGGGGCAGAGGGGTAGTTGGGTGGCTGTGAGCCTGAAAGGCTGTGGCGCTTTGCAAAGTTTTGCTTACCCTGTGCTCTTAAAGCTGGGGATGGAAGGGGCGAGGCTCTTCAACTTTGCTGCTAAGATGATGCTGGTAGTGGCTTGAAAAGGGTCTAGTTTGGGAGGGTGGGAAGGGCCTAGGTTTGCCGGCTGCCAGCCCCTGGTGACTTAGAGGGGCTCAGGACCAGACTAGGCCAGCAGAGAGCCCTGAAGCCGATGAGTACGATAGTGGTGGTGATTCCAGGAAGCTGGTGCTGATAACATGAGGGTTTGGCGCCCCCTGTCCCAAGTGTTGGGGGCAGGAGGCTTGACCTCAGTCGGCCCTCCTAACTTTGGGGCTGTTCTCATAGCAGAGGCTGGGACCTCTGATGGTTGCCCTCTCCCCTCCTCCAGATCTACCAGTACATCCAGAGCCGTTTCTACCGTTCGCCCGAGGTGCTCCTGGGCACTCCCTACGACCTGGCCATTGACATGTGGTCCCTGGGCTGCATCCTGGTGGAGATGCACACTGGAGAGCCCCTCTTCAGTGGCTCCAATGAGGTGTGCTCCCGAGGAGGGGGTGTGCTCCCGAGGAGGGGGAGGAGGCCCGGCCGGCCCAGTGACCCTGACGGCCCGCCTGCTCTCAGGTGGACCAGATGAACCGGATCGTGGAGGTGCTGGGCATCCCGCCAGCCCCCATGCTGGACCAGGCGCCCAAGGCTCGAAAGTACTTTGAGCGGCTGCCTGGGGGCGGCTGGACCCTACGAAGGACAAAGGAACTCAGGAAGGTGCGGCCCCTGCCCCCATGCCGCTCCTCCTACCCCGGCGGCCCCTCACTCTCTCACACTTGGGGCTCCCTCCTCCGTCTCCCCGCTTCCTCTCCCTGTGTCTTTCCCTGTCTGTCCTTTCCTTCCTCCCCCGCCCACCCCCTCTCGCCTCCTACCCACCGCACAGCTCTTCTTAGCTTCTCTCTTTCCACTTTCTCTCTCGTGCCTCTGTTTCCCCGTGTGTGTCTCCCTGCCCCTCCTGCCCACTGACGGCCACTCTCTTGCCCCCCCTCCCACCTCCCCCTGCCAGGATTACCAGGGCCCCGGGACACGGCGGCTGCAGGAGGTGCTGGGCGTGCAGACGGGCGGGCCCGGGGGCCGGCGGGCGGGGGAGCCGGGCCACAGCCCCGCCGACTACCTCCGCTTCCAGGACCTGGTGCTGCGCATGCTGGAGTATGAGCCCGCCGCCCGCATCAGCCCGCTGGGGGCGCTGCAGCACGGCTTTTTCCGCCGCACGGCTGATGAGGCCACCAACACGGGCCCGGCGGGCAGCAGTGCCTCCACCTCGCCCGCACCCCTCGACACCTGCCCCTCCTCCAGCACCGCCAGCTCCATCTCCAGCTCCGGTGGGTGCTCAGTGCCGGACGAGGGGTCGGGTAGCTCTGATCGGGCCGTGTGGGGCGTGGGGGTGGGGGTGGGGAATAGCTTTGTCACTGGCCCTTGGCCTAGAGCTTTGAAACTATGAGATCCTGAACTCAGCAGTGGGTGGAACAGGGGAGCGCAGACGATCCCTGAGCGTCTCTCTGAACCTGAGCTCAGATCTCTAGAACTTGTTTTGACTCTTTGACACCCAACTGAACCCTGACCCCTAATCTCACTTGTGTCTGATCTTTGAATGGGCCTGGGCCATGAACCAGACTCAGCCACCTGAAGACCAGCCGCCGCCGCCCCCCCCCCCCCCCCCCCCCCGCCTTTCCTTGCTAAGCCTCTCTCTTCCTTGGCACTTCCAGGAGGCTCCAGTGGCTCCTCCAGTGACAACAGGACCTACCGCTATAGCAACCGATATTGTGGGGGCCCTGGGCCCCCCATCACTGACTGTGAGATGAACAGCCCCCAGGTAATGGGGCCTTGGGGACTTAGGAGGAGGGTGGTGGGCTGTCTGGGGCTTCAGAACCCAGGTCTCCATCACCCACCGTTGCTTTGCTCCTTTAGGTCCCGCCCTCCCAGCCGCTGCGCCCCTGGGCCGGGGGGGATGTGCCCCACAAGACACATCAGGCCCCTGCCTCTGCCTCGTCACTGCCAGGGGCTGGAGCCCAGTTACCCCCCCAACCCCGATGCCTTGGTCGTCCCCCATCACCAACCTCACCACCACCCCCGGAGCTGATGGATGTGAGCCTGGTGGGCGGGCCCCCAGACTGCTCCCCACCTCACCCGGCGCCCGCCCCCCAGCACCCGGCTGCCTCAGCCCTCCGGACTCGGATGACAGGGGGTCGTCCACCCCTCCCACCCACTGATGACCCCGCCACCCTGGGGCCTCGCTTGGGCCTCCGTGGTGTACCCCAGAGCACGGCAGCCAGCTCATGACCCTGCCCCCTCCCTGGGGCCCCTCCTGAAGCCATACCCCCCCATCCGGGGGCCCTGGGCTCCCATCCTCATCTCTCCCCTTGACTGGAATTGCTGCTACCCAGCCGGGGCGGGTGAGGCCTGCACTGATTGGGGCCTGGGGCAGGGGTTCAGGGAGAGGGGTTGAGGCTCACCTCCCCACTAAGGACTGGACCCTTGGCCCCCTCTCTCCCCTTGTTTTCTATTTATTGTACCAAAGACAGTGGTGGTCCAGTGGGGTGGGGGAGATCCCTCTCACCCCAGGGCCCTAGGAGGGGTGGGGGCAGGTAGGGGGAGATAGCCTTGCTCCTCCTTGCTGTACCCCCCAGTAAAGAGCTTTCTCACATGCCCGCCTGAGCGTTTGCAGGCCCTTGGCTCCCCTCACCCCGCCCTCAGAGGCATGGGGAACGGTGTTTGGGGAAGGGGTGCTAGCAGAGCTTTGAGGTTGGGGTGAGGCCCCGGTCCCTGGGGGAGTTACAGCACAGACATGTGGCTGTAGGAGGAGTGGGGCTGTGGAATCCTAAACAGCGATCCTGGATATGCTCCTAGCCCACACTGGCCTTTTCTCGGATAAACTGAGACCTTGAAAGGTAAAGGGCCAGCTGTCTATGGGGAACGGTTCTGTCCTGATAAGCCAGGGTTTGCGCGGAGTCTGCACAGGCGTGGCTCATTCTGCCAGGCGTTCAGTAGGTGCTGAGTGCATGTAGCAGGCCTTATTGGTGCCATCTGGGGGATGGCAGGCAGCAATGGGAACAGAATTTACATACCCCCCATCCCCCACCCCACTCACACACGCACACGTCTTGTGTCACTCTTTGGAATCAGTGCTGAGCAAAATATTTTAGATTCTCAGGCAAAAAGAAATTACCGGGGTTCCAGGTAAGTGGGCCTATTTCCATGGTAATTTGGAAACGTCTGTCCCCCAACCGGCCAATCAAGAGCCGCCAGTTTCAAAGGATACTGGTGCGCGGCGCTTTCTGGGAAATGGCGTTCTTGGCACTCCTTTTTCCTGGTTTTCGTTGCTGAACTACAGAGCCCAGAGTTCTTTTCGCTCACGCGCATAGGGGCTTCCCAGGCAGCCAATCGGCAGCCAGAGACATCCAGGGCCCGGATGCTGGAGGCGGGCAGTAGAGGAGGAGAAAGCAGTGATTGGGCGGTTTAGGCCAGTCACTCCCGAGCGTTGAGTTCTCCAGTCTTGCTGCAGGTGGGTTGCGCGCTGTGCTGAGAGAGCATGCAAGTTAGGCGGTCGTGATCACGGAGCAGGAGGTAAGCAGGGAGGCCCGAAGTGGCCCCACAATATGGGGCATTGCTAGCCGCTCTGTTGGGTCCGGCTCGCGGGAAGCCCCAGTCGGTAGGAGAGACGGGCAAGAGCCCCGTCATGGATCTGCATGTATTCGCTAACGGAAGCCGCTTGGAACGCGGAGAGAACCGGCCCGGTGCCGGCAGGGAAACCTTCCTGGGGATGGAAGTGCTGTCTGAACTGGGACCTGAAGATGGAGGAATGTTGGGGGTGGCAGTGGTGCGGCGGAATGACTTGCGCGAAGGCAATGATGAGAAATAGGTGTGTGAATGAATCGCAGGTGATTCGTGTTAGTGGAAATCTTATTAAAAAGGGCTGTGTGAATTAGGTCTTGGAGGATTTTGTTGGCTCTTTAGGGAGTTTGGACTTTGTCCTGAGGGCAGTTGGGAACCTCGGGGTAATTTCCAGAAGGGAAGGGACCCAATTTGCTGCCAGCTGCCAGAAGAGATTGACGGGAGAGACTAGGGTCTCGGAGCCCAGGATGGCAGCCTTGGTGTCCTAGGCAGGAGATGCCAGGGTTGTACCATGACAGGGCCCTTGTATGGGAGGGGAGGATGAATGTGGGTGGAGGTGACTTCCAGAAGGCTGAGTTCACAGGCTGTGTGAGAGAGGGATCTCTCTAGCATTGTAGAACAGATTTTGGCATATCAAAAATGCTTAATAAAAAGTATTTTTTGAATGAATTGCCATAGGAAGAAGGTACTACTATGATCTCCCTTTTGTAAATGAGGTTACTGATGGTAGAAAAAAAATAACTTGCCCAAGATAGGGTTTCCCTGGTAGCTCAGCTGATAAAGAATCCACCTGCAACGTGGGAGACCCCCGTTCGACTCCTGGGTGGGGAAGTTCCCCTGGAGAGGGGATCGGCTACCCACTCCATTATTCTTGGGCTTCCCTGGTGGCTCAGACGGCAAAGAATCTGCCTGCGATGCGGGAGACCTGGCTTCCATCCCTGGGTTGGGAAGGAGGGCATGGCAACCTACTCCAGCATTCTTGCTAGGAGAATCCTAATGAACAGTGTTATAGTCCATGGGGTCGCAAAGAGTTGAACACAACTGAGCAGCTAAGCACAGCCCAAGATTACATGGCTAGGAAGTAGAGGGCTCAGGATCTGTGAGTGAACCACTGACTTAGCAAGGGGCAAGATGAGCCTCAAGACCTCACAGGAGTCAGATCATGTATGTCCTGTAAGGAATCTGTGATGAGCGTAGAAGTCTACCCAGAACCTCTCCCTTGACCTGTTGATTGACTGCCAGCATACCTCCTCCTGGATATCTAGAGATATTGAACACCCAATCTTTTCCCCAAAATGTATTCCTCTCACATTCTCACTAAATGTCAGCTCCATCCTTGTAGTTATTCAGATCAAAAGCTTTGGAGTTGTTTCGACTCCCCTCTTTGTCTTATACCCTAGTCCAGTCTATCAGCAAATACCCTCAAAGTATATTCGGAACCTGACCATTTCTTCCCACCTCCACTCCTGTCGCCCTGGCCCTGTCCACACTCATCTCCTGCCTAGACCATCAGTGGTCTCCTTGCTCCCCGCTGTCTGTTCCTCACTTGCAGCCAAAGGGACATTCTGAAAGCCTGCATCTGGTCACATTCCCCTCCCCGCTTTTGATTCCGTGTGGCTCTGTCTCACAGAAGGTAGAAACCACATTCCTCTCTGGCTCGCAAGGCCCTGCATGCTGTGTCCCTGTTACCCGTCTGAGATCGTCCGCTCCCCTCGGCTTGTTCCTTCTGCCCCAGCCATACTGGCGCCAGGACCTCTGCACGTGCTGTTCTCTTACCTCGAACCCTCTTCTCCCAGAGAGGCTCACCTTCATTTCCTTTAGGTCTTTATCAGATGTTACTTTCTTCTGGAGGTTTTTCCTGACAACCCTTCTAGAACTGGATCACTGATACTCATATCTGTCCTCCCTTTAACTTGTTTATTGTCTGTCTCCCACCATAGCAGACCATCAGGGCAGAAGCTTTTGTCTACTCCATGCTTTTTGTCTAACACCTAGAAGAGCTCTTGACATGTAGTACAGACTCAGTAACTATTTACAAGATGAATGGATGGGTGATTTCATAGTAGTTAGCAATCCCAGCATCCTAGGGACTCTGCTGATCCCCTGTGCCCAGTGCTGCCTGAAAACTTGCTGAGGTCTTTGACATCCAAGGGGCATTTCATCTTGCCTCTGCTTTGTGCTCAGAATTGAGAATGCAGCAAAGAACCAAAGAGTTTCCCTAGAGAACTCAGTCTCAGGGGTGGGGGTTCAGATTGTTAAGTTATCACACAGATATGAAATTACAAAGTAGAGCGTTGTGAGAACACTTGACAGGATGTCTAATCTGGACCCTAGGAAATGAGGTTTGAGGTGATGACGGAATATTAATTCAATCAAGTGTGTGTGTGTGTGTCTGTGTGTCTGTGTCTGTGTGTCTGTGTGTGTGTCTGTGTGTGTGTGACTTGGAATGTAGAGGCTGAGGGGGAGTAAGAGACCAGACCATGTGGATCCTGTAAGGAGTCTGTGTCTTTACCCCCAGGTGCATTGGGAGGTTGTAGAAGATTGTTTGTTTTGGGGTTTTTTTTTTTTTCACACTGTGCCGGCTTGCAGGATCTGTTTCCTGACCAGGGATTGAACCTGCACCCTCAGCAGTGAAAGCTCAGAGTCGTAATCACTGAAGCACCAAGGAAATCCTGGGAAGCTGTAGAATTTTAAACGGTGGAAGGAGGCGTGATCAGTTACGTGTGTTAGCAGCTCCCTTGGGCGCTGTGTGGGGAACTGGCTGTAGCGGACTGAGGACTGTAGCCCGTTAGGCTCCTCTGTCCATGGGATTCTCCAGGCAAGAATACTGGAATGGGTTGCTATGCCCTCCTCCAGGGGATCTTCCCCACCCAGACATCAAACCCGAATCTCCTGCATTGCTGGCAGACTCTTTACTGTCTGAGTCACCAGTAAAGTCCGTATTATGTATTAGCTCTTTTAACCCTCAGAGTCACCCTGTGTGGCAGTAGTATTATTGTCTTTATGTGTACTAGAAAACCAGGGCATGGAGAAGCTAGTGGAGGACCAGCAGGACGCACAGGGTGAGCCTACCATAACTATTACCAGCAGCATGTTCACCAGCGTTAAAATCGCCATGATGGTTAAAGAAGGGTCATGAGGGGAATTAAAGCATTAATTCCTCCACTTACTAGTGATATTTTATTTTAATTAGAAGCTAATTACTTTACAATATTGTATTGGTTTTGCCATACATCAACATGAATCCACCACGGGTGTACACGTGTTCCCAATCCTGAACCCTCCTCCCACCTCCCTCCCCATACCATCCCTCTGGGTCATCCCATGTATAATATAAGAAACGAATCGCCAGTCCAGGTTCGATGCAGGATACAGGATGCGATATGATTTTACATAAGTGATTTCACCTTTCTGAGGCTCCATTTCTTAATTGTAAAGTGGAGATGATTGATACTTGTCATCTCAGAAGTTGCCATGAGGAGCACAGGGTCTGTCAGAGGGCAGACACCTAAGCCACGGCAGGGAAGATGATCACGGCTAAGCATGCACCCAGGTGGGCTGTGGCCGCAGGGTAAAGCCATTCTCTCGGAAGGCCTCGTGGAGAGACAGGCGTCAGGTCCTTGGGGATGTTGTTGAAGTGCTGGATCAGGCCCCATCTGAAAAGAGTCCAGGACTTTCTTATTAGGGGATCCAATAAAGCTTTTTTCTTTTTTTAAATCGTTTAAGCCAAGTTGAATAGGGCTGTTACTCGGAGCCAACGTCTGGGTTTTGTTATTTGTTGATTCATCAGATATACAATACTGTTTCGGGCATTGTTTTAGGTGCTGGTTTTATAATACTTTATAAGACGCTCATGAGCCCTGTCCTCAGGGAACTTAACATTCTAGCGGGGAGAGGTAGATGATTTTAACAAAAGTTAATATTTTTGTCCCTGGTGGCTCAGACGGTAAAGCATCTGCCTGCAATGCGGGAGACCCGGTTTCAATCCCTAGGTCGGGAAGATCCCCTGGAGAAGGAAATGGCAACCCCCTCCAGCACTCTTGCCTGGGAAATCCAGTGGACAGAGGAGCCTGATAGGCTACAATCCATGGGGTCGCAAAGAGTCGAGACACGACTGAGCGACTTCACTTACTTTCACTTACCTTAGTATTGGTGAAGGCCAGGGGAAGGGGGATAGAGAGCGACAAGAGCTGCTATTTTTAGGTGGAGGGGTTAAATGAGAGATCTCTGAGAAAATGCGATTGGAGAAGGGACCTGACCAAAAGGGAGGAAACAAGCTGTGTGCCTGTTTTGTTTGGGGGGAAAAAGCAAGTTCAAAGGTCCTGTGATGTGCTCAGTGCGTAGGAGGAGCAGAACGGGGTGAACTGGAGCACACTGAGCCAGTTGGTGGGAAGGGGATGGTGGGGCAGGCACGGGAAGGACTTAATTTGGTTCCCAGGGAGGTGGGAAGCAGTCGGAGCATCCTGAGCTGAGAGTGGCGACATCTCACGTCCCGGTGGGGCTCCTCTGGCCGCTGTGGGGGCCCCTGGATGGAAGCAGGCCCCAGCGTGGAGGCTGCGGCTCCCATCCAGCTGAGAGGGGATGGCTCGGCCAGTGTGGTGGTGGCGGAAGTGGATTGGGGCGCGAGGTGAGAAGGGGGGTCAGTGGCTGCACGGCTTTAGCCTGAGCAGAGTGCTGGGCCACTGTGTGAGGGAGCCCGCGGTCGTGGCAGACACCCCAGCAGGTGCAGGAGGCTGGCGTTCAGGGCGCTATCTGGGCTGGAGACGTAAACGTGGAGTTGCTGGTGGTTTCATGGTGATAAGGTCCAGGATGAGTCCACTAGGGAGGGAGTGTGTGGGTGGGCCTGAGATCTGGGAGTGGAGGCAGGGAGCCTGTGGGGAGGGGATGGTGGCCTGGGCGTGGGGCGGCCTGAGCAGTCTTCCGGATGCGTTTTGAAGGCAGACCCCACAGTGGGCTGGTTGTGGGTGATGACAGGAGAGAGTCAACACGGGGCAGCGACCCTGCTTCCCGCAGGCCCTGTGGGCCCCGCTGCTCTTTGCAGCTGCTGCTTCTGTTTGCAGCCGCCGGGCTGGCCCTTGGGGGCTCTTGCCCTGACTCTATGGGGTCTCCCCATGCAGTGCCCCACAGCCTTTCCGTCCCATCACAAGTTCCCCAGACAGAAGTTGGACTGACTGTTGGGGTCCAGTGTCCAACCCCCTCCACCCAGCGTGGACGGAGGGCTCCTACAGTGAGGTCGTTCTGCTGGGAAGGGCTGTGGACAGGGCAGTCACCTCAAATCATGACAGTTGGTGTACTGGGGGAAGGGTGGGGAGACCAGGAAGGCGGGGGGTCTGGCGGGCTCTGAACTTGAAGGGCAAAGGTCAGTTCCCAGGAAGTAAGGGGACCCCGGTAATGACTGCGGCAGCCTCCGGGCTGTCTTCCCAGAGCACCTGTCCAGTGGGGAGACAGCCCTGACCACCGGGGTCACAGCGGGAAGGGGGAGGCACGGGGGCTGTGGGAGCCCAGTGAAGCATGTGACCTCGTTGAAGGCATCAGGGAGGACTTCCTGGAGTCGAGAACCTGTGAGATGAAATCGGAGTCAGATGGAGTCTGGGACGCAGGTGGTGACTATGTAGCCAAGTCAATAGATACTTAAGCTTTTTTGGAGTAGATTTACAGGAAAGTTGCAAAGATAACATAGAGACTTCCTTCCGCTTTCCTAATGTTAGCATCTTACTTAATTGCAGTACATTTGTCAAAACTAAGCAGTGAGCACTGATTGCTATCCTGCTAATAGAATTTACCTTTAGTGGGAAAATGGGTGGGCTTGACTAATGTTTTTCTGTTCCAGGACGCAGTCCAGGACACCGTGTTGCATTTGTTCATCCCGTGTCCTCCACCCTGTGACAGGTTCTCAGTCCTTCCCTCCCATGACCTTCGCAGCCAGGTATTGGGTAGGAGGCCCCTCAGTCTGGGGCCGTCTGATGTTCTTCTCCTGGCTAGACCAGGATTGCAGGTTTGGGCAAAGAGTACCACTCAGGCGATGGGAGCCCGGATCACTTCCTTTTGGTGCTGGCCGCCAGGTTTCTCAACTGTACTCTTAGGGTTTTCCCTTTCCTTATGCCTTTTAGAAACTAGTCCCAAAATCCAGCCCGGAAGCTCCAATTCCTGGAGCGAAAAGACAAAGAATTTGTTTTCATATGTCAAAACTGCCCCAGTAATAAATATGGGAAGACCCTTTGAGGCTGTTTCTCCTCAGCCTTCCACCCACTCATTTGGTGTTCCTCAGTGAAGCTTCTCAGCTGCAGTTGTTACTGTGGTGTTCTAATGATGCTTTTCTGATTTCCTCTTTTCTTACTGGGAACTCTTCTGTAGGGAGGTTTGTCCCTTCTGTCCCGTTTGTTTGTACAGTCATATCAGTGCGGACTCATGGATCTCTTATTCTCTGCATGTAACCCAGTACTATCGTAGTGAACTTTTCCACTCACCTCGTCCCAGTTTTGGCCTCAGGGGCTCTTCCAGGTTGGCTCTGCATTCTTATTTTCCCCTCGAGCACGTCCTTATTCTTCAGCACTTGCAGCATGTGCCAGTTCCTCTCGCATTTACTTGCCCAGCCCTGGACTCAGCCCCTCTGCAGGTAGCCCTGGTTCCTCTGATGGGGAGTGGCATTGGAAACCAAGACCTGGGCGCTGAGCGTGGTCATTGCACCTGAGGGGTCCCTGTCGTCTCTCAGCTGCCACAGCTGGGGAAGCGTATACGTAGAAACCCGTGTATACACACACATTTGTATTTGTGCGTGTATATATACAGATATCTGTATATACAGATAAACCTGTTTGAGCCCATAATGGTCTCTCACCCAGTCTCCAGAGGGTTCCTTCTGGCCTTTTCTTGTAACTTCTTTCTCTGGGCTGAGAAACCTGGCTCAGCGGCCACTTTTTGGTATTCATCTTATGGGCCATCTCAGCAAATACGGCAGGCCATTCCCGTTTCTGTAAGGACGCTCTTGCCTCAGTTTCTATGGCAACACTGTCCCCTGGTTTTTCCCCCCGTGTCTTGCTTCTTTGCAAGAAGTTCCTGTTTCCACTGACCCCTTGGATCGGAGGCTGGTTGGGGGCTCTTCTCTCCTCCCGCCTCTGTACTGATGATGCCCACTCTCTGCCTTTAGCTCCGGCTCCTCCCTGGGGCCCCGAGAAGCCCCCACCCCATCCTGCCCTCAGCCCCTAATACTCACCATGTCCCAAACTGCAAACCTGCTCCTCCTCTTGGCCCTTGTCGCAGGGGTGTCTCCTCCACATACCAGGCTCCCAGAGAGAGCTCAAGGCTTCATCCTTGGTGCCTCCTCCCTCCCCCAACCTGCACCCTACCATCCTCCTCCAGGGCTTGACCACCAGGCCTCTGGACTCACCCACCCGCCCCTTCTCATCTGTCATGGCCCTGCCTAGGTCCAGCTCTGTCCTCTCCCACCTCGTCTCTGCCTGGCCTCCTGTCTCCCCGTTTGACCCACCTCCACTGGACAGCTGAGGGATCTTTTTGAAACCCAGATCTTATCACACCCTCTTGCTTGAAGTCCTTCCATATTTCTCCAGCGTCCTCAGGACCGAGTCCTCACGCCATAGACTGACACCGAACGTTGGTGTGACCTGGTCCCTGACTTGCTCTGCCTGTCTCCCCAACTGCCTGAGCCGCAGACACACTGAACTCACTTCCTCTCTTCCTAGAGCTCGGCCCTCTCTCTTACCTGGGCCTCGGTGTGCACCCTCACTCAGCCCCGTGACCTTCAGTCCCGCCAGCCCTGCCCGTCCCACATACACCACCCGCATTATTTTGAAACACTCCCAGACGTCATCCGTAAAGATGATGGACAAAATGTAAAACCAGTGTCATTTCTGCATGTTGGAAGTAGGGGAGAGGAGATTCACTTTAAAGTATTTTTTGCAACAAACACGTTTTTGTTGAATACTAACAGAACACACCAGTAGCTGTTGTGGGGACAGCTTGTTGTTTAGTTAACAAAAGACAATAATCACGTTGTGTTTAAGAGGAAGAGACCTTTCAGGAATCATTTGTATCACCTAAACAATTCCACCAGGGCGGGAAGAGAACAGAGGTGTGTCTGTAACCCTCAGTTACCCCAGACTGACCTCTTGAGTGCTTATAGGATTCCTTTCAAGGTCACATCAACTTAGGGAACCTCTCTACCGTGAAGTCTTCAGTTATTATAAACAGAACTTAAATCATTTAGACGGTGTTTCACAAGCCTTTGGAACAACTGACTTATAGAAAAGGGTTTTGTATGTGTAAGGGAAGGTTACTAAAGTATCAGTGCATTGGTGTTGGAAGAGTTCCTGACTTCCCCTCTGATACCACAGACTATTGGACAGTCAGTTCTGTAAAGGAACCGTGGGTGCGTCTTCCTTGAGACCTTTTGTGGTGTTACATCTGCCTGGCACGTGCTGTGATAACCACTGCCAACGTTTACATGCACTGCTTCAAGCCAGGCACCAGTCTGAGCCCTCTGTGTGCATTAACTCAGTAACAACCTAACACAGCCCTTAGGAGGCAGCTGCTGTTATCCCGGTTTTTCAGTGAGGCGTTCGGAGTTGCAATCAGTTGCTTCAGGTTTCATAGGGAGTCAGTGGCAGCCCTGGGATTTGAACCCAGGAATTCTATTGGTTCTACTGTCTGTGCCTTCAACCCTCTTCCTCTTGGGCTCCATTCTTAAGGAGATGCTCACATTCACAGTGGTTTTTTTTTTTGGAGGGGGGGTCAAGGGGCGCCCTTCCCACGCAGCTTATGGGATCTACGCTCCCTGACCAGGGAGTGAACCCACGCCCCCTGCAGTGGAACTGCGGGGCCCAAACCACTGCACCGCCAGGAAATTCCCTGAGATGCTCACATTTCTAATACTGCAGTTTCTTCTTTTCAGAAGAGCTTCAAAGACTTTCTTCTCCAGGTGCCAAAAATATTTTTTTCAACATCCCCAATTACTTGCAAAGAAAAACACTTAACTTTGTTTTGTTTTGTTAAGGGGAAACTTCAAACATGCGCCAAGGCGGAGAGAAAAGTCTAACGAGTGCCCATGCCCCCATCACCTAGCTGCAGCAGTTACCAGCATGTGGCCATTCTTGTTCCACCCACATCCTGCACATGTTCCCTCCCTGTTCAGTTAGTTTAAAGCAATTCAGGTGTTTTATCAGAAGACATGGCCTTCAAAGCAAAAGGAACCTAAGTTCCTTGCCCTAAGTCCTCCGCTGTTGGCACGCTGACCACCTTCCCGAGCTCAGCTCCCCTCCCCCTGGGCTTTCCAAATGCAGACATCTCTGCCAGGTGTGACACTGCTGCAGCCCCATCCCTGGCTCTTCCCCGTAACCCGATCCCCTCCGGGCATTTCTCCACATGGCCCTGAAGCCTGAAAACGATCCCTCTTAGTGACCGAGGACAGCCGAGTTGCCTGGCAGCCCGTCCCCCGCAGCGGGACATTTCACCTGTGGCTCTCTGCCGCGATAGTGGCCTCTTCCTTTTTTGGGTTCGTTTCTGGCTGCCCCTCCGCTCAAGCCAGGTCAGCCTCCCGTAACACCCCCTTCCACACCGTAACTTCACCTCAGCACAGTGTGTTTAACACAGTCTAAAGGAAACAGGGATCTGGGTACTTACCTTTAACTGCCTGGGGGCTCCATGACTCAGGTCTGTCTGTGTTCCTGCTGTGTCCCAGGATCACCCAGCGCCCGGCCTGGTGCACGGCAGGCGCACAGTAGCAGGAATGAATGAGCGAATGAATGAATGGCTGCCAGGGCCAGTACCTGGGGTTTCTCCTGAGGGCAGTGGGAAGCCGCAGAAATGTTTTAGGCAGAACTGGACCCATACTTCTCAAACTAATGTACATATAAGTCCCCTGGGATCGTGTTAAAATGCAGATTCTGAATCAGTGGGTCTGGGGAGGGGGACTGAGAATTCTGCATTTCTAACAAGCTCCCAAGTGAGGCCAGTGCTTTGAGTAACAAGGGTCTTGCTGTGCTGTTCTGCTCAGTAAGGCAGCCACCAGCCACGTGTGGTCATGGAGGGTTTGAAATGTGGCTTGTGTGGCCTGAGATGTACTTTAGTGTAAAATACCGGCCAGATCTCAGAGACTTAGTGCAAAAAGAGAATGTAAAATGTCTCATTAATAGCTTTTATACTGATCACATGTTAATATGGTAATATTTTGGATATATCGGGTTAAATAAAATATATTATTAAAATTAATTTTTCCTTTTTTTGTTTTTGATGTGGCTACTAGAAAATTTTAAATTTGTGGTTCTCATGATGTTTCTCTTGGATTGTGCTGGTCTAGCACTCCAGACTCCCCCTCTCTAAACATTTGTACATGGTTTTCCCTCTTTTTTGAAGCTTCCCTCTTTCTTCCTACCTCATTCTCAAAGTAACCACATACATCTTTTGGGTTTCAAATAAGATGTCTCCTCCTCCAGGAAGTCCTCCTTGATCCCCCATGGTGGTTGGGTGTCTGTTTTGGGCATCTGCTCTATTGGTTTTCCTCATCTCAGCCCTGACTACCTGTGATACACGTCAGCATCTAAGTATCTGTCTCCCGGAGACAGGATGGCACAGTAGGAGGACTTGAGTTCACCTCCTCACACAAAAACACCAAAATCACAACTGCCAAACAACCATCAACAAAAAAAGGACTGGAACCTACCAAAAAGATACTCTCCATCCAAACACGAAGCAGCAGCCACAGTGAGACGGTAGGAGAGATGCTTTCATGGCATAAATGCCTGTCTCCCTTGAGATCGATAAATCCACAAGGATGGGGACCAAGCCTGTTCTGGTCTCCACTCTCACCTCCAGAACCTGGCATGGAGTCAGTAAATCTCTTAAATGAATATTATGCAGTAGTGAAAAGGAAGGGACTACAGGTGTGCAAGAAAAAGAATGTTCTGTGAATGGAGCAAAATTCAGAAGGTTCCATACTGGACGACGATGCCATCCCAGAAAGCGGAAAACCCAGCACACAGAAACACTGGGCACGAAAACATGGTAAAACCAGCAAGTGGAAGAGGGGCCCTTTTGGGATTTGCTGTGCTGTGCACTTAAAATGGGTCTATTTTACTCCACGTAAATGATACCTCTGTAGAGCTAAATCAAAAAGGGGAGTGGGCAGCTCAGACTCTTCATACCACCTCTGGATATGCTGTGTGAGGAGGGCAATGCCAGCCCCTGGGGGCTCACCTGTCAGGCCGAGGAGGTCTGGGCAGAAGGACCTGAGTCACGGAGCCAGGCGAGGGGCTCTGCTTCCTCTGCTGTGTCTCCAGTTCCGGGCCTGGTGATTAGTTGGCACTTGATAAATGTGTGTTTTTAAGTTAAAATTCTTTTGGAAGTAAAATTAAATTTTCTTAAATGTCTGACTTCAACAACCCCGAAACACCCTACGCCTCTGGATTTCTTGCATTTCTTTCTAATTCATGCCCTTTGGACCTGAGTCCTGTTACATGCAGCCAAACAGAACTGGTGATCACGTGGTAAGTTATCGCTTTTAGGAGTGGTGGGCTTCCGTCTATAGGGTCGCACAGAGTCGGACACGACTGAAGCGACTTAGCAGCAGCAAAAGAAAAACAAGGTTTAACTGAGTAAATATTATTTAAGAATTCATAGATTGGGTAGCATTCTGTATGGCAAACCAAGAAGTTAACATAGAAGGGTTTCGTAGTCAGGACAGCGTGACAGGAAAGTTATCAGAAAGTTAAGCAGAGGAAGCAAGCCATACTGGCTTCCCATTGGCTGGGTTTGTTGCAAGGCAAGAAGGAAGCCTCCCCTTCTCCCACCCCACCCCCCATCCCCGCTTGTGGGTAGTAAGGTGGTTGCCCTTCCTGTCTGGGAGTGCAGGGCACCCCTCGTCCCGCTGGGGTCAGTAACGCCATCTTCCTGTGGGGGTAACACGCTGCAGGGCAGGGCACGAGCGCTCCCTCTTCAGGCCTGACTCCAGTTTTGGATTCCTTTTCTCAATTCTCACCGGGACACCCGCGCTGTGTCAGGTGGCGTGTGCGGCCTTCACCTGCATGATTCCCTGGCTCTTCACAGCGCCCCCGTGAGGCTGGTCTCAGCCTACAGACTGTCCGGCCTGCTCCTGCCCGCACTGGTTGCCTCCCGGTCCAGACACTGCTGTGTCCGTCCATCACCTTACAGGAATTCCAACACTGCGATCACATACTTCAGAGCTCAGCTGACTACCAGCCACACAAATGATAGCAGTCGTCAGGTACCAGTATTTGATGATACCACTAAGGTGAGGGGGGGTTGTCAAAGCAGCAGCAGAGGGCTGATACATACACCCTCTCCCCAAGGACAGCCGCTGTGCTGACTTCTAGGGCCACAGGTTATTTGCCCAAACCTTTCCTCTGTATAAACAAAACAACACGTCAACCTCCAGGTTCCCTCTTTTACCATCATCTCTGTGCTCGGACCCATTTATGAAAGGTTAATGAGTGGGACACACGTCGGCTTCCTGGTGCCCTGTCCCTTGATGGTGGTGCAGTGGACACTGGTTATACTGGCCTGCCCAGTAGCCGCCCATTTTTCTGGCTGCAGCATCCCACATTCTGCCTCTTCATCTGTGTGTTTTGGGTGCGGGTAAGTCCACCTGCTGGTTCTCTAGGGCTGAGCCCATAACCTGGGCCTCCCTACTGAGACTATTCCATCTTCCTGACCACCACGACTCTTTAGAAATGAGCCGGTGACCCAGACCCGGATGATGGGAGCTGGGGTGGGCTTCCCCTGAGCTGGTAGGGAAGGGGGAAGCCACAAAACACAGAAGGTGGTGGTTTCCCAGCCAGTAGGATCCAAGGCCAGAGCTGCTGGGGCCTGTTTACAAGGAGGGCTCACCTGGAAACGACCATACGGAAAGACAGAGCTGAGAGATGAAGAGGGAAAGAGAATCCTAACTACCTCCTCGGCGCTGGATCCACCTGTACCTGAAGGGAGACGTAACCTGTTCAATTAGATAAGCTTATAAATATTGTTTCTGCCTAAGCCAGTTTGAATTGGGTTTTTGTAGCCCAAAGCATCCCAGCAGGGGCCTATACACAGGGAGCTTGTTGTTGTTTTTTTAAAAGCCCCAGTCAACATTTCCATTAGCTGCACTCAGTCACTGTGTGGAAAATGCAGAGTAACCGGACAGAAGTTCTCCAAGTGTGCAGCCTTGTGAAAAAGTGCAAATTCTCAGGTTCAACTTTAGAAAATCACAAACGTGGAATGCGTTCTGGCAAGAGTGTTTTGAGAACCATTCCAGCAGCTGTGTCCTGGAGTCAGCATCACTACAGGCGAGTGTGGTGGGAGGGGGAGAGCACGGCCTCAAGCTGCGTCTCTGCTGTCTGGCCCTCTGATTTCAGGTAAGTTACATAAGTTACTCTGCTTCACCTTTCCTATCTGGAAAATGGTGGTCTCCTCTGTGGTAGTACCGTTATGAAGCCTAGTGAGTTAATAGAAGTAAATTGTTCAGAACAGTGCCTGGCGCATAGTCCACACACTCACTGACATTAAATCCATGGTTCTTAGACTTTGTTGGATGTGAGAATGTCCTTGGAGAGCTTGTTAAAACATTGATTGCTAGGTTCTGCCCTCCCTTCCCCTTGAAATTTCTGATTCTCAGAAAGGGGAGCCTGAAACTTTGCATTTTTAATGAGTTCCTGCATCAAAGTGATGCTGCTGGTCCAGGGGACCCTATTTTGAGAACTGCCTGGTTAGATGTTACTGTTACTGGGGTCCAGCTCCCTTTCTAGTGGGTCTGCAGTCACCTCAGGTGCTCTGGACTCGCTCTTTCCGCTGACTCAGTCTTCTTTCTCATCCTCTCCCTCCCCTCTGGCATTGGTTTTGATAGTTGGATTCTCCATGCTGGTAACTGGAGCTCTGAGCCCAGCTTTCCGCTGAGAGTAGCGCCAGCCTCCACCTGTTCAGGGGACCTGATTGATGGCTCCTGCACCCACAACTGCTCCTTTTTTGGCAGCCTTCAGGACCATCTCCAGCTGTCTTATATAAGCAGACACCTTTCCTCCTAATCTCTGGGAGCCTGCAGTTGCCACATAATTCCTGCCCCTGGCTGTCCAACCCCCACTCACTCACTCACCCCACCACAGACATTTGTTTGCTTTGCTAATACAAATGGCTTTAAATGCAGGGCCAATTAAGCGCCCCTCCAATAGGCTCTGCTATTACTTGACCCATCAGCTGGAGCAGGAAGGTCAGTGTGGCCAGAGCTGAAAGGGAGGGAGGAGGATGGCCGGAGATTAGGTCAGGCATACAGGCAGAATACAGGTTGTATGAGGCTTTATATGTCATGAGAAGAACTTGGGCTCTATCCTAATAGTGCTAAAATTTAGAAACATCTTAAAAAATTGTGCCATATAGTGTATCTATGTGCAGAGACACATACATATCAATACGTGTGTATACAGTTGAAAAAAATTATACTCTGAGTGCACATGTGGCCACCACATAGGTAAGAAATGGGGTATTTCCCTGGTGGACTCGTGGTTAAGAATTCAGGCAATGCAGGGGACATGGGTTGAATTCCTTGTCTGGGAGGATCCTATGTGCCACAGAGCAACTTGGCCCATGCGCCACAGCTACTGAGCCCCGGCCCGAGAGCCCACGAGCAGGAACTACTGAGCGTGCACACCCAGGAGCCCCATGCTCCGCAACGAAAGGAGCCACCGCACTGAGGAGCTCAAGCACCACAACTAGAGAATGGCCCCACTCACCACAACTTGAGAAAGCCCTTGTGCGGCAACGAAGAACCAGCACGGCCAAAAATTAAAATAAATATTTTTGAAATAAATCTCTTTAAAAAACAGTATTTGGAGGCGTCAGTACTCCACTTTCAATAATAAATAGGACAATCAGGCAAAATGTCAATAAGAAAACGGAAGATTTGAGCAACACTTAGAAACTAACTAGACCTAACACATCTATAGAAAAGCAGAATATACATTTGTCTCAGGGACATATGGAGCATTCTCCAGGAAAAACTGTATGCTGGACCATAAAACAAATCTTGAGAAAGGTAGAGAGAATTTTCTGGTGACAACAGAATAAAGTTAGATAGCAATAGCAAAGAAATTTGGGAAAGTCACAAGTATGTGGAAATTAAACAATATTCTCATCAATAACCAAAAGAAAAAAACAAAGTACTTTGAAATAAATGAAAATGAAGACATCATAAACCAAAATTCATGGGGTGCAGCAAAAGCAGTGCTTAGAAGAAAATATATACTTGTAAATACCTTTATTTAAAAAGATGAGTGCAAATAATAAACTTCCACTCAAGAGTTTGAAAAAGAAAAAAACTACACTTACAGCAGTCAGAAGGAAGAAAATAAAGATTAGAGCAGAAATACGTGAAATGGAGACTAGAAAAATAATGGTGAAAATCAGAAAAACCAAAAGTTGGGTTTTTAAAGATCAATGTAGTAACAATATTAGTTAGATACACCAAGAACAAAGGCGAGTAGAGTGAAATGATTACAAACAGAAATGAAAGAGGGGACATTACTACCAACTTACAGAAATTTCTAAAAAAAATGAATATTATGAACAACTGTATGCCAATATATTATTTAGATGAAAAACAAATTCCTAGAAAGACACAAACTACTGAAACAAAATAAAGAAATAGGACATCTGAACAAACTCAAAGCAAGTTAGAATATTTAATTCACAGTCTAAAAACTACCCATAAAGAAAAGCCTAGACTCAGATGGCTTCACCACTAAATTCTACCAAACATTTAAAGATGAATGAATACCAACTCTTCACAAATGTTTCCAATAAATAGGACGGAACACTTCCCAACTCATTCTATGAGGCCAGTATCACCCTGCTACCTAAATTAGGCAAAGAGACACAAGAAGAGAGACCTACAGGCCAGTATCTCTCATGAATACTGATACAGATGCAAAAATCCTCAAACACTATGCAAACCAAGTCCAGCAATGTATAAAAAGAACTACACACCAAGAGCAAGTGAGATTTCCCTCTTCCTTCTAGTCTGGCTGGGAAAGATGGCTCCACGTGGGCTTCCCATTGTCACCTACAAATTGGCACTTGCCATCTACCTCTACAAGGATTAAAACGTGTGCTGCTGATTTTCAACACCGCCAGAAAGGAGTTCAGGGTGGAGAGCAGAGAGCAGAAACGAGGCACTCTGTGATCAGAGGAAAACTGGCAGAACAGGTCTTCAGGTAGGTAGGTATTTTCAGGAACCAGTCTTATGAGCCCAATCCTTGTTATCTCCTCACATCTAGAACAGCAGTACAGCCCTTCACCGTGACGACTGCTCCTCGTGACTAGCAGAGGCCCTCACAAGACCAGCGGGAACTTTCTGCAAAAAACAGGTACTTGATTGCATGTACTCCCCGCCTTCACTGAGATCATATATAAACTGACCTTCCCCACTTCTCTTTGGAGCAGTTTCTCAGAGCTGTCTAAAATGCTGTCTCCCAGGCTATCATCCTTATTTTGCCCCCAATAAACATAACTTGCAACTCTCACACTGTGCAATTTTTTTTTTAAGTCGACACAGTATTGCTCTGCACAAGGATACACTCTGCTGCCTTGGGGCCAGTGTCTAGGGCAGGAGCAGAGGTGTGATCCAGACCCAGGGCTGAGGGTAGGAGCTTTCCTGGGTGGACCTGGGAACTGCATCTTAATGGCTGGCCTGTAACCGATTACAAATTTTCTGAAATAAAACTGGAACCAACCAAGATTCTAACCACTTCTCATTCCAGCCATGTGTAGGAAAAATCACGAACTCTGCTGTTTTCCACTATGTGTTACATCCGTCAGCTTATAAGCAAACCCTAATTATTCTGAATAAAATTTATATTTGGACACACACAAAGAACAAGTGAGATTGGTTCCAGGAAGGCAAGATTGGTTTTATATCCCTTAATCAATTAATGTAATACTTCACATCAATAGAATGAGGAGCAAAAACCATGTGATTATCTCAACAGATATAAAGAAAATATTTGGAAAAATCTCTTTCATGATAAAAACTCTCAGCAAGTTAGGAATAGAAGGAGACTTCTTTAACATGATAAAGGCATCTATGAAACACTTTAGCTAACATCATACTTATTGGGGAAAGACTGGATGCTTTCACACTAAGAGCAAGAATAAAGCAAAGCTTCTTGTTCAAGATGGCGAAGTAGAGGATGTGAGCTCATCTCCTCCTGCAAGAGCACCAAAATCACAACTAGCTGTTGAACAACCATCGACAGGAGGCCACTGGAGCCCACCAAAAAAAGATACTCCATGTCCAAAGACAAAGAAGAGGCCACATACTGTGGAGACCTCGTGGGTTCACAGTGTAGTGTGTGACGATGCCTGGAGACAGGACTGTGTCTGGCTGACTGGTTTTCCACACGGTGGCCAAAAGAGCATGCAATGGGGAAAGAACACTCTCATCAACAAATGAAGCTGCAACAACTGTGTGGTCCATACAAAATAATAAAGTTGGGCCTTCACCTTAAACCATATTGAAAAATTAACTCAAAATGGATCGAAGTCCTAAATGTAGGAGAAAAACTATGAAACTCAGATATGACACCAAAAACACAAATAACAAAGAAAAAGTAAATTGGACATCTTCAAAATTAAAAACCTTTGTACATCAATGGGCACCATCAAGAAAGGGAAGACAACCCACAATGTGAGAAAATATTCACAAATTATATATCTAAAAAGCAACTTATATCTTGACTATATAAAGAACTTATACAACTCAGTAATAAAAAGGTAAATTAGCCCAGTTAAAAATGGGCAAAGCATCTGAACAGACATCTTTCCAAGGCAGACATACAGAAGACCAACAGGCATATGAAAAGATGCCCAACATCAGTCATCATGGAAATGCAAATCAAAATCACAATAAAGTGCTAATTCACACCCACTAGGATAGGTGGCTCAGATGGAAAAGCGTCTGTCTACAATGCGGGATGACCCAGGTTTCATCCCTGGGTCGGGAAGATCCCCTGGAGAAGGAAATGACAATCCACTCCAGTACTATTGCCTGGAAAATCCCAAGGACAGAGGAGCCTGGTAGGCTACTGTCCATGGGGTCGCAAAGAGTCGGACATGACTGAGTGACTTCGCTTTCAGGATAACTAACTGAAAAGTCAGATAAGTGTTGGTGAAGATGTGGAGAAATCAGAGCCCTCATACACTGTCGGACGGAATGTAGAAAGGTGCTGCCAGTTTCCAAAATAGTCTAGGAGTTCCTCAAATTATTAAACGTAGAGTTATCATATGACCTAATGATTCCACTCCTGGGAATATACCCAAGAGAAAAGAAAACTGTCTACACAAACCCCAAATGTGTACAACAACATTATTCATAGTAGCAAAAACTGGAAACCATCCAAACGTCCACTAACTGATGGATGGATAAACCAAATGTGATACAGCCGCACAAGGGAATATTAATGAAAAGGAATGAAGGGCTGACACATGCTACAACATGAACGAACCTTGAAGACATATGCTAAGGTTAAAAAGAAAACAGCCACATACAACAGGCCAGGGACTTCCCCGGCAGTCCAGTGGTTAGGACTTCATTTTTCAATGGAATGGGTGTAGGTTTGATACCTGGTAAGGGAGCTGGGATCCCACGTGCCTTACAGCCAAAACACGAAAGATTAGAAAACAGAAGCAAGATTGCAATAAATTCAATAAAGACTTTTAAAATGGCCCACAACAACAACCAAAAAAATCTTTAAAACAAAAAATCAAATCAAAAGGCCACATATTGCCAAGACCTGAAAGCAGCCTAAATATTCATTGACAGAGGAATGGATAAAGATGTGCATATATACAGCGGAATATTACTCGGCCATTAAAAAGAATTGAATAATGCCATTGGCAACAGCAATGGATGGACCCAGGGATAATTACACTAGGTGAAGTAAGGCTGACAAAGTGAAATACTGTTTGATGCTTCTTATATACAGACTCTAAAAGAAAAATGATACAAATGAACATATGCAGAAAACAGAATGAACATATTGTGAAGGGTGGGAAAAGGGATAATTGGGAAATTTGGGATGGACACGTACACACTGCCGTGTGTAAAATGGATAGCCAATGACGACCTACTGTGCAGCACAAGGAACTCTGCCCAATATCATGTGACAACCTAAATGGGAAAGAATTTGAACAGATACATACACGTTATCACCTAACCACTCTACTGTACACCTGAAATTAACACAAGATTGATAATCAACTATACTCCAATATAAAATAAAAAGTTAAAAGGGAAAAAACAAAAAGCCACATATTGTAGGGTTCCATTTATATGAAAGGTACATAGTAGCCAAATATATATATATTGAGAAAGTGAATTCTTGGTTGAGTAGGACTGAGAAGGATGGGCTGGTAGGTGATAGCTAAGGGTATGGGGTTTCTTTCTGAGTTGATGAAAATGTTCAAAACTTAATTACTGTGACTTTCACATATCTACTAAGAAAATACTGAATTGCTCACTTTAACTGGTTGAATTTTATGGCCTGTGAATTCCATCTCAATGAAGCTGTTTAAAAAATGAAACAAAGTGGGATGAATTGGGAGATTGGGATTCACACATATACACTATTGATGCTATGTATAAAACAGATAACTAATGAGAACCTACTGGATAGCACAGGGAACTCTACTCAGTGCTCTGTGGTGGCCTAAATGGGAAGGAAATCCAAAAAAGAGGAGATACATGTGTGCATGCAGCTGATTCGCTGTGCTGTATAGCAGACACTAAGACGACATTGTAAAGCCACTCTATCCCAATAAAAATAAAAACACACACACACAAAATGGGATAGAACTGCACAACTGTCAGAATGCCTGTCATAAAAAAGATCACAGATAACAAACGAGCAAGGATGTGGAGAAAGTGAACCCTGCACACTGAGGTGGGAATGTAAGTCAGTGTAGCCACCGTGGGAAACAGTATGGGACTCCCTCAAAAACTAAAACTGGAGATAAAATGCGATCCAGCAATTCCATTCTTGGGTATATACCCAAGGAAACAAAAACGCTAACTCAGATAGATACATGCATCTCGGTGTTCATAGCAGCATCATGACTTACAATAGCTAAGCAGTGAAAGCAACCTAATATCCATCACAGACGAAGGGGTAAAGATGATGTAGTGAGGGAGGGATAAAGATGGTGGAGTAAGGGGACAGGGAGCTCACTTCCCCCCACGAATACCTCAAAATACATCTACATGTGGAAAAATTCTCACAGAAAGCCGACTAGAAACTAACAGATCTCCCATACAACCCATGCTGCAAGAAAGCTCTCCGTGTAGCCAGGTGGGGTGGGCGGTGGAGGTGGGGCAGCGACTGGTGACCCCAGGAGTGACCTGTAAGGGAGAGGAGGTCCACATGGGCAGAGCGTCACCGTGGGGAGCCCGTGCATTCTGGGACACACAGGGCTGGAGATGCCTAGATTCTACTCACGAGGAGTGCATGCGTGCTGGTTTGCACACCAGTCAGGGCAGAGAGACCTGCACCTGGCTGAACTCCCAATTCAAAGGGGCAAACGCTCTGGCTCCACCCACTCCGCACCCCCACCTGGAGCCGGATCTGGGGCAGACAGGTCCTGAAAGAGGTCTGCCAGGGACGAAGCTCAGGTCCCCGAAGGAAGCACAGCCACCTTGGTTCCGGCAGCCACAGTGCCTCGGCTCTAAGCCCCAGCCAGATCCTCACCACAGCCCGGTCCCCACCACAGCCTAGCACTAGGTCCGGGATGAACACAGCAGAGAAAGGCACATGAACTGGGGCGGCCTCTGAGCAGCGCCAGGGACAGCTGCACACGTGATGTGCAGGTTCACGTGGGACTCCCTTGCATAGCAGTCACCTCCTCTGGGGCAGGGCATGCACTCAAGGGCAACAGAGCCTGATAGAACCTAACCCTCAGGGCTTCTATCCAACAACTGGGGAGCAGGTCCTGCCCCCGACAGGGCAGTGACAGCCACACAGCAAACAGGAGGCCCTGCCCAGCATCCAGCACAGGTTCTGGACACCAGAATGCCAACAACACCCTAAACAAGGGAAAACCAGCCACCATACTCCGAGGAAAGATGTGGCTGGCACCCATACCAAAACCAGCCCTTGCACCAAAACCACTGGATTCACACAGTCTACACAGGGATGCTGCCACATTAAAATACCCCTTCAAGACCACAGGAGATAACTATTCCTCCTAAATTTATAGAGACAGAGAAAGTAAAATGAAAATCAGAGAAACTACTCTTAAATAAACAACAGGAATCCTCTGAAAGAGTAATGAAAGAGATCTCACCAGTCTACTAGACCTTCAGCTCAAAAATGAGGTAATGAAAATGCTACAGGAATTATGGAAGATTATCATAGAAGCGCAGGTCACTTTAACAGGAAGTAGAAAGTATAAAGATGAACCAATCAAAATTAGACAAGTCAACTGCTAAGGTAAAAGTCAACCTAGAAGCAATGAATAGGAGACTAAATGATACAGAACAAATAAGTGAACTGGACGATAAGATAATGGGAATCACACAATCAGAACAGCAGACAAAGACAAATGAAAAAAACAAGATCTATGGGATAATATGAAATGTGCTGATCTGCACATAATAGGGGTTCCAGAAAGAAGAGAAAGACAAAAGGGGATAGAAAATGTTTCCTGGAAAAAATCATGTCTCTAACTTCCCAAACATTCCTAAAAAAGGAAATAGATACTCAGGTAGAGGAAGCACAAAGGGTTCCAAAGTAGATGAACCCACATCAAGACATATAACGAAAATGGCAAAAGTTAAAGAGAGGATTCTAAAGGCAGCAAGAGAAAAACAGTCAGTTACAAGGCAAGCCTTTCAAGGCTGTCGGCTGATTTCTTTGCAGAAGCTTTGCAGGCTGGAAGGGAGTGGTATGATATATTCAAAGTCCAGAAGGGAGAAACCTGCAACCTAGGATATTTTACCCAGCAACAGTATTATTTAGAATAGAAGGAGAGGTAAAGGATTTCTCAGACAAGCAAAAACCAAAAGAATTCAACAACACTAAATCTACCCTAAAAGAAATATGGAAAGTACTTCTCTAAATAGAAAAGAAGTAATGAACCACAGGAAAGAAAAAATTACAGCAGGAAAGGCAAATATATAGAAGAATTGACAATCACTTAAATAAGCCAGTATATAGATTAAAAAAAAATTTTTAAATTATAAAAATGATTATATCTACAATTAACAGCAAAAGTATAAGCATGAAGATGTAAAATAGAACAGAGTCACTAAATGTGGAAGACGGGAGTATAAAAAGGGTCACAAACCAAACCTCAAATTTAAGAGGATAGACATTATTTCAAGCATCTTTTCTGATCGCAATAGTCTGAAGCCAGAAATTAACCACAGAAAGAAAAATGGGAAAGGGCTTTTCTGTTGGCCCGGTGGTAAAGAATCCACCTGCCCAGGAAGATGACGTTGGTTCCTCCCCTGATCCAGGAAGATCCCACATGCTGAGGGGCAACTAAGCTCAAGCACCACAACCTGCAAGCCTGTGCTCTAGAGCTGGGAGCCAAGACTACTAACGCCCGAGTACCCTAGAACCTACGCTCTGCCCCAAGAGAAAGCTGCAGGCAGCAAGCAGAGTAGCCCCGCTCGCTGCAGCTAGAGAAGAGCCCACGCAGCAACAGAAACCCAGCACAGGCAGAAATACTAAACACTTTATAATTTTTTTTTAATTTAAGAAAAATTGGGACAAAAACAAACACATGGAGACTAAATAATATGCTACTAAAAACCCAATGGGTCAATGATAAAATCAAGGAAATCATAAAATGCTTCGAAACAACAATGAAAACACAGCTTCACTAAAGTCTATGTGCTGTGCTTAGTCGCTCCGAGCAGTCGCTCGCATTGGACTCTGTGCGACCCCGTGGACTGTAGCCCGCCAGGCTCCTCTGTCCATGGGGATTCTCCAGGCAAGAATGCTGGAGTGGGTTGCCATGCCTTCCTCCAGGGGATCTTCCCAGCCCAGGGATCGAACCAGGGTCTCCTGCATTGCAGGAGGAGCCTATGGGATGCAGCAAAAGCAGCTCTAAAAAAGAAGTTCGTAGCTATACAGGATTTCCTCAAGAAACAGGAAAAACCTCAAATAAACAACCTAACCTGCCACCTAAAAGAACTAGAAGATGAAGAACAAACAAAGCCCAAAGTCAGCAGAAGGAAGGAAATAAAGATCAGAGAGGAAATAAATAAAGATTAAAAACAATGAAAAAAAGATCAATAAAACCAAGAGCTGGTTTTTTGAAAAGAAAAACAATCAACAAACCTCTAGCTAGGTCATCAAGAAGAAAAGAGAAGCAACCCAAATAAAATAAGAAAGAGGAGAAATAGCAACTGATGCCACAGGCAGTAAAAATCTTAAGACAATATTATGTACAATTCTCAGCCAAAAAAAAAAAAAGGAACTGGGCAAGTTTCTAAAAACAGAGCCAGCCAAAACTGAGTAAAGCAGCAGCAAGTTATCTGAACAGACCAGTCATTAGAAGTGAAGTGGAATCTATTAAAAAAAAAACATCCCAGCAAACAAAAGCCCAGGATCATATGCCTTAACTGGGGGAATTCTACCAAACATACAAAGAAAAAGTTATACCTATCTTTCTTAAACTATTCCAAAAAACTGAAAAGGAGGGAATATTCCCAAATTTATTATATGAAGCCACTATCACCCTGACACCAAACCTGGACAAAGACACTACAAAAGGAGGAAATTACAGACCAGTATCTTTGATGAATATAGATGCAAATATCCTTAAAGTATTAACAAACCAAATCCAACAATACATAAAAAGGATCACATACCGTGATCAAGTTGGATTCATTCCAGATTTGCAACATACGTGAATCAATGTGATAAAACACATCAACAAAAGAAAAGACAAAAAGCACATGGTTATCTCAAAGACGCAGAAAAAGCACTGACGAAATTCAATCCCCATTCAGGGTGAAAATTCTCACCAAAGTGGGTACATATCTCAACAGAGGAAAAGCCATTTACAACAGACCCACAGTCAATGTAATACTCAACGGTGAAGACCTAAAAGCCTTCCCATCAAATTCAGAAGCAAGACAAGGATGCCCACTCTCACCACTTCTATTTAACATAGTATGGGAAGCCCTAGCCACAGCAACAAAATAATTTTTTAAAAAAGAGGTATCCAAATAGAAAGGGAAGGAGTAAAACTCACTATTTGTAGATGACATGATGCTCTTTAGTGAGCATCCACACAGAAACTATCAGAATAAATGAATTCAGCAAGATGGCAGGGTACAAGATTAATATACAGAAATCTGTTGCATTTCTTTACACTAACAATGAAATATCAGAAAGGGAAACTAAAAAAAAAAAAAAGTTAAATCACACAAAATAAATACCTAGGAATAAACTTAACGAAGCAGGCAAAAAACCTATATGCTGAAAACTATAAAATATTGATAAAGGAAACTGAAGATCATTCAAAGAAGTATAAAGATATCCCATGCTCTTGGACTGGAAGAATTAATATTGTTAAAACAGCCATGCTACCCGAAGCAACATACAGATTTAATGCAATCCCTTATCAAAATACCTACAGTATTTTTCACAGAAGTAGAACAAATAATCCTAAAATTTATACAGAAATGCAAAAGACCCAGAGCGGCCAAAGCAATCCTTAGGAAAAAGAACAAAGCAGGAGGCATAAGCTTTTCCAGATTTCAGACTGTCCTACAAAACTGTAGTGACCTGTACACTGTGGTGAGGGCACACACATCAGTGGAACAGAATAGACAGCCCAGAAATAAACCCACACACCTGTATGGTCAATTAACTTTCAACAAAGGAGGTTAGAATATACAATGCAAAATGACAGTCTCTTCAACTAGTAGTGTTGGGAAAGCTAGACAGCTTCATGTAAATCAATGAAATTTGAGGACTCTTCATACCATATACAAAAATAAACTCAAAATGATTTAAAGACCTAAACATAAGACATGACCCCATCAAATTCCTAGAAGAGAGCACAGGCAAAACGTTTATTCCTGGACATGGATTGTAGCAATATATTTTTTTTAATTTTTATTTTTACTTTATTTTACAATACTGTATTAGTTTTGGCAGCAATATTTTCTTAGATCTAGTATGGTATCACTTATAGGTGGAATCTAAAAGGTAAAACAAACTAGTGACTATAACAAAAAAGAAACAGACTCACAGATATAAAGGATATAAAGGGGTTACCAGTTTTGTTCTATGTTCCTACCAAAAGAACATACTCGTTACCAGTGGGCACAGGGAAGGGGGAGGGCCAAGAAAGGGGTAGAAGATCAAGAGGCACAACTACTGTGTATAAAATAAATAAGCTACAAGGATATATTATACAGTGCAGAGATATAGCCAATATTTATAATAACTATTATTAGCGTTAACCTTTAAATATTATGAATCACTACTGTATACCTGAAACTTATATAATATTGTAAACCCAATACCTCAATTAAAATACTGAGAATGTACTAGAAGTACACAATAAAACTAATTTTCAAAACAGAAAAAATAGTAAACAAACTTGAGATTTCTTTTTATCTCTCAAGTCCAGGTAAATATAAATACCCAGATGGTGACTTCTTGGTACCAAGTATTTCTGACTCCGAGGATATGCCTGCCTGGGGTGCGTCCTTATCAAAAGAGGGAAATTTGGCCATGGAGACAAATGTGCACACAGGGAGAATGACACATGAAGATGAAGGCAGAGATGAGGTGACGGCACTTAACGAGCCAAGGAACACCAAAGATTGCCTGCAGACCCCTGGAAGCCAGGGGCTCACAGGAGAGGCATGGAGCTCCATCACAGCCCTCAGCAGCCAACCCTGCCAGCATCCTGACCTTGGACTCACGGCCTCCAGGACCAAAAAAAATAAACTTCTGTTGTTTATGCCAGACTGTGGTCCTCCATTGTGGTGGTCCTATTGGTAATAATTACCTTCCCCCTTACATGGAAATCAACTTGCTATACCCCTCACAGAGGAATACAAATCCTCTAACTATTCAAGCTACTTTGTGTCTAACTACCAAACACACACACCTGTACACGTTATGGTGAGTTTTCCTATAGAAATCCCTTGACCTTTTCATGACAGATGACTACAATCTGGCCATTCCAGTTTAACAGAAATGTTCTAAAACTTCTGTATCTCAAAGTGAAGGAGTCTAGGAGCTAATCCCTTTCCTCCCAGAAGACCTCTGTCCCTTACGCTGATCCCCTGCAATCTTAGCAGTCAGGGGTGAATACCTGCTGTATGCTGATGTCACTAAACTGTCGTTCTAGGCTTTTCTGGAAGACAGAAGGTCTGTCCCAAGAAGATAGATATTTCTGCTATCCAGAAATAGAAATAGCCATGATTAAAATTTTTTTCAATAAAGTAATACATAAAAGTAACAAAAAAAATTAAGGTACTGAAAGGTGTCAAGTGAAAAGCAACATGTTCTTTAAAAAATTTCAACTCAAGTCAGTTTCATTTGGAATAAAAATAATGTACAGAACATTGTGTATTTCTAAAAGTGCTATAAAATGTTTACATGGTAGCTCAATATGTGCCAAGCATTTCTCTAAAAGCTGTATACATTTTAATTCATTTAATCTTCATGACTCCACAAGGCAGATACTAACTATTATTATTCCTGTTTCACAGATGTGAGGAGACTGAATCCCAGAGAAGGGAATCATCTGCCAAGGTTGTCCCACTAGAATTTTTTTCCTGGACTTGCTTTATACACAAGTATCCACCCAGCAGTGCAATTCAAAGTAAACTGCAAACATTTTGACTTATTTTCTGATTTAGAGTTATGAACATTTTTGCTTTCCCGTAAATATTGTCCTTGTACTATCAAGAGCATAACAGATGGAACATTTGCTAGAATGCTCAACTCCTGTCCATGGATTTGCTTCCGAGCTCAGCTTTCTTCCTGTCGCCATGTGTCAATGGAAGGGTTTCCAGACAACAACTGGATTCAAATTCCTTCTTCAAATGGTTTTAAAACATTTGGGCTTAAAGAATATGAGATTGTAGTGGTCCATCACATTATTGGAAACAACAGCCAGGCAAGGATGATTGCATTGTGATTGCTGTTCAACACAGAGCAACTGTAGGATGTCCTCAGTTATAGGATAAATATAATTTCTAGAGGCTGAAAACAGAGCAGCTCAGAATTGATGAAATCATGTAGCTACTACATGACTCAGCCCTCAATTCTGTGCCTGGCAATCGTCAGGATCATGGTTTTCGGATGAGGAAATGTCTCTGAGGACCCCCCCTATCTGAGCCTCAGTCCTTCCCTCTGCTCTTGTCTCTGCTCCATTTCTACATTTCCCTGTCTCTGCCTCAATCACTTTTCCAGTGTCTCTCACCCTCTCTCCCCACAGCTCTCCCTTTTTTTTTTTTTTTTTGCCATCTGCAGTCAAGGTAGTTGAGGATTCAGACACCCTCAGCTGTCCTATCTCAAACTTTAAAAAAAAAAAGATGAATTTGTGCTCCAGCTTTCTGTCCCTACTGCTGGAAGAACAGTCAAGGGAGGAGATGACTGAATTTCAGACTTCTCCCTTAAATTTGCAGCATTTCTGCATCTCTCAAGATGATCGAAGTGTTACTCCATCTTCAGCACGTGAATGTGCTGGAATGCACTGACGAAGTTTCTAACACTGAGGTATTTCTGTATTTCTGAAAGCAACCCTATCAGTTATTTTGAGTACTTGTCAAAACATTGCTGAGCTCAATTTGTCAGCATTTTATCTGGAAATTTTCCTTCCATTTATGGGGGATGTGGACCTGGATTTTATTCTATTTTGTTTTTCTAGATTTAAGAGACTTATGCTAATAATTACAATGATTTGAGTAATGTCCATAATCTCTGGGCCACTTTCTATAACCTAGGAGTTCTTTCTTTGAATGCACAATGAATTGGTTAATAAATCTAATGTCTAATGCCTTTAGACCTAATTAAAATCTAAAGTCTAATGCCTTTCTTAGAGTATAGATCTTTTTACTTCCTTTATAACTTATTCACTTATTGGTCTATTCAGATTTTCTACTTTTTTGCATGTCAGTTATTATCATTAATACTTCCAAAGAGAAACTCCATTTTCACTTAAATTTTATTCTCTTGGCCTAAAGTATCCTTTGCCTGGCTAATGCCTCTCGGGATCTAGCCCTCATCCTGATTGGACAGCAAGGATAAGGGGTGAGTGAGTCTTCAGCTCTGAGCAACAATGCTGGAAACGGGCAGGGAACTTGGATAGAGCATTCCCACTGGAAAGCAGCTGGTTGAGTTTCAGCCTGTGTCCACTTGTGTTTATCCACCGGTTTGTGAACCTGAGCAACAGCCATGCCTGTACAGAGGGCGGAGGAGAGCTGCCCACCCACAGATGGAAGAGAGGACCACACCCTCACTGAGCAGGACTTTTCATGTTCTATACAAATGGCGCCACCTGGAGCTCAATGTTGGTAGTGACCTCGGGGCTGGGCGACATAGTGATCGCTCACCGTCCCAAATGTTCAGGTACTGGGTCTCTACAGGTACCTTTCGGGGTCCAATCACCCACTCATAGTCCCACCATCCCCACACCTGCTGAGCCAAAGGATGACAGCCAGATCACCAACTTGTGGTGGTTTTGCTCTGCGTCTCCCTGATCATTTGTGACGTTGGACGTCTTTTCACATGCCTGCGGGCCATCTGCATGTCCTCTTTGGTGAAGTGTCTGTTTCCGGCCTTCTGCTCTTTCTGATGGGGTTCTTTTTTCAATTAAGCTGTGGGAGTTGTTTCTATATTTTGAATGTTAACTCCTTATCCAGTACATCATTTGTAAATATTTTCTCCCAATCCAAGGATGTCTTTTCCTTTTGTTTAGTTTCCTTTGCTGTGCAAAAGCTTTGAAGTTTAATTAGGTCCCATTTGTTTATTTTTGTTTTTGTTTCCATTTCTCTAGGCGACAGATCAAAAAAAATATTACTATGATTTATGCCAGACAGTATTCTGCCTATGTGGCCACATTCCCCAATCCTAACTGAGTGAACACCCTGGCTTACTGACCTCATGCCACAACTTGACTGAATCTAGGGCAGCCAAGTGCTGAGAAAAGACTTGCTCTAACAGATGTAGAGGCAACCCTGAGGGTCTGCGGGTGGTCCAGGTCGGGCAGCAGTGAGCACTGTTGGTGCTCCAACAGCACCACAGATGCAGCCCAGGCCTCCGGCACAGCACAGCCCCCGGGGCCCCAGCAACCACCATGCCATGAGCCCCACTCCCAGCTGGCAAATGCCCGGGCTCTACCCACTCCACACCAGAACCCTGCATTAGAGCTGGGACAACCACAACCATTACATACTGGTAAAAGTTAAAGATCAAGAGGATTCCCAAGGCAGCATGAGAAACACACATACAAGAGAATCCCCATAGTGCTATCAGCTTTCTCTGCAGGAACCTTGCAGGCCAGAAAGAAGAGAAATGATAGTGCTGAAAGAGAAGAACCTACAACCTAGGATACTCCAGCCAGCAAGATCATCACTTAGAACAGAAAAAGACAGAAAGAATTTTTAAGACAAGCAAAAACTAAAAGAATCCAGCAATACTAAACCCATTCTAAAAAAAATGTTGAAGGTTCTTCTCTAAATGGAGAGAAATAAGCATCAACAGGAAAGAAAAAAAATCCAAGAAAGGCAAATACATAGTAAGGATTGAAGATCACTTAAGCCAGTGTGTAGACTGAAAAAAAATAAAATTGTAAAAGCAACTGTAACTACAATAAATAGCAAAAGGGTAAGCATGAAGATGTAAAATATGACATAAAAACAAAATGTGAGGGAGAGGAGAAAAAATTTAGACCTTTTAGAATGTGTTTGAAATTTAATAGTTATCTGTTTAAAGCAGGTAGGTTATAACCATGAGGTTTCCCTGGTAGCTCAGACAGTAAAGAATCTACCTGCCAATGCAGGAGACCAGAATTCAATCCCTGGGTTGGGAAGATCCCCTGGAGAAAGGCATGCAACCTGCTCCAGTATTCTTGCCTGGAGAATCCCATGAACAGAGAGGCCTGGTGGGCTACAGTTCATGGGGTTGCAAAGAGTCAGAGATATGACTAGGTGACTAACACACAGAGGTATAATTATGGGTCAACAAATATGAACTCCATGGGAACTACAAATCAAAAACCTACAACAGATAGACAAAAAACAAAAAGGAATTCAAGCATACTACAGAAGACAATCAAACCACAATGGGAAAAACAAAAAGAAGAAATGAACAAAGAAGAACTACAGAAATAACTGGCAATCAAGGAATGAAATGGAAATAAGCACATACTGATCAATAATTTAAATGTCAATAGGCTGCTGCTGCTAAGTCACTTCAGTCGTGTCCGACTCTGTGCGACCCCATAGACAGCAGCCCACCAGGCTCCACCGTCCCTGGGATTCTCCAGGCAAGAACACTGGAGTGGGTTGCCATTTCCTTCTCCAATGCATGAAAGGGAAAAGTGAAAGTGAAGTCGCTCAGTCGTGTCTGACTCTTAGTGACCCCATGGACTGCAGCCTTCCAGGTTCCTCCATCCATGGATTTTCCAGGCAAGAGTACTGGAGTGGGGTGCCATCGCCTTCTCTGGTCAATAGGCTACCTGCTCCTATAAAAAAGAAATAGGATAGCTGATTGGATATAAAACAAAGACTTTCAGCATGTTGCCTACAAGAGACCACTTTAGGGCAGAAGACACACACAGACTGAAAGTGAGAGGAAGGGAAGAGAGATTCCACGCAAATGGAAATGACGAGAAAACAAGGGTGGCCATACTCAGACAAATAGGCCTGAGACAAAGCCTATACTATTAATGACATAGGGATCAATACAGTAAGAGATCAATTCAAGCAACAAATTTAATAGGATACAAATTATATCAAGCATTTTTTTTCTGACCACAACAGTATGAAACTAGAAATCAACTATAGAAATTAAAACAGGAAAAGAACACGGAGACTAAACACCATGGTGCTTAACAACAACAACAACAACAAAGCAATGGATTAACAAGGAGATCAGAAAATACATCAAGACAAAGTGAAGTCACTCAGTCGTGTCCGACTCTGCGACCCGTGGACTGTAGCCCACCAAGCTCCTCCGTCCATGGGATTCTCCAGGCAAGAATACTGGAGTGGGATGCCATTTCCTTCTCCAGGGGATCTTCCCGACCCAGGGATCGAACCCAGGTCTCGCACATTGCAGGCAGACGCTTTAACCTCTGCACCACCAGGGAAGCCCTTACATTGAGACAAATGAAAATGAAAACACAGTTTTTCAAAATCTATGGGACGCAGCAAAAGCAATCCTAAGAGGGAAGTTCAGAGTGACATAGGCCTTCCTCAAGAAACAAGAAAAAAAAAAAAATCAACCTAACCTATTACCTAAAACAGTTAGAAAAAGAAAATGCGACTTCCAAAGTCAGCAGAAGGAAGGAAGGAAAAGTCAGAGTAAATTAATCAGAGATAAAAATAATAGAAAGGTCAACAAAACCAAGGGATAGTGTTTTTTTGAAAAGATAAATAAAACTGATAAACCTTTAACCAGGCTTACCAAGAATGAGAGGACCCAGCAGGTACATGTACACACACACAAACAAGAAATGAAAGGAGAAATAACAACTAATACTACAGAGATACAGTCACAAGAGAATACTGTGAAGATATATGCCTATAACTGGACACCACAGAAGAAACGGACAAGTTCCTAGATACTTACAATCTACCAAGACTGAAATAAAGAAGGGACAGATAATTTGAACAGATCACTAAAAGTGAAATAGAATCTAATTTTTTTTTAAAATCCCAGCAAGCAAAAGTTCAAGACTAAACAGCTTCACCTGGGAATTCTACCAAACATGTAGAGAAAAACCTACAATGATTCTTCTAAAGCTATTTCAAAAAGTTGAAGAGGAGGAAACAGTCCCAAATGCATTCTACAAGCCACCATTACCTTGATACAAAAGCCAGACAAAAACACAACAAAATAGGACATTACAGGGCAATATGTTTGATGAATATAAATGCAAAAATTTTCAGCAATGTATGAGCAAACCAAAGTCAACCATACATAAAAAGGAACTATACACCATGATCAAGCTGAATTTATTCCAGAGTCACAAGGATGGTTTGACATATACAAATCAATGTAATATACCAGATTAAAGAAAAATCACATGATCATCTCAATAGACTTAAAAAAAAAAGTAACAAAATTCAATCTCCATTCATGACAAAAACTCTCATAAAAAGGGGGCATAGAGGGAACATACCTCAACATAATGAAAGCTATTGAGTATTTATTACGAACCTAAAGCCAACATGACACTCAGTGATGAAAAGCTGAAAGTCTTTCCAGTAAATTCAGGAACAAGACAAGGAGACCCACTCTCATCACTTCTATTTAACATAGTACTGGAAGCCCTAGCCACAGCAAATCACACAAGAAAAAGACATAAAAGGTATTGAGTTTGGAAGGAGCGAGGTAAGACTCACTATCCTCAGAAGTCTCCACCCACAAACTACTGTAACTAACAGATGAACTCAGCAAGACTGTAGGTTACATGATTCATATACAGGAATCCGTTGCATTTCTTTCCACTAAGAAGTAGCACAAGATAAAGTTTTTTAAAAGTCCCATTTAAAATTGCATCCAAAGATGCCTCCGTCATGTAGTAGTTAGGTGGGGGAAGGAGAAGAAGTATTCTAGAGTCCTATGATTGGGTCTGTAAGTCTGTGGCTCTATACCATAAACTTCACAAATATTTCTCAGATTCCACCCCCTTAGGTTGCACAAGACGGCCAGAGTGCGCATTTCCCTTCTCCCATGAGGCTTGAGCCAGCTGAAGTTAGATGTCTCCTTCCTCCAGGTTGGTGATACTCTGATCATACCCTAGCAGCTTAAGCTCTGGTTAGCTCCACTGCCTGAGGGCAGGTCTTGTTAAGAGAGCATTCTAGCATACTTCAAAATGGTTCTGGGAATTCCTTGGTGACCTAGTGATTCCTGCCATAGCCTGAGTTCAATCCTTAGTCGAAGAACTGAGATCCCAAAAGCCATGAAGCATGACCAAAAAAAAAAAAGGTTTTTTTTTTCCCCCTTCCAAGCTGGAAGCAAAGGGGATTTCCTTTTCCTCCACATTTAGTGCGGGAATCTGGTCACACTCCTCCAGGTAAACTCCACAATATTATAGGCGCCCCATTGTAACTGCGTCCTCCTCAGAGTTAACTCCCAGACTGTCCACACTTATCCTCTAACAATTTGTCGGCTGCAGTTTAGGTATTCCTACCCCAGCGCTGGTCCCCATGGTGCTTTCCCCTCATCTCTGTTCCAGCAAGCAGTGATGTCACCGATTGATACTTGTCTATCTCTCTAGTCTTGGGAGCTGCAGTATGCCCTGTGTCCTCTCCTCTCTTATTCAGGAAGAGTTGCTGGCTTTTCAACATGTTTGTCTTTCTTATTTTTTGTTAGGATTGATTGGCAACTTCCAAGCTCCTCACATGCCAGTTAGAAGCCGAAATTCTGAGGTCTGCCTTTTTAACATCTCATCCTGTTCCCTCCCTCCGACCACATTCTGTCTCCTCCCCAGGCCACCTGATGGCTCCTGGATCAGTTTAGCAATGTTCTTTGTCTATTTCCTAATTTAATTTATGAAATTCATCAATTATGACCACGTTTAGCAGAAAGCAGTCAAATGACAGGTGTCAACTACAAATCAGCGCTTGCCATCTACCTCTAATTATGTCCTATGCTGCAGCTGCTGCTGACCTTCAGCAGCCCCTGAAAGGAGTCCAGGGTGGAGGGAAGAAATGAGGCACTCTGTTCTTGGGGGAAACTGGCAGGATAGGCCTTCAAATAGATATTTTCAGGAACTGATTTTATGAACCCAATTCTTGTGTCTCCCCATATCCAGAAAAGCACTAAAATCCTTCATGGTGACGACTGTTCCTCATGACTAGCAAAAGCTTCATGAAACTAGTAGAAATCTTCTAGAAAAAACATGTGCTTGACCAACTACATGTACTCCCCCTTCATCGAAATCACATATATACTGACCTTCGCCGCTACCTCTTTGGAGCAGTTTCTCAGAGCTGTCTCCCAGGCTATGATCCTCATTTGGCCCCAAATCAAAACTTAACTCGCAACTCTCATGCTGTGCGTTTTAAGCTGACACGGGTAATAAGATTTCATGAAAGAGGTGGCAGATCACTTCAAGTGATCCCACCAGGAGAACGCTAGCCACCACCCACTGCCTCTCCCGTGGGTGGGAGATACCCAGAACTGAAGATAGGGTGCTGTGTGTCCGAGTTCATGAGGGGGGACCAGGAACAAGGCAATCATTGTGAAACTGAGCAGGAACCTGCAGGGCTCCCCCTCCCTGCCACCCAGAGACAGATCCTGCCTCCATTTCCCTTGCCTCTTGTTCGCAGAAAAGCTTTAGCCTCCTAAGTCTTCCCTCGGTTCCAAAGAGCAAATTTAATCAGAGAATGAGAAAATTCAGAAACAAAAGCAGACAACAAAATAATAACAGTTTTCCCATGAAAGGAATCTAGGGCCTCTCCCTCCTCCTAAAGGGCCGTGGGTGATATCCGGAGCCACGGGTGTGAGCTGTTTTCCAGATACTGAAGCCCCACCAGGTGGAAGTAGTTAACTGCATGCTGACCATAAGCACGTAGACCTCAGACCAGTCGGAATGAGAAGGTTGACGAGGTTAACTCCTGAAATACCACCCTGTCAACAACCAATCAGAAGAACGTCCACGAGCTGATGCCGGCAGCCCTCTCCCTCACGCCGTCTTTGCAAACGCTTCCCACGGCCCATGCTCCTCGTGTTGCAGAGCCTTGCAATAAACCCTGTATTTTCCTTCACCACAAACAGTGGCAAAAGGTTGGCTTCCCTGCGCACTGGGCAAGCAGACCCAAGTCTGGTTCGGGAACAAGTACACTGGAGAAAGTTCTGTACACACAAGACTACGCATGCATCCTGACAAGTCATACATGCAAATTTAAATGTTTTAAATTTAATAGTTTAAAACATAATCATCTGCAAGACTGCAGAGTACCTACCTTGGCCTCTGGGTTCAACTTTAAAGAAAACACTGGCCTTAGGAAACTCAAGAGTCTGAAAAACAAAAGGACCATTTGTAAGTCACAGAAATACAAGGATAATGTGGTAACCGCTATAAAAATGTACCACAGAGTCTAGCTGTGGCCTGTGGACCAGGAGCATCTGTGTTACCTCGGAGCTTGTTACTAGGCACAGTCTCAGCCAACAGAATCACCATACCCGTGAAATCAAAATCAGCAGTTTAAACAGATCCCCAGGGAACTGAAAGGTACATTCGAGTTTAAAAAGCGCTGTTAGAGAGAGCCACACAAGTATAATACCTACCCGGACTCTGAAACAGTCCTGTCTCCCTCCCTGTAGCTTTCTTGAGTAAGATCCCTCCCTCTCTCTTCCTCTTCCCTCTGAATCAGGAGCTGAGTTCTAAGTCCACCCTCCTCATCTTTATGCAAAATACCACGTTCCCTACACCCCTGCACCGCAGGCTCTCCCCATAACCCAGAGTGAGTTGAATTCAGGTGGGTGATGAGTATATCCCTCTAACCCCTCACCTCCAAGTGACCTCCTTCCCAGCCTGCCTTGCACACGCATTCAGGACATTGCCATCACCTTGAGTGGGTTCAGGTGTACTGGCTTCATTTCAAACATCCAAGTCTGAGTCAGTGCTGGCCCCTCCCACTGATCTTCTATCACTGCTCCATAAATCCAGCTGTTTCTATTCTGTCTTTTATACTCTCCCTTATTACTGTTTCTCCCCCTTTATTTTTTTTAGGATTTTTTTTAATGTGGACCATTTTAAAGTCTGTACTGAGTTTGTTACAGTATGGCTTCTGTTTTATGTTTTGGTTTTTTGGCCAAAAAGCATGTGGATCTTAGGTCCCTGACCAGGGATCAAACCTGCTCCCCTGCACTGGAAGGCAAAGTCTTAACCACTGGACCACCAGAGAGGTCCTTTTCCATGTCTCTCAGTCCCTCCTTCTGCCCGCACGCCACCCTCAACTTTCCAGCAGAGACCCTCTCTCCACTCTGACTCTCCCCTGTCTTTCCCTCTCTTCATCTATTATGCCCGGACTTTGCAATGTACTTTTGCTCACTCTTGTCCTGGTCAATCTCAGCATGCCTCTCAAATTTAGGTAGGGGGAGTCTAACTCAATTAACAGCTGGTTTCTGAAGGGGAAGATGGGACATGTTGTACAGGGAAGAACCAGAATTGTAGCTCACCTCCTCTGCAGTCTCCTTCAAAACATCTCCTTATAGCCCAGAATTCCTGCTCTGCAATCTTCTGATTTGTCTGAACTTCTGTACTCTTTTCCAAGCACCTGAGCACTTAAATTGTGATACTGTTATCTATAATAAGAAATACATATGAGGTCATTGTTCCCATTCCTGGCACAAAGCTCTTGGCATAAAACCCTTGGCATTTCCTGAGATGAGCCATAAAAGTGACTTTTATGTTCATGAGGTGACTTCTGGAGAGTGGATCACTTTGGGAAGTATAAACAAGTTAATGCTTGTTTCTATTTATAACTCAAGTATAAATAATATTAATTATTCTAATCCATGAATACTGGTCATCTTTCCATTTAACTGGGCCTTATTTAATTTTAATCTATTTCCAGATGTTTATAAATTTCAGTGTACAAGTCTTTCACCTGTTTGGTTAAGTACATTCTTAAGAATTTTACTTTTGTTGCTTTTGGGCATGGGAGTGCTATGTAAAATTCTTTCCAGATAATCTGTTGTTTGTGTATAGAGATATGCCTAATATCTGTAGATTTTGTATCCTGCAACTTTACTAAATTTATTTGTTCTGAAGTTCTGACTTTGGGGTTTCCTACACACAGGAATGTAAAGAAAACTCCTGCTTCTCCTCGAACTTCAGTACTTCACTTCTGGCTTCAGGTGTGTGTGGGTTTTCCCAATTCCAAGAAGTTCTCACACACCAGCTAGGAGTTCTACAATTTTAACACGGTTCTGACATGATGGACCTGGACACAGCATCAGATCCCACAGGCTAAGAGTTCAGTCATGTACTTCCTGGCGGCCCAGTGGCTGAGAGTCTACCTTGCAATGCAGGGGACATGGGTTTGCTCCCTGGTCCAGGAAGATCCCACATGTCGTGGAGCGAGTAAGCCCATGCGCCACGACTACGGAGCCTGTGTTCCTCAACTGCGGAAGCCCGGGGGTCTAGATCCTGCGCTGCGCAACCAGAGCAGCCGACACGGTGAGAAGCCCAAGCACTACAATGGAGAGCAGCGCCCACTTACCCCAACTCGAGAAAAGCCCACACAAAGCAACAAGACCCAGCACAAACAAAAAAAAGAATGGGCTTTGCAATGCAGGGGATGTGCTTTCAATCCCTGATCAAGGAACTAAGATCCCACATGCCTCGGGGCAATTAAGCCCATGCACCTTGACAAAGATCTCACGTTGCTGCAACTACGACCCAGTGCAGTCAAGGAAGTAAATATCGAAAATAATAATACATTATAGTACAGTTTCCTGCTTAGCAATCATCCTGTTCCCAGCATGTGTAGTCACATCTCACACTCCAGCTATGATCAAGGTTCCCCCAGGGAAAGGCCACATGTTCACCTGCAGTCTCGGGCTCTTTGCTGGCGGATGGACAGCTCTCGTTGGCTCTGCTTGTCTCACATGGAGCAAGATGAACAGTCTAGGTCCAGCCCATCTCTGCAGCGCAGCAGTGCTTCCAGACCCACTCATTTCACAGACTGAGGTGAGGCAAGCACACGGGTATCGGCGTGTTGAGTCCAAACCTCTTGCAAACCTGTAAGAGTCGGGGAGCATAGATAGGTCTTATTTTAACACACCCTTCAAATTCCCATAGCGATTTCTATGACACCTTATCTCAGCATCCTTTCAGAGGCCAGGTAACCACTGCCCCTCTGCCTGATCACACAGCCAAGCCACTGGGTACCGCCAATGAGTCAGTAAAACCAAAATGCAGGGATGTTCCTGGTGGTCCAGTGGCTAAGACTCCACGCTCCTAATGCAGGGGGTCTGGGTTCCATCCTGGCCAGGGAACTAGATCCCACACGCCGCAACAAAGATGGACGATCCCACGTGTCGCAACTAAGACCCAGCGCAAACACGTAACTTAAAAAGAAAAATGAAATACAGGAACCTTTACCACTGTTGAATATGTTTATCCTGCTAGGAAGATGCAAGCAGTGCAGCCCACTGAGCTTATTTTTAATTTCCTTTGACCAGAGCAGTGGTCTTTCCAAGCAAGATGCTGCCCATTTGCCTTGGAACTGTGGTCCACGGTCTAGCAGCTCTTCACTGGCTGGTTTGTGCCACACATACAGCCCTATCCACGTCACGAGAGACCCAGTGGGTCCTCGCATGGCTCCAAAGTGAGTCCCAGGGTTAAAGAGGCTGCCTGATCATACCTCCTCCTTGCATCCCCCAGGCAGCATGTTCTGGTATAAACCATTTTCATTTTGTTACACATTCTTCTAAGTACAGCCATTCCCTTAGAGCATTTCTTCAACATCATCCAAGATATCATGGCTATTTCAGGGCCCAAGATTATTTCAAATCCTTTAGTCAAAGGGACAGTTTCCAGTGTATCCATTAGCCAGCTAATATGAATAGCAAGCTGGAGACTTCCCTGGCGGTCCAGTGGTGAAGATTCCACCTTGTGATGCACGGGACACGGGGGCAATACCTGGTCGAGGAACTAAGATCCCATATGCTGCAGGGCAGCTAAGCCAGAGTGCTCAAACTAGAGTCCACGCACCACAAGGAATATCCCATGTGCCACAGCGTGACCCAGTGTGGCCAAATAAACATCTTTTTAAAGGAATAGCAAGCTTGCCTCTCAAGCAGAAATTCTCTATTCCAATGAATCACCCCTGGGACGTAAAATGTTACTCATTCTTATTTAGCATTTTTAACTGATAGTGTAGAAGGGCGAATGTATGTTTTACCGCACTTGGTGGGGGTACCATTTCCCAGTCAGATACAATGTCCACCCTCTAACACAATCAGGTAAAGGAAATGCAACCACTTTACATAAAGACTGTTGAAATGTAACTGTTCACCTCCAAACTTTCACATTATTTCAGCCAAACCTTACATTCTTCACTGTAGCCTCCAATAGGATTCGATTGCCAGTTTTACTTTTCTAACACTAGGTAGGGGATGTGTTTCATGACCTGAGGTAATATCCTTTCCCAGAAAGCATTCAGGCAAAGGAGACACAGCTTCTTTACCTACTGCCTGTTTAAATGTTCCGCCTTCTGTTTTCTCATCAGCCCTTCATGTTTGTGTTCTCAGTCTCACTACAGTTCATGTCAGGACTTCACCACTGGGTTCTGGTATCCCAGCTGGTGGGGCTCACACATCAAGGAGACCTGGAAACTTCTCTTTCCACCACTGATCCTTTGTACTCACTGTTGTGTAAAAAGGCTTTGGGTCCCCAGCGAAGAGACCCTGACTCTTTGTCAATCTTCATTTGGATCAGTCTGACTAACCTATGCTCCAAGTGATAGCAGGTCAGATTTCTCATTATCATCTTTGACTTTTAAATTTTTTCTGAACTACAGAAAACAGAGCTGACGGGACAGTAGAGGAGTCCTTTTGGCCCACCCAACATTTGTAGTACTGGATTACAGCCTAGTTTTTTCTTTTTTTTTAAACAACTTTAGTTTTAATCGAGTTCCATTTCATTCATTCCATTTCTTCAGTTGAGTTCAGTTCAGTTGCTCAGTCGTGTCTGACTCTTTGGGAACCCATGAATCGCAGCACACCATGCCTCCCTGTCCATCACCAACTCCCGGAGTCTACCCAAACTCACGTCCATCTAGTCGGTGATGCCATCCAGCCATCTCATCCTCTGACATCCCCTTCTCCTCCTGCCCCCAATCCCTCCCAGCATCCTAGGTCTTTTCCAATGAGTCAACTCTTCGCATGAGGTGGCCAAAGTACTGGAGTTTCAGCTTCAGCATCAGTCCTTCCAATGAACACCAAGGACTGATCTCCTTTAGGATGGACTGGTTGGATCTCCTGGCAGTCCAAGGGACTCTCAAGAGTTTTCTCCAACACCACAGTTCAAAAGCATCAATTCTTCGGCGCTCAGCTTTCTTCACAGTCCAACTCTCACATCCGTACATGACCACTGGAAAAACCATAGCCTTGACTAGACGGACCTTTGTTGGCAAAGTAATGTCTCTGCTTTTGAATATGCTATCTAGGTTGGTTATAACTTTCCTTCCAAGGAGTAAGTCTTTTAATTTCATGGCTGCAGTCACCATCTACAGTGATTTTGGAGCCCCCAAAAATAAAGTCTGACACTATTTCCCTTCTATTTCCCATGAAGTGATGGGATCAGATGCCATGATCTTAGTTTTCTGAATGTTGAGCTTTAAGCCAACTTTTTTACTCTCCTCTTTCACTTTCATCAAGAGGCTTTTTAGTTCTTTATTTTCTGCCATAAGGGTGGTGTCATCTGCATATCTGAGGTGATTGATATTTCTCCCGGCAATCTTGATTCCAGCTTGTGCTTCTTCCAGTCCAGCGTTTCTCATGATGTACTCTGCATAGAAGTTAAATAAGCAGGGTGACAATATACAGCCTTGACATACTCTTTTTCCTATTTGGAACCAGTCTGTTGTTCCATGTCCAGTTCTAACTTTTGCTTCCTGGGCTGCATATAGGTTTCTCAAGAGGCAGGTCAGGTGGTCTGGTATTCCCATCTCTTGAAGAATTTTCCACAGTTTCTTGTGATCCACACAGTCAAAGGCTTTGGCATAGTCAATAAAGCAGAAGTAAATGTTTTTCTGGAATTCTCTTGCTTTTTCCATGATCCGGCAGATGTTGTCAATTTGATCTCTGGTTCCTCTGCCTTTTCTAAAACCAGCTTGAACATCTGAGTTCACGGTTGGCTTGGAGAATTTTGAGCATTACTTTACTAGCATGTGAGATGAGTGCAATTGTGCAGTAGTTTGAGCATTCTTTGGCATTGCCTTTCTTTGGGATTGGAATGAAAACTGACTTTTTCCAGTCCTGTGGCCACTGCTGAGTTTTCCAAATTTGCTTGCATATTGAATACAGCACTTTCACAGCATCATCTTTCAGGATTTGAAACAGCTCAACTGGAATTCCATCACCTGCACTAGTTTTATTCGTAGTGATGTTTTCTAAGGGCCACTTGACTTCACATTCCAGGATGTCTGGCTCTAGGTGAGTGATCACACCATCGTGATTACCTGGGTCATGAAGATCTTTTTTGTACAGTTCTATGTATTCTTGCCACCTCTTCTTAATATCTTCTGCTTGTTAGGTCCATACCATTTCTGTCCTTTATTGAGCCCATCTTCGCATGAAATGTTCCCTTGGTATCTCTAATTTTCTTGAAGAGATCTCTAGTCTTTCTCATTCTGTCGTTTTCCTCTATTTCTTTGCATTGATCACTGAGGAAGGCTTTCTTTTCTCTCCTTGCTATTCTTTGGAACTCTGTATTCAAATGGGAATATCTTTCCTTTTCTCCTTTGCTTTTCGCTTTTCTTCTTTTCACAGCTACCTGTAAGGCCTCCTCAGACAGCCATTTTGCTTTTTTGCATTTCTTTTCCATGGGGATGGTCTTGATCCCTGTTTCTTGTACAATGTCACAAACCTCTGTCCATAGTTCATCAGGCACTCTGTCTATCAGATCTAGTCCCTTAAATCTATTTCTCACTTCTACTGTATAATCACAAGGGATTTGATTTAGGTCATACCTGAATGGTCTAGTGGTTTTCCCTACTTTCTTCAATTTAATCTTCCATTTCTTAGTACCAACGTAATGATTCATAAACTGGTCCCCAGAAGAGTGAAGAAAGAGGCAGATCACAACAGACTGGTGGGTAGCAGCTTAAATGAACAAAGAAATTTAATTACAAAGCTCATCCTGGGTGGGCGCAAGACAAATAGGTCTCCACATGCACCCACCAAATCTTAAAATGTTTATATGGAGGCCTTAACTGGGTTCAGTCATGTATTCAGTCCAGGTGGTCTCATCAACGCATTACTCTCTCAAGACTATGTTCTTGTGACAGCTCCCGCTATGGGAAATGCAGGCCGAATGGACATGCAGAGGACAGAAGATGGGGTGAGGTGTCCCTCGCTGGCTAGGTCCATCTCACAGGTCAGCAGGCAGTCACATCCTCTGATCAGCGATGTGGGTTTTCCCACCATAGGTGAGTGCCAGTGTTTGATGAAGCTGCAGCATCAGCTCCCGCTCCTGAGGGCTCAGGCATGGATGCCTCACAGTTCCATCAGCTGAGATTCACATGTGGGAAGACTTGGGGAGTCGTCAGTGGCAAAAGCTTCCGGTGTCACCGACAGCCCCAGGGCTCCTTGGTACTCCTTGGTGAAAGTGGACAAGGCCTGCCTGCTCTTCTTTGCTCTGGTGTGAGGTCACAGCCAGAGGGATCAGTCTTGGCCGCGGGCTATGTGATGACCCAGGTAAAAGGCTTCCATTTCCTATGGGGATGTGCTCTTGCTTGTGTCTGAAGGCTCCCCTTTTCTCCCTGTCCTCATCAACATTTCTTGTGGTCTTTCAGATGACAGCCATGCTGACTGGGTGTGAGGTGATACCTCACTGCAGTTTTGATTTGCATTTCCCAGATGATAAGCCATGTTGAGCATCTTTCATGTACCTGCTACCCTGCTGAGCAGTAACTGAACTCCAGAGCTCTCCCAGAGCTATTTTTATCAGCGGATAATTATTAAATCATTGGGGTTTTTTGTCAGGTACAAGTGCTGGGACCTCCTCATCCAATCTATTGCTAATGTCACACTCTTAAATGCTTTTCTTGGGGGGGGGGTTGTTATTTGGGTGTTTATTTTTTCAGCTGTGCCATGTGGCATGTGGGATCTTAGTTCCCCAACCAGGGACTGAACCCATGTCCCCTGCATTGGAAATGTGGAGTCCTAACCCTTGGATCACTAGGAAGGTCCCTAATTTTTTTTTTTTTAAGACAAAGAGGCCCATGAAAAATAGGTATTTTTACATGGTATTAATGGAGATAGCCCAACTGGGACAAACTAAGGGAACTAGCTAGTTTCTGCTATTTCTCCAAAGACACCTGATGACTGCCCTTTATACTGAAATTTGGTTGAGGAGGTGCTTAGAGGACAGAAGGGGGCTGCAGGAGCCTGTGCTCCATAGCGAGAGAAGCCACCACAAGGAGAGGCCTGAGACCACAGCCTGAGAGCGGCGCCCATCCCCTGCAACCAGAGAAGAGCCCACCCAGCAGCAGAGACCCAGCACAGCCGAACACAAGTAAATAAAACCATTAAAAAAATATGTGGATCACGGAACTTTCTCAGGATTGATGCTGTGTTCGCCATCATGATGGTGATCAGTGCCGGCCACAGTCCCCCAGCTGGAGCACTCTGGGAAGAGGTACTGATCCAGACTGCTGGGGTCATCATCCCCAGGTAAGTCGTATAACTGTATAAGTTGATCCATGTCATAAGGACTGGAGGCCCAAGGAGGATCAGAGTCTCCAAGACTTATCTGGTGGAGATGAACAGTCAGGAAATTGCAGGATGAAGGGCAAGGAGTGGCAGCAGCCCCTTCACACTGCTGAGCACAAGAAAGCTCAGGTAGCTCGTGATGAGAATCATCTGCAAGGCTGAGACTCGTGGGATGAGTGCTTCCGGAAGTGCCCGGTAAGGACATCTCTTCCTCCTCTACTGAGACAACCTGGCATGGGTCTCCTGATGACAGATTTTGCTGAGTCTGATTCTCCTCTCTCCTCCTTTTGACACGTTGGTTTTTAAACCAAGTCTGGAGAGGGAAGAGATGAGCAGGTTAATAAGAGGGGGAAGCATCCAAAGGAGAATCCTCATATACTCCAGAAATTGGTTGTTTCTGGTATATGCAAGTTACTCTCACACGTCTTCATGTTTAATTTGAGTGAGGAGAATTCTATTCTCTCCTGACCCTGGAATCCAGGAGGCAAAGGGGGCATAGGATTGCGCTGGCAATGGGCGTGACAGGACAGACTGCTTTCAGCCAAGAACAGGAGGTGTATTTAGAAAGTGGGTTTTGTCTTGGTGGATACTCTGTGTCCTCAGAGAGGGTTCTGAAGCCTGAGAATAAGGAGTGGGAGTGTAGCTTGGGGTGCCTTCAGGATTTATCCAGCGGTTCTTATGCCCTGAATACTCTAAGGGAACTTAGCCACAAGGTATATAGATAACTGAATGTTGTGATTAAGGAGAATCTAGAAATAAACAGGAACAGACCCAAATCCATCACCAAAGGATCTCATCTAGCACTGTGGGTCTGGAGTCAGAAAGGCCTAGGTTCAAATTCTGGCTCTACTGTTTATAATTCTTGGAACATGATTCCTCTCTGTGACTCTTCTTCAAAAAAAAATTTGGAACAAATATATAAAATGCTTAACATCTGTCCTGGCACACAGCAATTTTTCAAGCAATGAGAATTACATGATGACTAAATGTGTGTGAAACTCCGGGTTAGGTGTGCTATCTAGGTATACAGAGACAGACCTCACGTACATACCTTTATAACTGACTCATCAAGATGAGTAGTTGAAGCAAGTGTTCTTATGAGGAACCAATGTGGGTACCTGGTCCTTTCAAATACAGCTCTTAGTGCTCCTAGCTGTTCTCCATTAAAGCATGTGCGGAATCGGCGAGCTGAATTTCGTTTTTCTGCTAAAAGAGAATAGATGAAAATCTTTTCTAAAAAATACTTCCAAGGGAGTTGCCTATTGGTTCAGTGGTTAAGAATCTGCCTTGCAATGCGGAGGACATGGGTTTGAGCCCTGGTCAGGGAGCTAAGACCCCATACGCTGCAAAGCAACTGAACCCATGAGTCCATGTAACTCCTCAGCCCACATGCTCTGGAGCTGGTCCACCACTACTAGAGAGTCTTTGCATGGCAATAAAAGATCCTGCATGCTGCAAGTAAGACCCAATGCAGCCAAATAAATATTTTTAAATATATATATATATATATTCAGTAATAAAAGAAGTGGATAAGTCACATACAAAGCAAGCAGGAAGAGTAAAAGACACAATAGTAAAATCAATTCAAGATTAATAACCTGTCAAGAGATACATGAAATAAAAAGATGTAAAATGTGTCATACAAATATAAAATATGGGGGGGTTAAAAATATATAGGATATTATATATGTGAACTTCATGGTAACAAGAAAACACTTATATTAGATACCTAAAGAAAATGAGAAAAGATATAAACAGAACACTAAAGAAAACAAACCACAAGGTAAGAGAGAAAGAGGAGGAGGAACTACAAAAAAAGCCAGAAAACAATTTTTGCAATGGCAATTACACTCTATCAATAATTACTTTAAATGTAAATGGAATAAACTCTCCAATCAAAAAACCTGGGTGGCTAAATGGACTTTTTAAAGCTTCTATTAATATATGGCTTTTATATGCTGTCTATAAAAGATACACTTCAAAACTGCAGATAGAGGATGAAAGTGAAAGGATCAAAAAAGATATACCATGCCAAGGCGTCAGTGCTAAAGAAAATCAACCCTGAATATTCACTGGAAGGACTGATGCTGAAGCTCCAGTACTCTGGCCACCTAATGAGAAGAGCTGACTCACTGGAAGAGATCTGATGGAGAAAAAGACTGAAGGCAGGAGAAGGGGATGACAGAGGACGAGATGGTTGGGTGATGTCACCGACTCAGTGGACATGAGTTTGAGCATGCTCCGGGAGATGGTGAAGGACAGGGAAGCCTGGTGCGCTGCAGTTGACGGGGTTGCAAAGAGTCAGACATGACTGAGTGAGCAACAGTGCCAATGGGAAGGAAAAGAATGCTGGGGTAGCAATACTTGTATCAGAAGAAACATACTCTAAAACAAAAGACAGTAGCAAAAGACAGAAAAGGGCATTACAGAAGGATAAAGGGGTCAATCCAACAAGAAGATACATTTGTAGACATTTCTGCCCCCAGCATCAGTTCAGTTCAGTTCAGTAGATCAGTCATGTCTAACTCTTTGCGACCCCATGAATCGCAGCATGCCAGGCCTCCCTGTCCATCACCATCTCCCGGAGTTCATTCAGTTAGGAGGACATAAATATAGAAAGTAAACAGTAAAGAAATAAGGGGAGAAATATACAGCAACAGAGTAATAGTTGGGGACTTTCATATTACACCCTTAGGGAAATGACTTTCAAGATAAAATTCTCTATGCAGTTAAATTTATCCTTCCATGTGAGAACAGAATAAAGATACGTTCAGATACTCATGGGGTCAATCAACTTGTTTTGTGTGCTACCTGAGGATATAGCTCAACTCAACAAAATGAAGAACAAGAGGGAGGGGCCTTCCCTCCTGGTCCAGTGGTTAAGAATCTGAGCTTTCCAGGCACGGAGGTATGGGTTCAGTCCCTGGTCAAAACCTGAGATCTCCCATGCCACCCAGTGCAGGGGTTGGGGGGGGGGGTGGTAACAAACAAGGGGGAATTCGTGTGGAAGAAAGGAGAATCCTCACAAGAGGGTGACAAGGGGAACTTCCAGGGTGAGTCCTACACAACAGGCCTGGAAAGCAAGCAGAGCTGATTCCTGGAGGAGGAAATGGCAACCCACTGCAGTATTCTTGCCTGGGAAATTCTGTGGACAGAGGAACCTGGCGGGCTACAGTGCATGGAATCGCAGAGTCAAGACATGACTGAGTACACGTACATGTACATCTGCAACCAATATAAGAAATAAATTACTGGTGTCCAGAATACAACACAAATGTCCTAGTAAGCCTCAAAGGGGGGAAAAACACTAGAAACACGCCAAAGGAAAGAAGTAGGAAATTAGCAAAAGAGAAAAGCAAAACAGACTTTAAAATAGAGTGAAGAGTCTGAATTTCATTGGTTAATAAAGAAATGGAACTGGATCAAATTTCATGTACCCACTATTAAAAACAAAAGGCCCCAAATGGAGTCACTTATGCTCCACACTGCTAACAGATTTAAGTTACAGTTTCAGCTCTCCCAGAAATGGAATCTTAAGCCCATCAATCAGGAATTGCTCAATCAGTACTAGTTAGGTAACTGCCTGGTAGACCCCTGTTATCCCGTAAAGGGAAGCAACCCTGCAATAATCTGATTTCCCACCTTGTATAACCTAGTTCCTGTAATAATCTGATTTCCCACCTTGTATAACCTAGTTCCTGTAATAATCTGATTTCCCACCTTGTATAACCTAGTTCCTATTCCCTTCTGCCTGTACAATACAAAGCATTCATTTTACACAGCTCCTCTGAGCTCTTTTTGATATGCCAGACTGGGTCCTGCCTGATTCATGAATCACTGAATAAAGCCAATAAAATCTTTAACATTTACTCAGTTGAAGTTTGTTTTCGGAACACCACCAAATGGTTGACATTTAAAAGTATGACAGCACCACTTGTTCAGAAGGAGCTGGAGAAACAAAAACTCACATTACTGGTGACGTAATTTTCTACTACGTGTTAATCACTAAAGGAACGTTGCCTATAAGCTTCAATTATACATAACAGCCCATCGCTGGGAACCCTCCCTGGTAATGATCATTAAGCTAAAATATCTTTACCATATAGAAAATATCTTAACCAGGCTCACCTGAGAATGACTGGAGGAATGTCATTAACACATTCCCTCCAGAGGTTGATGGGAACCAGGAAATGTTTGACATTACTTCCTCCCCTTTTAGAAGAAGCCTGAATTGTAACTCAGACACGGAGATTCTTTGGGATTCAAGCCCACCATCCTCTTGGTCTGCCAGCTTTCTGAATAAAGTCAATATTCCTTGTCCCAAGAACTTGTCTGTGGACTTCCCTGGGTATAGGAATCTGTCTGCCAATGCAGGGTATACAGGTTCGATCCCTGGTCTGGGAAGAGTCCACATCCCTCAAAGCCCCTAGATCCTGTGCTCTTCAACAAGAGAAGCAACGAGAAGCCCCGACACCACAACAAAGAGCAGCCTCCACTCGCCGCAACTAGAGAAAGCCCTCAAGCAGCAACAAGGACCCAGCACAGCCAAAAACAACAGGAAGAAAATCGTCTGTCGATTTATTGACCTGTCATGCAGTAAGCACTATGTTTTTCAAATGCTCCCTGTTGGTATAACCCAATGGTTCCCAAAACTGATGAGCCAGTGTTGGCAAAGTCCAGAGACTACCACAGACTCTCACCCCTCTCAGCTCAGTTTATCACAACCCGACTACTCAACCTCTAGCATCTTCAGCATGCACTGCTCTCACCCAGCTTACCTGCCATGAGAAATCCTTGAGAAGCACAGTGATTCAACCAGGTGTTGCCTGACTCTGAACTGTAGCCTTATATATCTGCTGGGTTTAGAGGCCTAATATTTAAGCAAAATTTTAACAAAATCATGCCCCACCCTACCCCTCCCTAATGCCACACCCTCCCATCATCCACTCAACAGGCTTAATGAGAACCTAGGCTGTGCCTGGTGCTGTCCAGGGTCCTGGGGATAACGGTGTGAGTCCAGGTTTCATTTCTGACCTCAAATAGTGGAGGAAAAGAAATCAAAGTCAAGGAGGACATGGATACAATGTTCAACACTGTCACTCAGAATAAAATAAATAAACAGGGTGCTGGGAGAAAGAATAAGTTGGGAAGATACCTGAAATCAAAAGGTGAAGAAGGGGTTTTGTGGGTGGGCAGCTCTCGGTGTGAACTGGGGGGCAAGAATGAATGCCTAAGGGACAGCTTGTGGAGGAGATGGACTGTCAAAGCCCCCCAACATCAGGTCTTCCCAGCCTTCCCACACAAGACAGCAGCTGACTTGGGGGACGAACTTGGCAGAGCTTGAATCACAGAGGTCCTTGTAACAGGTTAAGGAGTTTTCAAATTCGGGACAGCTGAAAGTCCATGAACAATTCTAAACAAGCGAACTTAATAAATTGATTTTTTAAAGATTTTTTTTTGTTTTTGGCCATTTCAGGCTCTTTGTTGCCTCTTACGGGTTCTTTTGTTGAGACACATGGGCTTAGTTGCCCCACAGTATGTGGGATCTTAGTTCCCTGATCAAGATCGGACCTGAGTCCTCTGCATTGCAAGGTGGATTCTTAACCAATGGACCACCAGTGAAAGTCGCTCAGTTGTGTCCTACTCTTTGCAACCCCATGGACTATACAGTCCATGAATTCTCCAGGCCAGAATACTGGAGTGGGTAACCATTCCCTTCTCCAGGGGATCTTCCCAACCCAGCGATTGAACTCTGGTCTCCCATATTGCAGGCAGATTCTTTACCAGCTGAGCCACCAGGGAAGCCAGGGATTCCGCTGGACCACCAGGGAAATCCTCAAATTAAATTTTAAAAAATCATGCTCTCTTGCCTCTTAGCTTCCCTTTCCTGGACCCTTTGTTCAGTTTTTTTCCTCTCACCTTCATTTATCCTTCCTCAGTGTTTTTCTCTGCAAGAGGTATTACTCATGTATTTTGGTGAACATATGTAGACATTTCTGTATTTTCTGAGGACTTTTTCCCAGGACCCAGATTGGGAGATTACACTTTCTCAAAAACCATATGTACCTTGCTGAGTTTGTTATGAACTGTGCTGAACTGGCCACTGGAGCCTGCTAAACTCTAGCTATCCACTTAGGGTTTGTAGTGGTTTTTTGTTTGTGTGAATAAACTTTCAATAATGGAATAATTTTAAATTAACAGAAAAGTGGCAAAGATAATTAGAGAGTTTCCACAAACAATTCATCCAGCTCCCTTTAATGTTAATGTCTTACATACCCAGGTACATTTGCCAAAACCAAGAAATTCACATTGGTATATTAACTAAATTTCAGACTTTTTTCTTCTTTTTTGCTGCACTGGGTCTTCACTGCAGCGTGCAGGCTCTCTAGTTGTGGCGTGCAGACTTAGATGCCCTGAAGAATGTGGGATCTTAATTCTTCTATCAGGGACTGAACTATGTGCCCTGCACTGGCAGCAGATTCTAAACCTCTGGACCACCAGGAAAGTTACCAGACTATTTTTTATCTCACCAGCTCTCACCCTAATGTCTTTTTTAAAAGACTTTTTTAAAGAACAGTTCTAGGTTCCAGGCAAAACTGAGAGTAAGATAAAGAGGCTTCCCATATGCCCTCTGCTGCCACACATACATGGCACCCCCCACCATTGTCCACACGCCCCATCAGAGTGGCACATTTTTTATAACAGATAAAGTTACACTGACACATCAGAATCATCCAAAATCCACAGCTTACCTGAGGGTTCACTCTTGGGGTTATACATCCTGTGGGTCTAGAGACATGTGTACTAACATACATTCATCCTTAAAATATTATGCAGGAGGTTTTCACTGACCTAAAAATCTTCTGTGCCTCACCTACTCATCTCCTGCACCCTGGGAACCTCTGATTGTCTTACCATCCTCACAGTTGTACCCTTTACTGAATGTCCTATGTCAGAATCATACAGTATGTAGCCTTTTCAGATTGGGTTCTTTCACTTCGTAACACACCTTTAAGATTCTTCCATGTCTTCATAGCTCACAGTTTTTAGTGCTGAATAATATCACATTGTCTGAATGTACCAGTTTATTTACCCATTTACCTACACAGAAACACCTTGATTTCTTTCAATTTCTGGCAATTATGAATAATGCTGATATAAATATTTACATGCAAGTTTTTCAATGGACATGTTTTCAACCCCTTTGGGTAAACATATATAGGAGCACAGCTGACGGTAAACACAGTGAGAATACGTTTGGTTTTGTAAGAAAGCATCAAACTGTCTTCCAAAGTAGTTGTACCATCTTGCACCCTCACGAGCACAGAAGGAGAGTCCCTGCCCCTCCATACCTGCCTTGCTGTTTGGTGTTGTCTGTGTTTAGCTTTAGACACACTAGAGGGTTTGTGGTGTTATCCTGTTGTTGTAAGTTACAGTTCTCTAATGATGTCTGATGTTAAGCAGCATATATACTTATTTCCCATCTGTGTATCTTCTTTGTTAAGGTATCTGTTCGGATCTTTGCTGTTGCTCAGTCACTAAGTTGTGTCCGACCCTTTTCAGACCCCATGGACTGTAGCCTGCCAGGCTTCACTGTTCTTGGGATTCTCCCAGCAAGAAGACTAGAGTGGGTTGCCATTTTCTTCTCCAGGGGATCTTCCTGACCCAGGGATTGAACCCTGCATAGGCAGGCAGGTTCTTTACCACTGAGCCACCAGAGAAGCTCCTTCAGCTCTTTGGCCCATTTTTAAATTGATTTGTTCTTCTTCTTGTGTATTTAAGAATTCCTTGTTTTGACAAGAGTCTTATCAGATATGTGTTCTGCAATTATTTTCTCCCAGTTTGTATGTCTTCTCTTCTCATTCTCTTGAGTTTGCAAGGTTTTGACTTTTTTTTTTTCACCAGAAGAGAGATCTTTGTCAGCCAGTAGTTCTCAAACTTTAGGATACAAGAGAGTCACCTTGAAGGTTTGTAAAAACATATAAAGCTGGGTCCCACCCCCAGAATTCAATATATCACTATATATGTAGATACAGATTGGGACCCATAAATACACATTTTAATAAATTCCCAGATGAGCTGATTTATTGATCTGGAAAGCACACTTAGAGGACCACTGTTCTTGTAATCCCAGGGTAGTCTTTTTGTATATATTGAAACCTGCTCATGACTTTCTAGATGAACTATAAAGCCTCAGGTCAACTCTGTATCTGTTAAATATTTTCAGCATCCAAATTTGATGGCAGTTTTCTCTTTTAAAGAACCATTTTAATTTAGGTCATTGTAGAGCACAGAAATATTAGCAATATTCAATAACCTTATACAATGGATATAATTTAATTTCAACATTTTCTGAAATTGTGTATTTTCCATAATTTGGAGAGAATTTAGTTTAGAAGGGGTCATTTGCAAACCTGTAAAAATCACAGATGAGTCGCTGTGGGAGAGGATAGCTAGATATTCACCAGTCACATTTCCTCTTTCCCAGGCATGTGGAAAAATACATATGGATATTGATCTGTAACATTCCTTTCTTGTGATATCTTTGTCTGCCTTTGGTATCAGAGTAATGTTGGCTTCATACAATGTATTGCATAATTCAGCAGTGAAGCCATCTCATCTAGGGGGGTTCTAGTAGGGAGGTTACTGAGTCAATCTCTTTACTTGTATAGTTCTGTTTATATTATTATATTTTTTTTTCTTGAGTCAGTTGTGGTATATTAAAAACAACAACAACAAAAAAAAAAAACTTGGCTGAGTGGCCAAAATGGCAAAGTAGGAAGACCCTGAGCTCACCTCCTCTCATGAACACACAAAAGCTACAACTATTTACAAAGCAACTGTCCATGAGAATGACCCAAAAACTAACTGAAAAGATCTTCTACAACTAAAGATACAAAGGTATAAAAAAGAAACCACGACAAGATAAGCAGAGATGCAGTCAAGACCTACTTTAGGTAGGCAACCCACGAACAAGAGGATGATTACAACTGCAGAGATTCACCCGGAGGAGTGAGGATTCTGAACTCCCCAACCTAGAGGTTCTACATCAGGAAGACCAACCCCCAGAAGAAGGCCAGTGGGACTTACTTTGGGAGAGTCAGTGGGTGTAGGAAACAGACTCGACTGAAAGGATGCACACGGAATCCCTGATGCTCTGAGGCCCAGGGCAGGAGCAGTTGTTTGAAAGGAACCTGAGTCAGATGCATGTATAGATCCGGGAGAGCCTCCTGGAGGGGCAGGAGAGACTGGGACTCACCTGCCAGCAGCCCTTCTGAGGAGCTCATTCTACAAGGATACTGCTGCTGGTGCGTGTCCTTCTGGAATCTTCCCTCTAGCCGATTAGCACAGGACCTGGACCCACCCATCAGTTAGCTGGCCCCAGTCCCGGGATACCCAGTATCAATCAGCGGACTCCCCAGGGACCTGGCCCCACCAACCAGAGGGTCCAGGACCCACCAGTGGGCTGGTATTAGCTCTGGGACTCCTGGGGCCCCACAGCTAGTCCACCAGTGGGTGACACCAACTCCAGGACTCCCAGGACCCTGCAACAAAGGTCCTAGGACACATCTCCACCCACCAGTGGGCTGACACCAGTTCTGGGAACCCCAAGCCCTCTGCCAGAAACCCCTAGACCTGGCTCCACCCACCAGTGGTTCAGCAATGGCCCTAAGACACTGCCTCATTCCCCAATGTGTGGGGATCAGCCCCAGGGCCACCTCAACCCACTGCCAGACAGGCTGGGACCTGGATCACCCACCAGCTGGCTGGTACCAGCCTCAAGCAACCTGGGGCTCCTGAGCCACCTGCCCCAGAATCCGGCCCCATACAACAGCAGGACAACACCAGCTCTGGGACCCTGGTCCCTCAGCCATTCATACCAGAACCTGGCTCTGCCTGCCAATGGGCCAGCACTAACACCAGGACCCTTGGGACGCCCTGGCCAGCAGCCTTGTTTCCCAGCCCCACCTACCAGTAGGTGTCAGGACAGGGACTCCCTGAGCCATACAATTTCAGTTTGTGCTTCCTCTTAGAGCAACAACAACAAAACCTAACTCAAAGACCAGGTCAGAAGGGATCTGAGACTTGTCTCACACCCCTGTGCTTGGCACCCTTCAATAAGCTTTCACTTGGCTGCAAACACACACTGATGCTCAGAAAAAAGATTATGTTTCAGTAGATACTAAATCCTAGTTTTCAGATCTGTATTTACTGCCCAAGACTCTCCTCCAAAGATACCTGCTTATGGTTATGTTACATTATTGTGTAAAGTTTAACTGAATTATTGAAGGACACTTTAAGTTTACTTCTGAAGCTGATCACACCAGTCTATCTTTGGATGATCAGATGCCCTAAGAACTTCAAACGGGAGACTGTGTATACTTGAGAAGGCAGCACATAAAGGACTGTCTGAAACCTACATAAAAGGGCCCTCATCAGGTACTCTTAAAAAGCACATCTGCAACAAAACTGAAGGGAACTGACTGCTGAGTTTATTATTTCCCACTCAAGAAAGGGCTCTGTGTTGGACTGGCCTATAGAAAGGCCTGCTGATGCCAAAAGACACCCACATCAGGATAAGACCACAGCAGTGATAGGTGGCTAATCCAAGAATCGGAGTCAGGCTTGTGAGACCCATCCAGTTCATGTGACTGAACTGTTCACAAGTTGTCTCTCTTCCTACAACACTGAAAATTATTATTATTTTTTTACTTCCAACCATTCTGTTACCCCCAATATTTAAGATGAAAAGAAAACTGTCCAGTGAAGTTGTAAGAGTGTAGCTACTCATAACACGTCACTGCTTGTTTTAAGTTGATGCTAAAAGCAGCATATTAATACAATGTTTCTGTGATAAATTGGTATAATTGATAAAATGTACAGCCTATAAAGTGTTTCCTCATTAAAATGCCTCTGAGTTTGTTCACTATGTCTGATCAGTTTTCTCCCAATGTGGATAGCTAGGCGAAATATATATATATAAACAAAAGTAGGCTTAGCACAACAGGACATGATGTATCAACCACCCTGGCACCAAGCGGCAAATATTTTGACCTAGCAAAAGATCTGTAATCAAAACAGGAAATGACAGAAGAAATGTTCACATATTGAGTGAGGTATGGGGAAGTCATTCTGGCTTATACACTGTACATCTGCTTTAACCATTAAGGAAAAAATACATTTAGAAATCAAAACAAAGCTGGATAGCCCTTGTGGACATGGTTTCAAACAAATGCCTGTATTACTGTGAACTTGAATTTTTTGAAGCATATCAGAATCAAGAATACCACCATCAATTCTCAAAACAATATCTGCCAGCAGCTTCTAACTACAGCATTATAATCTCAAGGTAACAATGAAATCTTTCTCTTAACAGGACTTCCCTGGTGGCTCAGTGGGAATCCGCCTGCCAATGTAAGGGGCTTTGGTTCGACCCCTGGTCCTGGAAGAGTCCACATGCCATGGGGCGACTAAGCCTGGGTGCCACACTACTGAGCCTGTGCTCTCCAGCCAAGCTCTGCAACGAGAGAGCAGTCTCCACTCACTGCAACTAGAGAAAGCCCAAGAGCCACAGTGAAGGCCCAGCACAGCCAAAAATACATAAAATAAACAAAAATAGTAGTAACAAATGGTAGAGCTTAAGCTACAGCCTCTCAGAATAAACCACTAGGTTTTGTATCATGAATAGTGCTAGACAATTGCTTTAGATTAGATTTTAGCAGAAAAAGGACATGTATGTGCAGTAGTCATACGTGTTTTATATCTTAATGGCCAGATTACAAAGTTAGACCTACTTAGATAAAATTAGACAGCTGCCTATCAGGCTTAAAACAAGTCTCCCCAGAAGTGCCCAAGCCGGCCTGTTCTTCAGGATTCTTCTCCTTCTTTCCTCAGGGAATGAGATCTGCTTCCCGAAACTTATTAAATTTCCAATCGTCCCTCTTCCACTTCTCATAATTGGGTCTGTGGACCAAGGGAAAAACCTTAAACCATGAAAGATTCCAATCCAGTACTTGGAACACGGAAGATCCCAAAGCAGGGTCAATTCCCCAGATTGAGGCAGGATGATGATCTGTTTCAGCAAGAATTAGCTAGAGCAATTGTGGTCTTGTTTCCTCAAAGATTCAGGGGAAGTTAAAACAGGAGTGGGGATTGAAACCAAATTCCTCTAAAACCAATTCTCCTTACCAAGTTTCTGATTAATCTCTCTATTCAAAACTTCTTTCTTGTCCCCTTGGATCTCAATCCTGTGCTAACCGAACACTTCTCCACCAGAGTCAGATGGCTGTAACTGCTGTTTTCGATAACATCTTTAATGTACTAACATTGCTGTTACAGGTATCATTACTAATGTACAAATGCAGGTTGTTTCTCCAGAGCAAAATGAGCTAAGAAACCCCAGAGCTATGGACCCCATGGCCAGAGAATCATAACCAGGCACATCCTGATTCCTGAAATTACATTCAGGAATGTCACAAGATGACAATTAATCCCTGTCTCTGCATTCTTCCCCCTTATAAAGCCCCCTAACTCAAAGACCAGGTTGGAGCAAATGTAAGGGCTTGTCTTCCACTCCCTGCCTGGATGCCCTGCATAAACCCTTACTTTGCTACAAACACCCCCAAACAGAGTTTGTCTTTCTTGGCCATGGGTACACAAACCCTTACTGAAAGAACACTCCTGGAAACTTAACAAAAATGGTACAACGAGGCAGAAGAGTGTTCTCTATTGAAAGAGGCTAAATATCAATAACTGCAAATATGCAGATGACACCATCCTAAAGGCAGAAAGCAAAGAGGAACTAAAGAGCCTCTTGATGAAGATGAAAGAGAAGAGTTTTTTAAAAAGCTGACTTAACACTCCACATTCAAAAAAACTAAGATCATGGTATTGGATCCCATCACTTCATGGCAAATAGATGGAGAAACAATGGAAACAGTGACAGACTTTATTTTCCTGGACTCCAAAATCATTGCAGATGGTGACTGCAGCCATGAAATTAAAAGACACTTGCTCCTTGGAAGAAAAGCTATGATAAATCTAGAAAGCATATTAAAAAGCAGAACCATCACTTTGCTGACAAAGGTCCATTAAGTCAAAGATATGGTATTTCCAGTGTATGGATGTGAGAACTGGATCATAAAGAAAAAGGAAAGATAGCACCAAGTCGTGTCTGACTCTTGCAATCCCATGAACTGTAGCCTGCCAGGCTCCTCTGTCCATGAGATTCTCCAAGCGAGAATACTGGAGTGGTTTGCCATTTCCTTCTCCAGGGGAGCTTCCCAACCCAGATTGAATCCAGGTCTCCTGCAACTCTGGCAGATGCTTTCCTGAAAGCTGAGTGCCAGAGAATTGATGCTTTTGAACTGTGGTGCTGGAGAAGACTCTTGAGAGTCTCTTGGACTGCAAGGAGATCCAACCAGTCCATCCTAAAGGAGATCAGTCCTGGGTGTTCATTGGAAGGACTGATGCTGAAGCTGAAACTCCAATACTTTGGTCACCTCATGAGAAGAGCCAACTCACTGGAAAAGACCCTGATGCTGGGAAAGACTGAGGGTAAGAGGAGAAGGGGACCGACAGAGGATGAGATGGTTGGATGGCATCGTCGACATGATGGACATGAGTCTGAGGCAACTTCAGGAGATGGTGAAGGACAGGGAAGCCTGCAATGCCGCTATGGGGTTGCAAAGAGTCAGAAGTGCCTGAGCAAGTGAAAAACAACAAAAAGAGGCTAAAGGGATATAGGAACCCAATGGAATGCACAGAATCTGACTGGATCCTGGGCTTAAAATTTGCTATAAAAGACGTTTTTGGACAATTGGGGGAAATGTAAATATGAGTTATGTATTAGTTGCCAATTCTTAAGCAAGAGCAGAGTTGAACACCTAGAAATCTTATGGAAGGTATAAAAAGTGCAGCTTGGTGATTACCAAAGGGAGATTTGATAAGCACCTTCAGTTCAGTTCAGTTCCGTCACTCAGTCATGTCAGACTCTTTGCAGCCCCATGAATTGCAGCATGCCAGGCCTCCCTGTCCATCACCAACTCCCGGAGTTCACTCAGACTCACGTCCATCGAGTCAGTGATGCCATCCAGCCATCTCAACCTCTGTCATCCCCTTCTCCTCCTGCCCCCAATCCCTCCCAGCATCAGAGTCTTTTCCAATGAGTCAACTCTTCGCATGAGGTGGCCAAAGTACTGGAGTTTCAGCTTTAGCATCATTCCTTCCAAAGAAATCCCAGGACCACTTGTTAGAGAGATTGTCTTTACTCCATTATATATTCTTGCCTCCTTTGTCGAAGATAAGGTGTCCATAGGTGTGTGGATTTATCTCTGGGATTTCTATTTTGTTCCATTGATCTATATTTCTGTCTTTGTGCCAGTACCATACTGTCTTGTTGACTGTGGCTTTGTAGTAGAGCCTGAAGTCAGGCAAGTTGATACCTCCAGTTCCATTCTTCTTTCTCAAGATTGCTTTGGCTATTCGAGGTTTTTTGTATTTCCATACAAATCTTGAAATCATTTGTTCTAGCTCTGTGAAAAATACTGCTGGTAGCTTGATAGGGATTGCATTGAATTTGTAGATTGCTTTGTGTAGTATACTCATTTTCACTATATTGATTCTTCTGATCCATGAACATGGTATATTTCTCCATCTATTAGTGTCCTCTTTGATTTCTTTCATCAGTGTTTTATAGTTTTCTATATCTAGGTCTTTAGTTTCTTTAGGTAGATATATTCCTAAGTATTTTATTCTTTTCATTGCAATAGTGAATGGAATTGTTTCCTTAATTTCTTTTTCTACTTTCTCATTATTAGTATATAGGAATGCAAGGGATTTCTGTGTGTTGATTTTATATCCTGCAACTTTACTATATTCATTGATTAGCTCTAGTAATTTTCTGGTGGAGTTCTTAGGGTTTTCTATGTAGAGGATCATGTCATCTGCAAACAGTGAGAGTTTGACTTCTTCTTTTCCAATTTGGATTCCTTTTATTTCTTTTTCTGCTCTGATTGCTGTGGCCAAAACTTCCAGAACTATGTTGAATAGTAGCGGTGAAAGTGGGCACCCTTGTCTTGTTCCTGACTTTAGGGGAAATGCTTTCAATTTTTCACCATTGAGGATAATGTTTGCTGTGGGTTTGTCATATATAGCTTTTATTATGTTGAGGTATGTTCCTTCTATTCCTGCTGTCATGGGGTGGGAGGTGGGAATGGGGTTCAGGATTGGGAACTCATGTACACCCGTGGCAGATTCATGTCAATGTATGGCAAAACCAATACAGTATTGTAAAGTAAAGTAAAAATAAAAATTAAAAAAAAAAAGAAATCCCAGGGCTAATCTCCTTCAGAATGGACTGGTTGGATCTCCTTGAAGTCCAAGGGACTCTTAAGAGTCTTCTCCAACACCACAGTTCAAAAGCATCAATTCTTTGGTGCTCAGCCTTCTTCACAGTCCAACTCTCACATCCATACATGACTACTGGAAAAAACCATAGCCTTGACTAGATGGAAGGACCTTAGTCGGCAAAGTAATGTCTCTGCTTTTGAATATACTATCTAGGTTGGTCATAACTTTTCTTCCAAGGAGTAAAGCATCTTTTAATTTCATGGCTGCAGTCACCATCTGCAGTGATTTTGGAGCCCCCAAAAATAAAGTCTGACACGGTTTCCACTGTTTCCCCATCTATTTCCCATGAAGTGATGGGACTGGATGCCATGATCTTCGTTTTCTGAATGTTGAGCTTTAAGGCAACTTTTTCACTCTCCTCTTTCACTTTCATCAAGAGGCTTTTTAGCTCCTCTTCACTTTCTGCCATAAGGGTGGTGTCATCTGCATATCTGAGGTTATTGATATTTCTCCCAGCAATCTTGATTTCAGCTTGTGTTTCTTCCAGTCCAGCGTTTCTCATGAATATAAGCAGCATTTCTCTGCATATAAGTTAAATAAGCAGGGTGACAATATACAGCCTTGATGTCCTCCTTTTCCAATTTGGAACCAGTCTGTTGTTCCATGTCCAATTCTAACTGTTGCTTCCTGACCTGCATACAGATTTCTCAAGAGGCAGGTCAGGTGGTCTGGTATTCCCATCTCTTTCAGAGTTTTCCACAGTTTCTTGTGATCCACACAGTCAAAGGCTTTGGCATAGTCAACAAAGCAGAAATAGATGTTTTTCTGGAACTCTCTTGCTTTTTCCATGATCAAGCGGATGTTGGCAATTTGATTTCTGGTTCCTCTGCCTTTTCTAAAACCAGCTTGAACATCTGGAAGTTCACGGTTCACGTATTGCTGAAGCCTGGCTTGGAGAATTTTGAGCATTACTTTACTAGCATGTGAGATGAGTGCAATTGTGCCATAGTTTGAGCATTCTTTGGCATTGCCTTCCTTTGGGATTGGAATGAAAACTGACTTTTTCCAGTCCTGTGGCCACTGCTGAGTTTTCCAAATTTGCTTGCATATTGAATGCAGCACTTTCACAGCATCATCTTTCAGAATCTGAAATAGCTCAACTAGAATTCCATCACCTGCACTAGCTTTGTTCATAGTGATGCTTTCTAAGGCCCACTTGACTTCACATTACAGGATGTCTGGCTCTAGATGAGTGATCACACCATCGTGATTATCCGAGTCATGAAGATCTTTTTTGTACAGTTCTTCTGTGTATTCTTGCCACCTCTTCTTCATATCTTCTGCTTCTGTTAGGTCCATACCATTTCTGTCCTTTATCGAGCCCATCTTTGCATGAAATGTTCCCTTGGTATCTCTAATTTTCTTGAAGAGATCTCTAGTCTTTCCTATTCTGTTGTTTTCCTCTATTTCTTTGCACTGATCGCTGAAGAAGGCTTTCTTATCTCTCCTTGCTATTCTTTGGAACTCTGCATTCAGATACTTATATCTTTCCTTTTCCCCTTTGCTTTTCACTTCTTTTCTTTTCATAGCTATTTGTAAGGCCTCCCCAGACAGCCATTTTGCTTTTTTGCATTTCTTTTCCATGGGGATGGTCTTGATCCCTGTCCTGGAGATTAAGTGTATCAATCACCTCTCAAAGCAAGTAAGACTGAATCTAATCAGCTCTGTTTTATCTGGATGAAAGAATGTGTCCTCACTCTTGCTGTTGTTCAGTTGCTCAGTAGTGTCTGACTCTTTGCAACCCCATGGACTGCAGCACGCCAGGCTTCCCTGTCCTTCACCATTTCCCAGAGCTTGCTCAAACTCATGTCCATTGAGCTGATGATGCCATCCAACCATCTCATCCTCTGTCAGTCCCCTTCTTCTCCCACCTTCAGTCTTTCTCACCTTCAGTGTCTTTTCCAATGAGTCGGCTCTTTGCATCATGTGACCAAAGTATTGGAGCTTCACTTTCAGCATCAGTCCTTCCAATGAACATTCAGGAATGGTTTCCTTTAAGACTGACTGGTTTGATCTCCTTGCCTGGAAAAGTTAATCCACTTAGAAAAGTTAATCCACGTAGAGGTTGATAACAGAATTTAAAGCTTTAAGAATACTTGCATCTAAAATACATACATACATACATATATATATATATATATATAAACACTCCCTTTATTAAAAATCTAGCAGGCGTACCAGGAGATCTTTTCATACAAATCTACTTGCACAAATTAAATTTGTAAAATCTAACTGCTTTAAATGACTCAAAGCTCTGAAACCAGCATCCCACAATTATTTTATTTACTAGAGAAGACAATACTCTCACAGTTTCAGGATAAGAGTTAAAATTTTAAGGTGATTTCATATATTTCCTTTAATCTTATTAGAAACTATGTCCTGCAGGTTTACTGATGTTTAGGCTTTACAGATGAAGACCCTAAAGCAGCAGTCCCCAACCTTTTCGGCACCAGGGACCAGTTTTGTGAAAGACTGTTTTTCTGCAGATGGTGGGTGGGGAGGAGTGGGATGGTTTGGGTTGATTCAAGCACATTACATTTATTATGCTGTCACTGATTTGACAAGGCATGGAGTTCAGGTGGTAAAGTGAGAGAGAGGGAGTGGCTGTGGCCTGGTACCAGTCCTTGGCCTGGGGGTGGAGGACCCCTGCCTTAAAACTTAAGTAACTTGTTGTTACTCATGTTATTCATGTTATTCACATCAAGTGGCAAAATTAGATTTGCGCCTAGCCAGTCTGAACCCAAATTTCCCTGTCTTAAATGCAGTGGTATTAAGCACAGGCTCTAGGGAGTGAGCCCATCAAGCGTGGGATTCCCCAGTGGTTCAGTGGTGAAGAATCCACCTGCCAATGCAGGAGACTCAGGTTGGATCCCTAGGTCAGGAAGATCCCCTGAAGAAGGAAACATCAACCCACTCTAGTATTCTTGTCTGAGAAATCCTATTGACAGAGGTCTGGCAGGCTACAGTCCTTGGGGGTCACAAAGAGTCAGACATGACTAAGGACTAAACAACAAAAACAGCTAGGGAGTGAGGGCTTCAGTAGTTGCAGCTTGCAGGCTTAGATGCTCCATGGCAAGTGAGATCTTAGTTCCTGAACCAGGGATTGAACCCGTGCCCCTGCATTGGCAAGTGGATTCTTAACCTCTGACCATGAGAGAAGTCCCTCTCACGCTTAGGTCTGTCATGCTGATTACACTTTTGCACAAACTGCTTTTCCACCTGTATATTCTTCCCTTTTATCCTAACTTTTACTCTTTTCTCAGAGCCTAAACAATCTCCTTCAGGAAAATATTTCTTGACCTCCCTGGTCAGGTCAACCCATCCTAGAATTAGCCCTCAAAGCCCTGTACCTACCCTTTGTAACAATCATCACATTTGACTTTTTTTTTTTTTTTGAGGGGTTGCTGAGCAACATTTCCATATCTAGAACAGGAAAGCAGTGATTCTAACTGCTTTCCCCCATTCTCTAATGAAAAATTTCCAACAAGCACCAAAAGAAGAAGAATGTTAACCTAAAATAATAAAACAGTCAGTTATTTTACCTGCCAAACAGATTTATTCAGAAGCACCAAAGGAAGTACGATCCAAGACATGCAGCTATGGTGAACCACATGCAAGGCCATAAACAAAAGGAGAGGAGGGGACTTCTCTGGTGGTCCAGTGGCTAAAATTCCATGCTCTCAAATTAAGAGTTCAAGCGCTGCAAGTAAAAGGCCCTGTGTGTCACCACTAAAGACCCCCACACAGCACAACAAAATGGAACATCTCGCCTGCTACAACGAAGACCTGGCCCGAGCAAGTAAGTAATTTAAAAAAAAAAAAGAAAGAAAGAAAGAAAGAGGGACTTCCTTGGAGGTCCAGTGGTTAACACTCTGAGCTTCCAATGCAGGGGGAATGGGTTCGATCCTTGATCAGGAAAATAAGGTCCCACAGGTCATATGGCATGACAAAAAAAAAAAAAAATTTTTTTTTTTTTTTTTTTTTAAGAAAAAGGAAAGAAAACTCTTACTGAGGAAAAGGGAAAGTTTCGAGAAGCTGGTATAAACAAAAAGTCCATTGGAGGAAACTGAGAGTTTAAAGTACAGTGTATTTTCATTGGCTGAGCTGTTTCCAGGCAGAGAGAAAATCTTTCTTCTTCCTGCTGGGGGTCGTAAAGTAAGGTCACTTTTGCCAGAGAGCTGAGGTACATCTCTTCCTGCTGGGATCTATGATGACAGCCAGTGGCACATGCATAAGAGCTCCCTCTTCTGGCTGCCCAACTTCATTTTAGTGAGGTTTTTCCTTGATTAATTCTCACAAGAAAGAATAATAGAAAGAATGCCTATGTACCTACTCTCCCACTTTAACTATGAATATTCTTGTTTCATTATTCCTCCCACTTATTTGGGGGGGGGGGATTTTAAAATAAATCTCAGTCATACTATCATTTTTCATATAACACTCCAGAATTTATCTTAACAGATAACGACTTTGAAAACATAATCACAACTACCACTACAATGTTCCAGAAAACTCCCTGGATATCATCTGATGCACAGATTACATCTGAATTCTCCAACAGAATCTGAAGTGTACTTTTTCAATCATTGCCTTTCAAAGGCAATGGGGAAACCTTGACTTTTTCAGAAAAGGTCATCAGTAACAAACCCCTTCTAGAGAAATGTTAAAGTACATCCTTCAGATAGAAGGAAAAGGATACCAGTTGGAAATCTGGAGTTACACAAGAATGAAGAGCAATGGAAATGGGTGTTACATTGGAAAACATAATTGTTAAAGAGAAATTATAACAATGCATTGCAGAGCTTATAACATATAAAAATAAAGTGACAGACTGAGATAGCACTGGGAAGTTGCTGTATAACACAGGGAGCTCAGCCCGGAGCTCTGTGATGACCTAGAGGCACGGGATGGGCATGGGGAGGGGCTCAGGAGGGAGGGAGGGGCTTCTATGGATACTTGGGGCTGATTCACGTTGTTGTACAGCAGAAACCAACACAACACTGTAAAGCAATTATCCTCTAGTTAAAAAGAAAACACAAAAATAGCACACATGAGAATCATAGCATATGTTAGAGGAGAGAAATGAAAATGTGCTATTGTAAAGTTATATTGCTTATAAGGTGATATATCATTTGACATAGATTGTGTAAGTTAAACATGTACACTAAAATTCCTGAAGAACCACTAAAATAACAAAATGAAGATTTTTAGCTCAACAGCCAACAAAGAAGATAAAACAATAATAAAACTTGATTAGTTTAAAAGATGGCAGAAACTCTAAAACCCTGGTGAAAGAAATCAAAGAGGACACTAATAGATGGAGAAATATACCATGTTCATGGATCGGAAGAATCAATATAGTGAAAATGAGTATACTACCCAAAGCAATCTACAGATTCAATGCAATCCCTATCAAGCTACCACCGGTATTTTTCACAGAGCTAGAACAAATAATTTCACAATTTGTATGGAAATACAAAAAAACTCAGATAGGCAAAGCAATCTTGAGAAAGAAGAATGGAACTGGAGGAATCAGCCTGCCTGACTTCAGGCTCTACTACAAAGCCACAGTCAACAAGACAGTATGGTACTGGCACAAAGACAGAAATATAGATCAATGGAACAAAACAAAAAGCCCAGAGTTAAATCCACACACCTATGGACACCTTATCTTTGACAAAGGAGGCAAGAATATACAATGGATTAAAGACAATCTCTTTAAAAAGTGGTGCTGGGAAAACTGGTCAACCACTTGTAAAAGAATGAAACTAGAACACTTTCTAACACCATACACAAAAATAAACTCATAATGGATTAAAGATCTAAACATAAGATCAGAAACTATAAAACTCCTAGAGGATAACATAGGCAAAACTCTCTTTAACATAAATCACAGCAGGATCCTCTATGACCCACCTCCCAGAATACTGGAAATAAAAGCAAAAATTAACAAATGGGGTCTAATTAAAAGCTTCTGCACAATAAAGGAAACTATAAGCAAGGTGAAAAGACAGCCTTTGGAATGGAAGAAAATAATAGCAAATGAAGCAACTGACAAACAACTAATCTCAAAAATATACAAGCAACTCCTGCAGCTCAATTCCAGAAAAATAAATGACCCAATCCAAAAATGGGCCAAAGACTAAATAGACATTTCTCCAAAGAAGACATACAGATGGCTAACAAACACATGAAAAGATGCTCTACATCACTCATTATCAGAGAAATGCAAATCAAAACCACAATGAGGTACCATTACACACCAGTCAGAATGGCTGTGATCCAAAAGTCTACAAGCAATAAATGCTGGAGAGGGTGTGGAGAAAAGGGAACCCTCTTACACTGTTGGTGGGAATGCAAACTAGTATAGCCACTATGGAGAACAGTGTGGAGATTCCTTAAAAAACTGGAAATAGAACTGCCTTATGACCCAGCAATCCCACTGCTGGGCATACACAATGAGGAAATCAGAATTCAAAGAGACACGTGTACCCCAATGTTCATCGCAGCACTGTTTATAATAGCCAGGACATGGAAGCAACCTAGAAGTCCATCAGCAGACGAATGGATAAGAAAGCTGTGGTACGTAACACAATGGAGTATTCAGTTCAGTTCAGTCACTCAGTCGTGTCTGACTCTTTACGACCCCATGAATCACAGCATGCCAGGCCTCCCTGTCCATCACCAACTCCCGGAGTTCACTCAGACTCACGTCCATCGAGTCAGTGATGCCATCCAGCCATCTCATCCTCGGTCGTCCACTTCTCCTCCTGCCCCCAATCCCTCCCAGCATCAGAGTCTTTTCCAATGAGTCAACTCTTCACATGAGGTGGCCAAAGTACTGGAGTTTCAGCTTTAGCATCATTCTTTCCAAAGAAATCCCAGGGCTGATCTCCTTCAGAATGGACTGGTTGGATCTCCTTGCAGTCCAAGGGACTCTCAAGAGTCTTCTCCAACACCACAGGTCAAAAGCATCAATTCTTTGGGGCTCAGCCTTCTTCACAGTCCAACTCTCACATCCATACATGACTACTGGAAAAAACCATAGCCTTGACTAGATGGACCTTAGTCGGCAAAGCAATGTCTCTGCTTTTGAATATACTATCTAGGTTGGTCATAACTTTTCTTCCAAGGAGTAAGCGTCTTTTAATTTCATGGCTGCAGTCACCATCTGCAGTGATTTTGGAGCCCAATAAAATAAAGTCTGACACGGTTTCCACTGTTTCCCCATCTACTTCCCATGAAGTGATGGGACCGGATGCCATGATCTTCGTTTTCTGAATGTTGAGCTTTAAGCCAACTTTTTCACTCTCCTCTTTCACTTTCATCAAGAGGTTTTTTAGCTCCTCTTCACTTTCTGCCATAAGAGTGGTGTCATCTGCATATCTGAGGTTATTGATATTTCTCCCAGCAATCTTGATTTCAGCTTGTGTTTCTTCCAGTCCAGTGTTTCTCATGATGTACTCTGCATATAAGTTAAATAAGCAGGGTGACAATATACAGCCTTGAGGTCCTCCTTTTCCAATTTGGAACCAGTCTGTTGTTCCTTGTCCAGTTCTAACTGTTGCTTCCTGACCTGCATACAGATTTCTCAAGAGGCAGGTCAGGTGGTCTGGTATTCCCATCTCTTTCAGAATTTTCCACAGTTTCTTGTGATCCACACAGTCAAAGGCTTTGGCATAGTCAATAAAGCAGAAATAGATGTTGTTCTGGAACTCTCTTGCTTTCTCCATGATCCAGCGGATGTTGGCAATGGAGTATTACTCAGCTAGTAAAAAGAATACATTTGAATCAGTTCTAATGAGGTAGATGAAACTGAAGCCGATTATACCGAGTGAAGTAAGCCAGAAAGAAAAACACCAATACAGTATACTAACACATATATATGGAATTTAGAAAGATGGTAACAATAACCCTGTATGCGAGACAGCAAAAGAGACAAAGATGTATAGAACATTCTTTTGGACTCTGTGGGAGAGGGAGAGAGTGGGATGATTTTGGAGAAAGGCATTGAAACATGTATAATATCATATAAGAAATGAATCACCAGTCTAGGTTTGATGCAGGATACAGGATGCTTGGGGAAGGTGCACTTGGATGACCAAGAGAGATGGTATGGGGAGGGAGGTGGGAGGGGGGTCCAGGATTAGGAACACATGTACACCCGTGGCAGATTCATGTTGATGTATGGCAAAACCAATACAGTATTGTAAAGCAAAATAAAGTGAATTTTTTTTTAAATGGCAGAGAAAAAGTGAAGGTGGGAACAATAGCTGAGACAAATAGAAAACAAGTAGCAATATGTTAGACTCAATATTTAACAATATCAATAACCCAATTAAAAGTAGATTTAAATTAAACTGGATTTCCCACCATAATCTGACTAAAGCCACATGATACCCATATGAGTGCAATAAACCTGCAAAACTGGGAGAGATAATAAATCATTGCTTTAAACCAGTGTATTCTCAGGAGATTTCTTATTCTGCAATGAGTAAGTGGAACATCAAAACCAGAGTCTGGTCACTGCATCCATGTGTATAACTGTGCTTGTTCTAACAATAAATTCTGTCTTCCTCAGTCTAAAATGCTGACAACTCATTTCCAAACATAAAGACCTAGGTTTCTGACCACAAAAATTGGAAAAAAAAAACCCTTGCAATTGTTTGGATACAAGAAAAAAAGAGATTCTTTAAGGTCAGTTTTCTATGGTTCTCTAACTCTGTCTTTCATTAAAAATTTCAAGTGCTGACTTGGTCATTTTCTCTCTTTAATTTCTCCCATGCATTTTGCACAAAGCCAGGCAGGGGCTTGATATACATAAACATCCTTAGAACAAACAACCAATTACAGCTTTGTGTGGGAACCCACATTGGACACACACAAACACCTCCTCTGCCAGCTCCTCCCTCGTGGAAGGCCGGCCTTCCTGGGGGTGCTGTCATCCTTCTTCCTGGGGACCTGCTTCCTCAACTCACCCTGCCCAGGGAAGCAGGATGCCCTGGTCCTTGGCCCGAGATTCAAGCTGAGCAGCAGTCACTGGCCTGGGCCTGCATCTTCTGGACGTTCTATGTCCTTTGATAAAGAACCAAAGCCCTAAGCCTTCTCCCAGACCCCGAAACCTGCCAGCAGCCCTGCGCCTGCACTGTGTGTCCCTGAAGCTGGTTACACACTTGAACATCACGTGTGAACTGGCCATCCCCACACACACTCAGGAAGCAGCAGTTAGAACTGGACATGGAACAACAGACTGGTTCCAAATTGGAAAAGGAGGACATCAAGGCTGTATATTGTCACCCTGCTTATTTAACTTCTATGCAGAGAAACACTGCTTATATTCATGAGAAACGCTGGACTGGAAGAAACACAAGCTGGAATCAAGATTGCTGGGAGAAATATCAATAACCTCAGATATGCAGATGACACCACTCTTATGGCAGAAAGTGAAGAGGAGCTAAAAAACCTCTTGATGAAAGTGAAAGAGGAGAGTGAAAAAGTTGGCTTAAAGCTCAACATTCAGAAAACGAAGATCATGGCATCCGGTCCCATCACTTCATGGGAAGTAGATGGGGAAACAGTGGAAACCGTGTCAGACTTTATTTTATTGGGCTCCAAAATCACTGCAGATGGTGACTGCAGCCATGAAATTAAAAGACGCTTACTCCTTGAAAGAAAAGTTATGACCAACCTAGATAGTATATTCAAAAGCAGAGACATTACTTTGCCGACTAAGGTCCTTCCATCTAGTCAAGGCTATGGTTTTTCCTGTGGTCATGTATGGATGTGAGAGTTGGACTGTGAAGAAGGCTGAGCCCCGAAGAACTGATGCTTTTGAACTGTGGTGTTGGAGAAGACTCTTGAGGTCCCTTGGACTGCAAGGAGATCCAACCAGTCCATTCTGAAGGAGATCAGCCCTGGGATTTCTTTGGAAAGAATGATGCTAAAGCTGAAACTCCAGTACTTTGGCCACCTCATGTGAAGAGTTGACTCATTGGAAAAGACTCTGATGCTGGGAGGGATTGGGGGCAGGAGGAGAAGTGGACGACCGAGGATGAGATGGCTAGATGGCATCACTGACTCGATGGACATGAGTCTGAGTGAACTCCGGGAGTTGGTGATGGACAGGGAGGCCTGGCATGCTGCGATTCATTGGGTCGCAAAGAGTCGGACACAACTGAGCACTGAACTGAACTGATCTTTCCAGTCTTTTTTCTTTTTTTCAGTTTTGGAAGTTTCTATTGACATATCCTCAACCTCTGAGATTCTTTCCCAGCTATAACTAATCTAGATAATGGGCTCATCAAATGCATTCTTCACTTATGTAAATTTTTTACTCTGTAGCGGTTTTTTTTTACTGCTCTCAGAATTTCCATCACTCTGCTTCTATTGTCCATCTGTTCCTGTAGGCTGTACTTTCTTCCTTAAAGCTTGTAGCAAAGCTTTGTATTAAGTTTTGAAACCGAGATGTGGGAATCCTCCAAAGCTGTTCTTTGTTCAGACTCTCTTGGCTGTTTGGTGTCCCTTTCTGTTCCATGTGAATTTTAGGATCTGTTTTCCATTCTGTACACAGAGGCCACTGGCATTCTGACACTGACACTGAATTTCTCAAACCACACTGGATGACATATTTAGAATTAACGGTATTAACAACATTGTCTTTCATCCATAAACATGGAATGTCTCTTCATTTATTGAGGTTGCTCGTCTGTAATCTCTATCAGTGGTGTTTTGTCATTTTCGATGTGGAAGCCTGGCACCTCCTTGGTCAGATTTTGTCTTAAGCACTGTATTCTTTTTTTACGCCACTCTACAAGAATTGGTTTCTTCCTTTCCTCTACAGGCTGTTCATTGTCAAGGTATAGAAATAGGGAAGAAGGCTCAGAGGGCCTGAAGAGGTCAAAAGCAAGCAGCCTCCTTTTATATATGGAGTGTCTAGGAAATGGTAGGCACTCAGAAAGTGAGGGATTCCTTAGGTCCTATGTCTCTAGCAGACCTCCAGGCTGGAGGGGTCCGGAAGGATCTGGGTGCAGCCTCCTACATCACACTTCATAACTCCTGAAAGCTGCCAGATGTTCCTAAGCCAGGGGGACAGAAACCAGGAAAGCCACGCACTGTGGTTTCTGTCGTATCTGCCCGAACACCTGACATTCAGCTCCTGAGTTCGAGACACCCCACCAGGCTGACTTTGTCCTTGACTTATCAGTATTGAGTTCCTTTTGCCAACAGCACCATTCTCTAGCCCTCTCAGCATCACATAGGGTTCACACGGACTTTCTGGCACGTATAAAGGTAAGTTACAGAAAGGAGCTGTAATGGTTAATCTTCTGTGTCATCTTGACTGGGCTGTTGTGTGGTCAGGTGTTGGGTTATACGTGATTTTCAGTGTGTCTGTGACAGTGTTCCTGGGATGAGATTCACATCTGAATCCCCAGACTGAGTAAAGCAGACTGCCCTCCCTCGTGTGGATGGGCTCCCCCATCATCTGAAGACCTAAACAGCACAAAAATCTCACCGGCCCAGAGAAGGGAGGATTCTTCCTGCCTTCAGAATGGAACTGAAATGCTGGCTCTCCCTGGGTCTCGGGCTTCCAGACTCAGACTAGAACTACATCATTGAAGATCTTGGGACTCGTCAGTCTCCATAACCAAATTCCTCTGTGTGTACATGTGTACAAACACACACACACACACACACACACACACACACACCAGTCTCTCGGGAGAACCCTGACAAACTCAGGGACCAATAAATATTTGAGGAATGAAAAAACAAGTCAAAAGAGGCTCACATATAAAGTCGTATCCATTCCTTAAACAACCCCAAACCGGACCACCTTCTTCACGACATCCTGAGACACTCACTCTGTCTCTGCTTCAGGGAGAGCCCTTGACATTTTGGCCAACTGGGCCCTTCCCAAACCACACTCTGCATTCCACACCTGGGACAACTTTTCTCTTTGTGCCAAATCTGCCCTTGATGTCTTCCCTACAAGCAAGAGCCAAGTCCTAGTTCGTATCAGGAATCTTTTATTATCACTGGCATAAGTGTGAGGGCAGGGGGACATCCTGGCATCTTCTGGGAGTGGCCATGATCCTGCACATTATAGTAGAGTGTAACCGGATGGATATATTCACTGGAAGATCTTCCGCCCCTTATAACGTATCCACTGAAGTCAGCACGATATCTCCCCTCACATCCAGCATTTTCACAGACTGCAGGGGCAGGCGGTGCGCAAACTGGCAGATGGGCTTGTTTTTCACAAACACCTAAGGAAGGAGATATATTTCTTGTGAGCTCAGAACAATTAGGCCTCCCCTTTCCCTTTCCTATTTTCATTGCCTTCTCTAAAATTTCTTTACTCTGTAAAAGCAAAGCAGAAATTCTCCTCCTGGACATCCTGCCAAGACACTGCTGTAGGAATCATCCTCCATGTCCACTTCCTTGCCTCCAGAGCTGCCACCCCTGCTTTGCCCTGAGGGCAGGGGGCCTGCATGTCTCCCTCCACACTGCTGACTGTCCGATACAGGGAGAGCTGTGTGGAGTTCACCACAGAATCTCTAATTGTACAGCACACAAGATCCTGAGTATAGAGGCCTATGCTATACGGGGACAAGGTGCTCAGTCACTCTGCTGTGCACCTGAGATTCACACAGTAAGGGAAATCAATGACACTTCAATTTTAAAAAGCACATGTGTTAAAAGTACAAAACAAACAAAATTGGTCTGTTGCGATCACATCAGAGTTGGACTCTCCGCGTGTTTCTCCACGGCAGGTCCGACACAGCCACAGCACCCCACACCTGGAGGGCTCACACACCTGGTATTCATTCTCCAGCACCAAGAACTGCAGCTCAAATGGCTGGCCTGGCACAAAAGCGTCAGTAAGCACTTTCTCTTCCTTCTCCCAACTCCCGTTCGTGAAAGTGTTCATCACCACCATGCGGTCACAGTACGAGAAACGGAATGGAATGTTGCCGCCTTGCCCAGTACCAGTGCCGAAATCCACCTGAAGCTCTGGGTTCTTCCTGCAAAGACAAGAGGACAGCTCCTGCAGGCAGGCATTTACTGCAGACAACAACTTCCTCAGGAACAACCACAGCCCTTTTTTCTCTCTCCCCACCTCCTTCCTTCCCCTTCGCCTTGCCCTCTTTCTCAAAATATTTATACCTTTCACACTTTGCTATCTCTCTCTCTTTTCCTCCCCTGCCTCCCCCCATTCCCCTGCGCAACACACACACATACACACAGACACACAGAGGAAGGAAATCCTGCCTGGAGTGTAATCTCACACTTTTGCATGAGACACCTCAGCTTATTCCAATGATTCAAGAAGATCAAGCTCTTTCTAATGAGTGTCCCCAAGACATGCTAACACTCTCCCCTTCTGCTTCACCCTCCATCAGACATAAACTGGCCTCTACTCACCCAAAAGGAGACAGAAGGTTTGCCTTGATCTTCACCATGTAACACACAGTCAGGGAAACAGACTGCAGGTAGGGGTTCGGCTATGGAAGAGACGGATGCGTCAGTGAATGAAGAGCCAGTGTCCTCTCCCCCACATCGTTGCCCAAGCAGAATCAGGACACAAAACGTGATCTCCTCCCGCAGCTAAGAGACATTAGTATACCTCCAACAAGGAGACATTAATCCGAATCCAGATATGCACTCAGAGGCACAGATACATATGTTATATACAAACACTTCCAAACCCAGAGAAACAGTGTGCAAAAGGACATACAATAATGCAAATCCAGTGATTCCCACTCACACACGCACACTCTTTCCCATTCTCTACCAGCATTCATGCAATGATTGGTCTCAAGGTGACCCGGCACCAGCGGCAGAGGTAATCAGATTCCTTCCTCCCATCCTTCATACCAAGGAGTCCATCGTCTCCAGCTGGGCCTTTCTTCCCTGTTGAAACTGTGTGTGTGTCTGTCTAGAGAAGGCGCCCTATAAATGCAATTAGGAGCTGAGTCACTCCTGACCCTTTCACTCAGGCTACAGGGCCCTGCCCTCTATTCTTCTGAAATTCATGACATCAAAAGTGTGTTCAGTCCACCTTTGATTGCTTTACTAATAACCCTCTGTTTTGGGATTATGGTCATCAGATATTCTATGTGTAAGAAGACTGGGTCTAGCAGAGGTTACACTTTGAAGAAGGCTTAACAGTGGCAGAGCTTACTCTCTCATCCAGGTGGTGGGTCTCTCCAAGGACCCAAGAAGTGGGTTCAAACTGTACTCAGTTCAGTTCAATTCAGTCACTCAGTTGTGTCCGACTCTTTGGGAATCCATGAATCGCAGCACTCCAGGCCTCCCTGTCCCTCACCAACTCCAGGAGTTCACTCAAACTCATGTCCATCGAGTCGGTGATGCCATCCAGCCATCTCATCCTCTGTCGTCCCCTTCTCCTCCTGCCCCCAATCCCTCCCAGCATCAGGGCCTTTTCTAATAAGTCACCTCTTCACATGAGGTGGCCAAAGTATTAGAGTTTCAGCTTTAGCATCAGTCCTTCCAATGAACACCGAGGATTGATCTCCTTTAGAATGGACTGGTTGGATCTCCTTGCAGTCCAAGGGACTCTCAAGAGTCCTCTCCAACACCACAGTTCAAAAGCATCAATTCTTCAGTGCTGAGCTTTCTTCACAGTCCAACTCTCACATCCATACATGACCACTGGAAAAACCATAGCCTTGACTAGATGGACCTTTGTTGGCAAAGTAATGTCTCTGCTTTTGTATATGCTATCTAGGTTACTCATAACTTTCCTTCCAAGGAGTAAAGCATCTTTTAATTTCATGGCTGCAGTCACCATCCACAGTGATTTTGGAGCCCCTCCAAAATACAGTCTGACACTGTTTCCTCTGCTTCCCCATCTGTTTGCCATGAAGTGATGGGACCAGATGCCATGATCTTCGTTTTCTGAATGTTGAGCTTTAAGCCAACTTTTTCACTCTCCTCTTTCACTTTCATCAAGAGGCTTTTTAGCTCCTCTTTACTTTCTGCCATAAGGGTGGTGTCATCTGCATATCTGAGGTTATTGATATTTCTCCCGGCAATCTTGATTCCAGCCTGTGCTTCTTCTAGCCCAACGTGTCTCATGATGTACTCTGCATAGAAGGTAAATAAGCAGGGTGACAATATACAGCCTTGATGTACTCCTTTTCCTATTTGGAACCAGTCTGTTGTTCCATGTCCAGTTCTAACTGTTGCTTCCTGACCTGCATACGGGTTTCTCAAGAAGCAGGTCAGGTGGTCTGGTATTCCCATCTCTTTCAGAATTTTCCACAGTTTCTTGTGATCCACACAGTCAAAGGCTTTGGCATAGTCAATAAAGGAGAAATAGATGTTTTTCTGGAACTCTCTTTTTTCCATGATCCAGCGGATGTTAGTAATTTGATCTCTGGTTCCTCTGCCTTTTCTAAAACCAGCCTGAACATCAGCAAGTTCATGGTTCACGTACTGGAGACGCTGATATGCTTAATCTAAGTGCAATTCCTTGTGTCTACTGATAAATGACAATGATACAGCTATAACAGAGAGCTCCCTGGCTACCCTTCTTCATAAAACTGGCACCCATCCCATGCCATATGCAACTGACTTTTTCTTTGACATCAAACCTGTTCCAGAATCTTTGCTGGCAATTTCCCTATTGGCCCTAGACTTGGAGAGACACACCACCCGGATGAGAGTCTAAGCTCTGCCACTGTGAGGCCTTATTAAAAGTGTAACCTCTGCTACACCCAGTCTTCTTACACATAGAATATGATGACCATAATCCCAAATCAGAGGGTTGTTAGTAAAGCAATCAAAGGGATCCAACCATCTATCTATTCATTTGACAATTGCTTATTGAGAGATGAATCGGCAGCAGGCTTTGTACTATCTACATAAATGGGAAAAAACAGATAAAAATCTTGCTCTATGTAGCTTATACTCCAGCTGGAAAATATATGCAGTACCTTTCAAATTATAATACACACGTAAAATATATAATGTGTTAGAAGGGAAGAACTGTCTTCAAAAAGATGTGGGTAATAGAACACGGCAGTCCACAAAGTGCTTAATCTAAATAGGCTAGTTAAGGCAGCCCTTGTTGAGGAAATGAGAACTGAGCAAAGGCGTAGAGGTCAGGAGAAGAGCCATATGTATTCTGGGGAAGAACTTCTAGTTAGAGAGATCAGCATGCAGACCACAATGTGAAAGGACAACGTGAAGTTTCGAGGAACAAAAGGGTGACTGTGTGACTGGAGTCAAGAGACAGAAGGAGGGTTGAAGTCAGGAGATGGAAAAGCGGATCAGAGGCTATTGCAGGAGTCCTGCTGTAAGTAACTTGGGAGCTTGAGGCAGAGGAAGAATCTGTTCTCATTTGTGTTTTAAAAGGATCTCCTCTGCTGCTATGTGGAAAATAGACTGTACGTGGACCTGGACAAAATAAGACCATTCGCAAGGCCATTAAGTAATCCTGGAGAGCAGTGAACGGGACTTGGGTGAGGTTTGTGGGAGAGGAGTTGGTAGAACTGTGGAGTTCAGTAAAGAGGTCATGATGTACTCTGCATATAAGTTAGATAAGCAGGATGACAACATACAGCCTTGACATACACGTTTCCCAATTTGGAACTGCACAGAACTGGACAAAAAAAAAAAGAGTGACATATCACCAATGGAACAGCATTGAGAGCCTAGAAAAAATCCACACATAAATGGACAATTGATTAATGACAAAGGAACAAAGAACACACCATGGAGAAAGGACAGTCTCTTCAATAACTGCTATGAAAGTCGGGCATAAAAAATGGAAACTATTCTCTCACATTATATACAAAAATCAACTCAAAATTGATGAAAAGCTTGAATCTAAGACCTGAAACCAGAAGACTCCAAGGAGTAAACACAGGCAGCATGCTCACTGACATCAGTCTTAGCGGTATCTTTCTAGCTATGTCACCTGATCGGAGGCAAACAAAAGCAAAAATAAACATCAAACTAAACATCTCCTTCATGGTAAACAATACCATCAAGGACATGAAAAAATAACCTATCAAACAGGGGAGGATATCTGCAAGTGATACATCTGATAAAGGCTAATATCCAAAGTATATAAAGAACTCATACAAGTCCACAGCAAGAAAACAAACCACCTGGCTAGAAAGCAGACAGAAGCTGAATAGACAGTTTCTCATTATCTGGAAGAAGACATCCAGATGGCCAATGGGCACATGAAAAGATTGCTTAACACCACAAATTATTAGGGAAATGCAAATCAGAACCACAATTAGATACCAACTCATGCCTGTCAGAATGGCTATTCACAAGAAGGTAAAAAATGACAAGTGTTGGCAAGGATGTATAGAAAAGGGAACCCTCACACATTCTTGCTGGGAATCTAAATTGGTATAGCCTCTATGGAACAAGTTGAGGACAGAACTAACATATGATCCAGCTACCCCCCTTTAGGGTGTGTGCACAAAGAAGACAAAAACACTAACTCATAAGATAAACGCACCCCTATGTTTGTCAAAGCATTATGGACAACAGCAAGCTATGGAAACAAAAAGTGCCCGTCACTGGATGACTGGATAAAGAAGAGGTGAGATATAGACATATATATACATGAAACAAGACTCTGCTATAAAAATGATGAAATCCTGCCAATTGCAACAACATGGACAGGGCTTGAGGGCATCGTACTAAGTGGAAATAAGTCAGGTTGAGAAAGACAAATATCATATAACTTCACTCATAGGTGGAACATAAAAAGCAAACAACATCAACAAAATAAATAAGCCTAATGAAAATAAATGCATAGGAAACAGAATAGTAGCTATAGGGGGAGGCACAATGGGTGAGCACATCAACTGTACGATGACGGACAGAAACACAGTTTTTGGTCATGCAGACGATACAGAAGCAGAAGTATAAGGCTGCACACATGAGACTGTTATGATGTTATGAACCAATGTTACTTCACTAAAACACTAAAAGTGAGAATCAAGAGTGACTAGTAGGATTCTGATCTTATTTACTGAACTACTGAAGTCATACACTGAGGTCAGCAAACTGTGGCTGGGACCACTGGCAAGAAAAAAGGAATTCAGCTTTGGGCACTTGGAGGTTGAGATGCCTATTGTACAGGGGTTAATGCATGAATTTGGAAGAGAGGTCTGGTCGGAGATATAAAATTTAAAATTCTAACATATAGACAGCAATTAAAACTGTGCAATGCTGAGATCACCAAGGGAGTGAGTGCAGCTTACAACGGGAATGAATCGGCACTGAGTTGTTCAGATCACGGACCCAAAAGAAAAAGAGGCAGAAGTGAAGCACAGTGAGGTTAAGAGGAAATCAAGAGATCACATGATCATGGTCCTGAGTGGAAAAGCCGACCTGAAAAGGTCACATAATGTGTAAGCGCGTTTGTCTACCATCCTCAAAAGTGTAAAGCCAGAGACAGAAAGGACACGGGTGGTGCTTGTAGACGGCGGTCAGGGAGAAGCGCCAGATGCTGCTACACAGGAACAGCATGCAGTCCATCTTGACGCTGCAGTAATGTTTGATCTTGATTGTGGGGCTGGTTACACATGCCTACATTTCTCATAAAATGACACAGAACTATATGCATCCATTGTACTGATGTATAATCCCTGGTTTTGACACTCTACTATAATTATGTAAGACGTATACAATTGGGAAAAACTAGGCAATAGGTGGCAGCAGCAGTAAAAACCCACCTGCCAATGCAGGAGACGTAAAAGTCATGGGTTCGATCCCTGCGCCAGGAAGATCTCCTGGAGGCAGGCATGGCAATCCACTCCAGTATCCTTGCCTGGAGAATTCCATGGACACAGGAACCTGGGGGCTACAGTCCATAGGGTTGCAAAGAGTCAGACTTGAGTGAAATGACGTAGCACAGCACAGGCAATGGGTGCATGGGGCCTCACTAGACAACATTTGCAGCTTCTCGGGAATTCATAGTTCTTTCCAATAAAACTTTATCTTTTAAAAAAAATCTTGTTTTTAATTTTAAATTTATTCAGTTTTTAATTGAAGGGTAACTGCTTTCCAGAATTTTGTTGGTTTCTGCTAAATATCATCAGCAACCTAGATATAGAAGGGAAATTTCTCAACCTGATAGAAGGCTATAATAAATCTACAGTCAACATCACACTCAATAATGAAGAATGTTTTCAGTCTAAGATCCAAAACGAGCCAAGATTCATTATCACTACTACCTGACCTACTACTGGAGGTTTTAGTCAATAAAAATAAGGCAAGAAAAGGGAATAAAATAAATAGAACAGAAAGTCTGACCCTGCCTACAGTTAAGGAGATTTTGTATTGATTACTTGATACTTGGGAAAAATTAAACAGAATGAATCTCAAGGGTACTCTGAGGAATGAAAGATGTCGATCTCAACAGGTTACTTACTGTAGGACTCAACTCTTGACAGCACAAAATTCTAGTGATGAAGCTCAGTGCTCATCAAGGCTTCGGATCAGGCTGAGAACCTGACTATAAAGGGGTAGCACAAGGGAACAGTGTGTGCATGGAACAGTGGTGGTGGTTACACGGTGGCTACACACATGACAAAATGAGATGCTATCTCTCTCTCACACACACACACACACACACACAGAAAAACTGCTAAAATTCTAATAAAGCCTCGTGTTTTTAAAAAAAATATTGTGTCACACGGAAAAAAAATAAAAATAAAATAAAAAATATTGTGTCACATGGGATCTTTCACTGCAGTACACAAACTTTCACTGTAGTGGGGGAGCTCCGGTAGTTGTGGCCACCGGCTTACTTGCTCTGACGAATGTGGGATCTTAGTTCCCTGACAAGGAATCGAACCTGTACCCCCTGCAGTGGAAGCACAGAGTCCTAACCAGGGGACCACAGGGAAGTCCCTGGAAGCCTGTGTTAAATATCATTCCCGCCAACCTTACATGAAGATGCCCAACAAACATGGGTAAGCAGTCACCACTTCTTCTAGAAAATGAAGCAATTGACAGCAGTGTTGATACGATTTGCAATTTCCTCATTGCTTTGTATTACACATATTACTTTTTATACTGTTTAACATTTCCCACTGTCTTGCATTACAGCAAAGGTGACACGGCTACTAAATACTTTTCATATTAAATCCTAAGATCAGATACATCAGCGTGGTTTCACCAGAATTTTCTCTTCCTTGTTCTGATTAAATTTTAAACATGAAATACCTCTCTATTTACTTTACGTTCATTTAGTTCAGTTGCTCAGCCGTGTCCGACTCTTTGTGACCCCATGAATCACTGCAGCCAGGCCTCCCTCTCCATCACCAACTCCCGGAGTTTATGCAAACTCATGTCCGTTGAGTCGGTGATGCCATCCAGCCATCTCTTCCTCTGTCGTCCCCTTCTCTTCCCCCCAATCCCTCCCAGCATCAGGGTCTTTTCCAATGAGCCGACTCTTTGCATCAGGTGGCCAAAGTACTGGGGTTTCAGCTTCAACACCAGTCCTTCCAATGAACACCCAGGACTCATCTCCTTTCGGGTGGACTGGTTGGATCTCCTCGCAGTCCAAGGGACTCTCAAGAGTCTTCTCTAACACCACAGTTCAAAAGCATCAATTCTTCGGTGCTCAGCTTTCTTCACAATCCAACTCTCACATCCATACGTGACCACTGGAAAAACCATAGCCTTGACTAGACACACCTTTGTTGGCGAAGTAATGTCTCTGATTTTTAATATGCTGTCTAGGTTGGTCATAGCTTTTTCTTCCAAGCAGCAAGCATCTTTTAATGTCATGGCTGCAATCACCATCTGCAGTGATTTGGAGCCCCCCCAAATAAAGTCTGTCACTGTTTCCCCATCTATTCGCCAGGAAGTGATGGGACCAGTTGCCCTGATCTTAGTTTTCTGAATGTTGAGTTTTCAGTCAACTTTTTCATTCTCCTCTTTCACTTTCATCAAGAGGCTCTTTAGTTCTTCTTTGCTTTCTGCCATAAGGGTGGTGTCATCTGCATATCTAAGGTTATTGATATTTCTGCCGGCAATCTTGATTCCAGCTTGTGCTTCATCCAATCAGGCATTTCTCATGATGTACTCTGCGTATAAGTTAGATAAGCAGGATGACAACATACAGCCTTGACATACACCTTTCCCAATTTGGAACTGCACAGAACTGGACCAAAAAAAAAGAGTCATACATCACCAATGGAACAGAATTGAAAGCCCAGAAAAAATCCACACATAAATGGATAACTGATTTATGACAAAGGAACAAAGAACACACCATGGAGAAAGGACAGTCTCTTCAATAACTGCTATGAAAGTCGGGCACACAAAAAAAGAAACTATTCTCTCACATCATATACAGAAATCAACTCAAAATTGATGTAAAGCTTGAATCTAAGACCTGAAACCAGAAGACTCCAAGGAGAAAACACAGGCAGCATGCTCATTGACATCAGTCTTAGCGGTATCTTTCTAGCTATGTCACCTGATCGGAGGCAAACAAAAGCAAAAATAAACTAAACATCTCCTTCACAGTAAACAATACCATCAAGGACATGAAAAAATAACCTACCATACAGGGGAGGATATCTGCACACCACAAATTATTAGGGAAATGCAAATCAGAACCACAATTAGATATCAACTCATGTCTGTCAGAATGGCTATTCACAAAAAGGCAAAAAAAGACAAGTGTTGGCAAGGATGTATAAAAAAGGGAACCCTCACACATGTATAATATAATATATGAAATGAATCACCAGCCCCGGTTCAATGCAGGATACAGGATGCTTGGGGCTGGTGCACTGGGATGACCCAGAGGGATGGTCGGGGGAGGGAGGAGGGAGGGAGGTTCAGGATGGGGAACACATGTACACCCGTGGCAAATTCACGTTGATGTATGGCAAAACCAATACAATATTGTAAAGTAATTAGCCTCCAATTAAAATAAATTAATTTTTATTTAAAAAAATAAAAATAAAAATCTTTTACATATTCTGTCTCTCAAAGAACTAAGATCCTGTAGAGTTGTGCAAAATTTTTTCTATTTTCATTTTCATAAAAAAGAATTCACCTGCCAATGCAGGGGACATGGGTTTGATCCCTGGTCTAGGAAGATTCTACAGGCTGTGGGGCAACTAAGCCCACGTGCCAAAATGCTGATCCTGTGCTCTGGAGCCCAAGAGTCACCAACTACTGAGCTTGTGCGCTCCAACTCCTAAAGCCTGTGCACCTAGAATCTGTGTTCTGCAATGAGAGAAGCCTCCGCAATGAGAAGCCTGTGCACTGAAATGAAAAACACTCCTTGCTCCCCATAACTAGACAAAGACTGGACACAAAGACTTGGCACAACCCCACAGAAAATAAAATGAATAAAATAAAAAAGTTTTAAAAACTGCGATAGTAAAATAAACCTACATTCCATACTATGGACTCATAAGCCATATATTAAGACAGGTGAAATTTCCTTATGCTTCCCTCATGAAATAGACAAAATATTAATATAGGGATAATTCAACAAGAGTTAGCAGTTCCTAAATATTAAAGTACTGGTATGTTCTATCAATAAAAATTAATCAGAAGTTGCAACATAACCAATGAAAAAAGGAACTGTATCATAGCATGTTTATGGCAGTAGTTCAATGTTTTATTTTTAGGGCCCTCAAGATGAGTTAAAAAGTTCTGGTAAATATCAGAGAAGCAGGATCCCTATCACAAAAGCTTTCAGCACCAACTTAAGAGGCTTATACTTGGTTCTAAGTACACCTGTGAGCCTTGGGAAGCTACAAGGAAAGCAACAGGTCATCTTCTGCCATCAGACACCGTTTATTAAACAGAACAATTGGTGAAGGCCAAGTGTCTCCACCCCTGAAGACTGTCCCATCCCCAGAACCCCTGCTGCAAAAGCTGTCACATGGACAGAAAGCATGGTTTGGAAATCAGGGGATGTTTATTTCAAGGGGGCCTGTCATAGAGAAGCTACTCAAAACAGACGTGTGGAAGGAGTGCACAAATAACCAAGCGAGTGAGTGTGCACCGCTTCTAACCTGAATAGTAAACCTGGGACACTGTTTCTTATAGATCTCTCTGATATACAAGATCTACAAGGGTGATGTCTCCTCCCACCTCCCTTGATGGTGAATGGTTGGGGCAGGACAAGAAGAAAGACTCCATCTATATAGGGAACAGAGCAATTCTTGAAAATAGCCCAGACTCTAATGGGAGCATGCCTCAGATCTGAATGAGCTGAGTATATTAAAAGCAGTTGAGAACAGAATCCAGGCTTCACTCCCTGCCTCTGTGTGACCTTTTGCAAGCACAGCTAAGGCATCAGCTTGGAGATTCTACCCTGTGGTGCTGGAGTACAATCCCTTGGGATGCCTTAAACCAAAAGCCATTGTATGGTATAGTTCTCAATAAGCAGAATACCCAGGTTTGGGCAAATGAGAGGTGGATGGAGAAGTGACCCCTCTCACCATGACCCACTTGGAGAATATGAGTTTCTGTCCTGGAAATTCCAGATCTTGAAGCTCTAGAGGTCTTGGTTTTCAGGAGAAGGACCACATCCACCAGAGGACACAGCCAGAGTTCCATTAATCTTAAGCTCTGGTTGCCACCCAATCACTTTTGGGCTCTTCATGCCAAGAGAACAGCAAGCAAAGAAATAGATTACTATACTGGCAGGATACAGAACTGATGCCATGTAACAGGAACAAGGAAGAATACACCTAGAACTTTTGATGTTTCCATGTCCAAAACTAACTGTAGATAGAAGACTGCAGCATCATCAGTGCAATGAGGGAAAAGTAACCAGGGGTTCAGATCGCTCAGACAAGAAGGCATATAGCTTATTCCAGCAACTAAGCAACACAGATCAAGAGAAGTACTGGCCACATATGAGAGAAGTCTAGAATAATATAGAAGTAAAATTTGACCAAGGCCAGCCAACTACAGCAGTGAAGACCTTAACCTGTCCAATGGTATATCTTTTTGAAAGACAAGTGTGACTTGCTGCCACTTGACAATCAGTGGCAGGATGGACTGAACTTCACTGAGGCAACAGTAGACATGAGTGGTGCAGGGGAGACTCTAACAGAAACCATCAGCACCCTGCTCACACTTCTTGGTGTCTGTGTACCAGTGGATTTCCAACAGCCAGAACCTTCATCAGTGCCTTACTGTCCTTTTCTGGAACTATAGGAAACAATACTCCCCATAGATGCATGGCAATCTGGAAATGCCAAGGAATTAACATGTACCAGGAAACAACTCTAATCAAAGATACTCAGGAGTTGGTGTATAAATTGCCCAAAACCCTCAGTCTCCCATGAGATAATTCTGAGGCATGGGTTTTGTTACTTCCCAGAGTTTTCATGTGGCCTTAACTTTCTGCTTTGTACTGTAGTCACTGGGTTAATAAAGCACTCTTTATCACTTTCCCTTCCCTGTTAACACATCCCCCCCCCCAACTTCACTTCCCAAATAAATCACTGGCACTTGCTCCCAGGTCTAAGGGTCTACTTCTGGAAAAACTCAAATAAAGAGACATTCTGTAATATTTTTCAACAGTTTCCCTTTTCTGTTGCACCTTGAGGATACATGCACACTAAATCACTTCAGTCGTGTCCAACTCTTTGTGACCTATGGACTGTAGCCCACCAGGCTCCTCTGTCCATGGGATTCTCCAGGCAAGAATACTGGAGTGGGTTGGCATGCTCTCCTCCAGGGGATCTTCCTTCCCAGGGATCACACCCGTGTCTCCTGTGGCTTCCGCACTGCAGGTGGATTCTTTACCGCTGAGCCACTGGGGAAGCCCAGCTTAAGGATAGTTTCTTGGGCATAAGCAAATTTAAGATAAACCTTAAGGACAATTTATCTTAAATTTGCCTATGTCCAAGACTCTTCATCTCTCTTCCTTCAGGTTTCATTTTCTAGGCGTATTACTTGTTTTGTTTCACGTGAGAAAGCTCTTGATGTGTTCCTATAATTGACACTTTTTATAAGCATTTCTACTGTATATGTGCCAATTGTTATTTCTAGTATTACTAAAATAACTGTAAAATATTTATCCCCAAATTCCCCAAAGGCTACAAGTATGTAAACAGAACCCAGCTCTTAGTCTTGTGCAACCTCAATGCTTCTTTATGGACATTTTCAATTAACAGTTTCTGGGTCACACAGGCCTGATATTTTTTATCAGTGACAGTACACATCCATTCTACTAGTTAAGGTCTACCATAAATGGACAGCTGCAATATTAATTTCTCCTGCTAGCCAAGCAAAATCCAGAGCCACGAATCCTATATGACTATAGTTCCACTAGCCACCATTATTTCAAAAGTTATCTGATCTAAAGAAGTTATCACCAAGATCTTTTAACAAGTGGAATATGCAACCTCATTGATGGTAATGTTATTCTCCAAATACACTGTCCTTCTCTTATATTACTGTGGTGGACTCTGCTAGTATTTCACAAAGTCCTTGTCATTTTTTCCGTAGCATAGAGATAAGCACACTTCCCAACCTCCTTTGCAGTTAAGCATTTCTATGGCTGACTTGTAGCCAATGGAATATAAGTCGTGGCCACCATGTCCAAGCTTGTCCCACAAAACCTTCTATGCAGGCTCTATTTTCCCTTCTTCTTCAAGCTGACTGGAAGCAAATCTCCCACAAAACCTCCTATGCAGGCTCTATTTTCCCTTCTTCTTCAAGCTGACTGGAAGCAAATCTCCAAGGTGACCTGGGAACCCATGGGCTAAGGAATGGCAGGGCTGAAACCAACCTGGTTTCCTGAAAGACAGCAGAGAGCACTCCAATTAAAAGGCAGAGATTGGTAAAAATTATTTTTATGATTCAAATATATGGTGGCTCAGATGGTAAAGAATCTGCATGCAGTGTGGGAGACCCAGGTTCAATCCCTGGATCAGGAAGATCCCCTGGAGAAGGGAATGGCTACCCACTCCAGTATTCTTGCCTGAAGGATTGCATGGACAGAGGAGCCTGGTGGGCCACAGTCCATGGGGTCTAAAAGAGTCAGACACAATTGAGCGACTAACACTTTCACTTACATGCTATCTACAAGACACAAATCAGATTCAAAAACACAAATAGGCTAAAAGTAAAAATATGAAAGAGATATACCAAGCAAACAGTAAACAAAAGAAAGCCAGAGTGGCTATGCTAACACTTTAAAATCAGACTTTAAGATAAAAATTATTACTACAGACAAAAATAAATTTTTTTTACTAGAGACAAAGAATGACATACTAAGAGAAATCATTTAATCAAGAAGTAAACAAACATATAAACACCAACAACAGAGCCCCTAAATACATGAAGCAAAAAACAAAATCAAATGGAGAAACAAACAATTCAACAATAATAGTTGGAGATTTCAGTATTCCACTTTCAATAATGGACAGAACAATTAGGCAGAAAGCCAAGGAAGCAGAAGACTTGTACAACTAATCCTATCAGAAATTTATCATTCACCCAACAAGAGAATGCAGATTCTTCTCAAGTGTACATGAATCATTCTCCAGGGTAGACCATCAATTCAGTTTAGTCAGTCAGTCCTGTCTGATTCTTTGCCACCCCATGGACTGCAGCATGCCAGGCCTCCCTGTCCATCACCAACTCCTGGAGTTTACTCAAACTCATGTCCATTGAGTCAGTCATACCATCCAACCATCTCATCCTCTGTCATCCCCTTCTCCTCCCACCTTCAATCTTTTCCAGCATCAGGGTCTTTTCAGATGAGTCAGTACTTCACGTCAGGTGGCCAAGGCACTGGAGATTCAGCTTCAACATCAGTCCTGCCAATGAATATTCAGGACTGATTTCCTTTAGGATGGACTGGTTGCATCTCCTTGCTGTCCAAGGGACTCTCAAGAATCTTCTCCAGTACAACAGTTCAAAAGCATCAATTCTTCGGTGCTCACCTTTCTTTATAGTCCAACTCTCACATCCATACATGACTACTGGAAAAAACATAGCTTTGACTAGATGGAACTTTGTTGGTAAAGTAATGTCTCTGCTTTTTAATATGCTGTCTAGGTTGGTCATAGCTTTTCTTCCAAGGAGCAAGCATCTTTTAATTTCATCACTACAGTTACCATCTGCAGTGTTTTAGAGCCCAAAAAATAAAGTCTGTCACTGTTTCCCCATCTATTTGCCATGAAGTGATGAGACCAGATGCCATGATCTTCGTTTTCTGACTGTTGAGTTTTAAGCCCACTTTTTCATTCTCCTCTTTCACTTTCATCAAGAGGCTCTTTAGTTCTTCTTCACTTTCTGCCATAAGGGTGATGTCATCTGCATATCTGAGGTTATTGATATTTCTCCCGGCAATCTTGATTCCAGCTTGTGCTTCTTCCAGCCCAGCGTTTCTCATGATGTACTCTGCATAGAAGTTAAATAAGCAGGGTGACAAATATACAGCCTTGACATACTCTTCCTATTTGGAACCAGTCTGTTGTTCCATGTCCAGTTCTAATTGTTGCTTCCTGACCTGCATACAGATTTCTCAGAAGGCAGGTCAGGTGGTCTGGTATTCCCATCTCTTTAAGAATTTTCCAGTTTGTTATGATCCACACAAAGGCTTTGGCATAGTCAACAAAGCAGAAGTAGATGTTTTACTGGAACTCTCTTGCGTTTTCAACGATCCAGCAGATGTTGGCAATTTGATCTCTGGTTCTTCTGCCTTTTCTAAATCCAGCTTGAACATCTAGAAGTTCAGGTGTTTTTTTTTTTTAAGTTGTTTCAAGCTAGTTTATTTAGGGTTTCCATTTTCACTCCTCAATCGATTTTATGTATTTCTCATATGCTTCTTCACTAGTTCATCTAGTTCTAAAGGGTTACTGAATGTCATCTTCATCAGCCAACCATCTTCATAACAAGATTTGCTGACAAGTCCTGGACTTTCTGCTAGAGTTTTATTAATTTCAGTTACTTCTCCTGATAAGAGAATAGAGTTCACACTTTCCAAGCCCCAAACTTCTGTTTGTTCAATTTCGTCCCAACTTCAGGCAGACTACGGTAAACATCTCCCAAAGCTTCTTGTGCAAAATTGCTAATTCCCAGTGTTTCAACACCGTTTTCTGTTGTAACAGATTCGTGTTTTTCTGTGAATTTCCGTACCCACAGCAGAGCGAGGCCGGTGCACAGCACTCAGACAGCACCCGCCCACATTCCCCAGGGCGACGGGCGTGCACTGTTCCAAGGTGGGCAAAGGGTCTCCGTGCGCAGCATTTAGAGCACCCAGGGGCGTCCCTGCCAATTCAACATTTTTAAAAGACTGAAATCGTACACAGTATGTTGAGCACAATGGAACTAAATAAAAATCAACAACAGAAGAAAATTTGGGAAATTCACAAATGTGTGGAAATTAAACAATAGTCTCCTGAAGAATCAACTGGTCAAAGAAAAAAATCACAAGAGAAATTTTAAAATATTTTGAGATAAATGAAAACAAAAACACAAAATTTATGAGGTGTAGCACAAGCACTGTTTGCAGGGAAACTTAGAGTTGTAAATGACTATATTAACAAAAAATAAAAATTTCAAATAAATAATTTAACCTTCCACTTTAAGAAACTAGAAGGGAAAACTAAATCCAAACAAGCAGAAAGAAATCATTTTCAGACAAAATCAAGAATCAAAAGTTGGTTCCTTGAGAAGATTAACAAAACTGACAACCATTAGGGAGACTGACCAAGAAAAAAAAAAAAAACACCTCAAATTATTTGCAATTGTCAAAGAAACTAATTTTAATGTTTATTAGAACTTACAAACATTCAGCAAAGTTACTGGACAAAGCAACATGGGAACCACTGGCATTCTTATACACCAGCCCAGGAGTCCCACAGCAATAAAGAGCCCATTCACAACAGCAAACAAATGCTTAACATTTCTAAAAATCAAAAACAATAAAAGGCAGGCAAAGTTTAAATTGCAAAATGTATCACACACATAAAGCTTATATAACAAACTAGAACAACTAAAATGAAATTTTAAAAAATAGTCATATAACCACCAAGCTTCAGAAATAAAAACATTTGTACCTGTGAGATGAGCTCAAACCTGGGACCCTTTGCTGCCGTGGTTGCACCTAGGCAAGGTGCCTAGACAAGGACCTCCTAGAGCAATAAAATATAAAGAAACCATAAGGAACTAAAGATAACTCCGTGCTGCAGAGTTGAGGCAAATTATGAACAGGATACAAAAAGACCAAAAACCCAAACAGCACCACCAAGCGGATGGGCAGATCAACTAACCCATCCCTCCATCCACCCCGGCCCTCACCCGGACGCTCACTCTCATATAGGAAACCGGCTCATCACTCCTTCAGAGAGCAGAGCAAGGGAACCTGTTCCTTGTTTTCACTCACTCCTACAGCAACACGAGTCCCAATAAAGCCTCGCCTGAATGTGCCTGGCCTGTTCAATGTCCGTTGATTAAAGAGGCTAAGAACCCTGGTTGGTAACACCTGTGAATCTCCCTAGTCATCCCTCCCCACGGCCTCAACTTGCTCACTGCCCCAGGTAAAGTCCATTTTGAATTTGTTTCTCATTCGTTTTTAGTCACAGTTTTACTAGCTACATCTATAAACAATTAGGGGGGAAAAACTATAAAACTTATATAAAGAAAACTGACACATACATCACATTAATACAGGAGAAAGATTCATTTTAAAAATTCCAGTTCTTCCCTAAATTAATCTAAGAATTCACGAATTCCTCCGGAAAATCCCAGTAGGCTTTTACAGAAATTCTCAAACTGACTCAAAACTTCACACTGTAAAGCCCAAAGAGAACTGAGACAATCTCGAAGAACTAGGAAGGAGATTCAAGCTCATTCACTGTCAATAAATCACATATTAAAGTGTTTGATATAAATATAGTAAGAATGCACTGGTGCAGATAAGCAAATAAATTAATAGGAAAGAGAGGTGGGACTTAGCTCCTGATCCTGTGGTTAAGAATCCTCACTTCCCACTGCAGGGTCCATGGATTCCATCCCTGGTCAGGAAACTAGGATCCAGCGGGAAGGGAGGGAGAGAGGGAAGGAGGACAGTCCAGATATAGACCCAAGCACAGAGGTGGCATTACAAGAGGGTCTGGAAGACAGTTCCCCTATAAGTTAGGAGCAGTCTGGGATGAAAGTTTGGGGAGTTGCAACTGTAGGGTAGGCAGAGAAGCCTGCCAGAGACTTAGATTTAAGAGGAAGGGCAGAGGGGTAGATGGTGTGGAGAAAGAAACGTGAAGGATGGAGGCTGGGAGAAAGAAAATGAAGAGCGGGAGAAGGAGAAAGGTAAAGTGGATGCGGGTAACGGAAAGAGAAGACAGCAGGGGCGAGACCAAGAAGGAGAAGGAATAGAGAGGAAAAAGGGAAGGTGAAAGAAAAGCTGGAAAGAGAAAAGCAGATGGGAAACACACAGGTGCAAAGGCATATGGGTTAACAGCAGACACGGGAGGGCCATTTCAGGTTTCCAGCACCAAAAGTTGCAGTTTTCCAAAACAAAATAGGGTCTGAGACACTGATGCTGTGAATGTGCCTTACCAAGAGTTACTTGACTAAGATTCAAAGTGTGAAGCAGCCGTTCTCATTCGTTAGGTACCAAGAACAACTTCAGTTCAGTTCAGTCGCTCAGTCGTGTCCGACTCTTTGCGACCCCGTGAATCGCAGGACGCCAGGCCAAGATCATGGCATCTGGTCCCATCACTTCATGGGAAATAGATGGGGAAACAGTGGAAACAGTGTCAGGCCTCCCTATCCATCACCAACTCCCAGAGTTCACGCAAACTCACGTCCATCGAGTCGGTGATGCCATCCAGCCATCTCATCCTCTGTCATCCCCTTCTCCTCCTGCCCCGAATCCCTCCCAGCATCAGGGTCTTTTCCAGTGAGTCAACTCTTCGCATGAGGTGGCCAAAGTACTGGAGTTTCAGCTTTAGCATCAGTCCTTCCAAAGAAATCTCCTTTAGAATGGACTGGTTGGATCTCCTTGCAGTCCAAGGGAGTCTTCAGCCGGACGGAAACAGCATAACTAACCTTCTCTCAGGCACGGTCTCCACAGCTGTGAGTTCAAAGTGCGGCGCGTAAGCAAACACACTCACGCTCACGCATGCGCAGAGTAATACATACGCGCGTGCGCACGCACTCACGTGGTCACACACAGTATCGCGGTGTCTCATTGTTCCGCTGTTTCTGAGAAGCATGCAGTTGAGCCTGTGGGTTCGAGATGCCCAAGTTGCCTACAGGCAGCAGTGTCCCGCCGACCCCAGCGTGGCAAAAACCGACCGCAATGTCCTGCAGGTGGAGATAGGCTTCGAGAGGTGGCCAGCAAGGCCCGCGGAGCCCCAGAGGGACGCTGAATGACGGACAAGGTTGGAGAAGGCCTCTGACCACAAGAGGACGTGGGTCTCTGAGAACTGCTCTGGCAAGAGAATGGCCCCCGGCCCAGCTGCCTTCCCACGACCCCAACGCAAGCCCGAGGGCTTTGGGCCTGACTTGGAGCAAGTGCAGCCTCTGTTAGGGGAAGGGGTGCCCAGCGCCCCGGGCAGCCAGTTAAGAGGGTATGGCAAACCCAGCTGGGTGTTTATGGATGTGTGTACAGCAAAGGAAACAGTCCACGATAGCCTCTGGCAAACGCGTAATCCCAACGTCTTATCTGGATGCCTATACATTTAAGTAAGATTTCTTTGCATCTGTGGCTCTCAGTCGCCTGGCTGCAGAGCTCGACTATGATAGGCCGAAAGACATGCGATATCCTGTACATCAAAAGAGGAGAAGGCTGCCTTCAGAGAAACCTGCCCTTCTTTTTTGAATTCATTTAAGAGAGTCTTGCCAATCCTACAACTGAAACATTTTTATTCCAGCATGTGGTGTGGAGTGCCGTGGACTGTATATAGGGGGAAAGAAAGCACTTCTTTCACAGTTTGGAGAAAATGGAAGAGTATGATTAGGAAACAGAAAATAGGTACTATTCATGTTGGATCTTCTGAAGCCAGTTTTTAGAAAAAATCTTGATTGATGCAGACTCTTTTTTTTTTTTCTATTTGTGTATCTTGCATTTTATTTATTTATTTTTTAGTTTTACTTTATTTTGCAGACTCTTTTGTCTTTATTGTGGAAAGTATCTTTTATCTTTGCCTCACTACAAAAATTGGTTTTACAAGAATAAAGCTTAACTCAGCAACTTGCAAATAGCAAAGTCCATGAATATTAACCAAGTTGAGAAAAGAAAGAACCATAAGATCCAAGTTTCTAAATTTAACACCTGGAAAATTGGTGTCCTGAGTCTTTACTGGGGCTCCTAGGTTCACTGCCCACATGATTTTTATTAGATCTGTTCCTCTGCTGAATTAACAATTTCCTAACCTTGCATAATTCAGGAAGTGAGCCAATCTGATCAAGATGCATTATTCTTTTAGTGTTCTATTGATACTATTCATGAATAGTCTATTTAGGATTTTTCCATCAGTATTCATAAGTGAGATTGCTATATGTGCTGTTGTGTAGTCTTTCTTGGCTTTTAAAATAGGTATACTCACTTTATACAAAGAATTTAAAAGCTCCATTAATTTTTGTGTGTGTGTGCTCTGAGATACTTTAAAATGCATTGGGAAGGTAAATGATGTTATTGATTCCAACAGAAGCAGAGACCTCCCACTCATTGACCCCAGGCTTTGCCATTGGACTTAACCTGGCCAGTGAAATGTGAGCCGTAGTGATGAGTGTCACTTCTGGACAAAAATTTGGAGAGTGTGTGTAGTTCCACCATTTCTATGTTCCGTCTTGCCACAGGAATGGCATGTCCCAAGAAGGCAAGGCTTCTTCAGGCTTGAATTGAAGAAGATACATGGAACAGAATCACTGCTGACCCAGAGCAGATTGTAAGTAAAACATAAATTCTGGGGACATCTGGTACAAGATTCCACATGCCCTGGGGCAACTAAGCCCATAGGTCACAACTAGTGAGCCCGAGGGCCTAGAGCTAGTGCTCTGCAATGGGAGAAGCCACTGCAATGAGACACCTGTGCACCACCATGGAGAGTAGCCCACGCTCACCACAACTAGAGAAAGCCCACGCGTAGCAGTGAAGACCCAGTGCAGCCAGAAAACAAATAAAAGTTTTAAAAATAATAATAAACTCTATTGTCATAAACCATTGAGATTTGGGTGATTTTTATTAGCAAAGCAAATTACCATTTATTCCTGGTTCACAGGAAGAAGTGTGGGCTGGAGCCCTTAGGCCAGCCAGCCTCACTCCCAGGAGCAGTAGCCTCCCGTCATTTGGAGCCACATAAAACCTTCTTAGACTAAGGATGGAAAAAAATGGAGTACTTGTGGGAATTCTCTGGTGGTCCAGTGGCTAAGACTCCACACTCCCAGTGCAGGAAGCCTGAGTTTCATCCCCAGTCAGGGAGCTAGATCCCACATGCCTCAACTAAGCGTTTGCATGCTGCACCTAAAGATCCTGCATGCCGCAACAAAGACTTGGCACAGCCAAGTAAATACTTCCTAGTGGAATGTCTGTGTCATGATCCAGCGTTGCAGCATGGTTCCTGAGAAAGCCTTCAGTCATAGAAAGATGAGGCTCTGGAATGGGGTTGGTGTGGCTTGAAAAATCCCCATCAGATGCCCCCTTAAAAAGGCTTCTCCTCAGCACTCCAAGACACAGAAGGGATCTTACTCAGACGATGCCTGCCAACCTGGTGAGACAGGTGCTAGGGCTGGGACCCTCTCCCTACCCCTCCCCTTTCTCTGAGGACCTTTAACCACAGCTCCAAGGAGAAGAGAGGTGAGTGTGTGTCCCATTGCGTGCCTGTTATTAATATATTGTCTTGTGACTGACCTGGGTATGGGCTGACGGTTATTCCCTCTGCCTCAGTCAGAGGGAGGTGGGTTGGTGTGAATGTGCCTGTAACCTCTCATCCCTTCCACCTCAGCCTGGGCCAAACCAGATGCCCTTCACCCTCTGTTCCCTGTGGGAATATTCCAGCCTTCAGGAGAAAAGTGAGCAGCCTCATTCCCAGTACCAACATCTACTGCACGCACACAGCCGAGGGGGACTGAAGGTGGACAGCTGGCACCCAATTGATGGGCCAGATTAATGCTAATAAATACCCAACATTTTCATTGAGCTTAATAAGTTCTGTGCTGTGTTACAAGGACATGACGTGAGTTAACTGACTTATTCCTTACAACACCCCTGTGAGGTAGGTACTGTGAATATTATATCAATTTCATACCTAAAGCACCTGAGTCACAGAGCTATTAAGTCAGTTGCAAGTTGTTACACAATGAGCCACACCAATTCCCCAGCACAGTTAAAGTGCGAAGGAGGAGCTGCACCCCAGCAGGCTCAGACTTTTTCCGCTTTCTCCACATCCTGGTGAATTCCTGCTCTCCAGATGCTTCATCATCACTTTTTATCCCCCACCTTGAGCTGAGTTTCATGAGTCCTCAAATAGGGAGGGGCAGGGGAGAGTCCACAGCCTGACTTTGAGTGATGGGCAGTCATTTGAGCAAGTCTTCCTGAGCTTGGAGTCATCACATAGCCTAGGAGGTGTGGGATAGGGAGGCTGTGAGGACTGTGTGAGCTGTATCAGTCCCCAAGGCTGCCGTAGCTATCACAGACTGGGCAGCTTATAAGAAATTTATTTTCTCATAGCTCTGGAGGCTGAAGTCCAAGATTAAGGGTGGTTCAGTGGTAAAGAACCTGCCTGCCAATGCAAGAGACATGGGTTCAATCTCTGGGTCAGGAAGCTCCCCGGAGAAAGAAATGGCCACCCACTCCAGCATTCTTGTCTGGGAAATCCCATGGACAGAGAAGCCTAGTGGGCTACAGTCCACAGGGTTGAAAGAGTCAGCCATGACTGAGCGACTAAACAACAGCATAAGTACATAGTACACCCCTGGGACAGAGAAGGGTCTAAGTAACATGCAGACACACACACACACACACACACACACACACCCCCTTTGTCATTACATGTGCAACAGAAGTCATCCACAGGGAGGTGGGATGGCAGCAAAAGCGTTCAAGAGAGCCTCAGGGCTCCTTGGTGGTCCAGTGGCTAAGACTCTGCACTTCCAATCCAGAGGGCACAGGTTTGATCCCTGGCCAGGAAACTAAGATCCCACATGGCCCAAAAAGAGAGAGAGAAAAAAGAGACCCTCAGTCTCTGCTATGAGAGCTGTCTCCATGGCTTTGCACTGCGACTCCCAGGAAAAAATCTGTACTTTCTGTGGAAGAAGTGCTCAGTGGTTTGCTCTGTACAGGACGCTCCAGCACTGCAGCTGGACATAGGAATGTTTTAGAAGGAAAACCATCCTCAGAGGTGAGACTTCCAGGGTCAGCCTCGGTTGTTTCTAATGCAGTTACAGTAGTGAATCCTGTCTCCCAGCATTGGTTGTATTCACTAATGTTTATAAAGAAAAGCATTTGTGGGACTTCTCTGGCGGTCCAGTCGTTAGGACTTGGGACTTTCATGCCATGGGCCCGGGTTCAGTCCCTGATCAGGGAACTAGGATTCCACACTCTGCACAGCACGGCCAAAAAAAATAAAAGCGTTTTTGAAACCTTAATATGTCTGGAAGAAAGTGAGAACAGAGTCTCTCCTGGCTGTGGAGAACCATCACTCTCCTGCAGAATTATGGTTTTCTAGACAGTGGAATTAATAGGGACAGAGTAAAGGGACAAAGCAGATAATTTAAATAGTTAATTCCACTAAACGATTATAAGTAGAAAAAATATGGGAGACCCCTGTAAGTTAGTGATTACTCAAGAAAGCAGGTTCGGGGCTTCACTGGTGGCTCAGTGGTAAAGAATCCGCCTGCCAATGCAGGAGACACGTGCCTCACCTACTGAGCCTGTCTGTGCTTGAGAGGCAGGGAGTTGCAACTACTGAACCCACTGGACACAACTAGTAAATCCCATTTGCCTGGAGCCCATACTCTGCAGCTAGAGAAGCCACAGCAATGAGAAGCCCACGTACTACAATGAAGAGTAGCCCTCACTCGCCACAACTAGAGAAAGCCCGGGCAGCAACGGAAGCCCAGTTCAGCCAAAAATAAATAAGTGAAAGAGAAGACACTTTCTTTAAAAGGGAAGGAAAGCAGTTTTGCTTAACCACAAAACCAGGCAGGCTTGCTTAGCAACAGAAGCACAAGACATGGCCCCAAACAATAAGACACCAGTGCCGTGAGCCCCACAGCCTGCCCAGTGAGCTCAGTAAGTTAAATGATCCCTAGGACACTCTCTCAGCACACATGAAAAGCAAAAATGTATGGACCTGGTTTGACCAGGTAGGGACAAGAAAACTCCCCTGCTCAACTTGGAGGAGGAGCTAATGATGGAAGCATGACATCTGCTCAAGAATGACAAAGAAGTTCTTCTCCCCTTCCTTTGATTATAAAACTGTGGGCTTCCCTGGTGGCTCAGGTGGTAAAGAATCTGCCTGTTGTGCAGGACACCTGGGTTCAGTCCCTGAGTGGGGAAGATCCCCTGGAAGAGGGCATGGCAACCCACTCCAGTATTCTTGCCTGGAGAATTCCATGGGCAGAGGAGCGTGGTGGGCTACACTCCATGGGATCCAAAGAGTAGGATACAACTAAGAGACTAACACACACGAGACAGTAGCCCAGTAAGTCCTCAGGGGGGTGGCATTTCTCACCCACCCACTTGTAAACCTCACAAGGGTCCTAGTCTAATAAATCACTTCTTACCTGTCACTTTGCCTTTGGCTGAATTCTTTTCTGCACTGAGACATAAAGGACTGTGGTACTGTACAGAGCTCTTCGGAGCCCCCTATAACAACAACCAAATGGTTTCAGAGTCATGTCGAGCACAACTGAAATTCTACTTTGTAAGCTTTGTGGTCTTACAGGCTAGACATGCAAGCAAATGCCAACTTTCTTTAATATACCTGGTGAAGGAAGAACCAGGTTAAAAACAACAACAATGTACTAAGTAACCATTTGCCAGGAAACACAATGTCCCTTACATTGTAAAAGTTGCATCAAAAGACAATGATTCTGGGAATATTGAGGGCCTTGCTTTTATGAAAGAATATGTCCCAAGAATGTTAGTTTCTTCATCCAGTAATTATATGGTAAATACATACTTTGTGTCAGAAACTGTTAAAGGTACCTGAATAAACAAGGGCTGGGGAGTGTAGGTGTGACGTAGTTCATTGTATATCAGTTGGCCAAAACTGTGGCTGCATTAGGAACCATCAGAAATGAAGGCAACAGGGGACTTCCCTGGTGGTCCAGTGGATGAGACTCCGAGCCCCCAGTGCAGTGCTGGATCCCACACGCCAAAACTAAAAAGAACCCACAGGTTAAAATTAAGACATGGCACAGCCAAATAAATAAATATTTAAAAAAAAAAAGAAATGAGGGCAACATAACTGAATTAACAAATGAATAGATATTCTCATTAGCTTTCAAACAAAAATTGCAGGGTGATTGCAGGAGTTTGGTTAGTACCATGGTTCTAACCTTGGCTATGCATTAACATTTCCTAAAGAGCTCTTAAAAACCCCAGTCCCAAGCTGCTTCTGACAATAATCAAGTCAGAATCTCGAGAAGAGGGATATGGGCACCAGCAAAGCTTCTGGTGATTCCAGTGTGCAGACAAGACTGAGAACCAGTGGGTTAGAAGAATAATTTGTCGCAGGATTGATGTTATTACATGAGCATAGTCATAGCCTCCACAAGAGGTGCTGGGAAAGTTTGGGAAACGCTCATCAGAGTGAGTGTAGCCTGGGCTTCCCTGGTGGCTCGGTCGGTAAAGAATCTGCCTGCAGTGTGGGAGAGCCGGGTTCAACCACTGGGCTGGAGAAGATCCCCTGGAGAAAGGAATGGCAACCCACTCCAGTATTCTTGCCTGGAGAATTCCATGGACAGAGGAGCCTAGCGGGCTACAATCTGTGAGTTGCAAAGAGTGTAGCCTAATTTGAACCGGCCCAGTAGAATGAATAAGACCAGCTTGCGCTTCATTTTCCTCAGTGAAACATAAAGGGGAAAAAAGGTTAAGAATGTTTTGCCTAATTTTTTTGCCTATTTGAAGACAGTGAGCCAGTAGATTCTGAATGGTAAGATCAGTTCCACTTCAGGGGGGACTTTCAGAAACAGTGCATCTCAAAACACATCCAAAATTTCAGAAAAGACTTCCACTTGACAAGTTAATGAGAGAGGAAGCACTTGATCAATTACTCTGACATAATCTCCAAACAACACTCATAGGAAGACATGAACAGTGGTTGACAGCTTGCCTAAATTTTCTCACAGTGTCAACAATTTCTGACTCTTTGCGACCCCATGGACTGTAGCCTACCAGGCTCCTACCAGGCTCCTCCCTCCATGAGGATTCTCCAGGCAAGAGTACTAGAGTGGGTTGCCATTTCCTGCTCCAGGGGATCTTCCTGACCCAGGGATCGAACCTAGGTCTCCAGCATCCCAGGCAGTTGCTTTAACCTCTGAGCCACCAGGGAAGCCCATCAATTTCAGAAGTCCTCAGCAAATCTGAGAAGTCCCTCTAACTCCTTTCAGCTCTTGTTTCTATCAAGAATTTGACTTGGCTGCCCTCTAGAGGGCAGAAGACTGACACCAGGGTGACCAGTCCTGGGAAATAATGGCTGAACTCCACCACCTAGTGGTCCTAACTGGAGTGTGGCTTCTGGACAGCCATTTCTAGGATCCTCTGAGGACTGAACTCTATTTGGAGGTTTCTATTATTTATTTTGCATTATTTTCGCCCGTGCTGGGTCGTCACTGCTGTGTGGGCTTTTCTCGACTTGCGTGTACGGGTTTGCCATCGTGGTGGCTCCTCTTACTGTGGAGCACGGATTCTAGGGTGCTCAGGCTTCAGTAGTTGCAGCACATGGGTTCAGTAGTTGTGGTTCCCGGGCTTAGCAGCTCCTCGGCCTGTGGAATCTTCCCAGACCAGGGACTGTACCCGCGTCTCCTGCATTGGCAGGCGGATTCTTTACCACTGAGCCACCAGGGAAACCCTTTATTTTATTTCATTTCATGTTGCACCGCATGGCTTGGGGAATCATAGTTCCCTGACCAGGGACTGAACCCAGGTGCTTGGTTGGCAGTCAAAGCACAGAGTTCTAACCACTGGACCATCAGGGAATTCCCCCTATTCAGCAGTTTATGTGCAAACTTATTTTTCCAAGGTTTATTCACAGTAGTGACTTGGGAGAAAGGATATAAAAAGAAATCAAACTCGGACAGCAGAAGGATGTTACCAAAAATATGAGCTACCTTTGTAGCTCACCAGTGATTTCCCTGGTGGCTCAGTCAGTAAAGAGTCCTCCTGCAATGTGGGAGACCTGGGTTCGATCCCTGGGTCAGGAAGATCCCCTGGAGAAGGAAATGGCAACCCACTCCAATATTCTTACCTGGAGAAGTCCATGGACAGAGGACCCTGGTGGGCTACAAGTTCATGGGGTCGCAAAGAGTCGGACACAACTGAGTGACTAACTTTCACTTTCACCTTTGTAGGCTAGAGATTAAAACAAAACGGCCATCTTTTTTTTTTATTTTTTTATTGAAGTATACTTGATGACCACCTTTTAAAAATGTACCTTTTGTACTTGCCTGGTGGGCCAGTGGCTAAGAATCTCTCTGCTATGTAGGGGACACTGGTTCAATCCCTGGTCCCAGGGGATCCCACATGCCTCAGGGCAACTAAGCCCGAGTGCCACAACTACTGAGGCCTCAAGCCTAGAGCCTGCACTCAGCAGGAGAAGTCATTGTTATGAGAAGCCTGCGCACCGTAGCAAAGAGTAGCCCCAAGCAGTCTCATCTGCCACAACTAGAGAAAGTCCAGGCAGCAGCCAAAAATAAATAAAATATATTCGTTTTGAAGAAGAGTCAGGTCATCAATCTAATAAATGATTATTGATTGGTCAGAAGCTCAGTGTGACCTCAATAATTTGCTTAGAATTGGGGTGAAGAAAGAAGTTGTCATGCTATGCTGGAAAATTTTTTCTGTGAAAAGAAAGAACTTATTATTTCAGTCGGTAAATGAGGATTAAGCATTTCCTCTATATCAGACACCATTATCAGTGCTCAAGTAGGAGTGCAGCAGAAACTGCTTACCAAGTTAGTAAACTGGCCTCTATTGTGGGTGGGTTGGGAACAAAGAGGAATGAAGATAATATAATTGAATTAACATCATGGGAATCTTGACTATGTCACTCGCTATTCATCTGGTTAGCTATCAGACAGTATGACTGAACCTATCGCAAGGATTTGGTTAGAAAATAACTTGTGGGCTTCCCTGGTGACTCAGTGGTAAAGACTCCGCTTGCCGGTGCAGGAGACACAAGTTTGATCCCTGGTCCCAGAAGATCGCACCCGCCATGGAGCAAAGGAGCCCACGTGTCACAACTATTGAGCCTGTGCCCTAGAGCTCGGGAGCCACACCTACTGGAGCCTGAGCCCTAGAACCTGTGCTCCCCAAAAGAAGCCGCCACACCGTGAGGAGCTTAGCCACCACAACTAGAGAGTAGCCCCCGCTGGCCACAACTAGAGAAAAGCCCATGCATCAGTGAAGACCCAGCCCAGCCAAACAGAGATAATAAATAAATACCATTTTTAAAAAGAGAGACAGAAGGAAGCAATGTGGCCATGGCAGAAAGGCGGACGTGATGGAGCCGCAAGGCAAGGAAGGTGAACAACCACCAGAAACCAGAAGAGGTAAGAGGGTGCCTTCTCCCGTGAGGTCTCAGAGCGAGTGCAGCGCTGCTAAACAGCTTGATTTCAAACTCCTGGCCTCCAGAACTGTGAGAGGATACGCTGCTGTTGTGTTCAACCATCCAGTTTGTGCTCATCTGTTATGGCAGCCTAGGGATATTAATACAATTACCAACCTTGGCTCACATCAACTAGGCGAGGAGACTGCCCTGGCGGTCCATGGTTAAGACTCTGAGATTTTATTGCCAAGCACCTGGGTTGGGGAACTAAGTTCCTACAAGCCACAGCTCAGCCGAAAGAAAAAAAAAAAAATCAACCACGTGGTATCAGAGAGCAAGCTCTGTGAGGGTTTCTGGCCACTGCACTGTTAATACTAAATGTTCTGACTTAGTCACTGAGCTCCCTACGTGTAAAGCAAATAAGTCTCATGTTCAAGTACTGGATAGGGGATTCCCTGGTAGCTCGGTGGTAAAGAACATGGGTTCAGTAGTTGTGTCTCCAATGCAGGAGACACAGGTTTGATCCCTGGTCAGGAAAGATCTCACATGCTGTGGAGCAAAACTAAGCCCGAGCACCGCCGCTATTGAGCCTGTGCGCTAAGGCCTGGGAGCCACAGCTACTGAAGCCCTCGAGCCTGGAGCCCGTGCTCGGCAACCAGAGAAGCCATGGCAACGGGAAGCCCGAGCACCGCGACTAGAGAAAAGGCCGCGCAGCAACGGAGACCCGGCACAGCCAAAGATAAAACAAACTTAGTTTTATAAAAAAGACTGGGTAAGACGGAAGTTCTTTATAAATGATGGGCCTTTACTGTGTCTATATTCTTTCTCTGATAACAACAGCAGATAGAGAAACAAGACAAGGAAATGAAACAGAAATATCTGCATTTAGAAGAAAACCGCAGTAGGCTATGGAAGATGTTTGTCACTGTGGTTTTGTATCGGTATTTCCCGTATAATGTCACTATTTTGAAGGGAAAAGAAAGTAATTTTGATGTAATTATAAAGAATTCATTGTTGGGCTCAAGGGCTTCCCAGGCAGCACTAGTGGTAAAGAACCCGCCTGCCAACGCACGAGACATAAGAGACATGGGTTCGATCCCTAGCTTGGGAGGATCCCCTGGAGGAGGGCATGGCAACCCACTCCAGTATTCCTGCCTCAAGAATCCGGTGGACAGAGGAGCCTCAGGAGGGGTGTGGGCTACAGTTCATAGGGTCACACAGAGTCGGACACAACTGAAGCAGCTTAGCATGCACGCACATAGCAGATCAAGATCCTAATCCCATTGTTGGCAATAGCAAGTCACCAATAAGAAGAGATGAATTTGTGAAACTCGAAACAAGTTGAGTCTCTCTAGGTCCTGAGAACAGCTGTCATAGTTACTGGGCTGTCACATGTCCTGCAGAAATATTGTGTCCTAGGCAGTAGATGAATGGTATGGGTTATTTTCTTTGGTAGCTTCAGAGCTTTTATAAGATACAGATGAAAGGAAACCAAAAATGATACAGATAAAAGTCAAGCAAGATACTCATTTTCTTTGCACACCCGTTGGATAAGATATTTTGAACCTATTGAGTGAATTTTTGTGAGTTCCATATCATTCATTTAGTTTTGGGGATTTCAGTTCAGTTCAGTTCAGTTCAGTCGCTCAGTCGTGTCCAACTCTGCGACCCCATGAACCGCAGCATGCCAGGACTCCTTGTCCATCACCAATTCCAGGAGTCCACCCAAACCCATGTCCATCAAGTCGGTGATGCCATCCAACCATCTCATCCTCTGTCGTCCCCTTCTCCTCCTGCCTTCAATCTTTCCCAGCATCAGGGTCTTTTCAAATGAGTCAGCTCTTCACATCAGGTGGCCAAAGTATTGGAGTTTCAGCTTCAACGTCCTTCCAATGAATACCCAGGACTGATCTCCTTTAGGATGGACTGATTGCATCTCCTTGCAGTCCAGGGGACTCTCAAGAGTCTTCTCCAACACCACAGTTCAGCACTCAGCTTTCTTCACAGTCCAACTCTTATATCCATACATGACCACTGGAAAAACCATAGCCTTGACTAGACGGACCTTTGTTGCAAAGTAATGTCTCTGCTTTTGAATATGTTGTCTAGGTTGGTCATAACTTTCCTTCCAAGGAGTAAGCGTCTTTTAATTTCATGGCTGCAATCACCATCCACAGTGATTTTGGAGCCCCAAAAAATAAAGTCTGACACTGTTTCCCATCTATTTCCCATGAAATGATGGGACCAGATGCCATGATCTTCGTTTTCTGAATGTTGAGCTTTAAGCCAACTTTTTCACTCTCCTCTTTCACTTTCATCAAGAGGCTTTTTAGCTCCTCTTCACTTTCTGCCATAAGGGTGGTGTCATCTGCGTATCTGAGGTTATTGCTATTTCTCCCGGCAAGCTTGATTCCAGCTTGTGCTTCATCCAGCCCAGCGTTTCTCATGATGTACTCTGCATGTAAGTTAAATAAGCAGGGTGACAATATACAGCCTTGACGTACTCCTTTTCCCATTTAGAACCAGTCTGTTGTTCCATGTCCAGTTCTAACTGTTGCTTCCTGACCTGCATACATATTTCTCAAGAGGCAGGTCAGGTGGTCTGGTATTCCCATCTCTTTCAGAATTAGGCTTCAAAGGAGCTTCAGGATTATCGGACACCTTGGTATGTGAAAGTCAGTGGTGGGGAAGAGGAAGCTTAATTTCACTCTGATTCAACATATATTTTTTGAGTGCCCACTACATAAAAAATTAGAAAACACTGTGTGGGATGTTAAAATAGACAGAAGATGAAAATAGACCCCAATTTTATGCCATCACAAGAATTAACTTGCAATGGGGACTTCCCTGGTGGGCCAATGGCTAAGACTGTGAACTCCCAGTGCAGGGGGCCTGGGTTCGATCCCTGGTCAGGGAACCAGATCCCACATGCCACAACTAAGGGTTCACATGCTGCAGTGAAATATCCCGTGTGCCACAACTAAAAAAGCCTGCATCCCACTACTAAAGAGGCCACATGCCCCAACGAATATTCTGCACACCACAACCAAGACCCAGCACAGCCAAATAAATAAATGAATTTTTAAAATTAACTTGTGATGGATTAAAGACTTAAACATGAAACCACAGAAGTCCTAGAAGGAAGCACAGGGAAAGAGCACCTTGACATTGATCTTGGCAATAATTAGTTTGGATATGATACCAAAAGCAAAGAAATATGAGTAAGTGGGATTACATAAAACTAGAAAGCTTCTGTACAGACTCACAAATATAGAGAACAAGTAAGTGATTACCAATGCGGGCGTGGAGGAAGACAGGGAGATACAAACCATTAGGAATAAGATAAGTTCAAGGATGTACTATACAACATGGGGGATATAGTCAATATTTTGTAATAACTGTAAATGAGAAGTAAGCTTGAAAATTGCATAAAAATTAAAATTTTAAATAAATAAGTAGCTCCCACAGAGCAAAAGTAACACTCAACAAAATGAAAAGGCAATCCATGGAATGGAAGAAAATATTTGCAAACCATCTATCTGATAAGGGGTTAATGTCCAAAATATATAAGGGACTCATACAACTAAATTGCAAAAAAAGACAACAAATCTAGTTTTTAAATGAGCAGAGCACTTGGATGAACATTTTTCTAAAGGAGAAATACAAATGGCCAAGAAGTACACAAAAAGATGCTCAGCATCACTTATCACTGGGAAATGCAAGTCAAAATCACAGTGAGGTATCTCCTCACACTTGTTAGAATGGCTATAATCAAGAAGACAAGAAATAACAAGTGTTGGCAAGGATGTGGAGAAAAAGGAACCCTTGTTCACTCTTGGTGAGAATGTAAAGTGGTATAGCCACAATGGAAAACAGTATGAAGCGTTCTTAAAAAAATAAAACAAAAATAGTACTACCCTATGATCCAACAATCCCAATTCTGTGTATACATCCAACAGAAATGAAATCAAGATCTCAAAGAGGTGTCTGTACCCCGGCGCTCATTGCAGCATTATTGACAATAGCCAAGATATGGGAAAAACCTACATTTCTATCTATAGGTAAGTGGATAAAGAAGATGAGATAGATAGATAGATAGATAGATACTATTATATGTATATATATATATGTTGTATATATATACATGTAGAGAGATAGAAAGAGAGAGGAAAACAGTAGGATGGGAAAGACTAGAGATCTCTTCAAGAGAATTGGCACTATCGAGGGAACATTTCATGCAAGAATGGGCACAATAAAGGACAGAAGCGGTAAGGACCTAACAGATGCAGAAGACTAAAAAGAGGTGGCAAGAATACACCAGAAGAACTATAACGAAAAACTGTCTTAATGACCCAGATAACCACGATGGTGTGGTCACTCACCTGGAGTTTGACATTCTGGAATCTGAAGTCAGGTGGGCCTTAGGAAGCCTTACTACAAACAAGGCTAGTAGAGGTCATGGAATTCCAGCTGAGCTATTTAAAATCCTAAAAGATGATGCTGATAAAGTGCTGCACTCAATAGTGCTGCAGAGTTGGAAAATTCAGCAATGACCACAGGACTGGAAAAGGTCAGTTTTCATTCCAATCCCAAAGAAGGTCAATGCCAAAGAATGTTCAAACTACCGTACAACTGCTCTCACTTCACATGCTAGTAAGGTTGTGCTCAAAATCCTTCAAACTAGGCTTCAGCAGTATGTGAACCGAGAACTTCCAGATGTACAAGCTAGGTTTAGAAAAGACAGGAACCAGAGATCAAATTGCCAACATTTGTTGGATCATAGAGAAAACAAGGGAATTCCAGAAAAACATTGACTTCTGTTTCATTGACTATGCTAAATCCTTTGACTATGGATCATAACAAACTGGAAAATTCTTATAGAAATAGGAATACCAGGCCACCTTACCTGTCTCCTGAGAAACCTGTATGCCAGTCAAGAAGCAAGAGTTAGAACCTTACGTGGAACACCTTCAGTTCAGTTCAGTTCAGTCACTCAGTCGTGTCTGACTCTTTGTGACCCCATGAATCGCAGCACACCAGGCCTCCCTGTCCATCACCATCTCCCGGAGTTCACTAAGACTCAACGTCCATCGAGTCGGTGATGCCATCCAGCCATCTCATCCTCTGTCGTCCCCTTTTCCTCCTGCCCTCAATCCCTCCCAGCATCAGAGTCTTTTCCAATGAGTCAACTCTTCACATGAGGTGGCCAAAGTACTGGAGTTTCAGCTTTAGCATCAGTCCTTCCAAGGAACACCCAGGGCTGATCTCCTTTAGAATGGAACACCATACTGGTTCAGAATTGGGAAAGGAGTATGACAGCCTGTATACTGTCACCCTGTTTTTTTAACTTATATGCAGAATGCATGCATGCTAAGTCACTTCAGTCATGTCCAATTCTGTGCGACCCTATGGACTGTAGCCTGCAGGGCTCCTCTGTCCAGAATACTGGAGTGGGTTGCCATGCCCTTTTCCAGGGATCTTCTCAACCTAGGGATCGAATCTGCATCTCTTGCATCTCCTCCATTGGCAGATGGGTTCTTTACCACTAATGCCACCTAGGAACCCCAGGTATGCAGAGTACGTCATGCAAAATGCCAGGCTGGAATCAAGGTTGCTAGGAGAAATATCAACAGCCTCAGATGTGCAGATGATACCACTCTAATGGCAGAAAATGAAGAGGAACTAAAGAGCCTCTTGAAGAGGGTGAAAGAGGAGAGTGAAAAATCTGGCTTAAAACTTAACATTCAAAAAACTAAGATCATGGCATCAGGTCCCATCACTTCATGGCAAATAGATAGGGAACAAGTGGATGCAGTGACAGATTTTCTTTTCTTGGGCAGTGACTGCAGCCATGAAATTAAAAGATGCTTGCTCCTCAGAAGGAAAGCTATGACAAACCTAGACAGTGTATTAAAAACGAGAGATATCACTTTGCCAGCAAAAGGTCTGGTTTTTCCAGTAGTCATGTACGGATTTGAGAGTTGAATCATAAAGAAGGCTGAGCACCAAAGAATTGATGCTTTGGAATTGTGGTGCTGGAGAAGACTCTTGAGAGTCCCTTGGATAGCAAGATCAAGCCAGTCAATCCTAAAGGAAATCAACCTGAATATTCATTGAAAGGACTGATACTGAAGCTGAAGGTCCAATACTTTGGCCACCTGACTCGAGAGCCGACCTATTGGAAAAGACCCTGATGCTGGGAAAGATTGAAAGCAAAAGGAGAAGAGAGTGGCAGAGGATGAGATGATTAGATAGCATCACTGACCTATTAGACATGAATCTGAGCAAACTCCAGGAGATAGTGAAGGAGAGGGAAGCCTGGCGTGCTGCAGTCCACGGGATCGCAAAGAGTTGAGCAAAAGTCAACAACTGAACAACAACAAATTGTTTCACTGTTGAGAAAAAAGAAAATCATGCCATTTGTGACAACATGGATGGACCTAGAGGGCATTATGCTAAGTGAGATAAGTCAGACAGGGAAATGGTATCACTTATACGTGGAAACTAAAAAATCCATATTCACAGAAGCAGAGAATAGACTGGTGGTTGTTAGAGACTGGGAGGTGGGGGAAGTGGGGAGAATTGGTCAAGGGTACAAACTTCCAGTTTTAAGATGAGTAAATTGGGGAGGGGTGGGGGTGGAAGGGAGACTCACGAGGGAAGGGATATGCGTATACTTATGGCTGATTCATGTTGTTGTAATGGAAGAACCAAAGTTGTAAGCAATTATCCTCAATTAAAAACAAAAAATTTTTAAAAGGTGGATAAGTTCTGGGGATCTAGTATTCAGCATGGTGATTATAATTAATAGTGTTATATACTTCAAAGTTGTTAAGACAGTAGCACTTAAGTATCTTTACTACCATCACCAAAAAAAAAAAAAAGCTAGTTATGTGAGCGGATGAAAGTGTTAACTAACCCCATTGTAATTACTAGAAAATACATACACATATCAAACCATCACATTGCATGACTTAAACTTACTCAATATGTATGTGTGTGCTTGTGTGTTCAGTCACTAAGTCAGGTCCGACTCCTTGCGATCCCATGGACTATAGCCCCCCAGGCTCCTCTGTTCATGAAATTTTCCAAGCAAGAATACTGGAGTCGGTAGCCATTTCCTTCTCCAGGGAATCTTTTCAACCCAAGAATCGAACCCAGGTCTCCCTGCATCACAGACAGATTCTTTACCATCTGAGCCACCCGGGAGGCCCAAAACTTAAACAATATTTCATGTCAATTCATCTCAGTAAAGCTGGGTGCACCTTGCTCTCTAGACTTCTTCCTATATTAAGATCATTTTTCTACAGGACCATGCCCATAAACTTCCTAGAAATCCTTTTGTCTCATTGGGAGGCACTGCCTCATATTTTTGAGCTCTTAATAAAGGGTCGTAAAGCCACACCCTTAATTTGATCAGTACTCACAGGCTTTTTCACTTTGACCATCTTTTGTGACTGGAGAGATTGGATGTGAGAAAAGCTTTTCTTTCCCAGGCTAGCAAGTCATAGGCCTTCTATAGTTCTTCTAAATTCTGGGAAATCAGTCAGTTCCTTCTATAGGTCAGCCCTTTCTTGCTAACCCTCATGATACTCAACAGTTAGTAACCAGCATTATGTCTGGGTATTGCCCTAGCCAAATACTTTCCGTTTTCTATTTCTGTCTCTATTTCTGGGTAATCACAGGCAACAGTTGGCCAATTATTTCACTACAACGTAACATGAGTCATCATTTTTTCTGCTCCACTAACAATTTCCTCACAGCTCTCCCTCCGTATTTTAGCCTTTTCTTAGGACATTACCTAAGTCCTGATACCAGTTTCTGGAACAGCTATTTGTCATCGTAATAATGTTGCATGGCAATTCACGTTAATCACGACAACATAAAATAACAAGCATTTATTTAGCCTATGAGCCTAAGCCTAAGTCTAGCTCAGCTGGGGACTGATTGTTTTTTTGTTTTTTGTTTTTTGGTTTTTTTTTTTTTGCCTGCCCTGACCAGTGATTGAACCCAGACCCCAGCAGTGTAAGCAGAGTCCTAAGCACTGGACAGATAGAATTCCCAGGACCAGGAAAAAAAAAAAAGAAAGAAATCCAAGGACTGACTGGTCTTATATGCCTTGTCTGAGACCACTTTCCAAATTGTCTTCCACCATCCAGCAAGCTGGTCCAGGGTTGTTCTCCTGGTCGAGACAGGAGTCCAGGAGAGAATGGAAGAAAGAAATGCTTCTTAAAGCCTAGTCTCGAGACTGACACACCATCATTTCTGCCTCATCCTACCGGTCAAAGCAAGTCACAAGGCCAGCTCAGATTCAAGGGATAGAGAAAAACAATCCACCTTCTGATGAGAAGCGCTGCAAACTCTTATCACAAAGGGTGTAAGAAACAGAGAGGATGGAGAATGGGGGTTACTTTTACAATTAATCTAGCACAGTAACAATCTTGGGGAAAGAGACAAGGCTTGTAACATCATGTTTAGGGTCTCACCGCAGCGTTAAGTATCTCAGGAGAAACAGGCAAACATGGAAAAGCCCTTTAGAGGAAGAGGCACCTATATCTACCATTTCAGTTCAGTTCAGTCGCTCAGTCGTGTTCAACTCTTTGCGACCCCATGAACTGCAGCACACCAGGTCTCCCTCTGTCCATCACCAACTCCCAGAGTTCACTCAAACTCATGTCCATCGAGTCGATGATGCCATCCAACCATCCTCTGTCATCCCCTTCTCCTCCTGCCTTCAATCTTTCCCAGCATCAGGGTCTTTTTCAATCAGTCAGTTCTTTACATCAGGTGGCCAAAGTATTGGAGTTTCAGCTTCAACATCAGTCCTTCCAACGAATATTCAGGACTGATCTCCTTTAGGATGGACTGTTTGGATCTCCTTGCAGTCCAAGGGACTCTCAAGAGTCTTCTCCAACACCACAGTTCAAAAGCATCAATGCTTCGGCATTAAGCTTTCTTTATAGTTCAACTCTCACATCCATACATGACTACTGGAAAAACCATAGCTTTGACTAGATGGAACTTTGTTGACAAAGTAATGTCTCTGCTTTTTAATATGCTGTCTAGGTTAGTCATATCTACCATTAAGTCAGTTCAAGCCCATCTAGTGAGCAGAAGATGTAAGGCCTAGGATAATCAGGGGTAATAAGGATATAAGAATGGGACTTCCTTGGAGGTCCAGTTGATAAGAGTCTGCCTGCCAATGCAGGAGACTGAGTTCGATCCCTGGGTTGGGAAGATTCCCTGGAGAAGGGAAAGGCTACCCACTCCCGCACTCCCGTATTCTGGCCTGGAAAATTCCATGGACTGTACAGCTCATGGGATCACAAAGAGTCGGACATGACTGAGCTACATTTTTCTTCTCCTTTCTTTCTGTCAATGCAGAGGACACAGGTTCGATCCCTGGTCCAGGAAGATTCCACATGCTTTGGAGCGACTAAGCCCAAGTACTGCAACTACTGAAGTCCATGCAACAAGAGAAGACACCTCAATGAAAAACCTGCACACTGCAACTAGAGAAAGCCTGCACACAGCAGTGAAGACCCAGCACAGCCACAAATAAAGACAATTTTAATTTTTAGAATAGTCTTTGGGGAAAACCAGATGCAAGAAGGACATTATGATTTCCCCAATTATCTAAGCCAAATGCACATTCTGAATTGTGGTTTCATTCCATATCCATAAAAGTACAGATTTAATTTCAAGGTTAACATGGGTATTTATCCTTTAAAGGATATCTTTGGTCAGAGGAAGGACAAATTTCCCACCAGTGCTATTTATCACAGACTTTGCAGCCTTTGGGAAAAGCAGATCCTGTCTCTTTCCTCATTATCTCTCTTATTTTTCCTGTAAAGAATATATCAGCGTGGGGCCCCTGATATCAGCTCTATTGATTGTTTAGTCTGAAGCATGACTGAAATTGTCCTCAAGTGATTGTGAAACACTGATAGTGAGTCAGAGACTAGGATGCTGCAGCCACTACACAGGAGAAACACTGGGAGCAATAGCTAACCTGGAATCTATCTCAAACGTTTGCTTTCATCTCCCCCACATGAGCATTTTTGTTCAATACACCATAACTGGGGGAGAGTTGTTTTAGGTTTTGGGGGGCTGCAGCACACACCTATGAGAGATCAGAGTCCTAACCACTGAACTGCCAAGGAATTCCCAATACAACATGCTTTTATTTATTTGTTTGCCTGTCCTAGGTCTTTGCTGCTGTGCACAGGCTCTCTGTAGTTGCAGCGATCGGGTCACTCTTCATTGTAGTGCACAGGCTTCTCATTGCAGTGGCTTCTCTTGCTGAGGAGCACAGGCTTTAGGCTCACGGGCTTCAGTAGTTGTAGCTCTCAGGTTTAATTGCTCTGTGGCATGAGGGATCTTCCAGGACCAGGGATCGCACCCGTGTCCTCTGCATTGACAGGCGGATTCTTATCCGCTGTACTACCAGGGAAGACCCAAGTAAACCATGATTTTGTTTAGAGCTATTGCTATCCCATCTAAATCTGGAAATTCTTTTATTAAATATTTGTGATTTTCCAGGCAGCCTGAGGGTGGCAGCAATGGACCTTAGGTCTCCGAACTAGCCTGGGCACCTTAAAGGAGCCACACACACTTAAAAGACTGCAGAGATGCTGGGGGGAAGTTGTGTTTGAAGCAACACAGGCTGGATGTTGTGTTTTTATCAATGTAGGGCTTAGGAAAATAAAAATTCAACTTTATGATCTGCAGATGAGACCTAATGCCTCAAATTAACTGCTCCTGACAGGGCAGAAAACAGTGAGTCACTGTTTCTGTTGTCGTGATGCCCCTGAATCACGACAGGGGTTATCGTGAGCAACATTAAAGGGGGAATTTCTTCATAAGGTATTTCTCATGTTAATTAGAATAAAGAAAAATAACTGGAGAGTCAGTACTTAAGATGCATGTTGCAATATTATGAGACATAAAAATAATGGTAATGAATGTGTAACTATGGAAAAAATTATCTATTTATAATTGCAATGAAAAACATAGGTGATACGTAAAAATAAGGTTTGAACGAAACCAGACACAAGAGTATATAAACTTCAAAAAAAAAAACAAGCAAAATTAAGGGATACACCCTTAGGTAGTCAAACAGAAAGAAAAGCAAGAAAATGATTACCATCACCACTACTATACCATCAGTATAGTAGTTACCCCCGCGTAGAAAGTGATAGAAGGGAGGAAGGATTCTGGGATACTAGAAATAATTCCTTGACCCGAGTGGTGGTCATAGGTACGTTCACTTTGCAATAAGTCATTCTGTTGTATATTTATATTTTGTATATTTTTTTCTGCATGGTATGTTGTACAAAAAGAAGGTTTAGAGGACTTTCCTGGTGGCGCACACCTTCATGGATCACAGTCTTGTGGTGAAAAGACTTGCCGAACTCAATGAAGCTATGAGCCATGTCGTGCAGGGCCACCCAAGACAGGTCATAGCGAAGAGTTCTGACAAAAGGTGGTCCTCTGGAGGAGGGAATGGCAAACCACTTCAGTATTCTTGCCTGAAAAATCCCATGGACAGAGGAGCCTGGCGGGCTACAGTCCATAGGGTCTCAAAGAAGACTGAAGAGACTTAACACACCGCCCTCAGACTTTCTGGGTAAGATTTCAGGTGTGTTGGCTCTTCCAGCCGCTAGGTGGTGCCTGGAAGACTGCAGTCGCGCGGGCAGGACGCATGCGCAGTACTCAATTTAAGCAGCACACCCTACGCTCGCGCACGTGGGTTTGCACACACAGCGTGGATCAGTGTGCAGAGCGCTCATGAACGCGCAGTTACGTGCACTTACGTGCACATCGCTAACCGCGCTGTGCCGTTATCCCAGTATTTGTGCTAGCGGCCGAGCTGACCCCGCGATCCGGGATGTCCGAGCTGCCCGCGGACAAAGGTGTCCCACCGGCGGGCGCAGCAAATGACAACGGCGACGTCCGGCAGGGGGAGGTAGGCGGCAGGAGGCGGGAGCCGGCCCCCGCGCAGCCTGTGGAGGCCAGGGACCGTCCGATGGCGGCGGCCGGAGAAGGTCCGATGGCTTCACCCGTGGAAGGTCCAGTGCCGGGGGCCAGGGAAGGTCCGATGGCGGCGTCCAGAGAAGGCCTGGGGGCAGCGGCCAGGGAAGCCCGGATGGCAGAGGTCGCCCGATTGTTGGTGGAGCCAGCGGAGGAAGAGGGTCCCGAGGGCAGACCCTGGTCCAGGAACGGCCCGGGCCTGGCTGCGTTACCATATCTCCGCCTCCGTCACCCACTTGGCGTTTTAGGAATTAATTACCAGCAGTTCCTCCGCCACTATCTGGAACACTACCCGATTGCTCCCGGCCGAATTCAGGAGCTTGAAGGACGGCGCAGGAGATTTGTGGAAGCCTGCAGAGCCAGGGAAGCGGCGTTTGACGCAGAATATCAGCGGAATCCTCAGAGGATGGATTTTGATATTTTAACATTTAGTATAATTCTGACTGCATCTGAAATTATCAATCCTCTGATAGAACAACTTGGTTGTGATAAGTTTATCAGTAGAGAATAGTTTAATGATGCAACTACTTTCAGAAGAACTCTGCCTTCAAGACAGTGTTGTATACCACTCCTGCAACTTGAATTTACAAAGTACTGAGAATAAGGCAAAGCACAGCTGGGGGAAAAAAGGTAGCTTATCGAGAAAAACTCAGAAGAAATGAAAAAAAGATCAAAACCTTATGACTCTTTTGACGTCCTTTGAGTTTGTGATTGATCCAGATTCTTTTCCCTGCATTGTGGAAATGTCTTTTCAAATTGCTTCACTGAAGAGAAGAATGGTTTTCTAAAATTGAGGCTTGATGAAGAAAAACTGCCAAGAGAGCCCATGGTGAGGAAAGAAATCATCAAATAGCAGTGATAGGAACAGGAATTCCTGTAGGACTGGAAGGCCATGGAGAGAACTGGAAATTGTCAGTTCTGATAATTCCTCTTGAGTTTTCTTCACGTCAGTTTCAACAGAAGTTATTAGTGTAAGATTAGTTTTGTGTTTTATGAGGCATTTCAAAGGACAAGCAAAGTCAATGCTGTATATATTATACGATAAATTGTGTATTCAAGAATATCTGAAATTTCTGGATTTTTTTGCTTTTTAAATACCTTTTTGGTAAATATTTGTAAGCCCCCCAGATATAAACTGCACAATGAAAAGTCTTCTATCTCTGTCCCCTCTCCACCCAGTGCTTAGTACAATTCCCATCTATAACCACAGTACTTCTGTCTTTCCAGTTTCCCTATATATACACAAGTAAATGCAAAGCTGGGTGGTTTTATTGGTTTTGCTTTCTTCATTACAGAAGTTGGCAAATTATATTTATTGATTTATGCATTGCATTTTTAGTAAGAACATAAGGATCATTCCAAACCACTATAGTTCCTTATTCTTTTTTAGAGGTGTATTTCATTCCATTCTGTGGTTATGTTGTAATTTACATAACCAGGAACATACTGATGGGCATTTAGGTTTTTTCTATTGGCCAAAAAATAAAAAGCAATAATAGTTAATCTTGTCTGCATATCTCATAGCATGGGTACAAATACAGTATTACTGATTCTAAATGCAGTTTTCATATATTGATATCTCTGAAATTGAGGTCTATCTTACATTTGATGGTGAATACAGCATTTTCATAAAAATGATAGCACATCTTAGATTCTTTATTACATAGAATATCTGTAGTACGTGTGTGCATGCTAAGTTGCTTCAATCATGTCCAACTCTGTGCGACCCTATGGACTGTAGCCTGCCAGGCTCCTCTGTCCATGGGATTTTCCAGGCAAGAATACCGGAGTGGGTTGCCATGCCCTCCTCCAGATCTTCCCGACCCAGGGATTGAACCTGCTTCGAACCTGCATCTCTTACATCTCCTGCATTGGCAGGCTGGTTCTTCACCACTAGCGCCACCTGGGAAGCTCTCTGTACTACAAGATCGCTGTAGTTTGTAGGATTTCCAGAAGTGAGAATTTTGAGCTGAATGCACCCATTTGAAAGTTTACAGATATTGTTATGTTGCCTTCCTTCCTTGTTGTACCCCTTTGCGTGGTCAGCATTTCCCCTATAGCCTCACCAACAGTGTTATCAAATGTCTGAATTTTGCCAATCTAGAAAGTTGAAAAATGGCATAAGAGTTTTAATTTGCTTTTCTCTCATTATGAGTGAAGTTAAATATCTCTTCGTTTGACTCGCATGTATTCCATTTTCCATGAACTATCTTTTCATCTGTTTTGTATGTGTATACTTTTATTTATTTGTTTATTTTTGGCTGTGCTGGGTCTTCATTTGCTGGGCAGGCTTTCTCTAGCTGCAGACAGCTGGAGCTACTCTCTGGCTGCAGTGCATGGTCTTCTCATTGTGGTGGCTTCTCTTGTTGAGGAGCTTGGGCCCTAGGGCTTGCGGGCTTCAGTAGCTGTGGCGTGTGGGCTCAGGAGTTGCAGATCCCAGGCTCTGGAGCACAGGCTGAAGAGTTGAGGCACACAGGCTTAGTTGCTCCAAGACCTTTGGGATCTTCCCAGATCAGGGATTGAGCCCGTGTTTCCTGTATTGGCAGGCAGATTCTTTACCACTGAGCCACCAGGGAAGCCCCTGTTCATATCTTTTCTCTCTTTCTCTCCTGAATCATTTTGTCCTTTCTTGATTGATTGTGGTAACTACTAATGACATAGTGAGATATGATAATAGATTATAATGTGAGTTATGGATATTTTTTCCTCTTTTGTCATTTGTCTTTCATTTTCCTGAAAGCCTTTTGGCATGGAGACTTTTGCTTTGTTTCCTCTTTTCTTTTAAACCTGCCAGATTTGGGGAATTCCTTACCTGTCCAGCGCTGGGGTGTGGGTTTGATCCCTAGTGGGGAAACAAAGATTCTGCAAGCTTCCAGGCATGGCCATAAAAAAAAGAAAGAAAAACCTGCAAGATTTTGAATCTCAAGGTTTTCTTGGTATGTATGTGTATGGTTTCATTACTCATATTTGAGTCTTTGAACCGTATGGAATTTATCCTGATGTACACACAATATGAAGTAAAGATCCAATTTTCTTTTTCAGATGGCTACCTGGCTGCCCCAACACCAGTTACTAACTAGCCCAGCTTTTCCCTACTAACTTTGTTTAAAGATGCTTCTTCATCATATACCAAACTGTAGCTTAAATTTTCTGATTAATTTTACATGTAATGGTAATGGTCTTTGTCACTAAGTTCTGTCCCACTCTCTGTGACCCCAGGGATTGCAGCCCACCAGGCTTCTCTGTCCATGAAGTTTCCCAGCCAAGAAGACTGGAGTGGGTTGCCCTTTCCTTCTGCAGGGGATCTTCCCAATCCAAGGATCAAACCCACAGCTCCTGCATCTCCTGCCTTGGCAGGTGGATACTTTGCTGCTGGACCACCAGGGAAGCCCACCTCATTATACCCCATTTTCAGAGTGTTCTGGCTATTTTTGTTTATGTTTATTACTATATCAACCTCAAAGTCAGCTTACCTTATTTCAAACAAAGTTCTTTATTAGAATCACATTACATTTAATAAATCTGGAATAACTGCTATTTCTAACATATCCAAATGATTCGTTTTTCCATTTTTTAAAAATTGAACTTTATTTACTTATTTATTTTTGGCTGCACTGGGTCTTCGTGGCTTTGTGCAGGCTTTTCTGTAGTTACAGCAAGCAGGGGTCACCCCTCTTCAATGCGGTGTGCAGGCTTCTCGTTGCGGTGGCTTCTCTTGTTGTGGAGCACAGGCTCTGGGCTCACAAGCTCAGTAGTTGTGGCTCACGGGCTTAGTTGCTCTGTTGCATGTGGGATCTGCCCCATCATGTCTCTTGCATTGGCAGGCAGATTTTTATCCACGCACCACCAGGGAAGTAAGTCCTGTTTTTCCATTTGTTGAAAACTTCCTGTGTATCCTCCAGAAGAGTATCAATGTTTGTCCTTAAATGAACGTTCCTCAAGTAGGTCTTTCATGGATCTATTCATTTATTTGTCGGTATTTTATCTTTATGGTTTTTCTATAGTAAACGAGGATTATCTGTGTTATATTTCCTTCCTTTTTTAATATCTATGTATCTGGCTGTGCCGGGTCTTATCTGCAGCAGGCAGCATCTTTAGTTGCCGCGTGCAGGCTCTTAGTTGTAGCATCTGGGATCTAGTTCCCTGACCAGGGCTCGAACCTGGGCCCCTTGCATTGGGAACTCAGAGTCTTAGCCACTGGAGTACCAGGGAAGTCCCTGTGTTATATTTCCTAAAAGCTTGCCCATGTATCTGAAACTAATTCATTGCTGCATATTTATTTGATAGCCTGTTAACATAGTGAATTCTCTGACTGTTTTACCATAGTTTTTCATTTGAATCTCCTAGATTGGGGAACATGTCATATGCAAATAGTGACAGTATTGCCTTTTTATAATCTTCATACCACTGACTTCTTTCTCTTTGTTAGTTCCTTGGCCAGTACTCTCTAATGTAAAATAATATGAATGACAGTGAAACATCCCGAATTTTGTCAGAGGCTGTTTTTTTGACTCTGCTCAGTCTTCATTGCTGTGCCGGCTTTTCTCTTGTTGCAGAGAGTGGGGGCTACTCTCTAGCTGTGGTGCTCGGCTTCTCACTGTGGCTTTTTGCAGCTCCCCGGCTCTAGAGCTTGGGCTCAGGAGTTGAGGCTCAGGGGGTTAGTTTTGCCCCTCGGCATACGGGATTTGGGGATTTTCCTGTATCAGGGATCTAACTCATGTCTCCTGCATTGGCAGGCGAAATCTTTACCACTGAGCCACCAGGGAAGCCCTCAAAGGCCTTTCCATAATCTATGAAGGTATTATATTTCTATCTACCACCATGATTGCGTTCTTGCAATTCTTGCATTCTTCAAATGATCCTTATTTATAAATGAGGTATAATCCCCCCATTTTGGGGGGCCCCTGCCAAGCAGTTGGAAGGATCTTAGTTCCCCAAACTGGGGAACAGTTCCCTGAATAGGGCTCATCAGTGAAAGCGCCAAGTCCTAACCACTAGACTACCAGGGAATTCCCTTGGCCACTTCTTAGATTCCATTTTTTTGAGACCTGCATGCACAGAAACTAAATTTTGTTTCTTTTTCTCCTGTTAATCTGTCTTGTGTTAATTTTACTATTAGTCCAGCCACAAGACCTCAGGACAGATGCAGGGGGAAATTTCCCTTTCCCTACCAGTTCCTTCATACCTTTCCAATCAAATCCACTCTCACAATAGACCCCTTCACTTTGGTAGATTTGACTGAAAATCTGGTGGGGGGGGTGGCGGTCACAGGGCTGGGGTCACCCCATGGAGGACAGTCCTCCCCACCTGGCTGACTCCTTTCAACTTCTCTGTACCTCAACCCTTTTTCCCCCTCTTTCCTCTTCCCCTTTCATCTCAGGAGCAAAATCAAGTCCTCTTTTTGTCTCTCAAAGCATTTTAACTTTTGCCCTGACAATTTAAGCGGCAGTGTCACCATGGACAGTGACTTGACGCCAACTCCCCAGGTCAAGGACACAGGGCTCAGTTACAGACACGGCTATAAGTTCAGGGACCCCAGGCCTCTCCCACTGCTGACCAGCTGGCTTCAAGCTCGAGGGTTCTCACTACCCATTCAGGTTCAATAATCTGCTAAGATGACTCACAGAACTCAGGAAAGCACCATAGTTATGATTACAGTTTCACGGCAGCCAAGGATACAAATCATAACCCCAGCTAAAAGGAAGAGATGAGTAGGGCCAGGCCTAGGAGGGGTTCCCAAATGTGACATTATTGCCATCCTCAGGAACGCATCATCCCGCCAACACATCCGTGGAAGAAAACATGCAGTGAAAGTGAAAGTCACTTAGTCGTGTCCGACTCTGCAACCCCGAGGACTATATAGTCCATGGAATTCTCCAGGCCAGAATACTGGAGAGGGTAGCCTTTCCCTTCTCCAGGGGATCTTCCCAACCCAGGGACAGAACCCAGGTCTCCTGCATTGCAGGTGGAATCTTTACCAGCTGAGCCACAAGGGAAGCCCAGCAATACTGGTAGCCTATCCTTTCTCCAGGGGATCTTCCTGACCCAGGAATCGAACTGGGGTCTCCTGAATTGCAGGCGGATTGTTTACCAACTAAGATGTGAGGGAAGCCTGAAAATATGCAGAGTGTTTACCAACCAGGGAAGCTCACCAAGCCCTGAACACGTTAGTCGCTCAGTCACATCCGACTTTTTGCATTTCCATCGACTGTAGCCCCCCAGGCTCCTCTGTCCATGGAATTCTCTAGGCAAGAAAACTGGAATGGGTAGCCATTCCATTCTCCAGGGGATCTTCCTGATCCAGGGATTGAATCCAGGTCTCCTGTATTGTAGGCTCAGATTTAAATTGCAAGGTTCAAATTCCCTAAAACTCTGGGGTGGCCCAAACCTCTCCCCACCTGAGTAACAAAGACACTCCTATTATAACAGGGACAGCTGCTGGCAGGCACGCATTACCGTTACCAGGCAACCTTTATCGCCATACTGCTTGTTAGCTCGGAGGTTAGAGGCCTCTTTTGGCCAGTGATCCTGCAGTTCTCCTGTGGAGACTGAGGTAAGAAGTGGATCACAACCTTCTCCCAGGGGCCCTCCTGACTCTCCAGCCTCGGGCTGGAGGGTGAGCTGAGAGGCCGAGGGAACAGCCTGGGGCTGTGTCCAACAGGACTCCAGGGGTCTCACCAAGGCCACACACTGGCAGGGCCCAGGCCTCGAGGCAGCGGTGAGCCTCGTCTATCCCAGCGGCAGCCAGCACCGGTCAGTCTGCGGGGCCGGGCCCCTGTTTGGGCAGCCTGAAGTCTGAGGGCCTGTTAAATCCTGGGCACCCAGCCCCTTAGAGATGACAGCTGGGCAGGGCCTGGGGACCTGGCCTGGAGGGTACCACCAGCTGAGATCTGCCTCTTCAGCCAGACCTGGGCACTGGTGGGAGGACCCAGACTGGGTGCTGTGCTGGATAAACGCTCCCCAGCGGGGTAACGACCCCTGCAGGGACCCCCCACTCCTCTTAGCCAGGACCCGGATTCAGAAGGTGAAAGTTGGTGCCTTGGGACCTTGCCCTTTCTTGTCAGAACGGAGTAACAGTTTGGAGATTTACAGAAACATCATTACCTGACTTTTGACCTAACTTCAAAAACAAAGGATCTGACACCGGGAAGCTTACAGCAACCAACCATTCCTCTCCCTCACCTTGCCTGTAAAAGGGTGTTGCTGAAAGCTTGTGAGTTTGGGATTTTTAAGGCATGGGCCACATCTCCTTGAGTGGCTCTGTAATAAACATTTCTCTGTTCCAAACTCTGACGTCTTGGTGTTATTTGACCTCACTGTGCATTGGACTTGCATTCGGAAACACTGTCGCTGGAAATTCCAAAGACTTATATGACACCTTCTGGGAACCAGGGACAAAATCCAGGCAAATTAACATGATAGTTCTTCCAAAATAATATTGGCCTCTCGTTATGAACTCTGGGGGAAGAAAGTCTCTGCCCCCAGGATTGATGTTCCAGTTATCTCTCTGTGCAACAAAGCACCCTAAAATGTAGTGGCTTTAAGCAACAACTGTTTTTTCACTGTTCACTCTTCTGTAGGTTGATGGGCTCAGCTCAGCAGTTCTGCTCTTGTGATGTTGGCCAGAAGCTCAGTTAGGCTGGAATGTCCAGGACATGTCATTCACACGTCTGTCACCCTGGTAGGGGCAGGCTGGAAGGCTGGGCCTCTCCCTTCATGGAGTTCCAAACCTTCCTCTCCAACACTATAGCCAAATTTCTTGCTTTCATTCTTTCTTCTGCGTTGCAGTGGGTCTTCATCACTACCCTTGGGCTTTCTCTAGTTGTGACGAGCAGGGGCTACTCTCCATTTAGGTCCCCCAGCTTCTCATTGCACTGGCTTCTCTTATTGCAGAGCACAGGCTCTAGGCACACGGGCCTTAGTAGCTGCAGCATGTGGGCTCAGTAGTTGGGGCTCACAGGCTTAGTTAGTTGCCCCACAGCATGTGGGATCTTCCTGGACCAGGGATCGAACCCATGTCCCCTGCATTGGCAGGCAGATGCTTATCCATTGCACCACCAGGGAAGTCCTGCCAGATCTCTTATCTGGCTGCCTCAGGGCTTCCAAAAGTGCAAAAGTAGGAAGCTGCCAGGCCCTCCGATAGCTCAGGCCACAAGCTAGCACATTTCTGCTTCATGCTATGGGTTATAAAGTCCCAGCTCATTTCGGGGGAAGGGAGGCCATACCAAAGGAGGTGAATCCTGAGTGCTGTGGTTCATGAGGGGCCATCTTTGGAAACCAGTCACAGTGATGATATACCTACCATGGTCATCCATTAAGAGAGCTTTATATATGGCATCTCATGGAATTTTCACAATTGTAAAGACTATTCGCGTTAGCATGTGCATTTTACAGATAAGAAAATTGGGGCTTACTAGCTGTCTCAATCAGGGTTCTCCTGAGAAGTAGCACCAATAGGAAAAACTTCCGTCATTTATGTTTGTGTATATGCGGGTATCCCATGGACGGAGGAGCCTGGTAGGCTGCAGTCCATGGGGTCGCTAAGAGTCAGACACCACTGAGCGACTTCACTTTCTCTTTTCACGTTCATGCACTGGAGAAGGAAATGGCAACCCACTCCAGCGTTCTTGCCTGGAGAATCCCAGGGACAGGGGAGCCTGGTGGGCTGCCGTCTGTGGGGTCGCACAGAGTTGGACACGACTGAAGCGACTTAGCAGCAGCAGCAGCATATGCGGGTATAACATACATTATATATGTATACATATATTCTGTATACAGGCTTCCCAGGTGGCACTTGGGGTAAAGAACCTACCCGCCAAGAAAGGAGACATAAGAGACATGGGTTCGATTCCTGGGTCGGGAAGATCCCCTGGAGGAGGGCATGGCAACCCACTCCAGTATTCTTCGCCTGAAGAATCCCACACAGAGGAGCCTGGTGGGCTTAGGGTTTCAAAGAGTCAGACATGACTGAAGCGACTTAGCATGCATACTGTATAGACAAACAGAAAAAGAGATTTTAAGGAACTGGCTCACAAGACTGCGGAGGCTGACAAGTCCAAAATTCTAAGGGGAAGCCAGCAGTCTGGTAACTTAGGTAAAGCTCATGTTGTGGTCTTGAATGTGAAGGCTGAAAACTCAGGCAGAATATCTCTGTTGCAATCTGAAGGAAAATTCCACTTTTTAAAAAGCCTTTTGGCTGCTCAGCATGTGTGGGATCTTAGCTCCCTGACCAGGGATCAAACCCGTGCTCCCTGCATTGGCAGTGAGGAGTCTTAACCACTGAATTGCCAGGGAAGTCGACTCTTTCAAGAAACTTGAGTTTTTGCTCTTAAGGCCTTCAAGTGATTGGATGAGGCCCACCCACATTATGAAAAGACATTCGCTTCAATCAGAGCCAACTGTGTATCTAAGAACATCTAAGAAATGCCTTTACAGCGGCATCTAGACTAGAGTTTGAGCAAACAACTGGTTATCACAGTCTAGCCGAGTGAACACAAAATTGACCATCACACTTGCCCAAGTTCATGCAGCTAAGAAGCAGTACAATCAGGGCTCAAACCCTAATCTGACTTCCAAAACTAATACTCATAATCAATTCATCAGCGATTGCCAAAATGCACCACCTTTGGAAAGGAACTGGAGTGCTGATGAGAAAACTTTTTCCCAGGACTCCACTCTGACTTGAGAAGACACTTCTTGAGATGTCTACCCACTACGTCCTCCTTTCTCCAAGAATCTCATTCCACCCTCTTAATGATGTTTGACCATTGTGACTCTACTTCCCATGCCACGATAGTTGCTTTGACAGATGGTGGCACTTCAGCTAGGCAGAGCCAGCGAGATACTCCAGTAATGGAGCTGGACTGCCATGGTTCAGATCCCTACTCTGCTTCTTACCAGCAGTGAGCACGAAGGGAACTACTCAACTTCTCAGTCTCTCATCTGTAAAACGGGGGTGATGTTAATAGTCTTGATCTCATAGAGTTACATTATGAAAAATTATCCACAGTCTGCAAGTAAGACAATTGATGACTGCACGCCCTTTCAATGTCACATTGAGACTTGCTTAACTGGCTTAGCTAAGTGTCACTCAATTCTCAAGGACAATGGTTCTGAAATTTTATGGTCTCAAAACCTCTTTAGACTCATAAAAATTATTGATAACACCAAAGAGCTCTTGTTTATGTGCATTATGTCTGTCCATATTTACTGCGTCAGAAATTAAGCCTAAGGTTTCTAAAATATGTATTTGCTTCATTTTTTAAATGTTTTTAAAATCATTAGGAAATTCCCTGGTGGCTCAGTGGTCAAGAATCCACCCGCCATCCACCCACCCATGCATGCAGTTTCCATCCCTGGGTTGGGAAGAACCCCTGGAGAAGGAAATGGCAACCCACTCCAGTATTCTTGCCTGGGAAATCCCATGACAGAGGAGTCTAGCGGGCTACAGTCCACCAGGTTACAAAAAAGTCAGACCTGATTTAGCAACTAAACAACAACCCATAGTTAGGGCACTTCGAGTTCACTGCCAAGGGCCCAGTTTCAATCCCTGGTCAGGGAACTAAGATCCCACAAGCCAGGCAGCACAGCCACCATAAATAAAGAAATAAAATTACATGTTAACTATTTAATGAAAAATAGCTCGGCTTCCCCGCTGTCTCAGTGGGTAAAGAATGCAGGAGATGCCGGTGACTCAGGCTGGATCCCTGGGTCAGGAAGATCCCTGGAGGAGAAATGGCAACCCACTCTAATATTCTTGCCTGGAGAATCCCATGAACAGAGGAGCCTGACGGCCTACAGTCCGTCCATAGGATCGCAGAGCGTTGGACCCAACTGAAACGACTGAAGCAGGCACGAAAAATAACTGGTTCAGAAGAATGACATCTGCAACTTGGCAGATGAGAAACTCTCTCTCCTCTTCAATCTACAACCACTAAAACATTCACAGCACAATAAAGGCACCTCGGTCCGTCAGACCAGGTGTCCAGAGAATTCCACACATCTGTACACGCAGAGGGGAATGTATAGGGACAAGCTTTACAACCCTGGACACGGCAGAGGAGCCAGGTGCAACCCAGCTCCCCGCCACCCTCGCCCTCCCCTCGGGGCGGAGTCTGCAAGGAGCGCGGATCCCGAAAGTAAGGGAAGAGCCCACCGTCTCCGAGCCCCAGGCGGCGATACCAGAAATACTGGCAGAGACAAGGCATCAGTGACCCCAGAGGCACAAGGAGCAATAAGGAGGGTTTGGAGCAACCTTAACGCAGTGGAGGGTGAAAAAGGCCAGTGTAACCAGAGAGGCAGAGGCAGCGCCGGAAAGAGAAACCCAAACCTTGTGCCATAGCACCACCTACTGGAAAACGGGAGAAACGCCTCAATTTTTTTCTTTTTTCTTGCCGGTCTCTCCTCGCTCGCGGTGCTTTAGTTCCCCAACCAGGGTTTGAACAATGGCCCTTGACAATGAGAGCTCCGAGTCCTAACCACCGGACCGCCAGGGAACTCTCTGAAACGCCTCAACTTCTAACCTGTTAAATCGTTAGCATCAAGCAGAAAAGGGTCCCCTACTACAGATACAATGGCAAAGGAGCAACGCGTCAAGAACCATGAAGAACCACGGAAACACTGTAACAGAAAAGAAAATGGCAATCCTCCAGAAACTAACCTTGAAGTCGCGCAAAGAGTATTGAGATCTCACTGGTAGGGAATTCAAAATGGCTCTATGGAGAAAATCAAAGAGCCACAAGAACATTCAGAAAGGTAGTTTAGTGAACTCGGGATTCAAATTAATGAACAGAGGAAATACTTAACCAAAGAAATGGAAACTCTAAAGAGAAATTAGAAATTCTGGAGCAGGAAAACTCAGTCAATGAGATGAAGAATATACCAGAAAGCACTGGACATAGAGCACACAATGTTTGAAAAAGACAGTTAGCAAGCTTGAAGATAGAAATCTGTACGTAATACAAGTAGAAGAGAAACTAGCAATCAGATTATTTAAATGAGGAAATTCTAGGAGGGCTATCTGTTTTAGCAACGGCAACATTAAGGGAGTGGGTATCTCAGGAGAAGAGAGGAGAGGGCAGAGAATTTATTTAAAGAAATAATGGGGTGGGAGTGAGGTTCAGGATGGGGAACACATGTACACCCGTGGCAGATTTATGTCAATGTATGGCAAAACCCCTACAATATTGTAAAGTAATTAGCCTCCGATTAAAATAAACAAATTTATATTTTTAAAAAAGAAATACGAGTGAATTCCCTGGAAGTTCAGTGGTTAGGACTCTTGCGCTCTCACTGCCAAGGGCCGAGGTTCCATCCTTGGTTGGGGAGCTAAGATCTCACAAGCCAAGCAATGTGGGGAAAAAGAAAAGCCAGCCCAGGCTCAGCCAGGAGGAGAAAGGACAGGCTTCTGGAGGAGGCCTGAACACCAGGCCACCAACCCAGCTGCCAAGGTGCTACATGAAGCCTCTTTGGCCTTATGACTCTGATGGGCCATGATCCCATCATGTAAATTTGGAAATTGTTCTGTCAAGTAGAACAGAGCATCAAAACCAAAATAACAAAAATGGGTTTGGGAGGGGGCACCATTATAACCCTGGGCCTACTCCAACTCAAAAAAAAGAAAGAATAGAAGAGCAGCCAAGGCAACAGAGAGGAGAGGCCCTGGGCTCACCTCCTCTCACCAGCGCGCCGGGGTCTCGGCTGTCTGCAGAACAGCCATCAGTGAAAAGGAGTTGGAGCCTACCAAATGGGACCTTCCCTAGTGGTCTAGTGGTTAAGAATCCGTGCTTCCATTGCATAAGGCACAGGTTCAATCCCTGGTGAGGGAACTAAGATCCCACATGTCTTGCGGTGGGGCAAAAAAAAAAAAAAAAAAGACCTAGGGAGGGGAACTTCCCTGGTGGTCCAGTGGCTAAGACTCTAGGGCCCAGGTTCAATCCCTGGTCAGGGAACTAGATCCCACATGCATCAACTAAAAAGCCTACCTGCCTCAGCTAAGACCTGGTGCAGCCAAGTAAGTAGGAAAAAAATCACATACTTTTAAAAAGACTTAGGGAGGAGCCATGGTGAGACAGGTGGGAGGGCAGATTCATGATACAATCAAATCCCATACCCCAGGGTGGGCAACCCACAAGCTGGAGAACAGATGTACTGTGGAGGCTCTCCCTCAGGAGTGAGAGTTCTGAGCACATCAGGGTCCCCAGCCCCTGACACTGGCACCAGGAAGAGGAGCCTCCAGAGCATTTGGCTTTAAAGTTCAGCAGGGCTTCCCTGGTGGCCCAAACGGATAAGAATCTGCCTGCAATGGAGGAGACCTAGGTTCAGTCCCTGGGTCGGGAAGATCCCCTGGAGAAGGGAATGGCAATTCCAGTATTCTTGCCTGGAGAATCCCATCGACAGAGGAGCCTGGTGGGTTATAGTTCATGGCGTCGCCAAGAGTCAGACAGGATGGAGCAACTAACACTTCATTTCAGTGCGGGATTGCGGGAGCCCCACAGGACTTAGGGAGGTGGTGGCGTCCCTTTAAAAAGGCACTTGGCACTGGACCCAGGGCAAAAGCGGTGATTTGGTGGGAGCCTGGGCCAAACCTACCTGCTGGTCTTGGAGAGTCTCCTGCAGAGGTGGGGGTGACTGTGGCTCCCGGTGGAAACACGGACATTAGCAGCAGACACGTTGAGGAGCATTTGGCCAAGACAGCGTGGCGGCTGCCCTGTTGGCTCCTTGGTGCTAGAACCTGGCCCCGCCCAGCCGCTTGTGGGGCCTGGGTTCTGGATGCCTCTGGCCAGGCAACTAGAGGGGCAGGGGCATGGTCCCACCTGTCTTGGTCGGAACTCGGGTTGGAAAAGAATTTCCAGACACAAAGCAGAATGAGAGGAGGGTTTATTAGAAAAGGAGATGCTGATAAAATGGCAGGCTTAACTCAAGGGAGAGCCGAAGCCTTTCGTAGGCTACTAGCCAACTTTCATAGCCTCCAGACAAAGAAAATTCCTGCTGGAAAGTTGCGTTAGGTGGTTGGGTGGTGTGCCATAGGGTGTTTACTGGAGTGGGCATCTTTGCCTAATTGGGAGTCAGGCAGCTTGTTAGTGAAGACCAGGGGGCTTTTGGAAAGGTTACAAAGTGGGGTCAGTCAGCTTCAGAGGTGACCTTGGTTCTGGGCTCTGCTTCTGGCCTTGGTGCAAAGCCTCGCACCGGTAGCACCAACAGCAACTAGTGAGCCGATGAGCCACAGCTACTGAAGCCAGCGCACCCTAGAGCCTGTGCTCCACAAGAGAAGCCACCGCAATGAGAAGCCCACACACCGCAACTAGAGAGCAGCCCCTGCTCTCCACAGCTCAAGAAAGCCTGCACGCAGCCACGAAGGCCCAGAGCAGCCAAAGAAAAAGAGAGAGAGAGACAGCTGTGATCTCCCAGTGCAGGCCAGAACCCTACCCTGGCCCCAGAAGCCACTAGCAGGCCAGTGAACATTTGGGACACCCCAGACCTCATATCCAACCTCATATCCCACCCCTACTGCACTGTCAATGACCTGAAATGAGCTCTGGGATCCCTGAGCACTGCAACCAGACGCCAGGAGCCAGCTGTACCTGCCAGTAGTCTGGCACTAACTCCAGGACTTAGCGTCACCTGCCAGTGGGTGGGCAACAGCCCCAGAGTCCTCAGGACTCTGACTCCATCCACCAGTGAGCCAGCGCTAGCCCTGGGGCGCCTAGTAATCTGCAACCAGCCACCTCATTACCAGATCCCACTTCCCCCAAACAACAGCCAGCAGCACTCACACAAGTCAGGGCCTGGCAACCAACCAGAGTAGGGGCCAACCAAGCCTATCAGATTACCCACACAGGGAGCCCTCCACTACAGAAAGACCCACAGAGCCCACTTAGGGGGAACCCCTAGAGCATATAGCTTGGTTGACGAGAAGGGAGTGCACTGCTGGGACACATAGGCTGCCTCCTACAGAGGGTCACTGCTCCAAGGTCAGGAAATGTAACTATGGTGCTCTGGGACAACCCAGAGGGATGGGGTCCGGAGGGAGGTGGGAGGGGGTTGAGGATGGGGGGACACATGAGCACCCATGGCTGATTCATGTCGATGTATGGCAAAAACCACCACATCGTTGAAGTAATTCCCCTCCAACTAAAATAAATTAATTAAAAATAAATAAATAAAAATTTAAAAAAGAAAAATAACTCAACATTCAAAAAACTAAGAAGAGAAAAAAAGGCATGTTAACTGACCTGCCACATACATAAAAAGACAAACAGCAACTTACACAAGATGAGATGGTAGAGGACTATGTCCCAGATGGCAGAACAAGATAAAACCCCAGAACTAGGTGGAGACAGGCAATCTACCTGAGCAAGTTTTCAGAGTAATTATCACAAAGGTGATGAAGAACTTAGGAGGAGAACAGATATACAGAGTGAGAAATCAGACTTTTTTTTTTTTTTTAACAAAAGAGCTAGAAAATATAAAGAAGCACCAGAAAAGAAGGATACAGTAACTGAACCCAGGACTTCCCCAATGGTCCAGTGGTTAAGAGGCTCGACTCCCAATGCAGGGGGCCTGGGTTCAATCCCTGTTCAGGGAATTAGATCCCACATGCCGCAATTAAAAAAAAAAAAAAGATTCCACATGCTACTGTAACTAAAGATGCCACAGGCAGCAATGAGGGTCACCTTAGAATTCTGCTTACAATAAAAACCTTTATTAAAATACTACCTTATGGTTCCTTATATTTATCTTATGACATATTGGGCTTCCCTGTTGGCGCAGACGGTAAAAGCGTCTGCCTGCAATGCGGGAGAACCAGGTTCAATCCCTGGCTCACGGGCGCCAGCCGCCCAGGACTCCTGTTATAACCGCGGCTCGCCAGCGACCCGGAAGCTGTTCCTTCTCGGGGGGTCATGGTGCGCAGCAAGATGGCGTCTGCCAGCGGGTTCGTTCAGGTAGTCAGGCCACAGGCTCCATTAATAAGGTTCCCTGACAGACAAGACATCCTAAACCAAATGTATCAGAAGTTCTAAGATCAGCGGGACTACCATCTCACACTTCTTTAATTTTACAGGATTCTAAGGGAAGTAAATGGCCAGACTGGCTGATGCATCAGGGTCCACCAGACACCACAGAGATAATAAAAACTTTACCTCAGAAATACAGAAGGAAACTTGTGTTTCAAAAAGAAATTGAATGTATCCAACGTGGAGGTCCAGAGTAATCACTGACAATGTGGCTGCTGTTTGTCATCAGAAAAGGAAGAGTCTTTCTGAAAAAGGACTTCCAGAATGACAAGTGAGAAACTGTATATTAAACAATTTTAATAAATATTCTGTAAAAAGAAAAAAAAAAGATGAATAGAAAATTTAGATGGACACTTATATCTCCTAATTTATGTGTCTTGGTCGGCTTCTCTATAAGCTTACCTGATTGTTTATATACTGTATACCTTAATTAAACTATACATTTAAAAATGTTAGCCTATTAACTTACTCTTGAATATCAAGCATAACAGTGTTGAACTATTGAAAGCACACAATGTCTAGTGAACCGTCAAAAGCTTCCAGTAATTTCACTTTTCTTTCAGTTTCCATGTAAACATGGAATATATTTGGCAGAACTGCAGCTTTCTGGAAGTAATTTTCCTGAACTTGAATGAGGATCCGTGAAATGATAACTCCATTATTTGTTCTTACTTCTCAGTGTTTTTGTATTCACAAAGTTACTGAAGTATAACTGGCTTATTAACAAGCATATCCTACTCTGCTGCTACTGCTGCTGCTGCTGCTAAGTCACTTCAGTTGTGTCGGACTCTGTGTGACCCCATAGACGGCAGCCCACCAGGCTCCCCCATCCCTGGGATTCTCCAGGCAAGAACTCTGGAGTGGGTTGCCATTTCCTTCTCCAATGCATGAAAGTGAAAAGTGAAAGTGAAGTCGCTTAGTCGTGTCCGACCCTTAGGGACCCCATGGACTGCAGCCCACCAGGCTCCTCCATCCATGAGATTTTCCAGGCAAGAGGACTGGAGTGGGGTGCCATTGCCTTCTCCGATATCCTACTCTAAATGATAAAAATATACCTATGGTAAAACAGGTGACTTTGTGGTATTAAGACAAGGGAGTTAACACAAAATATTATATGTAACTTTATTCAGAAAAGAAATGCCAGAGTATAAAATGGAAAATGAGATCAAAATGAATATAGCATAGGAATAACATTTGACCAGAAATTGTAATTTATTATGTTTTCAGGGGGGTTAAAAAAGTCTTATTCTTTGGTTTATCTCTTTGTTTTGATTGTGATCATGTATACAAATCCTGATAACCATAAACTTTCTCAAACTTAAAAATCCCTGGGTCAGGAAGATCCCCCAACGGCCACCCACTCCAGTACTCTTGCCTGGAAAATTCCATGGATGGAGGAGCCTGGTGGGCTACAGTCCATGGGGTCGCAAAGAGTCTGACACGACTGAGCGACTTCACTTTCACTTTATGACATATTAAGAACTCTAGAGTCAAACCCTTTGATTCACCCACTGCGTTCTCATTCACATGCTCCCAATGCTAGTGTATATATCAGGATGGGGGCTTCATGGTACCCCCAGCTGTTGCTTCCTATCCCTGCTCAATCTCTGTTGAATCACTCCCTGTTCTCATGATCCAGACAGCTTTGTGGATGAGGCCAGGCTGCAGAAAATCTGTACCCATTATTAATGAGATCAGGAAAAGGTAGTAGGCAACTGGTGAACTGGAGGTGCGCTGAGGGAGGGGAGTGGGGAGGGGCACAGGCTGGGCTGTGAGTGGGTGGGTGGGTGGGCAGCGGGCGGGGCATTGTCTTGGAGTCACAAAAGAAGACTGAGCCAGGCTTCTGGGAAAGTTTTACTCTCCTAATAAAGTGATCCAGCGGGCATGTCCTTGCCGTCTACTCTCTTCTGCCTGGAAAACAGACATAACCGGTAAGGGCGCAACCATGAAACCACAGGCATGAGCTCCAAAGCCAACACATCATCACACATTGATGATGGCAGAAAAGAAGTGGAGAAACACTCTGGGCTTCCCATGGCAGAGCTGGACAGCTGGCTGAACTCAGCCCTCTCCCATCAGTTTGAAATCAAAATCATTTGCTGCTTCTATTGTCTGAGGTGGCGTTAGTGGTGAAGAACCTGCTTGCTAATGCAGGAGGCATAAGAGACAGGAGTTCAATCCCTGGGTCAGGAACATCCCCTGAAGTAGGAAACAGCAACCCACTCAGGGGTTCTTGCCTGAAGAATCCCAGAGGAACCTGGCGGGCTACAGTCCATAGGGTTGCAAAGAGTCAGACACAACTGAAGCGACTGAGCACATATTTTATGAGCCACTGACGGCCCAGCTTGCTGTTACTCGAAGGCAAGAGCCATCCTAACCAATGTCTACTTTAAATTTTGTATTTATTTACTTTTGGCTGCCCTGGGTCATTGTTGCTGCATGTGGGCTTTCTCTAGTGGTGTGCGGTCACTGCAGTGGCCTCTCTTGTTGCAGAGCAAGGGCTCTCGGGCACTCAGGCTTCAGGAGTTGTGGCTCATGGGCTTAGTTGCCCCTCAGCAGGTGAAATCTTAGTTCCCAGACCAGGGATCAAACCCATGTCCCCTGCATTGGTAGGCAGATTCTTAAACATTGGACCACCAGTGCTGTACTTAGTTGCTCAGTCGTTTCGGACTCTTTGCAACCCCATGGACTGTAGCCCCCAGGCTCCTCTGTCCCTGGGGATTCTCCAGGCAAGAACACTGGAGTGGGTTGCCATGCCTTCCTCCAGGCGATCTTTCCAACCCAGGGATTGAACCTAGGTCTCCTGCATTGCAGGTGAATTCTTTACCCTCTGAGCCACATGGAAGCCCAAGAGTACTGGAGTGGGTAGCCTATCCCCTTTCCAGGGGATCTTCCCCACCCAGCTATCGAACTGGAGTCTCCTGCATGGCAGGTGGATTCTTTACCAGCTGAGCTACCAGGAAAGTCCTCAAAAACCTACTACTAACTGAAACTTATGTATCTTGTATAAAACTTTGGAAATTTCACAATTAAGCAGTATGACAGTCATTTTGCAGGAGAAATTGAGAATCAGAGAGGTAGTGTCCCCTGTTGGAAGTCACACAGCAGCTCCACGGTAAAGGTCTGACTCCCATGTCTTACACTGGACCTTCTGGAACATGCCTATTGACCCCACGGAGTCAGATGGTGAGCAAGGGGCTCATCAATGCCTACTGAATGCATGGACGGTCTTCTCCCAGACAGTTGAGACCCCTCCCAGCACTGACATTCTAAGATCTGTGGGTTTTGCAAGTGAACACCAACATGTATGGAAGTTTGGAATGTCTTTTGAGCCTTGCCACCATTCCGATTTCTGTCTCAACCCCTACAAATGCCAACAAAATGGGAGGTTTTCAAATTCCAAACCAGGCCATGGGAAATAAAGATCCCACAAAAGAAAGAAATTGACTTTGACAATGTGAGAACGCTGAAGCTACACCAGGTGGGGAGCAACAGGAGTAGCCTTCTGTTCCAAGCTGGCCTCCCCACCCCCGCCCACCCGGTCCAGGAGATGCTGGGAGCACGGTCGCAGGCAATGTCCCCAGACATCAGAAGTGAGTGCGGGGACAGGAGCAATCAGACGAGAACACAGGAGGCAGACTCTGTATTTCCCTCTCCACCTCTCCCTGACCCTGTCCCAGCTGCCATCAGAAAAGGACCTGATTTGACATCATTTCAGCCCTTCTCACCATCCTGCTGAGGCTCCTGAAACGGGGAAACAAGAAAGAAAAAAAAAAAAAACTCTAAAAAGTAAATAATAGCATTTGTAGGGCTTGCTATGTTCAGGCACCTCTAAGATTTTCCGTTTCCATGGTTTATAATGCCTAGCAGAGTCTCCTTGACATTTTTGAAACACACCAGACACACTCCTACCACAGGGCCCATGCACTTTCTGTCCCTTCTGCCCAGAATACTTTCCCCTAGATATCCACATGCTTCAGTCCCTTACATCCTTCAAGTGTTTAAATATCACCTTCCCAATGAGATTGTCTCTGACCACTCAACTTAGAGTTGCAAAAAGTCCCCGGCAGCCTCCAAAGCCCTTTCCCTACTTTATTTTTCTTCTCATCACTTATCTCCTAAAGTGCCTTCTAGGGACTTCCCTAAAGTCCAGTGGTTAAGACTCCTCGCTCCCACTGCAGAGGGCACAGTTTTGATCCCTGATAGAGGAACTAAGAGAGGAGGGCATGGCAACCCACTCCAGTATCCTTGCCTGGAGAATCCCCATAGACAGAGGAGCCTGGGGGGCTATAGTCCACGGGGGTCACAAAGAGTCAGACATGACTGAGCGACTCAGCATAGCACAGAGGAACTGATATTGGACATGCTGAATGGTGCGGCCAAAAAAAGAAATAAAAAGTAATGAAATGCCTTCTCTTCACCTAGGGTCTTCTTCACTGTCTTCCATTAACTGTCAGCTCCACTAGGCCAAGGGTTTGTGTCTATTTGGTTCACCACTGTATCATCTCCAGGACCTAGAACCATACCTTGTAGGTACTCAGGAAATACCTGACTAAAATGAAATCCAGTGGAGTTAAAGACACGTGACTCAAGACGGGCCAATGATAGCAGTGTAGTGACGTTCCCTTGGCCCTGAGTGATTCATTCAGAGACGGATGTGTAACTTAATCCATGCCAATGGGAATCTTCGCTGGGATTTATGGTATACTTATGACGAGTATATCAAAACTCAACAACTTGTGTGCTTTAAACATGTACTGTTTCTTATGCATCACCTACACTTCAGTAAAGTTGGAAATAATTGTAAAGTAGATACACAATAGGCAAAGTATTAAATCAGTAGCAGCTTATAAATATCTACGTAGCGAGTGGTTTTAAAAATCCAGTATTGGTGGAAAATAAATGGTTGTGTCTATGCTTTAAAACATTAAGACAACGTTAGCAGTAGGACTTTCTGCAATTATTGAGTCCATGTTCTGTATCTGCACTGTCCAATACAGCTGCCACATGTGGCTGTGAACATTTGAAATGTGGCTAGTGGGACTAATAACTGAATTTTTAATGTATTATTTTCATTAACTCCATCAAGGTGAAAAGACACATGCTGTTATTGTCACATATTGCCACAGCACAGCTTTACAACTAAAAGTTTAAAAAAAAAAAGTTATTTGAAAAAAAAACTGTATAGTTGACATACGCTGAGCATACTCTAACATACTCTGAGCCGTGCACTATTTATTACCTTATAAGATGCATTTTATGGAATTAACAACCCCATTGTACAGATGAGGAAACTGAGGCTCAGAAAAGGATATAGATAACTTAACCTGATTGCAACAGTGAGGATTGGTTGAGCTAGGATTGGGGCTAAGGTGTCTTTGACTCCAAGGCAAGGCCCTGCCTTCTGCCTGCCCGCCCACCCATGGTCCAGCCTCCACCGCTCCCACCTCACTTCCCTCACCTCACCTCCAGCCCACTAGTTGCCTGCTACCCTTTTCTTGAACTCCTCATTGAGCAGGTTCACAATTGTCTGTAGCTTGGCCTCATCCACAAAGCCATCACCATTCTGGGCACAGAAGGGAAAGAGCACAGACTTGTATGTAGGTCTCTCACCCCCTGGGAGCTCCAGCCTCCCTCCCTGTCCAGGAACCTTGCTCAGAATCACCTTCTTTGAATGTATCAGTTTCCCATCCACAAACACTTCAAACTCCCCTGTAGCCTGGGCAGATATTTCTTCCTCCTGGGGAGGGAATGGTGGAGGTTAGTGGAGGCAAAGAACTCCCCTCCAAGTCCCTTGGAGTCTTGGAGCCCTGATTGCCCCCCACTGTCCCAAGCCACCAGCACACTCACGAAGATTAGAGAGTTTGGAAATTGCTGCTCCAGACTCTTTCTCAGTAGGATGTACTGTGGGGAGGAGATGGGATTATGTGGTCATGGGATCACAAGGTCATAGGTCTTGAGAAGAGGGAAAACAGGAACCCCTTCCAGACATCGTGGCTCAAACTCCCCCCACCTCCAAAGCCAAAACTACTTACCCGCAGGCTGTAGCTTCAGAGGCCACTGGAGGCCGAGGACAGAGAGGAGGGAGGCAGAGAGAGGTGGAAGGAAGATACATCATTAGAATCTCCTGAAGTCCAGAGGGACACTGTGAAGAGCTAAGTCAGATCTCATCCCTCCCCTGCTCAGAAGCATCTGAACACAAAAATAACAGAGTCCTCCCCACGGTCCACAAGTCCCGACAGGATCCACCCCATCACCTCTCTGCTCCATCTCTTCCCTCTGTCCCTCTGGCTTCAGCCACAGGGACCTCCTAGCCCTTCTTTCAAAGCTCCAGGGCTGCCTTGCCTCAGGATCTTTGACCTGGCTGGTCTCTCTGCAGAATACTCTTTCCCTGGTAGCTCAAAGGCTCCTTCTCGCCCCTCTTTCAGATTTTTGGTCGAGTATTGCCTCCTTGTGGATACTCCAGCTAACCTGTGACACCCACCCACCCCCACAAGATGCCTTTTGTCCATAGCACTGGTCACCTTCTAAGATACTAGATAACTTGCCATGTGCTGTGTTTATTGCCCATTTCTGCCCCTCCACATCAGAATGTCAGTGCCACAGCCATCTTTGTCTTATTCACTACTGTGTCTCTGATGCTGAGAGTAGGGTCAGCACATGGTAGGTGCTGAATAAATGGTTGTTCAGTGAATAAAATAATGAATGAATCCATGGAGTCAGAGAAAGAGAAAGAAGATGGAGAATTCCCTGGTGGTCCAGAGGTTAAAATTTCACACTTCCACTGAGGGGTGCACGGGTTTGATCTTTGATCCTTGGTCAGGGAAGCTTTGCGTGCAGCACAGGTTTGACCAAAAAAGGAAGAAGAAAAAGGAGGACATAGGCAGAGAGAGGCGGAGGAGAGGGGGAAAGAGAGAAGGAGAAAGAGCTACACATCACAAGGGGAAAGAGAAACAGGCAGTGAGTTGGAGAGAGAGCTAGAGAGAAACCATTGCATGGAGGCAGGGCAGGAGGGGTTGGGGGGCACTGGAGGGGAAGACAAAGCCTCACCCCCAGCCACGTTCAGTCCTGGGTCTCAAGGAAGTCAAGGAAGGTCACTGCTGTTTACTCTCGTCATTGACACAAAGATTCCACTCTGGGATCACAAATGTGGACCCCTCTGGCCTTTGTATTCAGTGGGCCCCCTTTCCCTTGCTACCCAGATCCCCCTACTTTTATCTGACCCTCCCCACCCCACTTGGTAGCCTCATCATGGAGAAGTTGCAGCCTAAGACCCACCTCCCAAGAAAGGCTGTTTCTAAGCCGTCAGCCTCTGAAGTTCTCCCACTCCTCCTCTTCCCTCTTCCTGCCCCCATCTCCCGCCCCGACCCCAGGAAAACATGGCTTGGCTCAGCCCTCTGTCTCCTGAGACCTGGCCCACAGGGGCAGGAGAGTGAATGAATGAACCCAGAGCTTTCTGGTCCCAAAGAGAATGGCAGGCCCAGAGGCGGAAGCAGGGACAGCTTTTTACCAGTAAACCACTCGAACCATGATCTTGTTTTCCGCTTTGAGGTTCCCACTGATGGAGGCTAATGCGGTGGCAGGAACCGGTAAGATGGCCTGGATGGCCCCTAGGATGGGCGTCCCTGGGACATGTCCAGAAGAAGAAGCTATCAACTTGGTGGTCGATGGGTCTGTCCTCAGAGGGGACCCGCGGGATGGGGACCGCAAATCGGTGGCCAATGGAGTATGAGCAGGAAGGGGCTCTTGGATGGGAGGAAATCCACTGGTGGCTGATGAAGCTTGCTTCACCCTCGGGCTTGGCTCAAGATTCTTGGCAGGCGACACAGTGAGCGTGGGTTCAAGTTCCAGGGGCGGGCCCGAAGGCAGAGACGAGTCAGGGAGGGATTCCAAGGCAGGAATCAGGACCCGAGATGGGATCGGGGTTGGGATCGGGTCCGGAATTGGGATTTGGACCGGAGTCGGGGACTGGATCAGTGTTGGGGTCCCGATTGGTGTCGGGATCCGGACAGGAGTCGGAGGCCGGACGGGAGTCGGGGGGCGGACGGGAGTCGGGGGCCGGACCGGAGTCGAGAGCGGGACCGGAGTTGGGGTGCGGACCGGAGTTGAGGGCGGGACCGGAGTTGGGGTGCGGACCGGAGCTGAGGGAGGGACCGGAGTTGGGGTGCGGACCGGAGTTGAGGGCAGGACCGGAGTTGGGGTCCGGAACGGAGTTGAGGGCGGGACCGGAGTTGGGGTCCGGAACGGAGTTGAGGGCGGGATCGGAGTTGGGGTTCGGACCGAAGTTCGGGTCCGGACCGGAGTTGAGGGCGGGACCGGAGTTGAGGGCGGGACCAGAGTTGGGGTCCGGACCGGAGTTGGGGTCCGGATGGGGGTCAGGGTCTGGATGAGAGCCGGCGTCCGGACCAGAGTCGTGATCCGGGTCGCAGTCGGAGTCCGAACCTGAATGGAGGTCCTGCGCTGGGTCGAACCCCGGACCGGAGTCGAGGCCTGAGCCGGGGTAGGGGCTGGGGTCCGCGGCTGGTTGTTCATGGGGTCCCGCGGCGCACCCCAGGTAGCCGGGGTGGCGATCCCTCCCTACCCTCCTGCCTTGGGGCGGGAAGTCTCATCCGCACTGGCTTCTAGCGACCACAATGGGGCGCTGTTGCGCAGGGTTCCATTGGGCGCGCGGATTCTACCGCCCCGAGCCGGGGATGGGGCAGGGACCTCTGGATCTCACCTGATAACTCCCATCCCACGAATCCCTACCTCCAGTTGCCAATGTCCTTAATGTTCAGGCATTCACTATATGTTTATCGAGTGCCTGCAGTGTGCACCCTCCTGAGCTGGGTGACTCTTCAGACACAGCAGTCAGGAGACCGTGTCCGGAGATCAGGCTCCCTGTACAGTAAGGGAGATATGCGTGAGTCCGACTCTGCGATCCCAGGGACTGTAGCCCGCCAGGCTGCTCTGTCCATGGGAGTCTCCAGGCAAGAATACTGGAGTGAGTTGCCATTTCCTCTTCCAGGGGTTCTTCCTGACCCAGGAATGGAGCCTGTGTCTCTTGCACTGGCAGGTGGATTCTTTACCACTGAGCCACCCGCAAAGCCCAGGGGAGATATACCCAAACAATGACATTCCAGTGAGGTCAGAATGAGGGTGACCTGGAGAAGAATAACAACAGATCTTACATTCACATAGCACTAAATGCTATACACATGCCCATAGCTGGAACGCGGCAGAACCAGGATTCAAACCACAGCTATCAGACTCCAGGGTCCGGACACAGAATCCTGGATACAGGACTCTATCACACTGCGAGCTCCTCCATGGTGGGAACTTGTCTGGCTCACTGCTGAATCCCCAGCTCATACAATAAGGCCTGGCACACAGTAGGCACTCAATAAATGTCTTTTTATTTTGAAACAGCTTTTTAAATATAATTTTATTTACTTCCCTGGTGGCTCAGATGGTAAACCATCTGTCTACAATGCAGAAGACCCAGGTTCGATCCCTGAGTTGGGAAGATCCGCTGGAGAAGGAAATGGCAATCCACTCCAATACTATTGCCTGGAAAATTCCATGGACAGAGGAGCCTGGTAGGCTACAGTCCATGGGGTCGCAAAGTCAGACACGACTGAGCGACTTCATTCATTCATTCATTCATTTTTGACTGTGCTGGGTCTTTGTTGTTGCTCAGGCTTTTCTCTAGTAGCAGTGAACAGGGACTATTCTCCAATTGTGGTGCTCAGGCTTCTCACTGCAGTGACTTCTCTTGTTAAGGAGCACTGGGCTCTAGGATGTGCAGAGGCTTCAGTAATTGCGGTTCCCTGGCTCTAGAGTATGGGCTCAGAAGTTGTGGCACACGGGTTTAGTTGCTCCATAGCACGTAGGATCTTCCCAGACCATGGATCGAACCCGTGTCTCCTGCACTGGCAAGTGGTGGATTCTTTACCACCAGGGAAGCCCCTGCAACAGTTGTAACACTTCCCAGAAGTTGGGAAAATAGTACAGAGAATCCCAGTGTAACTGTCACTCAGCTTTCCTCAATAACAACATCTTAAGTAACCACAGTACGTGATCAAAACCAACTAGTCCAATACTATTAGGTCAGGTGCAGACCTTATTCAGATTCATGCAAGGGTTTCAAGCAGAAGCCTACAGTGCTTCTCAACCTCTGAGAGTCCTTCCTGTGCTAATTTTTGGGCCTGGGTTCCCAAAACCAGGAGGATCAAGAAAGACTGAACTTTCTGTGTGATGCTGGGTAAGCCTCTTCCACATCTTTGGGCTTTAGTTTGCTCCTCCTGAAGTAGGCTTTCCTCTTATAGCATAATATTGAGAACTAACATTTACTGAGCAGCTATCATATGCCAGCCTCTGTTATAAAATGCTTGTAGTTATTAACTCACTACTCACAAACTTCTGAAGCAGATTCTATTACTAGTCTCATTTTACAGGAGAGAGAGGTAAAGTGACTTGTTTGAATAAGTGGCAGAACCAAGATCTGAACCAAAGCAGTCAGATTTCTGTGTGTTTGCAAGCTTTGGGTTTTGTTTGTTTGGGCTGCATCGGCTCTTAGTTGCGGCATGCTGGATCTTTCCTTGTGGCCCATGAACTCTAGTTGTGGCACACAGGCTCAGTAAGCTTGCGGTGCACAGGCTTTATTGGATCTTAGTTCCCACTAGGGATTGAAGTCCTGTATTCCAAGGCAGATTCTTAACCACTGGACCACCAGGGAAGTCTCTGGCTAGGTGAGGTGGTGGGGAATTGTCTTTGTTTTTGCTTTTTTTTTTTGGAGTGGTCATTTAGGTTACTTTATTTCCTATTACCATTGTGCTAAATGCAGTAAGTGTACACCTGAAAGATTTAAAGCTCTGCCAAAAGAGAAAAAAAGGACCAGTTTCTCCTTGGTGTGGAATACCTTACACCTGAGTCCTCTGGGCTCTCCCTCCTTTCACCTTTAAAGTGAAGGATTTGTACCAGAATAACTTTATCTTCCTTGCAAGCACTGATCATCCAAGATGGTCTTCCTTGCCCCAGAAGCTGCTAGCTTAGGCTAAGTCTACAGCAGCCTGTGAGGAAAAGCCATGGAACAAATCCTGTTTTAAAGGGCCTGCTGACTTGGGTGTGGAACTCTTCCCTTATGGTGGTGAATCAGAACTCTGGCCATCGCTCTCTGATAATCCATCACTGTTCCTGTGATGACTCAGAGATGTGTACAGCAATGGTGCCAAGATTCTGAGACAGGTAAGGCATCCTTAACACAAGGAACTACAGCAAAGAGAGAGCCCATGGGATTCAGCTGCCCGCTTTCAGATTTTACGCAGTCGTTGATCAAAAACACATGATGAGGGTAACAACTTTCCATCTTTGCTTTTAAACTGAGTTCTGCACTCTGGGCAGATGGCATAATTTATTCAAGGCAGCAAAGACTTGGGCTCTGAAAAGCAATTTGTCTTTGAAGGAATAATGGGGCTGGTGTTGATGTCTGTCTTTAATCTCAATTTAAATATTATTTGATGATAGGCTTTTGCTTCCATGTCCATATTCCCCTCCGCCCCGCCTTTTTTTTTCTTTAATTTTTACTTTTTGGCTGTTTAGTGTGGAATGTGGGATCCTAGCTCCCCGCCAGGAATCAAACCTGAGCCTCATGCATTGGCTGCATGGAATCTTAACCACTGGATCACCAGGAAGTCCCTCAATGTCCATATTCCTTAATGGTACAGATTATCCTCATAACACAGAAATTCAATATGGTGAAACGTGAAAGAGGAGTTTGTACATATAGGTATGCATTCAACATGATATCTGCCAACTAAATTAAAAGAATATATGTAACTCAACTAACTTCAATAAAAAAAATTTTTTTAAAGAATATGTGGATCCCTTGGCTGATGGCCTTCATAGAAGGACTCCTTCATTTGTTATTACTTTTCTCACCGTTCTCTCATCTTTCACCCCTATGATTTTGCTCATTTCCAAAGGTGTTTGGGCACTGTCTCAGCCATTAGAAAATACGGGGAAGGAGGACTGGCAGAAATTGGCTGATGTGGGCTTTTAAAAAAATTCATTTATTTATTTATTTGGCTGCACCATACCACTCAGAAAAGTGTGGAGTCTTAACTACTGGAGAGCCAGAGAAGTCCTGATGCAGACTCTTTAGCTTCAGTGGTCGAAGTAGTATTAGATGTATGATGCGCTGTTTTAGGACAGTCCTCAAATTTAGGAAGATATCCCCGTCTCTACTAGATCTTAGATTTGCTCCATCTTATTAGGAAGGAGCAGCAACAATTACCCCACTCTCTGAGCCTCCCATTCCTCTGTAGAATAGGTTCTTTCTGTTCTCACCACCTGGTTCTGTTTTTTTGCCTGCCACGTACAGTACTTACATCTAGTATTAATAACAAACCCTGACTTTTGGTAGAGAAAGGGACACTCTTTTGCTCACGTATTCCATGTGATTTGAACAGGCTAACCTTAATCCCCACCACACACCAGGCAAATGGCCAAGCCTGGCCAATCAAAATAAGTCATACTTGTCTGGCCACTAGTTCAAGTAAGGCCATGTGACAAGCCAGGGGCAGTGAAAGCCCATCCATCCTACATATGAAGTCCTCCCAGAGATAACTGGAGAAAAAACATTGAGCCTCTGAACTCAGCCCTGCTGAAGCGACACCTGCCACGAGATTTTCAATTTTATGAACTAATACATTATCTTGTTTATTTAAACACCTTTGAGTTATTTCCGACCCTCTGCAACAGAGTCTTGTCTATTATTCTTCTCAGGAGACAAAAATCTATTCCCTCAGCCCCAACACCACATACAAAGCACTCAACTTGATGAGTCAAAGCTGATCAAACTAAGAGCTTTTATAGCTGTCTCTGGAGGGATAGGGAGAGAAAGAGAGACAGGATATAAATAACCACTATGTACAACTTTCAATGGCAAAATTCTCCCCGTCACCCTTTCCAGCTTGAATTCCTAAGTGTCTGAAGCAGAAAACACAAAAACATTCAGGTTCTGTTTCCACGTGCTCATGGAGAAGGGCCAGGTCAAGCCTAGAAACAGAGTAAGTAGGAAGTATTAGAAAGGGTTGCCTCTGGGACTTCCCCGGCGGTCCAGTGGTTAAGAATCCAGGCTTTCAATGCCGGAGACCTGGGTTCCATGCCTGAACCGGAACTAAGATCCCCCAAGCCAATGGGTAGGGCGAAAATAAGGGGAAGGGGGGCTGCCCTCTGCCTTTCCTCCCTCTCTCCAGTGACTGGAAATCAGTGGAGAAGCTCAAGCCTGAAGCTCCCCACCTCTTGAGGCCCAAAGGTCATCTAAAGAGAAGATGCCAAGGAGCTCAAAAGGACACTTAAAAGGGATGCTGCTGCTGCTGCTGCTGCTGCTGCTGCTGCTGCTGCTAAGTCGCTTCAGTCGTGTCCGACTCTGTGAGACCCCATAGACGGCACCCCACCAGGCTCTGCCGTCCCTGGGATTCTCCAGACAAGAAACAGAACTAAATCAAGTGAAAACTGAGAAGTGGCCTTTAGAATCTTCCAGAGACTCTACCCACCCCCACCCCACACCCATTTTACGGAGAAAGGGGATCTACAGCTAAAGCAGGGGCTGCCTCTGTCCATTGTGCCCAAAGTGCGCAGAGGCGGGAGAGGTGGGTTAACTACCTCCCGAGCATACATGGAAGGAGCAGATATGACGTAAATCGAACGAGCGTCTCCATCTTCAGGGTGACTCCAGTCTGAGGATGGGCTACGGGGGAGAAAAGTAAGATCTAGACCCTTTAAATTCTCATATCCTGTTTTCCCACCCGCCACAGAGAGGAACCCAAAGCCAACCAAGGGACTTGTGAAACGACCCAACCAGAAAAAGGCTGGAGAGAAACGGACCAATCAGGAAGGTCCATCAAGGACTCAGGTCAATTGCACCACAGAGATTAATGAAAGCAGCCAAGGAGCTCAAGGCTTACGTCTGCGATCGAGCCCCTCACCTCGCGCCGTCCCCGGGACCTTCCTGCGTCCTCATGTTGTTGAGTGCATCAGGAAGCGCGTGGACCGATGGCTCCGGGGTCCCCGCCAACAAGCGAGGCCCAGTATCCCGGCTAGGGCCACGGCGTCGCACGTGGACCAGCAAGAGCGCAGCGCTGGCCAAGCCCGCGGCCACCAGCAGTCCCAAAGCTGGCGGCAAAAGGAAGCGCTGTGGGTCCCCCTGTCTCAGGCCGGGCTGGGCCGCCGGCAATGCGCCCGCGCCGTCGGGGTGAACCGGGAACTCGCACCGCGCGCCCATGTAGCCCGGCGCGCAGGCGCAGACGAGGCCGGAGAAGTGCGCGTAGCAGCGGCCGCCGTGGGCGCAGGGGCGCGCGGCACACGGGTCGGCGCGCTCCCGACAGTCGCGGCCGCCGAAGCCTAGCGCGCAGGAGCAGCGGCGCGCGCCGCCTCCCTCCAGGCAAGTGCCGCCGTTGGCGCAGGTGTGGCCGGTGCAGTCTTCCAGGTCGTGCTCGCAGCGCGGCCCCGCGAAGCCGGCGCGACAGCGGCAGCGGAGGGCGTGGCCCAGATCCAAGCAGAGTCCGCCTGCGGGGAAGGGAGCGTCAGGGAAGCGGCTCCCCCGACCCACCCGCGCTTCTTTTTCTCAGCTCGGAAGTCCCCGCCCTCACCTCTTCTCTGGGCCCCCTCTATCTCGTTTAATTCAAGGGCTCTGGGAGTTCGCCTGGAAAGCCAGCCCGCCTCCTTTCCCCCCGAGTGGTCTTGGATTGACTGAGCCTCACACCTCTGTTTGTCTCTTTTTGTCTCGGCTTTAACCGTACTGAAATAGTTAACAGTTCCAGAACGACGGGTCTGAACCACCTTGCCTTTGCCCATGCCTCCTCCTCCCCTTTCTCTTCCTCCTTTTCTCCCATTCTTTTCCCCTGCTCTCTTCTCAGATGTACTCAGGCGCCCCCTCCTCCCGGAAGCCATTCCTGATTCTTCCTCCATCCCAGCCCTGCGCTCCCTTAGCCACTGTTGGCTCTGTCTGAGGACGACTCTGTCTTCCCCTCTGGACTGATACCCCTCTGAGGACAGAGCGCAGAGCTGTCCTGGTCACTACTGTGTCCCCCGTACCACTCAGCCCAGAGTAAACACAATGAGTGTTTTGGAGAGCAGTGGGCTTCTAAAAGGCTTCCCCCCGTGGCTCCGTTCGGGAAGATCCTCTGGAGAAGGAAGTGGCAACCCACTCCAGTATTTTTGCCTGGGGAATCCCACGGACAGAGGAGCCTAGTGGGCTACAGACCATGGGGTCACCGAAAGTCCCACACGATTTAGCGACTAAACAAGTATTATAAGAAGAAGAGGTCACTGAGCCCTTCACATTCCTGATCTCCTTTAATGTTATAATACCTATATCAAATCAGTACCCTCCTGTGGCTCCATCTCCCTCAGGGTAACACCAAAATCCTCTCCGTAACCCATGAAGCCCTACAGGCTGACCTCCCTAACCTCATCTCTGAATCAACCCTCACTCACTCTGCTCCAACCACATCCACTTCCCCACCGTCCTCAGCACATTCCTGCCTCAGGGTCTTTGCACGTGCTCATCCCTCCTCCTGAAACATACTCTTCCCTCAGACTCCCACATGACTCCCTCCCGACCTTCAGCATGGCCTTCCCTACCCATTCTAGCTGACGTGTCAATCTGCCACCCATACACACTACTCCCCACCCCCCGCCCCCGGCTTTATTTTTCTTCTTAGGTTTTTATCACCATCTAACCTTTGTGTGTCTGTGTGCATGCAAAGTCGTTTCAGTCATGTGCGACCCTATGGACTGCAGCCTGCCAGGCTCCTCTGTCCATGGGATTCTCCAGGCAAGAATACTGGAGTGGGTTGCCGTGCCCTCCTCCAGGAGATTCAAACCTGGTTTGAACCCCAGGGATCAAACCTGCGTTATGTCTACCTGCATTGACAGGTGGGTTCTTTACCACTAGCGCCACCTGGGAAGTTCCTCTATGATGGTAGAAGTTTCCATCTCATTTCCTACTGCATTCCCAAAACAGGGCCTGGCACACAGTGGATGGTCAACAAAGATTTCTGAGATAGGAATAGCATCTCACCCAGTTCACAGAACAAACTGAGGCTGGGCAGCCAGGGGGAGAATCACTTCCTCAGGCCTCAGGGCAGAATCAGGATCCGCCTACCCTGCCCCGCAACCGTGTGAGCCAAGCCCTTTTCTTGCCCACTGACCATGCAGGGTCCCCCACCTTCATCCCTCACCACTCTGTTCTCCCCACCTCACCATTCCGGCATGGCTGCAGGCTGCACCGGTCCACCCGCTTCTCACAATTGGAGCCTTGGAAACCGGGCGGGCAGTGGCAGATGTAGGCAGAGTCAGGGTCTGCGCCCCCCACACACAAGCCACCGTTGAAACAAGGTCCATCCGCACACGTCACCCCGCTCACCTCACACCGCAACCCGTAGAACCCTCGGGGACAGGTGCATTCGAAGGACCCCAGGGTTTCCTGGGCACAGGCAAGAAGACTTGGGATCAGCATTCCCTTGGAGTGAAACCCTATCCCGCTCCTCACTCCGGTCCCACCTCCCAGGTCACAGAGGCCTCCTGGGGAAGTCCCTGGGCCAAGACAACCCCTCTGTTCTGTGTTTCTGGGTCTGCCCACCCAGCCCCACAGAGGGGAGGCTCTGGAGGCCCCGAGAGATTCCATTCCCACCTCTATACCTTTGCCGATCAAATGCTGCCCGCCCTGTCTGCCCTCCCTGGTGCTGCCTGCATGGCCCTGGCCTAATTCCAGATCCTAGCTCTAAGCCCGCCTCCTCCGTGAAGCCTTCCCTGGGTCTCCCCTTCTCATACCCTCCGTCTAACTTGAACGCTGAGTGTTTGTCACTGGCCCCCTCACTGAGCTCTGCTTCATCGCAGGCTTACCCCCACCACCACCTTTGCTTCCCCTAGGCCACTCATCTGGTCTAGCTTCTCCAATCACCCCCCATCCACCAAACTGGACTTCAGAAGCCCAGCCCCGGCCCATCTCCAGGAAGTCTTCTCTGATGCTCGCCCATCCCGAATCCTCAACTCACTTGGTCCCACCACCCTTACCTGAGCCCTGAGTTGTTCCCTACCCCACAGGATCCCTCAGCATTCCCACATCCACACCTTTAGGTGCCACCCACTGGGTCTGCTCTCTCCAACGCCCATCACCTCATCCTACTTCAGAGCCCCAGATGCAAGCTGGAGACCTCCAGGAAGCCCTCCCTGATAGCTAGCCTCCCTGAGGCCGCTGTGTCATGGAGCCCCAGACAGGGGACTCCCCGAGTAAAGTATGGTCCAGGATGAGGTGGGAGGGTTGATACTGACACTACAGCTGCCCCCATTGGCACATGGGTTCCCATCACAGGGCCCAGGCCCAGGCACGAGGCATCCAGTGGTGGCAGATGATGGGCCCCTGGAGCTGAGGCAGCTGCTGCTGGAGACAGGGATTGTGCAGAGGGGCCCAGTCCAGCCCTCCAGGCATCGACATTCATCGGGCTGCTCACAGAAGCCGTGCTCTGGGCTGCAGCCTGCTCGACACACCGCTGTGGGGGGAAGGAGAGGCAGAAGGAAGAGGAATATTGATGAAGGGCAGAGTCAGGAGGATAGGAAATCAGAGACCATTCTGAGCACTTTCCCTGCAACCCTTGTTTGATCTTTGTGACTGACAACCCATTATGCTACCTGGTATTGAGACCCCCGTTTACAGACAGGGAAACTGGGGCCCCAAGAGGCGGGGTGATTCACCCAGCAAGGAAGCAGTAGAGGGAGGATTTAAAACCCAGACCAATGAGTTCCAGAGTCTGTGCTCTTGGAAGGAGAATGGAGTGGGGGCTCCCAGGTCTGAGCCTGGAGAGAGGGAAAGGAAGAAAGAAGATTGAGGAGGGACCCCCCCCCAGCCTTTCAGGGGAAATGGGAGGGCCTTGGATTAGGGCGGGTCTGGGAGGATATGGTAAGCCTGGGAGTTCTAGGGGCTCAGACACTGGGGTATCCAGGTAGGTGGGGATCCCAAGCTTTAGAACACAGTGGGGTCTGGAGTGCAATCGCAGGGAGCGGGGATTGGTGGGGCAGGGCGGTGGGGAATGGGAGGAGATACCCAAGTTCCTGAGTAGGAGTAGGAAAGCCCCAGAATTAGAAAAGCTTTGGGGTCTGAGCATCGGGAAAGGGGTGTGAGTATGGATTACGGGATGAACTGGGGGTACAAGATGGGAAATGGGTGTGAGATTCCAACTGGGGGAGACAAGAGTGCTGGGAAGAGGGAACGGGGCTGGAGCGTCCAGGCAGGGCTTTCCCTGAAGGTGGTAGCTGGATCCTGGGAGCGGGCTGAAGACCCTGAGTGGAACTGGGGAGAGGTTCTCGGGTCCCCAGTTCCTTGAAGCGGGTAACCAGGTTGTGAAAGGGGCTTGGGGGCTGTGACGGGATGGGGTGGGGTTGAGTGCAGGACTCACGCGGTGCCTCACACTCGTCCTCAACCGGCGCGCAGGGACGCATTTCCGGGTCACATCGCAAGGGAGCGCCACGCGAGCGGCAGAGGCGCGCGCACGCAGCCCCGACGGCCGGCGGCTCGCAGCGCGCACGGTAGGAGAAGCGCAGCTCCCAGGCGCCTGCGCGTTGCACGTCCCGGGTCCACGGGCCCCCAGCTGCCAGAAGACGCCGGCCGGCCACGCGCGCCAGCAGGCTCCAGGCGGCACCTGCGGGGAGAAGGGAGATGTGCTGGGATGCGGCCCGACTCAGTCTCGGGTTGGAGACGGAGGGCGCAGGCTCGCACTCTCCCTGCCCATCTCAAGGAGGTCAAAACACGCCTTTTGAGTTCTGAGGATGACAGTTACTTAGCAAGGCTGCAAACACCGCCAGTGAGCCCTGGGGATCTTTGATGACGCGATCCTGATGATCGTCATGATGATAACGGTGCTCCCGAAGCTGAAATGCCCTTGTATTTGGCCCTAGGATCTTTGCATATTAAAGTAGTGAAGAGACCTCTTAACCACCCTGGGACGTATGATAGACACCCCTTTATGGCCAAGGGACAGTGACAGTCTTTGAAGTGAGGTCAAAACACCTCCAAATTGTGCCTCAGGATCTTCTTATATGAAAATGGGGACAGACCCCCCGCAGTGGGTCTTATATAGCACCAAAGTTCCCCTCCAATTAAGGTTAAGATAATCGATTGTCCCTCCCTGAAACCTCTCTGGTGAAACTGCAACGTCCCAAAGGGCTCCTGGGGCCCTCTATGTAGACAAGGTGACAGAGCTTGGCATACAAGAACAAGAAAGTAACTCATATTGGACCCTGGGTTCTCAAAATCAGATGGTGACAGAGCAGGACTGTTAAATATTATATCCTGGTCCACTGACTCAATTCCAAGAGAGTAAGAGAGCTTCTCCCGGCCCCCAACCCGCTTTGTCTGATGTCAGGACATTTCTGTATCGACACGCCAAGAATCCTGGGGCTGTCAACGGCCCGCACCACACTCTAGAACTGTGACGACACAGTTGGGGGCAGCAATTCTGTGAACACCCCACCCTATGGACAGCCCAGTGTTACTCTCCTTGACCTCACATCATGCCCCAACTCCCTGGAGCCCCCACACTCCGCAGCAAAGACCCGGAACTGAAGACACTTACCTCCAATCTGTCCACCTAACTCCTCTCTCCAGGTTTCGATGATGAGAGAGAAGGTGCCCTGGTTGGGTGGAGGAACGTGGGAGAAAAGAATGAAGACAGTGGTCAGGACAGGTACTGGTCAAGGCCAGACTTTAGGGGAAAAGAATGATGACCGTGCTGGATGCCAGACATGGACAGGACGATTCCCACAGGGACTGGCCCAGGGAAGGAATGACTTTTTCAGCTGTCTTTATCGAGCATTGAAGGACTGATGCTGAAGTTCCAATACTTTGGCCACCTGATGTGAAGAGCTGACTCATTGGAAAACACCCTGATGCTGGGAAAGACTGAAGGCAGGAGAAGGGGATGACCGAGGATGAGATGGTTGGATGGCATCAACTCAATAGACATGAATTTGAGCAAACTCTGGGAGATGGTGAAGGACAGGGAGGTTTGGTGTGCTGCAGTCCCGGGGGTCGCGAAGAGTCGGACACCACGGAGTGAATGAGCAATGACAGCTGAGCACTCACTGTGTGGGAACTCGAGATACCTAGTTGAATCCCTCAAAAGGGACTGCTGTGATCTACCATGACGGTCCCCCGTTTGTTTTACAGATGAGGGAGCTGAGGCTGGAAAAGAGAAAGTCACTTCCCTAAAAGGACAGGCGTCTAGAATTTTTAAAAAAAACCTGTGTTCGCCCCTATGCTTTGAGGGTTGTGGGATGGGAAATAAGATTTTGGAGGTGAAAAAGTCATGGATTCAGGCCCCGACTGAAAGGTGTGAGATAAGGTGAGAAGATATTGGGGGTACCCAAGACAGAGTGTAGAAGGGACCCCAGGTGCAAGGAAATTTGGGGATAAAAATTAGGATCCCAGTGTTTAGGGATCCCCAAGTAACACGGGGAGGGTTCTGGGAATTGAGAATTTCCAGAAGGTAAGCGTAGGGTTCTGGGAATTCGGGTTTCAAGATGTGGGTTGGGGGAGGGTGGATTTGGGATTCCTAGAGGGCAAGTTGGAGTCAGAAAATTGGGTCGCAAGAGTCGGACACAACTTAGCTGCTGAGCATGCGCGCATGGGTAGGGTTTCCGCGTGTGAGAATGTGGAATTCGAGATAGCGGTACTGGGAATTTGGAGTCCCAGGAGGGCAGGGTGTTGGAAGTTTGAGGGCAGATGGCAGCTGAGGTTCTGGTGAGGCCCCCCACACGGGATTGCCCCGGGGCTGGGTCTCACCGGCCAGGCGTCCCGGAAAGGCACGCGCAGGAGGCCGTCCGGCAGCCGCAGTTCCGGCGCTGGCGCTCCAGGTTGCGCAGTGTAGACCGGCCCGCGGGCACTCAGCGCCGCGCCCAGGGTGCAAGGAGCCTCGGCGGTCTCCTCGTAGAGCCCTGGCTTCAGGCAGACCCTGAAGAAGAGACGGCAGGAGCCCCCGGGCTTGCAGGGGGACCGCGGGGCGCCCGGACCTGGTCCCGGCCCAAAAGAGTGGATCTGCAGCTCGAAGACGCCGGCCGGCTGTGCCTGGGGCGGAGAGGGGAACCGCGTGAGGGGGACCGGGGCGGGGGAAGCAGGCGTCTCATCCTTCCCGCGCCCTGTCCCCAAGACTCCCGGGTCTCCCTCCCTCCCATACCCCCCTTCCACGTTGGCTCTGACCTGGGGAAGGAAAAAGAGCGCCAGGATCACCGTCGAGGAGAGGAGCTGGGGCATCTGCGGGGCGACCATGGCCTTTCGGGGGGCTTTGGGAGCCGCAGCTGCGGGCTTCGGAGCCTTATATCTGAGAGGACGGCTCCGCCCCTTCGGGCAGCCGCGGGCTTCGGGGGACCCCAGGGGAGGAGGTCGCAGGGGAAGGAGAGCAGCGTGCTGGAGCGACAGTGAGATCCTGTCCTGGCCACAGGCGATGTAGTGAGTGTGTGATCTTACATGCCGTTGTGGGCACAACCTTGTGTGACTGAGGACAGGGTGGGGTTGGGGGTTAAGCTCGCGTGTCAGGTTGGATATGATTTTAAGACTCAGTAGGTATGTGTGTGGTATAAGAGCTACAGGAAGGGGAGGGTACATGTGACTGTGATTGTGTGTCTAGGTGAGATTGTGTAGCTCCACGTGTGCCTGAAACTGTATGGTTAAACCTCTTTGTGAAGTCGTAAATAATTCTAAGATTGTGTGTGCGGTGTGCGGTGGTGGGAGGGGCGGTCGCATGCTCACACCTGCATGACGACGAACATGATTTCATGGTTGTGTGACTTTCTGAGATTGCCGTGGCTGTGTAGATGCCTCTCCGTGCAGTTGAGTGCGTGATTGTGAGCTCCTGTATAGTTGTAGGAACCTGTGACTTTGTGGTCTGTGCAGCTGCCTCTAGGTGGCTGGGTTTGTGTACATGGTAAGGTCTGCACCAGGCTGTGAATGACTGAGGATTTGTGTGTGAAGGAGTCTGGGTGTGGAAGGTCCAGGGGTGTAGCCCTGTGTGGCTAGGATGAAGATCCAGTGTTCTTTGTGGACCCGTGTGTGCGTGTGTATGCCTGCATGCTCAAGTATGTTCCCCTCCCCAAAACAAAGCCACCCTCCCAACTCCCTGCCCCCGCCCCCCCATCACAGACGCACCAGACGCCCCGCCTCAGAGGGGACTCCCAGCTGTATGTAAATGCCGCCATCTGCCGGGCGGCCGCGCCCCTCCCCCCTAGGGCCGCAGCTGGGCTGCCCGTTTGGCCTCCGGAAGGTGTGAGCAGCAAATGGGCAGGAAATTCTGTCCTCACGGATCAGGGGCCCGCTCCCTCCACTCTAGGATGAATGGAAGAGGGGGCCACCCCCGCGCCCTCCAGAAGCCCCTTAGTATTCCAGGACGTCCGCAAGGCCAGCCAGTTAGAGCAGATGTTCCAGCCCTCTGGCCATAATCATTTTACTCCGTGCCAGGTGCTGAGCAAAGCCCTTTAGATGTAGTAAACTTTTTTTTTTCCCTGCTAGAATTAAAAAAAAAAAAAAATCCTACTTAGAGGCTAATAATTAAAAAGGAAAATCCAAGTTCAGTTATGTACAGACATATTCTTCTTTTGGAGAAGGTGCTCAATCCACCACAGCTCAGTAGAGCCAGGCATACAGTGAGGGCTCTGGCATTTTTAATGAATAAAAGGACTCAATCTAAACAGTTTGTTCGTCGTCCTGAGGATGGGAGTCAAGGAGGATTTGGGCAGGGGCGGGCCGTGGTCAATTGTGCAGACCATCCCAGCTTTCTTTGCACAGATTTTCCTTCTACTTGTATATGCTTTCCACTTCCTCCTTTCTTTAATTCTGTTCTTACCATTCGGACTTCTCCTCCCGTGGGAGGCCTTCCCTAACACTCCCCAAGGGGGTCAGGCACCCCTTGTGTCCCCACAGCCCACTCCCCCCCGTCTCCTCTATACCAGCCGCGACCACTGTGGCTAGTAAGGTCTTTCTAAGCACACATCTGACCATGGCCCTCTCCTACATAGACTCTGCCGTGCCTCCCCAGTGCCTTCGGACTTCTGAGATGCCCCTGGTGGCTAAGATGGTAAAGAATCCGCCTGCAACACAGAAGACCTGGGTTCCAGGGAATGGCTACTCACTCCAGTATCTTGCCTGGAGAGTCCCATGGCCACAGGAGCCTGGCAGTCCATGGGACTGCAAAGGGTTGGACGACTGAGTGACACGTTCCCCGTACTCAACAAGTTCTGTGGCCCCGAAGCCATAGAACCTTGTAGATCACAGTTACTGGGAGGCAAATTAGGCCCTCTTCTGGGATAGGTAGAGCAGTGAGCATCCCATCCTAGGAGATACTCACGTGGAGTTTGGACAGCCGTTAGCTGTTGGGGAAGGCAAATTCCTGCCCTGAATCATAACTGGAAAAGGTAACAGATTCCAGGTCTGATACAGCTCAAAAATTTTAAAGATTGTAAAAACTGCCAGCCTTTATTGAGGGTTTGTGCCAGGCCTGTTTCCTGTGAATTCTCTCAGGTCTACATGTGTACCTTAAGGGCGTTCCAAACATCTTCTTGGCTGTTTAGGACTCTCCCTTATGTGCCCATCTTAGAGCCCACAGAAGGCCACGCTAAGGTGACATCTGAGCAAAGACCTAAAGGAGGGGAAGGAGCCCTATGGATCTCAAAAAAAGTTTACCAAAAGGGAATAGCAAGTGCAAAGGCCTTGGGGTGACCATGCCTGGCACTAATCTCTCCGTGGTTTGCCTCATTTCATTCTGATCTCTGCTCAAACACATCCTTCCGGGCCTTCCCTGACTGTTCAATTCAATCTAAAACAGTACTCCAGTCCCCAAACCACTCTATCTCCTTATCATACTTTTCTTTATGCATTTATTTTACCCCAAGCAATCAGACCATTTTCTGTCTCCTCTATGAAAACATCACCTTGAGAGCAGAGCTTTTTCTCGTTTGTTCACTGATGCACCCTCGTGCCTAAAATGAGGTCTGGCAGTTGGTATTTGTATTTCCTGAGAGAAGTCCTATTATTAACCTCTTATAAATGAGCAAGCTGAGACCTTGCCCAGGGTCACATGACTTGTGATTGGTGTGCAACCTGGGAATTATGCCTTAATGTTGGCCCAGTCCTGCCAACTGAAGGATGCCCTGATGCAGCTTGAGCATTTAATATAAACACCCAAGGCCACGTTGCATAAGCAGTGTCTCAGAGACCACCTGGCACCAGTCAAATGCCCTCTCCTCCCCTCCAGCTTTGACCAGGACCTGACTACACCATCCCCAAACCAGCACAGCAGCGGGGAAAACGCCTGGGGGAACCCACTGGACTGAAGCACTGCCCAGAGTGCTAGCCCTAATTCCCAGGGGCTACAGGCCAATGAACTGAGGTACTTCCTCCTTTCATGCCCCGTGGGTGGGCAGATCCGAGTCTTAGTTCAGAAGGCTCCGTGTGTCACCTCCTCTGGTAGGTGAACATTCACTTGCAATGGCTCCGTCCACAATCCACTCTCCCCAGGATCACGAGCCCCAAATACGTTGCATTCAGTTCAGTTCAGTCACTCAGTCGTGTCTGACTCTTTGCGACCCCATGAATCGCAGCACGCCAGGCCCCCGTCCATCACCAACTCCCAGAGTTCACTCAGACTCACGTCCATCGAGTCAGTGATGCCATCCAGCCGTCTCATCCTGTTGTCCCCTTCTCCTCCTGCCCCTAATCCCTCCCAGCAGTTCCTATGCAATATTGCTCTTTATAGCATCGGACCTTGCTTCTATCACCAGTTACATCCACAACTGGGTATTGTTTTTGCTTTGGGTCCATCCCTTCCTTCTTTCTGGAGTTATTTCTCCACTGATCTCCAGTAGCATATTGGGCACCTACTGACCTGGGGAGTTCCCCTTTCAGTATCCTATCATTTTGCCTTTTCATACTGTTCATGGGGTTCTCAAGTCAAGAATATAGAAGTGGTTTGCCATTCCCTTCTCCAGTGGACCACATTCTGTCAGAGCTCTCCACCATGACCCGCCCGTCTTGTTAGGAGTTTCCAACTCTCAAAGCTATGTGCAAAAACACAGGCCCTCCCTCAGTCTTGCAGATGCCCTCAAGCTAGGGTGTCCTGGATTTTGGGAAACTCCCTCTTGGATTACAAATGGTCTATCTCATGGTAACACTTCCAGGTGGGGGTGGGGAGTTGCAATTTTAAATTCCTTATAGACATCTGTGAGCTTTTAAAAAAAATCTACCAGAGTTCAAAAGTTCAATCTGGCCTGCACAGTTTCAAATACATTTTAATTATTTTAACAAATACGAGGGAAGCGCTTTCTAGAAGTATTTAACTAGTATTAGTACTAAACACTGGCTGGAGCTGGAGGCTAAGACAGCTGGTGGGGGGGCCTGCCAAGATAGTACAGGATAGTTCAGCCTGTGAAGAACCAATATGGCCTGGCAACAATAAGCTCCACTGAATATACATACAGCCTCAGCATGAGCCCATTTACTCCTCCCGACCACTCTAAGACAGGTGTTATCATCGCCATTTTAGAGCTGAGGAAAGGGAGGCAGAAAGGTGCTTCCGAGGTTCCCACAGCTGCCATCTGAGTGTCTTTGTGGAGGGTCTCCATCCACCCTCAAGCCTAGCCTGTGAGGTGAGTACTAGTATTTCACAGATGTGGCAATTGAGGCACAGAGCACAGAAGTTAACTTGCTCATTTGCTTGTGACCACACAAGTCAGGGAGTGGTAGGGCTTGGATCTGAACTTGGATTTGGGAGTCTGGAGGGACTTCCCTGACTGTCCAGTGGTTGAGACTCTGTGCTTCCGAAAACAAAGTGTGGAATTCACACTTAAATGATACCCAAATGTGTCATCCAATGCAGGAGCCAGGAGCCGCAGGTGGCTATTTAAAATTAATTAAAAAGAAACAAAATTAAGAATCTCATCCTTCAGTTACCCTCGCCGCATCTCAAGTTCGTCATGGCCCCACAGCCACTGGCAGCTGCACTGGCCAGTACATGGGGTGAACATGGTGGAAAGTTCCACTGCAGAGTTCTGCTAGTCTGCAGAGTTAGGAGCCAACATTTAAAACTGAGAGATTCAACATAAACATCCCCGTTCCTGGCTTCCACTGAAAAATCAGAACATCAAGCAACTCCAGGCCCACCTTAGGGCCCCAGCTGGCAGAGCCGGGCAGCAGCTGCCCCCTTGACATGAGGAGTCTCTGGTCCACGGTGCCCCACAAGCCCACACTTGATACATTTACACAGCAGCCTGGTGGCTCCAACCCCACAGCGCCATCCTCTTCTTTTTCCAAAGGGAATCTGGGGCCAAAGAGGAAGACACACTTGCGCAGACCACACGGCACACAGGAAGACACAGGCAGGGCAGGGTCCTGCCCAGGGTTTCAGATTCCCAGGCCAGGGTCAAAGACCAACCCACTCTGTGGTCGGCAGCTGATCAGCCGCTGTGGGATGAGGTCCCCCAGTGTCCCACACTGCACCCTGACATGCCCATCTGGAGACCCTCTGGACACTGGAGTGTGCCATCTGGGATTAACTTTATTGGACATGTGGTTGCCCAAGCCATGGTCTGGGAGCGCTGGGCCTCGGGCCTGGAACCCAGGCACTTAGTTTGCGGAGGCCCAGAGGTCAGGGCTGTTTGGAGCGAGGCCACAAGCGGCTCGTGAGAGAGCTGAAGAAGAGGTTCTGCTTGCTGGATTTGGAGAGCTCAGCCAGGCGCTGCTGTTCTTCCTGGAGTTGGGGGCAGACAGAGAGGAGAGTCAGCCTGAGGGCCACCTCCATCCTTAAACCTCTGCCCAGCCCAGACTCCTTTACCCACCAGCCCACCAGCCCACCAGCCCAGACACAGGATGAGACCAGACTGCAAAGACTGCCGTCAGACATTGGAAAAAGCCAGCTGTGAGCCACAGAAGCCCAGACTCTCATAATCCCCGTCCCTTGAACCCTGGGGACCTAGCCCAGGCCCTCCCCCGATGATGTCATCTTGCTCCCTGAGCCCCTGGTGCCCAGTCCTGAGCCCTAAGACCCCTGTCTGGATGCTGAGGGATGCCAGGCCCAAATCTCCAGGGACCCCTCCTCTGTGCCCTCAGGAGCACCAGTCAGGAACACAACCCCAAACCTGGTCAACCTGAGCCTAAACGCCTGGGAATCTCTTTCTCAATCTATATTCTTAGCCCCATCTACAAATGATGAGGATCACACCAAGGTCATCAGAACTTGCCCAAACCTCGGGCCAAGTGTCCAAGGATCCCTCTTCCCAGACCTGATCCAAACCCCCACCCTACAAAATACCAGGGCCCCCAGAACATCAAGGTCTCTGAAAAGAGAGACAGAAATGTTAGCTGCTCAGTCGTACCCAACTCTGTTACCCTGTGGACTGGAGCCTGCCATGCTCCTCTGTCCATGGAATTCTTCAGGCCAAAATAATAGCGTGGGTTGCCATTCCCTCCTCCAGGGGCATCTTCCTGACCCAGAAATCAAACTGGGTCTCCTGCATTGCAGGCAGATTCTTTACCATCTGAGCCACCAGGGAAACCTTCAAGGTCTCTGGACCTATCTCAAATGCCTGGTGTTTCCTGCCTCCTGTCCTCAAAGCAGGCTGTACGATCTATTGACCCCTCATTACAAGGGCCTTCGGGGACGGGTGGTGTGGAAGAGAAGGCCCTTGAAATGAGGTCACACAGTCAGATTGGAGACAGGTTGCTTAGGGCTCCTCCATCAAGAGCCTGGGAAGCTGATGGGACATCCCCCAACCACACTGGGGATCTGAGCACCCACCTGCTCTAGCCGGCTTTGCCGCTGTTTGAAAGCCTCCAGTGGGTCTTCCTCTAGGGCGTAGTGCTCCAGCACGGTTCGGACATCCTCCACACCATTCAAAGCAATGGCTGGGGACACAGCAGGTGGGGGTCAGCCAGGATGAAGGCCAGAGGGAGGTGGGGCCCACAAGGGTAAAGGTCACACTTGGGGGGGGGGTGGTTGGAGTTACATGGACCCTTCTCAGTAGCCTAAAAGGGCTCCCCCTGAACATTCCTGCGCATCCTCTAACCACTCCAGAAGAGCATCCCCAACATTCTAGGAAGCTTCTAAAGACTACAAGATGCTTATGGATCTCCTGCATCTTAAATCCCCAGTTTTCCATAAAAAACAAGCCAGGATCAAGCATCAATCATTCCTCTTGGGGGTCAAGGGCTTCAGGGTCAGAGGCCAGGAGGTCAGGGGTCAGCCTCACTCTTGAGGAAGGCAGACAGGTCCAATAAGACCCGGTCATCGGAGTTGCCATCCCAGGGCCGCAGGGCAACGCCGTTGTAGGGCTGTAGGCGGAAGGCTTCCTTCTTGCAGTCCACAACTACTACTCGGGCCGGGTCCCGATTCAGACACGAAATGTCCTAAAAGTGGGTGAAAGGTCAGGTCAAGGCCTGTGTTCCTTCTCTGCCAGGCAGGAAACCAAAGACGGGGAGAGAGGCAGATAGATAGACCACACACACTTGGTATCTCACACTGAGAGCACCACAAAAAGGCCTCTTGAAGACCAGGCTGGGATGATGACACCCAACCTTCCAGGGAGTGGGGAGCAAGCCACACAGACTCCTAGACCCGAGCCTGGGCACACAGACAGGTTGATTCGGAGGTTCCTTGGGGAGGGAGGTGGCCACTTGTACATTTAACCATAGGCCTCTGGTGTTTGTGACAGGTTGCAAGTTTTTGAATCGCTCACAGGTAGAGGTGCAGACTGTTCCACAGCAACACACATGGAGTCACACAAAGACAGGCACCCAGACAGACCCTTCAAGAGCCTCCATTACAACCCATTTCCCTCTGAACCTTGAAAAACTCCATAGACCCCTAGACCCACCAAGACAGTCAGAAACCCAATAGACGATCAAGACGCATGGGTATTTGGACAACAACCCATAAAGAGACCCAATTCACAGCCCCACAGACTCCTGGACCCCTATCACCAGTCACAGCAACAGATCCCAAGGCAAACAAGTGCCAGCTTTCCCCCAAATCCCAGAGGCCCACCATGGCCCCCACATGGCACCTTAACATGGTGCCCATCCATGTATCTCGTGGCGTCCCGGAACAGGCGGTAGGAGATGAAGCCGTGGGGGTCCACGCTGTCGATGAGTGGAAAGGCAGTCTGGGGGTGGGGTGTGGGGAAGAACAAGGTCAGGCTGAGTCCTGGCCCTGCAGCTCTCCCTCACCTCTTACCGCATCAACCACCCCAGCCCAGCCCCGGGCCCTCACCATGCCAGTCTCCGATGTAAAGATGACGATTTCATACAAAGGGGCGAGCTGCTGGAATAAGGTCTCGATGCCTGGACGCTTCTTAAACCTCCAGCCAGTGGCTAGCTGGAAATGCAGTGAGAACAGTGACACGCTGAGACCCAGAGTATTCTCTGTCTCTGTGGCTCGCGGAGGGATCCACAGGTACAGGGCTGTGACTGAGGGTCTAAGAGTCTGCAGGATCGGGTCCCCCAATAACAGCTGACTCCCCTCTAGCACTGACTGTGTGCCAAGGTACACCTGCAATAACCTACGGGCTGGGAAGCAGCACAGGCGAGGAACGCAAGGCCAAGGAGGGGTGACCCCTCTTCCCCAAGACCACAGAGCAGAATGGGGGCTGAACCCCAGCCTGGCTCCAGCATCTGTGCTCCTGACCATGTCACCACAAGCCAGCCACCCAGGCCTATGCGGTATCCCCAACCCGCTGCTTTCCCCAAGACACACCGACCACTCAGGGTGCAAGAGGACGCCAGTGAGCTCCAAGACCAGCGTGTATGGGGGTTGGTAGTACGGCTCCCGCAGAGGGTCTGGGAGAAGGCAGGGGCTGGTGGGCTCAATGATCATCTGTGAAAAGAGCAACCAGGTCTGGGTACTCAGACAAGGGGGGCGGGAGGATGGTGGGGGTGGGGTGGGCTCCTGCTCACCTGTCTGTAATCTTTGAAATATTTGTATGTCCGGCGCAACTGCTGTACCAGAATTGGATCTAGGAGAACACCAGGGCAAAAAGGGATTCCAGGATAAGCTGCTGCTCAACCCCCTGGACAAACCAGGGGTTTATCTACCAGATACAAACAGACCTAAAACACCCATCTGGTTTGAAATAGCTCATTTCCAAGAACCAAGGCAAAAGGGAATGACATCACTTACTGCCAGGTAGGAACAAATGTTTTTATTCACCCGTCAAGTTTTAATCTGAATACTTATATCCGCACATCACCCCAGGTATAAAATAGAATGCTGTATCTGCCCACTTAAATCCCGCATATGTATAAATAAATCTGCTAACATTATGGCAGTATATTTTGTCAACTCTGAACCTCTAGGTCTCCAGGTGTGCCCACTTTAAGCGAGTATGTGGAATCTAGATAAGCCACGATAAATACACACACCTCTATATGGGCTTCCCAGGTGGTGCTAGTGGTAAAGAGCCCACCTCCGATGCAGGAGACATAAGAGACTCAGGTTCAATCCCTGGGTCAGGAAGGTGCCCTGGAGGAGGACATGGCAACCCACTCCAGGGTTCTTGCCTGGAGAATCCCAGGACAGAGGAGCCTGGCAGGCTATAGTCCACGGGGTCGCAAAGAGTCGGACATGACTGAAGCAACTTAGCACACCACTAGTTGGTTCTCAACTAAAAAGCAATTTTGTTCCTCGCTTCCCAGGAAACTTCACAATGTCTGGAGACATTTTTGATTGTCACAACACTGGCATCTAGTGGACAGACACCCCAGACACTGCTAAGCATCCTACAATGCACAGGACACTCCCCTAGGACAAAGAACTATATGACCCAAGCTATCAATGTGGCTGAGATTAGCAAATCCTGGTTTAAAGCAATACACCAAGTCCAGTTTAAAACAGAAATCTTACATGACTCCCTATTTCAATACAGTATTTTTAGTGTAGTTAAACTACTATCTCTAGACCTGTCTTTTTGAAACCAAAACACTGAAACACCACTTAAGTTGTAAACACACACACTTTAAACCTACAGGTTTACCCGTTCACCTTAAATCAGTATGTTGACTTGTTTAAAATAGTATGACTCTACATCTGCCCAGTTAACACATACTTAGCTACCTGCCAAGTTTAAAGTGAAAGTGAAGTCGTTCAGTCGTGTCCGACTCTTCGTGACCCCATGGACTATACCCTACCAGGCTCCTCTGTCCATGGAATTTTCCAGGCTAGAGTACTGGAGTGGGTTGCCATTTCCTTCTCCAGGGGATCTTCCCAACGCAGGGACTGAATCCGCGTCTCCCGCACTGCAGGCAGATGCTTTACCCTCTGAGCCAACATCAACGTAATAACACGACGGCTTGCAAACATCTCCAGCACAAACAAGTGGCTTTCTGGACCTACCAGTTTTATATTTCTCTTGGGAAGGACCAGGTGTGATAGAATTGGCAGCTTCCCTCTACTATCCAATTTGTCAGAAACTCCCTAAAAGCTGGCTAATCAGAAGGCGGAGAGGGAGGAAGGAGGCATTGTTTTGGAAATGAGCTGGATGGGCTATGGCCTGGTGGGAAAGAGAGGCTGTCATAAACAAGGGGGTGAGGGGCTGCAGATGCTCAGATCTAAGGCACAGGAAGCCATGTGTCTGGCAGAGAAAGCCCAGTTCTCCCCCAGGCAGTCCCACCTACCCAGGAGTCCCCTCCCCCACTGCCCCTGACCATCTGCTCCTGGGCTGAGGGGCCAGGGAAGGGGACTGGAGTTCTGTATGCCCCTCTTCCCCCAAGCCATACAGCTGCTGACTCCCCCACCTCCCAGTGGAAGTGGGCGGGGGGAACCAAATGGGGAGGGCACAGTAGAGAGGGTCAGGGGACCCCAGAATCTACGATTGTATACTCACCGTTGTCGAATTCATCGGGAATCTGGGAGGTAGAGAGAAAAAAGAAGGGTTTGGGACGGCAGAGGCAAAACCCAGGCAAGGAATCTCCGGGGCCGTGGGAGGAGCAGGCAAAGGTCCCTGGGAGGGAGGGTTCACTCCAGACCAGAAAGGAGCCTGAACAGACCAGATGGGAGGAGACCCACAGGATGCGACCCCTGGTAAGGCCTCTGTGTCTCTCTCCCACTCACCTTGGCACCATTTTCATCCACAGCATTGTTTCCTGCAAGGGAGATAGTGATGAATGAGAAACTTGAGGCCTGGTCTCCTGGGACTTATGGGAGGAAGAGGGCAGAGGGCCTAGCCTCCTGGGTCTGAGGGAAGGGGGCTAGAGGTATGGTCTCCTGAGAAAGAGGAGGGGGCTGGTAGCCAGAATATCTGGGTCTCTGAGACAAGGAGGGCTGGGGCAGGGTCTCCTGGGTCTCTGAGGAATAAAGAGACTAGAGGGAGGACTGGAATTTTGGGTGCTGAGGGAAAAGGTAGCTTAGGGGGCTGGTCCAGACCTCTTCTTCCCCCCTTTAAACTGACTCCCTATAGCTTAGTACAGGAACCAACTAGAAGGAGTAGAACCTTGAGCAGAGGGGTAGTAGGGGGATTTCTCTCACTTCCAAGTTCCAGTTGGCTGCCCTGAGGGAGGAGCCAGGGAAAGAAGATGGGTGAAGTCCTTAGGGGAAAGAGGGGGCAGTCCCCCCAGCAGAACAGAGGGCCAAGAGAACATAACTGGGGGACAGGGATATGTTCCTCACCGAAGATATAGATGACGCTCACGGTCCCACCAGCCCCAAGCAGCCCAGCGAGCCAGAGTGCCACTTTTTTGGCATAGCTGGGACCCTCAGAGCTTCTCTGCTGCTGTGGTCCCTGCGTCTGGGCCTTAGTGCCTGCTCGGCTCCCAATCTCTGCAACCTGCAATTGAGAGGGGGTAGCTTGGCCAAGAAAGAAGAGAAACAAGGTCGGGGTGTTTCCAGCACCCTGGTCTAAGAAGAATCAAGGTTGAGAGCCAGGAAGAGGACACCCATATGGCCTCCAGGTGTTGTGTGCCTAAAGGGGCAGGTAGGGGACTGGGTCTCTCAGAAAAGTCAAGAACTAAACTGGCGCTATGATCCCAGGGGTTCAAGAGATGACAAGCCCGGGGCCCAGGATCCTACAGAACCGGAGCGCGGGTGGAGAAGCAGGGCAGGGAGATACGATCAGGGACCCTGACTGAACACTGACTAAGATTTCTGGAGCAAGCCACTGAAGGCCACGCAAGAGGACAGGACGGGGAGTTAAGTCCTCCGGCCGTCTGGAGCTCACAGTGGCGTATGGAGGGGGACGGAAGGGAGGGGCAATCGCCTGCTGGGACTTGGGGAGCAGGGCACAGAAGTAATGGACCCGGAGGTCAGAAGGGCAGGGTCTCTGTCAAGATGGAGGCAGGTCGAATCAGAAGACCTAGCAACACCACCAGCACCACGGCGGGGAAAATACCGCGAGGCCAGGCTGGGACTCCAGTGTCCTGGGCCCCTCCCCTTCGAGTATTACCTGAACCGTCACCGAGACAGGAGAGCAGGTGACCCCTCCTTCCCCGGCGCCCACGTGGGGTCGAGAAGCTGGGGTCCAGAAGAGGTGGGATCCAGAGGAGGTAAGGTTCAGAGGACACACTTGAGTCCCCAAGCATCTATCCCAGGGAAGCAAGGGCTGCCAACCCCGGGAAGCGGGGAAGAGACTCAAAACGCGCGTGGCGTTCCATTCAGCACCTTGAGGTGCTGCGTTCCAGAAGCTCCGGGCGGCCCCGGCCCGCCCGGAACCACAGGAAGGAGCCCCAGCACCCGGGGACCAACCCCATCCGGCTCACCTGGTCCGGGGCCCGAGGGGGCGGCGTCGCGAGCCTCGCACACAGCCCCCGCGCGCCTTGCCGGAGCCCGCTCCGCAACCGCAGGAACAGCGCCGCCGAGGCCGCCATCTTGCGCTGACGCCACGCGGCCCCGCCTCCTCACTCTCTCCCCCCGCCCCGGGCCGGGGCCGCGGCCAATGGTAATACAGGGGCGGGGCGGGTGGACGGGAGCCCGAGAGAGACAAAAGGCTGCGGGCTGGGAGTCTCCCGCCGTCACGTCCTGCTCAGGCCGGAGGGCGTTCCAGCGCCCACGCCACAGGACGGGGCGGGACACCCACTGCCCGGGGTCAAGCGGAGGCCATAAGGAAGGGACCCAATTGTTGCTGGATTTGTCCTAAAAACTAAAAGCCAGCTTCACACACCTTCCTCACGAGCGACCGAGAGGCCTCATCCGCCTTCCCTCCCCTTCTCCCAGCCCTTTCTTGCTTGAGTTTCCTAAACTGGGTCTGGAAAGTCAGCCAGTTTCATGGAGGCTCAGCCAAACGAACCGCTGAGGGCTCAGGGTACTGAGAGGAAATCCGAGAATTAGAGGCTACGGGAGCCATGATTAATCTTCCACATGTAAATCACCACACGGCATTTAGGGATAAATACTAAGATAATAAGGACTTCCCAGGTGGCTCAGTGATAAAGAATCCGCCTGACAAGCAGGAGACGCAGGTTCCATCCCTGGGTGGGGAAGATCCCCTGGAGAAGGAAATGACAACCCACTCCAGTATTCTTGCCTGGAATATCCCATGGTCAGAGGAACCTGGACTACAGTCCACGGGGTCGTCGGTCACAAGAGTCAGACAGGACTGAGCGACTAAACAACAGCAACAACTAAGGTAGTAAACATACGAAGTCAGGTGAAAGACACAGAATTTTAGGGTTGTGTTACTTCTGGAGGGAAATGGACTGGTCCTTCTTATTTGGTACACAGATAGCTCCTAAATTGGGTGGTGGAGACATGGGTGCTCCTGACATATCCTTTAAAACATTTTAACTATTTTAATACAAGTTATATTACATTTGTAAGAAGACGTGAACATCAAATGAGAAAAGTGAAGGTGGTTAAGGTACTAAGCCCCATTCTCTACACTGCTCCCCAGCCCCACCCAAACCCTTAGATGAGCTACAGCGATTCTGAGGTTACTGCTAGATGGACTCGAGGGAAAGGACCATCAGATGCTGGAGCCTGCACCATAGGTCCTATTTAGATTTGTGGAGGGATTGTTGTTCCACCACTGTCATGTCCCAACTGTTTGCGACTCCATGAACTGCAGCATGCCAGGCTTCCCTGTCCTTCACCATCTCTCGGAGGTTGCTCAAACTCATCTCCATTGTGTCAATGATGGCATCCAACCATCTTGTCCTGTCGTCCCCCTCTCAATCTTTGCCAGCATCAGGGTCTTTTCTACTGAGTCGGCTCTTCGCATCAGGTGGCAAAAGTATTGGAGCTTCAGTTTCCGCATCTGTTCTTCCAATATTTAGGGTTGATTTCCTTTACAATTGACTGGCTTGATCTCCTTGCAGAGGGGACACCAATTTTCACCTAACACAGCTCAAGCACAAGTTAGATGTAACTTTGTCAATCACATGGCAGTCTCTGTTCTAAAATCTCTGGCCAGTGTCTTCTCATACATTCAGTAGTCTCTGGGGCAGGAGTATCACTTTCTAGATGAGGGTTTGAGTTGAGCTGAGTTCAGTTCAGTCGCTCAGTCGTGTTCCACTCTGCGACCCCATGGACTGCAGCACGCCAGGCCTCCCTGTCCATCACCAACTCCCGGAGTTTACTCAAACTCCATTGAATAACATGAGGCTTAAGTAGGACCATTATCTGCTGAAGACCCCACAGCAAGGTATTAAGTGGGCTCTGCAAGTGACTCCACTTACAAACCAGAACACAAACAGACAGGACTTTTGACGAAACAGTTTTTTATTGAAAGACCGTAACACAAAAGCAAGCTGGGGAAGGTGGGGAATAAGAAGGTGGGGACCCTCCCCCAGACTCTACTCTGATTCCCATGAATATCAGGGAGGGAGAAAGGAACGCAGAAAGGAAAATAAAAGAAATCCTGAACCACCAGGCTAGACCTACTCCCGGCCCTGGATCCCAAGGCAGAGCCAAGGACCAGGGAAGGAAAGAGGGATGCTCTCCATCTGCCAGATTATCTGCCAAAGTCCACTCTGCCTGCCTTAGGCCTCCAGGAGCTTCCCCAGGAAGCGGAGGTTGAGGATCTTGAGCTGTTCGTCAAGGTCCATGCGGACAATGCCATCCTCGCCATCAATACTCAGCAGGACACCTGTGGCTTCCCGATCCTCACCCAGGATCACCTTCACCTGCAGGGGGACAACACACGGGGTCAGGGGCCACGGCAGCAGCCCGACGCCCCAGCGTCCCCTTGCTCTCCCTTACCTTGTTGTTCTTGGTGGGGGTGATTGGCTCCAGGTGTTCACTGGAGATGCTGACAACCTTCTCGCTGTCCTTCAGGTACACAGAGCACATGCCTCCCTGGGGGTGGGGACAGCCTGGTCAGCTCCCAACACAGGACTGATACTCCCCTGCCCTCAAGGGACACAGGATCAGGACTCACTCTAAGCAGTCACTTTCCCAAGGTGACATAGGGGCAGGAAAGGGGAAGGCTGGGCCTGGTTCCAAGGCCTGAGGTCTGTGGTGTAGAGGGGATGGCGGGGCAGGGTGATCAGACCAGCAAGAGAAGCATCTGCATGAAGCTAACTTAGGGCAAAAGGGAGACTGCTGCTCAGGCCCTTCACTCGTGTCCCACACTGGCCTCAGCTTCTCCCTGACACTTGCTCCTTCTCCTGGGCCCCTGTCTCAAGGATGGCCCCAAGGTCCCCGGCCTGTCCATTTAGGCTCCTGAGGCTAAATTAGGCTCTCTCCCACCTCCCTCCTTCCCACAGCCCAGTAGTGCAACCTGACCTCCCCCTGGGCTCCCAGCCCCTGATCCCATCTCACCACACCTGATCCATCTATGACACAGCAATAAGTGAATTAATTCCCAGCGACACATCTGATCCCATCCCTGCTGAGATGCCCACCCACCAGTGTCCTCAGGACACAATCCAAGTTCTCCAGGCTGGCATGTAACCTGCTGCAGCCTCCCCTCTGGCCTCATGACTCACTTCCCCCTTGACTCTTTAAGTTCCAGCCACAGTGCATAAACTTCAACTCCCCACGTGTGCCAGGCTTTTCCTCTCCTGCAGGCTTCTGCACATGCCCCCTAGCTTCAGCGCCCTCACCCCCTCCCCGGCCATTTCCCTTGGCTTTCTCCTATTCATTCTTCAGGTCTCGACACAGACATTAACCTTCTCCCAGAAGCCCTCCTTGAACACTTATAAAGTTGGGTAAGGTGCCTCCCCAGGGTTCACATAGCTCCCCTTTCCTTCTGTGCTTCCCATATCCCAGCTCGGGCCATCAGGCTATCTGGGGACATGTCTGTCTCCCCATTGGGAATGTGAGATCTGTGAGGGCAGGCTGGAGCTGTCTTCATCTCTAGTGTTTGTTTAATTAATTCAATTAATATGTACTGAAAGGCCAACAAAGTGTCAATCTTGCATCGAGAAACTGGGGCTATTTAGGAAGAAAATACAGACCTGGTGATCAAAGAATCCCATATGAGTAAACTTTAAGTTTTTAGGCAGCAGGTAGATAACATGAAAAAGAATTACATGAACCCGAAAGAAAGAGACCTAAGACAGCCCAGGTGTTGCTCTGAAGGATGAGTAGGAGTTAACTAGACAAAGAACGGAGGGCAGCGAGTCCTAGACAAAGGAAAGTAACGAGCAAAGGCCCTGAGGCTGAAGAGAAGTCAGTGACTAGGGAGAATGAAGGGTCGGCAAAACTGGAGCAGGGGCGCCCATGGGGCACGGGGGTCTGGTGCTAAGCCAAAGCCTGGCACAGAGGAGCACTCAGTTCTAGTTACTGAACTGTCAAAAAGTAACCATACTCCTGGGTGCCAGTCACTAGATCTCCCAGGCTGATGGGGGCCATGAGCATAAAAGGCAGAACTCCCTGCCTTGTGAAGTTTTGCATGCCAAACCTTTCCACATCTATGTCTCGAGCTATAAACAGCTACTGGAAGATGTGGATAGATAGTAAGAAAAATAAACAAACAACAACAATGAAAACCAGGACAAACCAGTACCAGAGAGACTGGGGACCCCAAAGGAGAGGATGCCTGCCCACCCTCCAGCTGGGGCCTTACTTACCGTGACACTGCGGATGACACCCGTCTGCCCCACCACCTGTGTATCCAGGTAGGTGTCCCGCACCTTCACCTGGATGTCAGTGGTCACCCAGTCGCTGGAGTTCTGTTCAATGCCTGAGCCCGGCGTGTGCGGGTTGTAGCCACCTGGGGAAGGAGCTCCAGGTGTCATCGGACTGTAGCCAACAGGGCTTGGGCTGGGGCTGGCCTGTAGGGAAAAGGGGATGCGGTTGCTGGGAACAGGTCATTTGGCCTGGGTGTCCCTACAGGCCCAAGGCCCATCTTAGCCCAGCACACTCAAGGGCGTGTCAGTTGACCAGTACCTGATATGCCATTGGCGAGGGTGTGGGGTGGTAGCTGGCTGGGGAGTGGGTATTCTGGTAGCCTGCTGGACTTGGCGCCACCTGGTGGTAGCTCTGAGGGCTGGGGCTGGGCTGGTAGGAGCCTTGCGGAGAGGGGGCGGCATAGGGGGAGAACTGGTCTGTGTTGTACCTGCAGAGACAAGGAGCGAAGCGGTACTAGTTGGGGGCATTAGAAGGGAAGAGAAGAGACTTCCCTGGTGGTCCAGTGGTTAAGAATCCGCCTTGCAATGCAGGGGGCCTGGGTTCAATCCCTGGTCAGGGAACTAGATCCCACAGGCGACAACTAGTTCACATGCTGCAATGAAAGATCCCGCATGATGCAATGCAGACCCAATGCACCAAATAAATATTAGGAGAGAAGGAGGTGATGGCAGCGAGGAGGCTTTGGCAGCGAGAAGGTTTTGGCAGCAGCTGATAAGGGCTAGCCCCAATGGACTCACATGGCTGGTGTCCCTGGAGTCTGTGGGTTGTACTGTGGGTTGACCTGCGGGGACGAGGGGTCTGGGTAGCCAGGTGTTTGGGGGTTGGGGGTGCCCCCGTAGGCCTGTGGGGATGGGGTAGGCTCATCATCAAAGGCATACTCATATTCTTCCTCAGCCCTGTTGGGGAGAGAGGTCTGTTGAGAATGACTATGGTGGTCACAGCGATGTAGCGAATGCCTCCAGGACAGCACGGAACACCAGGCAAAACCAAGGCAACCTCATCCTCACAGACAGCCCATCCAGAGGCCTCTTTTCACAGGTGGGCACACTTGGGAAACAGAGATGAGGTTGCCCATCCAAGCTCATGCAACCAGCCACGTAACGACGGTCACACACTCTGTCTCCAGGCCCACGTCTTAATCCCAACTCACTACTCTGATGGGAGCTGGGGAAATGACTTTGGCTCCAGCCCCAGCAAGGCCTACCCTCCTTCACATAACCAGCCTGGGGCTGGGAGCAGAGGACTCAGGGTAGGTCACACAGACCTGACCATTCCATAGACACCCAGTGGAACCACTCATGCACACAGGCACGCACACGGGCACACACACTCAGGGAACCTTGCTCCGGCCCCAGCTCACCGTGATGGTGTATTGGGGTTGTTTGGGTCCCAGGCCCCACTCTGGGCAGGAGTGCGGCTGCCGTCATGCAAGGGCGTCTGAGAGCCATAATGTGGGGTGCGGCTGCCTGGAACGGGAGAGAGATGTGTCCGTCAGTTCTGTCCTGTCTCTAGACCCCTCCACATCACCCCCATCCCTGTCTGCTGGGAGCGCTCACCATCCTGGAGGGGCGTCTGAGAGCCGTACATGGGTGTGCGGGAGCCAGAGCCGTACATGGGCGTCTGGGAGCCATACATGGGTGTCCGCCCGTAGGTTGAGGCCATGCCGCCTGGGCGCCGTGAGCCCCTGTAGACACAGAGAACAAGTAGGGTGAGCAGGGCCCTCCCACCGCCCAACAGCCTTCTTCCCAGCCCGGCCCTGGCCCGTACACGGTGGTGAGGCGCTGGCGGTCCACTGAGATGGTCTGGCAGGTGGAGTGCAGCTCCACGCGGGCAGTGGACTCTGTGGCGTCCTTCACCACACCAATGTAGCCTGGTGGGGAGGCAGGAGGTCAGCAAGCGGGCTCTCCTCCCCACGGCCCTCCCCGGGCCTCCACACAGCCCTGCAGATCACCTTTGTAGGGCCCCTGGGAGATGCGCACAGTCTGGCCGATGAGCTCATTGTCTCTCCGCCCTCGGCCCCTGCTCATGCCACCACTGCCGCCACCTGGGCTGCCAAAGCCACCGCGCTGACCTGGGAAGGAAGAATGTCACTAGTCCCTGGTTCACCCCCCCACATGCTGTGCCCATAGCCAGGGTCCCTTCCAGCCCCCTCTTCGCCTGACTGCCCCCAACCTCTGGGTTAGGAGCCTCCTCTGCGGGCCCCCCCACCAGAGCCCAGGGCTTTCCCTTCACAGCCCTGACCACCCTGGGCTGTCACTGTTGGCAGGGGGTTGGGGGTCGGGTCTCCCCTGGGCTGTGAGTCTTACCATCTGCAGGCTGGCCCAGAGCAGATAGTGAGTGCAGGCTGAACAACATCCCTCCTCCAGCCCCCAGACATATCCACACCCCAGATCCCCCTCACCTCCAGCACTGGGGTGCATAGGGCTGCTGATCCGGGGGCTCATAGGGGCAAAGCCTCCTACTGTGAAGTTGGTCACATCGCGAGGCTAGGGGGAGAGACAAGAAGTGAACTGGCAGCCAGGGCCTGAGTGACAGGTTCCCAGGCCCCACACATCCCACGTCTGTTGTTTGAACCTGCCCAGCAGCCATCCCTCCCTCCTTCTGGTCACAATGGCTCAATTCCCTTTAGGAAAACTGCCACCCCTATGCCACTGTGGGCCTGTCAATCAAGAGGCAAGGAGTGGGACTACCATGTGGTGGTCAGGAATTTAAACCCCCAGTGACATACAAACTGCAAGCCATGGGGATTCCGCATTCCATCTGCAGGGCCCTGAGGAGACCATCTCCTGATCCCAGCTCCCCAGATTCCACATCTGATTTCCTTTTGGATACCTAGTTCTGCACAACTTCCTACAAATCCCACCTCAGGAACTGTGCTGTCCCGAGACATTCATGGGGTGCCCTGACCCTTCCTTCAAGTCTCTGGCTTAAATGCCACCTCCTCAAGGAGGTGAGTCTGTCCTTAGCGTCCTCTCTAAAGCAGCAACCCCCATACGCTCTCTCTCATCTCGGTTTATACTTCACCATCAGCCCAAGTTGTGCTACACATGTGTTTATTTATCTGCTCATCTCCAGAGGAGCAGCACTAGGAGATGGGTTTTTTGTACTGCTCACTGCCGCAGCTCCAGCATCAAACACCTAACAGGTGCTCCATAAAACTGAATGAATAAATGATCTGGTAAACAGATCAGAATCTCAAAACCCTTTTTTTTCCCACAATTTGCCAAGGACCTGACACTGACATCTGCCCTCCTGTCCAAACGGACATCAAGCCCATTTGTGTCACTCCTGAGGCCAGGGAAGACCAGACAGCTGAGCCAGGTGGCCAGCAGACAGGGTGCCACCATGCCCGCCTCACCTTCGAGCCTCCTGCCAGCACCAGGTGGCGGGTCTTGCAGACAAACATGCCACCATTCTCCACCAGTTTCTTGCAGTGCAGGAAGGCGAAGCTGCGGAAGAGATGGCGAATCTCGCCTTCCCGGCCCTGGACGGGGGAAGGACAGTCAGCTTGTGGCCACGCCCTACCCCAAATCTCTCAGCTGTAACAGATGGGACAAAGCTTATACTCACCGAGTGGGGGCCGTCAATGACCTTGACAATGTCTTTCACGTGGATATTATTCTGTTCTGAGTCCAGGGCCACGGCAAAGCGGTTGTCTTTCTTCCGGGTCACAGCCTGGTGCCTGACAGTCACCACCTTCCCATACATGTTCAGCACCTATGGAGGGACGGGAGGGGATACCGAGTGGCTGAGAGTGGAAAGGCGTCATGTGGGGCAGGGCTTCCCTGCAGTGGGATGGTTCTTCCTATGGGAGACTGTCCCAAGCTCTGCAGGATGTCTAGACTCCCTGACTCTGGGGCAGGCGATGTTAGGAACCACCCCCTGGGCACCGGGTCACCCAAAAATGTCCCCGTCATTCCAAAACACCCTCTAGAAGGAGACTCCATTCTGACTAAGCATCAGGGACCTGAGATGAGCAGAGGAACAAACGTTAACATATTAGTTAATGTCTATCCATCACTCTGTGCCAGATGGGTACTAAACTTCACACAAGATTCCACTGAGGCCTCAAATTTCCCTCTGAGGTGGGTGCTGTCACAGCTCCCATTTTAGAGGGAAAATCTCAGGCCCAGGGAGGGCAAGTTACTAGCTCAGGGTCACACAGCAGAACGTAAAAGAGCTGAGATGAGAACCCAGAGTCTGGGGTCCGAAGCATTCATACTCTTTGGCTGCCGCATCCTCAGTGAAAGGGAGGAAGACACTAGCAGCACCCAGCCCTGAAGCCCAGCACCCAGTGCCCAGGTACGTATCTGACTTCAGGGTTCAGTCACAGCCAGTGAAGCATATGCCGCTGCTACTTCCTTTTCACAAGGTGTGATACTGAGGCACAGAGGGGCTAACTGACAAGCACTTGCCCGACCGATGTTACACAGCGGGCCCCGCACGACAGAGCCAGGTCTGCACCCGGAGCAGTCTGGGTTCTCGGCCACCTTGCTCCGCCACCTCCCAGGATGAAGAGCTGGAGGGAGAGGAGACCCCTGCGTGCAGCACACACACCTGGAAGGTCTCCCGCTCCAGTCGCACGATGACACCCACGGTCTGGGGGTCCAGCTGCACCAGCTCCCCCCATTCGTGCTGGCCCCCGACATCCACACCTGATGCCGTCTCTGAACAGAGCTGCAGGTCCCGGGGGAGCACCTTCAGCTGTAGGAGATGGGAGTGGGTGAAGCAGGGTCCATGTGGCTCCGTGTACATCCACCCCGCTCCCAGCCCCCCACCAGCTACCTCGTGCATGGTGAGGTCAGAGAAGAGGATGACAAAGTTCTCTTCCACCCGCACGATGAGGCCTGTGTCGCCCTCAAACCGACCAGCGATCACCTTCACATGGTCCCCCATCTTGAAGTACTTGCGAAGTTCCTGGGCCGGGAACTCCAGCATGTCCTGGGGATGGGGGTGAGGACAGCGAGCAGGTTAGGGAAGTCACCACAGACCACGTGCCCACCCGCCTTCAGATTCCACTCGTATTCCCAGAAAGTTCAGGCCACAACCCACACCAGGCTCACGCCCCCAACTGGAGACCACCCTCAGCCTGCCCCAGAAACCCAGGATATCAGCCTGGACAAGCCTTAACCCTGCATAGAGATGGGCCATCCCCAAGACAGATGACACCAGACTACAGAGACCTCCTCAGACCCACCTGGAGACAGCCTCACCCTAGACACACACCACTGGGCCTGGACAAGTGTCAGACGCACCCACCCCCAAGCAAACTAAAACCAGTGACCTCAAGAATCCTCCATGGTCTCATCATGCTCTCAACCCAGCAGGTACACACGAGTGGTGCGGCCCCCACCTTGAGGTCCTCGTGCTTGGGCATGATGGTGATCTTGTTGCCGTCCACGCTGAGGATCTTGCCCTGAAGGTTGATAAGCTCGCCCTCGCACACCTCCACGTTGTCCCCGGGCTGGAAGTTGTGCTCCCGCTCCTTCCCTGCGGGGCAGACACAGGGCTAACCTGGGGGCTGCTCACCATGGGCCGCCCTCTCCTTGGACTGGGTTACCGACCGTGACCTCATACCTGTGCTTTCAGTCACCACCTCCAGGTCGATGCCCTCTGGCTGGTCCTCAAACTTCTCCAGCTCAGACAGTGTGGGCTTCACACCCTCTGTGATCTGAGCCCCAAAACAAGAGGAAGAGAAGGAAGCAGATGAAGGTCAGAGGCACAGCCCAGCTTAACGGGCTGGAAAGATGGTGAGGTTATTCTCCTAGGGATACTCCTTTGAGGATTACCTGGGACAAACCCAGATAACCCACTGCTCTGGGGCCTGAACTGCAGGAGGGAGAAAGCTGGGCCTTCCCACTCCCTACCACCCTTGGCACGACTCCCTCTGGGACTCTTACCACAGCAGACATGGCAAAACTCTTGAACAGAAAGCCCTTCCGGCTGTAACGGTTCCCCTCGAAGATGAGGAAGTCACCGTCAGAGGCAACGTCACCCCCCAGGGATCTGGAATTTTGTGGGGGAGAGAAGAGGGTGTTAAGAGGCTTGTTGGGCCTCAGTCTCCTCTGCTAGCAAAGGGGGAAGTGGACAGGGGATGTCTGAGCCATCCCATCCCAAACACCCGCTCTGGGTGGAAGTGACCTCTCACAAAGCCCGAAGGCCCTGCCTCGATGGCAGGGTACATTGCTCCCGCCCCTCTGCACTCTGCCGCCCCCTTCCCTGCTTTATTTTTAATGATGGCTCATTAACACCCTCTGATGAGCTCCTGTTTGATCCATCTCCCTAGAATGGCAGTTCCAGAAGGGCATGAACTTAGCATCTTTTATTCACTATTTACCCTACAATAGTGCCTGGCACACGGCAGGCATTCACTCGTTGAGTACGAGCTAGACAAAGTATCAGACCACGCTAACAGTTTATAATCACACACACCTGACCTCACTGACTCCTCTCCAAAGCCCATGGCATCAGTAATAGGACCCTCACTTTCCAGGGAAGTGAGAGAATGAGGCTCAGGGAGGGTACACGATATGGTCAAGGTGGCCAAGCCTATGAGTCTAAGAGGCAAGGTTCAAATGCAGGGGTTAGGACTCCCGAGCCTGTGCCCTAACTCTCCTGGCCTGCGTGTGCAGTGACCCACATGGGTCATGCGGGCAGGGGGACCCTCAGATCCTGCCCCATGCTGCTAGAGTGGGGAGGGAAAGCCTGTCCACTTCTCAAAAATGGGAGTGTGCAGAGCAGGTTGGGTTCCTCCCGCCCATCATCTTCTCATGCACACGGTGCATCTAGGGAGAGGGGTTCGAGTGTGCTCAGCTGGGCAGGTCTGGGCACTACGTCAGACTGACGGCTGCGGGGCAGGGAAAGGTCACTCTGGTTTGTTCTCAATAAGGGGATTTCCAGTTGGGGGGAGACCAGTGCTGTAAATGAGTCCAATTCAGGCATGTGAAGTATTAATCTGGCCTGGCCTAGAGGTATTAGCCCAGCCTAGCAGATCAACAGGCTCATTCTACAATCCAGCCTTTATCAGAATGAAAAAACTGTCTGTTCACATTTACGATGTGTTCCAGAGCAGGACCAGAGGGCAAGTGTCACTGGCTGCTTTTGTTGCTTCATCCTCCTCACCTACCCTCCCTGCTGGAGCCCCCAGAAGCCCTGGGATGATGGAAACCCTGGGGTGCTCCAGAGGTCCACTCAGCTGGGGAGGGGGAGAGGGACAGAGACGTCCTGAGCAGAAGGGGCTCTGCACCCCATCTGAGGTGTCCAGGCATTAGGAGATCAGGAAAGAGACTATAAGGCCTGATGTGTCGACAAATCTCATTTCAATAAGTGACACCATTCCTCACACTGACTAGGTACCAAGTGCTATTTTGGGCACACACACATATTAATTCTTTTGAGTCTCAGTGCAATCCTAGGAAGCGAGGGTTACTCTTACTGATCTTTGCAGCAGAGGAAACTCTGAGGCACAGGTATGTTAAATAGCTTGGCTAAGGCTACAATGCCAAGTTAACCACTCATAAGCTAAACCCTCGACGGCTCTGGGAGCCCAGCTCTACAGGAGAATCTGCAAAGGGACATCCTACACCACAGATCTGGGCACCCGGCCCAGCCCAAGGACACTCACCTGATCTTTTCTGCATCAAACAGCCTCTGTGGGGGCCGCTTAAACTTCTTCCTTTTGGCAAACCAGTCTTTCTGTGTAGGAAAAGAGGCATGGATGGGAAGCATGCGGGACGAGGACTTGGCCACCAGCAGGGATCAAGCACGCCCTCCCCGCTCCCAGCAGCACATCCCCACAGTACCAAGCTCATGCGGGCCTTGATGCGGTCGTAGTCGATGCGTGGGATCATCTTCAGGGAGATGGTGTTTTGACTTGGCTCCACATAATCCACCTGAGAAGTCCGGTTGGGAGGTCAGCAAGGCCCCAGCGTTCCCTCCCCAGCTCCAGACACAGGGAGGGTGAGGAGATGCCAGGAAGGGCCAGGGACAGAGCATGATGAGAGGAAACGAAACTGCTGACAACTCCTCCAGATTCATTCTCTAGACTGTCTTCCCTCCAGCCTGAAATTAAGTACCCACTGACGACAGCTCCACCTGGATGTCTAAAAGATCCGTCAAACCCAGCATAACTGCAGCTAACCTCCTGATTGCCTCCAAATCTGCTCCTCTCCCCACAGGTCCCCGCCATTCCTCCTTCTGCTCAGGCACACAATGTGGGAGGCACTCTTCACTCCTATCTTTCTTTTACACCCACATCCAACCTGGAAGCAAACCTGTCAGCTCTGCCTTCAACAATTCTGACCTCTTCTCCCCCCTCTACTACTGCAACCTCGGTCCTGTCCACCATCACCTGCAACCCAGACAGCAGTCTCCTCACGGATTTCCCTGCTCCTGTGGCCCCATCCTGTTTATTGCAGGGTTTCCTTAGCCAGGTGATCCTTTGTTGTGCGGGGTTGTCCCAGGCCTTGTCAGATGTTGGCAGCATCCCTGACTTCTACCCACTGAATGTTAGAATCAACTCATTTCCCAGTTAAAACCACCAGAAATGTCTCCATTCTATGTAAAAGGTCCCCTGGGGGTACCCCTGCTTGAGAATCAGTGGTCTGATCTCCATGTAGTCAGCAGAGTAATCCTATTAAAATCCAAGCTTCCCTTGGAGCCTCCCATCTTACTCCAGTAAAAGGCAAAGTTCTTGGATGGGCTACAGGCCCCCATTGCCTCCCTGAGCTCATCTCCTGCCACTCTCATCCTCGCTCACTCTGCTTCGCCCATCCTGGCTCACATGCTGCTTTCTGCCACACCTCTTTCCCGAGAACCTCACATGGCTCACTTCCTCACCATCTTCAGATCATTACCTAACATTCATCGAACACCCACAGAAGATGGTCCTCCATTTCCTGTGTGTTCGCAACAAAGTCCAGACTCTGCTTCACCTGACCTGAGTGGGTTCTGCTCTCTGACTAAATTAGAGGGCTGGAAAGGATAAAGCATAGAGAACGGAGGATAGAACAGAGCGCCCTGGCCTCCTCAGCTGCCCCATCCCAGCCCCAGGCACCTGAGCGATGTCATCCTTGTAGATGCCCCGCTTGAGGCGGACCCAGGATTTGGGTTTCAGGTTGGCCACCTCCTTCACCACTTTAAGCACATCCGTCATCTCCTTGATGGGCACCATCTGCTGGTTCCAGTATCCAAGCCGCAGGTTGCCCACACCCTCGATGGCCTGCTTCACGTGGGTCTGCTTGTAGGCCTCCACGTAGATGTAACCCTTCACATGCTCCGGTGCCACTACTGATTTGATCTGCAGGGGCTGGAGGGCCAAGCCGGTGGGCAGAGACAGTGAGACATGACTGCTAGTACCAGAAACGACTGCCACCTCAGCAAGCTCTCTCCCAGGGATTTATCCCATAGAAACACGTTGTGCAATGACCCCATCACAAGGATATGCACTGCAGTTATTATCATAGAAAAAAAGCGTGCTCAGAGGTTTAATTTACACCTGCAAACACCAACTTAAAAATCTGTTCAAATCAATAACCTAAATTTCCACCTTAAGAAAATAGAAAAGAAAGAGGAAATTAATCCCAAAGCAAGTAGAAGGAAGAAACAATAAAGATCAGACTGGAAATAAGTGAAACAGAGGTTAGAAAAACAATAGGGAAGGTGGTTGCTTGAAAAGATCAATAAATTGGACCAATCTTTAGCCAGACTGACCAAGGAAAAAAAGAGAAAAAACTCAAATTACCAAAATCAGGAATGAAAGAAAGGACACTACTACCAACCAAACTTCGAGAATTTTAAAGCATACTATGAATAACTGCATGCTAACAAATTAGAAAACCTAAATGAAATGAGTATTTCTTTTTTGTAGAAAAACATAAAACTACAACTGACTCAAAAAGAAATAGAAAATCTTAATAGACCTATACACGGTAACGATTTTGAACTAATAATCAAAAAACACACACGCACACCCACCAACTCACCCAAAGCCCAGGATTAGATGGCTTCACTGGTGAAATTTATCCAACATCTAAAAATTACCCCCACTCCTTCACAAAAGCCTCCAAAAAATAGAAGGGGGACATTCCCAATCAGTCCTATGAATCCATTATTCCCCTGATACCAAAACCTAACACAGACAACATAAGAAAACTACAGACTAAATCCCCTATAAACACAGATGCAAAAACCTTTAATGAAACAGACCATCAAATCCAGCAATATATGTTCATATCGTATGTGAATTACATTTCAATTTTTTAAAAAGCAAGTAGATTGTTTCAGTATTGTTCCTAATAGCAAAAAATGGAAACAACTTTGTATTTCCTGGGCATAGAAAGATGATAAATCATGGTGCTGAGAAAAGGCTCTCTGCAGAATGATATATATATAATACCATTTTATTTTTTTAAATACCTATTAGGTATTAGATATTTTAATAATCATGTAAACATAGAAATTCAAGTTTTCATTCCATGTTTTCCTGGTTTTGACAATACACATACTCAACATGGGGCTCCCCAGGTGATGCCAGTGGTAAAGAATCTGCCTGCCAATGCAGGAGACATAAGAGACTTGGGTCCAATCCCTGGGCCGGGAAGAGCCCCTGGGGGAGGGCATGGCACCCCACTCCAGTACTCTTGCCTGGAGAATCCCAGGGACAGAGGAGCCTGGCGGGCTACAGTCCATGGGGTCACGAAGAGTCACACAACTGAAGCGACTTAACAAGCAGCACATTTTCCAGTATGCAGGGAAGATGGTCTGGAAAGACACGAGATTGTGCGTTCAGTTCCTCAGTCACGTCCGATTCTGCAACCCCATGGACTGTGGCCCGCTAGACTCCTCTGTCCATGGGATTTTCTCCTCAAGAATACTGGAGTGGGTTGCATTTCCTCCTCCAGGGGATCTTCCCAACCCAGAGATCAAACTGGCATCTCCTGTGGCTCCTGCACTGGCAAGCGGATTCTTTACCACTGAGCCACCTATGAAGCCAAGGAACACAGACCAACAATAATTACTTCTGGAAAATGGGACTCGGGTATGGAGAGATTTTGGCTTTTATGATATACATGTACCATTTGAGTCCTGTGTCAAATGAGGTTACTAGAATCTTGCCTAGGGCACAAAGCAGAAGTCTGAGCACATTTAGAATCACGATCTGCACGTCCTGCAACTGTCCACTGGCCCCACTGACACACACCCACTGCTCCGACAGGTGAAAGCAATGCCCTCGGTCTAATACAAATTACATTCAGCGAGAAAGTTACCAGTCAGCAGGCCTTGGTTCCAAAACTAACAATTACGCCTCTGAAAACAACTGAACACGTGCTGTAGAACAAGCCCTGACTTAGAGTTGGACATGTTCAAAGATAACTTAATTCTAAAGATGCTGAGGTGAAAACAAGGGGCACAGAGAGGGGAAGTGGCTCGATCAAGGTCATAGAGTGAGGAAGCCACAGGGGCAGGATTCAAAACTCAACAGTCTAAAGATAGATCTGTGCCCTTCCTGCAGCATCTGCTGCCCTGCACGCAGTCAGCATTACTTCATGTCTCGCGTGCTGCATGTAAGCGAGCCCTGACAGGGCCGGGACCAGCGCTGGCACGGCCACTGCTGCACCCTCGGCATCGCTGAGCGCGGGGAGCAGCCCAGAGGAGCGGCTCAGTGGACTTTGATAACACTGAAAGAGAAGGAAGGAATTCTCCTGACAGGCCTGTTCTGTGATGCACTTGGCCACACTGCCCTAGGCTAGGACTCCCAACCAAACAGCAAGAGGGTGACAGCTGCCCACCGGGGTTGGTGAACAGGAAGAACTCACCCTCAGGCAGAAAAGGCTCAGGAAGAGAGATGGCTGACTTTCAGAGGGGTGCAGGGGCTGGGGAACCCTGCCAGAAATGCAGAGAAAATGAAAACAGCACCTCGACAGGCACAAAAGCACCTTCAACCCAGAAAGGGATCACTTTCTAGCTGAAGCAGCTCACTTTAACAGGCAGTGCAGCTCATCTGGGGTGCCTGGTACCCCTGACCCTGTTCTGTCTCTCACTCTGGGCTTTAGCCATCTCTCACCCCGAGGCTGCCTGCCTATCCGACTCACCGTGTCTGTGAACTGGTAGGCAATGAACTTGCGCATCAAGGAAATGGCTGTGGCCCGTTCCTCCCCAATCTGGAAGAATAAAGGCAGGCTTGAGAGAGACAACAAGATGGGGAACAGGACATAGGAAAGTGGGCAGGAGAGAGCAGCAAGGAAGACAGAGCCGGGGAGGGCAGGATAGGGGTATGGGATTAAGAGCTACAAACTACTATGTATAAAATAAAATAAAGCTATAAGGATACACTGCACAGCACAAGGGACAAAGCCAATATTTTATAATAACTACGAATGCAGTTATCTTTAAAAATTGCAAATCACTATGCTGTACACTTGAAATTTACATAATATTGTAAGTCAATTACACCTCAATTAAAAAAATACAGACAGACAGTGTCATTGGGCAAAAGATAAAGTAAGACAGCAGGAATTTTCCTGGCTGTCCAGTGGTTAGAAAGGACTCAGTGCTCTCAGTGCCGGGGGCCTGGGTTTGATCCCTGGTTGAACTGCACAAACTACACAGTGCAGTCAAAACAAGAAAAAAATAAATAAAACAGGAGAGAGAGAAGAACAAGAGAGAAGGAGGGGTCAGAGAGCAAGAGGCACAGACGGCAAGCAAACCTGGGAGGAGACACTTAGTGAGGGAGAGGGGAGGGGGTGAAGAGGGCGGGGGAAGGAGAGGAGGCAGAGGCAGAGGAAGAAGGACCAAGAGACTGACAGGTCAAGGCGAGCTCCCCTGACAAGGCCGCTTCGCCATTCCTCTGCCTCCCTCAGGCCGTGAGGCCAGGGCACACACCTTACATTTGACAGTCCACAGATTGGGGTCCCTGACAGGAGAGGAAAAAGAAGCCCTTTAGTAAATCTGTCTCCTCATGGGAAACATACACACCACCGAACCCACCCCTCTTCCTCTCCCTCCACATCCTCTCCCTTCTCCATCCTGCCATCCGCAGGCAGAGGAGGGAGAGAGAAAAGCACCAACTGAGCAGGCAGAAGAAGGAGAGAAAAGCACCAACTTGCCATTCCCTTCTTTCCCCACCAGCCACCACTCCGTCTGTGCAACTCTGTGGCCTGATTCACTTCAGGGAGTGAGCCATGTGGGCACACCACCCCATAAAAATTCCCACCTAAGCCCTCCTGTCCCACCCTCTTACTTGACTCCTGGGAGCAGCTGCTGCTGGGTGATGTCATCCGAGAGCTCATCAGACCCTCCATACACCCTGGAGAGAGAGGGGCAGTCAGGCAGGAAGGGCGTCTGTCAGACCCCAACCCTCCTAAGGGACCACATGCTCCCAGGCCCACCCCAGCCCAGCACACGCCCTTACGTCTCTCCCACAGATGACTTGGCATATTTCTTCATGTAATACTCGCCCAGTTCTTCTTCGCGCTGGTCCCTGGGGTGTGTGAGAGAAAGTGAACGACAATGGAAGGTTGAGGAGAGGAGGGTGGGCTGACCTGCCCCCAGATCTCCCCATGGAAGCCGGCCTCACCCTTCCCCATCTCAGCTCACCTCCAGAGGTTTTGCAGGCGGCGAGCCCCAGACCGGTCTTCATCCAGGACAACATTGTCGATGTTGGAGGCTGCAAAGAAATGGGCAGACAGGGTGAGTAAGGGGAGATGAAGAGCGGGGGCCAGGAGAAAGCGGTGGGGGACTGGGGGTCAGAGTTGGGTCCTGGGGCAGGAGACACCTCACTGAGGAAACCCCCAACCCTCAGCCCCTCAGCATCCTGCTCCCAGTGTCCTCCTTGGGGGTGGGGCCCAGGAGCTGGGGACACCCAGTTGGCCCTAGCCACTCACAACCACTGTCTAAGCACACCCTGAACTCTACCCCATGCCACTCACCCAGTCCCTCACCCCTGCACCCCACAACACTCACACATAAACACACACATACTTTCCCAGGCCAAATCTGGCCCCAGAACCCCCTGCCTGGGGACCCTGCATGAGTCAGAGCCCCCAGGGCTGGACAGGGGCCAGGGGTGAGGGAGGGTGCCACGGGCAGGAAGGAGGAGATGTCAGGACATGGGAGGAGGGTGGGGAATCACACTTTCAAGCTCTTACCTTCGATCTCTTCTACTTGGAGGAAGAGGTGGTGGTGGTGGTGGTGGTGGTGGTGGTGGTGGTGGTGGTGGTGGGCGAGGGCAGACAAAGTATGAGCCAAATTATAGCAGCGAAATCAACCAATGGGTGGGGGACAGGGGGAGGGAAGGACACAAGAAGGTTGAAAATCAAAAGTAAAGGCCAGGCACTGGGTGGTTGGGGGAGAAGCCGAAATGTATGAGGCGCACAGAACGGAAAATAACAGGGGAGGGGTGGCACTGGCCCAAGAAGTGGGGGGTAGCTTGGGGTACAGCCTGCCCCCCCAACCCCCAGAAGGGATTCACTGGGGCCCTGGGATCCCAGAGTCCTCTCCCCACAGCCCCCAACCCCCCAGCTCATGGGCCTAAAAGGAAAAGGGTGCAGAGCTGGTCTCTCTGGCAAAGACAGAAAGAAGCAAGGTGAGGAGGGTGAGGGGCAGGACAGTGCGGGGGTGGGTGGGCTCTCAAGACCCTCTCAGCCACACCCCCGGCGGTCTCCGGGAGGTGGGGCCCCCCTCACCTTTCTCCAGGATGTCCTCTGCTCCATCCTCCCACTGGTCCTCATCCTCGTATTCATCATCCACATCTGAAATGGAAATGCCGAGTGGTCAGCAGTGCAGCCAGGGCAAAGGTGACCTCATCGCACCAGCTCCCAGAAGATATCTCCTCCAGGCAGTGGGTATCATGGACCCCCAGCTTCCAGATCAGGACACTGAGGCTTGGACAGGCAAGGTTCCTGCCCAAGGCCTCAGAGGTGCTTTAAGCCCCAGGGACAGTCTCATGTGTGGATCCACCTGATTCTAAAAGTTATCCCTCCCTCCCACCACCCACAGATCCATTTTAAAAACAAGATCCAAATAAGCAAGCAAAAGAGTTCCCTCCTAACTATTAAGGGAAGACTGGTACATAGCTTTTTTTTTTTTTAAGACAGGATTCATGGTTTGTTGGTTTTATTATTCTCTTACATTTCTAATAGCCAACACTTAATGTTAGGGTACCAAGTGCCCTGCCCCTCCTCTGAGTACTTGCTAGATTACTCACTGAATCTTCCTGGCCACCCTAAGGGAGGTATCACCATCTTTCTAGTTTCACAGTGAGAGATCCGAGACACAGAGAGGTCATCTAACTTGTCCAAAGGCTCTCAACTGGTACCTGAGAAGCAATCTGGCTCCAGGGTCCATGCACCTAACCTCTTCATTACATGTATTCTTTTGTATGTATCAGACACTACACCAAAAACTTAACATGACAAAAAATTCCAAAGTGTACAGAAGAGGTAAGTGTTCGGTGAGTCTCCCTCCCATTTCTAAGCCCTTTCAGTCCCCTTCCCAGATGCAACCGTGTGACCAGTTTCTGTTCTAGAGATAATCTGGCCACACATAAAAAATGCCTATAAACCTCCCCCCCCCCGACTACTACTTTCCCTCCACACAATTTTCTAGCCCGTTGTTCTGTCTCACCCTCTTTCTTTAAGCAATAAGACGGCTTGGAGCTCTTCCACAGCGGCACACGCCTCACGCGCTACCTGATTATCGGCCCTGTAGCTCATCATGCTGTTGCTGTTTAGTTGGTAAGTCATGTCCGATTCTTTTGCAACCCCATAAACTGTATCCTGCCATGCTCCTCTGTCCATGGGATTTCCCAGGCAAGAATACTGGAGTGGACTGCCCTTTCCTTCTCCAGCGGATCTTCCTGACCCAGGGATCAAACTCGCGGCTCCTGCGTTGCAGGCAGATTCTTTACTGCTGAACCACCAGGGAAGCCCGGAGTTCATTATACCAGGCCCTAATCAAGAGTGCACACTGAAGTCACCGAACATTTGCAACTGCACACCAGACCGCAACAAGCGTCTGTTCTCATATCTTCATGTACCTGGGGGTGAATTCCTCAGAGGGAATTGCTCCTTCTAAGGGTCCCTGCATGGGGAATGTTAATGGGCACTGCCACAGAGCTTTCCCACAGGCAGTACCCAGTGACAGTCCCACCACCACTAAGTGGGTGTCCCTAGTGACCACCATCTGTGTCAGATGGCGTGTTATCCACTCTCTTGATCTGAGTCCATCTGCTAAGACCTTTTCTCTAAGCAAGGACTCCCTCCCACTCAGCCTTTGAGAAAAGGCCTGAAGCTCTCTGAGAACCAGGAATACCCAGGGCATCTCCTGCCCTTCTGTTCCCTGGTTTCCTCTCTGGTAAGAGGGTCCCAAGAAAATGAGGGGTGGCGTTCCAAGTCACTCCCCTTTGCCTGGGCATAGGCAACAAGCACAGGGACAAGCATCGCTTGCACAGATGGTGGTGGGCGTATCAAGTAGTATGGCCTTTCTGGGAGCTTATGTTTGGCCAAAGGTATCAAAAAGCTTTAAAAAAATATGTATCCCCTTTGTCCAGCAGTTTGACTTAGGGATTTACCATGTAGAAAATCTGCATGGTCTATGTTAGATGAAAAAAACTGCACCTTCATTTTCACTAATCTCTAAGTATTTACATCAATCGTGAACAACGGCAACAAACCACAGCATGTCAAGCAGTGAAGTCTGGCACTTTCATAGCATAGTATAACTACAGATACCTCAAAATATTACTCACAGTCATTGCTACTTCAAAATTAGATTCTTAACAGATCCTCCATTAAACCTTGCTTTTTCAATATGCCAAAAAAAAAAGCAGCACATACATCACAGTGTTCTCCTTTTCGGCTGCACTGCACAGCATACAGAACCTCCCCAATTAGGGACTGAGCCCACACTCCCTGCAGCGCAAGTGCAGACTCTTAGCCATTAGGTCACCAAAGAAATCCACGTTACAGTGTTCTTCTAATATTCAGATACCGTATTTCACCATAATTGTTTCCTTTGGAATTCTATGTACTTTTTTTTATGCATTTCACAACATGATTCTGAGAAGGGTTGGGGATTCACACTTCCATAGGCTTCAGCAGACTCTAAAAGGGGCCACAGCACAAAAAAAAGATTAAGAACCCCTAGCCCAGACAATAACTTGCATATATGTGTTTAAATATATATGAAGATATTCATGGTAATGCTGCTTACTCCTGAAAATTATACACAATTTCAACGTCCACTAAGAGACTGGTTCCATAAAGCACAGTTTAGAATGGAACACTAAGCAGCCATCAGAAAAGACATATTTCTATGATGATGATGCTAACAGTTAAAATTTATTGAGGACCTGCCAAATGTTCAGAAAACTTTCCTTACATTTAACTTAATTCATTTAACCTAACTCATTTAACTTAAGCTATGTACATTACATATACCTCCACAATCGCTGAACAGAAAAGCAGTTACAGAACAGCAGATATGATGTGGGCCCACACAACGTGAATAAATAACCACCCTGTTTTCTGAGGGCTTACTGCAGGCTGGCCATTACATTTTGGGTTGCCACCAACTTGATGTGCTTTACACGCTTGATCCCCCAAATCCCTGAAAATATTCCTGCTGAAGTAGGCAGATCTGCCTGCTGCCTTGCACAGAACAGTAAAGAGGCTGAGCGAGACAGGCAGCCACTTGCCCAGGGCCCCTGAGGAAAGAGCAGAGCCAGGCCAGGATCTGTCTGCCCCTGGTGCCCTGTCCAGCTGCCTACTTCTGCGTCACCTGAGCTTTTCAGGACTAGCACGGCATATCGCCAGTTTTTAAAAACATGACAACGGTATTTTAATTCTGTGTTTTAAAAGGCTCTATCTTACAGGTTATTCAAAGGAATATTTGGGGGTAAAATTATGTATTTGAGATCTGCTTCAACACCTTCTGGTGGTGGGTGGGAGTGAGGAGGAATACACAAAGCAAGTGCAGCGCTGAGCTGTTCACTACTGGTAGCACACAGGGCACCGTATACGGTCCTACCGGTGAGTGTCTGACATTTACCGAAGGGAAAAGTTTAACAAGTGTAATACCCTGGAGAAACAGAACCGAAGGTGGAAGTCCAGCGTCTGCTCAGCACCCGCCGGCCCTGTCACATACCAGCCTCATCCAGAATGAAGCCGCCATGGCGCGGTTTCTTGGGGGGCCGGTCGTCATCTTCCTCCTCCTCTTCCTCATCATACTCTTCCTCCTCTTCCTCCTCCTCTTCCTCCTCGGGCTCTTCCTCCTTCTCACTGCCCGCTGCACTCCGCCGCTCCTCCTCTACCTGCAGGGTGGGGGGGTTGGGGAACCAGTGTTCTGAACCCCCCAAATTCAGACACCATGCTCTCCATCCCTAAATCTGACCTCAGCTCTGCCTGGCTGATCACCGCCCCCTCTGCTCTGTGAACACGCTCTTCCACCCTGGCCGGGCCTCCCTAGTAGCCATCCTATCTCAGTGACGGCACCACCATCCACCCAATCAGCCTCTGGGAGCCGACCTGGGCTCCCCCTCCCCTAGACCTCCTGGCTAGCCTCTGCCAGGCCTCTGAGCACTCTCTCCTTTAGGCCTGACCCGCGGTCCCTGTCCTTCTCTATACGACGACTCCCCCAGGCCATCTCATCCACTCCCGCGGGCGTGTCACTGTGCCAATGACGCCCAGAGCTGCTTCCAGTCTGCACTGCTTGCCAAGGTCACGGATCACCTTCCACAGCTGTTTCTGTGGACAGACTCTGGTCCTTACCCGTAAGACTTCTCACCCCACCGACTTCTCTCTCCCTAGGGAACCGCTCTACCCTTGGCATCTGCCGCATCACTGCTGGTTTTTCTCTAACCTCTCCACCTGCTCCTCTGCAGGTTCCCCTTACTGGGCTCACCCCTCACATGCTGGTGTCAATCACCAGGGTTCAGCCAAAGGCCCACTTTCCTTCTCCCTCTATGTACTCCTCTCTCTGGCCCTTTTATCTTCCACGATCTCACTTCCTGTCTCTGTAGATGACAACCCCATCTGTCTCCAGTCCCCAACTCTTCTCCCAGAACTAGACACCCTCATGTGCCAACAGCCTCCTGGATACCTTCCCCTGATGTCCTCTGAGCCCTTCACATCCACCATGTCACGAACTGGCCTCAGGGTCTTTCCCTAGACCCATGCTAGCCTCCTCTAGCTCCCACTAGGCACCAAACTCTTGATCTTTCTACTTTCTGAACATTATCTCTTCAATCTATCCCTTTCCCTTCCCAGAGCCCCCTAGCCTGTGCCAGAACACTGCCCTCTAAAGTTGAATCTTTGCCCCAGCCTCCTTTCCTGTCTCTTGACCTCCAATCCCCTCTTTTCATACAAATCACAAAGAGACATGATTCATACCAAACAGTGTCCCCAAACATTAACCTTTCCCTCATTAACTTCATGACTTCTCACCATCTCCAAATCAGAACAACCAATCTGGTATTTTTCTTTAAATTCACTGGAAATTTTACTGAAGAGGCACTTCTTTTGCTTTTAAACATTTCAGAAGTTAAAACTAAATGTTAGCTTGTTATAAACAGGGCTTCCCTTGTGGCTTAGCTGGTAAAGAATCCACCTGCAATGTGGGAGACCTGCGTTCGACCCCTGGGTAGGGAAGATCCCCTGGAGAAAGGAAACGGCTACCCACTCCAGTATTCTGGCCTAGAGAATTCCATGGACTATCCATGGGGTTGTAAAGAGTAGACAGGACTGAGCAACTTTCACTTCACTTGTTATAAATAGAAAGTAACCATAAAATTAAAAGGAAAACAATGTTAACTAAGTTCCAACATGATTGGAACTTGCCTGTTGCCTCCTGCAGGCTAAGCCTAAAGCCTGTTCTCCCTGCCAAACACAGAGACTAGCAAATTTCAGAAAGGTGTTCAAGACACAGTAGCACTAAAGTGAAACTTTCCCCATGACCCAGTTAAAGATAAGATATGCAAATAAAAAGGAAATTAACTGTCTTACTAAATGATTCAATGTGGTTTCAGGTCTTATTTTTATTCCACCTAAAAGCACTTCTCATTACTCCCCACCTGGAAAGCATCTACAGTCTTGGGAAACTATGATCTAAAACATGAATCTGATCATTTAGTCCCTTGCTTAAAACAGCCAGGGCTCCCCACTGCCCTCAGGCGAAGGCCCAGCTGCCTGGTGTGCAAGTGCACATTGGGCCCACCGCCCCTCCCTCTGTGCCACCTCCCCAGGCGGCCTGGAGCCTCCTAAACGCTGGGTCCAAACCCACGGAGGCTCTTACAGCACGCTCTCCTAGCACTGTCCACCATCCGTCCTCAGCATAAAAAGCCATCTTCCTCTGCCTCTCACTCATACTTCTATCAAAATACTCTTTCAGGAAGTGATGCTTGCCCTCTCCCCACCAGGGAGAGTCAGGCACATTCTCTAGGCTCACAATCCTCTGGGCTTCCACCATCACAGCCCTGACCATGTGAGCTAGCTCCCTGAGTGAAAGGCCCAAGATAGCTCAGACACTCTTAGGTCCTCAACACCACCCAGCCCAGGGCTGGGAACAGAAGACGGCTTTAAAAATACAGCTGACCCTCAGATAACATGGGGGTTGGGACTCTGACCCTCTATGCAGTCAAAAATATACACATAACTTATTGGCAACCCTCCAACTACAGGGTTTCTCAGTATCCACCATTATAAATCTCGGGATTTAACCCATTTTGGACCTGGGGTATAATATACTATTGAAAAAAAAGACCACATATAATTGGACCCAAGCAATCCAAACCCATTTGTTCAAGGGTCAATTGTATTTGTTCAAAACAGAATTCTGACTAGCCCATAATATCCCTTATTTTAACTCAAATCAGGACCACAGCCTGATTTCCAGGAACTCTGCATCATCGCCCTGGGTCAGTTCCAGCAGTGTTCTTGCTAACCCTGGCTCCCCATTCTCTGAGGAGACAGTTCTCACTATCGTCTCTGTTACCTCAGGGCTTGAACGTGCTCTGACACAGCCCATCCTCAGCATGCCCTAGAGTAACCATCGGCTTATAAACTATCTCAACCTCAACACAGGGCTCGGGAGGGAGACTGATCCTAACATAACAGGAACTCACTCAAAGAACACTTGCTGAATGGATGAATAAGATGATCACTCAGGGACTTCCCTGGTTAAGACTCTGTGCTTCCACTGCAAGGGGTACTGGTTTAATCCCTGGTGATGGAATTACGCTGAATAATAAACCAGATAACTGCCTCAACGGTGGCTCATTATTTGCCATCTCTAGCTGTCCATCTAGGGCTTCCCTGGTGGCTCAGATAGTATAGAAACTGCCTGCAATGCAGGAGACCTGGGTTTGATCCCTGGGTCAGGAAGACTCCCTGGAGGAGGGCATGGCAACCCTCTCTAGGATTCTTGCCTGGAGAAGGACAGAGGAGCCTAGTGGGCTACACACAGTCCATGGGGTCACTGAGTCAGACATGACTGAAGAGACTTAGCACACACACACACACACACACCTGTGTATTCACAGGAGCCAGTCCTTTAAGGACCATGTCAACACTTGGCTGTCTATAAAGCCCAGCCAGGGAACTTCCCTGGTGGTCCAATGGTTAAGAATCAGCCTCAAAAAAAAAAAAAAAAAAAAAAAACCAACACAAAAACGAATCAGCCTCACAAAGCAGGGCATGCAGGTTTGATCCTGGTCAGGGAACCGAGATGCCACATGCCAGGGAGCAACTGAGCCCAAGTGCAGCAACTCCTGAGCCTGCATGCACCGGACCCTATGTGCCACAACTAGAGAGTCCACGCTCTGCAACGAGAAGCCCCCTCGAGCCACAACTAGAGAAAGCCTGTGCCACAACGAAAACCCAGCACAACTAAAATAAAAATATAAAGCCCAGTCAGACCTATCTCTGGAGGTGAGGAAAGCCTCCTGCCTTTCCTGGTGAGAGCAGGTGAGCCAGCAGGTGAGTTAAAAGACTGATGTGGAGAAAAAAAAGCCCGACGTGGTGTTAAGGAAGTGAGACCTGCACAGTACAAACCACACTGCCTCAGCCAGGCAAAGGAACTGGGGATCCTGGTCTCATTACCACCCGGCGTTAACCACAAGCTCAGTGTCTTGAGGCCATGAGTCAGAGGACCAAGGACCCAGTGAGACAGCTTGAAGGAACGGCCTTTCTTGTCATCTTCCCATCTGCCCCATTCCTATTCTGGCAAGCTAAGGACTCCTCAAAGAGCATGACAAGGATTGACAATCAAATGCCTGCAAGTGGGCAAACAGGAAACGTAAGAAAATGTGGCAGTTCAAGGGAAGCCTATGGCTCTCTCCATCCATCTGATGTTTTCCAGAACCCAGGTTATGAAATTTTCCTTTTCTTAAATTTGCATGATGACAAATGGCAATTAATATACTCTGGGAAGTAGAGAAATTCCCAGTTTTAAAGGTGGGTGTCAGGATTTCCCTTATGGTCCAGTGGTTAAGACTTCGAGCTTCCACTGCAGGGGGCACGGGTTTGATCTGTGGGCAGGGAACTAAGATCCTATACATCTTAGTTGTATGGCTAAGTTTCACTTAGCCATGTACAGTGAAAAAAAAAGGTGCGGGGGCGGGGTGCCACTTTTTGAGCAAAGAACTGCTGTGGACCTCACCTGATTTTTACATAAAACTTTTTACAAGTGTTGCAACTGACTTTAACAATAAACTGGCATTTTTGTAATCATAGTATCATCTCTTTGTCAGTCTAATCATTGCCTACTAAATGCAAACTCTGTGAAAGCAAAAATTTCCCTTGCTCCACTCTCCCTAACACCTAGGAAGTCTCTGGAACACAGCAGAAGGTGCTCAAATATTCATTTGTTCAACAAATGAATAAATCAAAAATAAATGAGGCTAATAGAATAAAAGAATATCTACAATCAGATATGTCCCAGGAAATGTCTGTATTTGGTTCCTAAAGACTGACATTCAACAGACCCAAAGCACAGTGATCTTTTCAAAATACTAGATCATATGCCTCCTTTGCTCAAAAACTTCACATGGCTTCACCTCACTCGGTTAAGGATAAATTCCTCACCACAGCCTTCAAGATCTGACATGATCTGGCTCCTGTTACAGCTACTCTGCTCTGATACAGGCAAACTGGACTCGTTAATTTCTGAACACCGTAGACATGCTCCCAACTTTGCACTTGCTCTTCCCCTTTATGGGAACACTCTTCCTGCATACGACATGACTCACTCCATCACCACCAAACGTCACCCTCCCAGGTGCACCGTGGTCCTACTGAAAGTTCAACCAGGACTCCCTAGTCCCCTTCTCTTCTCTACGTTTCTCCAGTGTCTTCTAGCTTAATAAATGACTAACTGATCAGCTATGTTTGTTTACCTTCACCAGAGCAAAGAAAGATTTTTTTAAAAACCTGCTTTGTTTACTGGTTTAGCCCAAGGGTTAAGAATTGTGTCTAGCATGTAGTAAACACTAAAAGTATATTTCTCCAATGACTGAGCATACCTAAAAATAAAAACTAATATTTCTTACTATAGTCAAGTCCTTCAAAAACATCACTTGCTATCTCATTGTACCTGGAATATCCAAGCCCAGCACCTGTGCTTCTGCTTGACTTGGGCTTGCCTATTTCTCTCTCTCTACCTCCCGACAATCTCTAAGTCCCCAGAGACCAGAGCTCGTCCTGATCCTCTCTAGGCTCCCATAGGAACCGTTGTGCCTTGGTCCTGTCCCCAGGCCCCATATCTCCCCCAGCGTCCCGGCCACAGACCTCGGCCTCCTCGCCGTCACTGCTGCGCTCGCTGTCCTCCTCCTCGGAGAAGTTGCTGTCCTCGCTGTCCGACATCTTCTGCTCGCAGGGAAAGACAGCGGCCTCAGCGCAACCCCCAGTTCGGAATCCCACCCCGAGCCTCAGTTTCCCCTAGGGTTCCAGGAAGAAAAATCCCTAAACGCACTTCCGGCAGCCTTGTCTGGTAACCGTGAACCCGAAAGAGAACCCCCTCCCCCACGCCACCTGCCATACCTCCTGAGCTCCTAATACAGTCTCTACGCCTCCCTGGCCTCCAACAACCCCCTGGCCTGAAACCCCGGCCTCCAACCCACTGGCTCACCGCTCTAGCGACTCTTTAGCCTTCGCTACCAGCTGCTGTTCACACGACGCCTAACTGGGATTGACGTGCTCTCTCGCGAGAATCTACCCCTTCGCCCCGCCCGCCTAACGCGAGACTCCCGAGGCTCGTCCCCGATGACGTACTTCAGGACGCCATATTGAGAGTGGCAGAGAGTTCTTAAAGTAGGGCGTGGAGCCGACATTTTCAGAGGGTCAAATGGGCGTGTTTTAACTCCCCTCTGATCGGCCTTTTCTTAGTTCATTTCAGTTCAGTCGCTCAGTCGTGTCCGACTTTTTGCGACCCTATGAATCGCAGCATGCCAGGCCTCCCTATCCATCACCAACTCCCGGAATTCACCCAAACTCATGTGCATCGAGTCGGGGATGCCATCCAGCCATCTCATCCTCTGTCGTCCCCTTCTCCTCCTGCCCCCAATCCCTTCTAGCATCAGAGTCTTTTCCAATGAGTCAACTCTTCGCATGAGGTGGCCAAAGAATTGGAGTTCCAGCCTCAGCATCAGCCAGAAGTAATTTAGTCCAGATGCCTAACGCGGTGTGCTAAGCCGCGAGGAGGCAGGGAATTAGCAAATAGTAACAAATTTGCAAATAAGTCAGATTCTATCTCACAGCCTCTGAAACATTCCTGGGAGGTAGATACCGCTATGTCTCAGATGAGGTAACCTAAGCTCAGAAAAATTATGTATGTAACTGGATGGGCCACCTGATGCGAAGAACTGACTCATTTGAAAAGACCCTGATGCTGGGCAAGATTGAAGGCGGGAGGAGAAGGGGACGACAGAGGATGAGATTGTTGGATGGCATCACCGACTCAATGGACCATGAGTTTGAGTAAACTCCAGGAGTTAGTGATGGACAGAGAGGCCTGGTGTGCTGAAGTCCATGGGGTTGCAAGGAGTTGGATACGACTGAGTGACTTAACTGAACTGAATTATTTGTCAGAGAGACGGCAAAGAGAACAGGCATCAGGGAGAGATAAAAATTAACCTGATGCAGGGGGAAAAAAATCGGGAGCTTTTAGAACATATTGCTAAAATTCCCATGTAAGCAATGAGAAATCTGGATTCAGTTTACAGAAATTTAATATATACCTAGTTAGTTACAGGGGAATGAGTTACTGATGGGCTGACAGTGGCACACACAAAAAAGTTTATTTTTCTATAAGTTTGCTTCCTTTTTTTATTTTTTCTTCTTTAAATATGTATGTATTTATTTATTTGGCCACGGGGTTCTTACTTGCTGCACTTGGGGTCTTAATCTTTGTTGTAGCATGTGGGATATTTAGTCCTGGCCTGTGAACTCTTAGCTGAAGCTTGTGGGATCTAGTTCCCTGACCAAGGAGGGAGCCCAGGCCCCCTGCACTAGGAGCATTGAGTCTTAGCCACTGGACCACCATTGAAGTTCCTAAGCTTGGTTCCTTTAAACAGCAGTTCTTTAGAATGGGATTCCACATAAAAATGCCTATTGACACTTCTGCAGGAAGACATTTACTACAGGAAAGAGAGGGAACCATCATTTTCTCCCTGTGGAAAACTCTTTCTTGATGTATCAGTGGTTCTCAACTCTCCATCTGGCAGCACATGAGAACAGTTGAGAAGATAAGAGATATGCATAGTAGCCCCAAGCAGGAAACAACCTAATGTCTATCATGAGAAGGAATAAACAAGTTGCAGCGCATACATGCCCTGGAATGATAACAATCCACTGATAATGCACATGAATGAATATCAAAAACATTCGCTGAGTGAAAGAAGCCAGATACTAGGATGTGTACAGCATTATTCCATTCATATGAGATTCTAGAGCAGGTAAAACCAATCTGTACAAACAGAAATCAGATTAGTCAGTCTCTAGGACTAGAGATGGAGACTGATAGGGAAGAGGCATAAAAGAATTGCTTTGGGGTCATTGAAATGTGGCTATATACATATATATTTGTCAGAACCCTTTGAAATGTACACTTAAAATGCGTACCTTTGGGGCTTCCCTGGTGGTCCAGTGGCTGAGACTCCATGCTCCAAATGCAAGGGGCAAGGGTTCGATCCCTGGTCAGGGAACTAGATCCCACATGCCACAACTAAGACACGGCACAACGAAATAAATAGTTTTTTAAAAAAACGGGTATCTTTTGAAAGTGAAAGAAAATGAAAGTGAACTCACTCAGTCGTGTCTGACTCTTTGTGACCCCAGGGATGGTAGCCTACCAGGCTCCTCCATCCAGGGGATTTTTCCAGGCAAGAGTACTGGAGTGGGCTGCCATTTCCTTCTCTCTGCCTTTCCTTCTCCTTTTACTGTATGTAAATTATTCCTCAACAAAATTGACTTTTAAAATACAGATGTTCAGGATTCACCAGAGACCAGTTGTCAAGTTCTCCAAAGTGGTGATTATTTGTAGCCAGGGATACGAGCCACAAGACTTCCTCTCCTCAAGGGATGGGGATGAGGTTAGAGGACAAGTGTGCATTGTCTCTTCCTGGAAGCAGAGAGAAGAGGAAGTATCTGAAAGAGAGGGAGAACAATGGGGTAAGGTGGGGTCATTTATCCAACCTCCTGCCCCAGTAGGTCAGAGATTTCAGGCTTCACATCTCACCTTATTTTCCTCCTTCTTACCTCTTCCCCTGGCTCTTGGGGCTACAGGTAAGGTCTTCTGGCCTAGAAGGAGAAGGCTTAGGGTTTAAGAACTAGGGCTGGAAATCAAGTCTCCTCTCCCTCCCCACCTGGCCTCTTTGGGAGCACCAGGGAGACTTCCTCTGAAGTTTATGCTGAGGGCAGGTCCTGAGCACAAGTCCCCTGTAATAACTCCAAGAGTTTGGCCAGAAAAAGAGGGACTGGTCTCTGAGGGTGTCCTTCGCAGGGTGGACAAGGGCCCTGACCAGTCACCCACAGCCGGGACCCCAGGGTATCCAGTAGGCGCTGTAGGCGGAACACAACAATCCCCACGGATGGGCCCTCCTCAAACCCAATCACAGACAGCTCCAGCCGGAAGCAACGGAGAGTCTCAGCAGGACACACCTGTAGAGAGAGAGTGATCTGGTGTCTCTGGGCAAGGGCTGATCCCAAGTCCTCACCCCCACAGTTTCTGACTTGTAGCCTGAAACAAGCCCCTTCACCAATCTAAGCCTGTTTCCTCAGTGGTAAATGGAGTTGTGAATAATCCCTACCTTTACTAGAAGTGCAAAAAGATGTTCCTTCCTAAATACTTCCACGTTCTGATTTTGTTAGAACAAGATACTTTACTGCCGTCTGCTGGAAACTGACAAATACACCCAGAATGAGAATGCTGCCCTTGTAGGTGTGGGACCCTTGTGCAATGTACAGCCTTCACATCGATACGTGACAACTCTGTTTACCTTGTAGGGTCAGTGTGAAGAGTAATTAAGCTAACATGCTTAGGACTTCCCTGGTGGTCCAGGGGTTAGGACTCCGCGCTGGCGCTTTCACTGCTGGGGGCTCAGGGTTCGATCGCTGGTCAGGGAACTAAGATTGCACCCCTCCAAAAAAAGGCCAATACACTTAAAGCATTTAGACCAGCACCAGGCACCAAGTAAGAAACTATGTAAGAATAGCTGTTATTGGGGCTTCACTGGCGGTCCAGTGGTTAAGTACCCACCTTCCTATGCAGAGGATGGGGGTTTGATCCCTGGTCTGAGAACTAAGATCCCACATGCGGAGAAGCAACTACTGAGCCCGTGTGCCACAATGAAAGATTCCAGGTGCCACAACTAAGACCCAATGCAGCCAAACAAACAAATAAATAAATAAATATATATATATATATTTAAAATAATAGCTCTAGTCATTAGCATCCTTTGTTGCTATTATATGCCAATCACTGTACTAGGTGTTACAGACAGCTGTGAACAAAATACATTTGTCAAGACTGGGGGTGGATCAAGAATCGGACAGCCAGAATACCAGCCTGCCTGCCTCCTGGCCTCCTAGTGTGTCCTGAGCTAGTGGATTCTCCCTAAACGTCCAACCTCAGTAAGGAGGGAACATGATACTCACCAATAGATTATCTGGGGTGTAGAGACTGCCATCATTTTTGTTTTCCTGTAATTGTGGGGTAGGAAGGAAAATCAGATCTTGGAGAGGGAGAGACTGACCCTTGCGCAAACATGCCACCCACCCCACTCCTTAACTAGCCTGCCCTTGCCTGCTGGCTCTTCCCTCCCTCCTCACCAGCATCTTCGTGATGGCAACGAGGAAGTAGAAAGGCTCCCTCGGGCAGAGGGGTGGTCCTAGGCCTCCCAAGGGCAGCACCAGCAGGAGGGTGGTCCAGAGAAGCCACATAGACACCTTGCCCATCCCCAGACTTTCTCTGGTTCCAGCCTGGTTTCCTGGAAACAAGAGGTACAGAGAGAGGGAGCAAGCTGGAAAACAGGGGAGAGGAAATGCCCCGTCCCTGCCTTTCCATCTCTACTCAATCCATAGATACCTGGAAGTGTACTCCCAGAGGCTGGGGGAGATGGTGAGCCTAGAGTAGGGAGGTCGTGGTTCAGAGAACTCTCTTCCCTTCCTTTCCCCCAATCAAGATACCAGACTCAGCAAGGTTATTAGGATCATCCTGGAGAGACCGGAGAGTTTAGAAGCGTCCCCTGTCCCCCAAACAGCCCCATGAGGCAGTCCAGAGTGTGTCCAGCCTGAGCATTCTGTGGCCCGTTTATCTTCCCACTGGAAAACACCAGTTAGCTTTAATCCTGCAGGTGCTTATTTGGGAGTCTTTGCTGTCCTTTCTGGAGAAGGCAATGGCACCTCACTCCACTACTCTTGCCTGGAAAATCCCATGGGTGGAAGAGCCTGGTAGGCTGCAGTCCATGGGGTCGCTAAGTGTCGGACACGACTGAGCAAATTCACTTTCACTTTTCACTTTCATGCATTGGAGAAGGAAATGGCAACCCACTCCAGTGTTCTTGCCTGGAGAATCCCAGGGACAGCGGAGCCTGGTGGGCTGCCATCTATGGGGTCGCACAGAGTCGGACAGGACTGAAGCGACTTAGCAGCAGCAGCTGTCCTTTCTCCTATTTCTGCCACAAGTGTCTTGGAGTTTCACGCCTGCCTGTACCTGCTGACTTCTTTCTCTGAGCATTGGCCTCTGCCTCTGTCACTTGTGACTTCTGGCTCCATCTCTGATTGACCCGATGTCTCTCTTCGTTTTCCTCTCCTCCGTTGGTCCAGCCTTTGCCTTCTCCTCCATGTGCACCTCTCTCTCTGGTGTTGTGTGTCTGTAGGTCTGTGGGTCCCTCCAGGTCAGCTTCTGGGTCCTTGCTGCCTGTCTCCCCGGCCCCTCGCCCTCTCCCTCTGTCACCCTTTTGGAGCTGGACTCTGAGCTGCCGGTTCCTCCCTTTGGCCCAGACCCGCCCACCAATCGTCACTCTGTTTCCGTCCTCCAGGCATCCGTGAGCCACCACGCCCCTTTGAACCTTGGACCCCAGACCCAGAGAAACTGAGGCAGCCGACTGTCTCCTGCACCTGAAAGGAAGCTCCTGGCTGGGAAGGGAGCATCCTGAGCAGTGGGGAGCAAGGAGCTACCCCATCCTGAGGTTCCTCAGATGGGGGTGGGAGGACTGGGGATTTTGGGGAAAGGTAGATTTTGAGAGAGGGCTCTGAGAAGGATATAGATTTTGGTTTTTGTTTTGTTTTAAAATAATTTATTTGGCTGTGCCAGGTCTTAGTTACATGGAGATCTTTGATTTTCTTTGTGCATGAGTTGCAGTATGTGAGTTCTAGTTCCAAGACAAGGGATGGAACCTGGGCCCCCTGAGTGGGGAGCAAGGAGTCTTAGCCACCAGGGAAGTCCCGGGATGAAGATTTTGTGAAAACGGGTTCGGAGGGGGCAGCAGTTCTGGGAAAAGTGGATTAGGGGAGAGAAAGCTTCTGAGGGAGGGGGATTCTAGGCATTGTGGATTCTGAAGAAAGGAAGATTCTGGGGGAAAAGAGGGGTAAGAGGACCCTGAGTGGAGGGAGATTTAGGCAAAGAGGGAGTCTAAGATGAGAGCTCTGAGAGAATTTTGGGAGGAGACTCTAAAAGGAAGAAAGTCCTTTAATATTTTTTTATTTACTTATTTGACTGCACCAGGTCTTAACTGGGGCATGTGGGATCTAGTTCCTTGATCAGGGATAGAAACTGGGCCTCTGTATTGGGAGCTCGGAGTCTTGGCCACTGGACCACCAGGTAAGTTCCTAAAATGAAGGGAGTTTTGGTGAAAGGTTCTGGGGAAGGGGCTCTAAGAGGAAAAGGATTCTGGGGAGGATGCTTTAAGAAGATGGATTCTAGGAGGAGGGGTATTCTGAATCCTACCAGGATTCTTGAGGAGAAATTCTAGAAGATAAGAAGGCTGCCAACTGTGAAGCAACCTCCTGGCGGTTGCTTTCCCCCTGGGAAAGACCAGGGTGGGCAGGGGGTGAGTGTGCATGTATGAGAATCTATTGAGGATGGGAGTGAAGGGAGATAAATGAAGAGTCCAAATGCAAATGTGAGAACTGAGGATGTGAATTATGGCCTGTCTTCACCCTCCTCTCTCCTTGGAAGAAAACCTGTGACAAGCCTAGACAGCGTATTAAAAAGCAGAGACATCACTTTGACGACGAAGGTCCGTATAGTCAAAGCTAGTTTTTCCACTGGTCATGTAGGGATGTGAGAGTTCAACCATAAAGAAGGCTGAACATTGAATAATTGATCCGTTGGAATTGTGGTGCTGGAGAAGACTCTTGAGAATCCCTGGAACAGCAAGGAGATCAAACCAGTCAATCCTAAAGGAAATCAAGCCTGAAGATTCATTGGAAAGACTCATGCTGTAGCTGAAGCTCCAATTCTGTGGCCACCTGATGCGAAGAGCGGGCTCATTAGAGAAGACCCTGATACTGGGAAAGACTGAAGGCAGGAGAAGGGTGCGACAGAGGATGAGATGGTTGGATGGATCATCGCCTCAACGAACATGAGTTTAAGCAAACTCCGGGAGATAGTGAAAGACTTGGAAGCCTGGCGGGCTGCAGTCCACGGGGTTCCAAAGAGTCGGACATGACTGAGTGACTGAACCACTCGCCGTTTCGGGCCGGCCCCCGACACCGCTCAGGCCAGTCCCTTCCACTCCCAGGTCCCGCCCCCTCCGCTCCCCGGGCCCACCTTCCTGCCGCCAATCCAAAGTCCCGCCCACAAGCCGTAAAGCTCTCTCCCGTCGCAACGCTGAGCACAACGCGCCTGCGCAGACCCTGAAAAGTGGCCAGGGTGGCCCCGCGCCTTCCTTTTCCGGTTGCGGCGCCGCGCGGTGAAGATCTCGTCTCTACGCCTGCAGTCATGCCGTCTAAGGGCCCTCTGCAGTCGGTGCAAGTCTTCGGACGCAAGGTGAGACGGGCGCCCGTTGGTAGGAACGAGGGGAGGCCCGTGTCGGAGAGGCCTGTGGGAAGGCATCTGGGGTCTACTTGGGAGCCGAGGCCCAGAGCTCACGTGGCTCCGCTCTCTCCCCCTCGCTTTCCACAGAAGACGGCCACGGCCGTGGCGCACTGCAAACGAGGTAACGGCCTCATCAAGGTGAACGGACGACCCCTGGAGATGATCGAACCGCGCACGCTGCAATACAAGGTGCTGGGATTGAAGACGGGCGTTTGGGTTGAGTGGAGGGCTCTGGAGACGGAGATGTTGAAATAATTGGGTTCCTGGAGTTCGTCGATCTTGGAAACTGAAAGGTCTTGTGTCAACAGGGGACGTTTAGAGGCTGAGTAGGGAATAGAAAAATGGGATATTTGACGATGCAGCTGGTGTTGGGGGTTCAGGCGATATTATGAAAGCTTGAATTGAGAAACGTGGATGTTGGAGATTAAGCAGGTGCTTAACTGGGTTGTTTGGAAAGTCACTCATTTGGGACTAGGTGGCATGGGGGCTCCCAAAGTTTATGGGGCCTGATGACTTGCAGTAAGTTAATGGGGGACGTTTTACAGTAGTTTGAGCACTCTGAGGACAGGAATCAGTGTTTTGTTCCTCAAAACATTGTGACTAAAATAAGGTTTTGAATATTGTAGGTACTCAATAAGCATTAGAAGAACAAGAACAGAAGTCGGGTTTGTAGTGCTTGGCTGTGAAAGGAGTTCCTCTACCATCCCCATTTAAGCCTCAGTTTCTTTCTTTCTTTTTTTTCTGAATAAAGTTTTATTGGAAGGCCTCAGTTTCTTTGGCTCAGACTGGAAAGATGTCTGAGTTTGATTTCTGCCTCTTCTAGCTGTGTTATTTGGGGCAGTAACTTCCCTTCTCTGTAAAATGGAAATAGGTTGTTCCTTGAAGGCTGTTGTGAGGGTAAATTGGATTCTCCCTGTGAGGTTGTTGGTGTGTGTGATGTGTGAGAAAGTGAAGAACTGTTTACATTGCAGGGTTAGTTAGACCTTCGTAGAGCAGGTAGATGAGTATTGTGGCTTATTGTCACTGACAGTTTACTCAAAGGCTTTGTGTGTGCATCCTGTATTGAGTGCTGGCAACAAAGCAGTGACCTGGATGGTTTCAGGGCCTGCCCTCCTAGAGCTTCGAATCCAGTGGGGGACACAGAGTGGACCCAATGCCAAACACTGCTCCCAGACAGTCAGAACTGGGGTAGAGGTTCCCAGAGAAGGTTTCTGACTCAAACTTGGGTGGAAGGGTCAGAGCAGGGGTGGAGGGGACTTGTGAGCTGAGGCCTAAAATAGGTAAATCAAAGTAGGGTTATAGCATCATAATTTTTCTGGAAATCTGTGCGGTGCAAAGGGAGGGCAGAGAGCTCAGGTGGGGAGAGCACCTGACAGAGCCCAGGAATGGTTTTTTTCACCATTTGGGGCAGGCTTAGTGGCTGCAAAGGTTTTCCTTACTATTGGGCTAAGGTGCCTACATTCTAAGACAGGTTTAAAAAACAGGTGACCTGATGTCCAAAGAGCAACGCAGGAGGAGGACCTGCTCAGGCAGGATTCAATTTGACTTCAACAAACTCTTCTTTCTTAGAAACCTCCCTGCTCTACTGGCTGTGTATAGGGGGCTTTGAGTAACAGCCCAGCCATCTTCCACTAATACTTTGAGGCCAGCAGTGGCAAGAGCTACTTGTAGAGAGCTGTGGAGGAATGTTCCGTGAGGTTGTGATCTAAAATCCTGTAACGTCTCCTGTTACCCTAGCTACTGGAACCTGTTCTGCTCCTGGGCAAGGAGCGATTTGCTGGTGTGGACATCCGCGTCCGAGTGAAGGGTGGTGGTCACGTAGCCCAGATTTACGGTGAGTCCCGGACACTGGGCACATAGGTGGGTCTGAGGGCAGGGTCCCATCCCTGGATGTTCATAAAGCTGATGTACCTTTTGTCTGTGTCTTCCTCACAGCCATCCGCCAGTCCATCTCCAAAGCCTTGGTGGCCTATTACCAGAAATGTGAGTGAGGGTGGGTCCTTCCCAGCAGGTGGGTGGGGGCGTGTGAAGGGCTACAAAGAGTGGGAGGACACTTGCTGGCGTCTAAATCTCACGTCCTTTCACCCCCAGATGTGGATGAGGCTTCCAAGAAGGAGATCAAAGACATCCTCATCCAGTACGACCGGACCCTGCTGGTAGCCGATCCCCGTCGCTGCGAGTCCAAGAAGTTTGGAGGTCCTGGTGCCCGTGCCCGCTACCAGAAATCCTACCGATAAGCCCATCATGAAGATCAGGGTTTCTCTTTATAGCACCTTTATAATAAATGTTGTGGGATTTAAGGTTTTAGGAACTATGCTGTGGTCTTCTGTGGTGGGACTTCGTCTAAAAGGAATGCAAGAAACACCCCCAGAAGCCTTTCTAGAAGCTACCACTCTGATTAGGACGTGGGTAGGAGAGATGGGTGGGACCAGGCCTGGTCTCAGTTTCTCTGAACTTCGAGTCCAGTGTGTGAACACAGCTCAGGTGGGCTTGGTTCCTGGTCATTGGTTGTGTGAGTGTCCTTGTGGGTTTTACCTCCTTCAGTCCTTTTGCTGTTTTAATGGCATATCAGAGAAGAGCAGGGGAAATGTGTAAGATCAGTAATCTTTAATACAAAGTGAGGAGAGGTCTTTTAAGTCAGCAGCTAAGGGCCATACATGCATGTATTGGGAAAGGAAATTTTTTAATGCCAACCTGTAGTGTAGATAGGATTGAGGTTGGGTAGGGGTCTGTAATCCCCGTTGTGGGTAGGTGCGTGATTTCCCCTGACTGGTTTCATCCTTCAGGATGTCGATGGTAATCCCCACTCCCCATGGCCTGCTTAAAGCAAGTCCCAGTTACGCTCAATGTGACTGTCCTTATGGGCCTGGGAATACGTAGATCTGAGGACATGTTCATCTCTTGTGTCTGCCATGTGATGATAAGAGCTGATGTAGGTGAACTCAGTTGCTGCCCCTGGGCCAGAGAGATGTTACAGCACTTCCGTCATGGAAGAAAGTTCTGGGGGATGGTGCGGGTATATGTATAGGGAAGTAAATTGTTGTTTGTGAATTAAGTTGCTCTCAGTTTCTTTCCCCATATTTAAAGGAAGCTAGTGAGCATCATTTGGAGAAGGCGATGGCACCCTACTCCAGTACTCTTACCTGGAAAATCCCATGGATGGAGGAGACTGGTGGGCTACAGTCCATGGGGTCGCTAAGAGTCTGACATGACTGAGCGACTTCACTTTCACTTTTCACTTTGATGCATTGGAGAAGGAAATGGCAACCCACTCCAGTGTTCTTGCCTGGAGAATCCCAGGGAGGGGGAGCCTGGTGGGCTGCCGTCTATGGGGTTGCACAGAGTCGGACATGACTGAAGTGATTTAGCAGCAGCAGCAGTGAGCATCATTGGGGTGGGAAGGGCATCTGTCCTATAACAGCCTTTGCAGCCAGCAATCTGCCCCCAAGTGGGCTTCCTCACTACTTCCTGCTGAGCAAACTGTTAAGAGCATCATTACCCACTTGATCAAGGAGTAGTTTCACCAATTTTCTTTATAAAAGGAACTTGGGAGGGCTTCCCTGGCAGCTCTGGTAAAGAATCCACCTGCCAATGCAGGAGACACGGGTTTTGCTGCCCTGAAGATCTCACACGGGGTGGAGTAGCTACATTGTGTGCCACAGCTATGGAACTTGTGCTCTGGAGCCCGTGCACTACAGCTAGAGAGTAGCCCTGCTCTGCAACTAGAGAAAACCTGTGCAGCAACGAAGACTCGGCACTGTCAAAAACCGGGAAAGGAACTTGGGATTTACTGTATGTTTGCCCTACTGATGAAACAGGAGCCACATGTGGCCGTGAAGTTGGGCTGCACTGATGAGAATGTTGTTTACTGACAGGACAACCTTGTGGGATGGTACTCAGGTGTAGAAAATAGATATTACACACAGAGGTATGGTTGGAGCTCCACTAGGTGCCAGGCTAAGTATTGTTGGATTGTCTTCACACCATCTCTGTGAGGTGGGTGGCAGGCAGGTATCTTCACCGTAGCTGCTGAGAAAGTTAGTGTAGTGGCAAAATAACCACCTCACGAAGTTTTGCATTGAAGCTGGAGTTACTAACAGCCTGACTGGGTTTGACTGGCGTTAACCTAAACATCCCCAGGAGGGCAGCACTGTCCCAAGGCATGCGGCAGCCAGCCGACCTTACTTTCCCTCTTTAAGCCTGTCCTAATTAGAGCTTACAAAAGGCAGGCTGTAGTAGACCAGCAAGAAAGGTATTCATGAGGAGGCGTTGGAGCTGGGGCTGTGAGGCAGAGGTAGGAGCTGGGCAGGCAGGAGGGATGGGGTTTGGGGGCAGGGACCAGGAGGGGCCAAGGCAGGCCTAGTGCCCAGGGTTTTCCCACAGGGCCCAGAGACCCCCTTATTTTGAGGCTCCTGGCTCCTTCCCAGAGGCACAGCTGGGACACATCTGGAAGTGGCGAAGGGGGCTCGCCTCCTTCCTCGCTCCAGGCCTTGGCGTAGACAGCCCCCTTCGCCCTCCCTCCTGCCGCCTCCTCAAATACCGAGAATTCCGGCGCCGCTGGGAGCCTGGGCCAGGCTGGGAACTTTCCTCAAGCTGGGAATGTGCAGCTGGGGGCGGAAGCGGGGAGGGCCAGCCTCAGTCCTGACCTTTGGGAGGCTGCAGTGGAGCAGGTCCAGGCCAAGGAGCCCGAATCAGCCTATGCCCTGGTGTACGGCATCGTACCCACTCAATAAATAACTGAATGGAAGCCAGCAGCTAACATTTACTGAGCCAGGCCTTGTTCACTTTATCTAGCTAATGATCAGTAATTACTTAGGGACTTTGGAGTACCAGGCTTCAAGCCTCTTGTGGGCAAGGAGTTGTTCCCTGTTGTACCCCCAGTGGCAATAGCAGCACCTGACAAAGACAGTCAAGAGTGCTGACTCAGGCTTGGCTGTGTGGTTGAATCCCATCTCTGAGCCTTCCCACTCACGTGACTGGGCAAGTATCCTCTCTGCCTGAGTTTCCTCATCTCTCAAGTGGGGATTACAGATCCTCACTTGCCTGTTAGGGATATTGAGGACTCAAAGGGAATGAGCTGAAATAGTGACTAACGCCTGTGGTATGTAGTTTAAAACTCAGTAACAGCATTTTTTGCTGTTAACTGATTGTTAAAACCAGATTCTTGGGCTCCTGCCTTGGGGGTTCTGATTTCATGGGTTGGGACTGGATCCTGGGGCATCTGATTTGATCACGGCCTTAGTAAGTCAGGGGGCTTCCCTCATTGCTCAGTTGGTAAAGAATCAGGCTTAAACACGTTTGGGAAGTAAGGATATGCTCACTGAATCTTTATGATGATCCTATAAAGGCGGATACTCTTGTCCTCATCATACAGATGAGGCAACCAGGCTGGGGGCGGGGGGGGGGGGGGTGTTCCACACTAAGTCCTGGAAAAGCTGGGGCTTCAACTCAGCCATGGTACTGTGGTTTCTCAGAATTCCAGGGAAGACTGAGTGAGATCTAGAACACAAGTTAAGTGCTCAATGAAAGAAGCTAAGATTACCAAAGAGACTTAACCTGTGCTGCTTATTGGGCCTTCCACTGCTGTGAGGGGGACAGAACGATCTTAGAATAAAAGCCTTATCTTATCTTAGAATAAAAGTCTCACGACTTGAGTGACTTGGAGGTGGGGGTTCACTGAGGCACTGTAGAGGTCCCCCAACTAGAAAGAGGCCAGGTAAAAGGATCAATACAAGAACTGGATGGATGGGTACAGAAATTGAATACTTAGGAGGGTGGAGAGTGGTTGCCAAGAGAACTCAGGCAGATGTGGGACACTTTTCCCAGAATCCCAAACCACAATCCATTCTGGTGTTAGCATGGAACTGTCTCTGAAGTTTTGTAGTACCGAGACCCAGAAGAATCCAGGTAAGGAAGGATGGATTGAAAGAGATTAAAACGGCTGGCTGGCTGGTGGTAGAGATGGTTAAACGGCTGGCTGGCTTGATGGACTAGGAGATGACTGAGTGATGAAATGTATGAACGAATGAATGGACAGCAGTGGGAATACGGAGGGACGAATGGATGAATAGAGCTGGCTGGAGAAGGCAGACAGGTGGGGTAATGGATGGTAGATTTATGGAGGAACGGGTGCTAGATGGGGGGTGGGGTAGGAGGATGGATGAAAAGGGTGAAGATAGCTGAATAAAGCAAGTCTATGGGTAGGATAATGGATTTGAAGACAGATGGACAGAGGGAGATGATGGAGAGACAGCTGGGTGGATAGAATTGGCTATGAAGATGAGACGACCGGATGATAGTGGGGCACATAAACTGAATAAACTGCTAAAGGAAGAGCTTCAGGGGATTTGCTTGGGAAACCCTTTTTTTTGGCGGCGGGGTCGGGGGGGACTTCTTAACTTGGCTTTCCTGGGTAGGCATTAAGCAGCTTATAAACCTTCTGAACTCATACACCCAACTGTAATGGATCCAGTTTTCAGTAATTCTCAAAGGAGTCTGAGATTCCCCAAATTTTCAGAACAACTGATTTGTGCCGTATCAGACCTTCCTATTCATTGTTGCCTTCTGACATCCCCACTGCCTCCAGAATGGGAAAAGATACGTAATTCCATATTAGTTAACAAAATATTAATGACATCCCCTTCCCCATCCCTGTTGGGTTAATCCAGGTAAGTAACAAGGGCCATTCTCCAAAGATTCCAGGTGTCTGCAAGCTGCAGCAATTTTTAGACCTGTGTTCAGTGTCTGGACTTCCGGGCGAATTCTGAGGGTCTCTGGCATCTGGTTGAAGTCTTTGCTTTTCAAGGAGCCCGACATCCTGACTCACATGTGGAAAGGGGCATCGGGGCCCCCCTGGGCTCTGCGGAGACCCACAGATTCTTGAGGGGTTGCCAAGAGAGCAGGATGGTTCAACCTGACCTGGGCCTTGGCTGGCCGTAGCCGCCCGCCACCTCCGACATGGATGTTGACCGTGGTGGCATAGCTGAACCTCCGGGCTGGGGGTGGTGGGGGTTGGGGCTGGGGTGGCGGTGAAGGTGCCCGTGATGTGGGGGCAGAGGAGGACCAAGGGCCCCGGGAGGCTGGGGGAGCCTCTCCTCCAGGCCCCTGTCGCCGAGCCAGGCTCTGGCTGATGTACGAAGCTGCCAGGTATCTTGAAAGGGCAGCCGCATTGGGGCCCAGGAGCTTCCGTGTCGGGGGTGGGGGACTGTGGGGTGGGGTCAAGTCTGAAGACTCTGATCTGGCAGCGTGAGAGACCGAGGGGCCTCCTTGTTTGGCCAAAAGCACGGTGGTCTGGACTGGGATGGGTAACGGGCCCTGAGTGTCCATAGGGCCTCCTTGCTCAGGCAAAGGTGCGGTGGCTGGAACCTGGTCATTCGTGAGGCCCTTCCTTTCCAACAAAGGTGTCAGCTTCTGAACCTGGAGGTCTGTGAGGCTTTGTTCCTGAAGCCAAGGTGCAGCGGCACGACCCTGGATGTCTCGGAGGCCTCCCTGCTGGGGCAAAGGCAGGAGGGCTTGGACCTGGGCATCCGTGTCCGTGAGGCTTGCTGTCTGGGGCAAAGGTGTGGCAGCTGGAACCTGAAAATCGGGGGGTTCCTGGGGCAAGGATGGTGGGGCATCAGCTGGGTTCTGACGGTCCAAGTGGCCTCTGTGTACAGGTAAAGGTGAGGTACCTGGAACCTGAATGTCTGGGAGGTCACGCTGCAAGGGCAGTGGGGTGTCAGCTGGGATCTGAGGGTCCAGGCTGCTTCTGTGTATGAGCGAAAGATCGACGGCTGGCCCACAGGCAGTAGCTGGGGACTGAACATCCCTGCAGCCTCCTGGCTTAGTTACAGGGGTGTTGGTTGGGCTCTGGCTGTCCCAGCAGCCTTCTTGCTTGGGTGCAGGACTGGTGGCTGAAACCGTGACATCAGAGGAACTGCCCCGCTTGGGTGAAGCTGGGTTGGTGGGAAGCTGGACGTCCACATGGCCTCTTTGCTCAGGAGATGAGGTGCTAGAAGGAACCTGAGTACCCACGTCGTCTCTATGCTCCTGCAAAGGAGTGGCAGCTGGCACTTGGATTTCCAGGTGGCCTCGATCTGGTGAAATTGTAATAGCTGCAGCCTGGCTGTCTGGGGGGTCTTCCTCTTCCAGCAAAGGTGTGGCGGCTGGAATCTGGGTATTCCAGAGGCTTCCTTGCTCAGGCAGGGGGGTAGCAGCTGGAACCTGGAGGCTCAGATGGTCTTGCTCAGGCAAACTTGAAACATGTAGACCCTGGCTGTCCTGGCAGCCTCCCTGCTTAGTCAAGGGTGTGGCAGCTTGAACCCGGGCAGCAGGGCTGAGGGAGACAGATTCCTGGGCACAGGTCAGAGGGAAGGCCAGCTCACACACCAGCACATGTCCAAAGGCAGGCAGGGGTCCTGCATGCAAAGACAGATGGGTCGAGTTAGGACAGATCCCCCAGCTGGGGCCACCTCTGCTGACCACATACCTGGACCTCACCTGGCTCAGCCTGCTCCTGGGACAGGCCAGGTAACAGCTGCGGCTGGGCCAGAGCCCGAGGCCTGCGGCGGGGTGCGTTGGCCGATGCCCGGGTCTCAGCCCGCTGCATGTGCTGGATCCGCTCGCTGTAAAGCCGGGCTAACTCTCGCACTCGGGATGCTGACCTCTCCGAAGTCGGGACTCCCGCCTTCCCTCCTGCACTGCCACTGCCTCCACTCAGGTCCGAGTCTTCCAGGATCAGCAGTGGCTCAGGAAAACCCGGCCGGGCCAGCTGCCCCTGCTCCAGGGCCTGCCAGGCGCTCCGGATTTCAGAGCAAGAGCGGAACTCCAACTCATGTGAGAATCCCTGATCCCGGGTGACATCTGGGGGCTGGAATTCTGGGAATGATCCTCCTTCATCCTCCTCTCGCCCTGCCCTGCCTTCTGAGGAGGGCTCGCCCAGTTTTCCAGAAGTGTTTCCGGGGAAAAGTTCTCTCCGGGTGGCTAGAGTCTCATCCAGCTCCTGCGGGGGTCCCTGGAGCCAGGAGTCACAGGGGAGCGGGCGGGCAGCGCTGGAAAGACTAGGAATGTCGGGGACGCTAGGAATGGCTGGAAGGCAGGGCATTTCAAAAACACTGGAAATGTCAGAGAGGCTGGGGAGGCGGGGCATCTGGGGAATTTCAGAAAGGCTGGGCACTTCAGGGAGGCTGGGTCTGTCGGGGCTTTTGGAAAGGCTGGGAATGTCGGCAATTTCAGCTGCACTGGAACCCTCGAGCCCCTCCAGGACGTGGAGTGGGGAAGGCTCCCGTTCATCCATATCCAGTTCTTCTTCCTCCTCCTCTTCTGAAGAGTCTCGGCTGGGCAGGCCTTGGAATGTGAGGGTGTCACTGTCGCCTGGCACTTGGGAGTCTCCGGGGAACTTGGGAACATCATGGGGTGGCTGTAGCGGGCCCTGAGGAAGCCAAAAGGTGTCAGGGTGGGTTGGCCCCCTGAATCCCAGGCTACGCCCACCCAGGCCTGGAGCCCCAAGGACATTGGGAGGGGACGCCTGGCTCACCCCCGGATCCCGGAGGCCTCTTTGGTTCAGGAGCTCCAGGATTTCTTCAGTGATTGAGGGCCCAGAAGGGTCCAGCGTGGGGGGTCCTGTGTCCTCCAGGTCCTCAGGGGGTCCAGAAGTGGGACTTGGTGGCTGAGGCTCCAGGGGCGGGTAGAGCTCCCCCGCACTGCCGGTGTGCTGTGAGGAAGGCAAGGAAGGAGGGCGGGAGTCTGGGGGCCCCAATCCCCTCCCTCAGAGGACAGGGCCTCATCACCTTCTTCTTCAGACCGGGGACTTGGGAACTCAAGTTCCCTCCCCCAATAGACCCAGGAGTACGGGTTGTGGAATGTTTCTCACCTTGAGTCTAGGCTTAGCTGGGGAGGAAGCGATGAGAAAGAGGAAAGAGTGAGATGGAGGAACAAGTGTTATTCCTTGTTATTGATGAGTGGCCCCATCACCCCTCCTTCACGACGCCCGCGAGGCCCAGGGAACAGACACGGGCGCACCAGGCTGGGCTGGGCAGTCACTCACCGCTGTGTGGCAACATGACGTAAAGGTCCTTTAGAGGCTCTAAGGGGAAGACACAGTGATGTCAGGGCCCACTCCCCCACCTGACACCAAGTTCACTCTTAGGGGAGGGCACTCACCAGACTGTCTGCGGCCGCGACGGGTAGTGGTGGGTCCTGGTGATGGAGCTGTGGGGAGAGGTAGATTGGAACCCTGTTAGGACCCCCACTCCAGGTTCTTGGGGAAGGGATGAGGGGGAACCTCAGGGTTCCATCTCCTTTACCTGTGTTCCGTCGTCCAGGAGTGAAACTTCTAGCATCTCGCGGGCAGGGAGACCCAAGTGGGGGTGTAAGGGGCTCTGGGATAGGCTTGCTTTTAGGAGCACCTACAGGAAGAGATTTGGAGCTAATATTCTACTTTTTCTTTGAAGCGATTCCTCTACTGTCACATCCTCCCAACCCGAGGTCCCGACTCACAGTGCAGGCTGTTTTCAAGGAGGACTTGTTTTGCCTGAAAAAGATAAGCATGAGGGTTGAGGGGGCTGGGCCCTGAGAACCCCAGGCTCGGTCTGATTAAAGGGTGCTGCTACCTGTCAGGTGCCTTACATGACTGATACTCACGAATCCTCCCCACAGCCCTATGAAGTTGGTGCTATTATTCCTCCACGTGAGCAAGCTGAAGCCAGAGAGGTTAAGTTACTTGCCCAGAATCACACAGCAGGGATGTTGTGGAGTTAGGACTGAAACCCAGGTAACCCAACTTTGAATGTAACTATCATGCTGTAAGACAGCGCCCCCACCCCCATCCCTGGCACTCAGGGTCTTTCAATGCTATTGAGTTGGGGGGGCTTCCCAAGTGGCACAGTGGTAAAAGAATCCTCTGCCCATGCAGGAGATGCAAAGAGACGCAGGTTCAACCTCTGGGTCGGGAAGATCCCTTAGAGATGGCAGCCCACTCCAGTATTCCTGATTGGGAAATCCCACGGACAGAGGAGCCTGGTGGGCTATAGTTCAGGGTGGTCACAGAGACTTGGACATGACTGAGCGTGCATGCACGGGTCCCCCGCACCCTGAGGACCCTCTAGTGGTGATAGGAGCTGTACCTTGGCAGGGATGGAAGCGGGGTGGTTCTCAAAGAAGAGGCGCTGGAGACAGTGAATCCACAGCCTCTTCTCTTCTTGGTTCCTGGCCTAGGGGTGGGGTGAGGTGGGGGTGGAATTGGAAGCCAGTTGTGAGGTCTAGGGACTTGGGGGGCAGGAAATCCCCGCCTGCCCAGCCCCACCCTATCCTCACCTGGAGCAGGTGCCTGTGCTTGGGAATAGTCAGATCGGACACCTTGAACCCTAGAGGGTCTCGAGGGTTCTCGCTCACACTCAGGTTGCAGCACTGGGTGAGGGGCAGAGAGAGGCCTCAGACTCGTCCATGTACCCCTCAAGTGTATCTGAGCCCCCTCCTCCTAAAAGATGTCCCCTTTCCAGCTTCCCTGGTGGCTCAGTGGTAAAGAATCTGCAGGCCAGTGCAGGAAACCTGGGCTTGATCCCTAATCAGGGAAGATCCCACATGCCATGGAATAGCCCCTGCACCACAACTATTAAGCCTGCGCTCTAGAGCCTGAAAGCCACAACCACTGAGTTCACATACCACAACTCCTGAAGCCCCTGCGCCCCAGAGCCTGTACTCCACAATAAGAGAAGCCACCGTGCCTCGACTGGGCAAAAGCTCTCATAGTAATCAAGACCTAGTGCACCCATAAATAAATAAAAGATGTCCCCTTCCCACCCCGTCAACCCTCTCCACCAGGCTGGGCTCAGCTCTCCCTCACCAGCCCTCCCACTCTCATCTGGGTCAAGAAGACGTGACTGCAGAATAGTGTAGATGCTTGCCTGGTGGGCAGATCCAGGTCCTCCCCTTCTAGGTCCACATCACCTCTGCATAGCTCTGACCCTGCTTGCCTCTCCTTATTAAACCCTACCTCGCTCCTTGACTCAAGGAAACGTGGTCCTTTTAAGCAAGTTGCCCACTCGTGTATACCCTGCCCCTAGCCACACCTTTGGCTCTACAGCTCTGTATAGAATACACCTGGCAGGCAACATCTGGCCCCGCCCCCATCCCTGAACTCACGAAGATGTGGCCCTTGTAGGTGTATTCCGGTCCCCGGCGCTTGGCCACGAGCAGCATCCGTGAGAACAGAAAGAGCAGCCGTTCACCCCCTCGGAGTCGGGGGCCGCTCCCTCCACCACCTCGGAATGCGCCCTCCAGCACTAGCTCCCCAAAAGCGCTGAGGTCTGGACCGGTCCAGCCGCCCAGGCGCCGTTGCACCTCCTGCCAGGACCCCAGGAACATACCGGCGGGCAGTGCACGCGAATCAAGACAGGGTGGTTAGCAAGCAGACCGTGAGGTCCCAGTCCACCCCAAGGCTCTGCCGACCCCTGGCCGGAGGCCCTCAGGTCCACCCCGCCCCCCAGGCCCACGGCGGGTCCCAGCCCTCTCCCAGGGTCACCTGGAGGCGCGCAGCATGCTCCTGCTTGCGTTTCATGTCATTGATGTACCAGGCGACCGCTGTCATGGACACAATAGCCTCCTCCACCATCTCGCGGCCCCCGGCATCCGGGCCCTCTGCCCAGTGCTTGCCCAGCTCCTGGAGGGCAGGCGCCCAGGGAGAGGAAGACGAACAGAGGAAGGGAGAAACGAACAGAGAGAGAGAGAGAGAGAGAGAGAGAGAGCGAGCGAGCGAGCGAGAGAGAGCGAGAAGCAGGGGCAGAGATGGAGAGCCAGAGACCGAGAGAAAGACAAGCAAGCAAAGACAGGAAGTGAAGTCAACGGGCGCCAGCCCCCACTGCTAACAAGACACTGCCCCAGAGCTGGCCCAGTTTCTAGGGACCAGAGGCCTCCCTGGTCCTCGCTGGCCCAGCTTTCCCAGGGTCCGCACTCCAGATGCACCACCAGGTGGCCAATGGACAGGACCTCGCCCCTCCCCAGGCAGCCCCCCGGGGGCCCACAGCTGACCTGCAGCAGCAGATGGTACTTGAGGATGCGCTGGACAGGCTTCAACAGGAAGCTCTGCAGGGGCAGCGAGTGATGGAGCTGGGCCTGGCGCTCTTGCAGCCACATGGCTGCTGGTGGGGACAGTGACAGCTCCCGGAGTAGGGCCAGGGAGCTGGAGACACAGCACAGGCCAGGCTGGGAGGAGTCAGGGAGTGACCAGGGTTTGGGAACGCTCAGGGGCTGGTTGAGGTTAGGGAGAAGATGGACATGGTTGCAGTCTGGCAGTGTTGGGACTTGACTGGGTTGGGGTAGGGGGTGCTCGGCTAGCGCACATCAACTTGTGGGGCACAGCCTGGGCCCAACAGGTGCTTCTCAGTCCTCACCTCGGGTAGTTCATGCAGTACAATGTGTAGATGTCGAAATCCTCGCTCTGTGGGCAACAAGGGAATCAGGGAGACGTCAGTGCCCAACTCCTCATGACCCCTCCCTCCAAGCCTAGCCCAGGCCTGCTCCCCTCCCACCCTAACCCCCTTACCCAGGCCCCAGCCTCACCCTCTGCACAAAGCACTCAGCGATGCCCCCGGCGCTGCTGCTGCCCTCCAGGTCTTCCAGGAGCTCACTGGGGAGGGGCAGAGAGAAAGGGTGAAGGACCACCCTGCCCCCACAGACCCACCCCGCGAGGACACCAGAAGGCTGGGCCTTGGTGGGCTGCCAGGATGGGATGTCACGTCCACATGAAGGGTCCTCTGATCACGATGTGGGAGGTAGCAACCTGCTCGGACGCTGTCCTTGGGCAGCATCATGTTCCTCAGCCTGAGATCTTGTCACAGGCAGCATGAGCCTTGAGGATCTCATGGGGCACAGCCCGGGAGAGGGGTGTCAGGACCCTTAGAGCTGTGATAACCTTAAGATCCTATTGCGACCCTGAAAACTTGTCGTGACTCACAAACCTCCCACAAGAACTTTATGTATAATTAGGGAATTCCCTGGTGGTCCAGTGGTTAGACTAAGTGCCTTCATTGCTGGGTCCAGGTTCGGTCCCTGGTTGGAGAACTAAGATCCCGAAATGCAAACGGTGAGGCCAAAAAAAAAAAGTGTAATTAAGGGTCATCAGAGGATGAGACGGCTGGATGGCATCACCGACTCAGTGGATATGACTCTGAGCACGCTCCGGGAGATGGTGAAGCACAGGAAAGCCTGGTGTGCTGCAGTTCACGGGGTCGCAAAGAGTCGGAAACGATGGAGCGACTGAACAACAACAAGTGTCATTAAGACACGTAGGTGTCACGCTCTCCTGGAACTCTAGCACCCTCCGCACAGGGGGCCAACCATCCTGGTTTGTCTGGACTGCGGGGTTTCCCAGGATGAGTCACACAAATGCTCACAGTCATGATCCTCAGCCTGCACAGGAGTCTTTGATTCACTGTGCTCCATGATCTGACAGGGCGCTAGCCCCATCTCATTGCCTGGATCCATCCTGATATTTGGACCTCATCTGGGTCCTCATTCCCCATCATGATCCCTGCCCAATATCATAAGACCCCATGTTCCAGTCTGGACAGGGCACTGTTGGGCGCCAAGGTTTGGGTTAGAACACAGCCTCTCTTCCTGAGCTCCCTAGCCCACCCCCCTGCCCACCCCACCCATCCCTGACCTGCTGAACTCGTAGATGTCCTCGATGTTGGCAAACAGTGTGCCCACCTGCTCCGCACTCAGCCCCAGAACCCCGCCATCCAGCAGAGGGCCCAGGTAGTCCTGTGGGAATGACTGGGGTTATGGGGGTGGAAGGGCTGGCCCAGGTCCCCACGGCACTGGGATGCCCACCCGCCTCACCTCCACGATGCTTCGGAGGTCCCGGACGTAGGCCCGCTCTGTCTCCACAATCTCACGGGCCACACGCTCCAGCCTCGAGGGTTTCGAAGAACCCGAGGTCCCCACAGGTGACAGATGCAGGCGGATGGGGGGCCCTGGAAGGGGCTCTGGCCTCGAGGCTGAGCAGGCTGGGGTGGGGCCCGGAGCCGGGTCCCCCTCAGAGCCCACAGTGCTCAAGGACGTGGAGCTCCCAGAACCTCGTGGGGAGGTCATGGCGGGGGTGGCAGGGGCTGCTGGGGTTGTGGAACAAGCCATCAGGGGGGCTCCTCAACTGAGTAAGTGCACTCAGCCCCCACACTCACCCACCCCTGATCAACATCTCTCTAACCAGCTCCCCTCTCTAACCAGCCCTGTCCTCTCCAGGCAGGGTCCTCTCTGAACTGCTGGCCCCCATTCCTTGAATCCACCTCCATGTGTCATCCTGGGAGAACTTTATTATTTAGCCTGACTCTTTTACTCTCACGAGGATAATCCCATAGCTGCCCTCAGGGTAAAGTCCAAACTCCTGAGATCCAAAGGGCCCTCTGCAGGGTGGCCATTAGAGACCTTTCCTGTGTGTATTTTTCCCAAGACACACCACTTCTTACCCTTTGGGCTCCAGGCACTCAGCTTCTCTGGTTTACTCAAATAAGCAGCCTCTTCTCACCTCTCTGCTCCTGCGCAGAATACGCTTCCTGCCCTCTCTCAATTCACCCCACCTAATCTTTCAATTCTCAGTTTAGATATCCCCCTCCTCCAGGAAGCCTCCCTTGATCTCCCAGACAGGGGTCCCACTGCCCTCTGAGCTCTCCCCATCCCAGCCAGCCCTGACCACTGTGTGCTGGGCTTCCCTCAGGGCCTCAGGATGAGTCTCTCTCCCTACCGGACCTGGAGCTCTGTGCAGGAGGGCCAAGGTTGTCTTGGTCAGCCTGTGTTGCCTGCACTGGGTCAGCCTGGGAGGCTGTAGGGTCTTGAACGAAAGAATGAATGCCCAGCAGGCTCCACCCCTCCCTCACCCGCTCACCTGTCCGAGTGTCACACACAGCCGCACAGTCACACACTTCACCTCTGTGGCCGAGGCTAGGGCTGGGTTTGGACAGGCCCAGTCCACGGGCTCCCTCGGGCATGGCTGAGTGGCTCAGCGGCTTCTGCAGAAAGACCCCCTTCTGGGATACCAGGACCCCATAGACTTTCCGGTCTCCACACCGCCCCCACCCCCGTGAGAGTTAGGAGGATGGTCTGAATCCAGGGAGGGGGCCCTGGGAGTAACTAATGGGGGAGACAGTCGCAAAGTGATAGAAAGAGGGGAGCAAGGAGAGAGAACACAGAAAAAAACGGGAAGGGTGAAACAAAGAAGAGTGAAGCGAACAAGAGTCGCCCAAGCTGTGAGTCTGGTCTGTCTGGGGCCGGAGGCTCAGGGATCCTGGGAACGTTTGGGCTCCGGTTGGAGCCGAGGGCGAGGGGCAGGGCTGGGAAAAAGCCGTGGGCGGGAGGCCGCGGGGTCCCAGGGGAGGGCGGAGGAGGCTGGGGGACCGGATGCCAGGGTCCTGCAGACGGCTTCCTCCCCCACGGAGGGCTGCGAGTCGGGGCGCTGGGCCTGAGTCCTCGACCCCTTTCAGTCAAGTCCCTCCGAGATCCGCTCACTGTCCCCACAGCCGCAGCGCCTCCCCACAGCCCTCTAGCCCCCAACTCCCCGCCGGCGCCTCCGCTCGCCCCCCGCCGGCACGCCCCCTCATTGTTCAGCGGCTGCGGCGCCGCCCCCTCCCCCAGCCCTTCGGGGCCCCTCGCCTCCCCCCTCACCTCCCCGGGAGTCTCCAGCCCCGAACCGAGGCAGCCCGGTTCCTATTTGACCCTAGCACGGTCCCCGGGGAGGCGCAGAGCCGGCACTCTCGGGTCTCTGCAAGTCAGGGGTGTGAACTTCGGGCTCTCCGGCTCCGGCAACCAGAATCCGGGGTCTCTCGGAAAACCGGGAGCAGTGGTCCAGATTTCTTTCGTCCTCTAAACGGAAGATGCTGGGAGCCTCGACGCTCGAGTCTCAGATAGGGGTGCTGGGAACCCAAATTCCTGAGTCTTCCAGACGGGGTCGTGGGGTGGGGGGAGGGCTGGATTCCTGAGTTCCCTAACTCTAAGAGCAGGGGTTAAACTACTTCCAGACAGGAGCGCAGAGAGTCCCAAATTCCAGGGTCCTCTTTTAGTGGGCGCTTCAGCCCCCAACGGGCTGGATGAGGCTCTAGGAGTCCGTATCCCAAGTTCCTCCAGTCCTGGGAGTTTTGGGCTCAGCTTTCTGGGAAAAACTCTGGAGGGAACCTCCGGTCTGAGATCCTAAGTTCTTCGAAACCGGTTGCAGGAAGCTCGGCCTCCAGGGTCGCGCGGGTCTGCTGTCCCGGACTCCTGGCTCCTCCTCCAGGAGGGGGCGCTGGGCACCTGGATATCTGGGGTCCTCTAGCCTGCCTGGTCGCTGGGGCCTGGGCTTCGGGGTCTCTCAGGACGCGGTGCAGAATTTCGGACGGCTGGAGTCTGCAACTGTAGACCCCTCAGGCTTCGGGATGGCTGGCACCGGGAACTGGCGGCGGCGGCGGCGCCACATCTGTGGCTGGAGAGTCCGGTCCCAGCGGTGGGGCGGGGGGCTGTCGCCTGGGGCTTCCCCTCCCCCCCCGCCCGGGCTCATATCCTGTTCCCGCCCGCAGGGGGGAGGGGCCGCCTTCCGGCCGGCCAGCCCGCCAAGGGTTAAGACCCCTCCTCCCTGGATTCTGAATATTGATGAGAAGGCGGTCCCGGACAGGCTACACCCCCACATACCAAAAGCCTCGCAGACTTTTCCCTTTTACAGCAAGAGCCTTCCAGGCGTGAGAAGCCGGAACTGGTAACGCACTTTCTCCTATCGGCCAATCCAAAGATTCCTATTTGTATATGCAAAGTAGAGGCGGGGCTAGCCTCAAAGGTCACGTGGTCAGGAATGACTGAAGGACTCCGCGGCGCAGGGGTGCGGCCGAAGCTCCAGTGGCGCAATCGGTTAGCGCGCGGTACTTATATGGCAGTGCGAGCGGAGCGATGCCGAGGTTGTGAGTTCGATCCTCACCTGGAGCAGTTTTTGATTTTCTCTTACCGATTTATAAATTTATTCTTATTAATCAACCTAAACATTTCGATCGTCGGAATTTTTAGGCTGGAAAGAATCCTGGGACTCTGGTGAAAGATCAGTTAGGGAGTGTTTTCTATTGTGGGGATGTGCAGTTTTCGTCTTCGTCACCAGGGGGTGGTGTTGCCTCTTAGATGTCTGGGAATTTGGGTCTAAATCTCAGTTTAAGAATTTTGTAGATGTGTCAGGCAGTGTCAGTTCTCGGCAAACCATGTAAGTGACACTGTCTCTTTGTCCATCTTTTTCTATCTTGGATTTTCTTCTTCCAGTTTTATCGCGATATATATAATTGCTGTTAGTTCAAGGTGAACAAAATAATTTTAGATACATGTAAATTGTGAAATAATTACAATGTTTAATTAACATCAATTACCTCAGTTACTATCGTGTGTGTGTGTGTGTGTGTGTGTGTGTGTGTTGGAGTTCTCTCTCCTCGTTTCTGAATCGATTATTTTTTTCAATAAATTCTGAAGCTTGTGACCACTATGTGACTGGTTCCTGTTTGGGGTTTAGATGTGAGTGATACAGCAGTGACCAAGACAAAGTCCCTGCCTCTGAGGATTTGACACTCGAATGTGAAGGGTTGGGGGGGGCTGATTGCTATAAACCTAAGATCTAAGTAATTTTATATGTTAGGTGGTGATAATAAACATCATGGAAAAAGTAGAGCAAGGTAGGGAGGAAGGGGGTTGCAATAATAGTAGTCAGGGACCATCTCTGAGAAAACATTTGAGCAGAGACCTGAAGAAGGGGAGCAAGCTGTTGGGATACTTCGGGAAGTACAACAGAAACAGCCAGTGCAAAGGCCCTGTGGCTGAGGTGTACCAGCAAAAGCCATAATGACTAGAGCAAGAGTGACCAAAGATGAGAGCCAGGCTGTGTAGGCGATTAGGACTTAGGACTTTGGCATTACTGTGTTCTGACTGAGGTGTCATTATAGTTTCCCTTTGGTTGTTTAGCGGGGGAGTGGGGAAGAGACTGAAGCTACGGGCAGGTGGGGCCAGAGAGGAGTCAGGAGGGTGGGCTGTAACATCTCTTTAGAAAGTGAATCAGACAGGGTTGCTGTTGGTTTGGGTTGTGGCTTTGAGGGAAAAAAAGTCAAGAGGACCGGCTCTCTGCACTGGTAACTCGTGGCAGGTGCTGTTTTCTCAAACAAGGGTTTATTAGTTTATTTCCAAGGGGCAGAGTATCTGTTTTTTTGCAAAGGGAAGAACTCTTTGTGTTACTTCTTGTTCTTTTAGTGTCTGTATATATCTGCGTAGCTTGAGCTTCCTCTCCAACATTTCTAGGTTTCTGTCTCTCTTTCCCCAGCCCTTTCCCAAAACGGAGCGCGGGGATGGGAGGGCTTCGTGGGAGAGGAGATCAAAGGTTAGGGCCCACCAGTGGGCTACGGGAGAGGGCCAAGGAGTGAGAGGTCAAGGAGGCATGAGGATGGGAGGGGAAGAGACGAGCACTCTAGGAGGGAATGGGGTACGGCAGAAATGGGGTGAGGAGGGAGGTGGAACCAAGGGGAAGAAGAGTGTGGGCAGGGAGAGAGGAGTGGAGAGGAAAGGAAAGGGAGCGAGAAGAGGAAGGGAACTGGAAAGGAAGAGAACAGGGGATAGAGGACGGAGGATGGGGGCAAGAAGGAAAGGAAAGTAAAAAGAGGAAGGGGCGACAAGTGCTGGGGGGAGGGGAAGAACTGGAGAGGGTGGGGAAGTTGGGGAGGGGAAGGGTGGCGCAGGAGGGTCTGGCGAGGAGGAACTGAAAGGGGGGAGGAGGGGGGAGGTGGGAGAGGAGAGGGAAGATGGGGGAGAGGAAAACCAGGGGGTAAGCAGAGAAACAGGGGTCGAAGCGGGAGGAGGCCACGACGGAAGGGGGCGGGGCGCAGGCGCTGACGCTGGGCAGCTTCCGGGCTCGGAGCGCCGGGCTCCTCCGCCCCAGGGTGGTTCCCGCCGCCTCTTGCCTTGTATGGTCCGAGGACGCGGCCCTCCCGGGAGCCCCGCCCCGACCGAAACCCACCCTCCCGGGCCTCGCGATCGCCGACTCCCACCCCGCCTGGGGCGAGAGACCGCGAGTTTCCACGGCTCAGAAAAGTCGAGATTCCGCAATCCCGAGCCTCCCGAATCCCGACAGCCAAGATTTTGGTATTCGAGATTCAAGGGGCCCGGAAAGCCAGAGTCTGCAGTTGTGCGATTCTTCAAACGTTCTAGTGTTAGGTCTCCAGAAGACCAAGTCTGAGATTCCCCAGTGTTGAGATTCTAGAATCCTGAGGCTTTCAAGATGCCTTCCCCAAGATCCCGAAAACCTGCGTATCCCCACACTCTCCGGACCCCAGGACGCCCCGGCTTCCGAGACGACCCCTCCCCCACCCGCCGCGCCGGCCGCCTGCCTTCGCCCGCCCTGGGCTCGCGCCCCAGCACATTCCGTCCTCCCCACTCCGCCCCGCCCTCCTCCCTCGGCCCCGTGGGGACGGAAACATCTCGTCCCCGCCCGCGCCCTGCCGAGAGCTGGGTCGAGGAGTCGGGCAGGACAGGAGTTTCAGCGCCCCCCACGCCCCGGGAACTGGCTCTTCCGGCTCCTCTCGGGTGATCTCACCTGGCCCCGCCCTCTCAGGTGAACGGCTGGGCCCGGTGACGTCATTTCCTGCCAGGTAAGTGCCGCCAGCGCCTGGGCTCTGGGTAGGTTTGGAGCAGCTACCCGAGGCTGATTCCAGTTTCTAAAAAAGGCCACACCGTCCACCCCTCCCATCTTACTGCCTCAAGACCGCACAACAGCCGGGATTCCAATTTACACACAGATTTCTTTTATTTAAAAATTCCAGAAAACCACAAAAATAAATTTTTAACAATATATATTACTTAATATATTATAGTGTATACTTATAACAATAATTATTTCATCGTTTCCAATATTACAAAAAGAGGAAGAAAAATACAAGGGAAGCAGACGACCCAATATATATAAATACTATAAAATCTATTAGAATAAATAAAGTCGTCATAAATAAAGGGCCCAAAGGCGGGGGTGGGAGAGCCGGGCGTTGGCAATGGCTTTGGCTACTTGCTTTTGGAGGGAAGTTTGAGCACCAGGATTCCCTTTCAGGTGAGGCTCCAATCACCAGACACTGGAGCCTCAGGATCTAGGAAGTAACTGGAAGGGGGCATTGGGGGCTTATTATTCACAGCATTGGGCAGGGGTGAAGTTGAAGAGGCTTACTACCTCCCTCAAACTTGCTACATTTTTTTAAAAGACCCCATAAAACACTCCTTCCCAAACAGCCTGCACGCTGAGGACCTGCCCCAGCGCGGGGGTCAGGGGAGTGAGTTAATGCACTTTGGAAGGTGGGGAGAACTACATGATTACGAGTCCCTCAGTTCCCTACAGCCCCGGGACCCCTTGTGGAACCCACGCACAAGAGAAATGGCCCCCCTTAAGATCCAGCTGATCTGTACTAGGCAGGCACTTGTCACTCCGAAACGGAGATACGATTGAAGATGGGAAGTCGCCGAGGGGCGGCAGGTAGCTGAGGTGGCCCAAAAACCCCAGCCTCAAAGACAGGTGAGTCGGATCCCCCCAGGCTGCTGCCGCTGCTGGCATATTCGTCGGGATCAGATCCCAGGGAGTGTGCAGAAGGGCTCCGAGCTAGGCCACCCACGGGCCCCCAGACGCTGTTGGGGGTGGCCCTTCGGCAGGAAGGGCAACAGGCTGGGGTGGGGTCCCTTCGGGACACAGGTGTCCCGGGGGCAGCAGAGAAAGCAGAGGGTGAAAGTGGAAGGTCCCCGGGTGGCGGTGGTGGGGAGCTGGAGGGCGAGAAGGACCATGAGGGCACGGAAGGGCCTGCTAAGCTTGCTGGTGGTGGCGAGGTTCGGCGGCCCGAGGGCAGCCCTGAGAAACTGATGCTCTGGCGCAGCACATGGGGATGGCCGGGGGCAGCCAGGTCCTCGCTGGGGTTGTGGATGAAGTGGCAGCGCGAACCGTAGGGGCAGCGACCCTGGAGGTAGAACTTGTGGCAGAGCTCCGTCTTATACTTGGGGTGGCGACTGGGCTGGCGCAGCTCACCCAGGCCATGGGCAAACTGGCACTTGGCCCCATAGCGGCAGCGCCCGCTTTCTGAGAAGGTCCGACATAGTTCAGTCTTGTAGCGGGATGAGGTGGTGGGAGTCGCGGTAGGCGAGGTGGGTGAGGGCGACAGCTCCGAGCTGGGTCGAGGAGCCAGGGGCGCAAAGCCTGGGGGTGGGGGCACCCAGCCGCAGCTGCGACCCTCCACCAGGCTGGTGGAGCGGCCAGGCAGGCGGGCAGCGGCCTCAGGCAGGCTGGAGTCGGATGAGCTGAGGCTCCAGGGTCCCGAGGAAGCCCAGCTGGTGCTGGACTCAGTCTCTCCGAGGTCGGATGGCAGTTCAGGGCTCAGCGACAGGAGGCTCTGTGGAAACAACGATCGGTTAAGACACCGAAAATACAGGGTGACGCCCCGCCCCAGCTGCAGGGCAACCAAGGGCTTGCCAGTCCGGTTTGTGGGCTCCCGGCCTCAGCCCCACCCGCCCTAAGGGAAAAAAAAAAAAAAAACAACTCGGGTTCCGGATCTCAGGGATCCCGATTTGGAGGTTTATTCGCGATTTAAGCTCATCCCGAGGGACCCACTAATCTCGGCTCCCCCGGCTGGATCACAGGGGCCCTAAAGTCAGGACAGACTGCTGTTCTCCAATTTTTTAAGCCTCTGGGCCTCTCGGGATCTGACCCCGCTCATCGGTTTCTCCAATTTCACAAGTGGAACAGCGGGCAAAATTAAGCCAGGAGTCCGGATCTCTTCGGGTTTAGAGTTCCAAGATCCTCTGGGGCAGGGAGCGAAGAGACAGAAGTCAGCTCCCGCTCACCCTGAGACTCCAGCCCCAGAAACGCCTCCGCGCAAAACCGCGCCCTCAGCAACTACTCGGGTAATCCAGGTGTGGGGGCCATTTCCGCCTCAGACAGCCCCGGTCTGAGAAAAGTTCTCCAGCTTTCCATCTCCGAGGGCCACCCCACTCGTCTTGGGGCCGAGATCAGAAAGCCACAGGCTCCATTTTCATCCCCAGAGGATCACACTGATCTGATCCGGGAGGCAGGAACCCCGGGCCGGTGTGAAGCGCTAAGGAGTTCCAGTTTGAGAAGGGAAACCGGTGCGGGGAGGGCGGGTCCGGGGCAGGAATTTGTTTGCGGCCCTAGAAAGCCCTGGTTTGAGAAGGGAGTCAGGTGTTGCGGACGTCGGGGTGCCGATCGGTTGGGGGGCTCACCTTGTAGATGGCGGCGAGATCCATGGCGGCGCAGATGGCCGAAGGATGTAGAGCCGACGGAAAGTGGGAGCGCTGAAGTCACGCTGCGGTGGAGTGGAAGAGCCGCCACTTTTATTCGACCAGAGGGGAGGCGGGGCCAAGGGGAGTTGGCCCCGGGAGGGCGGGGCGAGGAGGGGCGCTTCCCGGACGCGCGCCCCCAGCGCAGCACGGCCGGCCCGAGTTCGGAGCCCTTCCGCCTGGATCCCGGCCCGAATTCTCCTGAGCGGGGCCCGCGGGCGGTCGCGACCCCGCGGGGAGTGCGTGAGGTGGGGGGTGGGGGTGTCGGCCCAGTTTTCAAGGCTGGAGACTGAGGCGCGGAGAAGGGAACCGGGACGGAGGTGGGGGCAGGGCTCCCGGGGGAATTGACAAGGGCAGAGGCGGAGAGGGCGTGCGCGCGCGACACTGATCGACAGGGGCGGGGAGAGGCGAACCGAGAGCAAGAGAGAAATGGAGGGACGCAAAGAGAAAAACATGGGGACACACACACACGGGGGGGAGCTACGCACACAGGGAGACATGCACAGAGGGGGGGAGACAGGGTGAGGAGAGGAGGGGAGGTGGGAAGGCAGAGCTTGAAAAGAGACGAAGACAGTCCCCAAAGAGACAAATTCAGAGGGAGAAGCGGGAGGGAGGGAGAGTCGTACAAACAGAGAAGGGGCGAAAACTGGAAGAAACAAACATCCACAGACAGAAATCCGCAGGAGCAAAACAGTGAGAGAAAAGCCTCCCCAATCCTGGACGGTCTTGCTCCCGAACTGCCCAGATCCTGAGACCTGGACCGCCCTCTTTGCTCCCATTCACGAGGATTGGGGGTGAGGTGGGGTCCCACACACCTGGTGAGGTTGGAAAGGGGCCTCATTTCCCAAATACAGGACCGCTGTGTCCTCTCACCCTCACACAAATAATGGCGCTTCTGATGGCTTCCTCTGGGCTAGGCACAATTGCAGAAAGTGTCTTACATACATTAACCCAAGGAGGTATTATGCCCATTTTAAACACAGGGAAACCCAGGCATGAAGAGGCCAAGTTATTGTTAGTGAATGGCATTAGCTTAATACCAGGGCCTTAAATCATATTAAAGGGAGTTTGCACTCAAGAAAACTCAAGATTGGAAAGGGGGAGATCTTTTATTATGATGGAGGGTTTCTTTGCTGGAAAGCTGTCTCAAATGGAAGAAATGGATCATCCCCAACTGATGGTCGGATGGGACTCTCATAAAGGGATGTGCCTTGAAAGAACTCTGCGTTTGCAGAAATCACTCCCCTCATTGACAAGTCTTTTATTGTAAAGGAGTTGCCCTGAGTGATGCTCTCTTAAGATATGGTAAAAACACTAATTTTTAAAGGGGGTCTCCAGAGCTGGCTGCCCTGACTGAAAATACGGTGGTAGAAATAAATCATTGCCACGGAGTGCAGTTATTATGGTGGAAAGTTCATTCTTGCAGGTTGTGACTGCGGACTGCGGGCTTGTATTGAGGTGGGGAGATTCTGCTAGGCACGCTGATCTGCTCGTCCGACAGAGCACGGGGGAATCCCTGGTGCGGCGCTTTCTCGGGCCGAGGGGCCTTCCCGGCCGGTCCCGTGAGCTGGGCGGCTGCGGGCGGCTCTGGCACGGTTGCAGCCTCCCTCTCGCCAGTGACTCACTCGCAAGGGGCGGGGGAGGGGGGCTTCCTGGAAGCCGTGACGAGGAGGCTCGACCCGGACGCCCGGGTTCCTCTCTGTAACCAGGGTTTTGGTCGCCTGTAAACAGAGGCTTGAGGACTACGGGAAAAGGGGGGAAAAGGGAGATGCCCGGCACCCGCCGCCCAGTTGGGCTCCAAATCCCTGTGCCGGTAGTAGGACTAAGGGGCGGGAGAACGAGAGGTGGCAGGCATTCTGGGGTTCCTAAGGGCCGGCTCGGCTCTGGCCGCGATCCGGGAGGAGGGAATACCAGTTTCGATTCCCTGGAGACGGGGAGCAGTTCCCATTCCTGAGTCAGGCTGACCCCCTCCCCTCTCCCATCTGCTGAGTCATCGGCCCAAGGGCCAGGGCGCTTCGGATTGGGAGATTCTCAAAGAGACTGGAAGGGGCTTTGCGCGCCGAAGGACTGCGCACCCATCGAAACACTAACAGGGGCGGGGGTACTGAGAATCCCGGCCTTTGCCCCTTCTTGCTTAGATCAAGGGGTTCGGGTTTCCAAGCCGCCTCCTCGCTCAGACCCAGGACACCCGGCTCCCAGGCCGTGGCTTCACCAGACTCAGGAGTCCTGGCTCCCAGCTACCCTGTCTCTCAAACGAAGGAGTCCGAGCCCCCCCAACCCCTCTCTCTCTGATTGAGGAGCCAGGCTCCCATCCCCCGCTCCACCCCGTCCAGGCCTCAGGAGTCCCAGCTCAGGAGGAAGTTCAGAGCAGGACTCCGCCCAGCTCCCCACGTAGCCAGCGGGAAAATCCGTGGCCTCGGCGAAAGCCGGGAATCCCCTCTGGAATGACGGTGGGGAAGGGGATGGCCGGGGTCCCCCGCGGGGCGCAGGGGGGCAGGTCCGGGACGGGCTGGCTGGGGGGAAAGGGGCGGAAACCAGAGAGGCTAAAAATATAGCGAGCGCTTCCGGCCTAGGGGGAGGGGAATGGAGAGCAGAGTTTCCAGAAAAACAAGCGGGGACGGGAAACGCGGGGGTGTGAGAGCCGGCGCGAGTGCGCGGGCGAGGTGGGGACTGTGTACGCGCTGCACGTGTGACCTGGGCCCGTGTGCTCCTGGCGTGACTGACTGGCGGGAGCCGTGTGCGCAGCTGCGCGGGCCCAGCGGCTGGTGTGCCGTGCGGTGCGTGTGGACCGCGTGAGCGCCGCATGTGCAAAGGGGGGCTGCCCTGGAGCGCCTGGGTGTGTGGTGGGGCAAGTAGGTGTGGGACACAAATGAGCCCACTGTCCTATGTCAAGGCCGTGTCCTTACAACCCTCTGACACCGCTCTGAGAATAAACACGGGAAACCGCCTCTGCCTGTGTGACCATACTGTGTTGACACTCACCATCGCTGGGTGAGGGAGTATGTACTCAAACGTAACTGCCTTTGAAGTGGCATCCCATGAGAACTTGTGACTTCCATACCTACCTGCACATCTGTGTGTAGCTCTGAACCACCATGGGATCTGGAGTGACTAAGAGCTGGGAACTCCTTGAGGGAGGCCGCTGAGGGTGACTGTGTGTCCTTGAGGGTGATGAGGAGCTGTGAGCACACAGCTTGGGAGCTGAGGGTGTGTGTGAGAGCCTGTGTGGCTCTAGGTGGCTTAGCTGTGTTCAAGACCTCTGGAACTGTGTTGTTATCAGGTATGTGAATACTGTTCCTGTGTTTGTGTCCTTGGGGTGTAGCTGAAAACACCCAGGAGGCCAAGTGTCTGGAAGCAGTTCCTCTGTGGCCAGGTCACAAGGCAGTGAAACTGGTGAACTTTGGTCCCTGACGTCTGCAGCGCATGATGGGAGGGTGGCTGGCGCACTCCTGCTCCTCTTGGTGGCCTTCCTGGGCAGAGCAGGGGCAAAAAGGCAGGCACACTTGAACCTGAGAAGCCTTATCTAAAGCCAGCCTCACTGCTTTTGATAACGTTGAGCTGAGGACAGGGCTGAGTCAGCTGGTGATGGGCAAAGTCTGAGATGGGGTAGGAGATAGCGGCTTAAGTGGTAGTTAGACGGTTGTTTATGTATTCATATGGTTGGATTGTTCTTTGAGTCTGTCTGTGGGACTGTATCTGGGACCGAGACAACCATGATTGCAGGATGGCGGGTCACGCTGTTCTCTACTAGAGAAGAGGGGTTGTGTGCCTGTTTCTCCTGGTCTGGTTTGCCCTGTGCAGTTGTGCATCTCATGTACACCCTTCCCTGGAGTGGGTGGTTGTGCACCAGGCTGTACAGTTTTCCTCTGGGCCTGCTAATCCAGTAAGAACCTTCACTAAGGTCCTCTTCTACCCTGCCTCTTCACTGTGGTCCTGGCATCCACGTTATTCCATCAATGCACCAGCACAGCTCTGCCACAGGCAGGGCCTTGCATTTGTTCCCTCTGGAATGTCCAGGACTTATTCCCTCTCCTTTAAGTTCACTCCAGTACTGCCTTCTCAGGGAGGCCTTCATGACCCGGGTCAAGGATTAGAAAAGGTTTAAAAATAACCTTGTTATCCATTTAACAAATAATAAATACATCCATGGGGTCACAAAGAGTTGGACACAACTGAGCAACTGAACCAACAAAATACATGTACCATCCATTTACCCCCCCAACCTAAACTCTCAAACTTTCATGTTTTCCAATAAAGTAACATAATTCTCCATGTGCAAACCTTACCCCTTTAGATCTATTCCTAACACTACCCTCCACCCCCACCCCCCCTTCTACTTCTGGTCTCTTTTCTTTCTTAGAACTTCTCACTGCTTGACACTCTGTGTTTTACTTTATCATACTTAACTGTCACTAAAATATCAGCTCCAGCATGGCAGGGATCTTTGGTTCACACTATACAGGGCTTGGCCCCAAACAGACACACAGCAAATGCGTGTTGCATGGACTCAGCTTCCCGGTGCACAATTCCCACCGTGTGTGCTGCTGAACTGCACATCCCTCACCCGACTGCCCACCAGGTGTCTCTCGTCTGTCTGCTGGGATGTGGTTTTCGGCACTGCTGGGTCCGGGGTCAGGGCTGCTGGGATGTCCTGCCCCCATCTGTGTGTGATGCTGTGTTGATGCCACCTCACAGGGCCAGCTGTGCCTCATGAGTGTGGGCCTGTGGACTGTGTGCTATGTGCCCCCAGGCTGGAAGCCAACAGGCTCTCGGGGAAAGAGTGTTGTAGGCAGATAATTGTTATCATGTTAGGTGGAACAGGGACTTTGTTTTTGTGTTGATTTGGAGATTAAGTGTGGTTAAGGAGATGTGTAGGGGTGCCAAACTGACAAGGTTATGATGGTCAGTTTTATTTGTCAACTTGGCTAGGCTATAGCCGCCAGTTATTTAATCTAGATGAGGCTGTGAAGGAATTTTGTGGATGTGATTCGAGTCTATAATCAGTTGATTTTAAGCAGATTATCCTAGATGTGGGGAGTCACATGGGTGGGGGACTGATCTAGTCAGATAAATGGGCAGAGCTGTGGCTTCCTCTCAGAAGAAATTCTCCCTGTGGAGAGCAGCTTCAGCTTGTGCCTGAGAGGTCTTCTACCCTGCCTGGAGCTTGCCCTGTGTGCCTGGTACTTCAAGGAAGGCCAGGGAGAAAGGGAAGGAACTGCTGGGATGTATAAACACACACACACAAGAGCTGGCCATTTCCCAGAACTTCATTGTGGGGAGTTGGGTGCTGCGTGATTTGCAGGGCTCCATGGTCCCAGGTGTTCTGCAATGATGTGGGGTCCAGGACAGCAGACTTCTGGGCGATGCCATGGGAACCAGGGTACAGAAGGTTCTGGGTGGGGCCATCCGTCCCCCAACCAGGCTGAGTCACTTGGGCCTTTCACACCCCACCAGCTGGGGCTGAGCTGGTAGCTCCGCCCTATACTTGCCCAGGCCTGACGGCCATGGCTGAGCTCCCTGAAGCTGCCTCTTGGGGAAGTGGGGAGCCCGGTGGGGCACACTCTTCCTGAAGCCTCCTCCTCAAGGTCTGCTTCCCGGAGCTGAGGCCAAGGTGCCTAGGTTCTTCCCCAGGACTGATGATTCATCCCTGCTGGGGCCTTTTCACTTCTCCTTTGGGGCTAAAAATACAGGGCTTCACCGCGGATTGCATAACACCCCTTGTTTGAGTGCTGCTGACGCAGGCCCTGGGTATGGGGGGGGGAGGGGGGGGGAGCACGCACGCTGGTTGCTCCCCGACTGGGACTGGGCATGCTGTCAGGGCCCAGACCTTCCACTTCCCTTTTTTGGGTCAAGCAGACTGGGGGTTGAGCTGACATGAGAGGTGCTGGGGATTGCTGGGTGTGGCTATGGCCCCTGGAAACGAAGCTCCTTCTAGCCCCAGGTGACCCTGGGGTTCTGTCTTCCATTCTGGCCCTGTGCATAGACACAGAATCCCAGTTAGGAGCTGGGGACAGTCCCAATTAGCAAAGGAGCACTGGGCAAGAGATGGTCAGAGACAGGGAGATGGGAACAAAAGGAGATCGAATGACACCAAGAGAAACAGCTAGGAAAAGGAGCAGACACAGAGCCACCCCCCAAACTGGGACAGAATCAAGAATGGACTGAGGGAGAGGGGCCCAGACAGGACTCCACAACTAGGCTAGGTAGGGGGAGACCCCCTGGAAGAGATCACCAAGGGGCACAATCCAAAGTCCACCCTCAGCCAAGGATGAGAAGGCAGCCCACAGAGGCAAGGCCCCGCCCTGCGCACGCCTTGCTGGCCTCTGCTGCCCCCTGCTGGCGCCGGCCACAGTGTTCAGGCAGGAAGAAAAGCCAGAGACAAAGCTGCTTTGAAGCCACTCTTCATTCCCTCCCTGTCCCTTACCCCACTCCCAGCCCTGATGGCTCACAGGGTGCCTCCAGGGCCCGTAGGTGGTGCAGGTGTCTTGCCTGTGACCTTGTTGGCACAGTCCAGCAGGGCAGTGTGAATGTCCTTGGCACAGGCAATCTGGGCTTTGATGACTGCCAGGTACTGCGGGTAGGGCAGGCTGTCAGGCTGGACGGCATCAGGCTTGGTGGCTGTGGGCACCAATGTTGGAGAGTGCTTGGCACTGTCGCAGCTCTGTGACAGACACTCATGTGCCAGGCGCTGTGGACAGGCAAGCAAAGTGCAGTATTAGCCTCACTCCGGGTACTGCCAATCCCACCCCAAGGGCCAGCCTAGGGTAGGCTTTTCAGCCTCTGAAATCCTGGGGTCTTGGGGTCAGAACTTGGCCCTGTCACTCACTTGCTGGGTGACCTCAAGCATGTGGCTTCTCCTCTCTGGGCCTGTTAACTCCTTTGGAAAATGGGTTTGATAAGTACTTCTGCTACCTCATAAAACGAGAATGGTGAGCGCAGTGTGTGAGACACAGGCATAGGTCCTAGCAAGTTATTTAAGTGCCAGTTGATGGATGTCAACTACTATTATTGTGACTCTCCTAACCCTAGGCTTGGCATCGACACTAGCTTCTCTGGTGGCACCTGCCCCTCCTAGTTTTCCTTCTGCTTCTCTGGCTGGTTCTTCTAGATGCTTGTTAAACTACCTACGCCTTAAGTGTGGCAATTCCTGAATCCTGTCTCCTCCTCTCATTCTCATGCCCTCTAGGAGGTGTTTCACCCACATACACACCACTCTGCTCTGAACTCTGCACTGATGTGCCCACTTGCCCTAAAATTCCAGAGCTCCTATACTCTGCCCCCCAAACCACTCCCCTTCCTGGGTCCCTGTCTCAGGGAGGGTTCTACCATCCAAACCAGACCCCTGGGCCTCATCTTGGAGACTCCTCCCACAGCCCATCAGTCCCACTGCCCAGGCACAAAGCCTTCTGACTATCTCTCCCACCTGCCCTTCCCCACTTCCTTAGGACCCCGCCCTGGTGAAACCTAGTGGCTCTTGAATCCTGCCATGGGCCCCCAGCCTCCACTCTAAGCCCCTCGAACCCATCCCTCATTTGGCGACCAGAGGCATACCCCTAAAAAAACAAATGGGTTGATGTTTTTCCTTGCTTGAAACCCTCCATTGGCTCCCTAGCAACCTCCCGGCTATATTCAAAATCCAACAAGCCCCAGTGCCTACCATACCTCAGCCAGACTGAATTTCATGACATTCTTAAAGGGAACTTAAAGCAGAAGCTGTTCCTCTTGGTTGGAACATCTTTCTACCACTACGAAGCTCCTCAAACTGCCTTTTCCTTTAAAATCCAGTCCAAAATGATGATGACGCTATAAGATAAAACATCTGCCACTTGTCTAATACCATGTTAAATGCTTTACATGCAAGATCTTGCATGTAAAGAGTCCTTCCCCAAAATCCATTTTTCAAAGGAGGAATCCAAGGTTCAGAGGTAGGGACTGGTGGTCCCTCTGACTCCAAAGGCTGTGCTCTGAGCCATCGGCCCTCCTCTCAACTTCTGCCCTTCTTCCCTTTTGGTTCCAGCCTTGGCTCAGATGTGCTCTCTACTAGTAGTCTATCCTGAGCCACTTCCTCCCTAGACCCACCCTAGGTGGGGTCAGATGCCATCTCTGGATGTCTACAGCCCCCTTATTTTAACCTTGCCCCCTCTGCCTGCCCCTCACCCCCACATCCCAGCCCTGAGCCTTCTGCCCGTTTTCCCCTTCATGGTCTTCCATGTCTTGAGCTTCTCCTGTCTGAGCCCTGACTCTCTGAGCTATCACTGCTGGAGGATATATTTGTCACCCACTGAACTGGAAGCTCTGTGAAGGCAAGGACTGGGCAACTTTCTGTCCCCAGTATCAGGTGCAGTATCCACACAGGTCTGGGCCATAGGAGGTGCTCAGTGAGCATGTGTCAACTGACTGAATGAAGGTTTCTGAAGCACAGGAACTGAGGTAGTTGTGGTCACCCGGTGGCTAGGAGGCCCCTTACCAGGCAGAGCTCTAGCTGGTCACAAAGTGCATAGAACTCTTCCAGACACTTGTCAAAGCGCTGAATGGGTCCATCGCTGCTCTTTCTACAGTCCAGGAGAAGAAGATGGGAGATGGATTTCCAGTCTCTGGGACAAAGTGACTACCCAACCAAGTATCCATCAGAAAACGAGGTATAGGCCCAGGAGACCCAAAGCAAGACCTAGGGGACAGATGATAGTAGAAGGGGCAAAAAGGGCAAGGCCAGGGGGTAGGGAGTACGCTTCAAAATAAAGAGAAAGGAGGGATGGGTGGGGTACAAGGGGGATGTTTTTGAGACTAGGATGGAGATACTGATATCCTGGAGAAAGGGGAGTACTCACTGCCCATTGTCAATGTTAGTGTTCTGAATCAGGTTCTGGGCTGCAACCTTCATCAAGGTCTAAAGAGGGAAAGGAAAAAAAAAGGTGTGGGAGATGAAGAAACAGAAGAGGACACTTTTGATAGATCTTCACTCTTCCTTAAGATACAGCCAACCTCAGGCCTCCTCTTGTTAATTCTCCTCCTATCACTGCAGAGTAATTTCAACTTCCATACCTTTACAGCAATTACTATCTATATTATTCCAGAGGCCCGCTTTCTCTTGCCAGTAATTTCCCAGACATACCTTAGGGTCCTCCCTCACCCACCAATCACGGTCAGTCAAGGCTAGTCCTTTCCTCAGGCTTTAACGTCCAGAGCTAAGTTTTTTCTTTAAATTCCCTCCAAGTCAAATTCCGGTCAGTCTCAAACTCAAGATTCTCTCTGATCCCACCTTACACTGTCAATCCACAGAACTTCGCTTTGGCATCACGAAGACAGTCTCATTCCTCTTTCCTTCTTAACGCTTCTTTTGCTCTCTCCCAGACTAAACAATCCCTCCGCCTACCTCCCGATGGCAAAGAGCCAAATCTCCCAACCCATCACCTGTAGACTCTCCTTCAGCTGCGGGATGAGCATCTTATAGCGCTGCACAGGATCGAAGTCCTGTTGCTGTTGCTGCAAAAGCCCGCTCTGGGCAGGTCCCACAAGTTGTGCTGGTGGTTGTGGCTGCTGCTGGGGGCCCGACCCACCAGCTGAACCCGGACCCGACACACTGGCAGTAGAAGAAGTCGCTGAAGCTTGCTGTTGGGATGCAGCCATCTTCTTCGCCTCGCGCACCGGAAATGCGTCACAAGTGCGTCTCCCCGTTTTCTTTTTAGCGTCTTCGTCTCTGGGCCATGTTTGCTGATTAGCTCCGCCTCCCAGACAATACAATCAATGAGAGGAAAGAACCCACCCTCCAACTCGTGACTCTCAAATCCGACGGCTACAATAAGACGTCGATAAACCAATCACGAGAGGCTCTTTCCGCCTCGCTCCAGCCTTTGCACAGTCGCTGGCCAATCCGGGTGTGGATCCAATCAGACTCTATTTCCCAGAAGACCTAGCGGGCTGAGGCGACCTGCGGTCCTCAGAGTCTTGGCGGCAGTTGGTGGAGACGGACCTGTAGGGCAGTCCTTGGCGTTGTTAGCGCGTTTACCTGAGTACTACGTAGTACTCCAGTGTTCCGGGAACTCTTCTCACCAGCCCACCTCACTCCGGCCCTATCCGTGAGGAGAGCGGTGCCAGCCCGAGCCCTGCCTGGGATTGGGCGCCCGCCGAAGTCGGCACGCCGTTTGCCGTGGCTCTGTGAGGCTCTTGTCAGGATTGCCCTCGCCTCATCGCCATGGCGCCCACTATCCAGACCCAGGCCCAGCGCGAGGATGGCCACAGGTAGGCACTCCGCCACCTTACTGTACCGCTTTTCTCTAGGTCTGGGTGGGCGTCAGCGAGATGAGAGGGTCAGGTGGGTTTGTCAGTCTACAACCTTGCCAGCTCCCCAGGTCTGCCCGTGTCGTCACGGAGCGCACACCCGCTCAGGGGGGCGGGTCCCGGACGTGGTGTTCCCTAGCTCCCCCCACACCTTCCCTGCCATTTCTGGAATTAAGCTGTTGAGGATTGAGTTTTTAACTCTTCCAGTCAAGCGTTTGGAGACCCCTTTCCCCAAAAAACAATTATTTTACTCTCTTATGAAAGTATTTGAAGACGTGTCCTTGAAAAGGGATTTAAAAACATTTAGGGACACTGTCTCTAAGAGGCATACTTGACTCCCTCTGTTAGAGTACTTGAGGTACCGCTACCAAGAGGAATTATCATTTGTCACCCTCTTCTTCCCTTTTAAAAGCTTGGAAAAGCCCCCTTCGCTCTCCTGTCTATCCTGTTCTTACCATCTTTTGTCATCGTCTCTCTTTTACCCACCAGGCCCAATTCTCACCGGACTTTGCCTGAGAGGTGAGCTCCATCGTGTTTCCCCAGGATGGGTGGGCCAAGTAGGGCTGGGCGCAGAGGTGGGGCAGCAGGAGCCAGGTTTTGAGCCACTGTGTTCCCAGGTCTGGAGTGGTCTGCCGAGTCAAGTACTGCAATAGCCTCCCTGACATCCCCTTTGACCCGAAGTTCATCACCTATCCCTTCGACCAGAACAGGTGAGACTAAGAATGGGTCTTTGGGAAACACCTTAGAATGTGAGATCCTTGAGGGTAGGGACTGCCTTTTCTGACAGTTCAGGGCACAGAATGGTACTTAACCTGTAATAGTAGGTGTGCCATAGGTGTCTGTTAAGAAGCAAGCAGTATCCAAGTCTCTTTACACTTAAGAGCTGCTAGCCTCCTGATTCCAACGTGGTTTTTTCATTCTGAATTCCTCCCTGGAGTACCTTAGCCTCTAGGAAGCTGGGCTGTGAGGGGTAAGGCTGGAATCAGGAAACAATAATGGGCATATTTTCCCTACCCAGGTTTGTTCAGTACAAAGCAACTTCCCTGGAAAAACAGCACAAACATGATCTCTTGACTGAGCCAGACCTGGGAGTTACCATTGACCTCATCAACCCTGATACCTACCGCATCGACCCCAATGGTGTGTTGGGAGACAGGGAGGGCCTGCTCTAGGCTAGCGAGGGCCAGCTCTGGGCCTCCCTCAGAGTCCTCCTCTCACCTTGCTTTTTTCTAGTACTCCTAGACCCAGCTGATGAGAAGCTTCTGGAAGAGGAGATTCAGGCCCCCACCAGTTCCAAGAGGTGAGGGGGTGCTGAGTGGGGACTTAGGACTGGTGCTGATGGGAAGGCAGTGGGGTCCTGAGGTGCCTGATTCTCCCACTCCAGATCCCAGCAGCATGCGAAGGTGGTGCCATGGATGCGGAAGACAGAGTACATCTCCACTGAGTTCAACCGTTATGGCATTTCCAATGAAAAGCCTGAGGTCAAGTAAGTTAGGGAGGGTAGAGAGGGAAGGTGGAGATTTCAGGTATGTCCAGTTACCTCTAAATGTTTCTCTCTTTCTCCTCAGGATTGGGGTTTCTGTGAAGCAGCAATTCACTGAGGAGGAAATATACAAAGACAGGGATAGCCAGATTACAGCTATCGAGAAGACTTTTGAGGATGCCCAGAAATCTGTAATTGAAGGACTGGGATAGAGGAAGGGGGGATAAAGCTGTGGCTCCAGAACACTTTGTACTTTTTCTTACCCTGCTTTTTTGCCTCTGCCAGATCTCCCAGCATTATAGCAAGCCCCGAGTGACACCAGTGGAGGTCATGCCTGTCTTTCCAGATTTTAAGGTCAGATCCAGGGCAGGGGGCAGAGAGGGACAGCCTGCCATCTCTGTCTATCCTAGTCTAACCCCAGTGCCTCCATCCCCCAGATGTGGATCAACCCTTGCGCTCAGGTAATCTTTGACTCAGACCCCGCCCCCAAGGACACAAGTGGTGCAGCTGCACTGGAGATGATGTCTCAGGCCATGATCAGGTGAGTGGCCCTGCTGTCCACCTCGGCCTGCTTTTCATTGATTCTGTCCTCACTCAGTATTCACTGCTCTTTCCCCCTCAAACAGGGGCATGATGGATGAGGAAGGGAACCAGTTTGTGGCTTACTTTCTGCCTGTGGAGGAAACACTGAAGAAACGAAAGCGGGACCAGGAAGAGGAGATGGATTATGCACCAGATGATGTGTACGTGGGTTGGGGTTAGGTTTTAGGTATTGAGAAGTGTCTCCTTTTCTCCCTCATAGGGAAGAAATGGGGCTGACCCTGTCCCCTTCATCCTCAGGTATGACTACAAGATTGCTCGAGAGTACAACTGGAATGTGAAGAACAAGGCTAGCAAGGGTTATGAGGAAAACTACTTCTTTATCTTCCGAGAGGGTGATGGTGTTTACTACAATGAATTGGAGACCAGGTACTCAGCACAATCCTACCTCACTCAGATTAGCTTGGGCTTGTGCTTCAGAATCAGGATCTTGGGGTGTACAAAAAGAGCCACCTTGGAGGTCATTTGTATCTAGGGATTTGCCACGTGCATTTATAAGAGTGGAAGCCTATAAAGCTGGAGCCGGTTCTAACACAAGAACCCAGAAGAAAAATCTCTACCTAATACTGGAGATATTTGGAGCTTTCATGTAAGAGTAGGACTGCTAAGTTGTAAACATAGCTAAAATATGGAATAATATGTAAAATTTAATGTTTTAAATAAATGAAATGCTAGATACCCAAGTTCAAAAAACATGACCCCTAAACTTCCCTGATGGTTACAAGTTTACTGCTGTGCTGGGACCCTTGGTATAAAGGTTGGGAAAGAGTGACCTTGAGTTTCTGTTTAAAGCAGAGATCACAAATTCTGATCCCATTAAGCCAGGCAAAAAATGTAAAGTGCACAGTAGGCTGTTGGGGTCTAGGTGATCTGGAGCCCTTGGCAACCTTCAAGAACACCATGACCCAGCATAGCAAAGGGCTCCAACCCACTGCTGCTGTTTTGGGGGGGTGGGGATCAGAGGCCCAGTGGAGTCATAGAATCTTATTTTCTAAAAGCCAGAAATCCAGATTCTCTTTTTAAGTGTTGGTATCTAATTCACATTAAAATCTACTTTATACATTTATGTGTTTATGTAAAGGACATACATATACACATATATAAAGTACAAGGCATTCAAACTGATACCTTTGGAGCTATCTATTCTCTTGCCTGTGAAAGTGAAGTTGCTCAGTCATGTCCGACTCTACTACCCCATGGACTGTAGCCTGCTAGGCTCCTGCGTCCATGGGATTCTCCAGGCCAGAATACTGGAGTGGGTTGCCATTTCCTTCTCGAGGGGATCTTCCCGACACAGGGATCGAACTCCAGGTCTCCTGCACTGCAGGCAGACTCTTTACCATTTGAGCCACAAGGGGCTCCTTTTTTTCTTGCCTGTCCCCTACCCCAAATTTAGTTTCCCTTATTCAGTCTGTATTTATTCTGGTCTTTTCTGGGCTAGGTATAAATGAGTAAAGATGAGTAAGAACCAAGTTAGACCAGATTCCCCACAGGGGTCTTTAACTGAATCTCATGTACTTCTCCCCAATTCTACCACTGCAGGGTTCGCCTGAGTAAGCGCCGAGCCAAGGCCGGGGTTCAGTCAGGTACCAATGCACTGCTTGTGGTCAAACACCGGGACATGAATGAGAAGGAATTAGAAGCCCAGGTAACAGGCACCACTGACCCTGGTCTCCCATGGGGAGGGTGGTAGTTGGTAGAGTGGCACAGGAACCAGATTGAACCTTCTCCTTCCCCTCAACTGTCCTGCTTCCAGGAGGCACGGAAGGCTCAGCTGGAGAACCATGAACCCGAGGAGGAAGAAGAGGAGGAAATGGAGACAGAAGAGAAAGAAGCTGGGGGCTCAGGTAAAGCTGGACAGACCGAACTCTGACTCCGGGTGGGTGGGGAACTTGGGTCTCACTTCTTGCTCCCTTGCAGATGAGGAACGAGAGAAGGGCAGCAGCAGTGAGAAGGAAGGCAGCGAGGATGAGCGCTCTGGCAGTGAGAGTGAACGGGAGGAAGGTGACAGAGATGAGGCGAGTGACAAGAGTGGCAGCGGCGAGGATGAAAGCAGTGAGGATGAGGCCCGGGCCGCCAGAGACAAAGAGGAGATCTTCGGCAGTGATGCTGATTCGGAGGATGATGCTGACTCTGATGATGAGGACAGAGGACGGGCTCGTGGCAGTGACAATGACTCAGACAGTGGCAGCGATGGGGGTGGCCAGCGGAGCCGGAGCCGGAGCCGGAGCGCCAGTCCCTTCCCCAGTGGCAGTGAGCATTCCGCTCAGGAGGATGGCAGTGAAGCTGCAGCTTCTGATTCCAGTGAAGCTGACAGCGGCAGTGACTGAGTCCCGAGCCTTCAGCCCTGGCGCAGATAGTTATTTTGTGCAGGAGGGCACTTTTCGAGTGGTCTCTTTGTGAGCCTATTGCTTTGTTTTCACCTCCTCCAAACCTTTGCTGTTAATAAAGCCAGCTTCTCTTTATTTCCCCTCCCAGGCACCATGGTCTCATTCTGCCTGCCCCACACAGAACCCCCCTGAACCACCCCAGGTGCTTAAGGCACAAAAGCAAAGGCCACAAAGGCAGGGTCACTGTTTTTCAGGAAATGTAGCATAACAAAGATCAGAATCCTTTTTGTTTGTTTGTTCTTTTTTTTTTTTTTCCAAAATAAGCCCAGACCATTAAACAAGTGAAACTCCATCAAATAAGTCTTCTCCAACAGCGAGAAAAACTGTACAGTTACTCAAAGCTGATTCTGCCAGTGGGGCTGGGAATAGAAGGGAGGGTGAAATCATGGTGGAGGGGCGGGGGCTGGGGAGGGGCAGGAGTGGGTCAGGATCCTGCCCATCAGAGTGGGGCCGCCTGCGTCCTGCACACTCTGCTGACAGGTAGGGGGAAGGGGGCAGCTCTTGCCTCCCATTATGTAGGGGGTGTCCCTCACCGCCTCCCAGTGCCAGGCAGACCCAGCTCACCCTGATGGGTAGTGAACAAGACAGGACTGGCTGGGAGGAGGTGAGGGTCTCTTAAGAGGGACACCCTGCTGATTCCAAAAAACGAGGTGGCCCCTGTCCATCCCACTTCCCCGGGCTAGGAGGAGGATTGGAGAAGCCCTGGGAGTTGGAGGGGAATGAGCAAAGGCACAGAAACATGGAGGGGCCGGGATGGGGGACTTGCATAGGTTGATGAGTGTGCAAGAGGTACATAAATAAACCTGACACCCCACCCAGCCCGGCACTGGGAGAGGAGGTAGGGACCTAGAGCAGGTCCCCAGGGCCACCCCACCCCCTGGCTTCCTCCCCAACCCTGGGTCAGAGTTGAGGGAGGTCCAGACCAGGGAGGCAGAGGCAAGAAGGACTGGGGAATGGGTGGGTGAGTGCAGGGAGGGTGGTGGTTTAAAATTTTTTTTTTTGGTTTTTTGTTTTTTCCCAACATTTTGTTATCTTTAATAACATACACAATGGTTACCAGCCATATTCATAACAAAAGTTATCATAAAATGTATCTAAAAATAACATTTTTTCCTTTTCGGTGTGAAAAGCTTGAGAATGTCCCAGTGAGGGGGGGAGCGTTGAGGGGATGGGGTTGGAAGAGGGGACCCTGGCTTCCCCATAGCCTGAACCCCCAAATCCCCTGCCTCCAACTGGGCCCCAGCACAACCCCTCAGTAGGAACAGAGATTGGTATGATTCCGGGGCTGGGACGAACCTCTGGGTTATGATATATAGTGTTCCACTTAAGTGAGGTCATGACAATGGGGGGGGTGGGGTGGGGGAAGGGTAAAAGAAAAGGAGATACGGGTGGGGAAGGAAACCAAAAACCATCCCCTTTCCCTTATTCTTTACCCCCAAGTCTTTCAGCAGCTAGACTTGGGAGTGGAGAAGAATCTGTGTTGGTGGGGGTAGGAGACGTTAAGGCAACAGACTTCCTGACCTCACTGGCTGCCCTGGCTCCCAGCCTTCGACCTCTGCATCTGCGGAGCCAGGGCTTGGGGTGGGGTGGGGAAGGGCTAGGGGGTGTGGAGGGGGCTCTGCCCTCTCCCCTCGTAAAATTCAGGCTCCCCCTGCCACTTTCTTGGCTCAGAGAGAGGCCTGAGGATTCTAAAAATGAGAGGGAATGATCAGAGAGAAAAACCGTTAAGAACTATATAAATATGTATCTTAAATAGACCTAAGAAATTAATTGCAGAGAACCTCTGATAAACAGGGCAAAAGGAAGTGAGTGAGAGGAGGGTGGCTCCTGTCCTTGGGGAATGATGGGAATGGGGAAGAAGAAGGTGTAAGGAGGTGAGGGAGAGAGGGAGAGAGAGACAGGCAGACAGACACGCTCCTCTCCTCACCGGCCTTTATCTCCTCAGCTCCTCTCAAATAACATTCAGGAGAGCAGATTATCTACCCCACTCATCTCTCCCCAAATGTCAGATAGTTCTGAGCGGGCCCCACAAGAGAGTGGGTCAGTGAGTCTGGGGGAGACTTTTTCCTTGGGAGGGGCAGGTGGCCGGCAGTCTAGAGGAGGCAGGGGTGGGACAGGGCCAGGTGGGGGGGGGGGGGGAGGAGGGAAGGAGGGAGCAGGCAGGCTGGCCAGTCCCTGCCCCCTTTATCCTGGCTGCCCCCTACCTCCCCGGGCCTCAGCAGAGATCCCTCGACGGGCCTGGGAGTGAGCAAGGCGTGTGCCAATGTTAAACAAAAGTTAAAAGGGTGAGAGAGTAGAAAAATATTAGAATGTATAGCTGAGCCAGCCCACCCTCTCGCTGTCGCGGAGAAGCCCGTTGGGGGTTGGCCCCCGCCCGCCGCCCGGGAAGCCTATGGGTGCGCTGGGCTGTGGGTCCCGTCAGATGGTGGAGGTTTTGTCTGTCCCATCTGTGGTAAGAAAGGGAGGAAGGGAGGAAGATCAGGAGCTGGTGGGAGGCCCAAAAAAAGGTGCTCAGGTAGCCTGTCTTCCCAGTCAGGCCCTCCCTGGAGTCCAGCCTCCCCTAGGGACCCCTCAGGATGACTCTGAGTTGCTCAGTTCAGAGGTGGAGACGCTGCTGGGTAGGTGGGAGCTGGGTCAGGGAAAGAGGAAATGCTCACCACCCAAGGCGTGTTCTGTCATGCTCAGACATAGAGACTCCAGAGTGGGATTGATCTCCAGGTCAGGCCCAGGGACCGGGCAGTCTGGGTGGGAGAGAGAACAGAAGCAGTAAGGACTGGACTGCGGTGAAGGGTAGAGTCACGAAGACAGAGGCTGGTGTGAAGGAGAGGCTGAGGGGGACGAGAAGGAAAGGAGAGGCAAGAAAGAGACACAGAGCCTGTAAGATATACACACCCTTGGTACCGGGCAGACCTAACACCACTCACTGCTTAAAAGCCTTTCTGGGTTCCTCACTGCTTCTAGAGGAACTCTGAGCTTTTTACCTGGGTTCACAAGACCCTGCTCTTTCACCTTCCAGCCTCACCTCTCATGATGTCCCCTATAAATCCACAAACCATGTCGGACCATCTAATTGTCTCTCCTTAATAATAAAAAAAAAGTTGACCTCTCTGAGACTCAGATTCATGACTAATAAGATGGGAATATCAGTGCCTTCACAAGTGCAGCTGGGAGGATTTGACTCAACAGTGCAGGAAAGCTGTCTGACACATAGCATACTGGTGAAAAGAACTGGTCTCATTTTTCACTCCTGCAGTTCAGCCATCCAGTCATTTAATAGTGTTTACAGATGCTTACCATGTGCCAAGCCCTGTGCTAGGATAAACAGGACAAATGGGGTCTCCTGCCTCTCACATAATCTCAAAAAAGAATTCTTTGTGACATAAAGAGTTTGGGGTCACAAGCAAATCTAAGCTCTCTCTAGAGGCAGCCCTTTCCAGACCAGACTTCTCTGCTTCTGCAGCCTCAGTGCCAGCACAGGGGCTGGCAAAGGGGAGTCACCCCTGACTTGCTGAGCAAGGCAGGGCTGCTGCTGCTGCTGCTAAGTCACTTCAGTCGTGTCCGACTCTGTGCGACCCCATAGACTAGCGCATCTCTAACCTCCCTTTTGCCTGCTTTGCCCTCCTTCTGATTTCCCATCTCTAGACTGATCTGTAAGCAGAGGGAAGACAGCCCTTAGGGTAGAACCTGTTCAAAGAGCCGAAGTCTACAGCTTCCAGCTTGGTCACCTGGCTTCTGAAAGAACACTAGTGGACTGATAGGCAGGACTCCCTTCTACAGAAACCTGGCCGCTCTGTCTCATCCCCTCCACTCCTTTCAAACTGAGTACTTAACAATCCTCGAAAAAGATGCAGACAGACACCAGGATGAGCACTGAGATTATGACACTGGGAGGGAGAGAGATAAAAACGGGGGGGTGGGTGGGGGTAAGGAGTGAGAGAAGATGGGGAGAGGGGGAGAGAAAGAGAACAAATGTATGCAAGGGATAGTGTGTCTAAGACCCAGAAGAGAAAAGAAAGGCCAGCTAAGAGTAGTGTTGAGGCAGAGTCCTAAGGGTGGGCACCTTACCTGGAGGGAACATGAGAATGGCCTGGGGTGACGAGTGGACTGGGAGCGAGTGGGTGCGCTGCACAGAGCTGCGGCTCTGGCTGGGCATACTGTTGCTGCCTCCAGGGTTGGCGAACCACAGGTTCTGCATGGGGCATGGGAAGAAAGAAAGCAGTGGGTGGGTAGGGCAAAGGCCCAGACCCAGGAGTGGTGGAGTTGGCAGGAGTCCCCTCCCCACTAAGCTGGGCCCACCTGGACGCAAACATATGGACACACACATCACAGGCACCACCACTCCAACCCCAGAAGTGCCAGGCTCTTTGCTTCCAGCTGGCTCACCTGTCGGCCCTGGCCCCCAAGGCTGGGGCTGGTGAGGGCATGTCGAGGGGAGATGCCCCCAATGCCCGAAGGGCTCAGAAGGCCCATCCTGCCAGGCGGAAGGGCCCGGGGAGGCATTGGGAACTGCCGCTGGGTCCGCCGGGCCACCCCCATCCCCACAGAACCAGCTATGGGGAGTGAGTTCGAGCCAAACGCCCAGCTGTGAGAGAGCAGAAGGCAGGGTATCAGTTTAGGTGTATGGGCCCACCTGTTTACCTCTTCTTCTCACCCCCCACAACCCCTGTGGTAGGACAGAACATAGACCTGCATGAGCAGGGATTCCCTGTCCAAGTCCTTGCACTGTAATTCTGTCTCCTTCTGCCCCAAGGGGACTCCTAAGATGGAGATGGAGAGAGTCCAAAGGTTTCCTCAAGCCCACTCAAAGCAGTTCTAACTTCAGTTCTCAAGTGTGATATTTCTGTTGTTTGTTTGGGGTGAGAAGCGACTTCGGAGCCCTCTGCACACAGGTGAAGAGAACAAGGGACAGGCAAGGGGCCAGCTATCGAGATGGTACTAATTCTGCTAGCTCAGCACTCTATTCTAATGGAAAATCGGGCACCACCTGATTTTCTAATGGGAAAGTCCTCACTGGGTGACTTATATAAGGCCACTCAGTTACTGAATGAGGACAACTGGACTCCCAGCCCAGGATGCAATCACCCCTCTAAGCACTATCTGTCAAACAACAAGGGCCTACGAAAGGAAGGTCCCTGTGCCCTGGCCGCCCGCCTACCCTTTCTGCTGCCTGTAGTTCTGCATCTCTAGTGCAGCTTTGCGCGGGAAGGTCCGGAGGAGCTTCAGCACTTGCTGTTTCCAGGACAGCAGTCGTTTCTTCTGTGTCTCCGTGAAAGCCTAGAATTGGGGGGGGCGGGGGGGGGGTGCGGCGGGGGAGGTGAAAGAGGTGTGTGTGCTTCTTTCAGATCTGCCTTCTATCCATTCGCTCAAGTATTTATCAACTGCCTGTCCTGTGCTGGGCAACGCTGGGACACAGAGGTGACCTGTGCTCACACAGCTTACAATTTAGCTGGGGAGACGATACATGAGACGTTGTAACTAGGGAGCATCACAGGAGGCACAAGAAACCTGATGTTATGAGGGGCTGGAGAAGGCATCTTGTTTTACTGAGAGCTGAGAGATCAGTAGGCGGGAGGGGGACTTACTCCCCAGAGAAGAATTATGTACTAAGGCTCTGAGAATGGGAGCTCAGGGCATCCATGGAACCCAACACTGGAAGGATGGGGGCTGGAGAGGTGGGCAGGAATCAGTTAGGCAGGGCCCTGTTGGACACATAAGGAGTGTTGGTCTGAGAGGATGGGGGCAGCCTTTCCATTCCTGAGAGCCCTAGGGAAGGCCTCACCTCATGAGATAGGCACTTTTCGATGAGCTGGAGGTAACTGGTGATGTTCTCCTCGTCTGGTCGGGACACCAGCAGCTGGGTGCACACTTGGGGACATGGAAAAAGGTGGGAGGTTAGCCCCCAGAATGCCCTCTGCCATGTTCCAGCTCCCCTGGCCCATGAGAAGGTGGGTCAGGAAACTCATGCCGGATGAGTACTAGCTATATGCCAAGCATTGCACCTGGCTTATTATGAGGATATATAAAGGGCCCACCGTACTGCCAGGCATACAGCAGATATGAAGTCAATGATACTTTTTTTCCTTTTAAGTCTTGTGATAGTCTCATCAATGGAGAGATTTTTAGCCTGACGAGTCTGAGGCTCAGAGAGGTTGAGTCACTTGCCTCAGGTCACACAGCTAAAAGAATTCAGACCCAGGTGTAAACTTGCCTACGCTGTGCTGCCTTAGGAAAAGGTGAGCCCATTAAGAGCATCAGGATACCCATCCCGTGGACTTCAGTCCCCTCTGAAAGAACCAATGGATTTGCCTTATCTGTTTACTCTTTGCTGTATGCAGTTTCCACTGACATAATGTCTTGTCTTCTGCTCAGGTTGGAGATGCTTTGAGGGTAAGGGCTGTCTCTCATCGTCAGCCTGGACATGCCAGAGGGAAAGGGGCCTTGTCATCCTTAGTCTTAGTCCCTTTCTTCAGTGCTCTAGTCCCCAGGGTGCTTTGAAAAGTTCTGCTCCCATCATTTAAACTGGATTTGACCCCTGATGCCTGGGTTCAGTTGGTACCCTGGCCCAGAACTTCCTGCTGGGCCCTGGGTGGTCTCACCTTTGCCCATCACCCGTGTAAACTGGCTGGGGATGTCTCCATCAGCGACGGGAGCGGGGGCTGGCTCACTACCATCAGTGGGAGCCGGAGCTGGTGGAGGGGGGTAGCTCTCTGCAGCTGGAGGGTCACTGGTCTCACTGCCCTTGTCTGTGCCAGGGTGAGCCAGGGGAGGCTCAGCACCTGGCAGCGGTGGCTCCCCCCGGCCCCCATCCTTGGCAGTAGAGGTGGTGGCGGCGGTGGCGGCCACGGTGGCCTGGAGGACACTGTAGGCCTTGATGGGGGTGATGATGATCTGCTGCAGCTCCTGCAGAGCATTTCGCAGATTTCCGCCTTCCAGCACATCCTGAGTGGGGAAGACACAGCCTGGGTCACATGCCAATCCCTACAGCTCTGCAGAATGACTACACGTATGGGGTCAAACAGCCCCTGCAAAGAGCTGGCGGGACCCTGGGTTCCACCACACAGAGAAGGCAGGTAAAGGTGCTGCCGGAGTGTGCACACACACATACACACACATTTGTACATACATATTCCCTCTTCCCCACTTCAAGGTGGAGTGCCATGGAGATCTGGAGAAGGTGGGCTAATCCCGGGGTCTCAGGGTCCCACTGAGGATGGAACCAGATTCAAACCCACAGATTTGGACTAAGACACTGAAGGGAGCAAAAACCAGAAGGCAAGTGGCAGGGAAAGAGGAAAACGGATGCAAATCAAGGCAGATATGTAAGGATAGGGTGCAGATAAGAAATAACCAACTGGAAAGAGAGATCGTGTACACAGGGAGACACTCTGCTTTATCAGAAAGAGCTGTCAGAAATGGAAAAGTGAAATGGAGAAAAGGGGTTGAGTCAACAGATAAGATTCCTGAGACACAGACCAGGACAGACAGGGAGGAGAACTTCTCAGCTTAGCCACAAGCAAGTGAGCCCTGTGATCTGACTTGCACTTGGTTCCCAGAGCCTGGATCCCTAGGGTTGGGGAGATCCCGAGGTAGGGGGCCACATGGGCAGCAAGGTGGACCCAGAGCCCTCAGCCATTAGCACTACTGGGCAGTCAGTTGACCTTGGAGATGGGGATACCAGGTCCTTACCTTCTCCAGGGATTTGAGGACGCTCTGCCTCTCGCGCAGCTTCTGGATGCTCAGGGCTATCTTGTGGCGGGCACCTTTGGTGACATTCTGTGGAGGGGGCAGAAGGGGACAGGAAGCTGAAAATGGGAGGTTAAGGTACTCAAGGTGCCCCAACAAGGCCCAAAGAGAGGAGGCTTGGACTGCAAGGGTCATGTCAAAATGGTACTGCCCTCAACCTTGCCCTGATGGTCCCCTCAGCTTCACCTGAGACTCCAAGTGCTGTTCAGTCAGTGTCATCATCTCTTCATAGCTCATCTGTGAGAAGAGGGCTGCGTACTTGTGCAAGCGGAGGCTCTTGAGCCACGAGGGCACGTCTGCGGAAAAGAAGGGAGGGCGTAAGGTTAGGAATCTGGCCCTGGTGACAGTTGTGGGGAAGGACCAGGCATCAATCACAGGCAGCCTTAAAAGCTGTAGGACGTTGGAAGGGGGTAGGGAGAAGCCCAGGATCCATATGCTACTTTTCAGCCAGACCCTTCCAGGTGGCCTTCCCTGGTCAGGACACCCTATCCTTCTGAGTTGCTGGGTTGGACATGTCCTAGGATAACCTCTGATGTCCCTGGAACCTCTGTTCCATCAGTCACCTCTAGGTCGTAGCTTTCTTAGTCAGACTGGGCTGCCTGAGTGCAGGGGCTTTTCCCTAATCAGGCTGGGACTTGTGGGGGTCTCTCTGCTCAGTCTTGAGCCCTTAGATCAGGGACTGTCCACTTTCCTCAGACCTGTATCCCCTTCTCGGGGGGTGGCGGGCGTGGGAGAGGAAGAATTGGGTGGGGAGGGGTGGCAGCTCCAAGCTCTCTTCTGTCCTTTTAAGCTCTGCACAAGCCTCTTGAGGAGGTCCTAGAGCTAGTCTCCCCAACCGTACCTTTCATGCCACTGCCGTCCTCCTGGAAAGTGTTCCGGCTGGAGCCCTGCTCCTCCGTCTGCTCACTGCCAGAGGAGGCCACGCTGCTCTGGGGTGAGAGGGGTGCGTGGTCGGGCGTGGTGAAAACAGCCCGGGCCCCAAGCTCCTCTGGACTCGGCCACTCACCAGGGGCCTGGGGGCTCGTGGGGATGAGCGACATGGAGCGCTTCAGCGGGCTGGGGTGGATTTGGCAGGGGAGACCTGGCCAGAGTGGGAGAGAGACAAGAGGTCAGGACTGGGAATCTGACCACAGGAGACCATGTTCCCCTGGTCGGTGCCATGGATGGCAGCTCAGCCTCGGAACCCAACAAGGGGAAAGGACCCTGGGGTCTGAGGGGAACTACCTACCAGCTACTGCTAGTTCCCTCATTCCTCTACCTACCCAACCCATCAGCAAGCTGTCAGCCACTTCTCTGAACTGCTCTACTTTCTCTGTTAGCACCCTGGGCTAAGTCACTGGAGTCCTTAGCTGGAATTGCCATCACAGCCTCCTCACAAAATTTCTTGCCTTCATCTTCACCCGCTACAGTCTATTCAACTCACAACAGCCACACTGATCTTCCTTTAAATGCAAATCTGACCCACTTAGTCCCTGACTAAATCCTACCTGTAGCTTCCCTTTACAAAAAGAATAAAATTCAAACCCTCCTCCCAATACCTATAAGGCCTTGCAGGACCTTGCCCCTGCTCATCTCTGAGGTCTCATCTCTCATAACTCATCCCTCTGGTTCAAGCTTTTCTAGCCTTTACCACACCCCTACTCCCAATTTGTTCCTGGAACAGTGGAGCTTGTTCCAGCTTCAGGACTTCTGAGCTTGCTCCTCCTCCTTGTTCTCCTGATCTTGGCAGCTGGCTCCTCCAGGTCTCCTCTCAAAAAAGCATCACTTCTTCGGAGGCTCTCCCTAAACCCTCAGTCAGAAGTAGCTCCTCCTCACCAACCTCCTATAATATTACTATGTCCTGTCTTTCTTACAGCACTGATCACAACTTTAAATGACCTTATCTAATTATCTGTTCACTTGTTTATAACTGTACCCCCTGCTTCAAGACCTGTGACAACAGGGCCCCATCCTGTCTTAAACATTATTAATTAAACTCAGTAATTACAGGGGGGTTTCTACTAGAGGAGGTTCTGCACAATTATGTGTAAAATAAGTGAATGAGGTACATAAACTGCTTCCTCAACATCTATTATTGGGCTTCAACACCTCCCAAAGGATGTTTTCTTGTTCTGAGCCCAAACAAGGGTGAATCCAGGCCCTCATTCACCGGATGTTTCATATCTTCCATCCATCCCATTCCTGGGATAGGAAAAGGGATCCGATTTGATTTTTAACCATTCTAAGGACAAGGCAGGTGCCCACGAGCTTCCAGACCTTTATGTATGCTCCTCCCTTCCCGTAGCTCACCAGTCACCTACCCTTAACTGCCAGCCACTTTGGCCTTCATTCCTGGCTCAAATGTCCCCTCTTCTGCAACTGTCTCCTCTGTGTGCCCTGAGCCCCTGTGTTGCTATCTCAAGTCCAGCCCTCCTGTCCCTTCCCTAGGCTGCCTCCCACTGGAATCTGGGCTTGTGTAGGATGGCGGCAAGCTTGCCCAACCATTTCTGCATCCCCAAGACAGGCCAAGACACAGGAATGCCTGAAAATTCAATGACTCCAAAAGGAGGGCACCCATTATCCTAAGAGTGCTAAGGGGGCCTCTGAGCTTGACACAGGAAATCTAGAAGTACCCCAAGTCAAAAAGGATAAGAAAACAAAGCCAAAAGGCTCATGCTGGGAAAGAGAGACCATCAAGGTCTAGGGAACAGAAGTCCCTCACCCCAGTTCCCATAAAGAGTTGGGAGGCAGAGACAGAAGAACCCTAGCCTCATTTCTGATGGAACGGCTGGGTTTCCTGTGAGTGCCTCACTGATAACCCAGATTCAGGACACCCAGCCTGGCACAGGCCCCCAAAGCACCTTCCCTCACCTGTGACAGTTATCTACGCTCCTAACCAGGAAGTCACTTCAGGGAGGGGGCAGTGCACTGATCCCACCGATGAAGGCTACCCTCCACCCATTATCTGTGACCTCTGGGATCCTCTGCATGGGGCTCCTCCAAAGCCTCTGGACTTGTAATAGATGTCACCCTCTGGGCATGGGGGGCTGGAGAACCCTTAACGCAGGGCTTTTTTTTTTGGCTTGTCCTGGTGCCCCTGGCTTCCTCCTTTCTCCCCTCTCAGCCAAGAAGGGGGCAGGCGAGGCTGAGAGGACAGGAAATTATCCTGATTGGAACGATTGTGTAGTTCCTGAGAAGCCCTGCTTGGCCCCGCACTAGGGTGGAGGCTGGCCACAGCATGAGAACTATAAAAACAGGAATGCTGGCCAGATATCCAGGGCCTTGCACTCTCCAAGAAACCCTGGTCTGTCCTTGGCAGAACCCCAAACCCACCCTGCCTGCCCTTACAGGCCAATCCTCACTCCCCACTCAAAAATATTTTAATGACTTCCTGTTTCCTGCAATTGCCTTAAATTGAAAAGCTTCATCTTATCCTTCAAGCCCTCCTGCCCTTGCCCCCAAATGTGACCCTAATCCTTGTAGCTCAGTTGGTAAAGAATCTGCCTGCAGTGCAGGAAACCCGGGTTCGATCCCTGGGTTGGGAAGATCCTCCGGAGAAGGAAATGGCAACCCACTCCAGTATCCTTGCCTGGAAAATCTCATGGACAGAGAAGCCTGGTGGGTTGCAGTCCATGGGGTCGCAAAGAGTCGGGCATGACTGAGTGACTGAACTGAACATACTGAGATCTGAGAGTCAAGACAGACCTGAGTTCAAATTCTGGCTCAGCCACCTATTAACTTCACGATCCTGGGCAAGTCACTTCATTTCCTCCGTTGTTTCCACTTTCATGCGAAGTTTTTGGTACAGGGGCAGGCCCATGGTAAACATGAGTATTTGCTACAGCTATTATTCATTTAAATCCCTGCACCTCTCCATCCTTGCCAGACCTGTCTACATACCATTCCCTCCAATTTGACATCCCTATACCTTCAATCCATGCTATGCCCTGTACTTGAAATGTCCAATTTCTCTTCTGGTTCAAATCCCCTATCCAACATTGTTCCAGCCTGGTCTTTTAAAGTTGCTGCAAGTATGGGCACCCTGCATGGATGACCCCTCCCCTCGATGAGCATCTCTGGGAGGGTCACTTTTAGGTGGGGGTGGTGTAGCACAGTAATAAAGAATATGAGCTGTATAGCCAGACTGCTGGGATTTAAATTCTGGCTACACCACCTTGGACAAGTGATTTTTCTGTGACTCAGCCAATGAATTTTTAAGTATAAAGTTCTCAGAACAGCTCCTGGCAAAGACTAAACGTTGAATATATTTTAGCTAGAATTATCAATATACCCTCCCAAGTTGGACACAGAAACTGTCATGCTCTGAGACTGGAAAAAAAGGTCCAAGACACCTTGGGTTGTTGCTAGAGCGCCTGGAAATGCCCCTCTATCCCTCTATCTTTCCTGATTCTTGCCAACACTTGGGAGGGAAGCAGGTGACTAGGATATCCATATTCAACTGGGGAAGAAAGAGGCTCGGGGTAACTGATATGTACTAGGCGCCATACAGCTCGGTACCAAAGACCCAAGGTTCACTCTGCCCCTGGCACAGGCAACGTTTTTATTGTCGCCCTCACCTGGCCTGCTTTAACCAGGGCTTGCAAAAGGCAGCTGGCATTTTGAAGTTAAATCTTGGCAACTTCTTGCCCTGAGTCAGGTCACGTGACTATCACTTCATCAATCCTTGGAAATGTCAGTCTCTTTTATCCTATTCATTTCAACTAACACTTTAAAAACCAGAAAGCAACTATACTCTAATAAAAATTAAAAAAACATAAAACAAAAATCTGACTGGAATACCAGCCCCCTGCTCACCCCAGCCTCTGGAGGTACTAACTAGGAGAGTCATTTTGAGACCACTTAGTTGGAGGATAGCATAGCATCAGAGGCAAGCACTGGTATCAGGCTGCCCGGTCTAAACCCTGGCCAGTTTCACTACCTACTTTGTGGCCTTGAATACAAGACTTCATCTCTTTGCGTCTCAGTGCCTTCATCTGCAGAATGGGGCTAATGATACTGTTGTGATGAAGATTAAAGGAGACCATGCCTGCAAAATGCTTTTAAAAATAGAGCACCTAGCACAGTCAATGCTAAACAATGTCATCTACTATTACTAATGCTTTGCAGTATGAGTTACATCTTATATGAACAGGCTTACAAACATACACTTCTCAGAAATAAGTCTGGTAAGCTGGAGCCAGATACAAAAATCCAGAATGTCTGAGCTAGAAAGAACTTCAAATTATGGTCATGAACTCAATGCTTTCAGAGGTCAGGCAGTTATCACACGTGCCTGAAGTTGGATGGTTGCGGCAGAGGCCTACTGGGACACGTGTAGGTCTAAAGGTGGTAACCAATATTTAACTCCATCTTATGACTGCCACCAGACCACAGGCCTTGATTTACCTGATCATTTGATTTTTTAAGGAAAGCTGATATCTGGATTTTTAGGGGAAAATTCCTTACATTGCTGATTTATTTTAAAATGTAACAAAATAAAACCAAAGTTTTGTTGAGTTTGGGCTCAATAAAGCATGTTGGTGTGTCAGAAATGGCTCTGGGAATGCCAGTTCACAACCTCTACACTGACTCAGAGGCCCAGAGAGGTTGGTTATGTGCCCTGCCCAGGGACAGAGTGAGTGAAGAGAGAGCCCAGTCTGACCCTTTTCAAGTAGGCATGGCTTCCCAGGAACTCCCACCTCCTCACCTGCATTTGCGTTGCTCCCAATACTGTTGATGGCTGGCGGCACTGAGCTGGGTGGGTGGAAGGGCACATGTCCATTTTCCCGCGGTGGCTTGTCCTGCCAGGCTGGCCCTGCATCCCCAGGGCCCAGCTCTGCAGGGCCACCCCACTCATCCGAGCCCTGGCGAGAGTGGTAGGTGGGCTCAGGTCGGGTGCGAAAGCCGCTAGCTAGCCGCTCTTCCAAGTGGCTGAGCCAGAGGGCCAGTGCATTGCGGTCCTCCAGTGTGGTGGCCGGGTGGATGAGGGCATAGGAAAGCAGCTGGCGGCTCTCCTCGATGAAGGCATTGCTCTCGATCGAGTAGGCCAGCACTTTCTGCAGCAGCCTCATGTACTCCGACTTGGCCTCCGTGTTGCCCGGCTGAAGCAGGGGTAGGTGGGACAACAGGAGGGACACCGCCTTCTCTTTGGACTCCTGCTGCCACTGGCTGACGACGGCTGCAGAGGGGACAAGAGGGAACGTCAGGGCAGCCGGGGCGGGGCCCCCATAAAGCCAGGAGAGGCGTCTACAATCCACTCCCTCAGCTCCAGTCTCACTTCCCTTCTCCTTCCATGACTCCAACCTTGTCCCTCATACAGGTGATATCTAACATACTCTGCCTGCTTCCACGGTAATTTTCTTTTTTCTGGTTTCATTATTCCTACTCTCAGAAACCTGCCATGGCTCCTAATCAGCCAAACATGCCACTCCAGAACCTGAGTCCCTCCTGCTGTCCCCAGGCCTGCTCTTCTTGTTGTATCCCTACTCCTTACCTTCATGGCCTCTACCCTCTTTCCCCTGTCAAAACAGCCTTTATCCGGACTTGGAGGACAACAGAATATAATATATTGGTTAAAAGCTTGAGCTCAGGACTTCCCTGGCAGTCCAGTGCAGAGGGCAGGGTTCAGTCCCTGGTCGGGGAACTAAAATCTCACATGCTGTGTACTGTTGCTGCTGCTAAGTCACTTCAGTCGTGTCTGACTGTGTGTGACCCCATAGATGGCAGCCCACCAGGCTCCCCCATCCCTGAGATTCTCCAGGCACATGCTGTGTAGTGCAGCCAAAAAAAAAAAAGCTTGGGCTTGGGAATCAGATGGTCTGGACTCCCCCAACTTACTAGCTTGATCTTAGAAAAGTCACTTGAACTTCACAGAGCACTGATTTCCTCACCTGAAAAATTTAGTACCCAATTCACAATGTTGCTCTGAGATTCAATGAGTTAATAAAAAATGGAATGTGGCCTGGCATATAGAACATATCTAATAAATGCTGATGGCTGCTTTTTAAACTGCAATCAGCCTCTAGATTCTACCCTTCCAGTTCATTCCATATACCAGATGGATTTATCTTCCTAAAGCACACCAGGATATCATGTTCCTGACCTGAAGCTTATAATGGCAACCAGCACCAATAGACTCAAGTTCAAGAGCTCCTAGCCCAACATCACCTTCATTTCTAGGGCATTCTTCCAGATAAAGACTTGGTTTAGGATACCCCATCTTCCCTGGAGCTCTCTAAATGCCATATTTATCCAAACTTCTACACTCAGGCTGAGAATCAAGGTTTTAGTCTGCAACAGTCTTCTTCCTCCTATCCAAATTATGAGTCTTTTATGGATTGCCTAAACACCTGTCCTTCTTCAGGACGTCTTCCCTGGCTACTCCACGCCTTGGGGATCTGGTGATGTCTCCTTTCTATACCAACCCATAGTCTGAGGGCCTATCTGTACTGTGAAGATGAGTGAGGCTTCCTTGTTCTCAGAAGTGAGCTCCCAGAGAATAAGGCCCCAAGCTAGTCCCACAAAGGAGGCCTTGGGAAGGAACTGTTATAGGACTGACTGTCCCTCCTTGAAAACCTTGTTATCACTTCCACGACTAGCTTAATGGAGTGGAGGATGGCAGGTAATGCTGAAGGGGAAAGGAAAAAGGACAAAGAATACCAACACTTGAAAAAAAAGACAATGATCAGGATCAACTCTATTCTCACTCTTGGGCAACTGAGCTCATACCTGCACCCACAGTGACGATCTTCCAACAATAAACAAGGGAGTTCTGAGAGGTGAGTTATTGGGCTAATGGTAAGGTCTCAGAAAGGCACAAAGGAGCTGAATGGAGCTAGGACCCCAGAGGGGAGAGTGATGAAAAAGAACAGGCAGTAATGTGGCCCATGTCCCTCCTCTCCTACTTACTGACATAAACATGATCATTGCAGAGAGCCCTTTCTCTAGCTTAAACAGAGACTTAGAATCATTCCTACCTGGCATGGTTGCCATGAATTTAGACCACAGCACAAAGCAGGACGTGAAGTAAGTCCTCAGTAAACATCAGCTGTCATTCCCAACACCATCGTGGTTATACCTTACACAAGCTTCTTCTTTTCAAATACCCACAAAGATTCTCAAAGCATAAGCTAACTCCCAGACCAGGAAACAGAGAGGCTAGGAATGGACATATACAGAAGAGGCTCAGAATTTCAGGCATCTGGATTTCAAGTGAGCCCTGATCTGGGTCCCTCTGCCTCCAATGGTGTCTCATATCAATATCCTTAAGGCTTAATACTCTAAGCACTTCTGGTCACCTCTGCCCACACTATAGGCTGGACACCTGGCCACTGGGAACATGGCATGAAAACCTGAGAAATACCTTTTTTATACACATTTATTTCTCTTAATGATGTGTCTGGAAATCTGTGGCTTGGGAATTCATATAAACTTTTAATTCTTACACTTGTAGCTCTAAGAAAACAAAACACATATAAGTCCAAACTCCTGGCCATATCAGTGCACCTTTTCTTGCCTGGCCTTTCTACCCTAAGCTGTTAAAGTGCTCAAGGGTTCATCCATTTATTCAGAGTCATCAGTTCATGCTTATCCACAGTACTGGCCAAAACAGAACTAACTACACAATAACAGTACTAAGCAAAATCCCATAACCCTCCACTGTATCTCTCCAATACCATTATCTTCTTCTTCCCCTTGTTCCTGGCTTTCCAGATCCCTTTCAGGACCTGGCACACGAGGCCAGGAAACCTCATCCCCTCCGTCTTTAATCTCCTGAACTAGCTCCCCATGACCATGAAGCGTTCTCTTAGGTCATCTCCATATCCAAAGATCTTTTCAAGGTGGGACAAGTCTTCCTGACTTCAGGGAGCCTTCACTGTTTGAGTTCTCCCACCTCCATATGCCACTGGATCACAGGGAAAGGAACTCCCTGGCACTCTATCTCCTTGACTAAGTCCCCAAGTTTTCAGTTCCTGATGAGAAGGAAGAAGAAATACAGTGACTGAAGATGAGGGACAGAAAGTCAAGGGCTTGCACCCCAGCTGTGTGGTACAGATGCTGGGACAACGTGCTTCCTCCTCTGTAAAAGAGGGGTCACAGGGCTGCTAAGAGGATTTAGGGAAGACTATCCACATAAAGCACCTGACAGAGTGTGCCCATAGTAAACATTCAGTATGTGACTCAGTGATAGGTGATTTTCTCCCTTCTCCTCCAGCGCAGTTGGCCTACCCCTTTAGCCCTACCCTGATGCTCTCAGTTGCTGTTGTTTAGTCCTTACAGGGTAGCTGGAGGCATCTGGGACAGAGAAAAGCCTTGTCTAGTCCCTCCCCCACCCCCAGAGTACTGCCAGGACTCCAGAGCTAAGGGACACAGTTTCTCCTCTGGTACTGCCAAGGGACATGACAGAAGAGCCCCACGGGTTGGGCTCAATGAAGGACCTTGTTCTACTGCAGTGAAAGGGGAAAGTGGTTTTAGATGAATGGAGGCTGACCCTAGGGAAATGTGTGTTCACGTATCTGTGCGGCAATGTGCTGAAAAGGGTGGGCCTCTCAAGACTGGAAAGCATCAGTGAACATTGGAGCTGGTCCAAGGACTCTGGGCAGCCTCAGGGCCCTTGGGGTGAGCCCAGTGGGGGCTGAAAATGATGGGTGGGGATGAAACTTCTAGGTTCCTGCCCAGATCAGAAGAGTCTGGCCCAGAGCTGAGGCACAGCAGAGTCCCAATGAATACTGGTACAGCTGAACCCAGACGGTCCCCTGGAAGGCAGTATTGTCTGTGTGTGTATAATATACCCTGTCTAGGATCACTCTGTCCTCAGGTCACTCTGTCTCATGTCCTAGCAGATTATATGGTGTAAAGAGTATAAGTTCAAGAGGCAAAACTGCCTGGATTCAAAATCTAGCTTTGCCTCTAAGACACAAGTCAGTATAACTGTGGGCCAGTCCTTTAACCTCTCTGAGCCTTGGTTTCCTCTTCTGTATTATGAGGGTATTTAAAGCCTTTAAAACACAGGGTTGTTTTAAAGATTCAATGAGATAATCATGCAAAGCATCTGATCTGTGTTAACTGCTCCATGCACTTCAACTATTATTGTTGTTGGCTGCTGGTTGAGATCTAGAGTCAAGCTATTTTGGGGCTAGAGGGAGCAATTCACATAGGAGAGCACATCTGGGTCTCCCCCTTAAGATTCCCGACAAGGGTGGGGAATTTCATGCAGTTATTTACCAAAAACAGACACGTTTCTGGTTCCTCTGAGCTAGAGGCACAATATGCAGTGATGAAATTCTGGAGGTGGGCGGATGGGGGAGGGGACTGGGGAATGCCATGACGTCAATGACTGCAGCTCACCAAGCTGCAAACCTGGACTCCAGAGAGGATGAGGGAGACTGTGTAAAAGTGCTCTCCTTGGCCAGGTGACCAGAGCTAAGTAGGTCATGACCCTGGGTGCTGCAAATCACAGGAGCCAAATATATCTTGGAGACTGCCATAAGAAGAAACTCATTTTTACATGCTGGGCTGTTGCAACAATCGCGGCAGCCTGTGGCACTAGTCAGAGGGGCTGGGTTTTGGCTTCAACATGCTCTTCTATGCTTCACCCCATCTCACACAAACGTAGGGGAGGGCAAAGGGGCTCACATTTTTGTTTGATGAACTGTGTTAGTAGAGCTTGAAAGGGGAGGGTGGAGGTATCAGAGTTGAGCTTGGGTGACTCACTCAGCCACAGCCCCCTCTTGACCTCAGTTTCCCCACCCAGATTCAATGAGCCAAGGAGGGAAGGGCTTAAACCTGCTGGATACAGGGACTCTGACTCAGAGAACAGGAGGAGAGAAGAAACGCAGGAAATGTGGCCCAGGAAGCCAGAGGACCAGGGAGAGAAGGAGACTTCAGCTTCCCGGGCCCCACCCTTGGGCTCCAAGTCATCATGGGAAGGCGGGGGTGGGGCGCGGGTGATAGGATTACTGTTGTAGCTGCAAGTAGGCAGGGCAGACAGCACTGAGACAAGGAACAGGGATAATGACAACGGGAAACCTGGGGCTTCTCCCTCCCTGGTTCCAGAGACCCCTGGGGTGTTGCTTTTCTGTTTCCAGGTTTTATCTCAGACTCTGCTCGCATGAAACCAACACTGGCTGCGTGGGCTGGGGGACTTCCTTCTACCCTTCTAGCTGCTTGAGAGGAAGGGACAGCCCAGCCCAGTGCCTCTTCCATGCCTCCCAACTCTCCACTTCCAGTAGGTCATGTGACAGTACCCTCACCACCTTAATGGGCCCACCCAGAGTCAGTGTCAGCAAGAACAGCAGTTCTCCACTGAATGTACCTAAGTGCCAAACAGCAAGCTTAAAAAACAGCAAAATCTCTGGAGATAGGACCTAGGCCTCAGGTTCTTTTTATAAAGTGATTCTGACATGAAGCCACCATGGGGACCCACTTACCAAAATTCAGCTCTCTGTACTCTCTGGCCCATTCTGAGGAGGCTATGGGAGGGTAAGCAGCTCTGACCCAGACCCAAACTTGAACCCAGGCTCTCCCTGGGAGAACTGAAAGAAGTAGCAGGGTTGGGTGGGTGAGACATGAAGTACAAACCCCCAGAAAAAGGCAGAGAATCTGCCTCACTGTTCTGCTCTCCTGGCCCAAAGGGATTGACAAAGAGCATCAGACCCTATAATAGGTAATCCTTATCCAAGAAAAGGTAGACCAACTGAACTCAAAGATTTGGTTTGCAGGGTAAGTGTGCGTCTTGGTGGGAAGGAGGGACAGGTTCTCTGAGGTGCCCATTCCATAAAATACTAGGAACTACTGCTGCACTAGGAGAGTATCTAGAACAATCCCTTCCTTGTCTAGATGAGAATCCTCAGGCCCAAGAGGGATGGGGCTGGCCCAGGTCACAAGAGGTGTTAGTGGCAGAGCTTGATCTAGAACTCTTGGGTGTCCTGATTCCTGTTCTCATGTCCCATGACAAATGAATCATCAGTACAGAATCATCTCTCAAAGTGCCTAGTCAGCAGAAGAACCAGGGTGCCCATTAACAGGCCTATCCTCTAAGGATTCTGATTCAGTGGGTCTGGGACAGGGGCCCAGGAATCTGATTTTAGGTCACATTCTCCCCCATCAGGTGATTCTGATGATGACGTAAATTTGGGAAACACAACAGGATGGGAAAGCCATAATGGACAAGAGAATGCAGAGCTCCTCCTACAAGGCAGGTTTCCAAGTCCAGCGCATAGCTCCTTCCTTCACCAGTGAGGTTGGGAGTGAGAGAGGAAACAGGCTTGGAGCCCCCATGCCTATTAGGACGAGGCATTCAGGGTCCAAAGGACTGATCTCTATGATCACCTCTCTTTCCAGTCATGTTTTTGCTCTAATCCTGGCAGGCTTCCTGCTCACTCCAGAACACACCATGGCCTGCCCTCTCTTCCCTCACTCTAAGTTTTCCCTAACTCTCCATCCACCTAAGTACCAACTTGTTTTATTATTACCACCTGACATGGGGCTGGGGATAAAGACCTTGATTCATATATTCATTCACCAGTCAAGTCATTGCAAGGCAGTTCTCAAGGACAGGCATTAACCACAACATCTTAAGGCCAACTGTCTGAGATGGGTCTCAGGTTCTTGGTATAAGGTATGTCATGTCTTTCAACGGCAGTGTGGCAACAACAGATATTTTAAATGTATATAACTTCAAACTAGCAGTCCCACAGAATTCTAGGAATTTATCCTAGAGATGCTTAAAGGGTACTCAATATAGTACTCCTTTTAAGAGCAAGACCTTTAGAGTCAAACTCCAGCTCCACCTCTGACCAGTTGTACAATCAAGGCAAGTCACAGACCTGTCTCATTTGTAAATGGGGGAGTTATAAGATCTTCCTTACAGAGCTGTTGTGAGGATTATGAATAATATAAGTAAAGCACTGCTTGATACAGAGGTCAGGCTCTCTGTTACTTTACTATTCTTACTATCAAGCAGCCATTAACAACAATGAGGTGTATGTGTTGAATAAGAAATGATCCTAAAGTTCCATTTTTAAGTGGAAAAAAAACAAATTAATATGTGTGATGCTCTATGTGCTAAAACCATCAAAATAAAGAAAAAGCTGGAGGGAGAACTTGAATGTACTCAAGTGCAGAATGTGCTTTAATGTGCACAGAATCTCTTATAAAACATACACAAATTGGGAATGTGGAAGTCTAGAAGACCTCACTTTTCATCTTTCATATGGTTTGATTTTACTGCAAATTTTGAAAACAAAAGGAAAACTAAAAATGCTCTAGTAAATAAACGGCAGTAAGCAACCAGCGATTCTGATAGATGGCCAGGATTGGCACCCAGGGCTCATCCAACTCTCTGCTCAGAATGGGATGGTGGGGATGCATGACCAAGCTGCTTAAGACACTGGTCTGCCCCAAAGGAGCTCCTATGCTGGGGGTACAGCCATACCACAACCACAGGTCCCCTGCCCTGGTGCTAGAACAGAGAAGAACCCTCCTTGGTGGGGAGGATGGGAGAACTGTGAAACAGCTGAGGTGTGAGCTGGCTGCAGCCAAGCTGGGTTCCTGCTGCTCACTGTCTGAGACAGGAACATAAGCTGGTGACTCCTGGCCTGAGGAACTGACTTCCCCTAAAACCATGGCACTTCTGTGATTTGTCAAAAAAAAAAACGTGACTGCTAAGGTGGGTAGGCCTCAGAAGAGGTGGAAGCAGTTCTGGGGGTCCCCAAATCCCAATCCTAGCATCCCATGATGATTTTTCTCACCTATAAAACGGGGAAAGCAACATTACCTATCTCAACGGGTTGTTATATGGGCGAAACGAATTACTGACAATAAAAACAACAATTAACATTATTGAGTGTTTACTACATGCCAGACATTGTTCTCAGGGCCCATAACTAACCTATAAGATAAGCACAGTTTTCATCTTGATTTTAAGGTGAGGAAACCAGGGCTTAGAAAGGTGAAGTTACTTGATTATATAGCAAGTGACAGAACTGGGATTTAAACCTAGACAGTCTGATTCTAGAGTCATGAAGAACACTTTTCAAAGTTACTATATAAGTAAAGTTAGTACTTGGCTTGTTGTAGGGACTCAGTGTGAACTGCTATCATGAGGAAGAAGGTGGAAACATTAGGGCACACTCTACATGGGTCCCTGGGTACCACCCCCATCCAGCTAGCTTTCAGGTGCATATACTCCCTCTCTTTGGTTTCCATGGGCTTCCCTTGTGGCTCAGCTGGTAAAGAATCCGCCTGCAATGAGGGAAACCTGGGTTCAATCCCTGGGTTGGGAAGATCCCCTGGAGAAGGGAAAGGCAACCCATTCCAGTATTCTGGCCTGGAGAGTTCCATGGTCTGTATAGTCCATGGGGTCGCAAAGAGTTGGACATGACTGAGCGACTTTCACTTCACTTTGGTTTCCATCTCTCCCACCTGTCACCAAGGTCAACACCTCTCCATCCAGACTTGGGAAGCCCCAGAAGGCCTGAATGGCTTCAGCAGTGCCCTGTGAGATAGTTCTCTGGACTGACTTCTATCTACAATTCAGGTCTGAGGGAGAGGTTCTAGAGAAGCCTTGCTTCACCCACACCAGTGTCACCCTCATGAGACAAAGAGTACTTCTTTACTTTACTGAGTGTTCAGGAAACTAATTTGGACTACATGTAAATTCAAAACTCTCTTGAAACTGTTTATGCCTTAGGTGCAACCTACCTTCGAGGGGGATAAAGAATAATATGACTTGTAACTTTTGGAAGAGTTCTAAAATTCCCTCCTAGCTCTGATGTCCTGGAGCTTGAGAAATGAACAAATGCTCACCTTCCATCCCCCTTTCATAGGTAATGGCTTCATTCTGTTCTTGTCAGCTGCCCTATGTAATCCCTCCTCTGCTGTGGGTAGTTTCTAATCTGCACTGCACTCCCCCAGGAGTGTCCCATTCCATGTCTGAGGATTTCTGACAGTAAAGCCCCAGAAGAGACATGATGATGACTTTAGAGGTCAGGGACTCCTCACCAACTAACAAGCCTAGAACCACATTTCTTAGCACCTTTGCTGGGTAGGCCTCCTCAGCCACCTGATATGTTTCCATCCCAGGTCTCCCTCCCACCTTGCGCCCATCTCTGGGGGTGGAGACTCACCAGCACTGTTGGCCTCCGACTCCAGCAGGTGAATGTCATTGCAGTCTGCCAGTGAGTGCTCCAGGCAGAGCTGCAGGAAGCGAGCCTGGGTGCGCGTGACTCGCTTCAGAAGTGACAGCAGGGCCACTGTCTGTTCACACTCATTCCAGCCCTTGAACCAGCCAGCAAGGATGCCCACCTGGTCTCGGAACATCATGGTGCCAGGCCTGGGGCCAGGGTGGGGGGACGGCGGTGGCGAGGGCCAGCGCCGTCACATGGTCTCGGCTCTGGGCTCCTGTTTCCTCTCCCCTGAGGGCCAGGGCTTGAGGACGTTCCCTGGCGTAGTGGCAATGGGTGATGAGGGGAAGAGGACACCTGCTCACATCAGGGGAGGTGTTGGTCCAGCCACGCCTCTCCAGGCTCCTGGAAAAGGAAGAAAGCGGGTCAGAGAGAAGGGACTGGAACTGGTCTGGTGAGTGTGGGTTCAGAGGTTAAGGAGGCCTGTCTTCCCCTTTAGCTCAACTCTGCTGAGCTCCTGGGATAAAGACAAAGCCAACACCAGATACTAAGCCAACTCTCCCTCCAACCTTCAGAGCCAGAGAAAAGTCTTGATTGGGACTCAGAGACTCAGACAAAGGAGAAGATGCTGCCCCTCACTTTTGGCTGTCACAGGGCCAAAGGAAGTGGATTTAAAGCAGAGAGTAAGTTGGTAAGATTTTCTAGATGGAAACAGGAGACAATGCACACTATGGCAAAAGATGTGAGTTAATGGAGACCTGGCCCCAGGTGACATGACTAAGCAGACATGTGATGCTGAGCACATGTCCTGACCTTGCTGATCTCTGGTCACCTCCTCTAGGGGGCTGGGCCGAGTCACTGCTTGCCTGCTAAAAGGATCCTACAGAGTCTGTGTATTATTTCAAATTAAGATGCACAAAGCTGGGATATGGGTGAGTGGTGACCCCAGTGGAGATCTCAGGTACATGGACAGCCATCTGATCAGCAACTGGGTGCCTAACGGTAGGAGGTCTTTTCAAAGATCTCTAACATGCTGGTGGGGCGGAGGGGATCTCATCCCCTCCAACCAAGCTCTCCCACTCTGATCTCTAAGACCCCATCTACCCTTGCTCTGAGGTGAATCTCTCCCAGCGTTCTTCCTCATTCCCTTAAGGATACTCCTGACTCAAGTCCTCTGGAGTGGGATGCCCCTTGGCTCTCAGAGATGCGAGCTTGTCATCCATTTTCCTAAAAGCCAAGAGGATACTAACCTGAGAAGGGGATACATCAAATGTTAAAAACTCCAAAGCAAGGAAGTGTCCAAATTCCTTAGGCAGGAACCACACAGAAGCTGTGTCAACTGGGCAGACAACAGATCTATTCTTCAGTTGATTGGTTTCTGGACACTACTCTGAAGCCTTTCTTTAAGTGGCTCCTGATCCAGGTCTCCACTCACATTTCCCCTGTCTCTCCTGAAACCCGTGCCCTTGGCTCCATCTCCCTCTGGCTGCCAAGAGGACTGAGAACTCCATACAAAGATTCATTGAACCTGCTGGGCTAGGTCTTAGGGAGCTACTGCTGTCTCCCTGAATTCCAAGCTCCTGCTGAGGACAACTGGGAGGCGCACCTGGCAACGGCAGTGCCTCACCCCACAGACCCTCATGGGCCACCTGAACAGAGCAAACTGGCCTGGCTGTCGATCCTTTTGGATACAAGAAACAAGAGAAAATGTGGGGGGAAATGAAACCTTATTCCCAATTAAACAACCCTCCCAGAAATCTTTCTAAACGACCTATCAGGAGCTTCCCCAGTGGCTCAGTGGTAAAGAATCTGCCTGTCAATGCAGGTGACACAGGTTTGATCCCTGGTCCAGGAAAATCCCATATACCACAGAGCAACTAAGCCTGGATGCCATAACTACTGAGTTTGTGCTCTAGAGCCCATGAGCTGCAACTACCGAGCCTACGTGCCAAAACTACTGAAGCCCTCGGGCCCTAAAGCTTGCACTCTGCAAGAGAAGCCACTGCAATGAGAAGCCCAAGCACTGCAACTAGAGAGTAGTCCTTGCTCCCTGCAACTAGAGAAGAGCCTGAGCAGCAACGTATATCCAGCACAGCCAAAAATAAAAATAAATACATTAAAAAAAAAAAAAAACAACCCAATGACAAATCAAATATTGCCTCCCTGGCTTAAAATCCTCCAATGACTTTTCACTGCATTTAAATAAAATGCGTAGAGGGCTCCCTGTAAGACTCTGGTGGCCGCTCCAACCTTACTGTGTACCGAGTTCTTGTTCACTTGGACTTATGCACAGCTTCCCCCAACCTATCTATGGCTTGCTTTTATTTGTCACTCAGGTCTCAGCTCAGTGTCACTTCCTCAGAGAGATCTTCCCTGATCATCCAAATCTAAGAAATTTCTGTCACTCTACTGAATTTATTCTACATAGCTTGGCACCCTCAGATATCTTATTTGTTTGTTGTTTCTCTCTTCCCAACAATTGCAAGCTACACAGCTGCCCAGGGCCCAGAATAGTGACTAGCACTTAGAAGGTGTTCAACACATACTTAATGAATGAATGGATGAATGAAGGTGAGCATGGAAGCCACACTTGGGACTTCTACAGCCCTTGGGGCAAAGACGACAGAAGGGATGATCAAAAGGATGGTAAAGTGATTTGGAAACCTTGCCCTAAGAGAAAAATTTGAAGGCACTGGGGAAATTTCCCCTGAAGAGAAGACTCAGGAGGAATGGCATAACTGACTTGAAATACCTGAAGGGGTAGCGCACAGAAGAATTAGAGTTGTTTATTTACTTCAGAGGAGAATCAGGGTAGATGGCTCTAAGTGAGAGGCAACCTGAGACAAGAGAAATGTTGAAAGTCAAGAAAATTCAGTTCTAGTCTTGCCCCAGCCACTGTGTCACTTTAATCTTTGAGCTAGTCTGTTTCCCTTCTCTAGGAGGTGTGAGATAAGGAGCTAGACTGGTCAGACATGACAAGTGGGTTTTTCCTCACAGGCTAACTCCAATCAATTGGTAGTGGCTGCCTGGAACACTGTGGTGAGAAGGATCCTAAAAAAATGAAGCAATAGGAATATCCATCAGTGGAGAATGATTAATAAATTGGAGAATACCTCATACAAGGGGATATTATGTAGTAATTAAAAATGTGCTTGGTTCTGACAGCTGAATACAAACAATGTGCTTCTAACTATGTGTAGTGTTTGATCTTTAACTACAACATAGAGTGTTACAATTAGTCCATAAGTACATAGTAATGTGTTCAGTCATTTTTGTAAAGTGAAAAAAAAAAAGCTGTATATAAACTCCTTATATATATTATATATGAATGCCTATGCACCTATATATATAGAGAAATGTGTAGAATGATACACCCTGTGCCATTCACATTGGTTACCTTAGGGAGAGGGAGGAATTAGTTATACTCTTTTCATATAACTTTGTGCTATTTCACTAGTTCCACATGAACACAAATTACTTTTGTAATTTTTAAAGATAAATTTAATTTTAAAGAAATCTAAGGCAGCATTCTACTCTCTGGCTCAGTGAGAGAGTGCTGTGATTGATTATCAATGTTTCCCCTGGATACTGGACAGATGAGTAGTAGTTCATGTGCCTGAAAAAGTCAGTTTCCCTTCCCGGCTCCAGTATTTTGTGGCTTTCAGTCCTAAGGAGACAGCAGCTGCCTCAACATAAGGAAGAATTTTAAAATAATGTATCTGTCCAAGAATGGAATTGGCTGCCATGTGAGGAGGTAATAAGCTCCCTGGCTGCTGGAAGTGGTCAAGCAAGAGGCTGGATGAACATCCCTTGGGAGTGGGAGGGATTCCTTCACTGGGTGGCAACGCATAAGACAGAAGGACATGTTACTATTTCAGAGGGAACATTTGTGATGGGATGTTTGGTATGCCAACAGTGTTTACGGCAAAAAGATGACCAAATCCACAAACAGACCTAAGTTGTGAACTCTTGCCTATAACCATTTTTACTGGGTGGTTACTTTTCCTAAGCAACAGCACTGTGCCCTCGAAATAAAACTACTGACTGAACATTAATCCAGCTTCTTCCCCAAGCCAAATGCTAGAAGCAAAGCCTTGGGACACAGTAGGATCTCAAACATTATGCTTACAAGGCCAGATTTTGAATGGAGCAGGCCGGTGAGTGCAATGGTGAGCTGAAAAGCACACACATTGTCTAAAGGGAGAATTTACTATTGAGCTCTAATCAACTGCTGCCATGTAGGAATTTGGGTCCAGTATTGTTAGATTTTTTTTTTTTTTAAAGAGGAGCCAGAAATCTAGATTTTTTAATTAAAATTTCCCTATTTTTAAATGTTGGCAACGAATTCATATTAAAACAGCAACAATGAACCCTATATAGAAGAAACAAAGCCTGTGGCTTAGGCCAGATAGACAGAAACTGTGAAAAGATCAAAAGTCTGATATATATCCCTCTCAAGGGCCTCTCTGGTGGCTCAGACAGCAAAGAATCTGCCTGCGGTGTGGGAGACTGGGGTTCGATCTCTGGATCTGGAAGATCCCTGGAGAAGGGAATGGTAACCCAGTCTAGTATTCTTGCTTGGGAAATCTCATGGACAGAGGAGCCTGGTGGGCTACAATCCATGGGGTTGCAAAGAGTTGGACACCACTGAGCAGCTAACACTTAGCAAGGGCTTAGAGAAGGTCCTACATCTTCAAGCCATTCCACTGCTCAGGAAACGTGATGAGGAGAGAGGACCTAGTGTCCAAGGAAGGCTTGGAGACTCTGCATGAAACCCTGGGGCTTTAGGAAACAAACGGTCACTATCAGGGGAGGGAAAAATAAGGAGTTTGGGATTAGCAGCAGATACAATCTACTATATATAAAACAGATAAAACAACAAGGTCCTACTGCATAGCACAGGGAACTATATTCGATATCTTGTAATAAACAATAATGGAAAAGAATATGAAGAAGACTACTCATACATAGCTGATTCACTTTGCTATACATGAGAAACTAACACAACACTGCAAATCAACTAAACTTCAATAAAAAGAAATGCATAGTTAAAAATAACCCCTAGAGGAAGTGTTCCTATGTTTTAGACAGAAGAATGCTGGGTGTTTGGTCCGGATGGTGACTGCAGACGAGGACTGGATGGCTTTCTTCCACCAAAGGGCCAAAGACCTCCAGCTTCTCTCCTGGGTGCTTGGCAACAGTGAGAAAGGATGACTTGGCTTGGTGAGATTAGCCAGGGCAAAAGCATCAGCACTGACTATTTGAAGGCATCTTACTGTGGTAGCAAATTACTATGATGGATTCAGTGGATTTGCCTGCCAAACATCCACACCCATCTTCTGGTACCAGGCCCCTAAATTCCCTTTGAAGAATTAACTGTCCTTCTTGGATCCAAGAGTAGACATAAAGTAAAACTTGGCCACGGAAAGCCCTCCCTGGACTTTGTTGTAAATACTAGGGAAAATAAGTTCTTGATTAGGGCTGCTCAGATTATACACTATTTCCTGATATTCCTGGTTGCCACTGCTGCTACCTCACAGTGAGGGCCCATCTCAGAATGAAGCCAATACAGATGAAAGCAAAGTCAAAAGTGGAGAGAAAAGAGAGACTTGTTCATATCATCAGAAGACCTGTCTCTAGCTAGTTGGAAGCCTCTCACCCCACTTCCTCATCTCAGACTTTTCAGTTACATGAACCAACAAATTCCTTTTGGGCCGAGGCCAGTCTGATTTGGGTTTTTACCACTTAACGTTTCAACTTTAAGCCTTGACTGTTCCCATACAGGAGAATTCACCACTGCTCTGGTCTCTTTATCCTTAGGTGACAAAAAATGACTCCCTGTCTTTGAGAAAAGACACTAGAGGGAACCCTTCTGGTTAAGTCCTTCAAATAATCTAACAATATGGCTACCATACTTGGTCTCTAAGAGACCAAGGAACCTTCTTGAGAAGCATCTTCCAACCCTGGAAGGTGGGAAATAGAGTAAAAAACTGGCTAAGATGTTCCAGGAAAAACTAGTCATTGGCTCTTTCTCCAAACAGTGAAAAGCAGCCCACATACAGGAAGCTCCTCTGGAGGTCAGCTATCCTCTCTCAGAAGTAGCACTGCAGAGTCAGTCAAACCTGACTGAACCAGAGCTCTCCTACTGACACTAACTTGCCATGCTGATCTTCCACAAGTAACTCAGTTTCTTCCTCAGTGAAGCTTAAGAATGAAATGAAACAATGTACATAAGATACTTAGAATGATGTTTCACATGTCTTCACATATTGTATTATGTGCCAGGCCTTATGCTAGTAGCTTTCCACCGATGAGCTTGTATGATCTCAAAAACTATAAACACATATATACATATCCTTATTTTACAGATGAAGACATGGGCACACAGAGAAGGTTAAGTCACCTATCCAAGATTACACAGCTAAGCTGAGATTTTTAAGGCCAAGCACTCTGGTTTTAGACTTCTTGCTTGTTTCTGTGTATAATGCTACAGCCTCCTGTATGTTCCCTTCTACTGCCTAGAAAGTTCAACCAAAGTGTACACACTTTAATGGCAACATCTCTGGACAAATGAGGGGTCCTATTAGCCTTCCCACCTATCCCTAGCCCTCGTAGAACATCCATGTAGCCCCTGGAGGAACTTGTTCATTTCATGATTATGATAATAGGCTAGTTACCTATGGTTAATTCACTATCTCAGCATGAGAAGAATAGGAGAATGTGAGAAGCCAAGGGAGCCCAACTTCTGTCTTATGAAAACTAACAATTATTTTCAGAAACTCCTAAAATATGTGTACAAAACATATATTATTGCCTCAACCAAGACTGTGGCTTTTGTATGAATGGTCCTGGAGAAGGGAAAGAGAGGAGGGGAAAAGCCAGGAAGGACCTCCTGGAAGATAACACAGCCTGGGGAGCTATGGGAAATTTGCATAATTTGGAGTAAGTGATTTTACCTTGTGCTTGTTTTCTCATCTGTAACATGGGTTTAATAATAGCACTTACTCTCAGTCGTGAGGCATAAATACCCTCACAGAGATGTTAGCTAGTATTATCATCCTGGATTCCTTGCTCTAATCCCACCATCAACTCCTGTTTGCTCAACACCAAACAGGTATCTGTATCTCCATTTTTACTACTACCACCATATTCAAGTCATCATCCTTTCTCATCTAGATGAATGTATTGCCTCCTGTTTCCATTCTTGCCCATTTTCCTTGCAGAAACCAAATTTTCTTTAAAAACAAACAGATCATGTTACTTTCTTGCTTTAGAAATCCTGTAAGAGCTTCCAAATGCTTGTAAGTGAAAATGTAAATTCCTTTTTATGGCCCACAAGACCCCAGATAATCTGGCCTCTGTGAACCACTCCAAGCCCCTACCCCTTCTGCCTTACTTATGCTTCAGCCACAATGATCTCCTTACACGTCTCAGGGGTTTTGTGCTGGCTGACTCCTCTACCTGAAATGTCCTTCTCCAGGTCATCATATGGCTGGTTCCTTTTCATCAGTCAGATCTGGGTTCATGTGTGCCCCAATCTTCCTCATCTCCCCAGTAGGAAGGAATCTTTGGTCTGATATCATTGTCAAAAAGTGTTTCTTCTAAGGCTATAGCTCTTCTGGAAACACTTAGACTGGAAGATCCATGAGGGAAAGGAAGACTGTGGCTGTATTATTCATTGTTATATATTCAATTTCTAGCACAGTGCCTGGGACATAACAGACTGTTAATAAATATCTGTGAAAAATTTCCCCACCTTGCAGGAGTCTTTTCTTGACATGTAACAATGGTTAAATTAGAATGCCCAAATCTCAGATCCTCTCACAACTGGTGCCTTCTTATCTTTCAGGTTATCAGGCTCAATTGTCACTTCCTCAAAAAGGCCAATTCTGACCACCCTGTGTACAGTGGACAATCCCCTAACCCATTCAATTTAATTCCTTCATAGCACACACCTATCTGACTTATTCATATATCTTCCCTCCATCAGAATATAAGATCCAAGAGCTCTAAGACCTTGACTATTTCATTCACTGCTGTATCTCCAGTACCTAAAAAGTGCCTTCATAAACTGTTTGACTGCTGGAGACATTTGAGATGTGCATACTCTATATAATAATGTTTTTCTGTTGCCCTCAAGCAGACTCTATTCAACAAATTTACCCTAAAACAAACAAAACAAAACTTACTCACAGTAACCTATTTAACCCTCTTCTAAAGCTCTGAGTACTGGAAACCCAAAGTTGAGGTAGGGAACTGAACACCAGTACTCCTGGATTCTACCACCTCAAGACTATAACCAAACCAAGTCAGTCATCTCATTCCTGTTTCTCCCAAGTGAAAATCGTTCAGTCATGTCTGACTCTTTGCGACCCCATGGACTATACAGTCCATGGAACTCTCCAGGCCAGAATACTGGAGAGGATAGCCATTCCCTTCTCCAGGGGATCTTCCCAACCCAGGGATCAAACCCAGGTCTCCCGCATTGCTGCTGCTGCTGCTAAGTAGTTTCAGTCGTGTCCTCCTGCATTGCAGGTGGACTCTTTTATCAGCTGAGTTACCAGGGAAGCTCTGTTTCTACTAGTGAGATCCCAAAGTCAAGTCTGGTGGGGTCAGACTAGCCAAAAACAATCTCTGGATCCAAACAATCATAGAGAAGAGAATGACTGGGGCTGGGGAACAGTGAGGAGGGGACTATCATCAACACTCAAAGGTCAAAGGATGGAATCACAGTTCTATCTGGTTCAGCAAGAGAATCTCTAAGAGCACCGCTCACCTAAAACATGTCTCTGAGGATCTTCTGTCACTGTCTCACACTTAGCTCAGAGAAGAAACTGTTTTCAAACCGGGGCTCTCAGCAAAGAGTTCTCTTTCCACTGAGACTGCTAAGGAGGCAGAGTTCAAGTCTGGGGTTGGTAAGGGCCATTTTGTTGTCACAAAGCAGAAACCAGCCGAGGATGAAGTTAAGTCAGTGGAGAAATGGGCGATTACTAGGAAGACTGTTTGAACTTCTGGATGCAGCTAGGTCTATCTAGGAACCATTCTAGTTCTGGACTTTTCAGTAACACGAGGCAATTAATTCTTTTTTTTTAAATTAAGCCAACTTGAGCTAAGGTAATGCCACTTATATCTTTAGAGTCTTGGCTGCTGCAAGATTTTTTTTTTTTGCTGAAACTGAGCACCTTCATATACAGGGCATTGTTCTAAGTGTGTGTTTGTGTGTCAGTCACTCAGTTGTGTCTGACTCTTTGTGATACCACGGACTGTAGGCTGCCAAGCTCCTCTGCCCATGAAATTCTCCAGGTAACAATACTGGAGTGGGCTGCAATTTCCTCCTCCAGGGGATCTTCCCAACCCAGGGATCAACCCTGGTCTCCTGCATTGTGGACAGATTCTTTTCTATCTGAGCCACCAGGGAAGCCCTTGTTCTAAGTACTATATACATATTAACTATTTAAGCCTTATAACAATTCTATAAAGTAAGGTATTGTTATTACCTTCATTTTTTAACTCTGGAAACTAAGGACTAGAGAAATTCAGTAATTTGTTGTAGGTCACAAAACGGGTAAGCAATGAGTGGGATGCAAATCCTGTCTACCTGAAGAGAAAATCCAACTCTGACTTCAGACACTATCATCCTGGGATGGACAGAGCCAGAAACCTATTTGAGCCACTTGTCCTCAATTTCATCCTTTGTAAAATGAGGATAATCATACTTAAGCTACCTCACAGAGTTCCTGTGAATATGAGATGAGACAATACACGTGAAGCACTTAAACAGTGACTGGTAGATAATAATTACTCAATAAACAATGATCATTATTACTCTTTGGGTCACTAAACTGCACCTGGCAAATACAGTGCAGATAGAGGAGATCTGTTTTCTTTCATCTGTGTCCTTCAGGTGAAGAGAATAGATGCCATGGGTTAGAGTCTTTCTTGCTTTTGATCAACTGCATAAGCTGCTTCCTCTGCCTGGAAGGCCAATCATCCTTGTCCCAACTCTTGTGAAACAGCACCCAGTCTTACCACCTCTTCTATGAAGTCTTTACAGATAGAGGGTTCCTTTTCTCACTGCCAAATTCCCACAGTATATAGTTTTTACCTCACATTCTGTCCCATGTACCTGACCAACCTCTCTACTGGGCTGTGAGCTCCCTGAAGGCAGACCCCAGTGTTACCCTTGTAATCTGTTTACTCTTCTCGAACTTAGCTGCCGGTTAGCCAATGATTCCCTACAACTTACAGAGGGAAGAGCCCACTTTGTGGAATTCAGAGAAGGACAAGTTACATCCCAGTACTTTCCAAACTCCCAATCTGGTCAGCGTGAGTGGAAAAGTACATGAAAAACTACAAGGGAGAAGATGAGTGGCGCTCTACGAAGTGCAGTGGAAGGCCCTGGGTAGTAACAGAATGAAGACTGGAAGGTGCCTTAAGGGAAGGGTGTTTATGTGGAGAAGGACAGATGAGGAATAGGTAAGAAGAGATGGACATGTGTGTTCAAGGAGGGAGCAACCTGAACCAGAAACACTGAAGGATGTGGGATGGTATGGAGCAGTAGAGAGGAAGCCAGAAGGAGAAAATGCTGAGGAAGATCTGAAAGGGAACCATTCAAAGGCAGAATCTGAAGTAATTGCTCAGAGGGTGGGGTAACCTTGTGGACAAGCCAGAAACCTTTCAAGGAAGGTAAGGAATCTTTTGGAAGGTAAGGACTTCACAAATGGGGCTCCCAGGAAAATGGGGGTGAGCAGAAGGGCACAGAGGCATACTCTGAGGCATCTTTCAAGGGGCCTTTATGTGGGGAAAGGGAAATCCTCTTAGAGGGCAGTGGTTCTCAAACCACATGCATCAGAATCACCAGGAAGGTTCCTAAAAACAGATAGCTACTGCCAGGCTTTCTGATTCAGTAGGTCTGGGTTGGGACCCAAGAATTTGCATTTCTAACAAGTTATCAGGTGATGCTTGTGCTGCTGGTCCAGGGTCAACACTTTGACTACTATATGGGGAGGGATTCTTTTGTGAGGAAGCTCTCAATGTGGAAAAGGAAGGAGAAAACTTCTGAGAGGAAAGTTGAGGGAGTCCTCAAGAAAAGTCTAAGGAAGGGTCTGTCTATCTCTGAAGGGAAGATCTGAAGGGAGGAGGGGTCTACGAAGATAGAGCCAAAGAAAAATGTCCTGAGAGAAAGAGCTCTGAGGGCTGGAACTTCAAGGGGTAAGGGTATCTCTTGAGGATCTTTTAATAAAAGGGGACACAGAGGCTCCTGATAGGGGAAGTCTGTAGGATGCTGGGGGCCTATGGTGGGATAATGGGGGAAAGCAGCTCAGATCTGAGAAGGATCTCTTAAGTTGACTTCACAGGAAAGAGAATGGAGGAGATGAAAGGGTATAAATGGAGGTTCTAAAAAGGATATGTAATAAGGCCTTGAATAAGGTTTCTTGGAGATGTCAGAGGGAGAATCTGAGAGTGTGTTCTGAGGAAGTCTCACAAAGTGGTACAGTTGTTGATGCACAGCAATTTTGGAGAAAATTCTCTAAAAGGAGTCTGTGGATGTGTGGTCTTCTGTGAGAGATCTTAGATTTACTGGAGCAGGATGACAGAGGTCTTTTTAGGAACAATTCTCAAAGAGCTCAGATGAGAAATCTCTGAGTAAAGCCTTCAATAAGGTATATGGGGAAGGTGGTTCTTCTGAGAGGGAACATGGCAATGTCATAGTAAAGGGTTTTTCAGAAAGAATTCTGGGACTTTCTAAGAAAATGAGCTCAGAGTTATTTTGAGGGAAGACTGCATTGGTGTTGGGTGTCTTTCACAGAGGGTTCTAGAGGATTTGAGGGAAGCTGTAAGGGTGAGTTCAGGGAGGGAATTATCTAGGAAAAGTCTCATAGTAAGTAAGTAGTAGTAGTGGTGGTGTTAGTCACTTAGTCGAGTCTGACTCTGTGACTCCATGGACTGTAGCACCCCAGGCTCCTCTGTCCATGGAATTCTCCAGACAATAATACTGGATTGGGTTGCCATTTCCTTCTCCACTCTCAGTAAAGCAGGAGGTCTGCAAGTAGTGATTCATGGGTTACTGGAAGAGTCTCTAGGAGAGGTTTTAAGGGCATATCTCAGAGGGCTCGTGGGGGTTCCGGGGGTCTCTGAGAAGGTATGAGGAGGTCTTAAAAAACTGCATCTCAGAGGGGTTGAGAAGAAAGGGTCTTAGGGTTTACAAGGGTTGTGAGGAGGAAAGTTCATCAGAAAGCGGGTCTATAAGGAGGGACCTTGAAAGGAGGATTCTAAGGGGGATTGAAGAAAATATCAGAGAGAAACTATGGGAAACCTTTTGGAATCCTAGGAAGCAATTTTTGAAACATTTTGTGTAGGTTAATGGGAAAGATTTGGGATACATAAGAAAGGTTTTGGAAGAGGCTCGTGGAATGTGGAAAGAGTTCTCTGTAGATTCAGGGGATCTTTGGAGATTTTTGGCATAAGTGAGGAGGGTCTCATGGGAAGATTTTTGGGGTATGTGAGGGTGCTCTATAGAGCATTTCAGGGTGGGGAGATTTGAGGAACATGAAGAGATCTTTGGGAGAGATTTTTGGGACCTGTGGAAGGGTCCAAAGAGATGACTTTTGGGATGTGTTAATGGAGAGGGAGTGTATATGGGAGATGAATTGGGGGAGAGGTGGGGCTCTAGGTGAGTTTTGAGGATCCGAGCCATTTCAGAGAGTCTCTTTGGAAGATTTTCCAGGGTACATCAGGAGCATTCCAGGGGAAGGGGCTCTGAGATTTGGGGGCCATAAATGGAAAATCTCCAAAGCGATTGCTGGTATGGGGATGGATGGGAGGGAAAATTCTTGGGATGTGTGAGAAGGAAGTCTGGGCGATATTGTTGGGATGTAAGAAGTAGGTCGCCGCGGGAGATTTCTGGAATGCATGGGGTCTGGAGGGGATTTCGGGGAGTCTCTGATCTGAAGATTTTTAGGGCTTATGAGGGAGGCTCCTGGAGAAGATATCTGACACATATTGTTGGAATACGAGGAGTGGCCCGGGGGGAATATTTCTAGACTGAGGAGGAGGACGGGGAATCTAGGGCCAGAGCAGGGTTCTCTGAGGAAGATTTTTGAGGCGTAGGACAGGGTCTGGAGCAGACGTGGAAATATCAGGGATGGTCTCTCGACAAGCCTTGCGCACGGCGGGAGGGGACGGAGGGCTTCGAGTGGATTCGGGGGGGTCTGTGGGCGTGCCCTCTAGGGAGCTGTCTGAGGTAGACCTGGGCGGGGGGATCACGAGATGGGCCGCTGGCTGGGCTCCCGGGCCACCCCGAGGGGCGAGGAATTCGGGGAGAAGCTCGAGAAGCGGCCTGTGAAGGCGACTCCGGATAAGAGTGCGAGAGATTCTCTCGAGGGTCGGGACCCCTGAGGCCCGCGCTCCGCGCCCGCCGCCGCCCGGGGTCCCTGAGGGGGCGGGGCCGCCCGCGCGGCCTGGGGCGCCCTGAGGTGAGCCCCGAGAGCCCCGACCCGCCGCCGCCCCGCGTCCGCCTGGCTCTGCTCGCCACTCACCGCCTCGGCTGCCGCCGCCGCCGCCCGGGCCTCCTCAGGCCAGCGCCACCACCGTCGCCCCCTCTCCGGCCCGCGAGCTCCCCTCCCTCCTCCCGCACCGACCACCACCGCCGCCACCGCCGCCGTCGCGCTGCGTCACCGCGCCGTGCGTCACCGCCCCTGGCCCCTCCCCGACGGGACCGCCGCGCGCCAGCATTAGTTGACGCCGCGGTGACGAACCGCGCGCTCGCCAACGGGCGGCGAGGGCAGTCCGAAGGGCGGGAGGTGTGCGCGGAGAAAGGCTGGGTCCCGGCGAAGAGGGGGGCCGCGGGGGTTGAACAAGGCCCACGAGGCCCACCCCCCGCCCCGTCGGATTGGTCGGCTGCTCAGCTGACGGGCAGTCGGCCCTGCGGGGTAGGGGGGGAAGAGGCGGGGCGCGCGGGGCGTTGCCATGGGCAACGGGCCCGGCGGCGCCCGGGATTGGGCCTCCCGGCCCGCAGGGGGCAGTCTCGCGCGTGTCTACCTCAGCTTTGCAACTAAGTCACAATTCCTGATTCTGGCGTTCAAGGCCCGGTGGTCCGCCTGGCCCGCAAGCAGGGCTCTAGGCCTGGGCCCCACCACGCGCTGATCATCCAGGTTGCGGGCAGACGCTAGGGCAGCTGGAGTCTCAGTTTCTCCATCGCAACCCTGAGTCTACTGCTGCTTCTGCTGCTGCTAAGTCGCTTCAGTCGTGTTCGACTCTGTGAGACCCCAGAGACGGCAGCCCACCAGGCTCCCTCCTGGGATTCTCTAGGCAACAACACTGGAGTGGGTTGCCATTTCCTCCTCCACTGCATGAAAGTGAAAAGTGAAAGTGAAAAGTGAAAGTGAAGTCGCTCAGTCGTGTCCGACTCTTAGCGACCCCATATGCTGCAGCCTACCAGGCTCCTCCGTCCATGGGATTTTCCAGGCAAGAGTACTGGAGTGGGATGCCGTTGCCTTGTCCGTCTGAGTCTATTGCTTCTCTCAATTGAGAATAGGACTGAAAGAGACGATGTATACAAAGCGCTGGGCACAAAGCAAGCGGTCATAAATGGGAGTCATTGCTCTGCCAGTAGTGACCTATTCATTTCACACACTGCCCTGGAGCAGCGTGAACTAAGCACTTCGGGGGCACTCACTGAAGGCTCCCAGGTGACAGAGGCGTGGCTGTTAGAGGAACCCAAAGAAAGGGAGTCAGAGAGGAATGTAGAGTTTAAGGCAGGGAGTGGTGGGAAATAAGCCATGGCCAGAAATTTGGCCACCTGAAAGAGTTTGGACTTGTCCCAAGGGCTCTGAGGAGCCATGGAAGGTCTTCGCCCCAAGGAGAGTCAGGGGGTTGAGGGGAGAGGAAGGTTGGAAAGCTGTCCCTGGCTTCTATATGGAGGATGGATTGGGGGGAATAAAACTGGAGCTGGGTGTTCGGGGAGCCAGCTGGGGTGGAAGAGGGGCGTTTGCATCAGGGGAGGAGGGAAGAGGAGGAGGAGTAGGTGCCAGGACCGATGCCCAGGAGCTTCGGAGAACTTACTCCGAGGCCACAGATGGTGAGGGAGGGAGAAATTCAAGACAAGGTCCTCTGGCTGGAAGGTTGAGGGGGAGGGGTTGGGGGCTTCCCTGAGGAGGAGACCCAGAGGTGAAGCAGGTTAGGAAGTTGCTGAGTCCAGTGTTGGCTACCCAGCATCAGGATTTAGGAGGCACCACAACCCCTGGGACTGGGGCTTAAGAGAGATATTGGGGCCCGAAGCCTATCTTTGAGAATGATCCAAGATAGTAAGTAAAGCTGTGGGAGTTAGTGACCTAGCCTGGGGAAGGTATGAAGAGTGAATGGAAACAAACACCAGATAGAACCTTGAGAAGAGGAGACACATAAGGTTTGAGCAAAGAAATCGACACTTTCAACAAAGATTGAGAAGCAGCAGCCAGAGAGAGCGAGGAGGTAAACCAGGAAAACCAGGCATCTCTGGCGCTGTGAGGATAGGCCGTTTTAAAAGACGGCGGGGATACATCACTAACTGCAAGCATTGACACCTCCGTTTAAGCAACAACTTTCAACACCATATAGAATGGTTGGGCTCCAAGGACACTGGTTCATTTATTTATTCAATAATATTTCTTGAGTAATATGTGCCAAGCATGGCTCAAGGTACTAAAATGTCCTAAATGTCCAACAACAAATGAGGCAGGCATGAAGCTTACATTGTAGTTGGGGGGCAGAAACAAATGATACTTTCAATGTTTATTTGGTATATTTCAATGTAACTTGGTGATAAGTTCTATAGAGAAAATGAAAGCAAGCTAAGGGGATGGAGCGGAGAAGGCAATGGCAACCCACTCCAGTACTCTCACCTGGAAAATCCCATGGATGGAGGAGCCTAGTAGGTTGCAGTCCATGGGGTCACTGAGAATTGGACACGACTGAGCGACTTCACTTTCACTTTTCACTTTCATGCAGTGGAGAAGGAAATGGCAACCCACTCCAGTGTTGTTGCCTAGAGAATCCCAGGGACCGGGGAGCCTGGTGAGCTGCCCTCTATGGGGTTGCACAGTCGGACACGACTGAAGCGACTTAGTAGCAGCAGCAGCAGCAGCAGCAGCAAGGGGATGGAGAAATGGGATCGGCACTGTTTTAGATAAGGGAAAGGCTTCTTTGATCAGGTGACATTTGACCAGAAATCTGAAGGAGTGAAGGGGTGAATCATGAAGGAAGGAGGGTTCAAGAAAAAGGAGCCAGCACGTGAAAAGACCTGATGTCAGGATCACTCTCAGAACCAGAAAAAAGCTAGTGTGGCTGGAGAGAAGTGAGCAAAGAGGAGAGTACTGAAAGACAAGATCCAGGATGTAACAGAGGAGGGATGGTGGCAGATAATTAAGAGCTTTTAAGGCCACTATAAGGACTTTTGCTTTTACCCAGATAATACAGGAGACATGAGAGAGTATTGAGTAAACAGGTATGTCAGTTGGTTTGGATTTTTGTTTTGTTTTGTTTTTTTGTTTTTGTTTTTTTTTGGCTTCACTGCACAATGTGTGAAGTTCACACTGACCAGGGATTGAACCCATACCCCCTGCAGTTGAAGCGTGGAGTCTTAACCCCTGGAAAGTGAAAGTGAAGTTGCTCAGTCATGTCCGACTCTTTGCGACCTCATGGACTGTAGCCTATCTTAACCCCTGGACCACCAGGGAATTCCTGGCTTGGTTTGGGTTTTATTGGGATCTCTCTCAACAGTCCTATGAAGAATAGAGGGTGGGGAGGGAGGTGGGAGCAGAAAAACAGTGAGGAAGCTACTATGAGAGTTCAGGCAGAAGTTGAAGGCGGCAGGGGCAGATTATAGGCTGTGGAAGGGGAGGAGTGAGCCAGTCTGGTTATGTTTGGAAGTTCAGAGGTGGCAGGTTTTAAGGTACATTGTCAGAGGAAAGAGATGGGTCAAGGATGACTCCAAGACATCCAGATGGAGTCATGCTGGCAGTTGGACATAAGAGCCTAGAGAGGCCCAGGCTGGGGAAATAATTAGGGTATCCCCCTTTGAATACTAAGAGACTGATGCTCTCAGGAAGATGGGAAGGAGGATAGAAAAGAGAAGCAGACTGAGGGCTGAGCCCGAGGACACATGACTCTTAAAAGGAAGCTGATATGTGATCCTGCAACCCCACTCCTGGGCATATATTCAGAGAAAACTATAATTCAAGAAGATATATATATACTCCAATGCTCCTTGCAGCACTATTTACAATAGCTAAGACAGGGAAGCAACCTAAGTGTCCATCAACAGAGGAAGGAATAAAGATGCAATGCATACATACAATGGAATACTACTCAGCTATGAAAAAGAATGAAATAAGGCCATTTGCAGCAGCGTGGGTGCACCTAAGGATTGTCATACTAAGTGAAGTAAGTCAGAAAGACAAATACTGTATCACTTATACGTAGAATCTAAACCATGATACAAATGAACTTATCTGTGAAACAAATAGACTCCCAGACATAGAGAATAGATTTGTGGTTGCCAAGGAGGAGGGGGGTGGGAAAGGGATGGATGGGGAGTTTGGGATTAGCCGATGCAAACTGTTACATGGAGAATGGATAAACAATGTGGTCCTCTGTATAGCACAGGGACCTGCATTCAAATCCTGTCATAAACCATAGTGGAAAAGAATACGAGGGACTTCCTTGGTGGTTCAGTGGTTAGGACTTTGCACTTTCACTGCCAAGGCCACAGGTTCAATTCCTAGTCTGGGTACTTTTATCCCACAAGCCTCATGGTGCAGCCAAGGAAATGAAAAACATTGTATATATATGTTTAGCTGAATCACCTTACTCTACAGTAGAAATTAATACATTGTAAGTCAACTGCGCTGCTATAAAATTTTAAGAAAGGAACTGAGAAGGGGCAGCCAGAAAACCCAGAGGAAATCCAAGCTGGGGTGGTGTTCCGGAAGCCAAGTGAAGAAAGTGTTTTGGGCACAGGAGTGATGGATGATATCAGATGCAGCTAACAGGGCACGGCAGATGAAGATTAAGAATTGACTATTGGGTCCAATGCCACAAAGCTCTTTGGTGGCCCTCTGATGGTGGTTGGCGGTGGTCCTTGTCATTGGAGAGAAACAGGAGTGAGTCTGCTGGGAGAGAGTTGAGCAAATTAGGAGGAGATATTGAAGGCAGCGAGTGTGGAAATTCTTTCAAAAAGTCTTGCTGAAAAGGGAAGGAAATGAATAGGCAAGAGAGAGAAAGTTTATAGGTTAGTTTTAAATTTTATTTATTTATTTTTGGCTGAAACATGTGGAATGCAGGATCCTAGTTCCCTGACCAGGGATCAAACCTGTGTTCCCTACAAGGGAAGCAGGGATTTTGCAGTGGATTCTCAACCACTGGACCACCAGAAAAGTCCCAGAGTTTTTCATTTTTAAGACATACCATGGTATGTAGGCCAAGGGGAAAGATCCAGTAGAGATAAGGGTACTGGTGATACAAGGAGAAGGAGGATAGCTGCAGGGATGCCCTTGAGGACGTTAAAGAGGGTGGGATCTGCCTACTGCTATGGGAGGGAACTCAGCACAGCGGGCCAGACATTGTGAACATACTCTATTGTTTGTGTGTATTTTTTCATAGAAATACAGAGGGGGTTCTCATAAATTACTTCCCTTTTATTTCTACTATATATGATAGTTAGGACATTATATTGATTTTAGGGAGAATTCATGTGTATAAATAAGTTGCCTTATCTAGGAATTTCATTCCAGGATGGGAACTGGGAAGAACAATACAAAATGTTCTTCATAATAAAGGAGGTACTGGTCTGATAGGATTAAACACCATTGTTGTAGTGCCCATTATAAGGCCCATGAGGTTAAATAACTGCAGGAAAAAAAATGCAGCATTCCCTGAGTGCTGGTGAGTCTCCTCTTTCTCCTCCATTTCTCCATCAACCTAATAAGTGGCAGTTTGATCAGCAAACATTTCTAAGTTCCTCCTTTTAGCTCTGGAATTAAACTATTCCAGATTAGGGGGTAGTGGATTCCAGGAAGGCTTCCTGGAGGAACAGTTAAAGAGCTTATCATTCCATCATCAAAAAAGTCTACAAACAAAAAAATGCTAGAGAGGGTGTGGAGAAAGGGGAACCCTTCTGCACTGTTGATGGGATGTAAATTGGTACAATCTCTATTGAAAACAGTGGGAGGTTCCTTAAAAAACCGAATATAGAACAACCACATGATCTAGCAACTCCACTCTTAGGCATATAGCTGGAGAAAACAATAATTTGAAAAGGTACACGCAACATTGTTTACAATAGCCAAAACATGGAAGCAACCTAAATGTGCATCAGCAGAGGAGTGGATAAAGAAAATGTGTTACGTTCCAAAAATGATGTGGTATATATCAATATACACAGTGGAATAGTATGCAGCCATAAAGAAGAATGAGAAGTGCCATTTGCGATGACACAGATGGACCGTCCCTGAGATTGTTATACTGAGTAAAGTCAGTCAGACAAAGAAAGACAAATATTATATGATATTGCTATATGTGGAATATAAAAAAAAGTTACAAAACAGAAAAAGTCACAAATGTTGAAAACTTATGGTTACCAGGGAGGAAAGAGGGAGAGTGACAAGTTGGGAGATCAGGATTGACATGTGTATACTACTGTATCAACTCACTCCAGCACTCTCGCCTAGAAAATCCCATGGACAGAGGAGCCTGGTAGGCTGCAGTCCATGGGGTCGCTAAGAGTCCGACACGACTGAGCAACTTCCCTTTCACTTTTCACTTTCATGCATTGGAGAAGGAAATAGCAACCCACTCCAGTGTTTTTACCTGGAGAATCCCAGGGACAGGGGAGCCTGGTGAGCTGCCCTCTATGGGGTTGCACAGAGTCCGACATGACTGAAGCGACTTAGCAGCAGCAGCAGCAGCAACTACTGTATATAAATTAGATAACTAATAATAACCTACTATATAGCACAGTGAACTCCACCTAATACTCTGTAATGACCTACTTGGAAAAATAATCTAAAAGAGTGCAAATATGTATAGTTGATTGATTCACTTTGCTGTACACCTGAAACTAACACAATATTATAAATCAACTATACTCCAATAAAAATTAAAAAAAAAAAGAGCTCATCGCTACCTATGGTGTATTGGGTGTTGTCCACCATGTTGGGAGATATGTGAAGTTATTTTATCCTCATAACAATTCTGAATCAGATGGTTGAAGTTACTTAGCTAGAGCCACACAGTCAGGCAGCACTTGAACCCCAGTCTGCGTGACTGCAAAGCCTGGGAGGTCCCAACAGATGAGGGGAAGGAAGGAGGGGGAGGAGCCATATGTGACAGTTGTCTCAGAATGGGCATAAACAGGATGTGGTGGTGGATGAAACTTTTCCCCTACCCCACACCCCGCCCCCTTGAGCTGTGGTCCCCACCCCTAGAAGACAGCGGAACCAAGGAAAGAAGAGGCCCCTGGACAGTAAAGTCATGGTAGAGGGCCAGGGTCGTATGGGAAGGGCTAGGGGCTGGAGTGGGACTAGGGCTGGGAGGATGCCGGGGTGAAGGTCAGACTGTGGATGGGAGGTCAAGGCTGTGGAAAGAGAGATGCTGGTTCCGGGTTTAGCCCCAGGCGAGCAGATCCCTGAACCTCGGGCGTAGCCCAAGGGCACCTGCCAAGAGGGCTCCAGTCCAGCCCAGAGGAAAGGGTACATTTCTCCAGTGTTCACAAAGGCAATCTATGGGCTATGGGCCCCTCCTCGTTATTAGTAGATGGGGAAACTGAGGTTTGGGGAAAGGGGCAGGGCTGAGGCCAGGGGACTCAGCTCTTAACTGGGCTCCTCTGGCAGTCCGACTCCCTGGTGGTGTGTGAGGTGGACCCAGAGCTAAAGGAAAAGCTGAGGAAATTCCGCTTCCGAAAAGAGACAGACAATGCAGCCATAATAAGTGAGTGTCATCTTCCCTCCTGGAACGAATGGGGGTGGGGAGGAAGCATAGGGACAGATGGCAAGGGCGTCTGACCCACGTATGCCCTCGCTCCTCAGTGAAGGTGGACAAAGACCGGCAGATGGTGGTGCTGGAGGAAGAATTTCAGGTGAGGGGCTGGGGGATGGGACTGGGAGGCCCAAGAGACTGTGACTGATGCTGAGAGCCTGGTGTTGGGAGCCGCAAAAACCCGGAAGTCAAGTTCCAGCTTAGCTGTGACCCTGGGCGAGGGACTCTGCCTGTATAGGTCTCTTGTTTCCTCATCTGTGAAATGGTGATAACAGTCCTTACCTCCGAGTTATCTGTAAATTCAGTGATTTAATCCTTGTAGTTTGTTTAGAAAAAAGCAAGTGTCTTAACTCCTCTTCAGTTTGCTCACCTGTAACATGGGGATAATAACAGGACCTACCCCTCTGGGTTTGGGGAGAGATCAATGGGCTAATAATCTGTGTGTTTCTTGGATGAGTGCCTTGGCACAGAGTACATGTTCCTTTAATGGCAGTCTTTTTCTCTTTCTCTCCTCCCCTCACCCCTCACAGAATATTTCTCCAGAGGAACTGAAAATGGAGCTGCCTGAGAGACAGCCCAGGTATCCTGGGGCAAGAAGGGGAAGGTCAGGCCACGGAGGGTTACAGACTGAGGGGCCACTTGGGGTCCAGTCTTATTCGTGGACTTTGAAACTTTGTCTTTGAGTTCCTATCACAGGACTTTTGGTTTGTATACCAAACTTTTATTGCAGAATTTTACGCTAATAGTCATACGTGATGTTAGTACATACTTTGTCAGGTTTTGGTCTCAACATTGCATTTGCTTCATTAAAAAAAAAAGTTAAAATTTCTTTATTTTTCAATGCTTGGGAAGACCTTGAGTAGGAAAGGATTTATTTGACAATTAGTGATTGGGGAGAATCCTATGTGAAGCCAGAGGAGGCTGGTGCTTTTTGTGTGTGGAAGAGTTTTTTGACACTTCTATGAAAACTGGTCTCTAGATTTTTTCATCTCTAATGTGGTGAGTTTTGGGTGTCCTAGGACTTTAAGCCTCAATCTCAGGCTCTAGATCTCAGTCAGCACCCTGGGCATCTGACAAGTGCAATCACACAGGGCCCCAGACCCAGAAGGGAGCCTTGAAGGCAGGGCTTGATGCCTGCTATCTTGAAATTCTTTATAGTTTTATCTCTGAATCTGTTTTGTGTGAAGTCTGACAGGACAGTGGAACCTGTGCTGGAGGCTTGGAGCCTCCTTCAGCTCACATGTCCTGCCCTAGATGGGTTCTCAGCTCCCCACTCCCACATTGCCCAGTGATGGCTGATGCCCTCTGCCCCAGGCAGGGGGCCTAATTGCAGACTCAGGGAGTGTCAGGGGCAGGGGGGCGGTGCTCATTCCTGAAAGATAAATTCCAGGGCGTGCCCGTGAGCATTTTCATTCCCCCATGAGTGTCCCCATGCCCAAGACAGCACATGACTTGAAACAGGAAAGTTTAAAAGACCAAGATCAGTCTGGAAAGAGACTGCAGAAGAAAGGAAAAAAAGGCTTTCTCTTGTGTTTATTACAAGGGGCCCTGCATGTTCATTTTGCACTGGGTTTGGGAAATTATATAGCTGGCCCTGGTCTCAGCCCCTCATTCTAAACTGCTGGACAGTAAAACATAGTGGTTGAGCACTTCTACTCTACCAGCCAACTTCCTGGGTTCAAATCCACCCATAGAACCTTGGGCAAATGGCTTCACTCTCTGGGCTTCGATTTTCCCATATGTAGTATGGGGATAATAATAGTACCTACATCATAGCGTTGTTGTGAATAATCAAATAAGCGCTTACTACTTTTTTTTTTTTTTGGCCACATCACTCAGCATGCGGGATCTAAGCTCCCTAACTGGGGATCAAAGCCCTGCCTCTGTAGTCTTAACGGTTGCACCTCCAGGGAAGTTCCAAAACCATTTTCTCGTAAAACGTTTTTTCTTTATTGAGTTCTATTTGACGTATAATATATTACTTTCAGGTGTAAAGCATAATGATTTGATATTTGTATATACTGTATGACAGAATGTTCACCATGATAATCTGGCTAACATCTGTCACCATATACATAGTTTCTAAAACATTTTTTTTTCTTACGATGAGGACTTTTAATATCTACTTCTTTAGCAACTTTCAAATATACAATACAGCATTAATAACTATACTTACCATGCTGTATATCACATCCCTAGGACTTATTTAAAATAAATAACTGGAAATAAAATAATTGGAAGCTTTTACCTTTTGACTTCCTTCACCCATTTCACCCTCTCCCACCTTTGGCAACCACTCATCTGTTCTCTCTCTTTAGGAACTTGATGGTTTTTCTTTATTCTAATGTTTTCAGTTCCACATATAAGTGAGATTATAAGACGTTTGTCTCTGTCTGATTTATTTCACTTAGCGTAATGCCCTCCAAGAGCCATCCATGTTGCAATGGCAAGATTTCATTCTTTTTTTAATGGCTGGATAGTACTTCATTGTGTGCATGCGTGTGTGTGTGTGTGTGTGCACCACATCTTTATCCATTCATTCGTCAATGGACACTTAGGTTTTCTCCATTTCTTGGCTATTATAAATAAGGCTGCAATAAATATGGGGGTGCATATATCTTTTTGAATTATTGTTTTCATTTTCTTTGATAAATACCCAGTAGTGGAATTGCTGGAGCAGATGGTGATTCTATTTAGCATTTACTATTATTATTTTTTTAATTAAAAACTTATTTATGGCTGCGCTGGTTCTTCGTTGCTATGCACAGCCTTTCGCTAGCTGCGGTGAGTGAGGGCTGCTCTCTAGGTGCAGTACGCGGGCTTCTCATTATGGTAGCTTCTCTTGTTGCAGAGCACAGACTCTGGTCGTGAGCATGTCAGTAGGCTGCAACATGGTCTCAATAGCCATTGCACGAAGGCTTGGCTGCTCTGCGGCACGCGGCCCTGGTCTTTCCCAATCAGTGAGCGAACCCATGACCCAATCAGCATTGGCAGGCTGATTTCCAACCACTGGACCACCAAGGAATTCCCCTATTATTATTAATTTCCCCCATTATTATTTTTTAAATCATTTATTGTATTTGAAGCCAGTACCCTCCGTCTCAGTGGTTAACCCTATGTTCTCAAACTCAGGCAAGATTTCTAGGCTGTGGTCTCAGGTAATGAGCATTAGGCCTGAGCTCCAGGCCAAGGCCTGAGTTTGAATTCCCTTTCATTATTGTAGGTTCGTGGTTTACAGCTACAAGTACATGCACGCCGATGGCCGAGTGTCCTACCCCTTGTGTTTCATCTTCTCCAGCCCTGTAGGTGAGACACAGCTCTACTCCTCCTGAGAAGGGGGTGTTAGATTCTGTGTGGGGATGTGTACGTGTGTGTGTTTGAATGTAAGTGTGTGTATGTGCACATGACTGCTGATTTTGTGTGTGTGACTGTGTGCGTGTGTATAGATGCCTGTGTGAGAGTGTGGTGTGTGTGATGAGTGAATGCTGAGAGGGCAATGGGGTGGAGGTGAGGGCCCCAAACCCCCATCTTCATTAGTTTTGAGGTGTGTAAGCACATTCAGCTCTTCCTTTTATTGGCAACCCCTGTCTGGCCCCTAAACCATCTCCAGGAACCCTAGAATAACTTCCAGCCCCCAAACAACTCTGAAGACTCTGACTGTAGCCTCCAGGGACCTCCTTAGAACAATTCCTGGGATTCTTAGAAAACTCCGGGGCCTGTAGGACACTGTTATTGTTCAGTCGCCAAGTCGTGTCTGACTCTTTGCGAGCCCATGGACTTGAGCCCACCAGGCTCCTCTGTCCATGGGATTTCCCAGGCAAGAATACTGGAGGGGGAGATACCATTTCCTTTTCCAGGGTAGGACATTACCAGGGCCTTAGAGAACACCTTGGCATCCCCCAATTATGCTTTCCTCTTCTATTTTCCACACAGGCTGCAAGCCTGAACAACAGATGATGTACGCGGGGAGCAAAAACAGGCTGGTGCAGACAGCAGAGCTCACAAAGGTCTGGGGCCGGGGCCGACGCTCCTGAGTGTGAGGGAAGAGAGTCTGGGATCCGAGGGCTGATGGAGGGTGGGGGACTCCACCCTGGAGGTCCCCCACGGCAGGTCAGGACTCCTGGTCTGAGGGAGAAGGGAGCTGGGTTTCTGGGTCTGAAGGAGGGAAGGGCTGGAGCCCTCACTGTTTCAGTTCCTGAGTGGATTCTAAAACTGAACCCTCTCTCTGTGCAGGTGTTTGAAATCCGCACCACTGATGACCTCACCGAGGCTTGGCTCAAAGAGAAGCTGTCTTTCTTTCGTTGACCTCTGGGCCGGGAACCTGAACTCAAACCCCGGAGGGCCTGAACATCCCAGACCTTAAAGATATTAAAATGCAACAACTCAGAGACCCTCAGCTCTGGCTCAGTTTTCTGTTCCTCATTGTGGGCACTAGGTGGCAGTCCTGCAGTACCAGTTTTGGACCAGTAGAGGGCAGGCAGAGCCAGTGGATGCCTGCTGAGTTCTGGGAGGACAAGGAGGATTCCATACCTGTTCCTCTGAAAGAAAGAGAGGGGCCTGTAGGGTTTCCTAAGGAGAATGAGGGAGGCCTGGGTCTCCTAGAGGAACTGGGGGAATATCTGAATCTGTGGAGGGGCCTCGTTCCAAGAGGAACAAGGTCACCTGAGTCCCTGAGAGTAAAGAGGGCGAGGGCCTGTCTCTCCACCTCTCACCTTCCCACCCTTGCAGGCAGTAGTTTGCAACTATGCTAATTTTCTCAGTAATCCCCCAAGCAGGAAGATTTTGAAGGCAGAAAAGTTGTTGAAGTTGTTATAAATGTCAAATATAATAGCTTCAGGGGCTGGGGAGTTGCTGAGGGGTGAGTGATTTGTGGGGTTGGGTGGGCCTGTGGGCCCAGGTCTGGAAAGGATTAGGAGGAATCAGAACTCTCAGAGGACCCCTGAGGAGTATGAAAAGCTGAGGAGGCAGGAAAGGGACACTGCCCTCCCCCTGTGGCGATTCTTCTTTCTTTCATCATCTTTGGTCACTTGATGCTCTCAGGCTTTCTATTTCTGAGGGACATTTATTGAGCACCCACAGTGTCCTAGGCTCTGCTGATTCTGAGATGGGCAGGTCTTCAAAGAGTTGAATCACTGTCTCGCTCTGCTTTTCCTCCAGGTCTCTGAGTGTTCCTCTCTCTACCCTGAGTTCCCTGAATCTGGGAACTCCCTCTCCCCACCTCTTTCCAGGTTCCCAGTTGAGAGGTGGCTGTTGCCATGGTAACAATGACCGAGTGACCTTGGGACCCAGCTGCCCCTCCCCCAGTCCTGTCATTCCTGGGTGAGGGCCCACGAGCCCAGCTCCAACCCTTCCTCCAGCTTCCAAGCCTGAACACGCCATGCCTTCAATTGCCCCACACTGTCCCATCCTTTGCCCCCTTGTCCCCAGTCAGGACATGCCCCTTGCCTGAGGGATTCAGGTTAGAATTACCCTACACTGGGCCATAGAGAGATCCTGATAGTCCTCAATATTCTGGGGGTGGGCTTGGGTTGAGGTGCTCAACCCTTCTCTTTCACATATGCTGGTGCCCCCCACCCCATTTCTCTGCTAGGGTTGTCTCTACTCCTCCCTCCGTTCATAGCCTCAGTCCCTGAAGGCTAGAGATCAGGGAATGGGAGGGGTCATTCAACGCTGAGGTCAAGCAACTTCTGGTCTGCAGAGGTCAAAGAGACAAAAGGACTTGTCCAAGGTCATGAACTTACACAATGAAATGGGTAATAACAGCTAATACTCTGAGGGCTTCCTATGTGCTTAGTATTTCTATAAGCACTTTACAACTAATTTAACTCTTACAATTATTTTTGAAGAAGGTATCATTATTATCCCCGATTTACAAGTGAAGAAACGGAGGCACAGACACCAAAAGGAGTTGCCCAAAGTCACACCATTAGTGGTCTGTATGGTTAGAACTTTAACCCAAGGCTATCCTGTGGTCCATGGCCACTCCCTCTCTTAGAAAGGAGATTCAGGGAACCCCCTCTTCCTCCTCTATCTCTTCTTTTGCTTGCTACTACTTGCTTGCAACATAGTTGAACATCTGTCTGCCTCCAGGTTCATTCACAAATGCTCTAGTCAGAGACAGGCATGTATAAAGATTTGCCCAATCAGGAGCAGGGAGTTTGGAAAGCAGGCATCAACCAGAGAGGGTGACTTTGAGGGGCAGTCCAATAGAGAAGGAAATGGCAACTCACTCCAGTGTTCTTGCCTGGAGAATCCCAGGGACGGGGGAGCCTGGTGGGCTGTCGTCTCTGGGGTTGCACAGAGTCGGACACGACTGAAGCGACTTAGCAGCAGCAGCGGCAGCCAATGAACAGTAGGTTTGACTAGAGGGCTCGTGGTGGGACCAATCAGAGAGGTCAGAGCAGAATACCACTATACAAGGAGGGACCAATCAGAGAGGTCAGAGCAGAATACCACTATACAAGGAAAAGTGGGCACAGTGGGGCTGTGGCTTTTTATTTGGGGCCACACCTTTGAGGGGTGGTACAAACGGAACCTCTTCCTCTCTTTCCACCAACCTCCCTTCTCAATTCAGTTCGGTTCAGTCACTCAGCCCTGTTCGACTCTTTGCAACGGACGGCAGCACACCAGGCTTCCCCGTCCATCACCAACTCCCAGAGCTTGCTCACACTCATGTCCATCGAGTCGGTGATGCCATGCAACCATCTCATCCTCTGTTGTCCCCTTCTCCTCCTGCTTTCAATCTTTCCCAGCATCAGGGTCTTTGCAGATGAATCAGTTTTTCCCATCAGGTGGCCAAAGTATTGGAGTTTCAGCTTCACCATCAGTCCTTCCAATGAATATTCAGTACTGATTTCCTTTAGTATGGACTGGTTTGATCCCCTTGCAGTCCATGGGACTTTCAAGAGTCTTCTCCAACACCACAGTTCAAAAGCATCAATTCTTCGGCGCTCAGCTTTCTTTATAATCCAACTCTCACATGCATACATGTCTACTGGAAAAACCATAGCTTTGACTAGATAGACCTTTGTTGGCAAAGTAATGTCTCTGCTTTTTAATATGCTGTCTAGGTTGGTCATAGCTTTTCTTCCAAGGAGCAAGTGTCTTTTAATTTCACGGCTGCAGTCACCATCTGCAGTGATTTTGGAGCCCAAAAAAGTAAACCTCCCTTCTAGGTTCCCACAGATCCAGGCTCCCTAGGTTTTCCCTGGGGTACTTCTCCCTGATAACCTTGAAAGTGAGCAGGTTTCATGTTGAATAGGTGAAGACTGGACTTTAGGTCAGAGTTGAGAATGGGGTACTCAAATTAGGCCTGAAGGGCTCTTTCCTAGGCTGCAATCTTGACTCTTTTGGAGTGGAGTCTAAGCTGGAGGTGTGGGGCTAGGATAGAGGGGTGGGGCTTGGGTGATGGCAGGACCCAAACTGAAGAAACATGAATATTACAAATTTTAAGATGGTGTCTAAGGTAAAGAGGTGGGGCTCAGGCTGTGAGGGTGGGACTTAGGCTTGAGAGGTGTTACTTATTTAGGTCAGATAGGGCAGGGATTTTGCTGTGGGATGGGGCTTTAGAGACAGGGGGTGGAGCCTGTGCTTCTGGGTGGGGCCTAAATTGTGGAAGCATTAGATTGGATCTCTACTAGGAGGTCTGGGTCAGGAATTAAGGCCGGAGGGAAATAATCACACTATATGCTTTCATCTGTCGCCTTCTTTTTCAGGCCAGTTCACATTCCCTGATCTCATGGAGCATTCCCCTGCCTCTGGGGTATATATCCTTCCCCTTCTAGTGGCCCCAGGCTGGAAGACCATGTTTATTCCTGAGTGTAGGCTCTACAGTGAGTCTGCAGCAGCTCTATCTCCCAGACCTTCTCCTAAGAGGAGTTCAAGAACACAGTTTTACCAAAGCATCTATTGGGCTTCCCAGGTGGTTCCACCTGACAAGAGAGAATCTACCTGCCAATGTGGGAGACATGGCTTCAGTCTCTGGGTCGGGAAGATCCCCTGGAGAAGGAAATGGCCACCCACTCCAGTATTCTTGCCTGAGGAATCCCATGGACACAGGAGCCTGGCGGGCTACAGACTTAGCTACTAAACAACAACTGGTGCCAATATTGGAGAAATGTGGTGGACTGGAGGAAATTGGTGTGCATGCCACATGTCAGGCGGCTTACATTTCAGTTAAGAGACAATAAGCAACAAATGAATAAATAGGTAAACAAACAAGCAAGCAAGAATGTTACCAAGAGTGATAAAGGCTATAAAGGAAAAAAAATGAGTTTGATGGGATGATAGAAATCCCAAACAGGGTGGGACCAGTTTGGGTTTTTATTGTTGTTGTTGTTGTTGCTTCTTTAGTCCCTGGAAGAGTCCTCCAGTTTCTTCCTGCCAACATTTATCGTGAAAGGTTTCAAACATATAGCAAAGCTGAAATAGTTTTACACTGAACACCCATATACCTACCACCTAGATTCTAGATTGACATTTTGACTGTACTTGCTTTATCACATAGCCATCCATCTATCCATCCATTAATTCATTTAAAAATTATTTATTTATCTGGCTGCACGTGGTCTTAGCAGCGGGATGTGGGATCTAGTTCCCTGATCAGGGATTGGACCCAGGCTCCCTGCACTGGGAGCACAGAGTCTTAGCCACTAGGGAAGTCCCCCATTCATTAATCCATTTTTACTTTTAAAGTATTTCAAAGTAATCTGAAGACGTCAGGACAACCGGTGGCAGTGAGGATATAAATTGGTCATGGTAAAGGAAGGGCTCTCTTAAAAGCTTACATTTGAATTAAGAGTTGAATGAAGCTCTCTTTCCCTTCAGCATGTCACTGAAGATCCTGGTGTTGCCATGTGCCACCACCCCGCCCAGTGTTACCGGTATTGTAAGAACAAGCCGTACCCAAAGTCCCGCTTCTGCCGAGGTGTCCCTGATGCTAAGATCCGCGTCTTCAGCTTGGGGCGTAAGAAGGCCAAAGTGGATGAGCTCCCACTCTATGGCCACATGGTGTCAGATGAGTATGAGCAGCTCTCCTCTGAAGCCCTGGAGGCTGCCCATATTTGTGCCAACAAGTACATGGTGAAAAGCGGTGGCAAAGATGGTTTTCATATCTGAGTATGGCTCCACCCCTTCCATGTCATCCGCATCAACAAGGTGTTGTCTTGCGCTGGAGCTGATAGCCTCCAGACAGGTATGCGCGGTGCCTTTGGAAAGCCCCAGGGCACAGTGGCCAGGGTCCACCTTGGCCAGGTCATGATGTCCATCCGCACCAAGCTGCAGAACAAGGAACATGTGATTGAAGCCCTCCGCCGGGCCAAGTTCAAGTTCCCTGGCCGCCACAAGATCCACATCTCCAAGAAGTGGGGATTTACCAAGTTCAATGCAGATGAATTTGAAAACATGGCGGCAGAAAAGCGACTCATCCTGGGCTGTGGGGTCAGATACAAATCGCGGTCCCCTGGACAAATGACGGGCCCTGCACTCGTGAGCATCAGCGCTGTCCCCTCCTTAATCATGCTCACCAATAAATGCTATTTCCTGTCAAAAAAAGAAAAAAAAAAAACAAGAATTTAATGAAAAGAAGAAATCAGCCATGGAAGGGGAAAAGAGTGTGAAGGCCCAGGGGCTGTAATGACATGATATGTTGGAGGAAGAGAAAATTCATTACTGAGTCTGGAAGACAACAGTGGTCAGGGATGAGGTCAAAAGGTGGGCAGGAGCCAGAGATCACAGGGCTAGACATGCTCTGTGAGTGAGGCTATCTCTGCCTGGATTCAGGCTTTTTATTTCTCTATCTCTGTCTCTCGGAGAAGGCAATGGCACCCCAATCCAGTACTCTTGCTGGGAAAATCCCATCTCTGTCTCTATGATTATTATAATATTCATTTGCTCCTTAGAAGAAAAGCTATGGCAAACCTAGACAGCCTATTAAAAAGCAGAGACATTACTTTGCCAACAAAGGTCTGTATTGTTAAAGCTACGGTTTTTCCAGTAGTCATGTACAGATGTGGGAGTTGGACCATGAAGGCTGAGTGCCGAAGAATTGATACTTTCGAACGGTGGTGCTGGAGAAGACTCTTGAGAGTTTTTTGGATGGCAAGGAGATCAAACCAGTCAGTCCTAAAGGAAATCAACCCTGAATATTCATTGGAAGGACTGATTCTGAAGCTGAAGCTCCAATACCTTGGCCACCTGACGCGAAGAGCTGACTCATTGGAAAAGACTCTGATGCTGTGAAAAATTGAGCACAGGACAAGAAGGGGGCGACAGAGAATGAGATGATTGGATGGCATCACTTACACTCAATGAACACGCGTTTGAGCAAACTTAGGGAGATAGTGAAGGACAGGGAAGCCTGGCGTGCTACAGTTCATGGGTTGCAAAGAGTCAGACACAACTTAGTGACTGAACAACAGCTCTTAGTTGCATCATGTGGGATCTTTTGTGCAGCACGTGGGTTCTCTGGTTGTGGCGCAGAGGTTTAGTCGCTTCGAGGCATACGGCATCTTCTTTTTCGGCTGTGCTGGGTCTTGGTTGCTGTGCAAGGGCTTTCTTCAGTCCCTGAGAGTGGCTTGTCATTGTGGAGGCTTCTTGTTGTGGAGCACAGGCTCCAGGGCTCCAGTAGTTTTGGTTCATGGCTCTCGGCTCTACAGCACTGGTTCAGTAGTTGGGGTACATGGGCTTAGTTGTGCTGCAGCTTGTGGGATCTTCCCAGACCAGGGATTGAACCAGTGTGCCCTGCATTGCAAGGCAGATTCTTAACCACTGGACCACCAGGGACCTCCCTGTCTCTGTTTTTATTATCTTCTCACCCCACCCCCCTTTTCCACTCCCATCCATCCCAGACCTGCCCTATCCTCTTTCTTCTTTGCCTCCACCTGTTCTGCCACTTTCTATCTATGTGATTTTAGGCAAGTGATTGAACCTCTCTGTGGCTCAGTTTTCCTCATCTGTAAAATGGTCATAGTCCTCATTTGGCTTCTGTGAAGAGTGAATGGAGGATTTCTCTGGTGGTCCAGTGGTTGGGAGTCTGCCTGCTAATGTGGGGGCTGGGGCAACGGACATGGGTTTGATCCCTGGTCGGGGAAGATCCCACATGGCTCAGGGTGACTAAGACTGTGCACCACAACTATGGAAGTGCTCAGCGTGTTTTGGGTCTGTGCTCTGCAACAAGAGAAGCCTCACATCAATGAGAAGCCTGTGCACCACAACTAGAGAGTAGCTACTGCTCACTGCATCTAAAGAAAGCCCATGCACAACAAAGGAGAGCCAATGCAACCAAAAATTAATTATTTAAAAAATAAAGTGTGCAACTTAACAAAAACCAGAAGTGAGTAGAGTTGTATATGTGAAGCCCCTAGATCCAATCCTGGTACATAGTAGGGTTGGACATGTGTCCAATTTTGCTATTATTGTTATTGTTCTTCCAGCCCTAGTCCTCCATGTCCTGGCAGCGAGCACCCAATATCAGGGTGAGAGGTGGGAATGGTGGCTGGGTGGTGGTGGTGTGGTGGTGGTTGTTGTTTAGTCACTAAGTCTGACTTCTTGCAATCCTATGGACTGAATGGACTGTAGCCCGCCAGGCTCCTCTGTTCATGGGATTTTCCAGGCAACAATACTGGAGTGGGTTGCCATTTCCTTTTCCAGGGGATCTTCCTGGATCAGGGATGGAACTCAAGTCTCCTGCATTGGCAGGTGGATTCTTTACCACTGAGCCACCAGGGAAGCCAGTGATGGTGGTGGGGAGGGTGAAATCTAGAGACTCAGGGGTGGGGAGTGGGACTTTGAGTGTCCTCAGGGGGATCTAAGGGTTGTGAGTGGTTCACTAAAGTGAGGTTCCCCAGAGGGAAGCTCTGCAGAGGTGTCTTGGATCTGGGGGTGCGGGGCAGGCTCCATGTGATGATGTGAGTAGGAAGAATTTAGAGAAGGGGTTTAGGGGAAGACCTTGGAATCCAAATGGGATCCAAAATGGGAGGGATTTGGGCCACCAGGGACCTAGGGGATTGCAATAAGACAGATCTTTTTTTTTAAGTTAAGATTTTCCCCTTTATTTACTTATTTTTATTTGGTTGCATTGGGTCTTAATTGTGGCATGTGGGATCCTTATATCTTAGTTACAGCATATGGAATCTAGTTCCCTGACCAGGGGTCGAATTTGGCCCCCTACATTGGAAGCCTAGAGTTTTAGCCACTGCACCACCAGGGAAGTCCCATGAAATAAGACAGATTTTGAGGGGAGAGCTTGCTGGGTTTAGAGGCCAGAATATCTCAAAAAGAGATGGAGAGTGGTCTGAGATACCCAGTGGGAGAGAGGCTCAGTTCAGTCGCTCAGTCGTGTCCGACTCTTTGCAATCCCACGGACTGCAGCTCGCCAGGCTTCCCTGTCCATCATCAACTCCCAGAGCTTGCTGAAACTCATGTCCATTGAGTCAGTGATGCCATCCAACCATCTCATCCCCTGTCATCCCCTTCTGGGGGTTAGCTGTTCCATAGGAGTTGGGCAAAGGGATCTGAACAAGAAAGGAACAGGAACTCTCAGTTCCATGGAAGTCACAGGGTGGAGGAAGGGCCTGGAGGGTTCAAGAGAGAGAATAAGAACAGGGATGAGGCAGGTCCTCGGGAGGGCAGCATGGGAGGGAAGACGATCAAGAATTTGGGGCAAATTGGGCATTCTGGAAATCAAGGAGTGCCTTGGAGGGGAGGATGTTCTGGGGTCTAATGGGGGTAATTGGAAAAGTCTAGAGTCTCCCATGAGGAAAAGAGTTATATTTGGCACCCCTAGAAGTTAGACATGGTCTAGAGTCTCTACTAGGGGGCAGAGAATTGTTTGAGGTCAAGAGGGCAGAGGGGCATAGAGGGTCCTCAGGAAGGAGTGGGATATGGTCTGTGGTCCTGAGTGGCTATAGAACATGGTTTGGGTCCCCCAAGGGAGTGATCTGGGGTCTCCCCAGATGTTGACATATGGTCTGGATCCACTCTGGATGTTGGGGTGATCTGGGGTCCCTGAGGGATGAGGTGTGGTCTGGGGGTCCACCTGAATGTTTAGGTATGATTTAGCATCCCTGGTAGGGGTGCTGTGGACCCTCTTGGATTTTGAGATATGGTCTGGGGCCCCCCTAGATTGGGAGGTCTGGTCTAGGGTCCCTGATGGGTGTGGGGCCCAGTCTGAGGTCGCCAAGGAGAGCAGGACGTGGTTTGTGGTCCTGGGTGGCTGAGAAACATGGTCTTGGTTCTCAAATGCGGTAAGACGTGATCTGGAGTCCCCCTAGGTATCAGGACAAGATCCGAGGTCTTCGTTGGGGCTGCAAGCGTCCCCATGCCAGTCGGGGCGTGGTCTGGTGGTCTCTGGGGAAGCCGGCTGGGCTGGAGGTGGGGCTGGGGAGGGGTTGGGGGCGGGCCGGCGGCTCCGCAGTGGAGAGGGGTCTGCGGCGGACCCCGGGGCGGGGGTCGGGGGCTTGCGGCCGCCGCGCCCGGCCCCTCGGGTCTGCGCCCCCTCCCCCCTTGCGGCGGTGGCGGCGGCGGGGCTCGGGCGGCGGGCGGCGCGGAGGGCGGAGCTCGGCGGCGGCTCGGGAGGGAGGGCGGGAGGCGGGAGGGAGGCGGCCCCGCGGCACCGCGCCCCCTCCCCCGGCCCTCCCCCCACCATGGCGCGGAGCGAGGCGGCGGCGGCGGGGCCGGGCCCCGGGCCCCCCCGGGCTGGGTGAGCGCGGCCCGCAGCGGCCGGGGAGGCGGCGGGCGGGGGCGCCGGTGTGAGCGCGGGGGTGAGCGTGCGAGCGTGTGAGTGTGTGTCCGCGGCGCTGCGGCGGGCCCGGCGTGCGCTCGCGCGGCCCTGTGTGTGCCCGGCGCCGGCGTGTGCGGCGCCCTGCTTGTGTGGCCATCCGGGTGTGTGCCGGCTGTCGAGCCGAGGTGCTGTGTCCGGCCGCGCGTGTGTCCCCCCGGGTGGCTGCCCCTTCAGCTGTGTGTCTGGGGGGCTGTCGCGCGCCCATCGGAGGGGCTGTGTGCAGGTGTGTGTGCGTGGGTTGTGTGCCCAGGTGTGGGTTCTCCCCCCTCCCCCCCCCCCGAGTGAGTGTGTCCGCGCGGTTAGCTGCGTTGGATGTTTGTGTCCGGATTGGATGTCCATCCCAGGGTCTGTGTAGCCGGGTGTGCCCGCTCGGGTGTCCATTTGTGTGTGTGTGTCTGCGGGTTGTATGTCTCCAAGGGTGTGTGTCTGTGCGTCCATGTCAGGTTCCCGGCGGGAGGGGGGCGGCTGGGGCTCAGCGCCTTGTGGGGCCCCTGTGTGGGTTTGGGGGAGGGGAGTTTGCCGCTCCCTCGGTCCATGTCAACTGTGGGGGGGTCCTCGGCGGTCCTTGGGGGAGACGGCCATGTCTTCCCCTTCCTGGTGGCTGGGTAGGGGGGGATGGGCAGCCGGTAGGTGGACAGATGGAGGGATGAGAGGCCGAGGGGTGGACAGATGGGCCTGAGGGAGGCACGCAGACCCGGCCCTCTCCCACCCATCCCACCCCAGTTCCCTACCGGCCAGATCTCTGCAGATGGGGCCGGAGGTGCCCACATCCAGATGGCCAGGCTGGGGGACCTTTGCTGGGAGGATTGCCTCTGACCAGGTGCTCTTCAGCTCAGGCCCCCAACCCTCTGAACTCTGACCTGGCTGGGGAAGGGGGTGTGCTGGGAGGGAGGGGTGTTAGGATTTCCTTGGCCTAGGAGGTAGGAGGGGCGGGGGTGCCTCAGGGCTGGGAGGGATGTGTGTCCAGACTGTGTGTGAATGTGATTCTCTGCCTATCTGTTGACTCTGCCAGTGGGGTTCAATATTTTGTGTGTATTTGTAAGTGTGTAAACCCCTCATAGGGCAGTTATGTGAGCATGTGCCTGTTATGAGTGAACATCTCTGAGTGTCTGTGCAAAGGTGGATCTTTTTGTACCTATGTGCTTGTTTGAGTGTGTATCAGCCTTGTCAGTGTCTGTTCCCGTTGTGGTTCTGTGCATGTGTGTGAGGTGTATATAGGCTAGTGTGTGCATTTGTGTATCTGTTGGTGTGGGAATGTACCAGCTTTGTGACCGTGCATACTGGGGGTACATGAAGTTGCATGAGTGTGTTGGGTATTTAAGAGCATGCACCTGTGTATCTTTGTGTGCGTGAGCATCTGTTACATGTGTGTTGGTGAGTGTGCAAGGGTAGCTTTGTTATAGCTGCATGCACCAGGGGACACATGGGTTTCACAGTTGTGTGTGTGCCTCTATGTGTGAGTGTGCAAGGGAAAAGGCAATGTTGTATGTGTGATTGTGTGCAGGTGTGTCCCCCTCGAGGGTCTGTGTCTACTGAGTCCATTTGCGCATTTGTGTTGGCATCTGAAGAGTGGGGTTGTGTGTGTTCAAATACGTACATGCAGGATGGTATGTGCACATGTGCCTGTGTCCTTGACATAGGTTGACCCCACTTAGTGAGATGGGGGCCCATGTGGCAAGACCTGTGGTGTGCTGGGATCCATGGACACAAGTATGTCCACATCCTGGACCAAGAGCCTCCAGAGGGCAGGGGCACATAGGTCATGCTGCTGTGTCCATGGCAATTCAGATAGTCATGGGTTGTGGGCCCATGTGGGTTTTGGCATGTCCACATGTGTTGGGGTGCCCATGGTCTGATGGCGAAGATGGGAACTTCTGATCCTCCCCCAGCTCCTGCTACTGTTCAGGTCTTTGAAGTTGGGGCACTGGGATGTGGATTGTGGAAGGAGGAGGCTGGGAGCCTAGCATCCTGGGTTTGAAGGAGACAGAGAGCTGAGGGACCAGACTCCTGGATCTTGGGAAAGGAGGAAACTGAGGCCTGGACTGTTTGGTCTAAGGGAGGGGGAGTGTGGGGATCTCGGCCTCTTGAGCCCCCAGAGGACAAAGGACTAAAGTCCTAGACTCTTGGGATTTGGAGGGTGAACAGTCTGGGGCTCAGACTCCTTGATTTCCAGAGGTGACTTCCTGGGTCCATGAGACCCTGCAGAATCTACAGCAGGAGGGCTGAGAGAGTGACCACGGCAGGGGCTTCCTGGGCTTAGATGGTCTCTGAGGAGGGTCTCGGGAGAGGAGCCAGAAGAATACTAACAGTGGGCTTTTGTTCCTTTGCAGGTGCTGGCCCGGGCCCTGACTGCCTGAAGAGAGGTGAGTGGGGTTCCTCCGGCTGGGGATGGAGATGTGAAGTGATCGGGTTTACTCTGAGAGAGTCAGAGGCCTGGAGTGATGCCTTGTACTGAGGGGCCAGGTGCCCTCCAGGCTGGGGGTTGGTGACAAGGTCAGGAATGTCTTGTTTGGGTAAGAGCTTCGTAGAACGATGGTGTGGGTGGTAGGTGGGGTGTTAGGCCTGGAGGTATCCCCTTTTAGGCTGAGTAAAGTGGTCAGAAAAGGGAAGTTTCCTCATGTTAGTAAAGGAGGCAAGAGTTGCCTGACATGAAATGACCCTGCGTTTGGATGGTGGCGTGGATATGGTTTACCATATGTGTGTGTGCATGTATGTGGGAACATCTCCTGGTAATCAGACCTACTGGTGGCTGAGAGAGAGCCAGAGCAAATGATCATTTAATGCTAACATGTAAAGCAGGTAACATTTATATAGCGTTTACTCCATCAGCAACTACTCTAAGCATGTTACAGTGGATTATCTCATTTAATCCTCACAATAAGCCTATGCTGTCATCCCCATTTGACAGATGAACACACTGAGGCCCAAAGGGAGGAAGTCACATGGCAGGGAATTGGTGTGTGAACCTGGGCAGTTGGGGGCCAGATTCTGTCCCGCAATGCCATGCTGCCTCTTCAGAAATGTTAGCTGTTTTTATTGTTAGTATTACACTGTTTCAACTTGAGTTCCACCCTCACTGTGGGCCTTCTGGTTTCATAGATAGTGGTTCTGAGCCCCAGAGAGCTTAGAGCCATGCAGGTGCAGAGCTGCGTCTCCTACTTCAGGAGCACCACCTCCCAGGCCAGGATTTCCTGTTGGGAGGGAGAGCAGTGTCCCAGAGGGAGTGCACAACATTAGTGGTGGTGGTGGTGGGGCGTCGCTCAGAGGTGAAGCGATGCTCTGACTTTGCCTCTTTTTCTTTTTTCAGCCGCATCACTGTCTTCTTCAGTCTCTTTCTTCTGGTCTTCGTCTGTGTAACACTCTTATTTTCTCTTCTTGTCTCTCCCTCTCTCCAACTCGATGTCTCGGTCTCTCTTTTCTGTGTGGGTCTCCTCCACTCAATTTTTCTCCCTTTGCCACCGACTTGCTCCCTGTCTCTTCACCTGTCTTTCAGATTCTTTCTCTTGTTGTCTCTTTCTGTCTCTCTCTGAATCCTTCTCTGTGTCTGCCAGTTCATCCCTCCCTCCCCCTTGTCTCTCTCTGACTCTCTTGGTCCCTTCTCTGTGTCCACAGTCCCCCTTTACCCGTGGGCTGAAGGATCAGGGCCATATGAGGCCACAGCCCCAAACTGCAGATTCCTGGGAGGTGGGCCAGCAGGGACTGGGGCATGGGGTGGGGTGAAAACAGTGTCAGGGACACCCCCTTCCCATCCTTTCCTCTTCACCCCCCACCCACCCCGTGTTGTGATGGGAGCTGGCATGTCGTGGGCTGCAGCTGCCGCAGGGGGAATCCCAGCCGGAAGGTTTTGCCTGGAGCAGAGGCACAGCCTGACTGTGTGTGTGTGTGTCTGTGTGTGTAGGCATGTATAGGGCCTTGTGTTGTGCCTATTAATGTGAGCATGAAAGTCTGCCCCCAGCTTGGGCCCTCAGCAGAGGCCAGAAGGAAACCAGGCTCAGAGAAGGACTTCCCAAGACTGAGCAGGGAGACTGGTATTTTCTCAGCCCCTCCCACCTTCAGTACAACCCCCATTCCCCACTGCCAAAGGTGTGTGTGGGGGTGTTACCCTTAACATTTATTGAATATGTACTGTGTGCTTGGCCCTATGCTCCGTGACCCCTATGAATGAGCTCACTGAACTCTTGCAACAATCCAGTGACGATAGTACAATTATCAGACCACTTTACAAATCAGGAAATTATGGCCTAGTTCGGGAAAATCATCAGTTTGGGTCACAGAGTTAGTAAGTTGGGGGAGCCAGGACTTGAACCCGAGTCTATTTGATTTGAAAGCCCTTGCTCTTAATAGTAGCGCACATTTATATGCATGGCACCTACTGGACGCTCGATGACGATGATGATAATAGTTACACACTAACATGTATTGAACACATTTTATGTGCCAGGCACTGTTCTGAGTATACCATGCTCATTAATCCAGTTCATCCTCACAGAGGTAAGGCCTGTTTTTGTCTCCGTTTTACAGATGAAGAAACCGAGATTCAGAGAGGTTCAGACACTTGCCCGAGATCACACAGCTAGTAAGTGTCAGAGCTGGGATTTAAACCCAGGGAGTATGGCTTTGAAATCCATGACTTTAAACCCCAGTCAGCAGTGATTTTTCAAAATATTTAGTGGGTACTAGAAGGCGCAGGCCAGGCCAGATGTCATCCCTCTGGTTGAGAGGTCATGAGAGGTCTGGGAGCTCCTGGAAGAGGGGCAGAGGCGGGGGTTAGACACTCAGAGGTGGGGCAGTGGTAATTTACCAAGCAGCGTGGAAGTGATGTGATCTGTTCACAAGTGCATGCCAGCTGAGGATCAGTCCTGTCACTGTCCTGCAGGACCCCGTTGTCAGGAAGGGACAGATGTGGGTCAGACTCCGAGCGGGACATCCCAGGGTGGCCAGGCAGGTGGTCAAGCCCTACGCCTGGCTGACCCTTCTCCTTCCTTGCAGATCTCACCTCCCGCTCCTCCTGCCTCCCCCCTGCACCATGGCTCCGGGCCCCTTCTCAGTGCTCCTCTCGCTGCCGCCTACTGCCCTGCCCTTTCTGCTGCTCCTCTGGGCAGGGGCATCACGGGGCCAGACCTGCCCTGGCCGCTGCATCTGCCAGAACGTGGCGCCCACGCTGACCATGCTGTGCGCCAAGACTGGCTTGCTCTTCGTGCCGCCGGCTATCGACCGGCGCGTGGTGGAGCTGCGGCTCACCGACAACTTTATCGCGGCCATCCGCCGCCGAGACTTCGCCAACATGACCAGCCTGGTGCACCTCACCCTCTCCCGGAACACCATTGGCCAGGTGGCGGCCGGCGCCTTTGCGGACCTGCGCGCCCTCCGCGCCCTGCACCTCGACAGCAACCGGCTGGCAGAGGTCCGAGGGGACCAGCTCCGGGGTTTGGGCAACCTCCGGCACCTGATCCTGGGCAACAACCAGATCCGCCGGGTGGAGTCGGCTGCTTTCGACGCCTTCCTGTCCACCGTGGAGGACCTGGATCTGTCCTACAACAACCTGGAGGCTCTGCCCTGGGAGGCCGTGGGCCAGATGGTGAACCTAAACACCCTCACCCTGGACCACAACCTCATCGATCACATCGCCGAAGGGACCTTTGTGCAGCTTCACAAACTGGTTCGCCTGGATATGACCTCCAACCGCCTGCATAAACTGCCCCCTGATGGGCTCTTCCTGAGGTCCCAAGGCCCGGGGCCCAAGCCGCCCACGCCGCTCACGGTCAGCTTCGGCGGCAACCCCCTGCACTGCAACTGTGAGCTGCTGTGGTTGCGGCGGCTGGCCAGGGAGGACGACCTGGAGACGTGCGCCACGCCGGAGCACCTCACCGATCGCTACTTCTGGTCCATCCCCGAGGAGGAGTTTCTGTGTGAGCCTCCGCTGATCACGCGGCAGGCAGGCGGCCGGGCCCTGGTGGTGGAGGGCCAGGCGGTCAGCCTGCGGTGCCGCGCCGTGGGGGACCCTGAGCCTGTGGTGCACTGGGTGGCACCCGACGGGCGCCTGCTGGGGAACTCGAGCCGGACCCGGGTCCGGGGGGATGGGACCCTGGATGTAACCATCACCACCTTGCGGGACAGTGGCACCTTCACTTGCATCGCCTCTAACGCCGCCGGGGAAGCCACCGCACCCGTGGAGGTGTGCGTGGTGCCTCTGCCTCTGATGGCGCCCCCGCCTGCTGCCCCGCCACCTCTCACGGAGCCTGGCTCCTCGGACATCGCCACGCCTGGCCGACCTGGAGCCAATGAGTCGGCGGCTGAGCGCCGCCTTGTGGCGGCGGAGCTCACGTCCAGCTCTGTGCTCATCCGCTGGCCGGCCCAGAGGCCCGTGCCTGGCATCCGCATGTACCAGGTGCAGTACAACAGCTCCGCAGACGACTCCCTTGTCTACAGGTGGGTGTTAGAGTCCCTGGACCTCCTCCTGCCTCAGGGGCCCTCCCTCCGCCTCCCTAGGCCTTCTTGCTCAGCTGGGGTTCTAGATGGGCTTGTAGAGTGGTCTCTGGCTCCCATTTGCCCTATTTCCTTCTCTTTCTATTTCTTATCTTTGTTTTTCACACATCTTGCAAATCCTCCTGGAGCACCCACATGAGCCATTTATCACCATGAATGCACCCGGCATGGTCCCTGCTCTCAAGGGGCCCAGGGTCTACATCACTGCTCACCAAAGTTTTTGGATCATCTACCTTGTCAGTTAGACATTCTTAGAGCAGGAAATATACTCACACATATATAGTTACAGTTGCATTTATATTTAGAAATCACACACAAGGCTACTGTATCAACACATTGGGTACAATATAGAAACAGAAAAGTATCAGAAAAGAATGTAAGTTGTTTCCACCATCCATTGGGTTAGAAGCCATTGCCCCAGTGTGGACAGATCCCTGTGGTGTAGACCGACGTTAAAGAGGTACTTTTCCCCCATCATCTCTGATTGTCTCTTGCTTTCACTTGTCTGTCTATCTGTACCTTCTCTCCCTCCTGCTCTCATGAGGAACTAAGCCCCTACTATGTGCCAGACCCTCAACTGGGCAGGAGAGACACAAGGAGATCAAGAGACCAGGCCCTGCCCTAGGGAGCTCACAGCCCAGAGGAAGGAGGCAGAGAATATGTGATGTTTTTCAGTCTTGGCTTTGCCTTGTCTCTCCATCTCGATAGTGTGGCTTACAGCAGTTGACCTGGCACACAGCGGGCGTTTGCTCGGTGGCTGTGGGCTCTGTGCACATCTCTGCTTTGTCCTGGCTCTGCCTCCCTTAGGCACATTGCTGAGTGCTTGCTGAATGTTTAATCCTTTGTATGACATACCTTGGGTGCTCCAGAGGGGGTGGAGCCACTTCCCCACCTGTGGACAGCTCCTGATCTTGTGGGTACTTAGACCCACACCAAGAAGCCTGCCTCTTGGCTTCCATCTTCATCTCACCCAGTGTTCTCTTGGCCATGGTCCTGGCACACAGTAGGCACTTTCCCACGATTGGTTGAATGAGGTGATGCCTTCCTTTTCCTGTCTCTGTCATGCTCATTTTCTTTTCGTTTTGAATTTGGTCACCAAACACTGAATAAATGCCTACTGTGTGCCAGTTCCACGCTGGGCCCTGGGCCTACTGAGATGGATAAGACACTAGCCCAGTGTTAAAAACATTAGGGCAACACAAATGGACGAAACAGAAACTTTTATAAGGTACTGCCAAAGGATACTATTCCACTTGACATTCCCAGCTACACTGTGAGGCAGCTGTGATCCCCCCTCCCATTTTATAGACAGGAAAACTGAGGTTCAGTGGGAGAAGTCACTTGTTCAAGGTCACACAGAAAGAGATAGAACCAAGATTCCAGCTCTTACCCTTCTAACTCCCAATTCTGCCCTTTTTATGTTGAACACTTGTTTATCAGGCAACTGCTGTTTGCCAGCCAGGGATTAGGGGAGAGGGATAATACATTTGTGTAAACAGCTCCTGGTTTTTGTGATTCTCCACCTCTTTCTTTTTTTCCCTTCTCTCTCTAACATGGTGGGATAGAGGGAGGTTCATGGGCCCCCAGACCCAGCATTTCTGCAGATGTTGATGGCCCTCTGTCTCCAATGGGGCAACAGACCCTAGGACTCTTCCCTTCCCCTCAGGGCTACACAGTCCCAGTCCTCTGTCCCTCATTGCAGGCGCCTGTGCTACAGCACTGCAGGGGTTAACTCCCTCACTGCTGCCATGGGAGGAGGTGACAACCAACCAGAAGCCTGTTCTGCGGCCTGCTTGGGCCTTACAGCCAATTAGAGACACAGGGGCTCAAGCTTTCTTAAGGAGCCAGCCTCTGTCCTTGAAAAGGGGGGAGTCCCTAGCAACTGGTTATTTTAGGGGAAGGAGCAAAAGGAGCCCAAGACTCTTTGAGAGGGAAGACGAGAGGAAGAGGAAGACTTACAGCCAGGGGCCCAAGGTTGGATGGAGTTGGTGGGGGGGCAGTGGTCTGGGAAATGGCAGGCAGGCGGAGAGTCGGAGAGGTGGTGGGCCCCTGATGTGTAGTCTTTTGGGGGGAGGATGGCTCTTGGTGATGGCGGAAACTTCTGGAGGTGGAGGAACTGAGGTGGGTTTCAGGACCAGAAGGTGGTGCGGCTGGAGGGAAGGTGATGCTTCTGAGAGGTAAGAGGCCTGAGGAGGTAGGGGTATGGCCTTTAGAGGAGGCGGTGCTCCCGCAGCATGGTCCCCACGCAGATGAAGAGGCGGTTCATGTCTCTGATGACCCACTAAGAGCTTTGTGGGAGAGGAGAGCCTGTGAGATTGAGTGCATGCAAATCTGTGTGGGTGTGGCAGTCTTAGCTTAGCCAACAATGAACATGGAAGGGATGTGCCCAACAGAAGAGGGGCAAGGCCCAGGGGAAATGATTCTTATAGATGGGGAGGAAGGCAACTGGTAGAGGAGAGTGTGAGGCACAGCAAAAACAGCATTGTGTGGGATGCCAACTGTTAATGAAATTATTAAGTGCCAGGCTTTGGGGATGTTAACTCATCATACTTCACACCATCTCTATGGGGTAGGAATTCTTAATAACCTCAGAGGGGGAAATGAGACACAGAGAGGTTAAGAAACTTGCCTGAGGTCACAGAGCTAGCAAGCAGCAGAAGAGAAACTCAAACTCTGGCATCGTGGCTCTCAGACTTTGTCAGCTTAACCACTTCTCTACACTGCCACTTGTTTGAGAGCAGGGGTCCATGGCAAGATTTGCCCCAATTATGGATGAAACTTACCTGGGGGCGTGGTGTAGTGACTTCAGGTAGTATAGGGCAGGGTGTGCACATAAAGTGCTCGTCTCTGATATCTGGGTACAGGGCATGACATGCAAAGAGTGGACATGGTCCTAGGCCGGGGAGGTGAACCATCTCCCCGGGCCATTGTGGGGTGTGGCTTGGAAGGCACTTGTCAATCAGAAGGGAAGTGGCCTTTAGCCCTGGCCCCTTGGTGGGCAGGAATATGTAGTGGAGGGGATAAGATAGATGCTGCTAGGAGAGGTGTATGTGTACCTAAGGGTGGGATATGCAGATAAGGGGGCATCATCTGTATCATGGTTTCCTTGAAGGGGTAGGAACATGTAGAAGAGAGGAACTAGAAGAGCATCCATTGCCCCAGTAGGAGTAAGACTGGGAGTATGAGGTAACCTGCTAGTCCACCCCATTGAGAGTGAGGTTTGCAGGTAATGGGGCGTGGCCTGTAGCATCCATCCCCTTAAAGGGTGGGAATATGTGAGCGCTTGAATGGCATTTGTCCCAGTAGGAATGAGACACTGCTAGGGAGCAAGCCCCTTGAGAGCAGGGCATAGAAGCTGTAGCACTCCTCCCTGGGGGCCAGGATGTATAGATGAGGGGAGACGAATGGCTGAAATTTGCTGTGAAACACGGGTGGGGAGTGGGTCTGATGGTGGGCCATGCAGATAAGGGGCGTGGCCTATACCCAAGGTCCTGAGAGGGTGGGAATTTGCTGCTTGAGTGGCTGCTGTCGTCCCAGAGAGGGTGAGACACTGGTAGGGAGGCATGGTTAGGTCCGCACGGGTGGTGGGGACATGCAAGTGAAGCAGCTTGGTTCAGAGTGGAGCTAACCCCGCGCTGATCCCGCCCCCTCCTGCAGGATGATCCCATCCACCAGCCAGACCTTTCTGGTGAATGATCTGGCAGCGGGCCGCGCCTACGACCTGTGCGTGCTGGCCGTCTACGACGATGGGGCCACGGCGCTGCCGGCCACCCGAGTGGTGGGCTGCGTGCAGTTTACCACGGCTGGGGATCCCGCACCCTGCCGCCCGCTGAGGGCCCATTTCTTGGGCGGCACCATGATCATCGCCATCGGGGGTGTCATTGTCGCCTCCGTCCTCGTTTTCATCGTTCTGCTCATGATCCGCTACAAGGTCTACGGCGATGCGGATGGCCGCCGAGTCAAGGGCACCTCCAGGTCGCCTCCGCGGGTCAGCCACGTGTGCTCGCAAACCAACGGCGCAGGCGCAACGCAGGCCCCGCCCCCGCCGGCGCCCGACCGCTACGAGGCGCTGCGAGAGGTGGCGACTCCCGCGGCTGCGGCGGCGGCCGTCGAGGCGAAGGCCGCGGCGGCCGACATGGCTTCCGCGGAGACGGAGGCGGTCCTTGGACGTTCCCTGGGCGGCTCGGCCACCTCGCTGTGCCTACTGCCATCCGAGGAAACCTCCGGGGAGGAGTCCCGGGCCGCGGTGGGCCCTCGGAGGAGCTGTTCCGGGGCTCTGGGACCGTCGGCTTCACCGCCCCCCACTTTAGCTCTGGTTCCTGGGGGAGCCCCGGCCCGGCCGAGGCCTCAGCAGCGTTATTCGTTCGACGGGGACTACGGGGCGCTCTTCCAGAGCCACAGTTACCCGCGCCGCGCCCGGCGGACAAAGCGCCACCGGTCCACGCCGCACCTGGACGGGGCCGGAGGGGGCGCGGCCGGGGAGGACGGAGACCTGGGGCTGGGCTCCGCCAGGGCGCGCCTGGCCTTTACCAGCACCGAGTGGATGCTGGAAAGTACCGTGTGAGCGGCGGGCGGGCGGGCGCCGGGACGCCTGGGTGCCGCGGACAAACGCCCAGCCGCCCTGACGTTTAGGGCAGGATTCGGGGGTGACAGCGCCGAGCCAACACGTCGTCGGACTGGAGGGGAGAAGCACCCTTCTCCCTGGAGAGGGGGGCGGGCTGCCTGGGCTGCGGCTCGAGGCCACGCCCCCGCGCTCAGGGGGGTTTGAGGGCGGGCCGCCGGGCTCCCCGCCCCCGCGGACTCCGAGCCCCTCTCCTGCCCCTCCCCCCGCGCGCTCGCGGACCTCGCTGGAGCCGGTGCCTTACACAGCGAAGCGCGGGGAGGGGCAGGGCCCCCCCGACACTGCAGCACTGAGACACGAGCCCCCTCCCCCCGCCCGGGACCCGGGGCAGGGGCGAGGGGCCCATTTCACGTATCTGGCTGGACTAGATCCTATTCTGTCCCGCGGCGGCCTCCAAAGGCCCCCCACCAACCCCATTCAATTCCCTGGTCCCGTCGTCGGGTCTGGCTTGGGGTCCCCTTTACTCTGTTCCCCTCGTTTGTCTCTGTCCCGCCATCTGTCATCTCTGTCTTACGTCCTTCCCTGTTCGTCTCTCTTTTCTCTGTCCCGTCGTCTGTTCTCCCTCTGCCCTCCCGTATGGCGTCCAGCCTCCTTGTCTCACCAGATTATCTCCCCCAGTACTCAATTCTCCCGGGCAGGTCCCACCGGAAGGACCAGACTCTCCCCGACTCCTTCCTCTTACTCCCAAGTGAATCCCCACAGGAACAAAATCCAAAACCAAATCCCCCTCGCTACCGGAGCCGGGACCCTCCGCCGCAGGAGAATTAAACTTTTTTCTGTGTCTGAGGCCGCTCTGCTGACCTCTGTGTGTGTTCGTGTGTCTTGGGAGGTTGGAGGGGGGCGTGGCCTAGATTACAGCTGTAGGACTATTGAGACTAAAGGTGGGACGGCTGACTGCGACCAGGGAGATTTGCAGTTTCCTACCCTTTGAGAGATTTAGAGGTGGGGAATAATACATAAAAAACCAAAAACAATAGCTAAGCTTGAATGAGTGCTTACTATTGCCAAGCACTTAAATCGTTTAATCGTCACAACAACCCTAGGATATCAGTACCATGACCCCATTTTATAGATGAGAAAACTGGGGTCCAGAAGTAAAGCAACTTGCTCCAGGTCGCATAACCAGAAGGTAACAAAATTGGGATTTAAAACGGCAGGCAGCCTTCTGAATCTTTAGTGTCCAGCAACTAGGGAGTGTTCATTTTCCACATAGGCATTGTGCTAAGCACAGCTCATCTCTCTGAGGTCCGACAGCTTGTTGGAGGTTGATACACTTGGCCCCATTTTACAGACAGGAATCTATACCAGGAATAAGTGAAGTCACTTGCCCAATATTTTCCTGGTGAAGAACGAGTTGGCAGTTTGACCTCAGTATCTGTTCCACTCTACTACAAAATGTAGCCTCTGATGTCTGTGTCTGGAGGCTGGGGAATGGACCCCAAGGACCTTAATTAGCTGAGCCTGGGTATCAAAAGCCAGCCTGGTGGGAGAGGGGACATGGGAAAGGGCTCACGAGTCACACTGTTTGGAACCTGAGGGATTTTAGGAGGTAGAGAAGGGGTCTACTTGAGGGCACAGAGGCTGGCATGGGCGGAGAGGGCAGGGGAGTTTCTCAGACAAGGGTGTGGGCTGTGGCTGGGGAAGCAGGGAAGTTTTTTTGGGGTGGTGGTGGATGGGTCCTGCAGTGAAAACTTTTCTGATCCTAGGGAAGAAGGAAGAAGGCTTCATGCCAGCCAGGAGCCTCCTGAGGCCTTGGGAGGAGGAGAGAAAGACAGAAATAGAAACAGAGCAGGAGGGAGGGGGATGGATCTGGGCAGACAGGGTGGGAGGCAGCAAGGACAGAGGCACCAGAGAATCACAGGCCAGCATCACCCAGTGGCCCAGCTGCACTTATCTATCTCAGTCATCACGACTCCTGGGTACCGGGGGCTTCCCACACACCAGCCGTGGTGCTCACAAACCCTCCTTGAAGCATGAATAGAGCGTGCAGCTCAGCCCCTGGCACAGAGCACAAAACGGACTTACTCAGAGAGGAAGCGTGATCACGTCTATACTCCAAAACAGATGTGTGCAGTGTGTGCACCCTCTTATTTATTTTAGACTAGGTAAGTTGATTTATTTAGAGGGAAACACACTTCGCAGAGTGCGGGCCATCTCAGAAGGTGGGAGGCCTTGTGCACCCCCTTTTCTAGACAAGGAAACAAGTTCAGACGGGTAAGCAGCTTGCCCAAGATGATGCAGTCTGTAAATGGCAGAGCCATGATTGGAGAATTTACTGCCTTCTTATCCTGCACACCTAACCGTCTGACTGTACTGTCTCTGCTCCACCTGATAAAGCTTTACTGAGCATGTGCTATGTACCTGGCTCTGTGCAGAGGATACCGCAATGAACAAAACAGATGAAACAAGAGACCCCTGCCCCACGGAGCTTATATTCTAGAGACAGGAGCCAGTAATCAAGCGAGTAAATTATGAGTGTCTGTTAGTGGATAAGTGTCACATGGAGAATGAAGACATTCTCATCTTGATGGGGGACTTCCCTGATGGACCAGTGGTTAAGACTTCCCCACTACCAATGCAGGGGGCCAGGGTTCGATCCCTGGTCAAAGATATCAATCAACCTGTAGGCTGCAGGTGCAGCAGAAAAAAAAAAAAAAAACCACCAGGGTGATGGGATGGAATGACTGAGAAGTTTATTTTACTTATTTCTTGGGGTATAGTTGCTTTACAATATTGTGTCAGTCTCTGCTGTACATCAAAGGGAATGAGCTACAGGTATACACACATCCTCTTCCTCTTGGACCTCCCACCACCCCATCCCAACCATCTAGGTCACCACAGAGCGCTGAACTGAGCTCCCTGCGCTATACAGCAAGAGCCCACTAGCTATCTCTTTGTACATGGCTGTGCTCATGTGTCAATCCGTCTCCCAATTCACCCTCCCCCCAGTCAAGCCCCCGTGTCCGCATGCCCATTCTCCATGTCTGGATGAGAGACTTACTTTAGACTGGAAGGTCCAGGAAGGTGATATGGGAGCTGAGAAAAATCCACCTTGGAAAGAGCCAGGGAAGAGCATTCCAGGCAAAGAGAATAGCATGTGCAAAGGAGGCAGTGTGTCTGGACTGGAGTAAGGGGGAGACTGAGAGGAGAGCAAGTGGGAGAGGCGAGCAGGGAGCAGCTTCTGCTGAGCCTTGTGGGCTGTGGTCAAGAGTCAAGATTTTATTCTCAGCTGTGGGTTTCAGCTGGGGCAGTATTTGGTTTGACTTCTATGAAGAACTCAGCTTTGACTGAGGTGTGCCTGTCTTCACAGCAAAATCAGGAACTGCCATCTCAGAACTTGGCATGCACCCTTTGACATATTTGGGGCCCACATGGTCCCTAGGCAAGCCCTTTGAATGATAGCCCCCCACCTTCCTCTGTAACATTGGGCCTTTCATTTAACAGAGAAGTACTTATCAATGGCGGTGACATCCCCCCCTCACCCCCCTGCCCAAACTGAGAGCTTTAAACCCAAGGAATAGGTACATTAGGTGAGACAGGGCATGGTATCATTCAACAGGAGTGTTGGAGCACCTCCTCTGTGCCTGGCCCTGTGCTGAACACTGAATATCCAAAAGTGACCCAGACAGCTCCAGTCCTTGCCCTCCTGAAGCTCAGACAGACAGATGGCCATAGGGCTGTGGTGTGAGAAACATAAAGCCTATCGGAGCACAGAAGAGTTGCCTGACCCTGCCCAGAGGTTCAGGGAAGTATATTAGCCACAGTCTTGGCTACAAGCGCAAGGAAGTCAGCTTAACTTGATTAGGTGTAAAAAAAAAGTGTACATATGTTGGCTCATAGAGCTAGGAAGGAGGCAATTAAGGGCAAAACTATAAGGAATTTGACCTTAGAGACTGGAACTGAGACTCAACTCCATCAGGACACTCTTCCCATTCATTTCTCTTCTCCACTTGTCTCAGCTCAGATGTGTGCCCTTCCACTGCATGTAGTGGGGAAAATGGCTATTTATTTACAGACACAGACTCAATCCTTCTAGCACTGTAGCCCAGAAGTAAAATGGCAGAATCTCCTCCAGTCCTAAATAAAAGTGAATCCCAGGGAAGGGCTCTGGTTGGTTTGACTAGGGTCACATGCCAACCCTGCATTGATTGGGCCGTCCAAGGGAATGGAATTGGGAATGGAATTTGATTGGCCAGATTACAGTCACATGTTCAGATTGTGTGGCTCTGGAAAAAGAGGGGCGAGCTAAAAATATTAGGTTGAACCATATGAAATTGCCAGTTCTATAGGTTAGAAATGGCAGAATACTGGCAATTTCTTCAGTTGAAACGAAACAGTCACCAGAAAAGTAGGGTGATAAAACTTGTTGGATATAGAAAAGCAATAGAAACCCCAGGGTACCACTCAGAAGAATTTTTGGAGGAGGAAGTGATATTACTGAGACATAGGGAATGAGTAGAAATTAGACAAAGACATAGTGGTGATGGGAGAGTAAGGGGCACATGTCCCAGGCAGATGGAACAGCTTATGCAAAGGCTGTCATGAGGAAGTTACAAGGGAAGACTTGTCATTGTACTCTGGAGATGGAGTGCTGTGATTGGGCAAACCTGAGTCATGTGTCCAACCAATGAGGGAGTGAGGAAGGGGGCTCATGCCCCAAAGGAAAATTGAGAAGCTTTAGCAGGAGACAGGGATTCTGGGCAGGCAACACCAAAATATACCCAGTTCAAAATTTCTTTTTTAGGCCTTGACATCTCCAAGCAGAGGTTTGCAATCTTATTTCAATTACACCACTCATGTCTGAACTCGGATTTGTCTTACATGATTCAAATTTTTATTATCAAATAATAATTGGTCACTTTTTCTGGGTTTTGAGTGGGCATACAGAGATGGGCTTTTGAGGATACATTAGGCTACAAGAAACAAAACCTAATTAACATGACTCAAGATGTTTGCTTATCTCAATTTTCCTACCCATTTTCCCATTCCTTTGTTCCACCTTCCTTAGAAGAACAGTTTCACAGTCTAGGCTTGTTGCCTTATGGTCACAAAGTGGCCACCACAGCTTCAAGTCTTTCTTCCTCATATGAATGAACTAAGCAGGAAGGAAAGGAACAAATGGAAGGAATTTCTCTCTGCTGGGGAAGAAAAAAATCCTCAAAAAAAAAAAAATAATAACAGCAATAAATGCAGGTATGGGGCTTAACCTCTGCCAATTGTTTTCAATTATTTACATAAATTAGTTTATTTCATGGCCCTTCCACTGAAGAGGCAGGTGGTCCACACTGGGCCTTCTCTAATTTCATAATCCACAGGATCTGTGAGCATAAGATATTTGTTGTTTCACTCCATTGTGTTTAGGGTGTTTGTTATAACTTGGAGGATATTGTTTGTGTGAAAGCTGGAGCCATGGCTGCCACTTTGAGATCATGAGGTAGCCAGAGAAAGAGCTGGTCAATAGAGATGGAAAGAATCTGTTTTCCCAGTGACATTATTAAGTGAATGAATGAATGAGTCCTGGAACTGCCCTGCCAACTCACTTTTTATTATGTGTGATAATACATTCGTTTCTGTTCTATCCCTTTTGAGTTGGGTTTCTGACACCTATTACAGGATAAAGAATCCTGATATAGACTTCTATCTGTCCTAGGTACACATGGAAAAGAGAGACACACATTTCACACAGACAGGGAAAGACTTATAAACATGTGCACAAATACACATGCCCGTTCACACATGTGGGCATGAATATGCTGTTATGCATCTTCAGACTCTGGTTTGGGAAGATACTTGCTTGGATGCATACACGCAGTCACAGAAGGCAGGCACACACAAGTATATGAACCCGGTAATGAATTCTGCTTGCACCACCCAGACATCCACACTCAGTCACAGACCCACAGTAACACACACTCAGGGATTCACTTATTGCAGAAGGTTCCAACTCCTTACAGTTTATTTCTGCAGCTCTATAAATAAGAGGTGAGGGACTTTCCTGGTGTTCTAGTGGCTAAGACTCTACACTGCCAATGCAGGGAGCCCAGGTTTGATCCCAAGATGGTCAGGGAACTAGATCCCACATGCTGCAACTAAGAGTTCAAATGCCATAACTGAGAGTTTGGATGCTATAACTGAAGGTCCTGCATGCTGCAATGAAGATGGAGGATCCCGTGTGCTGAAACTAAGACCAGTGCAGCCAAATAAATACGTATTTTTTTAAAAAGGGGATGAGAAGAAATATCTTCAGGCAGGCCTGGGGTTAATGCATAAAGAAGGTCTGGGTTCTCAGATGGGCTGAGAGCAGGTCCTGGTTCTCAGATGCACACGTGTCTTCTGGTGACACAATTCACATCCCAAGTGAGAAGGTGGAAGAGGTTGAATGAGGAAGGCCTTGAGGCTGTCTTGAGACTCCTGTGGGAGAGATGAGAAGTTTCCCACTGATGCCCAGTTTCCCATTGCACAGGCATCAGCCTCCACCTTACCCAGGGCCCAGACATTCATGCTTTTCCAGGGTCACTCACCTTCTCTGGGGCCTCCTGGAGCTGTTGCAGCCAGTGCTGGAAGAGGCCTTGGGGCCTGCAGCCTGCTGCGGGCTGAGCCCAGACCCAAGCACAGAAAAGGGTGGTGTGTGAGACAGGACTTGGGACAGAAGGGTGAGGTCCCATCTTCCCAGAACCCACAGACCCAGCCCAGGTGCCCCAAGCACTCACACAGGCCTGGAGCTTGCAGTGCTAGGAGTATCGTGAGATACTGGACCCCAGGGTGTGGTCCAGGGATGAGGTAATCGTGGCCCCCAGGACCCTTCAGGGTCAAGACCAGCTCTGCCCCTAAGGCTATGGGGCGCTCCCACACCTGAGAGGTGAGAGAGAACAGGTGAGGTGGAATGGTGAGGAAGGGTATGCAAGAACACTCAGCGAAGTGGAGACAGGGAATCCAGGGGAGGAGGGCAGGTGATATGAGACACATGATGGGCACAGGTGATGGGAGAGCTTACGAGGGAGCGAGTAGAGGGGAACGCATGGAAGGAGACTGTTGAAGGGGATACAGGTGAGGCAGAATGACAGGGGAAGAGACAGGTGAAAAACTGAAATAGGGACAAATGAAAAGTGACCCACGGGAGGGGTCACAGAGGTTTGAAGAGGCGGGGATGGAGAGGGACCGAGGTGGGAGTCAGTGGTGAGGGGAAGAGGGAGTCAGTGTTGAGAGTCGATGGTGATGGGGGGCAGGGCAAGGGGCACAGGTCGGGGACAGAGCTGGGAGAGGAAAGAAGTAAGAAGGAAACAGGCGAGAGGGCAGGTGAGAGGGACAGGTGAGGGAGACAGGAAAGATGACCCCTGGGAGGAACAGGGACAGGGTCAGGGGAGCATTTGAGGAGAGACAAGGGCTCAGGACAGATGAGGAAAGACCAGAGGAAGGGAGGAAGTACAGATGAGATAAAGGAGGTGAGTGAGAGGCCACCCGCAGAGCTGCAGCCAGAGGGTGGGGTGGGGCCAGCTGAGGGCAGGCGGGCCTGACTCTCCCAGCTCACCTGCAGGTGCTTCAGGTCCCGGGTCCCGGGGAACAGGTGGGAGGTGCACTCCCAGTCCTTCTGCAAGAGAGAGTCTTCCTAGAGAGCAAGGGCAAGGTCAGATCACGGCGGGAGGGACGGGGGCTAAAACAGCAAGGATGAAGGTCTAGCAGGAGGGCGAGAGGAAAGGGGTTGTGGCATGCCAAGCTGCTTCAGTCGTTTCTGACTCGCTGTGACCCCATGGACTGTAGTCCGCCAGGCTTCTCTGTCCATGGCATTCTCCAGGCAAGAATACTGGAGTGGGTTGCCTTGCTCTTCTTCAGAGGATCTTCCTGACCCAGGGATCGAACCCAAGTCTCTTAAGTCTCCTGCACTGGCAGGTGGGTTCTTTTCTGCTAGTGCCACCAGGAAAGCCTGAGTTGAGAGATTCAGTCAGTTTGGTTTAGTTGCTCAGTCATGTCTGACTCTTTGTGACCCCATGGACTGCAGCATGCCAGGCTTTCCTGTCCATCACCAACTCCTGGAGCTTGCTCAAACTCATGACCATTTAGTTGGTGATGCCATCTAACCATCTCATCCTCTGTCATCCCCTTCTTCTCCCACCTTCCATCTTTCCCAGCATCAGGGTCTTTTCTAGTGAGTCAGTTCTTCCCATTAGATGGCCAAAGTATTGGAGTTTCAGCTTCAGCCTCAGTCCTTCCAATGAATATTCAGGACTGATTTCCTTTAGTATGGACTGGTTGGATCTCCTTGCAGTCCAAGGGACTCTCAAGAGTCTTCTCCAACACCACAGTTCAAAAACATCAATTCTTCGGCACTCAGCTTTCTTTATAGTCCAACTCATATCCATACATGACTACTGGAAAAACCATAACTTTGACTAGATAGACATTTGTTGGCAAAGTAATGTCTCTGCTTTTAAATATGCTGCCTAGGTTGCTCATAGCTTTTCTTCCAAGGAGTAAGCGTCTTTTAATTTCATGGCTGCAGTGATTTTGGAGCCCCCCCAAATAAAGTCTGTCACTGTTTCCATTGTTTCCCCATCTATTTGCCATGAAGTGATGGGACTGGATGCCTTGATCTTAGGTTTCTGAATGTTGAGTTTTAAGCTAACTTTCTCACTCTCCTCTTTCACTTTCATCAAGAGGCTCTTTAGTTCTCTTCACTTTCTGCCAGAAGGGTGGTATCATCTGCATATCTGAGGTTATTGATATTTCTCCTGGCAATCTTGATTCCAGCTTGTGCTTCATCCAGCCCAGCATTTCACATGATGTACTCTGTATATAATTTAAATAAGCAGGGGGACAATATATTATCTTGACCTATTCCTTTCCCAATTTAGAGCCAGTCTGTTGTTCCATTTCCGGTTCTAACTGTTGCTTCTTGACCTGCATACATATTTCTCAGGAGGCAGGTCAGGTGGTCTGGTATTCCCATCTCTTCCAGAATTTTCCATAGTTTGTTGTGATCCACACAAAGGCTTTGGCATAGTCAATAAGGCAGAAGTAGATGTTTTTCTGGAACTCTCTTGCTTTTTCCATGATCCAGTGGATGTTGGCAATTTGATCTCTGGTTCCTCTGCCTTTTCTAAATCCAGCTTGAACATCTGGAAGTTCATGGTTCATGTACTGTTGAAGCCTGGCATGGAGAATTTTGAGCATTACTTTGCTAGCGTGTGAGATGAGTGCAATTGTGTGGTAGTTTGAACATTCTTTGGCATTGCCTTTCTTTGGGATTGGAATGAAAACTGACCTTTTCCAGTCCTGTGGCCACTGCTGAGTTTTCCAAATTTGCTGGCATATTGAGTGCAGCACTTTCACAGCATCATCTTTCAGGATTTGAAATAGCTCATCTGGAATTCCATCACCTCCACTAGCTTTGTTTGTAGTGATGCTTCCTTAGGCCCACTGACTTCACATTCCAGGATGTCTGGCTCTAGGTGAGTGATCACACCATCATGGTTATCTGGGTCATGAAGATCTTTTTTGTATAGTTCTTCTGTGTATTCTTGCCAGCTCTTCTTAATATCTTCTGCTTCTGTTAGGTCCACACTGTTTCTGTCCTTTACTATGCCCATCTTTGCATGAAATGTTCTCTTGGAATTTCTAATTTTCTTGAAGAGATCTCTAGTCTTTCCCATTCTATTGTTTTTCTCTATTTCTTTGCATTGATCACTGACGAAGGCTTTCTTATCTCTGCTTGCTATTCTTTGGAATAGCTAGAGACAGAGTATAAGATGGTTGGATGGCATCTCCGACTCAATGGACATGAGTTTGAGTAAACTCCAGGAGTTGGTGATGGACAGGGAGGCCTGGTGTGCTATAGTCCATGGGGTCGAAAAGACTCAGACATGACTGAGCAACTGAACTGAACTGAAGAGATTAGAGATAAGTTGTAGACAAAAAGCTAGACGCAGCCTGTAGCTGGAGGAGAGAGGTTAAGCCATCAGTAGCAGGGCAGCAGCTTGGCTATGGCAGAAGGGGTAGAGGTTAGCCCATGATAATAGGGACTTAATGGTTGTGTGTGTGTGTGTTTGCTTGTGCCACAATCTGTGTTGGGCTGTGCCACATGCTTTGTGGGATCTTAGTTCCCCAACCAAGGATCAAATCTGGGCTCTTGTTGGTAAGAACACAAAGTCCTAACCACTGGCTGTGTTGTGTTAGTTGCTCAGCCATGTCTGACTCTTTGTGACCCCATGGACTGTAGCCCACCAGGCTCCTTTGTACATGGGATTTCCCAGGCAAGAATACTGGAGTGGGTTGCTATTCCCTTCCCCAGGTGATCTTCCTGACCCAGGGATCGAACCTGTGTCTCATGTCTCCACTAGCATCACCTGGGAAGCCACTGGATCACTAGGGAATTCCGATCCTTTTCTTTCTTGAAGGCCACCAGCTCACCTGGCAGCAGAGATTTGAACATGCCAGTGTTACAGCCCTTCCTGATTGTGGAGGGGACAGCACGTGCTCTGGCCAAGCTCAGCCCCATGGCCAACAGAACCAGCATCCATGCTGCTACTGCTTAGTCACTTCAGTTGTGTCTGACTCTGTGCGACCCCATAGAGGGCAGCCCACCAGGCTCCCCCGTCCCTGGGATTCTCCAGGCAAGAACACTGGAGTGGGTTGCCATTTCCTTCTCCAATGCATGAAAGTGAAAAGTGAAAGTGAAGTCGTTCAGTAGTATCGACTCTTTGTGACCCTATGAACTGAAGCCTACCAGGCTCCTCCATCCATGAGATTTTCCAGGCAAGAGGACTGGAGTGGGGTGTCATTGCCTTTTCTGATCCATGCTGCAGCCATGGCCAAATTTCCACTGCTTCCCCAGCTGCATAGCTCAGCTTTTTAGCCAAGCTAAATGAGCCATCCTGGCTGAGGTTTGTGAAGCAAAAAGGCAAATGGCTTTGACTTGAAAGGCATGAGTGGGTAGGGCCAGCTGGCTGAGCCAGGTGAGTTGATGGGTGTGGGTGGGGCAAGGTGAGCTCAGCATTATGCCCAGAAGAAAAGAGAATCTGAAATCCCAGGAGAGCTCCGGAAATGTTCCTATGACTCCCTGGGATGTCGGGGAGCCCCTGATGGAGGCTGAGGCAGGATAAGAAGTGGGAAGCTGTCACAACAGGGCAGGGACAGGGGCTGGGGTGGTGTGGATGTGGGCGGGGCTGCTGGAGTGGCAGAGAGGAAGCTTCCTCCATTGGTTTAAGTGTTTTCCACAAACCCATTCATTTTATGCTCCGAACATTCTAATGGGTAGTTATTTTTATGATCACTCCCATTTTACCAGTGAGGAAACGAGGGCACAGGAGGGTAAGGTGACTTAACCTTAGGTTCCACAGGTGTTTAATGGCAGAGGGTTTGAATGGAGTTCCATGCACTTACTCCCTACTCTGTGTACAGCCAAAGTATAAGATGGAAACCTCTGGGGCTCAAGATACCTAACTTTCCTTTCTCTCCCTCTGGGTAGCATGAAAGTGTAGGGGGCTCCTTGCTTGTGGGGTAAGAGCACTTGCTGGGGCTACCTGGAGAGCAGGCAGTGAGGAGGGCTTTCTGAATGCAGGCAGAGTCTGGTTGCTTTGCTGTCATCATCCCCTGTGGTAATAAACATTGTGCAGTGAGAAGGGAATTGCTCTGATGTACCGGGACTTCCTATTTTTCATTCCTTTATTTTTTTTCTTGGCCCTTAGGTGCAGAAAGATATTAACCATACTCTTCAGATCATAATATAGAATCGCCACTGGTCCATGAAAGACCCTCTAAGGTTTTACCCCCAGCCTCATGCCCAATCCCTACCCTCCCCGCTCTTCCCAGACACCCATTTTAATGCCCATGATATATAGCTGCAAGGATGTAGCTTTATACTTTGTGATTTTGTATGAGTATATGTTTCCAATTTACATAAATGAGATTGGGCTATAAATCTTCTGTTTCTTCCCCCTCGTTTTTTTTTTTTTTTTAATGTTTGTTAGCTTAACAGTATGTTTGTGAGATCTCTCCATATAGGGGTGCACTTCAAGCTCTCTGCTTCTAACTGCTGCAGTGTGTTCCATGGTGTGCCCGAGGCAGTCTGTCACTTATTTATTCCCCCAGTGATGGATGCTTAGGTTGCCCTCAGCTCTCCATCACTATGAGGCTCACACACATCCTCTCTATTGGAGGTTTTCTGGGATGTACTGAGTACATCACGTGAAATGCCTGGCTGGATGAATCACAAACTGGAATCAAGATTGCCAGAAGAAATATCAACAGCCTCAAATATGCAGATAGTAATATTCTAATGGCAGAAAGCGAAAAGGAACTGAAGAGCCTCTTGATGAGGGGGAGAGAGGAGAGTGAAAAAGCTGGCTTAAAACTCAACATTCAAAAAACTAAGATCATGGCATCCAGTCCCATCACTTCATGGCAAATAGATGGGAAAACAATGGAAACAGTGGCAGATTTTATTTTCTTGGGCTCCAAAATCACTGCGGATGGTGACTGCAGCCATGAAATGAAAAGATGCTTGCTCCTTGGAAGGAAAGCTACAACAAACCTAGACAACATATTAAAGAGCAGAGGCATCACTTTGCTGAGAAAGGACAGTCTAGTCAAAGCTATGGTTTTTCCAGCAGTCATGTATGCATGTGAGAGTTGGACTATAAAGAAAGCTGAGTGTCGAAGGATTGATGCTTTTGAACTGTAGTGCTGGAGAAGACTCTTGAGAGTCCCTTGGACTGCAAGGAGATCCAACCAGTCAATCCTAAAGAAAATCAACCCTGAATATTCATTGGAAGGGCTGATGCTGAAGCTCCAATACTTTGGCCACCTGATGCAAAGAGCTGACTCATTGGAAAAGACCCTGATGCTGGGAAAGATTGAGGGCAGGAGGAGAAGGGGATGACAGAGGATGAGATGGTTGGATGGCATCACTGACTCAACAGACATGAGTTTGCGCAAGCTCCAGGAGATGGTAAAGGACAGGGAATCCTGGTGTGCTGCAGTCCATGGGGTTGCAAAGAGTCAGACATGACTTGGAGAATGAACAGGAACAATGGTAGCCCTGACCTGGTGTCCCCACTGTATCCCTTCAGCTCATTTTCTCCCTCACTTGTACATCCAATGTGTGTTGCCACACACATTGACAACCTCCCACCTCATGTGCCCTGTATCTTTCTGCTTCTCCATCTGAGGTCTTTCTCCTGTCTGCATGCAGGACAGGAAGTGCTAAGATTGATTCCCCAGGGGCAGTCTTCAACCAATGAGGATCAGGAGCCTGGGATGAAGTATTTCTGTTTCCTTTTCCTTGGTGAATCAGTTCTGAGGTGCGCCCCACATGATTCCTAAATTCCCTAGAGGGTCCCTGGTAGGAATGACCTTTAGTTGTTCATGGTGTTCACCCTTTGGGTTTGGGACTAGTGTGAAGAAGCAAGATAGCTAGGGTGCAAAATTTAAAGGGTCACCCAAAGTGCCTCACTCTGCACCATTTATTGCCTTTTTATTTCCTCTTTCTTTTTTTTTAAATTAAAAATATATTTTGGCCACACCACACAGCTTGTCAGACCTTCACCCTTCGACCATGGATTGAACCCAGCAGTAATAGCAGCAAATACCAACTACTAGGCCACTAGGGAACTCATAGCTTTTTCCTCTTGAATCCCAATTTTCCTACTCCCTTGAATTTCCTGGGGATACCTCCCAGATGGACTACCTGTACCCTTGGTTCAGGGCATGCCCTTGGAAGATCCCAAACTAAATCCCAATCTCTATTCAGGAGCAGAAGTTCTGAGTCACTACAGGGCACATTTGTGCCTATATTGTCTATTTAGCACCATTCAATAGCGTTTTCTGCAATGATGGAAGTGTTCTCTATTTGCATTGTCCAATATGGTAGTTACTAGCCACATGTGGCTGTTGAGTGCTTACAATTTGGCTATTGCAATGGAGGAACTGAAATTTCAGTTCCTTTCATTTTTCTTTAATTTAAATTTAAAAGTAGGCGCATGTAGGAATTCCTACATGTGCCTGGTGGCTACCATAATGGGCAGTGCAGTTCTAAATACTCATCTTTTTCTCCCAAACAGTTGCACCTGCTTCATTCTCTTCAGAGATGCTTGGGAGACCCTGTATCCCTGTAAGAGGGTGGACTCTTCAGCACCTGGCTCTGACTTAGATGATGAGGCCCTAGTCTTTGACTATGAGCTTGATGCAAAATAGATGAGACTTTTGAGGTTGAAGAAAGAGATGACTGAATTTTGTATGTGGAAGGAATGTAAATATTTGATGGCCAGAAAGCAGATTGTAGTAGTTTTGAAACATGTCTTCAAGAGTTTTGACCCTTTCCCCACCGGGAAGTGGGTCTGTCTTGTTTCCTTCAATCTGAGTTGACCTTTGCTGGGTTGTACCTTGCAGACCTGCAAGCCCTGTACTTGGCTTCCCTGGTGTCTCAGTGGTAAAGAACCTGCCTGACAATGCAGGAGACACAGGTTTGATCCCTGGGCCAGAAAGATCCCCTGGAAAAGGAAATGGCAACCCACTCTAGTATTCTTGCCTGGAAAATTCCATGGACAGAGGATCCTGGTGGGCTATAGTCCATGCAGTCTCAGAGAGTTGGACATGACTTAGCAACTAAACAACAACAATAACAAAAGGACAAATACTGTGTGGTTCTCCTTATTGAAAATATCTAGGATAGGCAGTTTATAGAAACTGAAAAGAATTTAGCAGATACCCAGGACTGGGAGCATGGGAGAAAGAGTTATTGCTTAATATGTACAGAGTTTCTGTTTGGATGTTAAAAAACTTTTGGAAACAGATAGTGGTGATGGTTTACAATACAGTGAATTTACTTAATGCCACTGAATTATATCCTTAAAAATGGTCTAAATATTAGGAATTCCCTGGAAGTCCCATGGTTAGGACCTCACATGTCCACTGCAGGGGGCTTAGGTTTGATCTCCAGTCAGGGAACTAAGATCTACAAGCCGCAAGGTATGGACAAAAAAAAGTTTAAAGTGGCAAATTTTATTATGTGTATATATATCACCACAATTAAGGAGGTTTAAAAAGGTAACCTTACTGGAAGAATGGAATTCCAATGTTTTATATTTTTTTAAAAAAAAAACCATATACAATGACCAAGTGGAGATTTATTCCACGAATGCAGGTTCAGTTCAGTTCAGTCATTCAGTCATGTCCGACTCTTTGGGACCCCATGGACTGCAGCATGCCAGGCTTCCCTGTCCATCACCAACTCCCAGAGCTTACTCAAACTCATGCCCATCGAGTTAGTGATGCCATCCAACCATCTCATTCTCTGTAGTCCCCTTCTCCTCCTGCCTTCCATCTTTCCCAGCATCAGGGTCTTTTCCAATGAGTCAGTTCCTGAAGAACTGAATACAGGTTCAATATTTGAAAATCTATCAATGGAATCCACCATATTAACAGACTAAAGAAAAAAATTATGTGATCATAAAAGCTTTTGCATAGCAAAGGAAAGCACTAACAAACCGAAAAGACAACCTACTGAATGGGAAAAAATATTTGCAAATGATGTGACCTATGAGGGATTAATATCCAACATATATAAATAGCTCATACAACTCAACATCACAAAAAACAAACAACCCAGTTTTAAAATGGGCAGGAGAACCGAATGGACACTGTCCAAAGAAGAATTGCGGATGGCCAACAGGCTCATGATAAGATACACAGCATTGCTAACCATTAGAGAAATGCAAGTCAAAATCATAATAAGGTATGGCCTCACAACCTGTCAGAATGGCTATCATCAAAAAGACCACAAATAAATGCTGCAGAGGATGTAGAGAAAAGGGACTTCTTCTACACTGTTGGTGGAAGTATAAATTGGTACAGCCACTGTGTAAAACAGTAAAGAGATTTCTCAAAAAACTAAAAATAAAACTATCATTCATATAACCTGGCAATTCCACTCCTGGGTATATATCCAAAAAAAGCCCAAAACACTAATTCAAAATGATCAGTCAGTTCAGTCGCTCAGTCATGTCTGACTCTGTGACCCCATGGACTGCAGTATACCAGGCTTCCTTGTCCATCACCAACTCCTGGAGTTTACCCAGACTCACGTCCATCAACTCGGTGATGCCATCCAACCATCTCATCTTTGGTCATCCCCTTCTCCCTTCAATTTTTCCCAGCATCAGGGTCTTTTCAAATGAGTCAGTTCTTTGCATCAGGTGGCCAAAGTATTGGAGTTTCAGCTTCACCATCAGTCCTTCCAATGAATATTCAGGACTGATTTCCTTTAGGATTAACTGGTTGGATCTCCTTGCAGTCCAAGGGACTCTCAAGAGTTTTCTTCAACACCACAGTTCAGAAGCATCAATTCTTAGGCACCCAGCTTTCTTTATAGTCTAACTCTCACATCCATACGTGACTACTGGAAAAACCATAGCTTTGACTAGATGGACCTTTGTTGGCAAAGTAATATCTCTGCTTTTTAATATGCTGTGAGAAGGCAATGGCACTCCACTCCAGTACTCTTGCCTGGAAAATCTCATGGACGGAGGAGCCTGGTAGGCTGCAGTCCATGGGGTCTCTAAGAGTTGGACATGACTGAGGGACTTCACTTTCACTTTTCACTTTCATGCATTGGAGAAGGAAATGGCAACCCACTCCAGTGTTCTTGCCTGGAGAATCCCAGGGACGGAGGAGCCTGGTGAGCTGCCGTCTATGGGGTCGCACAGAGTCAGAAGCGACTTAGCAGCAGCAGCAGCAGCTAGGTTGGTCATAGCCTTTCTTCCAAGGAGTAAGCGTCTTTTAATTTCATGGCTGCATGAAACAATTGAAAACCAAAATTAAAAATACAACACCCCTTATAATTGCTTAAAAAACTCCAGTTGGCTATAAATCAACAAAATATGAATAGAATCTGTATGTTAAAAGTTACAAAATTCTGATGAGTTTGACCATGTGCATGGCACTTGCTGTACCATAGGCAGATAGAGTGAGAAATGAGTTGTTGGGTCAAGGAATAGTGACTTTAATCGAAAAGCCAGCAGACCAAAAAGATGGTGGAGTACTGCCCCAAAGAAGTATCTTACCTGAGTTAGAATTCAAGCCCCTTTTATACTAAAAAGGGGAGCTGAGTAAGGCTGGTTGTTCTAAACTTCTTGGTATGGGAATCCTTTGTTCTTGCAGTTGTTCACTATAGGTTTAATTACAACAATCCTATAAACCTCCCACAAGACAAGTGTTTTTCTCTTTTTGCAACTTTTAATCTCTCTATGAAAGGGAAAGGATTATATCTTTAAAGGTCAGAGTCTTGAGAATGGCCTGTCATGTCTATTTCAGGCTAGAGGCAACATTCTTTTACAAAGGTGCAGATCCAGAATCAGGAAGCGGCGGCAACATAGCACAAAGGGTTAGCATTAAGAGAATAGATCCAACTGGAATCAAGCTTGTTCTCTTTTTTACAGACAGGTATCAAAGGAGAAATAAATAAAGGTAGAGACATATGGTGTTAATGAACTGGAATACTCAATGTAGTAGAGATGTCAGTTCCCCCCAGAGTGATCTATAATTCAATGTAACTCCTCTCAAAATGCCAACAAGATTTTTTTTTTGGTATATATACACACACACTTATCTTAAAATTTATATGGATTATTATGTTTAAATTTATATGGAAAAGAAAAAGAACTAGAACAGCTAAAACAATATTAAAAAAGAAAAAGTATTAGAGGCATCACCCTATCTAATCTCAAGACTTATTGGATAGTGACAGTAATCAAGACAGCCTGATCCTGGGGGAAGCACAGACACATTAATCAATGCAACGGAATAGAGAACCCCAAAATGGGGCCACATAAGTATGCCCAAATGAACTTTTGACAAAAACTGAAAAACAACCCAATAAAGGAAGGATAGTCTTTGTAACAAATGGTGCTGGAACAACTGGACATTAGTAGGCAAATATATGAACCTGGACCTAAACTTCACACCGCATACAAAGGTTAACTCAAAACAGGTCATCTTGCAAAGCAGAAATTGAGACAAAGTCATAGAGAACGGATGTACGGACACCAAGGAGGGGACGGGGGGGTGGAATGCAATGGAAGAATGGGATTGACATGTATGCATGACTATGTATGAAACAGATAACTAATGAGAACCTGCTGTATAGCACAGGGAACTCTGTTCAATGTTAGTACCACCTGGGAAGCCCCATTTAATGCTCTGTGACCTAAATGGGAAGATAATCCAAAAATGAGGGTATATATATATATATATGTATGTACATATGTATGTATACATACATATATATATATATACACACACATACGGGCTGCCCTGGTGTCTCAGTGGTAAAGAATCCGCTTGCCAATGCAGGAGATGAGGATTCAGTCCCTGCACTGGGAAGATCTCCTGGAGGAGGAAATGGCAACCCACTTCAGTATTCTTGCCTGGAGAATCCCATGGGCAGAGGAGCCTGGCGGGCTATGGTCCATCAGGTCACACAGAGTCAGACGTGACTGAGCACAGCAGACGTACATATGTATAGCTGACCCACCTTGCTGTACAGCAGAACTGACATAACATTGTAAAGCAACCATACTCCCCAAAAAATTAATTAAAAAAAAATAGGTCAGGTCTTCCCAGGTGGCTCAGAATTTGCCTGCCAATGCAGGAGGTGTTCAATCCCTGATCAGGGAAGATCCCACACGCCATGAAGCAACTAGGCCCAAACATCACAACTATTGAGCCTGTGCTCTAGAGCCTGGGAGCTGCAACTACTGAGCCCAAGTGCCACAACTACTGAAGCCTGCGTGCCTTAGAGCCTGCGCTCGGGAAAAGAGAAACCACTGCAATGAGAAGCCTGTGCACCAGAACTAGAGAGAAACCTGTGCTGCAACGAAGACTGAGCGCAGCCAAAAATAAATAAATAAAATCAAAAAAATTAAAAGGCATCTCATTAAAAAACAAACACAGGTCATAAATCTTCATGTAAAATGTAAAACTGTAAACTTAGACGAGAACATAGAAGACCATCTTCATGATCTGGGGTTAGGCAGAGTTCTTAGACTTGACACCAAAAGCACAATCCTTGAAAAAACCAAAAAGGATCAAAATCTAAAATTTTACTCTGAGAAAGGCTCTATTAAAATGATGAGAAAATAAGCGACTGAAAGAAAATACCTGCAAACCACATATCTGACAAGGACTAGGGTCCCGAATACATTGTAAAACCCTTAAAATCTATCAATTACAAAAAAATCCAGTTAGAAAATGGGCACAAAATATTGATGTTTCACTGAATGGTGTATTCAGTTGACAAATGAACATAGAGAAGATGTCAGCATCACTTGCCATTGTGCATGCTCCGTCCCTTCAGTCGTGTCTGACTCTTTGCCACCCTATGGACTGTAGCTCTCCAGGCTCTGTCCATGGGATTCCCCAGGCAAGAATACTGGAGTGGGTTGCCGTGCCCTACTCCCGGAGATCTTCCAACATAGGGATCAAATACTCATCTCCTGCATTGCAAGCAGATTTTTTTACCCACTGAGCCACCTGGGAAGCCCTGCCATTAGGAAGATGAAAATTAAAATTACACAAACTAAAATCATGATAAAGTGATGATCCATCGTGCAGTACACACCTAACTAGCCTGGCTAATCATAATAATAACAATAAGAGAACCAAATGCTGGTGAGAATTAGAAGAAACTATAACTCACATATTGCTGATGGGAATGTAAAATGGTACGGCCACTCTCGAAAACAGTTGGAGATTTCTTAAAAAGTAAGCATACACTACATTGCATTACTCAGCAGTCACGATCCTGGGCATTAATCCTAGAGAAATGAAAGTGCATGTTCACATAAAAATCTGATATGAATGTTCATGGCAGCTTCAATAGCTCATTAAACAGTTGTTGTTGTTTAGTCGCTAAGTCGTGTCTGACTCTTTTGTAATCCCATGGACTGTGTAGCCCACCAGGATCCTCTGTCCATGGGATTTTCCAGGCAAGAATACTTGAGAAAGTCGCCATTTCCTTCTCCAAGGGATCTTTCCGAATCCTCCTCTCTTGCATTGGCAAGAAGGTTCTTTACCACTTAGCCACCAGGGAAGCTCATTAAGCTCTTTTAATACTAGCTAAACTAGTTAATATTATTAGTTTGTAGTAGCCCCAAACTAGAAGCAATCCCTGTGTCCTTCAGCTGGTGAATGGTTAATAGTTCATTGTCAGCACACCCGTTCAATGGAACAGTACGCAGCAATAAAAATAAAGGAACTAGTGATATACAAATTGAATGGATTTTAAGGGCAGTATGCCGAGTGAAAAAAGCCAATTTCCAAAGGTTACATGCTATAGGATTCAATTTATATAACATTCTTGAAATGACAAACTATAGAGATAGAGAACAGATTAGTAGTTGTCAAGGGTAACAGAAGAGCAGAGATGGTGTGACTGTATAATGATCTTTTTTTTGGCCACGTCTCGGCTTGTGGGATCTTAGTTTCCTCACCAGGGATCCAACCTGGGCCCTTGGCAGTAAGAGTGCAATGTCCTAACCACTGGATTGCCAGGAAATTCAGAATAAATCTGTATTTGGATTGTTATACTTATGTATCTTATACATGTGATATAAATGTCACCAAATTATATACAAGTTAAAAAAAATGTGCATTGGAAAACTGGGGAAATCTCAGTAAGGTCTGTGGTCTAGTTAATTGCATTGTGACAATGTCAGTTTCCTAGTTTTGGGAAAGTGCTGCAATTATGTAATAGTGGATTCAAGGAGCTTCTCTAGTATTTTTGCAACTTCTTGTAAGTCTACAGTACCGTAAAACTTTAGAAATTTTAATTTTTTTACACAATAAATGTACTAAAAGGAGGACAAGAGATTGCATGAGTATTTTTCCGTTCAGCTTCCCCTTTCTTCCTTACCTCCCTTTCCGCCCCTCCCTGCGCCACTCCAACCGCCTTAGGTAACCATTAACTCACAGCCTTTTCTATACGCTTATATGAAATGCAGACTCGTGCACATATTCCCCTTTGGTTTTACAAAAGTGGCATCGGTCACGTCTTTCTCTGCAGTTTGCTTTACTCCTTTCACGGCGCTCCTGAAACTGGCTAACTTTGTTCTGGGTGGTCAGGGTTGGGAAGCAGGAAGGGGAAGGCATGGCTTCCCAGGTGGGGGTGGGAAGAGCTGAGTCAGGGCACCTTTCTTGTGGTCTCAGCTCACCTCACACTGCCCACCCCTCCCTCGGTGCCCGCGGAGCCACCTTGAAATCTCTGGTGAGTCTCTCAGGAGCCCCGCTGCAGGCAGGGCGGTGGCCGCGTGGCAGGCAGGGCGGGGCGGGGGTGGGGGGACCCAAGAGGCAAGTACGGGGGAGCGTTTCCAAGGGCAGAGACTGGGAGATGGCAGGAAGGGGCACTTCGGGTCAGCTGGGGTAAGGGAGGTAGACTGGCTCCACCTACTTGCCCTGAAGAACCTTGGATCCCACCCCGCCCGGGGGCTTCCGTTTCCCAGGCAGCCGCTCCCCTCCACCTCTCTCCAACCTCTCGCAGATCTGAGAAGACCCGCTGACCCCACATCCCTTCTGCGCCCTGAGGTCCCCAGCCCTGCTCAGCCCTGCCCAGGGTGCCCAGAGGGGAAGTTAGGGGAGGGAGAAAAGTGAGGAGAGATAGGTGAGGGAGGCTGGGGAGAGGAGCCGGAGGAGAGGGCCGGGTGAAGCCATGGAAAGGCAGGAGAGTTAGGACTTGCATTGGGCTCTCGTCCTCTCTGACTTGCTCTGCGATTGTGCCCGCCACCTGCACCCACCACCTGTGCCACTCAAGTGTGTCTCCTCACCTCTCTGCCTTCAACCTGACTTTGAGAGTCTCCTGTCCCCCTTAACCTGACCCCGCTGTCCTGCTCAGCTTTGACCCTCACATATACCCATCTTTAGGCTCCCCCAGCTCCTCGCTTGCTGTGGCAGGCCTCAGTTTTCCCATCCTGTTGGGTGGTGGGCAGGAGCTATGCCCACCAACTCCCTGAGGAGTCTTTCATTGTGTAGATAGATAGATAGAGCTTGTTTATCTTGGCTGTGCTGGCTCTTTCCTTGCAGAGTGCAGGCTTCTCTAGTTGTGGAGCTCAGGCTTAGTTACCCCATGGTGTGTGGGATCTTAGTTCCCCGATCAGCGATTGAACCTATATCCCTTGCATTGGGGATTCTTTATTTTTAACACCAAAAAGATTTTGTATTGGGGTGAAAGTTACTCAGTCATGTCTGACTCTTTGTGACCCCACGGACAATACAGTCCATGAAATTCTCCAGGCCAGAATATTGGAGTGGGTAGCCATTCTCTTCTCCAGGGGATCTTCCCAACCGTGGGATCAAACCCAGGTCTCCCACATTGCAGGCTGATTCTTTACCAGCTGAACCACAAGGGAAGCCCAAGAATACTGGAGTGGGTAGCCTACCCCTTCTCCAGAGGATCTTCCCGACCCAGGAATTGAACCGGGATCTCCTACATTGCAGGCGGATTCTTTACCAACTGAGCTATTAGGGAAGCCCCTTGTATTGGGGTATAGCCAATTAACAATGTTGTGATACTTTCAGTGAACAGCGAAGGACCTCAGCCATACATACACAGTTATCCATTCTCCCTCAAGTCCCCCTCGCATTCAGGCTGGTACATAACATTGAGTAGAGTTCCATGTGCTATATAACAGGTCTTTGTTGTTTATCCATTTTAAATATAGGAGTGTGTATATGACCTTCCCAAAGTCCCTAACTATCCCTTCCCCTGTAAGGGGGATTCTTACTCACTGGACCGCCAGGGAAGTCCCTCTCGCGTCCTGTGTTAATGAGCCCAAACCTCGGGCCAGGTGATAAATTGTCTACTGTCTCGGTCCCTCAGCGGGGAGTGGGTCTCAGAGCAGCAGCAGAGTGGGAGGGGGTCTCAGCCCACAACATGAGGCATGGGTAACGGGGATAGACCTCAATAGTAAGAGCTCTCTCTGATATCTCCCAGTGAAGGAGAGTGTGACTCCACAGAGGGCCTGAGAACAGCATTCGGGGAGTGGGAGCCCTGGAGGTAAGCCTTCAGCGGGGCAAGAAGGAGGCCATAAACCCCGGGGATGATATTTGACTGCTTACCCTGTACTAGGCCCTGCTCTAAACGCATCACTGTGTTATCCCCCTAAATCCTCAGGACAGTCTCAGGACCCAAGTCAGACATATTATTTCTATTTCCCCTTTTCCAGATGAGGAAATTGAGACGCAGAGAAGTCAAGCAATCTGCCCTAGGCCACACAGCTTATAAGTGGTAGCTGCTGCTGCTGCTGCTAAGTCGCTTCAGTCGTGCCGACTCTCTGTGTGACCCCATAGACAGCAGCCCACTAGGCTCCGCCGTCCCTGGGATTCTCCAGGCAAGAACACTGGAGTGGGTTGCCATTTCCCTCTCCAATGCATGAAAGCGAAAAGTGAAAGTGAAGTTGCTCAGTCGTGCCCGACTCTTAGCGACCCCATGGACTGCAGCCCACCAGGCTCCTCCGCCCATGGGATTTTCCAGGCAAGAGGACTGGAGTGGGGCGCCATTGCCTTCAGATTCAATTCTAGGTGTGCCTGACTTGAGAACTGCTTAACATTCATGGGTGCTTGCATGCTTTATCACTTCAGTTGTGTCCGACTCTATGTGACTCTGTGGACTGAAGCCCGCCAGGCTCCTCTTCTCCAGGCAAGAATACTGGAGTGGGTTAACATGCTCTCCTTCCTGACCCAGGAACCTGCATTGACAGGCAGGTTCTTTACCACTAGCGCCACCTGGGAAGCAACATTCATGGGGGAGGCTCCCAAAGATGGTGAGTTTGAGCTGTTCTCTTGAATGCCTGGGGACTCAGACCTCACAACACAGCTGTATCTCCCAGGTGTGTGCCCCTAAATGTGCCACTTGGACCACGACTGGACCTGTGGCCGTACCTGCTGGATGGACAGGCTGAAGGGATAAGGACATGGCAGGGAGAGGGGAGTCATGGCTGGGCCACGGACTGGGCAGAGGGATAGATGGATAGACAGACAGATGTTGATCGGGGGAGGGAGGTCGGCCTCACCCAGCTCTGCCTCTAACTTCTGTGTGTGGAAAGCGTTGGTACTTCTTCTCTATGGGTGTATTTCTCCTGGAATCTCTGTCTCCCTCTCTGGGTGAGCCTGGGTTCAGCTTTTGCTTTTCTTTTTCACACCACGGGGTCTTCGTTGCGGCTCTCAGGCTTAGCTGCATCTCAGCATGTGGGATCTTAGTTCCTTAATCAGACCAGGGATCGAACCCCGTGTACCCTACATTGGAAGGCGGATTCTTAACCTCTGGACCACCAGGGGAGTCCCTCGGTTCAGCTTTTGACTCGGGTTTCAGGCTCCAGCTCTTCGCTGCTGTCTGTTTCCCGGCTCTGGCCTCTGTCTGGGTGTGTGCATCTCCATTTCAGTCTGTTTTCAAATTTTATCAATATCTTCATGGCTCCTGAGGCCCCCTGGGGAGGGGCCTGCTTTTAGCCTTGCTCTGTGTTTTTCAGCCTCAGCTGCACATTGGAAACATCTGGGAAGGTGATAATATAGCAAACATAGCAAATGTTTGTTGGGTGCATATCCGATGCCAGGCACTGTTATGGTTAGGTTGACTCATGTAATCCTGGTTATGTCCTTATAAGGTAGGTATTATTATTACTCTCATTTTACAGGTGAGGAAACTGAGACCTCAAGAAACCACTTCCTAATCTCATAGTTAATAATAGGCAGCACTGGGATTGAACCTGGTGCTCCCTCAACTTTAACCTATGTATGAATCACCTGGGGATATTGTTAAAATGCAGATTTCTGATTCAGTAGGTGGGGGGTTAGGCCTGAGATCCTGAATTTCTAGCACTCTCCCAAGGTGATGCTGATGGTCTGTGGATCACACTTGAGGAGCAAGAGTTTAAACCATTATAAGTTACCACCTCTTGGTATACAGCAGTGGTTCTCAAAGTGTGGTCCTTGGGCCAGCAGCATCAACTTCACCTGGAACTTCTTTTTTTTTTAATTAAAAAAATTTTTAAATTTACTTATTTATTTTTGGCTGCGCTGGGTCTTTGTTGCTTTGGAAAGTCTTTAGTTGCGGCGAGCGGGGGTTTCTCTCTAGTTGTGGCGCGCAGGCTTCTCATTTGGAGCACGGGCTCTAGGGCGCATGGGCTCAGCAGTTGTGGCGTACAGACTTAGTTACCCCTTGGCATGTGGCATCTCCCCAGACCAGGACTGAACCCATATCCCCTGCATTGGCAGGTGGCTTCTTAGCCACTGAACCACCAGGGAAGTCCAGTAGGAACTTCTTAGAAATGCAAATTCTCTGAGCTACAGTGAATCAGAAATTCTGGTCGTGGAGTCCAGTCTCCTAGGCTTTAGCAAGAACTCCAGCTGATTTTGATGCACAGTAAAGCTTGAGAGCACCACTGATCGAGTGTAACAATTAAGACCAATCAAATCTCTGGGACTGCAGCCCAGACACCGGTGGTTTTACAGTTCCCCAAGTGATTGTAAAGCAAGCAAAGACCCTGAACCACTGGATTGGCTGGAGGGACAATCTTAGTTTATGTAAGAAAACAAACACGCTAGCTGAATTGGAATTTGCTGTCAGGGTTTGGTCCGGCCTGGGGAAGTCTCGGTGGGCATGGCCAGGAGATGACAGATGAAATACTGACTTTGGGAGAGTATCAGAAAAACTGAATTTGGGAGGCTAGGGACTTCCCTGGTGGACCAGGGGCTAAGACTCCATGCTTCCAATGCAGGGTACAAGGGTTCGATCTGTGGTCGGGGAGCGAGATTCCTCAAGTTGCAGCTAAAGATCCCACATGCTGCAAGGAAGATTGAAGGTCCCCTGTGTTGCAACTAAGACCTGGAGCAACCAAATAAATAAATAAAAAGGAAAGGAGGCTAGAATAGGGATCCTGGATCCTTCCAAGAGAACCCTGGACAGGCAAATCTTAGAATCTATGGAATGGGTGGGAGGGAAGGACGTTACCCTGAGTCGCCCCTATTTTCCTTGTGAGGAGCACAAAATAAGGGAGCAGGTGTTTCTGAATAAATTGGAGCGTGGCAGAGGGCTTTCTTGGAATCCCAGGGGACATATGTAGGGTTTGGGGTGGTGGTGCCAGAATAAAGAAGATGGGTTTAAATGAATTGTCTTAAACACCTCCCGTAACAATGATGATGGTGGTATATGAAATGTGCTCATCATTAGAGAAATTCCCTGAGATGAACCTATGCAATGTTGCTTTCCTTTTTCTGTTAATAAAATTGAGGCTTTATTGTATCCATCAAGTCATCCTTGATTTTTCTCTTTCTCCATCTCTTTCTCACACCTAGCCCATACTGTTTTCAATTTATCAGCAAATCCTGCTGGCTGGTACTTTCAAAGTGTTTCCAAATTTACTCACTTCTCATCCTCTCCACAGCCCCCATCCTGGTTGTGTTATGCTCACCCCCTGGTCAATCACAGCAGCCTCCTCCCTGGTGCTCACTCCCACCCTAGTCTGTCTCCCACACACAGAGATTATGTCCCCCCCTTCTATTCAGGAGCCTCTCATGACTCCCATTTCACTCAGAATCAAATCCAAACCCCTACCATGTTTTACAGAGCCCTTTGAGGGCTGGCCCTTCAGGTCTTCTAACCTCATCTCCCTCATCACCCCCTTTCCTCTACAAATGGCCTTGCTACTGTCCCTTGAATAAACCTCTTCCTGTCTATAGCTGTCAGGGCTCTTAGTTGCAAACAACAGAATCCACACTGGCTAGAGCAGGAAAGACATTCAGTTAAAGACTTTGGGAAGCTTGTAGATTATCAAAGAGGGTAGAGTGGCAGCTTATGAAGCCAAACTGAAGGTGAAGGTCACTCAGTCGTGTCTGACCCTTTGCGACCCCGTGGACTATACAGTCCATGGAATTCTCTAGACCAGAATACTGGAGTGGGTAGCCTTTCCCTTCTCCAGGGGATCTTCCCAACCCAGGGATCGAACCCAGGTCTCTTGCATTGGGGGCAGATTCTTTACCAGCTGAACTACCAGGGAAGCCCTAGAAAACTGAAGTGGGTAGCCTATCCCTTCTCCAGGGGATCTTCCCGACCCAGGAATACAACCGGGGTCTCGATTCTTTACCAACTGAGCTATCAGGGAAGCCAAGAGCCTGGACTAATCTCCAACCACACCATGAGGGCCTCTCTGGGGAGAAAAACCCTGTACCTGTTGCTTAGAATTGCTAAAGGACAGGATTAGCCTCCATGAACGTCCTTCACAACCTCCCCCAAAGAACCAGAGGCTTTAAATAGATTTTTATTGGAGTATGCTGTGCTATGCTTAGTCGCTTAGTTGTGTCTGACGCTTTGTGATCCCATGGACTGGAGACCACCAGGCTCCTCTGTCCATGAGATTCTCCAGGCAAGAATACTGGAGTGGGTTGCCATGCCCTCCTCCAGGGGATCCTCCCGACCCAGGGATTGAAACTGCATCTCCTATGTCTCCTGCATTGCAGGCAGATTCTTTACTACTAGTGCCACCTGGGAAGCCCATATATACGTATATCCACTCTTTTTCAGTCTTTTTTTTTTTTTTTCAGCCATGCTGGGAGGCATGTGGGATCTTAGTTCCCTCATCAGGGATTGAACCCATACCCTCTGCATTGAAAGTGCAGGGTCTTAACCACTGGACCACCAGGGAAGTTCCATAGATTCTTTTCCCAGAGGCATTTTATTGTAAAAGCGACTGAATGACTACTTTCCATTTTTGTGGCCACCTACTGTAGCTCTCTCCTTCTCCTTTTTTAAACAAAACCTAAGATTTATTGAACATGTTTTATCTCCCAGATATTGTTACCTTCTTCATTTAATTCTCACAACAAGTACATGAAGTAGATATTATTATTATTCCAGTTATATAGATGAGGAAACTGAAGGTCAGCAAGGTGAAGCAACTTGCTGAAGCAATTATTACGCTCCAGACTTTATATTCAAGTCTGTCTTATGTATTTCAAACTAGAGATTCTCGGTGGCAAAGAATCTGCCTGCTTGTGTAGGAGATGCAGGAGACACAGGTCAATCCCTGGTTTGAGAAGATTCCCTGGAGTAGGAAATGCCCACCATTAGAATATTCTTGTCTGGAAAATTCCATGGACAGAGGAGCCTGGTAAGCTACAGTCCATGGGGTCGCTAAGAGTCGGATACGACTGAGCGACTTCCCTTTCACTTTCATGCACTGGAGAAGGAAATGGCAACCCACTCCAGTGTTCTTGCCTGGAGAATCCCAGGGACAGGGGAGCCTGGTAGGCTACCATCTATGGGGTCGCACAGAGTCAGACATGACTGAAGTGACTTAGCAGCAGTTTAATACTAACACAACATTAGGATTTCCCTGACAGTCCAGTGGTCAAGACTCCATGCTTCCAATGTAGGGGCCGCAGGTTCGATCACGTATGCTGTGCAGCCTGGTTAGATTAAAAAAGAAAATAAAAAAAATAAATAAAAGGGCCCTTTAAACAGAGATTACATCATCTCAACCTAGTCTTCCTGGCCAGCGGAAACATCTCAGGAGGCTGTTCCTCTCTCCCCAAAGCAATCTTGGTGTTGTCAGTATAATTGGGAAAATAAAAATTCTTAAAAAACAAAACTAACACAACATTGTAAATTAACTATACTTCAATGTAAAACAAAAGAGTACAATTCAGTGGTTCTTATAGATTCACAGAGTTGCAAAGCCATCACCACAATCAATTTTGGAACATTTTCAACACCCCCAAAAGAAATCCTGAGTGTTTTATCAGTCACTCGGCATTTCCTCTCAATCTCTTCCCTCACATACAGCCCTGGTGGTGATGGTTTAGTTGGTAAGTTGTTTCTGACTCTTTGTGCCCCAGACAACCACTGATCTACTTTCTAGGGCTTCCCTGGTGGTTCAGATGGTAAAGAATCTGCCTGCAATGCAGGAAACCCCATTTCTATTCCTGGGTTGGAAGATCCCCGGGGAAGGAAACAGCAGCCCACCCCAGTATTCTTGCCTGGAGAATCCCACGGACAGAGGAGCCTGATGGACTACAGTCCATGGAGTTGCAAAGAGATGAACACAACGGAGTGACTACCCACTTTCAATCTACTTTCTCTCCCTATGGATTTGCCTGTTCTAGCCATTTCATACAAATAGAATAGAATTATATAACATATGATCTTTTGTGTCTGGCTTCTTTTACTTGGAGAAGGAAATGGCACCCCACTCCAGTATTCTTGCCTGGAGAATCCCATGGACGGAGGAGCCTGGTAGGCTACAGTCCATGGGGTCGCAAAGAGTCGGACACGACTGAGCGACTTCACTTTCACTTTCTTTTACTTAGTATGATGTTTTCAAGGTTCATCCATATTGTAGCATGGATCAATACTTCTTTTCTATTTATGGCTGATAATATTCCATTGTATGGATATACTGTATTTTGTTTATTTATTTATCAGTTGCTGGACCTCTGGGTTGTTTTCCACTCTTTGGCTATTATGAATCAGGCTGCTATAAACATTTATGTACAAGTTTTTTTGCGGACATTATAAAGGACAGAAAAGGTAAGGACCTAAGAGAATCAGAAGACATTAAGAAGAGGTGGCAAGAATATACAGAAGAACTATACAAAACAGATCTTAATGACCCAGATAACCATGACAGAGTGATCACTCACCTAAAGCCAGACAGCCTGGAGTATGAAGTCAAGTGGGCCTAGGACTCATTACTACAAACAAAGTTAGTGGAGGTGATAGAATTCCAGCTGAGCTATTTCAAATCCTAAAAAATGATGCTGTGAAAGTGCTGCACTCAATATGACAGCAAATTTGGAAAATTCACCAGTAGCCACAGGACTGGAAAAGGTCAGTTTTCATTCATCCCAAAGAAGAGCAATGCTAAAGAATGTTCCAGCTACTGTACAATTGTGCTCATTTCACATGCTAGCAAGGTTATGCTCAAAATCCTTCAAGTTAGACATCAGAGAACTTCCAAATGTACAAGCTGGGTTTTGAAGAGGCAGAGGAACCAGAGATCAATTGCCAACATTCATTGGATCATAGAGCAATTGAAGGATTTCCAGAAAAACATCTACTTCTGCTTTATTGACTATACAAAAGCCTTTGACTGTGTGGATCATAAGAAACTATGGAAAGTTATTAAAGAGATGGGATTACCAGACTACCTTACCTGTCTCCTGAGAAACCTGTATGAGGGTCAAGAAGCAATAGTTAGACCCTTACATGGAGCAACTGACTGGTTCCAAATTGGGAAAGGAATTCAATAATACTGTATATTGTCACCCTGCTTATTAAACTTATATGCAGAATAAAACATGCAAAATGCCGGGCTGGATGAATCGCAAGATGGAATCAATATTTCTGGAAGAAATATCAACAACCTTAGATATGGAGATGATACTACTCTAATGGCAGAAAGTGAAGAGGAATTAAAGAGCCTCTTGATAAATGTGAAAGAGGAGAGTGAAAAAGCTGGCTTGTTTCAATGTTGTTTCAACATTAAAAAAAAACTAAGATCATAGCATCCTGTACCATCACTTCAGGGCAAATAGATGGAGAAAAAGTGGAAGTGTGACAGATTTTATTTTCTTGGACTACCAAATCACTGTGTACGGTGATTGCAACCATGAAATTAAAAGATGCTTGCTCCTTGGATGGAAAGCTCTGACAAACTTAGAGTATTAAAAAGCAGAGACATCACTTTGGTGACAAAGGTCCATATAGTCCAAGCTCCTTGGACTGCAAGGAGATACAACCAGTCCATCCTAAAGGAACTCAGTCCTGAATATTCATTGGAAGGACTGATGCTGAAGCTGAAACTCCAATACTTTGGCCACCTGATGCAAAGAACTGACTCATTTGGAAAGACCCTGATGCTGGGAAAGATTGAACGCAGGAGGAGAAGGGGATGACAGAGGATGAGATGGTTGGATAGCATCACTGACTCAATGGACATGAGTTTGAATAAGCTCCAAGAGTTGGTGATGGACAGGGAAGCCTGGCGTGCTGCAGTCCATGAGGTTGCAAAGAGTCGGACATGACTGAGCGACTGAACTGCACTGAACTGGTAGTCATGTACAGAGGTGAGAGACCATAAAGAAGGCTGAAACTGAAGCTCCAATACTTTGGCCATCTGATACGAACAGCCAGCTCACTGGAAAATACCCCGATGCTGGGATAGATGGAAGTCAAAAAGAGAAGGGAGCAGCAGAGGATGAGATGGTTAGATAACACTGTTGACTCAATGGACATGAGTATGAACAAACTCCAGGAGATGGTGGTGGACAGGGGAGCCTGGCATGCTGCAGTCCATGGGGTCACAAAGAGTGGGACATGACTTAATGACTGAACAACAATTTCATAGGTTGATGTGAAGATTAGAAAAATTAATGCATGCAAATACTTAAATCCATGCCTGGAATGTAGATAGCACTCAATAAACAGGGTCATCATTAACACTTTTCCCCTTCGGCTCTGGTTGGTTTGTAGGCATTCCTAAGGGCTCTTGTGTTAGTTGTGAATTATATTTGACTGGTAGAACAAAGGTCACTTATGCAAGATAGAAGTTTATTTCTGTCCCATGCAAAACAAATCCAGAGGCAGGGCTAGTATTTCAGCTCCACATTAGGGATCCAGGCTCCTTTCAGCCTTCTTCTCTGCCAGTCTCAGCAATGTGTTCCAATCTTAAGATCATTTCTTGGGACTCGTCTGGTAGTCCAGTGATAAAGCATCTGCCTTGCAATGCAGGGGATGTGGGTTTGATTCCTGGTTAGAGAACTAAGATCCCACATGCCTAGAGGCAACTAAGCCCATGTGCTGCAATTAGTGATCCCTGAGCCTGCAAGCCACAACTAAGACCAAGGCAGCTAAATATATAAATATTAAACAAAAAATTTCTTCCTTCATTGTGTTTGCTGGAGCCCAAGCCGTATTCAAAGTAGATATTACATGGAAGGATAAAGGGCATAAATAGTATCTGCCAGCTGCCTATTCCCTTTAAGAAATTTTCCTGGAAGCCCCATCCAATGACTTGAGAGTTTTGGGTTTGTTTTGCTGCACCACAAGGCTTGTGGAATCTTAGTTCCTTGATCAAGGATTGAACTGGCACCCTTGGCAGTGAAAGCTCAAGAGTCCTAACCACCGGACCACCAGGGAATTCCTTGACTTGAGGGATTTTTTTTGTCTTAGCTGCAAGGGAGGCTGGTACACATCTTTTAGCCTGGACCATTGCCATCTGCCATTAAATCAGGGTTCTGTTATTAAAGAAGTGGAGGTTGGATAGAGCCTATGCCAGTAGCAATCTTTGCCACACCCCTGTGGCCAGGTGGGGAATGTGCTGGTGTGGAGAATGCCAGATATGTCAGCTTGAGAAGCATTTCCCACTAGACTGCCACAGTTCTATGAGAGCAAGGATTTTTAGGTGTTCTGTTTACCCAGTGCCTTAGAATAATGCCAAGCATACAATAGGCTCTCAATAAGAATTGAATACACTCCAAGGAGCAGGAAGAAAGCTTAAAATCATTTGGAATGTGGAAGAAGTTTAAAAAAATATTTACTTGTTGACTTGCCTCCAGTTTTTTATTTTGAAAACTTTCACTCTTATAGAAAAGTTACAAAAGTAGTACAATGAGCACTCATATACCCTTTACCTTGATTCACCACTGTTAATTTCACTTCTCCTTTCCACTTGAAAGTAAGTTGCAGACATTACAATACTTCCCACCTAAACACTGTCTTCGAAGCTCCTAGAAACAAGGACATCTTCTACCTAACTCACAATACTCCACAATTTTAACATTAGAGTAACAGGATCAACTGTGTATTACCTAATATGCACTCCATGTTAAAATGTATCCAGTTATACCAACAATAGCTTTGTTCTTAATTTTTTTTTTTTTTCAAATTCAGGATCCTATCTAGTCAAGGACTGTGGATTGCATTTTGATGTGAATGTCATCTCTCTTGCCGTCCGTTGATCTGGAGCAGTTCCACAAGCCTGTTTTTTTCTTTTTTTCCTTTTATGACATTGACATTTTTGAAGACTCCAAGCTAGTTGTTCTGTAAGGTATTTTTGCTTGGGTTTGTTTAATTCTTTATTCATGATTCAATTCAAGTTAAACGTTTTGGCCAAGAATAATTCAGAGATGATGCTGCGTCCTCGGTGTATCACATCCTGAGGGACATGCTGTCTGTTTATGTCCTTTTTGGCTGATTGGGTTAAAGTGTGTGTGTGTGTGTGCATATGTGTGTGTGCTCGATCTCGACCGACTCTTTGTGACCCCATGGACTGTAACCCACAAGGGTCCTCTATCCATGGAATTTTTCAGGCAAGAACACTGGAGTGGGTTGCCATGTCCTCCTCCAGGGGATCTCCCTGACCCAAGGATCGAACCAGTATCTCTTGTGTCTTCTGTATAGGCAGGTGCACTCTTTACCACTGCGCCACCCGGGAAGTCCTTGGGTTAAGGTGGAGTCTGCCAGATTTCTCCATTGCAAAGATTTCTTTCCTTCCTTCTAGTTAATGAGTCATCTGTGGGATTATACTGGAGATTGTGTGAATATCCTGTGCCCCAACAATTTTTATTTCTTTTTTAAAAAATATTTTATGACCCAGAGGGATGGGATGGACGGAGGAGAGGGAGGGGATTCCCTCCCTTCCCTCTTGACTGATTCACATTGTTGTATGGCAGAAAGCAACACAACATTGTAAACCAATTTTCCTCCAATTAAAAAATAAATTAAAAAATATTTTATTTAGTTTACTTTTTTGCCATACCACCCAGCTTGTGGGATCTCAGTTCCTCAACCAGGGATTGAACCCCTGCTCCCTGCAGTAAAATGTCAGAGTCCTAATCACTGGACCACCAGAGAACTCCCATCCAACAACTTTTCACCAAAAGGTTTTAGTGTCCATTGCTAATCCTCTTCTGAATCAATTATTCCATTGGTGGTTACAAAATGCCTTGAGGATTTTGAAATATCCTTCTTTGTTCTAGCTTAAACAGTGCAGATTTTCCACAGAAACTAGTTGCTCTTGCTTTTTTCTTGAAGTCTTTTTGTAGCTGGATTGCTCCTAGCCTGAATCTATTTATCTGTCTGTCCCTGTTCCCGTCCTTATTGATTTTTTCCCTCTTCTGGTTCAGAACTTCTTGGAAAGACTGGCCAAGAGTCCCTATATTCCAGTGTTTGTGGAGAAGACATTAAACTCAAGTGGGCAATAAAGCTTCAGGAACAGGGATAGGTGGTGATGCTCATGATGATGATAACTAACATTTATTGAGCAGAGATGATGTGCTGAGAATTATTCTATGATTTAGATGTGTTAAATAACCATAGATTTTCAACAACCTTATGAGTTAGGTGTTATTTTTACCTTTATTTCAGAGGAAAGCGAGGTACAGAGAGGTTAGATGATTTGATCAAAGGCGCAGACCTTCTCGGTGGCAGATCTGGGTCCTGAATCCAGTGATCTCACCTGAGATTATCCAAAAGACTCACCTCAGCCCTTAACAAAGAGACTTTGTAAAGAGAAAGACTTTGAAGCAGTTAACAAGTGTCTTGTGAAAAGGCCGATACTGATATCAGTCAGGGTTCATTTCTAGAAGGAATAAGCCAGTCTACCTGTTCTAGACAGAAAAGAGTGTAATAGTGAAACTTAGGTAGTTAACTTTATGTGTCTGTTTACCTGGGCCATGGTGCCCAGGTATTTGGCCAAACACTATTCTGGATGTTTCTATGAGGGTGTTTTTGAATGAGGTTAACATTTAGATCAGTGGACTTTGAGTAAAGCAGATTGTCTTCTGCCATGAGGGTGGGCCTCATCCAATCAGCTGAAGGCCTGATAGAACAAAGAACTGACCTTCTCTGAGCAAGAGGAAGTTCTGCCAGCAGAATGGCTTTGGACTTGAACTGCGACATCCCCTCTTTCCAGGATATCCAGCTTTTCAGTGCACCCTACAGATTTTGGACTTGCCAACTTCCATAGTCATGTGAGCCAATTCCTTAAAATAAATCTCTGTCTTTCTCTTTCTGACTCTAGAGCTTCCCTGGTGGCTCAGAGGTTAAAGCATCTGCCTCCAATGCAGGAGACCCGTGTTCGATTCTTGGGTCAGGAAGATCCCCTGGAGAAGGAAATGGTAACCCACTCTAGTATTCTTGCCTGGAGAATCCCATAGATGGAGAAGCCTACTCTATCTATATCTAAATCGGTATCTATATTTCTTATTGGTCCTGCTTTTCTGGAGAACCTTAATGTACTTATAAAATCATTTAAAGGCTCAGAGGAGAAAGCTGTAAGCTTGGCCTCCAGAAATGATTCTCAAACAATGCTGCAGAACTGAACCAGAAATTGCTATTTCTGCCACAAGTGGAAAACGGGATTCAAGAGACTATTGCAGGACTGTTGAATTCAAGAGCATATTGGGAAGACTGTTTATTCATCTGTAGTCTCAGCCTCAAGCTCGTTTGTCTCTACTCTGCTCTGTGATTATAGGGCTGAAAGCTTACAAACTACATTTGCCTAGACTCCTTTGCCATCTTCTGATTAATTTCTGCCAATGAGAGAAAAAAGCAGGAACTTCCTCCAGCTCAGCATCCTCTCCGTCTCTGTGTATCGTGGCTGGGGTCCCTGAGGAGAGCACTAGGGGGGGTTCTTGAGATCAACACCTGTGAAAGCGAGGGCAATGAATGAGGCTTGGGCAGAGAAGAAGTTGAGCTGTGATGTATTCCCAATAAAGACCTCTCCTGACCTTCCGGGGGCTCTGGATGGCTCTTCAAATGGTCTTGAATCACACTCCTGTATTGAGTTGGACTCCTGTTGGACTCCTGGGTCTTTACATCTCCTTGTTCATCAGTCATTGGCTACACTGGAGTGAGGTGTGAATTTAGGCAAAGCAGTTTTATTCAGCCTAGGCAATTCATAAAGAGAGCTGACGGCTAAGCATTCCCAGCACCTGGAGAAGTAAGCGCGTCATTCCTGAATGGCAGTTTGGGCCATTTATCATGGCATCTACTACACAATGGATAGCTCTAGTTTCAGCTGGAATACTGCAATGTTCCCAGTCCTAGCTACTCTGTACGTTTCCTCCCCCAACAAATATACCAGCAGGATAATATGTCAGGCACCCTGGATGATCGAAGAACCAGCTGCAGGGAATCTGCATTTGAATATCAGAAAATCAGCTTCACAGTTCTCCTTTTGGAGCTTGGGCACCTATTGCAGGGGCTTCCTTCAGAGGCCAGAGCTGAACTGCCTTGGTGCCTCCTTGGAGATCCCAGCCCCTGCTCTTGGTAATCTTGGAATCCACCAAGTGGGGTCTCATCTCTAAGACCCTGGATTCTGGGAGTACCACCTGACTTCCTTTGCTCCTTCAGACCCAGAAGTGATAGTGGATTTATTCCATTACAATCTTTGGGTTACCCTGACATCTTTTTTTTTTCGCTCATCCAGCCTTCCAACACCTATGCAACCAATTAATCTGACTATAATGAAAGCTGAGAGCCAAAGAATTGATACTTTTGAACTATGGTGTTGGAGAAGACTCTTGAGAGTCCCTTGGACTGCAAGGAGATCCAACCAGTCCATCCTAAAGGAGATCAGTCCTGGGTGTTCATTGGAAGGACTGATTTTGAAGCTGAAACTCCAATACTTTGGCCACCTAATGCGAAGAGCTGACTCATTGGAAAAGACCCTGATGCTGGAAAAGATTGAGGGCAGGAGGAGAAGGGGATAACAGAGGATGGGATGGTTGGATGGCATCACCCACTCAATGGATATGAGTTTGGGTAAACGCCGGGAGTTGGTGATGGACAGGGAGGCCTGGCATGCTGAGGTTCATGGGGTCACAAAGAGTCGGATGCGATTGAGGAACTGAATTGAACTGAACTGATTATTTAAAGTTTTATTTTTTATTGAAGTATAGTTGAATTACAATGTTATATTAATTACTGCTGTACAGCAAAATGACTTATTTTTATATATATATGATGTGGGTTCAACTTAGCATGCATGTATATATACACACACACACATATATATGTATACATATACAAGAATACAAAAAAGAACACAACACACACACACACACATAGTCTTTTTCATATTCTTTTCCATTATGGTTTATCACAGGATGTTGAATATAGTTCTCTGTGCATTCACTAGGATCTCATTTATCCATTCTATGTATACAAGGTTGCATCTGCCAATCCCAAACTCCCAATCCCATCCTCTCCCCTTTGGCAAGCACCAGTCTGCTCTCTATGGCCCCGATTCTGCTTCACAGATAACTTCATTTGTGTCACATTTTAGATTCCACATATAAGTGATATGGCATTTGTCTTTCATGTTCAGACTTCCTTCGCTTAGCAGTCAAGTGATTGTCTCCAGTTGCACAAATATCTGAATTTAAAACCCTCTTGCCTGAAATAACCTAGAGTGGTTCCATTTTCCTGACTGGACCCTGACTGATCCCTCTGCCACAAACAGGTGGAGATGGAAGATCACAAGGTCATCACTGAGACTGATGACTTCAACGATACATCCTGTGCTGGGACTCAGTGACTATGAGGTTGTTCCACCGCTTCTCGTTTGGTCGAGCCACTTGGCATGGAGATCTAACCCTGACTAGGGATTGAGCCTGTACCCCCTGAGTTGGGAGCACAGAGTCTTCATCACTGGACCACCAGGGAAGTCCTGTCCTACTGATTCTTGACACTTGTGAATGGGTAGGAATTTCCTGGAATGCTGTGTGTGTGTGTATGTGTGTGGTCAGTCGTACTTGGCTCTTTGTGGCCCCATGGACTATAGCCCCCCAGGCTCCTCTGCCCATGGGATCTTCCAGGCAAGAACTCGGGAGTGGGGTGCCATTTCCTACTCCAGGGGATTTTCCCAACCCAGGGATGGAACCCAAGTCTTTTGTGTCTCCTGCATTGACAGGCAGATTCTTCACCACTAGCGCCACCTGGGAAGCCCAGCTGGGATCCTGCCGCAGAACAAAATCAAGACAGTGGGAGGAAGGCCTATGTCTCACTCCCCCCTTTTAAGTCTCTTAAACTACACCTCATTGGCCAAAACTAACTTGCATCCAGAGCTTAACTGGAAAGGGGTCTGAGAAAGGTTTCTTGGTTTCCAGCTTCATGAGGACACAGTGGAGGGAGGTTGGAAAGGATGCCTCGTGACCAATTAACCCTTCTGGCCCCATCAACAAAATGCTGCCCCAAAACTTTACCAGTGGCAGTCTTGGTAGGCAGGTGAGGCTGGGGGCCAGATTGTAGGGGTTGAGTGAAGAATGGGGATGAGTTAGGAGACTGAGAGGCTGGGGTAGTTTGAGCAAATCCAGGTCAACTGGAAGAGATAACAGGACCTGAGACAGTTGTTGGATGGATAAGACAGAAGTGAATGACATGGAAATTCACGCTTTCACTGCTGAGGGCTTGGGTTCAATCCCTAGAGGAGGAACTAAGGAACCGCAAGCTGAGTGGCATGGCCAAATATAAAGAAAAAGTGACAGCAGTATGTTACATGGCAAAAAGGACTTTGCACATGTAATTGATGTTTCAGGCAACAAAATAGAGATTATCTTGGGTTATCTGAGCGAAAGTGTTAATTACTCAGTTGTGTCTGACTCTTTGTGATCCCATGGACTGTAGCCCATTAGGCTCCTCTGTCCATGGAATTTCCTAGGCAAGAATACTGGAGTGGGTTGCCATTCCCTTCTCCAGGGAATTTTCCCAACCTAGGGATCGAACCCAGGTCTGCTACATTGCAGGTAGATTCTTTACTGTCTGAGCCACCAGGGAGCTTATATGAGTGGGCTCAGTCTAATCCCATGAACCCTATAAAAGCAGAGGACTTTCTGTGGCTGGGGTCAGAGAATCGATCCTGAAGGAGAAATCAGAGCGGTTCAAAGTGTGAGAAGGATTCCAGCCAGGGTGCTGGAAGGGGCCCACATAGAAACTACCAGAAGGAATGTAGGCAGCCTCTAAGAGTAAGACTGATTCCTGCTGGACACCTAGGGAGGAAGCAAGACCTCGGTCCTACAGTTGTGGGGACAATTCTGCCAGCAACGTGTTTGAGCTTAGAAACAGATTCTTCCCCTGAGCCTCCGGGAGGGAAGGCAGCCCTGATAACACTTGATTTTGGCCTGGTGATAGACCCTAAGCAGAGGACCCAGTGGAGCCCCCTCAAAATTCCCATCTACAGAAACTGTAAAATAATAAACATGTGTTGTTTTAAATGGCTAAATGTGTGGTGATGTATCATGGAAGCCACAAAAACATAAAAAAATAAAATAAGAGAGAAAAAGCCCCCAGATGAGCAGTCTCTCTGCCTGATGATGTCTGTGCGTGTTGCCTCAGCCTGCAGAGGAAGGCTTGGCCCAGCGTGAGCAGTTTCTGGGGCCTGAGTCCTAATGATATAAAGGAGTCACCCGGTTTATGATATTTTTCTGACTCATTCAGAAGTGGGTTAATAAGCAAGGCGGCGCAGGTCCTTCCCTGGTGGTAGAGTGGGTAAGAATCCACCTGCCAATGAGGGGGACATGGGCCTGATCCCTGGCCCGGGAAGATTTCACATGCTGCAGAACAACCAAGCCCGTGGGCCACAACTACTGAGCCTGCACCCTAGAACCCACAAGCCGCAACCGCTGAAGCCTGTGCGCCTAGAGCCTGTGCTCCACAGCAAGGGAAACCACTACAATGGGAAGCCCACGCATCACAGCGCAGAGTGGCCCTGCTCGCAGCATCTAGAGAGAGCCCACGTGCAGCAGTGAAGGGCCAGTGCAACCAAAAACAAAATCCATTAATTATTTCTAAAAATTAGCAAGGAAGGGAAGAATTACAAAGTAGCAGGACAATACTATAGAGGTTAGTGATATGGTTATTATCTTGATTGTGGTGGTGGTTCCACAGATGAGTTCGTATATCAAAAGTGATCAAGCTGTAAATTTAAATATGTGCCATTTACTATATGTCATTTGTGTCTCAAGAATACATATAAACTCTACATAAAAAATAGACACGGCGAAGACATGAAAAGACAAGCCCTGGAGGGGGAGAAGATATTTGCAAAACTATTTTTGAATAAAGGCGTTTTATCCAGAATATGTTTTTGAAAACTTGCAACTTAGTTAATAAGCCAAAGAACCCAATAAAACTGAGAAAAAAAAACATTTGAACAGACACTTCACCAACGAAGATATATGGATTGCAGATAACAATAGGAAAGCATACTCATCATTGTTAGTCATTAGGGAAATGTAAATTAAAATAGAAGAATTGATGCTTTCGAACTGTGGTGTTGGAGAAGACTCTTGAGAGTCCGACTGCAAGGAGATCAAACCAGTCAATCCTAACAGGAATCAACCCAGAATATTCATTGGAAGGACTGATTCTGAAGCTGAAGCTCCAATACTTTGGCCATCTGATGCGAAGAGCTGACTCAGTGGAAAAGACCCAGATGCTGGGAAAGATTGAAGGCTGGAGGAGAAGGGGACGCCAGAGGATAAGACGGATGGATGGCATCACCAACTCAATGGACATGAGTTTGAGCAAACTCCAGGAGATAGTGGAGGACAGAGGAGCCTGGGGTACTGCAGTCCATGGGGTAATAAAGAGTTGGACATGACTTAGTGAGTGAACAACAACAACAACAAAATCATAATCAGTTCAGTTCAGTTCAGTTGCTCAGTCATGTCCGACTCTTTGCGACCCCATGAATCGCACCACGCCATGCCTCCCTGTCCATCACCAACTCCTGGAGTTCACTCAAACTCACATGCCTCGAGCAGGTGATGCCATCCAGCCATCTCATCCTCTGTCGTCCCGTTCTCCTCCTGCCCCCAACCCCTCCCAGCATCAGAGTCTTTTCCAATGAGTCAACTCTTCACATGAGGTGGCCAAAGTACTGGAGTTTCAGCTTTGGTATCATTCCTTCCAAAGAACACCCAGGGCTGATCTCCTTTAGGATGGACTGTTTGGATCTCCTTGCAGTCCAAGGGGCTCTCAGGAGTCTTCTCCAACACCACAGTTCAAAAGCATCCATTCTTCGGCGCTCAGCTTTCTTCACAGTCCAACTCTCACATCCATACATGACCACTGGAAAAACCATAGCCTTGACTAGACGGACCTTTGTTGACAAAGCAATGTCTCTGCTTTTCAATATGCTATCTAGGTTGGTCATAATTTTTCTTCCAAGGAGTAAGCGTCTTTTAATTTCATGGCTGCAAAGTCACAATAAGACACCATTATTCATCCACCTGAATGACTTTAAACAGAAGGATTTAAAGAAGCAAGTGCTGAGACTTCTCTAGCAGTCCAGTGGTTAAGAATCCACCTTCCAATGCAGTGGATGTAGATTTGATCCCTGGTTAGGGAACTAAAATCCCACATGCCAGGCATGCTCTGAAATAGGGAAGCCAGCGCAACATGACAAAGACCCAACACAACCCCAAACAAAACAAAATAAAGAAACTAACAAAAATCAAGTGCTGGAGAGTTTGAGAGTAACCGGACAGCGAACTCCGTGAGGGCAGGACCTGGGCTCTCTTTGTCATCACAGTGCCCCCTCATCACCCAGTTCAGGGCCTGGCACAGAGCAGATGTTTATTGAGTAAGTGGACAAAATTATTTGGGAAGATGTTTTTTGATGACTTCTGGGGTCCCAGAGCAATTGGACCATCTCTCCTAGGGGTTCTCCCTTTATAGCTCTCTTGTGATGATGCTTGCCTGAGCATCTCCATCTCAGCCTGATAATTCAAGATAATTTCATCTCAGAATACTTAATTTAATCATCACATCCTTAAAAAAGCTTCCCCCCCCCCCCTTCCATAAGTAAGGTCACTTTTATAGGTCCCAGGGTTGGGCTGTGGATATCTCTGGGAGAGTCGATTTTCAGCTTACCACAAGAAAGATCATAAAATCTTTCTTAGAGCAGTCACCTCCGCTTAAGCCAAATTCCCCTCAGCATGGGTCAGAATCCGACCCCTGTGAAAAGTTTCCTGTGTCTTCTTCTTCTTCTTTTGGCGCGCTTTATGACATGATGGGATCTTAGTTTCTCGACCAGGGATCAAACTCCGTCCTCCTGCAGTGGAAACGCAGAGTCCTGACCACTGTACCGCCAGCGAAGTCCCAAAGCTCGTGCTCTCTTTTCCCTCTAGAGTCCCTCTCCGCTCTGCTCTAGGTGGGGGTGTGTGGATTACATCCGCTGGGACTCCCTTGCCTTCTGCCTTCCAGCTGGGTTCAGCCATGGGAGGTGTTAGCAGAAAATTGGAGGGAGGAAAAGAGAGCAGGTGGATATTGACTCTCCTGACTAGCTCCCGGCTGGGTTGGCAGCTGCGATGTTGCAAGAATCTGTGTCAGGGGACTGGGAATCACTCCCTCCCAGGTCCCTTCTGTTTTAGGAACGGTGGTAGCTTCCGGCTGTTGGCTGGGCGGTGGTGCTGCCCTCTGTTGGTCTCTCTTAGCTAGGCACCCGCATCTTTGTACAGTTGTTGCTTCAATAAATCTCTTGCCCTATCTGATCGTTTGGTCTCCCTAGAGGATCGAGAGGATCGTGGCTGATACAGTCACCTGGTCAAGCCTACTCTAGTCCCCAGCAAGAGCACTAGTGCAGGTTGGTTTAGGTCAATCAAGAATGACGTTGATGAAGGGGAGAGGGAAGAATTCCCTGGCAGTTCAGTAGTTAGGACTCCATGTTTCCATTGTGTGGGTCACAGGTTCAATCCCTGATCCCTGATCCAGTTCCCAGCAAGCTACATTTCACGGCCCAAAATAAAAAATACACAAATTATTTTTAAAGAAAAGAATAACGGGAGGGGCTGTGCTGAAAAGAATTACCTGAGAAATTTTGTTGGTCTGCCCACAACCGTGTCTCCTTTAACCATATTAGTGATAGGGCTTTAAGATAGGGCTTCCTCTCTTTTTCGACAGTTCACACGTTAGAAAAAAAATGTTTAATGATGATAAATTGATTTAATAACGAGTCCTTATGTTATGCCAGGGATTGTGTCTTGGTACTTGACATGATTTAACACATTTAATTCCCACTACCTCCCAGTGGGGGCAGGATATTATAATTTATTTTACTGATTGGAAACTAAAAGCTTAACTGACTTGCCCCAGGTCATGAAGTAACTAAGTGAGCATTGGTTGAGATTCCAAGATCTCTCTGACCTCAGAGCTCGCATTTTCAGCCATGACCACCATCCTTTCTCAGACCTGAGATACTTCTGTCCATCAGCTGAGATGCTAATCTCTTGGCATATATTGTTTCTAATCTATGGAAGAACCTCTTTACTTGAATACATGTCACCATCATCTCTCACCCAAACTCCCTCATCTACTCTTAGGTACTTCAGGGAGCTCTCCTCCTCTGAGGCCTGAACTTTTAGAAACAAATCTGGGCAGTTGTATCTTTGATTAAAACTCTGCAGTGACTTCCTGTGTATCTTACAGAAGAATCCAAATGCTTAAAGATTTCACAGATACCAAAGGCCCTGGTCCCGATCTGCCTGTCTAACCTCACTCCCAGCCATCCCTCTGAGGAGTTCTGGACTCCCGCACACTGGCCTTCTTTCTGTTTCTCAAACTTTAACGACCAGAGTCCTCCCCAGACTGAAGTTCCTGGGAGGATAGGGACCTGCGGCTCTGTATCCACAATACTGGCAAACAGCAGGCAACTAGGAAACACTATCTGTATAGAATGAGTGAATGGCTGCAGGGGTGAATAAATGAAACTTTCAAAGTGAGGAATTCCTAAGTTGTTTTCTTTAAAAAGTTTTTTTTTTTTACAATTTGTAGTATTTATTTATTTGATTGCGCTGGGTGTTTGTCGAAGCACACGGATCTTCTATCCTTGTTGGGGCATACAGGATCTTTAGATGTGGCATTTGAACTCTTGTTGCAGAATGTGGGATCCAGTGCCCTGACCAGGGATCAAACCCAGACCCCCTGCATTGGGAGCATGGAGTCTTAGTCACTGGACCACCAAGGAAGTCCCCTTAAGTTATTTTCAGATGAAGAAACCTAGAGGCCAGGAAAGGTAAATATATTACGACAAGTCACTCAACAGAGTGACTTGTAAATGTCCCATCTGGGTATCAAATTCAGGTCCAAGTTCAAAGTCAGGCTTCCTCCACTCTCACTGTCTCAGAATGATTGCTCTCACTAGTAAGTATAACACCACTTAATAAATGAAAATGAACTGACACCAGGAGAAAAGAATACCACCAGGGACACGGGGTTTGCAAACACGGGGACACATAAATAGCAGGACCCAGAGTATTATAACTGTGAACTTTGACATCTGTGATTCCCAGATCCCTCAAGGAATGAGACTTACTTGGGTGGGGAGAGCCAAGAGTGACAGATTCATAGAATCCTCCAAAGACATTGAAGGGTCAGATCAGAGGACCAGACCTATAATGGTTAGAGGAACCCACGCAATTATGTAAGTAAGACTGGTTCCTGGTATGTGGGGGTCAGTGACCAAAGTGACCCAGGAATCAAGCCTTCTACTGACCACCTGAGATGATATTCTGTGGCCGTGCATCCCGCAGAAATGGATGCATCCAGGGAATGTGTTCTAGTCTTGGGGAAGAACTAGTGTCTCTTGCACCCACTGTGGGTGGGTTAAGGTTAGGTCGATGGTGGCAGAGAAGCCATCAGCTGGTGTTCTACCCACTCCAATATTCTTGCCTGGAGAATTCCAGGACAGAGGAGCCTGGTGGGCTACAGCCCATGGGGTTGCAAAGAGTTGGACACAACTGAGTCACTAGCACTTATGTTGGGCTTCCCATGTGGCACTAGTGGTAAAGAACCCACCTGCCAATGCAGGAGACTTGAGACGTGGGTTCCATCACTGGGTCAGGAAGATCCCCTGGAGGAGGGCATGGCAACCCACTCCAGAGTTGTTGCCTGGAGAATCCCACGGACAGAGGAGCCTGGCGGGCTACGGTCCATGGGGTCGCAAAGAGTCAGACACGACTGAAGCGACTTATCAACACAGTAGCAGTAAGGCGAACTCCATCAATAGATGCTGAAACAGACGTGTCAGAGTTTGAGAAGCAATAGGGATTTACGTGGCATCAAAGTCTCCCCACATCCTTATTTACTCCAAAGAGAAATATAGTAACAGTACAGTGGAGAAGCTTGGCAGGCACCATCTGAAAAACTAAAGCTAAGAAAAACAAGAAGTATTTAAATTGATTAGAGCACAGCTCTGCGTGTACTGGCTACCTCTCAAATACATGATAGCTACATGTGATCTGGAGACCATACTGAACAGCTCATCTTAAATGGACCCCACTGTTCGAGATTTCTCATCCTATATAGTAACAAATGTTCTCATTGTTAAGGCATTTTTAGTTAATATTACTTTACTTAGAATACATTCTAGGGAATTCCCCGGTGGTTCAGTGGTTAAGACTCTTTGCATCCAGTGCAAGGGGTGCTAGTTTGATCCCCGGTCAGGGAGCTAAGATCCCACATGCCCAGTCATGGCTTTAAAAAAAACCCCAAAACTAATAATAATAAAAATTTAAAATAAAATAAATTGAAAAGGGGTTTAAAAAAGAATGCTTTCTAGTGACGCTGTCACACCATCGCATAGGTACTGTGGGAGGATCAATGCTGCTGCTGCTGCTGCTGCTAAGTCACTTCAGTCGTGTCCGACTCTGTGCGACCCCATAGACAGCAGCCCACCAGGCTCTCCCATCCCTGGGATTCTCCAGGCAAGAACACTGGAGTGGGTTGCCATTTCCTTCTCCACTGCATGAAAGTGAAAAGTGAAAGTGAATCACTCAGTCATGTCCGACTCTTAGCGACCCCCTGGACTGCAGCCCACCAGGCTCCTCCGTTCATGGGATTTTCCAGGCAAGAGTACTGGAGTGGGTTGCCATTGCCTTCTCCGGGGGGGGGGGATCAATAATGGCCCCCAAAGACGCCAGCCCCGCATCCCTGACCTATGAATAAATCTTATTACACATGCAGGTGTAATTAAAGGATCTGAAGATGTAATTAAGATTTATGGACTTTGAAATAGAGAGATTATCCTGGATTCCCTGAGTAGACTCAATCTACACACACTTTCTTTTTTAAATTTGTTTATTTATTTTAAAAATTAATTTATTTATTTTACTTTACAATATTTTATTGGTTTTGCCATACAGTGACATGAATCCGTCATGGGTGTACATGTGTTCCCCATCCTGAACCCCCCTCCCACCTCCCTCCCCATCCCATCCCTCTGGGTCATCTCAGTGCACCAGCCCTGAGCACCCTGTATCATGCATCAAATCTAGACTGGCGATTTGTTTCACATATGATATTATACATGTTTCAATGCCATTCTCCCATATCATCCCACCCTCGCCCTCTCCCACAGAGTCCAAAAGACTGTTCTATACATCTGTGTCTCTTTTGCTGTCTCGCATACAGGGTTATCGTTACCATCTTTCTAAATTCCATATATATGTGTTAGTATACTGTATTGGTATTTTTCTTTCTGACTTACTTCATTCTGTATAATAGGCTCCAGTTTTATCCACCTCGTTAGAACTGATTCAAATGCACTGTTTTTAATGGCTGAGTAATACTCCATTGTGTATATGTACCACAGCTTTCTTATCCATTCATCTGCTGATGGACATCTAGGTTGCTTCCATGTCCTGGCTATTGTAAACAGTGCTGCGATGAACATTGGGGTACACATGTCTCTTTCAATTCTGGTTTCCTCGGTGTGTACGCCCAGCAGTGGGATTGCTGGGTCGTATGGCAGTTCTATTTCTAGTTTTTTAAAGAATCTCCACACTGTTCTCCATAGTGGCTATACTAGTTTGCATCCCCACCAACAGTGTAAGAGGGTTCCCTTTTCTCCACACCCTCTCCAGCATTTATTGCTTGTAGACTTTTGGATCGCAGCCATTCTGACTGGCGTGAAATGGTACCTCACACGTTCTTAAAAGCAGAGAAATTTCTCAGGCTGAAGATAGAAGAGAAATGTGGCCAAGGGAGAAATGAGAGGACTGCTAGGATAAGGAGGATTTGACTCACGATTGCTGACTCTGAGACCTAGGGTCCTCGTTAGTGGACCAAGAGCTAAGGATGGACTGTCACAGCAAAGGATATGGAACCTTAGTCTGACAACGATAAGGAACAGAATCCTGCTGACAACTTAAATGAGTTTGAAAGGGGATCCTTTCCTGAGCCTCTGAAACTATCTAGCCAGCCACACTTTGACTTAGCCTGTGAGACCCACAGCAGAGAAACTACCCAAGCCCACCCAGATTCCTGACCTGTGTAAGTGTGAGATAATGAATTTGTGTTCTGTGGAGTCGTTCAATTTGTGAGAATTTGTTGTGGCATCTCCCCCCCAAAAATTCACGTACACAAATACAGAGACCCACACCAGAGCAAGTATCATTTTCTCATTGTTTATTTGTACATTTTTTTATAAAAAGTAGAAAAATAAACATACTGGGTCTGAGTTTGAGAAATGTCATCCATAAATAAAGAAATAATTATTTGGAGGCAAAAAAAAAAAACAAAACTGGTTTTGATGCATTAAATATATCTAAAAAGGTAGGACAGGTTGCAGGCGGGTCTCCAGGGTCAGACACACTGGTCTCCACTGGCAACACATTTCAGGTCCCGGGTGAGGAGGCGGAAGAGGTTGAACATCACGGAGGCTTCGAGGCAGTCCTGGGACTCCTGAGGGAAGAGGGGGACGGCTCAGTATCTCCCACGCCTGGGATCCCAGCTGCCCCGGACATCGGTTTGCTTTCTCCGCTCACTCACCTTCTTTTGGGCCTCCTGGAGCCGGTGCAGCCAGTGGTGGAGGCGGCCCCGGGGCCTGGGGCCTGCTGTGGGCTGAGCTGGGACCTGGGGGCAGAGGAGAGAGGGGTGAGGCTGTGAGGCGGAGCCGGGGACCGAGGGGGATGCCCAGGCGGTCAGAGCCCAGACCCGGCCTGGGGCCCCAGCACTCACACAGGCCTGGAGCTTGGAGTGGACGTGCTGCAGCGTGAGAAGGGGCTGCTCCAGGCTGCGGCCCAGGGACGAGTTAGCCATGGCGTCCAGGACCGTCAGCGTCAGGGCCAGCTCTGCCTCCAGAGCCACGGGGCGCTCCCACACCTGAGGAGACAGAAGACACGTGAGAGCTGCACGTGAGAGAGACCAGGTGAGGGGCCAGGTGAGGGGCCAGGTGAGGGGGGCAGATGAGGGGACAGGTGAGGGGGGCAGGTGAGGGGGCAGGTGGGGGGGCAGCTGAGGGGGGCAGGGGAACGGACAGAGGGAGGGGACAGGTGGGGGGGCAGCTGAGGGGGGCAGGGGAAGGGACAGAGGGAGGGGAGGCAGGGGCAGGTGAGAGACACAGTCCACGAGGTTGGCTGAGGGGAAGTGGTGGGAGAGGACTGGGGAGGGCAGGGAGAGAAGGAGGAGGTGAGGGGGCACCTGCGGAGCCAGGGCAGCTGAGGGCAGGCGGGCCTGACTCTCCCAGCTCACCTGCAGGTGCTTCAGGTCCCGGGTCCTGGGGAACAGGCGGCCGCCGCAGTCCCAGTCCTTCTGCAAGCGCGAGTCTTCCTAGAGAGCAAGGGCAAGGTCGGGTCACAGCGGGAGGGACGGTGGGGGGCGGGGCAGGGAGACCGGAGGATGGCCAGCAACAGAGGCGGGAGGTTCACTTCCCAAAGGATGGTAGAGGCTCATCCAGTGCAGGACAGGGGGTCGCCCACTGCGGGGAGGGGGGAGGTCAGCCCCGTGGAGGGGGGCAGGCCCGCCTGCAGCCCAGGTGGTCTAGGAGCCCACAGGAGGCGGCTGGGGGCTCACCCACTGCAGGAGGGGTGGGGAGACTCACAAAGGCATCCCTGGCCGTCTTGAAGGCCTGCAGCTCTTGAGGGGACAGAGACTTGAACTGGGCCATGTGGCAGCCCCTGGCAGGTGGGAGGGCCCTGGGGGCAGAGGGCACAGGAACTGCTCCTGTCCTGCTCAGCGCCGCAGTCATCAGCATCAGCACCAGCACCAGCGTGCAGCCTGGGGCCATGTCTGGTTAAGGAAGGATAGAAAGGTGAGGGGAGGGAGGGCGTCAGGGAGTGAGGGTGCAGGCTCCGGAGAGGTGAGGGTCCCAGACAGTGATGCGGGGGCTCACCCAGCTTCATTCCTGCTCTCTGGTGTCTGTCAGAATCGGGGATCAAGTGTCCACTCGGAGGCTGTTGCCTAGGATCTCAGTCTTGTCTGGCGTCTCTGACTTCAGCCTCCTCTTCTGGATCTCAGCTCGTTGCTCCGTTCGTGTCTCTGAACTTCCAGCTCTGTCTGGTCTGAGGTGTAACTGCTGCCTGAGCTCCATGGTGCAGCTTTTAGCCTGTGCAGCCGGGCAATCCCAGCTGATGTAGGAAAAGTGAAAACACAGGTAAAGGCTGACAGTGGCCACCAGGGGAGGCCCGGGCTGGGAAAGCCCAGAGCAGGGTGGAGCCAGTGAGCCAGGTGAGCTCACTGAAAGATAAAATGACATCAATTCATGCTCGCCTCGAATGAGTAATGAAGTAATGAGTGAGTAATGAAGACAAAATCAGGATGGGGACAGCTTCAGCCCCACAAGGGGTTGGGGGTTCTTCTGGAGGGACCAGGCTGATTTAGACTGGGTGGGGAGGGTCAGAGGGATTTTCTCTTTTGCAGCTGCCCCAGTGCAGGAAAAGGAAGGAAAAGGCACCTGTAGGAGGTGTTACCATGAACAACCTGGACCTTCTAAGAGAGAGGCTGGTCAGAGGATGGGAGAAGATCCAGGGGTACTGCTGAGGGTGGGGAGAGGGGGTCAGAAAGGCAGAAACACTCTGTAACCAAGAGAGGAGACCAGCCCCTCCCCACCTGGTACTGATAGTGACAGAATAGGGGAGGGGTGGAGCCTGCACTAACCTGTTCTCTGATTGTCAGGCACAGGAATAGGAGGATCTACTATGAAATCGGGGTGTGACCAAGACTTCTGGGAAATCAACTGGGTTTGAGAAAAACGACTTCATTTATTCATTATTATAAGTAATTACTCACCCCCTCCCTCACTTTGGGTCAGACCCTTTTTAAGGCACAAGGAAGAGATCATTAGAAAAATAAAAGGCATAAAACAATCCTTCATGAAGCTTTCTTTCTTTCTTTCTTTCTTTTTTTTTTTTTAACAAGAAAAAGGTACCAGAGAGTATGGGATGGGGGGATTAGGCATGTGGAATGTATTATGTTAGATAACATCAGATAATGAAAATGAAAGAAATGAACCAGGGTTGAGAGCAGAGTGGAAGAGAAAGTTTGCATTAAATAAGGTAATGAAATGACACTTGAGGGCAGACCTAAAGGAAGTGAGGGAGGCAGCTCTGTGGAGACCTGAGAGGGAGCCTTCTAAGAAAAGGAAACAGTCAGCGCAAAAGGAAAAGAGAGAGAACCTCCTCTTATTGTGAGCCTGTCTATTTCTCTGCTGCAGTGTGGTCTTGAATACTCACGATAGCACCAAGTCATCCATGCTTTAATCTACATTTCAAATACAGAAGACGAGGTGGGGGTGGGGGACCCAGAGAGGTTAAGAAAGTTATTCATGGTCACACAGCAAATAACCAGTGAGGGCAGGATATGAACTGAATTTTGTCTGAAACCAGAAAATAGCCACTGCACTCAGCAGCCCCAGTGTGGTTAGATCTCCTGGACTTGGAGGGAGTTGGATTTTTCCAAGAGAAGGTGTGGAGTCCTTTTGACTGTTTCTCTACCCCCTCTTTCCTTCATTCGTAATTCCAGGGAGAGGGTGGACCAAAGTCTTCAGCTGGGAATATCTTTGAACACTAATGGATAATAATGTTTCCAAAGCAACAGCAGGGATATGCCCAAGGCACCTACCAGTGTTCTCATCAGTTCTGTCAATTGCAGGGACCTTATATCACGGGAGGAGACATGGCTAAAAGGAATCCTGAAAATTGACAAAATACCTCAAAATTCTTAAGCATCATAGTGCTTCTCTTACCAAGGGAGTTCAGGGCAGTGGTTAAGAGCTTGGGAAGAAAGAGAAAGTGTTAGTGCAGTCACCTCCAACTCTTTTTGAACTCTTGAACTGTAGCTCGCCTGGCTCCTCTGTCCATGGGATTCTCCAGGCAACAATACTGGAGTGGGTTGCCATTTCCTCCTCCAGGGGATCTTCCTGACCTAGGGATTGGATCTGGGTTTCTTCCTTGCAGGCAGATTCTTTACTCTCTGAGATACCAGGTAGGAGCTGGGAGCTGGAGTTAAAGACTCTGGGGTTCAAACCTGGCTCTGACCATCACTAGTTGTGTGACCTTGGGAAACAGGCCTTGTAGCTGTCCATAAAGATTGTCCATCCACAGGTTCAGACTTTTTTTTTTTTTTTTGCCTCACAGCAGGGCAAATAGGTTCTTAATTCTCCAACCAGGGATCCATCTCAAGCCCCAGGCACTGGAAGCCCAGCATCTTAACCACTGGACTACCCAGGAAGTCCCTTGACAAATTTTTAAAGTCCAATTGTTTTGCATTTATATGTGTGATGACTTAATGGAGATCAATTATTACTGCCATTCCATGACTTCAGCTGGAAGTTTCAGAAACATTATTTCAATGTATATTATTCACTGCAAGAGAAGTGCAATAATGCCATGGCATGGATGAGAAAAGTGAAGCTCAGAGAGGATTTGTCCAGAGACACGATTCTGAAGTGGCAGGGACAGAACTGAAACTCAAGTCACCTGATTTCCCTGTCTCAGCATTCTGCGCTCAACAGCCCTCCTCACAAGGATCGCAGGAGAAACAACCAATAAAAATGCAAAAATATTTAATCATTGGCAATAAATTGACAACAGAAGACAGAATAGCAAATACACAGAAACTTCATCAATACAAAACACACAAGTTACGGAATTAAAAACACACACACACACACACACACACACACCAAACTGCTTCTCAGGACTTTTGGCCCCTTCACTACCCAGTCCCTCAGGAAATGAGGCCTCCCCAGGGGGGAGCTCCAAGAGTCCCAGATTCATGGACTCTCAAGGTGACCACTGAAGGTTCAAAGCTGGGATTGGAACCTCTCATGGGACAGGGGTTGCCGTAACTACAGAAGTAGAAACCGGTCCATGGTCTGTGGTGGTGGTTAGCGACCAAGGCAGACACGGACTCCAGTCTTTTCCTGGGAGGTTCTTAGGGCAACGCATCCCACGGGAATACCGCTGGTTCCCGGGGACTCTTCCTGGTCTTTGGGGAAAGGGTGCCTCAGGCACCAGCGCATACGGGTGGAGGCTGACAGACCCCCTGGTTCAGTGAGACCGCGGAGGAGGGCGGCGCCCGCAGCCAGGCGCTCTGAGCGCTCCGGGTCCAGACGCAGCGGCGGCGGCATCACAGACAAGGTCCCGCGCGCGCCACCAGCCGCAGGTCCCACGCGAGCAGGCGCAGGAGGTGGAAGATGACGGCGGCTTCGTGGCACCGAGGCGAGTCCTGCAGCCCGGGAAGGAGGCAGGGCGGGGCTGAGTCAGGACTCTGCTTCCCGTGAGACAACCCCACTCCAGACCCTCAGGGCGCAAGCCCGGCCGCCGCCGCGTCTCCACCTCCCGCGGTCCTCCCTGCGGTCCTCCCTGCGGTCCAGCCGCGCTCGCGCCGGCTCCACTCACAGCTCGGCGAGTCTTGGGACGCCTCCCGGGCCGCCGCGGGGACCTGCTCCAGGAGCCTGGCCGGGCCAGCTCGAGCTGGAGCGGGGAAGGAGGTCAGCGAAGGCGGTGGAGACCCGAGCCTCCCGCCCCCTCCCCGCTGACTCGGGCCCTCTCCCTTCCGGCCGCAGAGCAAAGCCGGGAGGCTGCGCTTGGGGCCCGTGCCCGTTTCCGGGCTCAGTGGGACAGCTTCGCAGTGCGGGTCGTGGCCCTGAGACCAGGGGCGCCGAGCGAGCCGGGAGCGGCGCGGGGCCAGGCCGCCGAGCACTCACGCAGGCCGCCACGTCCCGCCCCGCGGCCGCCAGCAGCTCCAGGGTCTGCCCGACGCCGGGGAAGAGCTCGGGGCTCGGCAGGCTGCTCAGCACGGCCCGGGCGTCGGCGAGGTCGCGGGCCACCCGGCGGAGCATCGCACAGGACTGCGGGGACCGGGCTGGAGTTAGACGGGGCGGCGCCGGAGCCGCCCCCCACCACACACACAACCCCGCCCGCCTCGGGCCTCACCGACGGCCGGGGAGGGTTCCTCTTCAGGCGGATCGAGCAGTTTTGGGGGCCCCAGCTCAGCGTCTCTTCTTCCTGCGGGACAAGAGCTGGGGTGACGCAGGGCCTCCTGGCCAGGACCCGTGGAACTGGGACGTCGAGGATTCCTGGACGTGGATCAGGACGGGTTGGGACGGTGGTGTTTTTCTTGTCTTGAACCAGGCTGCACTCTGTTGAGTCAGCTGAAATGCACGCGCGCTCTGTGTGCGGAGCCTAAGCCTCGACGTCGAGCCGAGTCCGCCTGGAGGGGGCGTCCCATCTCTGACGTACCTCAAGGTCTTGTATGACCGACCACCAGAGCCTCAAGGAAGGGGTCGGGGTTCTCTACTCTGAGATGCGCCATGCACCTACTAGACTCCAGTTCGCCAGGGCCCCTTGGGACAAAGACTGGCATATCTGAGCCCAGCGGTGCCAGGGGCGGAGGGGCGGGGGCCTCTGAGCATCACTCACATAGTGGTCCCTCAGCGCCTTGACAGCCAGCAGCACCCGGGGGTCCAAGGAGCGATAGTGTGAGAGGAGGCAGCGCTGAGGCTCAGTCACGTTGGGGTCGGCAGCTACACCCACAGTCACCAAGACCCACAATCCCACGACCACTGCGGCTGCGCCACTCTGCCCCATCTCTGCTCCTGCTGGAGGCGACAGATGTCAGGGAGCCTAAAGAGAAGGCCCTGAGTCCAAGCCCCTGCCTCTGGTTAGACTGGCACAAGGACTGTCACTCACAGCGTGGACGCTGATCACACCCAGGGGAAGAGACAAGGCGGGTCCTGACACCCCTCCTCCCCTCAGCCTCTCTCCCCTCACTCCTCACCTGCACTGTGGCTTGGGTGCCTGGCACTGCAGCAGGGCCTGTCTTCCACTGGCCTCTGAGTGGTGTTCAGAGTGGTGCCCACCTAGGTCGGCGGTGCCTGCACCCTCCATGGTGGCTTTTAAGTGTTTTAAGTGGGACCAGTGAGCAACTGGGCTTCCCCGGTGCAGGGTAAGCTTTCCCAACGTCAGTGCTGGCCATTGATCGGCCCAGAGGGTTGTAGGCAGGGATGTGAGGACTTTAACCCACAGTGGGGCAATGCCAGCTATGATGCCACCCCAGCTGACTGCCAACACTTCCGGTCCCTTTCTGTATCCTTTCACTTTCATCACCCTGAGTGTTGTTATCTCTTTTCTATAATGCCGATTAGCTCTTACACAGTTACAAGGCCCTGTTCCAAGGTATTGATATGTACTCATCTCACTCAGTGTTTCAAAAATGACACTGCAAGAGTTGTTCTATTATACCTCCAATTTGCAGATGGGAAAACCGTGGCACAGTAAGACGAAGGAGCTTCTCCAAGATACGCAGCTCACAATCGGCAGAGGCAGAATTTGAGCCTATCCTCAAACCAGCTTCCAAGCTTGATCTCTAAGCCATAACTACGCCCACCCCATATCTGACTGAGTGCCTCCTCTCTTTCCTCTTCTGTCCTCACTTCATTATGGTTCTCTCTCTTCCCTCTCTATTCGCCTCCCGTTTTGTCTCCACCTCTTTGGTCCTGTGTTTGTCTCTGTCAGTAACTTCATTTGTTTCTTATTCCTTTTTCTCACTGAGAAATGGAGTATTTCCTGCCATATCAATAGACAAGGGTGATACAGCCATCAGTGACTCCGGCCCTCCGAAGGTGAATTTCTGAGCCCATGAAGAAGAACAACATCCAGCAGCCATCAGGCTGTAACCACTCCCTACGGTGAACTCCGGGGAAACTCAGGATACTGGCCCCAGATAGCGGAGATGCATGTGAAAGGAATGATTTCAGTGAGTCCAGACTCTTCCACCTTTGCACACAAGGAAAAGCGCTAAATTCCTTAACTTGTGGTATCTGATTTTCTTTAATTCACAAAAATACTTCTGACATTCAGACTACCTACCCCTTGATGCAAATTTCAGTGTAACCTGACTCCCTCCCCCTCCCACCTCCTCTGAGTAGTTCTCCCAGGACCACTTAAGATGCTGCCTCCTGGACTTAAGTCCTGAAAATTTCCACCAAATAAAATGTAACTCAACTTTTAGGCTGTGACTATTTTTTAGTCAACATCACAAACATTCAAGTGTCTCTGTGTGTCTCAGTCAGTCTCTGTTTTGGTTTAAAAATAAAATCTACTGGACTTCCCTGGTGGCTCAGTGGTAAAGGATCGCCTACCAATGCAGGGGACATGGGTTCCATCCCTGGTCTGGGAAGATTCCGCGTGCTGAGGGACAACAGAGCCCATACGCCGCAACTGCTGAGCCAGTGCTCCAGGGCCCTTGCTCTGCCACGAAAGAAACTATTGCAATGAGAAGCCTGCACGCCGTAACTAGAGAGTAGTCCTCACTCGCTGCAACTGAAGAAGGCCTGCAACAAAAACCCAACAGAGCCAAAATAAAAAGAAACAAAAGGGACTTCCCTGGTGGTCCAGTGACTAATACTCTGGGCTCCCAATTCAGGGGACCTGGGTTCAATCCCTGGTCAGGGAACTAGGTCTCACATGCCACAGCTAAGACCCTGGTGCAGCCAAATAAATAAATAAAAATATTAAATAAATAATACAACCTACTACTTTTCCTGATAAAATTAGTAATGCAGGGCCATTGGATAATGCCTGAGAAATAGAGACATGCATAAGGGAGAAAAAAAAAATCTGTAAATTCACCACCCACCTCACCCTGTCTCACCTCACCCCAGCTCTGGAACAGTTTTTCCAATGTGTAGAAATGTTACATATATTGATTTGTGTGTGTGTTTTCTGATTATCGAAGTAACACATTCGTTATAAAGATTCAGCCAATTAAAAAAACATACAACTTGGAGAGTTAAAAAAGTCTTTAATCTCACTTTCTGGAGGTAATCTTTTTAGCAGTTAGCTGCTAATCCTCCTTTTTTTTTTTTCTTTTTTCCTCTGTGAACAATTTCTGCCAAATTGGAGCTTGTCTGTATACAGTTTGGTAGCCTGCTTTTCGTGTCTTACCATTATTTCTCATTTTCATTCCCCCACATCTTTAATTATACTATATCAGTGAGGTCCCCTGCAGGAAAGATGCCCTAATCAATTTAGGATAATTTGAAGTGGTTTAATACCAGGAGTGTTTACCAAGGGATTGGATGGTAAAGGGAGCAGAGGAGGAGTAGTTCAAGGTCTTGGGGCCCAGCCGGCATGGGTCTGTCATCCCTAAGCCTGAAGAAAGCGGATAGGGGAGGGAGGGGTTACCTGACCTGGGAGGAAGAGAGTCATACACACAGGTGGAGGAAAGAGAAGTAAATACACTGACTGTATTCTACTTTCCCTCTCTCAAGCCCTATTACTAGGCTCCCCATTGACTGCACTCAGCAGAAGCCAAAGGCCAGCTTCTGGGGCCCAGAGGAGGCTAGAGAAGTGGGAAGAATGAACTTGGAGGGGCAGATGGAAGACAATTTGCATGTACCACTAGTAAGCCTTCCAATCTAATGGGATTATTGAATAACCAATCCCAAACTCCTATTGGTGGGCATTGATATTCTTTCCAGTCTTGTTAAAATCATGCTTCTTAAGACTAGGGGAGAGAAAGGGAGGGACTTTTTCATTCTTTTAATGGTGTCTGTCATCTGATATTTTAAATTTTTCTAATTCACCAATTTTTCTTCTTCCACGTCTTGTGCTTTCAGCGTATACAAAAAATCATCACCACGGTTCCCTAGATTTTCTCCTATACTACATTACAGGAGTTTTATAGTTCTGCACTTTACATTAGGTCTATGATATATTTTAAGTTAATTTTTGTGAAAATGTGCAAAGTCTGCATCTAGGTTTATTTATTTATATTTATTTTTGGCCACACCCTAAGGCATGCAGGATTTAGTTCCCGGACCAGGGACTGAAACTTCACCCCTTGTAGTGGAAGCTCGGAGTCTAAACCACTGGGCCACCCGGGAATTCCCTATCCAGTTGTTTCAATACCATTTGTGGGAAGATTATCCTTTCTTTACTGAATTGCCTTTGGTCCTTTCTCAAAAATCAATTGACTGCATTTGTGTGGGTCTATTCCTGGGCACTCTCTTCTGTTACATTGATTTATTTATCTTGTCACTAATAACAGAGTCTTGATTATTGTAGCTTTATAGTAAGTCTTAACGTGACAGTGTCAGTTCTCCAACGTTATTCTTCTCCTTTAATACTGTGAAAGCTACTCTGGGTCTTTTGAATTTCTGTTTAACTTTCACTTTGTCGATATCCACAAATTAACTTGCTGGAATTCTGGATTGCATTGACTCTATAGATTAAGTTAGGAAGAACTGACATCTTGACAATATCGAATCTTCTTATCCATATTCATAGAAGAGTTCTATTTTTAGATGTTCTTTTACTTCTCTCATCAGAGTTTTATACTGTTTCTCATACAGATTTTGTTTATATTTTGTTAGATTTGTATTAATACTTAAGTATTAAATTTTGGGGGATGCTGAATGTAAATGGTATTTTTAATTTCAAATTCAAAGTGTTCATTGAAAGCAATAGGCTTTTGTGTATTAACCTTATATCCTGCCACCTTGCTGTAATCGCTTATTGATTCAGAAATTTTTTTTTTCCCCCAGATACATGTTTTTAAAGACATAAAATTAAATACACAGGACTATTAAGAAAACTGATTATATTGAAACACAGTTACCAAAACATTAGAGTAACTTTGCAATAAGTGATACATATGCCTAATGATCTAAGTACAAGATAGAGCAATAGGTTTAACAACTACTATACTTTGAGGTACTAAAAGGAGTAAATGATATTGCGAGACGTGTGCCGTATCTGTAAAATGCTATGAAATATCTGTGCCTTCTTTTATGACAAAGTCACAACTTCTGCTAATATCATTGTAGCTTGTTGCTTACATTCATAAGGGAAAGAAATGCTAAATTTCAGTTAGAGGTTAGTGAAGAAGATGTAACTTTCTCCCATGCAAGTTCACCCTTCCCTGAATCCTACTGTAGGGTGGCTCATGAACCACAGGTGAAGCTGGACTTTAAATAGAATGAAGTAGATCTATGTGTACTGACATGGAAAAATCTTCAAGACATAGAGTGAAAAAAGGAAATGTTGAGAACAATGCACACGTTGTGACACTCCCTGTGTTTAGAAATATTCATACATGCAAAAGCAATTCACTGGGGAAAAGAGCCCTTTCAAAAACAGTGCTGGGCTTCCTTAGTGGCTTAGTGGTGAAGAACCTGCCTGCCAATGCAGGAGACACCTGGTTCAATCCCTGGTCTGGGAAGATTCCACATGACCCAAGCCAACTAAGCCTGTGCACAATTATTGAGCCTGTGCTCTGGAGCCCAGGAACGGCAACTATTGAAGCCCCCACTGAAGCACCCTAGAGCCCCTGCTCCGCAGCAAGAGAAGCCACCACTATAAGAAGCCCATGCACTGAAATGAAGAGATCTCACTTGCTGCAACTAGAGAAAGTCCGTGAAGTAATGAAGACCAGACCCAGCTAAGAATAAGTAAATTAATTAACTAAAAAAACAATGCTGGAGTAACTGGACATCCATAGGCCAAACAATGAACGTTAATCTAAAACTCACATGAAAATAAAAATTAACTCAATATGGAGCACTGACTTAAATGTAAAACATAAAGCTACAGAAGTTAGAAAAACTTAGGAGGACCATCTTCAAGGTCTAGAGGTGGACAAAGGGATTAATCCATAAAAGGAAAATTGATCAACCGAACTTGATCAAAAATTTGCTCTGTGAAAGACCATGTTAAAAAGACAGGACTTCTCTCGTGGTACAGTGGATAAGAATCCACCTGCCAATCCAGGGGACATGGGTTCGATCCTGGATCTGGGAAGATCCCACATGCCTGGGAGCAACTAAGCCTGTGCTCCACAACCCCTGAGCCCATGCTCTAGATCCAGTGAGCCACAACTACTGAGCCCAAGTGCTGCAATTCCTAAAGCCCGTGTGCCTAGGGCCTGTGCTCCACAACAAGCCACCGCAATGAGAAGCCAGAGCATGCAACCAGAGAGAGCCCTCGTGAAGCAATGAAGACCAGCACAACCAAAAACGATTAATGAAAAAAGAAGATAGAGGAGCTAAAGACTGGGAGAAAATACCTGCAAACCCCCCATCTGATGAAGGACTAGTATCTTGAATAGATAAAAAACTCTCAAAACTCAACAGTAGAAAAATTAAACAATCCATTTGGGAAATGGGCAAAAGACATTAAGAGACATTTCACTAAAAGAGTGAAAGTTGGGAAATAAGTATATGAAAATATGTTGGACATTATTAGCCATTCAGTTCAGTTCAGTTCAGTCGCTCAGTTGTGTCCGACTCTTTGCAACCCCATGAACTGCAGCACGCCAGGCCTCCCTGTCTATCACCAACTCTCAGAGTTCACTCAAACTCACGTCATTAGAGAGACGCAAATTAAAACCACAATGAGATACCATTATATGGCTATCAGAATGCCTAAAAAAATAGTGATAACATCAAATGCTAGTGAGGATACAGGAAACTGATCACTCATTGCTGGTGTAAATGCAAAATGGTACAGCCCCTCTGGAAAACAGGGTTGGTCATTTCTTAAAACACTAAACATGCAGGGCTTACCTGATGGTTCAGTGGTAAAGAATCTGTCTCCCAATGCAGGAGACATGGGTTCAATTCCTGGCCTGGGAAGATCCTACATACTGTGGAGCAATTAAGCCTGTTAGTTGGTAATTGGTAAAGGACTACATATCATTTAATAGAGTGTTATTAAATGATATTTATTCATTTACTAATTATAAAACTATTGTTCATTTGCTATTGAAAATTGGAATTGCAGACATGTTTTTCTCAACCATTGTTAACAATAATTATAGCTGATACATACTGAGCACTTCCTGAATGAAGAATCCCATGGACAGAGGAACCAGGCGGACTACAGTCCATGGAATCAGTCAGACATGATTGAAGCAACTTAACATGCACACACACGAAATAATGCCCTAGGGAAGACAGAATTTTTCTAAGACCCAGATGAGGAAAAAGGCCGAAAAACAGAAGGGAGGGATATTTGTGCAAGGAAAGAGAAAGAAAAAGACAGGGAGAGAAGACAGGATGTAACAACAAAAGAGTGTGATGGAAGAGCAGGCATTAGAAACCCTAGTGTGAGCTCCTGGAGGGCAGGCACTTGTATTGGTACCTCTGCCAAGCTTGCCGCTTCCAATTGAAGGCAATGGTGTGTTTTCAGTTCATCACTAGAGAGCAAAAGGAAGATCAACACACAGAAAATACAGAGTCCAGAATGCAAACTAGCAATTGGCTCAGGAGCGAGGGTCAGGCAGAGTCATCGCTGGCACTGGCCCAAGGTGGGTAAAGTCCACACACGCTGGCCACTGGCCAGCACTGACGTTGGGAAAGCTTACCCTGCACCGGGGAAGCCCAGTTGCTCACTGGTCCCAGTTGAAACACTTAAAAGCCACCATGGAGGGTGCAGGCACCGCCGACCTAGGTGGGCACCACTCTGGACACCACCCAGAGGCCAGTGGAAGACAGGCCCTGCTGCAGTGCCAGGCACCCAAGCCACAGTGCAGGTGAGGAGTGAGGGGAGAGAGGCTGAGGGGAGGAGGGGTGTCAGGACCCGCCTTGTCTCTTCCCCTGGGTGTGATCAGCGTCCACGCTGTGAGTGACAGTCCTTGTGCCAGTCTAACCAGAGGCAGGGGCTTGGACTCAGGGCCTTCTCTTTGGGCTCCCTGACATCTGTCGCCTCCAGCAGGAGCAGAGATGGGGCGGAATGGTGCAGCCGCAGCAGCCGTCGGGCTGTGGGTTTTGGTGAGCCCGGCACTGCCTCCTCTCACATTATCGCTCCTTGGACCCCCGGGCGCTGCTGGCTGTCAAGGCACGGAGGGACCACTATGTGAGTGATACTCAGAGGCCCTGGTCCCCCCACGGACCCTCCGGCCCCGGGCCCTCCAGGCTCAGAGACACCAGTCTTTGGCCCGAGGGGCGCTCATGTTCTAGCGTCCAGCAGGCACACCTCTGATTTCAGGGTCCACAACTGTGACTCTGACGTCTTCCCGGGTGTCCCGTGGTCGGCTCACAGACGGCCTTGGTGAGGGTCACAGAGGGGCGCCCCCTCCAGGCGGACTTAGCTCACGTCGAGGCGCCGGCTCCGCACCGGAAGGCTGGAGCTTTACAGCTCCGCACAATTATTAGAGCGCAGCCTGGATCGGGACAACAAAAACACCACCGTCCCGACCAGTCCTGATCCACGTCCAGGAATCCTCGACGTCTCAGTGCTCCAGGGGCCCTGGCCAGGAGGCCCTGCGTCACCCCAGCTCTTGTCCCGCAGGAAGAAGAGACGCTGAGCTGGGGCCCCCAAAACTGCTCGATCCGCCTGAAGAGGAACCCTCCCCGGCCGTCGGTGAGGCCCGAGGCGGGCGGGGTTGTGTGTGTGGTGGGGGGCGGCTCCGGCGCCGCCCTGTCTAACTCCAGCCCGGTCCCCGCAGTCCTGTGCGATGCTCCGCCGGGTGGCCCGCGACCTCGCCGACGCCCGGGCCGTGCTGAGCAGCCTGCCGAGCCCCGAGCTCTTCCCCGGCGTCGGGCAGACCCTGGAGCTGCTGGCGGCCGCGGGGCGGGACGTGGCGGCCTGCGTGAGTGCTCGGCGGCCTGGCCCCGCGCCGCTCCCGGCTCGCTCGGCGCCCCTGGTCTCAGGGCCACGACCCGCACTGCGAAGCTGTCCCACTGAGCCCGGAAACGGGCACGGGCCCCAAGCGCAGCCTCCCGGCTTTGCTCTGCGGCCGGAAGGGAGAGGGCCCGAGTCAGCGGGGAGGGGGCGGGAGGCTCGGGTCTCCACCGCCTTCGCTGACCTCCTTCCCCGCTCCAGCTCGAGCTGGCCCGGCCAGGCTCCTGGAGCAGGTCCCCGCGGCGGCCCGGGAGGCGTCCCAAGACTCGCCGAGCTGTGAGTGGAGCCGGCGCGAGCGCGGCTGGACCGCAGGGAGGACCGCAGGGAGGACCGCGGGAGGTGGAGACGCGGCGGCGGCCGGGCTTGCGCCCTGAGGGTCTGGAGTGGGGTTGTCTCACGGGAAGCAGAGTCCTGACTCAGCCCCGCCCTGCCTCCTTCCCGGGCTGCAGGACTCGCCTCGGTGCCACGAAGCCGCCGTCATCTTCCACCTCCTGCGCCTGCTCGCGTGGGACCTGCGGCTGGTGGCGCGCGCGGGACCTTGTCTGTGATGCCGCCGCCGCTGCGTCTGGACCCGGAGCGCTCAGAGCGCCTGGCTGCGGGCGCCGCCCTCCTCCGCGGTCTCACTGAACCAGGGGGTCTGTCAGCCTCCACCCGTATGCGCTGGTGCCTGAGGCACCCTTTCCCCAAAGACCAGGAAGAGTCCCCGGGAACCAGCGGTATTCCCGTGGGATGCGTTGCCCTAAGAACCTCCCAGGAAAAGACTGGAGTCCGTGTCTGCCTTGGTCGCTAACCACCACCACAGACCATGGACCGGTTTCTACTTCTGTAGTTACGGCAACCCCTGTCCCATGAGAGGTTCCAATCCCAGCTTTGAACCTTCAGTGGTCACCTTGAGAGTCCATGAATCTGGGACTCTTGGAGCTCCCCCCTGGGGAGGCCTCATTTCCTGAGGGACTGGGTAGTGAAGGGGCCAAAAGTCCTGAGAAGCAGTTTTTTTTTTTCTTTTAATTCCGTAACTTGTGTGTTTTTTATTAATGAAGTTTCTGTATATGTTTGCTATTCTGTCTTCTGTTGCCAATTTATTGCCAATGATTAAATATTTTTTTTGCATTTCTGTTGGTTGTTTTCCCTGTGATCATTGTGAGGAGGGCTGTTGATCACAAAATGCTGAGACAGGGAAATCAGATGACTTGAGTTTCGGTTCTGTCCCTGCACAGAAGTGTCTGTTCCCCACACACTTCATAGCTGTGTGTCTGGACCAATTGCTTCTCTTTGAGCCTCAGTTTTTTCATCTATGCCATGACATTATTACACTTCCATTACACTGAGTAATGTACATTGAGATAATGTTTCTGAAGCTTCCAGCTGAAGTCACAGAACGGCCTTAATAACTGGTCTCCATTAAATCACCACACACATAAATGCACAAAAACTGTACTTCTTTCACTTGTCCTGACCTGTGGATGGGCAACCATTGAAGCCCAAGTGCAAAGACTGTTTCCCAGGGTCACATAGGTAGTGATCAGAACCAGGTTTGAACCCAGAATATTTTCCTCCAGCTCCAATGCTCCTAACCACTCCCCTGAAGTTCCTTTCTAGGAATTTTCAGATAAACAGTCAGTTTTCATGATTCATTGTTGTTGTAGGGATATCTTTCCCCCTGATATGCTGTTGCTGCTGCTGCTAAGTCGCTCCAGTCGTGTCTGACTCTGTGCGACCCCACAGATGGCAGCCCACCAGGCTCTCCCATCCCTGGGATTCCCCAGGCAAGAACACTGGAGTGGGTTGCCATTTCCCTCTCCAACGCATGAAAGTGAAAAGTGAAAATGAAGTCACTCAGTCGTGTCTGACTAGTAGTGACCCCTCGGACTGCAGCCTACCAGGCTCCTCTGTCCATGGGATTTTCCAGGCAAGAGTGCTGGAGTGGGGTGCCATTGCCTTCTCCAGGGGATCTTCCTGACCCAGGGATTGAACCCAGGTCTCCTGCATTGCAGGTAGACGCTTTACCCTCTGAGCCACCAGGTAAGCCCTAAAAGCAAGCACTGACCCCAACCTTTCCCCTTGATAGAAAGTGCGTGCAGTTGACAGAATCTGACCAGAACACTTGTAGGTGCTCAAGGCACATCCTTGCGGTACCTTTGGAAGCATAATTATGCATTGGCGCTCATAGATATTCCCAGATGAGGGCTGTGGTCCACCCTCTCCAGGACTCCACACTTTCTGTTGGAGAAGTGCATTCCCTCCAAGTCCAGATCTAGCAACACTGGGGCTGCTGAGTGCAGTAGTTACTCGTCTGCTGTCAGACAAAACTCAGTTCACATCCTGCCCTCACTAGTTATTTGCTGTGTGACCTTGAACAACTTTCTTAACCTCTCCGAGTCCCTTCAATATCTTCTGTATTTGAAATGTAGGTAAGCATGGATGTCTTTGGATGCTATCACGAGCAAGGCCACATTGCAGCAGAGACATAGACAGGCTCACAAAAGGAGGAGGTTCTCTCTCTTTTCCTTTTGCACTGACTGTTCCCTTTTCTTAGAAGGCTCCCTCTCAGATCTCCACAGAGCTCCCTCCCTCACTTCCTTTAGGGCTGCCCTCAAGTGTCATTTCATTACCTTATTTAGCGCAACTTTCTTTTCCATTCTACTCTCGACCCTGGCTCATTTCTTTCATTTTCCATTATCTGATGTTATCTAACATAATACATCCCACATGCCTAATCCCCCCATCCCATACTCTCTGGTACCTTTTTCTTGTAAATGGCTCTGTGAAGGATCATTTTATGTCTTTCATTTTTTTCAATCCTGTTTTCTTGGCACCTTAAAAAGAATCTGACCGAAAGTGAGGAGTAAATAATTACTTAGTGAATGAAGGCATTTTTCTCAAACCCGTCTGATTTCTCTGAAGTCTTAGTCACACCCCAATCTCAGCAGATCCTCCTATTCCAGGGTCCCTCTGTGCCTGAAAATCAGAGAACAGGTTCGTGCAGACTCCACCCCTCCCCCATTCTGTCACTATCCATAGGTGGGGAGGAACTGGTCTCTCTTAGTTCTAGAGTGTTTCTGCCTTTCTGACTCCCTCTCCCCCCCCTCAACAGCACCCTTGGATCTTCTCTCATCCTCTGAACAGCCTCCCTCTTGGAAGGTCCATGTTGTTCAAGGTAACACTTTCTACGAGTGCCTTTTCCTTCTATTCCCCACACTGGAGCATCTGCAAAAAAGAAAATCCCTCTGTCCCCTCCCCACCCAGTCCTAAATCAGCCTGGTCTCTGCAGGAGACCCGCCCTTGTGGGGCTGAAGCTACTCCAGTCCTGATTTTGTCTTCATTACTCACTTCCTCGGAAGTGAGCACCAATCAATGTCAGTTTCTCTTTCGCTCAGTTGCTCACCTGGCTCACTGGCTCCGCCCTGCTCTGGGCTTTCCAGGGTTAGCCTGTAGCTGTGTTTTCACTTTTCCTACATCAGCTGGGATTGCCCAACTGCACAGGCTAAAAGCTGCACCATGGAGCTCAGGCAGCAGTTACACCTCAGACCAGACAGAGCTGGAAGTTCAGAGACACGAACGGAGCAACGAGCCGAGATCCAGAAGAGGAGGCTGAAGTCAGAGACGCCAGACAAGACTGAGATCCCAGGCAACAGCCTCCGAGTGGACACTTGATCCCCGATTCTGACAGACACCAGAGAGCAGGAATGAAGCTGGGTGAGCCCCCGCATCACTGTCTGGGACCCTCACCTCCCCAGAGCCTGCACCCTCACTCCCTGACGCCCTCCCTCCCCTCACCTTTCTATCCTTCCTTAACCAGACATGGCCCCAGGCTGCACGCTGGTGCTGGTGCTGATGCTGATGACTGCGGCGCTGAGCAGGACAGGAGCAGTTCCTGTGCCCTCTGCACCCAGGGCCCTCCCACCTGCCAGGGGCTGCCACATGGCCCAGTTCAAGTCTCTGTCCCCTCAAGAGCTGCAGGCCTTCAAGACGGTCAGGGATGCCTTTGTGAGTCTCCCCACCCCTCCTGCAGTGGGTGAGCCCCCAGCCGCCTCCTGTGGGCTCCTAGACCACCTGGGCTGCAGGCGGGTCTGCCCCCCTCCACGGGGCTGACCTCCCCCCTCCCCGCAGTGGGCGACCCCCTGTCCTGCACTGGATGAGCCTCTACCATCCTTTGGGAAGTGAACCTCCCGCCTCTGTTGCTGGCCATCCTCCGGTCTCCCTGCCCCGCCCCCCACCGTCCCTCCCGCTGTGACCCGACCTTGCCCTTGCTCTCTAGGAAGACTCGCGCTTGCAGAAGGACTGGGACTGCGGCGGCCGCCTGTTCCCCAGGACCCGGGACCTGAAGCACCTGCAGGTGAGCAGGGAGAGTCAGGCCCGCCTGCCCTCAGCTGCCCTGGCTCCGCAGGTGCCCCCTCACCTCCTCCTTCTCTCCCTGCCCTCCCCAGTCCTCTCCCACCGCTTCCCCTCAGCCAACCTCGTGGACTGTGTCTCTCACCTGCCCCTGCCTCCCCTCCCTCTGTCCCTTCCCCTGCCCCCCTCAGCTGCTCCCCCTCCTGCCCCCCCACCTATCCCCTCACCTGCCCCCCTCACCTGTCCCCTCACCTGCCCCCTCACCTGCCCCCTCACCTGTCCCCTCACCTGCCCCCTCACCTGCCCCCTCACCTGTCCCCCCACCTGCCCCCTCACCTGGCCCCCTCACCTGGCCCCTCACCTGCCCCCTCATCTGCCCCCTCACCTGCCCCCTCCCTGCCCCCCACCTGCCCCCTCACCTGGCCCCCTCACCTGCCCCCTCCCTGCCTCCCTCAGCTGCCCCCCTCAGCTGCCCCCTCACCTGTCCCCTCACCTGCCCCCTCCCTGCCCCCCTCACCTGCCCCCTCACCTGGCCCCTCACCTGCCCCCCTCACCTGTCCCCTCACCTGTCCCCTCACCTGCCCCCTCCCTGCCCCCCTCACCTGCCCCCTCACCTGGCCCCTCACCTGCCCCCCTCACCTGGCCCCTCACCTGCCCCCTCACCTGCCCCCTCCCTGCCCCCCTCAGCTGCCCCCCACCTGCCCCCTCACCTGGCCCCCTCACCTGGTCTCTCTCACGTGCAGCTCTCACGTGTCTTCTGTCTCCTCAGGTGTGGGAGCGCCCCGTGGCTCTGGAGGCAGAGCTGGCCCTGACGCTGACGGTCCTGGACGCCATGGCTAACTCGTCCCTGGGCCGCAGCCTGGAGCAGCCCCTTCTCACGCTGCAGCACATCCACTCCAAGCTCCAGGCCTGTGTGAGTGCTGGGGCCCCAGGCCGGGTCTGGGCTCTGACCGCCTGGGCGTCCCCCTCGGTCCCCGGCTCCACCTCACAGCCTCACCCCTCTCTCCTCTGCCCCCAGGTCCCAGCTCAGCCCACAGCAGGCCCCAGGCCCCGGGGCCGCCTCCACCACTGGCTGCACCGGCTCCAGGAGGCCCAAAAGAAGGTGAGTGAGCGGAGAAAGCAAACCGATGTCCGGGGCAGCTGGGATCCCAGGCGTGGGAGATACTGAGCCGTCCCCCTCTTCCCTCAGGAGTCCCAGGACTGCCTCGAAGCCTCCGTGATGTTCAACCTCTTCCGCCTCCTCACCCGGGACCTGAAATGTGTTGCCAGTGGAGACCAGTGTGTCTGACCCTGGAGACCCGCCTGCAACCTGTCCCACCCTTTTAGATATTTTTTATGCACCAACTACCTCCACTGAATTACTGGTTCTAGATTTCTATATTTTTATTAAGCCCCTAAATTATATTTATTCTTGTACTTTTTATACAATGTGTGAAAATAAACTATTTGTTCATGACATTGACCTTGTTTATATGTGTCTGAATACGTGACTGCGTATGTGGCAGGGGGAATGGGAAGAGAGAACCGAAGAGAATATGAAAGAACAGGGACTGGCCTGGTGGCACAGTGGAAAAGAATCTGCCTGCTAGTGCAGGGAGTGTGGCTCAGTTCCTGGTTGGGGAGGATTCCACGTGCCATGGAGCAGCTAAGCCTGTGGGAGCAGCTCCTGAGGTAGCACTCTACAGCTCACATGCTGTGGGCCCTTGAGGTGCAACTGCTGAAGTACATGCTCGCAGGGCCTGTGCTGAGCCACAGAGAGACCCCTGCAATGAGCAGCCCATGCACTGAAACAAAGAGTGGCCCCTGTTTTCTGCAACTAGAGAAACCCTGCATGCAACAGTAAAGACCCAGTGCAGCCAAAAATAAAGAAGTAAATCATATTTAAAAAGAGACTATAAAAGAATGAATGAGCAAGGAGTGCAAGAATCACTAAGGATTTTTCCAACCACCACAAGGGGAGATTTTATTGCACCATAAGCTGTCATTACATTAAGAAATAAGATGTCTAGAGGTGGCTGGGTCTGGGTCAGATCAGTGGGACAATGTCTTTATCATGGACCTACAGTCTGTATCTGTGAGTATGTCTAAGGATATGTGTTAAAATTGTGATTATGGTTCATTCACCCCAACTACCTGTGGTTCTGAACGTGGGATGGCTTGTCAGATTGGACATTTGCTGGGAGAATTATCACAGAGGAAGTTATCATCAAAAACTATTTAGTTCCACTGTGAGCATTGTTCTATGTAGACAATTGTGTTGGCTACAAATCATTTTGGTTTCTGATCTATGTGTCTTTCATTTCCTTTTCTTGCCTTATCGGAATGGATAGGACTGCACTATTATGTTGAGTAAGAAGGGTGAGAGAGAACATATTTTCCTTCTTCCTGATCTTAGGGGGAAAGCATTCAGTTTCACCACTGAGTGTAAATGTCAGCTGTAGGGTTTTTTTTTTTTTTTGTAGATGCTCTTTTCTTTCTTTCTTTTTAAAAAATTTATATATTGATTTGGCTGTGCCAGGTCTTAATTGCTGCATGTGGGATCTAGTTTCTTGACCAGGGATCAAACCCTGGCCCCCAGCATTGGGAGCATGGAGTCTTACACTGGGCCACCATGGAAGTCCCAAGATGCTTTTTTTTTCAAGTTGAGGAAGTTCCTTTTCATTCCTATTTTTTCTAAGAGTTTTCAAAAATCATAAATGAATGTTTGTGTTTGGAAAATGTTTTTTCTTCATTGATATGATCATGTGATCTTTTTTTTCTTTAGCCTGTCTTGGTGAATTGTATTGATTGGTTTTCAAATGTTGAACCAATCTCGTATGCTTGGAATGAATCCCTTAGGTGGTAGGGTATAATTCTTTCGATGTGCTGCTGAATTCTATGTGCCAACATTTTGCTAAGGATTTTTGTGTCTGTATGCATTACTTTACTTTGTGTAATAACAAGTTCAGACTATTCTTTAAGCCAGTCGAGTTAAAACTTACTGTGTGCTCTGCTGTCACTTCAGTCACGTCTGGCTCTGCGACCCTATGGACTGTAGCCCGCCAGGCTTCTCCGTCCATAGGATTCTCCAGTCAAGAATACTGGAGTAGGTTGCCATGCCCTCCTCCAGGGGATCTTCCCAGACCTGGGATTGAACCCACCTCTCCTGTGTCTCCTGCATTACAGGAGAATTCTTTATTGTTGGGCCACCAGGTAAGCCCAAAACTTACTGTTACTTGCAGCCAAAAGCGTCCTTAATGATACACGTGGAAATGAAAGGCAGGTTTCCCACAGAGCTGACGAATTCTGGCTGTATGAGATTGTTATGCCTCCACCATACCCAAGCCTGTAAAGAGCCCTCATAATCAGTATCATGGAAGCGGGGCAGAAGATGAATAACCTGGAGCTACAGTCCAGGTGAACAGGCTCTTCTGCCTACCCCAGTCTCTATGACATCGCTGTTCCTTCAAACCTCTGTTTCTTGAAAGTTTCACTCCAACTCTTTCAAGTCTTCTCTGCTTCCTCTTATCAGTGACTCCATCATGTCTTTTCTCTCTCTCCAAACAGATTGCTTTGCTCTCTTCCTCACAGAAGCTACCAGGTAAAAATTCCACATCATCTATACCACACCCTACCTGTCCCCACCCTCCTCTTGCTTCCCCATCAAGATCAGTGAGCCGCCTTTCTTCCTAACTTGGACCAGTGCCTGACCCTGTTCCCTCTTATGTCCTTCCTCCATAAATTATCCTTCTCTTAGCCTCCATTTTCTCAAACTTCCTTTCTACAAGTACCCGCCCATTGGTAGTCTCCTCTTTTATTAAATCCCTTTCTTAATCTGTCCTCTTTTCTGCAACTGTTTCTCCATCTCCCTTTACCGGCTCCACCTCTTTCTCGACTCCAGGTCTCTGTAACCCCTACCGTCGGCTTCTGTTCCCAGATCTGCACTCCCCAACAACAATCTCCTTACAGCTAAATCCTGCATTACTTCTCCAGTTCTCACCCTAGAAGACTTCTCAGCAGCAGCTAACCCATTCCTCAGTAACTCCTTCTTGTAACTCTCTCCTACTTTGACCTTCGCGATACCACGCTCTTCTTGTCTTCTTTCCATGTCTGCCTGCTTCTTCTCAGTCACATTTTCTGGTTCTCTTTCTTCTTCCATATCTCTTGAATACTGGAGTGTCTCAGGGGCCTATCCTAGATTCTCATTTCTCTTCTCTATACTCTCTTTGGGGTCTTCTCACAAATCCTCATAGATTCACCAACTATATTCTCATTGACTACTTTTGCATCAGCCTACTTAACCTGGGTTATGCTTCAGCAACAAATGACCCTCAAACCAGATGCTTATAACAACAAAGGTTTATTGCTTACTCATGCAACACAACCGTTGTGAGTAGGCTGACTCTCAGCTTCTCACTGGGATCCAAGATGAAGGTGCAGTTCTATCTTGGACTTTGATGGTCTTAGAGAGAGTAGAGAGACAAGAGCACATGATGGACTAGTCACTGGCTCTTAGAACTTCTGCTCAGAAATGATACAGATCACTTCACTTCCATCCCCATTTCATTGGCCCAAGCAAGTGACACAGCCATGTCTGAGGTCAATTGGGTAGAGATTAATAGTTTCCCACAGAAATGGATTCCTCTCTTTGGAAGGTGAGAAGATATATTTATTTACTTTTGACGTGTGTCTGGTCTTAGTTGTGGTGCAGGGGCTCTCATTTTGCAGAGTGCAGGCTTAGTTGCCACACAGCATGTGGGATCTTAGTTCCCAGACCAGAGATCAAAACCGCATCTGTTGCATTGGTAGGTGGGTTCTTCATCATTGGACCACCAGGGAAGTCCCCGGGAAGAAAATATTTTGAATGATAAGGCAATATAAAACATCTTAAGTTCTTATCTCCAACTCTGACTTTAAAGACAGGATAAATTAGCATTATTATTGTGCATAGAAATCAGCTCAAGTTCAGATCTAAACTGGACCAGCTGATAAGCCAATAGTAACAAAGACTGTCCCTGAAAGTTCCCTTGCCATCTTCTGAATAATGGTCCTTAGAAAGGGATTGACTGGTGGAAACTCCCATAAGAAGAGCTAGTCCACAGGGCTGAGAAGGCAGGATCAGCGTCCACTCTCCATGGTTCTGAACACCACTGACAGCTAGAAGAAGGTGGTTTCTTCCATCACTGGGAGCTTGGTGACTGCCTGTTAACTTCTTCAGCACTTACAGATTTTTTAAAATGGCATATTGTCATATCACATGTGGTTGGAGAACAAATGGAACAATCCTACTGTGTGTGAAATGCAAATATGTTTACAGGGATTTTTTCTTTTTCCTTAAATAACAGAAAACTTCAATTCAACTTGCTTAAACAATCAGGACATTGTAATTTCATACAACAAGAAACCTGATGGTAAGATAGATCAGGAGTTGGCTCATTCAAAAAATCACACTAATGTTATTAATAATTCAAATTCTTCCCATCTTTCAGCTGTGCATTTCAGCTGCCTCCTCAGGTTTGATCATCTCAGGTTGTAAGGTGGCTACCACAGTTCCAGACACTAAATCCTTGGGGCAGAAAAAGGAAAGAATATCCATGTGTCCTGCTTATCACTAAGGAAAACCTTTCCCAGAAGCCTCCTAGCAGACTTCCCTGTAACCCCACACCAACAACTCATTAAGAAGAACAAATCCCAGGACTTCCCTGGTGGTTCAGTGATTCACAGTCTGTTTCGCAGTGCAGGGGATGTGGGTTCAATCCCTGTTTGGGGAACTAAGATCCAACATATCTCAGACCCTGTGTGATGCAACTGCTGAGTCTGCAAGTCACAGCTAGAGAGCTCATGCACCGCAACAAAAGATCCTGTGGGCCAAAACTAAGACCCGACATAGCCAAAGAAGTAAATAGTTTCCAAAATTTGCAATCCTCTGTGCTGTGCTTAGTTGCTCAGTTGTGTCTGACTCTTTGTGACCCCGTGGCCTGTAGCCTGCCAGGCTCCTCTGTCCATGGGGATTCTCCAGGCAAGAACACTGGAGTGGGTTGTCATGTCCCGGTCCGGGGGATCTTCCCAACTCAGGTATCAAATCAGGGTCTCCTGTATTGCAGGCAGATTCTTTACCAGCTGAGCCACCAGGGAAACCCCAGTGGTCCTGATATCCCAGTGCCTGACTTTCCACCTCTCCCCCCAGCAAATATCTCCTTCCAACATATCGTAAATGTGCTTACTTACTGGAACTTCCCTGGCAGTCCAGTGGTTAAGACTTTGAGCTTCCACTTTAGGGGGCATGGGTTTGATCCCTGGTTGGGGAACTAAAATTCCACTTGCTATAATGTGGTCAAAAAATAAATAAATAAATAATAAAAATAGGGACTTCCCTGGTGGTCCAGTGGCTGGAACGCCATGCTCCCAGTGTAGGGGGTTCAAGTTTGATCCCTGGTCAGGGAAGTAGATCTCAGATGCTGCAGCTGAAGATCTCCCGTGCTGAGATGAAGACTGAAGACTCCATGTGCTGCAATTAAGAACTAGCACAGCCGAATAAATAAAATAAATATTTTAAAAATTAAAAAAATTCCAGCTCAATCCTATACCCACTCCAGCTACCACATTTTTCTGCCTCCTTGTATTAGTCAGGATTCTTCAGAGGAACAGAACTCTGGCTGGATACAGATACAGATATAGACTATATATATATAGTTGTTTAGTCACTAAGTCATGTCCAACTCTTTTGTGACCCCATGGACGGTAGTCCACCAGGCTCCTCTTTCCATGGGATTTCCCAGGCAAAAATAATGGAGTGGGTTGCCATTTCCATCTCCAGAGGATCTTTCTGACCCAGGAATTAAACCCACATCCCCTGCATCAGCAGACGGGTTCTTTACAGCTGAACCAGCAGAGAAGCCCTAAATATATACACACATATATATTTATTATAAGGAGTTGGCTTATGCACTATCGAGGCCAAGTCCCAGGGTCTTCCATTGGCCACCTGGAGACCCAGGAGAGCTGATGTGTAGTTCCAGGCTAAGTCCAAAGCCCTGAGAACCAGGAAAGCCTATAGTATAAGTTTCAGTCCCCAAACCAGGATGCTCGCGACTCAGCAAGAGCCAGTGTTCATCTCGAGTCTGAAAGCCAGAAAAGAGCACAATCTCAGCTCAGTGCAGTCAGGCAAATGGAGTTCTCTCTTACTCAACCTTTTCCTTCTATTCAGGTCTGCCATTAATTAGATGAGGTCCACCCACTGTAGGGAGGGCAATATACTTGACTTACTCTACCACTTCAGATGTAATTTAATCCAGAAACACACTCACAGGCATACCTTGAACAATGTTTGGCCAAATGTCTGGACACCCCATGGCCCAATCAAGTTAACATATAAAGCTGACCATCACATGCCATTTTCAGCAATGTTTGTCAAAAGAATTGTCTAGGGACTTCCCTGGTGGTCCAGTGGTTAAGAATCCACCTTCCATCGCCAAACCCAGTGGTTGATACTCAGACCAATGTTTCCTGATGTTTCAGCAGTAATTGACACGGGTGCTCATTCTCTGATCTATGAAACACATTCTTCTCTGGTTCCCACTTTCCTGGTTTTCCTTCTCTCTCTGGAGGTTCCTTCTCAGTTCCTTTTCTGATTTTCCATCTCCTGGAACATCCAGGGCTCATCACAGTGCTTATCTCTCATCTATCTGTGATGCATGTATTTATTCTCATGGCTTAGAACCCAATCCCATCTCTATAGTCACGGCTTTGTGGCGGATTGAATTCTTGGTACATATTCTTCCCCTTTCCTGCATTTAACCCTTCCCATGGTCTCATTGAAGGCAGAGTTTACTTCTCTGTCCCTTGATTTTGGACCCAGCCATGTGACTTTTTAAAGCTAATGATATATATATATATATATATATATATATATATATATATATGCAATGATATACAACAATGTGCCTATTCTCAGTCCAGTCCTCAAGAAGCCTCATGGGTTTCCTGTTATCTCCTGGGGTTTTGCTCTGATGCTGAGAAGAGCTCTCCTGGCTTGCTGCTCTCCTTTAGCTTGGCCTCAGACCTGAGCCATCCAGACCCTCAGCTTGAATCAGAGCCACCCAACTGAACCCAATCGGAATCATCCAACCCCAGAGGTCAGCAGAGCCATCCCCAGCTCATCTGCAGAGAGCTGAGCTAAGTCAATGGTTACTGTGTTTTTGTGGTTGTTTATTACACAGCACACACTGACTGATACACCTCCCAAACTTAGCTTTCCAGACCTCACTCCTGAACTCCAGGCTTACACATCAAACTCACTACTGAACAACTCCATTTGGATATCTAATGGGCTTCTCAAACTTATCATGCCGGAAATGTAACTCCTGCTCTTCCCCACCCTAAACCTGTTTCTTCTGCAATCTTTCTTATCCTAGAAAACGGAAGCTCCATGTTTCCAGATCCCCAAGCCAAAGACCTTGGAATCATCATTGGTTCCTGTCTTTCGCCCATCTCCCACATCCAGTTAGTAAGTCCAGTTGATGCTACTTGTAAGAATATACTGCACTGGGCCCTTGCTTACTTCCTCACTGGCCCCACCCTGCTCCTGTCCACGCTCTCTCAGCTGGACCATGGCAGCAGCCTCTTCCCTGTGCTCCCCAGTCCTGCTGTGGACCCTTAGTCTGATCCCCACATGAAGCCAGAGGAAATCTGCAAATACCTGAGTCAAGTCAGGCCCCTCCCCTACCCAGAGCGCTCTTCTGGCTCCATCTCACTCACAGTGTGTTCACTGACCAATGAATAAATAAACCAAGTAACCACATACACGCCAAAGTAAAATCAATCTTTAAAAAAAACCAAATGGGTTTGCATTACCCTAATGATTAGCGGCCATCTTTACACGTGCTTATTAGTCATTTGCATAAAAATGAGTCTTTAAAAAATGTTTTGCCCATTTGGCTGCATCAGGTCGTAGTTACAGCACAGAGACCTTTGTTGCATCACGTGGGACCTATCTGCTGCAGTGCATGGACTCTCTAGTGGCAGCACTGAGGCTCAGTAATTGTGGTGTGCGGGCTTAGTTGCTCCACAGCAGGTCTTATCTTAGTCCCTGGACCAGGGAATGAATTCCCGTCCCCTGCATTGCAAGGGGAATTCTTAACCACTGGGCCGCCACGAAAGTCTCTGAAACGAGTCTTAGAGGGTCAAAATCAAGGTGTCAATAGGGCTGACTCCTTAGGGAGAATTCTGGGAAAAATTTGATTCCTTGCCTATTTCAACTTCTAGTGGCCCCTATATTCCTGGGCTTGTGGCCTATCTTCAAAGAACATCACTCCAGTCTCTGATTTAGCAGGCATACAGATAATCCAGGACAATCTCCTCATCTCAAGATCCTTAATTCGATTACATGTGTAGTTTCTTTTGCCAAGTAAAGGTCACATTCACGGGTTCCAGGATGAGGACCTGGATATCCCTGGAGGCCATTATCAGCCCACCGCAGTCAGAATTCCCTCTACCGTACACAGGTGGGGCCCCGATGCTGGGAAAGACCCTGATGTTGGGAAAGATTGAAGGCAGGAGGAAAAGGGGACGACCGAGGATGAGATGGTCCGATGGCATCACCGACTCGATGGACATGAGTTTGAGTAAACTCCGGGAGTTGGTGATGGACAGGGAAGCCTGGCGTGCTGCAGTTCATGGGGTCACAAAGAGTCGGATGAGACTGAGTGACTGAACTGATACCGATCCTGATCAGCCTACCACAGTCAAAATTCCCTCTACCGTATGCAGGTGGTGTAAAGGCTGAATTCCTCTTTCCTCCCTGGAGATTTGTGTCCTATGTGACTGTCTCTCATCCCTCAATCTGCCTCTTACCCAAGCAATGTGACTCTACCTCAATATCTAATCAGTATCTAATACATCAATATCTAATCTTCCTTCAGGAACAGGAAACTTGACTTTCCACCAGGCATACGGCTGATCTTTTTAAAATTTTTAATTAATTAATTTTTGGCTGTGTCGGGTCTTCATAGCTGCACATGGGCTTTCTCCGGTTGCAGTGGGCGGGGGTTACCCTCTAGTTTCAGTGCACAGGCTTCTCATTGCGGTGGCTTCTCTCATTGCAGAGCTTGGGCTCTAGGGCACGCGGGCTCAGTAGTTGCGGTGTGTGGGCTTAATTGCTTCATAGCACGTGGAATCTTCCTGGACCAAACCAGTGATCAAACCAGTGTTCCCTGCAATGACAGGCGGATTCTTCAACACTGGACCACAAGGCAAGTCCACGACTCGATTTCTCATGGCATCGTAGGCTCTCCTATAACTAAGTTCTGACAGTAGGGTGGAGACAGGCGTATCATGTGTCACTTCTAGAAAGAGCTCTTTAAGAATGGAACATTCTCTTCTTCCCTCCCTCTTATTCTTCATCTGTGGTCTGGAGTAAGGATGCAAAGATGGAGTTCAAGAAATCATCTTGGACCATGAAGAGGAAGTCACATATTGATGATGGAGCAACAAGATAGAAGAAGCTTGGTTCTTCGCACTGTGGAGCCCTGGACAGCTTGAGTAGCACCTATCTTCACATGAAAGAGAAGGAAACTTATTTTCAGGAAAATCTCATACTAATTTGTGATAGACAGCCTAACACCCCCGCCAAAGATGCCCTTCCCAGTCCCTAGTCTCGGTGGATATGTTATATTACATGGAACGGGGGAGATACAGTGGCAGATAGAAGAAAAGCTGCTGATCAACTGACGTTAAGGAAATTATCCTGCATTATCTGGGTGAGTTCAATGTGATCACAAAGATCCTTCAAAGTCAGGGAGAGCTTTGAAGATGCTATGTTGCTAATTTTGAAGAAGGAAGGGGCCACAGGCTAAGGGATGTAGGTAGCCTCTAGAAACTAGAAAATGCAAAGAAACAGATTGTTTTCTAGAACCTCTAGAAGGAGGCTTGATTTTAGCCCAGTGAGATCCATTGATTTTAGCACAGGAAGATCCATTTTAGATTTCTGATCTCCATGTCTGTCAGATAACAAATCTGTATTTTATTTAACTATTAAACTTACCTCTTGAAATTGGCTTCTTTTTTTTAAAGTATTTATTTATTTATTTTTGGTTGCACCAGGTCTTACACGTGGGATCTTCGGTCTTTCTTGCAGCATGTGAGATCTTTATTTGCTGTGTGTAGGATCTAGTTCCCTGACCAGGAATCGAACCCAGGCCCCCTGCATTGGGAGTGTAGAGTTTTAGCCACTAGACCACAAGGGAAGTCCCTGTATTGCTTTAAACCACCAAGTTTGTAATCATTTGTTCTGGCATCAATAGAAAACTAACACATAATTGATCCTGTTTTCTTCTCCTGAATCTTTCTCTGTTTTTAAGGGAGAAAATAATGATAATTATCTCATTAATAATGATAAACAAAACCAGCATCAACATTAATAGTCAACAAACTGAGAATTTTTGTGTGCCTGATATAATCTTGGCACACAACACATTATCTTATATAAGCTTCACCACAATTTCACGGAGGAAGTAGGAAGCGTTAAATACAAATGTGGGAAAAGAAAAAAAGGCTGAAAATTAGCAAGCTAAACATCAGTCTCAAACGTTAGGATAAGAACAGCACAATACATTTAAAAAAAAAGAGTAAAAACCAAATGTACAATAGAAATGAATGTTATGTGTTATTGTTAATGAAATAAGAGCAAATTAAAGAAAAACCCTAAGTATACAATAGAGAGGATCTATAAAGCTAAGTGTTGGTTATCGCTAGTAATTTGAAAAAAAAAATTGCAATTGCATCTCAAAGATGGTGAAAAAAATTCAGCCATAAAAAAGGAAAGAAATCTTGCCATTTGAAACAGCATAGATGGCATTATGCTGAGTGAAGTAAGTCAGACCGGGAAAGACAAACGCTGCGTGATTTCACCTTTTTTTTTTTTTTTTCTGCACTGTGAGGCATGTGGGATCCTAGTTCCCCTGTATTGGGAGCACAGAGTTTTAACCGTTGGACTGCCTGATCTCACTTTTATATGGAATCTAAAAAACAAACAAAAAGCTGAACTCATACAGAAACCAAGAACAGATTGATGGATGAATGAAGGTGGTCACAAGGGACACAGTTCTAGTTATAAAATAGGTAAATCCTGGGGATGTAACGTACAGCATGGTGACTATGGTTAACAATACTGTATCGTATATTTAAGAGTTGCTGGATTCCCTGGTGGCTCAGTGGTAAAGAATCCACCTGCCAATGCAGAAGACACAGGTTCAATCCCCCATCCGAGAAGATCCACATGCCTCAGAGCAACTAAACTCGTGGGCCACAACGATTGAGCCTGTGATCGAGAGCCTGCAAGGGCAACTACTGATACCAGAGGGCCCTAGAAAGAGCCATGTTCCGAAGTGAGAGAAGTAACTAGAGAGTAGCCCCTGCTTGACACAACTAGAGAAGAGCTGGGGCAGGAACAAAGACCCAGCACAGCCAAAATAGATAAACAAATTTTTAAAAAAAGCTAAGAGAGGAGATCTTAACAGTTCTCACCACAAGGCAAAAAATGTAATTATTTGAGGGTATGGATGTTAACTTACTGCGGTAATCATTTCACAATATATACATATACCATTAAGTTGTAGATCTTAAACATATACAATGCTATATGTCAATTATGGGCTTCCCTGGTGGCTGAGACTGTAAAGAATCTGCCTGCAATGCAGGAGACCTGGGTTCGATCCCTGGGTGGGGAAAATCCCCTGGAGAAGTGAATGGCTACCCATTCTAGTATTCCTGCCTGGAGAATCCCATGGACAGAAGAGCCTCATGGACAGGGGTGGGGGAGCGCCAGCCCATGGGGTGACAAACAGTTGGACAGGACTGAGCAACTAACACTTCCACTTTCATGTCAATAAAACTAGAAACTTATATCTCAGTAAAACTAGGAATGAGAAGAAAAGAGAGAGAGAATGTACCAATGACCAATATAAGCAACAGAGAAGGAAACCTTCTGAAGTTTTGCCATTTGCAGCAACAAAGGTGGACCCAGCGGGTATTTTAGGCTAAGCAAAATAAGACAAGAGAAAGACAGCTACTGTACGGTATTACTTATATGTGGAATCTAAAAAATACAACCAACTAGTGAGGATAACAACAACAAAACAAGAAACAGGGGATTCCTTAGGCGTCCAGTAGTCAGGAAGATCTCACAGCCGAGGTGTCAAAAAAAAAAAAAAAAAAAGGGAGACAGAGAGCAAATTAGTGGTTACCAGTGTGGGGAAGCGGGAAGGGCAATATAGGGGTGGGAGAATGACAGGCACAAACCGCTGGGTGTAAGATAGGCTCAAGGACGTACAGAATGGGAAATATAGCCAGTATTTTATAATAGCTGTAAATGGAGTGTAACCTTTAACAATTGCACAAAAAATAAATAAAACAAAAGAAAACTCTCCTTTACAAGTCTCAGAACTAGAAGAGGGAACTAGCTTTTGTGTGTATTGTCTCGACTTCACACGAGAGGAAACTGAAGCTCCCAGATGCTGAGGAGCTTCCCAAGTTCAGGCAGCCCGTAAGTGGCAGAGTCGGGGTTTGAACCCAAGGCTCCAGCTCTCCCCAGCCGGCTCCAGGAATCTCTGCTTGGGCGCCACCTCGCGGGTACGCCCAGCCTCCCCTCGCCCGGCCCGCAGCCCGCGAGACTCCGCCCCCTCCCCAGATTTGGTTTAGGGTTTTCACTGGGTGGGGCGGGGTGGGGGGGCGGTCTCTGGGTCAAAAGTGTTAACAGCCCTTGGGAATTTCACACTCTGCTTCCTCCACGGGTTGCTCTGAAATTTCATTAGATTTTTCTCTCTCAGTTTCAACGACTCCCCTATGGTGCCCCCGGGCTCCCTACGTCTCCTCCTCAGCCTTGATCGCCTCTGAATTCCTCCATACCCTCCTGGTAGCAGGTTGCCTGTCTGGAGCCAAATTCTTGGCTCTGTCTATCTCAAATGGGAATGTCAGGCTTGCTTAATGGTACCGGGAGCTGGTAGAAAACACGGAACCGAAATCCTACCCCAGACCTGCTGAATCGGATCAGTATCTTAACAGGACCATCTCCACCCCACCTCACCCCCAAGTAATTTGGGACGCAGTGAAGCCTGAGTGCGGCTTCCTAGGTGGCCCTAGTGGTAAAGAACCCATCTGCCAAGGCTAGAAACCTAAGAGATGCAGGTTCGATCCCTGGCAGGGGAAGATCCCCCGGATGAGGGCATGGAAACCCACTCCAGTATTCTTGCCTGGAGAATCCCATGGACAGAGGAGCCTGGTGGGCTGCAGTTCACAGGGCCACAAAGAGTCGGGCACAACAGAAGTGACTGGGGATGCACACATCAGGAAGTTTGAGTAGCCCTGGCCTACAGCACCAGGGGACCATGGGACCCAGGGAGGCTTCCAGATAGGTGCCTCGCCTGAAGCAGATGTAGCTGAGAAAATGGTCTTCAGCTGTGTGTCTTGAAGTTAGATGAGGGGTGACCTTTTGTCTGCACTGGAGAAGGTTCAAGTACATTCCAGAAATTTGGCTTCCAGGTATGGTCTAATGAGACTCCATCATGGAGCCCAAGAGATGTTCCCTTTTCTATTGCTAATGAAATTTGGCTTAATTTGTTTGGAAAAATATATGAAATAAACTTTCTAAGAGTTGAGCAAATTGAGCTATTAATACAGAAAATTCTAGATATAATAAACAGTGACATATGAAGTCTTTGAAGACCAAAGCCCCGACCCAGTGTTCTCAAACTCCAGCGTCAAGTCATCAGGAGGGCATGTAAAACTCAAGACTGTTGGAGGGTATCCTTGGTGGTCCAGTGGTTGAGAATCCACCTATTAACACACGGGACACAAGTTTGATCCCTGCCCAGGAAGATCCCACTTCAGAGCAACTAAGCCCGTTTGCTACAACCACTGAGCCTGCGCTCTAGAGCCTGGGAGCTGCTATTACTGAAGCCTCTACAACTAGAGAGTAGCCCCACTCACTGCAACTAGAGAAAAGCTGGAGTGCAGCAGTGAAGACCTAGCATAGTCATAAATGAATAAATAAATCTTAAACAAACAAACAATCTCCGAGTGTTGGGAATCCCTGGGGGTCTAGTGGTTAGGACTCTGTGCTTTTATAGTCCAGGGTGTGTGTTAGGAACTAAGATCCCTCAAGCCAGCCTGGACAACACCCCCTCGAAACAAAGCCACAAACAAGCAAGCTCAGACTGTTGGGCCCCATCCCTAGAGTTTCTGACTCATAGAACTGGGGTGGAGCTGAGAATCTACATCTCTCACTAGTTTCCAGGGAATGCTGATGGATGCTGTTGGTCCAGAGATCACGTTTTGAGAACTGCTGCTTCCAAACCAGTCAGGGTTGGTTTGGAGGGTTATATCAGCCCTTGAGAATTATATAGAAATGACCCCTCTCAGTGATCTGTCATTTAAAAAGTGATTCATTCTAGTGATCCAGTGTAAGTTTAAGTACTGATTTGAATATTTTCCTGTATTCATGCAGCAGATTTAGCATTTTCATAATGTTATTTATGTTCAGATTCTACCCAGATTGAGACAAAACTTTCTTTTTTCTTCTATTAGCAGTTTCACATGTATACCCAGATATTTTTTATGGTCTGATGAAAAATGTCAAATCAAGACATGAGATGTAAAAAGGGAAATTTTTTTCACATTGTTCAAATAAAAATATATCAGTGGATTTTTTTTTTTAAACCTGCTGTTCCTCCCACTGCATTCCCGGAGTCCTTTGCAGCGCCCCTGTAATAGCTCTTTTCATTGTGTTTGAATTATTGATTTACCATCTAACTTTCTCAAGGGCTCATGGGCTCCTCAAGGGCAGGACATTCTTTCGTTTGAAGAAAAAAAAAAAACGTGCAGTAAAGAGATGTTTATTTTTCTACCATTTGTCCAGTTTATGTTACTAACAGCAAGGAAATTGTTTCCAGAGGAAGATGCCTAGTGAGTGCTCACATGGGCATGTTAGATGTTTGCATGGAGTTTTGCAATTTTGAGATTTCATAGAGCATAGGGTGGGAGTGGTTGAGAACTGGGGCTTTGTCAGTGATGGTGGGCGTGTGATTCTGTTGGCAAGACTTTGTCTGAGGCCGTGTTTCTCTGGCACTGTGTATCAAGCGTATGCCTACACTTAATCCTCCAGGATTCACCAGTGAGTATCAGTGATCATCAGTGATACTGATGCTTGAAGGGGTATCCCTACCTTCCCTCAACTCGTGTGTGTGTCCCTGGATTGGGGATGCTGTGCCCATGCCCTGGGTTTCCGTGGACTCTCTCTGACTCTGTGCCCCAGAGGGTCCTGCGTTCCTGTCCCTGTCAGGGTCTCCTCACCATCCCCTGTTGCTCTCTGTGTCTGAAGTTCACGGCCCTCCTGGGTGGCTGGGGCTCTAGGTAACTGTGTCTGTCCCCAAGTCCAGCCCTCGCAGAGCTGGGAGGGTGGGGACTCTGTGTCCCTGAAGTTAAGGAGGCCCGCTGGGAAGTTAGCAGCTGGAGATTAGATTTCATAGTCACAAGAGGAAAGGAGGGAGAAGGATCCAGGTTTGATTTGGGGCCGGGTCAGGCCAGGGTACAGGGTCTCAGAATCATTGTAAGAATAGTCCTAACAGTTTCTGTTAATTGTGCCTTTACCGTGTGCCAGGCACTGTGCTTTGGACTTATATTTGTACTTTTTAAATATTACATTTATACTGTCATTTATAAACATATTTATATTTGGGGCTTCTCAGGTGGCTCAGTGGTAAAGAATCCACCGGTCAATGAAGGAGATGTGGGTTTGATCCCTGGGTAGGGAAGATACCTGGAGAAGGAAATGGCAACCCACTCCACTATTCTTGCCTGGGCAATCCCATGGGCAGAGAAGCCTGGTGGGCTACAGTCCACGGGGTCACAAAAGAGTCAGACCCAATTTATTGACTAAACCACAACATATTAATATTTGTACTATTGTATTTATTCACCATCACAATTAAGTACATATATTATATTTATAAATAATTATGTGCATTGTTCCTAATATTTTAAATACTATTTTATTGGTTATAAATTACTTTAGATAGTAATTCTATTATCATTTTCTGTTTCTATCATCATCTTGTATTATCCTTTGGAAGACAGGAGGAAACATTCAGAGAGATGAGTTCACTTGCCCAAGGTCACTCAGTAAGGTGACAGTCAAAACGTGAACCCAGTTCTTAGTGTCTCCAGCCTTTGGCTTTTAACTCCTACGCCACTCTGGGCAAAGCAGAAGACGGTGTCTAGAACAGGGGGGAAAAGGGTTAGCCGAGTGGCTGTGGATAACAGCAGATTGTTGTCAGTGTGGTGGGGTGCTGGTGTACGTTTGTTGAGTTTTTCCGTGTGCCAGGCACCATGCTAAGGGCTTTCATAATAAGAATATGGCAAGGACTTCCCTGGTGGGCAAGAGGCTAAGGACTCTGAACTTCCAAAGCAGGGGGCCCAGGTTCAGTCCTTGGTCAGGGAACTAAATCCCACAAGCCACAGCTCAAGATTCAGTATGCTGCAACTAAGACAGTAGATCTCATGTGCCGCAACTGGGACCCAGCGCAGCCAAATAAATATTGAAAAAAAAAAAAAAAGAATAGGCAAACACTCATATGGCACATAGCAAGGGCCTTACTTTAAGTGCTATTATGCGGATTATTGCATTTACTCCTTACACCAGCATCCTGAGGTGGATACTGCCCGTCCTTGTCTCCATGAGACCCTGAGATAGAGTCATTTGAGAAAGCTCATGGAGGTGCTGGGATCTGGCTCCAGGTGGCCTGGCTCCATAGGCTGTTCCTCTAGCCCCTGTACTTTTCTACTATCCCTTGTAATCTTCATAGCAATCCTATAGTGTAGGAAGAAATGTCACCCATTTTACAGATGAGGAAACTGAGACCCAGACTTGGACTCACCCACAGAGCCACAGACTTGAACCACTCTCTATCTGATCAGCTCATTCACACACCTGACCCTGTTCTCATATGGCAGGAGGCCAGGGATTCCAGAGTACTTCTGAAGGGCCTTGGCCAGACTCCCAGATGCCAGGGGCCTCATGTCCCTGAGGTCCTAGCCTCCCTAACCTTCCTGTAGAGCCCCTTAATTTTTCCTTTGGTTTGTACCATTTTGACTTGCTGATCAGTAAACATTCATGTTACAAAAATTGTCTATTTCCCCCCAGATTATGTTTTTCTATTTGTTGCTATACAAAATGTTTAAGTTTTATGCAGTTTAACCTATCCTTTTTTTATTTTATTTTAAAAAATATCTATTTATTTGGCTGTGCTGTGTCCTAGTTCTGGCATGTGGGATCTAGTTCCCTGACTGGAGATGGAACCCAGCGCCTCTGCATCGGGAGTGTGGAGTCTTAGCCAGTGGACCATCAGGGAAGTCCCCTGTTTATTTTATAGATGCAAGATTTCCAATCTTGGTTAAGAAAATCTAGTTCCCTGGGAGTGAGACTTCTGGGGTTGGGGGACAGTGGCAGCTTCTTCCTTCCCTCTCCCCTCCCTTGACTTGTCCTTCTTGGGGTATGTGGCAGAGGGTGTTGCTTGATATCTTGTCAGTTTGTAAGTCCTCTTTATATATGTTGTCGTTGTTCAGTCGCCGAGTTGTGTCCAGCTCTTTGCAACCCCATGGACTGCAGCACGCCAGGCCTCCCTGGCCCTCACTATTGACTGGAGTTGCCGAAGTTCCTGTTCTTTGCATCAGTGATGCCATCCAACCATCTCATCCTCTGACGCCTCTTCTCCTTCTGTCTTCAATCTTTCCCAGCATCAGGGACTTTTCCAGTGAGTTGTCTGTTTGCATCAGATGACCAAACTACTGGAGCTTCAGCTTCAGCTTCAGCATCAGTCCTTCCAGTGAATATTCAGGGCTGATCTCCCTTAAGACTGACTGGTTTGATCTCCTTGCTGTCCAAGGAACTTTCAGGAGTCTTCTCCAGAACCACAGTTCAAAGGCATCAGTTCTTTGGCGTTCTGCCTTCTTTACGGTCCAGCTCTCACAACCGTACATGACCACTGGGAAGACCATAGCCTTGACTATATGGACCTTTGTCGGCAGAGCAATGTCTCTGCTTTTCAACACACTGTCTAGGTTTGTCATTGTTTTCCTGCCAAGAAGCAATGGTCTTCTGATTTCATGTCTGCAGTCACCGTCCACAGTGATTTTGGAGCCCAAGAAACGGAAATCTGTCACCACTTCCACCTTTCCCCTTCTATTTGCCATGCAACAGTGGGGCCGGATGCCATGATCTTAGTATTTTTAATATACGTAGTCTTAAGCCGGCTCCTTCACTCTCCTCCTTCACCCTCAACAAGAAGCTCTTCAATTCCTTTTCACTTTCTCCCATTAGAGTGGTATCATCTGCATATTTGAGGTTGTTGGTGCTTCTCCCGCCTATCTTGATTCCAGCTTGTAGCTCATCCAGCCCGGCATTTCTCATGCTGTGCTCAGCATATAGAGTAAACAGACAGGGTGACAGCAGACAGCCCTGGGGTACCCCTTTCTCCATCTTGAACCAATCAGGTGTTCCATACAGGGTTCTAACTGTTGCTTCTTGACCCGAATATAGGTTTCTTAGGAGACAGGTAAGATGGTCTGGTATTCCCAGCTTTCTAAGAGCTTTCCACAGTTTGTCATGATCCACACAAAGGTTTTAGCGTAGTCGATGAAACAGAGATAGATGTTTCTCTGAAATTCCCTTACTTTCTCTATAAACCAGCGAATGTTGGCAATTTGATCTCTAGTTCCTTTTCCTTTTCTAAACCCAGCTTGGACATCTGGAGGTTCTTGGTTTGAATAATGCTGAAGCCTAGCATGCAAGGTTTAAGCGTGACCTTACTCGCATGGGAAGTGAGTGCAATTGTCCAATGGTTAGCACGTTCTTTGGCACTGCCCTTCTTGGGAATTGGAATGAGGATTGACCTTTTCCAGTCCTGGGGCCACTTCTGGGTCTTCCAGATTTGCTGGGATAATGAATGCAAAACCACCATCTTTTAGGGATTTGAATAGTTCTGCTGGAATTTCATCACATCCATTAGCTTTATTAACAGCAATGCTTCTTAAGGCCCACTTGACTTCGCACTCCAGAATGTCTGGCTCTGGGTGACTAACCACACCATTGTAGTAATCTGATTCATTAAGATCTTTTTTTTTAAATACAATTCGTCCCTGTATTCTTTCCATCTTTATATATGAAGTGAAGTGAAGTCAAGTCGCTCAGTCGTGTCCGACTTTTTGCGACCCCGTGGACTGTAGCCCACCAGGCTCCTCCGTCCATGCGATTCTCTAGGCAAGAATACTGGAGTGGGTTGCCATTTCCTTCTCCAGGGGATCTTCCCAACCCAGGGACTGAACCCGGGTCTCCTGCATTGCCAGCAGACGCTTTAACCTCTGAGCCACCAGGGAAGCCCTGGTATATATCTTTATATATAATAACTACTAATTCTGTGCTGTTCCAAGTGTTGCAAATTTCCCCCCAAGCCTTTTGTATATTACCTTGCAATGATTTTCGCCCTGCAAATATGTCATTAGCTAACTTCTCAACCTTGCTCTGGAAGATCTGCTCCTGGGGAGGTGGGGGCGACTCCCTTCTCATCTCCTCCCTCCCATCTCTCCTTTCTCTTTCAAGGTCTGTCTCTCCTTATCTCCAGCTTGTCCTTTCCCAAGGGCCTGCCTAGGGGGTAAGGGTACACGGCTGGCACGGAGGCCCAGCTCCCCTCCCTTCTTTGGGCCTCTCCCTATTTGGAAGTGGGAGGGGGTTGTCCGCTCGCTGTCAATTTTTAAGAGCTTCCCCCCCCCCCCCCCCAATAAGTATTAACCCTATGCTACCCTCTGTATTCCAAGCCACAGGTCCTGTCATTTGCTGCAATCCGTCTTAAGCAGCTGAGTTTTATGCAAATCAAGTCCGTCCTGTATGGGCGGTTGTGGGTTCTGATGTAGGTTGGGAAGTCTCCCTGCTCCCGGGCGCCCTCGCTTTCCCTCCCCAAGTCCTTATCTCGCAGCTTTTAGCTTCCCACGGGTCGGGCGCATAAAAGCGAGCTGGGGCTCTGCCTCGCAGCGTCACCATGTCCCCGCTGTGCCCACTGCTGCTGACCCTGGCCCTGTTGGCCGTCCCCGGCGTCCGAGGCGCCTGCCCGGCGGCCGCCGACCTGACGAACGCCGACGGGACGCGCACGTGCGCCAAGCTCTACGACAAGAGCGACCCCTACTACGAGAACTGCTGCGCCGGCGCCGTGCTCTCCTTGGAGTCGGGCGCCGACCTGCCCTACCTGCCCTCGGACTGGACGAAAGTCATCTCCTCGATCGTGGTGGGCCAGCGCTGCGAGCTCACCGTGTGGTCCGGTCGCGGCAAGGAGGGCAAGTCGCGCAAGTTCTCGGCCGGTAGCTACCCGCGCCTGGAGGAGTACCGCCGCGGCCTCTTCGGGGACTGGTCCAACGCCATCTCTTCCGTCTACTGCAGGTGCCTGCCCGCCGGCCCCAACACCCAGACCCCTGAGCCTCTGACCCAAACTGAGCGTCCTTAGAACCAGTTCCCGAGGTCCCCCTTCTCCTCCCCCACGCCCCCTTCCCCAAGCCCATGCCCCTTGGATCTCCCAGACCCAACTCTGAGATTCCCAGACTCAAACCAGTCTTCACTCTGGGGGCTCCCCCTCCCACCTCCCTGAACTGCCCACTTGCCTACCCACCAGACGGCTGCACTCTCAGGTGAGTGATCTCTGGTGACCTCCAGCCTAGTCTGGTGATGGGAAGCCATCAACCCCCTCACTTCGAAGCCCCAGAACCAAAGCTAGTCCTTCCTCACCCACCTAGATCATCAGATCCCAGGGCTCTCAGACCCAGCTCTGGGGCTCCCAGATTCTAAACCTGACTGACCCAGACCTCAAGACCCCAGACCTAATTCCAGGAATACCCTATCTAGCCCTCATGCTCCACTCTTCTCATCAGCATCAGCCTTGGCCCCAGAAACTGGTTCCAGTGCCCCCATTAAGGTTCTGAAGCCTCCAGGCCCAACTTTGGAGGCCCCTGAGCCCACCCTGGACACATATCCAAACTCACAGACCCCGCGGCCCTAGATCCACCCAGGGCACCCTCTAAAACCACCCACCTGTCCCTCTACCCCTAAGAACCCCCAGCCCCAAACTCCCAGGCCAGGATGCCTAGCCCCCGAATTTGGAGCCCAGCCCCAGCCCCTAACCCCATCTCAGGCTTCTAGAATCCCTCCTACCATAAATCTCTGAGGCCCTGGCACCCCCTGGCAATAATTTTCTATTCTGTTGCAGTTGCAAATGATACCTTACGAGATCGCTTATCTCCAGCCCTCGCAAAGTGCTGAGCCCCTCACCTGGCCTTGTCCATGGGGTCTGCTGAAGTCTGTAAGACCCAGGAGAACAGAGCTTTCTGCCTGCCCTCATATTGCCTTCCCTGTAATACAGCCTTTATGAAGCCATCTCTGTCTGCCATCTGCTTGTGTTTGGGCCCCAAGTCCACGCAGATGTGGGGTCGGGAACGGAGGAGGGAGCAGGGTGGTCAGGGCTGGGTCAGCCCATAGTACCTGCTGTGGGTGGGGACACATGCATAGACCCTGTGGGGGCACGTGCATGGATTTAGGTGTGCACACGTGCATGGATTTAGGTGCGCACACGTGTGCACATACCCATAGGGCATCTGTGTGACAAGTAATGGTACTGCTGGCTGATTTTTTAAAATATGACCTGTATCAGGTCATGGGATTTCCAGGTGGTGCAGTAGTAAAGAATCTGCCTGCCAGTGCAAGAGATGCAAGGACTGGTTCAGTCCCTGGGTCGGGAAGAGCCCCTGGAGTAGGAAATGGCAACTCACCCCAGTATTCTTGCCTGGAAAATTCCATGGACAGAGGAACCTGGTGGGCTATAGTTCACAGGGTTGCAAAGAGTCGGACATGACTGAGCATGCATGCTGGGTCTTAGCTGTGGCATGTGGGATCTAGTTCCCTGAACAAGGATAGAACCTGGGCCCCCTACATTGGGAGCCCAGAGTCTTAGCCACAGGACTACCAGAGAAGTCACACGGCTGGCTGATTGTTAAACACTGAAATGCTTTCCACACTTTTTGGTGGACAGCCATTTTCTGAATCCCCCCCTCCCCACACCAGATGTTCAGGCCTGCCAGGGACCTCAAGACTCTCTCAGGATTCATACCTACCATGGTAAGAGGCCTTCAAGGACTCTGCCCCATGTAGGTCCAGGGTCTGTTTTGTGATCTGCCCACAGTCCAGGACTCATGGGTTGTGAAATACTTTTAATGCCCCAGGCTCCAACCCATGGAGAACACTTTCATTCTAATTTGCATATTTCTGAAAATTCAAATTTGCAATTTACTACTCCTAAGGATAAGGACCCTTGATGAGTACCTGGGTTTGGGGGCTCTGGAGGAGTAAAAGAGGAGCAATGAGGGGTCTTGGGAGGAGGAGAAGCAGAGGGAAACTCTGGGGGATGATAACATGGGATTGGAGGGAGGAAGGAAATCTGGGGACATTCTGAGAGTTAAGAGGCATGGGAGAAGAGGGAGGTGAGTAGAGAGGCTACGAGGCCATAAGTTTGGAACATAAGAGATCTGAGGTCAAGGGAGGCACTGGAGATCAAGGATTAGAGGACGTGCAAGTGGGAAATGAACTTGGCGAAGTTCTAAGGAGCAAACACCAGGGAAACAGCATTCCTTGGGCACACGCATTTATTCATTCAGTCAACAAAGGTTTATTGAGCCCCTATTATCTTGTTAAGCACTGACTCAGGAAGAAGTGGCCACTGCCCTCATGCAGAGAGTGCAGCGAAAATCCCAGCCAGCCAGACAGTCAAAGATGTGTGAAGATGTCGAATGAGAAGCCAAGGCCCAGGCAGGATTACGGGGCACAGGAGGTAGTACGTGATCCGGGAGCAGCCAAGGGGACAGGAGGGTATACAGGGAGAATCGGGGTGCTCAGGGAACATGGTGGAGCTTAAGGGTCAGGAGGTACTAAGGGTTAGGGACTTCTAAGGCTTAGGGAGCTGCTAGGGGTTCAGAGAGATGCTAAGATATCAGAAGTGGTAAGGGAATAAGAAGTCACTGAGGGGTTGGTATCTCGTATCATCATATAAGAGGTCAGGAGGGGCCCAGGGTCAGCCAGTCACTCCCTGAATTGCACAGACACAGAAGAGTCGGTCACCCTCGTCCGCCGCAGCCCACCATGCTCCATCCGGTTCTTGGTCTTGTGCAGGAAGTGGACAAAGCGGACACCGGGGCCGTACTGGCGGAATACGTGGGACACCTGGGGCAGCACCAGGGCCAGGAAGAAGTTCTTATTAGGGACCCACAAGCCCTGCTCTCCTGCCTCCTCCCTCTATGAGGTCTTGGGACACGAAAGCACGTGTGGGGGTGGTGGCCGGGGTAGGGCGTCTCACCTGGATCCAGCGGCCGGGAGGGCCTCTCCCGGAGGTGCGGGGGGCCACATGGTGCTGGGCGATGACTGTGCTGCGGTCAGCCGCCAGCAGCCAGACGTGCAGCTCATACACACATGCGTCCAGCCTGCTGTCCTCGAACCTGGGGTGGGGGGCAGGCCTTCAGCTGCTACCACAGCCCCCGCTCCTGGTACGGTTGCCATTCCACACACACACCCACTGGCACCCACTACGTGCACTGGGGCTGGGTGCTGCTTGTGACACGGCGGTGACCAAGACAACCCTACGCCCTGCTCTCATGGGATTAATAATGGTCCAGTAGGGGAGGTGGACATGTCATTAGGAAGCGACAATTAGGCATGGTCAGGGGTGCGATAGGGGACATTTGGGGTACGGGAGCATAATGCATCTGACCCAGCTTAGGAGTGGTCAGGGAAGGCTCCCCGTGGCCTGAGTTCAATTCCTGGTTGAAGAACTGAGATCCTTCAAGCTGTGAGACGCAGCCAAATAGAGGGGGGAGTCCATCTCAAGAAAAGAGGGTGACCAACATCCAAGGAAGAAAGAAGAGGCTCTGGGCTGGAATATTTCAAGAACAGAAAGATTCAGACCAAAAGGGCCAGAGAGATGGAAAGGGCTGGGTCCCCCAGTGGCAGGAGGGTCTCAGGGAGCATGGGGTGAGGCATGCGCTTTGGGGAGCCCACGTGGGCCACCTGGCTGGGCAGGTGGGAGGGGCGGAGGCACGTACCAGTCCATGACCGTGATACGCGGCTGCTCATCGTCCAGTAGCTCCTCCCACAAGCCTTCGGCCAGAAGGTCCACGCACTGCTGCTTCACCGTCCAGCTGTGAGAGAGGGCACGGGGGAGGGCTGCCATCTGCTGGCATTCTCCCAGGTCAACCGGGCCCCCAGAAGTGGAACACCCTGATCGTTGTACCCTCCTAAAGACGTCAAGGGCGCTGGCCTATGGGGGCTGATCAGCCACACAGCACCTCACAGTCTCGGCTCCTATGAGCTTCTCTGAGGGTGATGCATCCTAAACCCTGTGCTGCAGATGGGGAAACCGCGGTGCACGCAGGGAAGTGACTTATCAAGATCGAGCAGCAAAGAAGTGGCGAGCTGAACCCAAGTGCCTGTGACTCGGAGCCCCTGAGTTGCGGCATCCCACCCACAATGCAGAAAGGGGGCCTGGTTTAAAGGCAGACAGCTGGTGGCCTAGGTGACTCTCCCATTCCCACAGAAAGAGGCTGAGTATAGGAACAGTATTAACTGCTAGGCTTCCCTGGCGGTTCAAGCGGTAAAGAATCCGCCGGCAGTGCCGGAGACCCGGGCTGGATCCCTCGGTCGGGAAGACCCCCTGGAGAAGGGAATGGCAACCCACTCCAGTATTCCTTCCTGGAGCATTCCATGAACAGAGGAGCCTGGTGGGCTACCGTCCATGGGGTCGCAAAGAGTTGGACGCGAACTGAGTGACTAAGCACGGCATGGAACACCTACTATGAGCAAACTGGCCAGACCCTATGCCATGTGTTTTACAGGCATGCTCTTAGGACTCATCCTGTTTACAGAGCCGGAGACAAGGGCCCAGAGAGGTCAACAGAGCTTTTCCAGGTCCCACAGCGAGGGAGGCCAGAAGAGGGAATCAAACGCAGGCCACGTGTGTCCCGGCCACTCACCTGAGGTTCTGCTGGAGTTTCTCAGTCCTGATGTGCCAGCCGCGGAAATTGCCTGGCGGGTGGAGGAGCAACAGATTAGAATTTGCCGCTTCTCCAGGGCCACCCCTTCCGCAGCATGGGGCTAGCCTCCGGGCGCTTACCCAGAGCCTCCAGGGGTTGCTGGGTGGGACCGGTAGGGGGCGCTGGCTCATAAATGTTGATGCCTGAAACGCGCAGGGAAGCGGAGCCTCAGGCGTGCTGAAGCTGCCCTCCTTTCTGCAGTCTCCCCACTCCCTGCCCGCTGGACTCGGCTGGAAGGACGGGAATCAATGCCCCGCCTGCCAGACCAGCCCAGCCAGGCAGCGGGGAGTGAGTCAGGGCCCAGGGAGAGCCCTGAGAATGTCCTGGGGTCAGAGGGCCAGTGCTCGGAGGGGGAGGGCGTTGTGGCGAGAGGGGAGGAACAGAGGGAGAGAGAGAGGAACCAGGAAAAAGAGAGAGAATATGGGAGGAGGGAGATAGCTCCAGGAGATAGTGAAGGACAGGGAAGCCTGGCGTGCTGCAGTCCACGGGGTCGCAAAGAGTCGGAATGACTGAGCAACGGAACGGTAACATGGGAGGAGGGTCGGAGAGATACAGGGTGAGACAGACCCTGTGAGAGATAGAGACACAAGATGTAGAAAGAGACAGAGATGCAAGTGAGACAAAGACACGCTGAGAGAAAAAGGGACCGAGAAGGAAGTGCTAGAATGCACGGCTGCTCGGTCGCTCAGGCGTGTCAGATTCTTTGCGACCCCATGGATTGGAGCCCACTAGGCTCCTCTGTCCATGGGATTCTTCAGGCAAGAATACTGGAGTGGGTTGCCATGCCCTCCTCCAGGGGATCTTCCCGACCCAGGGATCGAACCTGCGTCTCCTGCATCTCCTATAGTGCAGGTGGATTATTTACCGCTGTGCCACTGGGGGGCGGAGGGGGGGAAGCTCCAGAGAAGGACGCAGAGAAATAAAAACACAGAGGGAGACATCAAGAGACAGAGACCGAGAGCAGAGTAAGAGAGACAAGAAAGCAAAGAGAAGACGAGACCGACGGTCTAGGTGAGCGAGCCCGCGGGAAGGAGACGGAGGCGTGGCGGCCTCCGGGCTGCTCCAGCTTCGCGCAGACCATCGCCCCGCACCTTCGGGGTTGGGCGAGCGCAGTAGGTTGCGGTAGAGCGGCCGCCGCAGGAAGAGCAGCTTCCAGGTGAGGCGAGGGGGCAGCTCCAGGCTCCCTCTCGGCGGCGCCCACTCTTGCAGCAGCAGCTGCCGCGCGTGGGCCTCGGTTGGCGACTCCGGCGCAGGGAGCCCGGGGGTCTCAGGGGCCGCGGGCGAAGGCGGCGACGGAGGCGGGGGCGGCGACGCTGGCTCCTGGGGGCTCGCGGGTTCCTCCATCCCGCTGCCGAGCTCCGGTCCTTCCCGCACCTTCTCCATCGCTCGGGTCTGGGTGACTGTCCCGGCTCTTCCGCAGGGTTCGGGGTGAACCCGGGGCGGGAGAGGGCGGAGCGCCTCGACTGGCTTTTAAGTAGAGGGGTGTGTTGGGGGAAGGATCCGGGCTCCCAGGCCCTCCTCCCTAGGGCTGGGGAGCCCAGGTCCCAGCCCCTCCTTCTCCCAGCCTGCAGAAGTCCGGGTCCCAGCCCAGCTGGGTTTCCCAAGCCTCCTGCTCCAGTTTCCCCAGACATCAGCCCTGGAGAGGGGTGTGACCGAGGCGCTAATGCCAGGGCTCGGCTCTCTAATGAGGCCCATCCACCTCGTTAACATCCCGCGTGGCTGGAGGTAAGCTTAGTTAATGAAGCCCCCTGTCTCCCCCTCCCCCAACCTCCCGGTCAGCTGAGCATGCTGTAAGGGGTGGGGGTGGGAGGGGAGTCCCGCCTCTGATTGTTCCTCCTCTGCCCTCACTGGGACACAAACTTGGGACCTAAAATTTCTTGTCCCGGAAGCATAGTGGGGTGGGGTGGGGGAGAGAGAGAGACCCAGAGAGACTCTGAGCTAGAGATGGGGAGTCACAGAGATGGGGGACCCGAGGGAGACACTGAGATAGTGTCAGAAAGGGTGCCTTGCATCTCTTCCTGGGGTTGGGCAGGCGGTGCAGGCTGGCCAAACCTCCTCCCTGGGAGGTCATAGGGAGTTTGGAGTCAGGGCTGGAGCAATGGCGGGGGCAGGAGGTCGGGGGTGTGGAGGCAGTGGGGTGGCAGATGAACCTGAAGGGCCGGATGCCCACGCCCACATTCTGCCCTTGCCACATCCCACAGCCTGCCCAGGTAAGCACAGGCTCAGTCCCACATAAGTTACCAGTAACAAGCGCTACAGTGAGCGCTTTCTGCTTGCTAGATGCTGTCCTAAGCTTTTACAAGTTCATTTCATCCCCTAACAACGTAGGTGCTACTATTACAGGCATTTTATATGTAAAGAAAAGATAATAGTGAATGATTATGGAGTTGCGTGCCAGCCACACACACCCCAGCATCCAGCTTGCACACCAAGCCTGAGTAGGGAGCTGCTGTCATCCCCATTTCACAGATGAAAAACCAGAGGGCTCCCTCACAGGCCTGGTCCCACACCACCCCAGATAACCCCATACGCTTCCCGCCCCAGATTCCCGCAAGATGCTGACAGACACATTAGGCAGACATATGGACTGGAGCTCACACCCAAATGATGATGCTCGTGTAATTAACGCCTGTGTGCCAGGCATTGTTCTAAATTCTTTAGGTGGAGTAATTAATTTAATCTCCACATCTTCCATAGGAAATAGGTACTATTGTTATATCCATTTTGTAGACTTCTACTTTTGTAGAAGTCTCCATAACTGAGAGTAGAAGTCTCAGTTACTGAGACTCGGAGAGGTCTAGTAACTCACCCAAGGTTGCACAGCTGCTATGTGGCAAATTGGACATGGAGTTTCATGTGATACACAGGGATACAGATTCAAATTACCCCCAGAGACAGTGGCTCACACAGAAACAGATGGGAGAACATAGTTACATTTATTGAGTGTCTGCCTTTAACTCATTAAGTCTTACAACAACCCTGGAAGATGGGGACGGGTAATAGTTCCTCCATTGACTGGGGAACTGAGAGGCAAGAGGTGAAGTGACCTATCTTAGGAAAGCTGGGAATTAGCCAGGGACCTGAGGGGAGGAAGGACTCACAGAAGGAGAGAAACTAACTTATGTGCAGTATCCCTGCTCACCCAGAAGTCTTCAGGAGGTTTCCAAATACCTGCAGAGCCCGTGGTCCACGCATAACTGGAGACACTCCCACCGCCACTGCAAGCGCACAGACCCACACCCATGCCTGGCTGCCGGCCTGTCTTCATCGGAGGAGGAGGAAAGGACACAGTCAAGAGAAAGAGTGTCTGTCTAGTGGAGTCAGAGCTGTCCCCAGGTCAGAATCCAGGGCAGGGAGTGGCTTAGAGCCAGAGACCAAAAAAAAAAAAAAGGCAGGAAATCTGTAGAATGAGGATCAACACCCCTCCTCTGTTTGCCCCCCTCCTGCCATGGTGTCCACATTATCTCACTCCTGGGGGCCTCAGCCCCTTCTCTTACACACACACACACACACACACACACACACACACGGGCCACAGTCAAAGGGGTCTTATGAAAAGTTAAACACAGGTAGTCACTCCCCCGCTTAAACCTGCCATGGTGCCCCAGTGCCCTTAGGGGAAAAAGCCCAGCTCTCTGCCAGCGCTCGAGGCCCTGGATTTCTGGTCCCTGTTCTCGCCCATCTCAGGGATTTTGCTCAGAAAGTTCTTTCTACCCAGAATGCCCTTCTGTCTCACCCATATCCTCATACCACGTGATCCCCAAACTTTAGGGCTCACCAGATTCACCCAGGGAACTTACTTTAAATGTGTATCTTCAGGCTTCCCTTGGCAGTCCAGTGGTTAAGATTGGCACTTTCAATGCAAGGGGCATGGGTTCGATCCCTGGTCAGGGAACTAAGATCCCACATGCCTCATGGTATGGCCAAAAGAAAAAAAAAAGTGTATTTTCAAACCTTACGCCCAGGAGTCTAATTCAGTCCCTGCGGACCCCAGAATCTGAAATTTTAGAAACACCCACCCTATCACTCCATACTATAAGAAATATTTTTGCTTAAATCTGAGCAATCCAGGAGCCATACAGAGCCAAGTGTCTCTCAACACTAGATCTCCAGTGTCTCCTTTCTTCACCTTCTGATCAGCAAAGGTCCCAGTGTGGGGACTCAAGCTCCGAAACAGTGATCTAGAATCAAAGAAAGCAGGTTGATGGTTGTCTGGGCTGTAGGGCAGAGGGGAGGCCTTTCTGGGGTGAGAAAAAAGCTTTATCTTAATTGTGGTGGTAGTTATATGGGAGTATACACCTGCCAAAATTCACCAAACTATATCTTTAGAATGGGTGTGTGTGTGTGTGGGGGGTGACTTCCCTGGTGGTCCAGTGGTTAGGAATCCGCTTGCCAGTGCAGGGGACATGGGTTACATCCCTGGTCTGTGGTCTGAGAAGATCCCACATGTCTGGGAGCAACTAAGCCTAAGCACCGCAAATACTGAGTCTGTGCTCTAGAGATCCTGCTCCGCAACAAGAGAAGCCAGTGCAATGAAAAGCCTGAGCACAGCAGCAAAGACCCAGTGCGACTGAAAGAAAAAAAGGGTTTAGGGACTTCCCTGGTGGTCCAGTGGTTAAAACTTCATGCTGCAATGCAGGGGGCAAAGGTTCGATCCCTGGTTGGGGAACTAAGATCCTATATTCAGCCAAAAATAACAATAATAATTTTTTTTTTAATTAATGGGTGTATTTTCTTGTATGTAAATTATATCCCAGTAAAAAAAAGCCAAAAGGACATGGCAGTCCTGATACAGACAGGAAATAGCAACACACCTCCCTGCCCCGCCCTTGGTTGCTCAATGATGTCTGACTGTTTGCAGTCCCATGGACTGTATCCTGCCAGGCCCCTCTGTCTATGGGATCTCCCAGGCAAGAATACTGGAGTAGGTTGCCGTTTCCATCTCCAGGGCATCTTCCTGACGCAGTGATTGAACCCTTGTCTCTTGCATCTCCTGTATTGGCAGGCAGATTCTTTACCACTAGCCACAAGGCTATTGGGTGAAAAAGGCAAGATGTATTCTTTCAACAAATACTTATTAAACATCCACAGTGTCCAATCCCTCTGTGTTGGTGATATAATGGTGGAAGAACAGATTCCTATCCCTGTGCGGCTTCCTTGTGGGAGGAGGGATGGACTTCAGCAATTTAAGAATTTCTTTCTTTCTTTCTTTCTTTTATTGGCCAAGTCATTGGGCTCGTGGGATCTTAGTTTCTTGACCAGGGATTGAACCTGCACCCTAATGTGCACGGGGTCCTAACCACTGAACCACCAGAGAATTCCCTCAATGAGTAACTAATGAACGAGCAGCACTAAATGCTCTGATGGTGAAAAAGGTTGTAATGACAGGGAAAAGGAGTGGGTAGGAAGCCCGTTTTAGCTGAGGTGGTCAGGGAGGGCTTCTTGGAGGAGGTGACATTTGGGCAAAGACCTGAAAAGGAGGCAACAGCAAGTGTAAAGGCTCTAAGGTAGGACCAGGAGTGGTGGGTTTGGGGAACAGGAGGGAGGCCAGTGTGGCTGGAATGGAGGGAGCGCAGGGGAGATGAGATCAGATAGAGCATTGTGGGGAACAGCTCTGTAGGATTTATCTAAGTGTAATAAATTCACAGTGAAACTGCGGGGAAAGTTTCAGCTGGGAAGTGATGAACTAATCTCTAGCTGAGTGTGGGCAGAGGGTGCAGGAAACCAATAAGGAAGGAGCTGGGGGTGGACAAGACCAGAATGGCGCCATGGAGTGACTGCTGGGTCGAGAACGGATTGAATATCTTTGTTGATTTGACAGAGAGGAAAGGCTTGATTGGCCTTGAGGGCTGAGCAATGGGCAGAAGAAGGTGGTACCGTTTGCAGAGAGGGGAAGATGAGGCCAGAACAGGATTGACGGTGAGGAGGAAGCAGGAAGCAGTATTCTATCTCAGATGTCAGTCATTGTTGTTGCTTAGTCCCCAAGTTGTGTCCAACTCTATTACGACCTTATGGCCTGTGGCCCACCAGGCTTCTCTGTCACTGGGATTTCCCAGGCAAGAATACTGGAGTAGGTTGCTACACAAACCCATGTGTCCTGCACTGGCAGGAGGATTCTTTACCACTGAGCCACCTGGGAAGCCCCAGATGTCAGTACTGGACATCTAAAGGGGCAATACTGGGGACAGGGGCAGCTGGATGTACAAGGCAGAGTTCAAAGACAGGTATCAGGGCTGAGACACAAATCTGAGAGGCGTCACCATGTCAACACCTGAGGAACAGAATGAGATGATAAAAACAACAGTAACAGCAATCGTGGAGCAGTTACTGTGTGCCTGGCACTATGTGCTCCATGTCTATTAAATCAAACGCACCCTGGAAGGTAGGGATTATCATTAAACCAACTTTACAGATGAAGAAACTGAGGCACAGAGAGGTGAAGTGTCTTACCCAAGGTCACACAGCCAGAAAGTGGCAGAGCTGGGATTGGAACCTCTGCTGTCTGGCCCCAGAGTCTGCATCCCCTGCAAGGGTGGCCCAGGTTAGGGCCTAAGCTCCTTTTGCATCTTGATCCTTCTCACCAGCCATCTGGTGAGTCATCTCTGCTCTCCTGAAACCCTTCCCGGCTCCCCAGACTCTCCCCTACCCCAGATTCTGGTTTGCAGCCCCACTTCTAAGTCGTTGAGTTGGTCCCAGTTTACCTCATCCCCGTCTCTGTCCCTTTCGTTACATCCCGGCATCTCTGAATTCTACACATAAGAAGATTCTGAGTTCTCAGAAGCGGCCAGGGGGAAGCCTGGGTGGGCTCTGTCTTCTGCCCCAGGTGGGAAGTCGAGCTGGAGCCCGCTGCTCCGTCTGCCCCATCACACGGTGGATTCGTCTCTTAGGGCTGCCTCAGCATATTAGCACATGTGTGGTGGCTTACAAAACAGATCTATTCTCTAATGGCTCTAGAAGCCAAAAGTCTGAAATCAAGTTGGCAGGTGGCAACGCCTCAGAGGGGCTAGGAAGGATGCCTTTCTCGCCTCTCCCAGCTCCCAGTGGTGCCAGCATTCCTTGGCTTGTGGTGAAATCACTCCTGTCCCTGCCTGCATGGTCACATGGCCTTCCTTCACTCTCATTTCCTTGTGTCTCACTCCTTTAAAAAAATTATTTCTTTTGGCTGCATCGGTCTTAGTTGTGGCACAAGGGCTCTGTAGTTGTGGTGCAGGCGCTGGAGTTTGTGGGCTCAGTGGTTGTGGCGTTCAGCTGCTCTGCGGCACGTGGGATCCTAGTTCCCCAACCAGGGATGGAACCCATCCCTGCAGTGGAACTGTGGAGTCTTCCCCACCGGACCTCTAGCGAAGCCCCCACCCCCAGTCTCTGATTCGATGGTTCTGGGGTGGACCCAAGAGGCAATGCTGTGCTGCTGGTCTGGGCTCCCTCACCAAGAACCACTGTCCTAGTGGTGAGGAGCGGAAGGCTGCCTGCGTTCAGCAGTCCTCACCCTTACCCTGTGTGTTCTTGGGCAAAGGACTTGCCTTCTTTCCAAAGCTTAGCTTCTCATCTGTAAAATGGGTCTATCTCCTCCCCACGGTGCTATGTGAGGTGGTCCACACTTTCCTCTTCACCCACCGTAAGTCCTGTATTTTTGCTGGTCCTTGAGCCGCCAACTTCCTTCCACCTCAGGACCTTTGAATATGCCTCGCCTTCTGCCTACAAGGTCTTCCACTCCGTGCCTCCTCCTTCCTCTCCATTCAAATGTCATCTCTTCCTCAGGCACACACCCCTCTTCCTTTATTCTGTCTAACAAAGCGTCTCAGTGATTGTCCCTATTGGTTCATATAAAGCCACTTGGGCGCTCCCCCACCAGGTCAGCTTCCTAGCCCCTGCTCTCCTCTGTCACCACAGCCCATTCTTTCCTTCTCGAACTTCGTGTGGTCTTTAAATACCTATGAGTATATGGGTATGTTCACCTGGTCATGAACTATGTCACCTGGTGAGAATGTCAACCTCACCAGGGCAGGGCCTTGGGTGGGGGTTTGTTATTTGTCCCCAGCTCAGGGTTGACACAAACTGGTTGCTCTGTTTGTTGAGCAGGGAGGGCAAGAAGGCTGGGTCCCCAACAGGAGGACGAGGCTCTGTCTAGGCCAGAACCACATCCAACCTGCTTCAGTCTAGCTTCCCATGACTCCTGATGAAAAACCAGTATCACCCCCAGGAGTGCCAGTTGGGCCCAGGGTCCAATCCTGCTGGTACAGAGAAAGAAAGGGTGGGGGTGGGCACCAGGGCACCAGGGCTTGGACCAGCAGATGGTGGCTTCTCCACCAGGACTGCAGAGGATGGGAGAGCCCAGCCAGGTCAAGAGAAGCGTGAGGGTGGGAGAAAGGTGTGCTGGGAGGGGTACCACATCCCCAGAGAGAAACCACTGGGCTCTGAGGTGGGGACATGTGTTGGGCCAGCTTCACCTTGTAGGGGGCCACAGAGAGGCGGGATGAGTTGGGAGATAACAGGAGGGAAACAAGATGGGATGGAGGGAGAGAAAAAGGAAGACAAGGGAAGCTGGTAAGGAGGAAAACAAAGAGAGACAGAGATGAGGATGGAGACAGAAGGAAAGAAAGGCAGAGAAGTCTAGAGAGGCTGAAGCAGAGAGGCAGACAACAGAGATGCTATGGAGACTGGAATGGAGTTGACCAAATCCAGGGAAGGATCCAGAAGGTCAGAGATATCCAGAAGGCATCACCTGGGGGCAGCGGGCGGGTGGGAGTCCAGGGGCAGGCAGGGAAGGGGGCAAGATAAATTTGCCAGATAGAAAGTACGTGCAAGGTCTCTCCTGTGGCATTGCTTAGGAAACCACCGCAAGCTCCCTGAACGTCCATCAGCAGAGGCTGTTCCAGTGAAATCAGGGTTCATATGCACCACGGAATACTACTGAGCCATCACCATGGGCAAGGTTGCTTAGGTACCCCACCTGGGACCGACCACCAGAATACACCGTTAGGTCGCAATTAGAAGGATGTGCACATTTGGTGAACGTTTGTGCAAGGTAAAATATACGCCAGTATACGCATGTAGGTATTTCTAGGTACGCACATACATTTCTGGAAGGAGATGCAAGAAACTTGTCTCGGTGGCTGCCTTGGGGGACGGGGACCCGGGGGCAGGGCATGTGGAGGAAGGAAGGTTGACTTTGCAATTTAGTCTCTTTGGAATCTTTTATATTTTGAACCATGGGCTTCTGTTACCTGTTCAAATACTCAACACGATTAAATGGCAGAATAAGAGAGATAGAAAGTTGGGGATAAAGGTGTAGAGAAGAGAGGGGGAGGGGAAGAAAGGAAGAGAGAGTTTAATTCTGTCTAACCCTGTGGTCCCCAGACTTCTGCAGACACCTTTGGTCAACCTGGAAAAGGCTGTGAGCTGGCCCCAACCCCCAAGCAACAGGTCAGGACCCTGTTTGCTGCCCTGTCTTGTCCCCTGCTCCAGCCCAACACCTCTCAGCGTTTTCCAAGAACAGCCATCTCTCTTCTGGAGTCTCTTTTTGGGGGTCTGGCCTAGTTTGGTTGACTGCAGCCCCAGAAGACAGAGGCTGACCCTTTCCTGCTCAGACCTGTGGTCCCTCAGGTGCAGAAGGGAGAGAGTCTCAGTCTTCAGGAGGCTGTGGCATGGTGATGGCTTTGAACCCTGCCTTGACCACTTTCTTGCTGTGTGACCTCAGGCTGGTAACTCGGAGTCTCTGTTCCACAGGGTCCCAGCTGTAAAACAGGACAAGGAAGGTACTTCCTCAGAGGGCTGCTAGGAAGGTTGGTGAGCCTGGAGAGTTAGTCACTCAGTTGTATCTGACTCTTTGCAACCCCAAGGACTATAGCCCACCTGGCTCCTCTGTCCTTGGGATTCTCCAGGCAAGAATACTGGAGTGGGTTGCCATGCCCTTCTCCAGGGCATCTTCCTGACCCAGGGATCAAACCTGGATCTCCTTTAATGCAGGTGGATTCTTTATTGCCTAAGCCACTGGGAAAGCCCTAGGAGGACTGGGGTTGCCATTATGAATTGCCACACACTGGGGTGGCTTGAAACAGCATAAACGTATTCTCTCATGGTTCTGGAAGCAGAGAGTCTGAAGTCAAGGTGTCAGCAAGGACTTGCTCCCTCTGGAGCTTTAGGAGGAGATTTTTCTGCCTCTTTCAGCTTCCGGAGGCTGCTGGTGTGGTTTTACTCATGGCTGTAGGACTCTAATCTCTGCCTGTCTTCACAAGGCCTTCATGGGTGTCTCAAATTTCCCTGTTTTTTTTTCTTATAAGGACATTTGTCACTGGTTTTAGGGCCCACCCAGATAAGCCAGGAAGATCTCACCTCAAGGTCCTTAATCACATCTCAAAGTCCCCTTTTCCAAATAAGGTCACACTTACAGGTTCCATGGGGACGTATCTGGTTTTTTTCTTTTTTGGGGTTGGTGGGGGAAGAGGGGAACACTATTCAAGCCTCTACAGGGTTAAATGAGGTAACACTAGGAACTCAGCAAAGCGCTGGACACCGTAAGGTTTTGATGAATGCTAACTATTCCCTCGATTTTGCTTGGCCCACATGATACTGTTAAATGTTTTTAATTAGTGACCTACTTTGAGATTCAAGGACTTTCACACGAACATGGGGATTTCTTGAGGAAAATCAGAACATTTGGCATCATCAGACCAAACTTCTGCAAGGCTGTGGAGCCCTGAGAAGTCACTGACCTTCGAAGGGACCTGTGTGTGGCCACTTCCTCCCCCTGCCCCATGTCATTTGCCTGGCCCTGGGGTGTCAGAGTCGGAACGTCCTGCTCACTGTTGCAGCCTCTCTGCCCAGCCTGAGGCCTGGCTCAGAAAGTCAATGAGGGCATCCTTGGTGCCTCAGTGGTAAAAAAAAAAAAAAAAAAAAAATCCGCTGCTAACGCAGGAGACCAGTTCGATCTCTAGTCTGGGAAGATCCCACATGCCGAGGAGCAACTAAGCCCACGTGCCACAACTACTGAGCCTGTGCCCTAGAGCCCGGCAGCCACAACTACTGAAGCCCGTGGGCCCTAGAGCTCGTGCTCTGCAGCAAGAGAAGACACCACAATGAGAAGCCTGCACACCACAGCTGGAGAGTAGCCCCGTTCAATGCAACTAGAGAAAAGTCAAGGCAGCAAGAAAAACCCAGCACAGCCATAAATAAATAAACAATCTTTTTTTAAAGAAGAAAGCCCATGAGGGACTCACGGCTTTAGGCCTGGCCGTTGTAGGCCATGTGACCTCAGTCTCCTCATCTGTGAAATGGGGGAAGGTGTGGAATGATTCCTTGGCCTTTCCCCTGTGGGACGTGGCGGGAGGCAGGCACGAAGTTTGAGGTCAACAATGACTTACAGTGGCAGATAAACTGCCATTCTCATTCCTGGCTGCATGTTAGAATCTCCTGGATAATTCTCATTTTAAATACCTGTAACCAGACCCCAACCCACACCAAAGGGGGTTGCCCTTTGCTTACAAAACAGACCTTCATTGTGGCCTTCAAGGCCTTTATTCCTCCCAAGACCTCTCTCTTCTTTCATTCCTTCCTCTATGCCCCTCCTTTCCCCCATTCTTCTCATGGGAGTCATCCTATTGTGCGAACAAGTCTCTTTTTTGGTCTTGCAAAATGTTGCTGTTTAGTTGTGTCCAACTCTTTTGGGATCCCATAACTTTAGCCCACCAGGCTCCTCTGTGCGTCGAATTTCCCAGGCAGGGATACTGGAGTGAGTTGCCATATCCTTCTTCAGGGGATCTTCCTGACCCAGGGATCAAACCCAAGTCTCCTGCATTGGCAGGCGGGTTTGTTACCACTGAGCCACCTGGGAAGCCAGGATTATTTTATATACACAATTTTTGATTTGCAGACTTGGTTGGCTTCGCTTTTTGCTATGGGCACAGGTGGGCCCTGGCTCCTGATGATGTCGCAGGAACCTTGCCTTGTGCCCTCAGCTCCCACATAAATACTGCTGCCACGAACATCCTTGGGCACGCCCCATCACGGTCCCAAGAGAGAATTTCTTTGGGAAGTCACCCAAGAGTGGAATTGTTAGGAGATTCGTACTTGCAGCACTTCATTTGACTAAGCCAGACATTAATTTTTACCAGATTCATAGTGTTAAAATGACAGCTCATTGTTAAATTTTGCTTTTTTTTTTTTGTAAAAGTAAATGTTTATTATTATTTGCGGCACTGGGTCTTAGTTGCAGCGCTTGAGATCTGTCTTCATTACAGCACATATGATCTTTAGTTGCAGCAAGTGGCCTCTTTTTTCTGTTGCAGCATGGAAAGTTACTTGCGGCATGCGGGATATATTAACAATTCCCTGACCTGGACCCCCTGCATTCTGAGCTCGGAGTCTTAGCCACTGGCCCACCAAGGAAGTCCCTGGAATTTGTGTTTGTCTGATTACTAATGAGTTTGAGCACCTGTGCACATCCTTGTTGGTTTTTGGAATTTTTTTCTTCGTTGCTTGTTTATACCATCGTGTATGCCCATTTTTTCTGTAAGGAATGCTCTTTTTCTTGTTTAAAAAATATATCTTAAAGATGTTAGGATTTGCAAATATTTTCTCCCATTCTGAAACCCAGTACATTTGCCCATTTTGTCCTTCCATGAACAAAATAAATTTTGGCATAATCAAACTGATATTTTTTCCTTTGTAATTTATTCCTTTGGGGTTTTCAGAAGTCCTTCTCTGCCCCTAGGTTATCAATTATTTTCTTCCATCAGCTTTATAGTTGACCTTTCATGGTGATGTTTAATCCAGCTAGAGAAACACTGTCCGATAAACTAAGGTAATAGTTTTCACATCTCTAATGTGTAATTCTCAGCCACTGGCCAGAAGCAGCAACTGAACGTCTGAAATGTGGGTAGTGCAACAGAGACTAAATATTTAATTTTATTTCAATTTAAAAGTAAATAAGCACATGTGAATAGCGGCTACTGCCCTGCACAGTACCGACCTCAGGTTCCCTTGTGTTGTATTTGGTAAGGAGTCAGGTTTTTTTCCATCAGCTCAGTTGCTCAGTTGTGTCCAACTCTTTGCGACCCCATGGACTGCAGTGCACCAGGCCTCCCTGTCCATCACCAACTCCTGGAGTTCACCCAAACTCTTGTCCATCGAGTCGGTGATGCCATCCAGCCACCTCATCCTCTGTCGTCCCCTTCTCCTCCTGCCCCCAAACCCTCCCAGCATCAGAGTCTTTTCCAATGAGTCAACTCTTTGCATGAGGTGGCCAAAGTATTGGAGTTTCAGCTTTAGCATCAGTCCTTCCAAAGAACACCCAGGACTGATCTCCTTTAGAATGGACTGGTTGGGTCTCCTTGCAGTCCAAGGGACTCTCAAGAATCTTCTCCAACACCACAGTTCAAAAGCATCAATTCTTCGGCGCTCAGCTTTCTTCACAGTCCAACTCTCACATCCATACATGACCACTGGAAAAACCATAGCCTTGACTAGACGGACCTTTGTTGGCAAAGTAATGTCTCTGCTTTTCAATATGCTATCTAGGTTGGTCATAACTTTTCTTCCAAGGAGTAAGCGTCTTTTAATTTCATGGCTGCAATCACCATCTGCAGTGATTTTGGAGCCCCCCCAAAATAAAGTCTGACACTGTTTCCACTGTTTCCCCATCTATTTCCCATGAAGTGATAAGATGAACCAATTTCCTCAACACTGTTATTAAACTATCTGTTCCCCCCGCCCCTCATCCGTTTGCTCTTGCGTACACTTGGGTCTGCCTCTGAGTTTTCTGGCGTGAAGCCTGGCGCACCTAGTGAACAGCAAGATCTTGTAGTGACAGAAGTTTTAGACACACAGCCGCCCAGAATAAAGACTACATTTCCCAACAGCCTTTGCTTCTGGGCGTGGCAGTGTGACTTACTCAGGCCAAAGAGGCCACGGGGAAGAGGCGTGCCCTCCTATTCACGTGGGAGGGGCCGCGATCCTAGGATGGAGGAGCCGCAAAGTGGTAGGAGGCTGGGACCCTGCAGACTGAGCAGGGCTGCGTCCCACGCTCCTTGGCCTTTTTACCAAGAGCAACTGTGGATCTCAGTGGTTCTCAGACTTGAGTGGGCATCCGCGTCCCCTGGAAAGCTTGTTACAATACAGATTGCTGGCGCCACCCAGAGTCTCTGATTCAGCCTGGCGTGGGGGCTAGCAATTTGCATTTCCAGCAAGTTCCCAAGGATGGTGCTGGTCCAGGAAGCACACTTTGAGAGCCACCGGTCTGACTTGTTTCAATCACTCATTTTGGGTCGGTGTAAACACACCGCTGATCCACAGGTGAGTACATCCCTGACTCCCCTTCCTGGGCGTCTGCAGTTCAGACCGGCACCCAGAGCGCCCCCTGCTGCAGCGGAGGTAACGTTCACTCGGTGCCTGGTCAGTAGCATGTGGACAGAGGGAGTCCTCCAGGCCACGTGGCCGGGAGGGACGCGTCCGCTGCTGCTCTGCCCCACTTGCGCTTCTAAGAGCTCCCTTGTTCTGTAGAGGCTGCTGCTGCTGCTAAGTCGCTTGAGTCGTGTCTGACTCTGCGACCCCATAGACGGCAGCCCACCAGGCTCCCCCATCCCTGGGATTCTCCAGGCAAGAACATGAGTGGGTTGCCACCAGGCTCCCCCGTCCCTGGGATTCTCCAGGCAAGAACATGAGTGGGTTTCCATTTCCTTCTCCAATGCATGAAAGTGAAGTCGCTCAGTCGTGTCCGATTTTTAGCAACCCCATGGACTGCAGCCTACTCCTCCGTCCATGGGATTTTCCAGGCAAGAGTACTGGAGTGGGGTGCCATTGCCTTCTCCTCTGTAGAGGCGGGAAGCCTGAAAACTCGTAGAACTCCCTTGCCAGTGAACATCAGTGAGGTCCTGGCGGTAGGAGGCACTGGAATGGGAGCAGAAGGCAGAAGTGGGGAAAGCAATCCCGTTCCAGCCACGGCAGACCCATTCTGGGTCTGACTGACTCTGTTACTCCAGCCTCCAGGAGGCGGCGGCCTCCCGCCTTTAAATGACTGCTGGCTGGGTCACTGGCTCAGCGGTAAAAAATCTGCCTGCAATGCAGGAGATGCAGGTTCGATCTCTGGGTGGGGACGATCCCTTGGAGGAGGCAATGGCAACCTGCTCCAGTATTCTTGTACAGACAGAGAAGCCTGGCGGGCTACAGTCCATGGGGTCACAAAGAGCGACACAATGGAGCAACTGACCACCGCACGGCTGGCTCCTCTGGCTCCTCCAGTCTTCCCAGTGCCTTGGTAACCAACCCCCTGGATTAAGCCCTGCCCCTCCCTGCTTCCAGACCCCACTGGAAACAACTGGAGAGGCTGACTGATACCCTGGGACCGCTTCTGCATGGTACCTGGAGGGAGGTCTGGAGGAGATGCCCTCACACCACCCAAGACCCTTCTTGATACAGCAGTGATGGTGACTGAAGGTCTCCATGGAACCATGCAGAGCTGCCCCCACCACGCAATGGACGGGCAAGTGATTCTCGTCCTGAAACCTAGAGCTCTCTGGGCATCGCGTGAGCTCATCACACAGGACTGTCAGAGACAGCCATCTTCTCCACTGGCCTTAGCTGGCTCTTGGCTCACGGGTGTAGCAGCTTCCGCAAGGAACCAGGAGCTATCCTCTTTTTCTATTTTCTGGAACAACCTGTATTGGTGGGAATTACCTGATCCATCTGTCGGGTGGAATTCATTTGTAAAAGCACTCAAGTTTGAAGCTCTGCGTGTGTGTGTGTTGTCATGGGTGGGTGTGGAGGGCGTATTTCAGTCTTTTCTTGTGCTGTTTCTCCCCACACCAATTTTGGCATATATATTTTTTTCCCCCCACAGAAAATGTATCCATTTCACCCAGGCCTCAAACATACTCATACAGAGCAGTATGAGTTGGCTGTACTGCTGTTTTAAATCTCTATGTCTGTCTATCATGCATGTGTTCAGCCAGGCGGTCACAGAAACAGAGCCCTGATTCTTGGGGGACTCAGGGCCTGTGGAGAGGGATGCTCAGGGGGCAGGTGCTGACAGCTGGGGGGAGACAGGACTAAGCTGGATTCTCTGGGTCTTCTCCACACTTTCTGACCACACACCAGCTTGGGGTCCCTGGTGCCACTGATGCCTGGAGGGCTCTGGGTGGGGGGTTCCCTCCTTGCTCTCCCAGGTGCTGGAGAGGGCATGCGCAAAGCCCACCCCAGCCTGGGGCGGTCACTGCCCAGAATGCAGAAGCAGCGGTGTCACCTGTCAGCCGGCTCTTCTCCTGAGACCCAGCCTCAGCCTGGAGGGAAGGACTCAGCCAATGGAGTGTTTCTGAGGCTGGGAGCCCTGAGTCCCTCCGTTGTAGCCGATCCCCCCAAAGCCCATCTGCCTGCTGACCAGTTTCCTAACGTCAGCTCTCAAGGATCAGTTCTCCATTGAATGCACTCCACCCAACCTTTATGTTTCCAGCAAATCGCAGACATTGCAAGCATGTGGCATGTGGACTGGTAAACTGGCTGCCTTTCCAGGCCTGGGTCGTCGATCCGGTCCCCATGAGAAGGCGCTACTGGCTGCTGGGCTGGAACTCACTCCCCACCACCTCCTTGCCAGAGGCATGGCCCTGGCCCTTAGTGGGGCTGGAATCCTGGGGTCAGCCAAGCCTCCCCCCAAGCCTAGAGCCCCACCCCATCAGCTCTCCCCACCAGCAGGCCTGGACCTGGGGTGGGGGGGAAGCTCCACACACACTGCACACACACAAAACAAGAAAATGTTTTAATTGTAAAACTAACTTGAGGGAGGGGAGGGCGGGGCTGCGCTGAGGGGCCAGGAACCTGATTCTTCAAGCGGTGGTTCTGTCCCTGGAGCCACCCCGCGGGCCAAGGACCGTCTGTCCCCAGATGGGGGCTAGAGTGTTATAAAATGACAATATAAATAGACTTCTAGAAAAGAGGAGGCTGTCCAGGTGCAGTAGTCATGTTCTGCAGAGGCTGGGGGTGGGTGGGAAGCCCTGCCCCCTGGATCCCAGGTCCAGCCACACAGAGGGGTACGGGGCGAGGGAAAAGGCCACTCTTCAGACATTCATGATCGACCCCTGCAATGGCTCGGGGGGAGGGGCTGCGTGTCAGGTGAGGTCTCAGACACCCCCACTTGTAGGCTGGAAGACACCGGAACTGGACCTTCCACATGCACACCCACACACGCGCACACACACAGATACACACACACACCTTTCGTAGTGTTGTCTCCACCCTGGCAGTCCCCACAGCGGATTTCCAGTGATGGGAGGCCGCCTGCCCTTCCTGGAGACAGGAAAACCTCGGGGACGGGCCTGTCCCAGAGGGTGGGGGGTCTTGGGAGCCTCACTTGCTCCCATGAGTCCCTGTGTTTCTTTCAAAATCACAAAATCAAAACCGGAGCTCAGTAGTAGGGTCCCGCACACCCCCCGGCAAGGAGGGCGGCGCCACACGGAGTGTCTCCGGGGCTGGGAGGAGCGGGGCCGGCCCCCCACTGGCCTCTGGCCAGGCAGGGGTGACCCAGGGGGCTCTTTGGTTCAGGGGTGGGGGTGGCACCGGGCCTCATCGGGTGCGGTTCTGACGCATGAGGGGCACGATGCTGGCGGGTGGGCCCGCTTTGGCCAGGAACGGGTGTTTGAGCAGCTCGGCCGCTGTGGCCCGCTGGGCTGGGTCACGCACCAGCAGGCGGTCCAGGAAGCCCTTCAGGGACGGTGACACCTGTCGGGCGGGGCGAGAGGGTCGGTGAGCAGTTCCACTGCTCGCTTGCCGACAGGCCCCCGGTTTCCTCCTGCCAGACGGGCCGATGGCATTTACTCCCCAGGGAGGGGCAGAGAGGCCCTCAGCACAGACAGCTTGGCCCCAGGGGCTCACCGCCCCACTTTTGTGATTCAGCAGGAGCTGGCAACAGCTGGGCCCTGGAGGCACCCCTTTTTCAGCAGGCAATTTCCCCACCAGGAAGGTCCCTCTGCTGGACCTCGCCAGCCAGCCTGAGCGCAAGCTCTGAGGGGCAGAGGATGCAGAGTCCACATGGACGCTCGAGGCCTGGGGGCGACTTGGCGCGGCATGCAGTAAGCACCACCTCAGAGCCATCGGCGCCCGAGCCCCACCCACACCCAGCACTCTCCTTGGGTTTGGGCTGGGCGGTGCCCTCCCCCCACCCATGTGTGGCCTCCCCCACGCCCGCCGCCTGCGGGAGGGGCCCACCTTGTGCAGGTTCTTCAGTCGGGGTGGCAGGTTGTCCCGGATCATCTTCATGGCTTTGAGGGGTGGCTCATTGAAGTAAGGGGGCTCCCCGTCCACCATCTCGATCACCATCACCCCCAGAGACCAGATGTCCACCTGTGGTGGGGGCAGGGCAGCAGGGCTGAGCCGTGTGGGTGCGGCCAGCGCTCGGGGGGCACCCACAGGCAGGTGGCCCTGCTTCCATCTTTGCCTCTTCACTCTGGAGTTTTTGGGCCCTGAACACTGATACCCAGCCTGCCAGACTCTATGCACTCCTCTCCCAGGAAACCCTGCATCCATCCCCTTCTTTTTGCTACCCCCTCCCCCTGCCCCTGGACTCCTCTGGAGAACCCCCTCCTCGCTACTTCAGTCCATGCTGCATGCCCAAGCTGTCTTAATCTGCAGAGTGCAGAAACAGTCATTGGTTCAGGAACGGACGCGTGACCCAAGCTGAGCCAGTCACAGTCGACCCTGAGACTTGCAACAAGATAGTCAGGAAAACAGTCCTCATTTCTGCTCTGATGGGGGGAGCACTGCCTGAGTGAGGGCTACACGGGGAAAATCAGAGCCGGGAGGGATACTGCACACAGCTGGGCATGAAGCCTGCGCCCCCGCCCAACTTTACAGTCGTAGGGACCAGTTTTCCACTTTGCTAAATCCTTCTTGAGAAGGGTTTGTCACAGGCAGTCCTGGTGGAGATGGTCCCTCAGAATCTCCTACCAGCCTCCCCTCCCAATGTGACCCCACTCCTGCCTGCAGTTCCCCAAGCAATGCTTCCACGGGCACCCTGGCCAGGCACTGGGTCAAGTCTTATTGACTGACTGTCCTCAGAGCCACAGGCCACAGCTGGAAGACCTCAGGGCCAGGCAGGGAATGGCAGGGAGTGAAGCAGGTCAGTGTAGGCAACACAGACGGGTTGGGGCTGTGACCAAGACCACTAGGGTTCCCCTGCTCCTCGGCACCTGACTGTTGCCATAAGGGAACGCGGCCTCCTTGTGCCCAGATCACTTGGCTTTCCACCAAATTCAGACTCACGTGAGAGCTCTTTTTTAAAAAAATGCTTGCAAGAGCATCTTCAGAGCACATCAGCCAGTTTGAAGCCTCCGCCCCAGGCTGGCAGACAGGGTCAAGGGCTGCTCCTGCCCAACCTCCTGTTCCCGTTGCCAAGCACTGGCTCCGAACCAGCACTCAGCCAATGAGGAGTGCACGCAGGCAAGCCTACTTCTCCCCCCAAACTGTCCCTGGCAACCAAGCCCCTCACCCCAACACTCTGGACTGCAACAGTGTAAGCCAGTGCTGACAGCAGGGCGACTGGCTGCCTCTGGCTCACCTCTGGCCCATAGGGCAGGCGGGAGATGAGCTCTGGGGCCATCCAGTAGGGTGTGCCGACTAGGGACTTCCTCCGAGGCACCTCCTTGCTCACCTGGGCGCAGAACCCGAAGTCTGACAGCTTCACCTGGAGCAGGGCGCAGAAGTGGGGGTCAGAGATGCCGGCGGGGCAGAGTGAGCAGAGGCAGTCGCCTGTTTAATCCCTCAGCCTCTGACACGCTGGGTTTCTACGTGCCGCCCAGAAGTTAGAGCCTGACCTCGGCGGAGCTCTGCCATCTCCTGGCCGGGGCCCTCAGCGGTGTCAGCTGCCCGAGATCACCCATCTGCCTCCTTGACAGGGTCTGTGCTGGGGCTCCCGGGGGAGGCAGCCCGAGTCCCATGAGTACCAGAGGCTGGGCAGGGATTCGGACCGGGCTGGCTCTCCAGGCCGTGCCCGGGGCCCTGGCTTCCCGGCAGGAGGCATGTCTTTAGTTGGCAGGGGGTGAGATGGATGCTGCCTGTCCCTCTGCAACAACCAACTCCTCAGAACCAAGGATTTACACCTTCTTGGGAACTATGGGCCCTACTGAGACTCCCGAGGATGTCAGTGGACCCTCCAGAGAGCACGTTCACACACTGCACATACAGTTCTGTGCTCACCCGTGTGCCCCAAACACGTCTGTAGAATCTTCAGGTGTCCATGACCCCAACCGAGACTCCCTGGGAAGCAAAGCCTTCCCCCAATCCCCCGCCTCTGTGAACTGGCTTAACTTTCCTGGGGGAGGGCAGGCAGATCACCAACCAGAATCTGGTGAAAGTCAAGGGCCCCCTCCCCCTGAAAAATCACATCCGCTCTTGGAATACGAATGCAGGTTCTGGGACCAGGAGGCTTATCCATGGACTGCAAGCTTGGAGCTTCAGTCCAGAAGACAGGACCGGGAGTCCACAGCCCAGTCCTGGACACCAGGCCAGGGGCAGGCTGCCACATGGCCGAGAGCTGTGGCTGGCCACCTGGATGCAGTCTCCCCGCTCTGGGTCCGGGGCTAGACTCCAGCTCTCAGCAGCTGGGGCTGATGATGGCAGAGCCCCCCACTCACCTGGACCCCTGACTCTGGACTGATGCACGAGGAAGGAATACACGTACTGCTCCTCAAGGGACTGAACTGGGCGCTGGGCCCACCCCACCCACAGGGCGAGAGCTGGGCAGAGGCCAGGGGAGGCCAAGCCACCCCACCACTGCTCACCCTGCCGTCATGGGTCAGCAGGATGGAGTCACTCTTGATGTCCCGGTGGATGACTCCCTGGGCGTGGAGCACGGACAGGGCCTGCAGCACGGCCAGGCACACAGCAGCGATCTGCTCCTCGTTCATCCTGGGAGGGCAGGGCAGGTGGGGGGGCGCGGAGTGAGTGGGGAAGACAAGGGCCCCATCCTGGGGTCTGATGGGGACACGGCCCCACCCTGGAGGAGTGATGGGGACAGTGTGTTGGTTCTGAGACGTGGCCCCACCCCAAGGGGTCTAGAGGGGAGCAGTCCTGATATGGGCGAGGTCTGGGGACACTCTGGGGACCCAGCAGCGTCCAGCTGCCCGGCTGTACCTGGTGTGCGTGACGATGTCGGTGAGGGCACCTCCCTCCAGGAACTCCATCACCACCCAGAGCTCGTCCCCGACCAGGTAGCTGTTGTACATCTCCACCACGTTCTCATGCTGGTAGTCCCTCATGATCACCACCTGCTTGCGGGAGGCGGGGTTGGCACAGTGCGGGGAGGACCAGCAGTCCCTGCCGCCAGAGCCCGCCCTCTTGGCCTGGGGGGGTGCCCTGCCAAACTGCAGGTCCAGTTCCACCTGCCACTCTTGCTCCTCGGGGTCCAGTCCAGGGACTGTCCTCCCACGGCTGAAGCCAAGAGGCCCAGAGGCAGCGAGGGCCTGATATCTGTGTTCTATTCCGGGGTGCTCCCACCCCATGCACACCTCACACTGCTGACGCTGGCCTCTGGCCAGCCCTGAGTGGGTCTGCGAGCAGCCCTGAGTGGGTCTGCGAGCAGCCCTGAGTGGGTCTGCGAGCAGCCCTGATGGCCAGGCTGGCACTGGGAGAGGGCGCTGGGACGAGAGCACTGAGCACAGGGCTGAGACCAGAAGGACAAGCAGGCAGCTCAGACACAAGGCGGGGCTGGGGGTTAGATTCCAGGGGCAGGAAGGCCTATCGAGGCAAAGCCTGGAGGTGGGGACATGACGCTCACCGTGTGCAGCTCCGGCAGGCCACGTTAAACGTGCGCCGCTGAGTGCTGCATTGGGGGAAGGGCGACAGGCTCAGGCCTGAGGGGCTGGAGTGGGAATGGGGAGGTTCAGGGCCCCAGCCTGGGGACAAGGGGTGGTGGGGCCTCTCTGAGATGGGGAACCAGGAAAGGCAGGTGTGGGGTCAACAGTGTGGGGCCAGTATTGGACCTGGTGGTGAGGGGCCTGGAAGGCACATAGAGAGTCAGTGGGGCCTGGCCAGGACAGGACGGCATGGCAGTGGGTATCATGGGGACAGAGGACACAGCCTGGGGAGGCGCAAGGAGCGGGGACAGGAGCTGGGCTCGGAACTCACGCCTGGCAAACCCCAGCCCCACAGGACCTCTCCTGGTTCTCAGCCCTGCATGCCCTCCAAACTGTGGGGTAGGGGAGCCCCGGGAGGAGTGGGGCAGCGGCGGGGGGCAGGTGGGGAGGCGGGGAGCCCCGGGAGGAGTGGGGGCAGGTGCGGGGGGCAGGTGGGGAGGCGGGGAGCCCCGGGAGGAATGGGGGCAGGTACAGGAGCCCTGGGGGAAACAGCGGGCCCTGAGAGGAGCCGGGGGCCCTGGGAGGAGCCGGGGGCAGGGGGGTCCCAGGGGGCGTGGGGTAGTTGGGGGGGGCCCTGGGGGGAGTGGGGCAGGTGGAGGGGTGGGGGAGCCCTGGGGGGAGTGGGGCAGGTGGGAGGGTGGGGGGGCTCTGGGGGAAGCAGGGGGCCCAGGAGGAGCACGGGGGGCAGGGGGCCCCAGGAGGAGCACGGGGGGGCAGGGGGCCCAGGAGGAGCACGGGGGGGGCAGGGGGCCCAGGAGGAGCACGGGGGGCAGGGGGCAGGGGGGCCCAGGAGGAGCACGGGGGGCAGGGGCCCCAGGAGGAGCACGGGGGGGCCCCAGGAGGAGCACGGGGGGGCAGGGGGGCCCAGGAGGAGCACGGGGGGGGCAGGGGGGCCCAGGAGGAGCACGGGGGGGGCAGGGGGGCCCAGGAGGAGCACGGGGGGCAGGGGGCCCCAGGAGGAGCACGGGGGGGGCAGGGGGGCCCAGGAGGAGCACGGGGGGCAGGGGCCCCAGGAGGAGCACGGGGGGGCAGGGGGCCCAGGAGGAGCACGGGGGGGCAGGGGGCCCAGGAGGAGCACGGGGGGGCAGGGGGGCCCCAGGAGGAGCACGGGGGGGCAGGGGGGCCCCAGGAGGAGCACGGGGGCCCCAGGAGGAGCACGGGGGCCCCAGGAGGAGCACGGGGGGGCAGGGGGCCCCAGGAGGAGCACGGGGGGGCAGGGGGCCCTATGGGGACGGGGGGGCAGGCCCACCTCGTTGAAGAGCAGCTCCCGCCGCTGCTGCTTGCGCAGGTCCATCTTCTTGACGGCCACCAGCCTGCCGGAGCTGCGCACAGTCGCGATGCACACGATGCCGGTGGAGCCCTCGCCAATCTTGATGAAGTTGTCCAGGTAGGAGCGGGGGTCGCCGGGGTCCACCACCAGCTGCAGGGCAGCCCGGAACTGCTCGTGGGACACTCGCTGGGGCTCCCGCTGCGGTGAGCGGGGGCCGGGGGGCCCGGGGGCAGGGGGCCCTGCGGGGGCGGTGAGGGTGCGGGCTGGGGGGGCCAGCTGGGGCTCAGAGGCGTGGGGGCCCAGCACTCCAGGGCTGGGGGCGCCATGGGCTCGGGCAGGGGGCCGGGAGGAGGAGGACTGGGGGATGGCAAGGCCCCCCACCGATGGCCCGTTGGGGGCCATGTTGTGAGGCTCCGCCTGCAACAGAAAAGAGAGGTGGCTGTCAGAGGAGGGGCTGGGGGACAGGGACCCCGGCTGCGGGACAGACAATGGTGGTCAAGATGGAGATGGACAGTGGGCTGGGGCAGGCTGGAGTTGGGGTGTGGGAACAGGGTGGGCAAGGTGACAGTCAGGGGTCCTGGGGTGGGGGAATGGTTACCTGGGTGCCCCGGGACGGGTGGTCCGTGTCGGCCCGCGGGTACGTGTTAAAGGGCCGGCCAGCCGCCACTTTCGCCCCGCTGGCTAGACTGGCGGGTTGGTGGGGGGTGCCGACGTCAGGCCCAGAGAGGGGACGCTTGTCCCGGGAGGACTCCTGGAGACCTCCCGAGCCCTCCCTGGAAGACTTGGGCCTCTTGTCCGGCCCCGCCCGCTGCCTGTCTCCACTGCTGCCACCCGCCTCGCCATGACCGGCTCCCCGGCCTTGGCTGCCCGCCTTCTCTGGGGCCCCTCTGGCCGTAGCGGCCTGCTCCGCGGGCATCCCGTTTTCCTGGCGGGCACGGGCAGGTGGCGGCGGGCTGTCTCTCCGCAGGGAGTTGGAGCGCGTCACCGACATGTTCTCGAACTCGTCGAGCAGCAGCGTGAGGGCCCCATCCTTGGCGCCTTTGCTGCCCCGCACGATGGTCTGGGGTCCAGGGCAATGGCAGGGTGGGGGCCGGGCACAGAGGAGGGGGACACAGGACGTGCATCCAACACAGGCGGACAGGACAACACAACACACAGAGACAAGACAGAGACGGGATGAAGAAATGCCACGGGGGACGATGGGGCCGGGAGGGCGGGGCGGCCCAGGGAGGCCCCCAGCCCCGCCCCCAGCACCGAGCCTGGCAGGAGGGCTGTTGCCCCCGGGCTGGGAGCATCGGTTCTCAGGATGCCCCTTGGAGAAGCACCCCCCGCCTCTTCCTTGTTCTCTAGGCTTGCGGGGGAGGGGGTCCCTGCCGTACGGGGTGCAGGGGAAGGAGGGCAGAGGCCACACCAGCCCATAACAAGCCCTGGAAAGCTGCAGATTACAGGATGCGGGGGCCAGGGCGCAGCTTGGCACCTCCTTCCCTGCAGCCTGGCAGGGCTGTGAGCCCTGAACACACCCTCCGTTCCTGTGGAGGCTGAGGGTGGGGTGAAGTTGAAGTGAGAAAGGTCTGGGCCCGGAGCAGAGGGCAGGAGTGCCCGAGGGCCGGTCCCAGGTGCACCCTGCCTGCCTGCACCATCCTGATCCAGCTCACTGCCTCCAGGGCTCCCCCCAGGGGCCGCCACCCACCAGCTCCAGGCACTCGGGGCCTCTTAACTGCTCCTCAAACACACCAGACATACTGCAGCCTCAGGCACTGGCTGCTCATCCTGCCTGGAGTCCTTTGCCCCTCGTCTGCCCGGGGCTCCCCTCCTCAGTGCGCCCCCTTCAGATCTCGGCTGCTGGCTCTCCCTGACTTCCTGAGGTCTAAAACGCCAGCCTCGAACCCTCCCTATTCCGCTCTCTTGCTTTCCTTTTCTCAGAGCACTTAGAAGCAGCGGACGTGACGCAGGCGCACAGCTGTCTGTGGCCTGCTCCCCACGTGCAGTGTTCATGAGGGTGGCCCCTGGCTGCATCTAAGGCCTACAACAGTGGCTGGTCTGCAGGAGGCTGAGCCCATGAGTGAGCGAGTGAGGCGGGCAGGCTGGGAAGGGGCTGCCAGCGCAGAGCACAGGCCCCAGGCCTGTGCGTCAGTCACTGGTGGGCAGGGCCACGGGCTGCCAGACATCCTGAGGCCAGCACTGCCTCAACTGTGCAGAAAACTCGAGCCCCGCAAAGCGCACCGACAGGCCACTGTGCCCTGTGGGCGGCCCCTGCCCCTGCCCCTCCTGGACCCTGGCTGTTAGCAGGGCAGCCTGGCCTCGCCCCCGGGGCCCAGTGAGATGAGGGAGACGCCTGCTCAGGCTCTGGTGCTGGAGTAAGAGGTCAGGAATCCCTGGGGGCCGGGGAGGATTTTTTAGGAAGTGCCTGAATGAGGGCATAACCAGCAGGCATGCAGCCACAGGGCCCGGCAGGGGGAGGTGGGCTGGGTGATTCATCAGAAGGCAGAAACAGACTTGGATGTAAAGTCTTGCTTTTCTAGGCAGTGGCAAAGAATTCAAAGTATCCAAGACCCCTGCCTGGGGCGCACAAACACCTCAGTGGGAGACCCTGGAGGAGAGGTCTGCCTGGGGCTCCTCCCGCCAGGCTGGGCTGGGCATGGCATCCAGGGCACCAGCGGAGGATGAGTCAGCCCCGGGCCTGCTAACTAGCCCTTCCACCCCCACCCCCACCCCTCGGAACAACCCAGGCTGCCCTTCCTGGTTTACACTGCCCTCCGGGTAAAGTCTGTGCTCCAGGCCGGCTTTGCAGGCTATGGGGGCCACACCCCCTGCCCCCAGACCAGCCTCACCACAGGCCACGCCCGGGGAGCCAAGACCGTGGAGACAGGAATGGGGTTAAGAGCACGGGCCTTGGAAACGGACCTTGATTCAAATACCAGCTTGGCACAGTTTGCTTAAGATGGCAGGGAAAAAACTGAAACCACCCCCCACCCTCCGCGCTTCCTGAGGGCTGTTTCCTCCACTACAAGCCCTGGCTCTCCACCATCTATCTGCCTGAATGACACCTCCTGGCCTCTGCCCTCAGGGCTCAGCTCAGGTGACCCTGACTCCAGGAAGCTGGCCTGGACCCCGGGGATGGGTCAGACGGCCCCTGGGGCCTCTCCTGACCCAGCTCTGACCACTGGGGCGGTCACCATGTGGGAACCGGTCTGTCCCTCTGCCTGCAATGGGAGGCCTGTCAAGACCCAGGATGAGTCTGTGGTCCTGGGGACAGAAGCACAGGGCTCAGGACAGACAAATGAGTTGGGGCTGGCGTGGGGGATCGTCAGAGGGTCAAGGTCAGCAGGGGCTTCTCAGGAGGGAAGGTGGGTTGGCGCTGGTGCCTGGTGAGGGATCAGTGGTGGATGGGTGAGTGACAGGTGAGGATGGGGGGTGTGGTTGGGGTGCGCCTGTTTGGCGGGCAGCAAGGGCGGGTCCAGTGTTGGGCTGAGGGCTGGGGTTACCCCACGGGGGCCGGCGCAGGTCAGGAGAGGCAGCGGCAGGCGCCAGCGTACCTTGGGGGCCCCAGGCTGGATGGAGGTGATGCAGGCGGGGTCGATGAGGGGCTTGGGCCGGCGGGCCGACTCCTCGATCAGGCTCTGCCATTGGCGGGGCAGCCCCGTGAACCTCTGCTCATGCTGGTCGAAGCCCGTGTGCACGCGGTGCTCGAAGTTAGACGGCGCAGAGATCTCGACCCGCTTCTTCTTCTTCCCGAACATGGCGCCAGGCTCTCCGCGTGGAGAGTGCAGAGCGGGGCTCCGGCCGGCAGCCTGCGGAAGGGCGCAGCTCGCCAGGACCTGCTGCTTCTCCTCCAACCTCCGTTCCTCCCGTCTCCCCACACCCCCACCCTTCCCACAGCCTGCACCCCACCTGCAGCCTGAGGGACCCTGTGAGCACCCGAGTCAGGCCCACTCAGGTAGAAAGGCGAGCACTCCCCGTGGGCTCCTCTGCTCTCAGCTCCTCCTCTGGCTCACAGTGGCTTCTGACCTCAGGGCCTCCACCGCGGCGGTTCCCTCTGTGGGGCTGGCGCCTGACTCCCGCCCGCTTCAGGTGGCAGGCACTGGTGGCCCCTCTCCTGAACATATACCCCAGGGCCCCTGTCCTTCCACCCCGTCTCACAGCATGTCTAACTTCTGGAAACTATGCTGCTCAGTCTTACGTTTGGGCTTCCCTGGCGTCTCAGACGGTAGAGAATCCGCCTGTAATGCAGGAGACTTGGGTTCGATCCCTGGGTCAGGCAGATGCCCTGGAGAAGGGAACGGCCACCTGCCCCAGTGTACCTGCCTGGAGAATCCCATGGACAGAGGAGCCTGGCCAGCTACAGTCCATGGGGACACAAAGAATCGAACTTGACTGAGCGACTCACACACACAGCCAGTCTTGTGTTTACAGTTCAGCGTTTGCAACCCCCATCGCGACTCCTGGTGCCATGGGCCCAGTCTCATCTGCCCTGTTTCCCGGTGTGCTGCCACCTGTCCCAGCCCCCGCCCAACACACAGGATGTGCTCTGTGACCCGTGCCTAGCGGCGGCCACCTCTGTGCCTGCTTTCTCAGCCTGGACTGTGGGCTAGAAACAGCACGTACCTCTGGTTACTTGTTCAACACATGGTTACCAAGCCCCTGTCCGACGCGTGACTCCTAGGCAGCCTCACTAATATACTCCCACTTTACAGGTGAGGAGACTGAGGCTTGGAGGAGGCAAGTTGCTCACAGAGTGGTGCAAGACCCACTTCATGAAGGATCCTAAAAGACTAAACTGCCCCTGTCTTTCGGGCCTGTGATTTCCAGGCCGGCACTCAAAACAGTACTGGCAAAACAGCGGTAAATGCTCAATGAAAGTAAGTCGCTCAGTCCAACTCTTTGTGACTCCTATCGACTGTAGCCCGCCAGGCTCCTCTGTCCATGGAACTCTCCAGGCAAGAATACTGGAGTGGGTACCCATGCCCTTCTCCAGGGGGTCTTCCTGAACCTATGAAAGCTGAACTTAAAAACCGAAGGGGCTGAAGGGGACATGCGGAATAGTGGTGTCCCACAGCGGGGGCCAGAGACATGAAGAGCAGGGAAACCAGATGGCCAGAGTGCAAATCTCTCTCTGCTGCCTGCTGTGCGACCCTGGGCAAGTGACTTGGCCTGTCTGTGCCTTGGCTTGACCCCTGCGGGCCGGCTGCCAGGAGAATTAATGAGCTAACGATCAGGGCTCGGTGCGGGCACGGAGGGAGGGCCCAGTCAGCGCTTGCTCTTCTGATGCCGAGGATGACTCCCAGCTGTGTCAGGAGCCCAGGTGCAGCTCCCCAACCCCGGCCCCACATGCATGCCCCTGGAGCCCAGGTGCAGCCCCTGACCCCGGCCCCACACGCACGCCCCTGGGGCCCAGGTGCAGCCCCCTGACCCCGGCCCCACATGCATGCCCCTGGAGCCCAGGTGCAGCCCCCCGACCCCGGCCCCACACGCATGCCCCTGGAGCCCAGGTGCAGCCCCTGACTCCAGCCCCACACGCACGCCCCTGGGGCCCAGGTGCAGCCCCTGACCCCGGCCCCACACGCACGCCCCTGGAGCCCCACAGACCTGCTTTGCTGGCTGTGCTAGAAGTGCCCTTGGGTGGGTGATGTCTCCTCTTGGGGCTTTGGGTTACTCATCTGTAAAGTGGGAAGAAAACATGCTTTGCTTACTCTTCCATCCAGCCATCAGCAACTCACTCCTTTGTGCCCAGCCTTGTGCTGGTCAGTGTGAGGGACACAGTGGTGACCCAGACAGCCTCTGAAGGCCCAGGGTGGTTGGGGCTGGGGTCACAGGGTGCCAGACCCAGCCTGCAGGGATGGCAGGGTAGGGATACGGAGGCTTCCCAAAAAAGGGCTCCTGTGAACTGAGACCCGAAAGGCAAGGGTAAGTGCCCTGAGTGGGGATTTCTATCTGGCTCAGGCTGGCTCCTCAGCACCTGGCATGGTGCCCGGCGCGGGGTTGGCCCCAGCGCAGTGAGTCTCGTGACCCGGAGAGGACACCCATAAGAGGATCCGTGATGAGGTCCCAGTAGCCCCTAGTCATCCTCCTGGCTCCTTTCCCGCGGGAGCAAGGCGTGAGGGCGGAGAGGCCACCATCCCCAGCCCAGAGGTGGGACCGTGGGTGGGCAGCCATCCAGGAGAACCGGTTTGGCGGCGGGAGCCCAGTGGGAGGCGGGTGGGGACCCAAGCAGCCAACCTGTCTCAACTGGCCTGGGCCTCCTGGCCAGCAGGTGGCCAGAGCCTCGGCTCTGCCTGGGGAACAGACCTGGCCAGGGTCGGGGGGCCCTCTGCCCCAGCCCCTTCTCTACCCCCACCAAGCCAGGAGCCCCTTCAGTGCGGCTCCCCCATTCCAGAACCCAGAACACTGTCCATTCCACCCTCCCAGGCCTCGGGGACCCTGACCGACCCCGTTTCTCCCTCCAGGCTTCTCTGCCTTCGCCTCCCTTGCAGCCCAGCTCCTCTCCTCATCCCTACATCCCGACTCTCCCCCATCTGCCCAGACGTGCGCCCCCCTCACCTCACCCCTGGTCCCAATGCCTCCTGTCTGCCCAGATTTGCCCCTGTCTGGCCTCAGGCCCAGCCTCACTCCTCACCTTGGCCTCTCTCACTCTGCCAGCCCATCCCTGCCCCCCAGCCCGTGGCCTGTGGGCCCCAAGTCAGCTTGGAGCCCTCTGCAGGACAGGATTAGCCGCATGACCCCTCACTAAACCCAGGAGAGGGAGGAGCTTAGGATCCAGACAGGGTGGGCAGGAGGCAGCCTGTTAGAGGGGGCAGCCAACCCAGGATGCCCACCCGCGAGGCCCCAGGCCACCCAGCCCCCGCCCCCTGAGGCGGGTGACTGCAAAGGATGGGGAGAGAGGGGCACACCTCCGGATATTTGCCTGGGGCCACCCCTTCCCTCTGGGCGCTGCACAGAGGGCAGGACAAACAGAGGAACCGGCCGTGTTTATAGTGGCCAGGCGGGAGCCCCACCCCAGGGCAACTCTGAGCACCGCTGGCTCCCCTGACCTCTCCATCAGTCCCCAAGCTCCTGACTTAACTGGAGCCACAGAGGGGAGAGAAAGGAGCTGCTACATGTGAAGGGAGGGGCCTGGCCAGGAGCAGCGGGGCGTCAAGGAGTGGGCGCTGGGTTCCCAGGCATGCCCAGAACTCAGGAGTCAGACAGCCCAGGGCCCGGAGGCCGGCTCTGCTGGGAGGCTGAGCCAGCCCACGGTGGAAGCACGCTGTGTGGCCCTGGGCCAGCAGCTCTGTGCCTCAGTTTCCTCTTCTGTTAGAAGAGGACCGAGACGGCACCTGCTTCCAGGAGTTCTTGCAAGCAGTCACAGAGAACCCAGCGTGATGGCCTGGCCCCAGGGCCGGTGCACACAAGGGGGCGGGCGGGAGACATCGGTCACCGTGTCAGTACCAGCCCTGCTGGCATCTCTGCTAGGCACTTGACCCGCAATCTGCAGGCCCGACCCCGGAGGAAGGGGCCAACTTGGGCCTTGTGTTACACACAAGGAAGAGGAAGCACAGAGAGGGCACCCACTGGCCCAGGTCACACACAGCTTGGGAAGCAGAGTGGACTCAAGACACCAGGCTGGTCTAACCTGAGTCCAGGCCCTGCCAGTTCTCGGAATGATAGCAGCCACATCCTTGGAGACACGTGTGTGCCCGGGCCTGCTCTGTGTCTAACCGCATTCCACCCTCGCCCCTAACCCGGGAGATAGGCATGCCCATCATCCCCAATTCACAGGTGGGAAGACTGAGGCCCAGCGAGGGGAACCCTAAGACTTGAACCCGGGCAGTTGGAGACTCGCCTGTCCTGTGGTTGTGCTTCTGTGTCATTATCATCATCAACTCCCAGGCTGTCCCTGGTCTCTGCCCCATCCTCCCTCCATCCCCTTCCTCTGTTCACCCAGACACTGCTTTTTCTCTCCTGCCCTGACCCGTCCTGGCGGAGAGGGTCCCTCCTCCTCCGACCTGCCCAGGCCCCCAGTGGTAGGTGGGAGGTGGCATAATGTGGGGACCCACCCTACCACCACCCTCCACCCCCCAGGGCTCCTCCCTCGCCTATTCCACAGGCCTTCAGCATGTCCGTCTGCAGCGAGAAAGCAGTCCAAGAGCCAGTGCCAGCCACCAAACGTGGTTTACCACGGCTCAGCCCCAGGGCTCACACCACCACCTCCACCACCGTGGGGGCCCCTGAGCCTGCACAGACGCCGATGCTGAGCTCACTGCCTCCCAGGACTTCGTGAAGTGGCTGACCTCACTCCCATTGTGCAGATATGGAAACTGAGGCTCACAAAGGTGAAACCTCTTGCTACGGTCATGAAGCAGAGGTGGGCATGGAAGACAGTTGCTCCACTGCAAAGTCAACATTTTTAAACTCTGGCCCGTGGCCCATGAGGTCTTGCATGATCGGCCGGTCGGCTCTCCTTCCACAGGCCCCCTAGCCCCCTCGCCCCCTCTGGCCCAGCCACCTCGGCCTCTTCACACCCTGGACGTGGCCCATTCAGGGCCTTTGTTCTGGCAGCTGGCCCCCACCAACTCTCTTCTCACTCATCTCCACAGAGCTCCCTCCCTCCCTCTCTGTCTCCGCCCAAGTCTATGCTCGAATGTCCCCCTTCCCGTCCTCTTCGGCGCCCTCCCTGCTCTATTTTTCCGCACTGTACTCTCCACGTAACTCTGTGTGTGTGGGCGAGTCTCCGGTGTCTGCTCCTACGAGAACGCCAGCTCCTGCAGGGGAGCGGGGCCTGGCCTCTGTCGAGCGCCCCACTGCCTACGACGCGGCGTGGCAGGCACTCGAGGAACATCTGGTGAGCGAACAGTTCACCTGAACCCGCTCCGCGGCACCCCTGCTCGGACACCTCAGGCTCTGCCCGGGGTCTCTCTCTGGCGGAGAAAGGCCTGGAATCCAGAGGCAGAGGGTGAAGCCGTGACCCCAGCGACGTGGAACACGGGAGGGCAGGGCGCAGCTTGCAGCCACCGACCTGGGCAGAGAAGCCTCTGAAGCTCACTGCTCATTGCTCCCCCAATGCAGACACAGGTTGATACTACGCTAAAATGTTTATTTCAATTAAAAAACCCAAAAACTTCTGAATGATTTCACATGTGGGATGGGCAGTTTCCGACCTGTCCGAGCAAAACCTTCCCATTTTCCAGTCACCCCCTGCGCTCACAGGCTCTACCCGTTGACCTTCCATGAGAAAAATGGCACCACTCTGCGGCTCCCCGCACCAAGGAAATGAGTGTCTGTGGAGGAGCCCAGTCCACGAGTATGATCGAGCGCTCGGGAGTGTCTTGGGTACACGTGTGTGTGTGCGTGCAGACTTCCTTTCCTCCTGCCCTGCCTGCAGTCCCGAATAAAACTGCCCCCACCCCACAGGGCAATGGAGGGGGCTGACTCGGCCAGGGCCCTGGGGCCCGAGCGGAGGACGCAGCAGGGGCCACGGCCGCCCTTTCCTAGTCACTGAATGAAACTAGAGCAGGAAGCTGGTGAAGGAGACGCGCTCACCGGGCCCCTCACCCTTCTGCCATCATCTGCAGCCACTGGCTCCAGAAGCCCCCTGGCTGCCTGCCTCCCTGCGCTGTGCTGACGCTGGACGGGGGTCTGCCTTACCTTGGCAGCCCCGGCAGGCTCTCACGGTCCCCCTGAAACCCCAGACCATTCCCCCTCACACCTCTGCTCACCCCATCCACGTGCCCATCACCCCCCCTTCACCGTTCTCCTCCTGCCTAGTCCTTGCAGGGAATCCTCAGGTACCCTGTCCCCAGACCCCGCCTCAAGCTTTGGGACTGACATGTGCCCAAGCTCTCTCCTTGGCAGACACCTGCTCTCCCCACAAAGGGCCCATCATACCCACTCGCCATCTATTCCATCATCCTTGTCGGGTGAGAGCTGAGCTCTGCCAGGCCCGGGGCAGGGCCCACAGCAGAGGCCAGGAGAGCCAGGGATGTCCCTGCCCTCGCCAAGCTCACATTCGAGGGGAAAGGAGACAGCTCACGGCAAGATACACCAGAAAGCCAGCTAGTGAGTCAGATGGTGAGCGCTGAGAAGGAAAAGAGCAGGGGTCAGCTGGGTGTGCAGGGTGAGGGGACGTGGGGAACTTCAGCGAAGCGGTGAGGGAGGGCCTCGCAGAGGAGGTCGCACTAGAGCAGGGTGGGGAGAGGAGTGGGTGCCTGGGGGAGGAGGACCCGGCCGCGAGAACAGCCAGCGCAAAGGCCTGGGGCCGCAGTGTGCTTGATGGCCAAACAGCAGAGTGAGGCCGAGTGGCTGGGGCGGGGCGGGGGGCACGGGGAGGACTCGGCTCTTACCTGCATGAGATGGAGCCGCAGGAAGGCTGTGAGCAGGACAGGAGCAGGGAGGCCCAGAGGAGGAGGACGCCTGAGGCCAGCAGGAGGAGGGTGGATGGGACACGTGGGGCCTGTGGAAGCGGGAGCAGTGGGCAGGCTCTGGGTGCGCTGGACAGGTCGAGAAGGCGGGAGGCTTTGGTCTGGTCTTGCCCATGGCTGCATCCCCCCAGAGCCTGGCACCTGATCCGTTCTCTCCCAGCCCTTAGCATCACCTAACGTGTCACATGGTCACAATCGTGTCAGCTGTCTTCCCGCTAAGTTGGTGGCTCGGCATGGGCAGGAACCGTGTTCCGGCTGTTACAGCTGCATCCCAGTAACAGGGTTCTGCCCTGTGTGGTTACTGGGTGGGTGGAGGGGATCCACGGGTTTCAGCACTGACTTTGACCACGATAAACCCTCTGGGCAGTTCCTGGGTATATGGGTGGAGAGGCCTTCCTCTCCTGTTTCCCAAACTAGGAAACTGAGGCCCAGAGACAGGAAGTCCCTGCCAGGGCTGCCCAGCGCCGGGGCACAAAAGTGTCCGCTCTGCCCCCTGGAGAAGACCTGTCACTGCCCCCTTAGCCTCCTGCCTCCCAGCAACCCTGGCTCCTGCCAAAGCTTCTGCTCCAGATGCAGGACCTAGAGGCATATGGGACAAGAACACTCACAAGAGACAGCTCAGCCTCCGATGACCAGGACCAAGATCAGAGAGGCCGTGTGGTTAGGAGGGAATCTGAAGAAAACAAACCCCTTCACCGGGATGAGACTCCCCACTGGGACTGAGCAGGGCCCTGCCCACCTCGGGGCCTCACCTCCTCCCCACACGAGCGCCTCCTTTCCAGGCCTAGACACGTGGAGCTTGCTCCAGCCTCAGGGCCTCGGTGCCCACTGCGCCCTTGGCCCACAGCCGCGCGGCTCACCCATCCTCGATCATCAGGTCTTAGTGCAAACACATTCCCTGACCCCCTGACAAAATTTGCACCGCAGCTTTATACTTCTCCGTGGCACTTATTACCATCTGGCATTTCATACACCGGTCGATCCTAAGTCCTGCCTCCCGCCCCTGCCCCCAGCAGGGGAGCAGTGGCTCCCCAAGAACAGGGGCCTTCGTCTGTCTTGTTCTCGCTGCACCCCGGTGGCTGGAGCGGGGCCTGGCGCACAGCAGGCACTGGCAATACCTGTGCTGTGACTGAGTGACGCCATTGCCGCGGTGATGAGGCTGGACCCCGGGAGGAGCAGGGCAGAGGGTTAGACAGGAGTCCCCAAGCCCTGTCCACACCGCCTGCAAGTCTGACCTTGACGCCTGCAAAGGAACTGGGCCTCCTTAGAGTCTGAGTCTGGCTATTTAGCAAATAACCTGGTGTTTGTTCCAAACACAGGAGGTGCCCAGCTGTGAGCCCACTTCCCCAGGCCCTCCCACCACACAGCCTAGGCGGGGAATTTGAGCAAGCGGCAGTAAATCTTGGCTAGAGGCACATCACACAGGGGGTATGCCGTCAGAGATCCGTGAGTCCCCACGATGGGTGAAATCCCACAAAAAGACACAGATCCGGGGCCACCCTGGCCTGGGGGAGCAGGGCCTGGAGCTGGCCGGGTAGGGATCGAGGGGCACCCTGCTCTCCATGTTCCAGCCACACCGCAGGCCTCTGCCCACAAGGACTCCAAGGGCAGCTGGTGAGGAAGAGTGGACACCCAAGCTTGTGGCTGCTCTACCACCGTCAAGCTGTGGGCCGGGAACTCGTGACTCTGGGCCTCTATGTCCTTGTCTGCAAACTGGGGGTCATGACGGTTCCTCTCTCCCCTGGGGTGTTTGAATGATCGAAAGAGATGACCTAGCAAAGCATTCAGAGCAGTGCCTGGCGCCTAGTGGGTCCTCACCGCTACAGGCTGACTGTGGTTATTAGCGCTGCTGCTGTTTCCGTGCAAATAAAGGAACAGATGAAGGAAAGACGGTCCCCAGAGCAGGGCCCCCCGAGCAGGGCCCCCAAGCTGACATGCCAGTCCTCCTGTCTCTGTTAAGACGCTCCCTCTCCAGGGCTGGGATGGAGCAGCACAATGGTCCCCCTTTATGTTCCGAGGGCCAGTCTGCCTCTCCCACCAGACTGTGTCCCCCCGGAGGACAGGCCCTGGGGCCATCTCGGCCACCCTGCCCAGCACAGGTCGGGGCACAGCTCAGAGAATGTGGCTGGATGAAGAGACGGTGCTCTGAGCCCCCGGGAGGCCAGGCGGCTCCTGTGGCAGCCCCAGGCTTGGCCCCCTGCCACCCGCCCCCCGGGCAGGCTCCACGGGGCACAGACACAAAGGGCGCTGTTGGAGTCCCTCAGCCCCCCAGGGAGGGGAATGGATGCCGTAACAAACCTGAGAGTGTGGGCGAGCCCCCGGAGACTGGGGAAATCAGACCGAGACTTCATTCGTTCCTCCCCTGAGGTGGGGCAGGAAGGAGGGAGGGGGCGGGAGGCAGAAAAGAGACTCCAGAGGCCTCCCTGGCCCCCCTTACGCAAGTCCTCCCCCGCAACAGACACACGCGCACCCCCAAGATACAGAGCACACGAGGTCGCGCCACAGTGCACAGAAGCTGACACAGACACGCAGCACGGGCGTCCAGCCACACAACCCCAGACCACAGGAACACATACTCTTGTCACACGGCAAAGCGCCTGAGACGGGACAGCGGGAGCTAGGCGCAGGAAGGGCCGGCCTGCCCTGAGCCTCAGCTCCTGCCTCGGGAACGCGGGCCCAGGAAGTGGCCGGAGCCGACTGTGCGGCGTCAGTGGGAGAAGGTGGGGAGCAGTCTTAAGAGGGGCCTGGCTCAGAGGAAGCCCTGAGAACGGAGGGTCGCAACACTGGGGACCCACAGTCGGGACCCCAAGAAGTTAAGGACCCAGAAAGCCCTTCCACAAACAGTGTAAAGAGCCATACACTCCAAAGATGCAAGGGCTCCGGAGAGACCCAGAGACGCATACAAAGATCCTGGGGGAAGCCGACAACACAATCCCAGACACTCCGTGACGGCTGGACTCCCCTAGGAAGGCAGAGCCCAAGACCCCATCCACCTAGGAGCCCTCCTGATACAGAGGGAAACCATGGAAACCACACACAGTGGGCAACGAGACCTGCCACAGACCCAGGCACACACACCACCAAGTCCGAGGCCACCCAGGGACCCCTCGGAACCACCCCCATGCAAACCAGACCCTGAGAACACACTCCCACAGAGACGCTCGGAGGAGGGGTAGGTGTGGAGGGGGAGCCCGTGCTGAGACCTGGGCTAAGTCCCAGCGCACAGACACCTGCCATCTCCACCTGAAACACACACGCGACCCCGCCCTTGGCCCCGATGAAGGTGTGGCCCCTCGCATGCGCTCAGGTGGCTGCCCTCCCCCACACCCAGGCGGCCCGCCCCCTCCTCCTCGAGGCCGGGCCAGCTCACCTCCACCATCCTTGGCCCTCCCTCAGGCCTGGGCTGCCCGCAGTGGGGCAGGCCAGCAGACAGGGGGCTCCCAGCTGAAACCAAGCAGGGAGCCAGGATCGAGGGGTTCCCCTGGCCCACCGAGGAGAGCCGGCTGGCCTCTGTGCCCCAGCCGCCCTGGCAGCGGCTGGCAACTTGGCCCTGCCCTGGCAGGAGTTGAGCTTGGCTGTGGCTCTAACCCCCGGGAGGGGGAGGGTGGAGGGCGGGGCGGAGGGAGGCGGGGCTGAGCCTGGAAAGCCTGGGCCACGTGGCCCACAACTGGCCCCGTGGAGGGGAGGGGACCCAACCACTGCCCCTGCTCATGCAGGGTCACTCTCCCACCACACACGCACGCCCGCATCTCACATCCAGGCCAGGCAAGGTGCCAGGGGAGCAGAGGCTACCCAGCCCGGGGCTGCGCGTCTGAGAGGGGCAGCCGGGCCAGTTAGGTGTGAAATACCGGCCAGGGCTGCGGTGCGGGACAGGGCGCCAGGGCGTAAGCGTCCTCTCTGATGGGGAGGGTGGCGGGAGATCTGGGGCTTGCTGCGTCCCCTGACACCCAGGCTGCGATTCTAGCAAGAGCTCCAGAGGGCACAGTGACCAGGGCGCTCCTGCTCTGCCGCCCTTGCCCATCAGGATGAACTTGAGACTTGCAGGCTCACCAGGGGAGATCACGGTGAACCCCCCTCATTGCCATATCTAGGTGTGAGGCGGGCTGGAAGACCATGACGGCGATGGGGAGAGAGAAAGGCGGAGACGGCCAAGACTTCTGTGTGCCATGCTGGCTGGCTGGCCAGGATGTAATTAACCCTTCTGAAAATAAGTGGCCTGACTTTCTGGAGAACCTCCTCTGGGCTGGGGCATGCTCTTAGCATGCATGAAGTTTTAGCTCAGCACTGCCCTAAACGGGCGGGTACTTTATCAGGCCATTTTATCATGTGGACCAGGAGGCCTGACTGGCCTGGAAACCCTATCTACACCTTCTGTCCACCACCTGCCCACTAAGCCTGGGGCTTCCAGCTGAGCCTGGGGCCGCCGCAGGGCAGGTCTCAGGGCCCCTCCCCAGGTCCCAGGCTACCTACCCCCTCCGCTGGCAGCGTGAAGCACCTGTCAGGCAGCCACCCAGACAGGAGCCAAATGGGGTGGGTCCCCAAACCGGACTGGCTGGTTTGGGCTCTGGTGAGGGAGGCGGTCAGGACTGGGTAGGTCTGACCTAGGGAAACTAGGTCCCATGGGAAGGGACGGGAGGGGAGGGAAGGAGGGAGCACCCCTTCTCCAAAAGGAAGTCTCCCTGGAGACAAGGGGTCCTCCTGGGGACAGGCCTCAGGGGCAAGGAGAGGTCCGTTCAAGAGCCTCTCACAGGGACTTCCCTGGTGGTCCAGAGGTTAAGACTCCATGCTCCCAGTGCAGGGGGGCACTGGTTTGATTCCCAGTCAGGGAACTAGAGGCCACATGTCAAAACTAAGAGCCTGCATGCCACAACTAAACACCTGGAACAGCTAAAGGGGGAGAAAAGAGAGTCTCTCACGCCAGAACAGATCTTCATAGCAAAAGTTTTAAAACATACTCCCAAAGAGAGACTAAACTAGCGAAGCCCCATAAGATCCATCACTCAGATTCTCAGCCATCAAGTTCTGCCATATTTAGGCTTCATCTCTCCCCTCCCTTTCTTTCCCTTCTCTCTGGCTCAGTCTCTGTCTCTTTATAACATGGACACAGTTCAAAAGCCAGTGGCACCGAAGGGTAACACGGACAGGGCGGCGCCCCCCTGCTTGGCCCCAGCTCGGCGTGGAGTCACCTCTACTGGAGATTCTGCTGTCTTCTGAGAGCCTACGCACACCTGTGCGAGTGTGCATGTGCACACAGGCATGTGCACACACAGATGCTTTCGCACTTAAACAATCATAAACGGCAGCACACCACACACGCCACCGCACTCTGCTTTTCTCAAGGCCGTTCCTTGGCTCCTCTGTGCCGCGGGCACCAGGAGGCGTTTGGCAGCGACCGGTGGAGGTGAAGACACGCTGGGGACCTGGTGTGCTCTCCCGGACGCACCCCCAGGGGCACGTACGGGGAGATGCACACGGCACAGTCTGAATGGTCGAGAGACTGGGAACACCAGCAACGCTCGCCCACAGCAGGCGGATCCACTGACCCACAGCCAGGTGTGGACGGACATCAAACGTGATATCAAACAGAAGCAGCGAAACAAACCCAACACATCCTAGGACTTTGTTCAGAAGCAGTTCAAAACCAGGTAAAATGAAATATGCTCCTTAGGGATGCACACAGAGGGGGCAAAACCAAAGAGAAAAGGGAGGGAGCAACTGCCTCGAAGTCAGAGAGGGGCTGCCTCCAGGGGCGGGGGCGGGGGCTGGCACCATCTGTTACTTCAGCTGGAGGAAGTGGTTACGTAGGTCTTCCCCTTAGAGTAATCGGTCATACTGTACATTTCTACTTTATGCGCTTTCCACATGTAGGCTAACCGTGATTTTTAAATGAAAAAAATAGATATGTCTAATGATCTTTCCAGGCTTCCATCTCTGCAAAGCACAGCCCTGCTGCTTCAGCAGCTGCGTGCAAGGGCCACGATGCCTTGAGCCAGTCCCCACGGGGCCAGGCCAGTGGCTTCCAGCCATTTGCTCTTACACATTGTGCAGCAGTGAAAACCATGGGCAGAAGTCACTTCACAGGTGTGCCAGCATGTCTGCGGGCCAAGTGCCTACCAGCAGGACTGCCGGGCAAAGCACAGCACTGCCAAGCTGCCGCTCTCAGCCCTTCCCTTGGCCTCAGGCCCAGGGTGTTGTCACACCCTCCCATCTTCCCCACTCAGACAGGTGAAGTCTGGCCCCTCTTGGCCTTGTTTTCATCCGCCTTTTGGTGCTTAGTAATTGCCGGCTTCCCAGATGGCGCAGCACCTGGGAAGAATCTGCCTGCCAGTGCAGGAGACTCAGGTTTGATCCCTGAGTCGGGACGATCCCCTGGAGAAGGCAATGGCACCCACTCCAGTATTCTTGCCTGGGATATCCCATGGACAGAGGAGCCTGGTGGGCTACAGTTCATGGGGTCACAGAGAGTCAGACACAACTTAGCGACTGAGCAAGCACACAGGCACTTTGTAATTGCGCATCCTTTTAAATTTGTAAAAGTCACCAGAACTCCTTTTCTGCTAACAGTCTCCTAAAAGCCTCTGCCTCCTACATGCCACATGACGTAGACAAAAAAGAAAAAAAGGTTGATTTTGGGACTTCCCTGGTAGTCCAGTGGTTAAGCCTCCACACTTCCACTACAGGGGGTTCAAGCCCTGGTTGGGGAACTAAATTTCCACATGCCACACAGCGTGGCCAAAAAAAGAAAAAGCCTTTGTCTGTTTTTCTGTGAGGGTCAAGATCTTTGTACACCTACCCCAGCTCCCAGCTCTTCCCACCTCTCCAGCCTCATTTCTCCACCACCACCCCCAATCACGGGTTCTATCTCGCATTCATGTATTTTGTCAACAGAAACAGAACACGTGTCCACCATGTGCCATCCAGGCTGGGACAGGGGTGCAGCATGGTCCCTGCCCCCTGGGGCTTACAGTCCAGGACCACCCAGGGAAATGTGAAACTCCAGCTGGGAAGGGTGGCTGGGGGGATGAGGGCACAGCGGCGCCGAGCCGGAGCAGGGCAGGGGCCAGGCCGCCAGGGGACTCAGGGGAGCCAAGGCAGGCGCTGAGGAGGGCCTGCGTCTGGAAGACAGAGCTCTGGCTACGGCCTGAGTGGGCGTGGGGACAGGTGACGAGACCGAGGCGCTGCTCCGGGCAACTGTTGAAGGCGGCCACGGCCGGGCATGCAGGGAGGGCCCCAGACCAGAGGTGTGTCTGCCCGCAACGTGCAACTCCTGTCCATGAGTCACATGTGGGGGCCGAGGGCAAGGCAGGCACCAAGGGCGACTCTGAAAGTCGGTAAGTCACACTGCTGTCTTTCACACAAGGGTGCGCCAGGGGGGCTCCAAAAATGCCAGGCCCCAGAACTACTCAATTGTGGAACAGATGAATAAAGCCCGAAGACTCACTGTCCCTGATGGTAAGGCCTGGGGTACAACCACAGTAATCAAGACAGTGGGAAAAAACACAGAAGTCAGCGAATAGAATAAAGAATCCAGACAAAGACCCAAACAAATACACCCAGCTGGTTTTTAAAACACTGATTTTTTTTTCATTGTGATAAAATATACCTTGTCTGTTCTTCAGTTGCTAAGCTGTGTCTGACTCTTTGTGACCCCATGGACTTTAGCACGCCAGGCTTTCCTGTCCTTCACTATTCCCCAGAGTTTGCTTAAACTCATGTCCATTGAGTTGGTGATGCCATCCAACCAGTTCATCCTCTGTCATCCCCTTCCCTCCTGTCTTCAATCTTTTCCAGCATTACCATCTTTTCCGATGAGTCGGCTCTTCGCATCAGGTGGCCAGAGTATTGGAGCTTCAGCTTCAGCATCAGTCCTTCCAATGAATATTCAGGACTGATTTCTTTTAGGATGGACTGCTTTGATCTCCTTGCAGTCCAAGGGACTCTCAAGAGTCTTCTCCAGCACCATAATTTGAAAGCACCAATTCTTCAATGGTCCAACTCTCACATCTATACATGACTATTGGTTAAACCACAGCTTTGACTATATGCACCTTTGTCAGCAAAGTGATGTCTCTGCTTTTTAATATGCTGTCTAGGTTTATCATAGCTTTCTTTCCAAGGAGCAAATGTCTTCTAATTTCATGGCTGCAGCCATTGTCCGCAGTGATTCTGGAGCCCAAGAAAATAAAATCTATCACTGTTTCTACTTTTCCCATCTATTTGCCATGAAGTGATGGACCAGATGCCATGATTTTAGTTTTTTGAATGTTGAGTTTTAAGCCAGCTTTTTCACGCTCCTCTTTCACCCTTACCAAGAGGCTCTTAAGTTCCTCTTCACTTTCTGCCATTAGAGTGGTATCATCTCCATATATGAGGCTGTTGATATTTCTCCCAGCAATCTTGATTCAAGCTGTGATTCATCCAGCCTGGCATTTTGCATGATGCTACATACAAGTTAAATAAGCAAGGTAACAATATACAGCCTTGTCGTACTCCTTTTTCAATTTTGAACCAGTCCATTGTTCCATGTCCAGTTCTAACTTGCTTCTTGACCCGCATACAGGTTTCTCAGGACACAAGTCAGGGGGTCTGGTATTTCCATCTCTTTAAGAATTTTCCAGTTTGTTGTGATCCACACAGTCAAAGGCTTTAGCGCAGTCAATGAAGCAGAAGTAGACGTTTTTCTGCAATTCTCTTGCTTTCTCTATGATCCAAGGGCTCCCTGGCGGCTTAGACAGTAAAGAAGAATCCACCCACAATGTTGGAGACCTGGGTTTGATCCCTGGGTTGGGAAGATCCCATGGAGGAGGGCATGGCAACCCACTCAAGTATTCTTGCCTGAAGAATCCCATGGACAGAGGAGCCTGGCGGGCTACAGTCCATGGGGTCACGAAGAGTCGGACACGACTGAGCGACTAAGCACATACATACTTTATGATCCAATGGATGTTGGCAGTTTGATCTCTGGTTCCTCTGCCTTTTCTAAACCCAGCTGGTACATCTGGAATTTCTCAGTTCACATGCTGCTGAAGCCTAGCTTGAAGGAGTCTGAGTATTACCTTGCTAGCATGTGAAATGAGCACAATTGTATGGTAGTTGGGACTGGACTGAAAACTGACCTCTTCCAGTCTTGCGGCCACCACTGAGTTTCCCAGATGTGCCGACACGCTGAGTGCAGCACTTTAACAGCATCATCGTTCAGGATCTGAAGCAGCTCAGCTGGAATCCCATCACCTCCACTAGCTTTGTTTGTAGTAGCACTTACTATAAGGTCCACCTGACTCCACACTCTAGGATGTCTGGCTCTGGTAAGTGACTATCATGGTCATCCAGGTCATTAAGATCTTTTTTGTACAGTTCTTCTGTGTATTCTTGCCACCTCTTCTTAGTATCTTCTGCTTCTGTTAGGCCCATACTGATTCGGTCCTTTATTGTGCCCATCTTTGCAGGAAATGCTCCCCCGGTATCTCTAATTTTTTTGAAGAGATCTCTAGTTTTTCCCATTGTATTGTTTTCCTCTATTTCTTTGCACTGATCACTGAGAAGGCTTTCTTATCTCTCCTTGCTATTCTCTGAAACTCTGCATTCAGTTGGGTACATCTTTCCCTTTCGCTTCTCTTCTTTTTTCAGCTATTTGTAAGGCCTCCCCAGACAACCACTTTGCCTTCCTGCATTTCCTTTTCTTGGGGATGGTTTTGGTTACTGCTGCCTATACAGTATACATAACGACTTCCCTGGTGGCTCAGACGGTAAAGAATCTGCCTGCAATGCAGGAGACCTTGGGCCAGGAAGATCCCCTGGAGAAGAAAATGGCTACCCACTCCACTATTCTTGCCCAGAGAATACCATGGACAGAGGAGCCTGGCTGGCTATAGTCCTTAGGGTTGCAAAGAGTCGGACATGACGGAGCTACTATTATATATCTATCTATGATTTTAACCAGCCTTAATCCTAGAGTGTGAACTACAGTAGCACTGAACGCATTCACAACGCTGTGCAACCACCACTGTGACTCATGCTCCAAACTATGTCATCATCCTCAGCAAAGACCCTGTGCCCATGGACGCTAGCTCACCACTCCCTCCTTCCCCTCAGCCCCTGGCAACCCCTATTCTACCTTCCTTCTCTATGAATCTGCCTGTTCTTTGTGGAATATATAAGTGGACTCCAACAATATCTTTCCTGTGTGTGGCTTATTTCACTAAGCATAATGTTTCAAGGTCCATCCATTTTGTAGTATGCATGTAAACCCCATTCCTTTTTATGGCTAAATAATATTCCATTGCATGTAGACACCAAATTTCGTTTACCCATTCATCTGCTGGACGCCTGGGTTGTTTCCACTTTTAAGCTATTGTGAATAAAGCAACTATGAACATTAAAGTGTACAAATATCTGTTCAAGTTTCTGCTTTCAGTTCTTTGGATACATATCTAGGAGTCGAATTGCTGGGTCATATGGTAGTTCTATATTTAACCTTTTGAGAAATGACCAAACTGTTTCCCACAGCAGCTGCACCATTTCGCATCTCCAATAGCAGTCCATGAGGGCTCCAATTTCTCTATCTCCTCACCAACAAGTTAGTTTTCTTTTTTTTTTTTTAAGATAATAGCCGTCCTGGTAGGTGGGAAGCTGTGTCTCATTGTTGTAATTTATTTTTGACAAAGAACTGTAAGCAATTCAATGGAGGAAAGACAGCATTTTCAACAAACAGTACTGGAACAACGGGACATCCATATGCTAAAAAAATGAACCTGTATCTGAACTTCAGACTTACACAAACCTTAACAAAACTTTTAGAAAACAAACCAACACATCTGCACGATCTAGGGCTAAGCACAGGCTTCTTAGACTGGATACCAAAAGCACAACCCATAAAAGGAATAATTATTAAAGTAGGCCTCATCAAAATTAAAAACTTCTGGTGGATTTCCCTGGTGGTCCAGTGGTTGGTTAAGAAGCCGCCTTCCAGTGAAGGGGACATGGGTTCGATCCCTGGTTGGGGAACTAATATCCTATACGCTGTGGGGCAACTAAGCCAAAGCACCCCAACTAGAGGCCACACGTCACAACTCCTGAGCCTTGCACACTAGAGCCTACGCTTACAACGAGAAGCCTGCAAGTAGGGAAGCCCAGTCTAATCTGCAAGTGGAGAAGCCCCCAGTCTAATCTGCAAGTGGAGAAGCCCCCAGTCTAATCTGCAAGTGGAGAAGCCCCCAGTCTAATCTGCAAGTGGAGAAGCCCCCAGTCTAATCTGCAAGTGGAGAAGCCCCCAGTCTAATCTGCAAGTGGAGAAGCCCCCAGTCTAATCTGCAAGTGGAGAAGCCCCCAGTCTAATCTGCAAGTGGAGAAGCCCCTCGTGTAAGGCCATACCGCCCTCAATGCACCCGACCTCGTCTGGTCTCAGAAGCTAAGCAGGGTCGGGCCTGGTGAGTACTTGGATGGGAGAAGCCCCTGTGTCCCACACTAGAGAAAAGTCTATGTGCTTCAACGAACACCCAGAGCAGCCAAAATTTAAAAAACAATAATAAATTTTTTTTAAAAATTAAGAACTTCTGGTCTGCAAAAGTCCATGTAAACAATATAAAAAAGTAACAGATTGGGGGAAAATATTTGCAAGCCACATACCTGACAAAGGACTAATATTTCGAAAGACATAAAGAATTCTCAACACTCAACAGCAAAAGAACCCAAACAATCCAATCAGCAAATGGGCAGAAGACATGAAGATGATTCACCAGAGAGGATACACAGATGGCAGACAGGCTCATGAAAGGATGTCTGACAGCATTAGCCATTAGAGAAATACAAATTAAAGCCACAGAGAATTATCATTACATGCTCATTAGAATAGCTAAAATAAAAAATAGTGATAACACCAAATGCTGGCAAGGACGCAGAGAAATTGATCACTCATTCGCTGCTGGTGGGGATGTAAAGTTGTACAGCCATCCTAAAAAATAGTTCGGCAGTTTCTTTAAACATGCATCCACCTACATACCAGCAGCTGCACTTCTGGGTATTTGTCCCAGAAAAAACGAAAATTTACATTCACACAAAAACCTGTATGAGATTGTTAACAGCAGCTTCATTTCTAACAGCCAAAAACTGGAAACACCCCAGATGCCCCTCAGTGGGTGAATGGTTCAATAAACTATGGCACATCCACTACTCAGCAAAAAAAAAAGGAACCAACTGTTGACACAGGCGACAACCTGGATGAATCTCCAGAGAACCATGCTGAGTGAAAAAAATGCCAACACCCGAAGGTTATGTACAGTACGATCTTATTTACACAACACTGTTGAAAGGACAGAATTATGAAAATGGGGAACAAACAGATGAGTGGCTGCCTGGAGTGAGGGGCAGAGCAGGGACGGGATGCGGCTGTAAAAAGGGCACGGGGGATCCTTGTGAGAGAGTCTTCTCCATCCTGACTGTATCTGTGACAACGTCCTGGTTGTGATCTTGCACTGATTCTAATTCTGCAGAATGTCACTACTGAAGGGAGCTGGCTAAAGGCTACAGGGGCTCTCTCTGTGTTGTTTCTCACACCTCCAGATTAAGGCACAATGATCTCAAAGTGAAAAGCTTCATGAAAAAATACTAATATTGTTGTTCAGTCTCTAAATCATGTCTGACTCTGAGACACCATGGACTGCAGCATGTCAGGCTTCCCTGTCCTTCATCAATCATTTCCCGGCGTTTGCTCAAACTCATGTCCCTTGAGTCAGTGATGCCATCCAACCGTCTCATCCTCTGTCACCCCCTTCTCCTCCTGCCCCCAATCTTTCCCAGCATCAGGGTCTTTTCCAACGAGTTGGCTCTTCATATCAGCTGGCCAAGGTATTGGAGCTTCAACTTCAGCATTCAATCATTCCAATGAATACTCAGGGCTGACTTCCTTTAGGATTGACCGGTTTGATCTCCCTGCTGTCCAAGGGACTCTCAAGAAGTCTTTTCCAGCAACACAGTTCGAAAGCATCAATTTTTTGGCGCTCAGCCTTCTTTTTGGTCCAACTCTCACATCTATACATGACTACTAATAATTTATTAAAAATTTCAGACCCTTTCCCACCTTAGAACATGCTGTTCATTTTCCTTGGAGCACACAGGCTTCCACACACTGACTGCTCTTACAGCCCTCAGCTCCGATGTCTCCTCCTCCAGGAAGCTTTCCCTGATTTCCCAGGCTGGAGCCAGGGCTCATCTCAGTCCTCAGGGCTTCCCCCACCCAAGCCATGACACAGGGGCCTGTGCTTTCCTCAGGGTCACTCTGGGGCCGTCACTGCCTGGTGCCGTCACTGCCTGGTGCCGCGTCTGTTTCTATCCCTGGACATGAGGGCAGGGTCGTGGTGGGGAGACAGGTCAGAGGAGGAGCGTAGTGATTATCTACAAAGTGCAAGAGAGAGTGGCACTGGCAGTAACATTGGCAGCTAACTCTTGTTAGAGAGATTTCTATGTGCTAGATCTGTTCTGAGAGCTTTACATGGATAAAATAACCTGTATAACAACCCCATTTTACAAATGGGGAAACTGAGGCCGCCGGGGGTGGTGGTGGAGGAGGGATGAGGGAGGAGCTATGAGCCCAAGGTCACCCAGCTAGCAGGTCGCAGAGCTGGGAAGCAAACCCACGCCTCCAGATCAGGGCTTTCGATAGGATCACTATCCACAAGGTTCTCCAGGAAAGGCTGGATGAGACCAGCTGAAGGGGAAAGCCAACGGGCAGGGGGGCAGGGGAAGAGACCCTGCTGCCTCTTCCCTAGTCCCTAGTCCATTCCCACATGGAGTGGGGGGCGGGGCGTGCTTACCCTCCTCCATGGAAGGCCCCTTCTGTGGAAATGACATACCCAGAATGGTACCAGAACCCCCTTCCCACCTAACAGGCATCCGGGAAGGCCTCTTCCACGTCAAGGGCCTGTAACTGAATCCCATTTATCAACCTGGGAAGCCAGTGGTGCCCTCTATGGAGAGGAGTGCCCACCTTCACTGGACGCATGCCTGCGTGCGTGCCAAGTCTCTTCAGTCGTGTCCGACTCTTTTGTGACCCCATGAACGGCAGCCCGCCAGGCTTCGCTGCCCATGGGATTCTCCAGGCAGGAACACTGGAGTGGGTTGCCATGCCCTCCTCCAGGGGATCTTCCCAGCCCAGGGATCAAACCTGCATCTCTTATGTCTCCTGCAGTGGTATCAAACCAGGGAGTGGGGCGGGGGAAGGGGGAGGGTGGTGAGCCAAGAGGAGCCCCCAGGCGCCCTCCTGAGGCTCCCCCAGGGCAGGGCTGCCTTCATCTGGCTGTGGGAGGGGCTTCCCTCTGCATTCCCACTGGCAGGCGACTTCATCTCTCCACTAGAGAAGTCTCCAGAGCACAATACTGAGAGCAAGCTGCAGCTGAGCAGGGAACCATTTACATCCAGTTTTCAAACCTGCAGCACGATATGATATGGATACTGTTTGGGGAAGCAACGAGGAATCACAGCGAGGCCGGGGTACCTGCAGGAGGGGACCCTGGGGACTCTAACCACGGCAAGTGTGTTTCCTCTCTTAGTTGGGCAACAGGCCCAGGGGAGGCCATCAGGTGGCTCTCTGATCTCTTTCACACACAGTCTCTTTCGCTCTCTCCCTGTCCATCTGTCTCTAACACATACACACTCTCTCTCTCCACCCACCCCACAAGGCTGTAACTGGTCCTGTGATCAGAGCAGCGGCTCTCCTTGGTCCCGTGCAACTCTTGGGAATGTGCTGTGTGACTCAGGGAGCTCACACCGGGGCTCTGTGACAACCTAGAGGGGTGGGATGGGGTGGGAGGTTCAAGAGGGAAGGGACACATGAGTACCTATGACTGAGTCATGCTGACGTAGGGCAGGAACCAGGGCTTCCCTGGTGGCTCAGACGGTCAAGAATCCACCTACAATGCAGGAGACCCCGGCTCCCTGGGCCAGCAAGATCCCCTGGAGAAGGGAATGGCAACCCACTCCAGTATTCTTGCCTGGAGAATGCCATGAACAGAGGAGCCTGGCGGGCTACAGTCCATGGGGCTGCGAAGAGTTGGACACGACTGAGCGACTAACACACACACACATAACAGAAGCCAACACAATATTGTAAAGCAATTATTCTTCAATTAAAAGTAAATTAAAATAACCAGAAAGAACCAGGATTCCATGGCAGGTCTGACCCAGGCCGGAGTCCCTCACTTAACCATGTTTACACTCTCATTCGGCCATGCACTCAGCAACTCTTGATGATACACTCAGCGTATGCCAGGCATTGTTAGGCACTGGGGACACAGTGCATAAGACAGTCCCTCCTTCCCGGAGATGACATGCTAGTGACTGAGGGAGATAAGATAACATAAAAGCAAACAAAAAAGCACATGACCAGTGGGAGGGGGAGCAGAGCACCGCGTGAGTGTGGGGGACGGGGTGTCTAGGGGGGTGGGGGTCCCTGAGCAGGAGCAGGGGGAGTGAGGGAGCCACGTGGGGAACCCAGGGAAATGCTTTCAGGGTAGAAGGAACCACAACTGCAAGCTCGTTCCAGAATGCCTGAGGCTGGCCCAGGAGGCCGGTGTGGCAGGAAGGGAGGGAGGGTGTGAGGGGAGAGTGGCGTGGCTGAGGTCAGAGAGTCTACACTGAATGCAGAAGAGCTGCTCGGAGCCCAGCCCTCCTGAGCACAGCCCTCCCTACCGCCATCATGTTATGTTGAGGAGGAAGCAGGTGGGGGGATGGGAAAGCTCCCCGGGGGCCCAGCTGGCCAAGGGCGGAGCTGGGGCAGGAGCCCCTAAAGATAAGCAGAGGGGAGGGTGAAGAGCGAGGGTTGGGGAGAGGGATGGCTCTCAGCTGGGGGCCTCTGGCCCCAGAAGAGCGGGAGCCCAAAGCTACGGTTCAGTTTGTGAAGAAGGCTCGCTGGAAGCCAGGGGCTCAGCACAGCCCTGCGCCCCCAGACCCCGGTCGCCTGTTCTGCTACACCGCTTACCAGCCTCACTAAGAGCAACTTAAGAATTTCCATTTTAATCCACTCACTTGCAAAAAAAAAAAAGAAATTACTTCAAAATAGTCAGCCAGACATGAAGGTTGGCCTGAATTCCTACAAAGCACCATCTATGAAGTAGCGGAACCCGAATCCAATCGCGCCTCTAGACCTAAGGCCCAACAAACAGGAAGCATGGGGGACAGAGGAACCCGTGAAATGACACCACGAGGATGCCCCGGTGAGACCCAGACCGTGGGGAGCTCCAGAGGACGGAGGATCGGGCTTTTGGTAGGTCAGTGACCCAATCAGCGGGCACAGGGAAGAGGGGCCTGTCGGCCAAACACGGAGCAGACCTTGTCCAGACGCCAAGTCAGACACACATGCTGGAGAAAACGATGACGGGACAACTGCGGAAATGCGAGGCTACTCAGAAAGTACTGGTTCTCTTTCTCCTGTGACCACGGTATCGTGTGTGGGGTGTGTTTAAAGACTCCTTATCTCTTATATGCAAAAAATCTGAGATATTTATGGCTGCAGTATACCGATGTTTAAGAACTGCGTCCAAAAAAAAAAAAAAAAGAACTGCGTCCAAAGAATCAGGGAGGTGGGGTGGGGTACAGATGAAAAAGCCAGGTGGTGACAGATAACTGCTGAAGCTGGGGCAGGGGCCGTGAGGAGGGCGGCAGGCCATTGTTCAGAAGAACGTGTGGACACTTCCATCATACAGAGGTTTTAAATAAAAGGGAATGTGACCTAGTCAGAACAGTGACGAATTCGTGGGTCGCTCACCTTGTGGACACGTATCCTGCCTCTAGCAGCTGTAACAGACCTCACGGCAGCAGCAGCTATAGCGATGGCAGACCTGGGCCGAGAGTCGCTCTGAACGGGAACCAGTGCAGAGACACCCGGGGCTCAGGGCCTGGCCCCGGGTCACAGAGGAGGCTGGGGCAGCCGGGTGAGGCCAGCAGGAAAGCTGGATGCCCAGTCGTTGCCCGGAGGGGATGGGGGAGAGGACGCCAGGGGGCCCTTGGGGAGCGGGGGCACAGGGGCTTCTGGCCTCTCAGCTCCCCTCATGCCCACTGAATGAATCATAACGGCTCCTGCGATGCCACAGTCACATCTGAGCACAAACCTTTCCTGAAATTAAACCATCAGCCACTCCATGGGAGCCTGAAATGGTAACCAGCAACGGATGACAACATCAGATTTGGCGGCCCACAGGATCTGGGGGGTCCACCAGCCTGGGCGCTCCTCCCTGCAAGGTTGCAGGGCTGGTCCCAGGACCCCAGGCCCTCCACGAGCAGGGGCACTCATGCCCTGCCCCCCACCCCCTCCCCCTCCAGGTGCCAGGAGCAGCCAGGGCGGCTGGCCTTCGGGGACCAGCACCGCCCCCTCGTCCTGGGTCTGCAGAAACCATCTCCCCTGTGTGGCTTCGGCAGGATCCTGCCTGCAAACAGGGAAGCCTCTGCAGGGGAGTTGAGGGAGTAGAAACTGAGGGAGAGGAGAGGAGAGACAAGAGGCAAAGACTCAGGAAGAGAAAGACGGGAGGAGGAGGGGACAGTCAGCTGCCCAGACGGGCTGGTGGGCCCAGGGATGAAGCAGCCCCGACACCTCCTCTGGGGCCTCAGCTCCCTTGTCAGTAACGTGGGAATAACAGTCACATCTTCCTGTAGTGAGGCTGTGGGGGTGACAGGGCTGACACGACTTAATTACCCCATGTCAGAAGCCTAGAAAAGTGTCCAAACACTGCGAAAGCTAATATGTGATTCCTACCGTTTCTGTAAGCCAGTGGCTCTCATCTCGGTTCAGAATCACACTACAGTCGCCCAGGGAGCTTAAAAAAAAAACAAAACACAAAACCCAGTGCTCAGGCCCCACAGCCAGAGATTCAGATTCAAGCAGTCTGACCTTTTGTTGTTTAGTCGCTCAGTGGCGCCCGACTCTTTGCGACCCCATGGACTGCAGCGCGCCAGGCTTCCCTGTCCTTCACCATCTCCGGGAGTTGGCTCAGACTCATGTCCGTTGAGTCAGTGATGTACACCTGTGCCAGGTAACCCTAAGGACCATGGGATGGGGGCGGAGAGGAGCCTGGACACAGAGTCCCAGGACTGAGTCCTCAGGGGGTGGTATAAGTGAGACAGACTGATGGGGGGTGGGGTAGGGGGCGGAAAGGAAAAGGAGAGGGAGGGGAAGGTCACGCGGCCCAGGAGGCCCCTCTCTGCCTGCCCACCGGAGTCTGGGGCCGGCTGAGGAATGCAAGGAATGAAGCCAGGCCTGGCACGGCCATCCCCAGGTCCCCTCCCCCCTCGCAAACTGCCAAGAGCCCATCCTTGGCCAGGTCACTGGCCAGGCTGTCAACCACCCCCTGCTCCCCCAAGGCCTGGGCAACCACTCAGTCCTCAGGGCCTGAAGCCTACTCCTAGCCCTCTCCTTGAGGTGCCCGTCCTGAGCCCCTTTCTCCTCTTGGGTCCCCCTTCCCCCCAGTGCTGGACCACAGAGTGCAGCCCAGGCTCAGAGCCCTGATCAGTGGCAGGTGCACGGTGCTGACTGCAGCACGTGGCGGGCAGAGTTCATCTCCTGCTCTGGAGGCGGGAGTGGCCTGAGAAGGCTGCCCAGAGGTGTGACCTTTAACCCAACCCCAGAGAATAACCAAGGTGAGAGCGTGAAACAAAGGCCTGCGAGGCTGGAGCGCAGGAGGTGAGTGGAGGGGTCAGGCCCAGCCCACTAGAGGGGACCTGGAAGGGTTTGGAGCCGGGAAGGGACGCACTCAGACAGCAACCACAGGCGCCGGCTGCCCTGCACCTGGTCCCCTCGCAGGGCTGGAGAACCGCGGCCGGCCTCCAAGGGTGCTCAGCTATCCCCACATCCCGCCACCACCCCAGGAGGAGCGCCCCGGCCCTGGCTCCCTCTGGCCACTCTGTGAGGAGACCCCAGCGAGCTGCTTCCTGCATCCCTGAGCCTGTTTCCTGATAATTAAACCGTAAGCTGATTAGTCAAGGAAAACCTTTAATTAGCCCTTGAAATCATTCAGGAAAATTACAACCTCCTCTCCGGGCAACCTGCCCGCCCTCTGCCAGGGCCCAGGGGCGGTGCCTGGGAGGAAGCAGAGCATGGGGGAGCCAGGCTCCTGCCTCTGCTCTGAGGGCCTCACCCAGCCAGGCCGAGCCCAGGGAGCAAGACGCCACGCAGGAGGGGCGGCCACGGGCTCCCCTCTGCCACGTCACCAAGTGCCCGGAATAAACCCCGCAAGAGGTGGGCAAGGCCCAGCTGGAGAAGTGTGACCCTCTGCTGAGTGACATCAGAGGAGACCTAAATAAACCGAGAGACAGACCACGTTCATGGACTGGGAGACTCAACGTCACGTCTGTTTGTGGGGCACGAGGCTTGTCTCATATCTAAGTGGTGGTACAAAAAGTCAACTGGCCGAGATACTTGGGAAGAAGGACGCATGCGTGGGAAGGCTTGCTCTCCAAGCTATCAAGACTAATTATCAACTAGTGGGACTTCCCTGGTGGTCCAGTAGCTAGGACTCTGCTCTCCCAATGCAGGGAGCCCAGGTTCGATCCCTGGTCAGGGACCTGGATCCCACACGCTGCAGCTGAAGATCCTGCCGGCTGCTAAAGAGACTGAAGATCTCTTGCGCCACAACTAAGACCTGGCTTGGCCATTTAAATGGAAATATTCAGAAAAAAAGACAACTATATGAATTAGGATAGCGGGGTACTGATACAGGAATAGGCAAACTTGAGCACAAGAAAGCATGAGAGCACCCAGAAACAGACCCACTTACAGAGACATGACTTTACAGCCCAGGCGGCAGAGGAGAAACGACGGCCTGTTGCCACAATGGTGTACGAATGACTGGGGATCCAGGTGGAAAATGTGAAACTGAGTGAACACCTCACACCACACGCCTGCGTGCGCGCACGCACACGAATTCCAGAACAAAGAGCGACTAAATGTGAAAAGCAGAACCATGAAACTATAAACGAGGTGGGTGATAAATCTGCCTACAGTAAAATTAAAAGCTTCACCAAAAGACACAATTTAAAGAAACTGAAAAGACAGGCCACCAAATGAGAGAAGATAAGGAGGACCAGCTTAGAAACACAGGTTCTGGTCCAGACTCTTAAGACTTAACTCACAGAAATTCAAAATGAAAATGCAGACAGCCTGGAGGAGAAAGAGGCAAGCGGCTGGAATGGGCCCTTCACAGGGGGCGCTCCAGATGTGCACTCCAGATGTGCACAGAGCGGGGAAGGCTGCTCTGGCCCGGGAGGAGACGCCACCACGCCAGCTCAGCACCAGTGGGCAGGACGGGCCCAGCACTCAACACTGGCGCTGCCCTCACCTCCCTCATCTCTGAAATGGGTCGAATCCTTCCGGGAGGACTGAGCAGAAGTAGTGTGGGAGTTCTGTATAGGCATTGGGCCTGGCACGTGCAAACCCTCAATTAGTTCTCCCTATTAATCAGCCTCAGGAATAAGGACTCCCCAGGCTCAAGGTCATTTGAGGCCTTCTCTCGCCTCCGAGATGGAGCTGGGATATGTCAGGGGTGTGGCAAGAAGGCTGAGAGTCCAAGAGACAGGCTCCAACTGGGTAGCCACTGGGTTTGTTTATCAGCACAGTGTTCCTGGAGGCCACAAAGGGCCAGGCACTCCTGAGTATTTGTTGGAAAAAAGATAATAAACCAGTCACATTCCTATTTCTCTGCCAGGCCCGAGGATAAGCGTGTTAGGAGCAGAACCTCAGATATGCCCTGGGACACCCAGAGGAGCCTTGGTTCTAGAGAGGAAGAAACTGGGACACAGAGAGGCCCAAGTGGCTGTCAAGATTCAATTCCAGAGCAGACAGAACAGTCAGTCTTCTCTCAGTTCCTCAAAGGTGCCCTGCGCTCTCCCGCCTCGGACATCAGCTCCCTCAGCCTTGAACCCACGACCCTCTACCTCCCCGAGTTCATCCTTCAAGTGGCAGCTCCTCGTCAGGAAAGCCTGCTCTGGAATCCTCACCTGGGGGGACTACCCCCCTCCCCCCCATCCAACATACACCCTGGCAGAGATACACTCCACTTCTTACACCGTCTCATTCATTCATTCAGCCCACCAGTGCTTAGGGAGCAACTAGTGGAAGTCAAGCCCTGAGGATACAGCAAGGGACACAGTAAGTGGCCCACCTGCCCCCGCCCCGAAGCTAAGTTATGGGGGTGGGTGGGCGAGGGGGACACCAAGCAACACACCCGGCCACCCTGGAGCAGTAGTGATGGTGAGTGGACCAGGGAAGCCAAGCAGGTGAAGGTGGGGAGTGAGTGACAAGGACCTGTAGACCTAGGAGGGGCCGCTGAACAAAGAGCCTGAGGCAGACTCGCCCGGAACGCTCCAGCGACAGGGCCGCAGAAGGTGCGTGAAGGCGAGCAGGGAAACTGGGCCAGAATCTTCCAGGACCTGGAAGGCTGCTCCCCAAAAGAGATGAAGCCAGGGAAGGGGTCCCCCGCAGGACAGCGGCGGGATCTGACCCGGGCTCCCTCTAGCTGGGCGTGCGGACCGACTGTGGGGCAGTGGCTGGGGGGGTGTGGGGGTGGGCTGCCCCCACGGTGGAGGCTGGAGTTGAGGGTGGCAACAAAGAGTGGGAGGTCCCGGGTTCTCATCTGAAGATAGAAACGCAGGCTTTCTGGACATCCTGGATGTGGAGGAAGAGGCCAAGAGGAGTCAGGATGACATCAGATTCCCAGCCTGATCAGGAAGGTGGATGGGACGCCCGTGAACGAGGCAGGGCCGCTGGGAGAAGATGGGGCCTGGAGTCTGGTCTATTTTCCGTGTCTCCGTGTCACTCTTGGTCCATACAGCGTCCCCTGCCAGACCGAGCCCAGTGAGGGAGCCTGTTGTGTTCACCGGGGTCTCAAGAGCCCAGAGGCAAGCATAAGAAGCAGGATGGGTAAGGAACCCCGGGGAGGAGAAAAGGACGAGAGGACTTATCTTGGCGATAAGCTTCTGCAGGAGATGAGAATATAAAATGCTCCAAGGTCAACTGCAGAATCTGACAGGCCCCGTGTTAGGGAGGGAGGCTGTGCAGCTGCCGACGGGCAAGGACAGCTGCGTGGCGGGGTCTGCTAAAGGTGACGAGACACACCCCCCACCCCACCCGAGCACTGCACCCTGGACGTGATCCCTGGGGAAGTGTAGGCACAGACATCCCGGCAGACATGTTCAAAGAGCACGTTCACACCCGGGCAGTGGGAGCGGAGAAGTAAGTTACGGTTAGAACACTGCACGGCGAACAGACCACTCGCACCCGCGACCCCAGGGATGCGCCTCCCAGACCAAGGATGAGGGAGACCAGACGGGGCCGTGCTGGAGGAGTCCGTTAGTGCAAAGGGCCCGAGCTGCCAAGGTGGCGGCTAGGACTCGGGATGCAGACCTGGTAAAACCGCCAGACAGGCAGGGAGCTGGTGAGCCCCAAAGTCAGGGAGGTGGCCGCTACTGGGGTTGCGGTCAACAGGGAGGTCCTGGGGTGGGGTGTTCTCAGTCTCCGCCTAGGTATGGGGAAATGCTGCTCACCTTATAATTACCTGTTAGACTGATATGTGCACTGATGCACTTTTCCGTAGGTATGTTAAGCTTCACAATTATTAAAGGTTGAAAAAGACGTGGAATTATCAAGGTACCTAAAACACACACACACATACACACACAGCGACCTGGGGCCAGGCTTCTGCTGAAGACTAGGAGGAGGGAGAAGGGGGCTGTGGAGGCGCTGGAGGGAGCAGAGGAGGGGGTCCCTAGGGAAAAAGAAAGCACCAGAAAGAGGGAGCGCGTGCGCTTAGGGCTTGATGGGGGAGGGGCCCTCACCTGGGGGAGGGCGGGAGCCCGGCCCTCTCCCGCCGGCCTACTTCCTCCCCATTCCCAGCACTGCGTGAGGAGGGCCGGGGGCGGGGAGGCGGCCCAGGCCGCTTCCCGTAGGGTGGGAGTGGCTGAAACCCGCTGGGGGAAGCCAGCCCGAAACTGCCACACAATGCCGCTTTATCAGGAGTTTCCAGGGCCGGGCTGGGGCTGGCGGAGGGGAGCAGAGGGCGGGGGAGGGAGGCTCTCTCTGTGGGGCCCCTGCCTAGCGCCCCCACCTGCCAAGGTGTGCTCTCCGAGCTCCGCTGCAGCCAGCCCTGAGTGGGCGCGGGGCGAGAGGGACAGCCTTCTAATCCCTTGGCTCAGTGAGGGGGGTGGCTCAGGGAGTGCCCCCCAGTGGTTAGGAGCCCCAGGCCAAACCTCAGCCCTGCTGACTCTGTGACACCCGGCTGGTCTCCTGGGATCTCAATTTCCTCCTCTTAAAAGGAAGAGAAGAACAAGTTCGGGGTTTTCCTGATAGCTTAGTTGGTAAAGAATCTGTCTGCAACCTGGGTCGGTAAGATCCGCTGGAGAAGGGATAGGCTACCCACTCCAGTATTCTTGGGCTTCTCTTGTGGCTCATCCACCTGTAATGCGGCAGACCTGGGTTGGATCCCTGGCTTGGGAAGATCCCCTGAAGAAGGGAAAGGCTACCCACTCCAGTATTCTGGCCTGGAGAATTCCATAGGCTGTATAGTCTATGGCGTCATCAAGAGTCAGACACGACTGAGTGACTTTCACTCACTTCACTCAAGAACATGTACACCTAGGGTTTCCCTGGTGGTCAGCGGTCAAGACTCCGAGCTCTCACTGCAGGGGTGCAAGCTCGGGTCCGATCAGGGAACTGAAGATTCCACATGCCACTCAGCGCAGCCGAAACAAACAACAACACCAACAAAAAGCCCTAAATACCTACATCTTGGGGTTGCTAGGAAGATGGGATAAGTTCATTTACTCAAAACACGCAGAACGGTACCTGCTAATACCAATAACATAGAGAACTCCTATGAGGACTAATACTAGCAGCTAACAGTCTTTGAACATTGACTATGCATTCTGCCTGATGAGCAGGCATCTACATCCTCAGAACAACCCCATAAAGGAGGTATCGTTATCATCCTCATTTTACAGATGAGGACACGGAGGTACAGAGAGGTGAAGCGACTTGTCTGGGATCACACAGCCAAGAGTGGCGAGCTTGTTTCCAGAGTCCGTGCCCTCAATCTCCACTACCATCATCCGGATTGGAGAGGGCAGGCCTGCCTGGGTTTGAGTCCCACATTTGCCTCTCACACGCTGTAGGGTGTCTAGCCTCTGCCTCAATTTCTTCTTTTTAGGGAAAGCAAAATATCACACATAGACAGGAAAGGAATTCCAAATGGCTTTCAACAAAGATGCTCCCCTTTGCTCATGTTAAAATTAGAACCACAGTGAGGACCACTCGGCACCTGTCTGACTGGCCGAGGTCAAAGCATCTGATGACACCCGTCCACAGGGTGAGCATGGGAGGAGACAGACCCTGGCGCCCCTGGACACTGGGGGTGGGGGTGCGAACCAGCACGGACTCTTGGCAGACCAGGACACTACTGCAGGGCTCCTGGGCACACATCTCAGACACCAAGCACCTCCAGAGGTGCGCACATCTCACACGCGTGTGCAGGAAGACATCACACCATGGAACCTGCCCCAGCCGTAGGAAGTGCAAGGGAGCCCCTGACCTCCTGACACAGAACTTGAGTGAAAAGTGCAAGGAGCAGGACAGAATACAAACGTGAAAAGTCAGCTCCATGTGAGCAAAACAAAAGTGGGAGAGAACACAGGCAGGAACAAATGTCCAGGAAAGAAGAGAAAGCAGAACAAGGCTGTCTCTGGGAAGGGGCCGACCACCACGGTGGGAAAGAGACCTACAGCTGCACAGCCTCTGTGCTCTGCGTAGCTTCTCAACTGCAAACAGATCATACATGCCGCTGGGGCAAAAATGGGCCTTCTTAAAATTAAAATGCAGGAAAAGAGAAATGAGGTTAATAACACCCCTTCCTCAGGGCTCCGGGCTGAGCTGCAGAGAGATGCTTATAAAACACACATCTAGCTCTTAGCACTTGGGAGCTGGGGGCTCGCACAGTGTCCTGAGGGTATGGGAGCAGGTGAAGAGGAGGCTGCAGCCCAGAGGGGGGCACATCCGATAAGCTTACTCTGTGCCCGGCAACATGCAAGCACGTCGACATCAGTCTCCTCCAACCTTCCCAATAGCTCATTTAACAGCTGAGGAGGGCATCCCCGGTGGCTTAACTGTAAAGAACCCGCTTGCGATGCAGGCGATGCAACAGATGCGGGTTCGATCCCTGGGTTGGGAAGATTCTCCTGGAGAAGGAAATGGCATCCCACTCCAGTGTTCTTGCCTGGAGAATCTCATGGACAGAAGAGCCTGGCGGGCTGCAATCCACGCGACCTCAAAGTGCCGGACACGACTGAAGCAACAGCATGAGCACCATGTGAGGAAGGAGAGGCCGGGGCAGCCCTGCCTTCCGCCCCCTGCCCCGGGGTCCCCGCTAGGGGGTCGGGCTGCGGGGTGCGGGGAATGCGTGGCCCTGGCAGGGAAGCTGCCACTGCTCCCAGGATGGCAGCAGAGCACCTGGCACCCTGGGGAAGGGCAGGGTGGGACCAGGGGCCCTGTGACACCGGCAGCGGTGAGTGGTGGCTTCTGATACATCTGCCGTAGCTGGCTCCCCTGGGACCTGGGAAAGCTCCCCTTCTGACCCTCCTTGCCTCCCCCGCAACCTTCCTGTGGGCCAGAGCAGCTGTGAGACAATAAGCCCCAGCCCCGGATGGGTGGCTGGGCCGGGAAGGGTCCCATTTCCCTGGCCGTGACTTGGAAGGAGACCGCTTCCTGCTGGCAGCATCTGTGGCCGCCTGGCTGGGGTGATGGGAGAAACAGCTGCTGGGGACACCCCAACCGCCGTCTGGCCAGGAAGTCTGGCTCACTGGGAGCCAGCAGGACAAGGAGGGGTGACGCAGTGGACCAGAAGGGGAAGGAGCTGTGGGAGGTCCTGAGGGAGTCGCGGGCCCAGGGCTCAGAAACTACCCAGGCTGCCCCTAAAGAGTTTCTGTCCAAACAGGAACCTGGGTTAAGAACAGGAAGTAGCCTGCCCTTATCAAAACCACTTCCAAATCACTGGAGGGCCACTGTGAAAACAAGCAGTGACTCTGGAGCCCAGAGGCCTGGAGTTCAAGTCCTGCCTCTGCCACCTGCCTGCTGTGTGGCCCAGGCAGGTCACACACCTCTCTGGGGCTCATTCTGTCATCTCTAAATGGGTTAATAACCGTACCTATGGGCTTCCCAGGTGGCACAGTGGTAAAGAACCCGCCTGCCAATGCAGGAGATGAAGAGACATGGGTTTGATCCCTGGGTCGGGAGGATCCTCTGGACGAGGAAATGGCAACCCGATCCAGTATTCTTGCCTGGGGAATTCCATGGACAGGGGAACCTGGCGGGCTAGAGTCCATGGGACTGCGAGGAGGCGGGCACGACTGAGCGAATACACCCCCCACAGAGCGGTGCCTGCCTGTAGGCTGCTGTGAAGATCAAATGGGTTCATACGAGTAAAGGACTCAAAACCTTAGCCAGCACTCAGGACCCTTCTCCATCTCCACCAGTCTCATGCTGCCCACCCTCCCCGGCATGGACTATCCCTCTCCCTCCCCCGCCTTCCCTGATCTGTTCCCCACATGGAGCGATCTTTATAAAAGGGAAAGCAGATGCTGCTTAAAGCCCTGCGATGATTCCTATCACACACAGAAAGAAATCCACACTCCTTGTCTCAGCCCGTCGACCCCTGCTGTATCCTGTCTGCCAGACCTCCCCATGTCCTTGGCCTCGCTGCTGACTCTGCCACCCTGGCTTCTTTGGTGGGACCCAAACATCCCAAGCTCCTTGGGACCTTGAGGCCTTCACACTTTCTGTACCCATTACCTGCTCTGTTCTTCCCAGTTCTCCCTTCTCCAGAAAGCCCTCACTGGATCCCCAGGTGGAGTGAGGAGCTGCCTCCGGGCTCCTTTAGTCCCTACCTCGTCCCAGCCCTGACCATTCTGCTTGAGCATCCCTACCCAGCCTGACCACTCTGGGCTGTCACTCTGGGGCCAGGTCTGTCTCCTTCACGGTCCTGCGACCCCCGAGGACTGGGCTTTGACTGCGTTGGTCGCCATGGGGACCGATGAGCAGTGTAACACACACACACAGTGTAACCAGGTTTTCCTCATCCCCTTCCGAGCGGCACTTCCTTTCTCTTTGCCTCCTTCCTGAGGAGGTTTAAGTCAGTATGTTTCCCTTTCCAAAGGCCAGCCCTGGGAGATGATCCCCTATGAGAGGTGGGTCAAAGTTTCAGCCACTGTCCTGGATGCCCTGGAGGGCAAAGGTCAAAGCCTTTCCCAGCCTACCTTCTCCTCTGGGTATGGGGGTTCAACAGGTGTCAGACCCCAGCTAAGCTCATCACATGAACCATACCCCTGTCTGCAACCAGACCGGGGAAGGGGTACAGGTGGCATAAAACCCACCACCTCAGGGCTGAGGAAACTGTTTCGGCAAGGACTGCAAGCTTGCCGGAAGCAGCACAGAGCCCAGGGAACCCTCAGGCACTGCTGGGAAACACGCTGGTACAAATGCTGAACAGAGCAATTTGGGAAGGTCCAGCCTTTCCACTGTGCGGCATATGCCTGAGAGACTGGCTGCAGGACACAGGGAAACACGCTCTAATGTTCGTGGCAGCGCTGTCTGTCCAGTCCCAGTGGAAACCACCTAAACAGCCACCAAAAGATGGACGGGTAACTCTGGTGCAGCACCATCACGAAAGGAAACACTCAAGGGGGAAATGAACAACCTGCGCCAGATCTACACTCGTCCACCTGAGAAACAGCCGCACTGACGCAGAGGAGCAGCAGCAGGCTGTTTCCATGGCGCCATTTGTGACGACCTGTGAAACCGCGGACAACCCTGGCCGGCCATTACCACCACGTGCTGAAGCTAGCCCCACCCCAGACCAAGGGCGCCCAGGCCAGAGTCTAGGAGGAGGCAGGGGGCTGGGGCAGCAGCGTTCTGGAAAGCTCTCCAAGTGACTGCAGCGTGGAGCCAGGGTTGAGAGCTATTACTCTGTCGTTTGCGAATCCCTCCGAGGGTAGTAACAGTAGGAAAACCTGTGAGGGAAGGCTGGAGGCCAAATCCAGCCCAGCGGCTACCATCGGAAAGGAGGGGCAGAGAACAGGGACCTGTAACTGTATCCACAGTCCCAGGCTGGACGCTGGAAGCGTGGGTGTTTTGCTTTATTGAAGCTCTACTCTTTCCACTAGTCTAAAATGTATCATAAGAACAAAACTGGCACACAAGACATCACTTGCCCAAGGTCCCATGGCTGGGAAGTGACGGGGAGGGAACCTGAATGTCGGTGTCCAGTGCCAAATCCCTACCCAGCACCAAAGCCCGCCGTTATCTGTGCGGAGCCCTGAGACGCCGCTGAGCGAGCTGCCACTGCGGGGATTGGTAGTGCTCCCTGGCCACGTGCCCACCCAGTGACCCTGCCAGAGCAAGCCAGGAGGCAGGTGGAGACGGACGGACTTCACCTCTGAGGCCCTCCCCAGGCAGCAGTAGCTGCAACAGCCTGAAGACTAGGGCTGACACAGCCGCTACCGTGTGCCAGGCCTTGGGCCAAGCTCTTTACGCTCCACATCCTCACAGCAGGTCTGAGGTAGCCACTATCATTATGCCCATTTTGCACAGGGGGAAACTGAGGCCCAGAAAAGTTAAGCGACTTGCCCACGATCACACAGCCTGTGAGTGATGGAGCTGGGTGTGAGCCAGGCATCCTTGTCCCAGCGTCCCCTCTCTGAACCACTCCCAGGTACTGCCTCAGAGCTCCACACACACGGGGCGGCCACTCATCTGCCTCTGCTCCACTGCCCGCCCCACTCCAAGCCGGGAGCCCCAGGGGTCTCACTCAGGCTCCATGCTGCCCACAGCCCCCAATTCTGCGCCCCTGACCTCCACGTACGCCTTTCCTTCTGCTTGGCACACTCCTTCCCATTCCTCCTACCCATCCTTCAGAGACTGCCCAGGGGACTTTCCAAGTCTGGGACCCCGTGTCGGGGCTTTTTCCTCGCCCCCGAGCATGTGTTCCCAGGTCACATCACCCTGGGCGAGATGTAGCCATGTCTCACTGGCTAGGGGTCTGCTCCCAGTCTGCTCCCACCAAGGGACACTGAGGGCCCCTGGGGGCCAGGGGCTCCCCGCGGTCCTGTCCACTGCTGCAGACCCAGCACCATGCCCAACATTCAATCGCCACCAACCCTGTGGGGATTCAGGGAAAGAACATGGGAAAACTCCTGCCTGTGAGGGGCCCACCTTCTAGCGGAAGGCAGATCAACTGCGCTCTGATAAATAAGTTAAGCACAGAGTGAAGCGCTGGCAGAGAACAACAGTGAGATAAAGAGTATGTGGGGACAGGATGGTACCGGTCAAGCTGTGAGCGACTGGTGACTGAGAGGGTACAGAGCAGAGACGAGATTCCAGGCAAGGGAACAGGAAGGTCAAAGACCTGGAGACAGGCATGAGCCTGCAGAGCCGAAGAACAGCAAGCAGGCCAGCGTGGCTGGACCTCCCGGAGGGGTGGGGAGAGCAGCAGAACAAGAGGTGGGAGCAACTGACGGCCGTGATGAGAGGTTGCGGTTTTAAGTACAGAGAACACCCAACTTTGTACAGAGTACCACCCAAGGACACCCTCCCTAGCCAGTAGCCTGCCAGACTCACTTGGACTCTGGGCCACCCACAAACACCGCATCCCATAGGCCCAGGGGAACCTCTCCTCCCAGATCACACCCTTCCACGGAGGCCAAAGAGACAATCTATTCCTGCCCAAGGAGTGGCCCAGCCTTGCCCAGCTCCCTGCTTCCAGGAACAGACCGCCAGCAGTTTACAGTGTGGCGACTGGAGGCTGGAGCTCTGGAATTATTCAGATCCAGCAGGGAATCTTCCTCCATTACTTAGCAGGAGCTCTCCGTGCCTCACTTCTCCTGGCTGTGAAGTGGGTCTATCCAGATTGTGCTATAGTAAGACTAGGCACACAGGGTGCTGAGAACAGCCTCAGCACTCATTAAGTATTAACCAACAGAATGAGTATTTGAGAGTCAGCAGAGCATAGAACTCTGAGCCCAGGACCCCAGAGTTCAAATCTCAGCTGCAAAACTAACTCATTAGGCGGCCCTGTGCAAAACACTAAGCCTCTTAGTAATGGCACCAAGCCCATAAGGTTGTGGTCAGGATTAAATACACGGGAGGCGTTCAGAACAGGGCCTGACACACAGTAAGTGCTTTCTGAGTTTGTTATTCTTTTCATCATCTGGGGGAGGGGAGGTTCCTTCTCCCCCTTCAGAATGCACCTTTGACCTCTTTCTTGAGTGTCCTCTCCCTCCCCTCCAGCAATATGTCCCATTTGGGTTTTAACTTTTGACCCTTGGGACCACCACCTGTGATCTTTCTACAATTTGGTCACGTTCCACCTTTGGTCCCATAAAGATGCCCCCCAAGCCAAATCTCATTCATTTGCTTCACTGGCTGCTGCCTTAAATCCCCAATCCGCCGCCCCCAAGGCTGTGACCTCTGACCCTCATGGGCACATCCTGCCATCAAATTATTAATTTTGACCCCCCCTTTTTGACATTCACCCCGTGCCCCTCCAACGAGCTCCCGCTTCAAACTTTGAATTTTGCGCCCCCCTCGCCACGCCCCCTTCGTTAGTTTGACCTCTGACCTCCTCTACAACTCCCTCCCGCTCAGCGTTGACCCGCGACCCCCTGGAAGCGACCCTTCCCTCCAAGAGTGAACTTTGACCCCAGCGGCCCCGCCCCCTACTCGGGTAAACGCTCTTCCACCGCATTGCCCAGAGCACACCAACCCCCCGGCCAGACAGCTTATCCTACCGGCTCGGCACCGCAGTCGCTCGCGGCCTGGCCGCTCGGCCTGGAACTCGGCGCCCTCCTGCTGCCCTCAACTCTCTGGCGCCGCCACCGCCACCGCCACTGCCGCCGCCATGTTGAATCCCCAACGAACATCCGGGGCTTTCCCCCTTCGCCGCCCACCAGTCCCCATAGCAACGGGGCTGATCCGGCAGGGGGCAGGGTCGGCTCAGGGGCGGAGCTGGACGCCTGGCAGCGCCCTCTCCAGCCTCTGATTGGTGCATGTTGTCCAATCGGAGACCTTCGGGCGGAAAATGCCAAGCCGGGATTGGAAAATTTGGAAAGGGTGCGGGTAGGCTGGCTCCAAGCCTACTTGGATTTTTAAAGGGGAAAATGCCTATTCTCTTGTAACTGCATCCCACCTTCCACCCTAAGGAATTAGGGAGTGGAAGCCAGTAGTGGGTAATAATGGCCAGAAACGGCTGTGAAGCATGAACTATGTGTCGGACACCCTGCCAAGTGAAATTTCTTGGTGAATACTCAGTGCAACCGTGTTGTATATTAATGCCCATTTACGGATAAATTGAGGTTCAGAGGGGACAAACTAGCTGCTTGGGGACCACAGAAAGTAAATAATGAGTTTTGAACGACGTCTGTCAGTCTGAGCCCGAGAACTTCACCCCGAACCAAGACACTATTTTTGGTAAGTTTTATGTTTCTTGCAAAGAAATAGAGGAAAACAACAGAATGGGAAAGACTAGAGATCTCTTCAAGAAAATTAGAGATACCAAGGGAACATTTCATGCAAAGATGAGCTGAATAAAGGACAGAAATAGTATGGACCTAACAGAAGCAGAAGATATTAAGAGGTGGCAAGAATACACAGAAGAACTGTACAAAAAAGATCTTCACGACCAAGATAATCATGATGGTGTGATCACTCACCTAGAATGTGAAGTCCAGTGGGCCTTAGAAAGCATCACTACGAGCAAAGCTAGTGCAGGTGATGGAATTCCAGTTGAGCTATTTCAAATCCCGAAAGATGATTCTGTGAAAGTGCTGCACTCAATATGCCTGCAAATTTGGAAAACTCAGCAGTGGCCACAGGACTGGAAAAGGTAAGTTTTCATTCCAACACCAAAGAAAGGCAATGCCAAAGAATGCTCAAACTACCGCACAATTGCACTCATCTCACACACTAGTACAGTAATGCTCAAAATTCTCCAAGCCAGGCTTCGGCAATACGTGAACCATGAACTTCCAGATGTTCAAGCTGGTTTTAGAAAAGGCAGAGGAACAGAGATCAAATTGCCAACATTCAGTGGATCATTGAAAAAGGAAGAGCATTCCAGAAAAACATCTATTTCTGCTTTATTGACTATGCCAAAGCCTTTGACTGTGTGGATCACAATTAACCGTGGAAAATTCTGAAAGAGATGGGAATACCAGACCACCTGACCTGCCTCTTGAGAAACCTATATGCAGGTCAGGGAGCAACAGTTAGAACTGGACATGGAACAACAGACTGGTTCCAAACAGGAAAAGGAGTACGTCAAGGCTGTATATTGTCACCCTGCTTATTTAACTTATATGCAGAGTACATCATGAAAAACACTGTACTGGAAGAAGCACAAGCTGGAATCAAGATTTCTGGGAGAAATATCAATAACCTCAGATATGCAGATGACACCACCCTTATGGCAGAAAGTGAAGAGGAACTAAAAAACCTCTTGATGAAAGTGAAAGAGGAGAGTGAAAAAGTTGGCTTAAAGCTCAACATTCAGAAAACGAAGATCATGGCATCTGGTCCCATCACTTCATGGGCAATAGATGGGGAAACAGTGGAAACAGTGTCAGACTTTATTTTTGGGGGCTCCAAAATCACTGCAGATGGTGACTGCAGTCATGAAATTAAAAGACGCTTACTCCTTAGAAGGAAAGTTATGACCAACCTAGATTGCATATTGAAAAGCAGAGACATTACTTTGCCAACAAAGGTCCATCTAGTCAAGACTATGGTTTTTCTAGTAGTCATGTATGGATGTGAGAGTTGGACTGTGAAGAAAGCTGAGCGCCAAAGAATTGATGCTTTTGAACTGTGGTGTTGGAGAAGACTCTTGAGAGTCCCTTGGACTGCAAGGAGATCCAACCAGTCCATTCTAAAGGAGATCAGTCCTGAGTGTTCTTTGGAAGGACTGATGCTAAAGCTGAAACTCCAATACTTTGGCCACCTCATGTGAAGAGTTGACTCATTGGAAAAGACTCTGATGCTGGCAGGAACTGGGGGCAGGAGGAGAAGGGGATGACAGAGGATGAGATGGCTGGATGGCATCATTGACTGGATGGACATGAGTCTGAGTGAACTCTGGGAGTTGGTGATGGACAGGGAGGCCTGGTGTGCTGCGATTCATGGGGTCGCACACGACTGAGCTACTGAACTGAACTGATGTTTGTTTTTAGCAGGCATTTGTTAAAAAAAAAGGGTAAAAAAAAACCCATAAACTAAACTCGTACATCTTTTTCTGTGATTTCACTCATTGGGTTCTAGCCAATGAGTTTGTGTGTGTGTGTGTGTGTGTGTGTGTGTTAGTCTCTCCGTCGTGTCCAACTCTGCAACTCCATTGACTGTAGCCTGCCAGGCTTCTCTGTCGATGGAATTCTCCAGGCAAGGATAATGGAGTGCATTGCCAGCCCCTTCTCCAGGGGATCTTCCCAAACCAGTGATCGAACCCAGGTCTCAGGCAGTGCAGGCAGTTTCTTTGTTGTCTGAGCCACTGGGGAAGCCCAGTCAATGGGTTTGCTCTTCCCCATCCCCACAAAAAACTCAGGTGCTCTCCCACTTCAAGAACATTACATTGATTATTCCCTTTTTCTGGAATAGACTTCCCCCCAGGTACCCTCATTTCAAAATGGGGAAAATCAGTGTGATAATGCATGCAAAGTGCTTGCTGGTACCTGGAATTTAGTAAGCGGGCTTCCCAGGTGGCATCAATGGTAAAGAACCTTCCTCCCTGTGCAGAAGACATGAAAAGACATGGGTTCAATCCCTGGGTTGGGAAGATCCCATATTCATTTGGGATCGCCTGGTGGCTGAGACAGTAAAGAATCTGCCTGCAATGAAGGAGACCTGGGTTTGATACCTGGGTCAGGAAGATCCCCTGGAGGAGGAAATGGCAACCCACTGCAGTATTCTTTCCTGGAGAAGTCCGTGGACTAAGGAGCCTGGCAGGCTACAGTTCATGGGGTTGCAAAGAGTTGGAGAGGACTGAGCGACTAACACATTAACACTTAACACAGGTACCCTCATGGCTTCTTCCTCCCTTCTCTCCTTCAAGGTTTACTCATATGTCACCTTAACAGGGGAACTGTTCCAGCCCACCCTGACTAATGCAACAAACACCCCTCATGCTACTAAACTCCTTACCTTGTCTGGTTTTATTTTCTGTTGCTCAGATCACCCTCTAATATACTATCTAATACACAGAATTAGCTAATCGTAGTTATCGGGTTTTGGCCACCTGCCTTGCTGGCATGTCTCTCCGTGAGAGCATGGAGTTTTGTTTTGGTCACTGTGCATGCCCACTAGTTGAATGGATGGTTGGATGAGTCGTGAATCCACCTCTGCAGAAGTACTCTTAAATGTTTAGCGCATATCTCTTGCCCCGGCACAGTGTCTTACAGAGTAGGCATTTAATTAATATCTGCAAACGCAGTGAATGGATGATGCATAATTTCTTTTTTTTTCTCTGTACTTTCAGTGTGCGTGCTCAGTCACGTCTGACTCTTTGCAACCCTACAGACTGTAGCCTGCCAGGCTCCTTTGTCCATGGGATTCTCTAGGCAACAATACTGGAGTGAGTGGGTTGCCATTTCCTTCTCCAGGGGATCTTCCAGACTTAGGGATCAAACCCTTGTCTCCCGCATCTCCTGCATTGGCAGGTGGATTCTTTACCACTGAACCACCTGAGAAGCCCTGTACATTCACCTACCTTTTAAAACAGAATCAGAAAAAAAAAAAGATAAAATAAAAAAAACAGAATCAGAAACACATTTATAATTTTATATCTTTTTAAAACAAGACTGTAAATACCACTAGTATCTTTCCATGTCATTAAATATTCTTCAAGAACATTTGTTTTAATGGCTGCATAAGATGCCATTCTGTCCATGAACTCTAATTTGTTTGAACCACTCGTTGAACATCTAAACTGTGATAAATATTTTGCTATTATAAATAACCACCCCCCCCAATTCAAGTAGCTGAATATTTGTGCACATCTCTAATTATTTCCTTTGAATAGATCAACACAAATGCAACTGTTGGGTCAAAGGAAATGTACATCTTCAAGATATAATAATAGCTGTTCCCATGCCTCAAACATTTCTATGCACTATGCATGGTGCTAAGCTGTGTAATTTAAACAGCAGGGACTGTGATTATCCCTGCTTTGCAGAGGAGGAAACTGAGGCTCAGAGAAGTAACTTCATTTGCTCAAAGTCACACACCGGCAGGGCTCTCGCTAACTGCCCTCTGCTGCCGCCGTATGGCCTGGGACTCACATTGCAAGTTGTGCTGTAGGTTGGTTCAGTGCAGTCTCTCAGCTGTGTCGGATTCTTTGTGACCCCATGGACTACAGCATGCCAGGCTTCCCTGTCCTTCGCCATCTCCCAGAGTTTGCTCAGCTTCATGTCCATTGCGTCGGTAATGCCATCCAACCATCTTATCCTCTGTCATCCCCTTCTCCTCCTGCCTTCAATCTTTCCCAGCATCAGGGTCTTTTTCAATGAGTTGGCTCTTCACATCAGGTGGCCAAAGTATTGGAGCTTCAGCTTCAACATCAGTCCTTCCAATGAATATTCAGGACTGATTTCCATTAGGATTGACTGGTTTGATCTCCTTGCAGTCCAAGGGACTCTCAAAAGTCATCTCCAACACACAACTGGAAAGCATCAAATCTTTGGCCTCTTGATGAAAGTGAAAGAGGAGAGTGAAAAAGTTGGCTTAAAATGATATTCAAAAAACAGATCATGGCATCCAGTCCCATCACTTCATGGAAAATAGATAAGGAAACAATGGAAACAGTGAGAGACTTTATTTTTCTGGGCCCCAGAATCACTGCAGATGGTGATTGCAGCCATGAAATTAAAAAAAACACCTGCTCCTTGGGAGAAAAGATATGACCAACCCAGACAGCATATTAAAAAGCAGAGACATTACTTTGCCAAAAAAAAGTCCGTGTAGTCAAAACTATGGTTTTTCCAGTAGTCATGTATGGATGTGTTAGACTATAAAGAAAGCTGGGTGCCCAAGAGCTGATGCTTCTGAACTGTGGTGTTGCAGAAGACTCTTGAGAGTCCCTTGGACTGCAAGGAGATCCAACCAGTCAATCCTAAAGGAAATCAGTCCTGAATATTCATTGGAAGGACTGATGCTGAAGCTGAAACTCCAATACTTTGGCCAACTGACTCATTGAAAAAGACCCTGATGCTGGGAAAGATTGAAGGCAGGAAGAGAAGGGGACAACAGAAGATGAGATGGTTGGATGCCATCACCTACTCAGTGGACCTGAGTTTGAGAACCTCCTGGAGTTGGTGATGGACAGGGAGGCCTGGCGCACTGCAGTCCATGCGGTCGCAAAGAGTCAGACATGACTGAGTGACTGAACTGAATTCTTTGGCGCTCAGCCTTCTTTATGGTCCAACTCTCACATCTGTACATAACCACTGGAAAAATTATAGCTTTGACTATGCGAATCTTTGTTGGCAAAGTGATATTTCTACTTTTTCATACACTGTCTAGCTTTGCCATAGCTTTTCTTCCAAGGAGCATGTGTCTTTTAATTTATGGCTGCAGTCACCATCCACAGTGATTTTGGAGCACAAGAAAATAAAGTTTGTCACTGTTTCCATTGTTTCCTCATCTATTTTTCATGAAGTGATGGGACTGGATGCCATGATCCTAGTTTTTTTGAAGGTTGAGTTTTCCATCCAATTCATACTTCCGCCAGCGCTCAGAGGGAATACCCTCTTTAAAGTATCCTTGCCAGCATTAACCATTCTTGTTCTTCTGCCCTTTTGAAATCTTTCTGCCTTACTGGGTCTCCATGTTTAAAATACCAAGTATTGGAAATTCCCTGGTGGTTCAATGGTTGGGACTCTGCGCTTCTAGTGCACGGGGCCCAAGTTCAATCTAATCCCTGGTTGAGGAACTAAGATCCTGCAAGCAAAACAAAAAAAACAAACACCAAGTCTAGAAGCTGAGATGATGGCACTTTATTCAGGTCACAGTGATGGGAGGATGGCCAGGTGCAACCTTTGCCTTTTAAAAAAAATTTTATTTTGTAATGGACTATTGTTGGTTTAGGCTTCCCTGGTGGTTAGATGGTAAAGAATCCACCTGCCATCTGGGAAGCCTGGGTTCGATCCCTGGGTTGGGAAGATCCTCTGGAGGAGGGCATAGCAACCCACTCTAGTATTCTTGCCTGGAGAATCCCCATGGACAGAGGAGTCTGGCGGGCTATAGTCCATGGGGTTGCAGAGAGTCGGACACAGCTGAACAACTAAGAACAGAAGAGCACAGCACAGTTGGTTTACAATGTTTTGTTAGTTTCAGGTATACAGCAAACTGATTCAGTTACACATATATCTAGCCTTTGCCTCTTTGGGAGAAGGCGATGGCACCCCACTCCAGTACTCATGCCTGGAAAATCCCATGGGTGGAGGAGCCTGGTAAGCTGCAGTCCATGGGGTCGTGAAGAGTCGGACATGACTGAGCGACTTCCCTTTCACTTTTCACTTTCATGCATTGGAGAAGGAAATGGCAACCCACTCCAGTGTTCTTGCCTGGAGAGTCCCCGGGATGGGGGAGCCTGGTGGGCTGCCATCTATGGGGTCACACAGAGTCGGACACGACTGAAGTGACTTAGCAGCAGCAGCAGCCTTTGCCTCTTTAATGTCCTGCTCACACTGAAGACTGTCAGATTCTAGAACCCATATGTGGGGAAGCCCTCTTGCAATTTAGTTGGGGATCCCATTAGCAATCAGAGCCCTGGAACAAGCCCAGTGGCTGATCTACTCCAAGGGTTTCCCCAGGATGGGCAATCAGGTTCCCCTATGGCAGTGCCCTCAGAGGGGAAATCAGACCCCAAAGAGCTTCAAGTAGAGGACTTCCTGGAGGGGTTTGTGAGGAGATGACCCTCCAATGGATCAAAATAGATGAGAAGAGTGAAGCAGATTTGGCCTCATGAAAGTTATAAATTTCAGTACATCAAAGACAAAAAGATCAGTGACAATATATAGATGGCAAACAAAGCTTTCTGCCCTTTATATGTAAAGAGCATTTACAAATCAATAAGAAAGATGAATATACAACAGAAAAGTAAGCAAAGAATGTGAACAAAAATTTGAAAGTACAGACAATAAGGAAAAACGGAACTGGTGAACAAGAAACTAATAAAATGGATATCAGACTCTTAAAAAGATCTTTTTTGGTCTCTCACAAAAATATTTATTTAATATTATAATCAATGCTGATGAGAAGATAAGATAACAACCACTCTCATACCCCACATGTGGGACTATGATCCTGGACAGGTTTTGACAATATTCATCCAGAGGCTTAACCAGTGGTAAAGAACCTGCCTGCCAATGCAGGAGACTCAGGTTCAGTCCCTGGGTCAGGAAGATCCCCTGGAGCAAGAAATGGCTACCCACTCCAGAGTTCTTGCCTGGAGAATCCAAGGAATGGCGGAGCCTAGTGGGCTGCCATCTATGGGGTCGCACAGAGTCGGACACGACTGAAGCGACTTAGCAGCAGCAGCAGCATGACCCTATGGACTGAGGCCCACCAGGCTCCTCTGTCCGTGGGATTTCCCAGGCAAGAATACTGGAGTGGCTTGCCATTTCCTCCTCCGGGGCATCTTCCTGATCCAGGGATCGAAACGGTGTCTCCTGCATTGCTGGGGGATTCTTTACCACTGAGCCATCTGGGAAACTATATTTAGGCTGCGCTGTGTCTTAGTTGTGGCATGTGGGAGCTAGTCCCCCAACCAGGGTTTGAACCTGGGCCTCCTGCACTGGGAGACTGGAGTCTTAGCCACTGGACCACTAGGGTAGTCCCCTGGAATGTATACTTTAAATCATCCCTGGATTACTTGTAGTACCTAATACAATGTAAATACTGTGTAAATAGTTGTAAATGCTATGGAAATAGCTGCCAGGATCCAGCAAATTCAAGGTTTGCTTTTTGGAACTTTCTGGAATTTTTTTTCTGGGTATTTTCCATCCACGGTTGGTTGAACTGAAGGATGCAGGACTGTAGCCGACTGTGTACAGTTCCACTCAGAGCATTCCAGGAAAAGCAAATCTAATCTACAGTGACAAAGAGCAGATGAGTTGTTGCCTGAAGCGGAGAGAGAGAGGGAGGCACTAGCTGCAGTTATGGGGGACGCTTTGGGGTGCAGAGATGTTCTGATTCTTGATTTTGATGGTGGTTTCACGGGAATACACATCTGTCAAAACTCATCATGATGGGAGGAGACCTATGGCTGATTCATGTTGATGTTTGGCAGAAACTAACACAATATTCTAGGACAATTATCCTCCAATTAAAAATAAATAAATTTAATTATTAAAAAACTCGTGGCTGTTTCTCAAACTCACAGGTTCAGTCCTGCCTCGGCCTTTGCACCTGCTGGTCCCTCTTCCAGGTCTTTACTTTGACCGACTCCCTGTCCTCTGGCTCAAATGTCACCTCTTCAGAGAGGCCTTCCCTGGACACCACATCGAAAGCACTCTTTCCATTCCCACACTTTAATTTCAGTGTATTTTCTTCACAGTGCTGATCACCATCTGGGCTACCCTGTGATGGCATTTTGGTTTTCATGATTTCTTCGCTACACCCCTCCCCCCAGTAGAAGTCAGCCTTCACAGGGGCCACCACCGTGTCTCCAGCGCGTGATCATAGTAGGTGCATAGTGGTTTTTTGTTTTTGTTCTTGTTTTTGTTTTTTTGGCTATGCCATGTGGCATGTGGAACTTCCCTGCCCAGGGACTGAACTCTGCCCTCTGCATTGGAAGTCTGGAGTCCTTACTATTGGACCACCAGAGAAGTCTCGCATGGTTCTTGCAATCCACAGAAACCATGTCTGGCTGATTTAAGCAATGCAGGACTTTATTAATTAAAATATTTGTCAATGACTGAATCTAGAGACCTGCAGCTTCCTCCTTCTAATCTCTCCATAGTGCCCCCGCACCCCACAACCAGACATCCCAGGAGCGTTCCAGGCCCTGATGCCCTTTTTTGGGAGCACGCACAGCCCCCTTCCCATTCCACCTCCCTACACCTCCCTCCCTGCCCCCACCTGCCAGGCAGCCATTTGTGTAACTTGACCCTTGCTCACGCTTTGCCTCCTTGAAGCCTCAGGGTCTCCGGCTTGCAACCTGTCACTTCCTGTGACACACTTCCTGTGTGTGTCAAACGTCACAGGTGTTGCAATGAGCCGTGCATGCCTTATCTCCTATGTACCCAGCCATGGCAGCCCCTAGGGCTGAGCCACTTTATCTGATTCACCGAAATAACTTTTCTGTCATTCACCTGCTCCCCCAGCATCAGGTGCCCTGCCTGCCTTCCTTCCTTCAACCAATGTTTATTGAGCAACTACTGTGAATCAGGTGCTGGGGCTACAGGGGTGAACAGAACCAGGAGAAAACCCTGCACCCTGGAAGCTCACATTCTGAAGGAGGAGGTAAAGAATAAATGGTTAGGGACTTACTTGGTGATCTGGCTAAGACTGCTCCCTCAGTGCAGGAGGCCTGGATTTGATTCCTGGTCAGGGAACTAGATACACACACCACAACTAAGACCCAGAACAGAAAAATAGATACCACAACTAAGACCCAGAACAGAAAAATAGGTAAACAGATATGTTAAAAAAAAAAAAAAAAGAAGAAGAAATGGTTAAACATCTATCCATATAGTAGGTCACAGTGTCCAAGTGCGCTGAAGGGAAATAAAGCACGGAGAGTTCTCTGATGGCCTAGTGGTTAGGACTCCAGGTTTTCACTGCTGTGGCCTGGGTTCAGTTCCTAGTCAGGGAACTGAGATCTTGAAGGTTGCATGGTGTGGCCAAAATAGAAAAGAGAGCAGGGAAAGGAGATGGGAGGAGGGGCTGAGGATGCTGGTTTTGACAAGGTGGTCTAAGAGGGACCAAAAGGGTGAGATTAGAGCAGAGCCCTGAAGGAGGGCAGGGATGGAGCCAAGCAGATCCCTGGGGGCAGCCTCCCAGGCAGAGGAACAAGCCGTGCAAATGTGAGAGGGTGACCTGATGTATTTGAGGCCAGCCTCCCAGGTGGCGCTAGTGGTAAAGAACTTGCCTGCCAGTTCAGGAGACAGAAGAGATACGGGTTTGATCCCTGGGTCAGCAAGATCCCCTGGAGGAGGGCATGGCAACCCACTCCAGTGTTCTTGCCAGAGAATCCCATGGACAGAGGAGCCTGGCGGGCTATGGCCCATAGGGTCGCAAAGAGTCAGACACGATGGAAGGGACTTAGCACGCGTGCACGCACGGGGCTGGAGCAGAGTGCCAAGGGGCGGGTGGTGGGAGATGAGCATAGGGAGGGGATGGCAGTAGGCTGATTGGGGTGGGCTGTGGGGAGGGCTCTGGCTCCCCAACTCCAGTGACCACAGGAATGTATGTAGGGAACAGACTATGGCATGGGGATGGTGTGGGTGGGGAAGCAGGGGAGACCAGGCGGGAGGTGGGGGGCAAGGTGACAGGACAAGGGTGGGAGTCTTGTAGGTGGGAGGAAAAAACAAATTCTAGATAGATTTTAAAAGTCAAAGCCAGGGGATTTCCCTGGTGGTCCAATGGTGAAGACGCCATGCTTCCAACATGGGGGTGCGTGGGTTCAGTCCCTGGTCGGGGACCTAAGACCCCACATGTTGACTGGTCAGAAAAAAAAGCCAACAGCGTTTACTACCTAATTAAACCTGGGATGAGAGAAAAAGAGGAGTCAGGGACAACGCCAAGGCTTTCAACCTCATTTAATCCCAAGGACACCGCACAAAGTACGATCACCCTTTTGTAACAGGTGAAGAAATAGAGGTTCAGAGAGGGGTGGCGATTCCACACCCCACAGGACGTGGCAGAACGGAGAATCGAACCCGGTTGCTGCCTGGTGGTCAGTGCCAGGCCAACAGAACGTGCCAGACCCACACGGACATCAACTCAGTCTTTGGCCACAGCGTGCAATGAATGACCACCCCCCCCCCCCCCCCCCCCCCCGCCGCACTGGTCACTTGATGGGCTTGGTGCCTCCCTCTGCGGCGTTCTCTTGCTGCTTCTCATCCGTATTGTGTAACCATATTTCCCTGCCGGCCCTCGGGCTCCCAGAGGATCTTACCGGGCTGATTCATCTCTGTCCCTGACATTGCCTGGCTGGAGCCTGACACATGGCAGCCTTCATTAAGGCACAAGTATTTATTAACCTCAAGAATTTATCTAGTGCTGGGCTGTGCTGGAGTGAGCCCTGAACATCGCCCTCGTGGGGTTGACAGTCCAGTGGGGGAGACAGACCCACCCCTAGACAGTGACAGTCCAGACTGGGCAGGGCCCCCACTCAGCCTGAGAAGGGGTCTGGGAGGAATTGGTGGAGGTGAGTGTGGAGGTAGGGACCCATGAATGAACAAGATGGCCTTGGTCTCCACCCTCACAGACCACCCCCAGCCCAGTGAGGCAAACTGCCAGTGAACGAGGTAACCAATCAGTCGATGAGTGAATAGCAGAATGCCAAGAGCTGGACATGAAGCAAGACAGGATGAGACAGAGTGTGACCGCGACCCCTTTAGCTGGGGTTGTCGGGGAAGGCCAACCCCTGGGGCTGAGCAGATGCAGCCCCGAATGAGCGGAGGGAGGGCACTCACAGGGTGAAGAGCCAGTGCACAGGGCCGGGGGCCGACAGTGAGAGAGAGCTTGGTGCTCAAGAAAGTGCAAGGAGGGAATTCCCTGGCCGTCCAGGGGTTGAGACTCCATACTTCCACTGCCCAGGGTGTGGGTTCTATCCCTGGTCAGGGAACTAAGGCCTTCCCTGGTGGCTCAACAGTAAATAATCCACCTGCCAATACAGGAGATAGGGGTTTGATCCCTGGGTGGGGAAGATCCCCTGGAAAGAAAATGGCAATCCACTCCAGTATTCTTGCCTGGGAAATCCCATGGAGAGAGGAGCCTGGTGGACTAGTCCATGGGGTTGCAAAAGAGTCAGACACAACTTAGCTACTAAACAACAGGGAACTAAGATACCACGTGCTGTGCAGCCAACAAGCAAAAACTAAAATAAAGATAAATAAATAAATAGAGCCAAGATTTAAAAAAAAAAAAAACACCACTGCAAACAGCCTTGGGCAGAGTGGGTGCTGGGTGGGGAAAAGATCTGAGGAGGCTGAAACCGCACAACACAATGGACGAAGTGATGTGCCGTCAGCCTGCAGAGCTAGGAACTCACCGGCTTCACTCAGGAGAGCCCTCATCCTTGAGGCCGGAGCCCAGCATTTGCCTAGGACCTCTGGAGTCAGGGCCTGCCCATCAGCAGCTCAGAACCCTCCTGTGGCTCCATGTCACTCAGGATGAAGGACAGAGACCGCCTCATGACTCACAGTGTCCCATGGGATCTGCTGTTCTCACTTCTCTGTTTTCATCCCTACTCTTCCTCTTCCTCTGGCTCCATCACACTGGCCTCTGCACGGATGCTCTGCTGTGTTTCTGCCCCAGGGCCTTTGCACTGGCTCTTCCTCTGCCTGGACCGCTCTGCCCATGTGACTCCTCCACCCCCTTCCTGCCTTTGCTGTGTGCTTGATCACCATTTGCCCTGTTATGTGTTTTACTTATCTATTGTGCTTGCTGTCTGACACCCTGGATAGAATTTCACCTCCATGAGGGCAGACATCTCTGTGCTGTTCACAGCATGGAGAACAGGTCCTGGCACATAATAGGCGCTCAATAAATAACGATTGATTACACAAAAGGAAGAGGCGAACAGAGGGAGGGGGGAAATTTTTAAAGGGAGGAAAACCGCAGGTCTGTGAGCTCCTAAGCTTGTCAGCTGTCCCAGCTGGCAGTTTGGAGTGTTAACACTTGCTCGCTTCCAGGATAACTCGGTGGCAGACTGGGAGACTGCGGCATGGACCACACTGGCTAGCTTCCCTTGGGCTGTTGGAGCCAGGCCCCTGATTGGAACGGAGGGCCGGCCTGGAGGAGAAGGTCGCTGGCGCCACCTGCTGGACGGTGGTGTCATGACAGCTGTGCCCACCCTGCGGACTTTAGTTAAGGGTCTTTTGCTAGGCGTGCAGAAGAGACAGCCCAGAGGGGCCATCACCAGCAGAAGTTCAGAGTCCAGGGAGACACAGCCATAAGCCTCTTTATTCCCGAGGCCCTGTGGACACTCCGCCCAGTTAGTGCTATGCAGGAAGGCAGGGTGGTGCCACCCACAACCTGTCTTGCTTCACTCTGCCTGTACATACAACTGCTCTCCCAACCCAGCAGGCTGGGACCCCCAGCTCTCTGGGAGGTGAGAGCTGCTCCACCTCTCTCGGGGCTGCATCCACCCTACATGGTGCCAAGGACAGCAGAGGAGTCGAGGCCCCCCCCCCACCCCCGCCGACTCCCCTCTAGGGCCTGGCAGCAAGGCCCGGGGTTCCTGATGAGAGCTGTCTCCACTCCTACGGGTACATCGTCCGGCCAAGCAGGGGTCTCACCACCCAGACGTCGTCCACAATCTTCCCATCCTGCAAGGGACCAAAAAAAAAAAGGAGGAGGAAATCAGGGCCGAAAGCCCAGATTCTGGGGCCAAGTGGCCGGGGTTCAAATCCGAGCTCTGTCGCTGATAAGCTGTGTGACTTTGAGCAAGTGGCTAGACCTCTTTGAGCCTCAGTTTTCCTCATCTGGAAAGAGAGGATGATAGAACTAGTACGCACATCATAGATACCGTGAGAATTAAGTGAGGTATTTGGAAAAGGCTTAAAAGGGAGCCTGGCACATGGCAAGGACTGGGTAAATGTAGGCTGTTACTATTAGAGCACAAACCCCAGAGTGAGACAAAACTCACTTTATATGCCAGCAAAGCCACCCTCTGTGGCTTCCAGCACATGGTCCAACTCAGCGGGACTTTCATATTCTATTGGGTTTGGGTTGGCCGGAGAGTTTGTCTGTGGTTTTCATTAAGATGTTTAGAAAAAGCCCAAATGAACTTTTTGGCCAACCCAATACAAAGTGGGGAGAACTGAATAGATAATACACACAAGTGCCTGACCCTGTATGGGCCACGCAATAAATGGTAGCTATTTATCGTAAAAAGAATATGGTCTTTGTGGTCGTATCTCAGCTCCGCAACCTCTGGCTGTGCAACCCTGGGAAAGTTACTTGCCCTCTCTCTGAGCCTCTGTTCTCTTAGCTGTAAAATGGAAAGAAAATGTGCCCCATAGTATTATTGTAGTGATTAAAGGGACTAAATATAAGGCATTGAGCTCAGGGTTTGGTGCACAATAGGTGTTCAATCAATCATAGTTATTAGTGCTATTTTAAAACTACGATGGCAAAAATACAGAAAGGTGGGCCATGATTATATGGGTCCATCTAAGCTTAAGCCACTGTTTCCCCATCTATTTCCCATGAAGTGATGGGACCGGATGCCATGATCTTCGTTTTCTGAATGTAACAGAGGTTGAGATGGCTGGATGGCATCACTGACTTGGTGGACGTGAGTCTGAGTGAACTCCGGGAGTTGGCAATGGACAGGGAGGCCTGGCGTGCTGCGATTCATGGGGTCGCAAAGAGTCGGACACAACTGAGCGACTGAACTGAACTGAACTGAAGCTTAAGCCATGGGGCTTCCTAGACGGCACAAGTGGTAGAGTTTTCACTTGCTAATGCAGAAGGCACAAGAAACTCGGGTTTGATTCCTGGGTCAGGAAGGTTCCCTGAAGTAGGAAATGGCAACCCACTCCAGTATCCTTGCCTGGGAAACCCCATGGGCAGAGGAGCCTGGCGGGCTACAGTCTGTGGGGCTACACACACATCATATTGGTTTCCCTCTGCCTGCCTCCCACCACCTAATTTTTCCTTCCCCTGCTTCATATTGATAAATCCCTTTAGAACTGACCATGTTTTAGAAACCATTCTGAGCACTTTCTATATAATAAGTCATTCAACCCTCATTCAATCCTCTGGGGCAGAAACGATTCACATCCCCATTTTGCAGATGGGAAAACTGTGGCTCAGAGTTGCTTGAGTTTATCCAGCTGGTAAGCAGCAGAGGCAAGATCTGAATGCAGGATCTCCAGCTCTCAAGCCCACTTTTTAAACTGCTTGACTCCAGAACACACCGGGCCTGCTTTTACAGGCAGGTGATCGGGCCGCTGCTCACTGACCTGGTCATCAGACACCTGCTGGATGTGGACATGGGTCCCATTGAGAATATGCAGCCGTGTGTACCCGTACTCTTTCACACGCAGGGCGCTCCAGGGCCGCGGGAAGAGGGTGAAGGGGGTGAGCAGCTCCTCACAGCCCTGCTGAAAAGAGTCATTTAGCCCCAGGGCTGGGGCAGGTGAAGTACCCACCAGGGAGCAGAAAAGACCTGCCAGGTGGGATCCTGCCACCCCCAGGGAAGACAAAGCTGGTTAAGACGTGACCTTGGTAACACACACAACTGGGGGTTTTGACCCAGCCAGGCTTTCTGTGCCCTGAGTCTTGGACTTAGACAACAGTGTGTGGTTGAACAAGACTGTCCACTGAAGCGTTTTCTGTAAAAGCTCTGAGCTGGAAGTCAGCCAAATGCCCATCAGTAAGGGTCAGTTAAATAAATTAGAGCGTAGCCATCACAGAGAGGGGCAGTATAGAAAGATGGCCAAGATGTATTGTTAAGGGGAAAATGCAATTCACAGAATAGAAGAAATCGGTGGCTTTCAACCCTCGCTGCAGAGTAGACCCTCCAAGAAAGCTTTTAAAATCATCATTGCCTGGGAGAGAGGAAGTGTTTATCCTTGCAGTAGAAAACTAGGTGATGTGAGCAGGAAGGATGAGGGAGCTTAAAAAAAGAAAAAAGAAAATCCCCATGTTGCAGCCATCTCTGTAATAACTGCTGGAAGCAAGAACCATCAATGGACGGTCACAGTAGCAGGGAAAGTATGAGGAATAGCAGGATATCTGCATAGTCTCCAAGTAGACACTCCAGGAGACACTTGTTAACTTTAAAAGGGAAAATCATAAGTATGGTGCAAGAGGTGCATAAACTGAGGCTTAAAGAGATACCATGCACTTCCTCATAGGATACACTGAAAAGAACACAGTACTGGAGACTTCCCTGCTGGTCCAGTGGTTAAGAATCTGCCTGGCAACGCAGGGGATGCATGTTCAATCCCTGGTCAGGGAACTAAGACCACCCCCTCCCCCATGCCGCAAAGCAACTGAGCCCACACATCACAACTAAAGACTCAGTATGTAACAAAAGGTACTGTAGGAGGCAATGAAGATCTGACTGTGGCAACTAGGATCTGACGAGGCCAAATAAGTAAATATTAAAACACACACACACACAGACAAAACCAGTATCACTTTTGTGTGTTCTTATAAAAAATGTGTAACTTCAATCTAATCAAACCCACACTGAGAATCTACCAAACAACGTTGCTGTGCTCTTCAAATTTTTCAAAGTCTTGAAGAATGCAGAAAGAAGGGAAAATGTTTCTGATTAAAGGAGGGGAGAGAAACAAGACACAAAAATAGAACGTATGATCTTAAACTAGATCCTGGATCAGAAAAAAAATCCTTAAAGGACATGAATCAGACAATTGGATAAATTTGAATGAGACTGGATGATGGTATATTATCAATTGTTAACTACTTGACTCTATTATATTGTACTGATGTAAGAGAATGTCCTCATTTTTTTAGGAAACACAGATGGAAGGTTAAAGGGGCATCATTTCTGCAACTGAACTCTTCATTGGATCTGCAAATGATAGTCAAACTGTACACACACATACACACACACGCACACACACACATATCAAGAGACAGACAGACAGAAATAGAGATTGAAACAAGAATGGTTAAATGTTCACAGGCCAAGGCCAAGCCCTCAGCTTCTGGTGTTTGTCCTGGGGTTAGGCCAGGGCATCAAAGATTTAAAACCTCCCTAGGTAATTCTAACATGCATCAAGGCTGAGAACTGCTAGGGTATGAAGGATGATCTGAAATGTTTTTTAAAAGTGGGTGATGAGACTTCCCTGGTGGTCCAATGGTTAAGAATTTGCCTCCGATTGGAGGGGATGTGGGTTCGATCCCTGGTCAGGGAACTAAGATCCCACGTACTGTGGGGCAACTAAGCCCACATGAAAGGGGAAGCCTGAAAGTGAAAGTGAAGTCACTCAGTCGTGTCCGACTCTTTGCGACCCCATGGACTGTAGCCTACCAGGCTCCTCGGTCCATGGGATTTTCCAGGCAAGAGTACTGGAGTGGGTTGTCATTTCCTTCTCCAGGGGATCTTCCCCACCCAGGGATCGAACCCAGGTCTCCTGCATTGCAGGCAGACACTTTACCATCTGAGCCACCAGGGGAGTTAGGCACTGCAACTAGGGAAAGCTTTCATGCTGCAATGTTGAGCAACACCGCCCCCCCCCGCCGCCCCACCATGCACTGCAACAAAAATCCAGTGTAGCCAAAAAAAATGAAAAGAGGGTGATGCACTAATATGTCTCTGTTGAGACACTGACTAATTTGCATACACACAAAATATTCTCAAATGCCACCCAAGAGGCGTAACCATTGAGAGCGGGACTCAGTGGTAAAGAACTTGCCTGCCACTGCAGGAGACATAAGAGACATGACTTCAGTCCTTGGGTCTGGAAGATCCCCTGGAGGGGGCATAGCAACCCACTCCAGTATTCTTGCCTGGAGAATCCCTGTGGACAGAGGAGCCTGGCAGGCTACAGTCCATGGGGTCGCAAGGAGTCAGACACGACTACAGTGACTTAGCAAGAGGGACGTGGATGGCTTCATCTCGTGTCCTCTGTACTGTCTGAATTTTTATCACGAGAAGTTCTTCCTTGGATCTCACTAATTTGTTGTTGCTTAGTCACCCAGTCGTGTCCGACTCTTTACAACCCCATGAACTGCAGCACGCCAGGCCTCCCTGTCCCTCACCATCTCCTGAAGTTTGCCCAAGTTCATGTCCATTGCATCGCTGATGCCATCCAGGCATCTCATCCTCTGATGCCCTCTTCACCTTCTGCCCTCAATCTTTCCCAGCATCAGGGACTCTTCCAATGAGTTGGCTGTTGGCATCAGATGACCAAAACATTGGAGCTTCAGCTTCAGCATCAGTCCTTCCAATGAGTATTCAGGGCTGATTTCCCTGAAGATTGACAGGTCTGATCTCCTTGCTGTCCAAGGGACTCCCAAGGGTCTTCTCCAGGACCACAGTTCAGAGGCATCAATTCTTTGGTGCTCCACCTTCTTTATGGTCCACCTCTCACAGCCATATGTGACCACTGGGAAGACCACTAATTTGTAAAATCAGCTTAAAAAATAAGCCCTCACTTCTTGTGGAAGTGATTGACTCCAAGGCTGCTGGTGGTGGGAGTGGAGGGGACACAAGATGGTCCTGGAGCAACTTGTGGAGCCAAAAAGTAAGAAAGAGCCCACTAAATGACAGGGACACTTTGAAAGGATGCGGGACCTGATCTGAAGAGCTCCCAGTGGCCAGAGTGAGAGCTTGTACACAGCAGCATCAGTAGCAGGAGAACTGGATTATAACCCACAGGAGGAAATAATTCCCCATGAGGCCACACTGGTGCAAATCCATAACTAACCAACCAACTAAATGGAGCAGAAGGGACAATCCTTCCTCACAGGAGGTTGCTAATTAATAAATCAGGGAGAAATGAGGGAAATAGACGATTCCCAGCCGAACGCCCCAGTGATCACTGTTGCAGGCAAGACCCACTGATGGATTCAAATATTAGTAAGTGGAGACCTCCCTGGTGGCCCAGTGGCTAAGACTCTGAGTTCCCGATGCAGGGATCCTGAGTTTGATCCCTGGTCGGGGAACTAGATTCACATGCCGCAACCAAGAGCTCAAATGCCACAACTAAAAATTCCAAGAGCTGCAACTGAAAAAAAAAAAAAGAAAAAGAAAAGAAAGAGTCTATGTGCCACGATTAAGACCTGGTGCAGGCGAACAAATTTAAAAAAGAAAACAGTGGGTGAAAGTCAGAGGAGAAACAACTTTCGCAGGGTCTAAAAGCATCTCCCCCAAGATGTTTATCCGCCAAAAAGGGAAACACAGCAAGTTGATGGTGAAAGAACATCCTTACACAGGTGATTCAGAGAAACTCCTCCAGGGATGAGACACTGTGAGGGCCTGGACCCCTCGGTCCTGAGGACACAACCATCACTTGTGATTGTCTGGCCCCAAATGCGTAACCTGCATCTTGGCATGAGAAAGTATCAGACAAACCCAGATCCAGGGGCATTCAGGAAAAAGACCAAAAGCAAACAACTGGCCAGAATGATGGAGGAATCGTCACAGAAGGGAGGAGACTAAGGAGACACATGGAGGAGGAGATGGCAACCCATTCCAGTATCCTTGCCTGGAAAATTCCATTGACAGAGGAGCCCGGTGGGCTACCGTCCACGGGGTCACAAAGAGTTGGCTGCAACTGAGCACAAGGAGACGCAATAACCAAATACAGTGGAGAATGAGCTGGTGCAATGTGAATAGAGGCTGGAGTCCAGTTACAAGGATAATAATAAGCCCTCTGTCCTCGATCCGACCAGCAGACCTGGGCAAGCACCCCCTGCCCCTGCCACTTACTGAACCTGTGACTTCGAAGGAGTATTTTACCCTTAGCTTCTGTTTCTGCATCTGTGCAATGGGCATACTACTAGGTACATCTAACCCTCTAAGAGATGCCAGCTGTATAAAGCAGGAGGCATCCAAGCTGGCACAGGTGCCACCCTCAATAGATCAGAGGTCAAAGGCAACATCCCACCCCCCCCGCCCTGCTCACGGCGGATCCTGTGATGATGTGGACAGGGCCTCGAGGGTGGGTGTAGGGCATCTCTTGGCTGCCATTAAGTACCTGGAGAAGTGACAAGGTGGAGAGGGTGTGTCACACCAGCCAGGCCCCCAGGGATCTGACTGAAGGGTCCACTGACACCACCAGCTCCATGGGTCTCAGCCCTCCCGGGGGGGGTCTCCCTCACCTGGTAGTTGTAAATCGGCCACAGGCGTTCATATGAGTGCTCATGGGCCCACAGCTCCAGGTCGACCCCTGAGACAAAGCAAGAGGGGTTCAGGCCTCCGAATTCAGGAGAGAAAGGAGGCGGGGCCTGGCAAGTCCTGGGGTGGAGGGGGGGGGTCACTCACCATATTTGTAAAAAAGATCCTCCAACCCATAGAATTTGCCACGGAGGCCTTTGCGAACCTAAGCAAGATGAGCAAGGAGGGGAGGCGTGACTCGGGCTCACCCCCGACCTGGATTTCAGGGCTCACCCCCGACCTGGATTTCGGCATCTTGTTCCCAGGGAGGGGGTGCTCACCTTGCTTTCATGCCAGGTACAGTCATCCAGGTCAGCATTGGAGCAGTACATGGGCCGGTGGCCCATGGTGATGATCCACGGCCGGACTGCCCTGTTCTTATTGGCTTTCTGCAGAGATGGGTTCAGAGTGAGGGGCGGGGGGTGGGGGGCGGTGATGGAGGAGGGGTTGGGGGGGCACATCCCAGGGGGACATCCACAGGTTACCTGGAGGTCGCTCTCCAGCCAGTGAAACTGTCTCTCTACCAGGTGGCGGCCATAATGGAGGAAGAAATATACCTCGGTGGAGAAGGAGATGATGTGTGCGGGTCCCAGATCCCAGCTGGAAGGGTCAAAGGGCAGGGGTCAGAGGTGAGGGTCTCCTCTGCATCCCCCATCCTTCAGGGGAGGGAGGCCAGTGTTCCTGCTCTCCCCCAGATTACCTGTACCACAGGCCTTCGGTGTTCCCTGGCATGCTGAAGCGAGCTTTGTAGTTGGAGAAGTTGCTGGATAAAAGGAAGTAAAAGGGTAGGAGGGAGGGTCTGGGTGCCCACCCCAACCCCCGCCCCCCACTTCCCACCGTCAGGCCAAGCCTGGCTCTGAGCCCAGCCCTCATCTCCTCTCCTCTCACATCCATCAACAAGCTGCTGCAGTGTGAGAAACTAAGGTGAGACACTAGGAAGGACTGGTTTTGTTGGCCAGGCCCTCGCCCACCCCAAAGCCCTCGGGCCTCACTAGCGTTCCTCGTGATTCCCAGGGCAGGTCATGTAGGGCAGGCTGGCAGCCACGGGTTCGATGAGTTTCATGAACCTGTCCCCGACACGTGCATTGTCCTGATCCATGTTATAGGCGAAGTCTCCTGGGTGGGGGTGGGGAGGTGGGGGGTGGAGGAGAGGATGAAGACCCAGACCCAGCTCTGCTGTTGCCAGAACTGAGACCTGGTTGATCAAGTCCTGGCTCCCCCTTCCACTCAGGCATCTTCAATCCCTACCTCACATCCAAGTGCATGAGCATGTGGAACCGTCTCCTTAGCCTCTGGTCCCTGACATGCCTGCAGGACCCAGGATCTCACTGGTCTCCTGTGCCCCAGCACCCCAGCCCCATCTCATCCCTTCCCAGAGTAATGACAACATTGAGACGGACATGGTCTGCTCTGGCACTGGTTTTGTACCAGGCAGTGTTCCAGATGCTTTACTTGATCACCCAGATCTTCAAAACACCCTGTGAGGTGGATGTTATTATCATCCCCATTTTAGATGGGGAAACCGAGGTCCAGGGAGGTGGAGAGCTGACTCAAGGTCACAGAGCTGAGCTTAAGGATCCAGAAATCAAACCTCCGGAGTCTGATTCCAGCGTCTACTACAGCTTTGAATCATATCAGCCCGTTTCTATCTCCCATTTGGTTCCTGGCTCCCAGATCACAGCAGAATCAATCATGACAAGCAACACTTATGTAGCACCTACAGCGTGCCAGGCAATGTCGACTTATTTCATCATGGTGCCTGCGTGCTAAGTCGCTTCAGTCGTGTTTGACTCTTTGTGACCCCATGGACTGTAGCTCGCCAGGCTCCTCTGTCCATGGGATTCTCCAGGCGAGAATACTGGAATGGATTGCCATGCCCTCCTCCAGGGGAATCTTCCTGACCCAGGGATCGAACCCGCGGCTCTTACATCTCCTGCATTGGCAGGCAGGCTCTTTACCAGTAGCGCCCCCTGGGAAGTCCGTATCGTCATTACAACAGTCGGACGACTCTAACCTAGTCCCAGCTCTTACAACAGTAATACAGAGGAGAAAACCAATGTACGTAGCTCCAAGTGCCAGATTGATTTTAAGCCGGGAGCCCGGTTAACCGCGACAGATCTGCATTGCCAGTCTCCTCCCCCGTCCCTTTGGAACCACGCTGGCCTCGGCTCCCAGCCCCTCGCAGTCCTGGCGTTACCTCCCACCCCATACCTAGCCGATGCCTCCTCACCCACATGAAGAACAGCGTCGTACATGCCCTGCTGGGTGTCCCGGCGCAGTCGGGGGAGGGCCCTTGGGTTGTCGGCCCCCAGATCCCCAAACACAGCTAGGCGCGGGCTCCAGTGGGGTCCGTTCTTCAAGGCCTGGAAGCGGAAGCGACGGCTCCAGCCCTGAGCACTGCCACAGCGGTAAACTGAGGGGAGAGGAAAAGGTCAGTTTGCCGGGGCTGGGTGGTGGTGGTGGGGGGGGGGGCAGGAGTACCCCAGGGTGTCTCCTTCACCCTCATCCATCTTCAACTGGTGGGGGGACTGAATGGGTCTAAACCAGGCCCCTTCTGACCACCTCACCCCAAGTCTCCAGCCTTCTGTTTTCATCCCAGGGTCTCATACAATAGGCTTGCAGGAAAGCAGAGAGGGTACCAGCCCGCCTGAGCCACCCGCCAGTAGTAGCTGTTAGCCCACATCCCACTCCTCCTCCCATTCGCCCTGGGCCCCGGGGCGCCTCTCACCATACTGGACCCCTGGCAGCAGCCCCTGCAGGGAGACTCGGTGTATGTAGAGCTTCCGCCGGAGAATGCCCCCATCCACAAAGGGGCTGAAGGTGCCCCGAGCCTGGAAGGGCAGGGGCCCAGAAGGCTGCAGCCCATACTGCACTTCAGAGGGCACTGGGACCCATGTGGTCCAGGTTACAGTCATGGAGCCTGGCTCACCTGGAGAGAGAGGCAAAGGAGGTTCGGCAGTGAGGCCTGGGCAGAGGTGGGGAGGGATGTGCAGAGAGTGAGAGGCTGTTGAACATTCAGGAGTTAAGGACACAGGTTCTGGAGCGTCCCAAGTTCAATCCCTGCTTCACCATTTCCAAGCTGTGCTTTCCTTGGGCAAGCCACTGCAGCTCTCTGAGCCTCAGTTTCCTTGTCGGTAAAATGGAATGATAATAGTATCTTCCCTATAGGGTTCTTTGAGGCTTAGATGAATAAATAAGAGGAAAGAACTTGAAACAGTGCCTGGTACAGTCAGGGTTACATGAGTGGATGGATATTATTATAAATGGTGTTACTGTGTGCAGGCTTGTGCCACATACTTTACACATGACACTGTTTAGGGGTTGTAAACTCAGATGTCTGGAGGCCAGTTAGGTCATATATATGGGAACAAGGGCCAGCTGTAAGGAGGAAGGCAGCAGGGAGGGGTGGACTCTGTGGCTGAGCGTAGAGCCTGCCCTGTCTCAGAGCGGAAGCCACTGTTCAGCTCTAGGGATGGCCGCCGTGCAGGAAGCAGGCTTGGTACCAGCCAGTCTGTCAACTTATAGAGCAGATCTTTATACTGCTAAGTGCTGCTGCTGCTAAGTCACTTCAGTCACGTCTGACTGTGAAACCCCATTGACGGCAGCCCACCAGGCTCCTCCGTCCCTGGGATTCACCGGGCAAGAACCCTGGAGTGGGTTGCCATTTCCTTCTCCAATGCATGAAAGTGAAAAGTGAAAGTGAAATCGCTCAGTCGTGCATGACTCTCAGCGACCCCATGGACTGCAACCTACCAGGCTCCTCCTTCCATGGGATTTTCCAGGCAAGAGTACTGGAGTGGGTTGCCATTGCCTTCTCCAAAATCTTTACACAGTGGTTTATGTATCCCAAGAGCACATACAAACTTTTAAGTAATAGCTTCTAATTCTTGAATGTCAGCAACCAGGGACTTCCCTCAAGGTCCAGGGGTTAAAACTCCCGCTTCCAATGCAGGGGGCCTGGGTTCGAGGGTTCAATCCCTGGTGAGGGAACTAAGATTTCTCATGCCACAAGGCATGACCAGAAAAGTCAATTTGCAAACAAACAAACCCCATTAGCAACAAAATCAAGGTTTTAAAAATACCATGTGGTGTGTGTGCACGTGTGCTAAGTCGCTTCAGTCGTGTCTGAATCATTAAGACCCTACGGACTGTAGCCCACGGGGCTCCTCTGCCCATGGGGTTCTCCAGGCAAGAATACTGGAGTGGGTTGCCATGCCCTCCTCCAGGGGATTTTCCTGACCCGGGGATTGAAATGGAGTCTCTCATGTCTCCTGCGATGGCAGGCGGGTTCTTTACCATTAGGGCCACCTGGGAAGCCCACCAGGTGATTCTTTTTCCTGCAACTTGTGTACAAAAGGCACGAGCACAGGTTATTCATGGCAGCACTGCTTGTAACTGCAAAATATCAGAAACCACAGACATGCCCCTACATAGGAGCGTGACCTAAGGAACTATGTAACATCCGAACCAGGGAGCACTTCACAGCTGTTGGAAAGGAAGACGATGAGCTCTAGGAACCAGGACAGAATGACGTCCAGGACACAACGTTAAAAGAAGCAATGTACACAAGAGTGTCTGTAGTCAGCTACTCTTCACGGAAGAGGGTGTAAGAGAATACAAAAGTGTCTGCTCATTTATTTGTACAAGAAAAGTACACCAGAAACTGAACAGCTGGATTTCTTACATGGGCTGGAATGGGGAAGGGGTAGAAAAAAGAGGGGAAGGGAATGGAGTAGTTAGTCGAGATGCAGGGGTAGGATGCTTCTCGAATCTGTCTTTTTGTTAAAACCCTGAGTCCTAGAGCTATAGTCCTGTTTCATCTTTCCTTCACACACCCCAAGAAATGAACAATTAAAGCCTTCCTAGGTTGTAGGGGGGCTAGTGTTCCCTGCCAGTGCAGGAAACATAAGAAGTAAGGGTTCAATCCCTGGGTCAGGAAGATCCCCGTGGAGGAGGGTATGGCAACCCACCCCAGTATTCTTGTCTGAAAACTCCCATGGACAGAGGAGCCTGGCTGGCTACAGTCCATAGGGTTGCAGTGAGTCAGACACAATTGGAGTGACTTAGAACACACGTAGGTTGTAGGGGGAAGTCAATACGGAATAGAAACACTAACAAAGGGCTGTAAGTATATTAAAAAAACAGGGACCTCCCTGGTGGTCCAGTGGTTGAGAATCTGCCTTGCAATGCAGGGAACTCAGGTTTCATCTCTGGTCAGGGGACTAAGACCCCACAGGCCACAGAGCAACCCCTTTATGCTTACTTTAGCACTGAACAAATAAGCAAGTCTATTGTAGATAGAGGGAGCTTGGTTTCTCAATGTTGGAAAAAGAAGTTGCAAATGAGGAAAGAAGGCTAAAGTACACCCTTGTTGGTGGACTGAAATACTGTTGGTATTAGTAAGATCTCATGGTATCTAAAATTAGTACAAAATTTACAGTTTGAAGACCAAATATGGCAGACTCTTAAGCCAGCCTGCCTGGGTTCAAATCCCAGAGTGTGTGACCTGAGGTGAGACTCTTCATTGCTTTGGGCCTAAGTTTATCCTTTTGTAAAATGGAACTAACAATAGTACCTACAGCTTAAGGTCAATAAGAGGTTAAATGAGTTTTCCATCTGAATCACTTCTAAGAGTATATTTGTTATTATTATCATTATTGTGTAGGCCAAACAAAGGACAGCTATGATCTCACTGGGTTTTCACAGCAGCCCTGTGAGATGAGTTTTATTTTTGTTCCCTTTAACAGAGGCTTCCAGGCAAAGTGCCTTGTCCGAGGTTACTTATCCAGCAAATGCCAAAGCCATTTCATTCACGAGGTTTCAGATTCTCAATGCAACTAACCTTTAAGAAACTACCTTAGGACTTCCTGGTGATCCAGGAGTAAAGAATCATCTGCCAGCCAATGCAAGGGATGCAGGTTCGATCCCTGGTCCAGGAAGATTCCACATGCCACGGGGCAACTGACTGAGAGCCACAGCTTCTGAGCCCACGCCTGCCCTACAGCCCATGTTCTGAAATAAGAGAGTAGCCTCCTCGCTGCAACTGGAGAAAAGCCTGAGCAGCAGGGGAGACCCAGCACAGCCAAATAAATAAATAATGAAATAAATGAAACTACCCCAAAAGTGTCAAGGATCCAAAAACAGAAGAAAAGTCTGAGAAACTGTTACAGGCAGGAGAGGACATTAAACAGACCACTGATTTCATAAGTCAATGCCAATTTTCTCACAGTATTGCTTTTCTTTTTTAAAGTGTAGTTACTTTTCATGAAAAATCTCATTTACCTTACTACTGAATAGGTTTACTATTGTTCATTTTTATTGACTGAATCAATATTTTTAAATACCTCCATTTTAGTTTCTGATATGGTGACTATTATGGATATAACTCACATAAGCTAAAGCTCTCTGAGGTTCTCATACTTTTTTCAGCTGTGCCAAAGCGTCCTGAGACAGAAACACGTGAGAACCACTGCCACATGCCAAGTTCCCGTTTGCCACTTCACAGGTTAATATTTCACTTACTCTTCACTGGGAGGTCTCACTAATATTACCCCGCTGTCCAGATGAGGAGGCTGAGGCCAGAGAGGTTAAGTCACTCGCCCAAGGTCACACAGCAGATAAGCAACAAACCTGGGGTTAGAACCCGGAAGTCTGGGTGCAGAGGGTCCAGAGGGTCCAGAGTCCAGGGTTTTATTACCCCCTTGCACCTCCACCCCAAGATCAAGGACCAGGAGGTAGTTTTGTGACAACAGAATGAGCAGTTACACAATGAATAAGGACAACTCCAATCGTCCAAGGAGAATGCTCACTATAGGCTGAGAACCAGAATCATTTCCCACACAGCCACATGCCCTACTGCTTACAATCCCCATTTAACAGTCCTCACTGGGAAATGCCCAGGGAGGGGCCACAGACACTTACCTGAGTAGGACAAGTGCACTTGCTCGGGGGCAGCGCTGGGAGGCTTTGGGGACCCCTGGACTTCCAGGGAGAAGAAGAGGAGCAGACAGCAGCAGGCCCAGCAGGGACGAAAGGAACACATGGTAGAGGGGAGGTGGGGAGCAGGGGAGGCGGAAGGGTCCTGCAGGCATCAGCAGGAGGGGCTGAGAGGATGGGGGAAGGAGGAGGATCCCGGCAGAGAGGGAGCGAGGCAGTGGGGATGGCAGGGAGGGCTTCGCAGGGAGTGCTTATCCAGACGCTGGGGAAAAAACAAAAGCAAGCGTAGTCACTCACGACTGAGAGACAAATACCCTCTGAGCCTCACTGAGTGCTAAGCACTTTGCATAGATGAACTCGTGGGAGCCCGACAACATTCCTGTGTGTGGTGGCCTCTGTGATCATCAGCCCCGTATCACGGGTGAGGAAGTTGAGCAATGGAGTGATTCAGTGGCATGGCTCAAGTGTGAGGGAGCAGAGACTGGAACCCAGGGGTCCTGGCTGCAGAACCCTTGCTCTTATCCACCGTTCACTCCCAGTGCAAGAGGTTTGGGAATGGGATTGGGGGTGGGGCTCTCAGTGTAGGAGGTTGCCTTTGGCAACCCCATCGCCAGCATTCCACCCCCACTCAGAGGCCTCATGGTCCTCTCCTCCATCCTGCAACCTTCCATTTCCATCTTTGTGACCCCAATACCTTCTCCCCAGCCCTTCCCCTCCCGCTTCACTTCGGATCTCCTGCTCCTGGAGGACCTGCCTGCCAGGGCAGAGGCAGGTGGGGACTGTCAATCCGGGAACCGGGAGCTGGGGCTGGGGACTCCCTCCGGTCCCGGCTCACCCTCTGGGACGCCAGCTCCCAGCATGCGCGTCTCGAGCACCAATGCGATGGTGGTATTTATGAGCCATCCCACCGCCCACAGCTGTCCCAGTCCCGGAAGAGCCTGCCTTCTCCAGGTGACGGCCTCCCCAGACAGCTGGGGCCCTGCGTCCCACTGGTCTGGCCGGTCCCAGGCGCCCCACGCCCACACGCCCCCCGCCAAGGGCGGAGCGAAGGAAGGGGGACCCAGGAAGGTTTGGTAAACCACCGCCGCCACCTCCAAGCTGACCACCATGTGAGCGCCCGGACCGGGAAGTCTGTGCTTGTCTCCAGGAGCCTCACCCTGCAGCTGCGGAGCCCCCAGGGCACTGACACTGGTCCCTATCTCTGGCCTTTCAGGATCCCGAGGTACTCAGGTGTGCAGGCACCTTCCTCCGCGACCTGGGTTGGCGTGGGGAGTTTCCCCATCCCTTTCCCTCCTCGCAGGCTTTGTATTCTTGGCAGTTCCTTCCTCCTTCTCTCCAAGCCTAGCTCACGTCCTCCGCAGCTGCCGCCACGCCCCCCACATGCTGAAAACAAAATCGAGGTCCGCCGAATGACAGTGCTGCTCCCGAGCTGTGCGACCTCGGCTGGTTACTCAGCCTCGCTGGGACTCGGTTTCTTCGCCTGTGAAATGAGGGTGATAACAGTTGGAACGCTGTGGGCTATCCTGAGGTTTAAACCAGTTGACACATGAAATTGCATGCTGAGAACAGGGCCTGGCCCAGAGTAAGGGCTGGATAAGAATCAGCTGTTATTTTTATCATTATTAATGTGTGAGTTCCAGAAACTGCCTTGGGATGTAGGTGGGACCTTGCTTCCCTAGTGGCTCAGACGGTAAAGAATCTACCTGCAGTGCAGGAGACCTGGGTTTGATCCCTGGATGGAGAAGATCCCCTGGAGAGGGGCATGGCAACCCACTCCAGTATTCTTGCCTGGCGAATCCCATGGGCAGAGGAGCCTGGTGGGCTACAGTCCAGGGGGGCGGACTAAGCACTAACTAACTAGGTGAGAGCCAGTGAGACTTCTCTCTGTAAAAGGTTTGTGACCTGTTTGAAGGTTGTAAGTGGCTTGCCACGATAGCCTTGGGTATTTTCCCGGAGCCTGGCTCAGACGGTAAAGAAGACCTGAGTTCAATCCCTGGAGAAGGGCATGGCTACCCACTCCAGTATTCCTGCCTGGAGAATTCCATGGACAGCTTGGCAGGCTACGGTCCATGCGGTCGCAAAGAGTCAGACACGACTGAGCGACTTTCATTCACTCATTTTGGCAGAGCAGCAGGAAAAGTCAGAGGGTCCAGGTTTTCTTTGCTTCTTCTTGTCTGACAAAATGACTCCACAATTTGGCTTTGTAAATTCAAGCAGAGCTGTGTCTGCTGACTGTGGACACCAGTTTCCGAGAACACTGGGGGCGTGGTTCAAGATGGGCTTTTGCACTTCTTGGATTTTTCTCCATCTCCTGGAGTCTCCATTGCAGCTTAAAATGGAAAAAAAAAAAAAGCAGCCCTTTTAGTCAAACTCAAATAACCTCAAGACCCTGCTCACCCTCAGCAATTGTTTTTGCTTTTAATTTTTTGGCCGCTCAGCGGGGCCTGTGGGCCAACAGTTCCCCTATCCAGGGATTGAACCCTCTGCCTCTTCATTGGATGTATGGAGTCCCACCCAGTAGACCACCAGGGAAATCCTACCCTCAGCAAATTTAGCTTCCTCTTGTGTGTGTGCTGAGTCTTGTCTGACTGTTTGTGACTCCATGGACTGTAGCCACCAGGCTTCTCAGTCTGTGGGATTTCCCAGGTGAAGAATACTGAAGCAGGTTGCAATTTCCTCCTCCACCAGATCTTCCCAACCCAGGGATCAAACCTGCGTCTCTTTCGTCTCCTGCATTGGTGGTTGGGTTCTTTGCTACCAGTGCTACCTGAAGTTTTTTTGCTAAAGTCACCTGCGGTAGGTTGGGGAAGCCCTTCCTCGAATCATGTTTTTACATGCATTAAGAAAAAAAAAAATAGCTTGCCTTTCACTTTCCTGAAAGTAAGCTTCTAAGAGAGGAGACGAGAGAGAGAGAGAGAAGAAAAAACAGATCAACATTCACACACACAATAAAACCTGAAAACAGAAAAAAAAAAAAAACACAGGATACAAAGGAAATGGATGCTATTACACAGATGCAGGAAATTTTTTGTATATGTGATACCGTAATATATGTACTTCTTTATCAGTGCATTAAAAATAATAGTAATTTAGAAGCTTTGTTGAGTGTATTGATGGTGTTTGAGTCTTGTGACGACTATAATAGGGATGACTATAATAGGATGTAAAAACATCTGTAATTTCTTCTCATGACAAAGCCAGAAATCTGCTGTGTCCTGGGGTTGGTCCTTCCAATCCCCCACCATGTTAGAAGCACCTGGTAAATTTCAATTACAGCAGCAGTTTGTAAACTACCCTCTTAAAAATTATTGAGGACCCCAAAGAGTTTTGTTATATGTGGGGTTATATCTATCAATATTTACCATGGAAGAAACCCTGAATATTTATTGGAAGGACTGATACTGAAGCTCCAATATTTTGGCCACCTGATGGGAAGAGCTGACTCACGAGAAAAGACCCTGATGCTGGGAAAGATTGAAGGCAGGAGAAGAAGGGGACAACAGAGGATGAGATGGTTGGATGGCATCACTGACTCAGTGGACGGGAACATGATCAAACTCTGGGAGATGGTAAAGAAAAGGGAAGCCTGGCGTGCCGCAGTCCATGAAGTTGAAAAGAGTTGGAAATGACTGAGGGACTGAAGAAGAACAATGTAAGAAAATAAAATTGAGAATTTTTTTTTCTTTTCTTTCCTTTTTCTTTCTTTGGGCCATGTCTCAAGGATGGTGAGATCTTAGTTTCCCAAGCTGGGCTCTCTGTAGTGAAAGCACCGACTCCTAACCGTTGGACCTCCAGGGATTCCCAGAACGAGGACGTTTTTGAAACTCAAGGACACACATGCATACGTTTCATTAGCCACCACAGTGACAACGTCATCACAGGTCAGGTAGCTTCTAAAGAGTGAAAATGACAAACACATCTTATGAAAATCGCTTTCTTCCCAAACCACAATGCTGAGGATCATTGAGTTGAACGGCTGTCAAAGCAAAGTTGTTTTTCCAGTCCGAATTCACAGGGCCCCTGAATTCTATCACTGAGTCAGGTTAAAAAGCCCCGCTGGGGGTCTCTCTGGTGGCTCAGTGGTAAAGAGTCTGCTCAACCCCTGCTCTGGGAAGATCCCACAGGCCACGGAGCCACTAAGCCCGTGAGCCTGTGCTCTGGAGCCCATGAACCACGACTCCTGAGCCTACTCGCTGCAACTGCTAAAGCCTGCGTACCCTCAGAGCCTGCGCTGCGCAACAAGAGAAGCCACAATGAGAAACCCGCACACCACAACCAAGAGTAGCCCCTGCTCGTCACAACCAAGACCCCAGCCAAAAAAGAAAGGAAATAAAAGGAAAACCCACGGGGCCTTCCTTGGTAGTCCAAAGGTTAGGACTCTGCACTTTGACCACTGGGGGCCTCAGGTTCCATCCCTGGTCAGGGAAATAAGATCCCACAAGCTGAGCAGCCAGAAAAGAAAAAAGCCCTACTAGAATTGTACTTTTTGGTCCCTGATGTGGCTGATAAAGGGGTCATAGCTCACTTATGAACCCCTCTCCTCTGTCCTGATCATACGCAGGCCTCTTGCCCACTCAGGACAGCCATAGAATTATTTCTAGTTTCTCTTTTTAGATGCTTTTGTGCTTTTGAGCAATAGACTCCCGTTTCCCTATTTCTTATTCTCTCCTTAGAATAATCTTGTGGTGGCGAACAGAACATCTACTCTGGTGTGAGTTGGCCTGTGTTTAGGTCTAGCATTGACCAGCTTAGGGAAATGATTGAACCTCACCGTGCCTCAATTTCTCCATCTGTTAAACAATGATACTATTAGTGGCCATCTTAGAGGGTTATGTGACAATTAAATCAGGTAATAGATATAAACTACTTAGAACAATGCCCAGCACAGAGCCAGCGCCACACACAGTGCCTCCCAGTTATTTACCCTAGACTTCCAGTCTGCCCAGTTTGTAAGGTAAGGCTATGATAAACCTATTTTTCAAAGTCATTTTAAATTATTTATCCTTCACCCCCACCCCCCAGGCTGCTGGGTGTGCCTGTGCTTGCTCAGTAGGAATGATGGACTTGGCTCTCGAGAGAATAGTCTGGATCTCTTCCTGGGGGGGGGGGGGTCACCTCTCTTTGAAGAGCGGTCTGCAGGCTGGTACCCTCGGTGCCTGTTATAGGATGACTGTGGTGCTCCTCCCCAGGCCAGAGATCAGGGGAGCAGCGAAACCCTCCACCTGAAGAGTCCTGCCATCCTAGATGTCAGTTCAGTGGCCCTGACCACAGGGTAGCCCGTCTCTGTCACTCACAGCCCCGCAGAAGTAGGTGAAGGGAAATGTTTACCTCCATCTCCTCCCCCGGCAGACAGCAGAAGTCTCTCAGTTAAAAAACCACGTAAGTCTTCCGCACTGCAGCAGTGTGATCCGTAATCAAGTGAAGTAACAAATTTTAAAAATATATTTTGCAATCTTTTATTGCAAAATATGACATACATATAGAAAAGTACATGAAATATAAATGTTCTACTGAATGAATTATGACAAACACACTTGTGTAACCACCGCCCAGGTGAGGAAACAGATCTTCCCAGGTTTCTACAAATTCCCTCCAGCCTCCTCCCAGGCACGGCTTCCTCCCTCCCCATGAAGGTAGCCACTTCACTAACCTCTACCCAATTTAGGTTACCGCACCTAAGTATGTCTCTTCATGCCTCTTTCATTTTGCCTGCACCCCACATGACATAAACAGAACTATACACTGTGAGCTCCTGTGTCTCTGTTCTTTCTCTCAACGTTCAATTCAGTCGCTCAGTCGTGTCCGACTCTTTCTGACCCCATGAATGCAGTGCACCAGGCTTCCCTGTCCACCACCAACTCCCAAAGCTTGCTCAAATTCATGTCCATTGAGTCAGTGATGCCATCCAACCATCTCATCCTCTGTCGTCCCCTTCTCCTCCTGCCTTCAGTCTTTGCCAACATCCGGGTCTTTTACACTGAGTCAATTCTTCACATCAGGTGACCAAAGCATTGGAGTTTCAGCTTTACCATCAGTCCTTCCAACGAATATTCAGGACTGATCTCCTTTAGGATGGACTGGTTGGATCTCCTTGCAGGCCAAGGGACTCTCAAGAGTCTCCTCCAACACCACAGTTCAAAAGCATCAATTCTTCAGTGCTCAGTTTTCTTTATGGTCCAACACTCACATCCACACATGACTATTAGAAAAATCATTGCTTTGGCTAGATGGACCTTTGTTGGCAAAGTAATGTCTCTGCTTTTTAATATGCTCTCTAGGTTGGTCATGGCTTTTCTTCCAAGAAGCAAGTGTCTTTTAATCTCATGGCTGCAGTCACCATCTGCAGTGATTTTGGAGCCTAAGAAAATAAAGTCTCTCACTGTTTCCATTGTTTCCCTGTCTATTTGCCATGAAGTGATGGGACTGGATGCCACAATCTTAGTTTTTTGAATGTTGAGTTTTAAGCCAGCTCTCGACATGACAACTGCAGAATTTATCCAGGTTGGGTCTATACATACAGTCCATTCCTTCTTGTGGTCAAGTAGCATTCCATCCTGTGAATACTCTACAGTTTATTTATTTACTGACTGTAGATGGAAATTTGATTTCTTTCCATTTTTTGTCTCTTACAAATGGTATTTGTTCTTAACATTCTAGTACATATTTTCTCTAGTACATTTACAGTATATTGTGAACATATGTAAACATTTCTCTTGCGTATGAATCCAGGAGTAGACTAGCTGGCTCATGGGAGATAGGGATAGACAGACAGACAGACAGATACATAGATAATAGATAGATACTACCAAAGAGTTTTCCAAAGTGATTGTAATAATTTATTCTCCTCCCTCCAGCCATGTTGGAGCATTTCTACTGTTCCACATCCTCACCAACACTTGGCCATGTCAGGTGTTTTATTTTTAGCCATTCTGGTTGATCTGTAGTGGTAGCTCATAATAGCTTTAATTTGCATTTCCGTGATGAACAATTAAAATTGACCATCTTTTCATTTGCATGCTGGTCTTGTGGATATCCTTTATCTTGATGTGTTTGTTTATGTGTCTTGCACAATTTTCTATGGGTTGTTTGTTTTTAAAATGAATTTGCTCTTTATATATTCTGAACACCAGCCATTTGTTAGTTATAGGAACTATGAACATTTTCTACTTTGGCTTGCCTTTTTTTTTTTTTTTTTTTTTTTGCTGTTCTGGGTCTTAGTTGCAGCATGTGGGATCTAGTTCCTTGACCAGGGACTAAACCTGGGCCCACTGCATTTGGAGCATGAAGTCTTAACCACTGGACCACCTGGGAAATCACATCTTTTTACTCTCTTAATGGCATTTTTTAGATGCTTTTGAACTGTGGTGTTGGAGGAGACTCTTGAGAGTCCCTTGGACTGCAAGGAGATCCAACCAGTCCATTCTAAAGGAGATCAGTCCTGGGTGTTCTTTGGAAGGAATGATGCTAAAGCTGAAACTCCAATACTTTGGCCACCTAATGCGAAGAGTTGACTCATTGGAAAAGACTCTGATGCTGGTAGGGATTGGGGGCAGGAGGAGAAGGGGATGACAGAGGATGAGATGGCTGGATGGCATCACTGACTCAATGGACGTGAGTTTGAGTGAACTCTGGGAGTTGGTGATGGACAGGGAGGCCTGGCGTGTGGCAATTCATGGGGTCGCAAAGAGTCACACACGAATGAGAGATTGAACTGAACTGAACTGAATGGAAAGAAAGTCTTAACTTTAGCACCACTCAATTTCTCAATTTTTTCTTTATGGATTTTTTTTAAATCCTATTAAAGCTATATCCCTGAAGTGTGCCCAGCAGCCCTGCGGATCTGTCTCTTGCTTCAACAGTGCTTGGATGGAACAGACCCAGGAACGTCCCTTGCTCCAGCCTCCGACCACCCTCCAACCTTTTTTCCAGTCGCAATCTCCGGAGTCAGCCACTCAGCTGTCTGCCATCACCGGGACCAGCCACCATTTTTTAACTCATTATTACTGACCAATCATGAGCTCCCAGATTCGTCAGAATTATTCTACCGAGGTGGAGGCCGCCGTCAACTGCCTGGTTAACATGTAACTGCTGGCCTCCTACACCTACCTCTCTCTGGGCTTCTATTTCGACTGCGATGATGTGGCCTTGGAGGGTGTGGGTCACTTTTTTCGTGAATTGGCCAAGGAGAAGCGCAAGGGCGTGGAGCGTCTCTTGAAACTGCAAAACCAGCGTGGCGGCCGCGCCCTCTTCCTGGACGTGCAGAAGCCATCTCAAGATGAGTGGGGTAAAACCCAGGACGCTATGGAAGCCGTCCTTCTCATAGAGAAGAACCTGAATCAAGCCCTGTTGGATCTGCATGGCCTGGCTTCTGCCCACGGAGACCCCCACATCTGTGACTTCTTGGAGAACCACTTCCTAGATGAGGAAGTGAAATTCATCAAGAAGATGGGTGACCACCTGACCAACCTCCGCAGGCTGGCTGGTCCCCAGGCTGGGTTGGGCGAGTATTTCTTCGAAAGGCTCACCCTCAAGCACGACTAGGAACTTCTGGAGACCAGTGGCCATTGAAGAACCCACCTAACATCGGGGCTGCCTGAAGCCCCTCTCTGCAGCCACTAGGCAGCTTGTTAACACCCTGGAGCCCTCTCTCAAGCCTTGGACCAAATGGAAACAATAAAGCTTTTTGCAACATAAAAATAAATAAATAAATAAAGCTATATCCCCATGTCTCTGAATCATATTGATATTCTTTTGTTATTTTCCAAAAGTTTTATCATTTGCATTACATTTAGGTTGGCAATCTATCTGGAACTGATTTCTGTGTATGGTGTGAGGTGGTGGTGTTAATATTTTAAAACTAATACACATGGCTAATAAAATAAAGATAAATGAGTCTGCTTTCTTAAGGGGACTTCTTTCTAAAATATTCTTTCCTTTTGAAAGTAAATCATCTTATTACTGAAAAATAAGAAAGTAGAAAGAGTCAGAAAAGGATAACCAGCTTAAATTCAGCTGACAAACCTGAATTTGAATGCTGGTTTTGCCATTTCTTGGCTGGGTAACCTTGGACTAGTTCCACTCTTCTGTTAGTCTCAGCGTCCTAATCTCTAAAATGGGTTCAGCAATGGCTACTTCCTTTTTTTAAGATTTTTTTTTAATGTGGACCAGTTTTTAAATTTTTAATTTATTTTTAATTGGAGGATAATTGCTTTACAATATTGTGTTGGTTTCTGCCATACATCAACATTGAACCAGCCATAGGTATACACATGTCCCCTCCCCCTTGAGTTTCCTTCCCACCTCCCACCCCACTCGGCCCCCTACATTGTCACAGAGCACCAGGCTTGAACTCCCTGTGCCATACAGCAAATCCCCACTGGCTGTCTATTTTACCTATGGCAATGGTTATGCTTCAGCGCTGCTCTCCCAGTTCGTCCCATCTTCTCCTTCTCCCACTGAGTCCAAAGTCTGTTCACTGTGTCTGCGTTTCCATTGCTGCCCTGCATACAGGCTCTTTAGTACCATTTTTCTAGATTGCATGTTGTTGTTGCTCATTCCCTGAGTTGTGACCAACTCTTTGCAACCCCATAGACTGCAGTACGCCAGGCCTCCCTGTCCCTCACCATCTCCCAAAGTTTGCCCAAGTTCATGTCCATTGCATCGGTGATGCCATTCAGCCATCTCATCCTCTGACACCCTCTTCTCCTTCTGCCCTCAATCTTTCCCAGCATCAGTGACTTTTCCAATGAGCTGGCCATTTGCATCAGGTGGCCAGAATACTGGAGATTCAGCTTTAGCATCAGTCCTTCCAATGAGTATTCAGGACTGATTTCCCTAAAAATTGACTGGTTTGATCTTCTTGCTGTCCACGGGACTGTCAGCAGTCTAGATTCCATATATATGTATTAATATATGATAGTTGTTTTTCTCTTTCTGACTTACTTCACTTTGTATAATAGACTCAAAGTGCATGATGTGGACCATTTTTAAAGTCTTTATTGAATGCGTTAGAACATTGCTTCTGTTTCATGGTGGTTGGTTTTTTTTTTTTTTTGGCCTTGAGCCATGTGGGGTCTTAGCTCCCCAAACAGGGATGGAACCACACCCCCGACATTGGAAGGCAAACTTTTAAGCACTGGGCCACGAGAGAAGTGGTGCTTGGTGGTGCTTCATAAGTGCTTGGAAAGATACAGCATCTAAAGCCTATAATGAGCCTGAGTGAGGCACAAAGAAAAAACTCAATTAATAGTAGCTGTGATGATTAAAAAAGCATTTCATTTAATCACACAGTGTTCATTTACCCTTAAGCTACTGCTAGTAACAGTGGGTGTCCCTCGTTGGAGCCTTTTTTCTTAGACACTGGATCTGAGTTGAATCATGATCATCTGACATACCAATGTTATTCTTCTAAACATTCTTTTATAATGACTGTGTGATATTTCATTGTGTGGTGAAATTCACCTGTTCTTCAGAGAAGAGAAATGGCATTAATGGATGAAAAACCGGGTGTTTGGAGCCAGGTGGCCAGGGTTCAAACCCAACTTCCACATCCAGTAGCTCTAAGTCCTTTGGCTCTCTGTGCCTCAGTGTCCTCATCTGTAAAATGGGGATGACATACTGCATACTTGACATGTTTTTAGAGAATTGCTGAGAATTAGACCAGTGAGTGGCTGTAGTGAACTAAGTACAGTATCAAAAGTAGTGTTTGGTGTAAGCAGAGTCCTCAGAAATCCTAATAGAAATATTTTAGGATTTTGCAACTCATTATAAAAGATAAAGTAGACTGATGGAGATAGTTAGATGAATCAATAGATGTGTAATAAAGCAAGAGTAGTAAAATGTTAATGGTAGAATCTAGGTGATGAATATGCGGGTTTCTTATAAATTCTTTTACATTTTTTGTATGTTTGAAATTTTTCATAATAAATTTTGGGAAAGTACTTGAGGGAGATCCATGTAGCTATTGCTATTGATGATCTTGGTGAAAACAGAGCGGCAGTTGCTAGGAACACTGCTGTGTGCCAGGTGCCCTGCTTAGGAAATAGCTCATGTGATGATCTGTAATGATTTGATCCTCTATAATGCAGACTCTAGGAGGCCCATTTTATAGATAGGAAAATTGAGGTTTGGCAAAGCTTAGCAACTCACTGCGTAGCCTTCAGGTCACTGACTTGGTGGGAGGCAGAGGAGGCCTATGGGATCCAGAGGAGATGATTGATGGAGGGACAGCTCCCTTCTAGGAGGGTGGCATACTCTTCAGGGACAGGGACCTGAGCAGACAGGCCTTGGGGTCCCACCTGGGGAAGGATCCTTATTATCACAGCTTCCATATATAAATGGAGCACTCCCCATGTGCAGGCATCACACTGAGTGCTTTGCATAAACAATCTCATTGATACTGAACCCTGGCTATTAACCTCATTTTAAAATTTTTAATTTTCACTTCGGCTGTGCTGGGTCTTCGGCTTAGTTACTCTATGGCATGTGGGATCTTAGTTCCCCAACCAAGGATCAAACCTGTATCCTCTGCATTGGAGGTGGATTCTTAACCATTGGACCACCAGGGAAGTCCTCTAGCCCCATTTTATAGGTGGAGAAACTGAGGCTAAGAGAGATTGAACAATTTACCCCACATCATACAGCCTGTATATAGTCAAGCTGGGACTAAGACCCTGATGCGTCTAATGTGAAAGCCTGGGATGTGAACGCTTTTAGGAGAGACTCTTCCCCAGTTAGGATATTCTCTATGGAGAAATACTGTCAACGCTACCCTCAGTTTTATCCAGGGTCTTCCCACTTCCCTCCCTTCCCCAGCAGCTCAGCTACCCATCAGCTCCTTCCTGGACTGTCCTAGCAGCCCCATCTCTTGTCTCCATGCTTCCGTCCTGTCTCCACTGTCTTCCCCACATGCAACCACAGGGACCTTGTTAACCCCTGAGCCAGGCCACAGTCCTCCCCTGCCCAGAGTCCTCCCCGTGGCCGATCCCACACCATCTGCCCCAGTCACCATTCTGTCCTCATCTCCTGCTACTCAGCCCTGGCTCAGTCTCCTCCAGATACAGAGGCTTCTGTCCTGTTCCTTGAGCACAACAGACACATTCTTAGCTCAGGGCCTTTGCACCAGCTATTCTCTCTGCCTTGAACATTTTTTCCTGATGCCCACATGCTGGAAAAGACTGTTGCGAGTCCCTTGGACAGCAAGGAGATCAAACCAGTCAATCCTAAAGGAAATCAACCCTGAATATTCATTGGAAGGACTGATGCTGAGGCTGAAGCTCCAATACTTTGGCCACCTGATGTGAAGAACTGACTCATTTGAAAAGACCCTGATGCTGGGAAAGATTGAAGGCAGCAGGAAAAGGGGACGACAGAGGATGAGATGGTTGGATGGCATCATTGACTCTATGGACATGAGTCTGAGCCAACTCTGGGAGACAGTGAAGGACAGGCAAGCCTGGCGTGTTGCAGTCCCCGGGTCGCAAAGAGTCGACAGGACTGAGAGACTGAACAACAACGTAACTCCCTCCCTCCCGCCTCCAGACTTGACCCAAATGTCACCTCATCAGTGAGGTTCTCCTTGAGTGTCTGATGGAAAATAACAGTCCACCTCCACACATCGTTCTGGATCCCCTAAGTCAGGGGTCTGAAGACTTTCAGTAAAGGTGGTTGCGGTTGTTGTTTAGTCGCTCACTCATGTCCGACTCTATGGCGACCCCGTGCACTGTGACCCACCAGGCTCCTCTGTCCAGGGGGTTTTCCAGACAAGAATCCTGGAGTGGGCTGCCATTCCCTTCTCCAGGGGGTCTTCCTGACCCAGGGACAGAACCCATGCCTCCTGCTTGGCAGGCAGATTCTTCACCATTGGGCCACCTGGGAAGATGCTAGTTCAGGCTTCAGTAGAAATATGCTCTGCATCATAGCTTCTCAACTCTGGTTATAACACAAAAGCAATCACAGACGATATGTAACTGAATGAGCATGGCCATGTTGCAATAGGATTTTATTCATGGACATTGAAACGTGAATTTCATGCAAATATTATATATCACAGGGACTTCCCTGGCGGGCCTGTGGTTAAGATTCCAGGCTTCCAATGCAGGGGGCGCAAGTTCAAACTCTGATTGGGGAACTAAGATTAAGATCCCACAAGCTGTGAGACACAACCAAAAAGAAAAACATTCTCTTTTTTTTTTTTTAAAAGGAGTGGATTATATTTGATTTAAGTGTTGTGACAAAATATTCTCTTGATTTCATTTTCCCAAGCATTAGTAGTTGTCGAGTTAGTCGTTCAGTCATTGCCATTTCCTTCTCCAGGGGATCTTCCCGACACAGGGATCAAACCCAGGTGTCCTGCATTGCAGGCAGATTCTTTACCTTTTGAGCCACATTAAAAGATATAAAAACCACCCTTAGCTTGGGAACTGTACAAAAGCAAATGACAGGCTAGATTGTACTTGGGTGCCACAGTTTGCTGACCCCTGTCCTAAGCCCACCCTGCCCAATGTTTTCACACAGCTTTCATCACCTTCTAACAGTCTGTAATATTTACTTATGTGTTATGTTTATTATCTAACTTCCTTGCTAGTAGTCTGTCAGCTTCAAAAAGGCAGGGACTGGGGACTTTCCTGGTGGTCCAGTGGTTAAGACTCTGCCTTACAGTGCCGGGAATGCAATTTCCATCCAAGGTTGAGGAATTAAGGTCCCATGTGCCGCAGGTGCACTGCAACAAAGATTCAACACAGCTGAATAAATAAATCTATCTATTTTTAAAAGACAGGAACTTTGTCTGGCTGGCACACGGTAGGTGCACAATAAAGATCTGTTGAATGATTGACTCCTTGAATGAATCCTATTGATTACCGAAAGCATGAACTGAAGCTTTATTTCCACCACCTTCCTCACCTGGGGTCACCATGGCCAGTGACCGTCCAGGAGGAACCTGCTAAATGATGAGTCCGAGAATTAGAGACTGGAAGCAAGAGATGAGCAGGGAACCATTTCCTCTCACCCTGACCTTTGGCCGTCATGGTTTCATCCTGTCTGTGATGTCATGGGTCAGGCGACCTGAGAGCCATTAGAGGTGAAGGGCATGCCGAGGGCACAGCTCATCTACTCGGAGATGCCACCCTGCCTCAGATTATCACAGGAAGGAAGAGTGACTCACCTCCTCAGATGTGGAAGCTTCTTGGGACAGAGCCAGGGCAACTCCCCATCCTTCCCTGCCCGTCTTCTCTGTTAACCTTCGGTCTCCCGCCCACCTGGGGCTTCATCCTGGTAATTATGGCGACAGCCAGCTAGGTGCTCACTATGTGTCAGTTACCACGAGTGTGATAATGTGAATTTCACAGATCTCCTCATATCCCCATTTTCTCTTTTTAAATTAACTTTTAAATTTTATTTATTGTTGACTGCCCTGAGTCTTCGTTTCTTTGGTGGGCTTTCTCTAGTTGCAGCGATTGGGGGGCTACCCTTCTCTGCAGTATGTGTGTGTCTCATTGCGGTGGCCTCTCCTGTTGCAGAGTGTGGGCTCTCGGCAAATGAGTTTCAGTACAGTTGTGGCTCGCGGGCTTAGTTGCCCCGTGGCATGTGAGATCTTCCCAGACCAGGGATCAAACCTGTGTCCCCTGCATTGGCAGGTGGGTTCCTACCATCAGGGAAGTAAGTCCCTATCCTCATTTTCTAGAAAAGTAAACTGAGGCTCAGAGAAGTAAGCTAACAACTTACTTAGAAAGGAGAGAGCTGGGATTCATTCCCAGGGCCTTCTGCCTCCAGGGCCTTGACCACTGAACTCCACGGTCTCAAATTCATCCCTCTGCCTAAGACATCAGCCGTCATATCCTGGATTTCAGGTTTCAACTCTAGGCCAGTGGCACCTCCTCATACTGTCCCATCATGGGATGGGATCAATGGTGCCACAAGATCCAGAACTGAGGCCTGGGACGGAGAAAACTCTCCACAAATGTGAGCTCTCACTAGTGTTTGCCCAACAATTTATCCTCCTGTTGTTTGGCTATATTTTCCATTAGAGTCATTTTGAGAGGAAGGGAGGATTTTAAAGTCACTATATAAGAGCTGAAAGCATATGTTATTTAAAACTGGCTTTTAAAAAACTCTCATATGTCTTATAAAAAACAAAACATTTCTGGAGCACTCGGCGGGTGTCAGGACAACATTCTAAGCACTTTACACATCCTTATAAAAAAGGGCTGTGAAATTTAGGACCTTGGGATTAACATGCACACATTACTATATATAAAATAGATAACCAACAAGGACCTACTGTATAGCGCAGGAAACTCTACTTGATATTCTGTAATAACCTACATGGGAAAAGAATCTGAAAAAGAATGAATATATGTATATTATAACTGAATCACTTTGCTATCCACCTGAAACTAACACAACATTGTAAATCAGCTATGCTTCAGTAAATTTTTTTTTAAAGGCTGTTGAGGTAGGGATTTTATTATACCCATTTCAGCAATGGGGAGAGCCAAGCATAAATTTCCTGTCTCTGGGTAAGCCAACACAAAGACGTTTTGGTTTTTTTTTTTTTTTTTGCAAACTTTGGAGTTGATCACTGAACAGTGATTTGAATAAAGCTCACGTTGAGGGTAAAACCTCTGACTAATGGGCTTCCCTGGTGGTTTAGCTGTTAAGGATACGCCTTGCAATGCGAGGGACACCGGTTCGATCCCTGGCCCGGGAAGATTCCACATGCCACAGAGCAACTAAGCTCGTGTTCCACATCTACTGAGTCCACACACTAGAGCCTGTACTCCACAACGAAAGAAGCCACTGCAATGAGAAGCCTGTGCACCGCAATGAAGAACAGCCTCCACTTGCCCCAACTAGAGAAAGCCTGGGTGTAGCAAAGACCCAGTGTAGCTAAAAATAAAATAAATACATCTCGAAAAAAAAAAAAAGAAAAAAGAAAAAAACTCTGAATAATGACCGAAGGCCATCGAACAGAGTTAGCTTGAATTGAGGATTCACGGTATCTTACAAATCCTTATTATTATATATGAGGGTCATACTATGAGAAAGATGGTCATACTATGAGAAGGAGCAACAAACTCATGAAACTCATGCTTATTGAGTGGAATAGCCTTTCGGGATTTGGCTCTGTTTTGGAAGGAAGGGTTTTTCCTGAGAACACAGAATTGAATGCCTGTGATGTGTGGGCTCCCCCTGACTAGGAGCATTACGGGTGATAGTAGATTGCAGTCAGGTAATGTATTCTGTTGTGTTTCAGAAAACATGCTGTGCTGTGCTCAGCTGCTTCAGTCGTGTCCGACACTCTTTGCGACCCCATGGATTGTAGCCCACCAGGCTCTTCTGTCCATGAGATTCTCCAGGCAAGAATACTGGAGTGGGTTGCCATTTCCTACTCCATGGGATCTTCCCAACCCAGGGATCGAACCCTCATCTCCAGCATCTCCTGCATCGGCAGGCAGATTCTCTACCACTAAGCCACCAAGGAAGCCCTTTATCACTTTCGATTTACAGAAAAGCTGCAAATAGAGTACAGCAGTTCCCATATTCCGCTTTCCCAGTTTCCCCTCAGGTTAGCATCTTATAAAACCATGGTACATTTGTCAAAAGTAAGACATTTCTTTTGGTGTAATATTATTAACGAGACCACAGACTTTAGTTGGATTTTATGCAATTTTCCCCACTGTATGTCTAATCTAAATTTTCCACTGTATAGTTGAGTTTTTTAAAAAAACATTGAGAGAGCAAGGACTACCTGTCTATGTAAGGAAAGGGCAGACTGGCCCTTATAAGTGAAGATGAGCTGAACTGTGTCCAGGTTGTAATCTGGTGTCAGCTTTCTGAGAGTCTATGAAAACCCATTCTGGAGAATTCAGTGGGCGAGGACATGGGTAAATCTTAGAAGGCACACAACTAACCATCAGTGTGTGTAGCTGTTACGGCTGAAATGTGGTCAGCTCTGTGTCTTTGCCCTCCCAGAATGCCCCAGCCCTTCCACAAGCTCTCAGGTATGGGAGCCTTGCAGTACATTTATCGGGTGAGGAATGAGAATTCTCAGTGGACCCAACATCCCATCACGGAGCAAGAGTAAGATATCCATCCTGATGGAACCAAGTCAAGTACAGACGAGCATGTGGTTTGCCTTCACCCAGCCATTCTCTCTTAAGGTTAAAAATCAGAGCAAACTACAATGGCAATTGGCATACTGGTGGTGACAGCTCATCAGCACAAGTGTCCCTTGAGTCACATGGTTCTGTTTGGACTGGTAGATGTCTAACCGCGATACTCAGCTGCCATGTGGGGATTTCCGTCATCCTGGGAATTCTCCTCCCTCTGCCCTATATCAGGCTCCTTGTGTCTTGGATCCTGATTCTTCCTCCTTCCTGGTGATGTTCTCATTTTGGTGGAGCTCATCCTAAAGCTTCATGAGGAATGTAAATTTTTGAGAGCTTGCACATGAGAAAATGTCTTCAACTTCCCATTTTAATTGACTGATATCACCATCATCTCCATCGCCATTTTCTGTCACCTTCCCACCCTTCCAAAGCTTATTAAATCTTTCTGTCCTGAGTTCTGAAGTATTACTGTGACATATCCTGTCTTTCCCTAGTGCCTCAGTGGTAAAGAATCAGCCTGCTAATGCAGGAGATGCAGGTTCCTTCCCTGCTTCAGGAAGATCCCCTGGAGAAGGAAATGGCAATCTACTCCAGTATTCTTGCCTGGAGGATCCCATGGACAGAGGAGCCTGGTAAGCTACACAGCCCATGGGGTCATAAAGAGTGGGACATGATTGAAGTGACTTAGCATGCATGCATCCTGGGAAGGGCCTATTTTTATCAACTCTGGTGGACACAAGGAGGGGGCAAGTAGAAGCAAGAAGACCCAGTGGGGAGGCTGTTGAGATGGTCCAGACAGAAGACAGGGGTGAATAAGACCAGGTTTCGGGGGCAGTGAAGGTGGAGAGATGTGCTCATATTTTGGATAGATTTTGAGGGTAAAGCTGAGAGAATTTGATGTCAGATTGGATACAGGATGAGACAGAAACCGAAGAATCAAGGACAACTCACTCCGAGGCTTTGGGGCTTGAGCAACTGCAAAGACAAGTTGCCTTTCACTGAGATAAGGAAGAGACAAAAGAACTGGGCAAGAAAATCAGGAAATGGTTTTTTAATGTGTCAATCTGGAGATGCCTCTTATTCCATTGGAGATGTTAAACAGGCAATTGGATAGAGACTTTGGAGTTCATGGGGAGAAAAATTTGGGAGCCAACAGCTCATCAATGGTGTTTAAGGCTGTGAGACTGGCTGTGAACATCAACGGGAAGAGGTGAGGACCAGGACTGGAACTCGAGAGCCTGAGGGCCCACAGACACAGTGTCCTGGAAGCCAGAGGTAAAAGGAAGGACGAAGTGCTCAACCATGTCAAATGCTGCTGGCGGACCAAGGACTGAACTTTGGGTTTAGCAACATGAACGTCATTGGTGACCACGGCGAGCTACTGATAGATCCCTTTTTCATGCTTGCACGTCATGCTTTGTTAGGAGTACGGTGACTTATTTAACCAATCCCTTACTGAGGGATATTTAGACTGTTCCTTACTCTCGCCTGGAAAATCCCATGGACGGATGAGCCTGATAGGCTACAGTCCATGGGGTCGCAAAGAGTCGGACACGACGGAGCGACTTCACTTTCACTTTCTTTCACTCTATCTTTTGCCAGGCTTCCCTGATGCCTCAGTGGTAAAGAATCCACCTGCCAATGCAGGAATGCAAGTTCGATCCCTGGGTCAAGAAGATTCCCTGGAGAAGGAAATGGCAATCCACTCCAGTATTCTTGCCAGGGAAATCGAATGAACAGAGGAGCCTGGCAGGCTATAGTCCATGGGGTCGCAAAAAGGCAAGAGTTGGAACACGATTTAGTAACTAAACAACAACTGCTTTTCTATTTCAAATGCATTGCAGTGGAGAACCTAGTTATACATCTTTTTGTACCCTATACATGTGCCATTCTCCTGCACATGAATTTCTAGGGGAAAAATAGATGAGTTTCTAATTCTGACAGATGTTGAAAACTGTCCATCAAGAGATTATACCAATCAACACTCCCACCGACAGCACATGCCTTTTCCCCTAGGGTCTCGTCAGTATTAGGTTTTGCCAATCTTTTTGTCCTTTACCAAGTTGCTTTATTTAAAAAGGATCTCAGTGTTGGGTTTTTTTTTAATTTTTAAAATTGAAGTATAGTTGATCTACAATGTTGCGCCAATCTCTGTTGTATAGCAAAGTGACAGTTACACATGTATAGACCTTCTTTTTAAAAAATATTCTTTTCCATTGCGGTTTATCACAGGATGTTGAATATAGCTCCCTGTGCTATGCAGTAGAACCTTGCTGTTTGCGCATGCTACATGTAATAGTTTACATCTGTTAATGCCACGCACCCTGTCCTTCCCTCCCCTACCCCCTCCCCCTTGGCAACTACAAGTCTGTTCTCTGTGTCTGGGGGTCTGTTTCTGTTTTATGGATAAGTCCATTTGCGTTACATTTTAGGTTCCACATATAGGTGATGTCGTGAGGCATTGGTCTCTCGGTCTTCACTTAGTGTGATGATCTGTAATCGCACTGTCTGTCGTCTCAGTCGGCATTTATTTTACTTCAAGTCATGTCTCATATGTCTACGTCTATTTTCTATTTTTTCTTCATCTTTTTAAAAATTGAAGTATAGTTGGTTTACAGTGCTGTGCCGATCTCTGCTGTACAGCAAAGTGGCTCAGTTATACATATATAAACATTTTTTAATATTCTTTTCCATTATGGTTTATCCTAGGAGATTGGATATAGTTCCCTGTGCTATACCATGGGATCTTGTTTATCCATTCTAAATGCAATATTGATAATTTGCATCTACCAACCCCAAACTACCAGCCTATCTCTTTTCCTCCCCTTCTCTCCTGGCAACCCCAAGTCTGATCTCTATGTCTGTGATTCTGTTTCTGTTTTGTGGACAGGTTTATTTGTGCCATATTTTAGATTCCACATCAAAGTGATATCAGACAGATTTGTCTTTCTGTGTCTTAGTTTGATCATCTCTAGTTGCGTCCAATTTGCTGTAATCGTCTCATATTTTTAAGAGCCATTTTTATTTCCTTTGATAGATGCTATTTGTTCATATTCTCTGTGCACTTTTCCCACCGTGGGACTACTCCTTTCCTGACTCATTTATGAGAAATCTAGATTTTCTGTGACTTATGACGGGGTTACATCCCAATAAACCCATCATAAATTGAAAATATCGTAAGTCAAAATTGCATTTAATATACCTAACCTAACAAACATCATAGCTTAAATTAGCCTACCTTAAAAGTGCTCAGAATACCTGCATTCGCCTATAGTTGAGCAGAATTATCTAACACAAAGCCTTTTTTTTTGGCTGCACTGCACAGCCTGCAGGATCTTAGTTCCCTGACCAAGGATCAAACCCGTGCCTCCTGCGGGGAAAGCTTGGAGTCCTAACCACTGGAACACCAGGGAATTCCCACAAAGCCTATTTCATAATAAAGCGTTGAATTTGTTGTTGTAGTTGTCTAGTCGCTAAGTCATGTCCGACTCTTTTGTGACCGCATGGACTGCAGCCTGTCAGGCTCTTCTTTTCCTAAGATTTCCCAGGCAAGAATACTGGAGTGGTTGCCGTTTCCTTCTCCAGGGCATCTTCCTGGCTCAGAGACTGGACCTGCATTTCCTGCGTTGGCAGGCAGGTGCTTAACTGCGGGGCCACCAGGGAAGCCCTAAGCGTTGAATATCTCATGTAATTTGTTGAATACTGTACGGAGAGTAGAAAACAGACTGGTTGTCTGGGGGCAGAATGGTTGTATCAGTAGTTTACCTTCAAGATCATGGGGACTGTGGCCACTGCCCCACCCAGCATCACCGGAAAGGGTCAAACTCCATATTACTAGCCCGGGAAACAAGCAAAATTCAAAATACAATTTCTACTTAATGAATGCACATCGCTTTCACATCATCTTAAAGCCAAGAAAATTGTAAGTTGGACCATGGTAAGTCAGGAATATTTGCACAATATTAGGCACGTTTAGCCCTTCATGTGTCATACCATATGTATTTTTCCTATTTTATTGGTGTGAATTCTGGATTGGTCAAATTTAGACATTAACTATTAACTCCTAGTTATGAAAGATAAAATTTTATATTTCTAACCTCATCACCCGTTTCCCAACTTCCCTGTAATTTCCATGGTTAGAACTCACACTGCCACATTTAAGACTCTTGCAAACACCAGCTCCTGACCAGCGAGTTTCTTGGGTAATACCAGAATGATCTAATCACATGTGGTAAGGCTGCTGAAAACGAATCAGAAATGACCAAGAAAACTATGTGAAATGCAGATTTTCCCCCACCACCATCAGTGAAACCTTTGCCCTGAGTAGGTACTGTGCTGAAAGAAAGGCCATCCTTTTGAAAGTCCAGCTCCTGTTTTAGGGTGTGTTTTTCACACTTTTGTAATTACAATTCAGAATAAGCAATGTATTCATGTTTCATTGCAGGGGGTCCAGGTTTTAAACGCCTTTTTAAATGTCTTTTTAAAATGCCTGTCCAAATCCACTTAATGAATTTTGAGGCCTTAGCAGATCCAATGCCTCCCTTCTACAACAAATATATATTTATAATGTTTTCTGTACAAGGACTTCCCTGGTGGTTCAGTGGCTAAGACTTTATGCTCCTCATTGCAGGGGGTCCAGGTTCGATCCCTGATCAGGGAACTAGATCCCACAAGCTGCAACTGAAAAAAGATCCCACATGCTGAGAGGAAGATCAAAGATCTTGCATGCCAAAACTAAGACTTGGTGCAGCCAAATAAATAAATAAAATTTTTTTAATGGAGAAAAAATTCTGTACAATGTCTAAATTTATGTTTTATCCAACTTGAGTGAGGTATAATTTACATAGCAATTGCAATGAAATGCGCCCACTTGAAGTGCATGGTTTGATGAGTTTTGACAATTGCATACCAGCCCAATCAAGGCAGAGAACATTTCCTTCACTCTAGAAAGTTCTTTCTTTCTCTTTACAGTTCTTTCTCTCGCTATCCACCACCTACCTGCCCCACCCACTTTGGGTAAATGCTTTTCTGATCTTTTTATTACCATAGATTTGTGTTCTATTTTGGGATATTTTTTGGGCGGGGAGAAGCCGTGTGGATCTTAATTCCCCAACCAGAGATTGAATCCAGGTCCTCAGCAGTGAAAGCCAGGGAATTCCCTAAATTAGTGTTTAAAGAAATATTTTTATATGCTCTTTTTACTATCCTGAAATTAAATTTTTGGATAATATAACCTACCCACGCAAAAAACTTTTTTAGAATAAAGATATCCTTATTGTAACATAAAGGCAGATTAAGAGGAAAGTGATCTGTAGTGCGATGCTGAAAGAGTCAGGCCTGATTAAGCTTCTAAAGATAATGATGCGGTTGTGTGTGTGCTTAGTTGCTCGGGCGTGTCCGATTCTTTGCGACCCCATGGACTGTAGCCCACCAGGCTCCTGGGCCCATGGGGATTCTCCAGGTAAGAACACCGGAGTGGGTTGCTATGCCCTCCTCCAGGGGATCTTCCTAACCCAGGGATTGAACTGGGGTCTCCTGCACTGGAGGTGGATTCTTTACCATCTGAGCCACTAAGGAAGCCCAAGAATACTGGAGTGGGTAACCTATCCCTTCTCCAGGGGATCTTCTTGACCCAGGAATTGAACTGAGATCTCCTGCATTGCAGGCAGATTCTTTACCAGCTGAGCTACCAGGGAAGCCCAATGATGCAGTTAGGGATCAGCATTAGGGGCAGAATTCTCAGGAATGCTGTCGGAATGAAGACAGACACAGGTGCACTCTGTTTGCCATTTAAAGAACTCAACGGCACATCCACATTGCTGCAAATGGCATTATTTCACTCTTTTTTTAATGACTAAGTTGTAATCCATTGTATAAAACCATAATGGAAAAGAATACGAAAAAGACTGAAAAAAAATATGTGTAGGTATAACTGAATCACTTTGCTGTATAGCAGCAATTAACACAACATAGTAAATCAACTATACTACAGTTTTAAAAGAGAGAGGAAAATGAAATTAAAACAAACAAGCAAACAAAAGCAACAACAATAAACAAAACAGTGAAGCAAGAACAAACTTCTGCTGTTTCGCTCGATCGTTGCATTCTTGGGAAATTTTTACTTTTGTTTATGAGTGAAATGGCGCTCAGAGCTGGACTTGGGTATTTATAACAGGTTCTTTACCTCCATGAATATCTCATGGAATGTAGCATGGGACACCTCCTGGGACACTTAGCATCCTGATCCCCTCCCAGGAAGTGATTGTGGCACCCCCTAATCCCTAAAACACAAACCTGCCTCCAGTTTCCTAAATACCTTTAGGAGAGCAATGGCCGCTTGAGGAATGAGTTTCTATTGCCATTCCAAAAGCATTGCTTTAGAGAATGATCTGTCCCTCTCTCATACTTGGGGGCGGGGTGGGGGGTGTCCTGGGTTCAAGTGTTGGGCTGCCTGTGCTTTATGGTAGGGGGAGGAGCAGGTGGAGGGTGTAAGCAGCTGGCTAACGTACCTGACACCCCTGATGTCTCTCCTTCCCATCCACCGTCTGGCCCTGCCTTGCTCTTCCATTAGGCCCTGCCTGCAGGTTTGGGGCCAGGGACCCCCTCACCGTCCCTGGGTCAACAGCTTCCCATACAAATTCTGTCTTTGGGAAATTTTTGATATTTCTATCCATTTGTACTATTTTCTTTTCCATTCCTTTGCTTTCCCGCTGCAGGGGGATTTCTCACCCTTTTATTCCTTTACAGGCACTTCCAGAAGGAGAATCTTTAGATGTCCCAAGGATGTGGGATGCAGAGCCTTTGAGCCAAATCCAGCCCACCACTGTGTTTTCTCTGATCTGGAGAGTGGGCCCCTGTGGTGTGGCCAACTTGAAAGGGGACATTTGAAACAGTCACACCAAGGACTTAAGAGCGCCATTCTTTATTAGCTGGGCTGCTTTAGCTACCTTTTTTACTAGTAACCCCTCCAGACCTCCATTTACTCAAAGGAAAGACTGAGGATGGTGATCATACTTGCTCAGAAAAGAGTTTACTCAGCAGGCCCGAGTTGCTCAAATCCTGCACATTCCCGAAAAGGATCTGTTGTTGCAAATGAGCCTTGGTTGACACCAGGGAACTGAGCTCCTCGAAGGTTCTGGTAAGAGTGTTTTGTACTCTTTAGAGTCTTTTTTTTTTTTAAGAATCTTGAACTACACTGTACAGTTTATCTAGTTTGTTCAAGTGATGGAATTTGTGGTTTAACAGCTGCTTTCCTTCTAGGGCTTCAATAACTATGGCCAGTCATTAGAGCATGTGTGTCTACATGCCTCCCACTCCCCCAGTAAAAACCCTGGAGTCCCAGGCTCAAGTGAGCATCCCAGGTACACAACACTGCACACGCGTTGCCACATATCACAGGTGGGACTCCATGCATCCTGTGTGACCTCACTGGGAGAGGACGCTTGGAATCTTGCACCCAGGTTCCTCTGGATTTCTTCTCATGCACCTTGGCTTCACATCCTTTCACTGTAATGAACTATAACCCTGAGTACTACACGGCATAAGGACTATGGCCAATAATGTGGAATAACTTTGTATGGGGACAGATGGTTCTAGACTTACTGTGATCATTATTTCAGAATGTATTCAAATGTCAAAGCACCATAGAGTATGCCTGCTGCTGTTGCTAAGTTGCTTCAGTCGTGTCCTACTCTGTGCAACCCCATAGACGGCAGCCCACCAGGCTGCCCAATGCCTGGGATTCTCCAGGCAAGAACACTGGAGTGGGTTGCCATTTCCTTCTCCAATGCATGAAAGTGAGAAGTGAAAGTGAAGTTGCTAAGTTGTGTCTGACTCTTCATGACCCCATGGACTGCAGCCCACCAGGCTCCTCTGTCCGTGGGATTTTCCAGGCAAGAGTACTGGAGTGGGGTGCCATCGCCTTCTCCAAGAGTATTCCTGAAACTAATGTAATATTGTATGTCTACTGCATTTCAAGAAAAATAAAGAAATTAAAATAGGATGAAAAAAACTGTGAATATTATCACTTCTGAGTCCTATGAGTCCTTCCAGTGAATCACCAAACTCAAGGATGGTCTGAGCGACCCCCAACATAATACCTGAGATGCTTTGGGATACAGAAAAGAAAATGATTCCAAGAGACATTTTTGGTAGTCATTTGTTCCAGAATTCAAAAAAAAATTATTGCAGTATAATTGATTCACAATGTTGTGTTGGTTTCAGGTACACAGCAGAGTGAACCAGCCGTATACACACATACATACACCCTTTCTCAGATTCCCCTCTCATAGAGACCATCACTGAGTACCAAGCAGAGTTCCCTGTGCTATAACAGCAGGTCCCCATTAGCTATCTACTCTACATACAGTAGTGTGTACACGTCAATCCCAGTCTCCCAGTGTGTCCTTCCCGCCCCCGCTCCCTGATTTCAAGAGACTTTGAAGATAAGAACATTTACTCTCCCTTATAACCACAGGGGTGGTGGCAGGGCCACACCTGAGTTAGTGCAGTTTCATCAATGGCATCAGGAAGCATCTCAGACCATTTTTCTCTTCTCTTCTTCAGTATGTTGGCATCCATCTCTCAGCCAGATGTCTTGTTGTCTTAAGACAGCCTCCAGGGCTTCCTGTAGGTTTGCGCCTTCATTCAAGCTCTACAGAAAAAGGAAAAGAAACACGTATATCAACACAAATACACACACACAACCACAGCATGCATACAATTAAATACAAATATATACAACATAAATGAATTATTATAATGCAAATATCAATCATGTCAAGAAACAGAATATTGCCTCACCCTCAAGACCTCCTCTTCATGACCCTCCCAATCACAGCTCTCCCCAACCCTACTGGAGTGGGTTGCCATTTCCTTCTCCAGGGGATCTTCCTAACCCAGGGATCAAACCCAGGTCTCCTGCATTGCAGGCAGACGCTTTATCCTCTGAGCCACCAGGGAATACTACACTGCCCCAGTCCTAAGGGGTATGTAAAGAAAAGTGGAGAGAATAGTACAATAAACTAATATTTATTACCTCTGTCCAGATTTAATGATTGCTAATAATTTTCCATATTTGCTTTGTCTGGATTTTTTTTCTGAACCATTTAAGAGTGAGTTGCGGACATAATGACTATTCATCCTGGTTTTAAATAGGAAGTAACAGGCCTCAAATGGAGTCACTTGTGCTAAGCCCCACGTCAACAAACCAAGACTTAATCACTAACTTAATTGCAGTTTTCATCTCCTCCAGAAATGCAGTCGTAACTGGTCAATCTGGAATCTCCTGGTCAGCACTGGTGAGGTAATCCACCTGATAGCCCCTTCCATACCTCAAAGAATGACGAGGTAATCTCTCTTTCCTGTCCCTGCCCACTTCTGCCTTTAAAAGCCTCCCATTTTGTTCAGCTCTTTAGAACTCCTTTCTATTTGCCAGATAGGATGCTGCGCGATTCACAAATTGATGAATAAAACCAATTTGATTTTTAAATTTGCTCAGCTGAATTTTGTTTTGTTTTTTAACAATCTTAAATACTTAAGCCTATATGCTAAGTTGCTTCAGTCATGTCCGACTCTGTGCGACCCTATGGACCATAGCCCACCAGTCTCCTCTGTCCGTGGGATTCTCCAGCCATAAAAACTAGGTTGCCATGCCCTCCTCCAGAGGATCTTTCCAACCCAGGAATTGAACCCACATCTCTTATGTCTCCTGCATTGGCAGGTGGGTTCTTTACCACTAGTGCCTCTTGGGCCTGTATTGTTTAGCAATTTTTTAAAAAAATTATTTTTGGCTGTACTGGGTCTTCGTTGCTATGTGAGGGCTTCCTCTAGCTGCAGCGAGCGGGGTCTATCTCTGTTGGCAGTGCTCGGACTCCTCATCCGGTGGCTTCTCTTGCTGTGGAGCACGGGCTCTAGGGCTCACAGTCTCAGCAGTCATGGCTCACGGGCTTAGTTGCTCCACGGCATGTGGAATCTTCCCGGACCAGGGATCGAACCCATGTCCCCTGCACTGGCAGGAAGATTCTTAACCACTGGACCACCAGGGAAGTCCACCTTTTAACAATTTTAACAATCATGTCCTTCTCCTGCTCAACCTCACTACCATTACCCCACCTAAATCCACAGTACTTTCTATCTGGCCCATCTCAGATTTCCCTACTAATCTCAAAGTTATGTTTTCTCTCTCCTCTACCCTTTCTCCCTCCCTCCCTCCCTCCTTTCCTTCCTTCCCTTCTTCTCCTTTCTTTTTCATTTCTTCAAATCTGGGGTGAATCAAGACCACACATGGGTGACTTCCCCGGTGGTCCAGTGGTTAAGAATCCTCCTTTCTGACATGGGTTTACTCTGTGGTCCTGGAACTAAGATCCCACGTGTGGAGGGGCACCTAAGCCATGTGCAAGACGAGAGAGAAGCCACGCACAGAAAGGAAAGATCCTGCATGCTGCAACTACGACCTGATGCAGACTAATAAACAAATAAAGAGACTCACACCTGGCGTCTGATTGGCCCTTTCAGTTTCCCAGGTATATGTACTCTTCTCTTCTATGATATTGACTTTTTAAAAGAAGCATATATTTGGCTGTGCCAGATCTTAGTTGTAGCACTGAAATCTTCCGTCTTCATTGCGGCATTCAGGATCTTTAGCTGTGGCATGTGGAATCTAGTTGCCTGACCAGGGATCGAACCAGGGCCCTCTGCATTGGGAGTGCAGAGTCCTAGGTATTGGACCACCAGGCAAGTTGCTATGATACTGTCATTTTGAAGCAACCCAGTGGTTGTACTTTACAATGTCCCACATTCTGGATTTGTCTGATGACTTCTTCATGGGGTCATTGCATTTGTCTTCCTTGTTTTGAATACTTGAAGCATTTTGTATTCCTTATCTCATTTAGTTCTTGTAGTACAGGAAATAGTTTTCATTCTTAATCATTTTACAGATGAGGAAACAAAAGTCAGAGAGATTAGGTAGCTTGTCCACGTCCCGTGGCTAGTATGCGGTGAAGCCTGGACTTGAACCCAGGTCTTTCTCTTTCAAAAGCTTAGTCCAACAGTCCACAGCCCTGTCCCCACCCAAGCAGGGGCATTAAGAAACAGGAGTGTGACCATTGCCTGTGCCACTTAAGTAGAGCTTTCCTACAGGTCTCAGCTGACTCTGAATCACTGTCAATATGATCTCCTCGTAACAGAGATATGACTGCTTAGTGATAACCATCAACCTTCACCTTGGTGCTGGATAACCCTGCATATGAAGGGAAGACCCAAGAAAGAAGGGTGAATCTCAAGCAAAAACCATACAAACTAGGGCCGTCACCTGGCAGGGGGAAGCAGTGCTGGGTTTCTCTAAGGTCAAATTTCCCAAATCTCAGTGGCTCAAGTACCACTTGAGATTTTTAGCCATATTCAAGGACTACTTGAACTATTATTTACTTAGCAGGCATACATGCTCAGTCCCTCAGTCGTGTCTGACTCTGAAACCGCATGGACTGTAGCCCGCCAGGCTCCACTGTCCATGGGATTTTCCTGGCAAGCATACTCGAGTGGGTTGCCATTCCCTCCTCCAGGGAATCTTTCTGACTCAGGGATCGAACCTGGTGCATCTCCAGCATTGGCAGGCAGATTCTTCACCATTGCGCCCTCTGGGAAAGGTAACTTTATACCACTACTCTGAAGGGAAAGTCAGTATTAGTGAATATTTTGTCAAAGACAGTATGGATCTAGTTAGATCACAAAGGTTCATTTTGTGTCCGCCTAAAATCTCACCAGCATGTCCCACTCAGATGCTGGTCTGAGATTAAATAAGTGACATTTTCCAGGGGATTGCTTTGTCAAGGGTGGGAAACTGGCCCAGTGATGTAGAAATGAAGTCAGGGATGATTGGCTGGGTGTCTGAGGGGAGGTAACAAGGCCAGGGTTGTTACCAGGGTTGGAGACAGAAGTATTTGCTACTGCGTCAGTGGTGCTGGGGAGATGAGGCATCCTTACCCCTTGTCCTTCAGGGGAGGGAGGCTGGAAATGGAGTTAATAATTAGTCTACACAAGGAAGCTTTATAAATCCCCATAGCATGGTGTTTGGAGAGCTTCCAGGTTGGAAAGCAGGTGGAGGTACTGGGGGGTGGTACACCTGGAGAGAGCATGGATGCCCTGTGCCCTCTCCCCCTACCTTGCCCTGAGCATCTCTTCCACAGGCTATTCATCTGTATCCTTTCCTTCAATAAACTGGTAAGCATAAGAGTTTCCCTGAGTTCTGTGAGCCGCTCTAGCAACTTAATTAAACCCAAGGAAAGGCTCTTTGAAACCTCTGATCTACACCCAGTTGGTCAGAAGCCCAGTGATAACTTGGGCTCTTGACTGACATCTGGGGACTTCCCAAGTGGTTTAGTGGTTAACACTCTGTGTCTCCACTGCAGGGAGTATGAGTTTGATCCCTGGTCCAGGAGCTAAGATCCCACATACTGTGGGGACTTGCCAAAATAAATGGACCAACACCTGAGGTGTGCATGTGGGGTGGGAGGTGGGCAGTCTCTTGGGACTAAGCACTTAACCTGTGGGATCTTATGCTATCTCTGGCTCAATAGCAAAAGAGTTAAGTTAAATTGCAGGACACACAGCTAGTATCTCAGAGAATCACCCAGCTTGTGGATAACCCTACACATGTTTGGTGATTAGGAGTGTTTGTGTAGGTCATAAAAGAGACTCACAGCATAAAGATCCACATAGTAGAGAAAAACTGGGATTTTCCCTATTCAGGAGATTGAAAACTGAATTTTTCCTTTTCAGGAAGGCTTCCCTGAAAAAAAACAGAGCAGGTTAAGGGGCTTAGAAAAGTTGGGGTAGTAATATTAAACATGGTGGTCAGGGGAGGTATAGCCGAAAAGGTGACACTCCAGCAAAGGTCAAAGTCAGAGGGACTTTCCTGGTGGTCCAGTGGTTAAGACTTAGCCCCCAGTGTAGGGGGTGCACGTTCAATCCCTGGTCAGGGAGCTAAGATTCCACATGCCGCACCACCCAAAAAAAAACAAAACACAAAACAGAAACAATATTGTAATAAACAAATCCCTTAAAACTGTGGAAACATGTATATTATCATGGGTGAAATAGATCACCAGTCCAGGTTCGATGCATGAGACAGGGTACTCAGGGCTGGTGAACTGGGATGACTCTGAGGGATGGGATGGGAAGGGAGATGGGAGGGGGGTTTGGGATGGGGAACACAGGTACACCCATGGCTGATTCATGTTAATGTATGGCAAAAACCAGTACAATATTATAAAGTAATTAGCCTCCAATTAAAACTTTTAAAAATAATAAAACTGACCCACATTTTAAAAAAAAATCTTTAAAAAAATGAATCAAAGGAGGGGAGAGAAGGAGCCGCTGGGGATACCTGGGGAAGGGCGCTCCATGGGGAGGGAACAGCCAGTGAAAGGCCCTGAGGTGGGGTACGCTTGATGCGGTCACAGAATAGCAGAGGCCTGAGTGGCTGGGGCAAGGTGGGCAAGGGAGAGAACGGGGGGCCAGGGGCCAGAGAAGTTATGGGGCAGATCATGGGGTACAGTGAGGACTCTGACCTTTTCTCAGCGGGGGTGGGGCACCTTGGCGGGCAGGGAGACCCTAGTCCAGACAGGAGGTGAGGGTGGACAAGACCATGGTAGGGGCAGAAGTGACTGGGTTCTGGGCAGATTGTTTAGAAATATTTATTTGGCCTCACCAGGGCTTAAGCTGTGGCATGTGGGGTCTAGTTCCCTGACCAGGGATTGAACCCCGGGTCCCCTGCACAGCAACCTCAGAATCTTAGCCACTGGACCCCAGGGAAGTCCCCGGCTCTGGAGAGATTTTATGAAGTGGAGCCTACAGGATTTGCTAAGAGGTTGGAAGTGGGTGAGGGAGACTCAAGAGTGGAACTCTTGGCCCGGGCGCCAGGCAGGCCGCAGGCACAGTTCACAGTGAGGTCGCCCATTCTGGCACCTCGGGGACCACGCTTCCTGTGGGGGTGAACAATGGCTGATTCGGGGTTGCCCAAGCCGAGTGGTGCCTTCCCCTGAGTGCCTCTCCCACAGGTCTTTGCATGAAGGCCCCTGCAGGGTTGGTGGCAGCTGGGCTGCTCGGGCCTGGGGCCAGCTGGGTGTGAACAATCCAAATGAAATAGCAGGAATTGGCCCTAGGCTCCCTGGGCGACAAGGGAGCCTTCCCTTCCTGAATGAAGAAACCTCAAGAAAAGCTGACCAAGGACAGAAAAACAGTAACGGCCCAATGAACCTGGACTCAAGGCTGACTGATCTCTGCCACCTCCTCCGTCTGAGGCCACGTGCAAGGTCTTTCTGAGCCCCGCCTTGTTCCTCCTAACACAGGATCAGAATGTCCACTGTTGGGGAACTTCCCTGCTAGTCCAGTGGCTAAGACTCTGGGCTCCCAATGCAGGGGCCCCGGGTGCAATCCCTGGTGAGGGAATGAGGCCCCGCATGCCACAATGAAAAGATCCTGCAGGCTGCAACAATGGAAGAACCCAAGTGCTACAAGTAAGACCTGGGCCCAGACAGATAAATAAATAAAATATTGAAAAAAAAAAAAAGAATGTCCACTTTGGGAAGAGTATATAAGATCACTCGTGAAATGTGCAGTGCTAGGTCGGGTGCATCATAATTGCTTGAAAAATCATACCTCGCAGGGAGTGTTCCCTAGGATCTAAGAGGCAAAACTGGGTTACATCTTTACTCTGTGCCTGTGTTTTTTGTTTTCCTATTTTTCCTTTTTGTTTGGCTGCACCTCTTGGCTTGCGGGATTTTAGTTCCCCAACCAGGGATCAAATTGTAACCCTAGCCCAGGCCATTGGCAGTGAAAGCTCAGCGTCTTCACCACTGGACCGCCAGGGAATCCCCTCACTCTGGGCCTTTGGACTTTCCTGAGCCTCCGTTTCCCTCATATTGAGTCCTGATTTTCTTACGCCTTTCCCCACCAGCTTTCTTCCCCATAACTTCCTGTCTCAATAAATAGCAGAGAAATCTCTTCTGTTTTTGGACCAGTAACCTTGGAGTACACCTGGACTTTTCTGATTCTCGCACCCCATCAGGGGCATCCTTACACCAAGAAGTGGGGCCTTGGCCTTGGTAGCACTTTCCTGGAAATTCTCTAGGCTAGGGCTACAGGGTACCCTAAGCAGGGTTCTCTGACTTTGCTAGATTTTTAAAAACCATATTTTCTTGCCTGAGTTGCACGGCTTATGGGATCTCAGTTCCCCAACCAGGGATCGAACCTGTGCCCCTTGCAGTGGAAGTGCAGAGTCTTAACCACTGGATCACCAGCGAAGTCCCAAGGTACCCTGACTTTAGAACAGCACCTTTGTGGGTCCCATCCTGTTTATTGTCCCTTTGGAGGGCTCTGCCTCTGCCCCCACTATCAACCCTGGTACATGGGGCGGGCTGGAAGTCCTGAGGAGCTCTAGGACTCTTGCCTAAATGGGGTCACCCTGGAGCCCTGTGGCTGGACCCCAGTGCAGTTGAGCAGCCTGGCAAGGGGCTGGCTCCCCCTGGCCGGCCGCCAGAACAGCGCTGGCATGCTGACTGGGGAGGCCTCTCCCCCTCTCACCTGGACACAGGGCAAGTTCAGGACTCTGTCAGGAACTGTGCCAGAGCCCTTTAGCTGAAGCCTAGTAGGTGGGTCTGTGCATCAGCTCTCACCATCCTTTGGCCTCCAGTCCACAGCACCAAAGCTGGCGTGTGGCCACCGCAGGTGTTTTTCACCTGTGCACCCCGTCCTGTGGTCTCCCTGCTCTCCCTCTCCATTCCAGGTCAAAGGTAGTCTTTACTGTTTTTCGCCCAGGGCTTTTTTTTTTTTTTAAACCACATAAAGGAGTATTGCATTTTATGGCTTAAGACAGAATCCCATGCAGTCTGTGAGATGATAGAAAATATATGCATTGGTCTCTACCCCTGGTTCTTGGCACAGAAATCCTGAAACCTTTGTAATTTCCTAAGTGATAAGAACACAAAGAGCGGACTTCCCTGGTGTCCAGTGATTGAGAATCAGCCTGCTGAAGCAGGGGACCCAGGCTGGATCCCTGGTCAGGGAGGATTCCACACGCTGTGAAGCAGCTAAGCGGGTGTACCACAACTACTGAGCCCATGTGCCGCAGCAAGAGAAGTCACCGCGATGAGAAGCCCTCGCTTGGCAGCAGGAGAGTAGCCTTTGCTCACAGCAACTAGAGAAAGCCCCAGCACAGCAGTGAAGACTCAGCGAAACCAAATAAATGACTACAACTTTCAAAAAAGAGCACTAGGGGCATGTTTTGTTCTAATGATGGGACTCTGGGTGGGCTTCTGAATTGGGGTGGGGGGTGGCGGTGCTGGTCACCAGAAAGACCGAGATAAGATTAGAAGCTTAGAATGTTTAGAAATCCCGCGCCTCCGCCCCCATCATCCTCATCCTCCAGATGGGGGAATCAGCTGACAATGGAGTTAGTAGCTGACTCTGCGTGCATGAGGGATTCTCCATACGAGGGCAATAGTAAAGTTGGCTTAAAGCTCAACATTCAGAAAATGAAGATCATGGCATCTGGTCCCATCACTTCATGGGAAATAGATGGGGAAACAGTGGAAACAGTGTCAGATTTTATTTTGGGGGGCTCCAAAAATCACTGCAGATGGTGACTGCAGCCATGAAATTAAAAGACGCTTACTCCTTGGAAGGAAAGTTATGACCAACCTAGATAGCATATTCGAAAGGAGAGATATTACTTTGCCAACAAAGGTCCATCTAGTCAAGGCTATGGTTTTTCCAGTGGTCATGTATGGATGTGAGAGTTGGACTGTGAAGAAGGCTGAGCACCGAGGAATTGATGCTTTTGAACTGTGGTGTTGGAGAAGACTCTTGAGAGTCCCTTGGACTGCAAGGAGATTCAACCAATCCATCTTAAAGGAGACCAGTCCTGGGTGTTCATTGGAAGGACTGATGCTAAAGCTGGAACTCCAACACTTTGGCCACTAATGCAAAGAGGTGACTCATTGGAAAAGACTCTGATGCTGGGAGGGATTGGGAGCAGGAGGAGAAGGGGACGACAGAGAATGAGATGGCTGGATGGCATCACCGACTCAATGGACGTGAGTTTGAGTGAACTCCAGGAGTTGGTGATGGACAGGGAGACCTGGCGTGCTGTGATTCATGGGGTCGCAAAGAGTCAGACACGACTGAGTGACTGAACTGAACTGAACTGAACTGGGGAGCTTCCAAGTGGGTGAACACATGTACCCCGGGAGGGTGATGTACCCCAGCTCCAAGAGGACAGAAGCTCCTGCACTCAGGACCCCCTTGCACCTCGTCGTGTGCATCCATCTCTTCAGTGGGCTGTTCCCATGCATCCTTTATCGAATCTTTTAACAAAATGGTACATAAACCCTGAGTTCTGTGAGCCGCTCCTGCAAAGTAGTTGAGCCCAAGGAGAGAGTCTTTGGAACTTCTGATCTATAGGTAGTTGGTCAGACGCACTGTTGATAACCTGGCCTTGTCATGGGGGAGGGGTGGCAGGGGCAGTCTTTTGGGACTGAACCCTTAACTTGCAAGATCTGACACTCTCTCCGGGTAGATAGTATCATGCGTGCATACTAGGTTGCTTCAGTCATCCGACTCTGTGCGACCACATGGACTGTAGCCCACCAGGCTCCTCTGTCCCAGGGATTCTCCAGGCAAGAATACTGGAGTGGGCTACCATGCCCTCCTTCAGGGGGTCTTGCAGACCCAGGGATTGAACCTGGGTCTCTTATGTCTCCTGCATTAGCAGGCAGGTTCTTTACTGAGAGCGACACTTAGGAAACCCCAGTTAGAGTCAGAATCGAGTTAAATTGTAAGCCTTCCAGACTTCTAGCTGGTGGCACGGAGAAGTGTTTGTGGGAGTAACCTCCACATGGTTGGCGACCAGAGTATCAGAAGTGAAGGGTTGTGTGTGAGAAGTAAAGGACGTACACAGAGGAGAAACGCAACAGGGGAGAACTGGATTTTTCCCTACAGAGGAAAGAAAAATCTGGATTTTTCCTTTACACATCTAAACAAAAAATCACCAACATCTACCATATGCTTCCTGGTCAAAACAGAGATCATAATATCAGGATGTATTCTGGTTCTTCTGATCTAAATGGCCTACTTTCTGTGAATTATGCCTGTCCAAATATTCAAAAACTGAGTCCAATTATGTAGTCAATTTGAATTTACAAAAGGGCTCTAGCCCTTCAGAGAGGAGGGCTTCTTTCTCAGCTGTGTGAAGATCCCTTTATTTTCTTTCTTCACTTCTTCTGGGCTGTGCTGGGTCTTCGTTGCCATGCAGGCTTCTCTCTAGTTGCAGCGAGTGGGGGCCGCTCTGGTTGCGGTGCGCGGCCTTCTCATGGCGGCGGCTTCTCTTGTGCAGCGCGGGCTCCAGGGCATGTGGGTTTCAGTAGTTGTGGCTCAAGGGCTTCGTTGCTCCGAGGCATCTGGGATCTTCCCAGATCAGGGATTGAACCTGTGCCTCGTGCCCTGGCAGGCGGAGTCTTCACCACTGAGCCACCAGGGAAGCCCAGCCCCCTTTATTTCTACCATGGAAACTATTGTTCGAGTCCTCCAAGTCCTGCCGCCAGGAAGAGAGATCAGACTTTGAAAGGACTGGCCAGTACCTCCTCCACAGTCAGCAAATAGGAAGAGCTCTTTCTTCCCGGGGCTGTCAAGACACTGTGAGCCCTTCCAGGAGACGGGTGACAAGATGCTCCCTTAGGGAAGTCTTACTCGGTGTGGGGCAAATCCAAGACCACTCATTTTGCTTCATTTATCTTCACTGGAGGATGGTTTATGGAAGCAAAGGCACCGTCAAGGTTGAAAAACTCTAGGAATACAGGGATTCTTGCCTAAAGAGGGTAAGAAAGCGCTGGTTAGAAGAGGAATCCTATACCAATGCTATTAATCCCAAATATGACGTTTTACAAGACCAGAGAAATTCCTGCTCACAGTTTCCTGAATTCTCTGATTAAGCATTGCATTTGTGGGACTTCCCTGGTAGTCCAGTGGTTAAGACTTCTCCTTGCAATGCAAGGGACTTAAGTTCGATCCCTGGTCGGGGAACTAGGATCCCACATGCCTCAGGGCAACTGAGCCCTTGCACACCAACTAGAAAGTCCATGCTATACAATTAGAAAACCTGTGTGCTGCAATGAAAGATCCTGCATGCTGCAACTAAGACCAGACACAGCCAAATAGGTAACATAAACATTAAAAAAAAATGCTAGGACTCATTAAAAAGAAAAGGAAAGGATTGCATCTGTTGTTGTTTAGTGGCTAAGTTGTGTTCGACTCTTTGTGACCCCATGGACTTCAGCACACCAGGCTCCTCTGTCCTTCATTATGTCCTGGAGTTTGTTCAAATTCATGTCCATTGAGTTGGTGAGGCTATCCAACTGTCTTATCCTTAGCCACCCCCTTCTCCTTTTGCCTTCAATCTTTTCTAGCTTTGGGGCCTTTTCAAATGAACCAACACTTCACGTCAGGTGCCCAAAATATTGGAGCTTCAGCTTCAACATCAGTCCTTCCAATGAATATTCTGCATGGATTTCCCTCAGGATTGACTGGCTTGATTTCCTTGCAGTCCAAGAGATTCTCAAGAGTCTTCTTCAGCACCACAATTCAAAAGCATCAGTTCTTCTGAATGAATCTTCTTTATGATCTAACTCTTTTGTCCATACATCCCTATTGGGAAAACCATGGCTTTGACCATATGGACCTTTGTCGGCAAAGTGATATCTCTGCTTTTTAATACGCTGTCTAGGTTTGTCATAGCTTTCCTTCCAAGGAGCAAGCTTCTTTTAATTTCTTGGCTGCAGTCACCTCCCGCAGTGATTTTGGAGCCCAAGAAAATAAAATCTGCCACTGTTTCCAATTCTTCCTCTTCTATTTGCCAAAAAGTGATGGGACTGGATGCTGTGGTCTTTTTTTTTTTAAGGTTAAGTTTCAAGTCAGCTTTTGCACTCTCCACTTTCACCCTCTGTACACTTATATGCAAAATGAATTGGGTTCTAGGCTTGGATTAACAGGCTTGCCTCCTGCAAGAAAACACCCGGGACACTGACTTGAAGCAGGAGGAATCTGGGATGGTTCTCCCCTAGGGGGCTCTGTCCTGTGCCTGGCTACCCAATGACACTCCTATTACTGTGATACCAAAATACACCTATAGCTTTCCCAAGAGGCCCATGGGGTGTTTTATACAGCCTTGTCTCCTAGGAGCTATTACTCTCTAATCATTAGCTTCCAGGCAGTAGGCTCTTTTGGAACCCAATTATATTTGTTTTTCTTTTTAATCAGAGTACAGCATGGGGTGTAATTCCAGGAATTAATAGAGATTGTCTCTGGAGGAGGAAATTGAAGAATGAAAATGACTTGTCAGATTCTGGCCTTTTATCCTGCTTGAAGTTTTTAGACATTTTTCTAAAGCCATATTTTTGGACTCATAATTGGATTACAATCAATTTTCATAATCTCATTACCAAATAAGATTCCCTCAGCTTTTACATTACATTAAGAAATGATGTATTGCTGGGACTTCACTGGTGGTCCAGTGATTAAGAGTCCACCTTCCATTGCAGGGGGTGCAAGTTTGAACTCTGGTCAGGGAATTAAGACCTTGTGCATCTCACTGCACCACAAAAATTAATAAATAAAAAAAATTTTAATACAGTGTATTGCTATGGACTGTGAGTTCTAAGATTTGCTTCAAATTGCCTGGGGGAGCCAGTGGGTGGGAGTAGAGATGAAAGCAAATTGGTCAGGAATTAACTGTTGGGGTTGACTGCTTCTTCCATTCTTCTTCCACTTTGGGACATGTTTGAAAACCTCAATAGCAAACAATTTTTTGACAGTGTATATATTGAAAAGAAATTTTCCCCATATAATAGTCACCCCATCTCTTAGAATTCAGGGTCTCCCACCCAAATTGCTATGACCCCTTTTCCCCTTCCTCACTCTATTTCACATAGCATTGATCACCTTCCAACACGCGACGTCATTTACATGTCACATCCACTGCTCATCATGGCCCAGTGAACCACAGTACATTTCATGCTTATTCCATAATAAAATGGAGTCTTTTCTATAATTGTGAAGACAATGTTGGGAGATTGGCAGATTCTTTTTTTAATGATTTTCCAAAAGTATCTAATTTGCTGACACTGTCTCCTGTTCACCATGTCTCTTCTGCTAGAAGGTGAGTTCCCTGTCCATTTTACCAGCTGATTTGAAAAGCATGGGTAGCTTTTATTGATTTATTTATTTTTGGACGAAGTTGGTATAGAGGTTAAAAGCAAGAATTCTAGTGCCACCCTGGCTAGGTTCAAATGTTAGCTCTGTCACCTACTATCTATGTGACCTTGGGCAGGTCACTTAGCCTATTTTCTTATCTTTGAAGTAGAGACATACCCACACCTACCCCAGGTTGCTAACCTGACTGGTAGTGAAAGGGTCCATGAATGCTGGCTGGATTATTCCTGGTTACAGCATTCATTTAGGAAATCAAATAGAAACGTATTTGATGCCTACTGGAGCCTGTTTTATCTCTTGTTAGTGGTGCTGGGGACTCCTCTGGCGGTCCAGTAGGTAAGACTCCACGCTTCCACTGCAGAGGGTGTGGGTTCCATCCCTGGTCAGGGAACTAAGATCCCACATGCTACCTGATGTGGCCAAAAATTGGAAAAAAGATAATGATGCCAGGCCCTTAATTGTTCTAGAAGCTAAGGGATATGAGGCCTCCCGCCCAGATGCCTGGCTGAATAACAGCAGCTGTTCAGCACCAAGGGCCTTACAGCCTGGTGAGGGATGCTCCAAAGGACCAGTGGTGGGGATGACAGACAGACTCTGGGTCCCGGCATCTCCTGCTCCTCCCTCCACTGTGGCTTCTGCGATTTGGTCCCTTAATCACCCTGCAGGTTTGAACTGAGTCTGAAGGAAGGGAAGTTTGGAGAACAGGGCCTGGAGACAGGGCTGGGAGGGCATGGCAAGCAAGCCTGGGAGGAAGAGACAGGGAGAAGGGAGAGGAAGGCAGAAATGGCTGGTCATTGGTAGAATGGAGCCAGGGCGGGGTGGAGGGGAGGTGTGGGAGGGGAGGAGGGGTTGGGCGGGGGTCTGATATTGGATATTAAGGGAGGGGCGGGCGAATATAAAAGGCTGAGGTGGCGATGGGAACAAAGGAGGCAAGGTGAAGGCCCACTGGTGAGGAGCACTGGCTGAGATGCAGGGTGAGACTCGGGGCGCAGAGGGGGGTTGGCTGCAGGCGCTGGGATGCGCGGGGCGGAGAGCAACTGCAGTGGTCGGCTGGCAAGGACGGGCTGGGAGTCTGGGGACTTGAAGGGGCAGCTGCTCGGGTGTGGGGGCGACAGCCTTTGGGTGCGGGAGGCAGGGATGTGGCCTGCGGAGGCTCCAAGTCCCTGATGTCTGGACCCTGGCTCTCCAGCAGCCGCAGCCGCAGCCGCAGCCGCAGCCGCAGCCGCAGCCGCAGCCGCAGCCGCAGCCGCAGGGCCTGGCGAGGAGACCACGGGGGCCTCAGCCTCCCAGAGCCTGCCCGCCTGTGTTCCCGCTTCCGACCCCGAATCCGAGGAGGCTCCCGGCTTAAGCCAACTGCCCATCGAGATGCTCGGCTTAAGCCAACTGCCCATCGAGATGCTCCTGAAAGTGCTGACCTACCTTCCCACAAGCGTACTGCTCGGGCAGTGCCGCCACGTGTGCCGGTACTGGCGCTACCTGGTGGACACCCGGGCCGTGTGGCTGAGCGTCTTACCCTACAGCCACGCTAAGCTGTGGCCCGTCTTCCGATCCTGCCTCCCCCGAGACGACGACGACGACCCCAGGCCCTGCCTCCTAGGCCGCTTCTGCGAGCGTAGACCCTTAGGACGCAATCTCTACCCAAACCCCCACGGCATAGGTGGGGAGCCCACGAAAAGAGGTCTCAAGGGTGCCCATGGGATGGTTTGGAGGTGCGGGGCAGAGACGAGAGGCTCCAGGAAACCCCTGGGACTTACCCACGGGCTGGCAGGCAGGCCAGGAACTTGGGCACAAACATTTTTTCATTTAACAGATGCTTTCCTGCCTTGGAGGACAGTAAACTGTAGAAGCTGGAGAAAGGAGGAAAACTGGAAGGCAGGCCGCAGGCTAGTTCCCTGGGACTCTTTCCAGCCTTGCTACAGGTGGTCCTCCCTCTTCCCCAAGGACTGGGGTGGGCGGTGCTGAGTTCTTGCCTGGTTCTCACTAACCCTTTCCCCTTTCTCCCAGGTGGTGTTACAAAAAGCAAGTGTTGGACCTGGAGGAGGAGGGTCTGTGGCCGGAACTCCTGGATAGTGGAAAGATTGAGATTTGTGTCTCTGCCCGGTGAGTGTGATGGCAAAAACAGCTTTAAAAACAGGGCTGACCTTGGCATGGGTGACAAGGTGTGTAGACCTCCCAACAACCCCTTAGATTAAGCAGGAAGGGAAATGACTTCACCACCATCAGAGCTTTACTACTTAGCTTTATCCACTCCCTGAACCCTCTCCTGACCCCCAAACAGACCTGGATGGGAAGATGCCAGGTTGAATCCTGTGCCAAGGACTTGGTTTAGGAGGAGGCAAGATAGAGCTGGCTAAGAGGTCAGATTCTGGAGTCAGACTTCCCACACTCAAACCCTGGCTTCCCGGCTTTGTGGCCTTGGGCAAGTCACAGTGTGCCTACGTTTCCCTGTCTTCATAAGTCAGGGTTCTATGTCAGCCACAGAGCTAGTACTTTGAAGTGTGACCTGTTTCAGCAGCCTTCATGATCCTTGATCCTGTGGGAAAGTGTGTTTTGAAACCTCGAATTGAGAAGTTCAGAGAGGTGAGGTCACTTGTTCAGGTGGCACAGCTGGGGCTTGGCGGGACCTGGCATTGGGCTCATACTTGTCTGACTCCGGAGCTTGTGCTCTGTGTGATGGTCTTGAAACCAGGATGCTCCATGAAGACCTTCCATGGGATACCTCACTCGGATTATTTTAAGGGAGGCAAGTTCCAAATCCTCTACCATTTTATGTACCCTCTTCTCAAATTACTCAGCTACAGATTACATCTATGATGGGGACATTGTATGATTATGCTTTCCCAACTTCCTGTCTCTCAGCCCTTCAGTTTTATAGAAAAAGTCATTCACTAAGGTGTACGGTCCCTAGATGTAAAGGCCTCTGGGGAAACAGGCAAAGTGAGATGGAAATTTGAAAATTTGGTCTTACCGCATTCACTTTCAGTCAAAACACCATAAACTTCCCCTCTCTGAAAACACATCTCTTTTAGAAATATATTTACAATAAAATTCTTCGACTTCATAATTTGTGCTAGTGGTAAAGAATCCACCTGCCAATGCAGGAGACACAAGAGACTTGGGTTCAATCCCTGGGTTGGGAAGATCCCTTGGAATAGGAAGTTGCACGCCCACTCCAGCATTCTTGCCTGAGAAATTCCATGGGCAGAAGAGCCTGGTGGGCTACTTTCCATGGGGGTCACAAAATGTCACACAGCTGAGTGAGTGCACACACTTAGCCAATTAACAATGTTCTAATAGTTTCAGGAGAACAGCAAAGGGACTCAGCTATACAGATACATATATCCATTCTCCCCCAGACTTCCCTCCCATCCAGGCTGCCACATAACATTGAACAGAGTTCCATGTGCTAGACAGTAGGTCCTTATTGGGATCCATTTTAAATATAGCTGTGTGTACATGTCCATCCCAAACTCCCTAACTATCCCTTCCCTCCATCCTTCCCCACCCCCCAGCAACCATCAGTTTGTTCTCCAAGTCTGTGACTGTTTTGTAAGTTCGTTTGCATCATTTTCTTTTTAGATTCCACATATAAGGGATGACATAGGATATTTCTCCTTCACTCATATGACAAACTCTAGGTTCATCCATGACAAATGATATTTCATCTTTTTAATGGCCGAGTAATATTTCATTGTATATAGGGGTTTTTATCAATGTTTAATATCAGCCTCCAAATCAACTGATACTGCACGAGGCATCCTTAGTCATATTGCTGGTTTTCCTGGAGTGGCTAGCCCCTGTTATAGTCTATCTGTGTGGTTGTGGCTAGCCTCCACCAAATCATATTGGCAGGCTTATCCCAGACAGAGGTACTCCTATCAGACATAAAATTGCAAGGATCCAGAGATTATCTCAGGGTCAGACAGCAATGAACATAGCTTTGAACCAGGCAAATTCCTTTCTACACAATATCTTTTCTGGAATCCATGTGATTCCAGTTTGCAGCAATGTCTGGCAGCCACTTGCAGGTAACAGTTCAGCCAAAAAGAAAAAAGTTTAGCACTTAGGAAATTTTAAATTTCTGCTTATATTCTTTGTGTGCATGTTGTTGGCACAGAGCAGTAGGAAAGGTAAATCACATGAACATAATCATATATTATTACTATATAAGGATAAAATCTGGAAGAAGTAGTGTGTACATTTACACCTAAGAAGTGATATGATACCTCTGTGAAGGAAGTTACTACTTTGTGTATATATATATGTCTGTCTGTATGTATGTATGTATATATATACATATCTCAAATTAATCTTGTTTTTACATTTGTATTTTTGACACCAAAAAATGTACATAGCTTGTGTGTGCAAGTCAATGAATTATTACAAAGTGAACATATTCACTTAAATCAAGAACAGAAGGTTAAAAGAAAAAAACAGAATGTTGCCAGCAAACACCACCCTCAGCATCCCTCATGCCCCATTCCCATCACTTCCAATCCAGCGGTAGTGCCATCTTGAATTCTGTTTCCATAGGTCACTTTTGTCCGTTTTGGTGCTATGTATACATATGGAGTTATACCGTATATAGTGTGTAGCTGGCTTCTTTCAACCACATGTTTGTAAATTCACCCATAACCGTGTGTAGCTGCAGTCTCCTTTCATGGCTTCATAATTCATTGTGTGAATATACCACGTGTGCATAGGTGCTCAAGCGTCTGAGCTGTGTCTTTGCGACCCCATGGACTGTAGCCCGCCAGGCTCCCCTGTCCATGGGATTTCCCAGGCAAGAATACTGGAGTGGGTTGCCATTTCCTACTCCAAGGATATCTTCCCAACCCAGGGTTCCTTACCACTACAGCCACCTGGGAAGTCCAATAATTAATTCTCTTCTCCAGTGGCTCCTAGTAAGGAGAAACTCCTAAATGGAGGTGCCAGGGTTTGAACCAGGGACCTTGTGCAAGCCAAACATGTGCTCTACGACCAAGCTACACCCCCACTCAATCTATCCATTTACCAGGAGTGGACAATGGGTATTGTATCTTTGAATGTTACTTGATGTCCCATTTCCAATTTACTTAGATTCCCTTGGATCCCTCTAAGTGACTAAGAAAATTGTATCTTAAACATCACCATTGAATACATTGGAAATGACATCTTTTGCCACCAGCAAAACATAGAAAGAAAGAATATGGTAGGAGGTATCTTGAAGAGCATGGCTCTAGGTCATTACTTCTGAAATGAATGTGCATGTAGACCGCTGGAGAGGGTGTTTAGGGCAGATGGATTCCTTGGGGAAGCAGAGGGGCCAAGCTCCCACGTGACCCTGCTGCTGCTAGTCCCGGGGACCACAGCGCCATTTTGGATTTTTAGATTTGGGAAGGCCATTCAGGTAGAGGAGGCAGATGCCCAGCGAGGTGGGGTGGCAAATTCAAACTTCAAGACTTCCCTTCTCCCACAGGTGGGCAGACCAAGAAGCCTCGGTCTGTCTGTATGAGCTAATTATCCAACTGCTAGATGCCAAGCAGGCCAAGCTACATCATTTCTCTCCTAGGCTAATCCATCAAGGTACAACCAGTATCCCTTTTAAGGTGAGTCTGACAGGGGCAAAGAGAAAGAATGGTATGGCCTATGATGATCTATTGCTAAAAAATAAATTTCCCCCAAATTTAGTGGTTTAATATCAACAGCACTCATTTGATCTCCTCTCATGATTTCTATAAGGAGGGCTCTGGTGAGAGTTTCTGACTCCAGTCTCTTATGAAGTTCCATTTCAGATACTGGCTGGAGCTAAAGGGCAGGGTGGGCTGTGAGTGTGGCCAGCTGGTGGCTGGCCAGGCAGCTCTTAGTTTGTCTCAGAGCTTGGCCTTGGGCTCTCCCTGTTTGCTCTAGTTGGGGCTTCCTCACAGCATGGCGGCTTCGGGGCAGGCAGCTGCTTCCTGGCGGCTCAGGCTCCACCATGAGGCTGCTGGAGAAACCAGCAGAAGCTGCACTGCCTCTGTGACCCCGCCATGGAAGTCACTTGGTGAAAGTCACTCAGCATCACTCCCGCCACACTCTTGGTTACAATGAATCAACCCGCCCAGATTCAAGGGGGTGGGAATCAGGCTCCACCCCTGGGTGGAGAGTGGCATGATTCTAGAAGGTCATGTAAATGGAAACATTGCCGCCATCTAGGGAAAATACCATCTGCCAGAAAGCCCTCAGCTCAGCTTTTGAGGGGAAGGCCATGGCACAGTGGGACTTAACCCCTTTTTCTGCCTACAGACCGACCACCTGTTCTGCAACCTCAAGAGGGGCGTCCGCTTTGTGTCTCTGGAACACTGGATTTGGGACATGGGGTTCCTGCCTGAGGACTATGGAATCATCGTGCCCAAGGCCAGTGTGATTGTACAGGTCCGCCAACTCTAGTAGAGGACTGTCCTTGTTAAACAACCTGAGCGTGCCTTCCAGCACCATTGGCTGGGCCAGCTCAATAAGCAAGGGCTCGTAGTTCCTGGCATCCTGGGATCTCATGGGTCCAATCAAGGGTTCTACTGAGCCCTGTCTTTAAATTCTGTGAGAAGCTATGAGAACATTTTTACATCAGGTCTACTGGCTGCTGCTGCTCTAATGCAGCCCCTGTTCTCCAGAGTGGAGACACACAGGTGAACACGGGGAAACAGTGAGAGGGCTCCTCACCCTCCCCCCACACGCCAGGCCCCTCTGGTTCTGCCCCCATACTCTCTGCCCTTCTGTTCCTGCTGCAGAGGCTTCATTGGTCACTTCTAAGAAGCCCTCTCCTCACCTCTGAACTAGAAGCTCAATCCCTGTGGCTGAGTAATTCTAGCACCTAAACTGTGATTTCAGACCTGGGACCAAGACTCGAGAGCTGAAAGTAAAACTAGCTCAAACAAATGTTTGGAGGCAGAGGGTTCCGCCCACCCTGTGAACAATGAATCAGTCCCCTGTATACAACTGCTCTGAGTTGTGTAGCATATAAAATTATTTTGTTACTTTGAAATTCTTTTTAAACATGGAGAGAGGAATGTATCTGTCGATCATAGGTAATAAAATTTTGCCAAACTGAATAGAAATACAATGTTAACAGCTTGATGACTACTCAGTTCAGAGTAAGGCGTTGTTTCAGTTGAGAGAAAATTGTACAGAAGAAAAAACTGTAGAAGGCATTCTCCAGTCAAGAGAATGGAAGAGTCAGAACCTGATTTCCCAAGCTCTAAGGAAATCATAGGATTAGAGATGATCAGTCAGGGTTAGAAGTTTAGGCAGCTGGTGGACATGGGCACAATGTCACAGTGACACCACATTTGAACATTCTGGTCACGAGGGTGAGAGAGAACCTTGCAACGGCAGGATCCGTCTGTCCCCACCCCAGTCCAGGGGTCATGGCTGCCCCCTCCCTGCTGCAGGATCCCTAAGGAGCTCCAGGTCTCCGGATGGAAAGCAGATGAAGCCGCTGCTGCCTTTGATGTGTCCCCCATCCTGCAGTAGAAGCTGGGACACACCCCAAGGGGAGGGTGTTTTGTCAGTTTCATCCAAAGGGAAGTGTGACAGGTTGAAACTGGCCTGAGAGTCGTGACCACATGCAGTGTGTGGTTCTGGAGTAGATATACTGGTTTGGACAGTGAAGCTCTGGAGGATATTTTTGGAGCAGCTGGAGGACTTTGAATAGAAGGAATATGAAACAAGCATTTACGGGAAGGGAAAGGTGGACACCATTGCCTGAAAAAAGAACCATATAATTTAATTTTGATATATATATATATATACTGCAGTCTGGCGTGCTGCAGTCCATTGGGTCGCAAAGAGTTGGACATGACTTAGGGACGGAACAGTATATACTTCTGTCTACACTGTGCATATATGCATTTATACACAGGTGTTTGTATATATGTATATACGCCACATTAAAATAGAATACGTATGTATCCTTGTATTTGTATTCTTGATTGCTTTCTGGATATATACAGAAGAACTGAGCACTGCAGGGTTACTGCAATGGTGATAGGTGCATAGCTGTGATTTTTGTAGTTACTGATTTTACTTATCTAAATTTCTCATTTTCTATATGCTTATGTGTAGAAATACAGTGTTATACACAAATAAGTATTCTCTAATGCAATTTCCCTTTCCATAAATAACCACATTTAGAAATTGTCTTTGCTGGCAAAGTTGTTTTGTATGTGTGTATGATTCTAATTCTTTTTTTTTTTTTCCCAAAAAATTTTAAACTTTTTATTTTGTTTTGGGGTGTAGCCAATTAACAACGTTGTGTTCATTTTAGATGAACAGTGAAGGGACTCAGCTGTACATACACACATATCCGTCCTCCCGATTCTAATTCTGTTAGTGATGGCCCTTAGTGTGTGGAAGAGGACTCTGAGGTTCTCAGTGTTCTCATCTGTTTGAACACATGAAATAGAGTCCATGATGGCCCCATTCTCACCTCAAGTGTTCACTTGGGCCGTGATCACATTAAAAGTGGTGCCACTTTTAAAGTGGCACACGGTTAACCAGGATGCTGTGGTAAGGAGCCATAGCTTCTACAATGCCACTTGGCCAGCTTGGAAGCGTTCATTTCTTAGTAGAGTTCTAACCATTTGTGAAACACAGTTCACCCTGAAATTTCCTTTGGAAAATTTTCACCGCAGAAACAGCTGCCAGTTTTTTATTTATTTTCTACAGTTCCTGTCTGTCCCTCTTGTATGGTCATTACTGTGCATGCCAAAGTATGTTTCCATTTAAGTGTGTTTAATTTTGTCCTTATATGTTGCTTACTTCTCTTGGGCTGGGACTTCTTTATCTTCCCAGGGACCAAGTAGCCCAAAGTCACTGCTTTTCTTATGATGACCATGATTAGCTATTGGATTATTGAAGTCACTGGAATCTTATGTTATTCTTAAATATATGATTACTTTTTTGTGTGTATTGTTTAGATTTATTTAAGACAAACTAATAAAGAATTTTAGAAACTATATACGTGTGTGTGTGGCTGACTGACTTTGCTGTACAGTAGACATTGACACAGAGACTCCCTGTCCATGGGGCATTTTCAGGCAAGAATATTGGAGTGGGTTGCCGTTTCCTCCTCCAGGGGATCTTCCTGACCCAGAGTTTGAACCCTTGTCTCTTGCATCTCCTGCATCGTCAGGTGGATTCTTTACCATTGCGCCACCAGGGAAGCCCAAAAATTAACTCTACTTCAATTAAAAAAAAAATAAAAAGACTAATGATAACAATAAACAATTTGAAATAAATAGAATATATAAAAACTAAAGGAAACTGAAGTCATTCAGTCGTGTCTGACTCTTTGCGATCCCGTGGACTGTAGCCTACCAGGCTCCTCCATCCATGGGATTCTCCAGGCAAGAATACTAGAGTGGGTTGCCATTTCCTTCTCTAGGGGATCTTCCCCACCCAGGGATTGAACCCGGGTCTCCCGAATTGCAGGCAGACATTTTATCCTCTGAGCCACCAGGGAAGCCCATAAAATATATATAAATGGCAATAAAAATAATGTAAAGCATCCATAGATGACCATTCTTAATATTTACATGTATATTTATATCCATTTAAAATGGATAGCCAACGAGTTCCATATAGCACATGAAACTCCGCTCAGTGCTATGTGACAGCCTAGATGGAAGGGGAATTGGGGGGAGAATGGACGGAGTATATGTATGGTTGAGTCCCTTCAATGTTCACTTGAAACTATCACAACATTGTTAATCAGCTACACCCCAATACAAAATAGAGGTTTTTAAAAAGGGTTACTTATTTTACTTATTTTGTTATGGGATTCCCTGGTGGCTCAGATGGTAAAGAGTCTGCCTGCAGTGTGGGAGATCTGGATTTGATCCCTGGGTCAGGAAGATCCCCTGAAGGAATAAATGGCAACCCACTCCAGTATTCTTGCCTGGAAAATCCCATGGCCGGAGGAGCCTGGAGGGCTACAGTCCATGGGATTGCAAAGAGTCACACACAAACAAGCACCTTCACTTAATTTTTTAATAGAGAATTCTAAATACAAACATACGTAGAGAGAAGAGTATTTTTGTTATTCTTTTTAAACATATACTTCCTTTTTGGAGGGGCAGGGAAGGGCACAGTATGCAGGACCTTCTTTCCTGACCAGGGATGGAACCCAGACCCCCTGCAGTGGAAGCTCAGAGTCTTACCCACTTGACAGCTGGGGAAGTTCCTCTCTCTTTTTTAAAGAACCCACAATACCAATGTCACACTGAAGGAATTACTCATGTCTTTTTCAATATATGGGATTACCTATTACTTATAGTTTCTAAATAGGCAGTTGCCAGTGAGTGATGCAACTGGGTAGGGTACATCTGAGATGCAGGCAGCCCTGCCTGAACCCTTTTGAGGAATGTTCACATGGCCTGTGATTTTGGATATTCTGGCTGGACAGTTCAGTGAGAAGCAAGTAGTGGATTCCTCTGGAATACCCCCCAGGCCCATCTCCCCCTCAGGCTGGATCCCTCCCCTCTGCAGACCTTCCACACCAGAGCTCTTACTCCAGGCCCTCCCTGGCTGCCCTACTCCTTGCCCCGCCCAGGACTCTCTTCTCAAATCTTCCTAGGTGTGTTTCCCCTTCAAATAGATCTTGGATCTTTAAATCTTCTTATTTTGTTGTTGTGTTTTACCTAGGAAACTGGCTCCAGTCAAACTTTTCTCAAGGTCTTGGTTATTTTATTTCCAAGTGTAGCCTCAATAGGAGGAAGTGCTTCTTCAGAGTGAAAAGGTTTTGCAGCTCTTTTTTGCTCTTGACCCATGTCAATGAAAAATCAGTCGATTGAAGATAGAACTGAAAAATTTTATTCGAGCCAAATTTGAGGATTGTAAACTGGGAAGAGCATCTCAAAGAGTTCTGAGAACAGTTCTGTCCATTAGTGATCAAGACACAGTTTATATATAAGTTTTTTGAGACAGTAGACTATACATTAAATGATGTATTATTGACAGTTTACATGAGCCAGTTTGAAGTGCCCAGTGTTTGTACACATGACCCTTTACAAGGTCAAGAAGGAATGTTATCCTTGAAGGAGTTGTCTTGTTGATACTAAGAGAACGCTGTTTATGGTTGAGCATGTATTGCTGGTGGGGAGGTTTGCTCGATGCATAACACTGATGCACAATGCATGGTCCTGGGAGAGGTGAGGGCAGAGAAGAATGTTTATGTTAAATTTTTCTTGTCTCGCCATAAATATGAATTTTATTTCACACCCTCTACAGACTTTTGGGTGGGGAGCTGAGAGGGTTTTACCTAAAATCTTATCTCCAATTCCACATCCCCCAGCCCCACTCCAGGAGAATGGGCATATCAGGACTGAAACACCTTGAGGAAGGAGCTTGAACCCAACACCCAGGGCTGCCCCACTCAACCCTACCTCTAGGGAGTGAAAAGTGAAAGTGAAATCGCTCAGTTGTGTCCGCCTCTGCGATCCCATGGACTGTAGTCTACCAGGCTATTCTGTCCATGGGATTTTCCAGGCAAGAGTACTGGAGTGGGGTGCCATTTCCTTCTCCAGGGGATCTTCCTGACCCCTCGATCAAACCCAGGTCTCCTGCATTGCAGGCAGACGCTTTACCCTCTGAGCCACCAGGGAATATTATACCAGGGAATCTAGGGAGTGAGGCTGTCTTCAAATCCCTCCCACCCTCCCAAGAGAGATTTTATTAACTACTTATCTCCTTCTTCCTAAGATCCTTCCTACCCTCTATCCACACAAAAGGCCCATTCCCAGTCAGATTTCTTCCCTGGAATCAAAACACCTCCCAGCTCTACTCCTGTTAACAGGATAGGTGAACCAAGGCCGGGAAAACCAAGGTTGTGGAACTTCTAATGACCTTGGGATATTCCTGCAGCCTGCCTCCCAGTGCTCTGAGGTTCAGGAATTTTCTACTTCTGCAAACCAGACTTTCAGGGCTCCCCTCGCCCCCACACAGGACTCCCCACTTCCCAAACACACCTTCAAAGATGCACCTGCATGCCCACTCAACACTTCCCTGGCCATTCTTGTGGCTTCACTGGATCAGAGCCGACTGCAACCTTCCTGCTTTTATGGAGAATAATTTCTCATGCAGCTTCTACCACCCTGAAATGAAATACTTAGGGATTTCCCTGGTGGCAGAGTGGATAAGAATCCGCATGCCAGTACAGGGGCCATGGTTTTGATCCCTGGGTCAAGAAGATCCCCTAAAGGAAGAAATGGCAACCCACTCCAGTATTCTTGCTTGGGAAATTCCATGGACAGAGGAGCCTGGTGGGCCACAGTCCATTTGGTCCCAAAGAATCGGACATGGCTGAGTGACTAACACACACATCATGTATCAAGCCCGCCTTTACCATCTTGGAATGAAATACTTAGATAACGAAACCTGTGTCCACAAAGAATTCTTCTATTGTTAATAAAATGCCCCAAATATAATGTATACAGGGTAAAGGTGAAATAAAAGGAGAGAAATTCATAATTATTTAAAATTCTTCTTTTTTTCCTTTTTTTTTTTTTTTTTTTTTGGCCACATGGCTTGCCAGGGGAAGCTTTGGATCTCCAAGAAATTCCTGAGAAATTCATAATGAAAAGAACATGTAGGGGGAGGAGAGGGTGGGACAAATTGAGAGACTAGCACTGATATATCCCTATATATACGCTACCATGTGTAGAATGGTTAGCTGGTGGGAAGCTGCTGAATAGCACAGCGAGCTCAGCTCCCTGCTCTGTGATGACCTAGAGGGATGGAACTGGGGCTGGGGGAGGCTTAAAAGGAATCGGATAAAAGTGTTAGTCACTCAGTTGTGTCTGACTCTTTGCAACCCCATATATTATAGCCCATCCGGCTCCTCTGTCCATGGGATTCTCCAGGCAAGAATACTGGAGTGGGTTGCTATGCCCTCTATCGTGTCCGACTCTGCGACCCCATGGACTGTGGCCCGCCAGGCTTCCCTGTCCTTCACCATCTCCTGGAGTTTGCTCAAACTCATGTCCATTGAGTCAATGATACCATCCTTGTCCTCTGCCATCCCCTTCTCCCCATGCCGTCAATCTTTCCCAGCATCAGGGCCTTAATAGTGAGTCGGCTCTTCACGTCAGGTGGCCAAATTACTGGAGTAGGGTAGCCATTCCCTTCCACAGGGCATTTTTCCAGCCCAAGGATCTCCTGCATTACAGGTGGATTCTTTACCATCTGAGCTATCAGGGAAGCACCTATGTATGCATAGAGCTGATTCAAGTTGTTGTACAGCAGAAACTAACACAACATTGTCCAATTAAAAATTAATAAATACAATAAAAAAAAGAATATGTATTTCAATAGGCAAATGATACTTGGGCTTGCTCCCAGTAAGACTGTATGGTCAGGCCACTCAAGATGGCTGTTCTCTTGCTCTCTGTACACACTTTGCCCTACCAGTGCCTGCTGCACCTACACCCTATGCACACGGGCACATGGCTGACACCTCCATACTTGCCCAGGCCCCATCTAGTGATTGTTCTTATTAAAGGGGCAGTGAGGAACTTGCCCTTCTGGCTTCCCTGGTACTACTGACCCCACGTGACATCAATTCCCCTGTAACTGGTAATCTTCCCCCCAACCCTGACCCCCACCCTGGGAGTAAAGACAGCCACCACATCCTGCCCCCGTGTTCTGCCCACCAACCTCTGCACACAGTGGGCTGTTGCTCCAGGACCTTGCTTCAGACGTGTAAGCTTCCCCACCCACTAAACTACTTATGTCTCTGTTGCTGACTTGGGGCTCTTTCTTTGGTCTTGAGGCTGGGCAAGCACAGGCTTTGTAGGCCTGTGAGGGGCAGCCCAACAAGATTTAGTTACTCAAAGTGTGGAGGGCAGTCATCAGCATCCTTTGGGGATTTGTTACAGACACAGATCTGATTCAGAACTTGGATTTTAAAACCTCCCCAGGGCGTGTGAAAAATCCCCAGGGTGTTCAGACTTCTCTGTGGATGCCTAAGGCTCCATGAGACCCAGAGCTGGCACTGCCTACATGAGGAGATTTTGTGGTTTTCTGAATTGAAGCATAATGACTAGCAAAGTACCAACAAAGTCAAGGACACGCTTCCAATTGACAGAGTAATTGCATTCCTGGATTTCTCAGTGTCTATTTTTTAAAAATTATTGTTACTTTTTTATTATAGTCACTTTACAACCTTGTGGCTCAGCTGGTAAAGAATCCACCCGCCATGCAGGAGACCTGGGTTCGATCCCTGGGTTGGGAAGATCCTCTGGAGAAGGGAAAGGCTACCCGCTCCAGTATTCTGGCCTGGAGAATTCCAGGGACTATACAGTCCATGGGGTTACAAAGAGTCGGACACGACTGAGCGGCTTTTGCTTTCACTTCACTACAACAATAATATAGTTGGCTTAAATATAGCTGGGTTAGTTTCTGCTGTAAGCAAGGGGAATCAGCTATACATATGCATGTATCCCCTCTTTGGGGGATTTCCTTCCCACTTAGGTCACCAAAGAGCACTGAGTAGAATTCCCTGTGCTATACAATATGCAAATGATACAAATGCAAATGATACTTGGGCTTGCTCCCAGTAAGACTGTATGGTCAGGCCACTCAAGATGGCTGTTCTCTTGCTCTCTGTACGCACTTTGCCCTACCAGCGCCTGCTCCACCTACACTCTATGCACATGGGCACACGGCTGACCAAAAGATTTGCATACCTTGTGTCCATCTGTATGTCTTCTTTGGAGAAAGATCTATTTAATCTCACACCCATTTTTTGATTGCATTTTTTTAAATTAAGCTGTAGGAACTGTTTGTATATTTTGGAGATTAATCCCTTGTCAGTTGCTTCATTTGCAAATATTTTATCCCATTTTGAGGGCTGTCTTTTGCTCTTGTTTATGGTTTCCTTTACTATGCAAAAGCTTTTAAGAACAATTAAGCCCCATTTGTTTATTTATTATTATTTTTTAATTACTTTAGGAAAGTGAAGTCACTGAGTTGTGTCCAACTCTTTGCGACCCCATGGACTGTAGCCTGCCAGGCTCCTCTGTCCATGGGTTTTTTCAGGCAAGAATACTGGAGTACTTTGCCATTTCCTTCTTCAGGGGATCTTCCCAACCCAGGGATCAAACCCAGGTCTCCTGCGATGCAGGTAGATTCTTTACTTTCTGAGCCACCCAGGCTAAGTTCAAAACCCAGCTCTGTCACCTACTAGTTGTGTGACCTTGGGCAGGTCACTTGGCCTCAGTTTTCACAGCTGTGAAGTGGGGACATAGCCATACCTACCTCAGGGGGTTGCTAACCTGACTGGTGGTAAGAAGCTCCCTGAAGTTCGGCTGGATAATTACTGGTTACAGCACTCATTTAGGTGTCAAATAGAAATGCATTTGGTTCCAGCTGGAGCCTGTTTTCTCCTGTGCAAGGATCTCCAAGATAGTGATGCTGGATCCTTAGGGGTGATGGGAACTGTTCCATTAGCTAAGGGATATGAGGCCTCCCGCCCAGATGCCTGGCTGAATAACAGCAGCCGTTCAGCACCAAGGGCCTTACAGCCTGGTGAGGGATGCTCCAAAGGACCAGTGGTGGGGATGACAGACAGACTCTGGGTCCCGGCATCTCCTGCTCCTCCCTCCACTGTGGCTTCTGCGATTCGGTCCCTTAATTACCCTGCAGGTTTGAACAGAGTCTGAAGGAAGGGAAGTTTGGAGAACAGGGCCTGGAGACAGGGCTGCGAGGGCATGGCAAGCAAGCCTGGGAGAAACAGACAGGGAGAAGGGAGGGGCAGGCAGATATGGCTAGTCATTGGGAGAAGGAGGCCAGGGCGGGGGTGGGGTAGGGAGTAGGGGAGTGGAGGGTGGGTGGGTGGTCTGGTTGCTGGGTATCAAGAAAGGAGGGGCAGACGAATAAAAAGGGCTGAGGTGGCGGTGGGAACAGGTGAGGCAAGGTGAAGGCCCACTGGTGAGGAGCACTGGCTGAGATGCAGGGTGAGACTCTGGGCGCAGAGCGGGGTTGGCTGCGGGCGCTGGGATGCGCGGGGCAGAGAGCGGCTGCGGTGGTCGGCTGTCAAGGACGGGCTGGGAGTCTGGGGACTTGAAGGGGCAGCTGCTGGGGTGTGGGGGCGACAGCTTTTGGGTGCGGGAAGCAGGGGCGTCGCCTGCGGAGGCTCCAGGTCACTGATGTCTTACGCTGGCTCTCCAGCAGCAGCAGCCGCAGGGCCTGACGAGGAGACCACGGAGGCCTCAACCTCCTGTGGCCTGCCCGCTCGCGTCCCAGCCCCGCACCACGAACCACAGGAGGCTCCGGGCCCGAACCAACTGCCCATCGAGATGCTCCAGAAGGTGCTGAGCTACCTGCCTCCTAGCACGCTGCTCCGGCACTGCCGCCCGGTGTGCCGGCTCTGGCGAGACGTGGTGGACAGCTGGGACCTGTGGCGGAGCATCCTGCCCTGGAGACACCCCGACCTGTGGCCCGTCATCCGCACCTGCCTGCCCCCTGCTGACGCCCCCGGGCCCTGCATCCTGGGCCGCTTCTGCGAGCTCAGACCCATAGGACGCAAGCTCACCGCGAACCCCCTGGGCAAAGGTAAGGACCCCAAGAAAGGCATCGATCCTCGTGCGGGTGGGTGGGAGGGAGTTTTTCTGCAGCTAAAACTTGGTGGCTGGGGCAGAGATGGAGCCTGTTGGGAGGAGCGGAGGGGCGAGGCCACCCGGCAAACACTTGGGATTTAACATGGGCTGGAGGGCAGGCAAGGAACTTGATCACAAACCTTTTTCATGTAACAGAAGACCTCTGGGAGGAAGAGGAAGACTTGGGGGTCAGGCTGAAGACTTCTGGGGAGATGAGCTACAGTCCTGCCTACAGGTGAATATCCCTAGTCCCCAGGGTCAGGGCGGTGATGAATTTTTGCTGGGTCTCATTGATCTTGCTCTCTCTTTCATAGGTATTGGTACAAGGAAGAAATTTTGGACCTGGAGGAGGAGGGTCTGTGGCGGGAACTCCTGGATAGTGGAAAGATTTGGATTTCTGTCTGTCGCCGGTGAGTGTGAGGCTAAAAACAGCCCTTTTGTTCAGTGCTGACCTTGGCATGGATGATGTCATTTAAGCCTTAGCAACACCTTGGGCCTTCCCACGTCACTCAGTGGTGTAAGGAATCTGCCTGCCAATGCAGAAGATGCGGGTTCGATCCCTGGAAGGGAAAGATCCCCTGGAGAAGGGGATGGCAACCCACTCCAGTATTTTTGCCTGGGAAATCCCATAGACAGAGGAGCTTGGCGGGCCGCAGTCCATGGGGTTGCAAAAGAGTGGGACACGACTTAGCAGCTAAATAACAACCCCTTAGGATAAAGTAGGAAGGGAAATGACTGGGCCACCTTCATAGAACAAAAGTCCACTCCCTGAACCCTCTACTAACCCTCTAAAGGGACTTGGATTGGAAGATGCCTGATTGGATTCAATATAGAGGGCTTGGGCCCAAATAACTCTCATCTGTGAATGAATTTACAGAGTTTAGATGGGTTTAATTTCCTGGGTTTAGATGGAGGCAAGATGGAGTTGGCTAAGGGGTCAGATTCTGGAGCCAGAACCTCTCACGTTCAAACCCTGACTTCTTGGTTTTGTGGCCTTGGGCAAGTCACAGTGTGCCTCTTAAAAATAGGGTTATATGTCATGCACGAAGCCAGTGCTGTGGAGGTTGAGCTTTTTCAGCACCCTTCATGGTCCTTGATCCTGCGGGAATGTGTATTTTGAAACCTCAAACTGGGTAGTTCAGAAAGTAGAGGTGACTTCTAGTGGCATAGCTAGAGGCTTGGCCGGATCTGGCATTAGGCTCAGACTTGGTTGACTCTTAGAGCTTGTGCTCTGTATGACGGTCTTGAAATTGGGGTCCATGAAAGAACTTCCAAGGGATACCTGGCCTGGATGATTTTAAGCGAGGTGCATCCCAAATCCTGTACACTTTCATGTTCTCTGTTGTAAAATTCCTCAGCTGCAGATCACCCCTATGGTGGGAGCGCCATTGTTTATGCTCCTCAACTCCTACCCCATAATGCTCCCGTTTTACTTTGTTTTCCCTTAATTCATCGGTGCCGTATCTTAGTTGCAGCTCTCTAGTTGTGGCACTTGGGCTTAGTTGCTCCAAGGCATGTGGGATCTTAATTCCCCAACTAGGGATCCAATCTGAGTCCCTTGCATTGAAGGGTGGATTCTTAACCACTGACTCCCAAGGCTCCAGTTTTATAGAAAAAGAAAACCCCTGAACTAAGTTCTTTTGGGGCCTTATTATGGGTTTCACCTCAGCCTCTAGGTCATCCTAAGTCATGTTGGTCTTATGGAGTGGCTCGCCCCCACTTTACACTATGTGGACGTGGACAGCCTCCACCAAATTGCATTGTGGTCTGTCCGGTATGACCCAAAGTCCCCAGGTGAACAAAGGTACTCCGCACTTTGCGTTTCATGGTCATAGGAAAAGTTTTGAATAGGTATTTATAACTGTGTATGTGGTTGGCACAGAACAGTTTGAAAGGTAAGTCAAAAGAACATACATTAGTACTATGTTAGGGGAATAGTACTATATTGCGGAGAAGGCAATGGCAACCTGCTACAGTACTCTTGCCTGGAAAATCCCATGGACAGAGGAGCCTGGTGGGCTGCAGTCCATGGGGCCGCTAAGAGTTGGACACGACTGAGCGACTTCACTTTCACTTTTCACTTTCATACATTGGAGAAGGAAATGGCAACCCACTCCAGTGTTCTTGCCTGGAGAATCCCAGGGATGGAAGGGTCTGATGGGCTGCCATCTATGGGGGTCACAGAGTCGGACATGACTGAAGCGACTTAGCAGCAGCAGCAGCAGCAGCAGCAGCAGCAGCAGGATACTTTTGTGGAAGTAGAATGTACATCTAAAAAGTGAAGTGATGCTAAGTCTCTGTAAAGGAAACTACCTCTTTGTGTATTTATATAGTCCCTTACTCTTAAGTGACATGAAGAACAGAATGTTACCAGCAAACCTACCCTTAGAATCCCTCACGCCCCATTCCCCATCACTTCCAATCTAAAGGCAGCACCATCCTGAATTCTACTGACATAGATCAGTTTTGCCATTTGGGTGCTTAATATAGAGAGTCATGCAGAATATAGTTTCTTTCAATGAACATGTTTGTAAATTCACCCATAATTATAGGTAGCTGCAGTTTCCTTTTAGACTGTGTAATATTGCATTATATGAATATACCATAATTTGTCCATTTAGCATTGATGGACATTGGATGTTTCTTTGAATGTTGCTGGTTATTCCATCACCAGTTTATCTAGATTTTCCCTGGATCCTGTTAAATAACTAAGAAAAACACATTGAAAATGACATCCTTTTCCACTAGTGAAAGAATGAGAAACAATATGGGGAAAAAAAATAATATAGGAAAGGGTGCCTTGAATAGCACAGCTCCCGGTCATAGCATACAGACCAGCTAGGGAGCTCATTTAGTCCAAATAAATTCCTTGGGTATGCAGAGGTTCCAAGCTCCCATGTAACAAGCACTGGCGGGTAATGATTGTACTTGTTGGGGGGACCACCGTTTTTGGATTTCCACATAGGAAGGGCATTGAGGTAAAGCAGGCAGGCCCTCAGAGAAATGGGATGGCAAGTCAGTCTTAAAGATCTTCTCCTCCGGCAGCTGGACAGAGCAACAAGGCAGTGACCGGATGTATCAGCTAGTCGTCAAGCTCCTAGATGCCAACTATGCCACCTTGCATTATTTCTTCCATAAACGTTTTCCCGTCCGGCCACGGACAGGCAGTTTCTCCTTTCGGGTGAGTCTCTGGCAGGGGCGAGGGCAAAGAATGGTGGGGTCTGTAATGAACTACTGTTGCCTAACAAATTGGCCCAGATTTGCAGGTTTAATATTAACAAGGCTCATCTTATCACCTCCTATGGTTTCTATGATTAGGTCTCAGCTGTGAGTTGCTGGCTTTGTTCTCTCATGTAGTTCCATTTCAGACATTGGCTAGAGCTGCAGGGCAGGGTGGGCTGTGAGTGTATATACATCTGGCTGAGCGGCTCTTGGTTTAATCTCAGAGGTTGGCCATGGGATCTCCCTGCTGGGAGTAGTTTGGGCTTCCTCACAACATGGCAGCTTTGAGGAAACCAGCTGCTTCCTGGTGGTTCCGGGTACCACACTCTTGGTTCCAGTGAAACCCTCCCAGATTCAAGGGGGTGGGGATTAGAATGGGTGAGGAGTGGCATGATTCCAGAAGGACATGGGAAGTAGAGACATTGTTGCAGCCATCTATGGAAAATACCACCTTCCAGAAGGCCCCCAGCTCAGCTTTTGAGGGGGAGGCCATGGCACAATGGGACTTAACTTCTTTTTCTGCCTGCAGATCATGCACGCATTCACCAACATCAAGAAGGGCGTCCGCTTTGTGTTGTTTGACCACAGTGTCGAGGGCTATGATTCGTGGCCTGAGCAGTGTGGAGTCTGCAGGCCCCAATCCAGTGTCATCGTACGGATCCGTCCCTAGGCTGTCCCTGTAAGACAACGTGACCGTGCCTTCCAGGAGCTGGGACCTTTGGCCAGACCACCTCAGTAATCGAAAGCGTGTAGCTCCTGGCATCATGGGATCTCTCCTGGATCCAGTCAAGGGCCCTACTGGGCCCTGTCTTTAAATTCTATGAGAAACTGTGAGAAGAACATTCTTACATCAGGGTTACTGACTGAACGCAGCCCCTGTTCTACGGAGTGGAGACACACAGATGAAAACAAGGAAATGGTGAGAGGGCTCCTCACCGCCGCCCCTGCCCCCGCCAGTGCCAGGCCCCTCTGGTTTGGCCCCCATGCCCTCTGCCCTAGTCTGTTTCTGCTGCAAGAGGCTTCACTGATCACTTCCAAGAAACCCTCTCCTTGTGTCTGAACCAGAAACTCATCCATCTGGCTGAGTAATTCCAGTCTCTAACCTTCTGTGATTTCAAGACTGTGACCAGGACTCAGAGCTGAAAGCTGCTGCTAAGTTGCTTCAGTCGTTTCCGACTCTGTGCGACCCCATAAATGGCAGCCCATCAGGCTCCACCGTCCCTGGGATTCTCCAGGCAAGAACACTGGAGTGGGTTGCCATTGCCTTCTCCAAATTAGCTCAAAAGATTGTTTAGAGACAGAGGGTTCTGCCCACCCTGTGAACAATGAATTTGGTCCCCAGAGCCCAACCCTATTCTGGATTCTATGGTGGATAGAATTATTTTGTTACTTTGAAATTCTTTTTGAATATGGAGATAATAAATCAGGAATGTTATCTTCCAATCATAGTTAACAAGTATAATATTTGCCTAAAGTAGCTCAGCTTTTTTCAATAAAAATACAGTTACTTGACTACTTTGTTGTTCAGTCACTCAATTGTGTCTGAATCTTTGCAACCCCATGGACTGCAGCACGCCAGGTTTTCCTGTGCTTTACCACCTCCCGGAGAATGCTCAAACTCATGTCCATTGAGTCGGTGATGCCACCCAACCATCTTGTCCTCTGTCGTCCCCTTCTCCTCCTGCCTGCTATCTTTCTCAGCAGCAGGGTCTTTTCCGATGAGTCGGCTTTTCAAATCAGATGGCCAAAATATTGGAGCTGCAGCTTCAGCATCAGTCCTTCCAATGAATATTCAGGGTTGGGATTCCTTTAGGACTGACTGGTTTGATCTCCTTGCAGTCCAAGTGACTCTCAAGAGTCTTCAACACCCCAATTCTAAAGCATCAAATCTTCAGTGCTCAGCCTTCTTGATGGTCCAACTCTCACATCCATACATGACTACTGGAAAAGCTATAACTTTGACTAGACAGACTTTTGTCGGCAAAGTAATGTCTCTGCTTTTTAATATGCTGTCTAGGTTGGTCTTAGCTTTTCTTCCAAGGAGCAAGGGTATAGTTATATATTGATACATTTTCTAAACAAAGGGTCTTACCACAAAATGACATATATTTTATGGAACATTCACCAAGGATACATAGTCCAGGTAAGAATGTACAAAGCAAGCAACAAGTCAGCAAGACCCCAAGTGAGCTGGGAAAGAACACTGCTCTTTAGGAAGTGACACTGCTAACATCAGAAGAAAGAGAAAGGGAATGATCTTTACGATAGAGCGAATGCTGCTGTTTTTCAGGAGTTCTGGTGTGATGAAGTTTTACACTGCACATTAGACAGACACATAAGGAGAATTTTGTGTTTAATTTTCTCTTGTCCTGCCTCAATGTACATTTTATTTCATCACTCCACAATCTCACTAACGCTGATTCTGTTATTGTTTCTCTTTGTTACTGGTTTATTCCTGGGATTTTATTTTTTGCTTAGCCAGTTCTGATAGATGTGGAAAGTGAAAGTGAAGTCGCTCAGGCGTGTCCGACTCTTTGCGACCTCATGGACTGTAGCCTACCAGGCTCCTCTGTCCATGGGATTTTCCAGGCAATAGTACTGGAGTGGATTGCCATTTCCTTCTCCAGAGGATCTTCCCAACCCAGGGATTGAACCCTGGTCTCCCGCATGGTAGACAGACGCTTTACCGTCTGAGCCACCAGGGAAGTCCTTGGTGTTCATTTGCATTTCCCTGTTGATTAAGGAGCTAGAGCACCTTTTTGTGTGTTTATTGCAACTTGTGGTCAATTTTATCTTAATCATTCTATGTATTTATTTCCCATCTTGCAAAATGGGAGGAGCCCTCTATGGAGGAGGTCACCCCTACACAATAGGTTAAGGCCAAGACCTGGTTCCATGGTGAATCATTGTAACCAGTCGAAACCAAAAGTGTTCGTTCAAGAAAGAAGTGAGACCCAAACTGTGCGCCATGGGGCAATTGACTTCTTGTCTTTTGGATGCAGTTTCTTCATCCGCTAGCGTTGGAGGGTCTCCTGCAGAAGTGTTGGTCAGCAGTGGCTCGCCGTGGGGATGGGGGTCCTGGTAGCAGCAGTCGTGGGAGGTGCCCCTTGGCCTGAGCGTGGTCAATCTTTTGTAACACTTATTTTATTGAGGCAGAATTGATTTACAGTATTGTTAATTTCTGCTGTACAGCGAAGTGATGGATTCAGTTATGCATATCTATTATACATTCATTTTCATAGTCTTTCCCCTTACGGCTCATCACAGGATATTCAGTACAGTTCCCTGTGCTATACAGGAGGTTTTGCTGTTTATCCATTCTAGATACAATACTTTGCATCTCCTAATCCCAAAGTTGCAATCCATCCCTCCCCCGACACCGCCTCCTTGGCAACCACAAATCTGTTCTCAAGGTATTTGAGTCTGTCTCTGCTTCACAGATAATTTCTTTTGTGCCACGTTTTAGATTTCAAATAGAAGTGATATCATATGGTATTTTGGAGAAGGCAATGGCACCCTACTCCAGCACTCTTGCCTGGAAAATCCCATGGACAGGGGAGCCTGGTGGGCTGCAGTCCATGGGGTCGCTAAGAGTCGGACACGACTGAGCGACTTCACTTTCACTTTTCTCTTTCATACATTGGAGAAGGAAATGGAAACCCACTCTGGTGTTCTTGCCTGGAGAATCCCAGGGACGGGTGAGCCTGGTGGGCTGGCATCTATGGGGTCACACAGAGTTGGACACGAATGAAATGACTTAGCAGCAGTGGCAGCATATGGTATTTATCTTTTTCTTTCTGATTCACTTCACTTAGTATGATAATCTCTAGGTCCATCCTTGTTGTTGAAAATAGCGTGATATCATTTTTTGTAGCTGAGTAGTATTCCATCACGTTTATCTGTGTACCATATCTTTATCCTTTCATCTGGCAGTGGACATTTAGGTGGGTTCCATGTCTTGTCTTGAAGAAGGCAATGGCAATCCACTCCAGTACTCTTGCCTGGAAAATCCCATGGGTGGAGGAGCCTGGTGGGCTGCAGTCCATGGGGTCTCGAAGAGTCGGACACGACTGAGCGACTTCACTTTCACTTTTCACTTTCATGCATTTGAGAAGGAAATGGCAACCCACTCCAGTATTCTTGCCTGGAGAATCCCAGGGACGGGGGAGCCTGGTGGGCTGCCGTCTATGGGGTCGCACAGAGTGAGACACGACTGAAGCGACTTAGCAGTATTCCACTGTGTTCATCTGTGTACCGTATCTTTATCCTTTCATCTGGCAGTGGACATTTAGGTGGGTTCCATGTCTTGGCTATTGTAAACAGTGCTGGAATGAACGCTGAGGCGCATGTATGTTTTGGATTATATACCCGGAAATGGTATTGCAGGATCATATGGCAACTCTGTTTTTAGTTTTTGAGGAAACTCCATAGTGTTCTCCATATTGGCTGCACCAATTTATATTGGTGCAATTTAATTCCCACCAGCAGTGAGGGAGGGTTCCCTTTTCCTCACATGGTCAGTCTTTCTTGGATCTATACTTCCATCCACCTTCCCACGGAACTTAATGCCTCCCAAACATCATACTGTTTCCTCCAACAACATTTCCGTATAAATCTCTAAAAGATAGGATCTCTCTCCTGGAAAGAAAAACTGCGGTATTGGGACTTCCCTGGCAGTGCACTGAGGAAGACCCCATGCTTCTGATACAGGGGGCTGGGGTTCAATCGCTGGTCATGGAACTGGATCTAACATGCCACAACTAAGACCCAGTGCAGCGAAGCAAATTTTAAAAAATTGTTTTTAAAGAAGAAACTGCAATAGTCTAGCACACTTAAGGAATTATTAACATCTTCTGGGGAATTCCGTGGTGGTCCAGTAGTCAGGACACAGTGCTTTCACTGCCGTGGGCCTGGGTTCAATCCCTGGTTGGAAACTGAGACCCAAGTTGTGTGGCGTGTCCAAAACCCAACAATCAAAAAAAAAAAAAAACCCCAAAATACAAGAAACCACTTTGGGGACTTCCTGGAGGTCCAACGGGTAAGAGTCTATGCTTCTGCTGCAAGGAGCATAGATTTGATCTCTGGCCCCCGGTCAGGGAACCCAGATCCCACGTGCCCCATGGCATGGCCAAAAAAAAATAATTAAAAATAAAAAAATGTCTTTTGAAATATATGGGATTACCTATTACTTATATTTTCTAAATGGGCAGTTACCTGCAAGCAGTAATGCTACCGGGTAGATGCAGGCAGCTCTGGCTGAACCTTTATTAGGAATGTTCCCATGGTCTGTGATTAGGGAGGTTCTGGCTGGACAGTTCCAAGGACATCCATTATGATGGATTCTTCTGGAAGAAGGCAGCCCCTCCACATGCCCCCGGTCCATCTCCCCCTAAGGCTGGAGCAATCCTCCTCCTCGCCCTCTGCCCCTTTGCAGACCTTCCATATCAGGGCTCTCCTTTCAGTCACCTGGCCTGTCCCACTCCTTGCCCCGCCCAGGATTCTCTTTTCAAATCCCCTTGGTGCCTTTCTCCTTCAAACAGGCCAATGTTTTGATCATTATTCTGTTGTAGAGATTAGAAAACTTAGCCCTAGGCAGAATTTTTCCTAATGTTTTGATTTTTTCATTTCTAGGTGTGGCTTTAGTAGAAGGAATTACTTCTTTAGGGCAAAGATGTTTTGTGAATTTTGTGGCTGTTTTCTGCTGTTCATCCCTACAGGCTGGGTTAGGTGGGGAGCTGAGAGGATTTTATCTGAAATCCTGTCTCCTCAGTTCAGTTCAGTCGCTCTGAACTCTTTGCGACCCCATGAACCGCAGCACGCCAGGCCTCCCTGTCCATCACCAACTCCCGGAGTTCACCCAAACTCATGTGCATCAAGTCGGTGATGCCACCCAGCCATCTCATCCTCTGTCACCCCCTTCTCCTCCTGCCCCCAGTCCCTCCCAGCATCAAAGTCTTTTCCAATGAGTCAAGTCTTTGCATCAGGTAGTCAAAGTTTCAGCTTCAGCATCAGTCCTTCCAGTGAACACCCAGCACTGGTCTCCTTTAGGGTGGACTGGTTGGATCTCCTTGCAGTCCAAGGGACCCTCAAGAGTCTTCTCCAACACCACAGTTCAAAAGCATCAATTCTTTGGCGCTCAGCCTTCTTCACAGTCCAACTCTCACATCCATACATGACCACTGGAAAAACCATAGCCTTGACTAGATGGCCCTTTGTTGGCAAAGTAATATCTCTGCTTTTTAATATGCTATCTATGTTGGTCATAACTTTCCTTCCAAGGAGTAAGCTTGTTTTAATTTCCTGGCTGCAATCACCATCTGCAGTGATTTTGGAGCCTCAAAAAATAAAGTCTGACACTGTTTCCACTGTTTCTCCATCTATTTCCCATGAAGTGATAGGACCAGATGCCATGATCTTCATTTTCTGAATGTTGAGCTTTAAGCCAACTTTTTCACTCTCCTCTTTCACTTTCATCAAGAGGCTTTTTAGTTCCTCTTCACTTTCTGCCATAAGGGTGGTGTCATCTGTGTACCTGAGGTTATTGTTTATCTCCTGGCAATCTTGATTCCAGCTTGTGTTTCTTCCAACCCAGCGTTTCTCATGATGTACTCTGCCTATAAGTTAAATAAGCAGGGTGACAATATACAGCCTTGACGTACTCCTTTTCCTATTTGGAACCAGTCTGTTGTTCCATGAAAAGTGAAAGTGAAAGTAAAGTCACTCAGTTGTGTCCGACTCTATGTGACCCCGTGGACGGCAGCCCACCAGGCTCCTCCGTCCATGGGATTCTCCAGGCAAGAATACTGGAGTGGGTTGCCATTTCCTTCTCCAATGTCCAGTTCTAACTGCTGCTTCCTGACCTGCATACAGGTTTCTCAAGAGGCAGGTCAGGCGGTCACAAAATATTACTTTGTGTTTCCCTCCAGGGCAACACATCTCTTTCAGGATTTTCCACAGTTTATTGTGATCCACACAGTCAAAGGCTTTGGCATAATCAATAAAGCAGAAATAGATGTTTTTCTGGAACTCTCTTGCTTTTTCCATGATCCAGCAGATATTGGCAATTTGATCTCCTGTCTCAAGGCAAATTGGAAGTGGTCAAACAAGAGATGGCAAGGGTGAACGTCGACATTCTAGGAATCAGCAAACTAAAATGGACTGGAATGGGTGAATTTAACTCAAATGACCATTACATCTACTACTGCAGGCAGGAATCCCTCAGAAGAAATGGAGTAGCCATCATGGTCAACAAAAGAGTCCGAAATGCAGTACTTGGATGCAATCTCAAAAACGACAGAATGATCTCTGTTCGTCTCCTAGGCAAACCATTCAGTATCACAGTTATCCAAGTCTATGCCCCAACCAGTAACACTGAAGAAACTGAAGTTGAACGCTTTTATGAAGACCTACAAGACCTTTTAGAACTAACACCCCAAAAAAGATGTCCTTTTCATTATAGGGGACTGGGATGCAAAAGTAGGAAGTCAAGAAACACCTGGAGTAACAGGCAAATTTGGCCTTGGAATGCAGAATGAAGCAGGGCAAAGACTAATAGAGTTTTGCCAAGAAAATGCACTGGTCATAGCAAACCCCCTCTTCCAACAACACAAGAGAAGACTCTACACATGGACATCACCAGATGGTCAACACCGAAATCAGATTGATTATATTCTTTGCAGCCAAAGATGGAGAAGCTCTATACAGTCAACAAAAACAAGACCAGGAGCTGACTGTGGCTCAGATCATGAACTCCTTATCGCCAAATTCAGCCTTAAATTGAAGAAAGTAGGGAAAACCGCTAGACCATTCAGGTATGACCTAAATCAAATCCCTTATGATTATACAGTGGAAGTGAGAAATAGATTTAACGGTCTAGATCTGATAGATAGAGTGCCTGATGAACTATGGAATGAGGTTCGTGACATTGTACAGGAGACAGGGATCAAGACCATCCCCATGGAAAAGAAATGCAAAAAAGCAAAATGGCTGTCTGGGGAGGCCTTACAAATGGCTGTGAAGAGAAGAGAGGCGAAAAGCAAAGGAGAAAAGGAAAGATATAAGCATCTGAATGCAGAGTTCCAAAGAATAGCAAGAAGAGATAAGAAAGCCTTCTTCAGCAATCAATGCAAAGAAATAGAGGAAAACAACAGAATGGGAAAGACTAGAGATCTCTTCAAGAAAATTAGAGATACCAAGGGAACATTTCATGCAAAGATGGGCTCGATAAAGGACAGACATGGTCTGGACCTAACAGAAGCAGAAGATATTAAGAAGAGGTGGAAAGAATACACGGAAAACTGTACAAAAAAGATCTTCACGACCAAGATAATCATGATGATGTGATCACTAATCTAGAGCCAGACATCTTGGAATGTGAAGTCAAGTGGGCCTTAGAAAGCATCCCTACAAACAAAGCTAGTGGAGGTGATGGAATTCCAGTTGAGCTCTTTCAAATCCTGAAAGATGATGCTGTGAAAGTGCTGCACTCAATATGCCAGCAAGTTTGGAAAACTCAGCAGTGGCCACAGGACTGGAAAAGGTCAGTTTTCATTCCAATCCCAAAGAAAGGAGATGCCAAAGAATGCTCAAACTACCACACAATTGCACTCATCTCACATGCTAGTAAAGTAATGCTCAAAATTCTCCAAGCCAGGCTTCAGCAATACATGAACCGTGAACTCCCTGATGTTCAAGCTGATTTTAGGAAAGACAGAGGAACCAGAGAGCAAATTGCCAACATCTGCTGGATCATGGAAAAAGCAAGAGAGTTCCAGAAAAACATCTATTTCTGCTTTATTGACTATGCCAAAGCCTTTGACTGTGTGGATCACAATAAACTGTGGAAAATTCTGAAAGAGATGGGAATACCAGACCACCTAACCTGCCTCTTGAGTAATCTGTATGCAGGTCAGGAAGCAACAGTTAGAACTGGACATGGGACAACAGACTGGTTCCAAATAAGAAAAGGAGTACGTCAAGGCTGTATATTGTCACCCTGTTTATTTAACTTCTATGCAGAGTACATCATGAGAAATGCTGGGCTGGAAGAAACACAAGCTGGAATCAAGATTGCTGGGAGAAATATCAATAACCTCAGATATGCAGATGACACCACCCTTATGGCAGAAAGTGAAGAGGAGCTAAAAAGCCTCTTGATGAAAGTGAAAGACAAGAGGGAAAAAGTTGGCTTAAAGCTCAACATTCAGAAAACGAAGATCATGGCATCTGGTCCCATCACTTCATGGGAAATAGATGGAGAAACAGTAGAAACAGTGTCAGACTTTATTTTGGGGGGCTCCAAAATCACTGCAGATGGTGATTGCAGCCAGGAAATTAAAACAAGCTTACTCCTTGGAAGGAAAGTTATGTCCAACCTAGATAGTATATTCAAAAGCAGAGACATTACTTTACCGACTAAGGTCCATCTAGTCAAGGCTATGGTTTTTCCATTGGTCATGTATGGATGTGAGAGTTGGACTGTGAAGAAGGCTGAGCGCTGAGGAATTGATGCTTTTGAACTGTGGTGTTGGAGAAGACTCTTGAGGGTCCCTTGGACTGCAAGGAGATCCAACCAGTCCATTCTGAAGATCAGCCCTGGGATTTCTTTAGAAGGAATGATGCTAAAGCTGAAGCTCCAGTACTTTGGACACCTCATGCGAAGAATTGACTCATTTGAAAAGACTCTGATGCTGGGAGAGATTGGGGGCAGGAGGAGAAGGGGACGCCCCAGGATGAGATGGCTGGATGGCATTACGGACTCGATGGACGTGAGTCTGAGTGAACTCCGGGAGTTGGTGTTGGACAGGGAGGCCTGGCATGCTGCGATTCATGGGGTTGCAAAGAGTGGGACACGACTGAGCAACTGAACTGAACTCCTCAACCATATCTAATCCCTCACTCCAGGTGATATGAGCATATCAGGGCTGAATCACCTTAGGGAAGGAGCTGGCTTATCCACACCCAGGGCTGCCCCACTCAATCCTACACTTAGGGAGCTGTGTTCTTTACTAATCCCTCCCACTCATCTGAGAGAGGAGATTTTGTTAACTATTTGCTGTTCAGCAGCTCAGTGGTGCTTAGGGACCCCATGGACTGCATGCCAGGCTTCCCCGTCCTTCACCATCTCCTGGAGCTTGCTCAGACTCATGTCCATTGAATCAGTGATGCTATCCCACCATCTCATCTTCTGTTGTCCTCTCTAGTTAACTATTAGGTTGGTGCAAATGTAATTGCAGTTTCTGACCATTAATTTTCAGCCATCATAACTAAGCTCAAACACATCTTTATTTAAAAAAAAAAAATAGGAACCATTACAATCAACACAATTTTGCCAACGAGAAATAAATTTGCTTATTCCTGTAGCTTAAAACTCCATGCCTTAGGATTTGAGGAACTCTTGGAAAGCATTCTCTGCCTCCTGGTTGTGGAAACATTTTCCCTACAAAAGATTGTTGAGATGCTTGAAGAAGTGATAGTTGATTGGCAAGAGTTCAGGCGAATATGGAGGACGAGGCAAAATTTCATAGCCCAATTCTTTCAGCTTCTGAAGTGTTGGTTGTGTGATGTGTGGTTGGGCATTGTCATGGAGAACAATTGGGCCCCTTCTGTTGACCAGTGGCAACCCACTCCAGTATTCTTGCCTAGAGAATTCCATGGGCAGAGGAGCCTGGTGGGTCCCAAGGGGTCCCAAAGAGTCAGACGTGACTGAGTGACAAACAGCCATGTTGACCGATGCTGGCTGCAGGCACTGGAGTTTCGGGTGCATCTCATCGATTTGCTGAGCATGCTTCTCAGATAATCGTTGGGATTCAGACAGCTGTAGTGGATCAGTCGGGCAGCAGACCACCATCAGTGACCACGATCATGAACCTGGCTAGGTTCAAATCCCAGCTCTCTCACCTACTAGCTGTGGGACCTTGGGCAGGTCCCTTAGACTCAGTTTTCTCAGCTGTGAAGTGGGGATATAGTCAGACCCGCTTCAGAGGTTGCTAATCTGACCACTAGTAAAAGTTTCCATGAAGTTTGGCTGGATTATGACTGGTTGCAGCACTCATTTAGGGAGTCAAATAGTAATGCATTTGGCTCCTCCTGGAGCCTTTCTCCTGTGCAACGATCTCCAAGTTAGTAATGATGCTGGATCCTTAAATGTGATGGGAATTCTTCTTGGAACTAAAGAATATAAGACCTCCTGCCTGGATACCTGAGTGAGTAACAGCAGGTGTTCAACACCAACGTCCTTACTTAGAGCCTGGTTAGGGACTCTCCTTTGGACCACTGGTGGTCTGTCTAAGAGCGACAGACTCTGGATCTTGGTGACCCTCCCCCCTTCCTCTTCTGCGGATTCTGTTTGATGATTAATTCACAATCTGAATACAACCGGAAGGAGAGGGTGTCTGGAGAATACCGGAGGCGTGGATGGGAGGAGCTGGCTTGTCAGTTGGTGGGGGGGGCGGGGGTGGGGTCGAAGCAGTAGGGAGGAGGGGGCGGGACAGTGAGAAGGGAGGGACTGCGAGACCACGGAGTCAGAAAGAGCAAATGAGGGCCGGTGGGTGGTTCTGGGTTTTAAGAAGGGAAGGCAAGAGTATGAAAAAGGCGGAGGCAATCAGGGCATGTGGAGCAAGGTGATGGTCTGCTGGGGTGGAGCAGCATGCCGAGATGCGGACTCAGCCGGGGCTCTGCGCCCCCAGAGGGGACTGGCTGCCTGGGACTGTGGGGCAAGTAGGGGAGAGTGGAGGGGATGGGAGGAATCTGGGAACTTGAGGATAGGGCTGGGAGGCGGCTGGTGGGGTTTAGGGGGTGAGGGGATGACAGTCTTGAGGTGTGGCTGGCAGGGGCGGGACTGGTGGAGGCTGGAGGTCATGGACACTCTGACTTCTTGACACTGGATCTCCAGCAGCGGCAGCCTGGCCTGGCGAGGACGACCTGGGGGCCTCTGGGGGCCTGCCTGCCAGAGTCCCCGCTCGGGACCGCGAACCCGAGGAGGTGCTGAACCTGAACCGACTGCCTAACGAGCTGCTCCAGGAGGTGCTGAGCTACCTGCCCCCAAGCACGCTGCTCCGGCACTGCCGCCCGGTGTGCCGGCGCTGGCGAGACGTGGTGGACGGCTGGGACCTGTGGCCGAGCATCCTGCCCTGGAAACACCCCGACCCGTGGCCCGTCATCCGCACCTGCCTGCCCCCTGCTGACGCCCCCGGGGCCCTGCATCCTGGGCCGCTTCTGCGAGCGCAGACCCATAGGACACAACCTCCTCCGGAACTCTCAGAACCCTCGTGGCCTAGGTGGGAGCCCAGGAAAGGGGTCCTCGTGGGAGTGGGAGGGAGGGTGTGGTAGCCTTATATTTGGTGGGGGCGCGGCAGGGTTCCATAGGGGAGACCCATGGGACTTTAACTGAGCTCCCAGGTGGACGACGAACCTGGGCACAAGTCTTTTTTACTTAACACGTGGCTTCCAAAAACATAGCTTAGTGATGCACTGCATGATGGAGGGAACCTATAGAGGCATTCCTGAAGTCTTTCCTCGTTTCTGCCACAGTCCTGGTAACAAGTAAATGTCCCTCCCTATTCCCCAAGGACCAGGACGGTAGTGAGAACTTGCCTCTTCTTGATTTTTCTCCTTCTTTCTTAGGTGGTTTCTAAAGAAGGAAGTATTGGACCTAGAGGAAGAGGGCCTATGGCCAGAACTCCTGGATAGTGGGAAGATTGAGATTTCTGTGTCTGCCCGGTGAGCGTGATTATAAAAACAGCTTTTAGCTAAGTGCTGACCTTGACATGGGTGATGTCATTTAGGTCTCCTAACAATCCCTTGGGCTTCCCAGGTGGCTCAGTGGTAAAGAATCTGCCTGCAATGCAGGAGACCTGGGTTCAATCCCTGAGTCAGGAAGATCCCCTGGAGAAGAAAAAGTAAAGTGTTAGTTGCTCAGTTGTGTCTGACTCTGTGTGACACCATGGACTGTACCCTGTCCATGGAATTCTCCAGGCAAGAATACGGTAGTGGGTTGTCATGCCCTTCTCCAGGGGATCTTCCTGCCCCAGGGATCAAACTAGGGTCTCCTGCATTGCTGTCAGATTCTTTACCATCTGAGGCACATGGGAAGCCCATGTGGAGAAGGAAATGACACCCCAGTCCATTCTTCTTTCCTGGGAAATCCCATGGACAGAGGAGCCTGGCGGGCTACAGTCCATGGGGTCGCAAAAGAATCGGACAGAACTTCAGTGACTAAACAACAACCTCTTAAGATGAAGGAATAGTAATGACTTTACCACTCTCATAGCCTTAGTACTTAGCAAGTTCAGTCTCTGAACCCTCCCTTAACCCCCAAAGGAAACTGGGCTGGAAAATGCCCGGTTGGATTCAACACATTCACTTAAGTCAAGAACAGAATGTTAAAAAAAAGAACAGAAAGTTGCCAGCAAACACCACCCTCAGCACCCCTCATGCCCCATTCCCAACACTTCCAACCCAAAGGTAGCACCATCCTGAATTCTGTTACCATAGATGAGTTTTACCCATTGTGATACTATATATATACATATATATTAATATATATTAATACATTATATATGGTGTCATACATAGTGTGGATCTGGCTTCTTTCAGTAACATATTTGTAAATTCATCCACAATTGTCTATCCAGTACTTTGGCCACCTCATGCAAAGAGTTGACTCATTGGAAAAGACTCTGATGCTGGGAGGGGTTGGGGGCAGGAGGAGAAGGGGACGACAGAGGATGAGATGGCTGGATGGCATCACTGACTCGATGGACGTGAGTCTGAGTGAACTCCGGGAGTTGGTGTTGGACAGGGAGGCCTGGTGTGCTGCGATTCATGGGGTTGCAAAGAGTGGGACACGACTGAGCGACTAAACTGAACTGAACTGAACAATTAGTTTACTTTCATGACTGTATAATATCTCATTGAATATACTATAATGTATCCATTTACCACTGATGGACATTAGACATTGTTTTTTTTGAATGTTGCTGGATATCTCTTCATCTGTTTATTTAGATTCTCCTGGATGCTTTTAAAACACTAAGAAAATTATACCTTAAATCATTACCACTGTTCAGTTCAGTTCAGTTGCTCAGTCGTGTCTGACTCTTTGCGACCCCATGAACCGCAGCACGCCAGGCCTCCCTGTCCATCACCAACTCCCAGAGTTTACCCAAATTCATGTCCATCGAGTCAGTGATGCCATCCAGCCATCTCATCCTCTGTCATCCCCTTCTCCTCCAACCTTCAATTTTTCCCAGCATCAGGGTCCTTTCAAATGAGTCAGCTCTTCGCATCAGGTGGCCAAAGTATTAGAGTTTCAGCTTCAATATCAATCCTTCCGATAAACACCCAGGACTGATCTCCTTTAGGATGGACTGGTTGGATCTCCTTGCAGTCCAAGGGACTCTCAAGAGTCTTCTCCAACACCACAGTTCAAAAGCATCAGTTCTTCGGCGCTCAGGTTTCTTTATAGTTCAACTCTCACATCCATACATGACTACTGGAAAAACCATAGCTAGATGACTAGCTAGATGGTTGACCTGATGGACCTTTGTTGACAAAGTAATGCCTCTGCTTTTGAATATACTGTTTAGGTTGGTCATAACTTTCTTTGCAAGGAGTAAGGGTCTTTTAATTTCATGGCTGCAATCACCATCTGCAGTGATTTTAGAGCCCCCCAAAATAAAGTCTGACACTGTTTCCCCATCTAGTTGCCATGAAGTGATGGGACCAGATGCCATGATCTCAGTTTTCTGAATGTTGAGCTTTAAGCCAATTTTTTCACTCTCTCATTTTCATCAAGGGGCTCTTTAGTTCTTCTTCACTTTCTGCCATAAGGGTGGTATCATCTGCATATCTGAGGTTATTGATATTTCTCCAGGCAATCTTGATGCCAGCTTGTGCTTCATCCAGTCCAGCGTTTCTCATGATGTACTCTGCATGTAAGTTAAATAAGCAGGGTGACAATATACAGCCTTGATGTACTCCTTTTCCTGGTTGGAACCAGTCTGTTGTTCCATGTCCAACTCTAACTGTTGCTTCTTGACCTGCATACAGGTTTCTCAACAGGCAGGTCAGGTGGTCTGGTATTCCCATCTCTTTCAGAATTTTCTACAGTTTATTGTGATCCACACAATCAAAGGCTTTGGCACAGTCAATAAAGCAGAAATAGATGTTTTTCTGGAACTCTCTTGGTTTTTCGATGATCATCTGGAAATTCACGGTTCACATATTGCTGAAGCCTGGCTTGGAGAATTTTGAGCATTACTTTACTAGCGTGTGAGATGAGTGCAATTGTGTGGTAGTTTGAGCATTCTTGGCATTGCCTTTCTTTGGGATTGGAATGAAAACTGACCTTTTCCCGTCCTGTGGCCACTGCTGAGTTTTCCAAATTTGCTGACATATTGAGTGCAGCACTTTCACAGCATCATCTTTTAGGATTTGAAATAGCTCAACATCTTTGCCACCAATGAAACACAGAAGAAATAATGTGGGAGGAGGTACCTTGAAGAGCATGGCTCTGGGTCATTACTTCTTTTTTTTAATTTTTATTTATTTTTAATTGAAGGATAATTGCTTTACAATGTTGTGCTGGTTTCTGCATATATAAATCAGCTACAGCTATACATATGTCCCCTCCTTCCTGAACCTCCCTCCCATCTCCCACCCCAAGGTCATTACTTCTAAAATGAATATACATGCAGACCAGCTGGGGACTGAGTTTAGTGCAGATGGATTCATCACAGAGGCAGAGGGATCAGGCTTCCAAAGGACACGGATGGTGCTGCACCATTTTGGATTTGTAGACATGGGAAGGCCTCTCTGGTGGAGGAGGCATGGTGCTGCACCATTTTGGATTTGTAGACATGGGAAGGCCTCTCTGGTGGAGGAGGCATGGTGCTGCACCATTTTGGATTTGTAGACATGGGAAGGCCTCTCTGGTGGAGGAGGCAAACGCCCAAAGAGATGGGATGGCAAGTCTAGCCTTTAAGGTCTTCCTTTCCCCCCAGGTGGTTCGAAGGAAGAAGCAATAACACCTGTATATCAGCTAACTGCCCAAATTCTAGATGTCACCAAGACTATCCTGGATCAGTTCTCTAAGAGTAGCTTTCACATTGGGTGGTGCAGAAGGAGAGAGCCCTTGAAGGTCAGTCTGTGCGGGGAAGAGGGTGAAGGGAAAGGTTGGTGGGGCCTATGTTAATCTACTACTGTATAACATACAAACAGCCCGAAGCATTAGTAGCTTAATATCAACAGCAGTCACTCTATCTCCTCTCATGGTTTCTGTTACGAGCTGCTAGGAGCTTCTGACTTCAGTCTCTCATGAAGATCCATTTCAGATACTGGCTGGAGCTAAAGGGCAGGGTGGGCTGTGAGTGTGTACACAGCAACTGGTGGCTGGCCAGGCAGCTCTTGGTTTAGTCTCAGAGCTTGGCCATGGGATCCCCCTGCATGGTCTAATTTGGTCTAATTCCTCACAGCATGGCAGCTTTGGGGCAGGCAGCTGCTGCCTGGTGGCTCAGGGCTCCATGAGGCTGCTGGAGAAACCAGCAGAAGCTGCATTGCCTCTGTGATCCTGCTGTGGAAGTCACTTGGTGAAAGTCACTCAGCATCACTCCCACCACACTCTTGATTACAATGAAACCCTCCCAGATTCAAGGGGGTGGGCATTAGACTCCACCCTCGGGTGAGGAGTGGCATGATTCTAGAAGGATGTGTGGAAGTGGAGACATTGTTGCAGCCATCTAGGGAAAATACCACCTGCCAGAAGGCCCCCAACTCAGCGTGTGAAGGCGCAATGGAGCTTACCTCTTTTTCTTCCTGAATGTCAATCATGTGTTCTCCAGCCTTGAGAAGGGTGTTCGCTTTGTGTCTGTGAAACAGCGGATCTTAGTCGTGGATCTCAAGAATGAGCCAAGTGGAGTCGAACTTACCAACACCAGTTTGCTCAACTCCAGTTTCATTGTGGAGGTTGCCTATCCTCGTCAAGAGCTATCCTTGGAGAACAACCACCCCATGGATGTCAGGAACTTTGCGTGCAGGGACATTATTTCTCTAATTAAGGACTTGTAGCTCCTGGCCATCCTGGGATCTCTTGGGTCCAGTCGAGGGTCCTACTAGAAGAAAATTCCTGCTACTTCTGTAGGGCAGGCCCTGTTCTTCTGATTGGAAACCCATGGGTGAGCACAGGGAAAGGCTGGGTCATGAAAGGGCTCCTCACTGGTGACCCTCTGGTTCAGCCCCCCTGCCCTCTGCCCTTGTCTCCTCTCAGTCCTGCTGTAGAGGCTTCATTGGTCCTTTGCAGGAAGCCGTCTCCTCTTGTCTGAACTGGAAGCTCATTCCTATGACTGAGAAAATTCCAGCCCCCATGGGTGACGAATTTCACTTTGTGGGGTTTTAAGACCAGGACCAAGACTCACAGTGGAGAGTGAACCAACTCAAAAAATGTTTGGAGACAGAGGGTTCTGCTCACCCTGTGAACAATGATGTGGTCCCCTGAGCCCAACCCTCTCCTGGATCTCATGGTGTATAAAATTTTACATTTGGAAATTCTTTTAAATATAGAGAGAATAAATCAGGAATGCCTCTGCCAATTATAGGTAATAAATGTAGCATTATTTTGCCAAAAGTGTCTCAGCTCTTTTTAAATAGAAATTCAATGTTACAGCCTTGGTGACTACTGGGTTCAGAGTAAGGAACTGTTTCAGTTGAAAAATTGTACAGAAGGAAACACCAAGAGAATGTTCTCCAGGGAAGAGAATGGAAGAGTCAGAACACTATTTCCCAAGCCCTAAGGAAATCATGGGATCAAAAGTTATCAATCAGGGTTAAAAGCCTTGGGCAGGCAGTGGATGTGGGCACAGTGTCACAGTGACACCACATTTGTGACATTCTGGTCATGAGGGTGAAAGAGAACCTTGCAACGGCAGGATCCGGCTGTCCCCACCCCAGTCCAGGGGTCATGGCTGCCCCCTCCCTGCTGCAGGATCCCTAAGGAGCTCCAGGTCTCCGGATAGAAAGCAGATGAAGCTGCTGCCGCCTTTGATGTGTCCCCCATCCTGCAGTAGAAGCTGGGACACACCCCAAGGGGAGGGCATTTTGTCAGTTTCATGCAAAGGGGAGTGTGACAGGTTGACAGGTTGAAACAGACCTGAGAGTTGTGGGGACCCAAGAGTAGTGACCACATGTAGTGTGTGCTTCTGGAGTCAATACTGGTTTGGACAATTAAGCTCTGAAGGATATTTTTGGGTCAACTGAAGGAATTTAGATAGGAGGAATGAGATAGGAATTTATAGATTTATAGGAATTTTTTTCCCTGTGAAACATTTAGTAAATTTCCAACTTGATGCACCACCAACATCACTACAAAATCTTTTTGTGTGTATTTTCTGCAAAGATGGAGACCATTGCCTTGGGAAAAAGCGAGCACAGAATTATACTCCTTAAAGAGTCCCAGATGGCACTAGTGGTAAAGAATCCACCTACCAATACAGGAGACCCAGGTTCCATCCCTGGGTTGGGAAGAGCCCTTAAAGGAGGGGATGGCAACCCATACCAGTATTAGACTTGGACACAACTGAAGCAACGTAGTGTAGCATAGCATATCTACTCTTATATGTTATGTAGAACGTATGTGCATATATGGACATATGCATCTGTGCTAAAATAAATTAATGTATTTACATAGCCTTGTGTTTGTATTCTAGACCATCTTCTGGATATGTGTATATAGAATAAGAATATGAGCTAAAGTGTTACAGGGTTTACTGCAGTGGTGAACAGTGAATAAAGGTGAGTTTTGTACTTACTGATTTTGCTTATCTGAATTTCTTACTTTCTACCTGTGTGTCTAGAAATATCATGCTCTAGACAAATGTAAAGCATCCCCCAAATGCAATTTCTCTTCCTTTCCAGAAATACCTATGCTTATTTACGTATTTATGGGTTTTTTAATTTGCCTGAGCTGCACCGCTTGCCTGGATCTTAGTTCCCTGACCAGATATTGAACCCATGCCCTCAGAAGTGAAAGTGCAGAATCTTAACCACTGGACTACAAGGGCATTCCCCAGATATCACCACATTTAGAAGGCACTTTTTTTTTTTTCCTAAGTGAGTTAATTTTTTTTTAAGACTATTTTTGGTTGCACTGGGTCTTCCTTGCTGCACTCAGGCTTTCTCTAGTTGGAGCCGTCTGAGTCTACCCTTCGCTGCGGTGCGTGGGCTTCTCCCTGCGGTGGCTTCTTGTTGGGGGCTACAGGCTCTAGGTGAGCAGGCTTCAGTAGCTGTGGCACAGCGGCTGAGTTTCTCCGTGTCATGTGAAATCTTCCCAGACCAGAGATCGAACCCATGCATTGGTGGGCGGATCCTTATCCACTGTACCACCGGGGAAGTCCTAGAAGACATCCTTGCTGACTCGATTTTTTGCTTTGTTATAGAGAATTCTAAATTATAAGAGAATGTAGAGAGAAGAGTATTATAACTTCCACACATCTATTAGCCAGAAACATGTATCGACTTATGCCCAGTCTTCAATCAACAGCACTATCAGTTCTCCTTATATATATATTTTTTTAAATATATTTTTATTTTGACAGAATCTCAAACTTAAAGAGATATTGTAGTTATGGCACATAAACATTTTTTTTTCCCTGTGAAACAGTTAGTAAATTTCCAACTTGATGCACCACCAACATCACTACAAAATCTTTTTGTGTGTATTTTCTGCAAATACGGACATACTTCTACATAACTACAATACAACCATCGGAATAATGAAGCTCATGTTGAATAAATAACAGAAAGGCTTAACATAGCTTCTCTCTCTTCTTGGAAATACCTGTTGCAAGGTGAGCTCTGGCTGGCAGCTGGAAACTTGAATTTTGGAAGTGTTCCCACTGTTTCCTAACTGATAAGAAGGCTCATTATACTTAGACTGTGCAACCAAGATGGTTTCTGCTTGACCCCTGCTTTCATCTGGGGAGTCCATAATTCTGTTACATGCCAGAAAGGGGGTCCTCCATGTCCAGGTCCTAGTGACACCCCAGGGTGCTGCGTCTCTCCTGAGCTTCCCAGGACATCGCTCATGTGTGACTGCATTTTTGTTGCTGGGGGAAGAGTTCACTCAGCATGACCCCTGCAAGGGAAGGGGGGAGGACAGAGAGAAGAGGCACATGGATTCTCCCAGTCTCTGCTTTAGTGTTTTCCCCTGAGGATCTGGCTGTGCATCCTTTCTGCACTCCTGTAGTACATTTCAGCAGTGAGTCTGAGACAGACCTGGGACCTGGGGTCCTTCACTGCAGCACTGCAATGTCGAACCTGGACGTACCTCTCCTCGAACTTGCATGCGTGCTAAGTGGCTTCAGTCATGTCCAGCTCTTTGCAACTCCATGGACTGTAGTCCACCAGGCTCCTCTGGCCATGGGATTTCCCAGGCAAGGATACTGGCTTGGGATGCCATTTCTTCTTTCAGGAGATCTTCCTGACCCAGGGATCGAACCTACATCTCCTGCATTGGCAGGTGGATTCTTTACCGCTGAGCCACTAAGGAAGCCTGAGCTGCAGTTTACTCTTTTGTAAGTGGGAGGAGCCACAGTATCCACAGCTTAAGATCCAGTAAGAGGTTAAATGATCTTTCCATTTGATCACTTTGTTATTGTTATTATTATTATTATTGTGTAGGTCAAACAAAGGACAGTTGTGAGTGTGAGATTGACTTTGGGAGTGGTCCCTCCACTTCAATCTTTTGGAAGCGTTTGAGAGGGATCAGCATACGTTCTACTTTGAATGGTTGCTAGAATTTCCCAGTGAAGCCATCTGGTCCTGGAGTTTTGTTTGTAGGGAGTGTTTATTTTCTTAAGATTTATTTATTTATGCTGTGGACTCTGTAGTTGTGGTGCACAGGCTTGGTTACTCCACAGCCTGTGGGATCTTCCAGGACCAGGGATTGAAGCCAAGTCTCCTGCATTGATAAGCAGAATCTTAACCACTGGACCTCCAGGGAAGCCCCTGTAGGGAGTTCTTAAATTACAGAGTCTATTTCACTTCTAGACATAGGTTTGTTTAAAAAAAAAAAACAAAACTTTCTTCATGATACAGTTTTTTTTTTAAGATTTATTTATGTATTTAATTTTGTCTGCACACAGACTCTCTAGTCGTGTCCTGCAGGCTCGAGAGCTCAGTAGCGGTGGCACAGAGGCTTAGTTGTTCCCAGACATGTGGGGTCTTAGTTCCCGGACCAGGGATCAAACCACATCCCCTGTATTGCACTGCACCGCCAGGGAAGTCCCCCACACAAGGAATTATTAATGTCTTTTAAAATGATGAGATCACCCACTACTGATATTTTCTAAATGAGCAATTGCCAGCATGGAATAACATGACCAGGCAGGGTACATCACAGATGCAGGCAACTTTGGCTGAACCCTTATTAGGAATGTTCACACAGTCTGCGATTTTGGATATTCCAGCTAGACAGTTTGATGAGAAGCAAGTAGTGGATTCTTCTGGAAGGAGGGAGCCCCTCCACACCCACCAGGTCCATTGCCCCTTCAGGCTGGAGCCCTCCTCCCCCTCCTCCTCTTCCTCTGCAGACCTTCCATAACAGACTCTCCCTCCAGACCCTCCTGTCCCATTCCTTGCCCCGACACAGCTCTTTCTTTTCAAAACCCCCAAGGTGCGCATGTCCTCTCCAGATAGGTTGGTGCTTTGATCTTTTTTTTTTTTTCCTTTGGCTGCACAGTGAGGCTTGTGGGATCTTAGTTCTCCAACCAGGGATCCGGGTCCCCGGCACTGAGAGCTCGGAATCCTAACCCCTGGACCACCAGGGAATTCCCGGTGCTTTGATCTTTAAAGCCTCTTATTTTATTGTAAAGCCTATAAAATTGCCTCTGGCCTGAACTTTTCTTAAGGCTTTGATTACTTCATTTCCAAGTGTGGCTTCAGTGGAAGGAATTACTTCTTGAGGCAGAAGAAGTTATATGGATTCTGTGGCCCTTTTCTGCTCTCAACATTCCCCCTGCCACGATTCTGGGTTGGACAGGGAGCCGAGAAGCCTTTGCCAGAAATCCCATCTCCAAACCCACATCCCCCAGACCACTCCTCCAGGAGACATGGGCACGTCAGGGCTGAACCACCTTGGGCAAAGGGCTTGAACCCAACACCCAGGGCTGCCCCACTCAACCCTACCTCTAGGGAGTTCTTTTCTAATCCCTCCCACTCTCTGGAGAGAGGAGATTTTGTTAACTACTTACCCCCTTCCTCCTAGGATCCCTGGGACCCTCCATCCACACAAAGGGCCCATTCCCAGTCCAGTTCCTTCCCTGGAATCAAAATACCTCCCAGCTTGCCACTCTATTCCTATTAACAAGATAGGAGAACCAGGGCCAGGGAAGCCATGTTGATGGAGGTTTTAATGCCTTCATTATATTCCCGTATGCCTGCTGGTGCTCCTCCAAGGTTCAGGAATTTTCTACTTCTGCAAACCAGACTGGCAGGTCCCCACCTCCCACTTCCCAAGCACACCTCCAGAGATGCACCTCGGTCCCTACTCAACACTTCCCTGCCCATCCTCATGGCTTCACTGGGTCAGAGCCCACCGGAACCTCCCTGCATTTATGGCAAATAGCTTCTCATGCAGCCTTTATCACCTTGAGATGAAATACTTAGGGACTTAAGAATCCACCTGCCAGTGCAGGGGCCATGGGTTCGATCCCTGGCCTGAGAAGATTCCACATGCCACTGAGTAACTAAGCCGGTGGACCACTACTGAGCCCGAGTGCTGCAATTACTGAAGCCTGCGTGCCTAGAACCCATGCTCCTCTACAAGAGAAGCCACGGCAATGAGAAGCCCAAGCACTGCAGTGAAGACTAGCCCCAGCTTGCCACAACTGGAGAAAGCCAGAGTACAGCAATGAAGACCCAGAGCAATAAAAACAATTAATTTTTTTTAAAAAGAAATGAAATACCTAGATTATGAAACCTACCTCCACTGAGAATTCTTTAAATGTTAATAAAATGTCCCAAAGTATATATGTATAGTGGAAAGCTGAAATAAAAGGAGAGAAATTCATGAGTAAAAGAATATATATTTCAATATGCAAATGATACCTGAACTTGATTCCAGTAAGATTCAGCAACTAAAAGTGCGGTCCATGAAGGACAGCCATCAGCGCCCCTTGGGAATTTGTTACAAATGCAGACCTCACTCAGAGTCAGATTTTAAAACTTCCGCAGGGTATGTGAAAAATCCCCAGGGTATACAGACTTCTTGTGTGGGCGTGCTCAGTTGCTCAGTCATGTCCAACTCTTTGTGACCCCATGGACTGTAGCCCACAAGGCTCCTCTGTCCACGGGGATTCTCCAGGCAAGAATACTGGAGTGGGCTCCATAACCTGCACTTGCCAAGTGGCGCTAGTGGTAAAGAACCTGCCTGCCAGTGCAGGAGATGTAAAAGACATGGGTTCGATCCCTGAGTGAGGAAGATCCCCTGGAGGAAGAAATGGCAACCTACTCCAGTGTTCTTGCCTGGAGAACCTGGTAAGAAGCCCATAGACAGAGGAGCCTGGAGAGCTACAGTCCACAGGGTCCCAAAGAGTTGGACATGACTGAAGCAGCTGAGCACACAGGGCAGGCAAGGCTTCATAACACCCACAGCTGGCACTACCTAAATGAAGAGATTTTGCCCTTTTCTGAACTGGAGCATAATAACTAGTAAAGTGCTAACAATGCCAAGAATATTCTTCCAATTGACCCAGTAGCTGAACTCCTGGACCTTTCAGGGTCTATTTACACTCTCTACATTTACAGACAAACTGGGATTAGGTTCCAGGCTCAGCTTAACAGGCTTTCCTCCTGCAAGAAAACACCCAGGACATTGACTAAAAGGAGGAAGAATCCAGGGCAGTTCTCCCTTAAGGGGTGCTGGCCTGTATTGTGACACCAAAATGCACCCATAATTTCCCCAAAGGCCCCTGGGGTGCTGTGTACACCCTCTTCTCCTGGGAGTTATTATGCTCTGATCTTTACCTTCCAGGCAGCAGGCTCCTCCAATTATTTTTTTCTTTTTAACTGGAGTACATCATGGAGTGTAATTCCAGGAATTAACAGAGATGGTGTCTGAGGAAGAAGCTGAAGAATGGAAACAGACTTGTCAGTTTCTGCCCTTTTATGCTACTTGAAACTTTTAGACTGTTTTTCAAACCACTTTTTGAACTCATGTGTGCACATGTGCTAAGTTGCTTCTACCCTCTGGACAATGGCCCACCAGGCTCCTCTGTCCATGGGATTCTCCAGGCAAGAATACTGGAGTGGGTTGCTGAGCCCTCCTCCAGGGGATCTTCCTGACCCAGGGATCAAACCCACAACTCTTAAGTCTCCTGCATTGGCAGGCGGATTCTTTACCACTAGTGCCACCTGGGAAGCCCAAACTCATGATTGGGTCCCAATTGATTTTCATAATCTCATTATCAAACAGAGTCCCACAGTTTAAACATTACATCAAAAAATAATGTATTGCTATGGGCAGAAGGGTGTGATTTCTAAGATTTGCTTCAAATTGCCTGGGAGAGCGAGTGGGTGGGAATAGAGATGAAACGGGATTAGTTAGGAGTTAACTGTTAGAGCTGGGTGTTCCTTCCACTCTTCCACTTTGGGAAAAACTGCATTGAGAAATGTACACATTGAGAAGAAATGTGCCCTGCATTACAGTCAGTCCACCTCTTGAAATTCAAGGTCTCTCTGCGCAGACTGCTATGGCCCTCTTTCCCTTTCCTACTCTATTTCCCACGGCATGGATCACCTTCCAACACAGATGTCATTCACCTTTCACGGCTACTGCTCATCACGGCCCATGTGAATTGCAGTCTGACTTAATGATTACTCCATAATGAGACAGTTTTTCTACAATTGTGAAGATCTTGGGGAGCTGACAGATTTCCCGAAAGTATCTAATGTGCTTATTCGATCTCCTGCTCACCACATCTCTCTCCCTTAGAAGCTAAGTTCCACATGGGCAAAAATCCATGATGGTTTTACTTGCTGATACTTAAAATTAAATATGTAGCTTGCATTTCATTTTTCTTGGATAGAGTTGGTACAGAGGTTAAAAGCAAGAATTCTAGAGCCTGCCAGGCTAGGTTCAAATCCCAGCTCTGTCACTTACTAGCTGTGTGACCTTGGTCAGGTCACTTGGCCTCAGTTTCCAACCTGTGAAGTGGAGACATAGCCCCTATCTTAGTGGGTTGCTCCTGTTATCGTTCAGTAGCTAAGTCGTGTCCAGCTCTTTGCAGCCCCATGAACTGCAGCACGATGGGCTTCCCTGTCCTTCACCGTCTCCTGGAATTTGCTCGAACTCGTGTCCATTGAGTCAGTGATGCTCCTCTGACTGGTAGTAAAAGGCTCCGTGAAGGTTGGCTGGGTTTATTACAGGTTACAGCACTCTGTTAGGGAATCAAATAGAAGTGCACTTGGGAGGCTTCCCTGGTGGTCCAGTGGCTAAGATTCCACACTCCCGACGCAGGGGGCCTGGGTCTGATCCTTGGTCAGGGAACTAAATCCCACATGCCACAACTAAAGATTCCCCAATAAAGGCTGAAGACTTGGAGTGCTGCAACTAAGACCTAGCACAGCCTGATACATAAATAAATATTAAAAATTAAAAAGGAAAAAAGAGCATTTGGCTCCTGTTGCAGGCTGTTTTCTCCTGTGCAGTGATCTCTGGAATAGCGATGTTGGATCCTTTAAGGTGATGAGAATTGTTACAGGAGCTAAAGGATATGAGGCCTCCCACCCAGATGGCTGACTGAATAACAGCAAGTGTTCAGCACAAACTGAACTCAGAGCCTGGTTAGGGACACTCCAAGAGGTCACTGATGAGGATGGCCAGTGACAAGACTGAATACTTCCGCCAACCTCTCCCCCTTCTGAGGTTTTGGCTCAATTGAGTAGCTACCTCCAAGGTCCCAATACAGCCCAAAATAGAGAGGGTTTCTGGAGATCACTGGAGGTGGAGATGGGAGGGAAGGGCTAGTAAGTCGAGGCAGAGGGAGGAGGAGCAGGCCAGTGAGAAGGGAAGGGTGGGCAGAGAATATGAAGTAGGGAAGAGAGTGGGGGTTGTGCTGGGTATTAAGAAGGGAGGGCCTGGGGAATAAAAAGTGGGCGCCTGAAGCTAGGTGAAAGCTTGCAGAGCAATGCCTGAGATGCAAGGTAGGACTCGGGGGGGCTGCAGAGTCCCAAGGGGTTGGCTGCGGGGGCTGTGCTGCACGCGGAGGAGAGGGACAGCAGGGGTCTGCTGGCTAGGGCGGATGCAAAGTCCGGGGTCTTGAGGAAGGGGCTGGGAGTGGTGAGGATGGAGAAACAGCTGATGGGATTTAGGGGCTGACAGTCTTGGGGTATGGCTGACAGGGGTGGGGCTGGCGGAGGTTTCAGGCCCCCGAAACACTGAAGTATGACCCTGGTTTTCCCGCAGTGGTAGCCCAGCCTGGTAAAACGAAAATGGATAGCTCGGCCTCCTGGGGGTGCCACCCCGCCTGGGTCTCGCCTCCAGATCCCAAACCCGGTGAGGCAGTGGATGTGGACCAACCGCCAAACGAGCTGCTCCAGGAGGTGCTGAGCTACCTGCCCTTAAGCACGCTGCTCCGGCAATGCCGCCAGGTGTGCCGGCGCTGGCGAGACGTGGTGGACGGCTGGGACCTGTGCGGAGCATCCTGCCCTGGAGACACCCCGACCTGTGGCCCGTCATCCGCACCTGCCTGCCCCCTGCTGACGACCCTGGGCCCTGCATCCTGGGCCGCTTCTGCGAGCGCAGACCCATAGGTAGAAACCTCCTCCTGCCAGAACCCTCGTGGCCAGATTCGGGAGCCCAGAAAAGGGGTCCTCAAGGATGCGGATGGGAGGGTCTTGAGAGGTGTAGCCTCATGGGAAACCTATGGGACTTCTCCGTGGGCTGGAGGGCTGGTCGGGAACTTGGTCACAAATCTCTTTTTTTTTTTTTAACTTTTTTTATTTTGTAGGTATAGCCGGTTAACAATGTTGTGATAGTTTCAGGGGAACAGCGAAGGGACTAAGCCATACATATCCGTGTATCCATCCCCCTCCCAAACCCCCTCCCATCCAGGCTGCCACATATTGAGCAAAGTTCCATACAATCAGTCCTTGTTGGTTATCCATATTAAATATAGCAGTGTATACATGCCCACCCCAAACTCCCTAACTATCTCTCCCCCCTCCCATCACACACCTTTTTTATTTTACACAAGACCTACAGAAATCCATGGTTCAGCAAAGTTGGGACCCCCTGGCAATAGAGGGTCATGCCTAGGGCCCCATCACAGATGAGCTTCCAGGATGCCTACCAGTGAATATCCCTATTCCCCAAGGGCCAGGACAGTGGTGAGTTCTTATTATGGGTTCTCATTGATTTACGTTCTGCTTTCTTAGATGGTGTCATAAAAAGAAGCAAGTGTTGGACCTGGAGGAGGAGGGTCTGTGGCTGGAACGCCTGGATAGTGGAAGGATTGAGATTTGTGTCTCTGACTGATGAGTATGACAAAAACAGCTTTAAAAACAAGGCTGACCTTGTCTTATATGACAAGGCCTCCCAACAACCTCTTAGATTAAGCAGGAAGGGAAATGACTTCACCACCATCAGAGCTATACTACTTAGCCGTGTCCACTCCCTGAACCCTTGCCTAACCCCCAAAACGGACCTGGATGAGAAGATGCCCAATTGGATCCTATACAGAGGACTTGGTTTACGAAGAGGCAAGATGGAGTTGGCTAAGAGATCAGATTCTGGAGCTAGACCTCCCACACTCAAACAGTGGCTTCCTGGTTTTGTGGCCTTGGGCAAGTCGCAGGGTGCAAGACAGGGTTCCATGTCAGCCACAGAGCCAGTGCTTTGAAGTGTGACCTGTTTCATCACCCTTCATGATCCTTGATCCTGTGGGTTAATGTGTGTTTTGAAATCCCAAATTGAGTAGTTCAGAAAGGGGAAATGACTTCCCCTAGTGGCAAAGCAGAACCTGGCATTAGGCTCATGCTTGTCTGACTCCAGAGCTTGTGCTCTGTATGGTGGTTTTGAAACCATGATGGTCCATGAGCACCTCCCATGGGATATCTGACTCAGATAATTTCAAGGGAGGCAAATTCCAAACCTCTACACCTTTGTTCTCTGTTTTAAATAACTCAGCTACAGATCACATCTATGGTGGGAGCATCATATAGTTATTCTTCCCAACTGCTATCTCATAATCCTCCAGTTTTACAGAAAAAGAAAGCCCCTTATTGTCTTATATGCTCCCCAGATGTAAAGACTACTTGAGAGATAGGCAGAGTGACCAGCCGAAATTTTGGCCTTACCAAATTTCCTTTTTTTTTTTTTAAATTGTCCATTCTGTGCACAGCCGGATGATGAAGTTTGGGGATTTAGGAAACTCAAGGGCTTTTGTTTTTTTGGCTGCACGGGGTCTTAGTCTCCAGCATGTGGGATCTTTGACCTTGCAGTATGTGAACCCTCAGGTATGACACGTGGGATCTAATTCCCTGATCAGTGATCGAACCCCAGGCCCCTACATTGGGAGTGCAGAGTCTTAGCCACTGGACCACCAGAGAAGTCCTGGGCTTATCTCATTTGTTCACTTTTTAAGTTTTTTGGCCGTGCTGCACCAAAATATAAATATCTTAGTTCCCCAACCAGGGATGGAATCTATGCCCCCTGCAGTGGAATCATGGAGTCCTAACCACAAGACCACCAGGGAAGTCCCCCAAACTTACTTTCAATCAAGGCACCATAAACTGCCCCCTCTGCAAAGCCATCTCATTAGAAGATGTATTTACAGTCAACTTCTGTTTTTAATTCTTTATCAAACTATTACAGCATATTTGTATGGCTTTGAGCAGTGGTGTACCAGTTGATTGTGATAATTAGTAACTCCTTCGGAGAAGGCAATGGCAACCCACTCCAGTACTCTTGCCTGGAAAATCCCATGGGCGGAGGAGCCTGGTGGGCTGCTGTCCATGGGGTCGCTAAGAGTCGGACACAACGGAGCAACTTCACTTTCACTTTGCACTTTCATGCATTGGAGAAGGAAATGGGAACCCACTCCAGTGTTCTTGCCTGGAGAATCCCAGGGACGGGGGAGCCTGGTGGGCTGCCATCTCTGGGGTCGCACAGAGTCGGACACGACTGAAGCGACTTAGCAGTAGAAGCCTCAGTTTTGCCATACATCACCCAGAAACCCTGAAAACTCCCAATGCCTGGGTCACGCTCCATACCAAGTAAACAGGAGTGTCTAGGATGAGAGAGCCAGGTGTCAAGATCTTTGAAGTTTAGAGCCTACTACAAGGTTAGAGGTCACAATGTCAAGAGCACTTCTCAACTGCCAGGTAGGGGGATTCTCAAAGCCACTCTCAGCCTCAGTAATTGACTAGAAAGACATAGACTTGAATGAAAACTCTATACCATTAGTTTATTAAAGGGAAAAAAGTACAGATAAAATTAGCCAAGGGGACAATCACAGGGCAGCATCCAGGAGAAGTATCCAACACCAGACTTCCATTGCCCTCTCCTGCCCGTGGAGTCAGGAGGTACAATTGCCCTGGCCTCCGTGGGTGACAGTATACAGAGAGTAATGCCAACCAGGGAAGCTCGCCTGAGTTTATAGGGGCTTTATGATATGTTTAATCTCAGCCTCCAGGTCAACTCATATTGCCTGAAGCATCTAAGTCACATTGTTGGTCTTCCTGGAGTGACCAGCCCCCATTATAGACTATCCATGTGGACATGGCCAGCACTCGACAATGACATTGGCAGGCTGTCCCCAGGCAAACAAGGTTACTCCTGTCAGATGTAAAATCCCAAGGGTCCAGAGATTACATCCCAGAAGCAGAGAGCAAAGACCATACGTTGGGACCTGCCTATGGGAGGAGGTGCTTCCCAGGTGGCTCAGTGGTAGAGAATCCGCCTGCCGATGCCAGAGATTCAGGTCATCCCTGCGTCAGGAAGATCCCCTGGAAAAGGGGATGGCAACCCACTCCAGTATTCTTGCCTGAAAATCCCATGGATAGAGGAGCCTGGCGGGCTACAGTCCATGAGGTCGCAAAAAAGAGTCAAGACATGACTTAGCCACTAAACAACAAAAGTGGGTGGAGGTACCTTGAAGCCCATGACTCCAATTCATTACTTGAAATGAATGTTCGTGAAGACCAGCTGGCTGCTTTTTTTTTTTTTTTTTAAATGGGCTCACTGTGGGATCTTAGTTCCCTCCTCAGGGATCAAACCCATTCCTGTTGAATTGCGAGTATGGGGTCTGGACTGCCAGGAAAGTCCCTGGGGAACTTATTTAATGCAATTCATCGGGATTTGTTAGGTATAGGCAAGATCCAAGCTGCCAAGGAACCCTGATGGTGCTTGGCCTGGGGACCACATTTTGGATTTGCATACATGCAGAGGCCATATACATGACATCCAAAAAGGTGAAGCAGCAAGTCCAGCCTTCCAGGTCTCCCTTCTCGCATAGGTGGACCAGCCAACGTGGCTCTGACAATTTGTATCATCTCATTGTCCAACTTCTAAATGCCAAACAGTCCATCCTGGGTCATTTCTATTTTATGCCTGTTCCCATCAGCAGTGGACAGTGTCTCCTAGGTGGTGAGTCTCTGACAGGGGTGAGGGGAAAGGATGGTGGAGTTTCTGATGAACTAATGTTGCATAACAAATTGCCCCCAAATTTAGTGGCTCAGTATCAACAGCAGTCATTTTATCTCCTCTCACAGTTTCTATGAGGAGGGCTCTGCTGGAAGTTTCTGGCTCTGGTCCCTTGTGTAGTTCCCTTCAGACACTGGGTGGAGCTAAAGGGCAGGGTGGGCTGTGAGTGTGTATACTCCAGCTGGTGGCTGGCCAGGCAGCTCTTAGTTTGTCTCAGAGCTTGGCCTTGGGCTCTCCCTGTTTGCTCTCATTGGGGCTTCCTCACAGCATGGCGGCTTCGGGGCAGGCAGCTGCTTCCTGGCGGCTCAGGGCTCCACCATGAGGCTGCTGGAGAAACCAGCAGAAGCTGCATTGCCTTTGTGACCCCCACCATGGAAGTCACTTGGTGAAAGTCACTCAGCATCACTCCCACCACACTCTTGGTTACAGTGAATCCACCCGCCCAGATTCAAGGGGGTGGGAATTAGACCCCACCCCTGGGTAAGGAGTGGCATGATTCTAGAAGGATGCAGAAGTGGAGACATTGTGGCAGCCATCTGTGGAAAATATCGCCTGCCAGAAGGCCCACAGCTCAGCTTCTGAAGGCTCAAGGAGAATTATATTTTCCTTTCTGTAGGTCAGCCGTGTGCTCTCCAACTTCGGTGTGTGCCTTGATTGAAGGGGGACTTCCCTGGGGTCCACTGGTTAGGACTCCATGATTCCACTCCAGTGTCACGAGGCAGGTCCATCTGCCCTAGTCCAGGGCTGACCTTGAAGACTACCCTACCTGACTGTACCTTCCAGGCGCTGGGACCACCGGCCGGGCCATCTCAGTAGTCAGTCACTTGTAGCTCCCTGGCCTTCTGGGAGCTCCTGGGTCCATTCGAGGGTCTGGATTCTTCTGCATGTGCTGAATGGTAACAGTTATGTGTAGAATGTCTGATCCAGCAGTGACTAGGATGGGAGTGGAGGCAGGTGTCGAAGTCCCTGACCCTTCTGCACCAGCCATCCATGAATTTGGCATAGAGCCTAGAGGAATCGTTAGCATCACTTCTGAAGCCAAGACTGTGCTTAGCCTCTCAGTCATGTCCAACTCTTTGCGACCCCATGGACTGTAGCCCACCAGGCTTCTCTGTCCATGGGGATTCTCCAGGCAAGAATACTGGAGAGGGTTGCCATGCCCTCCTCCAGGGGATCTTCCCAACCTGGGGATCAAACCCAGGTCTCCTGCATTGCAAGTGGATTCTTTTCCATCTGAGCCACCAGGGAAGACAAGACTGCGAGGTTTCAAATTCCAACTGTGACAAACTGGATACTCCATATCTGCCCCATCCCTCCAGCCCCACTTCCCGTTTCCAACTACTATCCTGGGAAGGTACACACTTTGGGTTACTTTCTCCTTTTTCTACCTATGCTTGTCCCACAATTATCATACAGCATTGTTCTGTTTTTAAGTCACGTGGAAATATTGTACTCACCAACCTACAACTTCATGTTTACCCTGAGGACCTGCTTTTGAATTAATCCATATTATTACCTAGAGATCTTGCCCTTTTGTGTGTCAGTATTTAACTTTTTTCAGTGCCCTTCAATAACGTTTCATACATTTTTAAATAGAATATTGCATATCTTTTGTTAGATGTGTTCTGAGCTACTTCAGGCTTTTGTAAACGGACTTGAAAATTTTTACTTGTCTATATTTATTCTTGGTTGTGCTGGACCTTCATTGCCGCGCACAGGTTTTCTCTACTTGGGGCGAGCAGAGATGCTCAGTGCTCGGTCTTCTCGCTGTGGCGGCTTCTCTTGTTGCAGATCACAAGCTCTGCAGCGCTTGGGCTTCGGTAGTTGTGGAACATGGGCTTTGTTGTGCCGAGGCATGTGGGATCTTCCCAAACAAGGGATAGAACCCGTGTCCCCTGCATTGGCAAGTGGATTCTTAACCACTGGACTACCAGGGAAGTCCCTAAAATTTGTTTAACAAAATAATTCTTAATTATCAAAACTACCATCTTTACCTTTTCTACATTCAGTAATATTAAGTATGGGCTTCCCACAGGGTTGCACAGAGTCGGACACGACTGAAGCAAATTAGCATGCACGAAATGTTAAGTATATTCGCACTGTGGTGGGGCCAATTTCCAGAACACTTTTCATCTTGTAAAACTGAAACTTTTTACCCATTAATCAACAATTCTCCATTCTCTCACCTCACCCCCCAGCAACCACCATTCCACTTGATCTCTATGAATTTCCCTACTCCAGGGACCTTGTTTAAGTGGCATCATACATTTTTTTGTCTTTTTGTGTCTGGCTTATTTCTCTAGAGTAATGTCCTCAAAGTTCATGTAGTAGCATGTATCAGAATTTCTTTTTTAAGGCTGAATAACATTCAAGCCTTAAAAATACCACATTCTGCTTATCCAGTCATCTGTCAAGGGACATGTGGGTTACTTCCACCTATGGCTGTTGTGAATATTTCTATAAACATGGGTGTACAAATATCTCTTCAAGACTCTGCTTTCAGTTCTTTTGGGTATTTATCCAGAAGTGGAATTGCTGGATCATTTATGGAACTAATTTTTTTAACTTTGAGCTTTCGCACACACACACAAAAGGAGAGAACATAGCGTAATAAAACCTCATATCCTCATCACCCGGATTCAACAGTTATCAAGCTCACTTCTTGTTTCATGTTTTAAGTTTGTATTGAAATTATAAGGTATGCACAAAAAAGTGCAACCTAGGCCCATCTGTAACCAGCTAATAACTAAGAAATAGACACGGCCTCCTGTGCCTCCAGGGTTGAGTCACATTTTAGTTGCAGCTTGTGGGATCCTTGCTGGGTCATGCTGGATCTTTCTTTGCACCTCTCAAGCTGTGGCGTGCAGGCTCCAGAGCTCATGGGCTCTGGAGCTGTGATGCAGGCTTAGTTGCGCCTCAGCATGTGGGGTCTTAGTTCCCTAACCAGGGATCAAATCCAGGTCCCCTGGATTGCAAGGCAGATTCTTAACCAGTGGACCACCAGGGAAGTCCCTTATGCTTAATTTTTTTCCCTTCCTGTTTCAAATATAAATTTTATTTCATCATTTTCCTCTTTCAAATATTATTTCAATAGAAAGCATTAGGTGATCAAATATCTGGCCCCTGATGCCAGGGTGGTTGCTCACCTACCCTGAATTCATCATGTTCTTTGATGCCAGTCTTAAGAGCCCAGTTTTTCCTTTCCTTTTAGGGGGTTAAGCTAGAGAATATTTCACAAGGACTGATAGTCGATTCTAGGTTGTCCGATAGGACTTATGCCAATTTCACCCTGTATGTGCCTTAGGCATGGCCTTTATAGAGAACAGTAGATAAAGTCAATAGTTTCAGGTCAATTAGACATCCTTATCTAATTGGAGTTTTGAATATACACTGCGGTGTGCAAGACTTTATTACTCTATAAATGATATAGAATAAAATCAACAGAGCCAACAACAATAACAGAATCAGAAGCAGTATTTAAGCCAACTGAACCATTTACCAAAGATTTCATTTAGACTAAAAAGTGCGTCCTCTGAAGGACTTTTTACTTTGTATGTGAGTCATTAAATGTTTATATTAGAGGACTCATCTGGTGTGAAAATACAACATTGTCTGAATTATCGCACAAGTTTCTCCCTGCAAAGTAGTTTTAAAAATCAAGAGCCATTTGGCTTTGCAGCATCAGCTTTTCATCATAGAAACTTCAGAATCGTATAAGTTAATTGAATGTAGTAAACAAACATGGGGCTGTACACTAATGGGAATATTTTAATAGCTTATAGGAGCAGCTGAAAAGTCAGTGATGAGAATTACACGGGGCTTCTATTAGCCTTACTGATTGATGAATTTGATGACAAAATCCAGTGATTGGTTAAATTGCCCCCCAGTAGTTATTGCCCTCAGTAGTGATAGTGTTACTAAAGAGTTTAATAACTTTTAATTTTGATTGCAAGACAGACATTTGGTAACAGAACATTTGAACTGGTACAATGTGTCTCTCAGGTGTGGCCCAGACTCTTCAGTCAGCTGTCTGCTACTGTTGTCATTTTCTTCTCTTCTGAGCTTGGTGATGCTTGTCTTCAGTTCAGTTCAGTTCAGTCCCTCAGTCGTGTCCGACTCCTTGTGACCTCATGAATCGCAGCACGCCAGGCCTCCCTGTCCATCACCATCTCCCAGAGTTCACTCAAACTCACCTCCATAGATTCATTGATACCATCCAGCCATCTCATCCTCTGTCATACCCTTCTCCTCCTGCCCCCAAACCCCCCAGCATCAGAGTCTTTTCCAATGAGTCAACTCTTCACATGAGGTGGCCAAAGTACTGGAGTTTCAGCTTTAGCATCATTCCTTCCAAAGAACACCCAGGGCTGATCTCCTTTAAAATGGACTGGTTGGATCTCCCTGCAGTCCAAGGGACTCTTAAGAGTCTTCTCCAACACCACAGTTCAAAAGCATCAATTCTTCGGCACTCAGCTTTCTTCACAATCCAACTCTCACATCCATACCTGACCACAGGAAAAACCATAGCCTTGACTAGACGGAACTTTGTTGGCAAAGTAATGTCTGCTTTTGAATATGCTGTCTAGGTTGGTCATAACTTTTCTTCCAAGGAGTAAGCGTCTTTTAATTTCATGGCTGCAATAGTTTAAATTAAATGCTAAAAATTGCCATCAGAGTCCATTCAGGTGGAGAATGAGAGATGTGAATCCATGAATTAATGCCTCACAGTTTGTCAGTGCATGGGGTAGGTAATAATATCTGATAAGTTTCTTTCTATGGTGGCTGAAAAGAATCATTTTTTAATGTCCTTGCCAATAAGCAAAATCTCTGGATTGTAATCTATGATCCTCCCCATCTCCTGGGAGCTCTTTGTAAAAGTAGTTCCCAATTTTTTTAAAAGTATCTCAATAATGTAATGTGTTTCCTTTGAGCCATCTCGGGTGAAAATTTTCAAAACATTGTTTTCCCCATAAAACTGCTTTCTCAGATGTCCAATGTACATGATGAAGTATTAGCAATTGGGTTTCAATAGACACTAATGTTTGGTTTGGTTTGGTTTGATTAGAGCTAAACCATACTTGTGTGCTGGGGTCAAAATTCCTCCTTTTTGCGGCTGTATCTGTTTCTCTTCATTAGTAGCAATTTCTTGAACCCACAGGAAAAAACCTTTTATTGGGTTAGCAGGGTTAATGGAGAAAAGTGGACATTTTCACAGCTGGACAGAATAAATATTTAAAGCTGCCTGTTTGGCTGCAGCATTAGCAAGTGATTCCTTTTAGCTTCCATAGTGTCAGATTTGGAATGCCCTGGTGTTTTAATAATTGATAGCTGCTTTGGCAATTGTAAAGTAGCTATATAGCAATTAATAACTTGTCAGTCAGTTTTCTAATTTTTTTTGTAGGTTGCCCTGAAGATGTTAAAAACTTTATTGTTGGGATTTCTCCGGTGATCCAGTGGCTAAGACTCCACATACCGGGTTCGACCCCTGGTCAGGGAACTAGATCCCACATACAGCAATGAAGATCGAAAATCCCAATTGTCAAAACCTAGATTAGTCAGTCAGTCAGTTCAGTTGCTCAGTCATGTCCGACTCCTTGCGACCCCATGAATCGCAGCACGCCAGGCCTCCCTGTCCATCACCATCTCCCAGAGTTCACTCAAACTCATGTCCATCGAGTCGGTGATGCCATCCAGCCATCTCATCCTCTGTCGTCTTCTTTTCCTCCTGTCCCCAGTCCCTCCCAGCATCAGAGTCTTTTCCAATGAGTCAACTCTTCTCATGAGGTGGCCAAAGTATTGGAGTTTCAGCTTCAGCATCATTCCTTCCAAAGAACACGCAGGGCTGATCTCCTTTAAAATGGACTGGTTGGATCTCCCTGCAGTCCAAGGGACTCTCAAGAGTCTTCTCCAACACCACAGTTCAAAAGCATCAATTCCTTGGCGCTCAGCTTTCTTCACAGTCCAACTCTCACATCCTTACATGACCACTGGAAAAACCATAGCCTTGACTAGATGGACTTTATTGGCAAAGTAATGTCTCTGCTTTTGAATATGCTGTCTAGGTTGGTCATAACTTTTCTTCCAAGGAGTAAGCATCTTTTAATTTCATGGCTGCAGTCACCATCTGCAGTGATTTTCCAGCCCCCAAAAATAAAGTCTGACACTGTTTCCACTGTTTCCCCATCTATTTGCCAGGAAGTGATGAGACCAGATGCCATGATCTTCGTTTTCTGAATGTTGAGCTTTAAACCAACTTTTTCACTCTCCTCTTTCACTTTCATCAAAAGGCTTTTTAGTTCCTCTTCACTTTCTGCCATAAGGGTGGTGTCATCTGCATATCTGAGGTTATTGATATTTCTCCCAGAAATCTGGATTCCAGCTTGTGCTTCTTCCAGCCCAGAGTTTCTCATGATGTACTCTGCGTATAAGTTAAATGAGCAGGGTGACAATATACAGCCTTGAAGTACTCCTTTTCCTATTTGGAACCAGTCTATTGTTCCATGTCCACAATCAAATAAATATATATTTTTAAGTACTCATTGTTTTCATGGCATTCCATAGTTGTCAGTATAAATATTTGCTACCTGGTCTTTAATTGACAAGCTAAAAAATTACGGCAATTAATTTGGCAGGTTGTGCTACTTTTGTTTCTGGTAAATAAGAGCTTTCAAATTATGTTTACTGTGGGTGTCATTGCATTTCCAGCTCAATAATGTCCCTGCTCATCATTTATGTAGGACACATCCATAAAACTAATTATATCAGTATTATCAATAGTGGTTTCTTGTGTTAACAGGTCATTCCTGGGAGCAAGCAGTTAATCCAATCTGTTAACAAAATGCAATCTTTTTTTTTTTCTTGTTGTGATGCTGGAAGTTGAAAGACTAGAGTAGATCAAGCCAGAGTAGTATTGGGAATTCCCTGGCCACCCAGTGGTTAGGACTTGGTGCTTTCACTGTGGGGCATCCAGGTCTGACCCCTGGTCAGAGAACTAAGATCCTGTAAACTATACCACGTGGCCAAAAGGACACAAAAAAACAAACCCACAAAAACCAAGGTATTAAAGCAACAATATTTCACAAGAAGTCTGTTGGCTTGTAGAATTGTGTGGCGTGTTTTGAAAGTATAAAAGAGACTCGATTGACTGTGAGACATAAAGGAAACCCCATTACTACTTCTTCAGTAGCCTTCCATAAGAGAGTCATTTCTGAAATAACCACCACACAAAGTGAAAGTCCCTTTGCTACCAAGTCTAATTTAGTTTTGTAGCATAAAAGCAAGTCATCGACAAGCTTTTTTGCAAAAGCGTTGGACTAAGACAATGACTGTCTACGAGGGCAAAAGACGTACGCATGGTTAAAGACCTGATAACAATGCAATCGTCAAAGAAATTCGGCTATTTCTGTGACATACAAATTTTAAGATATTAATAATAGATAGAAGGGAGAAGGCAATGGCAACCCACTCCAGTACTCTTGCCTGGAAACTCCCATGGACGGAGGAGCCTGGTAGGCTGCAGTCCATGGGATCGCTAAGGGTCGGGCACGACTGAGTGACTTCACTTTCACTTTCATGCATTGAAGAAGGAAATGGCAACTCGCTCCAGTGTTCTGCCTGGAGAATCCCAGGGACGGCGGAGCCTGGTGGGCTGCCGTCCATGGGGTTGCACAGAGTCGGACACGACTGGAGCGACTTAGCAGCAGCAGCAGCAGCAGCAATAGTTAGAAGCATGACTGCATCTTGGAATACTTAACATTTGGGGAACTTCTAGAACATCTGTATTAATAAATATCCGAAAACATTGTCCATGTCACATTTGGCTCCATATTAACTCCCCTAGTCTGAGTACAACCTGATGAAGGGCTTCTGGAGACTATAAGGGGCTGACTAGTAAATTGGTTCAAGGCCGAGGGAGGAGGGGGCCTAACAGTGAGAAGGGAGCAGAGGGGTAGAGATTGGATAGTCAGTGGGAAGGCGGGGCAGGGGGGCGGGGCCTGGTGGGCGGTGCTAGTATTAGGGAGGAGGCGGCCTATAAAAAGGGCAGACTTGGCGCTGGAGGCGCAGAAAACAAGGTGACCCGCTAGCCCACCAGGAGCACTGGCTGAGATGCAGGGTATGATCTGGGGTCTGCGAGGCCACGGGTGGGCTCAGTGGGGGTCGGGTGCGCTGCGCTGTGCTGTGCTGCCTATGGAGGAGAGGGTCTGCAGTAGTCAGCTGGCAAAGCATGGGTTGAGAGTTTGGGGACTTGAGGATGGGCCTGGTGAGGGTGGTGAGGATGGAGAGGCAGCTGGCAGGGTTTGGAAATGGCACTCTTGGAGTGCAGCTGGTGGGGACTGGCCGTCGGAGCTGCAGGTCCCTGACGTTTGGACATTGACTCTCCCGCAGCGGCAACCAAACCTGGAGAGGAGACCATGTGTACCTCAGCCTCCACAAACTGGCCAGTTGGTGTTTGCTCTCTGAAGCCCGAACCCGAGGAGATCCTGGGCCCAAACCAACTGCCCATCGAGATGCTCCAGAAGGTGCTGAGCTACCTGCCCCCACGCACGCTGCTCCGGCACTGCCGCCTGGTGTGCCGGCGCTGGCGAGACGTGGTGGACGGCTGGGACCTGTGGCGGAGCATCCTGCCCTGGAGACACCCCGATCTGTGGCCCGTCATCCGCACCTGCCTGCCCCCTGCTGACGCCCCCGGGCCCTGCATCCTGGGCCGCTTCTGCGAGCACAGACCCATAGGATGCAACCTCCTCCGGAACCCTCGTGGCCTAGGTGGGAGCCCAGGAAAGAGGTCTTACTCCAGGGAGAAGGTGGGAGGGGCCAGACGCATGGGGCGCTTGGACTCCGTGAACCGGGTGGAACTGGATCCCAAGAGAAGAGCGGGAGTTTCCCCAAAGGAAAGGCAAGGAACTTGGGCACTAACTGTTTTCATTTAACAGGAGGCTTCCAGAAATGGACCGTGCTGAGCCGTGAAGATGACTGGACGGAGAAGGAAAACTTGGAGGTCATGCCGAGGGCCTATATGCAATCCAGCTTCCTGTCTGCCTACAGGTGAACGTCCCTCTTCCCCAAGGGCCAGGGCAGTTGTTGAGTACCTGCCCGGTTCTCATTGACCTTTCCCCCTCTTTCCTAGGAGGTATCACAAGAAGCAGGTGTTGGACCTGGAGAAGGAGGGTCTGTGGCGCGAACTCCTGGATAGTGGAAACATTGAGATCTGTGTCTCTGACTGGTGAGTGTCATGACGAAAACGGCCCTTCGGCTGATCACTGATCTTGGCTTCGGTGGCTGGGGAGCTTCTTTAGTGTAGACTGGTTCACTGGGGATGCAGAGGGGCCAAGCTCCAACGTGACACTGATGGTAGAGGTCCTGAGGACCACAGAACTCTTTTGCCCTTGCGTGCATGAGACGGCCATTCAGATGAAGCAGGTAGATCCCCAGCGAGATGGGAGGGCAAGTTTAACCTTCAGGTTTTCCCTTCTCCCACAGGCGGAACGACCGACAAGGAATTGACTGCATATATCAGCTAACTGTCCATCTTCTAGATGCCAGCCAGGCCATCCTGGACCATTTCTCTCCACTGCCTTTTCCCATTCGGCGTAGTCGAAACAGTGTCTCTTCTCGGGTGAGTCTGGGCAGGGGTGTGGGAAAGGACAGTGGGGCTTATGATGACCTATGGCTGTATAACAAATTGCCCTCAAATATAGTGACTTAACAACAGCACTCATTTCATCACACTTCACGGTTTCTATGAAGAGGGCTCTGCTGAGAGTTTCTGGCTCTGGTCTCTCGTGTAGTTCCCTTCAGACACTGTCTGGAGCTAAAGGGCAGGGTGGGCTGTGAGTGTGTACACAGCAGCTGGTGGCTGGCCAGGCAGCTCTTGGTTTAGTCTCAGAGCTTGGCCTTGGGCTCTCCCTGTTTGCTCTAGCTGGGGGTTTCTCACAGCATGGCGGCTTTGGGGCAGTCAGCTGCTTCCTGGTGGCTCAGGGCTCCATGAGGCTGCTGGAGAAACCAGCAAAAGCTGCACTGCCTCTGACCCCGCAGTGGAAGTCACTCAGCATCACTCCCACCACACTCTTGGTTACAGTGAAACCCTCCCAGATTCAAGGGGGTGGAAATTAGACTCCACCCCTGGGTGAGGAGTGGCATGATTCTAGAAGGACAGATGGAAGTGGAGACATTGTTGCAGCCATCTAGGGAAAATACCACCTGCCAGAAGCTCTAACTCAGCTTTTGAAGGCACACTGAGAATTAACCTCTTTTTCTGTCTACAGGCCAGCCACGTGTTCTCCAACATCAAGAAGGGCGTTCGCTTTGTGTCTTTTGAACGCCACATCTGGGACTTGGAGTTCAGAAATGAGCAGTATGGAGTCTCTCTGATGAACTCCAGTGTCATCGTGCGGGTCTGTCGACCCTAATCAAGGGCTGTCCTTGAAGACTATCTGACCTTCCTTCCAGTAGCTGGGACCATCGGCTGAGCCATCTCAGTACTCTGGGGACTTGTAGCTTCCTGGCCTCTGGGAACCTCATGAATCCAGTCAAAGCTTCTACTGAGCCCTGTCTTTAAATTCCGGAAGCTACAGGAAGAAAGCTCTTCCATCAGATTTATTGGCTGCTGCTACTCTAAGACAACTCCTGTTCTACCGAGTGGAGGTCCACGGTAAACCCGTGAAATGCTGTAGCAAAACAAGGCTCCTCAACCTCCCCCGACGCCAGGCACCTCTGGTTCAACCCACATGCCTTCTGCCCTTGTCTCCTCCTGGTTCTGCATCAGAAGTTTTATTGGTCCCATGTAGGAAGCCCTCTCCTTATGTCTGAACTAGAAGTTCATCCCCATGGCTGAGAAAATTCCAGCCCCCATTGGTGGTGAGCTTAACCTCGTGGGGTGTCAAGACTGGGACCAGGACTCAGAGCAGAAAGTCAAACTACCTCAAAAACTGTTTGGACACAGAGGGTTCTGCCTACTCTGTGAACAATGAAGTCGTCCCCCTGAGCCCAACCCTAGCCTGGATTGCATTGTATGTAAAATTACTTTGTAATTTTGAAATTCTTTTCAAATATGGAGAGGATAATTAAGGAACATCTTTCTAATCATAGGTAATACATATAATTTTGCCAAAAGTGTCTCAGCTCTTTTTTAATAGAAATACATTGTTACTGCCTTGGTGACTACTTGGTTGAGAGTAAGGAGTTGTTTCATTTGAGGAAAAATTGTGCAGAGGAAAGTATCAAGAGAAAGTGTTCTCCAGCAGAGAGTATGGAAGAGTCAGAATCCTATTTCCCAAGCCCTAAGGAAATCATGGGGTCACAGGTTATCTACCAGGGTTAGAAGCCTTAGGCAGGTGGTGGACCTGGGCACCGTGTCACAGTGACACCACATTTGTGACATTCTGGCCACAAGGGTGAGAGAACCATGCAACGGCAGGATCCGTCTGTCCCCACCTCAGTCCAGGGGTCATGGCTGCCCCCTCCCTGCTGCAGGATCCCTAAGGAGCTCCAGGTCTCCAGATGGAAAGCAGATAAAGCCGCTGCTGCCTTTGTGTCCACCCTGAACTGTCCCCCCCACCTGCAGTAGAAGATGGGACACACCCTGAGGGGAGGGTATTTTATCAGTTTCATTCTAAGGGGAGTTGACAAGTTGAAACAGACCTAAGTGTTGTGACCACATGTAATGTGGGTCCTGAAGGAACCTGTGTGGTCCTTCCTCCTGATCTAATGAGCTCTATTGCCCTGGCATGGGTCATAGTTAGGACAATCTAGCTCTGGAGAATATTTTGGGGTCAACTGGAGGAATTTCGATATGAGGAATATGAGTCAGGCATTTACAGAAAATTAAAGGTGAAGACAATTGCCCTAAAGAAAAAGCAGTCACTGGTCTAGTGGTTAAGAGTCTGCCTACCAATGCAGGGGACGTGGGTTCGATCCCTGCTCCAGGAAGATTCCACATGCAGAGAAGCAACTAAGTCCGTGGGCCACAGCTACTGAGCACCTCCTCTAGAACCTGTGCTCCACAGAGAAGCCATCGTAATGAAAAACCCGTGCACCGCAGCTACGGAAAACCCACACATAGCCACAAAGACCCAGTACAGGCAAAACCGACTAACAAGAGAAAAGAAAGGCAACCGCATAATTTAATTTGGACATGTATTACACCTCTATTTTTATTGTACTTATATGCACATGTATAACTATGTACGGGCTTCCCAGGTGGCACTAGTGGGAAAGAACCCACTTGCCAATGCAAGAGACGTAAGACTCAGGTTCAGTCCCTGGGTCTGGAAGATCACCTGCAGGATGGCATGGCAACTTATTCCAGTATTCTTGCCCGGAGAATCCCATGGATAGAGGAGCCATTTCGGCTACAGTCCATTGGCTACTCAGAGTCAGACACGACTGAAGTGACTTAGCACACACCCATGTATATAGTTATGTGTGTGTGTATATATATATACACATATACCTTTTTAGGCCACAACAGCATGAAACTAGAAAACTACAGGAAAAATAATTATTCCATGGAAGCTAAACAACATGCTAGCAAGAAAAAACAATGGGTCAATGATGAAATCAAAGAGGAAATTTCAAACTATCTTGAGACAATGACATTGAAAACATAACCATGCGAAGTCTGTGAGATGCAGCAAAAGCAGTTCTAAGAGGAGCGTTCATAGTGACACAGGCTTTCCCAAGAAACAAACAAGCCCCGACGTAAACAACCTGACCCACCACCCAAAGAACTAAGAAAAAAGAAGAAGAAAGAAAGCCTAAAGTCAGCAGAAGGAAAGAAAGAATAAAGCTCAGAGAGGAAATAAATAAAATACACTTTTCCAAAGAATAAAAATAATAAAATCAAGAGCTAGTTTTTTGAAAGGGTAAACAAAATAGACAAAGCTCTGGCCTGCTCTCCAAGGAGAAAAGCGAGAGGAGCCAAATAAATAATATAAGAATTCAACAAGAAGAAATGGGAAAAAATGGGAATTCCCTCATGGTCCAGCGGTTAGAACTCTGTGCTTTCATTTCAGGGGCACCAGTTCAATTCCTGGTCCAGGTACTAAGATCCCACATGCTGGACTTCCCTGGTGATCCAGTGGTTAAGAATCCATCTGCTAATGCAGAGAACATAGATTCAACCCCTGGTCCAGGAAGATCCCACATACCACGGAGCACCCAAGCCTACGAACCTCAACTGCTAGCCCGTGTGCTGCAGCTACTAAAGCTCCTGGCCTAGTGCCCACGCCCTGCAACAGGAGAAGCCACCGCTGTGAGAAGTCCATGCACCACACAGAAGAGTAGCTCCTGCCCTCCACAACCAGACAAAGCCCGGGCACAGCAGCTGGGACCCAGCACAGCCAAAAAGAAATAAAGGGAATAAACTTGCAAAGAAAGAGGAGAAATAGCAACGGATATTACAGACATTTTTTAAAAATTAAGAGAATACTAGGAACAATTATATATGCCAACAGATTAGACAACCTAGAAGAAATAGACAAGTTTCTAGAAACATACAGCCCATACAACAAAACTGAATCAGGAAGAAATAGATAATTTGAATAAACCTATCACTAGAAGTGAAATAGATTTTGCAATTTTAAAACTCCTTGCAAATGAAAGTCCAGGACTGATGGCTTCACTGGGGAACTCTAACAAATGTAAAGAGAACTTTCACTGATTGCTCTGACACTCTTCCAAAAAACTGAAGAAGAGAACACTCAAAGTCATTCTATGAGCCACCATCACCCTGATACCAAAACCAGATAAAACCACTCCGAAAAGGAAAACTACAGACCAATATCTTTGATGAATATAGATGCAAAAATTCTCAACAAAATACTAGTAAACCAAATCCAACAAAGAGCATACACCATTATCAAGCTGGATTCATCCCAGCATCACAACGATGATTCAACATATGCAAGTCAATCAATGTGATACACCACATCGACAAAGGACAAAAACCACATGATCATCTCAACAGATGCAGAAAAAGCATTTGATAAAATCCAACATCCACCCACAATAAAAACTCGTGTCAAAGTGAGTATAGAGGGATCACATCTCAACGTAATTATAGCTACTTATGACAAATCTATAGTCAACATAAAGCACAACAGTGAAAAGCTGAAAGCCTTCCCACTAACCTGAAACAGGACATAGAGGCCCGCTCCCACCACTGCTATACTACATTATATTGGGACAACCAGGATGAGACAAGAAAGGAAATAAAAGATATCCAAATTGGAAGAGAAGAGGTGAAGTCGCCATAAATGCAGATGACATGCTACTATATAGAGAAAGCATTAAAGACTTTACGCAAAAAAAAAAACTGGAACTGACAATCGAATTCAGTGAGGTAGCAGAATACAAGATTAACATACAGAAATCTGTTGCATTTCTTTACCCTGACAATGAAATATCAGAAAGTGGAAAAAAAAAAAAAAGCCCTTTTAAAATTTCAACATGGACATCCCTCGTGATCCAGTGGTTAAGAATTCACCTTGCAATGCAGGGGACGAGGGTCTGATCCCTGGTCAGGGAACTAAGATCCCACATACCTCAGAGCAACTAAGCCCACACACAAGTACTGAGCCCACACACAAGTACTGAGCCCTCACACTCCAGGCTTGTGAGCCACAACTAGAAAGCTGCAGCAGAGATTCTGCATGCCACAACTAAGACCCAACACAGCCAAATACATAAATATTTAAACAAACAAAAAATTCCATCAAAAGATAAATACCTTAGAAATAAATTTGACAAAGGAGGTGAAAATCTTCTATGCTGAGAACTATAAAATATTGATAAAGGAAATTGAAGGTGATTTAAAGAAATGGAAAGATATCCCATACTTTTAGATGGGAAAAATGAATATTGTTAACAATATTAATGTTGTAATATTTTGATAGCACCATCCAGAGATAAGGACATATATTTTTAATGTACACACAGACATTGGGCTTCCCTGGTGGCTCAGACGGTAAAAAATCTGCCTGACAATGCAGGAGACCTGGGTTCAATCCCTGGGTTAGGAAGATCCCCTGGAGAAAGGCATGGCAACCCTCTCCAGTATTCTTGCCTGGAGAATCCCATGCACAGAGGAGCCTGGTGGGCTAAATCCAGGAGGTCAAAAAGAGTCAGATACGACTGAGCGACTAATACTTTCACTTTTCACACAGACATACATACATCTAGATAGGTACAGACAGAGATCTCATACCTTCCCTGCTTAAGTTTCAGAAAGCCTCTGTCCCTCTCCCACTTTTTTCTCTCCCTTTCTGTTTTAAACTCTAATAATTAAACAGTGGAAACAGTGTCAGACTTTATTTTGGGGGGCTCCAAAATCACTGCAGATGGTAACTGCAGCCATGAAATTAAAAGACGCTTACTCCTTGGAAGGAAAGTTATGACCAACTTAGTTAGCATATTCAAAAGCAGAGACATTACTTTGCCAGTAAAGGTACGTCTAGTCAAGGCTATGGTTTTTCCAGTAGTCATGTATGGGTGTGAGAAATGGACTGTGAAGAAAGCTGAGTGCCAAAGAATTGATGCTTTTGAACTGTGGTGTTGGAGAAGACTCTTGAGAGTCCCTTGGACTGCAAAGAGATCCAACCAGTCCATTCTAAAGGAGATCAGTCCTGGGTGTTTATTGGAAGGACTGATGCTAAAGCTGAAGCTCCAATACTTTGGCCACCTCATGTGAAGAGTTGACTCACTGGAAAAGACTCTGATACTGGGAGGGATTGGGGGCAGGAGGAGAAGGGGACGAGAGGATGAGATGGCTGGATGGCATCACGGACTTGATGGACGTGAGTCTGAGTGAACTCCGGGAGTTGGTGATGGACAGGGAGGCCTGGCGTGCTGCGATTCATGGGGTCGCAAAGAGTCGGACACGACTGAGCGACTGAACTGAAATAAATTGAGCTAAGGCTGTAGTCTCAGATGATGTGGGCTGTTTTACCTTTCAAGGACATACCAAGAGTTATAACTTTAAGGTTTCTCCTAGGAAATCATTTATTCTCTCAGGGTCAGAATTTTGAAAAGGTGTTTTATCAAGCTGACTTTCTCTAAATGTCAAAAGAGCTCCCTCCTGGCCATTTAAGAGTTAAGATAAGTGTTCACGAGCACTGGCTCTGTTCCAAACGTACATGAAGCCAGATGGAGTTGGAGTGAGTGACTGCCCATCTGGGAGCTTTCCTCCTTCAGGAAAGCACGCACATTGACCAGAAGGAGGAATCCAGGACGGCTCTCCCCTAGGGGGCGCCGTCCAGTGCACGGCTTCCGAAAAGCGCTCCCATTTCTGTGACCCCAAAAATGGAGCCCTGATTTTCTCAAAAGGCCCCTGGGGTGCCTTATACACCTTCCCCTCCTGGAAGCCATTACTCTCAAATCATTATCTTCTAGGTGGAAAGCCCTTTTGGAACCCAATTATATTTGTTTTTCTTCTTAATCAGCATACTCCATGGGATATGATTCCAAATGTTAACAGTGATTGTCTCTCGGGAGGAAATTGAAGAATGGAGACGCAAACTTGCCTGTCAGTATTTTCCCTTTGAGCTTTACTTGAAGATTTTTTTACCTATTTTTTTAAACCACTTTTTAAACCCCTGATTGGATCCAATCAATGTTCATAATCTCATTAGCACACAGATTACATCAAAAAAAAGATGTATTGCTATGACAGAAGGGTGTGGTCTCTAAAGTATGAAAGAGTGAGTTGTTTGGCTGTGTCCAACTCTTTGCGACCCTGGGGACTGAGGTGGTTTCTAAGATTTGCTTCAAATTGCTCAGGGGGAGCAAGTGAGAGGGTGTAGAGATGAAAACAGATTGGCCAGGAGTGAACTGTTGGAGCAGGGCGCTCCTTCCGTTCTTCCTCTTTGGGACATGTTAGAAAACCTCGACAGTAAAAATCGCATTGAAAATATACACATTGAAAAGAAATTTGTCCTGTATAAGAGTCAATCCATGTCTCAGAATTCAGGGTCTCCCACCCAGACTGCTGATGGCCTCCTTTCCCCTTTCCTCCTCGATTTCCCATAGCACTGACCACCTTCCAATGCATGAGGTTATTTCCATGTTAAGTCTATGTTCATGATGGCCGATGTGAATCACAGTCTGATTTCATGCTTATTTCATTTGTTAAAAATGTTTTATTCTCTTCTACATTTGTGGAGAGGATTGGAGTGGAAGGGTGGCAGGGGGATTTTTTTTTTTTTCTTGGCCACAATCCTTGGCATTCAGGGATCTTAGTTCCCTGACCAGGGATCAATCTCACCCCTGCTATAGCAGAAGCTCAGAGTTTTAATCTCTGGACTGCCAGGGAAATCCCAAGGGATTTTATTTTTTACTGATTTCCCAATAGTATCTAATTTGCTTATCATGCCTCCTATTCACCATGTCTCTCCCCCTAGAAGGTAAGTTCCATGTGGGCAAGAACCCAGGCCCATTTTTACTTGCTAATATTGAAAATTATATGTGTAACTCCCCTTTTATTTTTATTGGATAGAGTCAGTATACAGATTAAAACCAAAGATTCTTGAGGCAGCCTGAGTGAAAGGCACTCAGTCGTGTCTGACTCCTTGTGACTCCATGGACTATACGGTCCATGGAATTCTCCAGGCAAGAATACTGGAGCCATTCCCTTCTCCAGGAGATGCTCCCAACCCAGGGATTGAACCCAGGTGTCCTGCATTGCGGGTGGATTCTTCTACCAGCTGAGCCACCATGGAAACCCAAGAATACTGGAGTGGGTAGACTATCCCTTCTCCAGCAGATCTTCCTGACCCAGGAATCGAACCAAAGTCTCCTGCATTGCAGGCAGATTCTTTACCAGCTGAGCTACCAGGAAGTCCTCTGAGACAGATTCAAATCCCAGCTCTGCCACCTACTGGCCGTGTGACCTTGGGCAGGTCACTTGGCCTCAGTTTTCTGAGCTGTGAAGTGGGGACATAGCCATATCTACTATTACCCCGATTGGTAATAACAGACTCCATGAAGGTTGGCTGGGGCTTCCCCAGTGGCTTAGTGGTAAAGAATCCACGTGCCAACCAGGAGACATAGGTTCCATTCCTGGGTCGAGAAGATTCTCCTGGAGCAGGGAATGGCAGCCCACTTCAGTATTCTTGCCTGGGAAATCCCATGGACAGAGGAACCTGGCAGGCTGTAGTCCATGAGGTCACAGAAGAGTTGGATACGACTTACAACATGACTAAACAACCACAACAGCACTTATTTAGGGAGTCAAATAAAAATGCATTTGCTTCCTGCTGGAGCCTGTTTTCTCCTGTGCAATGGGATCTCTGAGTTAGTGATGTCGGATACTTAGAGGTGATAAGAATTTTGTGCAACCTAATGAATAGGAAGTCTCCAACTCAGATGTCTAACCCAAATAACAGCAATTGCTCAGCACCAAAGGTCTTTTTTTTTTTCTTTTTAATGGCAAGGACCCAGAAGCAGAAGAGATTAAGAAGAGATGGCAAGAATACACAGACGAATGGTACAAAAAAGCTCTTAATGACCCAGATAACCATGATGTTGTGGTCCCTCACCTAGAGCCAGACATCCTGAAGTGTGAAGTAAAGTGGGCCTTAGAAAGCATTACTATGAACAAAGCTAGTGGAGGTGATGGAATTCCAGCTGAGCTATTTCAAATCCTAAAAGATGATGCCGTTGAAGTGCTGCACTCATTATGTCAGCAAAGTTGGAAAACTCAGCTGTGGCCACAGGACTGGAAAAGGTCAGCTTTCATTCCAATCCCAAAGAAAGGCAATGCCAAAGAATGCTCAAATTACCATACAGTTGCACATGCCAGCAAGATTATACTCAAGTCCTTCAAACTAAACTTCAGCAGTACACGAACCAAGAACTTCCAAATGTACAAACTGTATTTAGAAAAGGCAGAGGAATCAGAGATCAAATTGCCAACATACACTGGGTAGAGTTGATATACAGATTAAAAGCAAAGATTCAAACTCAAGGAGATCGTGAAGGACAGGGAAGCCTGGCAGTTCACGGGGTCGCAAAGAGTTGGACACAACTGAACAACAACAATTCATTTATTTATTTTTGGCGGTGCTGGTTCTTCACTGCTGCGCATGGGCTTTCTCTAGTTTCCGTTTGCCAGCTTCCTCATTGCGGTGGTTTCTTGCAGAGACATTACTTTGCTGACTAAGGCCTGTCTAGTCAAGGCTATGGTTTTTCCAGTGGTCATGTATGGATGTGAGAGTTGGACTGTGAAGAAGGCTGAGTGCCGAAGAATGGATGCTTTTCAACTGTGGTGTTGGAGAAGATTCTTGAGAGTCCCTTGGACTGCAAGGAGATCTAACCAGTCCATTCTGAAGGAGATCAACCCTGGGATTTCTTTGGAAGGAATGATTCTAAAGCTGAAACTCCAGTACTTTGGCCACCTCACGCAAAGAGTTGACTCATTGGAAAAGACTCTGATGCTGGGAGATATTGGGGGCAGGAGGAGAAGGGGACGAGAGGATGAGATAGCTGGATGGCATCACAGACTTGATGGACGTGAGTCTGAGTGAACTCCGGGAGTTGGTGATGGACAGGGAGGCCTGGCGTGCTGCAATTCATGGGGTCGCAAAGAGTTGGACACGACTGAGCGACTGAACTGAACTGAACTGTGGGCTCTAAGGCACACGCAGACTTCAGTAGTTACTACTACATGGGCTTAGTAGTAGTGGCGCTCAGGCTTAGTTGCGTTTAGGCGTTTGGGATCTTTCTAGACCAGGGATCAAACCGGTGTCCCCTGCATTGGTAGGTGTACTCATAACCACTGGACCACTGGGGAAGCCCAGCACCAAGGGTCCTGCAGCCTGGTTAGGGATACTCCAAGCAGTCACTGGTGGGGATGACAATGACAAGGCTGACTACTTCGGCCAACCCCTCCCTCCTCCAAGGCTTTTCTTCAGTTGAGTAGCTACCCTGAGGTCCCAATACAGCCCAATGGAGGGATTTTCTGGAGATCACTCAGGGAGGAAAGGGAGGGGCAGGCTTGTAAGTACAGGCAGAGGGAGGAGGGGCAGGACAGTGAGAAGGGAGGGGCAGGCAGAAAATGTGGAATCAGAAAGGGAGTGGGAGTGGGTGGTGGAGGGTGGTGCTGGGTAGGAAGAAAGGAGGGGCCAGAGAATAAAAAGGGCAGATGTAGAGATGGGGGTACTTGAAGCTTGGTTGCCTGCAAGGAGCAATGAGTGAGATGCAGGGTAGGGCTCCGGGGCTGCACGGCCCCAGAGGGGACTGGTTGGGGGCCGGCTGTGGGCACACGGTGGAGAGTGGAGGGGATGGGAGCCTGGCAAGGACAGCTTGGGAGTTTGGGGACTCAAGGACGGGGCTGGGGGTGATGAAGATAGGGAGGCAGCTGATGGGGTTTGGGGGAGTGACAGCCTTGGGGTGTGGCTGGTAGGGGCGGGGCTGGTGGAGGCTGGAGGTCATGGACACTCTGACGTCTTGACACAGGGTCTCCAGCAGCGGCAGCCTGGCCTGGCGAGGACGACCTGGGGGCCTCTGGGGGCCTGCCCGCCAGTGTTGCTACTCCGGACACGGAACCCAAGGAGGTGCTGGACCTGAACCGACTGCCTAACGAGCTGCTCCAGGAGGTGCTGAGCTACCTGCCCCCAAGCACGCTGCTTCGGCACTGCCGCCCGGTGTGCCGGCGCTGGCGAGACGTGGTGGACTGCTGGGACCTGTGGCGGAGCATCCTGCCCTGGGAACACCCCGACCTGTGGCCCGTCATCCGCACCTGCCTGCCCCCTGCTGACGCCCCCGGGCCCTGCATTCTGGGCCGCTTCTGCGAGCGCAGACCCATAGGTCGCAACCTCCTCCGGAACTCTCAGAGCTCTCCTGGCCTAGGTGGGGAGCCCAGGAAAGGGTCCTCGTGGGAGCACGTGGGAGGAGGCGAAAGGGGCAGGCATGGGAAAGAGGAGAGGCCTGTACCTGGGCGAGTGGGCTGGCGGGGAACTTGGTCACCAACCTTTTTGTTGTTGTTGTTTAATGGAAGGATTCTTGAACCAGACGGTGCCGAGCGCAGGGGCTGCCCGGGGTGCAGAGGAAAACGCGAGGGTGGGCCCGCTGACGGCCTATAGACAGAGACGGCTCCTCTCTTCCTACAGGTGATGTCCCTGGTTCCCAAGGGTCAGGGTGGTTGTCGAGTACTTGTTTGGTTCTCATTGGCCTTGCTCCCTCTTTCCTAGGTGGTGTCAACAGAAGCAGGTTTTGGACCTGGAGAAGGAGGGTCTGTGGCGGGAACTCCTGGATAGTGGAAACATTGAGATCCGTGTCTCCGACTGGTGAGTGTGATGACAAAAACAGCCCTTTAGCTGAGCATTGGCCTTGGTTTGGGTGACTTCATGTAGATCTCCTAACAGCCCCTTAGATAAGCAGGAAGGAAAATGACTTCATCACCATCAGAGCTTTAGTACTTAGCAACATCCTTTCCCTGAACCCTCTCTCAGCCCCCAAAGGGACCTGGATTGGAAGATGCCTGGTTGGATTCTAGCAGAGGGCTTGGGTCCAGCTAAGTCTTGTCTGTGAATGAGATGCTCCTTGGTTCAGGAGGGGACAAGATAGAAAAGTTGTCTAAGAGGTCAGATTCTGGAACCAGACCTCTAGCACTCAAATCCCAGTTTCCTGGCTTTGTGGCCTTGGACAAGTCACAGTGTGCCTCCATTTCCTTATCTTCAGAAGACAGGGTTATATATCAGCCAGTTGTTTCAGTGGAGAAAAAGCTGTACAGAAGAGTGAGTTTTTAAAAAATATTTATTTGCTTTACTGTGCTGGGTCTTAATTCCAGCACGAGGGGCTGGCGTGTAAGATCTAGTTCCCTGACCAGGGATCAAACCCGCCCGCCCCCACTGAAGAATCCAGAGTCTTAGCCAGTGGACCACCAGGGAAGTCCCCGAGTCCTTATTTTACTGTATTATTTAGGGTGTGCCCGGTCTTTGCTGCTGAGACTTACCTAGCTGTGGCGAGCAGGGGCTGCTCTCTAGCCGCAGCGTGCAGGCTTCTCACTGTGGCAGCTTTCTCTTGTTGCAGGGCACGGGGTCTAGAGCTCAGGCTCAGTAGCGGTGGTGCATGGGCTTAGTTCCTCTGTGGCGTGTGGGCTTTTCCTGGATCAGGGGGCAAGCCCCTGTCTCCTGCATTGGCAGGCTGGTTCCTTACACATGGAGCCACCAGGAAAGCCCTCACCCAAGTTTTTACTAGGGTTTTATCATGTTAACCTCCAGGTCAATTCATACTCCGTACTTCATCCTGAGTCACATGGTTGATCTGGAGTGACTGGCCTCCATTATGTGACTATAACGGAGGATGATGTCAGCCCCAACCATTTCATATTGACAGGCCATTTGTGTGTGTGTGTGTGTGTGTGTGTGTGTGTGTGTGTGTGGCTGACACAGAACAGTGTGAAAGGTAAGTCAGTTCAGTTCTGTCGCTCAGTCGTGTCTGACTCTTTGCGACCCCATGAGTCGCAGCACGCCAGGCCTCCCTGTCCATCACCAACTCCTGGAGTTCACTCAGACTCACATCCATCAAGTCAGTAATGCCATCCAGCCATCTCATCCTCTCGTCCCCTTCTCCTCCTGCCCCCAATCCCTCCCAGCATCAGAGTCTTTTCCAATGAGTCAACTCTTCGCATGAGGTGGCCAAAATACTGGAGTTTCAGCTTTAGCATTATTCCTTCCAAAGAAATCCCAGGGCTGATCTCCTTCAGAATGGACTGGTTGGACCTCCTTGCAGTCCAGAAGAACACAAAAATATATTAATACAGAATTAGGACAAAATACTACGGGAAGAAGTAGAATGGACATCTGTTTCTAATAAGTGGAGTGATATGAGGTCTCTGTGATAGAGTTGTTTGTGTGTTTGTACAGCCTATTACTCTTAATTCTTTAAATTTTAATTTCTCACATCATAACATAGCTGTCTATTTGGAGGTTGTTTCTTTGAATGTTGCTGGATAGCCCATCACCACTGTGTTTAGGTGCCCCTGGATCCTGTTACATGACTGATAAAAAAAATTGTACCTTAAAACATCACCATTGTATACATTGGAAATGACATCTTGGCCACCACTGAAATATATTATAGGATGAGAAATAAGACAATGAAGGAGGTACCCTGAGGCTTCCCAGATGGCACCAGTGGTAAAGAACCTGTCTGCCAATGCAGGAGATATGAGACATGGGTTTGATCCCTGGGTCAGGATGGTCCCCTGGAGGAGGGCATGGCAACCCACTCCTGTGTTCTCGTGTGGAGAATCCCATGGGCGGAGGAGCCTGGAGGGCTACAGCCTACAGGGTCACAAAGAGTCGGACACAACTGAGCGACTTAGCATGCACATGCACCTTTAAGCCTGGGATTCTAGGTCATTCCTCCTGAAATGAATGTGCAGACCAGCTGGGGAGCGTGTTTAGTGCAGATGGATTCAGTTAGATATGCAGTGGGGTCAGGCTCCCCCATGACACTGACGTGCCAGTTCCCATGACAACATTTGGTACTCGTATGCATGGCAAGCCCTTTCAGGTGAAGGCAGGCAAACCCCCAAAGAGATGGGGTGATTAGTTCAGGCTTCACAGTCTCCCTTCTGCCATAGGTGGTTCGATGACCGAGACGCTGACTGTTTATACCGGCTAATTGTCCAACTTTTAGATGCCAACCAGGCCGTCCTGCATCACTTCTCTCCTTTGCCTTTTCCCAGCAATCAGTTGGGCAACGATTTCTTCTTTGAGGTGAGTCTCTGAGAGGGCTATGGGAAAGGACAGGGGAACCTATGATGACCTATGGCTGCATTAACAAATTGCCCCGGAATTTAGTCGCTTAATATCAACAGCAGTCATTTTATCTCCTCTCATAGTTTCTATGAGGACGATTTTGCTGGGAGTTTCTGGCTCTGGTCTTATTCAGACACTGGCTGGAGCTAAAGGGCAGGGTGGGCTGTGAGTGTGTACACAGCAACTGGTGGCTGGCCAAGCAGCTCTTGGTTTAGTCTCAGAGCTTGGCCATGGGATCCCCCTGCACGGTCTAGTTGGGGCTTCCCCACAGCGTGGCGGCTTTGGGGCAGGCAGCTGCTTCCTGGTGGCTCAGGGCTCCATGAGGCTGCTGGAGAAACCAGCAGAAGCTGCATTGCCTCTGTGATCCTGCTGTGGAAGTCACTTGGAGAAAGTCACTCAGCATCACTCCCACCACACTCTTGGTTACAATGAAACCCACCCAGATTCAAGGTGGGTGGGAATTAGACCCCACCCCTGGGTGAGGAGTGGCATGATTCTAGAAGGATGTGTGGAAGCAGAGACCCTGTTGCAGCCATCTATAGGTAATACCACCAGCCAGAAGGCCCCCAACTCAGCTTTTGAGGGGAAGGCACAGTGGGACTTAATCTCTTTCTCTGTCTACAGGTCAACCACGTGTTCTACAACCTCAAGAAAGGTGTCCGCTTTGTGTCTTTTGAACACTGGGTCCGGGACTTTGAGTTCTCACATGAGCAGCATGGAAACTATCCATTACACTCGAGCATGACCGTGCGGGTCCGTCAGGCACTACCCGATCATGCCTTTCAGGCTCTGGGACCCTTGGCCGAGCCATCTCAGTATTAGGGACTTGCAGCTCCTGGCCTCTGGGGATCTCATGAATCCAGTTGAAAGTTTCTAATGGGCCCTGTCGTCAGGTTCTGGAAGCTACAGGAAGAACATTCGTACATCAGATTTACTGGTTGCCACTGCTCTAAGGCAGGCACTGTTCTAGTAAGTGGAGACGCACGGGTGAAGACAGACAGACGGTGAGAGGGCTCCTCACCCTCCCCCACGCCAGGCCCTCTGGTTCAGCCCCTGTGCCCTGTGCCCTTGTTTCCTTCTGGTTCTGCTGCAGAGGCTTCTTTGGTCTTGTGCAGAAAGCCCTCTCCTCATGTCTGCACTAGAAGCTCATCCCTATGGCTAAGAAAATCCCAGCCCCCATTGGTGATTAACTTAACCTCATGGGGTTTCAAGACTGGGACCAGGACTCAGAGCAGGAAGTCAAACTGCCTCAAAAACTGGAGACAGAGGGTTCTGCCTACCCTGTGAACAATGATGTGGTCCCCTGAGCCCAATCCTACCCTGGATCCTACGGTGTATAAAATTATTTTGTTACATTTTGAAGTTCTTTTCAAATATGGAGAGAATAAATCAAGAACATATCTGCCAATCATAGGTAATAAATGTAATATGATCTTGCCAAAGTGTCTCAGTGGTTTTTAATAACAATACAATGTTACAGCCTGGGTGACTACTGGATTCAGAGTAAGGAGCTGTTTCAGTTGAGTAAAAACTGTACAGAAGGAAACATCTAGAGAAGGTGTTCTCCAGTGGAGAGAATGGAGGAGTCAGAGCCTTATTTCCCAAGTCCTGACAGATGCTAAAGCTGAAACTCCAATACTTTGGCCACCTCATGCGAAGAGTTGACTCACTGGGAAAGACTCTGATGCTGGGAGGGATTGGGGACAGGAGGAGAAAGGGACGACAGAGGATGAGATGGCTGGATGGCATCACCGACTCGATGGACATGAGTTTGAGTGAACTCCGGGAGTTGGTGATGGACAGGGAGGCCTGGCATGCTGCGATTCATGGGGTCGTAGAGTCGGACACGACTGAGCGACTGAACTGAACTGAACGAAATCATGGTGTCACAGGTTATCTACCAGGGTTAGAAGCCTTAGGCAGGTAGTGGATATGGGCACAGTGTCACAGTGACACCACATTTGTGACATCCTGGTCACAAGGATAAGAGAGAACCTTGCAACGGCAGGATCTGGCTGTCCCCACCCCAGTCCAGGGGTCATGGCTGCCCCCTCCCTGCTGCAGGATCCCTAAGGAGCTCCAGGTCTCCGGGTGGAAAGCAGATGAAGCTGCTGCTGCCTTTGATGTGTCCACCCTGAAGTGTCCCCCCACCTGCAGTAGAATCTGGGAAACACCCCGAGGGGAGGGTGTTTGGTCAGTTTCATCCAAAGGGGAATTGACAGGTTGAAACAGATCCGAGAGTCAGGACCACGTGCAGTGTGTGGTCTTGGAATAGATACTGGTTCAGACTCAACTCTGGAGGATATTTTTGGTTCCACCCGAGGACTTTGGATAGAAGGAATATGAGACAGGAGTTTACAGGAAGGGAAAGATGGAAACCATTGCCTGAAAAATAAACATATTATTTAACTTTCACATATATACTCCTAAGTGTTGTGTTATACCTATACGCATATTTGTAGGTGTGTGTATCTATATGCCAAATTTAATATGTGTGTATGTGAGTGCTAAGTCATTTCAGTCATGTCCAACTCTGTGTGACCCCATGGACTGTAGCCCGCCAGGCTTCTCTTTTCATGAGATTCTCCAGGCAAGAATACGGGAGTGGGTTGCCATGCCCTCCTCCAGGGGATCTTCCCAACCCAGGCACCAAACTAGCATCTCTTAGGTCTCCTGCATTGGCACGTGGGTTCTTTACTACTAGTGCCACCTGGAAAGCCTCAATTAAACTTATACACATGCTTATTTAAATACATTTCCTTGTATTTGTATTATGGATTACCTTCTGCATATCCTGAAGAAGGAAATGGCAACCGACTCCAGTACTCTTGCCTGGAAAATTCCATGGATGGAGGAGCCTGATAGGCTACAGTCCAAGGCGCCGCAAAGAGTTGGACATGACTGAGCCACTTCACTTCACTTTTGGATGGAGCTATTCATAACAAGAATATGAACCAAAGCATTACAGGCTTACCACAGTGGTGAGCAGTGGAGAGAAGTTACTTCTGTACTTACTCACTTTGCATATCTGAATTTCTCATTTTCTGTATGTGTGTGTAGGAATACTATGTTACAGACAAATATGAAGCATCCTCCAATGCAATTTCCCTTCACTTTCAGATATAACCACTTTTAGAAGACATCTTTGCTGACAGGGTTTTAAAACTTTGTTTGGAGAATTCTGTATACAAGCAAATGTAGAGAGAAGAGTATTGTTATTTCCATGTCACTTTCTATTACCCAGAAACAGTTTCAACTTAGGGCCAGTCCTCAATTCACACCCTTCTCTTTATATTTTTAACGTATATTTTATTATTTTGTTTCATTTTTTTTAAATTAGAGGACAATTGCTTTACAATGTTGTGTTGGTTTCCGCCATACAACAATGCAAATCAGCCATAATTATACATATATCTCCTCCCTCTTGAGCCTCCCTCTCCTCCCCCATCCCACCCCTCTAGGTCATCACAGAGCACCAGGCTGGGCTCCCTGTGGTATACAGCAGCTTCTCACCAGCTATCCATGTTACACATGGCTGTGTATATATGCCAATGTTATTTTTTCCATTCGTCCCACTCTTTCCTCCCCCTACTGTGTGCACAATTCCGTTCTATCTGCATCTCCACTCCTTCTCTGCAAATAGGTTCATCAATACCATTTTTCTAGATACTGTTGATATATATATATATATATATATATATATGCATCACTATACAATACTTGCTTTTCTCTTTCTAATGTACTTCACTCTATATACAGATTCTAGGTTCATCCACTTCACCAAAATTGCCTCAATTTTGTTTTATATATATAAGCTCAGCACACACAGAAGAGAACAGCTTTACCGCTTTGCTGGGCAAGGGGGGGGCCGCAGCAGGCTCTGCTGTGCTTGGTCACTCAGTCATATCCGACTCTTTGCGACCCCATGGACTGTGGCCCACCAGACTCCTCTGTCCATGAGATCTCCAGGCAAGAATACTGGAGTGGGTTGCCATGCCCTCCTCCAGGGGATCTTCCCCACCCAGGAATCAAACCCAGGTCAAATCATGTTGATGGCCCATTCCAAACTATTTACCCTGCTCTGCCTTTCAGTTCAGTTCAGTCGCTCAGTCGTGTCCAACTCTTTGCGACCCCATGAACTGCAGCACCCCAGGCCCCCCTATCACCATCTCCCGGAGTTCACTCAAACTCATGTCCATCGAGTCAGTGATGCCATCCAGCCATCTTATCCTCTGTCATCCCCTTCTCCTCCTGCCCCTAATCCCTCCCAGCATCAGAGTCTTTTCCAATGAGTCAACTCTTCGAATCAGGTGGCCAAAATATTGGAGTTTCAGCTTCAGCATAAGTCCTTCCAAAGAACACCCAGGACTGATGTCCTTTAGAATGGACTGGTTGGATCTCCTTGCAGTCCAAGGACTCTTAAGAGTCTTCTCCAACACCGCAGTTCAAAAGTGTCAATTCTTCAGCGCTCAGCTTTCTTCACAGCCCAACTCTCACATCCATACATGACCACTGGAAAAACCATAGCCTTGACTAGATGGACCTATGTTGGCAAGGTAATATCTCTGCTTTTCAATATGCTATCTAGGTTGGTCACAACTTTTCTAAGGAGTAAGCGTCTTTTAATTTCATGGCTGCAATCACCATCTGCAGTGATTTTGGAGCCCCCCAAAATAAAGTCTGACACTGTTTCTACTGTTTCCCCATCTATTTCCCACAAAGTGATGGGACCGGATGCCATGATCTTCGTTTTCTGAATGTTGAGCTTTAAGCCAACTTTTTACTCTCCACTTTCACTTTCAACAAGAGGCTTTTTTGTTCCTCCTCACTTTCTGCCATGAGGGTGATGTCATCTGCATATCTGAGGTTCTTGATATTTCTCCCGGCAATCTTGATTCCAGCTTGTGCTTCTTCCAGCCCAGCATTTCTCATAATGTACTCTGCATATAAGTTAAATAAGCAGAGTGGCAATATACAGCCTTGACGGACTCCTTTTCCTATTTGGAACCAGTCTGTTGTTCCATGTCCAGTTCTAACTGTTGCTTCCTGACCTGCATATAGGTTTCTCCAGAGGCAGGTCAGGTGGTCTGGTATTTCCATCTCTTTCAGAATTTTCCACAGTTTATTGTGATCCACACAGTCAAAGGCTTTGGCATAGTCAATAAAGCAGAAATAGATGTTTTTCTGGAACTCTCTTCCTTTTTCCATGATCCAGCAGATGTTAGCAATTTGATCTCTGGTTCCTCTGCCTTTTCTAAAACCAACTTGAACATCTGGAAGTTCACGGTTCACGTATTGCTGAAGCCTGGCTTGGAGAATTTTGACCATTACTTTACTAGCATGTTAGATGAGTGCAATTGTGTGGTAGTTTGAGCATTCTTTGGCATTGCCTTTCTTTGGGATTGGGATGAAAACTGACCTTTTCCAGTCCTGTGGCCACTGCTGAGTTTTCCAAATTTACTGGCACTTTCACAGCATCATCTTCCAGGATTTGAAAGAACTCAACTGGAATTCCATCACCTCCACTAGCTTTGTTTGTAGTGATGCTTTCTAAGGCCCACTTGACTTCACATTCCAGGATGTCTGGCTCTAGGTGAGTGATCACACCATTGTGATTATGTGGGTTGTGAAGATCTTTTTTGTATCGTTCTTCTGTGTATTCTTGCCACCTCTTCTTAATATCCTCTGTTTCTGTTAGGTCCATACCATTTCTGTCCTTTATCGAGCCCATCTTTGCATGAAATGTTCCCTTGGTATCTCTAATTTTCTTGAAGAGATCTCTAGTTTTTCCCATTCTGTTGTTTTGCTTTATTTCTTTGCATTGATTGCTGAGGAAGGCTTTCTTCCATCCAAGGAGTGGTGGCTGTGTGGGCGCAGGAGGGCTGAGAGGAGCTACACCACGTTCAAGGTCAGGAGGAGCGGCCATGAGGAGATACCCCTGGTCCAAGGTAAAGAGCAGCGGCTGCACTTTGCTGGAGCAGCCGTGAAGAGAAACCCCACGTCCAAGGTAAGAGAAACCCAAATAAGATGGTAGGTGTTGCGAGAGGCATCTGAAGGCAGACACACTGAAACTGCAATCACAGAAAACTAGTCAGTCTAATCGCACGGACCACAGCCTTGTCTAACTCAATGAAACTAAGCCCTGCCTTTACTGTGTTCTTAGTCACTCAGTCTTGTGTTTCACTCCGCAACCCCATGCAATCTGCAACTCCCCTGGTTCCATGGGATTTTCCAGGCAAGGATCCTGGTATGGGTTGCCATTTCCTCCCCCAGGGGATCCTCCTAACCCAAGGATCAAACCTGTGTTTCTTGTGTCTCCTGCATTGCAGGCGGATTCTTTACCTGCTGAGCCATCAGGGGAGCCTGTCTTTCCTGAGGAAACTCCAGTAAAGGTCATGATCTAAGCCTTTCCCTGGGTCCTATCTCTGATCCCTTGACCACACGGTGTCCTTCCCAAGTGGCCCTGTGTGACACACCTCTGGTTTCTAGGACCTGTGAGTACAATAAACTTGCTTTTCCTGAGCCTCTCCTCTGTCTCCTCTTGTGGCTTCAATGAACTGACCATCTCCTGAAAGGACACAGAACAATAAAATACCGTTAGGCAGTTAGAATAGGAAACAGGAGTCCAAAATGTGGTGGCTAAAAGACAAGGAAGGGAAGAGCCCGAGAAAATAGAACAAAGGAAGGTCAAAGGAAGGTCGGAGGACGAGAGTGAGGACCTCAGGTCAAACAAACAGCACTCCTGGCTGAGCCCAATTTGCACAGGGCAGGCCCAGGGGGAGGGAAACATGAAAAAGCGGAGCCAAAGGGCTCTCTCTCTCTCTCTCTCTCTCTCTCTCTCTCCCTCTCTCTCTTCCTCTCTCTTCGGCGCGCTGGCGCGCTCCCCCACTCTCTTCTCTTCGTGTCCTTGGGTCGGCATGCCCTCACGCCCCGAGGATGGCTTCTCCTGCTATTTTCTAAATAAAATAGAGCTGTAACATGGAGCTGTAACACTGAATTGTCTAACAGCTATAACACAGTCTGTCCAAGACCCGAGAGCTGTGAGGCACCAAGGGCTTTAACGCCCGTCACTCCAAAGCTTTATTGTGATGAGACAGAACCGAGGAGAATACACTCGCCTGACAATACCATAGGCTTGTAATGTATACTAAAGAACCCTTCTGGGTCAAGGAAAACAGCAAAAACAAGTGTGTGTAGTGGGGATGGTGTAGGGGAGCGGCAGAGGGGAGGAGGGGGACTTCCCCGGTGGTCCTGTGGTGAAGAATTCGCCTTCCAATGCAGAGGACATGGATTCAATCCCTAGTAGCAGAACCAAGATCCCACAGGCCACCCCCGTGGGCCACAAAAGCTAGAGACGCCCACGGGCCACAATTAAGACCAGTGCAGCCAAATCAAAATTTGTGCGACACTCCCTTGTTTTTGTCACTAACAGAAGGATTGAAATTTAAACTGTTTGAGTATCTCTATAAACAATTATTTTTGCTATTTTGCTTCAGTTGTGCCCGACTTTTTTCAACCCCATGGACTATAGCCCGCCAGGTTCCTGGGTCCATGGGATTCTCCAGGCAAGAATACTGGAGTGGGTTGCCATGCCCTCTTCCAGGGGATCTTGCCGCCCCAGGATCAAACCCACATCTCTCATGTCTCCTGCTTTGACAGGCAGGTTTTTCACCACGAGCGCCACCTGGGAAGCCCCAAAGTGCCTTCAAATACTGCCAAATGTCTCCTGGGAGGACGAAGTCACCCCAGTTGAGAACCATTGTCCTGGGTGAACCACTTAACTTCCAAGAACTTCCTCCTCTACATAACATTGCCAATAACAGTATTTACCTGGTATATCTTCACTATGTACCATATCTACCCACATAACAGCATGCACCTGCATGTTAAACTGTGGTTAACATGTGTGTTATGCTTGGAATAAGGCCTGGTATAGAGGGACAGCTGTCAGATGATTGTAATTAGTATCATTATGTTGTTATTATATGTAATTAGAGGCACACCCTTAGTGCTTAGAAGCTACTTTAACACCTCTCAGCCATCTTGAATAAGTTCCTGTCTCCGAGCCTGTTTCCTTATGTGCAAGACTCTGTTGTGCTTTCTTGAGCATCCCCAGGGATTTCCCTCATAGCTCAGTGGATGAAGAATCCATCTGCAATGCAGGAGACCTGGGTTCGATCCCTGGATCGGAAGGATCCCCTGGAGAAGAGAATTGCCACCCACTCCAGTATTCTTGCCTGGGGAATCCCATGGACAGAGGAGCCTGGTGGGCTACAGTTCATGGGGTCACATACAGTCAGACACGACCTACCTCTGTTAGTCAAATGGATTGTTTAAATATTAAAATATTCCACCCAGGTTGGTGAATATTGACTGCCAAGCCCCCTCCTCTCTTCTGCTCCTTCTCAAGACTTCCTTACCACCTCCCATAATCAAAGGGACACACAGGGTGCTTCTGAGGCCCCGCTCCAGTGCTCAGCAATGACTGGGCTGCTATTAGAAAATGCAGATGTCATCTTAGTCCTGCTGTGGCAGCCTTGTTATTTGCCAATCATCCCCTTTCCTCGCTAACAGAACCACACACACACACTGTATACATAATTTTTATTATTTATTTATTTATTTTTGGCTGCGCTGGGTCTTCGTTGCTGTGCTCCAGCTTTCTCTAGTCACGGCGAGTAGGGTCTACTCTCTAGGCACGGTGCACGGGCTTTTCACCACAGTGACTGCTGTTGTTGTGCAGCCCGGGCTCTGGGGTGTGCAGGTTTCCCTAGTTGCTGCTCGTCGGCTTACTGGGATTTTTTCTGCACGTGGGATTTTCCTAGATCAGGGATCAAACTGATGTCCCCTGTATTGCAAGGTAGATTCTTTTAACCAGTGAACCACCAGGGAAGCCCAGAACCGCAATTTTTTTAAATACTTATTTTTATTTCTTTGACTGCACCTGGTCTCAGTTGTGGCGTGGAGGATCTTCCATCTTTGTAGCAGTATGCAGGATCTTTAGTTGGGGCATGAGAACTCTTAGTTGCACCCTGTGGGATCTAGTTTCCCAACCAGGGATGGAACCTGGGCCCCCTGCACTGGGAGAGCAGGATCTTAGCCCCCTGGACCACTAGGAAAGTCCCCACGATATTTTTTTAGATGCAGCCACGGGCCAGCCTCAGGAGGCACACATATTTCTCTTTGTTGGATGCTGGCTCCTGCAGGAAGGTGGCCATGTGGCCCCGTTCTCTGCAGGGGACGCCCTCCATTCCCATTCCTTCCTGCCTCCGTGCGTAGTTATAGCACCTGCAACTGAGGCCACCACCTTGAAGGATAAAAGCCAATGTACTGAGGATGGTGAGGGGGAAGGAGAGACAGCCAGGCTCCTTGGGGACATAATTAAATTACTGCACCCACCCTGGGGCTGGTGAGAGCAGGGGGCAGGCACTCACTGGCAGCAAGCAGCAGAGTGGTCCCAGAAGCTGGATCGGAGGGGCTGTTCTCCCGCAGGTAGCATTTCCACGGTGCCTCAGATCCCGGCCATCCTCTGCATGAGTAGAGGCCACCCAGCAGCCTATTTGCCCCTGCTCCATGCTCGAATACCCTGGCTGCCCTCAGTGCCTGTCCCTGCCAGTTTTCCATGCTGGGTCAGCAGACTTGAACTTTTCCCTAACCCAGCATAGCCATCCCTGGAGGGATCCCCAGGGGTCCCACCTCCCCGTGGTCTCCCCAGTCATCAGCATCTCCCCCGCTCCAGTCACCTGAGCCATCTCTGACTGCCCCGTGGTCAGCCCAGCCCGAGCTCCCCGACTTCTCCAGGGCGGTAATAAGCCCAACACAAGTTTCAAAGAGGTAGAACCCAGAATAGTGGTTTACAAATTTCTGGGCATGACTTATTGACAAGCCATAATTAGCAGTTTGTTTTTAAATGGAATACAATAAAAAATTGATTTTTCCAGAGTACACAACATATTTGTTGTTGTTCAGTCACCAAGTCATGTTTGACTTGGCATATAGTAAGGGTAAATAGCTGCAAGAAATTCTGTGTACTGATTGCTATGGAAAATGTATTTCATACTCAGATTGTGGTTACAACATTTGGAAGGACATTGTGCCTTGAAGTCCACAGCACATGCTTGAAAAGAATTAATATCAGGCCCCTCTAAACCTTTTGCTCAGGCCATTCTCAGGAAAAGTTCCTTTTGTTTAACTAGACACTCAAATCAGAGACCCTGGCCTCGTTCTGGATTCCTCTCTCTCTTGTCTCTCCACCCAGCCCAACAGAAAATCCTGTTTCTTCCCTTCAAAATACATGTAGAGTAGAGTAGAAACTAGTATTATTTTGTAAAGCAAGTATACTCCAATAAAATTTTTAATAATAGTAATAAATACATACATTTAATTATTTATTACCATTTAAATTGATGTTTTCGAACTGTGGTCCTGGAGAAGACTCCTGAGAGTTCTTTGGACAGCAAGGAGATCAAACCAGTCAATTCTAAAAGAAATCAACCCTGAATATTCACTGGAAGAACTAATGCTGAAGCTGAAGCTCCAATACTTTGGCCACCTGATGTGATGAGCCGACCCATTAGAATAGATCCTGATGCTGGAAAAGATTGAGGGTAGGAGGAGAAGGGGACGACAGAGGATGAGATGGTTGGATAGCATGACCAACTCAATGGACATGAGTCTGAGCAAACTCTGGGGAATAGTGAAGGACAGATAAGCCTGGTGTGCTACATTACATGGGGTCACAAAGGGTCAGACACGACTTAGCGACGGAACAACAACCATCTAAAACACACTTGAGATGATTAATTTTAAAATATATATATGCAGAGTCAGCCCCACCTCTGCCACCACCTTGCTCTAGTCCTGGGCAGGATTGCCTCTTACCTTGATTATGATTCATCTAGTTTGGAGACAGCAAGATCCAGGAAGGCACTCCGCACATAGTGGGTGCTGCATGCTGGAGGTGCTCGTGTCTGGGCTGACTGAACCACCCCCTCACCCCTACTCAGTGAGGGTGGAAGGAGCAGGGCTGGGCTGTGAGGTGCTTGGCCAGCATCCTTCCACTGTCCCCCTCCACCCTCATCCCCCACAAAAGCCTGTTCTCTGATTTTCCTCCCTGTTGGCCCTTTGCATCCCCCTCCAATTTGAGCCCAGTGAATTCCTTGGCAGTCCAGTGGTTAGGACTCAGCACTTTCACTGGCCATCACCCAGACTCAGTCCCTGGTCCCAGAGTTAAGATTCTGCAAGCCGCGTGGCATGACCAGAAAAAAAAGAAAAAAAGAACACATAGAAAAAAGAATCTGAGTCCAGCTGCTCCCTCCACACCCAGGCTGGATAATTCCAGGTTGGTTGCATCCTCCCCACATTCCCATCCTATAGACAGGACAGTTGATCTATCCCAGGGATAGTCTCCAAATTCCTGATCCCCGATCCCTGGGGAAACTTAAGACATCCTTGTTCATCTCTGCGTCATAACCCTGACTTCAGCCTGGCCAAGAGCGGAGCCAGGAAAAGGGATGCTGAGTGATTCCATTAACACACTGGACATCATTTAACTCCCTCCAGGGGCTGTGGCCAGGCCTGACAGCAAGACTCAGGAAAGAATGCTGGGCAGTAGACAGACCAGCTGATGCCAATCCAAGCTGTAAGCAACCCTGGGTAGCCTTGCAGACTTCCTCTGATTTCACTGGCTGTGAACTGGTACTCATGCGAGGGAACAGTACACCCTGACCTGGGACACAAGCCAGGGGACCAGAACTTGGGAGCCTGTGAAGCCGCTTTGTTTTGGTAACTATTTGAAAAGGACCCTGTGGATTTTTTCATAACCAATAAGTCAGAGCTCTTGTTCTTGTTCCAGCCCCAAATTTCTGGCTACAAATCAATCTCACCACACTAATAAAATTTTCCTTAAGAATGTTTTTTAATGCCCGGTTGTAAGAAGGCTTACAATTACATACAGAAGGCCAATGGAACCCACGGAATTAATACTTTCATGTTATGATTAAGAATCATCTGGGATATTCAGTATTTAATATATGTGAAATGTTTTAGAGAATTTGGCATAAAAATGGGACAAACGTGTCCTGTAAATGTCAGTCTTCCAACGTAACGTGTATTATTGAGTAATTCATTATTTTAGACTTGTAATTTTTCACTGAAATGTGAAAGGGCATTTTTCAAAGTGAGTAAATGGTACTAGAATATTTAAAAGATCTTGATATGCTTGTAATTTATTATATGAGTTAAGAACCTGGGGAGGTTGTGCTTTTTAGAAGCTTCTGTTGAGCGGTCAAAGAAAATTGAGATGCGTTAAAATGTGTGAAAGCAGAGCACTTAAGGAAATTTAATTAACTCAAATTCTAAATAGGATGTGAAGCTGTTGTAACTGGACTTGATTGAACATTAATCAAAGACCTCCCTCAAAGTGCCCGTTAAAATGATTGGATTTAAATAAAGACCTACTGTAGAGCCCAGGGACCTCTATTCAATACTCTGTAAATACCTATGTGGGAAAACAAGAGTGGATATATGTATATGTATATGTATATGTATATGTATATATGTATATGTATAACTGATTCACTTTGCTGTATACCTGAAACTAACACAACATTGTAAATCAACTATACTCCAAAAAAAAAGTTTAAATAAATAAAAAATGAAGTTTAATGCATTTATAAATAGAGTAATATTTGGAAGTAAAAGTTTGAAGCTAAGGAGGACTATATTGTTCATTGGTAGCGTTAATGTGTTGAAGGTTAACTTAAAACATGAAGTAATTGATCTTTTCCATCCACAAACGTCTTCCCAGTGACACCAGAACACTTCTGGACCCTCTGTCCTCTGCTGGTAGGAAGCCACCCCACCTCACTGGTTGTTGTTGTTTTCGTTGCTAGGTCTTGTCTGACTCTGTGACCCCATAGACTGTAGCCCACCAGGCTCTTCTGTCCATGGGATTTCCAGGGCAAGAATACTGGGAGTGGGTTGCCATTTCCTGCTACACGGCCCCTCGCTGGTGTAAGTTACTAATTTTCACTTAGAGAAATGGTGCAAGACACAGCTACTTTGTCCCCCAATCCACCTCCCTTTGGTCCACAGGAAGCCCCTGCGATGACCTCCAGTGACCCCCAGCTCCACGTGTTTATCCTCTGCACAGTCCCCCTCCTCTGGGCGTGTGCACTGGATGTAAGTGGCTCACTTCGAACAAACAGAAAATGGCCAAAGTAGTGAGATGTCACTTCTGAGATCAGGCTACAAAAGGGCTGTGACTTTTCTCTTGCTTGCCCTCTCTGCCTCTCTCACTTGCTTTCTTTCTTTCTAATTAATTAATTTTTACTTTTGGCTTCGGTGGGTCTTCACTGCTGCACATGCAGGCTTTCTCTGCTTGCAGAGAGCAGAGGCTACTCTCTAGTTGCCATATGCAAGCTCCTCATGGCAGTTTCTCCCGTTGCAGAGCATGGGTTCTAGGTTTCCAGGCCTCAGTATTTGTGTGAGCTCAGTAATTGAGGCACACAGGCTTAGTTGTTCCATGGCATGAGTGATCCTTCCAGACTAGGGATCAAACCCGTGTCTCCTGCATTGGCAGGGAGATTTTTAGTCACCAGACCACCAGTGAAGTCTCTCTCACTCACTCTCACACTCAGAGGGAAGCCACACTCTGAGCCACCCTGCAGAGAGGCCCGGATGGCAAGGAACTGACTGATAACCAGTGAGGACCTGGGACCTGCCAACAAGCATGCCAGAAATCTTGAAAAACTGTCTTTCCCCTGTTGCTTTGAAATGACTATAGCCTTGGCCAACACCTTACTTGTAGTTTGGGAAGAGACTTTGACCCAGAGGGACTGATTCCTGACCTTCGACAACATAAGATAAAAAGTGTTCATTGTTTGAAATCACTAAGTGTTTAGGGGTCTTCACAGATGGCTCTGGTGGTAAAGAACCCATCTGCCAGTGCAGGAGACAAAAGAGACTCAGCTTCAATTCCTGGGTCAGGAAGATGCCCTGGAGGAGGGCATGGCAACCCACTCCAGTGTTCTTGCCTGGAGAATCCCGTGGACAGAGAGGAGCCTGGTGGGCTACTGTCCACAGGGTTGCAAAGAGTCGGACACGACTGAAGTGACAGTACGCACGCATAAGTGTTGTAGGGGAGTGATTTGTTATACAACAATGGCTAACTAATACCATGGGAATAGCATCTTATTGGGCATAAGATCCTGCAGATAGAAAACCTACATTTCCCATCCTCCCATGCAGCCAGGCATGGTCTTGTGTGGTATGGTAGTTGTGATAAGCCATCTGACCACAAAGACAAGACCAGCACCTAGGAGGAACCAAGATCCCTGAATAACTTCATGCAGCAGAGGTGTTTTATCAACCTGGAGAGAAAGAGGAAGAGAAAAATAAACTTCGAACTTGGATCTCTGTTTGACAGATAAATCTCAGCTTTCCCCAAACCCCCTTTTAATCAACATTCTCTCTCTCATCAGCCTCATTTTCATCAATGATGAAATGAAGACCTTATAGTTTGGCATGCTTTGTATGAGTTTTCAGTGTTTTCCCCAAAACATTACAATTGTTAATAAATACATATTTTTTTCATGGAAGTCATAAGGCAACCCCCTACCAGCCCATGTGCCATCAATCATGTCAGTCCTGCTCTTCTGCTTCTTCGCCCCAGGGAAGTATTGCTTGCGAAGGCTGTAGTCATACATTTCTTTTCAAAATCTCTTCTCCTGCACCAGCAATCCTCTGGCAACCCGTGGTCTCCTGGTGGCTCAGCTGGCCAGCTTGACAAAAACTACAGGCTGTCTTTCCTCCTAAGCATGGATCTTCAAAGGTGATCCCGATTACAGACACTGGATACTTGGCAAACACTGCCTTAGAGAAAATCACATGCAGTGATTCCCAGCAAGCCTGACTTGTGTAGGCGTACCTGAGCCTGAGGCTTTCAGAGATTCCCCATCGTGCACCTGGCACCGACAGGTGACCCCGCAGCCCTTAGATCTCTGATTCAGCAGGGCTTCTCCTGCTGAGTGGGCCAGCTTCATAAAATAATGGCAGGAGGAGTTTGTGAAGAGGCCAACGCATGAGGAACAAGGTACAAAATTCAGTGTGTGAAGCCCTAGGAAACCTCTGTCCAGGGAAGGGGGCGCCTGGGGTAGCCGCGGTTCTCACGCTCTCGGGTCAATCAGCCCAGGATGACGGTAGTGGGCTCCGGGGTCAGAGCTCTTCTCATCCCTTCCCTCTGTTGTCTCTACCTGCATCTTCAGGACAGCAGTGGTACCTGCCTCCGAGGGTTGCTGGAAGGATTAGATGAGATAACATACCTAAAGCACTTAGCCCAGCACCTGGTATGTAAGAGCCATCACTACAGAACATTACTGTGTAATATCTATTAGGATGAGGACTTCTTGTTTAGTCACTAAGTCGTGTCTGACTTTTTGTGACCCCGTGGACTGTAACCCACCAGGCCTCTCTGTCCAGGGGATTTTCCTAGGCAAGAATCCTGGAGAGGGTTGCTATTTCCTTCTCTAGGAGATCTCCCCAACCCAGGGATCGAACCCATGTCTCCTACATCGGTAGGTGGTATCCTCACTGCTAAGCCATCAGGGAAGTCCAGATGATGACGACTCTTGAAATAAAAAGAACCATGGTTGGTACTCTGCATTTCCACTGCTGCAGGGCACAAGGGTTTGATCCCTGGTCAGGGAACTAAGACCCTGCATGCACTGAGGCACAGTCAAAAAAGAAGAAAATAGAAGCGTGGGTGAAGCCGAGCCACAGTGTTTTGCATCAAGAGCCTGAATCCGAAGCTGGACCCTGCAGAGAAGATGCGCGAGGATGTGATCTCCTCCACACGGAACTTCCTCATCCACGTGGCCCTGCCGAGAGTCACTCCTTGTATCTTAGAGAAACCGGACAGCCTAAGAAGAGCAAGCATCGCCTGTCAGTGCACGATGTGAAAACCCTGGTCATAGTTTCTATTCCTGTCTGCAAATGAATAGGCCCAGAGAGATGGCAGAGACTCTTTGAATGGACACAAAAATTCTACTTATTAAGAACAAGTTTGGCTCAGGTAACTGACCTTTATAGCTGAAAGAAAAGACTATTTGGAAAGTATGAAAAGATTTTTTGAGATCTGAGTACACTGTCATGCTTGTGATATTCAGCCTCAGAATGGTGGTGTAATTGTAGATAATGTTCAAGCCCTTTTTGTAGCAAGTATTAATTGTAAGAGAATTATGCCTGTGAAAAAAAATTATTTAATGAAGTTAAATAAATAAAAGAACCATGGTTTGTGGTCGGTTGAATTTGGCCCCCAAATGACCTAGGTCCTCACCCTTGGAACATGTAAATACTCCCTCATATTGCCAAAGAGACTTTACATGGTTTTAAAATTTTTTATTTATTTGGCTGCTCTGGGTCTTAGTTGTAGCAGGCGAACTCTTAGTTGCAGCATATGAGACCTAGTTCAAACTTAGGCCCGCGGCATTGGGAGCTTAGAGTCTTGGCCACTGAACCATCAGGGAAGTCCCTACAGGGTCCTGAGGTGGGAGATTCTCCTAGATTTTGCAAGTGGGACTGAGCAGGTAAAACTCACAGCAGAGCGATTAGGAATCTTCTTTTCCTCCCATTGTCTTCCCAGAGGCCACGCTCTTTTCCTCCAGGTTGGGGTGAGGGGTTGGGGATGGCAGGGGTGGGGGGGAATGGGAGGTGGGGTGCGTACACCTCTCACATGATGATTTTATGACCTACTTCAGGGAAGAAGGGCAAAGAAAGGAGGAGGTCAGAGTGACTTCCCTACTTCTGCCATTTTCAAACTCCCCCAGCTTAAAATAGTCAGAGTGCCAATGTGCCGCATTTGAGGGCTGCGTGTCCTGAACTGCATCATTTGCAACTTGCCTTTTCATTCAGAGGTTTTCCTCAATCTGAGTGTGTTTTCTTTGGAACTCTCTGCCCTCCAACTCTGCACATCATCACTGAGCAGATGTGCTTCTAGTTTATTAACTGGTGCCATAACCACCATCAATCACTAAGATGAGACTGGCCAGCTCTGTTTTTGAAATTTCTTTACTCTCTAACTGTTTTGAATTTTCTGCAGGGCCAGGCCCTGGACTGAGTGCTTTGAAAGGATTATCCCAAGAGATGCCACCACAAATGCCCACAGGGCCAGGCAGGTAATGTGACAGGTGATGGGCCCAGGCATATCAGAATGTGGGGGGGGGACGGTGTAGCCTACAGAGCAGCCTCTCTTCCAGTCACTCCCTGCCATGCGAGTGTGCGGGCCAGGGCACTTCCAAAAGAAGCTGGAAAATTAGATTTTATGTGATGTCACCCCTGGAGCTTTCAGTGTTTGTAGCCAATGCTTCATTTTAAAAACACAGCATATGACCAGTAACTGCAGAAAAGTGGGAAAAGGTAGATGAACAGAAAATCATGGAAAAGAAACACGAGCAATTCTTAAACAGAAGAAAGAAGATCCTCTTCCTCACCAGAAGAGAAATGCAAACTAAGACTGGGCGAGTTACCATTTGTCCTGTCTTAGGAAAAGATTGAAAACATTTGATAAGACACCAAACTAGAAAACGTGTAGCAGCTTGTCATTTCAGGTCTTGATGGTTGATGAGGATAAAAGCTGGGGTTAGGGACTTCCCTGGCAGTCCAGTGGTTAAGATTCCCCGCTTATAATACAGGGGGAAGGGGTTTGATCCCTGCTTGGGGAACTGAGATCCCACATGCCTGCCATGCAGTGTGGCAGAAAAAATAAAATCTGAGGTTGTATAACACTATATGACTACTAGGATGGCCATAATAATGGTAAAAATGGAGACTAAGTGCTGGCAAGGACGTGGTGAAATTTGAACCCTCATATCTTGCTAGTGGGAATGTAAAATGGAGCAGATGCCATGGGAAACTGTCCGGCTGGTTATCAAACAGTGAAACAGAATTGCCATAATCACATGTGCAGTTCCTCTCCTAGGTATATACCCATAAAGAACTGGAAACAGGAACTCAAGCAGAGACCTGTAGGTGAATGTTCATAGCAGCTTTATCTACAGTAGCCGAAGGGCAGGCACAAACCAAACATCTCTGATGAAGGGATAAATAAAATACAGTACATCGATGCAGAGGAATACTCTTCAGCCATCAAAAGGAATGAGGCTCAGATGTACGCTACCACGTGCATGAACCTTGGAAGCATTATGCAAAGTGAAGTAAGCCAGACACCAAAGAAAAAATACCATATGATTCCACTAATATGAAGTATCTAGAACTGGCAATTCATAGAGAAAGTAAATTAGATGTTAGCAGGGGCTGAAGGGAGGAAGGAATAGGAATTATTGCTTAATGGATACAGAGTTTCTGTTTGAAGTGATGAAATATTTGGGAAATAGAGAAAGGTGATGTTTGCAAGATACTATGAAGGCAACCAGTGCTGCAGCAGCATACTCTTAAAAAGGACTAAACTGGCACATTTTCTGTTATATATTTTTTACCTCAGTTAAAAAAAATAGCTGGAGTTTTATTAAACCATACTGACTTTGGATTTAACTGGGTAGAAACAAATCCTGCTCAGGGACTGCCCTGGTCCAGTGGCTGAGACTCTGCATTCCCAGAGCAGGGAGCCCGGGTTTGATCCCTGATCAGGAAACTAGATCCTACATGCAGCAACTAAGAGTTTGCATGCCGAAGCTAAAGATCCCCCACGCTGCAAGAAGATCGACAATCCTGCATGCCACCACCAACACCCAATGCAGTCAAATAAATATTTTTAAAAGAAACAGGTCCGGCTCAGAACAAAAAGTGCCAGCCTATACGATATGAGAAGATGCTCAGAACATATATGATGGGAGGGGGCAGGGATCATGCCCACTGGGGTCGTAAATAAAGCCTTTCTACGTGTTCAGAGCTGATCCCGTGGACAGTTCCTGGGGAACGACCACATTGGTGGGCTGCTGTGATGGGTGCTCCCCCATCTCATCACTGATCCTGAATCATTGACTAGCTCCAAACTGGCTCCACCTCCACCCAAAAGCTTGGCAACTCTAAGCCAGTAACCCTGACTCTTCCCATTGGGCAAATAAAATCATAACTTCCAACAGGAAAGAAGAATACACATTGGAACAGCCATCGTAAAGAAACAACAAATTCAAACCCGCGGTGTCAGCACATCGGTGACACGAGTCAGTTTCATAATCATTATCATATCACACGATTGCCTCCTCTATCCATTAAGGTACTTACAACATTTACAAGGATCTGATATTAGATTTGTGAAGGGTTTAAGTGATAGCATTTGGAACGACTGTTTAATGGGTTAGGGAAATCTGATATAGAAGAATAACTGCTTAGTGATTTTATCACAGAACAAAGATTAGTTAATATTCCTATTCACACACAAGCCCCATGGCTGTTGGCAAATCCAGCAGCGTGGAAAAATGGTTGCTCGCATACATTGCTGAGCAACGGGTAATTCTGCAGTAACTAAGAAAATTTTATGCATGTACCATTTTATAAAGCATTGCATTTTTATTGAGATAGAATTCACATAACAAAACAATTTATCATATTAAATTGTGTGACTCTGTGTTTTCTAGTATGTACACAATACTGTTCAACCATCACCCATTATCTGATTCGAGAACCTTAACATCTCTCCTTTCTCTGCAGTTCCCTCGGGGCGGTGTGTGTGTATTGCTTCAGTCATGTCTGACTCTTTGCAACCCCATGGACTGTAGCCCACCAGGCATTGTTTGCAATCCCATGGACTGTAGCCCACCAGGCTCCTCTTTCCACAGGACTCTCTAGGCAAGAATACTGGAGAGGGTTGCCACTTCCTACTCCAGGGGGTCTTCCCAACCCAGGGATCGAACCCACGTCTCTTACGTCTCCTGCATTGGCAGGCAGATTCTTTACCACTAGTGCCACCTGGGAGACCCGCCTTGGCAACCACCCGTCTACTTTGTGCCTCTGTAGATTTGCCTGTTCTGGTCATTCCTAAATAAATGGGATCAGTACAGCATGTGGGTTTCTGTCCTGGGTCCTTTAACTTATCATAATTATTTTAAGTTTCATCTTGGTGGTAACATGTATTCGTACCTCATTTCTTTTTCTGGCTCAATAACCCTGTTTCAAGAATTCCATTGCAGGACTTCCCTGGTGGTCCAGAGGTTAAGACAGCATTCCCAATGCAGGGGGCGCAGGTTCAATCCCTGGTCAGGGAACTAAGATCCTGCATGCTGCACAGAGAGGCCAATAAAAGTAATAATATAATCCCATTGCATCGAAATATCACATTATGTTAATCTATTCATTCGTTAATGGACACTTGGGTTGTTTCCGTCTTTTGGCTGTTATGAATATTCTTGCTATGAACACTTGTGCACAGGTATTTGTGTGGACATATGTTTTCCTTTCTCTATGGTGTAGACCTCAGAGTGGAACTGAGGGTTATATGAGAACTCTGTGTTCAACTTTTTGAGGACCTTTTCCAGACTGGTATAGTTCAAAGCAGCCACACCATTTTCCATTTTCACCAGCAGCAGTGTATGAGGGTTCCAATTTGCCCACACACTCAGCAACACGTACCATTGTTCCTTTTTAAAATTACAACCAAGGGACTTCCCTGGCAGTCCAGAGGTTAAGACTTCAAGCTTCCACTACAGGAGGTGCCACAGGTTCCATCCCAGGTGCCTGGGATCCCACCACATGGCACAGCCAAAAAATAAAAATAAATTTTAAAAATTTTAAAATAGAATCACAGCCATGCACATCTTGTGACTGAGTCACTTTTAGAAATATATACTATGATGACACACATTGTACATGGCAGCACTATTAGAAATACTCTTTTTTTTTCCTATCAGTAAAGGACAAGAGAAAAGCATCAAGTACCTTCACACAAAAATAAGTGAATAAGGATGGGAATTCTCCAGTGGTCCAGTAGTTAGGACTCCGACTTTCACTGCCAAGGGTGCAGGCCTCATCTTTGGCCGGGGAATTAAGCTCCCACAAGCCAAATGGCCAATTAAAAAAAAATTTTTTTAAGGAAATTCTCTATGTAATGATATGGAAAGATAATAAAAAATAGACTAAATGAGAGGAGGTGGGGAGAAGGGATACATTGGGAGTTTGGGACTAGCAGATGCAAACTGTACATAGAATGGATAGATAACAAGGTCCTATTTTGATAGCACAGGGAGTTATATTCAAAATCCTATAATAAACCATATTAGAAAAGAATTGTTAAAATACATATGATGAAAGCAAAGTGTCAAACAGGGAGCATATGGTATGCTATTGTTCATTTGATGAGAGAGTGTGTGCGAGTGTGTGTTTGTGTGTGTGTGTGTGTGTGTGCAATTCCTTGTCCATGTATAGAAAAATCTGCAAGAACATATCTGAATCAAGTGGATAACTGGGATGGCTGAAGGGAATGGCAGAAGAGAGATTAGCGCTGGAAACATTTTTATACTTTTAAATTCTTATACCATGTAAATATATTATCCTATTCAAAATAAATTACCCTGTAGGATAATTATCCTATTCAATGAGAACACTTTAAAACGCTGAAAACTAAACAAAACATATGCAGGCCTGATAGAAAATGGAGGCAATCTAGAGGTAGGTTAGGGGGAGGGAAGAGAGGCTCAAGAGGAAGGGGATTTATGTATAATTATGGCATATTATGGCATATACATATAATAGATTGTGTATAATATATTTGCATTATAGATGGCAGACACCATCACAACACTGTAAAGCAATTTTCCTCCAATTAAAAAATAATTTTTTTAAAAAAGTAAAGAAAATGGAGACAAGACTTCCCTGATGGCCTAGTGGTTAAGACTCCGCACTTTCACTACAAGAGGCACAGGTTCGATCCCTGGTTGGGGACCTAAGACTGCTGCATGACACAGCCCAAAAAATAAAAAAGAAAGAAACTGGTTTCGACCCTCATACCACAAGGAGACTGATGGCACAGTGAGACGACGGAACAAGCTGCCTTGGGTCACTCAGGAATCACTGTTGTCACCAGGAAACAAAGTCTGACCCAAAGCCTACCCTCTTAGCACCTTAGAGGGTATGATACACTCCCACGTGCAAGTAATAGAACAAAAAAGGAGATCAGCTGACAATGCTCAGGGGTGGGGAAGGAGACCGGATTTGTTTCCTTTTGCTGCTGGAACAAATTACCATAAACTCAATGGCTTAACACAGCAAAAGTTATCCTTTCACAGTTCTAGAGGTTAGAGGTCCAAAATCAGTTAGGTCGATAGTCAAGGGGGCTCAGGGCTGTTTGCTTTAGAAGATTCTGAGTGGGAGACTATGTCCTTGCCTTTTTCAGCTTCCAGTTGGCTTGTGGCCCCTTCCTCCACCTTCAAAGCCCATCACTAGTATCTTTGCTTCTGTTATCACTTTGTCCTCCCTCTGACGGACTCCTCCTGTCTCCTTTCTAGCAAGAATACCGAAGTTGTATTCAGGCTGGTCTCAGCATCCCAAGATCCTTAACTCAATCACAACCACATAATATTTTTTGCTGTGTTAGGCAACATTCATTTTGCCAACAAAAGTCAGTCTAGTCAAAGCTATGGTTTTTCCAGTGGTCATGAACAGATGTTGAGAGTTAGACCATAAAGGAGGCTGAGAGCTGAAAAATTGATGATTTTGAACTATGGTACTGGACAAGACTCTTGAGAGTTCCTTGGACCGCAAGGAGATCAAGCCAGTAAGTCCTAAAGGAAATCAACCCTGAATATTGATTGCAAGTGTTACTGAAAGGTATGCATGGGCCAATACTCCGGCCACCTGATGCGAAGAGTCGACTCCTTGGAAAAGACCCTGATGCTGGGAAAGCTTGAAGGCAAAAGGAGAAGGGGGCGACAGAGGATGAGATGGTTAGATAGCATCACCAACTCAATGAGCATGAATTTGAGGATTCATGCTAGGAGATAGTGAAGGACAAGGAAGCCTGGTGTGTTGCAGTTCATGGGATCACAAAGAGTTGGACACGACTTAGCAACTGAACAACAGAAGGGCAACATTCACAGATTCCGAGAATTAGGGCACAGATATCTTGGTGGGGAGGCGGGGGGACTTTCTTCAGCCTAGTGTAACTTTGTAAATCAGATTGCAACTTGACTACATGATCTTTTAACCAAGATCACACATCTGGTCTCAGGACTTAATGAAGCTCAGGGTTTTGATGTCTCTTTGCAGATTCAGTGAGAGACAAGTGATGATGTGGATAGTTTTTATGGGCTGGGTAACTTCATAGGCTAATGAGTGGAAGGATTATTCCAACTATTTGGGGGAGTTCAGCTCAGTTGCTCAGTCATGTCCAACTCTTTGTGACCCCCTGGTGTAGCACACCAGGCTTTCCCGTCCATCACCAACTCCCGGAGTGTGCTCAAACTCATGTGCATCGAGTCGGTGATACCATCCAACCATCTCATCCTCTGTCATCCCCTTCTCCTCCTGCCTTCAGTCTTTCCCAGCATCAGGGTCTTTTCCAATGAGTCACTTCTTCCCATCAGGTGGCCAAAGTATTAGAGTTTCAGCTTCAGCATCAATCCTTCCAGTGAATATTCAGGACTGATTTCCTTTATGATTGACTTGACAGGTTTGATCTCCTTGCAGTCCAAGGGACTCTCAAGAGGCTTCTCCAACACCACAGTTCAAAAGCATCAATTCTTTGGCACTCAGCTTTCTTTATAGTCCATCTCTCACAGTGAACTAAAATGGACTGGAATGGGCGAATTTAATTCAGATGACCATTATATCTACTACTGTGGGCAAGAATCCCTTAGAAGAAAATCTCAAAAATGACAGGATGATCTCTGTTCATTTCCAAGGCAAACCATTCGATGTCACAGTAATCCAAGTCTATGCCCCAACCAGCAATGCTGGAGAAGCTGAAGTTGAATGGTTCTATGAAGACCTACAAGACCTTCTAGAATTAACACCCAAAAAAGATGTCCTTTTCACCATAGGGGACTGGAACACAAAAGTAGGAAGTCAAGAAATTTGAGGGAAGGGGGTGGAGATTTCCAGGGATTAGGCCACTGCCCACTTTTTGGTCTTTGATGCTCATCCTTGGAACTGTCAAGGCACTGTTGGGTGTGTCACTTAGCATATGCAAATGTGTTACAAATGAGCGTATATTGAGGCTCAAGGTCTGGTGGAAATCACCCTGCCCACCATCGTGGACCTATTTGGTTCTAATCAGCTCATGTCGTGTCCTCGGGCTCTGTCATTCTTTCAAAGGTTGTGCCCTGCCTCTTTCCCTCAGGTTTCACTGCCACACACACCACCACTTGGGAGAAGTTCCAAATTCCACACATTTCTGGTAAGACAAACAAGGTAGAGGCTTGGGGACATGAATCAGAGTAAAGAGGTCAGTGCACTCAAGACAGGACTCCAGGCAAGAGCGAGCCCGACAGGACCCGGGCTGCAGTGCGTGGGCAAGAATGAGAAAATGCAGCCAAGGCAGGCTCCTGCGACGGTTTCTCCAAGCTTCCTGCATCCTGTCCTCTTGCCTTCCCCAGGGCACAAGCCACCCCGCATTCATGGGCAGGAAAACAACAACCGAAGGGCGGTTCCCTAAAGAGATCCAGCTCTCTGCCAGCCTGAGGCGGTCACTAGGCTAGGTGGTGGCTTCTGGAAAAAGCCCGTCCTGTTCTGGCACTTGCGGGGGAGGGGAGGGCAGCTGGAAGTGGGACTCCTGGTCTCTTACCACCCACGCGGGAGGCCAGCCCGGCGGCAAGTCCCACACCCAGACACAAAGCCCGCATTCATGCCGTGACCTGGCAGGAAAACAGTCAACATTTATAACAGAAAGCACAGCCCATCACCTACAGACAGCAGCCTTGTGCCTGCGTTGAGAATGGCAAGAAACAAGCGACACCATCAGACAGGAAAAGAAAACCAGCCCCGAGCAAGACAGAACCCAGAGGAAATCACCAATTCAAGCCCCAGCCAAGCTGCACAAACTGACTCTGGTTCTTGTCTCTTTAGTCTCTTTTTCAGCTTTTCCTGTTGACTTTTTTGAAAAGTTCTGGACAGTTGTTTTTTGGCAGGGGCCAGTTATATTATGTTCAATACTGATTGCTTTCACATTGTTCAATGTCGGCTTAGGGCTTCCCTGGTGACCCAGGGCTGCCACTACAGGAGACACGGGTTCGATCACCAGTCCAGAAAGATCCCACAGGCCACAGAGCAACTAGGCCCGTGTGCCACAACTACTGAGCCTGTGCTCTGGAGGCCACGAGCCACGACTAGTGGAGCCTGTACACCCTAGAGCTAGTTGCTCGGCAACAAGAGCAGCCACGGCAATGAGAAGCCCAAGCACCACGACTAGAGGGCAGCCGCCACGCGCCGCAACTGGAGACCAGCCCCTCAGCGAGGAAGGCCCTGCATAGCCAAAAATAAAGACATAAAATTATTTAAAAAAATAAATCGAGATTACAATTTTTTTAACTAGCATTCTGCTTAGGCAATGTTGTACACTTCCTATAATGTCACATCAAGAGACCCTTGAGGTCATGCTGTCCCACTACTGAGGATATCATTTGAGTCTGTCTGCCAACACCTACCATCCCTCACTTGGTAGGTATATTTTTCCCCCTCTCTAATGAATAAGTCATCTGATGGGTAATAATTCTGGACTATTCTCCAACAGCCTTTTACCAATGGTTTTAACACCCTCTGATAATCCATTTTGAGGGGGGGATACCCTGTGTTTTTTCTCCATTTTATCTGTAATAAACCAGCTTTATCTGTTGAAATAAATTTTTTAGTGCCTGTAAATCTATACAACCTGAAGTCTGCAAAGCAGTTGCTTAATAATGGTATCAATTTAAAAAAAAAAACTAAAAACTAAAAACCATTGCTACAGTCTCTTACCTGCAAACTTTCTTCATAAATTAGGCCCCAAAGTCTTCAAGCAATAAGACCTGACAGAACTGTCATCACATATTTATAACTGTTCCACTAAGAGTGTACTTCTCTCTACACATGCTTTCAAGTAGAATTATCACGTGATCATGGACGGCTGTCCTGACCCTTCTGGGAATGCTGCAGAATGCTGTATATGCCTCACATACATTCTGAAAGTGAAGGTCACTCAGTCGTGTCCAATTCTTTGGGACTCCATGGACTATACAGTCCATGGAATTCTCCAGGCCAGAATACTGGAATGGGTAGCCTTTCCCTTCTCCAGGGGATCTTCCCAACCCACTGACTTCTAAAAAAACACAAAACTCCGGAATCCATACTATCTAGTCCTAGATCTTTCAGATAAGGAACTGTGTGTGGACCTACACTAAAAACATTATTAATAATACAACAATTTTACAACCTGTATCAGAAAATGCTTGGAAAGGTGGATGGTACAAATAATGAGAGGTAGTGTTTACTGTGGAGAAGGCAATGGCACCCCACTCCAGTACTCTTGCCTGGAAAATCCCGTGGACGGAGGTGCCTGGTGGGCTGCAGTCCATAGGGTCGCTAAGAGTCGGACACAACTGAGCAACTTCACTTTCACTTTTCTGCACTGGAGAAGGAAATGGCAACCCACTCCAGTGTTCTCGCCTGGAGAATCCCAGGGATGGGGGAGCCCGGTTAGCTGCCGTCTATGGGGTCGCACAGAGTTGGACATGACTGAAGCGACTCAGCAGCAGCAGCAGCAGCAGCGTTTAATGGGTGGTAGTGTTGTTGTTCAGTCGCTAAGTTGAGTCTGACTCTTTGCAACCCCATGGACTATAGCACACCAGGCTTCCCTGAGTTTGCTCAAACTCATGTCCTTTGAGTTGGTGATGCCATCTAACCATCTCATCCTCTGTCGTCCCTTTCTCCTCCCACTTTCAATCTTTCCCAGCATCAGGGTCTTTTCCAGTGAGTTGGCTCTTCACTTCAGGTGGCCAAATATTGGAGCTTTAGCTTCAGCATCAGTCCTTCCAATGAATATTCTTGGTTGATTTCCTTTAGGATTGACTGATTTGATCTCCTTGCTGTCCAAGAGACTCTTAAGAGTCTTCTCCAGCACCACAATTCAAAAGCATCAATTCAAAAAAAAAAAAAAATCAATTCTTTGGCACTCAGCCTTCTTTATGGTCCAAATCTCACATCTGTACATGACTACTGAAAAAACCATAGTTTTGACTATATGGATCTTTGTTGGCAAAGTGATGTCTGCTTTTTCGTATGTTCTCTAGATTTCTCATAGCTACTTTTTCCTTTCAAGGAGCAAGTGTCTTTTAATTTCATGGCTGCTACAGGCGCAGATCTTACACTGTCCTCATGGCAGCGCTGTGGTGCCTTTCCCAGGCTTCCAGCGGAGGGGACCTGGGGAGACGAGGCTTAAACCCCTTTTTGTGTGACCAAGCAAGTGACTTACACCTCATGCAAAGCCTACCCATCTCTGGGCCTCAGTTTCTCAGGAGAGGAGGCAGCTGTAGAGAACTGCATATGAGGCATTTAGCTAGTTGGTAGAGAAACAGAGTAAAGGGACAAAGTAGGTGATTAAGTATTTCATCCCACTCTGTGTGTGTGTGTGCTTAGACTCTCAGTCATGTCTGACTCTTTGTGACCCCATGAACTGTAGCCTGCCAGGCTCCTTTGTCCATGGGGATTCTCCAGGCAAGAACACTGGAGTGGATTGCCATGCCCTCCTCCAGGGGATCTTCCCAACCCAGGTCTCCTGCATTGCAGGCAGATTCTTTACCGTCTGGGTCACCAGGGAAGCCCTTCCTCCCACTGGGGGATTGTAAGTAGAGAAAAAAAGTATGGAAGACCCCTGTAAGTCAGTGATCATTCGCGATAGCAGGTTTGAGACTTCCCTGGTGATCGGGAGGCCCATAGGACTGCACAGGACTGCACAGGGAACCCCATGAAGGGGGCACAGGTTCCATCCCTGATCGGGGAACTAAGATCTCACATGCCAAAACTAAGACCCAGTGGGGCCAAATAAATATTTTAAAAAAAAAGAAGAAGAAGAAAGCAGGTTTGCTTAAGCACAAAGCCAAGCAGACTTGCTTAGCAACAAAACCACGCAACAGAAGCCTGAGACATGCCTCCAAATGGTAAAAATTATGGTGAAATGAGACCCACATCCTGTCCAGTGAGCTCAGTATGTTAATAATACCTAGGAAATGCTCCTCTGGGCACACCAAAAATAAAAATATAAGGAAAGGGTGACATTATACTGAAACCTGAGATGATTTACTATTCTTAGCATATGTTACCTCCTCTTTGCTCATTTCCATTGTGCCAGAACAGGGCTGGCTTGACCAGGTAGGGACATGAAAATTCCACCTGACATGAAGGAGGAGCTGATGATGGAAGTTTGACATCTACTCAAGAAGGGAGGAAAACTTTTCTCCCCACTTTTTCTTTGATTATGAAACTGCAGCCCACTAAATTCTCAGGGTGCAGCACTCAAGCCTCCTATACTAATAAACTCTTTCCTTACCTGTCACTCTGCCTCTCATTGAATTCTTTCTGCCCCAAGGCAGAAGCATCGACACTGTACTAAGCACAGAGACGCATTCTATCAGTTCCATAGTGCCTGTGATGACTGAGCACTGGGGTAACTGGGATTGCCGATGATTTCCTAGTAGCCTCCTAGGTGGCGCTAGTGGTAAAGAACCCGCCTACCAACGCAGCAGACGCAAGAGTCGCAAGCTCAATTCCTGGGTCAGAAAGATCCCCTGGAGGAGCGCATGGTGACGCACTGCGGTATTCCTGCCCGGAGAATCCTATGGATAGAGGAGCCTGGTGGGCTACAGTCCATGGTGCTGCAAAGAGTCAGACACGACTGAAGCAACTTAGCACGCAAGCACGGGAGGCCTGGCGTTCAGAAGGCTGCCTCTAGGACGTGTATATTCAAAGGCAGAGACATTACTTTGCCGACTAAGGTCTGTCTAGTCAAGGCTATGGTTTTTCCAGTGGTCATGTATGGATGTGAGAGCTGGACTGTGAAGAAGGCTGAGCGCCAAAGAATTGATGCTTTTGAACTGTGGTGTTGGAGAAGACTCCTGAGAGTCCCTTGGACTGCAAGGAGATCCAACCAGTCCATTCTAAAGGAGATCAGTCCTGGGTGTTCTTTGGAAGGACTGATGCTAAAGCTGAAACTCCAGTACTTTGGCCACATCATGCGATGAGTTGACTCACTGGAAAAGACTTTGATGTTGGGAGGGATTGGGGGCAAGAGAAGAAGGGGACGACAGAGGATGAGATGGCTGAATGGCATCACTGACTCGATGGACGTGAGTCTGAGTGAACTCCGGGAGTTGGTGATGGACAGGGAGGCCTGGCGTACTGGGATTCATGGGGTAGCAAAGAGTTGGACACGACTGAGCGACTGAACTGAACTGAGGATGTGTAAGGTCAGTCCTTGAGTGTACACCATCTAGAGCAATCAGGAAAAAAAAAAATGTGAAGGGCAATGGCAGAGGTCAAGAGAGAAACGGGTCTTGGTCCCATCCTTACTGTGATTAATTCCCTTGCCTGCAGTTTAGGGGAGGGGCAGGTTTCTAATGTAGCATTACCCTGGTCGTCGCCCCAGGAGTTTGTGTGGCAGAGATGTTCAACTTAAGAACAAGCCTGGGCTTCTGAGACACTACCCTGGGGACACAACATAAATTCCAGAGAATTCCTGCAGACAGAAGCTTCAGTCCAAGTGTTTTTCACCAGGCCCAGGGTTGGAGTCACAGCTCAGCCATTTACTAGGAGTAAACAGATGGTGAAAGAGATGAGAATGCTGGAGGCAGCTGGAGGCAGGTGGCTGTGAGGAGGAGATAGATGGACCCAGTCTGAACAGCCAGAGTTTGTCCCCTGTGGGCAGGTTCTCGAAGATGAGAAGCCAGAGAAGCGCTGGGCCCCGCCCAGATAAGAAATAAAAGACCCCATGTTCCTCATTCTTGAAGACAAGGAGACATTCTCAACCACACATGCGCAGAAAGGCTCCTTGGAGGTCAAAGGGCAGGGGGGCGTCACCTCATGGTAAGTGATGTCAACCTACTGTAGGCCTCTTCGATGGAATCCATCTTGGCTCAGAGAAGCTGAGGCGCAGATAGGGGTGTTAGTTGCTCAGTCCTGTCTGACCCTCTGTGGTCCCATGGACTGTAGGATGCCAGGCTCCTCTGTCCATGGACTTCTTCAGGCAAGAATACTGCAGTGGGTTGCCATATTCTTCTCCAGGGGATCTTCCCCAGTCAGGGATCGAACCCAGGTCTCCTGCATTGCAGGCAGATTCTTTACCGTCTGAGCCACCAGGCAAGCCCCTGCAGACGGGAGGACCCTGAAATAAACCAAATACAGACTCAGAACCAGACAAAGCAAGACTGGCCAAAGGAAACCCGGAAGAAATGCCCCCCTGGCCCTCCCATGTGTCTATCCCTTTTTCTTCCAAAAAATACTTTCCGTCTCTATGTGGAAACTCATTTCTATACAGTTGATGGGCCAAGGCCTGGTCACTGGCCACTGTGCCTGGTGGTCTAGTGGTTAGGATTCAGCGCTTTCACTGCCACCGCTAGACCTCAATCTCTAGCCGGAACCTGCTTCAAGCCGTTCAAGATCAGCTGGAATAAGAAGGAAAGAGGGGAATCTGGGGAGTGGGGGCAGACGGGACAATTCCCACCGTGGGAGGCTCGGGGCGGGGGAGGGGGGGGGCGGAGGCAGAACTCTCCTATTGGAGATGCCTGCCGTTAATGTCCTCCCCCGACCACGCCACCCCGCCTCCACCGACCCACCCCAGTCTTAGATCGCGAGGCGCCTGGGCAGCAGGTAACCACGTGGAGAAAGTATAGACTTTCCAAAGGAGCGATGAGCAGGCCCCAAAATCCGGGACCGCAGGGATTAGGTCTCCTCCCCGCCAGCCTCGCGGCAGCTGAGCCCTCCCCCGCCGCCTGCAGCCTCCCAGACCCCGCCCTTCCCTCGCTCCGGCTCAGCGCAGCCGCCCTCCTGCCCGCCGGACTTCACAGTCTCCAGCCCCCGGCTCCAGACTTCAGCCGCCGCCACCAACCCCCCACCCTCCTAGAGGACTCCCTGGGCGGGGCCGATCGCGAGGAGCAACCCCCCGGACTGCCTCTCAGAGCAGGGTGGGGAAGGGGATCGTAGTCCGCCGCCACCTCCGAGCAGGCCTCCAGGTGAGCGCCGGGACAGGTAGGGACCGAGGTCGGGACCGGTGTCCGTCCACACTCACTGGGGCGCCCCGGGTAGGATTTCCGTCCCAGGCCCGGCCCGGAGTGGCGGTGTCCCTGGAGTCCTGCGCCCCATCACCCCTTCCCCGGCTTCTGCCCCTTTAAGTCCAGAGTTACACGAACGCACGTTTGAAAGCCCCAGATCGTAGGAAAAGGGCTTGGCTATAAAACCGGTCCGCTAAAGCCCTAGCCTCTCCGCCCGCCTGCTGGTCTGAAGAGGCCACTATTAAGCACCACCCCCACCCACCACGTACTCGACCAACACGTGTTCAACAGCAGCTGGTGAAAGGGCGGACCACTTTTTACCAATTCTGTTTTTTGTGTCCTCTGGCTGGCAGGAAAATCTACGAGTCGGAAGATCTTAGAGCACCGTTTCTTGCTTTAGCAACTTGGGCAGTTTGTTTTTAGCTGCTGCCGCTCTACCCAATTTAAACTTTGTTCTAAGTTAACTTTTGCAGTGACCGGTCATATTTCTTAACGTTCCGTGTCTTGATCTTTCAACTTTAGACGGCAGCTGTTTACCGCTATTTTGAAAGACTATAGTATTACCAATCTACTTTTAAAATAGACAATAACATTTTTTTTACTGTCCCAGTAACACAAGTACAAAAGACAAAGGTTTGCATGCAATATCAATCCTTTAAACAAGCGCAGTCTCCTCCGCAGCCAGTTTTTTAATTTTGTAATTACATTACTTTTCAGAAATGGCAGGAGTAACTTGTGATCCGTAGTGTGTCGTTTTAAACCATTTTTGCTCTTTATTCCTCTGGTAGTTCCTTCCAAATCTTTAAAGCAAATTCTTCCATTGTTATTTGCTAGTTTATCAACTTTTACACAATGTCTGTAATCTTTTGCTAAAAATAGATGGGGACAGAAGCTTATCTCCAGGGTTTCTCTCCTCCCTGTATAATCACAGCATTCCTTTTAGCTTCTCTAAAGAAATCATTTTTTGTAAACTTTTGTTTCTTTTTCTTTAAGCATATCTATATATATTTGTATATTCTATATACATATATAGAATCTGTTGATTCTCCTTTTAAGAAAGTTTTCATATTTATTTAAATGCTAATTTTTCAATCCAATCAAGATATACATAAGGTTCACAAATTAAATATAAATGAGATTGCCTTGTTTTTTCCCTGTGATAAAAGTAATATAATCCGTTTAACAAAAATGGAAAAGGCCGGGGCGGTGTTTTTTGGTTTTGTTTCATTTTGGCGATACTAGCTCCCCGACCAGGTATCCAAAAAAACCCGGCCCTTGGCAGTGAGATTTTGGAGTCCTAACCACTGGACTGCTAGGTAATTCCCAGGGGCAGTCTTTTAGATTAAAAGAGATTAGGGAGAAATGAGCACCCCCAGCAGTGTGTGAGTCCCATCTTTGTTTGGAAGATACAATTCCAGAAGACCTTGGAACAATGAGAAAGTGTTCATAGACTGAGTATTAGATAGTAAATTAAATTTCTCTTGGTGGGTTGAGAGATAATAGACCTATAAAGGGTTCTTATTCTTTCTTAGGAAATGCATATTCAGGTATTTAATAGTTTATCAAAAGAGAGAGAGAAAGCAAATATGGCAAAATATGGAACAGAGATATCCATTTTAATTGTATTTTCAGCTTTTCTGTGGTGACATTTTTATGGTGAAATCTAGGGAAGATAACGGAGAAGGCAATGGCACCCCACTCCAGTACTCTTGCCTGGAAAATCCCATGGTTGGAGGAGCCTGGTAGGCTGCAGTCCATGAGGTCGCTAAGAGTCGGACACTACTGAGCGACTTCACTTTCACTTTTCACTTTCACGCATTGGAGAGGGAAATGGCAACCCACTCTGGTGTCCTTGCCTGGAGAGTCCCAGGGACGGGAGAGCCTGGTGGGCTGCCGTCTATGGGGTCGCACAGAGTCAGATATGACCGAAGTGACTAAAGACGATTTATCAGCAGAAACTAATACAACATTGTAAAGCATCTATACTCCAATAAAAATAAATAAATAAAATGCATTGAGACAGAAAAATAAACATATAAAAAATAAAGTGAGATGAAAGTTTAGAAACTCAGAGATGAATACATGCACGGTGGCACAACCCTGGAGTCCTCCACCCCAATCTGCCCCTTGCTTGTTGGGTGACCTCGGGTTGATTGCTTCCCTCCTCCAAGCCTGTTTCCCCAGCTGAAAAATAGCACCGGCCTCATGGGGCTGTTGGTGAGACTTCTGTGAGATCTTGGAAAGCACTTTCCACGTGCCTGGAGGATTTAGTGTTCAGTTAACAGTAGCTGTTAGTATTTTGTGAAGGGTTTTTCTTAACAACCATGGTCAGCTCACCTGTGAATAATTATGCGTAACATCATAACTGCTCTTGGGGCTCAATAATTGTAGTGCACAGGCTTAGCTGCCCCTGAAGCATATGGCATCCTAGTTTTCCGACCAGGGATGAACCTGCGTCCCCTGCACTGGAAGGCAGATTCTTAACCACTGAACCATTAGGATGGTCCATCTTTTGCCTTTTTTTAAATTCACCAGATGGCTCTGATCTTGCCATTGATGTAGTTTTGTGTCCTGCTGTATTTTGCTCCTTCCTAGGCACAAATCCTCTGAACCTACATCCCTCCAGGCGTGGTTTCAGTGACTGCATGATTCTGACATAAGGAGGTGCAGCCCCAGACTCCAGTCGCATAGCTGGCCTTGATCTTGTTTAATTTCCCCATCACCATGGGAAGTGAGAGTTACTACAAGGCCACAGCGTGTTAGCCAAAACTTTTGCTATTCAGTACATTTGGGAACTGAATATGAGGCAGGTCACAAAGAACCATCCTGTGTATTACGTATGATCCTTATTGGGGTAGACTTCCCTGATGGTCCAGTGGTTGGGGATCAGCTTGCTAATGCAAGAGACACAGGTTATATCCTGGGCCGGGAGGATTCCACATGCGAAGGGGCAACTAAGCCTGTGCATCACAGCTACTGAATCCACACTCTAGAGCCCACAAGCCACAACTACTGGAGCCCCACGCCTAGACAAGACAAGGCGCGGAGCTCGTCCATGACAAGAGAAACTCCCACTATAAAAGCCCGCCCACGGAAACCAGAAAGCAGCTCCTGCTCTCCGCAAACAGAGAATCCTGCGTGCAGCAACGAAGCCGTAGGGCAGCCAAAAATAAATAATTACTTACAATTTTTTCCAAAAAAAAATCCCAAGCAGGACTGGGGAGTAATCAAACACACGGATAATTCTTCAGTGAAATGCATGTTCATATCATAAATAAAACCTTCCATCAGTTCCAGGCAGGTCTGCCACCAAGTGGGTCTGTGAAAGACTTGGTTTTCAGAGCTTTCGCATTTAGGGATTGTGGAGTGTGGTGGTGGTTTAGTCACTTAGTCTAAATGGACTAAGTCCCATGGACTCTAACCCACCAGGCTCCTCTGTCCATGGGATTTCCCAGGCAAGAATACAGGAGTGACTTGCCATTTCCTCCTCCAGGGGATCTTCCCAACCTAGGGATCAAACCCAGGTCTCCTGCACTACAGGCAGATTCTTTACTGGCTGAGCCACCAGGAAAGCCTGGAGAGGACATGTGGCCATTCACGTCCCATTTTCCAGAGGAGAAATCTACGCTGAGAGAGGGAAACCCATTTGCCCAAGTTCACGAAAAAGTTTGAGTTTGGGCTGAGGCTAACCTGGGGCTGCAACTGACAAAGTTTCACCTCTCCCCAGTGCCACCTCCTCTGCAGGCTGTCACCAGCAGTTCCCAAAACCAGTGTCCCTGGCTGGCCCTGTGATGCCCCAGAAATGTCAGTGCTGCCTCCAGGGAATGAGATGATGCACATAAAGAATTGCCCAGGGTGCCTCACACCAAGAAAGCATCGACCAATGTGAACTGTTACTCTGTACTAAGATGCAATTCGACTGTTCCCTTCTTTGACTTAAATAATCATGGTGTTCATTGATAGCATTAGTAATTTTTTAAATGGTAAAATATAACACTCATTCAGAAAAGTACATGAACTATATAACAAAGTATATAACCAGCACCCAGGCCAATAAGGAGAACATTGCCAGCCCCCTAGATGTTTCTCTGGTTAGTAAGTAGCCTTCTCCTTCCCCACAGAGCGAACCAGCATCCTGACTTTTATAATGCTCATTTCCCTGCTTGGTTATTTTGTTTCGTGTTGTGGTTTTTTTTTTTTTTAATATTTAGTATTTGTTTATTTGGCTGCACTGGGTCTTAGTTGTGGCACACAGGATCCTCAATCTTTGTTGTGGCATGTGGGATCTAGTTCCCCAAGCAGGGATTGAACCCAAGCCCCCTGGTGGCTCAGATGGTAAAGAATCTGCCTGCGATGCAGGAGATCTGGGTTCGATCTCTGGGTCAGGAAGATCCCCTGGAGAAGGGAATGGCTCCCATTCCAGTATTCTTGTCTGGAGAATCCCATGGACGGGGAACCTGGCAGGCTATGGTCCATGGGGGTCGCAGAGAGTCGACTGAGTGGCTCACCCTTTCCCCTGCATTAGGAGCATGGAGTCTTAGCCACTAGATCACCAGGGAAGTTTCTGCTTGTTTTATATATATGTACATACAGGCGGGAGGAGAAGGGGACGACAGAGGATGAGATGGTTGGATGGCATCACCGACACAATGGACATTATTTTGGGCAAGTGCCAGTGATGGTGATGGACAGGGAAGCCTGGTGTGCTGCAGTCCATGGGGTCACAAAGAGTCAGACACAATTGAGCAACTGAACTGATATATGTATACATAAATATATATACATATATACATATATATATACACATATGATTTTAGTACCTGTATGTACATTTGTAAATAGCATTTATTAGTTAAGCCTGTTTGTAAACTTTCTAAAAAATCACTGGTGTGAGAATATAATTTTATCATCCAATTTTCAAACCAGGTAATTTTGGAAGTGATAGGGGTCACTGATATTTACCCTAATTACCCTGGGACACTGGGTGTAAATCAGGACTGCCCCAGGCCACCCCGACTGTCTGGTTGTCCTGGGACTCACACTCTGGATGACTTGTGTCTCTGGTAAATTTCACCCCAAATTATGCTTTTGAGGTCCATTTGTGCTGTCGTGTTTGCTTATTGTTATTGCTACTGACTCTTCCGTTCTATGACCGCCTTAATTCATCTTTACACCCTATGTGGGTACCTGGATCATTTCCAGATTGGAGCTATGAGGGTCAATGCTGTCACGAATATCCTAGTATATGTTTCCTGGCTTTAGGGTCAAATTGCCAGCTTGTTGGAAAGGCGCTTTTCTAACTTCAGTAAAAAAAAAACAAAAAAACAACCAACTAGTTTCCAAAGTGGTTGCATCAGTTTTTACTCTCATCAGGTGTGTATGGGAGTTCTCACTGATTATAAGGAAATTATGGTAACATTGTATTATTGGTTGTTTTTTTTTCTTTAATAAAAGCATAGTCTTTAATACACATGATGTCCATGACGTTTAAACTAGAATATACCAAAATCCAAAGTAACTTTGCCTCTCATCTCACCGATGCTGTGGTTCAGAAGGCAGTTGGATAACTGAGAAGGTGATGACAGTGAAAATGACCGAGAAATAGAGGAATTCAAAATCGTCTATTACTGTCAGCTATGAAAGATGGTATTTAGCTCAGTGTGTATTCACTCCACTGATTTTTAACACGTACTTTTCGAAGATCATTTCTTATTTACCTTTGAGACTTTACGTTTTATGCTTCATTTGTATTTTTTTATCCTGGCAAGTTTTGATTCCCGTGATACTCCGTGAGTGAGCGGAGAGTCTTGGCGTCCCCTCCCCCACCTTTCCGTTCCCGTCTTGTCGGTAATGCATTCGCTTTCACACCAGCAAGGCTGATCACATCTATAGTCTGTTCTGTAACCCTATTTAAGTCTTACACGCTGTAACTGTAAAATGTGCAGGGTGTTTTTTTTTTTTTTTTGACAGCTTTATTGAAGTAATTTACATACCATAAAACTCAGCCCTGTTGAGTGTACGATTCAGTGATTCAGTGAGTTTTCCGAGTTTGGCAGCCAGCACTACAGTTTTTAGAGCATTTCCATCACCTCCAAAATATCCATTGTGCCTAGTTGTGGTCACTCCTTGTTCCCACGCCCAGTCACAGCAACTCCTCATCTTTCCCTATGTTTAGATAGGTCTTTTCTGGACCTTTCATATAGATCCCTCATACAATATGTAGCCTTTTGTATCCAGCACCTTCTCTATGCTGTCTTAGGGTTCATTCTCACTGTATCTTGTACCATTACTCCATTCCTTTCATTGTTTCCTTTTGTTTTGGCTTTTGGCTGCACTGGGTCTTCCTTGCTGTGCGTGGTCTTTCTCTAGCTGTAGCTGCCATTAAGCAGGGGCTCTAGGGTGCTGGGCCTTCAGTGGTTGCAGCACGAGGTCTCCGTAGTTGACCCACAGTTTGTGGAATCTTCCCCGACTAGGGGTCAAACCAGTGTCCCCTGCAGGCGGGTTCTTTTTTTTTTTTTTTTTGCACGCAGATTCTTAAACACTGCACCACCTTGGGGGTCCTCATTCCTTTCTCTGTTGAGCAGCATTCCACTGTGTGGATAGACCACATATTGCTTATCCATTCACCAGCTGATAGACACCTGGGTTGTTTTCAAATATATAACGCTGCTGTGCACTTTGGCAGTCAAGTCAGTCTTTGTGTGACATACCTTTTCATTTCTCTTGGGTAGATAGCCTAGTAGTAGAATTGCTGTGTTTCAAACTTTTTTTAAGACTCCAAGCTTCCAATGTAGGGGGCACAGGTTTGATCCCTGGTTGAAGAACTAGGATCCCATATTCCTTGAAGCCAAAATAAATAAATACATAATTTTAAAAAAAAAAGAATTGTTGGATTTCATGGTAAATTTATATTTCACTTCCTTTTTTTTAATGTTCAACTTTTATAGAAACTGTTTTCCAAAGAGGCTTTACCATTTCACATTCCCACCAGCAGTGTATAAGGGTCCTGGGCTCTCCCTGTCCTCACCAATCTTTTGGACAGCAGCCATTCTAGACAGCATGAAGTGGCATCTCACTGTGATTTTAATTTGCATTTCCTTCTTGACTCATGATGTTGAGCATCTTCTCACATGCTTATTGCTGTGCTAAGTCGCTTCAGTTATGCTGACTCTTTGTGATCCTATGGACTGTAGCCAGCCAGGCTCCTCTGTCCGAGAGATTCTCCAGACAAGGGTACTAGAGTGGGTTGCCATGGCCTTCTCCAGGGGATTTTCCCAACCCAGGGATCAAACCCGTGTCTCTTGCATTAGCAGGTGGGTTCTTTATGACTAGTGCCAGCTGGGAAGCCCGCATTTGCTTATTAGTCCTTTGTATTTCTTCTTTGGTGAAATGTCTATTCAAATCTTTTGTCAGTTTTTAAATTGATTTGTCATTTAATTGAATTTTAAGTGTTCTTTATAGATTCTAGATTCAAGTATTTTATCAAGTGTGTGATATACAAATATTTTCTGCCAACCTGTAGCTTGTCTTTCATTTTCTTAATAATGTCTTTTGAAGTGCAAAGGTTTAAAATTTTGATAATGTTTAATTAATCCATTTTTTTCTTTTATAAATCATACTTTTGGTATTATATCCAAGAAATCTTTTCTTTTTAATATGTGTATATTTGGCTGCATCAGGTCTTAGTTACAACATGTGGGATCTCTAGTTGTGGCCCACAGGCTTAGTTGCTCTCAGGCATGTGAAATCCTAGTTCCCCGACTAGGGATTGAACTCATGTACCCTGCATTGCAAGGTGGATTCTTAACTTCTGGGCTACCAGGGGAGTCCGTGCCACTCCCCTTCTGACTGCTGTGCACATCATTTCGCCTCACTGGGCCTCAGTTTCCTCATGTCGTGACAATCAATGGGAATAATACGGAAGCCGGGAAAGATCATCCCAGTCAGTTCCTGGGTTTGAAGGTCTGTCTCTTCTGGCTTACACTGTGCTATAATAATTTTTTTTCCTTAAATGCACTGCTAACATTTAAAAATCGGGTGATTTCACATAAACACAGGGATTTCCAGTCTCTTGACAAACTGGAAGATGTGGCCAAACTAGGCCCACCTTCCTAGTGGGCAGTAAGTCAGCCAGAGTGAGTGCTGGCACGGCCTCCACGCTGGGCTCTTCTCTCCGGACTGACAGAGGCTCCACCACTCCATGCTGGCTTAAACCCAGTCCACCTCACTTGGAGACAGAACCCCAGGTGGTGTTAGTGGTAAAGAACCTGCCTGCCAATGCAGGAGACATGAGAACTGGGTTCCATACCTGGGTCGGGAAGTTCCCCTGGAGGAGAGCATGGCAACCCACACTGTATTCTTGCCTGGAGAATCCCATGGATGGAGGAACCTGGTGGGTTACAGTCCATAGGGTCACAAAGTGGTTTGGACATGACTTAGCACGCACGAAGCACAGGACCAGCTGTTGTAATTATGAGGCCAGCCAGGGGCAGTGGTATGAGTGGGGACTCAAATCCATGCCTTGCTCCAGTCACCAGGTCATGCTACCCCAGGCTTGCCTTCACCCAGAAGAGGTGCCTTAAAAAAAAAAAAAAAAAAACCACCTAAAGATTCTTACAGGCCAGTGCAGGCCCTGATTAGTTATAGCTCAGTCTTCCTTCTTGAAGGAGAAGGCACGCCAAATCTTTGTACATGCAAATAATTGTAAAGAGTGAGAAATTTTCAGTCTTGTTTTTTGGGGTTTTTCTGTTTGTTTGACTGTAATTCCCTGTGCTGTACAATATACCCTTTTGCTCATATATTTCATTTGTTTTTAATTTTTTATTTATTTGGCTGCGTGCATGTTGCTTCAGTTGTATCCAGCTCTTGGCAAACCTATGGACTGCTGCCTGCCGGGTTCCTTTATCCATGGGATTCTCCAGGCAAGAATACTGGAGTGGGTTGCCATGCCCTCTTCCAGGGGATCTTCCCAACCCAGAGATCAAACCTGCCTCTGTACATTGGCAGGTGGGCTCTTTACCACTAACACCACCTGGAAAGCCCTTATTTGCCTTCACCAGGTTCCAGTTGCGGCAGCATGTAAACTCTTAGTTGGGGCATATGGGGTCTAGTTCCCTGACCAGGAATTGAGCCCGGGCCCCCTGCATTGGGAGCTCAGGGTCTTAGCCACTGGACCACAAGCGAGGTCTCAATCTTGTTTCTTGATGATATTTCTGTAACTATTTGTTGTAGGTTAGGAACAACACTGGCAGGACTCCCCTCCCCGACAGTCCAGTGATTAGGACTGGGTGCTTTCACGGCTGAGGGCTCGGGTTCAATCCCAGGTTGGGGAACTAAACCCTGCAAGTAGCACAGTGTGGCCAAAAAATAAAATAAAATAGAGACAGCACCACCGTTCGAGAGTAAAGTGTTAAAATTGAAAAGGGAGAATGTCAGGTAGAGGGAAATCTCTCCAAGGCATGAAACGGAAGCCATTCTGCTAAAATTGAAAAGATTGACCCTACAAGGTGCTAGCAAGTGCAGCCGTCATACATGTTGATGGGAGTGAGCAGTCATGCTGAAAAAAATGATTGGGTGTGTTCTCGTGAAGAACATGTGATCCAAGAATTCCACTCCTACGTATTTACTCATAAGAAATGAAAACGTATGTCCAGACAACCACTTGAATGTGGATGTTCATAGACGCTTTATTCATAACAGCCTCAAGCTGGAAACAATCCAAATGTCCATCATGCCGAGTGAGTAAACAGATTGTGGTTTATCTGTTCAATGGAGTACTACTCAGTGATAAACAGGAGTGAGCTGGCGATTAATACAGCAACGATGTGACTGAATCACACAGTATTCTGCTGAAGGAAAGAAGACGCAAAGGTGCATCCTATGGTTATTACTCAGGGTCCAATCCAGAGACTGAAACCACACAGTAATTTGAAGGGAGAATGTTTAATATACAGATTTATCCATCATAGCAGGGGATTAGAGTTAGAAGGAGTAGCTACTGAGAAAGAAAGAGAATGGTAAAGAATATAAATACAGGGAGCAGCCTCTACCCCTAAGATCTAAGATAGAGAGCTTGAGAAAGGTGTCAGCTCCAGACTGTCCTTGGCAGTCCCAGAAACCCTCGCGCTTTGGGGGGTTTTGTTTTTGTTTAACACCTATTTTTATTTATTTGGCTATGCCAGGTCTTAGCTGTGGCATGCAGGATCTAGTTCCCTGACCAGGGATTGAACCCTGGCTCCCTGCGTTGGGAGCACGGAGACTTAAACCACTGGACCACCAGGGAGGTCCCCAGACCCTGACGCTTTGGGAGAACACTTGGACATGGCTCACTAAAGGGCAAAGGAGTCCCTTTGGTGCTCCGGCTGTGAAACTTGCTGGAAATCCACCCTCTGGAACTTGCCAGAAGTCGGTCCTTTAAGGATGCTAGGGAAAACAGTTCACAGGGAAGTGTCTCACCAGAGGCACTCAGCCAAGAAACCAGCTGAGGTGGGTGCCAGGGCAAGATGCTGGCTGAGGGGTGCTCCTCACTGCCAGCCACTGCAGAAACCTACACCCATGTGAAGGAGGCAGGAAAAGCTACCTGCCTTTGGGGAACCACCTCTGGAAGCTAGAAGCAAAACTCTTTCCTCCTGCAGCACCTCTCTGGCTCCCTCTACTGGAAAACTGTAGCATGGCAGCCGGAGAAGGAAGAAGATTTAAAGGCCTAAACTCCAGTTTCTCAACTTGGAGCTGTAAGGCAGTAAATTTGCAACTGGCACACCATATGATTCCATTTATATGAAACTCTAGAAAAGAAAACTTCTAGTGACAAAAAGCAAATTAGTGGTTGGGGTGGACGTGGGAAAGGGTAAACATTCTAGAGTAACAGAAATGTCTCACCTCTTATTTATGAGGATGGTTGTACCATTGCATACAGCTGTTAGAACACAGACTGTACGCTTGAAATGTTTGCATTTTATTGGATGTAAATTAGACACCCGTGAATGTATTTTTTTTAATTTTTAAAAATTTCTGGGAAATAGGACTCTTGGGCAAATATACATGGAATATATGCATGCATGCACACACCGCAGAAAGTGAAAGTCGCTCAGACGTGCCCGACTGTTTACAACCTCATGGACTATACAGTCCATGGAATTCTCCAGGCCAGAATGCTGGAGTGGATAGCCATTCGCTTCTCCAGGGGATCTTCCCAAACCAGGGGTCGAACCCAGGCTCGCTCATTGCAGGCGGATTCTTTACCAGCTGAGCCACCAGGGAAGATCCGCAGAAATGCACCCCAAATCCCACCACTGAGATTCCCTCGCTTACCGCGGTGCGTACACTGAATCTCCATGAAGCGTTACTGGAGGTAGTTCCTGGCTTTGGCTTGGTGGCTTGTTCATGCATTCTCCCCGAGGAGTTCAAGTTCAACATGGGTGCCCTGGTAGTTGGCAAGAGTTTTGAAAGGGAGATGAGTTGGACATGTGCCCACCCGCCTCTCCCATTTCCCTTCTCCCCAAGGGACATCCACAAAGGGCATCTCACTAGGTTCAGATTACCAAATCTTCATCCAAAGAGTGAAATCCGATTAGTTCTTATATGACATTGGGTCTTACTTATTCCTTGAGTCCCAGACATGACTTAAGGATATTTCTCCTTCACATCCAGCCCTTGAGATAGAATAGTTATTCATATGTCACACGTTACAGATGAGAAAACTGAGGCTCAGAAGCCAGCAACATGCAAAAGTGATGGCCTGCCCAAGAAAAGGCAGAACCAGATTTTTTTTTTGTCTGGCTGTGCTGAGTCTTTGTTGCTGGTCTGGTTTTTCTCTCTGCAACGAGCAGGGGCTACTCTCTAGTTGCGACATTCGGGCTTCTCCTTGCAGAGCGCGGGCTCTAGAGCACAGGCTCATTATTGTGGAGAGTGGGCTTCGTTGCTCCAAGGCATCTGGGATCTTCCCTGATCAGGGACTGAACCCGTGTCTCCTGCCTTGGCAGGTGGATTCTTTACCCTTGAGCCACCAGGGAAGCCCAGAACCAGGATTTGAACCTGGCTTGTCTGCCTCCATAGTGGGAGCTCCTGACCACCAGCTGTCCTGCAGGGAGCAGCAGCCTAGACTCCTGGAAACCCTCAGCCACTCCCTGCCCCCAGCAGAGGGGCCTAATGGGATTTACTGATATTGAATCTTTGCAGTCGACTCTCTTCTACCCCCATGATTGAATTCTGAAAAAATTCAGGCATACAGAAACGCTCAAATAATTATATAGTGACTCCTAAGAGAGAGAGAGACAAAGACAAAGCCTGTGTATTTTTTTAGACTGATACTGAAACATTACCATTCACAGCAACTGTTTGCTCAGTATTCCAAATTCATAAAACAAAAGTTAGTGACAGGACACTTCAAGTACAAAAATGTATAAATACCGCAGCAAGTACACTCATATATTTATAAATATACAAAGGTTGGGACTTCTCTGGTGGTTCAGCAGTTAAGACCCTGCGGTCTCACTGCAGGGGGCAAGGGTTTGATCCCTAGTCGGAGAACTAAAGATCTTGCATGCTGCATGGCCCAGCCAAAAAAAAAAATTTAAAAATAATAAATAAGCAATGGTTGCACCTAAGTTATTCCAATATATTATTAGCTGATCAAATCATAAAAGTAATCTCAAAATCAATAGACGTATACTTGGTAAATTAATTAAGATAAAATTAACAAAGTTAAGGAAGAAAATTAACCAAGTAAAAATAACACTATAGGGCTTCCCAGGTGGCGTGATGGTAAAGAATCCGCCTGCCAATGTAGGAGACACAGATTCGATTCCTGATCCGAGAAGATTCCAGAGGCCTCAAGACAACTAAGCCCGTGCGTCACAACTATGGAGCCTGTGCTCTAGAGCCTGGGAGCCGCAACTAGAGCTACTGAAACCCTAGAGCTACTGAAAAAAAGAAACTAGAGCTACTGAAAAAACTAGAGCTACTGAAACCCTCGCGCCCTAGAGCACTCTGCAACTAGAGAAAAGCAGAGCAGCAATGAAGACCCAGCACGGCCAAAAATAAGAATAATAAATAAAATTACTTTCAAAAACGCTATATGAAATGAAGATAGTTTAATGAATCATGAGCTGTGACAATGAAATTATATTATTGGATCTTCATCAAGAGTAACTACTCTGGGAAAAGTGTGCAGCTAGCAGGGGACACCACATGGAGATGGGGATCTGCCTGGGGAATTCCCAGCCAGAGAGTCCCCAGGTCCAGCGCTCAGCGGGGGCATGACGAACTTTCAGAAGATGACCGAGTGCCATGCTCTGCCTGAGGCCCACGGCACAAGAGCCCCTGAGAACCATGTGACTGAGCCCAGGTAGTCCCCAGAACCATCAGAAATAATCATAAAATGATGCTTATTATACCATGGCAATGGTTTTACCACTGAATCATGGGGGTATTTTTGAGTGAAATTTTCCAGTCACTCTGAAAAGGCCCTACACGATTCGAGGAACCACCGAGGAAAGAGAAAAGCTACCTCTTAATAGTTTCAAGGGTTCTTGAATTTAAAACCAGTCCTTTTGTGGTCGCTTTGGGCAGCACATATATACTAAAATTGGAACGATACAGAGAAGACTAGCATGACCCCTGGGCAAGGATGACTCATGTATTTGTGAAGCAGCTTCCCTTGTGGCTCAGATGGTAAAGAATCTGCCTGCAATGTGGGAAACCCGGGTTCCATCCCTGGGTGGGGAAGATCCCCCAGAGAAGGGAATGGCAACCCAGTCCAGTATTCTTGCCTGGAGAATTCCATGGACGGAGGAGCCTGGCAGGCTACACAGTTCATGGGGTTGCAAAAAGTGGCACATGACTGAGCAACTAACACTTTCACTTTTTAAAATCATCGTCGTCGTCCTCATCCTATTTTTTGTTTGATAACTTTGCGGAGAGCCTTTTGGATATCTTTTGGTTCCTTTCCATGGACTACCATCTCTGTTTTTATTGTTATTATTGTTTCTAGTAAACCTTTTCTAGAAACAAACTGTATAGCCTGATGAATTTTCACAAATGAACACACGTGTAACCTGACTTTAGATCAAGAAACAGGAAGAAAAAAACAACTTTCAAATGAGTACCTCTGCCCAGATGGAACTTTTTAAAAAACTTATTTTATTGAAATATAGTTGATTTAAGAAAAAAATTAAAGCAAAAAAGAAGAGAATATAGGTGATTTACAATGTTGGGTTAATTTCTGCTCTACAGCAAATGGTTCAGTTATACATACATAGGCCTTCTTTTTTCATATTCCTGTCCATAGTCAAGGCTATGGTTTTTCCATCGGTCATGTATGGATGTGAGAGTTGGACTGTGAAGAAAGCTGAGTGCTGAAGAATTGATGCTTTTGAACTGTGGTGTTGGAGAAGACTCTTGAGAGTCCCTTGGACTGCAAGGAGATCCAACTAGTCCTTTCTAAAGGAGATCAGCCCTGGGTGTTCTTTGGAAGGAATGATGCTAAAGCTGAAACTCCAATACTTTGGCCACCTCATGTGAAGAGTTGACTCACTGGAAAAGACTCTGATACTGGGAGGGATTGGGGGCAGGAGGAAAAGGGGATGATAGAGGATGAGATGGCTGGATGGCATCACCAACTCGATGGACTTGAGTTTGAGTGAACTCCGGGAGTTGGTGATGGACAGGGAGGCCTGGTGTGCTGCGATTCATGGGGTCGCAAAGAGTCAGATATGACTGAGCGACTGAACTGAACTCACTTAATATAATCATCTCTAGGTCTACCTATGTTGCTGCAAATGACATTATTTCGTTCTTTTTTATGACTGAGTAGTATTCTGTTATATATATGGACCAGATCTTTATCCATTCCAGATGGAACTTTTAATCCTGCCTGGGATTCTCTCGGCCTTCTTCTGTGAGTAGTACCTGTCCCCTGCAATACAAGTCACTGACCATTGTTACATTTGGCAAGTGCTGCATAAGAGACCACTCAAAATGCGGTGACTTAAAACAATACCCATTCCTTTATTATTCTGATGGCTCTGGGACTGACTGGGCTCAGCTAAGCAATTCCCAGGGCTGCTGTGCAGGTCCCAGCAGTCGGTTATTGGGGCTGGGTCATCTGAGGGCTCATTAACTTCCCTGTCTAGCACCTGGGACGTCATTGTTGTTGTTCAGTTGCTAAGTCGTGTCCAACTCTTTTTCGACCCCAGTAGCCCAGCTGGCTCCTCTGTCCATGGAATTCTCCAGGCAAGAAAACTGGAGTGGTTGCCATGCCCTCCTCCAGGGGAACTTCCTCACCCAGGGATCGAACCTGGATTCTTTACCACTGAGCCATGAGCACCTAGGATGGGAAGACCCAAACAGCTGAGGCTCCCCAAGCATATATATATATCTTCCTGTGGTCTCTCCACTGTGATGACTTCAGGACAGCCAGACTCACATGGTGACTCAGGCGGTGGTGTGCTGGAACTGGTTCACACCAGATCCGGGGAGCACATTGTGGACGGTGCTTTCCAACCCCAAAATTCAGAGACATCATCTTGGTAGCTTGCCATCAGCCATGGACAGTATAGTCACACCACAGAAATCAGCAGATGCTGCAATCCCCAAATCCAAAAGCTCTGAAAAACACGTCTTTCATGGATCCCTCAACCGGGGATCGAACCTGCACACCCCAGATTGGAAGACAAAGTCTCAACCACAGGACCCCAGGGAAGTCCAAGAGCCCATTGTTAAACATTTAGGAGCACACCACTGGACTCACGGCTCCCCAGGCATGCATCCCCAGACAACGCAACCTCCACAACCCCTTAGCAACGTCACTTCTGTGATGCTCTGAAAAGGTGAAGCGGTCCCAAAGGCCTGCCATGTCAAGGGGAGAGGTATGAATGGAGAATGATCAAGTGGTGGAAAAGAGCCGCTCAGATTGGATACGTTGTCATAGCCTTTTGGAGAAGATGTCTGCTGTGCGTCACAGGTCCCTGGAAACTGAATACCAGTATGATCCTGCAGTCAGTGTGACAACCAGTACAATTATCCTCCCCACCAAACACACACAGACACACACACACATCCATACACCCTGGCAGCAGGCAGTGACCTGCCATTCTGACCCAGCCAGTAGCTGGCATTCAGCTGGGCTGGACATGGTGGCTACAAGGCAGCTCATGGTCCTCAGGAGAGGATCACAGATAAGCATTTTGAATACCCAGGGCTCATACAGTACATCACTTGAAAGTCCTTGCTCCCCAGTGAAGACTGGCTGCCCTCGTGGTGTGAGGGGACCACGCTCAGGTCCAGAAATCCCCTACTCACCAGCGATCGGCACATTCCTAAGGAGAGCTGACCCAGGGAACTAGGCTCTGGTGAGTTTCATGTCCATGCCAGGCAAGCTGGTGGACTCACTTGTAAATTTCAGCTAATTATTAACGCAACCTGGGGGCAAAATACACTCTAGTCTCTAAAGCCTGTCTCCACAACTTCAGTTCTCTGTTATGGGGGCAAAGCGGAGTCAGGCTTTGTGCCATGTCCACAGACTGCTTGCCTGATACAGGCTTAATTCTTAACAAGATCTTAATCAATTTATTTCAAAATAGTAACAGCTGACATGAATCGAGCACTTACTGGCACTAGATGATATAACAAGCATTAGATCATTGAAGGCTCTTAACCCAGGGCAATCTCCGAGGATCGTTTTGGCCATTAAAACACCATGATGGAATTCAGCGCAATGATGCGTCTTAAATGCTCAGCACAGTGGTTTAGGAAGGGCCCAATAAATGTCACCAGATGGAAATATCATAGCTAAATGGTTGCTCGTCATCTTTTTATGGTGTATAATAATAATAGCAACTAACATAATTTAGTGTCTAATATATTAATATCACTTTTATTTATGAGATACCGGAGGTTATTTCTTGAGTGCTTTACCAGTATTAATTCATTTCATTCTCACAACAACCCTATGAGGGAAGTATGGTTAACACCCTCATTTTCAGAAGAAGAAAGTGAGGCACAAAAAGATGAAGAGATCTGCCCTTGAGGCAAGAGGCTTAGCTGGGAGTCAACCCAGGCTGGTTGTACTCAGGAATCAGCATCTCATCACTAAGCTCTTTTGCCAAGGTGTTTTGTTTTGTTTTAAATAAAGGTGTTTCGTTTTGTTATGCCTCAGTTTCCTCATCTGTGAAGTGGGTTTCTGATGTGACAGTTCATTCAGTCACTTAATATCTTTATTAAACACTTACTATGTGTCACACACGGGTGTGGACACTGGTGTGCAGTGTGCGAAATCAGCAGCAATTCTGCCCTCATAGTGATTATTACAATGTGGCCAGGGGAGCAGACAATACGGAAGATTTACTTACTTAAGTAAATTATATCAATATATGGGCTTCCCTGGTGGCTCAGATGGTAAAGAATCCGCCTGTACTTACGTGTGTGGTGTGATAGGAGTGTTAGAAAAGAATAAAGTAAGGAAAAGGGAAGGAGAAGTAGGTGATGGTCATGAGGCCCTGAAATTGTCAATATGGAGGCCAGAGACAGTCTCGTGGAGAAGCTGAGCCAAGGTTTGAAGGAAGTGTGGTGAGCAAAGAAGTACTCTGGATCTAGGTGATGAAAACAGCCTGTGCAAAGGCTCTGAGGTGTGGAGGCTGGTACGGCTGGGGCAGAGTGAGAAAGGGGAAATGAGGGCAGGGAGATGACGAGTGCTGATCACATGGGGCTTGTGGGCCACAGTGAGCACCTTTCCCTGACCCTGATGCGGTGGAGCCCAGCAGGGCTCTGAGCAGGCAGGGACTGGACCCAGACTCAGGTGTTCACACCTGTCCTGGCTGCTTGTGGGAAACAGGCTGTTGGGGAAAGGAGCAGGGAGACAGCAATGGTCCAGGTGAGAGGTGATGAGAGTGGATGAGATCTCCAAGGGAGTGAGTGCTGATGGAGAATAGAGGAGGTTCAAAGACTAACCCTTGACCCTGAGGTCAGAGAAAGGAGGAAGAAACAGCCGAGGAGACTGACTGGGAGCCACCAGGCAGCTGGAAGGGGTCCAGAGGGATGTGGGGGCTCAGAGGAGTGAAGTGAAGAGTGAAGAGAGAGCAACTCCTGTGTCGGGTGCTGTGAACAGGTCAAGCAATGTGAACACTGAGCAAACAGCAACCATTGGTTCCGCACCAAGGAAGGTCACTGGGGGGTGACCTTGACATTTCAGGGTACAGAAGGAGGGGCTTCCCTGGTGGTCAGGGAATCTGCCTGCAATGCCGCAGACCCAGGTTCAGTCCCTGGGTCAGGTAGATCCCCTGGAGAAGGGAATGGCTACCCACTCCGGTATTCTTGCCTGGAGAATTCCATGGACAGAGGAGCCCGGCAGGCTACAGCCCATGGGGTCACAAAGAGTCGGACACAACTGAGCAATTAACATTTTAAGGAGGGCAAAGCCTGATTAGAGAAGGTTTGAGTAAGAATAGCAGTAGGCCATATGGAGGCAGTGAGTGTGACAACTTTTTGGAGAAGTTTTACTATAAAGAGGACCAAAGAAATGGGGTCATAGCTGGAAAGGGAGCTGGAATCAAGAGAATTTTCATTCATTTTCATATGAGATGACTCTGTGGGCTGATGAGAATGACCCAGTTCAGAGAGGGAAGCTGAAGGTGCAGCAGAGAGAGAGGAGAACTATGAGACAGTGGCCTGGAAGAGGCACAGTTATGGTGGGAACCAGAGGGCAGGGAGGGTCTATGGGGCAGTGGGGGGTCTGTGGACATTCACTTTCTATCAATTTTTTTTTTTTCTGCAAAATAAGAAGCAAGGTGGGACTTTCATGGTGGTCCAGAGGTTAGGACTCTGGAACTGGTTGGATCCCTGGTTAGGGGGAACTAAGTAAGAACCTGCATGCCACACCACATGGCCAAAAATAAATAAGAAGAAGCAAGAAAAGAGTGAAAAGGTGGAAGGAAGTGTGATGTGTTGGAGGTCAGGGGAGAAGGTGTGAAATAACTATGTATAGAGAGGAAGAGCTAGTGGGTAAGAGAACTGTAATTTCATTGCCAGACAGTGCTGCAGGCCCGCTTGAGCGTCAAGTTCACAAACTTGAAGTGGAGCTGGCCAGTGGAGTTGTGTGTTGTTCTTCAGCTGCTTTAAACCGTGTGAGTACAGGCACAGGTAAGTGGAGGCCTTGGATTTAACCAGGTCATGTGTGGGAGGAAGCCAGAGGAGGCCAGGGTGTATGCAAAAAATGTTTTTAATGACTAACCAGGGAACTTAAGCTGGATAAAGAAGAACTGAGAATTGATGGCGTGGGGGGCAATGAAAAAGAGGTAGGGACAAAGGATGGGAGATCCAGTGGGCTGGCAGGACTGGAGAGTGGAGGGCACTGAAGGGACAGAGCTGGAAAGAGAGGAGGTGACGACTGGAGAGTGAGAAGCCTGAGGAAGAGGCTCTGAAGAGGCGGTTGAGACAAGGTGTAGGTGCAGCCACAGGAAGGAGGGGCTAGGAGGACAGCTGGTCAGGGAACAAGAAAGACCCGGATGGGAGAAGGGAGGATCATCAACCTGGATCTGGAAATCACCCGGAATGTTGATAAGAGCGACCTGAGTGGCAGTGAGCCTAGAGCTAAAATCATGGAGAAGTGATGAGTAGTCTTCTGGGTCACCAGATGATGCTCACGAGGCGACAAACGATCAACCCTGATGAGCTGGGGCGTTTGAGGGAGAGAGAATGATCTGAAAACAGTAGCAAGGAGCAAGATGTACCCACTCAGAAGGGTCACAGGACAGCTGGGTTCTGGTTAGAGCAAGAAGGTGACAACAATGTTCAGCAAAGAGACTGAGGAGATGGATTTTGCTGGAGGACAGGTCATGGATTCCAAAGGCCAGAGAGTTGGGACACCTGGGGAATGGTTTCCCTCTCGGTGGGTTTTTCTCATAGGTCTTCAGTGAGCGTATGGTCATATGTAAAGTGCTCAGCCTGACACGAGGGCACCGGCCAGAGCAGGAAGCCGTGGTTAGCAGCCCTCCTGGGGTCGTGATCAGGCTTAGGCGTTTGTTGCTCAAGGGGGAAAGGTGGGGGAGAAACCGGTCGCGGTCCGGAGCCAAGTGGCAGGAACCAGATGCTGAATTTCTTGGAGCTGGCAGCCTCCCTGTCGCCCGTGTACCTGGTGAGGTCACGGTTAAGCTCTTCTTGCGTCCTGGAAAGAGAGCTGGAGGGAGGCCAGGTTGCCCTAACCCGCCGACCCCTCTCTATCTGCAGGACTCTGGCGGCCGGAGATGGGCGCCCGGCCCTCGCGGCGGCGGCAGCTGCCCGCGGACCCGCCCATAGCCTTGGACGCGCTGCCCCCGGAGCTGCTCGTGCAGGTGCTGAGCCACGTGCCCCCGCGCGCGTTAGTGATGCGCTGCCGCCCGGTGTGCCGCGCCTGGCGCGACGTGGTGGACGGGCCCACCGTCTGGCTGCTGCAGCTGGCCCGCGACCGCAGCGCGGAGGGCCGCGCCCTCTATTCGGTGGCCCAGCGCTGCCCGCCCAGCAGCGAGGATGAGGAGGAGTTCCCGCTCTGCGCTCTGGCGCGCTACTGCCTGAGAGCGCCCCTAGGCCGCAACCTCATCTTCAACTCCTGCGGAGAGCGTGGGTGCCGGGGGCGGGGCCGGGGTGGGGCCGAGGGGCGGGGCGGGGCCAGGGGTGGGACCGAAGAGACCCCAGGGGTGGGTGGGCGGGGCCAGGAGCCAAGGGACACGGCCCTTGAGAAACTGGGTGGGCGAGGCCAGGGAGGAGCTGGGGAAGAGACAGACTGAGTGGGAGGAGCCAGGGACTGTGGGCAGTGTAGTTCAATTGCTCGCTCCTGTCCAACTGTTGGCGGTCCCATGGACTGCAGGACGCCAGCCCTCCCTGTCCTTCATCATCTCCGGAGCTTGCTCAAACTCACGTCCACTGAGTCAGTGATGCCATCCAAACATCTCGTTTTACGTCGTCCCCTTCTCCTCCTACCTTCAATCTTTCCCAGCATCAGGGTCTTTTCCAATGCGTCGGCTTTCGCATCAGGTGGCCAAAGTATTGGAGCTTCAGTGGAGGGAGTACAGATTGGTTGGCAAGACAGAGGAGGAGGCGCCAAGGTGCGGAGCCGTGGCAGAGGTGACGCTCTGCTGAAACTGTAGACTCAGTTGTTCAGTCACTAAGTCATGTTCAACTCATTGCGACCCCGTGGACTGCAGCACGCCAGGCGTCCCTGACCTTCACCATCTCCTGGAATTTGCTCAAACCCATCCACTGAGTCGGTGACGCTATCCAACCATCTCATCCACTGTCTTCCCCTTCTCCTGCCCTCAAGCTTTCCCCAGCATCAGGGTTTTTCCCAGTGAGTTGGCTCTTCCCATTAAGTGGCCAAAGTATTGGAGCTTCAGCATCAGTCCTTCCAATGAATATTTAGGGTTGATTTCCTTTAGGATTGACTGGTTTGATCTTCTTGCAGTCCAAGGGACTCTCAAGAGTCTTCTTCAGCACCACAATTCAAAAACATGAAATATTCAGCACTCAGCCTTCTTTATGGTCCAACTTTCACATCCATATGTGATTACTGGAAAAACCATAGCTTTGACTGTACAGACCTTTGTCAGAAAAGTGATGTCTCTGCTTTTTAATACACATAGCTTTTCTTCCAAGGAGGAAGCGTCTTTTAATTTCCTGGCTACAATCACCATCCGCGGTGATTTTGGAGCCCAGGAAAATAAAATCTGCCGCTGTTTCCACTTTTCCCCATCTATTTGCCATGAAGCGATGGGACTGGATGCCATGATCTTAGTTTTTTTTTAATGTTGAGTTTTAAGCCAGCTTATTCACTCTCCTGTTTCACTTTCATCAAGAGGCTCTTTAGTTCCTCTTTGCTTTTTGCCATTAGAGTGGTATCATCTGCATATCAGAGGTTGTTGATATTTCTCCCAGAAGTCTTGATTCCAGCTCATGTTTCATCCAACCCGGCGTTTCACATGATGTACTCTGTACAGAAGTTAAGTAAGCAGAGTGAAAATATACAGCCTTGATGTACTCTTTTCCCAGTTTTTAGCCAGTCTGTTGTTTAATGTCTGGTTCTAACTGTTGCTTCTTGATCTGCATACAGGTTTCTCAGGAGGCAGGTAAAGTGGTCTGGTATTCCCATCTTTTTATAATTTCCACAGTTTGTTGTGATCCACACAGTTAAAGGCTTTAGCGTAGTCAGTGAAGCAGAAGTAGATGTTTTTCTGGAATTCCCTTGCTTTTTCTATGATCTAGTGGGTGTTGGCAATTTGATCTCTGGTTCTTCTATCTTTTCTAAATTCAGCTTGTATGTCTGAAAAGTTTTGGTTCACATACTGCTGAAGCCTAGCTTGAGGGATTTTGAGCATTACCTTGATAGCTTGTGAGTTGATTGGATTGTGTGGGACAATTGTGCGGTAGTTTGAACATTAACTTTGGCAATGCTCTTCTTTGGGATTGGAATGAAAACTGACCTTTTCTAGTCCTGTGGCCACTGCTGAGTTTTCCAAATTTGCTGGTATAATGAGTGCAGCACTTTAACAGCATCATCTTTTAGGATTTGAAGTAGCTCAGCTGGAATTCCATCACCTCCACTAGCTTTGTTCATAGTAATGCTTCCTAAGGCCCATTTGACTTCACACTCCAGATGTCTGGCTCTGAGTGACCACACCATTGTGGTTTTCCCTGTCATTAAGACCTTTTTTTGTATAGTTCTTCTGTGTATTCTTACCACCTCCTTTTAATCTCTTTTGCTTCAATTAGTCCCTTATGGTTTCTGTCCCATCCCTTGAATGAAATGTGCCCTTGGTATCCAAATTTCTTGAAGAGATCTCTAGTCTTTCCCATTCTATTGTTTCCCTCTATTTCTTTGCATTCTTCACTTAAAAGGCTTTCTTACCTCTCCTTGCTGTTCTTTCAGTTCAGTTCAGTCAATCAGTAGTGTCCGACTCTTTGCAACCCCATGAATCGCAGCACGCCAGGCCTCCCTGTCCATCACCAACTCCTGGAGTTCACTTAAACTCATGTCCATCGAGTCAGTGATGCCATCCAACCATCTCATCCTCTGTCGCCCCCTTCTCCTCCTGCCCCCAATCCCTCCCAGTATCAGAGTCTTTTCCAGTGAGTCAACTCTTCGCATGAGGTGGCCAAAGTATTGGAGCTTCAGCTTTAGCATCAGTCCTTCCAATAAACACCCAGGACTGATCTCCTTTAGAATGGACTGGTTGGATCTCCTTGCAGTCCAAGGGACTCTTAAGAGTCTTCTCCAACACCACAGTTCAAAAGCATCAATTCTTTGGCGCTCAGCTTTCTTCACAGTCCAGTTCTCACATCCATACATGACCTATGGAAAAACCATAGCCTTGACTAGATGGACCTTTGTTGGCAAAGTAATGTCTCTGCTTTTCAATATGCTATCTAGGGTGGTCATAACTTTTCTTCCAAGGAGTAAGCGTCTTTTAATTTCCTGGCTGCAGTCACCATCTGCAGTGATTTTGGAGCCCCCCCAAAATAAAGTCTGACACTGCTTCCAGTTTCCCCATCTACTTCCCATGAAGTGATGGGACCAGATGCCATGATCTTCGCTTTCTGAATGTTGAGCTTTAAGCCAACATTTTCACTTTCCTCTTTCACTTTCCTCAAGAGGCTCTTTAGCTCCTCTTCACTTTCTGCCATAAGGGTGGTGTCATCTGCATATCTGAGGTTATTGATATTTCTCCCGGCAATCTTGATTCCAGCTTGTGCTTCTTCCAGCCCAGCGTTTCTCATGATGTACTCTGCATACAAGTTAAATAAGCAGGGTGACAATATACAGCCTTGACGGACTCCTTTTCCTATTTGGAACCAGTCTGTTGTTCCATGTCCAGTTCTAACTGTTGCTTCCTGACCTGCATATAAGTTTCTCCAGAGGCAGTTCAGGTGGTCTGGTATTCCCATCTCTTTCAGAGTTTTCCACAGTTTATTGTGATCCACACAGTCAAAGGCTTTGGCATAGTCAAGAAAGCAGAAATAGATGTTTTTCTGGAACTCTCTTGCTCTTTCGATGATCCAGCGGATGTTGGCAAGTTCCTCTGCCTTTTCTAAAACCAGCTTGAACATCTGGAAGTTCACGGTTCACATATTGCTGAAGCCTTGCTGTTCTTTGGTACTCTGCATTCAAATGGGTATCTTTCCCTTTCTCCTTTGCGTTTCGCTTCTCGTCTCCTCTCAGCTCAGACAACCACTTTGCCTTCTTGCATTTCTTTTTCTTTGGGATGTTTATCATCACTGCCTCCTGTACAAGATTACAAACCTCGTCCACAGTTATCTGTCTACCGGACCTAATCCCTTGAATCTATTCATCACCTCCACTGTATAATCATAAGGGATTTGATTTAGGTCATGCCTGCATGGTCTAGTGGTTTTCCTTACTTTCTTCAATTTTGCAATAAGGAGCTGATGATCTGAGCTACAGTCAGCTCCAGGTCTTGTTTTTGCTGATTGTCAAAAGCTTCTTCATCTTCTGCTGCAAAGAATATAATCAGTCTGATTTCGGTATTGACCATCTGGTGATGTCCATGTGTAGAGTCTTTTCTTGTGTTGTTGGAAGAGGGTGTTTGCCGCTGGACCACTGGGGAAGTCCCCTCAACTCAGTGGGCAGTGGTTAAAGGGGGAGGCGCCAGGGGAGGGCTGGGAAGAAACCCATTGGGGTATGACAGGGGGCGGAGCTTGCATAGAACTATCAGGCTGTTTTGAGAGGCTGTGGGAAGGAGAACTGAGTAAATGGGCGGGGTCAAGGCTAGAGAATCCCAGAGGTAGCACCCCAGGGCGGGGCCAAAATTAAAGTCCAGTGATTCAAGAGATTTAAGAGAGGCAGGGCAGGGGACTAGGCCGAGGGAGGCTGAGAAGAAGCTGAGTGGATGCACTGAGCTGAGTGAGGCCGTCAAGGAGTGGGTCCACAAATGCTGCCTGCTGGGAGGGAGGGGCCGGTGGACCGGGCACATGGGCACATTAGGTAGTGGCGGGCTCTCTCCTGGGCAAGCTGGAGCGCGAATCCCTCGTGTTTAACCCTATTATATCCCACAGAGGGCTTCAGAGGCTGGGAGGTGGAGCACGGCGGGAATGGCTGGGCCGTGGAAAAGAACCTCATAATGATGCCGGGCGCTCCTTCCCAGACCTGCTTCGTGACTTCGTTCGAGTGAGTGGCCCTTGATCACTGGGGCGAGGGAGGGGGAACCCCACCCTACGATCCTCATCCTCACCCTCACCCTCTTTCACACTCTCCTTCCACATGCATGTATTCAGTCATTCGACTAATAATTGTTAGCCTTGTGAATTCCCTCTTTTGTCAGTTACCTGTTCCTATTTTTAATACTTACTTTATTTGTTTGGCTGCATCAGATCTTAGTTGCGGCATACAAACTCTCAGTTGCAGCCTGTGGGATCTAGTTCCCTGACCAGGGATCGAGCCCAGGCCCCCTGCACTGGGAGCATGGAGTCTTAGCCACTGGACCACCAGGGAAGTCCCTGCCTGTTCATATTTTTATTAAGGTTGATGTCTTATTCTCGTTGATATACAAAAATTTCTGTATATTCTAGATGTCAGTTCTTTGTCCATCCTGGACATTACAGAAATCTCCCACTCTACCATATGAATTGTGTCCATGGTAGTCTTTGTTATTTTCATATGATCAAATTCATCTTTTTGCTTTAGAATTTGTTTTTGAAATTTTGTTTAAAAAAATCCTTCCCTCCCCTTAGATCCTAACAGTATTCGCTTCTACTCTTTTCTAGTAACCTCATAGTTTTATCTTTTACATTTGGATCTTTAATCCACCTTTGAATGTGATGTTCGGTAAGGATCCAGTTTTTTTTTGTTTTTCCCTCTATATACTGAGCCAGTTTTCCCAAGACCATGTACTAAAGAATCCTTCCTTTCACCATGGAATGTCAGCGCCACGTCCATCATTTATAAAGTTCCCATACATAGCTAGGTGTGTCCTTGAGTACTCTGTTCTGGTCAGTTTATCAGTTTTCATGATAAATCACTATTTCTGTTATTATGGCACATTGCAATTCAAGAAGGACTATTTACAAAGGAACAGGCAGAACACAAGAGATACTGCAGGACCGTCGGCTGGGGGGAAGGGACATTATCACCCCTAGGCCTGGCAGGGTTAAGGGAGGAAACAGTTATCGAAACATGATGTCAGAGAAAGCTAGGAGGAGAGGGCACTGTGGAGAGGGTCCTTTCTTGGAGAGACACAAAGTCCCACTATGATCCCTTGGGAAGGAGCCAGGAGGATAAATACCCTGATTCCATTCTCTTCTCCCTTCTATCTGCTGCTAAACTTCCCATTGACTGACCCAACAGGAAGCAGAGGGGAAGGGAGACCCTTCCATACAGGCAACACAATCTTAGGCAGGAGGCCTCTTGGATTGTGAGGAGACCTCAGACCTCTCGCTCAGATGTCTACTATGGTGTGCCTCTATTTGCATTCATGTTTTGATCCCCACAAATATAAGGGGCAAGTCTGCATATGGTCCAGCCTCCTGGCACCACAGCGGAGTGAATGATGGAGGGGAATCTGAGAGGCCAACAGGGATGCCCACAGCCCTAAGGGGCTGCTTCAGACAGGGTAGTCAGGGGAGGCTTCCAGGAGGAGGTGATTTCTGGGCTGTGATTTGAATGATGGAACTCTTGGCCCTCCACCCCGCATTATCCCCCTCTTCCTAGATGGTGCTTTAAGAGGCAGCTTGTGGACTTGGTGATGGAAGGGGTGTGGCAGGAGCTGCTCGACAGCGCCCAAATCGAGATCTGTGTGGCCGACTGGTGAGTGAAGAGTAGCAACCGGCCCGCACCGCCACCCCGGTGGAGGTGGCAGTTCTACAGAAGGGGCTCATTTCACACCGAGTCACCCCCACGGGCTGGCACTGCTACTGTGTCCCCTTCATAGTGAGGGTGAAAGAAGGGAAGCTATGCTCTCATAGTAGAGCCAGGGAGGGAGGGACCTTTGGGGAGCCCAGGCTCTGGCTCCACCCTAGGAACATCCAGGCTCCTGCCCCAGCTCTGGCTCCACCCCAAGAATACCTAGGCTCCTCCCCCAGGCTCTGGCCCCACCTCAAAACACCCGGGCCCCTCCCCCAAGTCCTGGCTCCACCCCAGGAACACCCAGGCTCCTCCCCCAAGCTCTGGCCCCACCCCAGGAACACCCAGGTTCCTCCTCCAGGCTCTGGCTCCACCTCAGGAGCACCTAGGCTCCTCCCCCTAGGTTCCCAGGCCTGGCATCATCAAAGTTCCTGGAGGCCAGAGACCTAAGTGGGTAGCAGAGATGTGAAGGCTCACCACCACCTGGCAGGTGGGGTGCCCGGGAGAACTGCGGCTGCATCTACCGGCTTCGGGTCCGCCTCCTGGACGTGTATGAAAATGAAGTGGTCAAGTTCTCGGCCTCACCCAACCCGGTCCTTCAGTGGACTGAGAGAGGCTGCCGACAGGTGGGTCCAGACCGCCTTCCACACCACCCTTGACCTGTCCAAGGGCACACCCACTTCTCACCCTGCTCAAATTCGGTTCTCAGCTCTCAGCACCACCATCTGTATCTATAATAACAACAGCTAACAATTATTAAGCCCTTATCACAGGCCTGTCCAAGTTTTACCCATTAATTCATTTCCTTAGCACAATGGCCTAGTTATTCAATCGACATTTATTAAGCACCTAATGTAATGTGTACTGGTCACTGCTGTAGTTGCTCGGAATGCAGTGGTGAACCAAAATCCTTGCTGGAATGCATGTGGTGAACCAAAATCCTTGCTCCATCCCCATTCTAGAGTTGGGGAAACTGAGGGATGGAAGAGACACCCAAACTCACCCTAAAGCATGCAGGGCTTGATTCAAAGCCACAGTGGCTCCTGAGCCTAAGCTGCCACGGTCATCATACCTCACTTATCAAAGTAACCTTTGGTCTTCTGGTTCAATTCCTGATCGCCTCCCTCCAAGCCCAACCCAACACTCAGACTCAGGATCTAGAAAGTGAAGGGAAGTCGCTCAGTCATGTCTGACTCTTTGCAATCCTATGGATTGTAGTCTACCAGGCTTCTCTGTCCATTGGATTTTCCAGGCAAGAGTACTGGAGTGGATTGCCATTTCCTTCTCCAGGGGATCCTCCTGACCCAGGGATCGAATCCAGGTCTCCTGCATTGCAGGCAGACGCTTTACCCTCTGAGCCACCTTAAAAAGTGAATTAAAAAAAAAAAAAGTGAGTCAGACCACGGATTTCACCTGCTTGTAACCCTCCCACGGCTACGTCTCAGAACAAAAGCCAATATCCTAACATGCAGTTATAAAAAGGACTGAAGTACAGATTCACACCTCAACATGGGTGAGCCTTGGAAACACTGTGCTAAATGAAAGAGGTCAGACACAAAGGCCATATATTGTATGATAGCATTTATATGAAATTTCAAGAATAAGCAAACCCTAGAGATACATGCAAAGAGCCGACTCACTGGAAAAGACTGATGCTGGGAAAGACTGAGGGCAGGAGGAGAAAGGGGCAACAAAGGATGAAAGGGTTGGATGGTATCACCAAGTCAATGGACATGAGTTCAACAAACTCCAGGAGATAGTTAAGGACAGGAAAGCCTGACATGCTGCAATCCATGGGGTTGCAAAGAGTCAGACACGACTTAGTGACTGAACAACATAGAGACAAAAAGCAAATAGATTAGTGGTTGCCAGAGGACAGAGGGAGGGAGGAATTGGAAATGACAGCTAATGGATTTGAGGTTTTTTCCTAGGGTGATGAAATGTTCCAGATTTAGATAGTGGTGATGGTTGCATAACATTACAAATATGCCAAAAAAAGAAAAAAATACACTGAATTGTAGTCTTAAATGGTACGTTAGGTGAATTTGAATTTCAGCTCAATTTAAAAAATTACAAAAAAAGCCAGAAGCATGGGACTTCCCTGTGGTTAAGACTCTGCTTCCACTACAGGAGGCATAAGTTCCATCCCTGGTGGGGGAACTAAGATCCCACAAGCCAAGTGGCATGGCCCCCCAAAATTGAAAGCCAGAAGCCAAAGTCCTTCTGGGGCCCATCTCAAATGCCCCACGCAATCTGCCCACTGCCTCCTTGACCCCCTTTCCTACTTCTCTCACTCTGCTCGAGGCATGCTGCCACCTCAGGGCTTTTGCACTGTTCCTCTGTCTGGATCACTCTTCCCCCAGATCCCCACCTCCACCAGGTTTCTGCTCAAATGTCATCTCAGTGCATCCCTTGCTTACTCAGATTACAACCCCACCCCCTTGCAGAATTTCCTCTGCCCTTTCCCTCCTCTGTCTTCAGCGTCAGAGTCCAGACTCTCAGCTTCACCAGATTTATTTTTGGCAGCAATGGGTCTTCATCGCTGCACAAAGGCTGTTCTCTAGTTGCAGCGAGCGGGGGTTACTCGCCAGTTAGAGTGCATAGACTTCTCACAGCGGGGGCTTCTTTTGCTTCAGAGCACAGGCCCTAGGGTTTGTGGGTTCAGCAGCAGCAGCACACGGGCTTAGTTGCTCCAGGGCATGTGGGATCTTCCCAGACCTGGGCTCGAACCCGGGTCCCCTGCCTTGGCAGGCAGATTCTTAACCACTGGACTAGAAGGAAGTCCCGGGATGAGCTCTTTGGGCTGCTTTCTGCATTGCGATATCCCAGTGCCTGGAGTAGGGTCAGGTGATGGTGACGATGTGTCAAGGAGGCGGAGGAAGATGAGCCCCTGGAGCCTCACTCCCTCCCTCTTCTTCTCTGCGCAGGTCTCCCACGTCTTTACCAACTTTGGCAAGGGTATCCGCTACGTGTCTTTTGAGCAGTATGGAAGAGACACGCGTTCCTGGGTGGGGCACTACGGCACCCTTGTGACCCACTCCAGTGTGAGGGTTAGGATCCGCCTGTCCTAGCCAACCAGCCTGACCCAGCCTTCCTGGACAGACCTCCATCTGCCAGACACTAACATCAATCAAGGGCGGCTTTTGCAGCCAGGAGCCAGAGAATGCCTGAGGAAGGGTTTGGGGAGGTCCTGTGTGGCCTGTTCCCGGCACTCTTCCAGTGAACCCCATTTGCTGCTACTTCAGCCAAGGAACCAGGGATCCAACCAGGCTGGTCACTTGCTTCCCCAGGGCAGTGTCAAAGAGTAACTCAGAGACCTGTATTGTACTTGTAAACTTCTTTTTCACGCGTGTGCTGATCAGTTGATGCTGGTTTAGTCACCAAGTCGTGTCCAACTCTTGCGACCCCATGGACTGTAGCCCACCAGGCTCCTCTGTCTACGGGATTTCCCAGGCAAGAATACTGGATTGCCATTTCCTTCTCCAGGTGATCTTCCTGACCCAGGGATCAAACCCACATCTCCTGCATTGCAGGTGGATTCTTTAGTGACTGAGCCACCAGGGAAATCCTATCAGTTGATGTGTTAGTCACTCAGTTGTGTCCAAGTCTTTGTGACCCCATGGACTGTAGCCCACCAGGCTTCTCCGTCCATGGGATTCTCCAGGTAAGCATACTGGAGTGGATTGCCATTCCCTTCTCCAGAGGATCTTCCCAACCCAGGGATCGAACCCACTGAGTCAAAAAACAAAGGCTAAGCCCAGGTTAAAAATAGAGGAATGCTGCTGACAATCCTGGACAAGGACTCTTGTCAGCATATTTTGGGGGTAAGGCAATTGCTGGCAGGGAGCAGAGGCTGTCCTCGGGGGGACAAACAGGGGCCTCAAAGGGAACCCATCCTCTCGTTTGGGGGAGTCTCTGGGACTCAGTAGTGGGGCCCATGCAAGCTCCTCCAGCACCGCACCCAACAGCACCTGTTCTCTGAGCCATATAGGTGCCATTTCTTTCAGAATTCCTAAGGCGCAGTCTGCACTGACCCCCAAACTATATCCTCTACCCCCACCTCCTGGCCCTGCGTCGGGCAGCCTTCCTTCTGCCAAGGTGACAGCCTCCTTTTCTCCACACTTGAGCCCACTTGGAGAAGGACTCCAGGAGCAAAGCTCCCCTGGTGTCTTCCACTGTTTCCCTAGCTGAGTGCAGCTGACAAGCTAGCTTAATAAAAAATTGGTGCAGAGCGTGAGCTGATGGGGGGTTTTATCTGTAACTGATGTGCTTGTCTGCCCCCAGCTCTGATCCTAGAAGGCCGTGTGGGATATTTCCAAAAGTGAGAACCTCAGGTGTGCTAAGTGCCATGCAAGAAGTGGGTGAGCTTCGAGAACACAGATGGGTCACCAGGACTCAGCCAACAGCTCCCCCGCCTGTTCTCAGCTGTTCTCCCAGCAGTTCTCAGGGAGGTACCCCGTTGCCACTACCATTTGGTCCAGAAGGAAACAGGTTCAGAGTTTAAAAGGCCTACCCAGGGTCACCTGGCCGGGAAGTAGAAGAAGGCAGACTTGCACCACACGTTGGGCTCCAGAGCCCAATGATATATGCTCAGCTCCCAAATCTTAAAACCACGGGACTGCCCCAGTGGTCCAGTGGGCAAGACGCTGCACTTCCAGTCCCGGGGGAGAGAGTTCAATCCTTGGTAGAAGAATTAAGATCCCACATGCCGCACAGTGTGGCCAAAAAACAGAGAAAGAAACCTCTAACCTGACCAAGCAGGTGATCGGGTGAGGTCCGCATCACTCTCAGTGCCACGGAAATGGAGCCAGAGTGGGGAACAAACATACCTGGAGTCACAGAGCAAGGAAGAGGTGGAAGTAGGATTTGAACCCAGGTGTGTGTGTCTGAGCAGAGCCACGCACGCCAACCAATCCTGGCAACACCCCTTTGCCGCCAACATTACCATTACTGCCACTTTTCAGATGAGGAAGCTTGACAGGAGGGCTTTCATGTCCAGGCCCTCGGCCTGAAGGGAGGGGAACTGGACTTCAGCGCAGCCCACCTGATTCCAAAGCTTATAACAGCAGTCACTGCATGTGCTATTATACACGTAAAAGCATCTGGTTTAATCGTCACCAAATCCAACAGAGGGGATACTGTGAGTGGAGTTATTTTTTTTTCTGGTGAAGGAAACTGAGGCCAGGGGGGATGTCCAGTTGCCAAGACCACAAAGAGGGTGAATACCACACAAGAGGGTTCAGGTCACAAACCTTGGGGGCTGGGGTTTTTATTGCAACCCCTCCCCAGTAGCTGGCAGTACAGAGTCTTGTCTCAGCAGAAGAGGTTGCTGGAGCCAGCATGGAAGCCAAGGGTGTTGGGAGAGGGGCACCCAGGACCTCTATGGGTTAAGGGTCCACTGGTCTGGGCTTTGAACCCAGACCAGCTACTTCTAGAGCTGGACTTGCTTCCTGAGGGCACTGCAGGTGCACCAAGGGAAAGAGTTCTCCTGCGTGATGATCCACCCACCGGTCCCCCAGTCACTTCTTCTTCTGCACGTGGCCACAGTCATACTTGCCGCGCACGACCTTGAGCTTGACACCCGGCAGGTCCTGCGTGCGGCCACCCTGTACGAGGACCACGTGGTGCTCCTGCAGGTTGTGGCCCTCTCCGGGGATAAAGCAGACGGCCTCCCGGCCAGTGCTGAGCCTCACGCGGCAACACTTGCGGTTGGCTGAGTTGGGCTTCTTGGGCTTGCGGATAAAGGTGCGCAGGACCACGCCCTTCAGTTGTGGCCGGCCCTCCGTTGGGCCTGGTTTCGAAGGCGGAAACTTCGGGGGGCCCCGACGGTGTAGCTGGTTCAGGGTGGCCATGGGACGCATGGACCAAGGCCGGGGGGCCAGGGCTAGGCCTGGAAAGACAACCAAGAGGGCGGAAGAGGATTATCCTAGCGAATAGATAATAGCATCAGCCACTTGCTCTTTTGTTCGAGATGCCGTTCCAAGTACTTCCCGGGGCTATATTTGTTTATGGCTGGGGGTACTCATGGCTGAGAGTAATATTAATAGCATTTATGGAGCAATCACCATGTGTCGGGTTCTTTTTTGAGCATTTCGTAAGAATTAACTCACAGGTTTCCACTGGGTCCTGTACTGTTCTATGCATCATATCTACATTAACACACACCGCCCCACCGCCACCCTATGAGGCGGAGGGGAGGCTGGTCTCTGGGCCGGGTCACTCCTCCTCCTGTCACCCCGCTCCCATCGCCATGAGCAGATTCTGTCAACTGAGACTTCAAAACTGATCGGAATCCCCTTCCTCCTCCACAGCATCCACCCTGGTCCTGTCTACCCTTGATTCCCACTGGACTCTCCTGTCCTTCTCCTCCCAGGTCTTCCTATTTCTACTGTCCGCTCCCCCACATGCAGCCAGAGGCACCCTGTGGACACTGGGTTAGATACATTCCTCCCCTGCTCAGAGCCTCCCTATGGCTCCATCTCAGTCAGATGAAGAGCCGCCCCCCACTTACCATAATTTAGGGACATGCTAAGGCCACGGAGAAGGCCGGACCAAGACATTCCACCGCCTGCAGAGTCCCTGTATAAGGGGTTAAGAGAAAGTGGCCTTCATTACTCTCCCTATTTAGTGAAATGAAAGTCACTCAGTCGTGTCCGACTCTTTGTGACCCCATGGACTATACAGGCCATGGAATTCTCCAGGCCAGAATACTGGAGTGGGCAGCCTTTCCCTTCTCCAGGGGATCTTCCCAACCCAAGAATCGAACCCAGGTGCCCCACACTGCAGGCGGATTCTTTACGAGCTGACCCACAATGGAACCCCAAATTCTCCCCCACCCTCCCTATTTAGCCTTCCGGTTAAATCTAAGCAATTTCCTCTACCGTATAACCGCAACCCCTAACGCTGCTAACAGAAAGTCCCTCCGTAAATTTAGGCTTGCACTGAATAAGCTCTCGGGGAGCCAACTGTCTCTGCTCACATACAGAATAAAACGGGAACCTGAAGAGAGACCCCGGAGGTTTGGAGAACTCGAGATTTGCAGACTTTACAGACCCTAGCCAGGTCGCCGACACGCAGAAACCGATCTCTAGCTGGATCTGGGGACTACCCTGGCAGTGATTGGCTGGTTCTGCCTCTCGTGTACGCAGAAGCAGCGGGGAACAGAGAACGATTGGACAATGATAATGTCAATCTTGGGCAACTGTTCTCATTGAACTGTGTTTTTTTGAGGCATGGAAGGGCTTCACCCCTTCCAGGGTCTGATTGGCTAGTCTCGAGCAGAATAGCAGCTTTGTAATTGGCCTAAATGCGTAGTGGGCGGAACGAAGGGTGCGTGACTCCCTGTCCGCCTTCCAAGATGGCTGCGTCCGTAGTGCGGCGCTTGGGTCCTCTAGTGGCTGGTCGGTGCCTGGGGCTTCGAGGAGGCTGCGTCTGTAACCAGAGCTTCAAGAGAAGTTTCGCTACGGAGAGACAGGACCGGAACCTCCTGTACGAACACGCGCGTGAGGGCTACAGCGCGCTCCCTCAGCTGGATATGGAACCACTGTGCGCACACCCGGAAGACGCCGCGCGCGCGCTGGAGCTCCGCAAGGGGGAGTTGCGGTCGAAGGATCTGCCCGGCATCGTGAGTGCGCTTGCGCGGCCCAACCTCCGCGGGGCCTGTCCGCTTTGCCTATTGGCTGTTCGCTTTACGGACGAAATGGGCTTACAAGATACTATCCGGCAGGGGGCGTTCTGATCGAAAGAATTTTAGTTCCTTCCCAGTTTAGCCAATGTGATGTGCCTGGCATCTAAGTACGTGTCAGACACCACGGAGTGCTAAGGCCCTACTGTCCATAGAGCCGTGATGCTCCTAGTCCATAAAGCGTGCTGGAAACTTACTGTCTTCTCGCGTCCTCTGTGCTCAGACCTCTTGACAGGCTTATGGTAAAGCCACAAAGGAAAACGGGAAACAGAGATATGAATCAGTGGATAAGGGGAGACTCTTGCCTTTGGGGAGTGAGAGGAAGAGTTATGCACTTACCCCACAAGTATCAGGCAGTTGCTGCTGCTGCTGCTAAGTCGCTTCAGTCGTGTCTGACCCTGTGCGACCCCATAGACGGCAGCCCACCAGGCTCCCCCGTCCCTGGGAATCTCCAGGCAAGAACACTGGAGTGGGTTGCCATTTCCTTCTCCGATGCCTGAAAGTGAAAAGTGAAAGTGAAGTCACTCAGTCTTGCGACTCCTAGTGACCCCATGAACTGCAGCCCACCAGGTTCCTCTGTCCACAGGATTTTCCAGGCAAGAGTGCTGGAGTGGGGTGCCATCGCCTTCTCCGCATACTCACTCTGCCACTACTAATAAAGCCAGCACTTACATAATACTACATGCTGGTGAACTAGGACTGAAATTAGCATATTTCTAGACCCTGCCGAAGTGCTGGGGGCGATAGGGACCCCAAATCCTCCCAGCCCTCTCTTGGACTCCACCCCCCCATACATTCAATCTACTATAAGTGCTTTATACAGATGAGTCTCTTAAGTTTCACAGCAACCCTGTGAGATGGGTGCCATTATTTCCACAATTTTAACAGAGGGGAAACTAAGGCTCAGAGAAGTTAACTTGAAACAAACATATGGCAGTTCCTCAAAAAATTAAACATAGAATTACCATGTAATCAAGCAATCCCACTTCTGAGTACATACACCCCCCCCCCCAAAAAAAAAGAAAGAAAAGCAGGGACTCAAACAGATACCTGTATGTTCATGTTTATATCAGCATTATTCACAGTGGCCAAAAGGTAGAAGTAACCCAAGTGTCCACTAATCAATGAATGGAGGTAGGGACTTCACTGGTAATCCAGTGGTTAAGATGTTAATCCAGTGGTTCATGTTCCAAAGCAGAGGATGCAGGTTCGATCCCTGGCCAGGAAGCTAAGACCCCACAAGCACTGAGGCCAAAAAACCAAAACGTGAAACAGAAGCAATACTGTAACCAATACAATAAAGACTTTAAAAATGGTCCACGTCAAAAAGAATCTTGTAAAGGAAAATGTGGTAAATACTTGCAATGGAATAATATTCAGCCTTAAAAAGGAAGGAAATTCTGACACATGCTACAATGTGAGTGCTCAGTTGATCAGTCATGTCTGCCTGTTTCCAACTCCATGGACTGTAGCCTGGCGGCCTCCTCTGTCCATGCGATTTTCCAGCAAGAACACTAGAGTGGGTTGCCATTTCCTCTTCCAGGGGATCTTCCCGACCCCTGTGTCTCCTGCATTGCCAGGTGGATTCTTTAGCACTGAGCCACCTGGGAAGCTCATACTACAAAATGGATTTATCTTAAATACGTTATGCTAGGTGAAGTAAGCCAGTCGCAAAAGGGCAAACACTATGTGACTCCAGTTCTGTGAGCCTTCTGGATTTGTCTCAGTCAAATCCACAGAGACAGAATGTAGAATGGTAGTTGCCAGGGGCAGGAATGTCTAATGGGTACAGAGTTTCAGTTTGGGAAGGTTCAGTGGTTCCAGAGATGGGTAGTTGTGATGCTAGCACAATATAAACGTATTTAATGCCACTGAAATGTACACTTGAAAAACAGTTAATGTGCAAAATTCTGTGTATATTTTATCCCAGATCTCAACATGGCAGGAGCTGAGGCAGCTGCGGGAACAGATCCAGAGCCTGGAGGAGGAGAAGGGGGCCGTGACCGAGGCGGTGCGGGCCCTGGTGGTGAGCGCGGGGGTCCTGGGCAGGTGTGGGGCTGGCAGCAAGATGCCTCTGGCTACAGGTAGTGGGAAACCCAGTTTCAGGAATTTGAAGGATATGGACATTCATCGTCTCACACCACAACCGTCCAGGGCCAGGCGTCCCTGGGGCTGATTCTTAACCACTGGACCACCAGGGAAGTCCCTAGCTCATCATCTGGGGGACACCAGGTAACAGCCTGACCGGGGAGCTCCTGCTTTCAGCCCATTTCACAGACCAGGATACCAAGGCTTGGAGAGGGGAAGAGACTTGCCCAAGAGCACACTCTGGTTGGCACCGAGCTTTCAGTCCCAGTTCTGCCGCATGCCCTGGTGCTCAGGACCACAGAAGGTTCCGAGGATCAAAGATCATCGGTGTCAGGCCTCCATATGCATGCTCAAAGACTTTACCATGCCGAGTCTTAGTTCTCTCGTCAACAAAATGGGAATCACATTGATACGAACCTCATAGTGGGGGTTATGAAGAAAACGGATCATCTGAGAGTCCTCTGCACATGGCTAGACATGAGGCAGCACTAAACTGAGCTACAGGGTGTGATTGCTGTTATGTTTTGCCTCCTCCCAGTTTTACTGATAGAGAAACTCGGGTACAGGCACTGACAGAGCAAGGAATTCAGATCCCCTAGCCCTGACCTTTCACCCCTCTTTCCCCTCCCCCTCATCCCCACTTCATCACTCTAATCACCTCCTCATCTCTTTTCTACCAGGCAAACCAGGACAACAATGAAGTGCAACAGGTACTACAGAGAGTTGATATCCTGTTCCTGATCGGGGGTGGGCAGCACAGATAACCATTATCAGTCATAAAGTCTCCACTGTATATGATGGAAAATGTAACTCAAGTAGGAGTAAGAAAGATAACAACAGGCTCTGTTGATTCATAAAACTAAAAATCCTGGCTTCAGGTACAGCTGGATCCAGCTCCTGGCTCCTCCGTATTTGGTTCAGCTTTCTCCCCTTGGGGGAAGGGAAGACAAGGTCTGGTGCAAAGAGGACCATTTTCTTCATACTTCCAGACAAAGCCCTGGGGCTGATTGTCATGTGCCTGTCTTTAAGCCAATCACTTTGGCCGAGCCATGGAATGTTCTAGTACGCCAAGCCAGAGTCATGTCCTTGTGGACGTGCCACGAGGTGGTGAGGGGAGGTTCCTGAAAGGAAATTCAGGATGTTGAGCCCGAAGAAGAAGCAACAAAGTCCACCGCAGAGGTTATCCTAGCCAGGACCCCACCCTCTCCTGGGCTGACCCGATGTGTCCCACTCCCAGGACCCCCAATATCAGAGTCTGCGGGCCCATGGCCGGGAGATCCGGAAGCAGCTCACACTCCTCTACCCTAAGGAGGCCCAGCTCGAAGAGCAGTTCTACCTGCGGGCACTGAGGCTGCCCAACCAGACCCACCCAGACGTGGTGAGCCCCTTGCCGGGTGGCAGGGGAAGCCAGGGCCCTGTCCGGCGCCCCCTTCCCTCTGACACCCACTGTTTCCCACAGCCTGTTGGGGACGAAAGCCAGGCCCGCGTGCTCCATGTGGTTGGAGACAAGCCAGGTAGGCCAGAGCCCAGGCTGGGGGACCCAGGCTGGGGGCGGGGGCTCCTGGGGTCTGGGACTGTGGCTGGAGCCTGTAAAGCCCTGGGCTTTCTCACACTGTCTCGTGCGTGTGTGTGTGTGTGTGTGTGTCTGGCTCTTTCTCCTCTCTCTCCTTTTCTCTCCCTCCCTCCCCCCACTGTCTCTCTAATCCTCTTTCTCTCTATCCCCATTCCCTGTCTCTTCTCCTCTTACCCCATTGCTTTTCATCCACACACAGCTTTCTCCTTCCAACCCCGGGGCCACCTGGAAATAGCCGAGAAACTCGACATCATCCGTCAGAAGTGAGCCCCCGCTCCCAGACCCTGCCATTCAGCAACCCCCCACCCCAGCAGCTGGCTGCCGGCTCCACTTCACTGGGCTCAGCATGGGATGTGGAACCACCAGGGCCTCGCCCGGCATGAATGTTTGATGACCGGCCTCCCGCCTGGCAGCTGGGCCTCTGCCCTGGGGTGCTTGAGTCCCCCTTCTTCCCCCACCAGCCCCGGCCCACAGGCCCCCATCTGTCTGCCCATCTGTCTCCCAGGCGCCTGTCGCACGTGTCTGGCCACCGCTCCTATTACCTGCGCGGGGCTGGGGCCCTCCTGCAGTACGGCCTGGTCAACTTCACACTCAACAAGCTCATCCACCGGGTATGGGCCAGGATGGGAGGGCTGCCTGGAGGGGGTGACACCGATGCTGAGGTCCAAAGGCTCAAGGTGGAAAGGAGGGGGTGACCTCTACTCCAGTCACGGTTTTCAGAGCTTATGTGTAGCATTGGCATACTTCATTCTTAGGGCAGCGTTAAGAGGAGAGTGCTATTACTGTCCCCTTTAGAGATGGAGAAGTTGAGGGAGGAACTGTCCAGGACCTCTGGCTCATGTGTGGGGCTGGCCTGAGGGCCTGCACCTGTCACCATTGGCTCTCACTGCCTGCCTGCAGTGGACAGCGAGTGTTGGGGAAAGAACAGTGTCTGTTGAAACTGGGGGGGTCGGCAAGGGCTGAGGGCTGGTCATGCAGCGACCGATGGGACGCTGGTCACAGTGAGGGGCTCGGACATGTCCTGAAGGTGCTGGGAGTCACAGAGGGTGTTCACTGGTGGGGGTCACAGACAGATCTGTACGGAGAACTACACCTCCACTGCCCTGTATGGTAACCTGAGTGAGGACATCAGGAGGCCCCAGTGATAGGGCCCCAGCACCCCAGGGCCAGCTCCATGCCCACTGCTCGGGCCTGCCTCAGTGTCCTCTCCAGTGGAATGGGCTTCAGAGTGACACGGGGCAGCTGTTAGCCCCCTCTGCAGTGTCTGTGCTTCAGGCCTGAGCTTGGGGTCTGGTGGGGGTCCTGGCTCTGCTCCTCACCCCTTCCCTACCCTTTCCCAGGGCTTCACCCCCATGACGGTGCCAGACCTTCTCCGAGGAGTTGTGTTTGTGAGTGAAGACTCTCCATTCCCCATGCCCAGCCATGTGTCAGGCCCTGTTATGGGGCCCCCAGGCAGCAAGACCAGCCTGTCTCCCCCAAAGAAACTGCCCTGGGGCTGGGTTGAGGGGGTCGCGTCATAACAGGGAACTCAGGGTGAATCTGTGGCTTCCCAGGTGGCTCAGTGGTAAAGAATCCGCCTGCCAATGCAGGAGCTGTGGGTTTGATCCCTGGGTCAGGATAATCCCCTGGAGGAGGAAATGGCAACCCACTCCAGTCTTCTTGCTTGGAAAATTCCGTGGACAGAGGAGCCTGGCGGGCAGCAGTCCATGGGGCCACAAGGAGTCAGACACGACTGAGTGACTGAGCGTGCACACGCATGTGGGGGGCTTCCCTTCCTTCCAGGGGAGGAGCAGGGGATGTGACGACAGAACGGGGGCCCCTGAGGTTACCTGTCCTCTGGTCTCCTCCCCAGGAAGGCTGTGGGATGACACCAAATGCCAAACCATCCCAAATTTACAACATCGACCCCTCCCGCTTTGAAGACCTCAACCTGGCCGGGACAGCAGAGGTGGGACTTGCAGGTGAGAGCCACCTGGGGGCCAGAGCTGAGCGAGAGCCCCTCAGGGGTCCTCAGAGCGGGAGGGACCGGAAGGGGGCAGCCGGGAGCATCCCGGGGGTGGCGGCTGCACGCCCAGGGCCTACGTGTACAGTTGTGTAGGTTGTTCCAGCCACGTGTCCTGACATGAGGTTGTGTCTGCCAGAAGGGACACCTTTTCTAATTCCCACAAAGGTTTCCTGTGGGTGGATGGATGTTGGCCCAGGCTGACCCCTTCTGTCCCCTTCTCCTCCCAGGCTACTTCATGGACCACTCCGTGGCCTTCAGGGACCTGCCAATCAGGTGATGCCCTGTTCCTTTAGAACTTGTCCCCACCTGTGACATCCCCTGGCCTCTCCCTGACCCCACTTACCCACCCCTCCGCCAGGATGGTTTGTTCCAGTACCTGCTACCGGGCGGAAACAGACACAGGGAAAGAGCCGTGGGGGCTGTATCGAGTACACCACTTCACCAAGGTTGGCATAGCTAGGTCTGTGGCGGGGACACCCCAACAGCCTAGCGCCTCCTGACTCCTGTGCCCCTCGCCGTGCCCCAGGTGGAGATGTTTGGGGTGACAGGCCCTGGGCTGGAGCAGAGCTCAGAGCTGCTGGAGGAGTTCCTGTCCCTTCAGATGGAGATCTTGACAGAGCTGGGCTTGCACTTCCGGTGCGGGGAGGGGCCAGGGGCTGAGGTGGATGGTGGGGTCTGGGGTCGGGGACAGAGGGTGAGGGGTGGGGAAAGGCTGGCTGGGTGCTCCCCCATCTTGAATACCCTCACTGCCTCTTCTCCCCTGCCCCCTTTTGCCCATGTTAGGATTGTATACAGGATGTCTACCTGTCAACCCATAAAAGCCTGTGTATGATTCATTGTCGAGACCAGGTCCCTTGCCTCCCGTGACTCCCTGTCCCTAGCGTGCTGTCTCATCTGCCTAGTCCAAATGGCTTTTTAAAATACCGTTTCATTTACTTAGTATTATTACTGGCAGTGCTGGGTCTTCATTGCTGTGCGGGCTTTCTCCAATTGCAGCGAGTGGGGGCTACTTCAGTGGCCGTGTGCAGGCTTCTCGTTGCAGTGACTTCTCTCGCAGAGCATGGGCTCTGGAGTGCTTGGGTTTCCCTGGTTGTGACACGCGGGTTCAGGAGTTGCAGCTCCCGGACTCCAGAGTGCAGGCCCAGGAGTTGCAGCACGTGTACTTTGTTGCTCCACAGCATGTGGGATCTTCCTGGATCAGAGATCGAACCCATGTGCCCTGCATTGGCAGGTGGATTCTTAACCACTGAGCCCCCAGGGAAGCCCCAGGACGGCTTTTTACCTTCCAGTGGGAAGGGGAGGTTGGGGAGAGGGCACACCCCTTCCCTCTAAGGGGGTGACTGGACGTGGCGAGCCCCACGGCCTCGCTCACCCTGTCAGACACATGTTGTCAGGAGAGGCTGAGGAGTGTGGACTTTTTTCTGGGTGACCCATTACAGAAATCTGGGGGTGCTGTTGCTATAGAAGGAAGAAGAGCCAGGTGAACAAACAGCCCGGTGACGTGGCCGTCTCGTCCCCTTTGCCACCGTCAGCTCTTTATCACCTCCGTTTTCCTCCTTTGGTGACGTTTTCCATCACCTCCCACTGCGCCCCCCACCCCACCTCTCACCCGCTGCCCTTCGCCCTGTCTTTCTCCGGGGCTCCAGAGTCCTGGACATGCCCACACAGGAGCTGGGCCTGCCCGCCTACCGCAAGTTCGACATCGAGGCCTGGATGCCAGGGCGAGGCCGCTTCGGCGAGGTGAGCCCCCTGCCCGGCGGGGCCCTCAGGATGAGAAAGAGGACCCTCCCCTCCACTGCCCCCCACGGCCCATCATCTCAGCCCACCCCACCCCCACGCCCAGGTCACTAGCGCTTCCAACTGCACGGACTTCCAGAGCCGCCGTCTACACATCATGTTCCAGACCGAGGCCGGGGAGCTGCAGTTCGCACACACGGTGAGCCCACACCCTCGCCCGCCCTGCCCTGCACCCCCATGCCGGAGACCCGCCACCGCAGCCCCTGCCCTGGGCCCGCTGGAGCCTGGATCTGAGCGTCCCCTCCTCTCAGGTGAACGCCACGGGCTGTGCTGTCCCTCGGCTCCTCATCGCCCTCCTGGAGAGCTATCAGCAGAAGGTGAGGGGCGGGGGTGGCGGGAGGATCCCACCGTGGGAGGTGGAGGCCGGAGGCTGGAAGGCCAGCTGGGCAGCCGCCTGAGGCCTGCTCTCTCCCCAGGACGGCTCGGTGCTCGTGCCCCCTGCCCTCCAGCCCTACCTCGGCACCGATCGGATCACCACCCCCACCCACGTGCCTCTCCAGTACATCGGCCCCAACCAGCCCCAGAAGCCCAGGCTCCCGGGCCAGCCTGCCTCGAGCTGAGGACTCATCCTCGTTGGCCAGTAGGGTTGTCACCACTTCCTGGAGCTTAGGGGTCCCTGGGCCCCTGGGACCTGGTGTCCTGAGTCCCTTCCGATATCTACCTTCTTCATGTCCACTCCTCACCTGGGCCTCTGGACTTCAGGGTCCACCTCTGCTATGCCTCTTTTTCCTGGGGATCAGTCAGAGACCCTGTTGTCATTGGGGGTCCCATCCTGCAGTGGGAAGCAGTAATTCCTCCAAGGGGACCTGGAGGTCTGGGGGAGGGCAGAGGAGAGGGAGAAGAGGCCTCCATGCCTCCTTCCTTCTTCCCACTCTCAGTGGTTAAGAGAAGGTTCCCTAATAAATAGTCAGAACAAAGGCTTGTGTGGGTCTGTGAGTGAGGGAGGTGGCCTGGCCGACTTGCCAGGGATGCTGGCCAGTTTCTCAGAGGTGCTGAACCATCCAGGGGTGTGTGGCTGCAGGGACCATGCCAGAAGTGTCCAGCACCCCCAGAGCACGTAGAGGGTAGCTTGGGGGTCACTGAGGGAGCCAAGAGGATGCTGAGGCCTCTCCCCTGACCCTGGGATAAGTGGCACCTCACACCCAACCTTCCGCCTCAGTCCCCAGCCCCAGGTGGGGCGGGAAGCAGCCTGAGGTCGGTGAAGCCAGAACCCACTCCTCCCCTTGGAGCCCCCATCTCCGTACCTGGAACTGCTTTTGCAGCTCCTCCAGCTGCAGCACTTCAGGTCATCCTCGGCTATTCTCACGTCCACATCCCATCCTTCAGCAAACCCTGGCAGCTCCTCCTTCAAAATATTTCCAGGGGGTCTCTGGTTGCCCAGTGGTTAAGAATCCACTTGCCAATGCAGAGGACACAAGTTCGATCCCTGGTCTGGGAAGATCCCACGTGCCATGGAGCAACTAAGGCTATCCTCCACAACTACTGAGCCCAAGCTCTGGAGCCCAGGAACTGCAACCACTGAGCCTGTGTGCCTAGAACCTGTGCTCTCTACAACCAGAGAAAGCCTGTACGCAGCAACGAAGACCCAGTGCAACCAAAAATAAATAAATCTTAAAAAAAAAAAATTCCCAGATCCTGCCTTTGCTGCCTCATCCCCTGTCCTGTCCATCCTTACATCTCCCATTTGGAGAATCGTAGCAGCCTCTTCTTGCTTCCTGTCCCCCCATGCAAAGCTAGAGGGACCCTGTGGGCAGCTGCGTCAGGCCTCCCTGCTCAGAGCCCTCCTGTGGTTCCATCTCCCTGGGGGGGAGGACAAGTTGTCACCGGGGCCCCCAGGAACTGCCCCCCACCTTCCCCTTCTGCCGGCCTCTTCCCTGTTGTGCTCTGGCCGGCCCCCCAACCTGCCTGCCTGTTCGCTCAGACTCGGTCCCAACTCAGGCCTCTGCACTTGCTCAACTTTTCTATCCTAGCTGTTCTTCCCCTAAATTTTGTGCGATTGCCTGCATTTTATCCCTCAGGCCTTAGCCCAAATGTCACCTCCTCAGAGAGGGCTCCCCTGACCAGCCTGGCCAAGGTAAAATCCCGGACTCTAGCTGTCGTGCTCCTGTGATGCGCCACGGCTGTTTCCTCCTTGCCTTTTTTTTTTTTTTTAAATATTTTTGACTGTGTCAGGGTTTGGTTGCAGTGCGAAGGCTTCTCCCTAGGTGTGGTATGCAGGCTCCAGAGCACGAGGGCTCAGCTGCCCCATGGCACGTGGGATCTTAGTTCCTTGGTCAGTAACCAAACCCACGTCCCTTGCACTGGAACATTAGAAGGCAGATTTTTTTGTTTTTTTTTTGACAGCCTCTGGTCTTGGCTGCAGCATTGATCTTACTTTCAGCATGCAGGATCTTTCACTGTGGTGCGTGGATTCCCTAGCTGTGGTGCGGGTGGGCTTCAGAAGTTGCCTCAAAGGCTTGGTTGGCCCTGGGGCATGTGGGACTTAGTTCCCTGACCAGGGATTGAACCTGTGTCCCCTGTATTGCAAGGCGGATTCTTAACTGCTGGACCACCACGGAAGTCCCTCCTCCTTCCTTGAGTGTTGTCTGTCTTCCCCTCTCCAAGAGGCCAGGGAGGTTTGCCCGTAGCCTCATTCTCTGTTGTAGCCCCAGGGTCTAGAAGGGGACTGGATGTATAGTGTGTGTCTAATAAAAATTACTGGGATGAAGGAGCTCGAGCCCATGTAGTTCTCCACGTCAGGCACCACCCAGGCTAATCTGTATGTCCCATCAACTGTGGAATAGGTTGTCACCAGCCCCGTTTCACAAGTGAGTTAACAGGTCTTGGATGAAGCAGTTGTCCCAGGGCTGCACTGCTGGTAGCAGAGGAGCTGGGACTCGGGTGGGGTCCAGTTACAACTCTGAGGAAACAGATTTATGAGACCTGCTTTCCAGAAGGCAAGGCGTTGCCTGAGGATGGTCTGTAAGTGGCTGCCTCTGCATTCAGAGCAGGTCGCACCTCCCAGCGGGGCCTTAAGCTCATCGTGCTAACATGTCCGCTTCTTTGTGACCCTGTGGGCTGTAGCCTGCTCTGTCCATGGGATTCTCCAGGCAAGAATACTGAAGTGAGTAGCCATTCCCTTCTCCAAGGGATCTTCCTGATCCAGGGATTGAACCCAGGTCTCCTGCATTGCAGGCAGATTCTTTACTGTCTGAGCCACCAGGGGAGCCCCAGTCAGACCCTGTTTATGTGGGAAGAGAAGCCCCCACCCTCCAAGCAGGCATTCAGGGGCCGGAAGCTGGAGAGGAGGGTGCAGGGCAGCGCGCCCCCATGAATAATTGAGGGTCTCAGACAAACAGGTCTCTCTCCGCCCCACAGCTGTTGCCCTGCCTCAGGCAGCGAGGGGGAGGCGGTGACATCACTTCCTCCCCTGTGGGGGCCACTCAGCGGGGGAGGGCGGGTGCGGGTTATAAGGAGCTGCCACCCTGGCCACACAGCGCCAAGGACCCTGGTCTGGACGCCCCACCATGCAGCGCCAAGGGTCCACCATGCTGCTCTTGCTGTTGCTGCCTGCTCTGCTGGGGGCTGGTGAGTGCCAGAGATCAGGGCAACCTCAGCAGCCAGCTGGGGTAGCAGGGACTCAGGTGACCAGGGATGGGGACAGTGCACCCAGTGGGGCCAGACTAGAGCTTTCCTGACTGAGCTTCCAAGTAGAGCCAGTGCCCCTGGCAGGTGGGCTGGGGGGTGGGGGGTGGACTTGTGGGTACAGGGATGACCTCGGAGCTGGAATCAGCACCAGGGACAGTGCCTGGGGTCCGAGCCCAGCACCCACCTCCTTCCCCCACAGCCACCGCGGCTCCCCTGGCACCCAGACCCTCCAAGGAGGAGGTAAGGACTGTGGCCCTTTCACCCCACCTCATCTCCCTGGAACCCCAGCCCCCTCCACCATCTCCGTCTCCCTTCCAACCCTCCTACGCTCATTCTCCCCATCTGCCCTGCCCTCAATCTCTCCTCTGACCCTTCACCCCCAGCTGATGCGCTGTCTGGCAGAGGTGATCACAGAAGTGCTGATGCTGGGCCAGGCGAGGCGAGGCCCCTGCCTGGCTCTCCTCCACAGAGGTAAGAGGTGCTCAGGCCCCAGTTCCTCTTAGGAGCCCCCCCCCCCCCCCCGCCAGGGGTCTGCCCAGGGCTGCCTGGAGGCAGTGGCATCCCCTTCTCATCCCAGAGCCACTGTCTGGACTGGCACGGCACTGTTAAGCGTGTCCAGACTGAAGGAGCCTGGCCCACAGCCCCACCCTTAGGGCTCCCTGCAAGGGTACAGGATGGGGGCAGAGTGTCTCCCAGTACTGACCCTCCTCTCCCAGGTCTGGGCTGTCACCTGGGGGACCTCGGGCACCCCCACCCCGCAGAACTCGTCTAGGTCTGTCTCCTGATTAGCTGCAGAGAGAACATCCCCTCTTTCCATCAGAAATGTATGAGACAGAGCCCTATGGCTGTCGGTCCACTGAAGAGAACGGCCTACTGGTTGGGGATTTTAAAAAGCCAGAGGCTGGGAAGATGAGGTCCAGCCAGGAGGTGAGGGACGAGGAAGAGGAGGAGGCAGCAGAAAGGACCCACAAGTCTGAGGTGCGGGAACAGGCCATCCGTGAGCAGCTCCACAGCCGGCTCCACCAGGAGGACCATGAAGAGGAGGAAGAGGAAGAAAAGAAGGGGGGGCCCATGGAGACCTTGGAGGGCCTGTGGAAGAAGCATCTGGAGGGCGGCAGGGACCCCCAGAAGCGCATGGCAGAGCAGGCCAGCGATGAGGAGACAGCCCAGTTCGAGGCAGAGGAGAAGGGAGTGCAGGTGCTGGGTGAGGGCCGCAGCCTGTGGCAGGGGGTCAAGGCGGGCGGAGAGAGACGCGAGGACCGCCACCACTCCCGCCAGCCAGAAGCCGAGCCCCAGCAGGAAGAGAAGGAAGAGGCTTCAGACCGGGAGGTGAGTGGAGGCGGCAATGGGGGAGCAGGGTAGACCAGATGTCAGTGGACATCCTACCAGGTAGCCTCCAACAGCAACATCCACCACGAATGGGCTGACACAGGGAGCAGGCAGCAACATCCAGGCGGGGCGTTCCCCCGACCAGGAGGGCTTCCATGCCTACTTCCCGTTCAGCAGCCAAGAGGCCCCCCTTATTGCCCAGAAGCGCCAGAGTTAGCTACCATCGCTAGTCTGTGACCAGTGTGTTGGCCCCATGGAAAGCAGCGGCCGTGCCCAGTTCACTGGGCCTAGGCGGACACCACTGGCGGGTCGTGGAAAGCAGAGCTGTCACATGATCAACAGCAGTGACAGAAACGGCCCTCACCTCACAGGCGGGTCACGGCGTGCAAGCCGAGCGCCTTTGCTAGTCCTCTGTCCGCCCCACTGGCTATGGCAGACAATTTAGGCCTCACCGTTGGCCATGTTAGCCCACGTGACTCTTCCAGGGTCAGCCAGCGGGGTCACTGTCGTAGTCCACGACGACCGGGGAGACCGCTGCGGTTGCCACTGTGTGAACTGACCTGGCCCACATCTGTGGACAGCCACTGAGGTGGCCTGCCTTTGAAGGTGGGTGCTGAGACCCCGCTTCTGTTGCCGCCAGGGGCACGACGTGGAGCGGCTGGAGCACATGAGCGATGAGCTGAAGAAGGCGACGGAGGTGCTGCGAGAGGAGCTCAGGAGGGGGCGCTGACCCGACCGCACGTCCTCCTCCCCCACACACCCTATACGGCTTAGTACCGTTGACCCCAACCTGTCACCCCACCCTGCTCCCCAACCGGCAGGAGTGGGGAGAAGGGTGTGCCTTGAAACCAGGCCTCAGGGGCCAAGTCTGAGCTGGGTGGAGGGGCTGGGCTCCGCCTGACTCAGGACACAGCCCGGATGCCCTAACCCGCTCCAACCCCCGACCCCGAGTGAATAAAGCACAGAGAAAACCACCAAGGCTGATGGCGTCGCACTTGATTTCAGAGGGACGGGCTCAGGAACGACCTGGAGGCCTGGCAAGGCAACCGCTTATCTAGTCACTGGTTGTCGGAACTGACATTTTATTAAATTGGAAACTATTAACAGTTAAGTCAGATGGGGTCGTCAGGGAGCGGTTTTGACGCTGGGGTGGGAGGTAGCTGGCTGGGGCTCCGGCCACTGTGGACTACGATGTCGTCGTATTCATCCTGGGGGCAGAGGGGCCAGGCAGAGGGGCTCAGGCAGCTGCCACCTTGCCCGCTGCCCAAGCTCCCCCACCCACTGTGGGAACCCGGTGCTGCGTCGAAGCCCGAGGTCCCCGCTCCTAAGTCTAAATCCCAGCTCCTAGTTCTCTCACCACCTCTTCCAAGGTCACCTGTGTTCTCCCGGCCCTGCGGCCTCTCCAGTCCTTCAGCCGCCACAGGGAGGTCTCCCCCTCTGCCCCACTTCCTCCTGCCTTTACCCAAATTCCTCAACCCCTGCCAGTCAGTGACAACCCCTGTCCACAGTCATGTCTCGCTGCCTGGGTTCTCCAAGGAAGCCCCTTCACCGCTGGCTGAGGTCGTTCCCCACCGCTGCCAGTGTTCGAATCACTGCTGCCCAAGGTCACCTTCCCGCAGCCTGCGTTCTCCCGCTCTTGCTCCCTGAAAAAAAACCTCCTGCGGCCATCCTCTGCTGCCTGCGTTTACCAACCACTATGACTGAGGTCTTATCTCTCTCTCTGCCTGAGTTCTGCCTCTGCCACTGCCTTCACTTCTCACCTGCCGGTGCCCGAGCTCTCCCCACCACCCCTGTCCAGGTCTCCCCTGATACCACCGGCACGGCTGCCTGAGTTCTCTAATCAGAGCAGCCCCAACGTCAGTGGCTCTCAGTGAGCTGCCTAATGTCTCCTCTCCCCCTTCCACCTGCCCGCTTTTACCCTGACCTCCCAGCTGGGCCACCCACTCTCTCCTGACTCACGCCCTCATCCCCGCTCTCGCTGTCGCTACTGCTGCTGCTGCTGCTGCTGCTGCTGCTGCAGGGGCCAGGCTTGTCCTCGTCCTCGGGCTCTGGGGCTCCGTGAGCACGGAGGAGGCGGGCAAGGATGGCGTTGGGCCGAAGCGTGGCACTGCCGAGTGGGGTGCGGCCACCATACATGCGGACAGCGGGGTCAGCACTGGCCTTCAGGAGAAGCTCCAGTACATCAGCTGCTTGGGCCTCCACGGCCAAGTGCAGGGGGCTTCGGCCGCAGGTGGGCTCCTAAGGGGTGCAGCAGAGAGGTCACTGGGGCCCTGCCCAACGCGGGGATGAGCCCCCACCCTGCCACACCTTCTCCGTAGGGTGGCTCACGGGTTTGTTGAGGTCAGCTCCTGCCTCCTGGAGCAGTCGGACCATCTCTGCATCTTTGTGGATGACAGCCACGTGGAGTGGGGTGTGGCCTAGGGACAGAGTGACCGATGTCAGATGATGGAGGGGAGGGGACTGGGCCCCCAATGCCACCATCTTTGGGCAGGGCTTTGTAACCTGAGGTTGATGGACTTTGGGGTCTGACTTCTGCATTCCTGGGTACATCAAAGAGGCCCTGTATTCCAAATCCCTTAAGTCTCAGGTGATCTGGAACTTGCTGGCAGTACCAACGCCTGGGTTGTGGGGTTGTCTGGGGCCTAGGGGTGAAGAGCCCAGGAGCTTCGGACAGGGGACCTGAGTCTCTGGTCTTACTTCACAAAGAACCAGGTTCCAAAATTCCTGGGTCCATGTCCTTGGGGGGTTGAGGTGGTCCTTGAACCCTGGATCCTGACCTTCCACCTGTGGTGGGGGTCTGGTCCCAAGTACTGAATAGTTGGGCTTAGAGATGGGGGAGGGCCCTGGGTAGACAGAATCTATTTTCCCATGAGGTCTGGCTGAGGACAGCTGTCCCTGAATCCCACTATCAGCCTCTGGGAACCTGAGTCGCCAGAGTTTCAGAGGGCCTGGCTTTTGAGTTCCCTTGTCCCAGGTGGGCTGGGGCCTATGGTTCTCAATAACCTGGCGCTGAGCAGGCGTCCTTGGTTCTGATGCCTGGGTCCCTTGAGTATTATTATTATTCCTGGGATTATTTCCCAAGGAGCCAAGCTCTGCATCAGGAGAGCTGAGCCCAGAGCCAGCTGTCCCCGCTCTTCTTGGGAGCCTGGGCCCTTCACGGTGACTGGGGACCCTCACCCTCATAGTTTTCAGCCTCCAGCTGCAGTTTCCAGTCCTCTTCACTCTCATCCTCTTCTTTCTCCACGTCAGGTTCAGAGTACAGGGCAATAGGGGTGTGGTCGGTGTCAGGGGTATGGTCAGAGCCCTGAGCGAGGTAGGTCTTGGGGGCTCCCCTGGAGTGCTGGGGGCGAGGCTGGAGCAGCACGCGAGCGCAGGCGTGGGCCCCCACGCGGCAGGACAGGTGCAGCGCCGTGTGGCCTCCACGCTCCGCCACCAGCAAATTGGCACCTGCTGCATACAGCTTCTCTACCGCGGACGCCTCCTCCAGGATGGCTGCCAGGTGCAGGGCCGTCTGCAGGAGCAGAAGGTAGGGGTGAAGGGCCATACTGAGAATCCTGGCCCCTAAGCCCTACACTGTCCACAGGCGGCTCACCTGGCCCAAGTCATTCTGCAGGTCCAGGTACTCGGTACCAGCTGCAAAGCCTAGGAGGAAGTCCAGGAAGGGCTCATGCTGATGAATCACCGCCAAGTGCAGTGCCCTGAGAACAAGGACCAGGGTCAGAAGGCAGAGGTCAAGTATTCTTTTTGTGGTTTGCTTGCTTTCATTTCCAAGGCTAACCATTCAATACCATGGTAATCCAAGCCTATGCTCCAACCAGTAACGCTGAAGAAGCTGAAGTTGAATGGTTCTATGAAGACCTACAAGACCTTCTGCACTAACACCCAAAAAAGATGTCTTTTTCATTATAGGGGACTGGAATGCAAACGCAGGAAGTCAAGAAAAACCTGGAGTAACAGGAAAATTTGGCCTTGGAATGCGGAATGAAGCAGGGCAAAGGCTAACAGAGTTTTGCCAAGAGAACACACTGGTCATAGTGAACACCCTCTTCCAACAACACAAGTGAAGACTCTACACATGGACATCAGCAGATGGTCAACACCGAAATCAGATTGATTATATTCTCTGAGGCCAAAGATAGAGAAGCTCTATACAGTCAGCAAAAACAAGACTGGGAGCTGACTGTGGCTCAGATCATGAACTCCTTACTGCCAAATTCAGACTTAAATTGAAGAAAGTAGGGAAAACCAGTAGACCATTCAGGTATGACCTAAATCAAATCCCTTACGATTATACAGTGGAAATGAGAAATAGACTTAAGGGACTAGATCTGATAGATAGAGTGCCTGATGAACTATGGACGGAGGTTTGTGACATTGTACAGAAGACAGGGATCAAGACCACCCATATGGAAAAGAAATGCAAAAAAGCAAAATGGCTGTCTGAGGAGGCCTTACAAATAGCTGTGAAAAGAAGAGAGGCAAAAAGCAAAGGAGAAAAGGAAAGATATAAGCATCTGAATGCAGAGTTCCAAAGAATAGCAAGGAGAGATAAGAAAGCCTTCTTCAGCAATCAATGCAAAGAAATAGAGGAAAACAACAAAATGGGAAAGACTAGAGATCTCTTCAAGAAAATTAGAGATACCAAAGGAACATTTCATGCAAAGATGGGCTTGATAAAGGAAAGAAATGGTATGGACCTAACAGAAGCAGAAGATATTAAGATGAGGTGGCAAGAATACACAGAAGAACTGTACAAAAAAGATCTTCACAACCAAGATAATCACGATGGTGTGATCATTCACCGAGAGCCAGACATCCTGGAACGTGAAGTCAAGTGGGCCTTAGAAAGAATCACTATGAACAAAGCTAGTGGAGGTGATGGAAATCCAGTTGAGCTCTTTCAAATCCTGAAAGAGGATGCTGTGAAAGTGCTGCACTCAATATGCCAGCAAGTTTGGAAAACTCAGCAGTGGCCACAGGACTGGAAAAGGTCAGTTTTCATTCCAATCCCAAAGAAAGGAGATACCAAAGAATGCTCAAACTACCGCACAATTGCACTCATCTCACACGCTAGTAAAGTAATGCTCAAAATTCTCCAAGCCAGGCTTCAGCAATATGTGAACCGTGAACTTCCAGATGTTCAAGCTGGTTTTAGAAAAGGCAGAGGAACCAGAGATCAAATTGCCAACATCTGCTGGATCATCGAAAAAGCAAGAGAGTTCCAGAAAAACATCTATTTCTGCTTTATTGACTATCCCAAAGCCTTTGACTGTGTGGATCACAATAAACTGTGGAAAATTCTGAAAGAGATGGGAATACCAGACCACCTGACCTGTCTCTTGAGAAACCTATATGCAGGTCAGGAAGCAACAGTTAGAATTGGACATGGAACAACAGACTGGTTCCAAATAGGAAAAGGAGTACATCAAGACTGTGTACTGTCACCCTGCTTATTTAACTTGTATGCAGAGTACATCATGAGAAACGCTGGGCTGGAAGAAGCACAAGCTGGAATCAAGATTGCCGGGAGAAATATCAATAACCTCAGATATGCAGATGACACCACCCTTATGGCAGAAAGTGAAGAGGAACAAAAAAGCCTCTTGATGAAAGTGAAAGAGGAGAGTGAAAAAGTTGGCTTAAAGCTCAACATTCAGAAACCTAAGATATTGGCATCTGTTCCCATCACTTCATGGGAAATAGATGGGGAAACAGTGTCAGACTTCATTTTTGGGGCTCCAAAATCACTGCAGATGGTGATTGCAGCCAGGAAATTGGCTTCCCTGGTGGCTCAGAGTGTAAAGCGTCTGCCTGCAATGCAAGAGACCCGGGTTCGATCCCTGGGTCGGGAAGATCCCCTGGAGAAGGAAATGGCAACCTGCTCCAGTATTCTTTCCTTGAGAATTCCATGGACAGAGGAGCTTGGTGGGCTACAGTCCACAGGGTCACAAAGAGTCGGACATGACTGAACAACTTCACTTTCACTTTAGTCCTTGGAAGGAAAGTTATGACCAACCTAGATAGCATATTCAAAAGCAGAGACATTACTTTGCCAACAAAGGTCTGTCTAGTCAAGGCTATGGTTTTTCCAGTGGTCATGTATGGATATGAATGTTGGACAGTGAAGAAAGCTGAGTGCCGAAGAATTGATGCTTTTGAATTGTGGTGTTAGAGAAGACTCTTAAGAGTCCCTTGGACTACAAGGAGGTCCAACCAGTCCATCCTAAAGAGGATCAGTCCTGGGTGTTCATTGGAAGGACTGATGCTAAAGCCGAAACTCCAATGCTTTGGCCACCTCATGCGAAGAGTTGACTCATTGGAAAAGACCCTGATGCTGGGAGGGATTAGGAGCAGGAGGAGAAGGGGTCGAGTGGATGAGATGGCTGGATGGCATCACCAACTCTGTGGACATGAGTTTGAGTGAACTCCGGGAGTTGGTGATGGACAGGGAGGCCTGGCGTGGTGCAATTCATAGGGTTGCGAAGAGTCGGACACGACTGAGCAACTGAACTGAACTGGGGATTTTTTCTTTGGTGGGTGGAGGGGTTGTTTGTTTGTTTTCCTTCTTATGAGGACAAGCACTCTTGCATTCATTCCTTCAGCAAACATGGAGGACCCACTGTGCAAAGCGTGATGACCCACAGCTCTAGAACCAGCCGTCAGGAATCTGGGAGGGTCAGGTCAGAGTTAACTCAGCAAATTTATTTAATCAATGTGTTTTTTTGTTTTGCTTTGGTTTGGTTTGGTACTTTTTGTTTCTTTGGTGTTTTATTTCATTTTTCTGTTTTTGTTTTTGGCCGCATATGGGATCTTAGGTCCCTAATCAGGGATGGAATCCTCACCCCCTGCAGTGGAAGCATGGAGTCTTAACCACTGGACCACCAGGGAGGTCTCCAATGTTTACTAAGTAGGACTTCTACTCTCTCCCAAGAAGTAACATGGACCAGGTTTCATGCCCATCTCAAATCCACCAAAAAAATCGACACAGGGACTTCCCTGGTGGTCCAGCGGCTAAGACTCTGTGCTCCCAATGCAGGGGGCTAAGGTTCAATCGCTGATCAGGGAGCTAGATCCCACATGCTGCAACTAAGACCTGGTGCAGACAAATAAATAAATATTAAAAAAAAAAAAAACCTTACAGCACCTAAAATGAAAAATATGCTGGATGGCATTAACAACAGATTACATATTGCAGAAAATAGATTAGCAAACGTCAGGACTTCACAATAGCAACTGTCCAAAATGAAACACAAAGAGAAATATTTAAAAATAGAAAGAACGTCAGTGAGCCATGGGATTTATCTGTACATAAGCAGCCCGATATATCTGTAACTGAGGTAAGCATGGGGCTTCCCCGGTGGCTCAGCAGTAAAGAACCTGCCTGCCAATGCAGGAGTCGCAGGAGACACAAGTCTGATCCCTGGGTCAGAAGATCTCCTGGAGGAGGGCATGGCAACCCACTCCAGGGTTCTTGCCTGGAGAATCCCACGGACAGAAGAGCCTGGTGGGCTATAGTCCATAGGGTCGCAAAGAGGCAGGTACAGCGGAAGCGACTTAGCACACACACACACACACACACACACACACACACACACCAGGGCCCAACATGCGCATGCACACACACACACACACCAGGGCCCAACATGGAAACTCTGTTCAAAACCAACAATAAAGGTAAATACCTTCAAAGCAGTCAGAGGAAAAGATACCTTAAGTACAGAAGAATAAAAATAAGCATGACAGCAGATTTCACAAAGGAAATAATGCAAGAGAACACAGCACAGCCGCTTCTTTCAAGTACTCAAAGACAGGTTGTCAACCTAGAATTCTTTAACCCAGCCAACATATTTTTCAAAGACAGAGACAAAAATACATGCTTTCCACTACACGAAAGTTGAAGGAACTCATCACCAGCCGACCCACATCACAAGAAACGTCCAAGGAAACTTGTGAGCAAAAAGGAAAATGACATCAAATGAAAATATGGAAAACAAAAGAATAAAGAACCCTGAAAACAGTCACTATATGCGTAAGTACATAAGATTTTTTTCTTTCTCAATATGTAAATCTCCTATCTTCTGATAGGGTTTAAAAACAAATGAGTGTTTAAGCAAAAGTAACAACGTCTGAAGTTTAGAATACACGGATAAAGGAAATCTGTGACAGCAACACACTGAAGGCCAGGAAGAGACAAATGGAAACACACGATTCTAAGGTTCTTTTATGTTATGAGAAGGAGCACAACAGCACTTGAAGGTGGCACATAATAAAGGTAAAGTGGGGGCTTCCCTGGTGGCCCAGTGGTGAAGAATCTGCCGCGCGATGCAGGGGACGCAGGTTCGATCCCTGGTTGGGGAGCGTGTACTAAGCCCACGGGCCACGAGAAGCCCTAAAGCAGGAGTCAGCAAACATTTTCTGTAAAGGGCCAGATAAATAATTCAGCCTTAGTGGATGCTATGGTCTGTCTATTACTATTCAGCTCTGCTGTTAGCATACAAAAGCAGCCATTGGTGATATGTATTGATAAATGAATGGGCGGCGTGGCGGGATTCTAACAGAACTTACTTTACGGAGTCTAAAATTTGGATTTCATGTAATTTTCACTTGCCATGAAATGTTCTTCTTTTGATTTTGTTCCAACCAGTTAAAAATGTAAAAAACCATGCTTTGCTCACAGCCATACAAAAGCTGGTGCCTGGCTGGATTTTGCCTGGAAACCAGTTTGCCAACCTATCTTTCCCAGCAACCAGTAAAATAAAAAATAATGAGTAAAAGGTAACAAGCCGACAAAACAAATACAATGGAACAAAATGTGCTCATTCCAAAAGGCAGGAAAAAAAGGTAAACAAAGGAGAGATAAGTAGAAAACTAATAACAAGATGACAGACATAACCATATCAATAATTAATTAAATACAAATAGTCTAAACACTCCAATTAAAAGGTAGACACTGGACTTCCCTGGTGGTCTAGTAGTTAAGAATCCGCCTGCCAACGCAATGGCAGGCAGGGGGCATGGGTTTGATCCCTGGTCTGGGAAGATTCTACATGCCATGGGGCAACTAACGCCACGTGCCACAACTGCCTGTGTGCTCTAGAGCCCATGCTCCCCAACAAGTGAGACCACCACTATGCGAAGCCTGCACAGCACAGCTAGAGAGCATACCCCGCTCGCCACAACTAGACAAAGCCTGTGCGCAGCAACCAAGACCCAGTGCAGCCAAAAAGAAACAGCTAAATAAACACAAATTTTAAAAAAGGAGAAGCTGTCAGAGTGGATAAAAAAGCAAAACCTAGGGTCTTCCCTGATGGTTTAGTGGTTAAGACGTTGCACTTCCAATGCAGGGTTCAATCCCTGGTCAGGGAACAAGATCCCACATGCTGCAACTAGAGCCGATGCAGCCAAATAAATTAAAAATAAACATTTTTTTAAAAAAATGCAAAACCTAACTATACAAGTAACAGCTTTTCAAATAAATTTAAAACTAGGTTAAGAATAAAAAGATGGAAAAAGATATACCATACTAACGCCTGTCAGTCAAAAGTAAGTAGAAGTGTTTTAAAATAAGAGTAAGATTTCAGAGCAAGGAATATTACCTGGGATAGTGCAGATTATTTCACAATGATAAAGAGGTCAGTTCAGGAAGAGGACACAATAAACCTAAACATTTGTACTCCTTATAACAGAGCATCCAGTCTCATGAAGGAAAACCTGATAAAACAACAAGGAAACCCACAATTATTATTAAAGATTTCAATACCTTACTCTCAGTAACTGATAGATCAAGTAGACAGAAATTACCAGCAAGGATATAATAGACTTGGAAAAGAGAAGAACCAAAGAAACCAGCACAGGACTTACAGGCCTAGTGCTAAAGAATCCACCTGCCAAGGTAGGGAACACAGGCTCAGTCTTTAATCCGGGAAGATCCCACATGCCTCGGGGAAACTAAGCCAACGCGAAGCAACTACTGCGCCTGTGCCCTAGAGACACTGCTCCGCAAGAGAAACCACCAAAATGAGAGGCCCTTACACCGCAACTAGAGAAAGTCCGTGGGCAGCAAGAAAGACGAAGCACAGCCAGAAGTAAATCAATAAAAGTTTTAGAAAAGAAACCCATACAACCTCTAACTGACATCTGGAGAACTACACTCAACAACAAGATACCAGACATTCTTTTCAACTGCACACACAATAGAATTTAACTACAAACCAATAAAAGGAAGGTATTTGGAATATCTGGGAACTAAATAACATACTCCTAAATAATCCACCGCCCAAAGAAGAAATCAAAGGAGAAATTAGAAACTATACTGAATTAAGTGGAAATGAAAGCACAGCACATTAAAATTGATGAGATACAGCTAATGCACTACTTCGGGAAATTCACATGAATCCTATATTAGAAAAATAGGAAGGCCTCAAATCAATGACCTCAGCTTTCACCTTAAGAAACTAGAAAAAGAACAAAAATAAACTCAAAGTAAGCAGAAGAAAGTAAATAACGAAAGTCAAAACAGAGATAAACACAACAGAAAGCAAAAAAAGAGACGAGAGAAAATAAATGAAAGCACAGCTGGTTCTCTGGGAAGACCGGTGTTTCTTGAGCGCCTCCTATGGGTCAAACACCGTTCTGTCACTGGGGCTACGGCAGTAAACACAACACACAAAAACCCCGGGTACATTCCCTCAATTAGGTCTTTATGACGTCGTTCCTTCTACCTGGAATACTCTCCCCAGATAATCTACTTGTCTCATTCTTTCCTGCTTTATTTTTCACCAAGGAAATTCCTGTCTTCTGACATACCATTTTTCTTTCGTTCGTTTTTCTGCCTGTTTCTTCTCTCTCTCCTCTCTCTTTCTTACTTTGTGTCTATACGGCTCTCTGTTTCTTTCTTTCCTTCTCTCTTTCTTTTTTGTTTCTCCTACTGTTCCTTTCTTCCTTCCTGTCAGTCTGTCTGCCCTTCCATTTATAGACCCCCCACACTAGAACGTAAGCTCCACAAGGCATAAGTTGTTGTGCTTTCTTCACTGCTTTATCACCAGCATCTACAACTGGGCCTGAAACGCTGTAGGTGCTAGATAAATACTTGTTTAACAGATGAATCCTTGCTGTCATAGAGTTTACATTTTCTCTTTCAATGTAGGATTTGAAGATCAGTGCTCAGAAAGTGGGAGATCTTAGAGTCAAAAGCCAAATGTTAATTTTGGAAATCAAAATTTAAAGCTCCTAAATTAGGAGCTAAGGATCAAAGATCATATTTGGAGGTGAGATGTCAGAAGGAGCCTGTGAGCTATAGTTTTAAGATAGGTCTCAGGACTGGGGTCAGGAAGCTCAAATTGAGTTTTGAATGTGGAATCAGTCAATGGATATGAAACTCTGAGGGCCAAAGTTTCAGAAAGGACGGGGTTATGATAAAAACTAGCTTGGAAATTGATTTTATCAAGGGTTAGACTTGGGGGTTAGAGGTCAGAGTAAGCATTAGAAGACAGATTTAGGATTAAGAGGTTGGAAAATCAGTATCAGGGACTAACAGGGAATCAGATGTGGGATCCTAAGGCTCGGTGTGGCAGGCTAAGGTTCACTCACGTGTCGCCATCCTCAGTGACGTAGCCGAAAACGAGGGGCGCCCACGACAGCCCCGGGCCCAGCTCCGCGCCTAGCCCAGGTCCTCCAGGGGCCGCCGCGTCCGGACCCAGAGAGCCCAGGCCGCTGTCGCACCATTCATCGGCGTCCGCAGCTTTCCCCAAACACGCGACCCCGGCCATAGCCCCCAAAGCCTCAGGGGACCCCAGCGGCTGCCCGCCAGTCGCTGGGCTCTGCCTGGAATTCTGGCGCTTCCGCCCTGCTGGGAATTCCCCAACACTCCCCCCGGACTCATCCAATCAGAGTCGGCTAAATAGTAAGCGCCCCGCCCTCATACTACACCGTGACCAATCAGAGTATTCAGATGGACTGCGACTCTCTACCCTTTCCCACTCATTCCGCGCGCCCTTTACCAACATGGCTGCGGACGCGAGGCACTCTGGGATTCGTAGTCCGGCTCTCGCGTGTCTCCTCTTACCTCAGAGGGGCACGCTCCGGACGTTTTTCTATGCCTCCTGGGAGTTGTAGTTCTTTGACCTATCTCGGCCCCCCCTCCTGTTTCCGGTGCCGTCACGGGATAGAGCAGTCGGTGACAGTCCCGAGGGCCCCCGCCCCGCGCCCATGGCCGATCCGGATCGTGAGTCGGGGGCCCTGGTGGGAGGGTCGGGCCGCGCCGGGGCCTGGCTGAGGGCTGCAGGCCCCGGGGCCCGAGGGCGGGAGTGGTGGGGCAGGAGATGGGGGCTGCATGGAGGGGAATGAGATTCAGGGAGCCGTTGTGATATATATTGCTGGATAGATTGGTGGGTTTCTGGGTCTCGAGGTTTTAAGGGTCCGTTTGCCACTTCCCCTAAGTGACTAATGATAGCGTGTGTCTCGCACCTTAGTTGCTAAGGACCCTTGTTACTAGGGACTTAGAATACCGCTGTCCGGGTTGCTAAGGGTACCTGGTTGTTAGTGGGAACTGCAGGGTGCTGGGGACCCCTGGTGTCCCCTCCTATCTCTTCCTTCCTCTTCTAAACCTGCCATCTCGCCCTTCCGTTCCGCCCCCACCACCTCTTCTTGCAAACTTGCCTCCAGGCCCAGTATCCCTTATCTTCTCTTTCTTTCTACATTTTCTTCTGCTTGTAAACCTAACCCTCCCAGCACACACTCACACACTACTGTGTCCTTCCTAACTCCTCCTAAGTCTTCCTTCATGCCCTTATATGCTTTACTTTCTTTTCGCTTTCCTAAGCCTCCATGTCCCAGCCTCTTTGTCCTTCACCAACCACCTCTCCTCCCAGCACTCTCCACTCTAATAAGATCTGCTTTTCTTCCTTTCCCTCCCTCCATCTACTCCCTTTTGATACCCCCACCCCATATAACTAGGTTGGAGGTCTTGTTGCCCCTCTCTACCCCCACTTGGAAGCCCTTCATTCCCCCTTAACCAATCCCTTCACTGTAACCACGTCTGCTCCCCCTCCTCCCCCAGCCTCTGACCCTGAGGAGACCCAGGCAGGGAAGGTGCAGGAGGCTCAGGTGAGATGGGGACAAGGGTGGAGGGAAGGAGAGAGATGGACTTCCCACACCCCACACTGGGGGGAGGTGGCAGAGGGGAGTCAGATACCCCAGGGCCCTCAGCTCACTGCCCCAGCTCCTCACCCCGGCTCACCTTGTGGTTTAGCTCCTGGGGGAATGGAGGGTTCTGGGGCCTGTCAGAGAAGGGTGTGCGGCCTCAAGCCTAGGCCTGCCCTTGCAAACTTTCCTTTCTCCCTGCTCACCCCTCCTACCCACCTTCCCTCCTGAACCTCGTTCCCAGTGGGCGTGGAAGAGATTTGGCTCCTGAATTCACAGATCTCACAGACGTGTGACTCGACACTGACTCTACTGGTGATCATGAAAGTAGCGCAGGGCACTCTAGGAGCGCAGAGTAAACCGTGTGAGATCACACAGATTCCAGCCAATCCCTTCCCGGCAAGAGTCCACAGGCTGATCTCAGAGTCAGACTGAGATACAGCACACGGTAGTCAGTGGAGAGTAACTTAGGATTTTCTTAGGTAAGGTGAGAAGTGGTGTCCCAGGCGGAGGGTATCCTGGGGGGCATGAAAGAGTGTCATGTGTTCAGGATTCAGGTGGCTGATTACCTTGATGGTTAGCACTTACTGAGTATTTAAGCCAACTGAGTACTCTGCTTATTTGATGGGCATCCTAGCATCCCGGGGGCAGCGGTGGAGGGGAGGAGTACAGGTCTACTGTGGTTATTTTATAGCCAAGGAATTGGAAACTGAGTTCTTTAACAACTTGTCCTCTGTCCATTGGCTAGAAGAGCAGGGACAGGTTTGCAACCCTCGGTGCCTTGACATATTGCCTCCCAGACACTTCACTGGAAGCAGGGGTCACAGAGGCTCCACCATCACCTTCAGCTTCCCCCTGAGACCAAGTTGCTCCCACGTGCTGGGCAGGGCCCTCGCCTCCTTCCACAGAGCTTCTCTGTCTGCAGCCTGAAAGCGTGCCAGCCCACCCACAGACACGAGGTCGCAGTTCACATGTAGGGCAGAGCAGAAGCTGTGACGAGAGCGCCCCACAGATGCACGGCCGAGCCACACCAAGGGGACAAGAGCTCCCTGTCAGGCCAGGCTTCTCCCTCGGCTAGCTCCCAAAGCCTGGCCACTGTCAGAGAAAAAGGTTTCATGTGGAAAAGGGACCTTCAGTCCCAAAGAGAGAGATCCGAGGGTGTAAATTGCAGCATTGTGCAATACAGACAAACTGGAAACAGCCCAAACGACTGTCAGTTGATGGGTTAAATGAACTATGAACCGTACAATGCAACACTCTGTAGCTGGCGGGTCCGTGATATATTGTTTGGTGGAAAATGCGAGGCGCAGCATTGTACTATGGGGTGACCCATTTCTGGGGAAATAATGAGTTTTCAGTTCAGTTCAGTCGCTCAGTCGTGTCCAACTCTCTGCGACTCCATGGACTGCAGCATGCCGGGCTTCCCTGTCCATCGCCAATTCAGAGAAAGAAATCTGGAGTAGTTACCATTGTACTGTTAATAGTGGCTATCTTGAAGGGGAGGATGGGGTGGGGGAGGCGGGGCTGTGGGTGAAGGACTCAGGAGGCAAGCACCTTCAAGTTATACATTGCCTAATGGTCAGAGTTTTGTAAAGCTTATAGATACAATCTTAAAGCAAGGAAACCTGGCTTTCCTGGTGGCTCAGACAGTAAAGAATCTGCCTGCAATGTGGGAGACCTGGGTTGGGAAGATACCCTGGAGAAGGGCATGGCAACCCACTCCAATATTCTTGCCTGGAGAATCCTATGGACAGAGGAGCCTGGCGGGCTACAGTCCATGGGGTTGCAAAGAATCAGACACGACTGAGGGACTTCAAACATTTTTACCCAGTGGTGACCATGAAAAATCCCAGACTTCTTGGAGCGGGCATCATGGTAAACGCCACAGATGTTTGTGATCCGATGATTAAACTGGGGAAGCCAAAGAGAAAGGTCTTTGACGTGGAGGGCAAAGGGTGGACCCAGACAGGTCAACACAGAGAGAGGAGGAGAGTCGATCAGAGATGGAGACTGAGACTGGGAGCTAGGGCGGAGGCCGGGGCAGGGCCCCTGGAGGGACAGGCTGGCCCACGTGGAGCTCCGGGGAGGGGACATGCTATGGCAGGAGGGCTGGTGAGGGAGGCAGGAGACATCTGGCAAACACGGGGACAGAAGCCACACTGAGTTAGGGCCCCAGGAGGAGGAGCAGGTTTGGAAGAGATACTGAGGCCAGTCTGGGACACCGTGAGAGCGAGGGGTCTGGGGTCACACTTAGGGGAGGCATCTGGGGGCTGCAGAAACCCTGGATCTGGAGACAGAAAGGTGGCATCCTCAGAAACTATGCTGAGACCACTGGCGTGCATGGGGGAGCTGGCCCAGGGAAGGCGGACAGAGACGGGAGGGAGGGCCTGGGACAGAGTCCCAGACCCGCGATTTGGGCACCTGGCCGAGGAGAGGAGTTGATAAAGGAGACGGAAGGGTTGGAAAGGTGGAGTGGGGAGGCTTTAAGCCAGAGGGCTGACGGCGCAGGGTGAGGACCGAGGCATTTCTACCAGCATTATTGACGTAGGTGATGCGGGCTGCGGGGTGGCTGGGCAGGGCAGGGGACTGGAGGGGATATGAGGTGAGGACGTGGACAATGGGAGGTGATGAGAGCAGTAACAAGCACTTCCTGAGCACTCACCACCACCGCTGCCCCCAACCAGGGCTGTTCTGAGAGCCTCACATAGGAACTCACTTCTCACAGCCCTCCAGGTGGCCTTCCTCAGTCCTCCAGCTCCACTTGTGAGAGGAGGAGCGCGGAGTCTCAGGAAAAACGCAGTCACCCACAGGAGGCCGCGTTGGATTTCCAACACAGGCGGCCTGTCCCATAGCCCACACGCGCCCCCAGCACGCTCCCCGCTGCCCTTCACTCCCTCGGGCCCACCTCCCAGCCACAGCCTTTCCCCGGAACCCTGGTGTCATCCCCTCTTCCCCTCCCTAACCCCACTTCTGGGGCCTCGTCACCCCACCTCCACCCCTTCCAGGATTCAGATTCAGACACTGAGGCAGGAGCCGCTGGCGGAGAAGCAGAGAGTGAGTATCTGCCTTGGGAGCACGGTTCTGGGGGGTGCTGGAGGGCAGTTTAAGGCAGGGATCCGGGTGTTCACCTCCACCGGGGGTGACATGCAAAGTGTATAAGAACAGATGCAGCGTTTCAGGATCCCTGGCCTGGCCAGGCATCCAACCTTTAGTCGTGGGAAGACAGGAGACCCCAGGGCTGGGCAGGGGCACTCAGGGCCTCTGTGTCCCCTTGAACAAACACCCACCCAACCGCTGTCTCTCTTCTCTTTGGGCAGTGGACTTCCTGCGGAATTTCTTCTCCCAGACTCTGGGCCTGGGCACCCAGAAGGAGCGACTCCTAGACGAACTAACCCTGGAAGGAGTGAGCCGCTACATGCAGAGCGAGCGCTGTGAGTTCCCCGCCCTGGGCCCCTTCCTGCATGACCCCGCCGCTTCTCATGACTTCTCAGCCCCAAACCATTCACAGCTTACATCTGCAAGTCACAAGAAACCCAACTCAAACTGTCTGGTGCCAAAAAGGGAGTGTGTTGATCCTGTAACTGTTGATCCTGAAGTGTGGCTGGATTCAGCAACTTCTATGCTGAGCCCTTTCTCGGCTCTTCTCTGTATTGGGAGCTCCTGGAAGCTGTGAAAACAAGTTCCACCAGCCTAGCAGCTCCCACTGAAAAACAGCATCTTTCTCCCAGTGGTTCAAGCACAAGAGCAGAGATTGGCTCCTATTGGCCCAGCTTGGGTCACAGTCCTACTCGCCGAACCAATCACCATGTCTCTATTGGTCAGGTTTGCTTATTAGAGTGAAGATGATAATAATAGTAGTTACCTTATAAGATTATGGAATAGACTCTTCCCCCAGGGATCCCCATGGCTCCCTCCCTTCTCTTTGGGACCACATGGACTGTAGCCTGCCAGGCTCCTCTGGCCATGAGATTCTCCGGGCAGGAATACTGGAGTGGGTTGCCATGCTCTTCTCCAGGGGATCTTCCCGAGCCAGGGATCAAACCCTTATCTCCTGCGTTGCAGGCAGACTCTTTACCGTCTGAGCCACTGGGGAAGCCCCAGGATTATAAAGAAGGATTACATAAATTCATAGATGTAAATGCCTGAAACAGAGCAAGTGTTGCCTAAGTGTGCCCCGTGACGATTCTTATAAGAGGCTTGTTCCGGGTGTGGTGTAGAGATCTTTTTACCAGGTCACCGGGTAATTTATATTTCTTGCCTCGAGTTGAGGTCACCAGAGTCTGAGAAACCGAGCCCTAAGCAGTCCTTGACTAGAACAATCGACCCTTTGAGGGTCCTGAACAGCCTTCTGTTGAGGACGTCTCCTGCAGTTTCCCTGTCCTCTGGCTGCTGCCATCTCTCCACAGGCAGCCAGGCCGGACACTGAGCCCCCCTCTCCTGGGGGTCCTCACCCTGATGGCCTTCATCCATCTCCTGCCTTTGTTGTTGTCATTTAGTCAAATTATGTCTGACTCTCTTGTAATGCCACAGATTGTAGCCTGCCAGGCTCCTCTGTCCATAGGATTTCCCAGGCAAGAATATTGGAGTCAGTTGCCCTTTCCTTCTCCAGGGGATCTTCCTGACCCAGGGATCAAACCCTCATCGCCCACGTTGGCAGGTGGATTCTTTACCACAGAGCTACTCAGGAAGCCCCATCTTCTGGCTTGGGTGGGCCCCAAAGAGAATACAGGCAGTGGCTATAAAGCTTTCATTCCGCCCGTCCTCCTGCACCTGGGTTTTAGAATAATTGATGGTGCCTGTGAGGGGATAGTAATAAATAATGACAATGAATTGGGCTCTCCCCTTTTGCCAGGCACTGGGCTGTGCACTTGGGAGGTGTCCCCTCATATGGTCTTCACAGGAGACCTGTGAGGAGTCGGCTGGGCAGAAGGGGAAACTGAGACACAGAGAGGTTGTAACCTGGGGCAGGTTACACAGCTGGCGAGAGTGCACACTCACTCCCTTCCACTGGGTCTGCCAGGCCTGGTCCGATGGCATCCTGACACCCCAGAGGCCCTCACACTCGTGTGCGTCCATCAGCCGACTGACAGATGCCAAGGTTGCTGCGTGGCAGGGCTGCCAGCCAGCCAGCAGAGAGGCAGTCAGGCTATTTCTGCACAGCCCTGCATGCTTGTGAAATGATTCCACCTCTCCCCTCCCACATTTTCCCGTCTTTTCCAAAAGCGGGTGACATTGGGGGAACAAAATGCTTATAGGGATACGAATCATGAGTCTGAAGAAGTTGAGTACTAGTGTCTCGAAGAATCATTAGTGCTAGGCATTGATCTCAGCTTCACAGGAGAGAATTCCTTCTCTCAATAGCCCCCACGAGGCCAGTACAGTGATTGTGCCCATTTTACAGAGCAGGAAGCTAAAGCCCAGTGTGGTGATCTAAACTAAGACCCACCCCTGCCCCACCGTCTCCACAACTCTGCTGGTGCACAGGAAAGCAGGGATTGGAAGCCCTTATCCACTCTGCTGCTCACTGGGTGTGAGCTGAGAATGGCCCAGCTTGGATACTCACTTGAAAATTAATTGACTTCTGGTGGCTAACATGCATTTGATTATAGAGGGAAGGAATAGGATGTAGGAATGTGTATCATATGTTGGAAATAGATGGCTGTACAATATTGTGTCCAGAAGATAAGAGGTGGCCAGAGATTTTTTTTCACAATAACCTGCAGCACTTCCAGGGGAACACACCCTCCTGGCCTTCTCCCTAAGATCTACCTCTCATGAAGATCTCCTATGTTTGTCTAGATCTAGCTAGGAGGAGAAATTTCTCTCCAAGTGGCCTTTTCATGAATCTTACTAAACTGGTGTAATCTTAACCAATGGATTCTTTGACCTCATGCTGGCTCTTCCCTCAGTCAACTGTATGACCCCTTCCCCTGTCTAAGCCTTGGTTTCCTCATCTGTAAAATGGGAATGTTAACACCACCCACCTTGAAATGGCTGGGAGAGCCATTCAGGGATCTGGAGTGCTCGCCACAGGGCCTGGCACAGAGTAAATGGCTTCAGGGACTGTGATAGGTGAAATTACTTAAAAGGAAAGAATGGGAAGGGGAAACATTGCTCTTTTTTTTTCAAACTTTACTTTCTTAATCATTACATTCAGTCTCTGATAATATATCTGATTATTAGACAGCAGTGCCACTAATAAGTTTTTTAAGTTGTCAAAAATCAATTGTAAACATCAGCTCAGTACTTAATTTATGGCAAAGACAACTCTCTTAAGGTAAATGGTTCATATTTTGGAGGAATGTTTGATGTTCAAAACAACAATAAACAAATGTAAATTGGAAAAGAGAAATGCACACGCTGCCTAAACTCTCCTCCTCCAGGTCGCAGGGTCATCTGTTTGGTGGGAGCTGGAATCTCCACTTGTAAGTGCTCCCCTCCCCCAAAAGCCACTTCCTGGTTGGGGCGCCCCTGCGAGGGCCTGGGGAGGAGCTGTGTTGGGGGGTGTGAAAGAAAAGGGGCCAGAGTCCCTTATCGATTACCCCTCCTCCCCCAGCTGCGGGCATCCCTGACTTTCGATCCCCAAACACGGGCCTCTACGCCAACCTGGAGAAATACCGTCTTCCCTACCCGGAGGCCATCTTTGAAATCAGCTACTTCAAGGTGCGTGTCACACAGGGAGGAAGGTCTGTAGTAATGAGGGGTGGACGGGGCCTCCTGGCTCCTGCTCACATCTCACCAGGGGCATCTGGGTGCCCACCTGCCCTCCGGCTCTCTCTCCCACAGAAGCATCCAGAGCCCTTCTTTGCTCTCGCCAAGGAACTCTATCCTGGGCAGTTCAAGGTGAGCTCTTTTTTGTGGAAGTGGGGACAGGAAAAATTGGGGGCCAGCAGGCATGGGAAGGACCCCTTCAGGGCCCTTTAGACAAATATCCTACAGCTATTAAATACATGGGCCCTGGTGGCCTAATCGTTAGGATTCTGGGTTTTCACTGCCATGGCCCAGGTTCAGTCCCTGGTCAGGAAACTGAGATCCTGCAAGCCTTGAAGCATAGTAAAAAACAAAGCAAAACAGTGTGGGCTTTGGGCCCGGACTACCCGAGTCCAAGTCCTGTTCTCTCATTTCCTGCTCTTATGTCCTTAGACCTCAGTTTTCCCATCTGTAAAATGGAGCAGATAATAGTCCATGAAAAGAAATGCTGTGAGGCTTAAATGAGCTAATGATACATGTAAGAGCCCAGACTCTGGAGCCAGGCTGCTTCTGTGCTAACCCCGACTCCACAGTTTGTGTGACTTTGGCCAGCCAGTCACCCTCCCTGAGCCTCAGTTCCCTACCAGTGAAATGGGGATAATGAAGGTCTGTGCCTCATGGTGTGAAGATTCCATGAGGAGAAACAGGTCTGGAACAGTCCCCGGCACAGGGCGGTCTGCATTCAGCATTGCCGTGCTTGCTTCCCTCCAGCCCACCATCTGCCACTACTTCATCCGCCTGCTGAAGGAAAAAGGACTGCTCCTGCGCTGCTACACACAGGTAGGTAGGACCTTGGGCATCCTGGGAGGAAGCGGGCGGGCAGGAGGGGTCAAGAGCTCAGGCCGCAGCCTCTCTGTTGTGTGACTTGCAGTCAGTCACGTCGCCTCTCTCAGCCTTAGTTTCCCTTTCTATGAGACAGACGCCAGGGACTTCCCTGGCAATCCAGTGGTTACGACTCCATGCTGCTTCCAATGCAGGGGTACAGGTTTGATCCCTGTTCAGGGAACAAGGATTTCACATGCCACACAGGATGGAGGGGAAAAAAAAGCAGAGGCCAGAACCACTTCACCCTCTCAGGCCTGTGGTAACGTGGCAGTGACCTCCCTCAGGGCCACTCCATGAGTACTGAGAAAGGACCCCTTCTCTGAGCAGACACCTTTGGCGCCATAGTTTTCTGGGTTTTCCATCAGATGATCTGAAGTGACTTGGTCTAGCATGATCACTGAAGCGTAAAAGTGTTAGTCGCTCAGTCGTGTCTGACTCTTTGTGACGCCATGGACTGTAGCCCACCAGGCTCCTCTGTCCATGGGATTTCTCAGGCAAGAATATTGGAGTGGGTTGCCATTTCCTTCTCCAGGGGATCTTCCCCATCCAGGGATTGAAGCCAGGTCTCCCACGTTGCAGGCAGATTCTTTACCATCTGAGCCATCAGGGAAGCCCAACACGGTCACTGCACCCTGACAATTTTCCAGTTGGTGGCTATAGAGTCTTAAGAAAGGGGCACCTTCTTATAATTTGCACAAAGGCCTTGTGTGGGCCATGGGGCCACGGCTTATGTATGTCAGGCACTTAGCTGAGGGCCTCACCGAGAGGTCCTCAGGTAAGGACAGCTCACATTCTTGACTTCCTAGTTGGTGAGACTTTGGGGTCTCGCACAGCCGATAGTGGAAAGTGTGTCTCTACTTGTGTTTTATAAATACGTGTTGAATTACATGATCTACTAGAGCAGTGATACCATGTCTGCTCTAATTCACATCTCAGAACCCAAATTTATAAAATAGAGAGAGAACCCATGGATAGAAATAGGGGTTCTGTTATTTTCTTCCTGGCCTGGCAATCTGAACCCTGCAGCCTCAGAATCTGCCACCAGGGGGAGGATGAAGTCTTTTTGTTTCAGGTCCAGAATTCTCCAAAGGGGGCAGGTACTCCCACCTAGGGCTGGTAGGGGTTGAGGGGGAGCCCCAGGTCAGGATAGACTTGACCTTTTACCCATGGAATGCACTCAGGCATGATACGAACAGCTCACCTGAAGCCAAGCACCTTCTGTGTGTGATTTCATGAAATCTTCACCATGGCCCTGCTGTCAGTCCTGTTCGTCAGCTTCTGTCCTGGTGTTTACTGAGTGCCAACAACTGCCAGGCCGTACAGGCAGTAGACAGAAGGAGCAGACATCCCTGCCTTCCTGGAGCTGACACTAGGGTGGGGAGGGACAGTGGACGAGAAGGATGAGTCGAGTATCTAGTCTGAGATGTTAATGCTTAATGTTAATATTAATGCTGAGATGTCTATGGAGCACTGGGCTGAGCAGAAAAGGGGAATCGGAAGTTCTGTGTGTGAGTGGGGAGAAGGGTGCTGTTGTGAACAATAAGTCAGGGAAGGCCTCACAGAAAAAAGGGACATTTAAACAAAGACCTGTAGGAGGGGAGGGAGGGAGCCATGGGATCATCTCAGGGAGAGAAGCAAAGGGAACAGCCAGTGCAAAGGTCCTGAGGTGAGGCTGCACTCGGCATGTCCAAATAGCTGGATCTGAGTGAGTGAGGACAGCAGTAGGAAAGCACAGAGGAGATGAGGTCAGGGAGGTGACAGGTGGACCATGTGGGCATTTGGGGCCCACCGGGAGGGCTTTGTCCTTTGCCTAGTGGGAGATGGAACCACAGGAGTGCTCTGGACAGGGCCAAGACGTGACCTGCCCCAGGTGTTCACAGGGTCCCTCTGGCCGCATGTGGAGGTCAGACTGTGGGAGGGAGCAATGGGGGTAGGGATGGGTACAGAGGCCAGGAAGGGGTCTGCAGTGATGGTCCAAGCAGGAGAGGATGGAGGCTGGGCCAGGGAGGGGGCTGTCCAAGGGGAGAAGTGGGTGACTTGTGAACCCGTTTTGAAGGTGGAACTAACAGGGCTTGCTGTTGGATTGAATGAACAGTTCTTGAGAGAAGCAGAAGAGTCAGGGATGGCTGGACATCTCTCAGCCTGAGCACCTGCTGTCTTTTACTGAGAGAGTGGGATGTGCAGGCCTTGGGGGCAGAGGAGGAGTTTGGTTGAAGGCACATCGAGGTTGAGATGCCCATTAGACAGTCACATGGAGCTGTAGGCAGATAGACAGCCAGACACTAAGGCTTCTGGACTCGAGCTGGAGAGCAAGAGAAACCAGGAGATCACAGGGGTCCCAGCATGAGAAACACAGGGCTAGGACCACGTGGTTCATCCCAGATGCTCAGAGGGCTGACTCCCCAGCTCCATATGAGGCACTCCCCTCCCCTGCCCCAAACCATGAAAGCACAGCAGCTACAGGGTATTTTTACATGAAAGCCAACATGAATATGTTCTGGGGTCAGTGTGAAATGTGGTGGCATTTCCCCTTACTTAGAATACTTCACACACAGACTTAAGTCTACATATATATTCACACTGGCGCATTACATTACACACAGGTGGAAACATTTTTTCCACTCTCATGTTTCATGAAACCATCCTGTTTTTCAACTCCTCCTCACTCTCTTCTTCAACCTCAGCCCCTTGTTGAGACATTGACCCAGTTTTCTGCAACAAGCTGTCTTCAGGTCTTCCTGAATTGTAACGATGTAGCACTTTTGAAGAGATGCTATTTTTATCTCAAGACACAAGGATCCATTCAAACAGAAGAACAGTTGTCTCCTTCAGTCAAGTCACTGTGATCTCCACTCTTTTGAATCTATATCTGTGGCATTCACATTATACACTGGATTTATACTCAGCTTTCTTTTCCTTAAGCCCTTATCTAGAAGACCCTTCCTTATACTCAGCCACATAGCAGCTTCATGCTTTTTATTAATTTTAAAAAACCCCTCCCATTTATAGGGGAGGAGCCTATTTGTTTTTGGCTGTGCTGGGTCTTCTTGCTGCACAGGCTTTTCTGTAGTTGCAGCAAGCGGGGGCTGCTCTCTCGTTGCCGTGCCGGGGCTTCTCGTTGCAGTGACTTCTCTTGTTGTGGAGCACAGACTTTAGGGGCTTTGTTTGGGCTCCAGTAGTTGCTCAGTTGTCCCTAGTTGTCCCTTCGCATGTGGGATCTTTCCAGACCAGGGATCAAATTCACATCTGCATCGGCACACGAATATTTTAACACTGAGCCACTGGAGAAGCACAATTCATGCTTTTTAAAAACATGTCAGTCAGAGACATGATGTCTTGAAACCGAAAGTGAGCTAAGGTTTGACAATCAAAAGAGATTACAGACGAAAACTCAGACTTCAGGCTCCTCTTGCAGATCTGGAAGAGCTGGCTGCACCCTGAGTGGCTTTCTAGGGGGGGTGGAGGGGGGAGCAGTTGACTAGAGCTGAGTGACCCACCTCCTCACCACACCCTGTTCCCTGCCTGGCACTGAGGCCAGACGCCAGCTGCTCTGTGTCTCCATGCGGTCATTGCTGCTTGTCCTTTATACTGAGCCTCTTGGGCCGTATTCCCCAGCCCCAGCTTCCCTCCCCGGGGGCCACTACTGTTGCCTGCTTCTTGGGTTTCCTTTGAAAATAGTCCACACTTAGGCAAGCAAACAAAAAAATTCATATGTTGACTTTTTCCACATCTTGTACACAGGGCCTTCTAACATCTTGAAGAGATTCCTTCATACTAGTACATATGGATCAGCCACATCATTTTTTTTTTTTTAAGATAGATTTTTTTTTTCAAGATTTGTTTGTTTTTTGGCTGCACTGAGTCTGTGTTCCTACATATGGGCTCTCTCTAGTTGCCATGAGCAGGGGCTGCCCTTCGTTGGTTGCACGCTAGTTGAAGAGTGCATTCTAGTTGCGCTCTTCATTATGGTGCCAAGGCTCCTCAATGCGCTGGCTTCAGAAGTCGTGGTGCATGGGCTTTAGAGCACAGGCTCAGTAGTTGTGATGCTTGGGCTCAGTTGCCCCAAGGCATGTGGAATCTTCCCAGCCCAGGGATTGAACTCATGTCCCCTGCATCGTCAGCAGATGCTTAACCACTAGAACACTCAGGAAATCTGGGCACATTCTTTTTTTCTTTTTGGCTGTGCTCACAGCTTGTAAGATCTTAGTTCCCCAATCAGGGATTGAACCCAGGCCATGGCAGTGAAAGGACCAAGTCCTAACCACGGGACAACCAGGGAACTCCCCAGCCGCATTCGTTTTTGTTTATTTGTGGGTGCCCATCAAAAGTGGCATCGAGGGACTTCCCTGGTGGTCCAGTGGCTGACTCCAAGCTCCCAGTGCAGGGAGCCTAGGTTCTATCCCTGGTCAGGGAACAAAATCCTATATGCCACAACCAAAGACCCTGCATGCACCAACGAAGATCAAAGATCCTTCGTGCCTCAACCTGGAGCAACCAAATAGATAATTTCTCTTAAGGGGCATCAAAAGGTAACACAGAGGCCCGTAGGTAGTCCTTTGATATGCCATTTAGTTATTTGCATGAGTAGTAGTGAGTAGTGTTAGTTGCTCAGTCATGTCCAGCTCTCTGCGATCCCATGCACGGACTGTAGCCCACCAGGCTCCTCTGTCCATGGGATTCTCCAGGCAAGAATACTGGAGTGGGTTGCCATTCCTTTCTCCAGGGGAATCTTCCCCACCCAGCCATCGAACCCAGGTTTCCCTCCTTCTTTACCATCCGAGCACCAGGGAAGCCCAGTTATTTGCATACACACTGCTTACTCGCGTGTGAGGAAGTTGGTAAACTAAGTCCAGGAACAAAGGCAAAACTAGCATTTCTACCAGGCTGGGGCAAGGGAAAGCCGCAGAAAGTCTGGAAACAGAGGCTCTTGTTTGCATGTTTTGGGGATAAACTGATGTCTGACTGGAAGCAGAGAGGGCAGTTGGAAATGGAATAGTGGTTCACGGAGTCTCTGGGAAACCTTATTGGGTCAGCTGTAGACCGCACGTTCCTGGCCATCTCTGTAACATCCGCTAGGTCCTCCAGAAGCACCTGCCTCAGTGGCATTTCTCGTGGGCAAACAAAAGCTGCTCCAAAATGGCTGGAGAAAGCACAAATGTGAAAGAGACAAATATCCTTGTGTGTTGACTAAGGAAAGTAATTCTGTCTGAAAAGAATTTAATATACTATCTATATAGCAGATCACAGTAAGAAACCCAACTGTTAAATAGGAAAACTGTAATTAAAACTCAAAAAAACTTCCTGATTCATTGATTTGTGTTAATATCTGGCCAAGCCTGCCACAGACAGCTGTGCAGGTTGGGTACTGCACAAGGATGCCAGATCTGAGAGGGTTGTGTTTACAGCAGAGACACTGAAGATTGGTACATTTATTTCACCAAATTTCTGGCCGGTGCCACTAGAGAGTCTGGTTCTAACAGAACAAATTTTCCGCAAAAGGAAAGGAAAATGACCTGATTTTGCAGAAAAACACCAGGGCTGGTTGGTGGCAGTGGCCTGGGTTCATAGGCACTTGAATTTGGGCCCCTGCCTTGAAGCATCCATGACTTACTTTTCAGAGGCACCATCGGGGGAAACAAAGAGTTTTAGATACACCCCTGCCTCTCCCCTCCTCTCTTCTCAGCCTATCCCACTTGCCTCTCTCAGCTGCAGTCCCCTGCTCTGTCTTCTGACCCCTGGGAGGGGAAGGTGGTTCACTCCTGACCCGCTCCCCTCCATGTCTCCCTCCAGAACATAGACACCCTGGAGCGAGTGGCTGGGCTGGAGCCCGAAGACCTGGTGGAGGCCCACGGCACCTTCTACACGTCCCACTGCATCAGCTCAGGCTGCCGGCAGGAGTACTCACTGAGCTGGATGAAAGGTGAGGGGCTGGAGGTTACCCCCGAGGGCAGGCTTCCCGTCCCCTGTCTGCCCCTCAGCACCAGGGAAAGGGTCTCCATACACAGACACCAGCTCTGTCCTATGCAGTTCTGCAGCTCTTCCTTTCTCTCTCTCTCTTTAAAATTTATTTGTTTATGTATTTGGCTGTGCTAGGTTTCAATCGAGGCATGCGGGATCTTTGATCTTTATTATAGCATGTGGGGTCTTTAGTTGGGCCATGTGGGATCTAGTTCCCTGACCAGGAATCGAACCCAGGCCTCCTGCATTGGGAGTGTGGAGTCTCCGTCACTGGACTCCCAGGGAAGTCCCTGCGGCTCTTTTTAGCAGGTAATGGCAGCCCCTAAAGATGTGAGGTGGCAGTGGGGGTTCTCTGCTCCCAACCCCATCTCATAGCCAGGGTATAATGGATGCAGGCTCCAGACACGGCAACGTGTGTTAGTATACCAGCCTCCACGTGGTCATGCAGCCTGTTGGATGAGGTCATGAAACCCTAGCCCTTTGTCCTTTGGGTGTTCTGACCCCTTCTTATATGAAGGCCTCATCCAGGCCAACACAACTACATTCTAAGGAGAGCAGAAGTATCTAAGAGAACTTTCTGGAGTCAGGGTCATGTTCTATATATATCTTCACTGTCCAACACAGCAACCATCTGCTCATGAGGCAACTGAGCTCTTATAATGTGGCTAAAATGACCAAGGAGCCGAATCTCTAACTTTCTTCAGCTTGTATTAATTAAAACGTAAAAGCCACATGTGGCTCTAACCACCATATTGGACAACAATGCCCCAGAGACACAGGGTTCAGCCAGCCCATTAGCCGGATTCAGGTGAGCGGAGTCCGTGACATGTGAAGCTGCACACAACGCTGGTATGAAGTTTGGGTAGGGGCTGTCTCTAAGGGAAGAGACTCCAGGGCTTGCTAAAGTCATTGTCCCTGTTCACGTGAGGGCAGTGTCCAAAAAGAGAAGAAGAAGAAAAACCCAGTCAATCCACATTTCTAGAATGCCAGTGAGAGTTGATTTCTGATATCCATTGTGCTAATTAAGAAGCCACTTATTTCATCCATGCAAACCCATTTCTGACCTTCTTTATGCTGATTTCACAAAGCCTCTGGTGTCCATGTGGGACAAGGACAGCTGCAGTGCTGATAGTAGGGCTTTGGGAGTGTAGCCCTTCTGACAAAATGCCAGCTGACTGCCCCTGGGGCAAGGGTTCCTGAATAGCCCAAGTGCAAGCAGCTGGGGGTCATGTACAATTAACATTACCCCATTATCTGTCCCTTCCAGCAGTAACACAAGCATCGCCCACAAAATATCATGAGCTGTCAATGCAGAAATATTTTAAAGTAAATGGCAGACCTTAACGCATTGCTCTGTATAAATATTTGTTGAAGGAATGAGTGAATATTTGAATGAACAAGCAAGGATTCTGTGGGTTGCAAGTGACAGAGGCCTTTACAGCTTTGATCAATAAGCAATGAGGAGGATTATCCTAGCATGGTGTGTGTGTTGAGGAGAGGGGGTCTGTCCCCGAGCCTAAGAGTGGGAAGCACCTGGACCTAAGGTTTTGTCCCCATCCCAGGATTATCTGCATAATTCTTCCCTCTCTGCCCCTGACCTAGCACCTACCAGGTCTCTCTGACCAGACGCGTGATGGAAGTAGGGCTGCCCTCAAGGGCCCATGGGAAGGGCTTCCCCGGTGGCTCAGTGGTAAAGAATCCACCTGCCAGTGCAGGAGACGTAGGTTTGATCTCTGATCTGGGAAGATCCCACATGCTGTGGAGCAACTGAGCCCCATGTGTGCGCCACAATTATTGAGCCTGTGCTCTAGAGTCCGGCAGCCTCAACTACTGAAGCCCATGCGCCCTAAAACCCATGCTCCAAGAAAAGCCACCTCAATGAGAAGCTCATGCGCCACAACTAAAAAGTAGCCCCCACTCACCGAAACTAGAGGAAAGCCCGTGTAGCAATGAAGACCCAGCACAGCCAAAAATCAATAAATTAAAAAAAAAAAAAAGACCCACAGGAAGAACTTCACTCCCAAGTCCAGATTCCCCAAGTTGGGGGTTGGTGGAACCCAGTTGCCCCTTTTGGGGACAAGTGTCTGCTTATTTGTTCTTTCATGTAATAGCTGTGGACTGGTGCTGGGAAGAGGTCCTCCCTGGGCAGGGCAAACGCCCCAGGAGGCTCCTCCATGACTGAGATGTGTTTGTATTGACAATGAAGGGGGTGGCGTGGGCAGGCTGCAGCCCCAACCCAGAGCCTCTTACCTCCTCCTCCTCCTCCCCTTCCCCACGCCCAGAGAAGATCTTCTCCGAGGTGACTCCCAAGTGTGAGAAATGTCAGAGCGTAGTGAAGCCTGGTGAGCCTTGGGGCCTGGGACCCTGCACACCCGCTAACCCCTTCCCAAGAAGGCCACGCTCCCCATCCATCCACCCGACCCTGGTCACCCTCTCTCCCTGACTAGGGAGAGGGGGTGCCATAGCCCCCTGGCCTATTCCCCACTGCCCCATCCACACTCCCGCCCCAGCCCTGGGGTCCTCCTCCTGCTCCTGCCCGTTCTCTCTCCCCCTCCCTGTCTCTGTCCCCTGCTTTTTCACCATCTCTTTCTGTCCCCATGTCTGTCTGTCCATCTGTCTCCCCCTCAGATATCGTGTTCTTCGGCGAGAACCTCCCAGCGCGTTTCTTCTCCTGCATGCAGTCAGTAAGTGTCCCGGCCGCCCCGTCTCGGCCCATGCGGGGGCAGCCTAGGTCCTGCCCTGCGGCAGGTGGCTTCCCCAAGTAGCTGTGGGTGGGCTTGCAGTCGGGGGCGGGGGCCGGCAGCTGACCTCACTGGCCGCTCCCGCTTTGTAGGACTTCCTGAAGGTGGACCTCCTTATCATCATGGGCACCTCCCTGCAGGTGCAGCCCTTCGCGTCCCTCATCGGCAAGTAGGTTGGGGGCTGGGGCTGTGGGGGGCTGCTGGGAGGCTGGGGGAGCCGTGACAGGCCCTCACCACTCAGATCACCATCCCCCAGGGCGCCCCTGTCTACCCCGCGCCTGCTCATCAACAAGGAGAAGACTGGCCAGGTGAGTCCTCTTCGTCCTACCCTGCCACCCCCGCACACGAGCCCCACATCACCTCCCCCAGGCCCCCCGGGAACCAGGGGACAGGTTTCTGGGGAAGCCCAGTGTTCTGGGCCCCTCAGCTCAGACCTGGGGATCTTGAATCCTCGGGGTCAGATTCCAGGCTACCCCCACTCCAGGGTTCCACAGGCCTCTGGGTCAGTCACCCTTTTTTATCTTCTTTTTTGTCTATAGTAGGCCTTCGTTGCTGTTCTTGGGCTCCCTCTAGTTGCGGCTAGCAGGGGCTACTCTAACTGCATTGCATGGCGGGCTTCGCATTGCGGTGGCTTCTCTTGTTGCAGAGCGCAGCCTCTAGGGTACGGGCTCAGTAGTTGGGGTACACGGGCTTAGTCGTCCCGCAGCATGTGGGATCCTCCCAGACCAGGAATGGAACCCATGTCCCCTATATTGGCAGGCGGATTCTTAACCACTGGCCTGCCAGGAAGTCCCATTTACCCTTTTGAGGGGATGATAGAACCCCAGCTCAAAGCAACGTAAGCCAAAACAGGAACCTTAGCTTCCTGTGACTGAAGAGTCTGGGCTCGCTGGTCCCCGGGCCAGCAGCGGTGCCATCAGGAGTCACTGTGCCGTGTCTCAGCTCTCTTTTCAAACTGAGGTGACCTCTGTCCCAGGAGGGGCTCCCCCCCGGGGACAGCTGTTTCCTCCAGCAGGCAAAAAACATACTGTGTGGCAGACTCTGTGCTCAGCATTTTCTCTGTGTTAACCCACTGATAGCATCATCCTAGGAGTGGGTGTGGTGATTACCCCTACTCTACAGAGAAGGAAACTGAGGTTCAGAGAGGCCAGGCCACTTGAGTGAAGTCACAGAGCTGGGATTCAAACCCAGGCCCCCTGGCTCCGGAGTCTGTGCTCTGAGCTCCCCCTCCCCCACAGACTGACCCTTTCCTCGGGATGATGATGGCCCTCGGAGGAGGCATGGACTTTGACTCCAAGAAGGCCTACAGGTGAGGCCCGGGCCTGCAGCGGGGTGAGGTGGAGCCTGGGAGGGACAGGGCCCAGGTGGGAGGGAAGGCATGGAGGCAAAGGACAGGCAGAGCCACCGGTGCTGGGACAAGCCTGGGAGCTTTAACTCTTCCCTCGCCCTCAGGGACGTGGCCTGGCTGGGCGACTGCGACCAGGGCTGCCTGGCCCTTGCTGACCTCCTTGGCTGGAAGGTGAGGAGCTATCACCCCAGCTCACCCCGAGCCCAGTCCCTGGATCCCCCTCCCACAGGTCCTCCGACCCAATGACACATGATGACCTCTGACCTCTGTGAACTTTGCCCCCTGCAGAAGGAGCTGGAGGACCTTGTTCGGAAGGAGCATGCAAGCATAGATGCCCAGTCGGCGTCTCGGTCCCCCAACCCCACTACTTCAGCTTCCTCCAGGAATTCTCCACCACCTCCCACCAAGGAGGAGCCCAGGACCACTGAGGGAGAGAAACCCCAGTGACCGCTGCGTCTCCCAGGCAGGACCCCCAGCCTTGGGACCGCTGAGCCCCAAACAGCCCTGGCCCTCCTCTAACTTACAGCTCTTTTCTGGGGAGCTCAGAACATTTCTTCAATGTATTAACGATTCCCTCCCAAAACTGGTGTCCCAGCACCCCTGACCTCAGCAAATCTCTAACATTCTTGGGGGCAGAGGCTTGGGCAGCCTGTCTCTAACAGCCCACAGCCTCTAACCACCCCTACGGCCGAGGATCAGCCCCCCTAATCTCTAACTGCTCACAGGGCCACGGGTACCTCCAAACTGCTAACTGTCCCAGGACAAGAGCCCCAGGGCCCACACGCTCTCTACTGCTCCCAAGGGTCCCTGGTCAAGTAGATGAAACCTAACCTACCCTGGGTTGGGGGTTGTGCCCTCCATACACTCAGTGGGGAGATCCAAGCCTCAAGGCCTCCCAGGCCTCTGCCTCCAACTCTGAAAGTGGGTGCTAGGCCCCCTCTCTTGGTCCCACTTCCTATGTGGGGGTGGGCAGATGGTGTTGCTTATTAGAGATGAATTAAAAACAAAAAACAACTAACGATTAGCTGTCTGGCCTCGCTGTTCTTTTCTGGGGCCCCGAGGGAAGCTGCCGGAGGAAGGGGGTTAGATCTCCGCCCGCTAAGGAAACCATCATGAGAAGCAGCGTGAAGAGTGCTGAAAGGTGCCGAGAGCGGGCTTGGGGCCGTGGGAGCCCTGTGTCCTGGCTGTTACCCCTGGACTCCCAGGCACCTGCCAGAGTCCCTTCCTCCAAAGCTGGGTCACCCAAGGCCTGAGCCCCCAGAAAGAGGGAGGAGGGTCCCTTTTCAGATCCCCCCAGCCCCGCCTCTTCCCCTGCCAGCTCAGCTTCCTCTCTCTCTCCGTGAGGAACTTTCACTTCCTGCTACTTCAGGCCTCCCCTCGGAGAACAGGTAGGGGCCCCCAGGGGACCGAGCAGCTGGCATCACCACCCCCCTCCGCTACACTGACCCGCAGCCTCCCTGTGGCATCAGGCAGCTGCCCCCGTCACACCCTGCCCAGCACCCCTCATCTCCTTCTGCCTTCTCATGGGGCCCAGGCAAGCCTCTGCCTCCCTCTCCCCACCCTTCCTGCCTGTTCTCCCCTAGGCAGAGCACCTGCTCTCTGTCCCCCACTTCCTAACACCCTGGACTTCGGGACAGTGGGCTGATGGGTTGATTTAGCTGTTTATTATGCATCCCTTATACCCACCCCAAGAAGAAGGGAAGCCCCTGGGAGCAGGGGCCTATTCTGCCCATCGCCCTTTCCCCAGGCACCTAACTGGTCCTGTACTTCAGTAAATATTTGTTGGATGTATGGGCACATGGATGGATGGATGGAAGGACCTAGGATTCCTGCTCCTGGGACTGCTGCAAGGAAAATATTTTAGAATGCCCTCCTTAACTGATAACCCACCATAGGAAGCTATACCGGGTTAAGAGTTGGGATCCAGTGGCTACAGGGACAGATGTGACAAAGCAGAAAGAGTAAAATGCCAATAGTAGAATCTAGGTAGTGGGTACATAAATGTTCCCTGTAAAATCATTTCAGTTTTTTTTTAATTTGCTTATTTTGGCTGCGCTGGGTCTTTGTTTGGGCCTGAGGGCTTCCCTTGTTGAGGAGCATGGTCTAGAACTCCTGGGCTCAGTATTTGCAGCGCACAGGGGCTTACTTGCTCTGCAACATGGTATCTTGGGCTTCCCTGGTGGCCCAGAAGGTAAAGAGTCTACCTGCAATGTGGGAGACCCACATTCGATCCCTGAGTGGGGACGATCCCCTGGAGAAGCGAATGGCAACCCACTCCAGTACTCTTGCCTGGGAAATCCCACGGACAGAGGAGGCTGTGGCGGGCGACAGTCTATGGGGTCGCAGAGTCCCACACGACTGAGCGACTAGCACTTTCACTTGCATGTGGGGTCTTAGTTCCCCAACCAGGGATGAAAGCTGAACCCCCTGCATGGGAAGGCCGATTCTTAACCACTGGACCACCAGGGAAGTTCCTATTTTAATTCTTCTGTTTGAGACCTCTCATGATAAAACCTTGGGGGAAAATATTTGAAGGCCCCTTTGTGATCAGGGAAGGGAGGAAGAAGAGACATCGTAAAATGTGATAAACATATTATCACATTTACAGACTGTCTACAATGGGCAGAGCCCTTTTCCAGGCCCTGGGTTTTGACAATGGTTGTTATTCATTTGGTCCCCTTTCATAAGGCTTAACTGGATGTTAAAATATAAAATAGCATCCTGTTATTGCTGCTTAGTCACTAAGTCCTGTCCAACTCTTTTGTGGTCCTATGGAATGTAGGCTCCTCTGTCCATAGAATTTCCCAGGGCAGAATACTGGAGTAGGGGACTTCCCTGGTAGACCAGTAGCTAAGACTGCACGCTCCCAGTGCAGGTGGCCCACGTTTGATCCCCTGTCAGGGAACTAGATCCCTGGCATCCCTTCTGCATGCCACAGCTGAAGAAACTACAGGCTGCAGCAAACGCTGAAGATCCCACATGCCGCCAATAAGACCTGGTGCAGCCAAGTAAATATTTTTTTAATTAAAAAAAAAAGAATACTGGAGTGGGTTGCCATTTCATTCTCCAGGGGATCAGTGTGACCCAGGCATCAAATCCTCTTCTGCAATGGCAGGCAGATTCTTTACAGCTGAGCACCTGGGCTTCCCTAAAAAAATATTACCCTACCACTTGGTAAATAGCTGCTATTTTGAGTCCTCTTCCTTTCCCCCTACCTCCCCCTCCCTCTCCTCCTACCAACCTCCCCGCTAGGAACCCCAGATCTCCCCACCACCCAGGAACTGAAGAATTAACACCTGGCACAGCGAGGGGTCTCAAGTCCATCCTGGTTGGTCCAGGTCTCTGCCATGTGGGTTGTAAATATTTGGAATATTACCCCTGGGCTGGAGCAGCCTTGAGATATACTTTCCTCCCTGCCAGAGGCCAGACCATGGCTCCCTGGCCTCCTGCACGCTGAGGATGACGGCCCAGCCAGAGGACAAGGCCTCAGCAGGCCCCACGGACCAGGAGAGGTGAGGGTTGCTGAGGCTGTCTCCGCCTCCCTGGATTTAGAAGCCCCTTCCATCCAAGTCCCACCCACCCCTAGACAGGACCCAGAACCCCATCTCTGACCCTTTGCCCCCAGGCTTCCCCTTCTTGTACCTCTGACCCCATCTCAAAGTACAACTGCCTTCCTCTGTCCCGTGGTCTCCTGGTCCCTGCCTGTCCCAGACTAATCCCATCACAGGCGAATGGAGCTGGTGAGACCCCCTTAAGGGTCCTTGGGACCCCAGAGTCACTCCTTCGCCTTCAGAGGACATGCGGGGTGTGGCAGATCCCAGAGCTGGATGCCCACAGTGCGAAAGCCCTTCTGGACCTGTGGCCACCAGGGGTAAGTACTCACCCCTAGGCACCCTCTCTGACCCTCCCCATGATACCCTGAACCAGTTAGGACCCTGCCAGTTGCCAGTGACAAGCACAACACAAACCAGGCAAACCGAAGCCCTGCTTATTGATTCACATGACTGAAAAGACCAGTGAAAGTGAAAGTGTTAGTCGCCCAGTCATGGCCGAGTCTCTGCGACCCCATGGACTGTAACCAGCCAGGCTCCTCTGTCTTTGGGATTTTTCCAGGCAAGCATACTGGAGTGGGTAGTCATTCCCTTCTCCAAGGGATCTTCCCCGGGATAGAACTCGGGTCTCCTGCATTATAAGCAGATTCTTTACCATCTCAGCCACCAGGGAAGCACAAAAAGTCCAGAAGTAAAAGTAATTTTAGGGATGTCTGGATCTTGAACATCAGACAATATATATATTTCTCTTCATCCCATTTCTTGGCTTTTTTTTTTTTTTTTTTAGCCACACTGCATGGCTTCTGAGATCTTAATTTCCTGACCAAGGCTTGAACCCAGACCCCCTGCAATGGAAGTGCAGAGTCCTAACACTGGACCTCCAGGGAATTCCTTGGCTTTGCTTTAAACTTTGGGAAATTCTAAATATTTTTCAATGCAAATAAACACTTGTTCTTCAATATCTTGATACGTAGGCTTTTATCTTTCTAACTTAACCAGAAAGACAGCTGAAGGTTCTAGTTCTGCTCCTCAAATGACATCAAGGACATCTCAGCAGTTCTCCTAGACTTCCTTTATGGTTGCCCAGCGGCTGCCCCAGACCCAAGCACGTATGTGCATTCCAGGCAGGAGGAAGGAAGAAAGGAGGCACCAGCTGCATTTTTTCCTTTTACCAGCAAAAACAAAAGCCTTCACAATTGATTCAGAATATACAGACAAGGCCCAGGTAGCAGTATTTTTTAAAAGTTCACCTGGAAAGGATTCCCTGGCAGTCCAGTGGTTAGGACTCCAAGCTTTCATTGCTGAGGGCTCGGGTTTGAGCCCTGGTGGAGGAACTAAGATCCTACAAGCCATGCTGTGCAGCCAAAAAGCAAACAAACCAAAAAATAAAAGCTCTCCTGGGAATTACGCAGCCGAGGTGAGAACCAGTGCCTACATTGATCACTACCTATCTGCTATGGCTGGGCCTGTTAATGCCCTGAATGAAGCTAGAGTTCTGCAAGGAGTAGGGAATAGATGTGGATAAAGCAATTCTAGATGGCTGGCCCAAGCACAGGGCCACATCTTACTTACCAGGTTAGCAACCCCAGTGTAAAAAGAGGCCTCTTTCCAAAGAGCTCCTGTGGGAGATTTCCACTGGCTGCATTTGGTTCACATGCCCATCTCTGAACCAGCCACAGTGGTCAGAGAACACTCAATCCTATTGGCTAGGTCAGGTCATGGACCCACCCTTAGGGCTCTTGGGAGAGTTAGTCCAACCTGCAGGACCTAGAGTAGAGAGTGGAATAGAGTTTTCTAAAGGAAATTTGGAGTGTGGGACTCAAAATAAAGGAAATGGACACTAGGCAGGCAATAGTAATAGACTTCTGCAGCATTCCTCTTCAACTTGGCCTTTGTCTCCCTTCCCCCAGAGTTTCCTGGTCATAGGACATGATCCCAGACAGGTCCTGGTGTTGAAGACAGGACCTTCATCAGGGGAAGTCAACACCTACCAGATCCAGAAGCTTCCTGGAGGTAAGGAGCCTACCCTCAAGTTTCCAGTCTACAACAAATTTATCACCAAGATCAGTCATTTTTCATTGTAAAATATCTCCTGAATCTTCCTAATCCTCTCTACATCCATCACCCTAATCCTAACCACCATCACCTCTTGCCCAGACAATTGCAGCGGCCACATTCCTTGTCTCTGTGCTCCCACCCTTTTCTTCCTGCAGTCCATTCTGGACATAGCAGCCAGAGTGGTATTTTCAAACATCAACCAGATGTTATACATTCCTGCCTTAAACCCTGCGAAGGACATGCAACATCTTTAAAAAAAAAAAAAGAAAGAAGTTGCTCAGTTGTGTCCGACTCTGCGACCCCGTGGACTGTAGCCTACTAGGCTCCTCCATCCATGGGATTCTCCAGGCAAGAATACTGGAGTAGGTTGCCATTTCCTTCTCCAGGAGATATTCCAAACCCAGAGATCAAACCCGGGCCTCCCACATTGCAAGCAGACGCTTTACTCTCTGAGCCACCAGGGAAGCCCTACAACATTTTAGATAAACATTAAACTCCTCATGGGACTTCCCTGCTGGTCCAGTGGTTGAGACTCCATGCTCCCAATGCTGGAGGCCCGGGTTCAATCCCTGGTTGAGAAACTAGATGCTGCATGCTGCAACTGTTTTCATACCAAAATGAAGAGCCCATAGGCTGCAGCTAAGACCCAGTATGGCCAAATAAATAAATATTTAAAAAATAAACTCCTTATCATGGCCTATAAGACTATGAGCACTTGCTCATAAGTAGTGAGCACTTGCTCACTACTGCCCGCCATTCTCTCTGCTCTAGAGACTGTTTTTTTGAGCAGGCTCTTGCAGGCTAAATGTGTCCTAACTTCAGGGCCTTTGTATTTGTTTTTCCTGTATGAGTGCCCTTCCTTGAATGGCTAGTTTAGTCTCCATCCTTTCGACCTCTATAGAAATGTAATCTTCTTTGACCACCACAGCTAATGATAGCCCTAGTCACTTTCAATCACTCTATTTCATTTCTGGTACTCAATACACTACACACTTAGCATTATTTGTTTGCTCAGGCAGGCAGTGAATGTATCTGCCTTTTGACAAATGTACCTCCAATGCCTGAAAATAAATAGTTATCTTAATAAATGTTGCCTAATGAATGAATCATATTTGGTGGCATAAGTGGGATGCTAGCATAAGAACACAGGAAAAGAAGGGGACTGCAACGGCTAGAAATTTTTCTGTTCTGAAGGTTCTTGGGGGGAACTGCAGGATTGGGGAAGAGAGCCCCAGAAAAAAGAACGCTGCTACCCCTCAAGTTTTCTAACTTATTCCTTCTTGCCTTTTTTCGCTTCCACTACCCCAGGTGTGTGTCTGGAATCCTCTAAGCTCTGCATGCCAGATCTGCCCCATCTCCTGGCCTTCCTATCAGCCAGCAGGTACAGGTCATCCATCAAAGGTGCTAAGGAGGATCCTTCCCTATGACACCCCACCCACACTGTGGCTCCTGTTTATCTTTTCTCAGGGATATTTTGCCTAGAACATTGCTCTTGCCCCCTCCTACCCTGGGGCCTGAAGACCAAAACACAGGTGAGACATGATTCTCTAAGGGAGAAAGAGTCCACCTATCCACCTCCTCAGTCCAGGAGAATGGTACCTAGGGGACCGAACTACAGGGTTTGAGGGAGGATAAAGGGGACTGTGAACTGAAAGGGGACTGGAGGGGCTTCCCTGGTGGCTCAGATGGTAAAGAATCCGCCCACAATGCAGGAGACCTTGGTTCGTTCCCTAGGTTGGGAAGATCCCCTGGAGGAGGACATGGCAACCCACTCCAGTATTCTTGCCTAGAGAATCCCCAGGGACAGAGGAACTTGGCAGACTACAGTCCATGACATTGCAAAGAGTTGGACACAAGTGGGCGACTAAGCCCACGGCACAAGGGGACCTGAAAAAGTTGAGGGTGGTGGTGCTCAGTTCCTGGGTCTGAGTGAGGAGGTACCAGGAACTGAATCCCAGTTCCTCTAGTAATGAGGCCGAACACTAAGACTCCAAGGCTGGCCCCTTGGATACCTGGGACACCTCACTCCTGCTGTCCCCCAGATCCTCTGCAGATTGACAGCATCCAACTCAACACTTCAAGGAGGGTAGTCTTCCTGGTGAACAAGCTCTACCTGGAGACCCACAGAGGATGGGGGATGGAGCAGACCCTGGCAGAGACAACTCCAGAGACTGCAGAGAGACACGGTCCAGGTTAGATAAGCAGGCCTGGGGCCCCTGAGGGATGAAGGAGCTGCTGCTGCTCTTCTGTGGAACCCAACTCTCTCCTCACATCAGCCCCCAGGAACCCAGCCCCTCACCGTGTCTCCTGGGTGGAAGGCCCGCTCAGCCCAGAGGAACACCATATTAGGCCAGCTCTGGCCAGCCTGGTGGAGGAGAAGGAGGAAAAGGAGGAGGAGGATGACCAAGATGATGAAGAAGGGCCTGAGGACATGCTCACTCAGCACGTCCGGGCTCTAGCCAGGGCCCGGAGCAGCTACGTGGCCAAGCAGTTCCGGGGGTTCCGGGCACGCCTCACCTCAGATGCTGGGGGCCCCCACAGGCCTGGGGACCCGGCCACAGAGCTGCTTCAGGACGTCCGGCACCTCCTTACTGACCTCCAGGATCATTTAGCAAAGGATCCCGATGTCAGGGCTGTCTTCAAAAGCAGGGGGCCTGGGGCCCCCCAGAAGGAGGAGGATCTAGGTAAGGGGGAGGGCTGAGAGGGAACTGAAAACCCCCACAGGTTCACACTTGCCTTCTCTTGGCCCTGCATCGGTGTTCACATCCAACTTCGTTCTCTCCACCTCTGAGCACATCTGTTTCCCTTTCTACTCACACTCCCTGTCCCACATGTAGCAACACCTGCTCTGTTCACCACTGCTCCGTTTCACGCATGTGTGACAGCGCATATTGTCTCTCCCAAGCGGTTGTTCATTCCCAGGATCCTTCTTCCATATGTGCTCACACTTACGTGTACACAAGTGGATGGACAGAGACTAGGGAGGGGTGGTGATTGGTGATGGTGGGTCAGTGGAGAGAAAGTGGCATGGGTCAACCTGGCGGCCCTGCCTAACCCCACCTCAACCCCTACAGGCCCGGCAGTGGAGGCGGCCTTGTGCCGCGCGGTGCTGGCGCCTCTGAAGCCCGCCCTGTGGATGCGACTCCGCACGCTCCGCGCCTCACAGCTGCGGCAACTGCGGCGGCGACAGGTAGCCCTGCGGGCGGAGGCGGGGCCTCCGGGAGCCCAGGGGGCGGGGCGTGAGAGGCGAAGCCCCGCCCCCGCCCTACGGAGCCGCATTCATGCGCGCCTGGCGCACCTCCACGCTGCCTGCGTCCCGCGCCGCAAGGTGTCGCTCCTGCTGGCGGTGTGCAGTGACGTCTACGAGGGTCTGGCTCGTGGGGAGAACCAAGGTAAAGCAGAGTTCTTGAGTCTACCTGTATGTGGAGTGACTTGAGGGTTGTGGGAGCCAGGCAGCAGGCGGCTGTGCACACGTCGAGCGGGAGAAGACGGCAAGCTCTACGCGGACCTGGGGTGAGGGTGGTTTGCATACGCAAAGTGGAAGGGTAGCCGGCACTCGCAGTCTTAGGGATGGGTTGGAAGTTGCCAGCACGTCCCCTCCAACCCCAGAGCCTGTCCTTCCCTCCCTTAGAGCCCCTGGGGGCCGACGCATTCCTGCCAGCGCTGACAGAGGAACTGATCTGGAGTCCAGACATTGGGGAGACGCAGCTGGACGTAGAGTTTCTCATGGAGCTCCTGGATCCGGACGAACTACGGGGAGAAGGTGAGCCCCCAGCCCCAGAACCCCGGGACCTGACAAGGGGCGCCCTGGGCCCCCTGCCTGCAGTGGGAGGGAAGGCGGGCAACCTGCGGGGGTCGGGGGGCGGGCTTCGGGGGAATTGAGATGGCTGCGCTGACCTCCTCTTCTTGTCCATAGCCGGGTACTACCTGACCACGTGGTTTGGGGCGCTGTACCACATTGCCCACTACGAGCCTGACACGGCCCGCGCGCCCAAGGGCCTCAGCTCTGAGGTCCGAGCCTCCCTCCGCCAGTGGCACCGCAGGCGGACCCTGCACAGACAGAGCCCCGCCGGGGACCAGGTGATCACTCCTCAGGACTGCGGGTGGCAGGGAGGGCTGGACCTGTTTCCTTTCTGACCCAGGCTCCTGCCTCTCTCCGCAGGCCAAGCTGCCCTTTGAGGAACCATGGGCGATAGAGATTATGCAAGAGACCAACGATGATTAGAGATCTCAGACCCTTCTGCCCCACAAGCAAGATTCAGGAGGCATCTGGGACAGCACCAACTTCTGACCCCTGTCGTTTAGAGGCAGGGGTTTCCAGGAAAAGGAAACAGGTCTGAGGAAAGACCTCTGAACCTTTACATTGGCTGTTCCTGTTCCTGGCATGCCATTCCCCATTATCCACCTTGCTCCTTCCTTCCCTTCTTTCAGACCCTTTAGGTAGACATCACCTTCTTAGTGAGGCTCTCTCAGGCACTGCTGTCTAAAACTACAGCTTCTCTGACTGGATCCTCCTTGGGGTAAACGGAATAATGCCCCTCCCAAGATGTCCACCTGCTAATACCCATAATCTGTGAATATTTTACCTTAAGTGGTAAAAGGGACTTTGAAAAGCGATAGTGTTAGTCACTCAGTCGTGTCCAACTCTTTGCGACCCCATGAACTGTAGCCCACCAGGCTCCTCTGTCCATTGGATTTCCCAGGCAAGAATACTGGAGTGGGTTGCCATTCCCTTCTCCCAGAAATCTTCCTGACCCAGGGATCAGACCTGGGTGTCCTGCATTGCAGGTGAATTCTTTACCATAAGCGCCACCAGAGAAGCCCAAGAGGGACTTTACTGATGACTAAATTCAGGATCTTGCGATGGGGAGATTATCCTGGATTCAGGTGGGCCCAGTGTAAATCCCTTATAAGAGGGAGGCAGGGAGATCAGAGTCAGAGGAGGAGATATGATGACGTGCTGTGGCTAGGAGCCAAAGAATGTAGGCATCCTCTAGAAACTGGAAAAGACAAGGAATGGATTTTCCCCTGGAATCTCAGAGGGGACTCAGCCTTTGACTTTGTTTCTTAAAACTGAAGTATAGTTAATTTACAATGTTGTGTTAGTTTTAAGAATATTTAAAGAATACATATGTGTATATATATATATTCTTCAGATTCTTTTCCATTACAGGTTATTATGAGATGCTAAGTACAGTGCCCTGTGCTATGCACTTGGTGCTTGTTGTTTACCTATCTTATATACAGTACTCAGTCGCTCCAGTTGTGTCCAACTCTTTGCGACCCCATGGACCATAGCCTGCCAAGCACCAAGCTCCTCTGTCCATGGGATTCTCCAGGCAAGAATACTGGAGTGGGTATTTTTTTAAATATTTATTTTATTTATTTAGCTGTGCCAGGTCTTAGTTGCAGCGTGAGGGGATTTTCAGTTGCAGCATGTGAACTGTTAGTTGCAACACGTGGGAAAGTCTAGTTCCCTGACCAGGGATCAGCCCCCTGCACCGGGAGTGCAGTGTTAGCCTGTGGACTACCAGGAAAGTCCCAACATGGTCTTTCTTTGGCGTGTGTGTCTGCGTTTTAATCTCTTTGTGTAAGGACACCACTCATGTTGCATCCCTGGAGAAGGAAATGGCAACCCACTCCAGTACTCTTGCCTGGAAAATCACATGGACAGAGAAGCCTGGTAGACTACAGTCCACGGGATCGCAAAGTGTCGGACACGACTGAGCGACTTCACTTTCTTTCTTTCTTTTCTTTCATGTTGCATCCGAGCCCATCTGTATGACTTCACTTTCACTTAATCACCTCTTAAAAACCCTTTATCCAAATGTAATCATACTCCGAGTTCCGGGGGTTAAGACTGTTATGCACCGAGCCCGTATCTCCGAACCGACTGAGAGAGCAAGTCCACCACAGTATTGCAAAGGCAAGAAAGGAGTTTATTTCTAGCGTGCTAGGGCCCAAGTCTCATCCAGCACAGTGGAATCCGACAAGAGCCCCGAACAAAGGAGTATGGCGGCTTATATACAGGCAGTTCTTTGTCTCAGTTATAGGAGTAGCTGGCGTTACATGATTAGCCAGGCAGGATGAGCGCATGTCCTGTCTCTTTCTGGTTGGTGTGTGCGGGAAGTCTTCCTAATTTGGTCAAGGAATGTTCTGTTAAGGAAACATGACTCAGGTCCTAGAGCCCGTTGTTTGGTCCCTAATTGGGGGAGGGGACACAATTCAGCTTTTTGATGCTCTGTGGGCAGTATCTTGAGACCCTGAATAACTTGTCCACCAACAACTTTTTAGCCCATGCTTTCAGCACCTCTCCTTGATCCTTGCTAAATCATTGGGTTTATTTGTGCTATTCTACTCTGTTTATGGCCGTTTTCCACTTCCTGGAGTGAAATGATGTTTCCTGCATAAATAAACGTGTTTAATTTTTTAAAAAGTGAATCGATTTAAAGAAAACGATTAACTAGCTAAGTGTATACGTGACACATGGATAGGAGGCAAAGTATGGGAAAGTGAAACTAAATGGCTGATGTTTGGAGTATCATTGGTTAATTACAGCTTTGGCTTCACTCTGAAGCTCTGGGCTTCCTACTGGATATCTGCTCTTGGACTCCCATTCCCATAACGTCCCAAACTGGCCACAGCATCTCCCAGAAACGCATTCCTCCTTCTAGTCCACATTTCAGGGGTCCCTCATGATCCCCAAGTCCCTAGACCAGAGCCCAAGCCTGGACCCTTCCTCTCCTCCCTCTTTCCCACACTTCCTCCCCTTCCACAGCTCCGTCATGGTCCAGCCCCAGCCTCCCCCTGCCTCCTGGCTCCCAGTTCTGGGAATCCTGTCCCATGCCCTCCAAGTGGCAGCCAGAGGAAATTTTAAAAATAGATCGGAGGTCTACCTCTCAGGCCAAAAATTAAGTTTGCAAGAAACATAATTTTATTTTTTTTATTCTTTGAAATCTAAGTTGAGCCCTCCTCCCACCATGTTGGGAATAAATTTTAACGTGAGAGGAAATTTTGTTTGTTTAATAGCATAAGCCTCCCACTTCCCCCTGGTTCATCCTAGGCCCTAGTGACAGAAGTCAGCTGGAGACAACCCACCATCTTGATCTTGAGGCCCCGTCTCATCCTGCAGTTCCACCATTTGCCTGGGTCACATGACCCAGCTCACTCCAGGAGAAGGCCTGAGCACTGCCCAGGGCCCTGGAAGCCCACAGGTTCCCTGAGGACCTGCCAGACTCTCATCCCCTCCCACTCGCCCCCTCAGCACCTGCTCCAGCCTCACTCACCTCCTCATTGCTCCCCACACCTGCCAGGCAGCCGCCCAGCCCAGGGCCTTTGCCAGACTTTCCTCTACCTGTGTTGCAGGAGAAGGGGGAGTGAGAGAATGGTCACATCACAGGTCTTGATGGGGTAGGCTGCCAAAGATTCAGGATGGGCGGCCAAGTTATGGTCCATGGCTTCAGGCAGAAAAGAATTTAAGAGCAAGCTGTGGTAAAGTGAAAGCAACTTTATTTAGAGAGAAACACATTCCACAAGCAGAAGTAGGGTCACCTCAGAAACTGAAAGCAATCTTGGGAAACACACATTCCATAGACAGAATGTGTGTCATCTCAGGTGAGAGAGGCTCTGGGGTATGGGGGCAGCGAGTGTTAGTTTTTATAGGCTGGGTAATTTCATATGCTAATGAACAAACAGTATTCTAACTATTTGGGGGAAGGGGCAGGGATTTCCAGGAATTGGGCCACCACTGCCCACTTTTTGGCCTTTTATGGTCAGCCTTGGAACTGTCATGGTGCCTGTGGGTGTGTCATTTAACATATGCTAATGTATTACAGACAGGACTGAGCACATAAGGCTCAGAGTTTGTTGTTGTGGCAGTGGTTGTTGAGTTGTTCAACTTGCCCAACTCTTTTGCAGCCCCATGGATGGTAGCCTGCCAGGCTCCTCTGTCCATGGGATTTCCCAGGCAAGAATACTAGAGCCGGTTGCCATTTCCTTTTCCAGGGGATCTTCCCTACCCAGAGATCGAACTCACATCTCTGCATCATCTTCTCTATGACTTCTCAAAAAGTGCAGCCTTCCTTCCTGTTTATCTTGTTAGGGAACCATTGACCAAAACCACATGCCTTGGCCAGGCATGATGCTAACTGCTTGCCTGAATTGTCTCACAGCAGGAGGTCCTGATTAAAAAAAAAACAAGGTGCTGTCACCAATAAGTAACCAGAATTCAGGAGGAGACAAAAGGAGGGAAGACACACCAGCCCATTTTATGTCTTGTAAAAAAAACTAACTCAGAAGAATTTGCTACTGCTACTGATGCTGTGTCCTGCCAACCTCCCAGAATCTTCCTTGCTGGAATCCATCTTGGTTGAAAGATGCACTTGCCACCAGGAAGGACCCTGAGTCAGAATGATTGGCCAGAGACAATCTGGAAACTAATCCCATCACCATAAAACCTGAGAGTGCCAGCCATGTGGCAGAGCAGCTCTCCTGGGTTCCCTTAACCTGCTGCTCTCCACCTGGGCGCCCCTTCCCAATAAAGTCTCTTGCTTTATCAGCAAGGGTGTCTCCTCAAACAATTCATCTCTGAATGTTAGAAAAGAGTCCTCACTCAGACCCTGGAAGTGTTGCATGGAGAAGTCAATTCTGATTCCATGTTGAAACAGTTTCTCTGACTTGCTTTCCATTGCTTTTATGATGATGATCATACACAATGGCCTGCCTCAGAGAATCCTGCCCCTCTGCCTGACAATTAAAGTGCCTTTGTTCAGAACCCTGTGCGCCTGTAGGTGGCAGGAAGGAAGAAATTAACATATCTTCCTGAGGTTTACCATTCTAGGAGATATTTGCAAGATTAATGACTATGTTACTTTGTTTCCTTATCTCTTCTTCATCTCTGATATTTAAAAGAACCTGGTATCCAGACCCAGATAAGATGGTTATTTTGAGACATTAGCCTGCCATCTTGGTCAGCCAGCTCTCTAAATAAAGTCGAATTCCTTGCCTCAGCACCTTGTCTTGATGGCCTAGGACCAGTAGAAAGAGCTTGGACTTGGTAACAGAAGCAGTCCCTCTTCCTGCAACAATCTGATACTATGTATCAATTATTCTCAGCAGCAATTTGTTAAAAATGCAAATTCTGGAAATAAATGCTCACAAGTATGGTCAATGGAGAAGGCAATGGCAACCCACTCCAGTACTCTTGCCTGGAAAATCCCAAGGATGGAGGAGCCTGGTGGGCTGCAGTCCATGGGGTCGCTAAGAGTCGGACACGACTGAGTGACTTCACTTTCACTTTTCACTTTCATGCATTGGAGAAGGAAATGGCAACCCACTCCAGTGTTCTTGCCTGGAGAATCTCAGGGACAGGGGAGCCTGGTGGGCTGCCGTCTGTGGGGTCGCACAGAGTCAGACATGACTGAAGAGACTTAGCAGCAGCAGCAAGTACGGTCAAATGATTTTTGACAAGGGTTTCATATCATTTGACTGGGGAAGAATCGTCTTTCCAATGAATGGAATTGGGAAAACTGGATGGATACCCACGTGCAAAAGAATTAAGTTGGGGGACTTCTCTTGCAGTCCAGTGGTTAATACTTCATGCTTCCATTTCAGGGGGCTGGGTTAGATCCCTGGTCAGGGAACTAAGATCCCTCATACTGTGCAGCACAGCCAAGAAAATTTAAAAAAAAAAAAATTTTTTTTAAAGAATAAATTTGGACCCTTTTCTAAAAACGTATACAAAAATTAACCTGAAATGGATGAAAGACCTACATGTAAAAACTATAAATCTATTAGAGGAAAACATAGGGGGAAAGTCCTGTGACATTAGATTTGGCAGTGATTTCTTGGATATGACACCAAAAGGACAGGCAACAAAGATTAACTGGAATACATCAAAAATTTTAAAGTGTGGGGAATTCCCTGGCATTCCAGTGGTTAAGACTTGTTGCTTTCACTGTTGTAGGCCTGGTTTCAGTCCCTTCTAAGGGAACTAAGATCCCGCAAGCCACACAGCATGGCCAGAGGGGCGGGGGGCTGGTGGGGGGGTGGGGGTGGTGGAGGGGGTGGGGGTGGTGGGGGTGTGGGGAGTATGCATGAAAGGAAACAATCAACAGAATGTAAAATCAACCCATGGAATAGGGGAAAGTATCCACAAATCATAAGGGATTAATATCCAGAATATATATTATATATATATATATATATATATATATATATATATATATGATTTCTAAAACTCAGCAACAACAACAACAAAACCCAAACAATAAAAATCTTTTTTAAACAGGCAAAGGAATTAAATGGAGATTTCCCCAAAAAAGATATGCATGTGGCTAAAAGGCTCATGAAAAGATAACGGGCTCAGTGGTGTCCAACTCTTTTGAGATCCCATAGACTGTATGTAGCCCACTAGGCTCCTCTGTTTATGGGAATTCCCAGGCAAGCATATTGGAGCAGGTTGCCATTTCCTCCTCCAGGGGATCTTCCCGACCCAGAGATCGAACCCACATCTCCTGCATTGCAAGCAGATTCTCTACCGCCAAGCCATCAGAGAAGCCTTGAAAAGATAATAAAATCACTCATCATTCAAGAAGTGCAAATCAAAATCACTACAAGCCACCATTTCATGACCCTTAAAGAGGCATGGTATATGAGACAGTCATTTCCTAGGCAGGTTGATAAGAAGTCTAGGGGTCCCCAAGGAGAGAGGGGTCTGGAATTCTCAAGGAGGAAGAAAGGACAAACCTTTTTTTTTTTTTCCTTCTCTACATTCCTTAGGATGATATAACAACAATGTATTCTGCCTGAGGGCAGTCTCTGGATTAAACCTTCTGGCTAATTCTGTAAATTATGGGAGTAGACCTGCTCTTTACAAGGATTATATAACCACAATGTATTCTGCCTAAGGACAGTCTATGGATTAAGCCTTCTGGCTAATTCTGTTATCTTAAAATGTAAATTATGGGAGTAGGTCTGGTGAGGTCTTTACAACCTCCAGACATTCTTTGGATTCACTGGAGAGTATATAAACTCATTGCTAACACTAACAAGCGGGTACTCTTTCTGCCCCCTTCTGATCCCTATGTCAGAAGCTTTCTCTATCTCCTTTATACTTTAATAAAACTTTATTACACAAAAGCTCTGAGCGATCAAGCCTTGTCTCTGGCCCCGGATTGAATTCTTCTCCTCCGGGAGCCAAGAATCCCGGCGTCGTGATTCAACAACAACCTTTCAGTATGTTTCGCTTATTTATTCTCTGGCTCCCCAGCAACCCAAGGGTAGATACTAACTGTTTAGTGGCTTGCCTGCCTGCTGGAGGAGGTCTTCAAGAGAACACACATGACTGCCAGTTGACCTGAGAGCTGGACCCAGGCCATCAGAAGCTCCTCACCCCCTCCCCTGTCCTTGGAATGTACACTGCCCACTGTTCCCACAATGGGAGTTGTTCCAAGGGCACACAACCCTGGGAAAGTAGGGTGTTGTTGAGACCATCTAGATGGTATACCTGACGGCCCAGTCAAGGCCTCTGTACATAGAGTTTGAAGATTCTTGCAGGTGAGTGCAGAGATCTGCTCATCTTTTGCTGCCCAAGATAAGCCTCCTATGAACCTTCCCTTGCTTGTTACACCTGCCGTCTACCACCAGGTTTGCTCTGGTGACTCAGACAGCAAAGGATCTGCCTGCAATGCAACAGACCCGAGTTTGACCCCTGAGTCACAAAGAGCCCCTGCAGAAGGAAATGGCAACCCACTCCAGTATTCTTGCCTGGAGAATTTCATGGACAGAGGAGTCTGGCAAGCTACGGTCCACGGGGTCACAAAGAGTTGGACGGGACTGAGCGACTAACACTTTCACTTTTCTATCTGGACATCCCTCTTTCTTGGCATCTTCTGACCCTCTATGTCCAGAGGCCAGTTTGTGAATCAACAGTGCCACAATCTTAGGAGGTAAAGATGGTATTATCAGCATCCCCTTTTCACAGTGTAAGACTCAGAGATAAGGGGTCTTGCCCAGGCCACATAGTTAGGAAATGGCAGAGCCGGAATTTGGACCAGGTCATCTGTCTGTTAGCGTGTGTGTGGTCCCAACCTAGAAAACCAACTCACCTGCGCTGAGAGATGTTCTAAGTCGAACACCAGCTGCCCAAGAGTGGGAATTTTGTGTGTCTTGTTCACTACTGAATCCCCAGTGTCTAGAACAGGGTCTGGCAGTACCCAGTAAATAGTTGTCTGATCAAGGAATAAATGAATTAAAATAAATACTAAATTTTCAACCAGCTTATTATTGTTGTTGCTAAAAGTAACAGAAGTTGAGGGCTTCCCTGGTAGCTCAGTAGTGAAGAATCCACACGCCAATGCAGGAGACACCGGTTCCATCCCTCGTTGGGGAAGAGCTACTGAGCCTGTGCTCTAGAGCTCAGGAGCTGCAACTACTGAGCCTACACACCCCAGCTACTGAATCGTGTACGCCCTACAGCCTGTGCTCTGAAGCAAGAGAAGCCACTGCAATGAGATCACAACTAGAGAGCAGCCCCTGCTCTCCACAACTAGAGAAAAGCCTGAGCAGCAGCAAAGGCCTCACATAGCTGTAAGTAAATAAATAATAATTTTTTTAAAAGTAAATAGAAGTTGGTTGGACACTGTGGTACACTACTTTGGAAAATGACTTTTCTTTAAAAGTTAAATATATACCCACCATATGATCCAGGCATTCTACTCCTGGGTATATACACTAAAAAAAAAAAAAATGAAAAATATCTACACAAAGACTTGTACATCAGGACTTCCCTGATGGTCCTGTGGTTAAGACTCCAAGCTTCCAGTGCACTGGGTCCAGGTTCGATCCCTGGTCAGGGAACTAGATCTCACACGCCACAACCAAGCCCCAGTTCAGCCAAATAAGTAAGATTAAAAAAAAAAAAAAAGACATGCACATCGATGTTCATACCACCCTCATTTGTAATTGCCAAAAATTACAAATAACCTAAATGTCCACCAGTGGGTGACTCGTAAACAAATTGTGGTGACTTGATAAATAAACTATTGTATGCAATGGAACAGTACTCAGAAATAAAAAGAATGAATTATTGCTAAACATATACGAATCTCAAAAGAATTATACTGAAGGAAAAAAGCCAGACATGAGAGTACATCCTATAGAAAATCATTCTAAAGAAATGCAAACTAACCAATAGTGATAGAAAGTAGATTGGTGCTTGTCTGGGGATGTGTGTGTGTGGAAGGGTGAGGGATGAAGTGTTTATCAAGAAGCAGGAGGAAATTCAGACATGATGGATATGTTCATTACTTTTGCGTCATTATCTTTTTTTTTTTTTGACGTTCTTCAGAACATACATTTAACTTATTTATTTATTTTCAATTTTTGTTGTTTTTATGGCTAAGCCATTGCTGCTGCTGCTGCTTTTTTTGTTGTTATTTATTTGGCTGCACTGGGTCTTAGTTGTGGCACATGGGAACTTCCCTCCTCTTCGTAGCATGTGGGAATCTTTTAGTTGTGGCATGGGGGATTCAGCTCCCTGATAGGGAATCAAAACCAGACCCCTGCATTGGGAGCATAGAATCTTAGCTACTGGCCCACCAGAGAAGTCACCTAGTTTTTTTTTAATTGAAGGATAGTTGATTTACAATATTGTGTTAGCTTCAGGTATACAGCACAGTGTTTCAGTTATACACAAATATATTCTTTTTCAGACTCCCTTTTTAATTTTTAAAATTAATTTATTTTTTATTGAAGTATAGTTGATTTACAACGTCAATGTGTTAGTTTCCAGTGTACAGCTAAGTGATTCATATATTATATATATACATATATATACATGTGTGCAAGCTAAATTGCTCCAGTCATGTCTGACTCTTTGCAACAATATGGATTGTAGCAAGGCTCCTTTGTCCATGGGATTCTCCTCGCAAAAATACTGGACTGGGTTGCCATTTCCTTCTCCAGGGGATCTTCCTGACCCAGGGATCGAACTCCTGCTTTGGCAGGTGGGTTCTTTACTGCTAGTGTCACCTGGGAAGTCTGTGTGTATGTGTGTGTGTGTGTGTGTGTGTATACATATATATATATACACTCTTTTTCAGATTTTTTTCCCATATGGGCTATCATGAAATATTGAGTATAGTTCCCTGTGCTGTACAATAGTAGGTCTTTTGTTTCTTGGGGTCATTATCTTGACTGTGGTGGTATTTTCACAGGTTTATATGTAAGTCAAAACTCATCAACTGTATACTTTATAGTTTTAATTTTATTTTTTAAAATTACTTTTGTCTGCACTGTGTGGCATGTGGGATCCTAATTCCTTGACCAGGTATCGAACTTGCACCCCCTGCACTGGACGTTAGGAGTCTCAACTACTGGACTGCCAGGGAAGTCCCCATCAACTGTGTACTTTGAATATGTATGGTTTCTTGAAAGTCAGGCATATCTCAGTAAAGCTTGAGGAAAATTAAGTCACAACTCTGTAATGCAACTGAGAATTTTTCCCCTACCAGGCCAGCTTTACCCATTAACCCCTAAAGGCATCTGAGTTTTCAATTTGAGGCCCAACAGACCATGAAGCTATTTCCGTTCAAAGCCCTGAAGAGGCTTTAAAAAAAGAAACCTGACCTATTCCTGCTTTGGGGCTTCTCACATTTCTCTCCTGAGACCCTGAGCCCACAGGAGACCAATTTCTTGAATAGGTGAAGAAAAAAAATAAGATTATGCATGGGGGAAAAAAAAAGAAGAAGCTCAGCAGATGGGAACATGGCTAGTTACCCCACTTAAAAGTGGGAAGGTGGAGTGGGTGGTGAAGATGCAGGAGAGGGGATGTGGGGGGAGGGTGGCTGTGGTTCTCTCAGGAAGCAAGAAGAAAGACACTGTTGAGTGGAATATGCTGTTAGAGGGTTTGCTTATTTTATTTTATTTATTTGGCTGTTCTGGGCCTTAGTTGCAGCACATGGGATCTTCAGTCTTCGTTTTGGCATGTGGTATCTAGTTCCTGATCAGGATGGAACCCGGGCCCTGTGCATTGGGAGCATGGCGTCTTAGCCACCAGACAACCAGGGAAGACTCGCTGGTAGAGATTTGAGGAGAAGATCTGATATATTCTCTGGGAGAGTCAGGGGATGTGTGTATGTGTGCGTGTGTGCATCTATGTGCATGCACATGCACGCTTCATTGCTCAGTCGTGTCCGACTCTTTGCCACCCCATGGACTGTAGCCCGCCAGGCACCTCTGTCCAGGGGGATTCTCTAGGCAAGAATACTGGAGTGGGTTGCCGTGCCCTCCTCCAGGGGATCTTCCCAACCCAGGAACTGAACCCAGGTCTCCTGCATGGCAGGTGAATTCTTTACCATCAGAGGCACGAGGGAAGCCCAAGAGACCGGGGACACAGGAAAATTTATTACACACCATTGTGCATCCATTCCAAGTCTATGGGAATGAATTTAAGGTGAGACCGGTTAACATGATTGTATATTTTTCTCCACCCACATTCACCTGCACAGATGCAGGCATGTGATAGATGGAACCTTAGATTTAATAAGAATTGTGGTTTTGCAAGATGAGTAGGGTGGAGTGTATAGAGAATGGGCATAAGCTCGGGTGCAGTGATTACAGTGGTTGGTCAAGGAATTTAATCTGTGGGAAGGTACGAGGGAGCTGAGTGACCATGGAAACATGGTAGGGCTAATGAATTATTGGAGTTGAGCTTCTGAAAGGAAGGAAATAGATGGGCAATAGGTACAGAGTAACACACATGAAATTGAGCTTCTAAAGAGGCCATGGTTAGTGAGACAAGGTCTAAGTATGGCCATGGGAGGGACAAACAATATCATAAATCCACTATACTTCAATTTTAAAAATTATTGGGACTTCCCTGGTTGGTGGTCCGGTGGTTAAGAATCGGTGATTCTACTACAAGGGGCATGGGCTTGATCCCTGGTCCAGGAACTTAGATCCCACAAGCCAAGCAGCGGTCAAAAAGTAAATCCATAAATAAAATTTTAAAATTAAAAAAAATTGTGTGTGTTTTTAAGGCTACAAGCCAGCGGCACCCCCACCTCCCTCTGGACTGGGTTTTGCTTTAAGTGTTCTAGAGTGGTTATGCACACCCCCAACACTGACATGGACACACTCCCAGGAGAGCTGGTCCTGGGAGGCCATGGAACAGGTCTTTGTCAAATGGAGAGGGAGAAGAGATTCTCCTTAAAAATGCAGCATCTCTTAGTGGACAGAGGACCAAAAATAGCTGGGGATGTTGGCCACCGCTATGAGCCCTGCAGGCATTGTTTGTGCCTCAGTGGTAGAGAATCAATGCTGGAGATGCGGGTTTGATCCCTGGGTCAGGAAGATCCCCTGGAGAAGGAAATGGCAACCCACTTGAGAAGGTTTGCCTGGAAAATCCCATGGACAGAGGAGCCTGGCCAGGTACAGTTTAGGGGGTTGCAAGGGTTGGACACGACTGAGTGACTAAACCGCCAGGAGCCCCGCAGTGGGGGTAGTTTTGAATCATGAGGAATTTTGACCCCTCAGACCATCCTGTGAGCTCAAAGTTCAAAACACATCCATAACCTGCTTACTTCAATCCCTCCACGCCTCCCATCCTGATCTCTTCCACCTTCTTCAGCCTTTCCCTCGACTCAGCCTCCTCACTGTCTTCCTGCTCCCATCTCACCTCCCAGTCAGTTTGCCACACCCACAGCCCACAGCCGCAGGGCTCCCATGAACACCTGATCTGGACCAGGACCCTCCCCTGCTCATGACCATCCTGAGACCTCATGTCAAAATCCTCCCCTCCCTGTGGCCCAGGAAGACACTCACAAACAGCCCTCTCCCTGTTCCCTGATGTCATCACTTAGCATCTACCCCTTCCTCCCTTTACTCCTGCCACAAAGTGTCAGTCGCTCAGCAGTGTCTGATTCTTTGTGACCCCAGAGAAGGCCTGGAGCCTTCTCTGCCCATGGGATTCTCCAGGTAAGAATATTGTAGAATACTGGTAGCCATCCTCTTCTCCAGGGGATCTTTCTGACCCAGGGATCAAATCCCGATCTCCTGCATGGTGGACAGATTCTTTACTACCTGAGCCAACAGGGAAGCCCCAATTCCTGGAAAACATCAGGTACACTGTCACCTCAGGGCCTTTGCACTGGATGTTCCCTTGGAATGCTCATCCCCCAGCATCCACATGACCTCCTCTCTCTCCACTTCAGGGCTTTTCTAAAGTGTCATCTTGTAAATAATAATAACAATAAAATAGAGACTTCCCTGGTGTCCAGTGGTTAAGGCTTTGTGCTTCCAAAGCAGGGGGCTCAGGTTCAATCCCTGGTTGGGGAACTAAGTGTGGCATAGCCAAAAGATTTTTTAATTTTTTAAAATACAATAATAAAATAAATATCATCTTCTCAGTGAGGCTTCCCCTGAACACCCTTCTGAGCCAACTGCCCTCATGCACGTCTCATCCTCCTTCTCTATTTTACTGTCTTCGTAGCAGTTATCATCATCTGATCCATGTTTTACTTGAAGATTGTGCATCTTTTACACTAGATTGTAAACTCCAGGAAGAAGGGAGGTTTTCCCTATCTTGTTCATCATTTTATCCCAGATGCCCCAAATAGTATGAGCTCAATAAACATCTGTTATATGAATGAACAGTCCTTGGAGGAATTAAAACATACCTACTCCTGGCTCCCAAAGAGCCCAGATGTCAGTAAGGTGACAAAAATTAAATAATTAGATATTTTCCCATGTCAATAAGAGCAAAGATGGGAAATCATGATTATGTATAGGGGCTAACTAGGCAGGGTGCTCAGCAAGTGACACTTGAGCCAAGGCCTGTCAAATGAGGAGCAAAGATTTGGGAGCAAAGTGTTCTCTAGACAGACTAGTAGACAGTGCAGCGTCAGGAATGAGCTTTGGGTATTTGATGAACAGAAGGAAAACCAGTGTTAATGCCATGTGGAGGACAAGGGGAAAGGGTTAGGCGTGGATTTAGATGGGCCCACAAAGTTTAGATTATGCCCTGGGGGTGCTAAGGAGGGGAGGATTTGTTTTTTCAGAGGCTAGTTAATCTTCAGCTGGTCTTTCCCTTCTCCCCACCTCAGTCTCTGAACTGGAGGTAGATCTGAGGTCCCGTTTGGACATTCTCAGCACCTCTCAAGACCAGCCAACGATGCAGGTTGAGTGCACCTGCACCCAAACTCAACAGAGGCCCCAGAATGCGAAATCACTTTTCCAACGCCACAGAGCTAGTAGGTTCACCGCCCACATCTGAAAGCTGACAGTCTGACCCCGGGACCCACCCACGCTCTTAATCTCCAGGGTATACTGCAGCCCCACCCCACCCCCACTCCATAACCATAACAGGCACTGCAGTGGTTATGCGTCTTTGCGGCAAATTCTTCTATATCTGCCACTTACAAGCGGTGGGATCCTAGGTTAGTTGCTAGCGTCCCCTGAGCTCATTTCCCCGTCTGTATAATGAGCACCCCAACATTCACCTCAACCAACGCAACACTTGGCTGACCAGGAGCAAAGAGGCATTGATTCCCAAACAACTGTGCCACTTTCTGTGAGGGATGTGGGGCGGGTGTTGAGAGGTTGGGGTTGTTTGGGGAAAAGGGACGCGGAGTCTTCCCATCCTCTCTTTGCGTTGTTTCCTCCATTCAGTTGCAGGGCAACTCTCGGTCTCCCCCCGCAACAACCCCCCCCCACGTTTTTTTTCCCCCGGCTGGAAAAAGGTCGTGGTCCCTTTAAGGCCCGCCCCTCCCTCCCCCAAAACTTCCCAGTGTCTGCTCTCTTTTCGATCTCGGACGGCCGGCCAGGCTCGCCGCCGAACTGGTAGGGGCTGGGGGCGAGGGGTCAGGGAGGGGTGCGGGGGCATCCCACGGAGGAGCCGCCCCGGGCCCGCGGCCGCGGTCCGCGTGCAACGGGTGGGGGAGGGGCGGAGGTTGGGAGCTCGGGGGTGCAGATAACGCGGCCGTTCGGTCGCCCGCCGTGGACGCGCTCGAGGGGGCGAGCGGCCTGGAACGTGTCGCGAGGGGGACGGTTCCGCCGCATCCCGTCGGCGCGCGCCGGCGCGAGGGGCGTCCGGGCCAGGCGCGGGGGCGGGGAGGGGAGGGGCCCCTTCTCTCCCCCTCCCCCCACCGCATTCCTCTGACGTCTGGACCTCGGCGACCCCGCCCTTCAGTCCGACCCGCCCCGCCTTAATTCCGTCGCTCGGATCACGTGTTGGAGGCTCTGCGCCGTCCCCCGTCTCCTTTTGGCCGGCCCGTTCGGATTTTTCCGGGGTGATTGAGAGCTGATTTAGATCCAGATCAGCCTACCCCAACTTTCATCTCCCCAAACTCACAGAGGTACCAAGCCGATCTCACTCTCTTAGTGCCACTGACCCCATTTCAAACTTAGTTTCCAAGAGGACACCCTATTTCAGGAAGCCCCTTTCCCCCGAGTGGAAAGGTTCCGTAGCATCTTTAGCCTCTTCCATTCTCCTTCCCTTCCCCCGACCCCGGCTCCACCCCCGGACCCCCCACCCCTCCCGCCCCCCCGCCGACAGCAGACAGCCCCGTAAGGTTATAGAGTTCTTTGGGCCGGATCCTAGGGTCAACCCCGGACCCCGCCCCCCGCGCTCCAGACGTTGGCCGTCGTTGGACCCTAGAGACTGGGTGGGTGTTCTCTGCGTGGGTAGCCCTACCCGTCCCAGAGGAAATGAGGCCCGTCGAACACTTAGAACACCATAACTGCTCGCCTTTGCCGAGTAGCTAGCTAGCACTGTGCAGGGTGCTGTGCCTGGCGCTTGGTGGCGGGCGGGGTCGGGGGCAGCTTCTCTAAGACCAACACACAGATCACACAAGCACTTTCATGCTACGAAAAAGGGCATGCACCAAACTGACAACCCAGAATAGTAAGGACTGTTGAGTGAAAACCGTTGGCCTGAGCGATCAGGGGTTATCATGAGGGAAACCGAGGGTCTGGGATGGTAGGGCCAAGAATGCTTTTCAGAGTGAACAGAGCACGAACAAGAGAAATTTTAGAATTTTAATCCCTAATTCTGGCAGGAGGGATAGTGGATGAAAGTGTTCTAGTTCGAAGCCTGCTCGGGCATAGATCGAGAGGTGCGAGAAAGATTCTTCCCTTTCTGCAAACTAAAAGGAGTTATTTGTGGTTGAATTTAGAGGTGAAGTGGTGAAACGACGCGGGCGAATTGGACAGGGTCATAAGATAGACGGCAGCAGCAAATGGTTTAGTAGTGAGGGAAAGGGTCAAACTGAGTTTAAAAATGTTTTTCCCTCTAAAATTGTGAAGGTTTGCAATGGAGAGGAATAGGAGATAGGGATCGGTACAGAGCTGCACTGGCAATTGCCCTTCTAAGAGTCTACCCTGCCGATGCTGCTCACAGGAGTCAACACACACTCTTGGTGCTCCAGGCCTTCCCTCCTCTGGAGGGTCGCCCCGCCTCTGGAGGTGACCGAACGTGATTCGCGCATGCGTCCTCGGCCCCGATCCTTTCGTAGACTGCGCCAAAGTGGATTCCCCTTTTTCACCCAATCAGGGGTCACCAGTGGGCCTAACATCTAGTAAGAGGACTCTTTCCACTCTCAATTGACTAATCGGGCGTCTAGCAGGAGATCGGCGTCTGTAGTAGCCATTGGAGAGAGGCAAAGGGAGGGGCCGTCTTGTCTCCTTGTGGAGAGGCACGGGGAGGTAGTAACCGTGACTGAAAGTCTAAGGGGGCTTTTGGCTAGATGGATTACCGAGAAAAACCAATGAAAGTGGGAAGGAGGCGGGGCTGTTGACAGTGAGGGTGTGCTGCTCCTATCAGGTACTCCTAAGGAAGCCATGCCGTGCCAGAAATCCAACCAATCAAGTTAGAGTTTATTTTAAGGCGGCGGGGCCAGAGAAATGACTGGCAGAGAGCTCTCGCCTATAAGGAGTGTCCCAGACAAACGAGGGCGGGCACTCCTGCAGAAGGGCGTGCGCTTTATCCAGTAGGCGCGCAAGGCGTATGGAGGCTTCCCCTCCCCCCGCGGCGGGACCAGTGGCTCCCCCTATCGGGTGGGGGCGGCGGGTGACGGGCGTGTCCCTCCCCCAATGAGAGGCGGGGGGAGGCGGGTTCTGCGCCGCCATGTCGCGGAGGCTGCTGCCCCGGGCGGAGAAGCGGCGTCGGCGGCTGGAGCAGAGGCAGCAGCCGGACGAGCAGCGGAGGCGGTCCGGAGCGATGGTGAAGATGGCGGCGGCGGGCGGCGGAGGCGGCGGTGGCCGTTACTACGGCGGCGGCAGTGAGGGCGGCCGGGCCCCCAAACGGCTCAAGACTGACAACGCCGGCGACCAGCATGGAGGCGGCGGCGGCGGCGGCGGAGGAGCCGGGGCGGCGGGCGGTGGCGGCGGGGTGAGGCCAGGGTCCTGGACGCCGGAGATCGCCGGGCAGGGAGGGAAATTTTCTCACTTTGAGGGCATTTATTTGTTGGGGGGCTGTGCGCACGCGCCCAGGCTCTCGCCCTGTAGAAGGGGTGGGGGAGGGGCGGGCGTTGGGCAAACGGCGGGGTTTGCGCGAGGACAAGCGCTTGCGCGTGCGCGCTCTACAGAGCGGGGTGTAGGGGGGCGGAGGAAGCTGCTCGCGCTGCAGGTGGTGCAGTGCGCAGGCGTCGCGGGCTGGCATGTGGAGGCCGGGCACGCGGCCGGGCCGTTTTTTTTTCTTTATCATTCTCTTCTTTCTGGCCCTATGCGCAGGCGCACTTCTCCTGTCCGGGCCTCGTGGGCGGTTGTGCGGGGGATGGGGGGGTGGGGGGGACTGCTTGAGCGGGAACTAGTGGGTGGTGGCCTTTTCCGCGCCTGAGTTGGGTATTATGCCTGAACGCTGTTTAGTTTTTGTAGCGTCATGTTTTGTCTCAATACAGAAATTTATTTACTTGAGGGTATTTACCCAGATCAAAGTATGCCTCGTTTTGTCGACATTGAAAACCGGAAGAAAAAAGTTGTGAAAGGTCTTTTCAGATATTTGGAAGTTGAACCATGCTTTGGAGTCATCACAAGTTTGCTTACAGTTTCTGGGGTTAAATGGGTGCGGTAGGTTTCGTGAACGAAAATGTTCCCTGAGGGGTGGGCGCTTTGGAAGGGATTCAGCCTCTTCAGTGTCCTACGTCGAAAAGACAACCAATTGTTACTTCTGACTTGGAGCCCATTTTTTCTTCCCTGGAAGTTCATGAAATCCTGTCCGGTTCAGCCATTTGCAGGGTTTTCCAGGGTTTAGTGGCGCTCTGTATCTGTGATTTACAGGCATTTAAACCGTGCGAGAAGCTTCATTGCATGCATAATAAAGGTATTTTAATACTTAACACTCTTCTGTGAGATAAAGAATGTTATTACTGTTACACATTTGATCTTGTAGCTAAACTAGGGAGCAGCTGGGGTTAGAACTGATGAGGGCTGTGGAACTCCAAATCGCTGAGCTGGTAACCTCAGGCGGGTGTGGTGCCTGTGGTTTGTGTGGTTCATTCCTGAAATAGAATCCAATTCTGCCCCCTTTACATGGGCTTCTGCCTAGTGGTTTTCAGACGGGAGGCTGGGCCCAGAGCCCAGGAGAGGTGGAGAAGCTTTCCTCTTGATTCTCAGAGACTTTTGTCTGTGGGTGGAGAAATACTTCCCCTGGGAAGGGAAGTGTCCTGGTTTTTAGTGCTATGTGGTGTTTTTTTTTTTTTTAAAGACTTTCTTCACCCTCTTTTTCCTTAGTTTGGTCTAGGTAGTATTTTTCAATACAGATTTTGGTGGGAGAGTAAAGACTAGAGGCAGTCAGGACTGGCCAGGATGCCACAGCATCTGAGGCACCTGCTGGACCTGGGGATGAGTGGTGGGGAACAGCAGTGTTAGGCTGTGTGGTGATGGCATGTTCCTCCAATAGAGGATGGGCAAAGAAGCTGGGGTGAATGAAAAGGGAATGTCCTGGTTCAGGCTGCAGCAGAAAATTGAGTCCCCTTTCCAAGCCACTCTTCCCACATTTCTTTGGTCAGTTGGAAGAGATTGGTTCTGGGAAGAATGAATTAGTAAGATGGGGCTTGAGATTTGCTTCATCTTCCATTTTGTCTTCTTCAGAAGTTACAGTGAGAGCCATTAGTCAAGTGACCATCCACTTAGGCCTTCTGCTCTGCTGACCCAGAATCCTTTTGGGATGATTGGTTGAATTGCTGTTCCTTATTGTCTGCCATGTATGTCCTTCCTGGGTGACACGCAAATGTTTTATCCATCTGAGTCCCCAACAGTGCAGAAGCCAGTAGGCCACCATCTTGTACAGCAGAAAGTAAAGTCTTGGTTTTGCTTCCTTTCTCAGGAGAACTACGATGACCCGCATAAAACCCCTGCCTCCCCAGTTGTTCACATCAGGGGCCTGATTGACGGTGTGGTGGAAGCTGACCTTGTGGAGGCCTTGCAGGAGTTTGGACCCATCAGGTACTCAGTCAGAGCCCAGGGGTTGGGCTTGAGTATTCAAATGAGTTAACTCCTTGGTGTCCTATGTGTCACCGGGTTTCTGGTTGCAAGTAACCTATTTCAATTTCAGTCCAGGTTCCTTTAGCTAGGTTCTGAGGCTTCACTACTCCTGGGGTTAGCTGTTGTACTTTGGATAAGTTACAGCAAGTTCGGTGCCAAAGACTGTAATGCCAAAGCTGCAGACACCTTTTGCTTGTCATGCCATTTACGGCGAGGGGTGTAAGGTACAGGTCAGGATGCCATGACGGTGCAGAGCACTCGAGAGGCCAGGGGGCAATCAGCTCAGAGAAGGTTGAGGCTGTCCTCTGACTCTCATCGTCTCCATCCCCCTATGACGATTGCAACCTGTGTTCTCTCTGCCAGCTATGTGGTGGTGATGCCTAAAAAGAGACAAGCATTGGTGGAGTTTGAAGATGTGTTGGGGGCTTGCAACGCCGTGAACTACGCAGCCGACAACCAGATCTACATTGCGGGCCACCCAGCTTTTGTCAATTACTCTACCAGCCAGAAAATCTCCCGTCCCGGGGACTCGGATGACTCCCGGAGCGTCAACAGTGTGCTTCTCTTTACCATCCTAAACCCCATCTATTCCATTACCACGGTGCGTGCCTGCGGGTATTTGGTGATCATCTTCTGTAGAGTCTCTCTCCTGCCATTTCTCCCTGTTCCCTCTCCCCTGAGTCAGACCAATTGGCTGGTGCCTTTTCAACTTGCCTATCTTTGCTTTTTACAGGATGTTCTTTATACTATCTGTAATCCTTGTGGTCCTGTCCAGAGAATTGTGATTTTCCGGAAGAATGGCGTCCAGGCCATGGTGGAATATCCTTTGCTGGGAAATGGGTGTTCCTTGAGATGGGAGCCCACAGGAGTCCGTATTTTCAAGCAGCATGTGTCTCCTGAAAACCTGCCTTGTGCCAGATGCCTTCATAGAGCCCATGGTCTCCTGGAAGGGTTAGTTAATAAACAATCACATGTAAACAGATGACCCTTGAACAGCACAGGCTTGAACTCTGTGGATCCTCTTAAGGTGCATTTCACTTACTAAGTGCATACTTCAGTAGGAGGTTATCTGTAGTTGGTTAAATATGTTGGTTTTCAACTATACAGAGATCGCTATCTGTAAAACACACCCATGTTTAAGGGTTAATTGTGTAGTGTGAAAGTGCAGTGCAGAGTTTAAAGCGTGAAGGGAAGGAAGAGCATGCTATGAGCTATAAGGGGAAGGAATTTACAGAGGTTCTGGGAAGGTCTCTGAGGAAGTGACCTCCTGTTTTCATGTGGAGATGGAAACTGATAGATGCGCCACTGAGGACACCAGCTCTGCAGAGATCTGCAAGTGGGCAGGCGCTTAGTGTTGGAGAAAGCAAACAACCTGACAACTGAGGAGTAGCCAACAGCGGGTTCCCTAAGACATCGGAAGAAGTTAGGGTGGCCCAGGCAGTGAGGTGAAGCTTGGATCAGGGTGCACAGGGAGCTCACTGATGGGTTTTTCAGGACAGGAACATAATCTCGTTGACATTTCAGATGTTCGGGCTTAGTCAAGACATGTAGCATGAGGGGAGGATTGGGCTGAAGAAGGTGGTTTGCCCTTTGATGGTGACAGAGAAGGCTGATGCTAATATCTGGGTTGCACGGGGAGTACGAGTCATAGAACTCTAGTGAGTGTCTGTTTCAGCGCAGCACTCTACCGTAGTCTCCATAGGAGTGGCTGTGGGCAGTGAGCTCACCCCAGAGCCCAGTTGGAGCTGTCTTTGGGTGCTGCCCTGCCGTCATTCGTCTTTGGCCCAACTTGAGCTCTTTACGAAAAGCTCTTGGGATGGGACTTTGCCTTAACTTGATTCACGTTTGACTCTGTACAGAGTGCCCAGCGAGCTAAGGCCTCACTCAACGGGGCTGACATCTACTCAGGCTGTTGCACTCTGAAGATAGAATATGCAAAGGTAGGTCTGGGAAATGGCTGCCCCTTGTCCGCTTCTCAGGTGAGCCTAGGGCCTGGCTGATCTCAAGCTTTGTTTTGTCCCTGCAGCCTACACGCTTAAACGTGTTCAAGAATGATCAGGATACTTGGGACTACACAAACCCCAATCTCAGTGGACAAGGTAATCCTGATGGCCGCTTTATTCTAAACACACCCGCCTTGCCTTCACTTGACTAGCTCACTTCATAGACCTGGGCTCAGGGTTATGTAATGCCATTGGGCTCCCTGTGGACATGGGAGGGCCTTAAGGATCAGCTCTTGGAGAATGCACTCCTGTGGAAGAGGGTAAAGAAGGGGCCTCTAGGTCCTAGCTGCTGCTTGCGGCCCTTTGACGCAGCTGAGGATGCAGGGTCAAGGCAGAGGCCTGGGTGGGGTGGGGAACAGCAGAGGCCCTGGCAATGGCTTGCAAACCAGTGGCGGCTCCCAGGCAGGTTCCACTGCTCACCTTCTTGGAGCCTGCTTAGGGTCACTGACTCCATTCTCACTGGGCTAGGAGTGGCCCTCTTGCTGTCCACTATTGACAGGGTCTGCTTGTGGGGAGCGAGACGGGGGAGGTGATGAGGGCTCCCAGGCCTTTGCAGCAGAGCCTTTGAGCAAATTGACCTTGTGGAGTTCAGACGCCCCGGATTGGAGTGGGGCAGACACGCCTTGCCTCACTTGTAAGGGGACGCAACATCTCTGCAGGGGCCCCAAATGGACAACCCTCTTCCTAGAATCTCTCAAGAATGGTTTGCCTTGGATAGGAGGGAGAGGTGGAGCATTGCCTTTGAAAAACAGCAGCACCCCCTCAGCCAAACCACCCGTCTGTTTCTGTTTTGGTCTGATTGTTTGGACTAGGCCATGGGCTGAGGGAGGTGGCTGGTCGCTGACATCTCACTGGCCCTGGGAAGCCAGAGGCGCCTGTTCCTAGGCAGGCCTGTCCTGCTTGCCCTTGCTGCTGGGAAGCCGTGGGCCGGGTGGGCTAGACTCTTCCCCAGGACCCTCACAATGGGCGCTGTGGGGCAGGCTGCCCCCTCCAGAGATCAGAGGCAAATTGGTGACCAAGTGAATGTACCAGAGCGGGCAATGGCATTACATGACTGCTAACAGAAACACGGCAACCAACCATTTCTTCTCCAAGGAACATAAGTAGAAGATGTGCAGACCGGCAGGGGCTAGTGGCAGGGGCTGGCTGTGCATTGGTTTTGATGCCTCTCAGCTTTGGCCGCCCCCAGGCCCGGGGTCAAAAAAAAAAAAAACGAGAGCTGATGAGGTGACCTGGAGTGAGGGCGGTGCTTCGCCACCCCCTCGGGAACCAGACTTCAGCGGCTCTGCCTCTGCACATTGCTCACCAACACACAGGGTAGAAACCACTAGCTCTTCCTGGAGAGAACAGAACACGCAGCCTCCACCACGTCCCCAGAAACAGCCGCAGACTTGAGCTCACTACATCAAGAACACCACCACACCGCGCTCCAAGGAACAGCTACAAGCACAGAGACAGAGGCAGACAGAGACAAAGAAAGAGACGCACCATGGCAGCAGACACTGCTTTTTTACTAAACATTAAAAAAAAAGTCAAAATCCAAGCAAACTTGAACCCGAAAATGTACACAGAAGTAGGAAACACAGAGAACAGAGCTCTCCCAGCCAGCCAGCGGCGCTCTTTTCGGAGAACGATTCATAGACTGAAGTAGATTCCATGGGCCTCCAAGACAATAGGATCCTCTCCATTCCTCGCCATGTGGGTTTGTTTTTTTGTTTGTTTGTTTTTTAAGTCCTTTGGTTTGGGGAGGGCCTTCTTTTTTTTTCTTTTGTGTTTTGATATTTTTTTTTTCTGCAGTCATCGGCTGCCAACATAATCTGCACCAGCTGGAGATCAGAAACCAAAAAAAAAAAAAACCACAACAACAGCAAAAAAAAAAAAAATCAAAAAGTCAAAACAGACCTAAAACCAAACAGCTCAGAGGTACACAGTTACCTGCTGGCGGGTAACCAGGCGCGCTCCCAAGGCCAAAAGTGCGGGCGTAGTGGGGCCACTGGCACACCTTACAACCAGGAGACACGCACACGGAGCTACACAGCCAGCAGCACCGCACTGCAGCACACTGTGAGGAGTGACAACACGGAGGGACACTACCCACTGCATACACCTTTATTTTCCACTTTTCTGGTATCTTCTGAGGACAGAACATCTGTGAGCCATTTTTGACTTAATCGAGACATTGACTTTTAAAACAATTCTTTAAAAAAAAAAAAATTGTAGCGGATGTGTACCGTAACTTGTATTTATGACTGTAAAACCATGTGATGCAGGGTCGCAGTGTATGTTTGGTGGGACGCCATCTTTCAGAACTGTGCTAACTCACTGTTGAAGCGTCCAATGGTAAGAGAAAATACAGATTTGTTTTTTGTGACAAATGGATATTGTACTCTGTACTTCTGCTGTAAGTAGCCCTTTCCCATCTTTGTAATGACTGTTGGAAAACAAAACCCAGGCCGGGTGGCAGGAAAGGGCAGTGGCCCCAAGCCCTGGGTTTTTGGAGTCAGCCAGGCCTGGGTTCAAATCCTGGCTCAGTCACTAACTTGCTTTGTGACCTTGGGCCACAGTGTCTTAACTGCTCAGTTAAAAACTAAGTGCTCATTATCCTTATCTGTGAAATGGGGCAAAAACATTAGTACCTACCTCATAGGGTTGTTGTGAGGAATTTAAGAAACAATGATGTCTGTCTGTAAAGCGCTTAGCACCGTGTCTGCCATTTGAAGTGCTAAGTTAAGGTAGCGATTATGAACTGTAGCTGGGGGTGGGGCAGGGTGGATCTGCGCCATTGTCTTGAGACTGTTGATGCCTGTACATGATGCTCATTTGAATTGGTTCTGATGTTGCCCTGTTTTGTCCTTTCCTACAGTCCCTCTCCTTGGGGTGAACATGACGAGGGGGGAGGGTGGCTGGGACCAGATTTGAGAAGATCATCTCTAGAGAGCAGCCCTAGCGCTTGTAGAACCTTGGGGCTTCAAGGGCCCGATTTTACCTTTCTGCTCCTCCCTGAGTTACTTTATGGCTCTTAACTCCTTTGCCGTTTTGGGGAGTTATTTTAGAAAGCTGTTCCTGGCCCCCAGTCAACTTCCGTAGTGGCTGCAAGTTCCCCAGAGTGCCCAAGAGCTGACCTCCTGTCAGAGCTCTGGGAAGTGAGAAGTCCAGAATCTGGCTTCATCCTTCACTGAGAAAGGAAAGCAACCTGCTTGCAGTGGGCAGGGGTGGGGGAGGGACAGTGGGCTCCAGCCTTGAGACCCGGGCTTCATGCCCACCCTGGATCTGGCCCTGGGAAGGACGTCCCAGTAACCCTTTTGAGGAAGGGAAGGCTGGTGCCCAGGCCCTCAGGAGCCAAGGGACACTGAGACTATGCCCTGCAGTCAGGAGGGAGGGAGATCCCCATTTCTGAGTCAGCCTCTGACTGTTCTCTCTGTCTACAGGTGACCCTGGCAGCAACCCTAACAAACGCCAGAGGCAGCCCCCTCTACTGGGAGATCACCCCGCAGAATATGGTGAGGGCAGGGGGTTCCCCTCCGTGGACTCCCGTGGCTCATGTGCCCCTGCCCGCCGCCCGACACGCAAATTCTCACCCGTCCTCCCTCTCTTTCCTTCCCACCCCCCAGGAGGGCCCCACGGTGGGTACCACAGCCATTACCATGATGAGGGCTACGGGCCCCCCCCACCTCACTACGAAGGGAGAAGGATGGGCCCACCAGTGGGGGGTCACCGCCGGGGCCCAAGTCGCTACGGCCCCCAGTATGGGCACCCCCCACCCCCTCCCCCACCACCCGAGTATGGCCCCCACGCCGACAGCCCTGTGCTCATGGTCTATGGCTTGGATCAATCTAAGATGAACTGTGACCGGGTCTTCAATGTCTTCTGCTTGTATGGCAATGTGGAGAAGGTGAGCTTCTGCTAGGACCGCTGCTTTCCTAATAGACCTGACAGGCCCAAGGGAGGCTCTGATCCTCTGACCCCTCAGTGAGCAAAGAGTGGGCAGGAGCCTCTAGAAGCAAGCAGGTCCAGGGAGGGTAATAGGATTTTCTCTGGAACGCTTCAGGTGGTAACAGCAACACTGAGCCCTCTGCCTTACCAGGGGTAACAGGTGACTGGGGCTGCCTGTTGACTGCCGACCTCAGACTAGGTTGTTTCTGCTGTCAAACCCATCTGGGTCCTGAAAGCCTTTTGCTTTGCAGCCCCTGACCTAGCCTGTTGTTAATATCAGCAGCTGCTGCTGCTGCTGCTACTGCTGCCAAGTTGCTTCAGTCGTGTCTGACTCTGTGCGACCCCATAGACGGCAGCCCATCAGGCTCCACTGTCCCTGGGATTCTCCAGGCAAGAACACTGGAGTGGGTTGCCATTTCCTTCTCCAGTGCTAGCACATGTCAGATATTCTTGCTGTATCAGGATGCTGTCAAAGGTGCTGTGAGTTGCTTAAATTCATTATAAGAACCCTTAATGAGACAAGCAGGGGAATTGAAAGCGTCGGGGGCAGCAGATAGCTTGCCAGGTTCACATGCCTTTATGTGGAAGCAGGACTTCTAGCTGATGCTTCTGTTTTCAGTGTTTGTACAACCACAGCTCAGTATCTGTACGTATCCTGTGTTGATGGGAGTAGGTGCTTTTTACCCCCTGTGGCCGCTTTTCTGTTGTGCTTCATTAAATGACCCATTCATGGGTTGGGTCCCGCCATTAGGGAAATAGTGCCGAGTGAGTCTCTGCTGCCCAACCTGGGCTCAGCACTTGCTTCCCTTGTGGCTCAGAGGTTAAAGCGTCTGCCTCCAATGCGGGAGACCCGGGTTCAATCCCTGAGTTGGGAAGATCCCCTGGAGAAGGAAATGGCAACCCACTCCAGTATTCTTGCCTGGAGAATCCCATGGACTGAGGAGCCTGGTGGGCTGCAGTCCACGGGGTCACAAAGAGTCGGACACGACTGAGTGACTTGACTTGACTTGACTTGGCCAGTGTCTCTGTCCACCTGTCTTAACAAGTGAGGTAGAAGCCTAGATCCAGAGCAGGAGTTGACTTGCTTTTAACTAACTAGGAAGGGTCAGGAGAGGGGTCTCTGGTACCTGGCCAGTAGTGCTGACTCTGGCTGCTCTTCTCAAGGTGAAATTCATGAAAAGCAAGCCGGGGGCTGCCATGGTGGAGATGGCGGATGGCTATGCTGTGGACCGGGCCATCACTCACCTCAACAACAACTTCATGTTTGGGCAGAAGCTGAATGTCTGGTAGATACCCGGTCTCTGTGGGCTTGGGAGGTGTGGAGAGGGACTGAGGAGAGGGGAAGGGCAATGGAGCCCACTCTGGACAGGGGTCAGAGGCACACAGAGCAGCCAGGTGCTTAGCCAGGCTGGCATTGGGTGTGCTGGAAGTGTCTGTTAGCCTCTCTTCGCTGTGGAGCAGGCCCCTGCGAGGCACACAGTGCTGTCAGATGGGAAAGCCACAGTAGCAGGTGGGGGACAGCTTGAGGTCTCACGGGGCTCCGCTTCTGTCTGTCAGTGTCTCCAAGCAACCAGCCATCATGCCCGGTCAGTCATATGGGCTAGAAGACGGGTCCTGCAGTTACAAAGACTTCAGTGAATCAAGGAACAACCGGTTCTCCACTCCAGAGCAGGCAGCCAAGAACCGCATCCAGCACCCTAGCAACGTGCTGCACTTCTTCAATGCCCCTCTGGAGGTGACTGAAGAGAACTTCTTTGAGGTGGGTGCTGCAGAGTTGATCCCTCAGCACGGCCATCTGAGGAGGCCATCCGTTTTCTTTTTTAATTTTTTAACAAATCTCTATTGAGCTCGCACTCTTGGGCTCTGGGTAGGGTGCTGGGCACATGTCAGGGACCAAGAAAGGCTCAGAACGGCACCTAGCAGCAGTGGAGTCTGCTGTGCTCTCTGCATCTTCGGCAAGGTAGAGGGGCTGCTCATCTGCTTCGAGGGATTCTTCCTTGTCTAGATGGTAGGTTGGTGATTGGAGCCCAGTCTTGCCTCGGGAACTAGGTAGTTTCAGGGAAGGGTGGGAGTCTGACTGCTGATTTGGACTTTGGGCCTTACTCTGGCCTGAGGTGTTGCTATTCAGTTCAGCAAACATTTACCTAGTACCTGCAACACACCCAAATTACAGCTGAAGATGGGAAATGTAAAAAGCAGTTTTCCAGTGTTTGACAACATAATAGAGTGTTAATACTTCAGTCTTTGGGGAGGGGGATCATAGGGATACCTTAGAGTGTGTGAGAAAAGCTTAGCAACTCCTTGTCCAGAAAAATGCAGGTATTTGGTTGTGGGCTTGCATTCCACCGTGTCGCACTTCTTGTGTCCCTGAGTCTGTTTTCTCTCTCTGTTGCAGATCTGCGATGAGTTGGGAGTGAAGCGGCCATCTTCTGTGAAAGTATTCTCAGGCAAAAGTGAGTGAAATGCCTCACCTACCTCCACTGTTCCCTGGTTGTACACAGGTAGCTCCCTGGCTCCTGCTCAGATCAGCCTAAAACTTTCATTTTCCCATCAGGTGAACGCAGCTCCTCTGGACTGCTGGAGTGGGAATCCAAGAGTGATGCCCTGGAGACTCTGGGTTTCCTGAACCATTACCAGATGAAAAACCCAAGTGAGTATCTGTGTGTCCTGCAGTCATCCCCCTTGTGGCCTAGTGGGTTGGCTGGCTTCCAGCCAGAGCCGTCCTTCCTACCGTCAAGACAGGGCCCCAGAGATTTCCTCCTTGTCGCTGACACAGGCAGGTGGGACCTGGTCGCCAGGAGAGCAGCCTGCTGTTCCACATGGGAGGGCCAGCCTAGCCGCTTGCAGCCACCCACTCTGCCAGCTTGGGAGTTGCTTAGGCTTGTTCTCCAGGGAGCTGGCATTCTGTGTGCGTCAGAGGCTGGCTCACATAATACCCAGGAAAAGGGGGGGTGTGCTAGCCAGCAGGTAAAATTCACCTACCCAGTTCCTGGGCAGGCCTATCCTCATGCACCAGCTAAAGAGCTGGGAATGGGCTCCTCCTTGCAGTTAAGGAACAGAAGGAGGAATGCCTTGTGGATTTGGCTTGTTTTTGAATCTCAAAACTGGCAAGGATGAGTTAGACCCCCGAATTGCAGAAAAAGATGTGTGCAAAACCAGGGAAACGTGGGGAGTGGGGAGGCTCCAGAAAGGGGCCCAGTCATGTGGCTCTCTCTCTTACAGATGGGCCATACCCGTACACTCTGAAGTTGTGTTTCTCCACCGCTCAGCACGCCTCCTAATTAGGTGCCTAAGAAGAGTCCCATCTGAGCAGGAAAACATTTCTTTCTTTTATGCTGTTTTGTTTCTTTTTTCTTTTCTGCAAATGTTCCTGTATTCCTTTTTTTAAATGCTAGTTTAGTAGAGGCTTTAACCATAATGGACTGGCTGAAAGTCTAAAGGGGGAGGGGAAGGGGAACTGATATCTCCCAAGATTAACCTTCACTTTTTAAAAATTATTGTACATGTGATTTTTTTTTTTTCCTGTTCATACATTTGTGCTGCCCATGTACTCTTGGCACATTTCAATAAAATTGTTTGGAAAATAAAGGTCACTTTCTGGGATTCTGGGGTGTGTCTGCTTCCTCCCACTCAGTCTTCTGAAGGCGGGCAGGATGGCTAGGAACAGCTGCAGCCTCCAGAGGGACGGACCCAGCTCCGAGGAGCAGTGTGGGCCAGAGCTGTGGCTTGGGGATGATGCTGGGAATTCTGAGTCTGTTTTTTTTTTGTCTACAAGGGAAGTTTTCCAATTTGTGTGTCTTGTAACAGAATGCATTGTACTGTACAGTGATCTCCTATCACATGCGGGGCAACCTTCTTATCTTTACTCCTAATGTGTGGATGTGTCATAGTTTACTTGGTCCTGAAGGTAATTTCCGTTTATTTGGTTTTGCAAACAGTACTGTGATGTGTATCTTTACACAAACTTCTTAAGCAACTTCTCTGATACTGATCTAGAAGTAAATTCCTAGCAGTGGAATTGCTGGATTAAAGGGTATGTTCAATTACTGTTGATATTCCCTGATAGCAGTGAGTGGGAACAAAGTCTAGTGCCTCGCATATGTGTATCCCCCACTTGGATGTGTATCACCACTTTGGGGTTTTCCTGTAGAGTTTTTAAACAGTATCTACTGAAGTCAAGTGACATCAGATAAACTGCTTCATCAGGGTTGAAACTTAAGAGAACCTCTAAACAAAGAAACTACAGTCACTTGGCAGCCATAACTTACACAATCTACTAGGTTTTAAGCTACTTGGGTAAAAAGTAAATTTACCTACTCTGACTCCCAGGGGCACTCAGCTTTCATCCCACGTTATATTTCCTAGGTAGCCTGTGCATAAGTTTACTCAGACCCACGTCCATTGAGTCCGTGATGCCATCCAGTCATCTCGTCCTGTCAACCCCCTTCTGCCTTCAATTGTTTCACAACTGTCTTTTTATACCAACCTAACTAAATGTACTACCTCTTTAAATTTCTCTCAAATCTTGGTACTTGCTTAGTAGTTCCAGATAACCAAACAGTTCTGTCTTCCAAAAGAGCTTTACCATCTGACATGTGAAGAAGGCAAAATGGGACTTAGCTAGCAAGTCAAGGGTGCAGCCAAAAGAGGAGAAAGACAGCAAAATATTCATTTCAGTCCCATGTGTCAGGGACACCTGTTCACCTCCTACAAGAGCATACTTAAGCACTTCAATAGCACTTAAAAAAAAAAAAAACAGGCTTTAGAGTGCTGGCTCAGAAATAGTGGCCCAGGGGCTTGGTTGCTCCATAGCGTGTGGAATCTAACCTCACCACTGATCCAACCTGTCCCTTGCATAGCAGGGCGGATTCTTTACCACTGGACCCCCAGGGAAGCCCCAGTTTTGCTTTGTTTTTTAGTACTCTAGGGTTAACTAGCTTTTTCCAAAGTCATTTTACTTTTGAAAGAAAGTTTCAACGTGTACTTACTGTACATATAAATCCCCTCTAGCACTCCTGAAGCTCAGAGATCTTGAACTAGTGACTTCTCCCCAGCCAGTTTCTTCTGCATACAAATGTAAAATAGACCTGGAGCAAGTGAGGAGGTAGATGTAACAGTAAGACCCCCGCCCCCAGCAGCCTACGAGGGGCCTTGGTTTAGGGAGATAGACGTGAAGATGGGCTTCCCTGGTGGCTCAGTCAGTAAGGAACTCCTGCAGTGCAGGAGAACCGGGTTCTTTGGGTGTGGTGGGGCAACTCAGATTACACAGAGTTTAACGTTGGGCCGTCTGTATTCACATTCCATTATGTGGATAACTTTGGTGGGAACTATTTTTTCCTTTTTAGTTAAGTCTCAGTCGTGTCCAACTCTTCGCGACCCCATGAATTGCAGCACGCCAGGCCTCCCTGTCCATCACCAACTCCTGGAGTTCACTCAGACTCACATCCATCGAGTCAGTGATGCCATCCAGCCATCTCATCCTCTGTTGTCCCCTTCTCCTGCCCCCAATCCCTCCCAGCATCAGGGTCTTTTCCAATGAGTCAACTCTTCACCTGAGGTGGCCAAAGTATTGGAGCTTCAGCTTCAGCACCAGTCCTTCCAATGAACACCCAGGACTGATCTCCTTTAGGATGGACTGGTTGGACCTCCTTCCAGTCCAAGGGACTCTCAAGAGTCTTCTCCAACACCACAGTTCAAAAGCATCAATTCTTCGGTGCTCAGCCTTCTTCACAGTCCAACTCTCACATCCATACATGACCACTGGAAAAACCATAGCCTTGACTAGACGGACCTATGTTGGCAAAGTAATGTCTCTGCTTTTGAATACACTATCTAGGTTGGTCATAACTTTTCTTCCAAGGAGTAAGCGTCTTTTAATTTCATGGCTGCAATCACCATCTGCAGTGATTTTGGAGCCCCAGAAAATAAAGCCTGACACTGTTTCCACTGTTTCCCCATCTATTTGCCATGAAGTGATGGGACCAGATGCCATGATCTTAGTTTTCTGAACGTTAAGCTTAAAGCCAATTTTTTCACTCTCCTCTTTCACTTTCATCAAGAAGCTTTTTAGTTCCTCTTCACTTTCTGCCATAAGGGTGGTGTCATCTGCATATCTGAGGTTATTGATATTTCTCCCGGCTATGGTACAAAGGCATGATTGCAAACTTGGGAGGTCGGCAGTTATTTCGCCATTATGCCCGTGGACATTCAGTTGTCTCCAGTTTCTCCTTTATGAAACAGCTGTGATGAACTTTGTACAGAATGTTCAAAAGCAGTGTGAACTATTTTCTTAGGCCAGGTTCCTAGTGGATTAAAGGTTTCATGTCAAATCACTCTAATGGCCGCGAATTTAGAAGACTGTTTCCGGTTGCCCTTGATAAAGATGGCGGAAAGGGGAACCGTCTCCGCCGTCAGCCTGCGGCTTCGATGCCCTCACCAAGTATGGCGGCCTCTTGTCCCCGCCCCCATAAGCTTACTCCCGTCGCGTTACACCACCAGTCAGTAGCAATGGCGGCAGCGTTTGCGGCTTTTCGGCGATTCGGCGACTTGCTTACCCGGCGTAAGTCACCTCTTGATCTTTAAGGGGTCCGTTGAGCTGTCGTCCTGTCATCGCGACAGCTGGACGGAGAGGCCTGTCCAGGGTCACCCAGGGTTCGAACCCCTTATTAAACTCACGGGTCTATGTGCCCCCATCCAGAGGGCTTCTGGCTTACAGTTGGGCCGCTGACAAGCTCAGTGTACTCAGTCTGGAGTGAGTACCACGATCACAGGGCTTTCTGGGTGGCGCTAGTGGTAAAGAACCTGCCTGCCAATGCAGGAGACTAAAAGACACGGGTTCAATTCCCGGGTCGGGAAGATCCCCTGAAGAAGGGCACAGCAACCCACTCCAGTATTCTTGCCTGGAGAATCCCATGGACAGAGGAGCCTAACGGGCTATGGCCCAGAGGGATTGCAAAGAGTCAGACACGACTGAAGCAACTTAGCGTGCACCACAATCGTGGGTCTGAAGTGATCCTCAGACTGAGGCCACTGATAAATGCACCTGAATCTTAAACTCTGGTGGGGGTGGTGGTGCTTTAGTCACTCCATGGCATCTGGCTCTTGTGACACCATGGACTGTAGCCTTCCAGGCTCCTCTGTCCATGGGATTTCCCAGGCAAGAAAACAGGAGTGGGTTGCCATTTTCTTTTCCAGGGGATCTTCCTAATCAAGGCGGTGGAACCCGGTCCTCCTGCATTGCAGGCAGATTCTTTACCGAGTGAGCCACTAGGGAAGCCCATCTTAAAGTCTATATCCCCTAAACCAAGGCCTCTCATAGGCGTGTGTCCCCCAACCTAGTGTCAACTGAGATGTGTACCCTCTGCTCTTGAAGGTGCTGTGCCCCATATTCAGGGTCATCAAAGGCACTTCCTACCTCTGTCTCCCCAGGACTGACAGCCTCCACCAACCTGGGTCTCAGCCTTCGCCCAATGAGTGCCTCTGCACAAGAGGAAGCCTCCGAAGCATCCCCAGAGGAAGCCCCAGGCCACAGCTATGAGTCCCTTCGGGTGACAGCTGCCCAGAAACATGTTCTGCATGTGCAACTAAACCGGCCTGAGAAGAGAAATGCCATGAACAAGGCCTTCTGGAGGTCTGGCCTGCAGATCCTGGAGGCCTGCCTGCACGAGGAGGCAGGGGCTGAGGGACTGGGCAGGGGAGGGCCTGAGGGCAGGGGATTCCCACCCCGACACAGCCCTTCCTCCTTTCCCCCTCCGCAGAGAGATGGTGGTATGCTTCAACAAGATTGCAGAAGACTCTGACTGTCGTGTGGTGGTGATCTCTGGTGCAGGAAAAATGTTCACTTCAGGTACCAGCTGCTCTCCACACCCACCCCTGCCAGTCTCCCCTGCTCCTGGGAATAGAATAATGCTTCATAATTAGGGTTTTAAGCAGCTTCTAAATTCTGCTTTGTATGCATGCTAAGTCGCTTCAGTTGTCCGACTCTTTGCAACCCATGGACTGTAGCCCACCAGGCTCCTCTGTCCATGGGGATTCTCCAGGAAAGAATACTGGAGTGAGTAGCTGTGCCCTTCTCCAGGGGATCTTCCTGACCCAGAGATCGAACCCATGTCTCATGTCTCCTGCATTGGCAGGCAGGTTCTTTACCACTAGCGCCACCTTTTACTTGGGGAAAGTGAAAGAAAGTGAAGTCACTCAGTCGTGTCCGACTCTTTGCAACCCCATGGAGACCAGGCTCCTCTGTCCATGGGATTTTCTAGGCAAGAATACTGGAGTGGGTTGCCATTTCCTTCTCCAGGGAATCTTCCCGACCCAGGGATCAAAGCCAGGTCTCCCACATTGTAGACAGACGCTTTACCGTCTGAGCCACCAGGGAAGCTCTTACTTGGGGAAGGTCTACTTAAATCATTTTCAAATGTAGAAATTAGTCCAACAAAAGACAGGATCACGGGCTCTAAAGTCTGGGTTTTCAAGCTGAATCTATGGCCTTGATCAAGGCCCTTGACCTCTCAGTCTTTTTTGTGTGTGTCAATAAAATGTGTTGTGATAATTACATGCTTTCTGAGGATTTCCCTATCAGTCAGTCCAGTGTTAGGATTTGGTGCTTTCACTGCAGGGGCCCAGGCTCAGTCCCTGGTTGGCGAACTAAGATCGCCAGCTGCACATGAAGTGGCCAAAACCTTTTTTTCTTAAATACATGCTTTTGTGCAATTAATTTTGAACCTACATGAACTGATTTTCTGTCTGTTGGGTCTTTTGATTGTCCCACAAGTCTATTCTTCAGGTTGGATAATTTCCATCTATCAGGTTCATCATCTCCTTTGTCATCTCTCTTCTGCTGTTAAACCCATTTAGTGATTTTTTTTTTTTAATTTCAAGGTGTAAAAAATCCAATATTGCAGAGCGCAGTACCATGAGATATGCCTATATCGTAGTTTCCACTTTTTTTTATATAGTTTCCATTCTTCTGCTGAAGTTTCATATCTTTTTATTCGTCGCAATCATATTTTTCTTTGTGTCATTCAGCATGGTTACAATGGCTGTTTTTAAAATCCTGTCTCCTGATCCCAACATCGGGGCCGCCTTGGGGGTCAATCTCTGTTTATTACCTTTTCTCTTGAAAAAAAAAAAAATGGGTCTCATTTTCCTGTTTCTTTGTTTTTGGAGTAAGGTTGGATTGCATGTATCCTGGATGTTGGACTATGGGAGAAAATGATGTGGAAATTCTAGATCCTATTACATAATTCCAGAGTGCTGAATTTCCTGTTTTAGCAGCTAAGTTGATATCAGTTTTTAAATCTCTTTGCTGGGCTGTAGGTCTGGTTCATGGGATCTCTTGTTATAGACATTTGGGCAGAGCTCATACACAGAATCTGGGGCTCCCCTCTCTGGCTGTCTGCTTTTTGGAATTTTCCCCCCCTCATTTTCCATCAGTTGAGGTCCCCCTGGGCTCTGTCCTGTGGTTCTTCAGGCACAACTTCACCCTGTACTCAGGTTAAATTAAAAAAAACCAGGTAACTCACTTGGCTGGTTCCTTCTAGAAGAATCTGCTTGGTGCCCTCAGGTAATTGGACCTTGTTCACCTAGGGCACATAGTTGGCATCTGTGGGAGGCTCCATGCCAGAAGTGAAGGGTCACATACACTGATTTCTGCACAGGGCCCAGCCCAGTGCTGGGTACCCGGCGGTGACTGAGATAGCCCCAGGCCCTGCCCCTCATTCAGTGGGGAAGACTGGACATTAAACAATGTACTTCTTTGTGTTTCCTCTCTTTCCTTCTGTGCCCTTGTTCTTTCTGTTCCTCTGTAACATTTTCGCCTGTCCCTTGTTTCCTTTTTCTGTTCTCCTTCATTTCTTTGTTCATCCATTCAACATTCAGCGACATCACTCCAGTGGCAGCCCCCTTCCTGGGTGACACCAGCCTTGAATGAGGGTTCAACCCACCAGGATGAGGGTTCATCTCTAGCTGTGCCAGGCCAGAGGTCCTCATCTTTCAGCTCTTAGTTGATTGTGCCCATTTCGTCCCATTTTCAACCTAAAGGCCAGAAAGAAGACATTCAGTTTAATTAGCAGTTTTAAAGATTGAATGAAACTAATTAAAAAAAAAAAACCAGTCCAGACTTATTTACATTTGTGGAGTGTCTCTAAGCACTTTACACATGTTAATTAATTCTCACCACAGCCCTATGAGACAAGCTCAGTCATCATCCCCATTTGATAGAGGAGGAAACTGAGACCCACAGAGAGCAAGAAGTGTATCCAGTCCTCACTGTTGGGATTTTTGAATGTGGGCTGCCTGGCTGCAGAATCCTTGCCCTTCACCACTGAGTGACTATGGCCCAGATGTGTGGCAAGCTGATTCAGAGTATTCCTGGCCCAGTAACCAGCCACCTGCCACCTCCACACATCTTCACCTCTCTGTGAGCTTCTGATCTGAAGACAATGGAGATGCCATGAGCACCCATGGGTGCAGTGGTAAAGAATCCACCTGCCAAGCAGGAGACACAGGTTTGATCCCTGTGTCGGGAAGATCTGGAGAAGGACATGGCAACCCACTCCAGTATTCTTGCCTGAGAAATCCCACAGACAGAGGAGCCTGGCAGGCTACAGTCCATGGGGTGGCAAAGAGTTGGACACAACTTAGCAACTCATCACCCCCCTCATCTGGTTGCATCAAGGATTAAACGAGTTAACAGGCACCAAATGTTAACTCATGTGAAACTTTTATTGATGTAGCTGTTATTCTTGATGATGATGAATAACTTAATTGTGACGATGAATGAGATCTGAAACATTTAGAGGTTCTCAGGGAGCGAGATGGGAGACTCCTCAAAAACAAGTTCTGGCTCTGGAGGGGAAAGACCTCGTGCCATAAGCTGGGGCCCTTTATTCCAAGGGGTTGCAGACAACCACCCATGTCTGAATATCCAAGTAGGGCAGATAAACCAGCAAAGCCAGTGGGAGGAGGTGTCGCAAGTTGCTGAGCTGAGTTTGTTCTGGGAGTAAGCGTGGTTCCCACTGAGTCATACAAGCTTCTCAGACCTGGTATAGAAGCCAGCAGATGCCTGCAGACTGATGCAGGCGGTTCTGGCCTTGGCAGAGATGGAGTGTATAATAATAGGAACTATTGTGATGCCATTACATGCCAGGCACTGCTCAAAGCGCCATGAGCTCTGTCTCTTGAATCCTTGCAGCCCCATGAGCTCTCGGGAGGGTTTTAGCCTCAATTTTCAGAGCAGAGACCCAGAGGATGGAGTGAACTGGCTGAGGTCACACAGAGTTCTTTTTTCTTTTTTAAAAATAATTTTATTGTATTTATTTATTTTTGGCTGTTCTGGGTCTTCATTGCTGCGAGGGCTTTTCTCTAGTTGTGGCGAGCAGGGGCCACTCTCTAGCTGTTGCATGAGGGCCTCTCATCGCGATGGCTTCTCTTGTTGCGGAGCAGGGGCTCTAGGGTGCAAGGGCTTCCGTAGTCGCAGCTCCTGAGTTCTGGAGTGCAGGTTCAGGAGTTGGGGTGCCCTGGCTTAGTCACTCCACAGCATGGGGGGTCTCCCTGGCCCAGGGATTGAACCCGTGTCACCTGCATTGGCTGACACAGGATTCTTTACCACTGAGCCACCGGGGAAGCCCTACTTTATTTTTATTTGAAGGATAATGGGGTTCTATCCTACTCATATTTAACTTGCACAAACTCAGCTCTGCCCTGAGTCAGCACTCCTCTGCCCTCACTCATTTAAACAAGCTGCAGAGGCCACAGAGCTATAGAGGGTCAGGGCTGTGGCCGAATGTGGGACTGATTTTTCCAGCTTTGTCAAATTGTGCTGTTCAAACAAGCGAAAGGATGAGAATGATTAACCTCAGGGAGAGGTTAATTCTGCTCAGAACCATCCTGTAGCTCCGTCTCACTCAGAGTCAAAGCCAAGGCCTCCTTTTGGCCCACAAGGCCCCACAGAATCTGCCTCTGTTACCTCCCTGACCTTGGCTCTTCCTGCTCTCCTTGCTCACTCTGCTCCACTGCGCTGGCCTCCTTCATGGTCCTCGCGCAGACACCAGGGGCCCTCCTACCACAGGGCCTCTGCATTGGCTGTCCCTAACATTGAGAACTCTCTTATCCCAGGTATCTGTACAGTTCCCTCCCTCTGGTCCTTCAGATCTTTACTTATATGTCACCATTTCAGTGACAGGGTCCCTGACCACCCGAGTTAATACTGCAACAGCCCTCACTGCACATGGCGTGTGCATGCGCACACGCGTACACACACACACTCACACTCACACTCACACTCCATTCCATTTCCCTCCTTTAATTTTTTTAGTACTTTTCTCCCCTGGACCAAATGAGTTTTCTCATTTGTTTGTTTCCCCCATAGAAGAGCAGCCCCCTGGCGGCAGAGGTTGTTATCTGTGTTGTTCACTTATTGAGCACCTGCTGTGTACTAAGCTGTGTTAGGCACGGGGATAGAGTGGGAGGCAAAAAGCCAAACTCCTTGCGCGCACACACGTGCCCGTGCATGTGTATGTGTGTGTGGGTAGCTGACCTCTGCTCGTGGATCTCACATCCTAGAGAGGGAGACAGGCACACAATTATGTGATAACAAGAGGGCAGTGTGGGAGGCATGGCAGAGAAAGGAGATGAAGGGTGACAGGCTGCTATTGAGCCACGGTGGGGAGGGGGGGGCCCTCCCTGAGGAGGTGGACTTTACCCTGTGGCTTGAACAGTGTGATGGAGTCAGTCTTGAGACCATTGCTGGGGAAAGGCTGCTCTAGGCAGAGGGAGAAATAGGCATGAAGGCCCCAGGAAGGGAATGTGTCGGCATTGTTGTAACAGCTGGTGGAGGCCTGCGTGTAGGTTAGAAATGGGGCTTGTGCAGAGTTGGTAAGGTCCTGGTATAAGACCTCGCATTTTATTCTATATGAGAGAGATGGGTGGATGGGAAGAAGAGAGGGCCCTGAGATGATCACAAGGGCCCTGAGGCTGCGTGTGGGGAACAGAATGTGGGAGCAGGTCAGTGGAGGAAAAGGTCAGACTTGGGATTGTCTTAAGGTTGGAGTGACAAAGATTGCTCCATTTCTGACCTCCCCATCTCAGGAACCATTACTACCTTTGACAAAATTAGTGTTAGTTGCTCAAGTCATGTCCAACTCTTTGAGATCCCATGGACTGTAGCCCAGTCCACAGAGGAGCCAGCCCCTCTGTCCATGGGATTTTCCAGCAAGAATACTGGAGTGGGTTGCCATTTCCTCCTCCACGGGATCTTCCCAACCCAGGGATCGAACCCAGTCTCCTGCATTGCAGGCAGATTCTTTACCACCCAGAGCCGGCTGCATGGCTCTGGGTTTGAAATCTCAGTTCCACTGCTCACAAGCCAGGGTGACCTTGGGCAAGCGACTTAAGCTCCCTGTGCCTCAGTTTCTCCCCCGATAAAATGGAGATAGTAATAGGACCTACCTCAGAGGATCATTGTGAGGCTAAAGTCAGCAGAGACTCAATATGTGTTAACTTGTATTGCCTTCACACCCCAAATGCGACCCCTCCAGAAGACCTGTGTGAGTTGCTTTCTCCACTGTGGTGGTTTGCCTGGCCTATGACCTCTAGTTGGGGCAATGGGTAGGGCCTGGGAGGCTAGGTGAGCCTCCCCACATCTCCCCACCAGGTATCGACCTCATGGACATGGCTTCAGAGCTCCTTCAGCCCACAGGTGACGACACGGCCCGCATCAGCTGGCACCTTCATAGCCTCATCACCAGATACCAAGAGACCTTCAGCGTCATCGAGAAGGTGACTCTGGGAGTCTAGCAGGGTGTCCCCCCAACCTGCTGCTCCCGGACCAGCCTTGACCCTGCCCCTTCTGTCCCCTTCCAGTGCCCTAAGCCGGTGATCGCTGCCATCCATGGAGGCTGCATTGGTGGAGGTTGAGTCTGAATCCACCCACCCCAGATCTGTTGCTAGTTAGACTTTGCCCCAAGGCGCAAGCCCATGGTCTGGGAGTGGGGGTGGGTCAGTCCTGTGGTTGTTCAGTGTCTCTGGCCTCTACTTCCCAGGAGTGGATCTCATCACTGCCTGTGACATCCGATACAGTACCCGGGATTCTTTCTTCCAAGTAAAGGTGAGCCATTCTCCCAAGCTTCTGCTCCCTTGGGTCCTACTGAGGGCTGAGAAATGAGTGGCAGAGCCGGGTCAGAGCAGGGACGGAGCAAGCTAAAGGGGGTGGGAGTGAGCCTCGATGGCTTCATGGAAAAGTTAGAATTGAATCTTAAAAAGTAAAACTTGGCCACGGGGGACATCAAGGGGAGGTCACGGAGTCAGTGTGAGGTCAAGAGTGAGTCAATGTGTCGGGGAGGGGAAGAGGGTGGGGGCTTTGCTCGAGTCAGCGCTGGAGGGGGTGGGAGGCAGGATGGAGCTCATGGATGGAGGGGTTCAGGGCAAGTCTTTTCCTGGAGATAGATGCAGCTGACTTCAGAGTTGGGAGGACAGGGGAGTTGGAAGGTGGGCTATATTCTAGAGCGAAGGAACCTATATGGGCAAAAGTCTGGATGGGAATGAAAAGGGGTGTTTTGGAGGGGCGTCTCCGAGGTGAGAGTGTGGTGGGACTCAGGTAAATACGGAGTTTCGTTGCCACTGAGGCTGCAGTGGGGACAATACTGGGCAGAAACCAAGCACTAACACTGTCGCTTCCCCCAGGAGGTGGACATAGGTTTGGCGGCAGATGTGGGAACCCTGCAGCGACTGCCCAAAGTCATCGGGAACCAGAGGTGGGTGAGGGGAGCCTGGGCAAGGGGACAGCAGAGCAACTCCTAAACAGGATGCCATCCTCTCGCATGTCCTGCCCTCTTGCAGCCTGGTCAACGAGCTGGCCTACACTGCCCGCAAGATGATGGCTGATGAGGCCCTGGAGAGTGGACTGGTCAGGTAGGGGCTGAGGCCTGTGCTGGATAAGAATTCAGGGGCAGCCAGGCTTGGGTGGGGCTCCTTGGATTCCCATGCACCTTAACTCACGGATTCCAAGTGGCCTCCTCTCTCTGGGTGGAGTCTATTGCCCTGTTCCGATTGGTCCATTTCACCAGCGCTGTCTTCCACTTTCTACTGCGATTGGTCACTTCTTCATCCGTCGGAGGGAGAGGAGAGCTCTTCTCAGATTGCCTGATTTCCAATTTCTCTCATCCTCAGCCGGCTCTTCCCAGACAAGGAGACCATGCTTGATGCGGCTTTCACCTTGGCAGCTGAGATTTCCAGCAAGAGCCCCGTGGCGGTGCAGAGCACAAAAATCAACCTGATCTACTCCCGCGACCATTCGGTGACGGAGAGCCTCAACTATATGGTGAGACTCTCCATCCAACCAATCACACCCATCTCTGATTCCCTGAGTGACCAATCAGGGCCCAGCGGCCCTTTACAGGCCTTGTCCTCTGATTGGCTCGCTGCTATCTCCCTCCCATTTTTTCATTGGTCCAACGAAAATCTTCCTGTATCCTTTCTATTACCGGCTGCCATCATTATCCAGAAATCCTGGAACATGAGCATGCTACAAACAGAAGACGTCATGAAGTCTGTCCAGGCCGCAATAGAGAAGAAGGCTCTGAAGACCGTCACCTTCTCCAAGCTCTGAGAGGCCTGTCGTCCCAGGTCTTGGCACAGGGGTCTGGCTTTGCCCCGCCGCCTGCCTGCATGTTCTTGTTCATGGAAAGGGAGGATTCGTAAAGATGGTCCAGCTTGCTGTCTTCTCAAGTCTCCCAGTTTATACCTTTATGACACATTTCTTCTTGCCTTATCTTTGCCCCACGAACAATAAAGCAATGTAAAGAACCCGGTGTCCTTGTTGGAAAGAGAGGCGAGGCATAAAGAGTAGGTAGTACAGTGACCCTGGGGGCTCTAAGGACCACGGTTGTGTTGAATGTTGGGAATAGAGATTTGACCGATTGGGAATGGGAGCTGTGCAGGTGAGGACCATTCAGAGTGTTGGTGGGCAGGCCAGGCCAGCCCTGGTAGAAAGTCATGTGACTCCCTTTAGGTTGACAAGGCTACAGATGGTCTCCCTGCCTGCTTCATGCTTAAGGGCAGAGTCTACCCTGCCTGGTACCCACTCACTACAGAACATAGTGGGATCCGGTGCTGGAGTGTGGTTAGGAGTCAACTGCTACACACTCTTGGGCCAACTGCCTCACTTCTTTAAGCTTCGAGTTTTCCATAGGTAATCTCAACCTCCTGGGGAATTAGGACTAGGTGCTTTCACTGTGGTGGCCCAGGGTTCAATCCCTAGTCGGGGAGCTAAGATCACACAAGCCTGGTGGCACCGCCAAAAAAATTAATTAAAAAAAAAAAAACAAAAAAAACCCATCTGGATTTGTGTTTGGAATGAGAGCAAAGTATTATTTTTCCTCTGTCTTTTTAGTGTTTTAGCATTAATTTGTTTCTTGTATATGCCACATCCTATTCTGAATATTTATTTAGTGATTCCTTTCAAGGACCCTATGAGTTTGATACTATTAATATTCTCCCATTTAACAGAGGAGCAAATGGGCAAATTGAAGTGAAGGCACTGACCCAAGATCAAACAGCCAAGAAATGGCAGAGGAAGGAATTCAACCCAGAGCTTCTGGCTCCAGAAGTCAGTGATCTAAAGCGCTACATATATGATACAACGTACATAGTAGAGCTGTGCAGCGGGCAAGCAATAAATTTAGGTCTTTTCACAGTTCTGGGAGTACCAAGAGTGCCCAGGTCCTCCCTGCTTTCACTTTTTTCATTGCCCATCTGTTCTGGGCCACTCCTTTTAGCCTTGCCCTGCCCAACCTTCCTGGCCTCACCTTCCCTCTGCCAACAAAGGTCCAGTCAGGTTTTATGGACTCTGATAAGGGCCAAAGTTCACCAGCACTTCCTCTTTACAAAAGAGCCTAGAGGGGCTCTGAGCTGAGTCGCACCAGGTGTGGCCCCAAGGATCTGGATGGTGGTTGGTCACTCCTGAGGCTGGTAAGAAAAGGGAGCCTGGGATGTGGAGAAGAGGGACCCCACCATGGACCCTGCCCTGTAGCCACACCCTTATCCTCAGGTATAAGAGCCACCCACCACCTGCTTGCTGCCACCATTCACAACTCCTGCAGCTTTCCTCACAGGAGAAGTCACCAGCCCAGCCTCTCAAGATGGCCTTTGTCCCTGCACCAGGCTACCAGCCCACCTACAACCCGGTGAGATACCCTAACCCCAGGCTTAGCTCCACCCGGACCTCCATGCACCAATTTATCCTCATCCTGAGCCTCAGAGGCACCCATCTGTGACACTTGGGGCTGATTTACCCAGTAGTGACCCTGGAGCCTGACATTCCCACTCTTGTCTCAGGCTATTTGCTTCCATCTCTAACTCAGCTCTCTTCATCTCACTGATCCCTCCCACTTTGGTTTTCTCTCTCTTGCTTGATGGAGTGGGGCTGGAGGGGCTTCTGAATAAGTGGTAAGGGCTGCAATAGGCAGATGGCCTTTGAGGCCCCTCACCTGACCCCATCTGCAGACGCTGCCCTACCACAACCCCATACCAGGAGGTCTCAGAGTTGGAATGTCCATTTACATCCAAGGAGTGGCTAGCGAGCACATGAAAAGGTAAGACCCTCCCCTGTGCCAGGCGAGCAAAGGAGGAAGCGGGGAGGGGAGGCGGTGACTACAAACGGGGCTTCCAGCCCCAATGCAGGAGGCCTGCTTCCCTTCCTCCACCCTGGCTGAGAAGAGGACTCTATGTCACTGCATCAGATGGCCTCTCCAGCCCTGGTCTGGAGAGTCCAGGGCTTGGTGATCAGATCAGGAGGGAGACCCTGGGGACTGGGAGGTGTTAGGGAGACTCACTATGACAGGTGGCCACAAACTTGGGACACTGGATTGGAATTGATGGGCATGATAGCATGAATTAAGATCAGAGGCTCAGAACTGGTCCACCTGAATGCACATCCCAGATCTGTCACTTAGCAACAGTGTGACTGGGAAAGCTCTGTGTGCTTTACTTTCTCATCTGTAAAATGAGTTTTGAGGATTCAGTGTGTAAAGTAGTATAATCAGTGCAACAATAACTTAGCTTTTAAAAAAATGTTGTTTTATTAATTTATTTACTTTTGGCTGCCCTGGGTCTTCATTGCTGCATACAGGCTTTCCTCTAGTTGCAGCCAGTGGGGATGACTCTCTAGTGGCAGTGTGCAGGCTTCTTACTGTGGTGGCTTAGCTTGATGTGCAGCACAGGCTCTAGAGCTTGGGCTTCAATAGTTGTGACGCATGGGCTCAGTAGTTGCTGCTCACAAGCTTAGTTGCCCTGGCACATGTGGAATCTTCCCAGACGGGGGATTGAACCCATGTCCCCTTCACTGGCAGGCAGTGTCCCAACCACTAGGCCATCAGAGAATTCCTTAGATTTTTTTATGGCTTTAAAATAGGATCGTCGTTTCTTTGTTCATTTTTTATACATCCACTGAGCACCCACTCTGTGCCTAGACGCTGGGAACAGAGCAGTCAACAGGACAAAGATCCCTGGAGCTGACATCCTAGTAGAGGAGATGGATAAAAAATAAATTTAACTCAAATATACAATTTGGCAAATGGTGATAAATGCTATGGAGACAAGGAGAGAAGAGAGATGGGGAGCAGATGTCGGGGAGAGGATGTGGCATTGTCCCATTAAATAAGGTGGCCAGGGAAGGGAACTTTTCAGCAAAGACCTGAAGGAGGTGAGGGAGGGAGTCTGGGGTGTATCTGAGGTGTATCTGAGTGCAAAGTCCTCGGGCAGATGTGTGCCTGCCCCCTTGCAGTAATTTGTGGGATGCTGATGTGAAGTGAGCTGTGCAAGGTGCTCGGATTTGGGTTTTCCGGATGACAGAGAATGAGATGGTTGGATGGCATCACTGACTCCATGGACATGACTTTGAGCAAGCTCCAGGAGTTGGTGATGGACAGGGAAACCTGGCATGCAGCAGTCCATGGGGTTGCAAAGAGGACTGAGCAACTGAACTGAACTGAGAGTCCCTCTGGCTGCACGTGGGGAATGGGTTTCAGGAACTGGGGAAGGGGATAAATAGACTTGAACTGATAGATCTAAGTTTGCCGGGCAAACGCAGGAGTCCCAGGGGCGGTCCTATTTGAAACTGGGTGGCGGAAGGGTTTCTCTTAAGGACAGGGAGTGAGCGAAGGGGTAGCGGTGGGAAACTGACCCTTGGAGTGAGGCCAGGGTACAGCCCTCTGTGTCCCGCCAGGTTCTTCGTGAACTTCGAGGTGGGGCAGGGCCAAGGGGCAGACGTCGCCTTCCACTTCAATCCCCGCTTTGATGGCTGGGATAAGGTGGTCTTGAACTCGAAGCAGAAAGGCTCGTGGGGCAACGAGGAGAGGAAAATGAGCATGCCCTTCCGCAAGGGAGCGGCCTTCGAGCTGGTGTTCATGGTCATGACGGAGCACTTCAAGGTCAGAGCCGTGGGGGGCGGGGCCTCCCCTCCCCTCCCTGGGGGCGGGGCCTCCCCGCCCCGCTCCTCCCTCCCTCCTTTTCTTCCTTCCTTCTTGTCTGCCTGCCTGCCTGCCTTTCTTCCCCTACTCCGTCCCACTCGCCGTTTCTTTCTTTTTCCCTCTCTCCCTTTCCCCTCCCTCCTCCCTTTTATCTTTTCTTTTCCTTCTTTCCTGCCTATCAAACAATTCTCTCCTTTTTTTTTAAATTTTTTTCTCATTAAAATTTTTTTTAAATAAAAATTCTCTCATCTCTTTTTCTTATACCCATTCCTCCACCATGGAGAGCCTTCTGACATGTTTCGCGTTTATCATCTTGCCCCTCTGTGTTCTTGCGAGATTCAGATTTGTGTTAGTCGGTTCAGTCGTATCCAACTCTTTGCCCCCCCATGGACTGCAGCCCGCCAGGCTCCTCTGTTCCTGAAATTCTCCAGGCAAGAATACTGGAGTGGGTTGCCCTTCTCCTCAAGGGATCGTCCTGACCCAGGCGTCGAAACCAGGTGTCCCACATTGCAGGCAGACTCTAACTTCTGAGCCGCTAGGGAAACCCAAACACACGAAAGGACGCACGGAATTCTGGGAAACCCTCCCCTCCTGGGCCAGGGCTGATAGCTGTCAACTCCAAGTCTGTCTGCTCCCATCTCCGCCGGCCACTTCCCTTCCCCTATTATTTAACAGCAAATCCTAGATGTCATATATTTTCATTCATAAATATTTTTGTTTTTAAAAACACAGGCAGGCTGCCACTGTCAGACCTAAAAAAATGTTCAGTTCTTCCTTAGGGTCATCACACACCCAGTGATCCCGTCATCTCATGAATGCCTTAATGTTTGACGTTGTCTACATTTTGTTTGAATCAGCATCCCCAAAAAGGCCCACATATTGTGATTGATTACTATTATGGGAAATTTTTTAAAGTATTTATTAAAGTGTGACCCAGGTACAGAAAACTGCGTACACAGCTGACTTGTTCACAAAGAGAGCACACTGTGTAACTAGCTCCGAGATGGAGAAACAGAGCCCTCCTAGTCCCCTCAGCCCCAGGGGCGGCCTTGATCCTGATTGTGTGATCTGATCTGTTTCTGCGACTTTGCTTTTTTAAGTGTGGATGCACCCATGCTATGTAATCCCCTCTACTTTCCTCGCTGGTTGTGTGTGTGTGCGTGTAAGTGAGAGAGAGCCTCCCCATGTTGCTCTGTCTCACTTGGTCTGGCCCTTTTGATGGCTGTCTAGTACTCCCTGTGTCTACCCTCAGAGTTCTCTGCATCCCCTGCCTCTGGCTCCCCATAAATGACATGTGGTGGAGCTGGTGACCATCCGTCCCCGCCTGGCCTGTGAGGGAAGTCTCCTCCTACCTGGACCTTATCTGCCCTCTTATGGGCACCAGATTTCCAACCTCGTCACCAGAGGTTAACATCACTGCTTGAGTTCAGACACCGGCAGTGGTTCAAGTCTGAGCTTTGCCGTTCCCCAGCATGTGACTTTGAACTGGTCTCCCTACCACCTGGAGCCTCTGCTTTCCTGAACAACAGAGACAGTGCCTGGTCCTGCCTCCAGTCACCATATCGATGTCAGTGGGTCAAGCGTTTGGCATGTAGGAAGCTCTCGGTCCTGGGGAGCTTAGCTCTGTAAATAGAACCTTGATGGCTCAAAGTATTCTGAGATGCGCTAACCGTGCAAGTCTGTGCACAAGATTTTCCACAGTGCCTTTGACATGCCTTCCCAACAATCCCAGAGCGAGATCTCATTTTACAGATGGGAAAAACAAAGGCTCAGAGAAGCTAGTGACTTACCTGAGGTCACACAGCCAAGACCACGTTAGGGCTAGACCTCAAACCCAGTCATTTGGTGCCAAAACTAGGACTCTGATTCAGTTTTCCCCCAGTCTCCATCCTCAGTCTGAGTTCTCCATGCTTATCCACCCACCAATCTGTGAGCTGACTTTTGACCTCAGTTTGACCTTTGACCAGTGGACTTAAGATTCCTGACTCTGAAACTGTGTCAGCTCACCCTTAAGACTTTTGACCCCATGTCAAAAAGCTCCCTATTGCCTGCTTCCTGTTTCTACCTTCCCAAGGTCGTGGGTGCCGACTCTGACCTTACCCCTGCCCTCCAGGTGGTGGTGAATGGGACTCCCTTCTATGAGTTTAAGCACCGGATCCCGCTGCAGATGGTCACCCACCTGCATGTGGATGGTGACCTGATGCTTCAATCAATTAACTTCATCGGAGGCCAGCCTCCCTCAAACCAGGTGTGTGGTGTCTCTCTCTCCTGTCTGCTTGTTCCCTTCCTTAATGCTCATGTTTACTTATTTCCTGGGCACTTTCTCTGTGCCAGACCCACTGCTGGGCGATTCCATGGACCCAGTGGCAACCAAGACAGTCTACTGGCTCTGTCCCAGATGGTGGTGGCCACAGGCAGTCAGTGTGGGGGTGGGAGGTATACAGGGGATTTGGAGAGTCTTTGTTTCTTTTTCTAAGGTATTTGAACCATTTTATACACCATCATTTTTTTTATTTATTTTTACTTATTTTTTGGCTGTGCCACTTGGCTTACAAGACCCTTGTTCCCTGACCACGGATTGAACCCTGGTCCTTGGTAGTGAAAGTGCAGAGTCCCAACCTCTGGACCATCCGGGAATTCCCCTGCAGGGTCTTAAGGAAGTACTTTCTGAAGAAGAAATAGGTGTGTGAGCTGAGTCAGAAAGCACAGACCCAGTGACCAAGAAACCCACTCCCAGGTCCATAGTGAACGATTGGTCACCAAAACCCAGGCACTAGAACCCCCCAGCAGCACAGCTTGGAGCAGCTCGAACTCCATACCCCTGGCATGAGCTTTAGCTGAGGGCTCTCCCCTTCCCAACCTGTGAGTCCCCCAGTTCCTCCCAGGGGAAAGGACTCTCTACAATCGTCAGCCCCATTCTACAGATGTGGGAACTGAGGCACGGAGAGCTTAAGTAACTTGCCCAAGGTCTTGGGCCTTGTAATTGGCAGAGGCACAGATCAAACCACTCACTCCTCTGCCTCCCCAGTGAGGAATGTCTTCATCCATAAGGTAACCTCGGGCCTATGGTAACCTCATTTTACTCTTGTGCTCCATCAATGTATTTTATTATTTTTTTGAATTTTTATTTATTTGTTTTTGGCCTCACTGCCAAAAATGAGGGAATTCCCTCATCAATGTATCTTTAAAAAAAAAAAGGGGGGGGGGAATTCCCTGGTGGTCCAGGGATTACGACTCTGTTCTTTCACTCCTGAGCACTTGGGTTCAATCCCTGGTCGGGGAACTAAGATCCCACCAAATGCACAATACAGGCAGGAGAAAAAAAAAAAAAAAGCTATTTTTTAAAACTGGCTTAACACGGAAGTTCCAGGCAGAAAGGAGTTCATTAGAAACAGAGAGAAAGGGTGAAGAAAAATTGTCTAGATGAGGGAAAAGGTTTTGCTGGCACAAGAAGCCACAGTTGAGAAGGTGAGGGCGAGTGAGAGAGAAACAGAGGCAGGGAGAGCCAGAGACTGCGAAAGACAGAGTCTCACACAGCCTGAAACAGCCCGAGACAGACAGGGGAGGCAGGAACTTGACTGGTAAAAGCACCCTGCTGGCCTCAGGGTGGTCACAGAGAGTGAGGGGCAAATCATGGTTGGCGATGCGGTGAGCAGAGTATTGTGTGGACTTGGGAGGTGTTCTGAGGGTGCTCACTTTACTGCGGAGGGAGGAGAGGAGTGGATGAGGTTCCTGGGATAGCAGGAAGCCAGGATGGGGCAGGCATAAGAATAGAATTTATCAGCCTTGTCCTAAAGGGGTGGGGTGAGGTGCACTGATGATCCCTAAACTTGATGAGTTCTCTGCCATGAATGAGCCACCTGGGTATACCCAGAGTTGCCATGGATGGTGGTGGTGGGCTGCCCTGGGGCAGGCATCCTTGACACCTTCCAGGCCCTAGATTGGGGCCCCCCTCATTGCCTCCTTCTCCTCTGTGCCCACAGATGCCCATGCCTGCTCAGGCGTACCCAGTAAGTACCTGCTGGTGGGTGATGGACTTCCCCTCGGGGTGGGGGTTCAGGGGCTGAGGAGGCCCTGGGCCCCCCAGCCTCTCACCACTCATGTCTTCCTTCTATCCACGTAGAATCCCGGACAGTACTATCAGCAACAAAGCAGACTGCCTGTAAGTGGGACGGTGTATGGCCATTCGGGTGCTGGGTGGTAAGAGCTGGAGGGTGGTCAGATCGGATCCCCAACTGTATTAATCCAGCACCTAGAGATATGCCTGCATGTGGTAGTAGTTGTTGTTTAGTCGCTTAGTCGTGTCTGAATGTTTGTGACCCCAGAGACTGTAGCCCGCCAGGCTCCTCTGTCCATGGGATTCTCCAGGCAAGAATACTGGAGTGGGTTGCCATTTCCTTCTCCGGGCAAACTTCCCAACTCAGGGACTGAACCCACATCTCCTGCGTTGGCAGGTGGATTCTTTACCTCTGAGCCATCAGGGACAGCCCCTGTATGCCATAGATGTGCCCTAATTTTTGTCAAATATTACAGAATAGTATCTCTTCTTCCTCACTTCACAGACCATGGAGGGACCCCCAGCCTTCAACCCGGTAAGGTCTCTGGCGGGAGTTTAGGGTTCTGTGGTGGGCAGATTGTGGGAAAACAGGAGTGGGAGGTCCTGAACCACTGGGAGCCCTGAGAACGTCGGAAACAGAACGGCCAGAGCACATTTGGGACGGGAGGTGGGTGGGGAGAGGGTAGAATTGGTGGTTGGAGTCGGTGGGGCTTGGAGGTTTGGAGCGTTTCCCAAGATAAGTGAATGCTCCTCTCTGAAAATTCATCCCTGCCTCTGGCTTCTGGGGACCTGAGAGATGTTGGGATATTGTGTTTTCTTTCTACAGCCCGTGCCATTTAATGGGAGACTGCAAGGGGGGCTTATAGCTCGAAGAACCATCATTATCAAGGGCTACATACCCCCCACAGCCAAGAGGTACAGAATCCAGATTGAGGTGCAGAATCTCTCACCATCATCGCTCAAACCTAGGAGTCTGAGCCCTCAACCCCCTCCTCCATTGGAGACCCGGGTGTCCAGGCCCCAGCTCCCTCCTTCCTTGGGGAGCAAGGTGCTCCCCCAGCCCCCCTCCCATACCCTCATCTTACTCCTGCCTTCCTCTCTGCCCCTAGCTTTGTCATCAACTTCAAGGTGGGATCCTCTGGGGACGTGGCTCTGCACATTAACCCCCGCATGACCGAGGGCGCAGTGGTTCGGAACAGCTTTCTGAATGGCTCCTGGGGATCTGAGGAGAGGAAGGTCCCCTACAACCCGTTTGGTCCTGGACAGTTCTTTGATGTGAGTCTGGGGCCTCTTTCCCTGCTTCCCTCCGAAGCGTCTGTCCTGGCCCTGGCCTCATGCCTGCCCTTCTCCCTGCAGCTGTCCGTTCGTTGTGGCGCAGATCGCTTCAAGGTCTATGCCAACGGCCAGCACCTCTTCGACTTCTCCCATCGCCTCTCAGCCTTCCAGAGGGTGGACTTGGTGGAGATCCACGGTGATGTCACCTTGTCCTACGTCCAGATCTGATCTATCCCTGGGGCCATAACCCTTGGGAACACAGAGGAAGATTCTGTAGGACCCTTTCTAAGCCCCTAATAAAATGTCTGAGGGTGTCTCATGAGTGTATGTGACTCCGTTCACTTCCCTCATTGTCTCTTTCTTTTTGATTCAGTCATGGCCTGTCCATTCAGCCATCCAGCCATTTGGTCATCCATTTTCTCATCATAATAAATCTAGGCCTTTGAGTGTATCAACCCATTCACTCCTCACAATGCCAGTAGGTAGGAACTATTACTATCTTCCATGTGTAAATGATGAAGAAACAGGCAAAGAAAAATGAAGTTCACTGCCTAAGGTCACAGAGTCCATAAACGGCAGAACCAGGATTCAAATCAAGGTGGTCTGGCTCCCAAGGCTACGTGCTCAACCACTGTGTAGTCCTGTAGTGGGAATTCCTAATAATGTACTTTTATAGCCTTGAGAAATTTCGCAGAAATAGCACCTGAAAAAACAGTATATATTAAGAAATCATGTTAATGACTATCTTTCATGTTTTTCTTAAGAATAATCACCTTGTTACAAACCCCAAGGCCAGACCCAGAAGGGAATATGACTGGGATCATGAAAGCGTGGACCTTGAAACACCGGGTTGGCACCAGGCATGAACGCTGCCTATGGACTTGCTAATTGTTCCCGAGACTAGCCCAGGAGGGAACAGCCTGGGATAAACACAAGGAAATCTGGACTAAGTCAGTGTAGTTCATTAAGTTTAGAAGTACGTAATTAACATAACATGTGTCTTGAGAAAGATAAGATCTGAGAAAGTCTTGTAGTCTGCAATTAGGAATAAAAGCTGGACCCAGAGTGGACTCTGCCCCTCAGTCCAATAGAGGCTGAAGTTCCCATGACCCATTGCACCAGATTTCATGTTCTGTCTTCATTCTCGTCACATGCTCCTGGACCACTAGGGCAACATAACCTGTTGTCCTATCCACCACTATATCCATCTAACCAAAAGTCCATAAATCTATTCAACATCCAAATATCTGCTGCTGCTGCTAAGTCACTTCAGTCATGTCCAACTCTGTGCGACCCCATAGACAGCATCCCATCGGGCTCCCCCGTCCCTTGGATTCTCCAGGCAGATTCTCCAGGCAAGAACACTGGAGTGAGTTGCCATTTCCTTTTCCAATGCATGAAAGTGAAAAGTGAAGTCGCTCAGTCATGTCCGACTCTTAGCAACCCCATGGACTGCACCCTACCAGGCTCCTCCATCCATAGGATTTTCCAGGCAAGAGTACTGGAGTGGGGTGCCATTGCCTTCTCTGTCCAAATATCTAGCCACTCACTAATCCATTTATCCATCTGTTCAGCCATCTTTTCATCCAACCCTTCATCCATCCACCCATCCATTCATCTCTCCACCTATCTCTCTCATCATCCAGCAATATTTCTAAAACAGTCATGCAAGCGTATGTTCATCCATCCACCTAAATATCCAACCATTCATTCACTCATCAGTCAATCTCCCTCTCCATTTATCCATTCAGCTATCTGTTCATCCGCTCGTCATCCAATCCTTCACCCATCCACCTATTCAAGCATCTATGTGCTCATTTACTACTCCATATGCCTATCCATTCAGCCATCCTTACATCCAAATTTCATCCATACATTCACCTCTTCACTCCTTCATTTGTCCATGCAATTCTCTGCCTTACAGCACATCCATCCATCCCTCCATTTGTCCATTCACCTCTCCATCCAGTCATCCGTGCATCTCTCCATTTATATCTATCCAGTCATCCCTTCATCTCTTCATGATCCATTCCCAACTGTGTACTCACCCATTTATCTCTTCATATGTCCACCAACCATCTGCCATTTATTCAGACATCCCTTTATTATCAGCTTTGTGTTGATTTAGCAAGTCATTTATTTATACTTTCATGCATCCATTTATTCCCTCTTGTTCTTTTACTCATTCACTTGCTTGCTCCCAGTTATTTGTCAGTGCCCACTCAGTTGCTCATTCAGTTTATTGTCTCATTCGTTCACCTAGTCTAGTTCTCAAACAGTTCTACATCGCAATCTCCTGGGGAGCTTTTAAAAAATATTGATATCTGATCCCACCCCATGATTAGATTAAACTATATAAAAACTATATAAAAATAGTTATTAAACCATAGTTTAATAGTTTATATTAAACTATATAAAAATACCATTTTTGTATGTTTAAAAGTGCTTAAATATCAATTATTCCATATGTTCCAGCCTGGTATATCAGTAGCAGGTTCCAGGCACCAATATGTTCATTTAGTTCTCCAGATGATTCTGTGGATTGGTCAGACTCTGATAAAAGATGTTCTGGGGGCCCTCAGACCCTGGATGGATGCTAGGAGGAGTCAGGAAGGGAGGAGGGATGACCTGGGCAACCTCCAGGCCGAGGCTCCTCCTTCTGGACTCTCTCTTGTCGCACTGAACAGTCACTGCCCAGGAATGGCCATGGAGATACACATCAGACGTGAGCCTAGAGGGGCTTAGGGAGAGGGGCCCCCAAAGAGCTGGTGAGGTCGTGTCTGGTTCTGTATCACTGCTGCAAAATGTCTGAAGAAATAATGGCTGCAAACGTACCCAATTTCATGGAAGACATTAGATTCTAGATCCAAGAAGCTCAATGTGCTGCAAGGAGGATAAATACAAAGAGATCCGTACCTAGACCCAGCACAGTCAAACTGCTGGAAGGAGGAGAAAGGACAAGGACAATTTTGAAAGCTGCAAGTGAAAAACAGCTCCACACAAACAGGGGAACAGCATGTGTTTACAGAAACAACTAACTGTTCACAGAAACAATGGAGGCCAGAATGCAGCTGAATGACTTATTCAGAGTGCTAAAGAAAAGAAAACTGTCAATAATTCTATATTCAACAAAACTAGATTTTAAAACTGCAGGCAAGGGACTTCCTGGTGGTCCAGTGGTTAAGAATCCTCCTGCTAATGCAGAGGATGAGGGTTCAATCCCTGGTTGGGGAACTAAATTCTCACATGCCCCAGGGCAGCTAAGCCCACGGGCCACACCACAGAGCACTCTGTAACCCATTTGCCACAACTACAGGGAAGCCAGCGTGCTGCAACAAAGGGTCCTGCAGGCCACAGGAAGGTTCCGCATACCACATAAGACCCAACACAGCCAAAAATAATAAAATAGCTCAATAAATATAAAAAAACAAAACTGAAGGCAAAAAAAAGACATTCTCAGGTAGACAAAAATCAGTTCATTGTGAGCTGATCTACCCTGTTGGAAATGCTAAAGAAAGTCCTTCACTTTGAAAGAAAATGACATCAAATCCGCAGGAAGAAAGAAATGAAGAATCCTAGAAATTATAAATATGTGGATAAACATTTTTTAAAATGACTGTTTTTCTTTGTTTTTTTTTTCTTTAAAAATGTGATTGTAAAAGTGGAAATTATAACACTGTGTTGTAGAGTGCATGACATATATGGATGTGATGTAACAACAGTAGCACAAAATAAGATGGGAAATGGAGATAGGTTGGAACAAGTCTGCTATATTTTACTGGAATTCAATATGTATTAACCTAAAGTTGACTGTGATAATTTACAGTGTAAATATTGTCATCCCTAGAGTGACCATTTAAGAACCAGCTTTCAAAATATATATTTTTTTTAAAAATCAACGGAGGAATTGAAATAGTATACTAAAAGTTGTTTAACACGGAAGAAGGTAGTGAAGGAGTCACAGAGAGTGAAAACAGACAGCAAAACGGCAGCCATAAAGCCAACCATATCAGTCATGACCTCAAGCGTGAATGAAATAAACATTCCAACCAAAAGTCAGAGACCATCTGTGGTAGTTAGCTTCCAAAGTGGCCTCCAACGATACTCACACCCTTGTGTGAACACCTCCCAAACTACCAGTGTTGCTGCGTGTGACTAGAGGAATATGGCAGAAGCAGCGGCACAAACTGGGTTATGAAACGCTGCAGCTTCTGTCTTAGCTTGTTCTGTTGGCGACACTTTTCCATCACTCCTCCCCGAGGAGTCAGTAACTTCTTGAACAGTCCTAGGTAAGTGTTCATGTGGCGAGAGACGGAACTCCTGCCAGCACTCACATGCATGAGCCCTCTTTGGAGAAGCTCTTCCAATCCCAGTCAAGCCTTTAGAATAGGGGTTGCAAACTTTTTCTATAATGTTCTGTTGTTTAGTTACTAAGTCGTGTCCAACTCTTTGCCACCCCATGGACTGCGGCTGGCCAAGCTCCTCTGTCCATGGGATTTTCCAGGCAAGAACACTGGAGTGGGTTGCCATTTCCCTCTCTAGGAGATCTTCCCAACCCAGATTCAAACCAGAGTCTCTTGCACTGGCAGGCAGAGTCTTTACTCCTAAGTTGCCAAGCCACATAGTAAACCCGTTAGGCGTTGTGGGTGACCTGAAAAATTCCTGAAATCCACTGGTGAAGCACAAAAGCAGCCAATAGGCAATACATAAATGAAAGAGCATGACTATGTCCCAATAAAACTATTTATGGACACTGAAATGTGTATTTCACATCATTTTCAGTGTTGTGAAATATTCTTTTTTTTCTTTTTCACTTTTTCCCAGCTATTTTAAAGTGTGGAAATCATTCTTAGATTGTGAGTCTTACAAATACAGGCATTGGGTGGATTTAGCCCACTACCATAGTTTGCCAAAACTTCTTTCAGATAACAGCAACTTCACTGATAGTTTGACTGTAGCTTCATGAAAACTCAGCACCACAACCACCTAGTTAAGCCACTCCTGGACTCCAAACTTCAGAAACGGTAAGACAATAAATATGCGTTATTTTATGATGTTAATGGGATAATCTGTTATGAAGCAATAGATAATAATACACTGTCAGCCTGAATAAGAAAGTCAGACCCAAGCATATGCTTATTTGTACTTTAGATCTAACTTTTTAGACATAAAAAAGTTGAAAGTAAAAGGATAAGAAAAATACCATGCTAACAGTAAGCATAAGAGAATGAGGACAAAATTGGTATCAGTGCAACAGATGTTAAAAAAATTTTACTAGAGACAAAGAAGAACATTTCATAATAATACAAGGGTCAATACATCAAATATACACATCAAAGATACACATGTAGGGAACTGCCTAGAGCTCCAGTGGTTAGGACTTGGCGAGTTCACTGCAGCAGGGCAGGGATTCTATCCTTGGTCAGGGAACTAAGATCCTGCATCCCCAGATGCATGGCAAAGACAAACAAAAAACAATAAAAAAAAAACCCCACACACATATATATTGCTAAGTGACCAAACCAAAGTGAGTAGGTGGAGAGCTCAATTTTATGCAGGGAGAGGTGGGAAAACTGCATATGCATGAGTTTAGGAGTATAGAGAGGACTTCCTTGGTGGTCCAGTGGTTAAGAATCTGCCTTGTAAAAAAGAAAGAAAGAAAGAATCTGCCTTGTAATGCAGGGGACACTGGTTCCACCCCTGGTCTGGGAAGATTCCACCTGCCAAGGGACAACCGGGCTGGTGTGCCACAAATACTGAAGCCCACGTGCCCCAGAGCCCATCGTCCACAAGAGAAGCTATCACAACTAGAGTAGCCCGAGCCCCGGAGCTAGACAGTAGCCCCGCTCACCACAACTAGAGAGCGGCAATGAAGACCCGGCACAGCCAAAAAGTAAGTAAATAATAAAATATTTATATATATTAAAAAGGTAGATAATAAAACATATTTTAAAGCAAGAAGTACGGAGTTTTAGAAAGAAACACAAGAAATGAACACATTGGTAACAGAAGTTTATTCTTATAAAGGAGGACTTTCATATGCATGTTTTATATATTTATATTTTTCTGTTTTGAAATGACAAACACAAAAAGTTGTAAGCACAGTACAAACTTTTTTTTTCCTACATGCATTTGAGTGTTAGTTGCCAATATGTTGCCTGATCGCCTTCAAATACTTTACTGGGTATTTCCACACAAACAAGAACATTCTCTTGCATGTCCACTGTAAGGCCACAGTGAAAAAGAGGAAATCTACGTGGATGGATGCTGCTGCTACTTACTACATACACTTACGATACAAATTTCCAAGTTTGCGGTGGAAAGTAGTCATTGGCACCATGGTAATTGCGATTGGGGTCTTCAGAATAGGTGATAGTTATCCATCAACCCACTCCAGTGTTCTTGCCTGGAGAATCCCAGGGATGGGGGAGCCTGGCGGGCTGCCGTCTACGGGGTCGCACAGAGTCGGAAATGACTGAAGTGACTTAGCAGCAGCAGCAGCAGCAGCAGCAGCAGCAGCAAGCTGCTAGGAGGGGTTTCTGTATGTGTGTACATGTGTGTTTAGTTGCTCAGTGGTGTCAGACTCTTTGTGACCCCATGGACTGTAGCCCACCAGGCTCCTCTGTCCATGGGATTCTCCAGGCAAGAATACTGGAGTGGGTTGCCATTTCCTCCTCCAGGGTATCTTCCCAACCCAGGGATCAAGTCTGGGTATCTTGTGTTGCACGCAGATTCTTTACCATCTGAGCTACCAGATCTCTTCTGTGTGTGTGTGTGTGTGTGTGTGTGTGTGTGTGTGTACATGTCTCTGGTAGCTCAGATGGTAAAGAATTTGCCTGCAATGCGGGAGACCTGGATTCGATCCCTGGGTTGGGAAGATCCCCTAGAGGAGGGCATGGCAACCCACTCCAGTATTCTTGCCTGGAGAATCGCCATGGACAGAGAAGTCTGGCAGGCTACAGTCTGTGGGGTCACAAGTCTGACACGACAGAGCGACTAAGCACAGCAGGTATATATCCTTGAACAGGCAAAAACAAAAACAAAAAAATGAGCCCAGGGGACCAGGGGAATTCAGACTTTCCCGGGTCTTCCACTGGGAGAGGGGAGCCTTCATTCCACGATTCATCCAGAGACACACTCTCAAGAGCCCGACCTGGGGTGGGGTGACTTCAGCCGAAGGGTCCCAAGGACCAGAAGAAATGGGTCCAGAAAAGGCTGAAGCCCCGCGCAGCAGGGCTTGGTCTTCCCACCAACCTAGGTTCAGTCGGGAGCCAGTCCCAGCTTGCTTAGCCTCTGTTCTTAAGCGAGGCTCAGCAAGTTTTAAACTTCTGTAGCGGACATGGAATTTTCCAGGCAAGAACACTGAAATGGGTTGCTATTGCCTACGCCAGGGGATTTTCCCAACCCAAGGATCAGAACCCACGTCTCTTACATCTTCCATGGACACGGAAGCTGGGTGCATCCCGCCAGAGGCGCGGCCCCGGACTTTTCCAGAATCCAGCCCAGCCCTCCGTGCGCGGCTGGCACCCTGCACCCTCCCGGCTCCATCTGCAGGTGACAGCCCCGGCAGCTGCGAGCGCCTCGCTGAGAGGGTTGGGGGTGATCGCGTGGCCCTGGCTACCCCCGCCCCCCACCAGAGCCCTTCAGTGGCGGCCCAGAGAACCACTGAAACCAGATAATCCCAACCTGGAGGTCGCGGGGTGGGAGCAGTGGGGGGAGACTGGGCGTCTGCAGGGACCCAGCTCCCCCTTTCCCGTAGAATCTCGGGTAAGACCGGGTAGGGGGGTGGGACGCTCGCGGCCTTCGGGTGAGCCCAGGAGGACGAAGTGTGTGGACCCACTCGACATGGGAGACTCGCCCTTCGCGTCCCGCCTCTCCTCCGCCGGGAGGCTGGCGCTCCAGTGCGCTTCTGCCCCGAGGCACAAAGGGCGGGAGCCTGTCCCGACCCGACTGCCAAAAGTCTGGGAAGCAGGCGAAGTCCGATTTGCTTCCGAACCGCTCGTGAAGCCAACTGCAGCCGCCTGGAGGTGGGGGAAGCTGGGGAAAGACAAGAAGCTGGGAATCCGCGCAGGGAGCCTGAGATTCACTCACCTGAGGTCCCCAAGGGACCTGATTGCAGACGAACCGATTGGGGGGTCTGTTACACCCCCGTAAGGGGGCGCCAAGGGAAGGCTTGTGTGTGTGTGTGTGTGTGTGTGTGTGTGTGTGTGTGTGTGCTCAATCGCTCGGTCGTGTCCAACACTTTGCGACCCCATGGACTACAGGCTTTTCTGTCCATGGGATTTCCCAGGCAAGAACACTGGAGTGGGTTGCCGTGTCCTCCCGGGATCTTCCGACCCTGAGATTGAAACCGCGATTCCTGCCTTGGCAGGCTGCTGGAGCCACCAGGAAAGCCAAGGCAGGGCTCAGAAAAGGAAAGTCGCTCCGTGTGTCCGACTCTTTGCGACCCCATGGACTTTATGGTCCATGGAAATCTCCAGGCCAGAATCCTGGAGTGGGTAGCGTTTCCCTCCTCCAGGGGATCTTCCCAACCCGGAGATCGAACCTAGGTCTCCCGCATTGCGGGTGAATTCTTTACTAGCTGAGCCGCAAGGGAAGCCCAAGAATACTGCAATGGGTAGCCTATCCCTTCTCCAGTGGATCTTCCCGACCCAGAAATCGAACCCGGGTTTCCTGCACTGGAGGCGGATTCTTTACTCAATTATCAGGGAAGCCCATGAGGGAGGGTCCCTCCAAACTCTTATCGGCTCACCCTCATCGCACTACCACCTGGCTGCTCCGCAAAGTGCAGCAGGAAGGCGAGTCAAAGCCCCACCCCCACCAGATCGCGACCCTCCCTAGGCTCCTAGGGACAGCGCCTGCCTTGTTCTGGGAGATCTAGGCCTAGACCCGCCCCGGCTAGGGCATTGCTGTGTGACCTTTAATCAGTGTCTTCACCTCTCTGAACCTGCTACTCGCGTCCATATGAAAGAGACACTGACACAGGGCGGCCCACAGATGAGCGACTAAGGACTTTATTTGCCATCCAAGACCCCTGCCCCCGGTCTCCGCCCGCCCTCCTGGGAAGGCTCAGAAGATCTTCACCAACTCCAGCTGCAGGTCCCCGCCCACCTCCAACGCGCGCACGCGCCCTGGCGGGATCCGGTACCGGAAGTGGTGGTATTCAGAGTCTGCGATCACCGCCTGCAGGGGCGAGAGGGTGCTTAAGGTTCCCCAGGCAACTGCGGGGTCATTCCCGCCTCGTATCCACGCGGCGTGACCTGGACACTCAGGGAACCCTGTCAGGCCCCAGGGTCTCTTTGGGGAAATGGCTACTGTTCACTGTAACCCATTGTCCTGAGGATTAAATTAATTTATTGTTGACACCGGAGTGCTTTTAAGGTTTAGCTGTGCATGTGGTCGCCACATTGCTGGGGTTCATTGCCTCCCTCGACGTGCAGATTGGAAGTGAAGACTGCCTGGGTGGTAGCAGATCTGCAGCGACCACCCCCTGCACTTTCCCTGTCTCCCAATCCATCCATTCTCCTGCCCCAGAGCCGCTACCTCGGTCTCCAGTGGACAGGGAATAGAATCCAGGATGTCTACACCTCCCGGCTGGAAACCCACCTTTTGGGGACTTGGCTCTCCCTCTCTGGTCCTTGGCACTGCTACACGCCTGCTCTCTGACACCAGTGCGCTTGTGCCAGGGGAGGTGAGGAACTGGGGAGGCCCTGCCCAGCCTTGGCCACACCTTTGCTCCCAACCTCTGCCAGGGGCCTTCCTGGCCTTGCCAAGGGAAGAGATGTGGGTGTCGGAGCCCGCCCTATGGAAGAGACGCACCTTGAAGCCTTCTTCGGTGGCAATGAGGAGGACGTCGAAGGGCTGCCCTCGCTGGAAGGGAATGCCTGAGCCCCGCTCCTCTGCACCCCAGGTGCCGCGCTCCAGGGTGTTGAAGACCACCGTGGACTCGTCCAGGCGGGGGTTGAAATGCAGGGCGGCATCACTGCCTGGTTCCTCACTGCACAGCAGGTTCACGTAGAACCTGGCAGGTGGTGGAAGAGAGGGGCGTCCAATAGAGAATTAGCCCTACGCCAGAGCATATTTAGAGGGACCTGAGAGCCACACCAGGGGAAAAGGGGTGATGGACTGGAGGCCATGGACACACATCCACCTAGACCAGGGCCTGGGTCCCCCTCATTTCCAGAGTCTGAGAGGACCAAGGAGTCAAGGTCCTGAAGACGAGGGTGCTCCCGGTTCCCAGAGGGCTGAGAACAAGACGAGGGACCCCAGTATTCCCAGGCACAGTAGATTCTCAGAGATCCTGAAGATTCGACCCAAGTAGTGGTAGGATTGATTGCTTATGCCTTCCATATGCCCAGGGCACCTCTGATTCACAGATGGTATTTCCAAAGTGGCTGTGGACTCAGACTGGAAGTCATATGATTGCCCTAGAATGCCCAGATTCTTGGAATGATGTAGGGACCCACCTGCACAGTCATGGGACAGATAAGTGAAGACATCAGATTCTAGAAGGGCAGAAATAGCCTGGGGATTCCAAGATCCTGGTGGGCAAAGTTGGCCTGGGGCTTTGTTCTCTGGGCTGTAAAAGTGGGGTTCAGTGAGCCTGGAAACCTCCCACCCGTTACTGCTGAGGCTCGGGGGTCTCACCTGCCAGCCTTGTCGGGGACTAAGCCACGAATTCTCAACACGGTGCCCACTCGGATGCCCTCGGGCAGCGCGGTCTTGTGGGGGACGTTCTGCAGCAGCCAGAGTGGATCAGGGAGGCAGAGGAGAGAGACAAGTGGGTCAGCTGTGGGAGAACATGAGCAGGACCCAGAGCAGCAGAATCAGAGAGAAGAAAGGGCACAGAGACACGGGAAAGAGAGCCAGGGGCGCAGAGGAACACGGGGACTCAGCAGGCAGATACTCAGAGGGACAGAAAGATAGACAGCAGGGGGAACCAATGGGGGGAGGGGTGGGAGCATGGGGATGGATTGGGTGAGCCCAGAAACCACAGCCCAGAACATCCTGGCACACCGGGACACCCACTTTCTCCTTGAAACAGGAGCCCTCAGCCAAGCCCCAGCCCCTCCCCTCTGCCAGTGCAGCCTCGGGTCCAAACCCCTCAAGCCGCCACACCGCGAGTACTCACAAAGCTCCCGGCCATGGCTGCAACAGCGGGATGCAGTGGCGGTGGGGGTATGGCTGCTGGGACCTTAAGTCAAAGCAGGGCGTGCCTGGCCCTGGTGACTCACCCTTTCCACACCCACCACCCACACCTGGCACAGACCCTGGCCCTGGGGCCATGCTGGCCCAGCACCCTCTTTCCAGGGCCTCTGATGCCCCTGCCGTCCTGAGGGTTCCCAGGTGTACGGTCCCTCCCCTTTGAGTTAATAGTGATAGGAACAGTTAGCAATAATAACCATAACAGCACAGCATGGAAGGCTTGTTGAGACACTATCCCTCCAGCCCTACCTTCCTGCTGCCTGGTGGAGAGAGAAGGCTCTCACATCCATTTCATCATGGAAAACCTGAGTCCTGAGAGGTGAAGCTGTGAGCTGAAACTCTGCACCCTCTCTCTCTGGTTAGGACCTGCTGCCTAGGGCTAAGGATGGGTCTCCCCTGTAATTCCAGTTGATGCTTCTGTAGTAATAATAACCATGGCACCAGGATAATGATAGGAAAGGCAGCTAAGAGAGACAGGATATTCTGCCCAGTGGTCAAAGCTGCATCCTTGGTGCCTAGTGCAGTGCCTGGCACACAGTAGGTGCTCAGTAAATGTGGATGAAAGAAGGAAGGAAAGATAATGAGAAGTGCCACTGACAAAGCCTCGGGCTTGCCTAGCATGTGGGAGAGACCACCGATCTCCGACAGGCCATGAGCATAAGGCCAGTGATCACCCTTATCTGACAGACAAGGAAACTGAGGCTCAGAAAGGAGAAGCAGTTTGCCTGAGAAACACAGCTAAGCAGAACCATGTAGCCTGTGTGTCTGGCTTTCTTCATCTCTGGAAGCTCCTCTCTGGTTTATTCTGTCTGCACGATGCCCTAGACCCCCTGTGTCTCTGGCTGCCCTGTGTCTCAGTCTCCCCCTGTCTCTGACTCTCTCTCTCACGTGTGCCTGTCTGTTTCTCTTCTTTGAGCCTCTCTCCTTCCAAAATTGCTTCTTCTCTCCCACCTGGTGTTCAGGACCAGGGATGGGGGAGGGGGAAGAGGACCACCCAGACTCAGGTCAAAGGAGATAAAAAAGTGGGAACCCCAGGTCCTTTTCCAGTTCCCACAGCCCAAGACTCCAGGAAGGGAACACCGGTATGAAGGGTGGGGTGAGAAAGAAAATCCTGGAAAGGGTTTGAGGCCAGAGGCAGATGGGTCCCCCTAGGGTAAAGCAATTGGAGAGTCATTCTCTATTGACCGAAACTCCAAGACGAGAATAGCAGGACAATAAAGGGAGGAAGCTGGACTCTGCTCAGACCAGAAATTTCTCGTTTCTGAAGTCAGGAGACCTCCCCGATCACATGTGCACAGAAAAGGGTCCTTGCAGGACAATGGGGGAGCAATGTCAAGGGATGCTCTACCCAGAAGCCTTTGTGGTAGGATCCATCTTGACCAAGAGATGTGTGCGCACAGATTAAAGGATCCTGAGATTACCAAATATGGATTGTGAACCAGGCAAATCAAAATGATTGGCCAAAGGAGAACTGGCAGAAATGTCCCATATAAGTGACTTAAAATGCAATGTGGGTCCACTCAGGGACTTTCCCTCTGAGTCTGCCCATGGTCCTTCCACACATGCCTTACTCTTCCTCTTAATAAACACTTTACTTGCTTCACTACTTCCATCTTTGTGGAAATTCTTTTCTGCAAAGTCGAAGGGCCAGGGCCCTTGTCCCTGACCACTGGTCTCATCGCTAGGATCTGGTGGCCTCACCGCCACAACTCAGCCTCCGTCTCTGGCTGGGAACCCAAGCCCCGATCCAAGCCGCTGCTGCCCGAGATTAGGTTCTGGAAGGCAGGGAACAGGAGAAGGGGGGAGCGAGCAGAAACCCCTCCTAGCAGCTTGCTGCTGCTGCTGCTGCTGCTAAGTCGCTTCAGTTGTGTCCGACTCTGTGCAACCCATAGATGGCAGCCCACCAGGCTCCCTCGTCCCTGGGATTCTCCAGGCAAGAATACTGGAGTGGGTTGCCATTTCCTTCTGCAATGCATGAAAGTGAAAAGTGAAATCGCTCAGTCGTGTCCGACTCCTAGCAGCTTAGCAGCCCACAACTCCGTGTCCCTCTCCCCACCCCACCCACCCTCCCAGTTGGTACCCCACCCAGCAGAGGGAGAAGAGGCCTGGGGCCGAGCCAGGAATGGAGGCTTTGGGTGGAGACAAGACAACTCAGAAGTTGGTCTACCGCCCTCAGCCTCTCAGGCCTGCCAGCCTCCCTCCAGCCCCATCACCACACAGTTGGTACAGCTGGGGGTGGGGGCGTGGCAAGCGTCTCAGATAGGGAGGGTGGGCAGCTGCATTTAGGTGGGGGCTGCAGGCACCCGCATTTGGCAGAGAACAAAATGGGCTTAGAGAGAGCCAGCCTTTCTCCAAGGCCTCATGGTCTGTGTGCCAAGGACACCCCACATCGTGATTTTAATTAGAATAGTAGGGTTTGAGGTGGTAACACCAGCATCTATTCGGGTGGAGAGTTTCCCAGAATGATGGGTTCTGTTACTCTGATCCATAGTCGTGTCCCCTTTGCAGGCCTCCTTCCATCCATTGCTGTGTATCCCACTAGCTCATCTTTGTCTTGGTTTCTTCATTGTCTCTGGCTGTTTCTTCACATGCTGCCAACCTGTACGTCCAGACTTGTTTCTGATGTTTGGTCAGATATTTGCATTCAATCTGTTATCAGTTTGATTGCTGGTTCATTTCTCATAACTCAGATATGGGCACCCTGGATGCATTCTTAATCATTTATGTTATCTTCTGTCAGTTCTGGAATAATACACTTGGTAGCACTTTTTTTTTTTTTTTCCACTTCTAAATAAGCTGGACTTCCCTGGTGGCTCAGGTGGTAAAGTGTCTGCCTGCAATATGGGAGGCCCAGGTTCAATCCCTGGGTTGGGAAGATCCCCTGGAGAAGGAAATGGCAATCCACTCCAGTGCTCTTGCCTGGAAAATCCCATGGACAGAGAAGCCTGGTAGGCTACAGTTCTACCAGGGGTCCAAAGAGTTGGACACAACTGAGCAACTTCACTTCACTTCAGATAAGTGGTGAATGTGTTTATTTCCCAAGACTCTTTTTGTTTTCCCAAGCTGTATGTCACATTCATAAATTATCCAGATTTTAACAGAATACTTCCCTGAGTCTTGACAATATACAGACCTGGGCAGCCACCACCCCAATTAAGGTTTAATCAAGGCAGCTTGACCCCCTCCACCTGCCCCAGGACAGTGTCATTCCTCAGCAGTTAGGAGCCAACTTGTTCATTTGCCATGAAAATAAAATTTTTTTTTAATGGAAAGAATTTTTTTTTTAAATGGATGCCCAGCGGGCCGAGCATGCTGACTTTCCTCTCCTTCAGAAATAACTGGGGCAAAAAAAAATATTAATTGCATGCATGGTGGTTGTAGCAATTGACAATCCCAGGCTCTGTCCATGTCAGCTTCTTGATGACTTTAGGTCAGTTTTCATATTCAGTGAAGATAATTCAGGGGCTGCTTTGGTTTTGTAAATTAGTTAACCAATGAGGAAAGTGACACATTTTCAGAATCTGATTAAAGCCCTGCCATGCTTGGCTTGCAGGATCTTATTCCACTACCAGAAACTGACCTCAGACCCTCGGCAGTGAAAACACCAAGTCTTAATCACCGGGCCCCCGGGGAATGAAGGGAATGCTCCCAAATCTGACTCTTCCTTAAGCAGTTAAGTCCATTGGATACCTTTTAGTTTTAATTATAAAGATAGTAAGTTGTACCAATCCAATCACTTGCTAAGGAGGAGAATTTTCAGTCATAGTTGGAGGGGGAGGGGACTGAGGGGCACTGCTCCCCTAGGGCTGGATCAGCTGGGATATCAAAAGGAACCCTGAGAAGAGTGCTCAGTAGAGGCTGACCCTCGGGATAAGAGTAAAGGGAGGAGCCCAACCCCACCTGGGAGGAGGTGACCATGCAGGGCAAGGGGGCAGCCGGATGAGAGTCGGGGGGAGGAAATGCCCTGCGGGTGTCATGGATGGAGGCAGGTACAGATTTGGACCAAAGAAATGCACCATGATGCTGAACTGGAATTTGAGGTGTCCTTTTGAACTAATGATTTCATGAGTTGGAGGGCTTTTTTGAAGAGGGTTCTTTCAATTTTTTAAAAAAATTCTGTTAAAATAGAAAACCATGGGATTTATCTTTTTTTTTTTTTTTTGGCTGCTAGGCTTGCAGGATCTTAGTTTCCCAACTAGGGATTGAACCAGCACCCCCTGCATTGGAAGGTAAAGTCTCAACCAGGAAAGTCCCTTTCAACCATTTTTTTAAAGTTTATTTATTTTTAACTGAAGGATAATTGCTTTACAGTATTGTATTGGCTTCTACCAAGCATCAGCATGAATCAGCCATAGGTTTACCTGTGAAAACCACTTGAACATCCCTCCCACCTCCCTCCCAATCCCACTCCTCCAGGTTGTTACCAAGCCTCAGTTTGAGTTTCCTGAGTCATTAACGGCTTTTTAAAGGTACCGTTTGGACTTTCCCTGGTGGTCTAGCAAATAAGACTCCACACTCCCAGTGCCTAGGATGCAGGTTCTATCCCTGGTCAGGGGAACTAAGATCTCACATGTCAGGCGTGCAGGGGTGGAAGAATAAAAATTAAAAAAATGAATGTACAGTTCAGTGGCACTAATGGTAGAGAATCCCCCCGCCAATGCAGGAGATGCAAGAGACATGGGTTCCATCCCCAGGTAGGGAAGATCTCCTGGAGTAGAAAGTAGTAAACCACTCCTGTATTCTTGCCTGGAAAATTCCAAGGACAGAGGAACCTGGTGGGCTATAGTCCATGAGGCTACGAAGATTTGGACACGACTGAACACACACACACACACACACACACACACACACAAGCATATTCACATTGAATATCCCCAGATGAGGACTTGGAGAGCAATGGAGACAAGAAGAACCTCCCTGGAGGCGGAGCCAGGGCCAGCCTTTGGTCTTCATGTCCAGTGGGCTTGACCTATGCCATGGGCCAGTGTCTGCTACAAGTTTCCACGCTCTCCTGTTTCTGAATAAGAAGCTTCTCCCACCTTAGTGTATTGGGTGTCTGGGCCCAGACTCAGCTGGGCTTGTCAAAGAGGAATATATCTTCCATCAAAATCCTGGACTCTGTGTTGGACACGGAGCTTAAACTTGTCTGCTCTAAGACAGGGAGGTGAATGGTCTGGGTAGGAGAAGAACAGTACATTTGAATCTCATCGTGGCCAAAGGGGTCGACTGTAGCAGGGAGCACTGTTGACCATCCACTATTCATTATCTTTCATTCTTTCTTTCTTCCTTACTTCCTCCCTCCCTTCCTTAGTTATTTCTTTCTCTTTTTGGCACCCTGCACAGTCTCCACAGTCAAAGCTCCGAGTCTTAATCACTGGACCTCCAGGGAATTCCTATCACTTTCTTTCTTAGTCAAAGACTCTTGACTCAATCCAGGATGGCAGTGTGGCTGTTCCAGTGACTTTGGTTGTGAAGCTGATTGCCCCAAAGCCTTGCAGCTTCAGATGACCATTGGGGGTGGGGCTCATGGCTGCTGTAGGTCAAGAGTCTGGATGGGGCACATGGGAATGGCTTGTCTTAGTCCATGATGTCTGGGCAACCTCTAGTGCTAGAGGCTGGGATCATCTGGGCCACCTGCACTTACCCTCCCTAGGAAGCCTGAGCATCCTCAGAGAAGCCGGACTACCTCCAAAAGCTAGTACCCTTTCAGCTAACCTGGTGAAACCTGCCTCTTTGTTTCCTTTTAAAGATTTTAAATTTTTTTTAATGTTTACATGATTTGAATGGATATTAATATGATGTGTGCCAATTGCTACTTTATTTACTTATGTATTTTTATCGGAATTTAGTTGCTTTAAAATGTTGTCTTAGTGTCTGCTATACAGCATAGTGAATCAGCTGTATGTTTACGTATAGCGCCTCTTTTTTGGGTTTCCTTCCCATTTAGATCACCACAGAGCACTGAGTAGAGTTTCCTGCGCTATGCAGTAGGTTTTCATTAGTCGTCTGTTTTATACATAGTATCAATAGTGTATACGTGTCCGTCCCAATCATTCCACCCTCCCTTTGCCCACTTGGTGTCCATACCTTTGTTCTCTACATCTGTGTCTCTATTCCTGCTTTGCAAGTAGGTTCATCTGTACCGTTTTGCTAGATTCCTCGTCTATGTGCTAATGCATGGTGCTTGTTTTTCTCTTTCTTACTTCATTTTGTATATCACTCCCTAGGTCCATCCATTATTTATAATAGATTATAAATAAATAATCTATTTATTGCTCCTTCTGGATTTTCTGTAGGGAAAATATATTGATATTATTATTGAGAATAACTTATTGATATTATATATGGACTCCCACTCAGGTGCCACAGGTGACACTGGTTTAATCCCTGGGTTGAGAAGATCCCCTGGGGAGGAAATGGCAACCCACTCCAGTATTCTTGCCTGGGAAATCCCACGAACAGAGAAGCCTGGTGGGCTTCAGTCCACGGGCTCGACAAGAGTCGGACACCACTAAAGCGACTGAATGGGCCCACACAAAGAGAAAGAGGCTGTAGCTCTCTTGCATCTCCTCGCCTCCTCCCTACTGCTGAGTTCACGTGCCCTCTTACCATTTACCAGCAGACTTATAAAGCCACCGCGGCTAGAGCAGTGTTCAGTGTTCTCATTCATCTGAGTCTGTTGACACAGTTCTCCAGCCAGCCATGTCGTGTATCTGTGAAGGTTCTCCTCTGTGTATAACTCTATGTTCTCCCTGGAATTACAAATCATCTTCTTTTGTATTTGTTTAGCTTTCTCTGTGCACGCGTGCTCAATTGTGTCTGACTCTGTGACCCCATGGGCTGTAGCCCATCAGGCTTCTGTGTCCATGGAGTTTTCCAGGCAAGAATACTGGAGTGGGTTGCCATTTCCTCCTCCAGGGGATCTTCCTGACCCGGGGATCGAACCCATGTCTCCTGCATCTCCTTCACTGCAGGCGAATTCTTTACCTCTGAGCCACAGGGGAAGCCTTCAGTACTTGCAGATGCACCGCATTTTCCATCAGTTTCACTTTCTTGGAGATTTTTCCCGAAACTTGCCTTCACTCCAGTCCTCTATTTCCTCTTCGGTGGAAAGGTGGTTGAAGCTCTCAGGTAGCTGTCTTTGTGCACAGCTGTCACTTCTCAGCCTCACATTTTTAGTCCTGGAGAAGCACCTGGTGCCATGGATTCTTGGGCTGGGCTGTTCTGCAGTTCTCAATTAATAAGTTTCTTCTCTACTTTTTCAACTCCAGCCTAGGATTCAATTTCTGGGGTCTACTAAGTTACCATATATTCAGTACCTAAATTTGTCTTCTCTCTCCTTTTCTTTGTCTCTGAGGGTTTACACCTTTAAAAAAATCCTTTAGGGACTTCCATGGTGGTCCAGTGGCTAAGACCCTGTGCTCCCAATGCAGGGGTTCCTGGTTCAATCCCTGGTCAGGGAACTAGATCCTGTGTACTGCAATTAAGACCCAGCACAGCCAAATTAATTAATTAAAATATTTTCTAAAAATCCTTTAAAACATAATGGTTTAGAGCCAGAAGTCTGCGATCTTTTTTTTTTTTTTGGTTCGGCATCTCCTGACTACGTGAACTGAAGACAGTTGCTTTTCTCTTTATGTTGGTAAACTGGGGGTAACAGCGGTCCCTACTGCAGAGATAAGATGAGAGTGAGAAGCTAAATGGTGAATGTCGATAAAGTGCCTAGAGCTGTGTGACACACACCAGGATATGCCGTTTGCACTGGAGTGGCTGCTGCTAGTGGGGTTCAGGAAGGGAGTCACATTATACACTATTGCTGGTTAGCACATCACTCCAACCTAGAACCTTAAAATACCATTTCCTTTTGCTCAGGGATCCTGTGAGTGAGGAGTTCAAACAGGGTATAGTAGGGACAGCTTGCTTCTGCTTCTCAATGTCGGGGGCCTTAGCTGGGAAGACTCAGTGGTTGGGGTTGATGTGAAAGCTTGGTGCTGGATCATCTGGAGGCTTATTCACTCAAAAGTCCATCTGTTAGTCAATGCTGGTGGTTGACTGGGATCTCAGCTGCATGGACCGGTGGACATGAACAATTTCTGGATGGCTTGCCCTTCCTCATAATATGGCTGCTCACATAGCAGCTCAGGGTTCCAAAAGGACCATCCCAGGTGACAGGATGGCAACCTTTCCTGACACAGTCTCACTTCTGCTGTACTCCATTGGTTGAAATGAGTCAGAAGCCCACCCTGACCCAAGCAGAGGTGCTGTAGGATACCCATCCCCCCTCCGTGGGAAAGTTGGCAAAGTTGTATATCATAGAAAAGCCTGTGGGACATGAGATAGTCTTGTGGCCATCTTTGGAAACTACAATTCATCACATTTCTCAAACTTTTATATATCTATGTAAATTTTTATTTATTTATTTCTGGCTCTGCTGGGTCTTCGTTGCTGCGAGGGCTTTCTCTAGTCGCAGTGCGTGGCCTTCTCGTTGCGGTGGCTTCTCTTGTTGCAGAGTGTGGGCTCTCGGGTATGTGGACTCAGCAGTTTCAGCTCCAGGGCTCTAGAGCACAGGCTCAGTAGTTGCGGTGCACAGGCTTAGGTGCTCTGTAGCATATGCCATCTTCCCAGACCAGGGACAGAACTCATGCCTCCTTCATTGGCAGGTGGATTCTTTACCACTGAGCCACCAGGGAAGCCCTCCTTTAAATAGATATATATTTGGCTGCATCAGGTCTTAGCTGCTCTGTGGCATGTGGGATCTTAGTTACCGAAGCAGGGATCAGACCTGGGTTCCCTGCAATGGGAGCATGGAGTCTTAGCCACTGGGACACCAGGAAAAGGGAAGTCCCCCTTCCCTAGTTTTCTTGCCTACCAGGGCCACAATGCCTGTAGATATTCAAATGACAGCAGATTATGGTCTGCACATTTCTTGTCTTGCCTGACTTCATGATCAGACTTTTGTAATGCACTTTGTTATTGTCAGAACGTCCCTGGTGTCTCAGATGGTAGAGAATTTGCCTACAGTATGGAGATCCGGGTTTGATTCCTTGGTCAGGAAGGAAGATCTGGAGAAGGGAATGGCTACCCCCTCCAGTTACCCCTGACCTGGAATTGAACTGAGGCTCCAGCAGTGAAAGTCCAGCAGAGTCTGAACCACTGGGCTACCAGGGAATTCCCAATATGTAAGTTTTTGTGTGGATATATGTTACCATTTTTCTTGGGTATATACCAAGAAAGGAAAAACAACCAAGGAATGGGGTTGTTGGTCACTGGGTAAGTTCACATTTAATCTTTGGGGAACTGCTGGAGTGTTTTCTATAGCTGCACTATTTTACATTCCCACCAGCAAATTAAGAGGGTTCCAGCTTCTCCATATCCTTCTTTAAGAAATATTTACTTATTTATTCCGCTGTGTGAAGTCTTAGTTGCGGCATGCAGGATCCAGTTCCCTGACCAGGCATCGAACGGCATCGAACCTAGACCCCTTGCATTGGGAGCTCGGAGTCTTAGCCACTGGGCCATCAGGGAAATCCCTTTCTCCATGTCCTTACCTGTACTTGTTATTATCTATCTTTTTTACTGTTGCCATCCTAGTGGGCTAAAATGATTCTTTTGTAAGATGTTAACTTTGATGTATTAAGTATGTGTAAAGTTTTAAAGAACTTTGGCATATTAAAATACCTAACTGAATAGCCTTGTGATTCCAACTTAAAGTATATAATTGAGTTATGGTTTATACTTGGGAATTTTGCTTAACAATATGATCTCTAAAAACAGTGCTGGGACATTTAAAAGGACTACAGACTACTAAAGTTTCATTATCTTTTTTCTTTTTTTTTTTTTTAAATTGAAGGATAGTTGATTTATAATGTTGTGTTGGTTTCAGGTCTACAGCAAAGTGATTCAGTGATAAATATAGGTGTGTGTATATATGAATATATAGAGCTTCCCTGGTGGCTGAGATGGTAATGAACCCACCTGCAATGCAGGAGACCTGAGTTCGATCCCTGGCTCAGGAAGATCCCCTGGAGAAGGGAATGGCTACCCACTCCAGTATTCTTGCCTGGAGAATTCCAGGGACAGAGGAGCCTGGTGAGCTACAGTCCATGGGGTCGTAAAAGAATCAGACATGGCCGAGCGAGTAACACTGTCACTTCCCTTGCCTGAATATGTATATACATGAATTCTTTCTCAGATTCTTTTTCATTAGAGTTCATTACATGGTACTGAACACAGTTCCCTGTGCTATACAGTAGGTCCTTGTTGTTCACCTATTTTAAAAAGTAATTGTATTCATTTATTTGGCTGTGCTGAGTCTTCATTGCCGTAAGAGGGGTTTTCTCTGGTTGTGGTGAGCGGGGGCGACTCTGTAGCTGTGGTGCTCAGCCTCCTCACAGCAGTGGCTTCTCCTTTTGCGGAACACGGGCTCCAGGCCGCATAGGCTTAGCAGTTGCAGCACGCAGGCTCCAGAGCTCGGGCTCAGTAGTTGTGGCAAATGGGCTTAGTTTCCCCTTGGCGTGTGGACGCTTCCCCAAACCAGGGACGGAACCTGTGCTCCCTGCATCGGCAGGCAGATTCCTTCCCACTGGGCCACTAGGGAAGCCTTGTTTACCTATCTTATATGTAGTAGGGTGTATGTTAACCCCAAACTCCTAATTCATCCCTCTCTCTCCCTTTCCCTTTGGTAACTATAAACTGGCTTTCTGTGTCTGTGAAGACTCCCTATATTTTGATATCACTCAAACATTTGGAAACAATTGCAAACTTACAGATTAGTTGCAAATACAGGACTATGTAAATCCGTTGCCAATAGACAGCCCCTCCACCCTTGAATACGCTAGCGAGTGTGTGTGAGGGGGAAACAAGGACACTCACTCACACCCGCCAACATCAGGGATTCACCCTAGAGCCCCTACTGCCACCTGACCTTCAGACCCCATTCCAGTTCTGCCTGTGGTGCCACCGAGTAGCTGGTAGCAGAGGACCCAGTTCAGAAGCTGGCACTGATTTGGTTGCCACTCCTTCTTAGCTTCTGTCCCCTTCAGTCTGGACCAGTTCCTCAGTCTTTCTTTGTCTTTCAAGACCTTGGCGTGTTAGGAGGTTACAGGTTGATGTTTCCTTGTCGTTAGATTTTGGGGGGCAAGAGCCTCACTGTGTGCACCTGTGAAGCTGCTCACAGCCTCCAGGTATGCTGTTACTGGTGATGCGGACTCTGAGCATGTGATTCGCAGGACCTGCCAGGTTTCTCCACCATCAAGTTACCCTGCAGTCTTTCGTCAGTAGTAAACACTTCGTGGGGAAGCACTTAGAACTTAATGCAGATATTCTTCATTCCATTGTTTATCATTTCTGTCCTTCCCTTGTGCACATCTGCTACAGACTGAATGTTTACGTTCCTCCCCCTAAATCCCCATGTTGAAACTTAATCCCCAATGCCATGGCATTTGGAAGTGGAGCCTTTAGGAGGAAATAAAGGGCTTCCCTGGTAGCTCAGACAGTAAAAAATCTGCTTGCAAGGAAAAGACCCAGGTTCAATACCTGGATCCTGAAGATCCCCTGGAAGAGGGTATGGCAACCCACCCCAGTATTCTTGCCAGGAGAATCCCATGGACAGGGGAGCCTGGCAGGCTACAGTCTATGGGGTCACAAAGAGTCAGATACGACTGAGCGACTCATACACACAGGTCATGAGAGAGAGGCCTTATGAGTGGGAGTCTCTCATAAAGGGACCCAGAGGGTCATCCCTGATGGTCCAGTGGTTAAGACTCCATGCTCCCCCTGCAGAGGGCCCAGCTTTGATCCCGGGTCAGGGAACTAGAGTCCACACGCCACAACTAAAGATTTTGCATGCCGTGACGAAGACCAAAGATCCTGTGTGCCAAAACTAAGATCCGGCACAGCCAAATAAATATAAATCTTAAAAAAAAAAAAAATCCACCTGCCAATGCAGGGGACCCAGGGTCAATCCCTAGTCTGGGAAGATCCCACACACCAGGAAGCGACTAAACTCTCGAGCTGCAATGACTGAAGCGCGTGCATCTGGAGCCTGTGCTCCATAAAAAAAGAAGCCACGGCAATGAGAGGCCCAAGCACTGCAACTGGAGAGCAGCCCCACTCAGCACAACTAGAGAAAACCCGCGTGTAGCAACGAAGACCCAGCATGGCCAAAAAAAAGTAAATAAAAATCTAAAAAGAAATAAAAGGACCTAGAGAGAGCCTTGACCCTCTAGTCATGGGGGGACTGGTGAGAACCAGGAATCAGGCTCTCAGTAATGATAGTGGCACCTTGGTCTTGGACTTCTCAGCCACCAGAACCACGAGAAATAAATTTCTGTTGTTTGTAAGCCATGTGGCCGATGATACTCTAGGGCTGTCACAGCAGCCCTAACAGAGTAAGACATCAGTATGGGCTCACGGCTTCCTATTCTAGTCATGGTGTTATCACTCAGGAATCTCAGGGTCCCAGATTCAGTCTGTGGGAGTCCTTCAAGTGATTCAAGGGAGTTCATACACCTGCCCCAGATGCCCCATCCATTTGCAAGCGCTTCCTTCTTCTCTGACACAATCAGTCGTTCCCAGCACATCTTGTATGCTCCCTGTCTGAGCCTGGGAAGCAGTCATTTCTACAGTAGTTCCTTCAGTACAGAAAGATATGGTCCTTAGGAACCAAGATCTGGGTGCCACTGTGTGAAAAGTGAAAGTGTTAGTTGCTCAGTCATGTCTGACTCTTTGTGACCCCGTGGACGGTAGCCTGCCAGGCTCCTCTGTCCATGGGATGCTCCAGCAAGAATACTGGGGTGGGTAGCACTCCCTTCGCCAGGGGATCTTCCCCACCCAGGGATCAAACTCAGATCTCCTGCACTGGAGGCAGATTCTTTACCCTTGGAGGCACCAGGGAAGCCTGAGTGCAAGTGTGCTCACTGCCATTCAGATGTCTCTGCTCCCAGGCCCTCTGTGGGGACCAGATGGGAATACAGGAAAACAAGTGTATGTCTATGTATGGTAGGGTAGGCAAATTTTTGCCTTTATCTTCCTTTTTTTTTTCTTTCAGCAAGGCCTGAGAATTAAACTGACATACCAAATCAACACAGAAGAAATGAATACACATTTAAATGTTTTACATGGTCCTGGAGCCCGCATAAGGAAATAAACACAAAGAAGCAGCTACACCTACCAGTTAAGAACAATGAAAGGAATTGTGGGAAAGTAACTGAACTAATAGGTGGGGAGGCTAAAGGAAGATAGGAATCTTTTTTTTTTGGCTGCAATGGCCGTGTATGATCTTAGTTCCCCCGAAGTGGGAGTGCAGAGTCTTAACCACTGCATTGCCAGGGAAATCCCAGACAAGAATTATTTTAACAAGGCCTCCCTAGGTCTCACCTTGCTGATAAAATTGTTACTTTCTTAAGGTACAAGTAGAGCATCTTTCACTTGGCAGTTTTTATCTCCTGTTTTCAGGAGAAGAGTGGAGATTAGAATGACCTTCCTGTATTTGCTTTTTTTCAAGTGCTGAAAGCTCAAAATAATCCTTATACCAAAGGGCATATTTTGGGTGACATATCTGTCACCTTTCAACACACACAGGTATTTACAACTGACTTTCTCTTTTATGTGTATATAATGCTCATCGATCACAGAGGGCAAGTATGATTTCACTTACACAAGGTACCCAGAGCAGCCAAATTCACAGAGACAGGAAGTAGAATGGTGGTGGTCAGGGGCTGGGGATAGGGGAAGAGAAAGTGAGTGTTTAGTGGGTACAAGTTTCAGTTGGGGAAGGTGAAAAAGTGCTGGAGATGTTGGCGGTAAGGGTTGCACAACATGGGAATGTACTTAAGGCCACTGAACTGTACATTTAAACAATGGTTAGAATGGGGGACTTTCCTGGTAGGCCAGTGGTTCAGAACCCGCTTTCTAGTGCAGGGGACATGGGATCGATCCCTGGTCAGGGAACTAGGATCCCACAGGCAGCAGGGCAACTAAGCCGCAACTAACACGTGACTCAGGCAAGTAAATACATACATTTTAAAAAATAAATTAAAAATAAACGTCCAATTTGGGGGCATTTCCTCGTGGTCCAGTGGTTAGGATTCAGAGCTTTCACTGTCGAGGGCCCAGGGCAATTCGCAGTCCAGGAATAAAATCCTGCAAGCCCAGTGGGTTAAGCCCCAGCTCCTGGGACATCTTCACTGAATATGAAAACCAACCCAAAGTCACCAAGAAGCTGACATTGACAGAGCCTGGGATTTTCAATTCCTGGAACCGCTGTGGGGGCACTTAGTATTACTTCTTGCCCCAGTTGTTTCTTTTTATTTCTCCTGACCTGGGTCTTCGTTGCCGCGTGCTGGCTTTCTCTAGTTGTGCTGCACCGGCTTCTCTTGTTGCAGAGTGGGGGGTCTAGAGCTCTTGGTAGTGGTAGCACACATATCCCCAGTTGTTTCTTTTTATGTATTTTATCTTCTGGCTGTGGTGGGTCTTCATTGCTGCACCCAGGCTTTCTCTGTTTGCAGAGACTGCGGGCTACTCGCTAGCTGTGGTGGCCAGCTTCTCATTGCAGTGGCTTCTCTTTTATGGAGGACAGGCTCTAGGCACACACGCTTCAGGAGTTGAAGCACAAGGGCCCTAGAGTGTGGGCTCAGTAGCTGTGGCCCGTGGATTAGTTGCTCCACGGCACGGGGGCTCTTCCAGGACCAGGGATCAAACCAGGGTCCCTTGCATTGCAAGGCAGATTCTTAACCGACCACTGGACCACCAGGGAAGCCCTCCCCCAGTTATTTCTGCAGGAGATGATTCCAGAAGGTGGAAGGAGAGACACACACAACCTGCTGGGCATCCTTCTCTTTATTTTCATGGCAAATGCACATGTTGGCTCAATACTAAGGAATGACAGTGTGTCCTGAGGTGGGGGGGAGCAGACTTTTTCAGGAGATAAACCTTGATGGGGGTGGGGGTTGCCCAGGTCTGTACATCATAAAGACTCATGGAAGTATTCTGTTGAAACCTGGGTGATCTGATTTATGAGTGTGGCATATAGCTTGGGAAAGCAAAAGAGTATTGGGAAATAACTACATTCACTACTTATTTAGAAGTTTAAAAAAAAGAAACCAAGTACATTATTTTCAAACTGATGGAAGATAATCAACACAGATGAATAAGAATGCATCCCACATCTGAGTTATGAGAAATGAACCAGCAATCAAACTGATAACAGATCGAATGCCTCATTTGACCAGACATCAAAAACAAGCCTGGACGTGCAGGTCGGCAGCATGTGGAGAAATATCCAGAGACAATGAAGAAATCAGGAAAAGATAAACTACCAGGACACACAGCAATATACAGAATGACATATACAAAAATATTACTGATCAGAATAACAGAACCCATCATTCTGGGAAACTCTCCATCCGAACAGACGTCGATGTCATCACCTCAAACCCCGCAGTCCTCTCCAGATTTAAAAATACTTTTATTTGTTTTATTTTGGGTGTGCTGGGTCTTTGTTGCAGTGTGTAGGCTTCCTAACTTCAGTGTCCCAGCTGAGCTGCCACGTCTGGGATCTTAGTTCACTGACCAGGGATCGAACGCAGGCCCTCTGCATTAGAAGTGCAGTTTTAGCCATTGGATCAACCAGGGAAGTCCTTGTTCTCTCTATTTAAGATCTCCATGAGGTAGGTGTCCTTAGCACACAGATCAGCTCCAGCCCCTGGCCCCGTCCTCTCCATGAGGCCTTGGGGAGAGGCTGGCCCTCTCCAAGCCCACTTTCTCTTCTGCCAAATGGAGGTGACTGTGGCCCCCACCCAAATGCAGTTTCCCACCCTTGCTCTCTGAGACGCTTGCGCCCACCAGCTGCACCAGCTGTGCAGTGATGGGGCTGAAGGCTGGGAGGCTGAGGGCGGTGGATCAGGTTCTGACTCTGCTCATCTCCACCCAAAGGCTCCATTCCTGACTCAGCCCCAGGCCTTTTCTCCCTCTGCCGGGTGGGGCACCAACAGGGGTGGGTAGGGTGGGGAGATGGAACTGGAGTGGTAGGCTGCTGGTGCTTCTGGGAGGAGTTTCTGCTCAGCTCCCCACTGCCCTGCTCCCTGCCTTCCAGAACCCTCTATCAACATTCTCCCTCTCACACCACCCTTCATACCTGCATGCCCCTTCAGGAGCCTTGGGCTGTGGGGACTTGGCCTGGGCAGAGGGGCCCACATTTTTTTCTTCCTTGGACTGGGTTGGGAGTGGGTCCTAACACACCCTTCCCCTCTGCCCCCTACTCCCTTCCCTTATCCTGAACACCAGGTGGGAGAGAGACGGCCATTCTGGGAGGTGGAAGGAGACAGACTCAAAGAGAAATAGACAGGAACATGTGAGAGACACAGGGGAGGACAGAGACACAGGACAGCCAGAGAGACTAGGGCATCCTGGAGAGAAAACCAGAGAGGAGCTTCCGGAGATGAAGAAAGCCAGACACACAGGCTACATGGTTCTGCTTAGCTGTGTTTCTCAGGCAAACTGCTTCTCCTTTCTGAGCCTCAGTTTCCTTGTCTGTCAGATAAGGGTGATCAGTGGCCCTATGCTCAGTGGCCTGTCAGAGATCAGTGGTCTCTCCCACATGCTAGGCAAGCCCGAGGCTTTGTCGGTGGCACTTCTCAATACCTTTCCTTCTTTCATCCACATTTACTGAGCACCTACTGTGTGCCAGGCACTGCATTAGGCACCAAGGATACAGCTTTGACCATTGGGCAGAATATCCTGTCTCTCTTAGCGGCCTTTCCTATCATTATCCTGGTGCCATGGTTATTATTGTATTACAGAAGCATCAAATGGAATTTCAGGGGAGACACATCCTTAGCCCTAGGAGAGAGGGAGCAGAGTTTCAGCTCACAGCTTCACCTCTCAGGACTCAGATTTTCCATGATGAAATGGATGTGAGAGTCTACTCTCTCCACCAGGCAGCAGGAAGGTAGGGCTGGAGGGATAGTGTCTCAACAAGCCTTCCATGCTGTGCTGTTATGGTTATTATTGTTAACTGTTCCTATCACTATTAACTCAAAGGGGAGGGACCGTACACCTGGGAACCCTCAGGACGGCAGGGGCATCAGAGGCCCTGGAAAGAGGGTGCTGGGCCAGCATGGCCCCAGGGCCAGGGTCTGTGCCAGGTGTGGGTGGTGGGTGTGGAAAGGGTGAGTCACCAGGGCCAGGCACGCCCTGCTTTGACTTAAGGTCCCAGCAGCCATACCCCCACCGCCACTGCATCCCGCTGTTGCAGCCATGGCCGGGAGCTTTGTGAGTACTCGCGGTGTGGCGGCTTGAGGGGTTTGGACCCGAGGCTGCACTGGCAGAGGGGAGGGGCTGGGGCTTGGCTGAGGGCTCCTGTTTCAAGGAGAAAGTGGGTGTCCCGGTGTGCCAGGATGTTCTGGGCTGTGGTTTCTGGGCTCACCCAATCCATCCCCATGCTCCCACCCCTCCCCCCATTGGTTCCCCCTGCTGTCTATCTTTCTGTCCCTCTGAGTATCTGCCTGCTGAGTCCCCGTGTTCCTCTGCGCCCCTGGCTCTCTTTCCCGTGTCTCTGTGCCCTTTCTTCTCTCTGATTCTGCTGCTCTGGGTCCTGCTCATGTTCTCCCACAGCTGACCCACTTGTCTCTCTCCTCTGCCTCCCTGATCCACTCTGGCTGCTGCAGAACGTCCCCCACAAGACCGCGCTGCCCGAGGGCATCCGAGTGGGCACCGTGCTGAGAATTCGTGGTTTAGTCCCCGACAAGGCTGGCAGGTGAGACCCCTGAGCCTCAGCAGTAACGGGTGGGAGGTTTCCAGGCTCACTGAACCCCACTTTTACAGCCCAGAGAACAAAGCCCTAGGCCAACTTTGCCCACCAGGATCTTGGAATCCCCAGGCTATTTCTGCCCTTCTAGAATCTGATGTCTTCACTTATCTGTCCCATGACTGTGCAGGTGGGGACCCTACATCAAAGAATCTGGGGGTTCCAGGGCAATCTCATGACAAGTCCAAGTCCACAGTCACTCTGGAAATATAACCTGTGAGTCAGAGGTGCCCTGGGCATGTAGGAGGCCTAGGCAATCAATCCTAGGGCTTCCTGGGTGGAGATCTTCAAGATTTCTGAGAATCTACAGTGCCTGGGAATTTGGGGGTCCCTGATTTTGTCCCAGCCCTCTGAGAACTGGGAGCACCCTGGTCTTCAGGACCATGAGTCCTTGGCATCTCCCAGACTCTGGAAATGAGGGGGACCCAGGCCCTGGTCTAGGTGGATGTGCGTCCGGGTCTCCCACTGGTTTTTGGGTGCCCTGGAATCCGGGCTCCATGGTCTCCAGTCCATCTCCCCTCTTTCCCTGGTGTGTGGCTCTCAGGTTCCTATAAATAAGGATGTGCTCCGGCAAAGGGTAACTCCTCTATCCAATGTTCTTCTTCTCCACCACCTGCCAGGTTCTACGTGAACCTGCTGTGCAGTGAGGAACCAGGCAGTGATGCCGCCCTGCATTTCAACCCACGCCTGGACGAGTCCACGGTGGTCTTCAACACCTTGGAGCGCGGCACCTGGGGTGCAGAGGAGCGGGGCTCAGGCATTCCCTTCCAGCGAGGGCAGCCCTTCGACGTCCTCCTCATTGCCACCGAAGAAGGCTTCAAGGTGCGTCTCTTCCACAGGGCGGGCTCCGACACCCAAGTCTCTTCCCTTGGCAAGGCCAGGGAGGCCCTTGGCAGAGGTTGGGAGCAAAGGCGTGGCCAAGGTGGGCAGGGCCTCCCCAGTTCCTCACCTCCCCTGGCGCAAGTGCACTAGTGTCAGAGGGCAGGCATGTGTGGGTAGCAAGGACGAGAGAGTGAGAGCCAAGTGCTCAAAGGGTGGGAGTCCAGCCAGAAGATGTGGACATCCTCTATCTTGTTCCCTGTCCACTGGCGTCTGAGGTAGCAGTTCTGGGACAGGGGAATGGACGACTTGGAAGACAGGACCCCGAATAAGTCCCAGCCGAGGGTGGTCACTGAAGACCCTCCACTACCCGGGCTGTTCTTCACTTTCTGTGCGTCCGAGGAAGGCGATGTATCCAGGAATCCTGGCAACTGCATCCACTGCCAAAGCTTAAAAAGCACTCAGGTGTCAACAATGAACTCATTTAATCCTCATGACAAGGAGTTTCATTGAATAATAGACCTCTTTCTCCATGGGGGCTTGCGTGCGTGCCCAGGTCACGCCGTGTGGGTACGAGCCGGGAAAAACCCCGCAGTTGCCTGGGGAACCTTAAGCACCCTCTCGCCCCTGCAGGCGGTGATCGCAGACTCTGAATACCACCACTTCCGGTACCGGATCCCGCCAGGGCGCGTGCGCGCGTTGGAGGTGGGCGGGGACCTGCAGCTGGAGTTGGTGAAGATCTTCTGAGCCTTCCCAGGAGGGCGGGCGGAGACCGGGGGCAGGGGTCTTGGATGGCAAATAAAGTCGTTAGTCGCTCATCTGTGGGCCGCCCTGTGTCAGTGTCTCCTTCATATAGACGAGCGTAGCAGGTTCAGAGAGGTGAAGTTAAAGTCGCTCAGTTGTGTCCGACTCTTTGCGTCCCCATGCACTATACAGTCCAAGGAATTCTCCAGGCCAGAATACTAGTGGGGAGCATTTCCCTTCTTCAGGGGATCTTCCCAACCCAGGGATCGAACTGGGGTCTCCTGCATTGCAGGGGGATTCTTTAACTGAGCTATCAGGGAAGAGAGGTAAAGACAACGAGTCACAAAGTGGCCCAGGTGGGTCGACCCTGAATCTCCGAGGGCAATTTCTGTTCCTGGAGGCTTGTAGAGGGTGGGAGTGGGGCTCTGACTCGCCTTCCTGCTGCACTTTACGAAGAAGCCAGGTGATAATGCGGTGGAATTGACTGAGGGAGTCTGGAGGAGCCCAAGCGCTCACCAAAGCGATGGACATGAGTTTGAGTAGGCTCCGGGAGTTGGTGATGGACAGGGAAGCCTGGCGTGCGGCAGTCCATGGGGTCGCAAAAAGTTGGACACGACTGAGCGACTGAACTGAACTGAAACCCTCCCTTGGGTTTCCCAGGTGACTCAGTGGTAAAGAACCCGCCTGCCAGTGCAGGAGATGCAGGAGACACGGGTTCGATCCCTGGGTCTGGAAGATCTGGAGGAGGAATTGGCAACCCACTCTGGTATTCTTGCCTGGGAAATCTCATGCACTGAGGAGCCTGGCGGGCTACGGTCCATGGGGTTGCAAAGAGTCTGAGTACGCATTACTACTAAGCCCACCCTTGACGTCCCCTCTGAGGGTACAACAGCCACCCCCCACCCCCCAGGTTGGTCAGCCTGCAAACAGGTCCCTTGGAGACCCCAGTCTCGAGGAGATGACGTGTGAATCTCGGCCTCTCTGTGCAGTTGCCCCCGCTTCCTGGCTCCCCAGGCTTTCCAGCCTTCCGCTGGGGCGGGTTCAGGCTTGGAAGGGATCCGGGCGTTGGGATCTCAGGGCGTTGCCCCGAGATGGGACAGTCTCCCCCAGTTCGCGCCCGGAGGCAGACGCGCACTGGCGGGGCCCGGAACGCGAAGTGCCGGCTCCTGGGTCCCTGCTGCCGTCTAGGGCGCTGTTCTCACACTGCCTCCTCGGCTCGCCTGATGGTCCTGAACTGCCCCTTCCCCCAGGGATCCTGGAGTGGGGACGGGGAGCGGGGTACACTCAGAAGCCAAGTCAGCCCCGAGTGCCAGGTGGGGATTTTCTGGCTACTGTGGGGAGAGAAGCCCATACCACGGGAGCGCCCCCCACCCCGCCGACTCCCGCATCCTCTCTGAGGTGCTCGCAGCGGCGGAGGGTCTCAAGCAGTTGATAGAGGTTGGAGGGAGCGTGCACCGCCTACCAAGAGCTGGAAAAGTCCAGAGCCGCTCCCCTAGCTGGATGTTTCTCAGCCTAGAACCTTGCGAAGCCAGTGACATGCTGCCCCCTCCTGGCTGCTGCCCACATCGCAATCTTGGGGCGGGGAAGAGCCCCTCGAGAAGGGAAACGGCAACCCACTGCAGTATTCTTACCTGGAGAATCTCATGGACAGAGGAGCCTGGAGGGCTACAGTCCATAGGGTCGCAAAGAGTCGGACACGACTGAAACGACTTACACAAGCACCTTGAAGAGGGGTGCAAAATCCTGTGGGACCACCAACCCCGGGCGCCAGTTCTAGCCCTTTCATGACCGGAACTTATCCTGCGCTTTGCAAACCTCCAACTGCAGCTGCCTATCCCCATGGCCGGCCCTTCTGAGTGTGTTTCTGGGGGACAGTGGAATAAGGGGTTCCCTGCGGAGACCAGTCTGGTGTCCACTGGGACTCCAGGGCTCATTGTTAAGTGAATTAATTTTTATTTTATGTATGCGTTTTCATGTCATTATTGAACATTTTAAAATGTTTGTAGGTAACATACCAATATGGTACAAATTTCAGAAAATAGAGTGAAAAGAAAGCCATTTTACTGGCACAACCACAAAAGTGGTTGGGTTCTGAGCAGTAGATGGTAACGATTCATCTGTGTTAATTTCCTGGTTTCATCTCTGTCTTACCATGTATATAGTGGAGAATGTTCTTATTTGCACAAAATACACAGTAAAGTATCTGGAGGTAAAGAGGCAATATACTGGCAACTTATTCATAAATCACTCAGGAAAAAACTGAAGTTTATATTGTATTTAAAACTTTTTTTTCATGTCAGGAAATACATATATATATGAATTATATCATACATATATGATATGATCTTATATGTAGAAGTCTCTAAAATTTTCCCTGTGCTTGTGTGCTAAGTCGCTTCAGTCGTGTTCAACTCTTTGTGACCCCAATGGACCATAACCCACCAGGCTCCTCTGCCCATGGGATTCTCCAGGCAATTCCCGACCCAGGGATCGAACCCATATCTCCTGTGTCTCCCGGGTTGCAGGCCGATTCTTTGCAGCTGAGCCACCAGGGGAGCCCAAAGATCCCCTCACCCTATTGTTAAAAGTTTAATGAATGAACGCAGCAAAGTAGAAGGGCTCATAGTCAACACGCAAAACTCAGCTGCATTTCCCTACACTGGGACTTGGCGTCTTCATTCACTTTGCTGGCTCCCCAGCTCCATTGTAAGGAGTAACACAGTTTAGGCCACTTGAGGCCCCCTGGATGTCTATTGGTGTCAAAGCATGCCCAGCATGCAAACTGTACTTTAGTTTTTCAGTCTCCTTGGACTTGCTAAGTCACTTCAGTGTGTCCGACTCTGTGCAACCCCATGGACGGCAGCCCACCAGGCTCCCCAGTCCCTGGGATTCTCCAGGCAAGAACACTGGAGTGGGTTGCCATTTCCTTCTCCAGTGCATGAAAGTGAAAAGTGAAAGTGAAGTCGCTCAGTCCTGTCCAACTCCTAGCGACCCCATGGACTGCAGCCTACCAGGCTCCTCCATCCATGGGATTTTCCAAGCAAGACTACTGGAGTGGGGTGCCACAGCCCAAAGCTTTTACCTTTCTTTACAGTCTCCATTGTGATTAGAAAATATATGCCTATTTACCGTACAATCTTTAACCAGATTTTTTGAATCACCCACAGTTTCACCATTCTGAAATAACCGCTCGATATATTAGTGTACTTCCGTCTAGGCATTTTTCTGTAATAATTTATCTACATTGTACATTCTGGGGAAGTTGGAATATATATATATATATTTATATACATATTTAGCTAATATTTCCTGAGTCCCTACTATGTGTTAGTCACTGTGCTAACCATTTGTTCAGTCCTTAAAATGACACTCTGAGATAGATACTTTTTTTTTTCATTTATAGAAAGACAATAATTTTTTTTTAATTTTAAAAATTGTTTGTTTTTCAAAATGAAGTATAGTTGATTTACAGTGTTGTGTTAATCACTGCTGTACACCAAAGTGATTCAGCTTTCCATACATATATACATACAGATTCCTTTTTAAAATATTCTCTTCCATTTATGATTTCTCACAGAATATTGAATATAGTTCTCTGTACTACACAGTAAGACCTTGTTATCCTGTATATATCCTACATTAGCCAGCCTATATATAATAGTTCACATCTGCTAATCCCAACCTCCCACTCCATCCCTCCCCCTTGGCAACCACCAATCTATTCCCTATGTCTGTGATTCTGGTTTTGTCTCATAGATAGGTTCATTTACGTCATATTTTAGATTCCATATATAAGTGATATCATTTGGTATTTGTCTTTCTCTTTCTAACTTAGTTCATTTAGTATGATAATCTCTAGTTTCAATCCAAGTTATAATCTAGTTGCATCCAAATTGCCGCAAATGACGTTATTTCGTTCTTTTTTATGGCTGGGCTTCCCTGGTGGCTCAGAGGTTAAAGCGTTTGCCTGGAATGCGGGAGACCAGGGTTCAATCCCTGGGTCGGGAAGATCCCCTGGAGAAGGAAATGGCAACCCACTCCAGTACTCTTGCCTGGAGAATCCCATGGAGGGAGGAGCCTGGTAGCCTACAGTCCATGGGGGTCACCAAGAGTTGGACATGACTGAGCGACTTCACTCACTCACTCAAGCTTAACTTCATCAATGAAATGAGTATGTGGTCATGATCACAGTATAGTATTGGAGAAAGCAATGACACCCCACTCCAGTACTCTTGCCTGGAAAATCCCATGGATGGAGGAGCCTGGAAGGCTGCAGTCCATGGGGTCACCCAGAGTTGGACACGACTGAAGCGACTTAGCAGCAGCAGCAGCAGTATAGTACAGTCTTATTATTCCTATTTTGTCAAGGAGACATCTGATGCACAAGAAAGTAAAGTGACCTGATCAGGGTGACATATCGTGTAGATGGTGGAGCAGGGACCAGAGCCAGGCGAAGGAGTTCCACAGCTTGGGGTCTAAACCACTGGGAAATCATGTTTTATTTCTTTTCTTGTTTCAATGTTTAATATCAGCTTTATTGAGGTGTATTTTTTTTTACAATACATACATATTAATGATTTCTATATGTCTGATTTTTCTTTTTTAAACTTTTTATTTTATACTGGAATATAGCTCTTTGGTATATTGCTCATACAATAAAATTCACCCTGCCTGTACAGTGCCATGAGTTTTGACAAATCCATATGGTTGTGGGGTTAGCATCACAGTCAGGGCACAGAATATTTCCAACACCTCTTCTCAAGTACCCTTAGCAACTGGTAGCCACTGATCTGTTTACTATCATCATAAACTGGTTTTTCTTGCTCTAAACCTGGTATAACAGTGTAGGACATGCTCTTTTCTGCCTGGCTACTTCTGTTCAGCATGTTTCTGAAGTTCATTCATGTATTTGCATGTAGTGGTCAGTCATTCTTTTTGTCCGAATGGTAATCCATTGTATGACCACACTGCAGTTTACCTATTCACCTGTTGATGGATTTCGGAGTTGTTTCTAGTGTTAGTGATTATGAACTAGAGTGGTGTGGACAAATCTTTGTGTGGATGTATTTTTTTTTAAGATTTTTTTTAATGTGCACAGATTTTAAAGTCTTTATTCAATTTGTTACAATATTGCTTCTATGTTTGGGGTTTTTGTCCATGAGGCATGGGGGATTTTCGGTTCTTGACCAAGGATCCCACTCGCATCCCCTGCATTGGAAAGAACGCCTTGATCACTGGACCACCAGGGAAGTACCTGTGCATAAGTTTTGATTAAATACCTAGGAGCTGAGTTGCTGGGTCAAATGATGAGTGTATGCTTGCCTTCTAAGAAACTGTCAAATTGTTTTCCGGTGTACTTGAACCACGCTACATGCCTACCTGCCATGGATGAAAGCTCTGGTATCTCACACGCTCGTCAGCATGTAGTATGGCCAGGTTTGTTGGTTTCTCTAATTGTAGCCATTCAAATGGATCTGTATTTGTGTCTCATTGTAGTTTTAATTTGCATCTTTGCATTTTCCTGTAACTACTCACGTTGAGCATCCTTTCATATGCTTGGCGGCCATGTGTATATTCTGAGACTTGTTTATTCAAATCTTTTGCCAATTTTAATTGGATTGTTTGCTTTCTTATTATTAATATATGAGTTTTTTATACTTTCTGGATATAGTCCTTTGCCAAATATATGTACTGTGAATATGTAACATATCTTCACCTCTGTGTAAACAGACTGAACAACCTAAAGTCTTTTCACTGTTCATGCCTTTCTCAGAGCAGAAGGATTTAATGATGAGTTCCACAATATCAGTTTTTGGGTTTTTTTTCTGTTATGGTGTGTGCCTTTGTGTCCTGTTTAAGAAATCTTTGGGAATTCCCTGGTGGTCCAGTAGTGAGGACTCAGCACTCTCGTGGCCAAAGACCAAGTTCAATCCCTGGTCAGGGAGCTAAAGTCCCACAAGCCACGCAGCAACAGCCAGGAAAAAAAAAGGGGGGGGGGTATAGAACTAAGCATAATGAAAAACTGTAAATCTTCCAAATGAAAGAAACAAATTTTTTAATTAAAATTTAAAAAAAGAAAAAAGAGGAAGAGACCCCAGATCTCTCTTCTGTCTGGGAAGATACATCAAGAAGGTGGCCATGTGCAAGCCTGGCAGAGAGCCCTCAGCAGAACCTGACCACACTGACACCTGATCTGGGATGCTCAGGCCCCAGAACTGAGAAATACTCATCTGTTGTGTGAGCCGATAGTCTGTGGTGTTTGCTATAGCTGCCAGGGGTGATGGAGATATCACTGAAGGTTGGTATGCGGATTAAATGAGATGATATTTATGAAGAGCTTAGGACAGTGCCTAGTGTACACAGCCACAGCGAGTGCTCGGCAAATAGTAAGCGCTTGTTATCCTATTTATAACAAATATCTGCTCTCCATGGGATGTCTTCATTTACATGATAGCATTACAGACAAAACCTTTTTATTTTTTTCAATTTGGCTCGAGTGAATCCTTAACTTGATGAGACAGGAACACTCTGCTTTGCTGGTTAGGTCAGGAAGCAGGGGTATAAATTGGGTAATTGGCACCGGACCCCTGACTCCACCGCTGTGTCAGATTCCTTACTCCACAGGGAAATGCATTAATCAACATTCCGGCTGGTGCACCGCTACAGAGATCATGCCAATTGAATTAGGAAGGTTTTATTTGGTTGACAAAAAAAATAAATAAAAATGGGAAAGAGAGAATTACTGACTCAATGTAAAAGTCTGGTTTTGAGCACACCAAGATGGAAGGATTCTATACTCCAGGGAATCTTATTTCTGGCTCTGCTTCTCTCAGCGGCGTCCTCATTCTCAGGCAGGGTCTCCTGACAACATGGCCAAGGTAGAGCTGAGCCGCTCAGGGCTTTCATCCCCCCTGCTTAGGGGCCTCAGGGAAACAGAAGCGCTGTCCTCACTTCCAGGCGCGGAAACAAGGAACGTGGAGCGGGTGGTGAGGCGCACTGATTGGCTGGCTTGAGTCACATGCGCTTCCCTGGAGCAGGTGGGAGGGGCCAGCCCAACCAGAGCCATGTGGCTTGAGAATAAGGGACCCGTGGGTCCCCCAAACATAATGGGGTGACTGATTCCAGAAAGAGATAAGGAGTGCTGGGTTCACAAACAGCCCAGTAACATCAGTCCGTTTTTCTTAGCTTGGCTCGGGAAAGCATATTTGACTCTGGGTTCAAGGAGAGATTTGGGGAGTGGTAATCACAAGAACTCTTGCTGGTGGAATGTGAGTCCTGCAGCATGGCAGCCAGAGGGGAGCTAAGAAGAGCAGCAGCCTGGAGGGGCCTTTCAGGAGGGCCCAGGGGAGAAGCGGGAAGGAGCCCAGGGCATCTAACAGTTAACAAGGTGTCAGTCAAGTTTTACTAAAAGCTTTCCCCTAGGACTGACGCTAAAGCTGAAGCTCCAGTACTTCGGCCACCCAATTCAAAGAGCTGACTCATCGGAAAAGACTCTGATGCTGGAAAAGCTTAAGGGCAAGAGGAGAAGGGGACGACAAAAGATGAGATGGTTGGCTGGCATCACTGACTCAATGGACATGAGTTTGAGCAAGCTCTGGGAGATGGTGATGGACAGGAAAGCCTGGTGTGCTGCAGTCCATGGGGTCGCAAAGAGTTGAACACGACTGAGCAACTGAACAACAGCAGCCACTGTTAGTGATACTTTGGGGCAAATAAAGGGGAAAGCGCTGTGACCTCGTGGGGTGAGAATATAGAGAACCGATAGGGAACGGTGTAAGTGACCAGGAAAATGGCAGAGATGACCTCCAGAACCAGTGGTGGTAGGTGGCCATGGTTGGGATCACAGGATGTAGTCATGATCTTAAAGGTTCACTGGTCACCAACTATGTGTCAGGCACTGTTCTGAACAGGTCCCGCACATCAACTTGTTTGTTTCTCAACACTCAGAGGTAAGTCTTATTATCACCCCCATTACAGAGATGAGGAAACTGAGGCACAGAGAAGTTAAGTGACTTGCTCACAACACACAGTTCTAAGTGGCAGAGCTGAAATTTGAACCCAGGCCTTCTGGCTCCTGAGCTTCCCAGGTGGCGATAGTGGTAAAGAACCAGCCTGCCAATGCAGGAAATATAAGAGACACCAGTTTGATCCCTGGATCAGGAAGATCCCTTGAAGTAGGAAGTGGCAACCCAATTCAGTATTCTTGCCTGGAGAATCCCATGGACAGAGGAGCCTGGTGGGCTACCATCTATGGGGTTGCAGGGAGTTGGACACAACTGAAGTGACTTAGCACGCATGCACGCCTCTGGCTTCTGACCCTGCCACCTGCCTCGTGTGAGGGTTTGGTCTTGGCAATCCTTTAGGAAGAAAACCTGTTTATAACTCCTCTTTGGTGGGCACACAGCCAGGACACAGAAAATATCTTTTGGTCCATCTGGAGGGAAAGATCCCAGAGGGCTGAAGTTCATCTAGTGTCACAGAGGAGATGAGGCTCTGTTAGGGCAGGAGACCACCCCCTGTCTGCTGAGAGTGGACAGGCTTCTGGGATGAAAACTGGTGAATTTTGGCCACTTGAAACCAATTTTTCCCATTTGTCTTAACAGCTCTAAGATGGGAGATAGATAAGCCCCAGGCTGAGGTGCTGCAGCTGGACTCCTATTAATGCTTTGAGATGGGGTACCAACAGGAGCACTGGGTCCTGATTCTGTGCATTCTTGTGGATTTCTTGGCCTGACACAAGTGCAGAGAACGCCCTCAGTTTAGAGGAAGGACAAAGGAAGGAGAAGATGCCAGCTGGATGCCATCTTGGCTGAGTGATGGGGGCCCACTTCAGGACAAAATATGAAGATCTTGGGCCAGAAAAACAACCTGGAAAACTGCCCCTATATGAGCAACTTAAGCTGCCCCTGGGCTTCCCTGGTGGCTCAGTGGTAAAGAATCTGCCTGCAATGCAGGAGACGCAGGTTCAATCCCTGGGTCGGGAAGATCCCCTAGAAAAGAAAATGGCAACTCACTTCAGTATTTTTGCCTAAGAAATCCCATGGACAGGGGAGCCTCGTGGGCTACAGTCCATGGGGTCACAAAAGAGTCGGACACGACTGAGCAACAGAACTGCCCCTACTGCGTGCAGCTCACTCTGGGTTTACCTGTGAGCTCTTCCACACGTACTTTTTTCCTCCCATATGTACTCTCCTTCATTTTAGACAATCCTCTTTAACCACACCCACCAACTCTCAGGAAGGAAACTGAGCCCCTCCTACTCCTACAAGTTTGTATTCCACTGACCGATCCCCAGTCCCCTATGCTTGTTTACAACGGCTGCTACCCCAGGATGAGAAGACTAGTCCTGCTGGAGTAACCTAGAGTGGGACTTCCTGTCACCCCAGATCAGGGAAAATATGTCCTCTTAGGGAAGTGGCAAATGGTGAAGGCACAGTCAAAGTACATCTGCCCTTCTCCTAACAGACTTTTAAAAATACTTATTTATTTTAAAAATCTTTTAGTTGCAGCATGTGGCATCTAGTTCCCTGACCAGGGATCAAACCCGGATGCCCTGCACTGGGAGCGCAGAGTCTCAGCCACAGGATCACTTGGGAGGGAAATTCCCTCCTAGGCAATTTTGTTGTTCAGTCGCTCAGTTGTGTCTGACTCTTTGCAACCCCATGGACTGCAGCATGCCAGGGCTCCCGGTCCCTCATTATCTCCCGGATTTCACCCAAGTTCATGTCCATTGAATTGGTGGTGCTATCCAACCATCTCATTCTCTGTCATCTCCTTTTCCTCCTGCCTTCAATCTTTCCCACCATCAAAGTCTTTTTCAATGAGTTCACATCAGATGGTAAAGGTATTGAAGCTTCAGCTTAAACATCAGTCCTTCCAATGAGTATTCAGGGTTGATTTCCCTTAGGGTTGACTGGTTTGATCTCCTTGCAGTCCAAGGGACTTTCAAGAGTCTTCTTCAGCACCATAATTTGAAAGCATCAATTCTTCAGTGCTCAGACTTCTTTATGGCCTTGGGGTACTTAATGATCAAGATCAAACAGGAAGAGGAAGAAAGAGCTCAGTTTGAGAAAAGGCAGGCCAGGGTTCAAGCTCCACTGATAGCAGTTGCTGTCAGCCACGTTTTGCAACCTCAGGAAAACTCAAAGCGTTCAGGAAGATTCACCCATCCACCTGGAAGTAAAACCAACAAGGGGGAATGCTTCAAATGTAAGTCAACTTGCCACCAGGCCTGTGGATTCCAGGAGCCCCCCGGGCCATGCTCAGCCTGGAAAGAGACCAGGCTCTGGAGAAGGGAGTGACCTCAGTCCCAGATGGGAAAGGGGGGCTTCTGCTCCTGAAATGGCCATGCTGGACAGCTGAGGTGCCCCAGGGATTCCAGCAACTCCCCTCTACCCCCAAGGAGATGTCTGTCTCCATCAAGGAATCCTGTGCAGTCCTTTTTTTTTTTTTTTTCACAGAATACAGGAAATTATTTCCCTGAACAGGGATGGAACCTGAGTCCTCTGCATTGAAAGGGAAAAGTCTTAAACAATGGATCACCAGGGAATTCTCCCTGGGTGGTCCTTAACAAAGCAGATAAGATTAATTTTAAGAATTGTTCTAAACGACTTTGGGGTTTTTTTTATTTTGTTTATTTATTTATTTTTGGCTGCACTGGGCCTTTGTTGCTGCACGTGGGCTTTCTCTGCTTGTGGTGTGTGGGCTTCTCACTGCAGCGGCCTCCCTTGTTGCAGAGCACAGGCTCTAGGGTGCCTATGCTTCAGTAGTTGTGACCTATGGGTTTAGCTGCCCCCTGGCATGTGGAATCTTCCCAGACCAGGGATCGAACCCCATGTCCCGTGCATTGGCAGGCAGATTCTTAGCCACTGGACCAGCATAGACTATGTCCAGAAGATCAAATTTTTAATCAATACTGGAGCCATTTATTCCATCCTGATTTCTCAAAATGGGCCTCTTTCCTCTAAATTTGCTCAGTAACTGGTGTCAGTGGGAAACCTTGAACCCATAACTTCATTGCGCTTCTCACTTGCCAATTAGAACAGCGTTTGATCTCACATGCTTTTCTAGCTCTTCCTGAGCATCCTACACCACTCCGGGGGAGAGACTTTCTGGAGTCCCTCTGGGCCATGTTAGGGTTAAGAGGGGCCTTGGACAGCCCCTTATCTGAGGGGTAGAGCAGAGGCTGTTCACAGACTGATCTTCAACGCTTGTCTTTTTAATCTGCTTGTTGAGTTTGCTTTTTCCAGGTTACAGCAATTCAAGATGATGGTGATAGAGGGATTCCAGTGATTCTCTGAAACCAATCCTGACTCTCCAAATCAAACCAAACAGCAGAAGCTGCCCTGGGGCCCCTTGACAAGAGTGTTCCATGGCCCTGATTAGGTGGGGTGTGTAAGTCCAATATCAGCCTGAAGAAGCTACAGAAGATGGACCATTGTCCATCATCCTCCCAGTAAGATTTGGGGGGATCCACGTCTCTCAGGAGGGATCTGAGACAGAAGATCAGGCCCCAGGCTGAGCAGCTGCAGCTGGTCTCCTGCTGATGCTCCAAGATAGGATACCAGCAGGAGCAGTGGGTCCTGATTCGCTGCATTCTTGTGGTTTTCCCAACTCAATGCATGCACAGAGGCCTTTGGTCTAGGGGAAAGACAAAAGGAGGGAGAAGACGCCAGCTGGAATCCATCTTGGTTGAGAGATGCGTGCCCATACTAGGACCATATATGGAGATGACTGGCCAGGAAAAAAAAAAAAAAAAACACTAAAAACTGTCCCTATTCAAGCAACCTGCTGCTGCTAAGTCGCTCCAGTCGTGTCCGACTCTGTGGACCCCATAGACGACAGCCCACCCGGCTCCCCTATCCCTGGGATTCTCCAGGCAAGAACACTATAGTGGGTTGCCATTTCCTTCTCCAATGGGTGAAAGTGAAAAGCGAAAGTGAAGTCACTCAGTTGTGTCCGACTCTTAGCGACCACATGGACTGCAGCCTACCAGGCTCCTCCATCCATGGGATTTTCCAGGCAAGAGTACTGGAGTGGGGTGCCATTGCCTTCTCCGATTCAAGCAATATAATCCACCTCTATTGTGCACAATCCCTGTTGCTCTGCTACAGGTGCTTTGCTCCTAATAAACACTTTTTATCTTTTTCATTATTCTTGGTCTCTTCACTGAATTCTTTCTTCAAAGAAGACAAGAACCAAAGTCCTTCTTCCAGCCATTCCACCAAGCCCCATCATCCTTTTGGGGAAATACTGCTCCACTGAGCCCTGAGCCGCAGATGGGAAGGATGGGGTGTCATGGCCTCTGGTGGGCCTGGCTCCCAGTCTAGGACAGGTAGGTGCAGAGCAGACCCTCCATGGTCAACCTGGGGCAACCAAGGTGAGGTCTGCCTTGTAGACCTCAACCAAGTAGAGGAGGGGAGAGACAGGAGTCCTGAGGGCTCAAAGTCCCTTTAGGTGACTGGGGGGAAAATGGCGAGGGACAGACAGTGGGGCATGCACAAGATAGACAGATACAGAGAGAAAGAGAATCAGGAAGAGGTGTGAAGAGAGAAATGGAGGTAGCAGGAGATACAGGGACACAGATACAGATAAACAAAAAATGGAGAGAAGGCAAAATGAGCCAAGAGAGATGGACAGAAAGAGACACAGAGGCCAAAATAGAAGAGAGAGATATGATGGCAGGTAGAGAGAGAAACTGTCAGATGGAGAGACAGAGAGATAGAGGTAAAGACGTCTGTCTCCCCAAACCTGCCTTCCTCCGTCCCACAGAGGGAGGTATGCAGGGACAAGCTGGCAGAGACGCACCCTCCACACTGACCTCCTAGGCACTCCCACAGTGGCATCTGGTCCTCCCGCAGCTCTGCCCACCTTCCAAACCGACTGCTGGCCAAGCCCATTAAACTGCTACCCTGGCCACAACTGAAGGGCCCACGCCTTGAGGCGGAAACCGCTGAAGAGGCGTCCTTGCTCCCCAGAACCCCAAACCCTCAATTAGTATTAACGAGGGAAGGTTCCTCGCTGCTTAAAGACCCCCATCTGCGTTCAGATAGAGGGGAGGCCCCGCCCCCGTGACTCAGGAGGTTAAAGGGCCTGCCGCCAGCCTGTGAGCCCACAGTGTCCGGATGGCGTGCAGCAGCAGGAGAGTCACCATCCAGTTGGTTAACGAGGAGACGGGGCCTGAAACCAAGGGCCCAAAGCTCTTTCGCGGCCAGAACTACAAAGCAATCCGAGCAGCCTGCCTGGATGAGGGGATCCTGTTCCGAGATCCTTACTTCCCCGCTGGCCCTGATGCCCTTGGCTACGACCAGCTGGGGCCCCACTCGGAGAAGGCCAAAGGGGTGGAATGGAAGAGGCCCCACGTAATGTGTGGATGGGGTTTGGGCTCCTGGTCTGAGGGAGGAGGGGGCTGAGGACAGGGTTCCTGGTCTGAGGAAGGAGGGAGTTGGGAGCTAGGCCTCTGGTCTGAGGGAGGAGGGGGCTAGGAACTGGCTTCCTGGGTCTGAGGGAAGAGGTTGGGAGCTGGGCTCCTGGTCTGAGGGAGGAAGTGTCATTGTGGGAGCACCTCAGAGCACGGTCAGCCATCCTGGGTCAGGGGAGGCCCAGGGAAGCCAAACGCCTGCCCCAGGCTTTACAAGCCTCTCACGGGGCTGGAGGCACTCATTACTCCAGAGCTGTGAGGGCAGGAGGGGACCCAGGCATCTCACCTCCTGGCTTCTCCTTCCTTCCCCTTCCTGGCTGAGGCCTGGAATCCCTTATCACCTGCAGGAGTTTTGCACTGAGCCCCAGTTCATCTGTGAGGACATGAGTCGAACAGATGTGTGTCAGGGGAGACTGGGTGAGACCTCTGAATCCATGTTGAGCCCCCAGATCCCGCAAGTCGCAGCGGGACCCTGCAGCCGCCCTGCCTTGGCCTCCCTGCCCCACCCCACGCCACCATCCCCCCCCATACCCCTCTCAGACTCTCCCCCTTGTGCCTTCTTTCCCCCTCCCTTAATCCCAGCCTTTCCTCCCAGGTAACTGCTGGTTTCTTGCGGCTGCTGCCTCCCTCACTCTGTACCCCCGACTCCTGTCCCGTGTGGTACCCCCGGGACAGGGCTTCCAACATGGCTACGCAGGTGTCTTCCACTTTCAGGTAAAGCTTGCTTCCTCTGTTCATGCCTCACCCCCAGGGTGACATGGATTCCATAGCTCATGCTGTCCCCTTGGAGCTGGAGTCCCCGGACTGGTACAGCAGGGTCAGGGGGGCAGGGGCTGGGGCCCAGCAGGGTTGGAGGAGGGAAGCTGAACCCCAGCCCTGCCTGCCCCCCCACCAGCTCTGGCAGTTTGGCCGCTGGGTGGATGTCGTGGTGGACGACAGGCTGCCTGTGTGCGAGGGGAAGCTGATGTTCGTGCGCTCTGATCAGCGGAACGAGTTCTGGGCTCCGCTCCTGGAAAAGGCCTATGCTAAGTAAGGACCCTGACACCCCCAGCAGCAACCTCAAGCCCTAGCCAGCAGCCCTCAGGCCACAGGGGGCCCCTGGAGCCCCCTGACTTCTGGGATCCCCTAGACACTTCGCCAAAGATCTCAAACCAAGGACCCTCATGTTACACCATCACCTAATGACTTCCAAATCATGAACACTTCCCTCCATCCATATTTTACACAAAATATTCTTAGATACCCATTGCTGCTGCTGCTGCTAAGTCGCTTCAGTTGTGTCCGACTCTGTGGGACCCCATAGACAGCAGCCCACCAGGCTCTGCCATCCCACTAAACACTCGTAATTCCGAAGGAGCCTGAAATATCATATGTCAGGCCCCAGTGTTACCCTTGGAGAGACCTGCAGTCTCTCTTGATCCATCAAGAGACCCAAGATACCTCCAAAGTATCAGGTGTAAGCCTTGGGACCCTCAGGTCTTTGCTTTTCCCCATTCTGTGGCTCTGAAATCCCTGACAAGGCCCACAGGGATCACCCTCAAAGCAGAAATCTCCCACAGACTCAAAATATCAGACACAGCCCCCCGGAAGCCCAGAATTCTGATGGAACTCTCCTATGAGCCCAAATCATGCATTCCTGGTGGCCCCAGGAGCCATCGGCCTGATTTTCCAGGGCTTCTAGGATGTGCCTTTTTCAAGAGTCTGCCAGTTTCGGGGATAGCCCCCTGGGACCTCAGACTGTGACCTCACAGCCTGGGCCCCACCCCACCCCGCGCATCCCAGGGGTTGCCCGAGATACTCAATCATGCCTCAGATGCCTGACCCCAGACCCGCTCCCACAGGCTCCACGGCTCCTATGAGGTGATGCGAGGCGGCCACATGAATGAGGCTTTTGTGGACTTCACAGGGGGTGTAGGTGAGGTGCTTTACCTGAAGAAGGACACTCCAAACCCTCCGGGCCTCTTCTCCATCCTGCGCCGTGCCCTGGCCAAGGAGTCCCTCGTGGGGGCCACTGCCCTGGTGAGAGAGTCAGACTCCCATGGAGACCGCCCCCCACCAGGATCTGAGCACAGTCACGACTAGAAGGAGGCAGTGTCCTGTGTTCTCCTCTCTGCTTTCACTGTTGGCTTATTCTCTCCCACACACCTAACACGAGCCAGTCAAAAGGACATCTATTTGCTCTCAGAACAAGTTAAGCTTCAGCCACAGCTGGATCCAGGTGCTTAGTGGACGTTGTGAATGTGGTGTTTTGTTTTGTTTTTTTTTTTTAATTCCTGCTTCTGGGTTAGATTCACTTGCAAACTTTTCTCTCACGGGCACAAAAGTGACCCCCCCAGAGGCAGGTTCCTCCTACCGTTCAGGTGGTATGTGCCTAGTTGCCCGGTCATATCTGACTCTTTGCGACACCCGCGGACTGTAGCCTGCCGCGCTTTGTCCGTGGAGTTTTCCAGGCAAGAATATTGGATCAGGTTGCTAATTCCGACTCCAGGGGATGACTCAGGGGTCTAACCTGAGCCTCTGGGGTCTCCTGCCTTGGCAGGCAGATTCGCTACTACTGCACCGCTTGGGAAGCCCATACTCAGGTGGGAGGAGGGTGAAGAAAAGTGCCGCTTAGAAGGTCCATGAAAGTTCTGTGACTGCTTTTCACGGGCTCAGTTCGGGTCGTATGTCCCTCTGTGACCTAATCACACGCTCATACGCTGAGTCAGTCTAACTCATTCACTCATTCGTTTGCTTAATCCTCTGCTCGGTTAGTGATTGTCCTGTGCGTTTCCCTGCCTCTTCCTCTCTGTTCTGTAGTTTTCTTTCTTTTTTTTTGTTCTGTATCTTTCTCTGTCCCCGTTTCTCTGTCTCTCTCATCTGTTTTAGCCTCTTGTCTCCATCTGCCTCTCTCTTTCCCTTCTCTTGCCTTCCCTCCCCAACTCCCAGACCCTCTCGGAGCCTGGTGCCATTCAGTTAGGTGCTCTGGGTGACTCCCGCCTTGGTGACAGGAGGTGGCAGTGCAGAGAGGAGTAGCCACTCTCCTGCCCCCCACTGTGGCTCACTATCCCCTGTCCTCTGCCCAGAGTGATCGGGGTGAGTACCGGACAGACGACGGGCTGGTGAAGGGACACGCATATTCAGTCACGGGCACACACAAGGTGAGGAATCCCCAGGGTGGGCTGGCAAGGTGTGTCCGGGCACCAGACTCCCCGCTGACCATGCCTCCTTTAGGTGTCACTGGGCTTCACTAAGGTGCGGCTGCTGCGGCTGCGGAACCCATGGGGCCGAGTGGAGTGGAATGGGGCCTGGAGCGACAGGTGGGATGGATCTGGGGTGGGTGGGTGGCTTGGCTCCCCCCTGCCTACCCCTTACACCTCAGTCTTTCCAGCTGCCCACGCTGGGATGCGCTCCCTACAGAGTGGCGTGATGCCTTGCTGGTGAAAAAAGAGGATGGCGAGTTCTGGTGAGTGGGACAGGGTCCCAGGTCTGCCTGGGCAAGGGGTGCCAGGCTACTGGGATCAGGGAAGGGGGCAAGTCTCGCTTGAAGGGACACAGAAGAAGTTCATGGAGATAAGTCCTAAGTGGCAGAGAAACTGACCATATCCGTGGTAATTTGGGAGCTGGGTTCTATTTTAGGAAGCTGAAGAATTAGCAGTAATATTAGGGGAATTGGGAAGCATAGTAATTTTCAACAGGTTGAAGAGGGATGGGTGATATTTAGCACAATTGAGGGAAAGCTGGTGACACTGGGGGCATTTCTCGAAATGTGGCAAAGTTGAGGGTCTGAAGGATGCTTGTTAGTAATAGAGAGTCTGAGGGTCTCAATATTTGGGGAGAAATCTAGGGGAGCTGGTGGTGCTAGTGGTAAAGAACCCACCCGCCGATGCAGGAGACGTAAGAGACCCGGGTTCATCCCTGGGTCGGGAAGCTCCCCTGGTGGAGGGCATGGCAACCCACTCCTGTATTCTTGCTGGAGAATCCCATGAACAAAGGAGCCTGGCAGGCTGCAGTCCACAAGATCGCAAAGAGTTGGGCACCACTGAAGTGATTTAGCACAGCATGCACTAGGGGAGCTGGAGGGGTCTATTTTGGGGGACTGATGTGTAACTGGCAACATTTAAGGAATGCAGGGGGCTTTGTGATTGAGGGGGTTTCGGGATAATTTGGGAGACTAGGGCCCTGGGGAGGTGAGGGCCCGGGCAGCATCTGACCACCAGCCACCGTCCAGGATGGAGCTGCTGGACTTCTTCCGCCACTTTGACACTGTCCAGATCTGCTCGCTGAGCCCTGAAGTGCTGGGCCCCAGCCCGGCTGGAGGCGGCTGGCACATCCACACCTTCCAAGGCCGCTGGGTGCGTGGCTTCAACTCTGGTGGGAGCCAGCCTGGTGCCGGTAAGGCCTAGAGGGGGCCCCAAAGGCAAGCAGGGGTGGGGCTGTGGCAGGCCGGGTAACCCTGTCTTTGTCCTTTCCTAGAAACCTTCTGGATGAACCCCCAGTTCCGGCTGACGTTGCTGGAGCCTGATGAAGAGGATGAGGACGAGGATGGATCCTTGGGGTGCTGGGGGGCAGCAGGGGCAGGGGGCCCCGTGCGGGGTGCTCGCACCCCCAAATGCACTGTTCTCCTATCGCTCATCCAGCGCAACCAGCGGCGCCTGAGGGCCCAGGGCCTCAAATACCTGACCGTGGGCTTCCACGTGTTCCAGGTGGGACCCTGGGCTGAGCAGAGGTGGTGGGGGGTCGAGGGCAAGACACAGAAGCATAGAGATACAGGAGGCCAAGGCGGGATCTGAGGGGGTGGAGAGGGGCTGGGGAGGCCGAAGGGGTAGTGGATGGGGGCCAAGGGTCAGGGTCAGGAGACAGTTGAGGAAGTCAGAGATTCAAGAAGAGGCTGAAGGGCAGAGGGCAGAGGGCAGAGGGGTCAGAAAGGAGTCAGAGAAAGGGCTGGAGAAAAGGCTGAGGATTTGGGAGTGGATCCGGGAGCAGAGAAGGCGAGGGCACAGGTGGGTGGGGTGGGCAGGAGGGGCTAGGTCAGGAACTAAGGGGCCTTTAGGAGGGGTGGGGTGGGGAGAAAAGAGGCAGGGATGTGGAGGGAGCACGGAAGGGCTCCGCCCCTTGGCTGCCTCCCGGGGCCCTGACTCCCCTGCCTCTTCCTTCTTGCAGATCCCAGAGGAGGTGGGTATCAGAAAAGACCCCAGATTCCATCCATCCCTGAACCAGCCCCAGCGGCTCCTACAACCTGGGGGCCTGAGGCGCGCTTCGGGTGATCGGTGACCAGTGGGTTTGTCCAGGGCGGTGTGGAGGGTGCAGTGGGTCGGAGGTCGGATGGGGTGAACTTGGACGGTGGTGGTCACGCTGCCTTATCCCCCCCAGCAACTGGGCCTGTGGGACTCCCCGCGGAGTCGCGCGCACTTGTCCGGCCTGCTGCGCGCTGACCGCTCACCATTCTGCGCCCGCCGCGACGTGAGCCGCCGCTGTCGCCTGCGCCCGGGCCACTACCTGGTGGTGCCCAGCGCCGCCCGTGCCGGCGATGAGGCCGACTTCACGCTGCGCGTGTTCTCTGAGCGCCGCCACACGGCCATGTGAGCTGGACACCCAGCCCCGCCCCCGGGATCCCCAGCCCAGCCCCGGGACCCCAGCCCCGCCCCCGGGATCCCCAGCCCCGCCTGCGTCAGCCCCAGCCCCCAGGATCCCACCTAAACCCAACCTGAGTCTCAGCTGAGATCCCGAGTGCTTCATATCCTCAGCCGCGGGCTGAGCACCCCTCCCCCATCTCCCGTCTGTAATTTGCAGGGAGGTAGATGACGTGATCAGCGCCGACCTGCACGCGCTTATGGTGAGGCGCGGCTCTGGGAAAGGGGCGCTATGGTGTGTGTATGTGGGCGGGAGAGGCGGGGGAAGGGGGCGGCGTGGAACTTCTTGGCCAGAACTGAACTACCCCCAACCCCACAGGTCCCCTACATTCCCCTGGAGCTGGAGTTGCAGCAGCTTTTTCAGGAGCTGGCAGGAGAGGTGAGGAGGTGGGGCAGGGCTAAGTGGATTCCCTCCTCTCCCCTCCCTCGTCATAAACATCTCATTTTGCTTTAGTTTTCCAGTCTCTCTATGCTTAATTATCATGAACTTCTTTTGCCAAAACACTCACAGCTCTTCCCTGCCACAGGGCCTTTGCTCAGTCTGTATCCTGGACTGCTTTCTCTCCCTTCACAACCCCTGCCAGGCTGAGGCCTTTTCTTTCCCCAGGCTAGCCAGCCACTTGCCCTCTGCGAGTTCCAGCAGCCCAGGGCTTCCCCACTGCAACCCTGACCTCTCTGTGGACACATCTCTCTCCCTCCATGGACCAGGAGCTCTGACAGGCCCGGGGCTCTCTCAGGCTCTGCCATGTCCCAGCACCTCCCAGCACGCTGTCTGGCCCACCCCTCCCCCCTCCCCCCTCCGCCCCTCCCCCCCTCCCCACCCTCCCCCCCTAAACCACCCCCAACCCCGCCACCCTGGGCTGTTTGTTGAATGACTACCTGAGTGCAGCCTCACAACCAGCTCTGTCCTCGCCAGGAGGAAGAACTTGGCGCCCCTCAGCTCCAGATCTTGTTAAGCATCGCCCTGGAGCCTGGTGAGTTGGGGACCAAGAGTGGACACCTGGAGCCCCCATGTGTGTCCATCCACGATGCTGCTGGGAGAAAGGCCACGGGAACCCTGGCTTCAGCTTGCCAGCGCCTCCCCTGTGGCCAGAACTGTGGATCCTGTGATGGGACCTGTGGCCAAGACCATGGCCACTCATAAGCCTCCGTTCCTCTAAGGGAGAAGCAGGGAGTGTCGCTGCCCTAAGCACTGACCCAGACCACCTTGCCTGGGTTCAAATCCCAGCTCTGCTAGTTTTCATCAGTCGCAGGACTTTCAGAGATAACAATAATCCTGAGCACTTACCGTGATGACCAGGATGTGGGAAGTGCTATCTTTTTGTTTTCCCTGTAGCCAGGGCTCATGCCCAGACCCCCAGAGAAATCGGGCTCAGGACCTGTGAGCAGCTGCTGCAGTGTTTTGGGGTATATTATGGGGGCAGTGCCCAGGGAGGGGGAATGGCCTCGGCTCCCCTTGTGGAAACATTGACCTTAACCAGATGCTCCCTCCCCAGCATGGGGGAAGTCTGGACTTGTACCACTTCCAGCAGCTCTGGGGCCACCTCCTGGAGTGGCAGGTAAGGTAGGGCACTGGGCGGGGCACCTCCGCCTGGAGGGCCGGGAACCTTTACTAATAGACCTTGGTGCACTGTGGGCTAGCGGGATCCCAGGGGAGAAGGGGGAACCGGCCGGCACCACACCAGCCTCGAGGATGTCCTGCCCCTACCGCCATTGTTGTCCCTTTGCATGCGTGCGCTAAGTCGCTTCAGTCGTGTCTGAGTCTTTGTGGCCCTGTGGACAATAGCCCGCCAGGCTCCTCTGTCCATGGGATTCTCCAGGCAAGAATACTGGACTGGGTTGCCATGCCCTCCTCCAGGGGATCTTTCTGACCCAGGGATTGAACCCGCGTCTGTCTCCTGCATTGGCGGGCAGGTTCTTTACCACTAGCGCCACTTTGTCCCTTTAGGGGGCACTCTGATCCTGGGTTGGAACCCCAGCTTCCAGCTCAGCCCCTTTCTGGCTATGTGACCTGAGCGGGCCTTTGCTGGTCTACGGCTGGGAGGCCATCATTCCTGCTGCTTTGGACCTCTGTGAGGAGAACAGTCACAGGCCTTCCCACACTACAAGTGACAAGCTACTGTTCACTGAGCCCTTTGTGGGTAGAATCTCATGTTGTCCCCACAACCCGCCTATTACTGCTGGTACTATTATTTCCACTTTACGTGGGCAACAGAGACCCAAAGTGGTTCAGCCGCTGGCATAGAAAAGCCAGGAAGAAAGGGAGGTGGGTGGGTGGGAACTCAGGCCCCCTTTCAGCCTTCTTGAGGGTGCTCTGGGACCCGGGGGTGGGACTGACCCAGACCTCCCTGCCCAGGCCACATTCGATAAGTTCGACGAGGACGCCTCTGGAACCATGAACTCCTATGAGCTGAGGCTGGCGCTGAATGCAGCGGGTATGGACAGAGGTCCTGGGGGCTCCTGGGGATGGATCTGCTCCCCCTCCTCCCCCACACCCCGCCCCCGCACCCACAAAGCCCACACCTTAGTTTGTGCAGGAACTGGGTGACCCTAAAAGAGGTCCGAAGGGGGAACTCCACTGTGTGGGGGGAGGAGGGCGCTGTGGGAGTGGGGCCTCCCCCGAGGGGAAGTGGGGGCCTTGGGAACTGGTGTCTGAGAGGCCCCAGCCCACAAGGCCTCAGAGTAGAATGTCCTGGACTCCTTGGGTGGCCCTGGGCTCTTGAGTCCACCTCCTGGAACCTCTGTTTTCCTCTCTGCAAAATGGCTCATACAGAGGGTGGCAGGAAGGAGCCTGTGGAATGGCGCCCACAGGGCTTAATGCTGGGAACTTGGCTTCTATTCACTCAGGCCAGGTCACCTAAATGAAGGCTCTCACTGGAGCCTTCCTGAGTTCTTGCAGGAGACGTAGAACAATCCCCTTCTATTTGTGTGGGAGCACAAAACCCTAGCCATGGCACAGAGCCAGAGACCCACATCTTCCAGGGCCACACAGTTAGAAAAGGTGTGGGAGTGCGATTTGCCCCCCACCTCACCTTGCATGGAAGGAGTGGAGGCTGGGGTCAGACACAGAGCTGCCAGACCCCACGCCCCGCCCCAGGGCTCATCGGCCATAGCAAAAGGAAGGATGCAACATGGAGGGATGGGAGGCTGGGGCGATGTGACCCAGAGTCGGAGAGGCAGAAGGGCGGGGTCAAAGGTCCAGGGAGATACAAGAAAAGAAAGGAACTCAAGAGCCGACTCATTAGAAAAGACCCTGATGCTGGGAAGTATTGAGGGCAGGAGGAAAAGGGGACGGCAGAGGATGAGAGGGTTGGATGGCATCACCAACTCAATGGACATGAGTTTGAGCAAGCACTGGGAGATGGTGAAGGACAGGAAAGCCTGGCGTGCTCCAGTCCATGGGGTTGCAAAGAGTCAGACACGACTGAGTGACTGAACACGAAGAAGACAGTGGGGGAGATGGAGTCAGAGAAGATGGGGAGACGTGAGCCTGAGAAACAGAGTCCCAGGTAGACAGGAGGTGAGGATGGAAGGCTGTGCTATTCACTCAGCATCCTTCGGTAGGGGGCTTGTGTCAGTCTAGGCAGAAAAAATTGCTCTCGCGAGGCTGACGTTCCGGTGGTGCATGTACACCAACGAGCAGAGTGCCCGCTGGTGAGGAGGTCTGTGGTGGGGAAAGGAAGCAGCCCAGGATGCTGGGACCTGCAGTGAGTGGGGTGCGGGTTAAGCCAGGGCGGGCAGGGAAGGCCTCGCTGAAGTGATGGCTGAACAGAGATCTGAAGGACGGGGAGTGAGCCTGGGGGCGCTGGGGAAGAGCTGTCCAGACAGAGGGAAAGGCAGTGAAAAGGCGCTATAGAGGCCAGGGTGGAGACAGGAGTGAACGACGGGGCGCAGTGATGAGAGGAGGACTGAGGAGGGGGTGGGGGGATGGGATGGCTGGGGCCAAGTGGGGAGGGAGAGGTGGTCGGAGAGGAGACTGGTGGGGGAAGACAGGACAGCTCTTTAGCACTTATCAGCAGGAGGAGGGAGAGGCAAGTCCAGGATCAGGGTGTGTGTGAGGCTGGAGCTGGCGGGCAAGCGGAAGGCTGCGTGTCGTGGAGGGAATGCCAAGGAGCGGCCCGCAGGAAGTCACAGCGGGAAGACCCTGGCGGCTCTGCATGGGGGGGGGGGGGGGGTGGGCGGCAGGCAGAACCTGCTCCGACCTTATCCTGTCCACTGCTCCAGGGACACCCCCGAACCCCGCCCTGCTCCAGGCCCTGTGCTGGCTGATGCTGGGGATTCTGTGGTGACCAGGCGCCTTTCCCAGACCTCTCCCCTGCCTAGTCCCAGAGCCACGAATGGCAGTGACAGTCACTAACGGCAGTGACAGCCTGGGAAAGGACGGGAGGCGCAGGGAGCTGCAGGAGCCCAGAAGGGGAGCGTGATGCTGCTTGTGGGGGTGGGGCTGAATATCTGAGAGGACTTCCTGGAGGAGGTGTGTACCAGAGGAGGACATGGTGTTCTGGGCGGAGGGAGCATCAAGTGTAGAAGGCAGTGAGACAAAGCCCTAGGTCAAGTGGGGCTGGGTGGATGAGGGGAGCAGATGAGGCATAGCCTGTGTGGGCTACCAGGTGCATAGGGACAATGGGGGCCCTGGGGAGGGGTAACCAGGTCCTGGTCTCTAGGGCCCAGTAACCTTGGTAAGGGGGTTCACCAGTACCAGGTTTTAAAGGCCTCTCTTGAAATTCCTTGTCAAAGAAGCTTTAAATATATACACACACACACACACACACACACACACACACACATATATATATATATATTTTTTTGCTTTATTTTTGGCCATGCCTCATCGCACGCAGGATCCTAGTTCCCTGACCAGGGACCAGAGACTGAACCCATGCCTCGTACAGTGGGGGAGCTTAACCACTGGCCCACCAGGGCAGAGCCCCAGAGATGATTTCTAAACTCTAGAAATGGCACCTGATGTGAAGTGTCAAGATATTGACTCCATATGGGACTGGCAAAAATGCTTTGCTGCACGGAGGTATTCTCCAGTGTCTGGTAGCAGAAATTCTGAGTTTAAAGGGATAACGACACTGACAGAGGTAACAATGTGCCGGCAGAGACTGTCCTAAGCTCCAGACATCTAACACCTTCACACCCTCCTGGGGTCAGGGCTGACCTAGTTCCCATTTGACAGGCCCAGAGAAGTGAAGGGAGTTGCCCCCGGGGCCTCACAGCTGGGATGAGGCAGAGCTGGGACTGCAGAGATGGGACCAGGCCCCTGAAGTGTGTCTGCATTCCCTGGGTAGTCAGAGGGGGTGGTGCGACCCGGAGGTGGGCTCAGGGGGCAGCCGGGCCTCAGAGGTGGCCTCCCCCAGGCTTCCACCTGAACAACCAGCTGACCCAGGCCCTCACGAGCCGCTACCGTGACAGCCGCCTGCGTGTGGACTTTGAGCGCTTCGTGTCCTGCATGGCCCAGCTCATCTGCATCTTCCGTGAGTGCCCTCCCCGGCACCGGTGGGGCAGGGGGAGGCGGTCTCCGCGGCTGCGGGACCAGGCAGGTGGGCCCTCACCTCACCCCTCTCTGCACAGGCCACTGCAGCCAGTACCTGGATGGGGGTGAGGGGGTCGTCTGCCTGACCCACAGACAGGTGAGCCTGGAATGCAGGGCACAGGTGGAGGTAGGGGGAGTGCCGGGAGCCCCCCAGCCTCACCCCTGCTGTCTCCTCTCGCCCAGTGGATGCAGGTGGCCACCTTCTCCTAGATCTCAGCCCGGGATCCCTGCCTCTCCCCGATCCCAGCCCCGACCGCGGGGAGGGAGCAGCTGCTCTGACGGTGGACGGTGGTCTGAGCACGGCCTTGGAAGCCAGCCTGCCTGGAGCTAATTTCAGGCCCCACCCCTCACCGGCTGGGTGACACTGGGCAAGTCCCTGCACCTCTCTGTTTTGTCCTGCCCTGTGCGGGCTGCACGAGTCTGCCCACATCACACGCTGAGAACAGTGGCTGGCCCAGAGTGGGTCCCCAGAGGCACCCCTATGCTCACACACTCACGGGAACAAGGACTGGGTTGCGCCCAAGCCCCCACTTCGCTCTGGGAAGGGGTGCTCCATCATCACTCTCCAAAGAAGTGGAGAACAGGGATAGAAAAACAGAGGACGCTGTAGGAATCCTTAAAAATATTACATGTTTTATTATCCTGTCCCCAGAAGGGAGGTTTATCCAGAAACCGGGAAAAAAATAATCAAGAATAAACTCAAAAAAATAAGGCGGGGGGCGGGGCGGTTAGGGAAGGGAGAGCAAAACCATCCACTAACAGGCAACTAGGCCAGCAGCCCACCCTCCACCTCAGGAGGGTCGGTCCCCAGAGACCCATGCCCGACGGCAGACATCAGAGAGAATCGGTGAGGGGCTGGGGGAGGGGAGCCAATCAGCTATGTCTTCATTATGAGAGCAAGAGGCGGCGAAGATATGTTGCTAGGTGAATATATATTTATATAATAAATCCGTAAGTTAATAAAGTAAATAGTAATTCTCTGAAAGGTTGATTTTTTTTATAGCTTTTTTTTGTGAATTTGTGTGTGTGTGTGTGTGTGTGTGTGTGTGTGTCGAGAGGAGGGGGGCGCAGTTTGGGGAAGGAGGGTAGTCCTTAGAAAATCTGAAGAGATACATAGGTCCAGACAAAGCAAAGAGGGGAGTGTCTGGGGATGAGGGCCGGAGGCTCGTCTGCCTGGCCCCACTCCTATCGCAGAAGAGGAGGGGACTGAGCTGAAGCCCCTCACGTCCTGGCAACGCCAAGCTGGAGGGGAGGGGAGATGGAGCAGGCAGGTCCTCTTTCCTGCCGGGCGGCCCGGGCACCCTCTGTGGGGCCCACTGCAGGCTCGGCGGTTCCTGAACAAGGCACGTCGGGCTTTGGCCTGGATGTAGGAGGCCTTGAAGGGACCTCGGGGGAGAAGGGGTGGGGGTGCCGTTTCTAGGGCTTGGAGGGGGCCTGTTTTGCTGTGAGGATCCACTGTTCCCTCCACAAAGTTAGAAAAAAAAAAAAAACCCAAAACGAAACAACACATCATATATATTTACCAGACCAGAAGCGCTGACCCCGATAAGCCTCCCGGCCCCCATCCAGGGGGAGGAAGAGCCTTGCAGCCGACCACAGAGAGAGAGGAGAGAGCCTGCCCCAGCCCCTCCCTGCCCCCCGCCCCCCCAGCAAGACTGACAGAGAGTGCTTTGCATAGATACAGAGTCAGGAGCGGGTGGGCCCTCGCGGTGGGGAGGCGGCGTGGAGGGGCTCCCCCAGCCCCTCCGGGAGGCTGTGGGGGAGGGCGTCTGGTCGGGGCGCCCTGAGCGGCCTCACAGGTCGCTCTCTCCGTACAGGGCTGTGGAGAAGGATTTATAGTCGAGGGCGCCGGGCACGGCGTCGGGGCCCTGGTAGGGCGCCATGCGGGCGATGCAGTACTCGGCCTGGTCAGGCGGCAGCTCTCTCCGCAGCTCCTCGGCCGTGATGAAGTTCTGGCGGGGGGGCGGCAGGGTGGGAGTCTGGGTCAGCCCTCACCCACCCCCGGCACATACGCTGGCCCACCCAGCCCGAGTGCCTGTCCGCCTGGCGTCTGGCTCACCTTGTCCCCAGCCAGGACCTTGAAGGAGGCGATGACCTGGTCAGCCGTGTCTGTGTCGGTGGTCTCCCTCGACATGAAGTCGATGAAGGCTTGGAAGGTCACGAGGCCACTGTGGTTGGGGTCCACCACGCTCATGATGCGGTTGAACTCGGCATCGCCCTGCGAGGGGGGGGTGGGCAGGGGACAGGTGGCCCTTGAGCAGCGCAGGGCAGGCCGGGCCTGGCCCAGTGGCTAGAACATGGAGCCGGGAGAGCAGGGCCCAGCCCAGCACACGGGACCAGTGGCGTCGGCGGGCCTCCGAGGGTCCTGGCTCCCCCGAGGCCCGCCGCCCCACGCGCCCTCCGCTCCGCCCCTCCCACGATCCTGGGAAGTGGGGAGTTGGGGTGAGGATCAAACAGGCCTACTGCTCCTCAGCCCTGGCTCACAAGTTAGCTCTGGAGGGCGAGGAAGAAAGAGAGAAAGAGAGAAAGAGAAGCAGGGAGCGCGGGAGGCCTGGCCTCCTCTCTCCGGAGACTTCCAGGGCAGGAGGTAGGAGGCTCCAGGGGGTGGGGTGGGGGGGCCGTCGTCGGAGGGACCCCGCCCAGCAGAGGCAGCGGAGGAGGAGGAGGAGGAGGAGGAGGGAGGCTAGGCTGCGCTGCTCTGGTGGAGGAGGGTCCCCGAGGACACGGAGACTCTGGAGGCGGTGAGGAGGGTGAGAGGGAGGCAGGAGTTGGGGGGTGGGGGGGGGGGAAGGCCGAGCAGCAGGGCAGGCAGAGGCGGCATACCAGGCTGTATCCTGTGGAGATAAGCAGAGCCCTGAAGTCATCGGAGTCCATGCTGCCTGTCTGCTTCTGCTCCAGGACCCAGGGACAGCAGAGGAGGCCGGGCCCAGAGTAGGCAAGAGGGGCCGCCCCGTGCGCACAGCGAGACAGGACAGTGGCGGGAGCGGGGCAGACAGAGGCGGCCCGAGAAACCAGGTAAGGGGGCAGGCGTCCGGAGAGACACGGGGCGGGGAGGAGGAGGCAAGAGCGCCGGTGAGATGGCACACGATGGCGAGGGGTGGGGTGGCCGAGGGAAGGGAGACAGAGAGAAGGAGAGAGAGAGAAGAGCAGTTAATGCCACGGTCCGCTGGGGCCCCGGGGGCGCGTACCTGCCGGTCGTTCTCCACGTCGTAGCCCAGGCTGATGAGGCAGGCCTTGAACTCTTCCGGCCCCAGCGCCCCGCCATGGTCCTGCCGGCGGCATCCGGAGGCAGGCGTGCACGAGGGGCGGGCGGGCGGTGTGGAGACCAGGCCGGCAGAGGCGGGGCCGGGGGCGGGGTCACATGCAGAGGGCGGGGGAGGGGGACACACGGGTCGGGGGAGGGAAACACAGAGTTAGAGGTGACGAGGACAAGGTGATGGCAGGGTGGGGCCTGGAGGGTGGTCAGAGGCCTCACCCCGCCTCCTCTGGGCCAGGGCAGGGTGGGGGCTGAGAGGTGCAGGACTCAAGTCCCAGGACTCCTGGGAGGGAACAGGGGAGCTCTCCTGGCCTCCAGGATCTGGGGTGGGAGAGAGGGGACTGCCCCCTCTTGTGTGGGATGCAGGGCCCTGCTAACCCCTGGAGCACATCCTCCCCACGGATGGCAGGTGGATGGCACCTCAAGCCCAGCAGGGAGGGCCTGGGGCAAACTGGCGCGCGGGGACCGTCTAATGGGGCTTCCAGGCCATGTCTGACTTTTAAGAACAGTGAGTGTGTGTATGTGTGTCTTGGATTCCCGGGGGTGCTGGCACTTGTCCGTGTGTGTGTGTGTGTGTGTGTGTGTGTGTGTGTATGTGTGTGTGTCTCGGATCCCCAGGGGTGCTGGCACTTGTCTGTGTGTGTGTGTGTGTCTGGAATCCCCGGGGGTGCTGGCACTTGTCTGTGTGTCTGTCTTGGATCCCTGGGGGTGCTGGCACTTGTCCCTTCAGGGTTGCCCTGGCAGGTGGGTGGGGAGGCACAGCCCCAGGGACAGAGCCAGGGGTTCCCCTTTCTCCTGAGGGAAGCTGGGTCCCTGCCAGCCCGTGAGTGGCCTCTGATACTCAGGGACTGTGATGTGAGCAGACAGACAGATGTGAAGACGGAGGGGGCGGGGTGGGAGGTGACAGCGGGGAAGGAGGGAAGACGGGGGCTGAGGGAGCCGCTCACCTTGTCGAAGTGGTTGAAGGACGCCCGGAACTCCTGCATCTGCTCCTGGCTGATGCCCTTGGCGTCGCGGGTGAGGATCTGGTTTTCAACCTCGTTGATGGTGCGGGCGATGGTGGTGAGCAGCTGCTCCCAGCCCACCCGGATGTGCTGGGGAGGAACCAGGGCGTGAGTGCGGGCTGGGCCAGTGGTACCACAGTAGCTGCAGCTCAGGGGGGTCAGACTTGGGTTTCTCCTAATCCTCTCCCAGAGCCAACCCAGTCCCACACACTCCCGTGCACATAGGGACACAGCCACATGCCTGCCTCTGCCTGCCCACCAGGGCCCCGGTTCACAGCACGCTCCCGGTCACGACGCAGCCAAGGACTGGGGCCTAACACCCATGCCAGGATCCTCAGGGGAACTCTGCAGAGATGTTTCAGGCAACACTTATCTAGCTTTCTGGGGAAACTCCTCTCCTTTCCTTTTATTTAGTGGCACCCTAGGATTTGCATGGTCTCAGGGCTTATCACCAGGGATCATTTCAAGCTGCCAGTCTGACAGCAACCAGCTGTCAAGCAAGAACCAAAGGATCAAATGGCTGAGGCCACAGTAGGGGGCAGGTGCTGCTGCCCTCCCGGCTCTCCAGGGAGACTGTCCTGAGGTGTGTGTGATCACGGTGATGGGAGAGTACTGGCAAGGAAATCAACTCTTCAAAAAATATGAACATGGGATCCAGTCTCTGCGGTCAGAGTGAAAGAGGAGAGAGAGAAAGCGGGGGCTGGCTTTTCTACAGGGCAGAAACCAATTGGAAGAAGGCAGCAGCCTGGCTCAGGCTGGGGGGCGAGCAGGGCGCACCTCCATGGTATAGTTGGTGTGCTTGTTGTCGAAGATGAGGGCCTCCTGGATGAGCTGGTGCTGCTGCTCAAGCAGGTCCAGGTTGGGCTTGTAGTCCACGATGCTGCGCTCATACTGCTTCAGGTGGCTCAGCTGGTCCTCCAGCGTCCCGTTCATCTCAATGGAGATGCGCCCGATCTCCTGCACAGAGGAGGGAGGCGCTGGGCTGGGGCTGGCGGGCCCCCGGCCCCCACCAGCCACCGGGAGGAGCCCTGTCACTGGCTACCGAACCCCAGATTGGTAGTGGTGGTGGCAGAGAGGCCGCCTCTGGCCCGAAGGTCCTCTCCCAGAGGCCTGCCACTCACTGACTGTCCCCCCAGCCCCGCCCTCCAGCACAGCAGCAGTGACCAGAGTTTCTGCCCCAGCGCTTCTCAGGTCCACCCCCACCACTCCCTCCCTGTGAGGCCCAAGCCTGGGACAAGCCCCTCCTGCAGAGCTGGAAACTGAGGCTGGGAGAGGGCAGCTTATCACCGTACGAGGCAGAGCCGGGCCAGGAACCCAGGCCTGGCGCACTTCAGAAGCCGGGCTCTTGAGCGCCCCCACGCCTCGCCCCACCACAGCGGCTGGTACTATGCCCTGGGCTGCCTGCCCGGACCTCTCAGACTGGTCGTGAGTTTCAGTGATTCCGCTCGGTCAGCAGTAACCCGAAGGGCACCGAGGGGCATGGTTAAAAGCCTCCCCGGGGCTGGATCACCAGGGCGGAACGCACGTGCTCGTGAGGGTCTGAGCTCAGACCACCTTGGGCACAGCGACACCGCGGTGCTCACGAGGGGGCTGGCGTAGGGCAGTGCCCAACTGTTCGCTGAGGAAATGAAGCAACAGTGTCCATCCCCTTTCAGGGGGACGTAACACTGAGGGGCAGAGGTTACGTGTGCCTGACTCCGGAGCAGCAGCTGAGGGCAGAATCGACTTGAGACCGCCTCTCCCTGACCCTTAGCACAGTCTTGTGCTGGATGGCACCGCCATTTCCACCGATATAACCTTCCCGATCCCACGAGGCCCCCAGGTCCACTGGCCCCGCGGAGCACTGTGGACCTCCTGCCAGGGGCGGGCAGCCTCCCACTCAGCAGGGCCTCTTGCTCAGTTCTGCCAAGAGATTCTTGGGGTACAGCAAGGCTGGGGCGACGCCCTCACCTCCATCTTCGTCTGGATCCAGGGCCCCACGATGTTGGCCTGGCTGGCAAACTGGCGGCGCAGGTGCTCGTTCGACTGCTGCTTGCTCTGCTCCTCCAGGAGGGCGTGGTCCCGCTTGGGCACCAGCTGCTGCACCTGGGGAGGCACGCGGGCAGGGGCGGTCAAGGGGCGGCCCTTCGCCTGGCAGCCCCTCCCCGGCCTGCCAGCGGGTGGGTGGCTGGGTGACACCTACCTTCTCCCACTTGGAGTTGATGATCTGGGGAGTGACGGTGGTGTAGGGGTTGCTGCCTGAGAGCTTGATGTGGTTGCTCTCGGCGATCCGCTGGGCTTCCTTGTGGATGGCCAGGATGGCCTCCCGCTCCCTGTCAGCGTCCGGCAGCGTCGACTTGAACTGGTCGTGGGCTGAGATCAGACCCTGGGGGATGTGAAGAGAAGGGGTGAGGGGGCGGCCCGGCCCCCCAGAGGGCCCACGAGCCCCAAAAAGGGCAGGGGGGCGGGGGCGGACCTCGATTTCCTCGATGGTGTGGACAATGAACATGTCCTGGAGGTCCTCCATGGCGCTCTCCATCCAGTTGTTGAAGGGGGCCGCCCGCTTGGCGTACTCCAGGTGCAGCTGGTCAATGGTCTCCAGCTGCTTCTCCGTTTTCTGGTGCGACAGGGACAGAAGAGGGAGGTCAGAGGGCCAGCAGGGACCGTGCATGGTGGGCCAGGGTCTGGGAAGCTCTGAGGGCACCCACCCCCACCCCCGCCACCGCTCACCTCCAGGGCTTCCCTGCGACTGTGGGTCAGAGAGCCAAGGGCGTCCCACTGGTCACAGATCTTCTGGCAGCGCGTGTTGACATTGTGGGAGTCGTAGTAATCCAGCTCGCTGCGGACCGGGCAGAGGGGGGTGAGACCGGACCCACCCGCCCACATGCATCCCAGGCCCTGGTGCTGGGGGACACCACCTCTCTGGGCTGAGGCAGGAGGAACTGGAGAGGGGGTTGGCGGGGAAAGGACAACAGAGCTTCCTGTCAAGAGCCGCTGACACAGGGCTCCCAGACTGTGACCCTCAGCCACGCCTTATCTGGATTGCTTTCTGGGCTGTGCCATGTGGCTGTGGGATCTGAGTTCCCCGGGCAGCAGCCAAGCCCAAACCCCCAGCAGTAGAAGCAGAGTCCTGAAGAATGGACCCCCAGGGAAGCCCCTGGGTTGCTTTTTCCGTTTACAGAAAGGCTAGCAGAGCACGCTGGTTAGAGGACAAGGCTCTGGAGCCAAGTTCCCTAGGCGTGAATTCCAGCTCCCGATTTTGAACCTGTGTGACCTGGGCGAGTGAATTCCCTCTGGATCCCTCGTTTTTTTCATCTGTGAGATGGGGTGGGGTTGTGAGGACACCAAGTTACTTAACACACGAGAAGTGCTGAGAACAGTCCTTGGCGCCCAGTGGGTGAAAGTAGGAAGTTATTAAAGGATATGTTTTTATGGGTATTAGGAAAAAAAAGTGTGTGACTAACCACAATCTCATGCTAAGCAACTAACAATATATTCAAGGGAAAAACAAGCTGATCAGGGAATGGGTATTACTGTTGCCTTGACTGAGGTTGGGAACACTGAGCTGATACCATAGCTCTTGCCCTCCCACCCCACTCCTGAGCACCAGCCCCAGGCCTGCCGCCTCCTGGGGTCACACTTGGGCACTCCCGGCAGCAGGCTCCTAGGAAGTCGGTGCACAGGTCTAGGGTGACCAGGCGGTCAGGCAGGATACAGGGGCCAGGGGAGCAGGCAAGGGCTGGAGGAGCAGCAAGGCAGCGCTCCACGCAGGGGCCAGGCCAGCCTGGGTTCCACTCGCATCTCACTCACTCCCTAGCTGTGTGACCCAGGGCAGGCCCTTGGCCTCTGTGTGCCTCAGTCCCAGCTCTGTAACAGAGGATCAATGGGACTGATGAGCTGGCACACGGAGGGCCCTGAGTGCTCTGAGCTTTCATCATTATCATTAATCGATGCTCAGCCAGGCTGCCCTCCAGGATCAGCCCAGGCGGCCCTTGGCCTCTGCCTCATCTGCTGGCGAACGGACGGCGCCCCAAACAACCCTCCCCCCTTCCTCCAGGGCAACTGTCCAGAGAGCTGCCTGGGGGACTGTCAGCTCCCTGGCTCAGGGCGATGGGTTTCACATGGTCATTCCCAGTGCCTGAGCAGTGGGCTGGCCTAGCGCTGATGGCAAGTCTGTTGCCAACCAGCATCCAGGGGCTCGCCTGTCCCACCCCCACAATCCCTGCAGATGGTGGGCGTCTGTATCCGTGACCTTACTCTCCTCGGCCTGGACGTGCCAGGTACAGGGGGCTTGATCCTAGAGGAGCTGCAGGACCCCCAGCAGTGCCCAGTGAGGGCGTGTGCCTGCTAGTACTTCTGCTCCTGGGCAAGCACACAGGGAGCCCCAGAGCAGCTGGGCAGTGTGGAGGGAGTGAGTCAGGGAGACGGCCCTGCCCGGCGTGGGGCTCCTTCAGGCCTCGCCGCTGGGCCCCTGCCTTGGAGGAACAGGCAGAACTTCGGGGATGACTGTGACAGGGTGGGAGGTATCTGTCGAAAGGCCGACTCCAGCCAAGGATCCTATTTTTGAGCAGACGGCTATTTTGGGAGCCCTGCCGCCCCTCCAGGGCCTGTGGATTTTCCATGAAGTAATGGCTGGGGCCTCCCGCTCCCTGGGCCTTGCCTGCTGCTGGCCGCTCCGCTGGGGGAATAAGGCTCCCTTTCACTGTGCTGGAGACTCAGTGTACTAATTGTGTGCACGAGTTTATCTGACTGGGGTGGGGCGGGGAGGGCAGAGAACCGGCTGCCTGGAAGCTCTTACAATAAGTGTATTCTGAGTGGCAGAGGGAAGGGCTGGGCTGAACAATGGGCTCTCTGTGCAGCCCGATTCCCTCGGGGAGCCATGGGTGGGGGCTGTGGGCTAGACTGCCCACCACCTCAGGGGGCCAGAAACCTCCCTTCTGCTGGGGAACGTAGATCCCACTATGGGTCTCATCTGGGGTTAAGACAGGCGGACAAAAGGCATCACCCCTAAGGCTCCTTCTTGGCATGGGAAAGGAGGGGGTGAGGGTGGAAAGGGCCCGGGGAACCCCTCCACCTGTCCCACCACCGCTCCGGGCCAGGTACTGGCAGGGAAGCGGGGGACCGTGAGCCCACACATACTTGAGCTCCTGGGCGATGGCGGCAATCTGCTCCACGCGGTCCTGGTGGGCGGCCAGGTCGCTCTCGAAGGCTTCGTGCTTGCGGATGAGGGCCTTGATGTCCGACAGGGTGGCTGTCTCATAGTCCCGGTGCTTCAGCATGGCCTCCTTCCCTGAGGTGGGGTGGAGAGCAGGGGTGCTTGCCCAACAGTGTCATGGGCGTCCAGAGGGGGTGTCCGACCAGAGGGAGGGGAGTGGGGTGCAGACCCCATGCCCTGCCTTGGCGAGGATGCTGCCACGAAAGCCGGAAACCCCGGGAACCTTTTCCCTTGCTGCTTTACAGGTGTTTCTAAGCCCAGCTGTAACACCTCCTGGATGGGGCTGGGAGGCGCTGTGGGGTTGGGGGGCGTGAGTCAGATGTCCCAACTCAGGCTCTGCGTTCTAGGCTTAGCGTCTTTTATTGGTGTACGCTAAGTCGCTCGGTCGTGTCTGATTCTTCACGCCCTATGGACTGTAGAACACCAGGCTCCTCTGTCCGTGGGGTTCTCCAGGCAAGAATACTAGAGTGGGTGGCCATTTCCTCCTCCAGGGGATCTTTCTAACCCAAAGATCAAACCCACATCTCAACGTCTCCTGCACTGGCAAGTGGGTTCTTGACCACTAGGCTACCTGGGAAGTCCTTTATTGGTAGATGGTAAGAATCTGGACTGTGCTACCAAGGCTGGAAACGTCAACATCCACCTGCAGAGGCCCTAACTGGACCTCAGCAGTGCAGGGGGTGGGCTGGGGGTACAGAGGGGAGGGGAAGTCTGACTTGGGGCTCTTCCAGGATCCTGACCCCTATGCCTGCTCCCTGGCCCTTGGGCGCCAGGCCCCCTCAGGGAGGGAGTCCTACCACACATCTGCTCCATGCTACCCTAAGGGCTTTCTGTGTGCAGTGAGGCAGGGCCCATGTCAGGCCCTTTGAAGGAAGGGAGGAACACTGTTATTAGGCCCGGAGCCTGGCTAATTATACACCCTAGGACACAAGCTCAGGCGAGGAGCCCTGCACACTTGGTACTGCAGAGAACTGAGGGGGAGATGCTGGGACCCCTAACCTATAAAGCAACCTCGGGCTACCCTCAGAGCGCACTCAGAGACCAAACCCTCCTCAGCTGGCACCAGAAAATCCCAACTGCTGTCTGCCATGTGCAGCCAAGCAGGCAGTCTCTCCTGGCCTGCTCCTTCTTCTGTACAATGGGGCCAATGCCAGCCCTTGGCTAAAGCCCCAGTGAGGTGATCTCGAAAAAGGTGGGCACCAGCCAGGCCCACCCCACCGCAGCCATCCCAGGGATAGAGCCCCGAACCAGCGGGCAGGGGGCAGCTCGGCCTGGGAGCCTGACTCCACGGGGCCCTGCTGCCCCGGCCCCGGGGCAGTGGGCCCAACCACAAAGGCAAGCTTGCAATTCCCTTCTCCAGATCGCTTTCTCCCAAGGGTGGGAACCAGAAATAGCAGGTTACCACTTCTCTGCCTCAGCAGAGCTGCCGCAAGGGAGCTGCCAGGGGGAAGAAGGGGGAGGAGGGGGCCACGGCCAGGGCTGCCTGGGACCCGGGCCAAGGGGCAGCCAGGCCAAGGGAGGAGGGGGCGGGGGGTGCTTTCTCCCCAGACAATCTGAGACCCTGTGAGGAGCCTCCACGTGGAGGCTCACATACTCCTGCAGGCTGCAGGGGATGGTGAGGGGGTTATAGGGCAGCTCACTCTGCCCTCTGCCCCCGCTGCACACACAGGTAAGGAGCCTGCTCCACCCGATCCCAGGGGTACAGCGGGGTCGGGGGCCGGTCTGTCCTGTGGAGCGTAATTGGTGGCTCAGAGGACGGAGGCTTCAGGTCTCGGGAGTGAGAATGGACAGGCCTGCCCAGTGGCTCCGACGCAAGGGGGAGGGCTGGATGCCAGAGTGCCTGAGGGGAGGCGGGGCCGAGGCATGTGGAGGCTGATGGAGCAGCTGGGCCCTGGCTGAAGCTTGGACCCACTTCTAAACGCCCTCAGGTGAAGGCCGGCCAGGTTCCCAGGGAAGCAGCTCTGAGGGCCCATCACCCCTTCTCCCCTCGGCCTCAGGAGACCCTCTTCCAGGCCTCTTGGAGCCCCAGGAGAGAGGCTGAAGGGCTGACGAGAGGCCCCCAGGAGGCAAATCCACAGGGATGATCCTCAGAGACCAAGGAAGGATGATGGAGAGAGATAATGATAGGAGATGGTTCATCCAAGTGGGGGACACGGGCGCTCTAAATCCTACTTAAGTGACAAGAGACCTCTGACGAGAAATGGCAAAACTGGTTGGTCTCTGAGCTCCCTGGGCAGGAACCTTTCCCTACTTGGGAAACTGCTGAGCACAGCAAAGAGGCTTGAGAGATGTTTGTTGAATGAATGAAGGAAGAGCCAACAGATGAACTACATGCCAACTCCCCTTCCCTCAGGTCTGAGGGGCAGAACCCACGAGTGTGGCCTCTGCGAGGCAGAGGGAGGCACCTGCTTCCCAGCACAGGCTTCGTGGTCCTCACCTGGCCTTCCGGCTCCCCCTGCTCCACAGCCCTCCCCTGGCACAGGAGGGCCAGGATCCTCAGGAGCTCCTATGAGGAGGGCATTTGCTGGGCAGCGGCCAGGGACATGGGTGACACGGGCCCCAGTCAGCATAGCCTGCAGAGCCTCATGTCCACATGCCGGCAGAGGTGGGCAGGCTCCATGTGGGCACCTCTGGGTGGGTCTTAGCAACTGGCCAGGGTTGGGGCCGCCTGCCAAAGGGCTTCCCAGGTGGTGCTACTATTAAAGAACCTGTTGGTCAATGTGGGAAATTACTGAAGACCCAGGTTAGATGCCTGGGTTGGGAAGATCCCCTGGAGGAGGGTGTGACAACCCACTCCAGTATTCCTGCCTGGAGAATCCCATGGACAGAGGAGCCTGGTGGGCTGCAGCCCAAGGGGTTGCAAAGAGTTGGAGCAACTGAGCATGCAAGCATGCTCACCAAATGGCTGGGTGGGTGGGGGCTGGAGGAAGAACCACCCTGCAAGGAGCCGTGAAACCAGCGGCAGAGTGGCGGCAGGAGGGCAAGGCAGAGCGGGAAGGAGGCAGGCAGAGTGGGAGGGTGGGAGCCCCATGGAAGGCCCTCCGCATTCCCAGGCACTGGCTGTTTCCTGAAGGCTCTCAGGCCCTTGGGATCTGGGATCTCAGCCTGGTGTGGGTCCCAGCTGAGGGCCAGGACGTGATGGAATCCCACAGCCCGAGCCAAGAGGACAGGCAGCTGTGGAGCTGCCAAGAAACCGGAGTCACCACAGCCCTTCTGGAAGAAGGGGTCCCACAGGAGGCAAGCCCCGCCTGGGGAGGCACTGGATGGGGCGGAGTTGAGAAAGAGCTCCTATGGGGGTCACACCGAAGGCTGGTTAGTGAGCGGCACCTGCAGGTCAGGCAGCAGGGCCAGGAGGCGGCTCTGTGCCCTGGTCTAACCGTGCTCGGGATTCCAGGCTGGCCAGGACAGGCTCTTCAGCGTGAGGTCCACGGTCTCAAAAGGGTGAGGGGGACGGAAGGCAGGCTATGTGAACCCAAGCTGCCGGAGCGCGGCGAGCCTGCCCCCGGCCCCACTGGCCCGAAGGGGTGCCATCCTCAGGGTAGACAGGCCGGCCTGGGGGTCACATCCCTAAACAGCCAGCCCAGGGCTGCATTCTCAGATGACCGGCCGCCAGTGACCTAGGAAGGCGCCCACCCATGAGTGATCTCCAGGCCAGAGCAGACTGGGGAGACCTGGCCCCAAGCTGTTCCTTGCTGCCCAGGGCTGGATGCACCCAAAGCGTCATTTGTGACACGTGTGTTCTCAGGCAGCAAAACAGGGAGCCTAAGAAACAGACAAACCCCACATAGGCAGTAGGGGCTCTGTGTGTGTGAGTGTCTGTGTGCATGTGTGAGCACATGCGTGTGTCTGAGAGCCAGGAAAGGAGGAGGGGAGCAGGGAGGGCTGTACCATCGGTCCAGGCCTCGTGGATGGAGGCCTTCTGCCGGAACTTCTCCGCCAGGTGGTCGAGCCGCTCCAGCCGGCGGATCTCGTTCAGCAGCCATTCCTCGTAGCCCTTCTCGGCCTGCTCCAGGTGCTGCCAGCCGCTGTTGATGTCCTGTGGGGGCAGGAGACGGCGGGGCTGCATGGGGGCTGGGCCACCCAGCGGGGCAGTGCCTCCCAGAGGGCAGAGAAGCAGGCCGGGGTCTCACGTCGCCCTGCTCTGCTGTGCCTGCACAGGGCCCCGCACGAGGCAGGTGCGGCCCACACCTTCCGATTAAACGAATGAGCGACAAGGAACGGGTGAATGCCCCCATGGTGCTATGGGAGTCAGAAGCCGACTGTGCAGTGACCAGCACCCTCTCCTGGGAAGGGATCTCAAGCACTTGGAGGTCTGGGAGTCCCAGCCAAAGGAGGGTCCAGACTCAAATGATTCCAAACTATGGTGTGGTCCTGGGATGAGAGTAAAACTCCAGGGAGTGATGCGGGGAAATGAAACACAGTGAAGTGTCAAGTGCATGCCCCACGGCACCTTGCACCCGGATCTGTGCATTCTAGTTCAGAAAGACTGTGCAGGCCAGACACTACGCCTGGGGGTGGCCTGGAGCTGCCCCTCCACCCCTCACGGGGCCTCGGTGGCTCCGTAGGCCTCCTGGGCCCTGGCACTCACCGACACCATCTTGCCCTCGGAGGGCATGAAGGCGGGCCGGTTGCTGAGGCGCAGCTTGGTCTGCAGCGTGTTGAAGTTGATCTCCAGCTGGCACTTCTCCTGCACCTTGGGTGGCTTGTGGACCCGCCGGTAGTCGCGGAAGTCCTCCAGCTTCTGCTGCATTTCCTGAATGGTCTTCTGGGGCACGCGGTCCTCCAGCCAGGGGATGGTGCGCCGGATCCACTCCAGGAGCTGTGGGCCCACGGAAAGCTGGGGCGACCTTGGCAGGGGGCCCGCCGACAGCTGACAGGGCTGCCTCCAGCGCATGGGCACATGGGACCTGGATCTTCAAGGACCCCATCTTGGGGGATCACCCCTGCTGCCCAGCCTGACTTCTCCATGATTCCCTATGGGGGTCCCATGGCCAGGGACTCTGGGGTATCACTCCTGCCGGAACCACAGTGCTGCTCTCTGGCTACTTTCTGCTTCTGCCTTTGCTCTTGGTCTCCCTCCCTCCTCTAAGCAGGACGGCCTCAATGCAGACACCCCTGTGGGGGCACCTCCCCCATCAGGCCTGCACAAGAATCCACTGTCGCCATACGCAACACTGAGAACCTCGCTGCGCCCCGTTCACCAACTGTAAGCGCCCCAAGGCAGGGCTGGCCACACGCCTGGCTCACTCGGGTGGCCGGTGCCAGGCACAGGGCCTGGGCACAGAAAACTAGACAGCACAATTGAAAAAAGGAAGTGACCTGTACTTCTATGAGCCACTCGTGTCTTTGATGGAGTGAGGACCAGGTACAAACGAGCAAACAAACTGGACATTCCAGAACAATCCCAGGAGAGTACGATTAGTTACCGTGCAGGTAGATATACCTGGGGAAGGGGGTCCCAAATGCCAGCCTCAGACAGGACAAGAAAACCGAGGCCCAAGGTCTCCACGGTGTTCACTTCTGGGTGCCTGGTGCTGCCTGCCCTCTGTTGGGCAAGGCTGGGACTCTAGGACACGGCCCCTTAACCTTTCCTTGGTGTTGGCAGTGATGGTGGTACCAGATGGTAGCTTTCTCTTGTTTAAAGTATCCTTAACTTTGCAAAAGAAAAAGTTGGCCGCTATAGGTGGGCTGGAAATATTTCCCAAATTTTCCTGGTCTGTGAAATCTCAGAGTCTGGGGAACGCTGATCCAGAAGAGCAGTCAAATGGCTCCTCCTGGGCAGCACAGATGCCAAGAAGGTAACAGGAGTTCCCTCCTCACAGGGGACCTGCCGTGACAGCCATCCTATCTGTCGCTGTATCGGATCTTGGGCGTCTCTCCATCCTACCAAATCAGGCTTCTGTGTGCAGGACACAGGGACAGGAATTTTTGCATAGGGGTGGAAACTTTTTAAAAAGCTCCTTTAATTTTTTTTTTTTAAATAAAGGGACTTCCCTGGTGATCCACTGGTTAAGACTCTGTGCTTCCACTCTAGGGGGTGTGGGTTTGATCCCTGGGTCAGGGAATTAAGATGTTTTTTTGCATGGCATGCCCAACAGATTTTTAAAAAATAAAATCCCCAGCTTATTCTAATGCAGCGGGAAAAATTGTCCCTAGGTATCTCTGCAGGAAGCCAGGCTCGAGGTGCCAGGAGCCAGTGAGCACGGTGGCACATCACTCTGACCCTCAGTCCTGTGAGCCCACGAGCACTGGTGTGGCCAAACTCTGCTCTGTAACCCTCTGACCTTCTCCAGGTCTCGCTGCCATCCTTGCTCTCTCCTCTGCAGGTGTCACATGGCCGTGGGCCAAGGGTAATGAGAGGGGACCGATCCTTCAGCTCTGGCGGGGCCACCGGGGGAGGGCAGGGGCGAGGGGTCACTCACGTCGCTGGCCAGCCTCTCATAATCTTCCATCAGGTGCTCATTCTCCTGGTTGACGGCCAGCACCTTGCAGATCCGGTTGGCAGCGGTCTCAGCCTGGGTCGGGGGACAGGGTTGGGGGAGAAAGCGCACACATTCAGGGCTGCCTGGGGGCTGCTGACCCTCCCTCCTGACAGGCAGGTGCCCTGAAAGCTGGCACGTCCGTGGCCCACACAGAAGGCCCCGAGGCGGGGAGGTGAGGAAGCAAAGAGCCAGCAAGAGGGTGCCCTGAATGGCTGAGTCCTGATAGGCCTTGCTGGGGTCCTTGAAGCTGACTGCTAAGGCCCCTGCTCAGGGAGCCGGGCTTGTGTGCTCTCTCAGCTTGGACCCTGGAAGTGTTGAAGTGGAGTGGGGAGTCCCCTAATGTGGGGGAAATGGACTCAGAGGCCCACAGAGAGGAGGCCTGGGTGAGGCTGAGTAGGGTCCTCCACGCAGCTGAGCCCTGGAAGGACCCACCCCTTGGCTGGGAAGGGAGGCTGCGCCAGGGAGCCATGGGGCGTGGGCAGAGGAGGGGGTGCCAGTGTCCCCCAGAGCAGGCTGGTGGTCGGTGCATGGGCAGAGCACGCCTGGCCCCTTTCCTATTCTCCCCCCTCGGAGAAGGCTGCCGCTGGCTGGGTGGGCAGAGGTCCCGATCCACAGGGTGGAGGGGAGCGGTGCCAACAATGACTAGTCTCTGCCCCGAACTACAGGGTGGGGTCCTGCTGGGGGTTGGGGGGCGGAATGCAAGGACAGGAGGAGGAGGGTGAGGGATGGCACACAGAGACCAGGTACCTTTCAGGAAGCACAGAAAGCCTCCAAGAAGAAGAGTTGAAAACGGCAACAGAACAGGAACAGAAATAGTGAGGAGGGTCTACAGAGCGGTGGGGAAGGAAAACAGAGAGGCTTGGGGATGGCTCCAGCCCCGCTGACGCCCGCCTCTCTCCTCCACACACAGGTGGGGAGGGGAGTGGAGGGCCAGCTGCGCTGGTGTGTACACACACGCACACACACAGGTACACACACCTGCTGCAGGACACTCGCCAATGAGCCCCAGAGGGGAGGCTCGCGAAGACCTTGGCCAGTGAACGCCCAGCCCCGAGCAAGCACAGGAAGTAAGAGCCCAGGGAAGTCCTGACCCCCAGCCTGAGAGACAACCAGACTGGCACCCCAAGGTCAGCTCCACCCTGCCGGGCAGGCCCCGCGAAGGTGCGGGCTGATGGGCAGGAGTGTTTTGTTTCGAGGCTGAATTCCTGGCAGCCGGCTCGAGGCTTGGCGTGTTTGAGGGACTCGGAGCTGATGAATGAATGAGCGAGCAAAGGACAAGGAGCAGACGCTTTCGTGAGTAGAAATAAACCATCAGGAGAGGACGGGCATACGTGGGGCGAGGACTAGCGCTGTCCTGCATTCATGAAATGAAACAAAACCCAGAGAGCACTCTTTTAAGAGGCCTGAAGGAGCCTCTGGGGAAAAGACGGTGGCAATAACACAAGCATTACAGGGCTCTCCTGAGAAGTAAACACAGGCTGGGGGAAGCTGGAGAGGCCTGTATTCTGCATGTCCCTGGTGAGGCTGGCCTTTATTTCCTCCCTCACGAGAGAGGCCCAGCTCCCTTAAAAACTGCCAGATGTTGGGGCTTCCCTGGAGTCCAGTGGTTAGGACTCCCTGCTTCCACTGGAGGGGGCGCTGGTCTGGGAACCAAGATCCCAAACCCCGAGGCGTAAAAAACACCAAAAAACCTCCCAAATGCTCTGACCTGGGCTTTCTGGCAGGCATCCCCTCCCACAGATGCCTCCAGGCCTCTGGTCCCCCACCCTGGAGTCCTGCTCTAAGCACCAGAGGGCAGTTTGGGCAGAGAGAAGACACTCCCTTCAGGGCAGTGTGGTGGCAGCGAGGGTGGAGGCCCACAGCGAACGCGCTGTTAGTCGGGGTTTGTGGCCAGGAATCTTCCACCCAACCTCGTTTTTCCTCTAGGGTGAGAGGTCCCCTCCACTCTCCCTGCCTGTGCCAAAGGCACCCCCCCCCCCCGCCTCCCCACTGCCGGGAGAACACGTCAAACACACACTCCAGCCACATGCTGGGGAGGCTGCTCCCACTACCAGGCCATGTGCGGGGCGCCCACGGGGCCGGACGCTCTCCTGAGCCCTTCGCCTGCTCGTTTAATCCTCAGACGATCCTGAGGAGGGCGCTGGTCTGCTCCCCATTTCACACGCGAGAGAAGGGAGGTGAGGGTCTTCTCCGAGGTCACACTGCTGAGCGGCGACAGAGCAGGGACCCCTGGCAGACTGCCCTCAGGAAGGCCTTGCTGGACCTGGGGCTCTGAGGCAGGCGGCAGTCAAAGTCTGTATCCTGTGACTTGTGTCCCCCTCTTGTGAGTGGGGATAACGGGGCCTGCCCACTCCTGGCGTGGGCATGGGCCGCCGACAGCCCGTGCACATGGAGTGTTTGGAGGAGGTCCTGGCATGCGGCTGTGGGCGGGCTACGCTGCTTCAGCTGTGTCCAACTCTGTGCGACCCCATGGACTGTAGCCCGCCAGGCTCCTCCGTCCACGGGATTCTCTAGGCAAGAATGCTGGAGTGGGTTGCCGTGTCCTCCTCCAGGGGATCTTCTCAACCCAGGGATTGAACCCATGCCTCTTACGTCTCCTGCACTGACAGGCGGTTCTTTACCACTAGCATCACCTGGGAAGCACGCAGTTAGTGCTCAATAAATAGCTCATTTCTTGGTCTTCTCTCTGCCCAACTGCTAAGCGGGACACAGAATCAAGTTGCTGGGAATACATTGCAGGCCAAAACCAGGCACCCAGGAGGCAGGAGGAGGGGACAGAGGTGTCCAGGCCTCCAGGCAGCAGGGGCAGCTCCGGTGAGAGGTCGGCCGGGCTCGGGGAGGGCCACCCCGGGGAACAGACACCCTGACTCCCTGCTTGTGGTGCTGGGGCTGTGGGGGCAGGGGCCCGGCGACCTGGGCCCCTGGAATCAGAGACAGGCCTGTCCTGGGGCGTTTGTTGGGGGACGGAGCTGCAGGGCAGGGCAGGAGAGCCAGCGTTCCCAGTGGGGACACAGCCAGTGCGGCATGGATCAGGGAAAGAGGGGGACAACTGAGAGCCGGCGCACAGGCCCCAGCTGTGCCCCGCTGTCTGAGGTGATACTGGGACTCGACTGCCTTGTCTAGAGCAACCGGGACCAGCCGCCACTTCACAGGGTGGGCTATATCCATGGAGGGACTCGTGGGACTGTCTGTGGTGTCTCAGCCCTGGACCAGCGCTGGCTGGGCGGTGGCCATGGAGGCTCAGGGTCACAAGAACCTTCCAGGCTGGGTCAGTCCTCAGGCCGCAGCCCAGACACTGGGATGGCGGGATGGTGGTGGGGGCGGGGGGTTGGCGAGGGTGAGTCTCTGGCCACGGCAGTGAAGGTGCTCCCGCCCCCAGCTCACCTTTTGAGCCCCTGAGAAAGCGTGGTAGAAGCAGGACACGTAAGTCATGATGGCTTTCTCATCTGGCCTCAGAGTGCCTACAATATCTGCGCAGAGAGAGAGAGAGAGAGAGGCAGGAGACAGTGAAAGATGCAGGAAGGGCAGCCGAGGCCGGGCCCGAGGCTCATGCGGGAAGGATAGCGCTGGCTCTGGACTGGAAGCCAGACCCCGGCTCCAGCCTGCGTGGGCACGTCTTGCCGAAGTTTTGCAGAGGGAAAGGGGGGACATCCGAAAGGGACAGATTCCTTTCCTAACCAGGCCCGGGTTAGGGACACACTAGCCAGGAAGCCTTGGTTGGGGCTGGGGGGATCTGGCTTGCATTATTTGATCTTTCTGAAAACATACGCAGGACCCATGTCCTGTGTGACCACCTACCACCTGAGCACAAACCCCTAATCATCTCCTGGGGTCTCAGAATGAAACCCTAACTCCAGGACTCAGTGTCTCCCCTGGAAGGTCTCTGTCACCTTCTCCAACCTCAGCTTCCTCTCCTCCCCAGCCATTCCTTGGATAAGCCCCCCACTGATGCCTCCAGGGCCTCTGCACTTGCCCCCCCCCCATCTGGAACACTGTCCACAGCTCCGCGCCCAGCAGCACCTGCTCATCACCCTCTCCCCGCCAGCGGCCCCAGGTGAGGAGCCCGGTGCCTCCCACCGGGCCGTCTGTGCTCTCTCCTACTCCTCTCATGTACGTTACTTTCTCTGTGGGCCTGCTCGTTGTCTGTCTTGCCCACTAGAATGTTAGCTCCATGAAGGCAGGGGCCCTGCCTGGCTCGGTCACTGGCTGTGTGTATTCTCAGTGCTGGCACTGAAGTAGGAGGGGTGAGCTCTGAGGCGCTCGAGAGATACTACGAGCAGAGAGAGGTAAACGGGTGGTGATGCCAAGGAGCCGGGGTGGTGGCTTCCAGTCGGAGAGAGGCCACTGCCGTCTGCAAGAGAAATGAGGTGAGTGCGGGAGGAGAGAGGCAGCAGCGGCATTGGGCGGTGGCGGCGAGGTGGGCCTGCCTGGCCCTGCCCGGTACCTTCTGCGCTCCCGAAAAGGCATGGTAGAAGCTGGACACATAGGTCATTATGGCCTTCTCGTCGGGCCGGGCCGTGTTCACGATGTCTGTAAGTGAACGACAAGGGTTAAACTGCCCCAGCGGGGGTGGGGACGGGCGCTCACGGGGATGCACGGGCTCCCCAGGCCGCAGCAGGAGTCCTGGGAGAAGGGCCCTCGGAGCCGATTCCACGACCCTGGGCGACTCCAGTGGGCTTGGCCAGCCCCTCGGCCCCTCCATCCCCCATGGCCACCGGAAAGGCCAAGGCTGTGGGAAATCGGATTAAGACGAGGCCACTTCCTCTCTCTGAGAACAGCCTCAAGGGGCTGCTAGACGGTCAGCCCCAGGGGCCGCCAGAGGCCAGAGGCAGGGGTCCTGGCCGGGGCGGTGCGTGGCTGGGAAATGGAGCAAAGCCGGAAAAGGAAAACAACACTCCACTCTGTGGGCGCCAGATCCCCAGCCTGTGGCAGGCAGGAAGGTGGAGGCCTTGGTTATTCACAGGAGCCGACCCTCCCAGTGACTGAGGGGTGGGACCAGTCAGGAAGGGTTATGGCGGAGGGGCCTGGCGCCCAGGCCCCAGGGGCGGCCCTAAGAGCTGGTCCCTTCAAAGACCCCTTCCCCATCAACTCCAACCCAGGCTGCTCCAGCCTGGGTGCCCTGAGTGACGACACCATTATTCCCGGTTCAGGCAGATTCGCTCAGGTGTTCCGGCTGGCTCCGCCAGCTCCGAGGTCACCCCAAGACATGTCCATAGAACAGCATGCTGACAGAGCAAGGGGGATGTACTTACCCTCTGCATCTAGCATCTTGGGAATGTCGAGGTATTTCTCAGCCACTTCGAAGGCATTGTTCAGGTTGGTGACGGGATCGTCCTGGGGGAGGGAGGCGAGGGAAGGAGGAGAAACATGGTCAGGGGCAGGACCCACAAGCAGAGGGAACAAGGGCTGGCCCCGAAGGGAGGGATCCTGGGAGGGCTGGAACTAGAAATGCTCCTTCAGGCAGTTCTCAGCCACCTGTGCTGCTGCTACAGCTGTGCTGCTGTAAATCTTTGGGGGGCTAACTGTGCACCTTTCCTCCAGAAAAAAACACAGGCGTGCTCTTTCCTTAGAGTTTCCAGCCACCCCTGGGTCCCGGATTAAGACCCTCTGCCCTGAAACACTGATCCAGACCTGAGAGCTCACTGGGGTGTGGGCATGGGGATGGCGAGCAGAGAGCCTCCACGTTCTAAGCTCAGCCCAGCTCACAGGATGGGAGCCCGTTTCACAATGACCCTCCCTCACGGGCCTCTCCCACTCTCCAGCTACAGCCCAATTCGATTACTTGATTAGCGGCTGTGGCCTGAGCGGGCTGAGCGCAGGCCTGGGCACCCCCGTCCCCCAATCTGGGCCCCCATCTGGGATGATGCTCTTTCTCTCCGGCCCTAGGCTGCCTCCCCCACAGGCCCTGCTCAGGAGCACCTTCCTTCTTCTGTAGCATGGGCCCCCCCGTGATGGTTCAGAATTCCTTACCCCTCCCCACTGGGCAGAGCATGAACGCTTCCAGAATCTGGAGGGTTATGGAAGGGGAGCTAGGGACCTCCCTGGTGGTCCAGTGTTAAGAATCCACCTTCCAATGCAGGGGACTTGGGTTCGATCCCTGGTCGGGGAACTAAGATTCCACATGGCAAGGGGCAACTAATCCCGTGTGCCAAAGCAACTGAGCCCCCACGCCACCACTAGAGAGGAGCCTGCCCACCACAACCAGGACCCGATAAAGTCATAAGCAATAAGTAAAAAGGAAGGGGAGCCGGAAGGATCTCCCATAACCCTTGGCAGCTGCAATGCTCAAGGAGGGAGAAGGGGACAGCTCCCAAGGGGAGCAAAGGAGGCGAGATTAGCCGCCGAGCCTGGGGTTTCCTGATGGCTGGCACAGGGGTCCCCTGGTTCAGGGCAGAGTTCAGCTCTGGACACCAGCGACAGAAGGGCTGGGGGCAGTGGCCCAGAGTCAGGGTCAGAGTTGGGGTGTCTGTGGGCCACTGAGGGGAGCGAGAGATGCGTACCTTTCTCAGCTTGTCGTACTCGATCAGTTCTGGTCTGTGCCGGTGGATCAGGGCGTTGAAGGCAAGACCGTCCTTCCAGCTGGGGATGGAAAGGCCAAGGTTGTGAGGAGGGCCCCCATGGTCCTGAGGGGCTACGGGCTGTGAGCACACAGGAATGGCTGCCTCCCACTCAGTGAGGTGGTCTAGAGCGTGTGCCCGGCTGGCTGTGAGCCTGGCTGCTGGAGCCAGACCGTCTGGGGGAAAATCCCACCCCTTCCGCTGCCAGTGCAACCTCAGGCAAGTCCCCTAATCTCCTGCTACCTCAGTTTCTACATCTGCAAAACAAGGGTAATACAGTGCCGACACTTCATCGAGCTGTTGCGAGGGATGAGTAACCGTGTGAGGCTCAGGCCGATGCCTGGCACGTGACAAGCGCTTTACGACTGCTCGCTACCGGGACAGCTGTGCCCCACTGAGCACTGCCGTGCATGGCCCCACTGAGCCGGACAGGCCTGCGCTGTGGGCCCTCTGCACCTTGGCTGACCTGACCGGTGTGCTGGCTAAATGCCAGGATGTGGCTTGGCGTGAGGGGCTCTGTTCAGAGGGAAGTGACAGCTGGTCACAGGCCAGACTGGTCACATTTCCCTCCCCGAGAACCTCTAAGGCAGGGGTCCCCAACTTCTGGGTTTGTACACAGGTACCTCATGTCAGGTCAGCAGCAGCATCAGATTAGAAATAAAGTTCACAGTAAATAGAATGGGCTTGAATCATCCCAAAACTATGCCCCCCTCCCACCCTGAGAGAGAGGAATGGTCCGTGGAAAAACTGTCTTCCATGAAACCAGCTCCTGGTGCCAAAGAGGTTGGGGGCCGCTGCTCTAAGGGCTGGCTCTTCCGGAGGTCAAGCTTAATGGCGTCTCAGACAGACCCCTCTATGACCACGGCACGCTTGCTGGTTACCTTATGACACCTTATCCTATTTTGTTGTCTTTCTTCGGCCCTTCTCACTACTTAGAATTAGGCTGGTTCCTTCACACCTTTGTGGACAACTAGTCCCCTGGCTGAGGTGTGACCTTCCAAGGGCAGGGACTTGATTTTGGTGCTATTGTATTCCCACTCCTGGCATAGAGTAGGCACTCCATAGGTACTGAGTGACTGAATACATAAATGAATGAGAAGTGCACGGAGGACCAGCTAGCTGGGAAGGAAGGAGACTCGGAAATCAAGGGAGGGACTGCAAGCTATGAATGGCTGAGCACAGTGGTCCCCAATGCCCAGTGTCGGGCCCTGGGGAGCCCGAGGACACAGCAGGACCTCTGTGGGTGCTGGAAAACCCCGTTCTTCATCCCTATGTGTGCCCTCTCCCTGGACCATCCACCTCAGGAAGACAGCAGAGGCTCAGAGGGGCGAAGTCACGGTCATGTCAGATCTGATCTCAAGGCCACCCCCAAAGCCTGCACGCCTAATCCCCAGGCCGTGCCATACTCCCAGATCTCCCACTGACCATGCCTGCCTTGTGGACACACTCACTTTCTGCCCTGACCCGAGGGAGAGCAGGCTTATTCTGGCCGAGTCCTGTTCCTCTAACAGACACAGGGCACATTTCCCTGGACACTAAACTCACTAGGATGGCAGGTCCCTCTTGAGAGGTCAAAACAAAGGAGAGCTTTGTTGCTGCTTCTGAGTTACCTGACTTGGGGAAGAAGTCTCTACAGGGCCTCCCAGAGGCCCTGAGCCCGGGCCCATAAGGCCTTCAGCCTGGGATGGTGAGCTGACTGCTACCTCCCCCAAGGGATGCAGGGACCTTCCCAGGGGTTCATGGAAGCCAGTGTGTGTGGGGGGCACTCTTGAGAGCTGGCACCTCACAGACCCTGACAAAACCACAGGAAGAGGGCCAGGGTAGGGGTGGGGGTGGGGCCGGCCAGCATCTCAAGTCCTGGGAAGCAGCGTGGGGGTGATGCGGGCAAGGCCCTCCGCCAGCCGCTCACCTGATGTGGAAGTTCTGCACGTTGACGTTCTTGTACGGAGCCGTCTTTCTCTGGCACCAGAGGAGGAGCCCCTCCTTGGCAGAGGTCTCTGCAGAAGACATGAGGACGGTGAGCCCAGGCTCACAGCTAAAGGCACAGCGCCCAGTGCGGGTGGGTCACCCTTGGGGCTCAGGCATAAGGGGCAGAGAGAAGCTGGGGGAAGAGGCCCTTGGACGGGGCAGCCGCAGTGGGGGTGCCCCTTCCGGATCCTAGCTGCACCCCAGGCCCCGGAAGCAGTCACTCACCTGGGATCACCCTGGGAGTGACAGTGACAGGGCCTGAACCTGAGCCATTTCTGGCCCCAAAGCCTATGCCTGGCAGGACACACTGCCAACAAGCACCTGATGCAGGCCCCGGCTTCTGAACAAGGCCCCAAGAACAGGCTGCCCGCTCAGGGGCCGGCGCAGCCTTGAGGAAGCGGGGTGGGAGGGCCCCAGGAGGTCCCTCCGTTCCCCATGGGCAGCGCCCCGTGGACTGTCCTCAGCAGACTAGGCGTGCTATGAGGGCAGGTCCCACATGTGTCCTGGTCACTGTGCTGGCCTGTCACCAGGAGCCCCTCCACACGCTGGCCCCGTGGTTTTTCTCACCCTGTGTTGGCCTGGACCCTGGAGGCCAAGTCCGAGGGTGGGAGGTGGAGTGGAAACGTGGGTGCTGACGCCCCGGAGAACGAGGCCAGGCCTGACTCTATAGCGAGTCTGCTCCCAGACTGTCGATGGCACGGTCATGCCCACCAGACGAGGGTGGTGTGAGGGTCCACTGAGAGGGCGTGGCCGCACCTCCACCCAGCACTCCTGGGCAGGGCCAGGCCCTGGGAGTCACGTCCAGACTCAGGAAAGAGCCTCAAGGCATGAAGACAAAACACTGGAAAGTCTAACCAAGTCCCCCAAACTTGGGTGGCACTGGGGTTGAGAGAAAAGGCTGCTCTCTGCCAGTCGGCAGGCTCTCGGCTCTCACCTTCCACAGAGATGTCCTGGATGGCGAACCTGAGGATGATGGTCCAGATCATTCCCAGGGTCATCTTCGCGTTGCCGTCCACAATCTCTGCACACAGGGAAAGGGGCAGAGGGAGAGAGGGTTGTTAGAGCCAGAGGGTGGCGCCCCAGGACCTGCCTAGAGTCCAACTCCGTCATCTGACAGAGCTGCCCAGGCCTGTCCTGCACCACCTGCGCTGAGAGAAGGTGTCCCTCAACAGGAAGCGTGGTCCCCAAAGCCTTCTGCCGCTAGGCACCTTCAGGCTTCCTTCCGCACACGTGTTCTTAGCCACACAGGCCTCCTCCTCTCCGGGTAGCTCATTCTCGTGACCCAGTGCAAAGGACTTCTCCCAGGCATTGTTGGGCCTGCGTTTCCGGCCCCGTCACCCCTGTATGGGCATGTCTCCCCACTAGCAGGCGCAGGCCACGCTAGTGTTTGTTGAGAATCTGTCCCCTTCCTTCCAACAACCAGTGCTGCCACCTCAGTCCAAGCCACTGTCGTGTCCCTCAGATCTCGATGCACCGCCTCCTCCATCCCCGTGATCCACTCTCACGCAGCAGGGTGGTCACTTTAACAGGTGCATCGGATTTGTGTCTAGCGCCTGCTTCAGGCTCCACCGTGCCTGAAACAAACCGTGTGCTGGAGGCGCGCTCACAAGCCCTGCTCTGCGTGACCCGGCCGCTCCCTCCCCAGCACTCCCTAAGCTCCACCCTCTTGGCGAGTCAGCGTTTGCTTGCTTTAAGGATCTCACCCACAAAGTGCACCCTTTGCCTCCTTCCTCAGAAGGCTGGTGGTCCTTCCCAGCCTGTTCTGTATCTCTGCTTCTACGTCACCTCCCGGCTTCCCTGACTTCCCCGGCACCCTGCTCTTGCCCTCACACGCACACACTGGCTGGTTGTCTGCCTTCCCCCCTGGTATGGTGGTAAAGGATCTGCCTGACAAGCAGAAGGCATGGGTTCGATCCCTGGGTTGGGAAGATCCCCTGGAGAAGGAAATGACAACCCACTCCAGGATTCTTGCCTGGGAAATTCCATGGATAGAGGAGCCTGGCGGGCTACTGCCCTTGGGGTCACAAAAGAGTCAGACATGACTGAGTGACTCAGTGGCAGCAGCAGCTGCCTATTCCTCGTCTGCGTTGTCATCAGTCCTGCACCCCCAGCACCTGGCCCAGCGAGAGACAGAGAGAAAGAGAGAGACAGAGAGAGAGAGAGAGCCGTGGAGCCGTGGGCGGTGGGGAGCAGGGGCACAAGGGCCAGCTGCCGAGCTCACGCCTCCTTTGCTCACCAAAAACCACTCTCCCAGACTCCTGGGGGAGAGAGAAGGGTCTGGACCACACGTTCCCCAGCTGCAGCAACTTGGAGGAAAACCACTTCTGTGACACCCAGGCACCCTGGGGTCTGGGGCTAGGTGGAGAAGTGCGGACGAGCAGCTGCAGACCAGAGCCCGTCAGCCTGACACGCCTGTGGCGGTGCTCTCAGGCCTGCAGCCCACCGCGCCTCTCACAGCCCAGGTGCAGGAAGGAGGCTGGGAGAATGGAGGGATGCCTCAAGAGACCGTGCTCACTGGCCTCGAGGACAGAAAACTCTAGGGGAGCTTGATTTGAGGAGGAGGGACGACGGTCCCCCAGAGGATGAGGCCCAGCCTTCCCAGAGGACACACTCACCAGGAGGGAGTGGGGTGGGGGGCTCTTTAGTCACCGGAGAGGCACCCCCCAGTGAAGCTGTGGGCTGCTGGCTGAGGGGAGCTCTCCGTTTGAGGGTTTGGGGAGAGGAAATACATGCAGCTGGCTGCCTGGAGGCAGGGGAAGGACACGGTGTCTGTCTGCACCTTTCCCAGGGCAGAGAACCCCAGGTCTGGAAACTAGGCCGAGCCTTCTCGTGGGGTGAGAGCAGGAATTTGTCCAGGAAATCCACGCTGTGTTCCTCCTGGGTGCCGGCCCCAGTGCCCGTTCCCAGCTGGTGCCCGAGCAGGCTGGTCACGGAGGGCTTAGAGAGTCCCTGTGACCAGGGGGACGGTGGCCGCTCTCATGACACACCCACCAGCTGCTCCCTGGACCTGCAGCTGTGCCTCCGCCTCCTGACTCCACTCACAAGCCCCACGAGGAAGTCATGTTCCCGCAGCTGCCGAGACGGTGCGGAGGGACAGGGAGTCGGGAGTGGGTGGGGGTCTAGATCAGGGCTCTCAGGTACCCAGATCTCAGAAGGGCTCTGGCCAGCTGCCCACAAGAGGCCCGAAGGCCATGGGTGTTGGGAGCAAAGCGGTCTGGGCGTGAACGGGGAACGGTTTTAGACTGAGTTTTTCTCCAAATGAAAACACGACTGCCATGAGTCTTCTCTCGCCCTGTCTGTGTTTACAGGCTAGCATTTGAGCAAAATAAAAAAAAAATCCAGCTGTGAGAAGCAGGAGGCTGGAGGGGAGCCAGGAGGAAAGATCCATGCAAGGACAGAAAATCTCAGGGCCTGATTGAATTCGGGTTTTTTTTTTTTTAAACAAACACCAACCACCTCGACCGTGGCATGCGAGGCTTGGCACCCCTCCTTGGAGAGGACCCGGGCCAGGGCAGAGCCTTGGAACACGGGACATGCATTCCTGGCCTGGAGTCTCAGCCAGACTCTCAGAGCCCTGTCATTAACAGCAATTAGTTTTCTTTGTTTTTCTAAAAGTTGGGACAACAGGGATGTCGGGGTGTACGAAACCCTGCTCTGACTAATGAGCAAGACTGTGAGCCCAGGCTGATGGGGACCTTCTGGGCTCCATCAGGCCTCGCCTGGTCTTGAAAGGCGCCTGGGAAGCTCAAGACAAGAGCTTCAGCTGCTGGAGCGAGGGCATGCCGCTGCTCCCGCCAGGACCCAGAGACAAGGTCATGGTGCCAGCTGGGCACCCACATGGGGCCCAGAGAGATCCTGGGAGCCCCATCAAGAGGCCATAGTCTCCCAGGCCACACAGCCAGCAAGGTTTGCTCCCTGACCTCTGGACCTATACTCCCTGCCCCAGAGCCCGGACAGTGGGCCGCGAGCGTCCTCCTCTCCTCTGAGCCCCTCTTGCCCATGGACACCAGGGGGGCCTAAGGGCAAAGGTGCTCCTGGCTCAGGGACGGCGGGTCACGGGAGGGTACTGGGAGGGTGAGTGAGGTGTCCATGGTCCGAGCAAAGCCATTCTTCCCCTGTGCCCCTCATGACCGGGGGAACCAGATTCCCTGGTCTTGGACTGGATTGTTCTCTGGGGGAAGGAAAGCAGGGGTGGGTTGTGAACCCAATGCCACATCGAAGGCAGACACTGTGGTCGCCACTTGGTGTATCTGGCACCCCCATCTTGACCACCAACACAACTTCTTTTTCTTTCTTTCCTGGCTGTGTGGCTTGTAGGATCTTAGTTCCCTGACCAGGGACTGAACCTGGGTCCTCGGCAGTGAGAAAATGGACTCCTAACCGCTGGGCCTCCGAGGAATTCCTCCAACGCCACTCTGCTCTGGGCCCCGTCCAGACTCACCTTCCGCCCCGATGGAGACCAGCTTGACGCCTTTGCTGGCGATGAAGTCCAGGGCCTTGTTCACGTTGTTGATTTTGTGCACTCTCATCTTGCCCCGCTCCGGCTTAGGTAACCGCTCCCCTGAGGGCCGAACGCCATGAAAGGGAGAGAGGGGGAGGTTTAGGGCCCCCACTGCTCCCCAGAGCAGGCCGACGCCGGTGCAGCGCTGCTGCGGCTGGCAGAGGCCTTGCTCTTGCCTGGCAGCCATGCGCAGGGCAGGCGGAGTCCTAGGGGCACCTGCAGGGCCGCTGTGGGGGGTGGGGCTCACCTGAAATGACCTCCAGGAGGAGCATGAGCTTGAGCCCGTCTCGGAAGTCCTCATCGATGTTCTCGATCTGCGTGCCCGCCTTCCGCAGGTGGGAGTTGCACCAGGCTGTGAAGGTCTGGGGAGGCAGAACAGAGGGTGGCCGGGAGGGTCAGTGTGGCTGTCGGGGCTCTTCAGCAAGAGGGCCGGGCCGCGGCCCTGACTCTGCATCAACAAGGCCATCATGCGGCCCTCGCCCGGGGTCAGGCCCAGGGCCCAACCTCTATCTACACTGGCGCCTTTCTCCACAGCGACCCAGGCAGGCTGACGGGAGGAAACTGAGGCTCAGGCTGGTTCCCAGACCACCGGCTGGTCAGCGGGATAATGGGTGACAGAGCGTGGACTGGAACTCACGTTGGCAGCCCAAGTCCTGAACCAGAGCAAAGAACTACGGAGGATGGGGCCCGGGCGTGGCGATCAAGGTGACTGGCGCTCAGCTCCCTGCTGGCTGGGGCCTGTGGTCATCAACTCCAGCGCCAGGGAAGTGCGTCACATCAGTTAAGGTGGACGTGTCCAGACACCTTCCGGGGAGACCGGCCCACGCAGCCCCGGCAGCAGGGTCTGGGAAAAAGCCCACGCCTGTTTCCCACGGGAGTCCCCTGCCCTGTCCCCGCCAGCCTGCAGGCCCAGCGTGGACCTGGGCCAACAGCCAGGAATGCACGAGAGCCCGCGCTGCGCCCGGGTGCAGGCAGAGGCCGTGTGGGGGGCGAGGGGCTTCCAGGAAGACACTGGCCAAACACCATGTGTTTTGACAACTGTCACCAGAACAGCTCATTGGGAGACTCAATGCAAGGCCCCTCGCAGACAAAGAAGCCGTCTAATTAACACACCACTAGGCGGGTGCAAGCAAGGGTTCCCTCAAAATGCGATGATCCTTCCAAACCGGAAGAAAGGGGGAGGGTTGCAGGCGGCTAGGGTATCCCACCCACCTCCCACCAACAGGAAGGAGAGCTCCACTGCCACCGCCTCGGAGAGACAGAAACCTGCCCATGGCTGTCCCCTCTGCCCCTCGGTCCACACCCACCCCTCCCCCAGCATCAGCCCCCCTGGACAGCCACCCAGGCTGGCCAGCCTGCCCCACCCCGACTCAGATGCCCGCCCCTCCTCTGTGCAGGTCTGTCAGAAGACCACTGTTCCCCCCCCCCCTTTTTTTTTCAGTATTTTTATTTATTTGGCTCTGCCAGGTCTTAGTTGCGGCATGCGGGATCTAGCTCCCCGACCAGGGATCAAACCCAGGCCCCCTGCACTGGCAGCATGGAGCCTCAGCCACGGGACCCCACCAGGGAAGTCCCTCTGCTTCACTCCTAACAGTTGCATGCTGTTTTCTGCCTCCTGGCAGCCGTGAGCTACTCTGGAGCAGGTTCTCGGCGAGGTGTGCACGCATCTGCCTCCCCACCTCACTTCCCTTGCTCCTTCCCCCGAGCAGCTCTGAGTTTGGACAAACCGGGGCCAGGCTGCTGGTTACACCACCCCTGCGGAAAGGTTACCCAACCCTCCCAACGCCCGCTTCCTCATCGGCAATGTGGCAGCGAAGACACCACCCGAGTCACGCACAGTCAGCGCAAGGGTTCATGGTGGTGACCCTGTGGAGCTGGAGTACACAGCAGGCGCTCAGCTCTCTGTACACCACGCTTCCCGGGGTCCCCTCCTCCCCGGACACCCTGCCTGCCCTTGCCCCCACACACAGCCCTTGGCGTCTCGGACAGCATTCTCTAGTCACGTGGGGCTCTTGCCGGATGTTGCGTGCATATGTGTGTGTGTGCTCCCAGGCGGCAGAAATTTAGTCTCTCATCGCACATGCCTTTAGGATGCCCAGGGCACAGCGGCCTCGGGCCTGGGCAGTGGGCAGCAGCAGGCCAGGCTGGGACAGGAAGTGGCAGGGATGCCGGGCCTCTGCTGTCCCCTGCGCCTGAAAGATGCAGTGGGGCAGCAGACCGGCCATCACATCCCCGGCTGAGGACACAAGAGGGTAGTTCCCAGAGACCGAGCCCCCGGTGCTTCTGGGCCGAGATCTAGGCACCTGGTCTGCAGGGAGGGCACCTCTCTCCATCAGCCTATGTTACACCTGAGGTAATCCTTCAGGGCTTGAGTGCCGGCCCCTCAGCTTACTTCTGGGATTGCAACCAGGTGACCTGGCCTACCTACACCTCATCATCCTACTCTGTAGGATGGACTTATCGGAATCTACCGCCTGTATTTGCTGTGGGATTGAATGTGGGAGGGAGGTGGAGAGGAATGCTTTAAAACGTCCGCCACAGAGCTGGGCGTCCCGAGATCCCGCACACCTGGGGCCACATCCACACCGGCGGCTTCCCACTCCACCCCTGGGAAGGGTGGGACCTAGTCTGTCTGCAAAGGCCCTGAACCCACCACCACAGTTTGGAGGGGAAACGAGATTGCAGAAGACCCTCTCACTCCAACCTGCGCGGGCTCTGAATGAACTTGACCTCACTGGGCTCAGGTCGTCTGTCCTCAGGAAATCACAACACCGCCCACCCTGTGCACAGGGCCCATCTCCACACCTTTGCTCACCTTCTCTGGGCGGAAAACAAGAGCTCTGGCTGGGGCCTCACGCAGACCTGCCTTGCCCACTGAGGCCACCTTCCAGCAGGGTAACCTCAGGCAAGCAAGGAGCCTCAGGTTCCGTGTTGGGTGAAACGGAGACAGTAATCTCCTCTCTTAAATGATGATTAAACAAAATAACCCAAGTAAATCACTTAGGACTGTGCCTGGCACAGATGAAGTATTCAGTTTTAAACAAATGTCAAGGGAAGGACTACTTTCAGATAAATGGTAACTCTGCCTGGCACTCCCGTCTCCCTGTCCGGAAGCAGAATGCGGAGCGAGTGCTCCGGGAGAAGACCCACCAGCGTGGCCTCAGTGGCGAGGAACCCGACACACGACGGACGGGAAGGCCGCCGAGAGGCCCCACGCCCGCACTCCATGGCCTGTCCGGCCGTCTTCTCCTCCCGGAAGACCAGGGGCATCTGCTGACGCTGGAGACTCAGGGGGCCCCGAGCCCGGGGCACAATGGGCAGGAGTCACGAGGCCCTCCTCGGGATCAAGCCCACCACGCGCAGCTCCAGCTCCATGTGGCACGACTGTGAGTAGGAGCTGGAGTTCCATCGGGACATGAAAAATTCATAGCTGCTTCTACTTGGTTACAAAAATAACATTCTGCTTATTCACTCCCTCTCCCTGCCCGGTTTAGACTGAGATGTGTGGGGTGGGTAGTGTGGAGGGTGGTTTCTATAGATGGAGGCCTCGTGGGCCCGCTGTGCCCCCGCCACTCTGCAGCTCTGTCACAGCACAAGTCGTGGACCGGGGCAGGCCCCGCTGGCTCCGCGATGGCCAGGGTGCCGTGGGGCGGGACACCCACTCCTGAGACGGGCATCTGCTGCCTGCCGGTCAGGGCCAGGCCTGGCGCTGAACCCACCGCGCTGAGCAAAAGCAGACCCAGGCTGCACGCTAAGGAGCTTCCAGTGTGATGAGGGACAGAACTGATCTCATTAACCAAGCGATGACTCAGCTACAGAAGTGACACCCTCAGGAAAAGAGGGAACGGCAACAACCACAGCAGACACTCCCGTAAGCTAACTGTGTGCCCCGCGCTGCTCTGGGCGCTTTGCCACGTTAATAACGCCTCTCATCCGCACAGCTACCTTGTGAGGCGCTTGCCATTTCTGCCCCATTTAACAGATGAGGAAACCGAGGGTCTGAGAGGTGATGTGATTTGCCCACAGGTAGTCATGTCCCTGTGAAGTTACAGAGCGAGATTTAAAGTCAGGTGCCCTGGCCCAGCTTCCCAGCTGGCGCTAGTGGTAAAGAACCTGGCTCTCAATGCAGGAGACGTGAGAGACGCTGGTTCAATCCCTGGGTCAGGAAGTTCCCCTGGAGGGAGGGCATGGCAACCCATTCCAGTGTTCTTGCCTGGAGAATCCCATGGACAGAGGAGCCTGGCGGGCCACAGTCCATGCGGTAGCAAGAGTTGGACATGACTTAGTGACTAAACCACCACCACCATTTACACGTGAAGGCAGTGGCACCCCACTCCAGTATTCTTGTCTGGAAAATCCCATGGATGGAGGAGCCTGGTGGGCTGCAGTCCATGGGGTTGCTAAGAGTTGGACACGACTGAGCGACTTCACTTTTCACTTTCACGCATTGGAGAAGGAAATGGCAACCCACTCCAGTACTCTTGCCTGGAGAATCCCAGGGACAGGGGAGCCTGGTGGGCTGCCGTCTATGGGGTCGCAGAGTTGGACACAACTGAAGTGACTTAGCAATGACTTAGCAACAGTTTTAAACCCCCACCCCCGTGGTCACGTGAGACACTATCATCTCCACTTTACAGGTGAGGAAACTGAGGTAGGGCGGTGGGGGGGGGGAGGTTAAAAGGCTTGCCCAAGGTCACACAGTCAATAAACACAAACATGGGGCCGACACCTATTCCTCTGAGTGGAATGTTCTCTACCAGCCTGGCAAAGCAAAGTCAAGAAAGGTCCTGTCCCCATCTCAGTCCCCAAGCTGGAGCTGAGCTCACATGGCGAGCAGAGGCAGGCAGGGCTCTTCCCCTCAAAGCCCACCTGCTTTTTAATTCTTAAACAAACAAAAAAAAATTTGATCAGGCTGCATGGCACATAGGATTCTAGTTCCCCCACAAGGGATGAAACCCGCACCCCCTGCATCGGATGCAAGGAGTCCTAACCACTGGGCTGCCAGGTAAGTCCCCCATCTGCTTCTTAAAGGCTTGGCCTGAGCCCAGCGTGGGAGGCAGGCAGACAGTACCAGTGGTGGCCCTGCCATCCTGTGAAGGGAGCCTGCGCCCAGCCCTTGACCTACCTAGTGAGGGAGGAAGGATGTGGACTCTGCCTCTGTGAACAAAACCACAGAGAAGAGCTTTCAGAACTTGCCTCTGCACACTGGCAGCCTGTTAAAGATTCTTCTCTGGTTGTTAAAATAGCACATGGGTGTGGGGGAGCGGGGGAGGGCGCGGGGTGGAAGAAGCAAAGACTAGCTTGTCGGTTGGTCTGGGCTCCACTGGTGCTCCATGGGCAAGCCTCGGGAGCACCCCCCCCCCCCCAGCTGTTTCTGCCTTGTCACTGTGTGTTGGAAGGGGAGGGCAAGGCCAAGCATCGCTGGTCATAAAGTCCTTCCTGTGTCACAGGGACCCCTCCCAGTGGCCAGGATGTGGGGCGGCTGGGTGAATGAATGATGGATATTGTTCGGGAGGTGACCTCAGCGGCCAGGAATGTGGCAGCAATGGGCTTTAATGAGCCATTCATCGGTGACTCCCTCCCCCAACCCAGAGAGGTAAACCTTCTGGACTGCGGGGCAGCCCCCAGTAAGAAACCAGTGGCCCTCCAGCAGGCAGAGTGATGGCATGGGCCAAGGGGAAGGATCCTGGCGGGATGCGGCTAACCCAGCTGAAAAAACTTTCCTGCCCTTGTCTTCTCAGCGACTACGTGTTACAAGCCATGCTCTCAGTACTGGAGGGGGTGGCGTGGAAGGAAATGTCGGCTGGAGGCTGGAATTCCACTAAACCCAGACTGAAGGGAGTCTCCTGCAAAGTCAGCTGGGACCCGAGGCTTGGGCTGGGGCGCGCGCACGCCGACTCTGATGATGGCTCTGGCGAAGGAGCTCCTGACCAGGGCTGGGGCCGCGCTCGCCCGACCGCCAACGGACGCTCACATGTGGATTCCATTGACTCCACGCTGGACGAGGCTTTGGGAAAAGCTGCTGGCTGCCTCATGCTGCACCCCCGCCTTCCACTCTCTATACCGCCCACCCCCTTAGCCAGACGTCCCAGGCCAGCAGCCTGACCCAGAAGGACCGGCTGCCTAGCTGAGCCCTGGCAAACTCTCCCAGGGCACTGGCAGGCAGGACGGGGTTCCCTGGGGAGCTGGGAGTTGTCAAACCTTGCCTCTGCAATACCGTGTTGGGTTTGCTGCTCCGCTGGGGTGTCGGCTGCTTTGAGGGGGAGGCTGCTGTCCCGCCTCCTGAACTTCCACCTTGCCCGCTGTGGCCTCGGCCGCTGCCCATGGTTACTGCTTCCACGGGACCTTGGGAAGGGTGTTGGGGCTTGGACACCGGGGAGGGACAGCTATTTATTCCTGGGGTAGGCACCCACCCTTCTTATCGCCCATCTGCCGGCTACTGCCAGGCTTTGGACAAGGCCTGGCCCCAGCAGGGCATCTTCTCAGGTCCTGAAAGCAGAGCCTGCTCCCCTGGCCCCTGGGCTTCATCACCAACCCTAAAGGTGCTTTCAGGGTCCGAAAGCTAAGCCTTCCGGAATCTGGGTTACCAGGGGCCCAGGTGAAAAGGTGACTGCCCTGGCAACACCCGAATGGATCCATCCAGGAAGTCTGTGAAACCTCTGGAATAGCTCTGAGATTACACATGGGAGGGCTACTCTGAAGGTCCACTGCCTTTAGCAGATTCTAAAGATAAAAGCCAGCAAGCAAGTTGAGAGAAGAGAAAATGGACCGGTCATGATGACACGGCCGCGACTGAGACAGGTGCAGCGGTGCGGGACTCGGATGGCCCCTCCGGCTCAGGTCATCAGGGCTGGCGGGGCAGGGGCACGGGGACACTTCGGTTGCCCATCCGGTTCCCAACTGCACAAGCAGCCAGGGACAGAGCTGTGTGCTTTGCCCCTTGACGACAGAACCTAATTTGAAAGCAATTACAGGGAAACGTGGAATGCTTCTTTCTTATGTCCTGGCCTGCCGTTGCCTTATTCGGAGTTTTTCTCGGCCAACATGAAAAAGCTGACTTCCCAGCCGGAGGAGAGGTATAAATACTGCAGAGTGGAGCAGCAAGCATTCCAAAGGCCCTGCGTGTCCATCCAGAAACCATCTCTTACCCCACCCCCTAGTCCCCTCCCGGTAGCCGGCGTCCCTGCCTCTGCCAACCCCCCACGAGGCACCAGAAAGCAAGTGAGTTGTTGCTGCCCTGGGCTGCCTCTGGAGTGCTGGCCCCTCCTCCTTGGAAACGCTGGGCTAAGGCTTTCTTCTAGGTCTTTACAGGCTGCTTAGTTCTCGTCACTCAGGGCTTCCCTCAGATGCCACTGTCCCAGGGAGCCTGCCCTGACCCTGCTATTATCTCCACCATGCTATCACCTCTCTGCTTTGTTTCACCCACTCCACTAGTCACTATCGGAAACGAGGTTCCTGTCTATAACCCGTCTCCCTCCCACGTGCAACAGAAGCTCCACGAGAGCGAGGTCCTGTTGGCTGCAGAACCCACTGCCTGGCCTGGTACCTGGCACACAGTAGGTGCTGTGTAAATCCTACCATGAATGAATAGGGCTGGGGCTTCTCATGGCCAGCCATTTAGGACTTCACGATTTCTAATCCCATTTATACTGGTGAGGGTTCCTACGTAGGGTTAAGACTGCTCTCTTTCAGGAGCTCACAGAAATAATCCTGGAGCTGTACGCATCCCCAAAACAAGCCAGGAAAGACACTGCTGTTGGTGTGCCACGCCCACGGAATAGAGGTGCCTTCGGCAGCCCTCTTCACTCAAGCATCTGAGGCCACTGGGCACGCAAAGGCCCTGGTTCCAGAGGAGCTAAGCCTTAGGACTTCCCTGGCGGCCCAGGTGGTTAGGACTCCACGCTGCCAGTCCAGGAGGCCCGGGTTCAACCACTGGTCAGGGAACTAAGATCCCATGTGCCATGTGGCATGGCCAAAAGATTTTTTAAAACAAATAAGTTTTTAAAAAGAGGAGCTGGGCCTACACAGGGCAGAGCAGTAGGTGGGCTAGGAGGAGGAGGCTGAGGAGCTGGCAGACATCCATCTGCCAGGGTCTGTCTGCAAGGCGGACGGGAGGACAACATGGCCCAGTGCTCCAGAGCAAGGACTTCCAGTCTAAGCAAACGTGAGTCTGAATCCCTGCTCTGCCACCCACTGTGTACGGCCACAGAGGACCTTCACCTCTCTAAGCGTGAAGTTCTTCCCGTGTAAGATGAGGATAACAGACATGTGGGCACTCGACAGGATAACAGAGAGAAACCACGGCACACACAGCCTGGCAGGGTGGTTGTTCAACAGAGCTTCTATTAATTACTGGTGGTTTAGTGTCTGAATCTTGCTACCCTAGGGACTGTAGCCCACCAGGCTCCTCTGTCTGTCGGATTCTCCAGGCAAGAATACTGGCGTGGGTTGCCATTTCTTTCTCCAAGGGACATTCCCAATCCAGGGAATCCAGCCCTGGTCTCCTGTATTGCAGCAGATTCTTTACCAGTTGAGCTATGAGGGAAGCCCCTTTCATTACTACATTATTCCTATTCTGGAAGGTGCCATCATTGGTATCAGCCCTGCAGTTGGTGGAGCCAGACCCCCCCACCCTGGGATTCACCAAGCTGGCTGGCTGCTTTCCAGTGGCTGACACACAGCAGTCTTCCCCCAAACCTTCCTTCCCCTTGCCTGGCCACTCGACTACCAAATGAATAAAAGAATATAATGATCAGCTCTCGTTCTTCTTGCTTCAGAGAGCCTTCAAATCCTGAGGTTCGCAACCCTGGCTTTACAACAGATTATCTAGGAACTTTCCTGGTTTATTTGCATTTTATCTCTCTCTCTAACATCTATTGCCTTCAACCATTAAGCTTTGAAAAGGCAATTTGTTACGCAGCAGTAGGTAGCTAATACAAGTCAAGTAGCTGGATCACAGGCGTGATCTCTTTTTAAGCATGCACTCTTTTTAACCACATGCAGTTTGGAAAATCAGTTTTTTAATTGAATTATAATTCACATATCATAAAAGTCACCCCTTTCAAAGTATATAAAGGTCAGTGAGTTTTAGCATATTCATGAGACTGAAAAACTATCACCTCTATCTGAGTCCAGAACATTTTCATCACCCCAGAACTGTTAGCAGTAACTCTTTTCTTCTCCCTCCCTCCCCAGCCCGACAACCACTAATCTGCTTTCTGTCTCTCTGAATCTGCCTCATTGAGACGTTTCACACAAATGGAATTATACAATATCTGGCTTTTTCTGGCCGGTTTCTTTCATTCAGCATGTTCTCAAGGTTCACTTACATTGTAGCGCATCCCCTTCTGACAGAATATTCCATTGTATGGACATGTGACATTTTGTCCACTCACAAGCTGATGGACTTTCGGGTTATTTCTACCTTTGCTACCGCATACATCTGCTATCCTGAGGAACGCTGCTACTGGCATTTATGCACAAATTTTTGTGTGAAGATATGTTTCCAGTTCTCTTAAGAATATACCTAGAAGGGCAACTGGCGGGTCGCATGGTAAATGTATGTTTGATCATTTGAGGAACTGCCTAACTGGTTCCCAAACAGGCTGCACTGTTAACGTCCCCACCAGCAGAGTGTGACGACTCCAGCTGCTCCACATCCTCGCCAACACTTGTCATTAACCGACTTTCTGAGTACAGTCATCCTAGTGGTTGAGGCGGTAGCTTGTTGCGGCGTTTGATTTGCATTTCCCTAACGACTAATGACGTTGGGCGTCGTTTCATGTGCCATTTTCTAACTGTGTATCTTCTTCGGAGAAATGTCTGTCCTAGTCCTTTGTCCATTTTTAACTGGGTTATTTGGTCTTTTCACTGTTGCATTATGAGTTCTTATATATTCTGGACATTTGACCCTTACCAGATGTATGACTTGCAAATATGATCTCCCATGATGTCTTTTCACTTTCTTTTGTCCTTTGAAGCAAAAAGTTGATCCCCTGGAGAAGGGAATGGCTACTCACTCCAGTATTCTGGCCTGGAGAATTCCATGGACTGTATAGTCCACAGGGTCACAAAGAGTCGGACAGGACTGAGCGACTTTCACTTTCACATAGATCACTGCCTAACCCAAGGTCATGAAGATTTATGTCTATGTTCTCTTCTAGAAGTTACATTTAGGTCCTTGATCCAGTTGGAGGTCCTTTTTCTCATATGCTATGAGGAAAGGGTCTAATTCTATCCTTCACATTCAGTTGTTTTGGCACTATTTACTGAGAAAGCTGTTCTTTCCCCAATGCATATGTCTTGGACCCTTACTGAAATCCAAGCTACAACAAATGTACAGGACTGGAGAGCTTCTTTAAAAAAAAAAAAAAAAAACACGCCTGAACTTCACCCCAGGACAAATGAGCCAGATTTCTTGGAAATGGGTCCCAAATAACAATATTTTACAAATCTAACCAGAAGCCAGGGTTGAATCTAACACAAAGGTGAATCCAACAGAAAGCCAGGGTGGAGAATCACCACTCAGATCTAACCTTTTGTTCTAAAAATGAGGAATCCGAAGCCCAGGCAGAACCAGGGAGCCCTCGCCACTCCATCTGTTAGACCAGCCTGGACTCTCGGAGAAGCAGGGGACAGGCAGCCCAGGGTAGAGAGGCGCCCCAGGCTGAGCCTGTCTCTGCTCTCAAACGGACCTTTCTGGAGCCCTCTCACACATGGAAAACTAAGCCAGCAACCCAAAGCTACTCAGATTACACTCCACAAACTGGGTCCTCCCAGGGTGGGGGGGGCTCCCCCCCAACACACAAACATCCACACAGAATCCACAGGGAAGCAAGGGTCTGAGCTACAGGCAGGCGGAGCCCACGGGACGGAGGTAGGAGGCACTGCTCCGCTTTCAAAGGAGGCCTTCTCAGCAGGAAGAGGAGATGGGGGAGGCCTACCTTGAAATAGCTACCTTTAAAAGAGAAAACTTCCACTCCCAAAAGGCAGTTTTAAAATTAGGGCAGCAGCAGCAGAGGCTGGGGCCCTGCCCTCCGCCTCCTCTGGCCCCATCTGGCATTCTGCTGTGAGACAATCGGGCACAGGAGGCCCTTCACCTGGAGAACAGGGAGTCTGAGTCACAAAAACCCCATTTATTTTCAATGGCTTACAGCTGGGCTCGGGTTTCAGCCTTGGGAGGGGAGATTAAAGATCGTCTGGTTTAAACTTTGATCCTTCAGAAAGATAGCCAAGTGAGCCAGTTCTGGCCTCGAGACTGTGCGGCTTAGAATCTGAACAGGTGGCTAAGAGGACCGGGGCAAATCCGCCTGTTGGATGGGCTCGTCCAGGTAACAGGTGTTTGGTATTTGGGGAGAAAAAGTCGGCGAGGGGGGCACCGACAGGACTTGAGTGTCTTCCGCCCTGGGCCATGGCAGCCCACCGCAGGAACTCCCCAACAGAATCCAGGGGTGCAGGGCGTGCTGAGGACCAGGGCCACCTGATGGCAGACACACGCATTCCCCCATCCTACCCCCACTCAACTTCTAGCAGACAGCTTGTTTTCTGCTGCAGTTTACATGATCCCCGAACTAGGCCTTGTTGGCAGAAGGGCAAGCACCTGGGGCCGGCCCCCGAGCGATCCCTAATGGTGCTGCTGGTTTCGCCTTTGACATCTGAAACTCCTCCTCGGTGATCCCTTTCCGTTTTCCTGTTTTTGGGACATTCTGATTCATCAGCCAGCCAGTCAGGTCAGAAGCCTTCTCCCGCTCCAGCACAAAGCAGGGATGTGGGTGACACGGACAGGGCGGAACGGGTTGTGCTGGAAACCTTTGCTCTGAACACACCAGGGGACCCAGAGCCGGGCCAGCGCTCACAGACGCGCACTATTTCCTATATGCTCTGTCCTGCTGGCTTCTCACTCTCACAGCCTGGGAGTAAGACGATCCCTTGGGAAGCAGGGCGAGCCTGGAGGCTGAGTGAACGCAGGCATTTAACTGCAGGACCCATTCTCCTCATCTCGGAGTGGACCAGCACCGTCAGGGGGACCGTGGAGGTGCTTGATCAGCTTGCCTGCCTTTTGCTGAGGCTCGTACTGGATAAGAGAGTGAATGAATCCATCGGTCAATCTGGGAGGTGCCTCAGACCAGAAATTCCAGGCCTGGAGTTTGAAGTTTGCCAAGAGGTAGTTGGAGGTGTTCAGAATTATCTACTCTTGCCCTGCGTCCTACCTCGCTGGCTCTGCGTCCTGGCAGGGTGCTAGAATGGTGCTGGGGGTGGGAGGCGGAGGCATCATTTCTGTAGGGTAAGAAATCACTCTGGATTTGGATTCTTTTTTTTTTTTCCTTTACCACAGGCACTCCTTCTCAGACCCCTTGGACACACGAGATGGACAGTGAGTGTCTTAGGAAGATTTTTAAAAAAGAAAAACCAAAAGAAGGTTCTATAGCCAAAGGATAATTACAGGACTGGGAGGAACCAGCAGAGAGAGACTGAAACCTCTGACTCATAATTGCTCTATTAAAAATGGTGAAAGCGTTTGCCCTGGCAGAGGGACAGGGCTAGACTGCCACCTTGGCTTGTCCAACCCACAGGCCTTCCTGGGGCTGGTACAAAGGCCTGGCTGAACCGCACGGAACCACAAGGCAGTCACGGGGGGCGGCGTCTCCAGGAGCAGCGTGACGTCACAGGACAGAGGGGCCCCTGCCGCTCTCAGCTGACTCCCGGCCCTGAAACGACAGAGTGGCTTGCTCTATGTGTGTGTGGGAGCACACACGGGGGAGTCAGGGGACGAGGGGCCATCGTGAAGTCGTGGATTCAGTTTTCCAGGGAGGGCTCCGGGGACCAGTTCAATCTGCCCCATTAAAGCTACTAAAGGGGCGGAGCCTCAAAGGAAAACAGCAGAGGTGTTTTTACAGTTGGGTGGGGTATACCCTGACACAACTGCGGGGATGACTCACATTTACTGAGCGCTTACTATGTACCAGGATTTGCTCTGAGTCCTCTACATTTTACAGATCAGCCACCAGCCTGTGGTCACACAGCTGGTAGGTGTCAGAACCGAGGCCCACATGTCTCCTAACCAACCTAGAGTCTGGCCAAGGCTGTGCTCCGTTTCCACTGTTTCCGCTTTTCACTCTGGCGGGCCCTCCGTGGGGCACCTCTCTTAAGTTTCTCTCCTTTGAAAGCAGACACACAACCGAGCGCAGTCCTGGAGACCCTCCACCAATTCCACCCGCCCCCGGGGCCACCAGCGCTGCCGCCCCGCCCAGCCCCGCCCCACCCCCGTGCGTCTCAGGGCTAGCTCGCAGGCTACAGTGTGAGTCACAGAAGAGGGAGGGCTGGTCAGGTGACCCAGCGAGAATCAGAGCTATGCTGAGGTGGCCTGGTTACCTTGACATTCCTGAGATTCTGCCAAGGTAAAAAGTAACCCGAGGAGTTTGCCTTATATGGGCACAATGACAGATTTCGACTTGACAACGTGTTAACTGACCCTGTATCAAATATCAAATCTGTCCCCGGACTGCATAGGAGGCGCCCGGTAAAAGTCTCTCTGATAATATAGGAAAAAACAATTTATGACGGGCTACGGCCAGTGACTCGTACAAAGGTGCAGCCATGGTGTGCCCTGACGAGGAGGGAAGAGAAGGCTGGTGGTCCTCCGGCCATGCAGCTCCATCGCTCTCTCCTCAACACGTGGTCAGGGAGGCCTGGCTCCCAAGCCTCCCTCTGTTCACAGAGCTTGGCTCAAGGCAGGGCCTGAAGGGAATCAATTTCAGGCTGGGGTAGAACAGCAAGTCCTGCCTAGACTCTGAGCGCCCGGACCACCTGCCTCCTCCCAGAGGAGCCCCAAACAGGAGAGGCAGGGGCCGAGCTGGAGGCTCCGGGGATGACAGGGCTAGGTCTGAGTGCCCTGACACTGCCCAAGAACAGAGAAGGTGGCCAGACCCAGGATCCCAGAGAGTCATCTGGGCCTGGGCCTGGGCTGGCGTCGAACCCCTCCTCCCTGGGGGGCCAGCCTCCAGGAGGGGAAGACTCACGGCTCAAGAGCTTCTCCTAAACTTCACTCACTCATTTCCAATAAACATGCTGCCAGCTCCTCAGCACTGGGATTAAACACACATCCCTGCCCTCACGGAGTCTACATGCTAGTGGAGGGGATGACATGGAAGAGAGGAAGATGGCGGTGGTGTGGTACAACAGGGCCACCAACAGACAGAACTGAGTAACCGGGGAGGGATTCAGCCAAGTCAAGGAGGCCTCTCTCTGAACCAACAGAAGGGGCCAACCAGTGGACAGCAGGAGGGAGATCATTCCAGGAGAGACCCCAGGTGGGAAAAGGCCTGGTGGGTGTGGCCTAGAGGAAGAGCAGAAGCCTGACGGGCCCCTGGAGGAGGGGTGGGGACTACATGTCTAAGAGTTGTTGCTGTTCAGTCCTTAAGTCGTGTCCGACTCTTTTGTGACCCCCGTGGACTGCAGCCAGGCTCCTCTGTCCATGGAATTCTCCAGGCAAGGATACTGGGGTGGGTAGCCATTTCCTCTTCCAGGGGATCTTCCTGACCCAAGCATCGAACCCACATCTCCTGCATTGGTGGTGTATTCTTTACTGCTGAGCCACCAGGGAAGCCCGTCCTAGGAGTGGCAGGAAGCTTTTGCGGGGGAGGGGCCGTAGCATGACTGGATCTAGGTTGTGGGAAGACCCCCTCGGTGGCCGTGGGGGCAGCAGGATCACAGCAGTGGAGATGGAGAGAGCTCTCAAGGCAGAGCTGGCAGGGCGCGCGCCCATCCTGTGTCAACGCCTCCTCCTTCCCAGATCTAGGTGACGGTTACTCCACAGCTTCATGCAGACCCAGGACCCCCCCACCCCGCCCCGTCCCCACCAAGTCATCTTCTTTAGAAACACACAGGCCTGAGAGTGAACCCCAACAGGCTTCACAAACGGACAGTGAACCTCCTCTCTCAGCTGAGAAGCAGACATGATGCCCAGGGGCAATTTTCAAACAGCATTCGGAAAGAGCTCACCTGCGAGGGGTGCCGGGCAGAGGACGGGTGGGTAGGGAGGGAAGCTGCCTCCCTCCTCACACTTAACCTCAGCAGCTATTCATTCAATTTTATAACATGGCAGATCCACATGGGATTCGACTTGAAAGACAGCTGTGCCACTGAAAGAATGTCACTGCTTTAAGTCTTAAACCCCCCGTGCAAAATCTATTCCGAATGGCTGCAGCCCCTTTCACGGGAGCCCCTGCGTCCCACGGGAGGGAAGGAGGGGAGGACGGGGCAGGAGGCGGCTCCGGCTCCACGGACGCAGACCCCGTCAGTCCCATCCCCTCCACTGCCTGGGCCTTTGATCCTCTCTGCGCTGTGGGTGGCAGGCGGCTGCAGGAAGGCAGACACGCCATGTGCTGCCGTCCTGTCTGAGATGACTGGGGCCCGCTCCCTTCGGTAAGGTGGGGCTACAAACAAAAGGAGGATAAGAAGGCCTGTATCCCAAAGTGCACCCCACCCCCCCCCCAGCAGCTGGCCTGCGGCCCACAGATGGAACCTGTTGGATAGAACCAGGGAAAAGGCAGCCTGAATTCACAGCAGAGCGACCAAAGTGGGTAGCTGTTCCCCCTCACCAGTGGGAGCGAACCCTTGCCGTGAGTCCCTAACTGCTACAGCATCCTCTCCTCTTGGAAAAGAAAACAAAGAAAAAAGGAAGAAATGGAAGGTGGAGAGAATGAGAAATCCCCTGTTTACGTAATTGAACATTGACAAGGCTGACACTGGCCTTCAGGTAGCTTCCCATCTCCTGGAGAAGCAGATTCAGGACAAGCAAAGGGAGTCACAGCTGAGGGCCTGGGAGATGTACAGAACCTGCCGCTCTGCCCTGGAGGAGGGCACGGTCCAGCTGGAGAGGGACACCGGTGAGCGAGCCACTGCTGGGCAGTGTGATCCGAGGACAGCAGAGGTCAGGCGACACCGGATCCGGGCCCTGAAAGAGGAGCGCTATTCTGATAGGTGGTGACCTGGGAAGAGGGTCGTCCCACACAGTGGGAACATCAAGAACAAGACAACGTAAATGTGCAAGAGATCTCTGGGGAACTCCTCAGGGAAACAGGGGCTTCCCTGTGGCTCAGCTGGTCAAGAATCCGCCTCCAGTGCAGGAGACCTGGCTTCAATCCCTGGGTTGGGAAGATGCCCTGGAGAAAGGAAAGGCTACCCACTCCAGGATTCTGGCCCGGAGAATTCCAAGGACTGCACAGTCCATCGGGTCACCAAGAGGAGGACACGACTGAGCTACTTTCACTTTCAGGGAAAGATGCAGGAGATGGTGGCAGCTGGGGTCAGGAGGCAGAGAGGCTGAGGAACTCAGAATTTGTCCTCTGGGAAGATTTCTCAGAGCGACCCTGTTAGATACGAGTCATGTTCGTGGAGCCACCGAGATGAACCGGGAGACTGGAGCGAAGCCATTAGGAGGCCGCTGTGGGAGACCTGGCCTATTGCGGCCAGATCAGAGCACTTCCTGTGTGCCCGGCAGGGTGCACAGCACCGGCTCGTTGGAGACTCCCCACAGGCCTTGGAGGCAGTCACTACCCTCAGAGTCGTGTTTCCCTGCTGCCGCCCAGGGCAAGGCAGTGAGCGCAGCAGCACTTGCAGTTCATCCCTGTTGGTCTGACTTCAGAATCTGCACTTTCCCAGGACTCACAAAGTGCCCCTGCGTTAGCAGTGGAAAGGACAGGAGGAGGGTCAGGATTCTGATACTTGAGAGAAGTAAGTAAAACCTGGTGCCCGCGACAGGCTGAGGAGTCAAAACACGACTCCAATGTTTTTGACTTGGACGTCAGACCCAGATATGAAGAACCCAGGCAGAGGGGCTCGGGAACGAGTCTGGCTTGGGACACGCTGAGTGTGAAGTGTGTGCTGCATAGCTACCTGGCGTGTAAGTTTCAACTTGCATCTAAAACTCAGAAGAAGTGGTTGAGAGTTCAAATGCCTTTCAACGCAGGGGACACGGGTTCGATCCCTGGTCAAGGAATTAAGACCCCACCTGCCGTCTGGCAACCGAGCTTGTGTGCTGCACAAGAGAAAGCCTGTACACTGCCATGAAGAACCCGTGCAGCCAAAATAAAAATAATTTAAAAAAAACTCAGCAGAAAGGCCATTTGTTTGCACATGCATTCACTCACGTGAACGCATTCTGAGCTTCTCTTAGGGTAGAAGAGGGGAGAAGGTGAAGTCGAGGAAAGCAAAGGGGAGAACTCTGTTTTTCTTTTTCCTTGAGACACGCTCAGAAGCATCCAGTACAATGGTGTGTGGCTCCGTCAAAAACACAGACACCGTATCCATTAGAGAAGCATACGGAAGCAGTTAGGGGTGACGTCTGGGGTTGCCTTTAAAACAGTCTGAGGGGGGGAGTGTGCTGGGAGAAGCTGATGAAATAAATTTGGCAGAAGGTTAGTAACTGTTGATGCTGGTGATGGGTACGTAAGGATTCCCTCCGCTTTTGTATATGTTCATGAATGTGGTGGCTGTGGGCGGAGTTGAAAGGACCACGCACTGCAGAGAGGCTGACAAAGCGGGCAGGGGCCCTGCCACAGCCCAGCACCTAATACAGCCCCTGGCACTAAGGAGGTGCCTAACACATCCCGAATGGGCGCTGCTGTGCCCACACCCTCAGGGGTGGTAATTAGCCAGTCTCTGGAGATCTTGGAGAGGACAGACTCGGGGGGAGCGGCCGGGCTTGGGAAGTATTTGGAAGTGAGGAAATGGAATCGGCCAGTAGAGGCTGACACATTTTTTAAATGCATCGAGGCCAATAGCCAAGCATATATCTTTCCCCCAGGATAGAACCCAGCTGTTGGACCATCCAGTACTACTCTACTTTGCTGCAAGAGACGGACGGACCAGGCTGCTGTGAGGTGAAGTCCCCCCACCCTCACTGCCCCGTCTCCACTCCCAGCCTCAGATTCCCCCCAAGTCCCCCGTGTTCCTCTCCTCTCATTATCCGGCAAAGGCTGCCGGGCAAACGGGCCCTTTCCAAAGGTGTATCAAGGACACCTCACTACCGTCAAACAAACAGGCACTTCTTTCTCACTTTTCTCCTCTCCTGCGGAACAAAGTTGCATTTAAAAGGAGAAACAATCTCAGGTTTTGTTCTCCAGAACAGAGAGAAGGTCCCAGGGGCCTGAACTCGGAACACGGAGCAGCTCATTCCCCAGGCGTCGCTCACACGGACAGCAAAGGAGGTGTGGAGGGACGAGGGCGGACAAAGCCCAGGGCCGAGGCCGACAGCAGAGACCGCACAGCTGGGTCGCCTTGGGTCCCATGGCCCCGAGAGCCCCAAGGAGCTATTGAATTCTGCTCGACCGCACCACGGAGCCTCTCTCTTTCTCTAGATTTTCCACGGTCCTGACTTCTCTGCCAATGCCCCACAAATAACAATGGCCACCAAAGATAGCCCAGACCGCGCTTCCTCTCCTGGTACCCCGCATCTCCGGGCTCCGCTCAGGACATGAAGGCGAGTGGGCTGCCCTAGGACCCGGTACCATAGTCAGCCAGGCTTCGGGACGGCGGCCAGCAGTGAAACCACAGGGCTTGGTTTTTAACGTCTGTAGCTATCTTGAGAAACAAAACATTTTATTGTCTCTTGCTATACTAAGTTAATTTGACCTATAGGTAGCAATCTCTGTATAAAAGGGAAAAGTTAAAAAAAGAAAAATTTTAAAAAGGCCTCCCTGTGTTTAGCCTCATTTTCTCAGGGCAGGGGCCTTCTCCTGTGCTGTATCCGGAGGCCTGGACCGCTGCCTGGCACTCGACGTGTGGACACCTAGCTTGGGAAGCGTTTGCACAAAATGGGATGAATTCTGTCCCAACAACGTGTCTCCCACTCCCCAGTGACAGTGATGTCTCCCCTCCTGAAAAGCATCCTCTTTGTGTTTTGTATCTGGTAGGCACTGATGCAGAAGTCAGCCAGGACAGTTGGCTGACCCACTGGGTCTGGGGAAGGACGGCTTATGACCTTCCAGAGCACATGGCTTACACGGGGCCTGCAGAGGGACTTCCTTCCCAGAGGAGCCGAGGGTGAGCAATCTTTTTACCCTTAACACCAAGCTGCTCCACAGGAGGCACTCAAATAAGTGGGTGAACAGACAGGTGGCAGGTCCATTTGACCTGCCTGATGGACTGGCTAGTAATCCATGCGGAACAGATACAGATGCTCCAATAAACATACATTTATACTCTGTAATACGCCTTTATCGGAGCACCTGTATCTGTTCCACACGCTGGGAATACACACAGCAAGAGACAAAGGTGAGCCTACTCTCACGGCCCTCACAGTGTCATGGGAGGGTGGAAGGATTAAAACATGGGTGGAGCTAACAGAGGAACGGAGGCGACAGGCGCGCCCCTAAGACAGAGACCCAGCCCGGGCGGGAGGGGTCGAGTGTGACTTGCTGACCAACGGTGGAGGAGAGCTGCGGATCTCAGGAACGAGGAGGGGCTGCGTGGGGGCCTGGTGAGGGAAACAGCCCTGCCGGTAGGAGAGAGCGTGGCGCAGAGGCAGCTGGCGTGCCCGCACAGCGACGCGAGCAGGGGGCGGGGAGAGACAGGCTGGGCAGTAAACAACAGACCCCGCAGGGCCAGGGGCTTCCAGGCTTGGGATACGGATCAAAATTTCAAGCGGGTCATTTTGTCTCCCACGAGGAGATGGGATGGCGGGGGGCGGGGGTGGTTATTGCTGCTCAGGCTTCAGGACAGGTGCTGGGGCCACACTGGTTCCGCTGCTGCACGGGGACAGAGAGGCTGCTTCAGGGGAGCCGGTGGGACCTCAGGGCTTCCTGAGATGAAAAGCCACAACCCGGGCCTTTCCGGGCTCCACTGCGGTAAAGAGAAGAAGGACTGCCTGTTTACCTTTCACATCCGGCCCCGGAGGCCCTGCCCGGGTGGAAGGCTTCCCAGAGGGAAGGACTCACGGGGCGCTCTGCAGGACACACAATACCCCACGAGCCTCTCTGAGGCCCGGCGGGGCCCCTCTGGCCCACTCGCAGGACACTGAGGTAGTAAGCACGTGGCCCTCCTGGCTTTGCTTTCTCATCCAGAGTCTGCTCATAAACCACAGGGCTCCACCCTCCACCCTGGGCCTGAGACTATTAAGGATGAGCAAGACACCTCTGCCCCTTTCTAGCATCCTTATTTCCCAGGCCCTCTTCAATGCTTAACACGTCCATATCCAGCAACTGAACTTGTTCGATCTGAGTCTATCTTCAAAGAGCAGGGGTGTCGGGGCAGGGGTGTGGCTCAAGAGGAAGAGGATATATGATTATGACTGATTCGCAATCTTGTATGGCAGAAACCAACACAACATTGTAAAGCAATCATCCTCCAATTAAATTAAAGGCCTCATCTCGATTAAAAAAAATTTTTTTTAAGTCAGACAACGAATATTAGTGGGGGAAAAGATACTAAAACAAAGAGCAGCTGGCTTCATATTAGAGACCATAAGAAGCTGTCATATTAATTCTCTGGCTGCTGTTTCTGAGTTGAAGAAAGGTTCCCAGCACCCACCCACCCCTCAACCCCCAAACCATCACTCCTGGTGGGACTCCAGATCCCACAGGAAGAGACCTCGCAAAGACTCCGTCCTAACCGCCCACCCCAGGAGACAGAGTCTAAGCAAAAAAGCCACCATCTCTGCACCTCGGTAAACATGCCCCACCCCATCGCTTTACTGAATCCTGACCCTGAGGTCAACACATTATTGGTTCTATCCTGTAGATGAGGAAACTGGGGCCACTTTGTCCAAGGTCCAGCAGGCAGTAAGTGCAGCACCAGGGGCAGCATCTGAGCCTTGCTCTGGCTCCAGGGCCTGTGTCTAGGAGACACCAAGTCTACAGGGCAGGGGTGCCGGGGAGCACACATGGGCCCAGCTTTGGCCTCTCCGTGCACCGCAGGAGTCCCTGCGTCCTGGCCTTGCTCTCTCCCTGCTGTGAGGCCTCTTGATTGAGTGATGAAGAGCTGGGTCCATCCAGCTGACCTTTTATCACCAAACCCTCTGGTGGCAGCTGCAACCTCTGCCCAGCACCTCATCAGCCAAAGTGCGCCCGATAGCAGGGTGGACTTGAGCCCTCGAGGGCTGGAGGCCTCGCTGTCGGCCAGAAGGAACGCGGCTGGAGGCGTTCACAGAAGATCCTCCTCTCTTAAGAGGTATTTCTGGGCTTATTAAAAAGCAACAAAGTGGAGAAGGTGACGCACAAGCCAGGCTGGCTGTACCCTCAGCTTGTGCTTTTCAGGCCGCGATTAATTCTTTGGCTGCTTTCAGACCTTTGGTTTCAAAGGTATCTAGTTTGTGCTTGTCTGAAAAGGAATGTAGTTGGGCACCTCCCACCAGCAACACAGAAAACAGCTCCTCCTGCCATCACCTGTCCTCTGAGGCCAGGCCATATATAGGCAGACGGCACCCGGAAGGTTTGGCTGGGGTGCTACAGCAACTCCCCGGCTCCGAGCCACCATTCACACAAGTTCCGCCAGACATGCGGGTCAGACGAATGCCTGGCTCCCACCCAAGAAGCCACCGCAAAGGTGAAACACACAGCTCTGGGCTACTGAAGCTGGGACATCACCAACCTTATCCTGGATCCTGTAGGACCCAAGTCGTAGGTGACTTGATGCCATTGCCTGCCTCAAGTCCAGGGATCACCAGGAGCCCCTGATTCATATCACAGGGGGCATAAAGTCACAGAGAGAAGAGAACCAATCCCTCAGCCCTGACAGGGGAGAAATCACCTAGAAGGAGAAGGGTATGGTTTGATTCCTGGTTCTGTTGTGTGTCGGCTGAATGACCCTGGGCAAATCACATAACCTCTCTGAACCCCAGTCTCCTCATCCATAAGGTAGAATAAAAACAGGCTGCTGCAAAGTTTTGTTTTGTTTTGGCTGTGAGGCACAGCTGGCAGGATCTTAGCTCCCCGACCAAGGATCGAACCTATGCCCGTGGCAGTGAAAGCACAGAGTCCTAGCCACTGGACTGCCAGGGAGTTCCCAAGGACTGTATTTTAAAGTGCTATATGCTTTATGAGCTATCACAGGATTTGTCCCAGCATCAAAAAAAGAACACGCTTCCATGGCGTTCCACTTGACTGGGAGCCCCAGGAGGGCAGGGATGGTTCGGTTTTATTTTTACACAGCTATATAACGCAGTGCCCAAAACAGTGACTTGTTTAGTCCCCTGTGGACTGTAGCCTGCCAGGTCCTTTGGTCCATGAGATTTCCCAGGCAAGAATACTGGAGTGGGATGCCATTTCCTTCTCCAGGGGATCTTCCTGACCCAGGGATCGAACAAGTGGATTCTTTACCACCAAGCGCCACCTGGGAAGCCTTGTGACCCCATGGACTGTAGCCAAAACACTGACTGCCGTGAAGTAAATTTTTGTGCAACCAATGCTTTTTTGTTCATTTAGAAGAAAACCCAAGATCCTCACTGGAGGCATGTTCTGGTGGCTGTCACCTTTCTGTGAGGCTGTCACCTCACACCACCCTCCCCGCTGGGCCCCACTGCCCTGGCCCCACTCTCTCTCCTCCCACGCTTCTCAGGTCCTCCTGCCCAGGACACTCTTCTCCCAGGGTGGCTGCTGCCCAATCCACGGCATGCTCCTACAGGGCTCTGCTCTTTTCCTTCAAAACAAGGATCACCATTTGGAACACTGTACGTTTGGCACTTTTATTGTTTTGCTGCTGTCAATGCCTATCTTCCCCACTGGACGGAAGCTCCACGAGGACAGAAAGGACTATCTCGCTCACCTCTCTTCACCCAGTTCCTTGTTTATGGCACATACTGGAGAGATGCTCAGTTAAGGCTGCAAGGGTGGACGACGCCACCTCCTTCATCAATTGTGCTGGGATCGATCACTTAAAACTGGCGTTGAGAGCTTCTCTTCCTTATCTGCTGGACCTCCCTTCCCCTCCATAATTCATCTCCTTCTTCCTTCATTCATTCCAAATCCACCAAAACAGATACACATCAAACAGAGCCTGGTGTAACAAACACCCCTGGGTGGCCTGTGGCTGGCAGTGAAGCCCACTGATGAGAACCCCTACCAACTTGCTCTATCCTAAAGCACCTTGGGCTGCCGACTGGTGGAAAGCTGGAAACTTTTTCAGCCCAGGCCCTGAAGTATGGCGAGAGCCCACTGGAATAACACGGCAGACCAGCCGAGGTGATAAGGTCTTCTCCACCCAGCCGTGTTCCTGGGTGGGAAGCCCGTATCCTTGAAGACAGAGAGAGTTTCCATCCACCGGACAGGCAGGGAGCAATGCAAAGCATTACAACCATTTTTCCTCCAACTATTTCGAGGCACACAAATAACATCTAAGGACTCAAGGCCAGCTTGAGAAAACAATCAAGCCAGGAAGTACTCAGACCAGAGAGGAGGTAACGCAGCCCAAAAAAGTTAAAGTTGAGGGCAATGCCTTTATGGGGAGTTTCCTGGCCTTTCCCAGCCAGACAGATGCAAAGCTTTCCCAAATGCAAAGCTTGATAAGGATCTTTTTTTCTGTGGGGCCATTAATCCAATAAACAGGGAACTTAATTAGAGCTTAGGGAAAAAACTGCATGAATTTTCCAGGGATAAGTGTCAGGTTTTTTTTTTTAAGTTAGCTTTATTATCGCACACCTAGTATGCCCCATTTTTCTGAAATCCGTCAACTTTTTCATCAGTGACTAGTACTGTGTTCTGGCTTTTCTGTCTACACAGATCTTAGAATTGATATCTTTCACAAAACCCAGGCTGCCAAGACCTTCCAGAAGTCAAATTTAGCTGAACAATCCTAAATGAGTATTTCTGTACAACTGCCACTGGGGTGCAGAATTTGAACTGGCAGTTAATTCTGAAGGTTGGCATTGTTCACCAGGTTCATTGTGTATGACAAGAGCTGCCTTTGTATGAACGTTGTTTGGAGCCTTCTAAAACAAAAACAAATGAAAAACAAAACACAACTTTCTACTATTTTTGTTCACAGAAACGCGGAGCCAGATCCTAAAAATCCGTATATGGTGAGAGAAATTTTGAGGAGCCGATCCTTTTATCTACAGTAATGGGGAAAAGAGTCCAGAGAGGGGAACCAGACAGGGCAAGCCCTCTTTTTTAACCACCATTCATTTCAACCACCTTTTATCAGAGCTGTCACCACCAAGGAGCAAAAGAAAATGGATTTTCTCCTTCCCAGTAAGAGGATTAGCAGCGGCAATCCAGTTGAGAGGAAAGAAGGAACTAAAGGAGAGAGAGAAAAACGAGACCGTGCAGACATTCGAGGTCAGAGGTCACAAATCCCTAGCTCTGGGGGCCCATTTCATATGGCCTCCAGGTTTGGGGGCCCATTTTTTAAACTGAGTGAATTGCCCTGCAGAACTCTGGATTTCCAAACTTCTGGGAAATGAAGTTCCAGGCCCACAATCAGCGGAAGCTGAGTAGTGGCAGCCCTGGTCCCCACCCAAGCTCCTTCACTGGTTTTTGTCACCTGCCCTTCGATAACCCAGACGGCAATCTCTCCACTCCAGAAGAAAACCAGGAGCACTCACACCCCCCCTCCACTCCCAATGGCCCAAAAGACAGGGCCACCCACCCGGAGGGACACCCTATATGACACAACGGAGCCAGCCCGGTCCTGCCCCTCAAACAGCAACAGAGCAAAGCTGCCCTGACTCCGCTCCCAGCCTCCTCTGACCACCCCCTCCTCAAATCCCAGCATCTCCTATGCACCACAAATAGCCTGAAACTCCGGGTCAGGTTAGAGGGTGTGGAAACCCCACATTTCCTGGGAGATCCAGAACACACGCTTCCCAGGCCCCAAATGATGGGGCTGGGAGGCTGAGATGGGTAACACGCAAGAGAAAGGTAAGGTCAGGAAGACGGTAGGAACCCCAGACACACTGGCTCTGAGGGGCCCTGGAGGAATGATCCCCTCCAGCTGCCAACACTTTCCAGTTGGTGCTAAGAGTGAACAGCTATTTCCACAAAAGATCAGGAAAGCACTGAAGTTTTCCATATACGTTGGAGATTTTTTGGCTGGGCTGCACTTAATACCTCTCCCTCCTCCTCTCAACTCCCACTTCAAGACACCTAACGAGCAAGGGAGCCAGCAACCCAAAAGAGGATTTTCACCACAGTGTCCCCAAAGGACAAAATCCCGGGGCTCCGTCCATGCAGTGTCAACCTGCCCTTCGAAAAGCAACCGGTGCTAACCTCACCAACTTCCTGAGGCCACAGCGGGCTCAGCTTCCTGGCAGTTACAAGAACGTGGCTCTAAGCACACAAGTCAGCTCCAGAATGGAGCTTAGCTCGAGCCACCCAAAGGCAATCATCTCCTCAGGCACTGGTGTGGTGTCGGCCACCAGCCCCTCCCCAGCTGCCTCATACATATCCTCCACCTGAGCAAAAGCAGCAGGTCTGCAGCTTCCAGACCTGGCCCCATCCACCCACTTCGGACCGGACTAGGCCACTGAAGCTTTTCCCACATAGATGTTCTAGAAATGCCACTACTGGGGGAATGCCCGCCAACTCTGGTTTCCTTGGCCAGGAGGGGCCTCCTTCTTGCCTAGATCTGTTGGCCCTTTCTAGCAATGTGTCCCACGTCAGGACAGTTCCAGGAAAAGCAGGATTCCAAGGTGACTCCTCAGCCCTGGGAAACTTACAAAACCACACACCAAGAACCAGACATTCAGGACTCAGCTGGTGGTGGATTTCTAAGGGAGGCAGCCGGAACACCTGAGCTCCAAGACACATAGGGTTTGTTGGGAAGATCCTTTCTGAACCCAAGGAGGCAATGTCAACGGGCTTATAGATTGCAAACGCATTCTACCTATGGTCCACCTTCCCCTCCACAATGGGACTGCTATGAGGATGGGAATTAGGCTGGGTTTCTTCCCTGCTGTATCTCTAAACCTAACCCTGTGAGTGTGTGGGTAAATGTTGGTTGAGTGAGGAGGAAAAAAAAAGAGAACACTAAGCGATTACAGGATGTGAACCACAGGAAACTTACGGCTATCTTATTCAATCCTCACACTTCCTTCTAAAGCTGTTAGGATGTTTTTTAAGGAGGGGAGGGTGCAGGGTGGGGGAGGAGGCCACTCTGAACTGTATCCTGATCCTGCATTAGCATTTCAGAGGTTTTAGCCAGAGACTGAACTGGGCAAAGCATGAAACGAGACAGCGTTACAACCCTGTCTGAGTACATCACCCCTGGGTTATTTGAAATTCTAAGGAACAGGCACCTCAAAAGACATAACCCTCCTTAGCCCAGGCCTAGATCTGATGACTGCCTTGTGCCATATAAATAGTAAGCCGGCTGGCATATTTTGCATTAATGTCTTCACGCAGGGCTGGTTCGAGTTTATTTTTGTTGCTTTCATTTGAAGACTGTGTTTATGCCTCTCTGTTAGACTTCCGGCCAGTAGAAAAAAAAGACAAGATGCTAAGCTTTGTCCTTTTTTCATAGATGCTCCAGACACTTCCTGGAGGTACATGGGAAGGTTAGCGATTCATAGATGCCCACTTGCTGGCATTGCGTGGTTTTCCAAAATGGTTTTTGTGGAAGAAGCAGATATGGTAATCTAGTCCTGTGTCTCCATTTCCACTCAGTGATGCAGACTCTCCTCCCGAGAAAAGCAGTAGCAAGCATTTACCTGGTGTCTAACTTCCTGCCTTGTGGGCCACAAATCCCAGAGTGTAACAGCCAGTTACCCAAGAAAGCACAAAACGAGGAATGGCTCAGAAAAGGCTGTCTCTGAAAAAGCAACAGCATTTTGAGGCGCAAACATAGTAACAGAGAATTTTCTTAAACTTGGAAAAATAAGAAAGTTGAACCTAGCTAAGAATATTCCAAAGACCTCCCCCCACCTGTGATTGCTCTCCCACCCAGATTTTCAGTTGACTTGCCTCTTCTAGATAACACACACACACATTTTCTAATCTCACCAGCCCTCCTCCCCCAAGGCCAGGCTTGGCGGTGACAGCTTCGAACAATGACATCACCCAGGTCTGCCTCCTTGGCAGGGTCACCAATATTGTTTGCAGTGAATTTCCTGTAAAGGCTCTTTCGGCAGGAAACTAGTCCTGTGCCTTGAGTCCTCCGCCTGTTCTAAGCCATCCTGTCAATTCGAAACAAAGGCTTTTTTGTGTTTTTTTCCTTTAATAAAAAAAAATAAAGTAAAATAGAACCTCCCTGCACTTTTAATGAGCACCTTAATTACAGCAAAAGAATTAGATGTATTTACGGATGACCTCATGCCTGCTGATAATTAGCCATTTGAAAGGCCTGGCACATCCTTAGGCCTGGTTCCTTCTTCATCCCCTCCCTGAAGCGTTCAGGTTAATTACTAAGCTTGACCTTCCCAAACAAGCACGTCTGGCTCAGCCGGCCCCCTTCCCCGGGGCTCCCCCGCGGAGAGGGGCTTCTCCCTCCTTCCACGGAGAAAAGGGAGAATGGAAACTGCGTCAGGAAAGGGTTGGTGTGCCCTGGGATAATGATGTAGGAGGGGTGACAGGTTTCGGGAGAGGGGGACCACTCTAAGTGTTGACAAGTTTTCATTAACGCCAGGGCTAATTTAACTCTGGCACAGTGGAGGGGAAGAAAACTGCTCACCTCAGAGGCAGAAAGGGTTAGGATCTGCAGAGTCCCAGTTGCAATGGAGGGGAGCTGTCTCCGAGCATGCGTGTTGTCCCAAGCACGCGTGCTGTCCCCACCCCACCCCAGGCGTGTGAGTCCCAACTGGAGGTGCAGCTGATATTACTTTCCTCGCACTTCAGCCTGTGAGCAGGGTGTCAACCACCTGATTTGGAAAGCGCAAACCAGGTGGCCCTCCCGCAGGGTCCTGCCTGCAGCTGGCAAAGGGCAGCTCTTGAAAACGGGCCCCACTCCCACCTCCCACCAGTGGGTTGTCGCTCCCGTTGTAACATTTTCCAAATTTGATGCGGGCCTGCGCCCTGTTAGGCGAGAGGCTGGGAGGCGGACATTCTCCTCATTCTTTTTCCTTATTAGGTTGTGGATTTGATTGCTTTTGGGGGGGATAGGGGCTAAGTTGAGGAATGGCATCAGGAAGTGACCTCGGGAAGGGGAGGGGGTGGCAGGAGGCAGGCGGAAAAGAGGATGGAGCCGGCCGTGAGAAGTGCTTGGGGGAAGGAGGCGGTAGCGCTCCTCTAAGCCCTCTAGAACACGCGTCCCCAACCTCTGGGATCTAATGCCTGATGATCTGAGGTGGAGTTGATGTATTAATAATAATAATAGAAATAGAGTGCGCAATAAATGTAACGTGTTTGAATCATCCCGAAACCATCCCCCCTCCCCGGTCCGTGGAAAAACTGCCTTCCAAGAAACCAGTCCTTGGGGCCAAAAAAGTTAGGGACCGCTGCTCTAGAAGGCCCAACATTCTGGACCAGCAGCTGAGCAAGGCTCCCGTCTGACAGCACTTCTGGGCGGTTATTTTGGGGCTTATCAGTGGGAGGCCATTCTTCTTTCCACTTGATCACCAGTTGAAAGAAGGTGGCCTGACTGGCTGGAGGTTGTTTCTAACTTGAGTTGATAAGGATTTTTTTTTGCTTTGTGGGGAAGGGGACAGGGAAAGAAGAGGACCCGAGAAAGAGCCCCTAGGCTGACTCTAAACTTAGTAACAAGCTGACTTACGAAAAAAGCCTTGCCGGCCCTGCGCATGGCTCATGCAGACACAAAACTGTTTAGGGCTGGCAACTCAGAAACACGGAGCCACGTCCCAGGTAATGAGGCCCAGATGGGCCCAGAGGCCGGGGACAGGGCTTCGTCATGTCACTTGCGTCTCACGTTCCAGTTGCCCCTTGACAGTGGATGCTGCTTTGAAGTCCCTGGCTGGGTTCAGGGTTCAAAGCTCCCTGGGGGAGAGCTTTAGGAAAGGGGATACATTACATTTTGGTTTTCCACTCAGCTGCACGTCTCAGCAGACCCTTCCAACTCCTTTGAAGAGCAGACACCAGCAGCAGACCCCACCTGGACGTAGGATGGTGAGCTGTCGAAAGAATTCTGAGAAGCTACATGAATTGGGACTGACAAGGTGTCAGGCACTGTGCCAAGTGCTTCAGACACACTCTTTCTCTTATTTAATCTTAGAATCATCCTGTGAGGTAGGACGGTGGCCCTTTTCAAAGGAGGACACAGGCTTAAGCCCCGCCCATAGCCCCGAAACCAGTAGGTGGAGGAGTCGGGTACTGAGCCCAGTTCTGTCCCCCTCTGAAGGCTCTGCTCTGACCCTCTTCCCACCCCATAACTCTCACTGCCTCCTGCTTCTGTCGAGAAGCGCCCTCGCACAGGAGCGGCAGTGCTCTCGACACCCCCTCCCGGGTTGCAGCTGCTGGAGACAGGAGACAGCCTGGATCCCAGTGACATCTGAGCTGCCTCTTGGCGTCTGGTGGGCGGGCTGGGTGCTATCGGCTCACCCACCCACCAGCTCACCCACTGGCTGAGCGGGCATCTCTTTCCAGAGCCTGGGTTCCTGCAACAAACTTTCTATTCCTGCATATTCTGCAACATCCACCCCCTCCCAGAAACCTCTCCCCAAGTGTGGGTAGAGCAATGTAGATTCCCCAGCTGCTAATGAGTGAGCCCCTATTCTCTCCTGGAAGGAAGTCCACCACCTTCCCCTCTCTGCCTCTGAAAAGCGGGGAAAGAGACGCCTCTTAAGGATTAAGGCAGACTCCACCTGGAAACCATGAGGAAACAGGAACTGGCCATGCCAACAGCCTGCAGCTCTGGCAGCAGCAGTGCTTCAGCGCCCAGGCAACACAGCCTGGCTCGTGACAGGCGGCACTTGCCACCCTCACTGACCCCACCAAATCCTTCCATGGCAGAGCTCCTGATCACGAGCGAGATCGGAGAGATGCTGGCCAGGTTCTGCTGGAGGATTTCAGCCACGACATGCGTGAGCTGCGCTGTCGTGGCTCTCAAGCATCACCTGAAGGGAGGAAAAGCGCCACCGGAAGCCACACACACAGTCTAAGAAAGAGGCCTGGGCCGGCTACCCCAACCTTATCTCACCGTGAGGCCAGCGTGCCACTCGAATACGCCAATTTTGGGAAAGCAAATGAAGGGCACTGCAGTATTTGAGTCACACATTTGGCCCATGAGCATCTGAACAAGGAGAGTTTGTTGGTTTTCCTTTTTTTTTTAAACACACTTGAGTGTTTCCTGGGATGGGAACTCTTACATTGCACAAGCCAGTTGAAGGCATTTATTTAAAGAAAAGAATAGCACCTGGAAGCTGAGCTGGCAGGCAAGAATAAACTCTCGAGGCAGAACACTTGGAGGCTACCCTCATGCCAGCAGTAGTGTGTTTACTGTGGTGCGCCAAGCCAGCCAGCCAGCGGGACTTGACCCCATTCATTTCCATGATCAGCACAGAACCGCTGTTCTCCACTCTGAGTGTCATCTGGACTAGAAGGCAGTGCCGAGCATCACCTACCCAGAGGTAAGGAGCAAGGCCTGAAGAAACCCTGGCACAGAAGAGGTCAGGAGAAGGGGGTGTTCTCTGCTCCTCTTTTCTAAAGCCTGTGCTTATTCAGGAAGGACCGTCAGCAAGCTGAAAGCACATGCCTCAAAAGGAGTAGTCAGAGCCGAAGCCCACCTGGGGAGAAGGGTCTGGCCTGTTCCCTAGATCCCTGAAAGCCACAGGACCCGTGAGTGGATAGGGACTCAGAAGCTGGGGTCCTGCAATACAGAGGTTCAAACGCATGGATGGCTGAGACATACTGAACATGGTGCCTTGTCTCGAATGGGAAACTCCCCAAAGAGACGGCTCACTGCGGGGAGGGACTGGTGGGACTGCTCACAAGAGCCAGCTAAGGAAGGCTGTTCCGACTGCACATGTGGGATGGGATCCCCTAATGCCTGCCCCCAGACACCTGCCCGCCATCACACTCACCTCCTTTATGAAGGCTTCCATGACTGACCCCACCTGCCCTCTTCACCCTTCTCCTCTCCCGGGACACGGCTAGAGTGCTGTGGGCTTGTCTGTGGGCCGCTTGGTGTCCTCCTGAGGTCTCATGTGGCTCCGCTCTCGCCCCAGCTACCCTGCCAGCTCCTTGAGAGCACAGGCCGGGTCTCCGGTTTCTCTCATACCCCCAAAGGCTCGCTGCAGAGTTCTGCTCTGCACAGGGGCCCAGCGAAGGCTGTTGAGGGCCCTGGCGGTCATGTTTCTACCTGAGCGCCGGACTCCAGGGCCCTCGAAGCCCCAACTCATGTTACACAAGATGCTGGTTGGCTGTCAAAAGCAGACCCGCTTCGGTCAGCGGCCCCAACACCGCTACCCGAGTGAAGTCATTCAAGAGTCCTTCCAAGTCTCTGCAGCATGGTGAAAAGAGACAGCCTCCTCCCTCAGAAAGCCTCTTCTATCTGTGGGGACAGCTTGGAGCAGGTTCACCGCAACATAAACGCATGAGGAGCCACCCACCCATCGTGGAAACTTACAGCCATCTCCCAAACATGGGGTACGAGTTCAATATAACTGGACCTGTTTTCCACTTGCCATAGATTTCCTTCCCACTCCAAATCAATTTTATAAGGGGGAAGTTTTATTTTTATATTTAAGGGGATAGGGATAAAAACCCACACCTTTATCTCCCCTCCTCTACGGCTACTTAAAAGATTTAACAAGTTCGCATGGGTGCGCTGCCAGGAAAATGGAAACCTCTCCATCTTCTTTCCAGTGGACGCAGCAGGGCTGGCCGGGCCGTCGCAGGCCACCTTCATATTCACTTGCTCCTTTAAATTCTGTCAGAAGGGACGGTTTTTGCTGCTGGACTGCAGCTAGGGCAGGGCAGAGAGAACTCCAGCCCAAGCTCACCTGACGGACACCGCGTGATCCCTGAACTTAGCTTCCTGCCCGGCGCCGTGTGTATGGAGTCAGGAGTGTCCATGGCTAGCCCCCGAGCGCTGGCAGCGTTCCTCCCTTGCTGAGTCAAAGCCACACAACTAGTTTGACAAGGTGTGCCTTCTGACAGGGGAGTCATGGGCCAAATGAAAACTACGGTGTTCCTGGACCGGCCTCCAGTGGGGGACAGAAAGCTGGATGCCTCAGAATGAATCAGCCTGCAAGTCCGCCTCTCTAAACTAGAGGCGTCCTAGCTACAGCCCCACCTGACCAGAGGAACCGACGGTGAAATACTGAGTAAATGAAAGAGAAGTTTACAGCGAAATGGGGGTGCCTAGAAGAGCCAGTTTAAAAAAAAAAAAATCGGGCTTCCAGGCTTCCCACTTCAAAGAGGGAGACACAACATTTTTGCCAAAGATACTTTGTGAATCCAGCAGCCTCTTGTGAGACAGAAGGGAGCTGGAATTTGATGGTGGGGAAAGAAGTTAAGCTCTCTGAGAGAGACACAACCAAGCCATATGAGAACACAGTGCCATAAAACTCCAGATTCAGAAGTTACCAACACTTTAATCAAACACAGGTGTCTACTGGAGCCGCGATCATAGAGATAATTGAAGCCTTTGTTTGGTTTAATGCTCTGTGGTCCTGGGGTTCCCACTTTAGAAGTCAGGTCTGGCCTGTCTAGGGGGCCTGAGGGGAAAGCGTCAGCAGGGCCAGAATTCTGGAAGTGTGAGGTTCCTGGCCTACTGGGGTCTAAGAAGGACTGCATTTACAGACCCTGGGCCTCATCACCACTTCCAACAAAGCTCCAAGAGAGCTGGCTCTGCCCATCTTCTCTATTGTGCATGCCCTGCTCCGACCATCCTGAACTTTCTGCTGCTCAGGGCCACCATACTTCCCTTCCCTCTGCTTGGGACAGCCGTCCCCCAGTGCGCTCCTGGCTCCCTTTTTCTTATCCCCGTGACTGTTGCTGTTCAGTTGCTAAGTCGTGTCCAATTCTTCTGTGACCCCATGGACTGTAGCCCACCAGGCTCCTCTGTCCATGGGAATCTCCGGGCAAGAATACTGGAGTGGGTTGCGATTTCCTTCTCCAGGGGATCTTCCCAACCCAGGGACTGAACCCACATCTTCTGCGTCTCTTGCACTGGCAGGTAGATTCTTTACCACTGAGCCACCCTTCTCATCCCTTCAGTTCAGTTGCTCAGTCGTGTCCAACTCTTTGCGACCCCATCTCATCCCTCAGGGAACAGCTAAACTGTCAAGTCTTCAGAGATCTTCCTCTTGATCCAAAGTACCAGCATTGCCCTCCTCCCCTGACCGACTTCTCCCCAGGCTATTCCCAATCACCAGACTGTAGTATAGTGTAAACATGGCTTGAAAGTCAGACCCTCTAGGTTCAAATCCTAGCACTGTGACTTGGGCAAGTGGCTTCAACTTCAAAGGATTCATTTCCACACTTGTCCTGTAGAGGTGACAATACCTGCCTCACAGGATTACATGAGTCAGTCTACATAAAGCTCTTAGAATAGTGCCAAACCAAGTCCTAGCTAGCTGCTATTATTATTATTAAATTCATAGGGCATAACCCCATCTGAAATTACCTTGTTTTATTTACGTGCTTGCTGTCTCCCCACCAGCCTGTGAGAGATCAGGAACATAAAGAAATGAGTTGGGAGGTGGCTCTCATTTGGTCATCTGATTTCCTTGGTGGCCAGGGGCCAATCCCAAAGTGGGGAACCAAGCTCCCCAAAGACCCTCAACTGCCCACGCTGTGACGTAACTGAACCCACGAGGCCTGAACTGCGACTCACAAGTCTCATGTTTAAACTATGTTTGGAATGTTCGGTAGGAACATAGACCTATTTTTAGGCAAGAAAGTTGTCTCCTAGGCTGACCCGGTGGCCCTGGAGCAGGCCGTATTTGGCAAGGCCAGCTCTGTGGCTGTTTATAAAGAGGCCCAGAACTTTCTCAAGTCTAAGGTAGCTGCGAAGAGAACTCAATGCGCTGTGAGTCACGAGTCGTGTATTTTTATGGTCAAAGCTGGTTCCCTTTGAATCTCTGGGCTGTTTCCGTATGGCGGGTAGGCGCCCAGTGCCACTCCCTGACCTCCCACGGCTCTGGGCCATGATCCATCAATCAACCATTCTCAAAATGGTTCACTGCTCTCAGCGGACTGAATTCTCTTCCATGGGTTGTCCCTGAGTCAGTGAAAGTTACAAAAGGAAAGGGAAAACTTGCTTCCCAAAATGGTTAAAAAGGTTCCCCCGGTCCCAACTGGTCTAGGTATTTCCTCTCACTCCACCAGTACACTCAGTGCTGGGTGACTACAGGCCTAACGTCTTGGAAAAACACATCTTGATACAGACCTTTCTAGACCTTTCTGTTTTACAGAAAGTCACATCCTACCAGACTTGGCCGCGCAGCTCCAGTGATCCCTCCCCCTCCTCCCGCCCCCAACCACACACAGGAAAAACTGCCTGACGATCCTGGTGATGTTTACCGGCTGGATACCTTCCAGGGCTGGTTAGCAGACAGCCTGTAAGAAGGGTTGATTCATCAGACTGCCCTTGAACTAGCCTGGCAAGCTGGCTGCTTCCAGACATTTTGAATTTTGAAATGGAGTTTATACTTCATAGGCTAGAACTGGAAGATCATACCAGCCTGTAAAACTTCTTTAAAAATCTGACTCTTCCCCACATAATCCATGCCAGCAACAGCCCAAGAGGCATTTAATATTTCCATCAGACACAAAGGTTTAATGTAAAGATACTCATTTCCTTAAAGAAAAGAGAGCAGGGGAAAGAGGTGGGAGTAATGGGGGAGAAAAAGGTTTATTTACTGGCAGAGTTGGAGGAGGAAGGATGTGGCTTGTTTAAAAAAAAAAAAAATGTTATCATGGGATGAACTGTGCTTGGGATTTGCTGGAAACTTTAGAGTTCTTTTTAACTTTGTCAGTGTTTGCGAAAGCAGGCAAAAGATGCAGGCACATTTTGCCCTGCTGTTAAGAAGTCACATAGCTGAGATTCCAACTCTAAATGCCTAGAGAAAAAGCACTGGCCTTGGCCACAAAGCCAACAGCGGCTTTCATGTGTACTCATCTTCTCCTCTCTCTCTTACAAATACACTCCTCATCGATGAAACAGACTGGCCTGGCCTGTGCACCAGAGAACAGGGGTCCCCGGCCCAGCATGGCCACCGCGTCTGTGGACACTTTCCTGGGGACTGGCTGGCAGCACCGTGCTTCTACCCAAGAGCCGGCGCTGCTGCAAGTACACAGGCACATCTCTGAAACGCTGAGCAGTTCGTTTCCATGATGTTATCAACTAAAGACCTTTCACACACACCTTGACCGAGACTGATCAAAGCACACCGGCATGTTGACGGCTGCATACGGGCATACCATGCCGATGGTGCACACCATACCGTGGGCGCATGCCGAGCCTGGTGACTGAAGCGCCGGCTTCCAGCACTGCCCGTGGTGCTTGGTAGAGGGAGGACTGTTTTTTCAATAACACTAGCTGGAGACCCACAGACTCTTGGTGTGACACCCCCTCAGGCAACCTCCCAGGGTGGCCTGGTTGCTCACTTTCAAGCTTCCTCCTATGGTGTTTCCCCTAACCTCGAACTGGCCTTCTCTGCCACTGAAACGTGTATTTCGGTGTATTAAATGTGTATTAAAAAAAAGAAGGGGGGGAGGGGAGAAAAAATGCATTTATTTGACTTCCTGCCATGCCCCCATCCTGGATGGCTGTTATTAAGACATTCTTGGAGCTGGAATTAGAGACTTTACCGGTCAGGAGGTAAGATATGGAAACCCTTCATCTTGGGCTCTTTGGAGGTTAAAAGACCAAATGCATTCCTGTCACACATGGGGAACGAGAAGGAAGGCATATGGCCTGCCTTCCGCACTGCCTCCCATCCACCTAGACTGCGGCTTCCACCCACTCTCACCAGCCCTCAGGGAGGGGGGAAAAGATGAAAAGAAAAACCCACTAGAAAGCCAGTAACAGACATCACTCAGCCCCACACCTTTTGTGGGGGGGGCGGGGGGGACGACTTTAAAAAGCATAAAACAAACCACAATGTCTTCTTTATTCCTGCCCAAAGCTGAAGACACAAATGCTATTGTATTGCTGGTGTTCCAGCATCCCATTCAATCGTTTCGACACCATCGACGATATTTCCCGAGATGACTTCACTTGTGTTCTGTGGAGCAGAATCTGCCACTTACAGCTACTTCTGCCCCTGTCCAGAGTTCCACTCGGAGACAGAGAATCTGTTCTGCTCTCTTAGTTGGAAGCAGAACATTGAAATAAGCCTTTCTTAACGCGGCAGGAGGGCACTGCTTTCCTTTCTGAATTGAGGATGCAAATACGCAGATGGGGCAGCAGGGTGGTTCACACTTAAAAGAGCAGCCCAAAAACTTCAAGTGTGTTTGTATAAGGAAGCTGGAGCCTTAAAAAGAGAAAGCAGGGCTTCCCTGGTGGCTCTGTGGTAAAGAATCTGCCTGCAGGAGACACGGGTTCGATCCCTGGTCCAGGAAGACCCAACGTGACACGGAGTAACTAAGCCTATGCATGCGCCCCACCTATTGAGCTTGTGCTCTAGAGCCCGGGAGCTGCGACCGCTGAAGCCCGTGCACCCGAGAGCCCGCACTCTGCAGCGAGAGAAGCCACTTCGATGAGAAGCCTGCGCGCCACAGCTAGAGAGTGGCCCTTGCTTCCGCAACTAGAGAAGAGTCCACGCGGCAGCAAGGGCCCAGCGCAGCCAAAAATAAACAAATAAAATTTAAAAAAGAAACAGCAATGTGAGGAACAAGGGATAAACCCACACTTCTTTTATTTAGAATGTGGCCCCGATTTCTTAAAAAAAAAAAAAAAAACAAGAAACCGTAACATTTGAATGCAGAGAAAAACCCAGTGCCACTCAGTCCTGAGAGACGTGTTCATGGGTAGTACGGTGGGAGGCCGGGTAGGCAGGACGGGTGGCATGTTCCTGGGTGAGTCACTCTGCCCTGCCACTCTCGGAACGTTTCCAGGGTCAAGTGAGATAACGTTTTTTCCACGCATGGCAAGCACACCGTGGGAGATTTTAAGAGTTATCCACGCTCTCCGCTGAAACGTGAATGACTTCGAGACAGTTACTCCCTTTGATTCTCTTGTCTACCTTCTGAACACATCAAAGAGAAGTCTCTGCTCGGTTGGTTCTCTGGGTCTCTAACACCTCCCGGACACTTGCCAATCTCCTCCTGACAAAGGGAGCAGGCATCAGGCCTAGACCCTGCAGCAGGCTAGAACTTCACATCGTTGTTTTCTTTCCAGCCTGTTTTATTTTTGCAGTTTCCTTCTATTTATGGCCAGGGAAGCTGGCGTTTCCACTGGCAAGACTCACATAAATTTCCCCTTTAAAACTTAAGTTTAAAAAGGCAAAATTGACTTAGAAGAATATTATTAAGTATATAAAAGCAAATGCGGGCTATGGAAAAAATCACAAATGACTGTAGTTTAGGAAGTACGGAGCCAAGCATGATGTAGGGATGAGGAGGGCTGCTCTGGCTCTGGAGAACCACTGTGCCTTCTTGGAAGCACAGGATGGTCCTCACTCTCGGGGAAGCTGGGGCTCATCCCGTCCCAGGAAGGCAGGAGCCAGTACAGAAACAGGTGGCAAATAGCAAATCCCGAAGTAAAGCTCAATTCACTTGCTTTTAGAGGCTACTTCAGTAAATTACATCTAAGGGAAAAAAGGCCACTGGCCTCTTCTGGAGTAACTGCTGCTCAGACTAAAGAGACGGCAACCAAGTTACACCAACCGGCTTTCAAAGACTTTCCATGGACATTCCAAGTTAATGCATCTGTTGTTTACGAGGGAAAGGGGAGGGGAAGGACATGAAAGAACACCACAACAGAAAAAGGCACAACACCAAGACAAATGTCTCTGGGGTTTTTATAAGCCCAGAGAGACTGCTACTTGGACAAAACTTCTGATACGAGGACATGTTTGCCGGTTAGATGTATGCAGAGTTCTCCCTTTTCTGCTGGAGGCAGATCCTTCTCCTCCCAACCAGTCGGTTAATTTTTCCTCCCAATAAGATCACTCTTTAAACAGAGGCTAGACTTTTTAAAGTTCTGTTTTCGCTTGACTCCCTGAACCTTATACTTCCCGATACCTGGGTTACTAACTAAAATGTAACTCATAAACCTTCCTGAAGAAAAGCAAGTGTTACTTGTGCCACTTGCAGACACTTTATAACAAATTCTGGCGTCTAGACGGGCAACACTGTAAAACTAAGTTTCCTTATAATTGCGCTTGAGGCTTTGATGTTTGGAAGTTGAACTTCATCCTGAAGGAGGCTGATCTGGAGTTCTCAAACTACCAGGGACATAAAGCTGTCTTTCAAACCTTCCTGGATGTCAGGATTCGTATCAATTCAAGTGGAAGCTTCCGCCCACCTTTTAGTAGGTCAGTGTTTCAGTTACCACTGCCACTGAATTACCAACTTGCTATCACTCACCTCCTATTTCCATGAAAAAAGAAGGGGGTGGGGGGCAGGGAGGAAGACTTAAAGTAACAGGAGTGCTTTTGCTATTCTGTACAGTACATAAAATAAAAGCGACGGAAGGGAAGTGACCAGACAGATGAAAACAGGGACATCACTAAGTGAAGGAAATAAGGATAAAGCTGGGAAAACCACTGATCTAGAACATTCCGAATGCCAGAGAAGAGACAAACATGCTGATTAATTCAGCCATTCAGAAAACTTGAATGAGCAAGTGACAAGGACAGCAAACAGCTGTTCCTTAATTATCTTTGCCCTTTCCCTCTCCTTATCCTCCACAAAATCAAAGGGAATCCTTTTTCAAAAAAAAAAAAGAACAACCCTAAGTCTGGTCAAAGGCTTGTACAATTCCCGGCACATTATAAATCAATATGTCAAAAGCCAGAAGTGTTCATCTCAACCATCTCAGAAATTCCTTGAGTCTTCCCAAATCGATGCCTTTTTGGCTTCATTCTCTTTGCTGTCATCTGCTAGACCAGAGCTGCCAGCTAACTTGTACTACTCACTCACTTAACTCTGTAAAAGGGGGCTGTCTGGCCAAACTCAGCCGTGACTGGAGTATATGTTTAAATGGCAGAACTCCCCACCCCAGAGCCTTGAGCCGGGAATCCAGCCTTGTCCCTGCTCCTCTGACATCCGATTCAGAGGACACTTTGTGTGGTTGCTGCTGTTGAGGTTGTCGTGTACACTCAGTTGTGTCTGACTCTGCGACCCCATGGACTACAGCCAGCCAGACTCCCCTGTCCATGGAATTTTCTAGGCAAGAGAACTGAAGTGGGTTGCCACTTCCTACTCCAGAGCATCTTCCGGACCCAGCGATCAAACCCGCGTCCCTTGCATCTCCTGCACTGGCAGGCGGACTCTTTACCAACGGTGCCACCGAGGAAGCCCTTTGGGGGTGCAAACCTACATTTTCACTGACCTCCTGGACTGCATCTCAGGAATTAGATAGCACCAGCCGCACCTGGATGTTAAAACCCTATCCTCATTTCCAGGGTTGTTTTCCTCCAATACTTCTCACCAAACTTTTCCCATGAGGCAGCCTGCTCGAGGCCAGGCCGTCAGCTGCCATTAAATGGAACTATTTAGCACCAGTTCCAACTGCACAGTGAGTCAGCTCCCCACTGCCAAAGGAGCCTCCTTGCTGGTCTCAGGGACGGTGTTTCAAAAGGCAGAGGGCACTCCTGCCCGTGCCCTGGAGCACAGAGAATGAAACGACTTAGATGAAGCAGTAGGCGCCACTCCACGGCACCAACTGGATCGCAACCCTCAGCTGAATGGGTGTGAGTGGCTACAAGGGGCACTGCACTCCGGCCAGCCTCCCTCACCTCACCTCTTAGGCAGGCAGCAGGAAAGCCCTGTTTCTTGCTCTTTTCTTTAATTTTCACTGGAGTACGGCTGCTTTACAATGTTGTGTTAGTTTCTAATGTACAGAAAAATGAATCATTTTGCAAAGCGACTCCCTTTTGGACTTCCTTCCCATTAAGGTCACCACAGTGCGAGAAGCCGAGTTCCCTGTGCTGCGCAGCAAGTTCCCATTAGTTATCTGTTTTCTACATCGCACCAGTAGCGTATGCGCCAATCCCAAGCCCCCAACTCCTCCCACCTCTTACCCCCTTGGTAGCCACACATGAATTCCCTTTGTCTGTGTCTCTATTTCTGAGAAAAGCCCTGTTCTTAAAACCTGGGGCAGGGGGGAGTAACTGAGGACAGAAGCTAGCAGCTGAGTACCTTTCCCTACCCCTCTCCCAGGCAGGCAAAAAGAATACCTGCCCCCCTTCTCACATAGGGGTGTGTGTGTGTGTGTTTTAGTCGTTCAGTCGTGTCCGACTCTTTGCGACCCCATGGACTGTAGCCTGCCAAGCTCCTCTGTCCATGGAATTTTCCAGGCAAGAATACTGGAGTGGGTTGCCATTTCCTTCTCCACCTCACATAGGTACCGTCTTTAATTCTAGATGACAACTGAGTCTGGGGTTGTTTTTTTTTTTTTGGTTTTGGTTTTCAGTAAGTAACTTATTCCATTTTTAAAAACTGCTAAGGATCTGCTAGTCTCAGCCAGTTCCTAAGAGGCAAGCAATTAAGAGTAATGGAACAAAATAACAGATGGCTACTTTGAGGTCTCTATCATCAGCCTAAAAGGAAAAAAAAGAAAGAAAAACAACCCTACTTGGAGGAAAACAAGACACCATCAGAACGTTCAAATAATTAACTCAAATCCAATAGAGCCCAAGCCAAAGGTCAGGGTCTAAACACTGAGGCCCTGTGAGCAGTCAGTGATGTTTCAACGACCACGCCAGCTTAGCAAAGGAGGCAGCTCCTCTTGCTGCGCTGAGAACTTCGGGAGTGGCTATCAAGTGCCCTCACCTGTCCAGCAGAGCAAGGGTGGCAAGGCTACTCAAGCCTCTTTCAGAAACTGGGAGAGGGAGCTCTGGCCCAGAGCTATAATTGCTCAAGAATTTGCTCAAAGACCAGAACAGTCCTTCCCCCCACACCCCTGGAGAAAACATGTAGAGCCTTTCCAGATCAGAGCTGTTGCATAACCTACTTATCAGGTAATGCCTTGGTTACAGGGGTCCCCAGAAGGGCTTCAGGTAGATCTGAGAACCACTGGGAACCACAGGCACCCTCTGACTTGGGCTAAACCTTGCTTAATTCCTAGAAGAATTCAACTGCCACACGCTTTAAGGACAGCTACAGCTGTCCTGGACACAGCTTTTTAGAGCATGGGAGTACACAGAGCACACTCACAGGACCGCCACCCTCTCTGTGGTCCGTGGCTCAGCCTTAGAGGGGCAAGAAGGGCAATCTGTCACTTGCCAAAGTGGCACTGCCAGGCAGGAAAACCGTCTGGGGAGGGGTGGGGGTCCTCTTAGAAGGAAGAAAACTGCAGACTCGTCTATATATTCCTTCCCATTACTCCTTCTCCCATGTCAGAGAAGATGCCTGCCCCGAAATAGGTAGGCACACAGCAGTGAAATGATATTCCCCCCAAAGTACAGTTGCCTGTAAATATTTGCTACAGTTGTATCAAGTCGGACACGCTAGGATCTGGCCCGTCTTGAGAATCTGAAACAGCTGGTCTAAGAGGGGCTGTGAGCCACCCTTTCCTTCCCCGTGCCTGGTCCCTGAGGATAGGATGGGGCGTGGGGGGGGTGATGACACAACCGCAGCCAGGCCCGGGGATGCCGGTGAGTCCTGGTTCCTGCTCCGGCCTGAAGGGTGCCCTGGCCTCACCCAGCAGGCAAGGGAGACTATAACCATGGTGGAGCACATACCCTGACTCCCAGAAGGGAGTGGAATCGAGCAGAGGGAGTCACTGTGGGAGGGGTAGGCATCAGTAAGGGAAGGGGAGGGAAGGTCCCTACTCCCCACCACTTGAGTCAAGAGACTCCAAAGCTCATTCTCCCCCAGAACCGGGAGCTGGAGAAGGAGCCCAGGTTTTCTCAAAAAAAAAAACAAAAAAAAACAAAAAAAAACCCGACCCCAAGGACCCCGCCTTGTTCCCTTCCCAGCTTCCCAGGTCTCTGAGCAACCCTTAACCTTTTTCAACCCGGCATTGCCTCCGGCAGTAAATTACTGTTGAGACCAGAGGCTAGGTCTCTCCCCTCAAAAAGAATTTTTATGTCAGATTATCTCAACCTGCCCACCCGGAGGTAGGTGGGGCAACAGATAAGGACATCACCGCGGAGCCGCCACCCCCCTCACCCCCCCCACTACCGATGAGGAAATTCAAGCAGAGGTTGGTAATTTACCCCAAGGTTAAGCCAGGCCCCACCCCAGGCTGCCTGGCACAGCTGTTCCTTTCACCCTTTCCCCACCAGCCTGGGCTGCCTGCATGGAAGCCCCAAAGCAACATCTCACACCCTCAAGAGGCTTCCAGCCACACTCAAACCCCTTGCTACTCTCCCAACACCACACACATCCACCCTCCTAGAATCACAGAAGGGACTCCCTCGACCCCTCCTCATTCCACAGATGACAGGACCACACTGAGATCAAGGGTCTTGCCCAAGGCCACGGAACTGGTAATGAATCCGGGAAGAAAATTCAGGTCTGAAGAACCCAACAACATGCCTCTAATTAAGTAAGTACCTCCCACCCTCTTGACACACTTTGAAACAGCCCCCTCCCAAGACACACACCCACCTCAACACCTTCCTTTCTTTAGCTCTTCCTGCGCACTAAACCCTCTCTTCTAGCAGCTTGGAGCTCCCTGCTCTCTACCACCTTGGATTATGTGCACACATACACCTATACACATACACAAATACACAAAGACACACACCCCACCCTCTCTGCACCTCCCACTCCTTTTTCTCTCCCTTTCCCCACTGTGAGTTCCCCCATATTGCCTCCACACTCCAACGTGCCACCTGAAAACAGACCCTGCTTTAGCAGGGGCTCTTCATCACCACCCTCAAAAGATAATTCTTCTGCACACTCTCAGCCCCTCCTCCCCAAACAACTTGTTCTCCCTTCACAACACATAAACACACTCTCCAGTCCTGGGACGACACCTCCAGAAGCCCTCACCCCCAGATTCCTCTCTAGGTCTATCCATCACACACTCCTTTTCTAGTGAGACTTTCATTACTCCGCACACCTCCCTCCCACCATCCGCCATTCCGACCATTCTCTCCCGCCTTTCTCACCTCGTTCAGGCTACCTTTGCCTCGGGCAACGCCAACCCTTTGCTGATCTTTGTCTACGTTCCATCAATTCTTCAGAACCCCTCCTCAGAATGCTCCAAATTCTCTCTATCCCCCTTCCGCCTCTCATCAAGGAGGCCTTGGCGTCACCAATAACTCTTCTATCTCCTAATCTTCTCCTCTTCCCCGTAGGGCAGGGCACCCCTGATAATATCTCGCCCCTTCAAAACCTCTTATTCACAGCTTCCTGACTTCTCCCACCAGAGCCAGAGTCCAGACCTCCTTAGCAGCCGCCCCATCCTCACCCACCAAGCCCTGGGTCCCTTCACACCCACTTCCAGAATCTTCATCCCCTTTAGAATGAAAGGGGCTTCATCCCTGGGGCTCCCATAATGCCAACCCTCTTCAGAGGATTCTGTAATCCAAATTACGCCCTCCATACTCCAGCTCCTCTTCGGATTGCCCCGATGCCGAATTCTATCCTGACCCACACATTCCAGACTCCCCCTTTTCCCTCTGACCATCTCCAGTCCATCCTGACCCTTCCATCCCGCCTCAGACCCAATTCCGTTCTTGAGTCTCCTCCGGTCATCTCGCCGATTTCCCCTCATTCCCAGGCCAGACGCTGCAATCCCTTCCCCGGGCTCCCTGATTCCTAGTCTTAGATTCCATATCCCCACCTCGGCCGCCAATTATTTTCTCAGACTCCCAAGTCCCCGCTCAACTTCTGCAGCTCCCTTCCAGGGCTCCAAACCCCGTCCGAGACCCGCCGATTCCTTCTCAGGACGCCCGGTTCTCACCACGGACCCTCCGATCCCGCCTCAGGGTCTCCGAGCCCCTTCCCGGCCCCCAGCCTCCCTCGGAACCCACCCCCCCCTCCAGCCCGTCCGGCCCGAGGGCCACGCACCTTGCGCTGCTGCTTCTCCCAGGCCGGGTCCAACAGCAGGTCCCGGTCCCAGTCGTCCTCCTGGGCCATGTAGTCTCCCATGCTACCCCCGCCGCCAGCGCCATTGCTCCCACTGCTGGGGCCGTACTGGTACGACTGGTTCGCCGCGTGGTAGTCCACCATTCCGCCGCCTCTCCCGAGCCCGTCCGCTCCAGCCTCTGCTCCCGCCCCTCTGCCCGAGCCGCCGCCGCCGCCGCCGCCGCCGCTTCAGCTGCTTCAAGCCCGCCCTCCGCCGGCGCCTGCGCACTGCCCGCCGCGCCTGCGCACCGCGCCGCCGCCGCCGCCGCCCTCCCGCGCGCGCGCCTCCTACCCCAAGAGACCCTGAGACTCCGCCTCGGGGCGTTCGGAGCCTGCGCAGAGCGCGCTTCCCCGCCGCCCTGCAGCTCGCGGACGAGCCGCGCCCCCTGTTCCCGCGTGAGCGCGCCCGGCCTCTGCGTGTGGGCGGGGCCAGATCGCGGATGATTCGTAAGGCGGGTCTCGCCGTCCGACTAAGAAAACCCGCTCAAGCGTGGCACGTATCCCATTCAGCAAGGAAAATTCAACAAATATTTATTAAGCGCCTGCTGTGTGCGTTGCCACTTAAACGAAATAGATAAAACTCCCTGCCCTCGCGGAAGCTTCTAGTGAAGGGAGACAACAAATAATTTTCAGTACATAATATATATGTTAATATATTCCAAGGGGATTCGTGTTACGGAGAAAAATCAAGCTGAAATGTAAATAGAGTAGTCAGGATAGGCTTTGCGGAGGAGGACATTTGAACAAACACCGGCGGGATTCACGAAATGGACATGGGAGTTAGACTGGAATAGATACTGGCTGACTCGCGAGTTATCAATAGAAGGTTTTGTGGACTTATCCATCTTCATTCATTCAATAGACACTTATTGAGCACCTACTGTGTGCCAGGCACTGTTCTCAGGTGCTGACGATAAGGTTCTGAGCATAAGGGTGATCAGTTCTCAAGTCGGTAATGCGGGGGGTGGGGCGCAGCAATAAATAAACAAATAAATACAGATAAATGATATTGTCACATTAAGAGGTGCCTCGAGTGTAAATATCCAAAGCTGAGCCCCTGATCTTCCTCTCAAACCTGGTCACCCCATGATCGTCCCTGTCCCAGTGAATGGCGCCTCCATCCTCCCAGCTTGCAGGCAACAGAGCTTTCAGTCACCCCGTGTCCTCTTTCTCCTCACACCCTACATCCAGTTCTTCAGGAAATTCTGTCAGTTCCATCTTCAAAGTATGTATGGGATCCACTCACTTCTCCCTCCTCTATGGGCATACCCTGGTCCTGTCCACCCTCGCCTGTCTTCACTTGGACCTCTGCCGCAGCCTCACCGTGTCTCTGTTCCTCCACTCACCACCCAACTCTCTCAAAGAAACCAGAAGGAGCCTGCGAACACCTGAATCAGGTCAAATCCCTCCCTCGCTTGCTCAGAACCTTCCCTTGGTGCCACACGTCAAAGTCAAGGAAAGGAGGAAAGGCTGCCTGGGGCGTTCCTTGCCCTGGCCCAGCCCAGTTTGTTTGTTGTTTTTTTTTCTGGCCCAGCTTTTGAAACCACTGAGACTCCTGGGGTTTCAATCAAACCCACAAAGTCTTTCTTCCAGATCCTGATCATGCTGGTCCTCATGTCTCTCCCAGCTCACCTCCCACTCTCCCCTCCTTTCTGAACTTTTACCACAGTTGTGTCCAACTCTTTGCAACCCTATGGACTCTAGCCCACCAGGATTCCCTGTCCTTCACTATGTCTCGGAATTTGCTCAAACTCATCTGCATTGAGTTGGTGATACCATCCAACCATCTCATCCTCTGTCACTCCCTTTTCCTTCTGCCCTCAATCTTTCCCAGCATCTGGGTCTTTTCCAATGAGTCGACTCTCCTCATCAGGTGGCCAAAGTATTGGAGCTTCAACTTCAGCATCAGTCCTTCCAGTGAATATTCGGGATTGATTTCCTTGAGGATTGACTGATTTGATCTCCTTACTGTCAAAGGAACTCTCAGTGAGAGTCTGCTCCAGCACCACAGTTCAAAAGCATCAATTCTTCAGCGCTCAGCCTTCTTTATGGTCCAACTCTCATATTCACACATGACTACTGGAAAAACCACAGCTTTGACTACACAGACCTTTGTCGGCAAAGCGATGTCTCTGCTTTTTAATACGCTGCCTAGGTTTGTCATAGCTTTCTTTCCAAGGAGCAAGGGTCTTTTAACTTCATGGCTGCAGTCACTGTCCGCAGTGATATGGGAGCCCAAGAAAATAAAACCTGCCACTGTTTACATTTTTCCCCCATCTATTTGCCATGAAGTGATGGGACCAGAGGCCATGACCTTAATTTTTTGAATGTTGTTTTAAGCCAGCTTTTTCACTCTCCTCTTTCACCTTCATCATGAGGCTTTTTAGTTCCTCTTCCCTTTCTGCCATTAGGCCTCCTAACTGTTCCTCCAGCATACTAGGTATGCTCCAGTCTCAAAGCCTTTGAACATAGTGATACCTTGTTACCACTGCCTGGAACACTCTCCCTAGATACTGGATCCCCAAGGCTCATAGACTCCTCTCCTGAAAATTAGAGGAAATAGCACCTCCTCAGTGAGACCTCCCCTGACCACTTTTTTATAAATAGCATCCACACCTTCCCAGCTTTATTTTTCCCAGAATACTGATCACCACTAATATACTAATATGACTGCTTTATTTAGTTTCTTTCTCAAGAATGTCAGCCCACGATAGTAGGAATCTTTGTTTGGTCATATTCCTAGTCTCTGAAACAGTGTTTGGCACAAGATTGTTTGTTGTTTAGTTGCTAAGTCGGGTCAGACTCTTGTGACCCTCTGTCCATAGGATTTCCTAGGCAAGAATATTAGAGTGGGTTGCCATTTCCTTCTCCAAGGGAACTTCCTGATCCAGGGATTGAACTCACATCTAAGGTAGAAGCTTAATAAACCCCAGATGAATGAATAGACTTAAAACCATGGTGAGGAATTTGAGTCTTTCTTATTGATACATAATTGACATATAATGATTTGATTATTATTATTATTTGCCTGAAAAGAAGTTTTGATTTTAAGTGCAATGGGGCCATATAGTGAATTTTATTCTAAATACAATGGGAAGATAAGGAAGACGGTAAGCAGGGCTGGGGTCTGATTTAACTGTCTACTGGGTCCTCCAGCCGCACCAGGGGGATAGACTGTAGAAGGTGGAGTGTGCTCAGGGGGCCCATGAGGAGGCTGCTGCAGTCGTCCTGATGAAGCTGGACAGGAAGATGGAGGGTAGAGGAGGAGAGCGCTGTGGAGGAAGGGCAGTGGGGGGATATGAGAAAGTGGAGCCTCTACGACTTTAGAGTCATGAATTTGTTGGGGGTGGGAGGCAGAGGTGAAAAAGAAAAAAAAAATCCAGACTCAAGATGGCTCCTAGGGCTTCCCAGGCAGTCCAGTGGGTAAGAATCTGCCTTGCAGTGCCGGGGACACCGGTTCCATTCCTAGTACGGGAAGATCCCACATGCCGCGGGGCACCTAAGCGTGTACACCAAACTACTGAGCCAGTGCCCTAGAGCCCAAGAGCTGCAACTCCTGAAGCCCATCAGCCCTAGAGCCTGTGCTCCTTGAGAAACCACCACAGCGAGAAGCCTGTGCGCCGCAACGAGAGTACCCCCACTCGCCGCAACTAGAGAAAGCCCGCACGCAGCAATGAAGACCCAGCACAGCTAAAAATAATAAACAAATTCTTAAAAAAAAAAAGATGGTTCCTAAGTTATGGACCTGAGCAACAGTATGAAGAACTGTACTGAATTCAGGGATGGCCATGAGGGAAATTGTTGTTAGGGAAAGCAAGAAGGTAAGGGTTTGACTAAAGGCAGGGCCTGACACAGGACAAAAGGGCTGTGTCAGTCACCTGCTGGGGAATGGGGATGAGAAGACACAACTTCTCCAGGTTTGGGAGCCACCAGGTTCACTCATCTTCTCTCAAAGGCACTGGGAGAGATCCAAGGACAAGCAAAGCAAGAGGATGAGGCAGCCCACTTTCCCACGGACGGCCATGACCCTGCCAAACACCCCAGCAGTGCTGACCATTCCCAAAGCAGGGCTGGGCCGAGGCTGGGCTGGGGCCGGGCACCTCTTCCTGCCTGACCTGGAGAACAAGGCCGGGACTCTCAGGCTGGGCCTGCTGGGCAGGGAGAGTCCTCTTCTACAGTGGACCTTTTGCCCCTCCCTGCCTGCTCCCGGTCGACACTGAGAAAACCCCTAGACCCAGGGCTCAGAGATGAAGAGGATGTCCCCAGCCAGTGAGGTTTAAATGAAAGTCTCCCTTTAATTGTCAGCTTTGAGGCCACTTCCCAGAAGCCATCCATGGAGAGTGAACTAATAACAGCTACTGTTTGCAGAGGGTTGAGGGACAGTAGGCAGGGGCTTTCAGCTGGCAGGGGGCGATTCCTACGCGAAGGGGTATGGCCAGGGGGCCTTGGGGTTAGGTTCACCATTTCCACATCACCATTTGGTGGAAAACTTGTGACTTTTTTTGTGACTTCAGTCAGAACTTATTAAATGCTATATCCCGTTATTGGGAATTCCCCGGCAGTCCAGTGGTTAGGACTTGGCGCTTTCACACCTGTGGCCCCAGATTCAGTCCCAGGCCAGGGAACTAAGACCCCACAAGTGTCTTAATTCTGCAAGCCACATGGCCAAAAAGAAACAACATATTAGACAGTACATCTTGAATTAAAAAATAATACTCTATCCCGTTATTAACCCTACTTAGATGAAAGGAGAGAGGGCTGTGACCTCTCAGGGTGGGGACATGAGCAGGTCCTGGGATGCTAGAGGTGACTGTGAAGCAGCTGTACCAGCAGACCTCAGCCCAAGTCACCACGACAGGTGACATGCTGATAATATCAAAGCCCTGAGTGCAACGGCTGAAGGGGGTACTCTCCTTACTAACACATCCAAAAGCCACTGGGCTGGTGTCTAAACTCAGTCTTTCTGCAGAGCCAGGCCTCTTGGCTGCTCAAAGGGTGATCCTCCTAGAACAGAAGCAGGTTGTCAAAGCAGGACAAGCTGTGGCTTCCAAAACACTTAAAGGTCGTTTCCTCTCCCCCTGCGGAATGGCCGTGACCTGGTGTGCCAGCTTATATCCTACACGGGGGCACTTGCCAAGTCAGCGAGTGGGAGCGTGCCCACCGAGAGTGGGTGCTCTTCTGCTGATGGACACAACTAAATGAGTGGGGGACAGCATCCAGTGTCCCCTCCTTCCCCCCACCCCATAGAGCTGGCTCCCAAGTCCTGAGCAGCAATAGCACCCTTTGTCCCCGGATTCCGGCACGCCCTAGTTCCTGGCTCCTGCTCAGGTCTGGATCTCGGCGTAAAGGGTATCCTGTCCTGCCCTGGCTTAGAGAATGATGGGTGTGAGTGCCGGCCAGCAGGGAGGGCTGGCAGCTCTGGAGCTGCCCTTTCTGTAAGCAGAGTCCACACACAAGGGCATGAGAGTGAGGCACTCCCTCAGGGCGGGCTCTGCATCTATTGCGGCATCTGACTTCCTCTCATTTTCCCTAAGAGGCAGTCACTGTTGTGCCTACTCCTTCTTCCTGCAGACAACAGGCTCAGAGGTGAAAGCTCAACCAGTCACTCCATCAGAATGTGTGGAATACCTTACCAAATTTGAATAACCAACCCAAGGCTAAGACTTGAGGATGGGGGGAGAAAGGCCTGGCTGCAAATCCCCACTTTCTTAAAGTCTCACCAAAAAGAATGTTGGGTACTAGTCCCCAATGTGGGGGGGGCGGGGAGGGGCGGAGGAACACTCTCCTGACTCTGAAAGGAAGTGACCCTGGTTTGCTCAGTGCCAAGAACAGGCTAGGTCTTGATCTGTAAACGTCACTGGCCAGAGCCCATGGAATCCTTATGATTCTGACAAGGGATTCCCTGGTAGTTCAGATGGTAAAGAATGTGCCTGCGAAGCGGGAGACCCAGGTTCAATCCCTGGGTGGGGAAGATCCCCTGGAGAAGGAAATGGCAGCCCACTCCAGTAACTCTTGCCTGGAGAATTCCATGGACAGAGGAGCCTGGTGGGCTACAGTCCATGGGGTCGCATAAGGACAGGACTGAGCGACTAATACTTTCACAGGTTGAGCAAGCAACCAGAATCCTCCCCCACTCACTCTTCTGGCCACTGCCCTAGGGCTGCTTGTGAGGCCCAAGGGTAAAGGTGCTGCCCCTCCCTCTCCAGGAACCCAGGGGCCGCACCTGTTCGAATAGGTTTTCCGGAGGACAGGAGAGCCCAGGCTAGCCCCAGGTGCAGGGCTGGGCTACTAGCTCCTACTCACACCTTGCTGACTCACCCACAACCCATTCATACCCTCCGTGCTGACTCATGGCTGCGGGCCCTCCACCTGTGATCTGACGGGTCAGGAAGGGGGCGGTGGAGGTCAGCTGCTGGGTCTGGGCAGAGGAGCAGATCCGGGGAGACAGAAGCTCTGCTGGTGGGTTGAGGGGTAGGGGTGGGCAGACAGAACAGAGGTGGCCCCAGCACCCAGTGATGCGAGACCCTGACGCTGGTCAGGGAGGGGCAGAGGCAGGAAGTCGAAGGGGAGACAACAGGCTGAGAAGTCAACACATCTTTATTAAATGACTGCAAAGTTACTGGGAGGAGGCCATGATGCTGGACACACCTGTTGAGAAGAAAAGGGAAGGCCAGGGTCAACATGGGAAAGACACAAGATGAACCTCCAACCGCCAACTGCAGCACCCACAACTGTTTAGGGGCCTTGTAGACTTAAACAACAGGCTTAGAACAATGCCTGTTTATTTCTTTTTTTAAAGTCTTTATTGAATTTTATAATATTGCTTCTCTTTTCTGCTTTTTGGTTTTTTGGCCATGACACCTGCGGGATCTTAGCTCCTCGATCAGGGATCAAACCCGCAAACCCCTGCATGGGAAGGCAGTCTTAACCACTGGACCACCAGGGGAAGTCCCAATGCCCGGATTTTAAAAATATGATTTGCTATCTTCATCACCATCCTGATAACATTTACTATGGTACTATTTGCGAGGTGGGCTTCCCTGGTGGATCAGTGGTAAAGAATCCACTATCTGCCAATACAAGAGACAAAGGGTCGATCCCTGGGTAGGGTAGATCCCCTGGAAAGGGAAATGGCAACCCACTCCAATATTCTTGTCTCGGAAATCCCACGACAGAAGAGCCTGGCAGGCTACAGTCCACGGGGTCGCAAAAGTCAGGACACGACTGAAGTGACTAAGCAACAATTTGTGAGATGCTCTGAGAGCTGGACTTGCATCTCATCCGCAGAACCCTTTGCTCCAAGGAGTTCTCACATAGAACCCCAACTCGGTGGGCGCATCTCATTTAGACTGAAGGTCTGCAGCCCCCAGGTGTGGCTATGACCGCCTGCTCAATCTTGTTCCTCAATTAAATAGCAATGTAGTCTTTTTGTACTCAGAGGCCACAGTGTACCAGTCCTTATCTTTAACACATCAGAACCACACTTAAGAGGGCAAGGAGGAGACTGAGGGCCTAAAGGAGGGAGCCCGTCCCTGCCCCGCCAGTTCTCGCTTACTCCAGGACGCCTGCGCAGTGGGAAGGTGAGACAGCAGGTTCGCTCTAGCTGAGCAGCCAGTGGAGTCTGTTAGTTAATGTGATGGTGACAACGAGGGTAACGTTTAGTGAGCTGCAGGACTGGTTCTTTGCTAAGCGTTGCACATGCAGTGTCTCACTTCACACTCATACCTCCAGGGGGTGGGTACTGCAGTATTATTCAGTTACTGACAGCACTGGCACCTGCCTTATGGGGCTGACCCGAGGACCAACGACTTTAATAATAAAAAGTGTAAAGGACTATATGGAGTTAGTCATAATTCTTGGGCTTTCTAGGTGAGGAACTGGAGGCACAGAGATGTAAGATCACTTGCCCGAAGTTACACAGATGAATAAAGAACCCGGATCCCACCCAGCTGCCCTGGCCGCAGAGCCTGCACCTCCTGGTAGGCGTTCTGCGGCATTTTAAGGGATGCCAGGGCTGAGGCCCTGGGCCAGTGAGGGTGTGGGGACACCCTGCCGGGTCCCTCCAGGCCCTGGGAAGTCTTACTGAGCGCTTCAGGGCAGGATCCGGTGCCCAGAATTCCAGGGAAGGACACCAGGACCCTCGGCCGTTTCTCCCCAGGGAAGGTGGCCTGCCTGGGACAGAAGAGATCAGGGGAATCTGGCAGATGCACCTTTCTTGGCCCTGAGTCAGAACTTGTCTACCTGAGTCCTTGGGGACCCAGCCCTGCTCTCAGAAGGCCCCTGCTCAGCCCCGCAGTCTGAGGCTCGGGCCACACTCACTGTCAAAGTCGATCTTCTCCACGATGTTCTTGGGCTTAATGCTCTCCTCCTGGCTGCAGACGAAGATCTGGCCCGACTCGTCGGCGCTCCAGCCGTACTTGCTCATCCACACCTTTAGCTGGCTGTCTGCAGGGACACAGCAGCGCAGGGGCTTTGCACACAGACCCCACAGTACTGGGATGGGGAGCGCGCTCAGGGTGCCCTCCTTGCCTGCCTTGGGCAGATCTGGTCTCAGGCTGCCAGCAGGTTAGCCTCCTGCGGTTCATTCTCCAAACAGCCGCCAGGGGGAGCCTTTTCGCTTTCTCATCCTTCCCACTACAGAGCTTCTGAGTCTCCTTTCATTTTCTAAACCTCTCGTGTCTCCCAGGGTAAAAGCTCAGCTCCTAAAAACAGCAGATAGCTTACTTCTCTGCTTTTCCCCCATCTACATTGAAATGGCTTCGAAATGATGGTTTCATCATTACCAAGAACAGTAAGCTTATGGCACCATGTTTAAGAATTTCTTTGCAGCTCTTTCTTGCCTTTAGAAAGGGGCAGCTGAGAATGAGATGGTTAGCTAGCATCACTGATTCAGTGGACATGAGTTTCAGCAAATTCCAGGAGACGGTGAAGAACAGGGGAGCCTGGCATGCTGCAGTCCATGGGGTCTCAAACAGCCAGACAGGACTTAGCGAGTGAACAACACCAAAAAAAAAAAAAAGGTTATTTTCTGGCCAGAGAAGTGTTCTATAACTTGAAATAATTCTTTAAGGGCTGTTTCATCCCTTTCTAATTTCACTTTTAAACACATAAAATATCAACCCAATGTAAAGCACTTAGTATAGTGCCCGACACAAAGTGTCCAAAAAAAGTTAGCTTCCACTGAAACAAACAATGTCCCACCTGGCTTAAAAGGCAAAACTATCCAAAAGGTGCTCAGAGAAATCTCACCCCCACCCCTCAACTCTCCTCCCTGTTTTCACCCTCAGCTCCCAAGAAGTAACCATTTTCCTTGTTTTAAAATTTTTCCCTTCCTGTATTTCTTTTTGCAAAATAAGCAAAAATGTACTTTTTTTTCCTTTTTAGAGGGATCTTTAGAAATATAAATCTAATCATGTCCTCCTCTGCTCAGACCCTCCAGTGGCCCCATCTCACTCAGGATAAAGGACGAAGTCCTCAGGCAGGAGGCCCTTCAGTGCCTGAAACCCCTCCCCCCCCACCTCTCTGCCCTGACTCCGCCCCCTGGTCACCCAGCCGCGGCCAAGGGCTCCCTGGCTGCTCTCTGGGCGAAGCATCCTCTCATTCACTCTGCCCTCAGGCTGCCCGCCTCACTCCAGATGCCGCGCCTCCACCTCGCTTCCACCTCCTCGTGCCTCCTGCTCCCTCACTCCCCACCCTCGCGGCCCTCTCTGGCGGCTGTCATGCTAGACAAGAACAGCTTCATTTGTCATCTGTTTTGCTACCTCCATGAGAAGGAATCTAAGCCATTCTGTGCTGTTCACCGCTGTGCCCCCAGGGCCTTGAACAGTGCAGAGTGGGCATTTAACTAATTTATGCAAAATAATGAATGAATGCTGTAGGATCTCTGAAAAGGAAAGGGAGGTGTTATACTAATTTCTTATTTCATCTCTGGACTGGGCCTTTAATAACGACCTGGTAAGGCAGGAGTGAGCCCATTTGAGGAATTGGCTGAGGCCCACTGCCCTGCTCACCCTGACCTCCTAGATGGGCACTAGGGACCCAGAGAAGGCCTTACCTGTCAGATCCCCGAGCATCTCAGCCAGCAGCCAGCGATCGATGTGTTGATACGTGATGCCCACGACATGGCAGATAACTGCAGAAATTAGGGCGAAAGACGAAGGGCCACTCTCAGAACCTGCTGCCACTCCCTCCCCTCAGGGAGCCCAAGCTCAGAGAGGAACTTACATTTTCGGACAGAGTCTTCAAAGCCGGTTATGCCTTCCAGGAGGTCCATGTTTTCATCCAGGGCTTGCTGTGCAGGGAAAGACGACGTCCACAATAACGTTAGTGGTTAGGACTCAGCACTTTCATCGCCAAGGGCCTGGATTCAATCCCTGGTCAGGGAACTAAGATCTCACAAGCTATGTGGCCAAGGAAAAAAGTTATAAATAATGCCAAGATTAACCCCAATAATAAAATAAGAGAAGCGAACACTCTGGCATTCACCCCACATGCCAGCCCTTCCTCTGTATGCAACCTTATGATGTTACAATGCTGGTTTTTCTCCCATTTTAGAGATGGGGAAACAAAGGCTCAGAGCAGCTAAGAGATTTGCCCAAAATCACAGGGTGGGGTTTGCACCTGGCAGGCTCCCCTGGATCTGCCCATCACCTCCTCCAACTCACCCCCTCACTCCAACCACAGGGGGCTCCTCACTGCCCCTCAGACATGCCAGACACTCAGCTACCTCAAGGCCTCAGTACTGGCCAGGGGCAGGAAATTCAGCTTTGGCCGCTTCTTTTTTCCCATGAAATGACAAGAGAGAAGACAGATGAGGTACCTGCACTCAACCACCTCTTCTCGGATCTCACCTAATTCAGAGAAAAGGGCAACAGCCCTACCACGGCCCATGAGCACTGCCCCACAGCCCCCTGGGAACTATCTGTCACCTCCTCCCACTTACCCCTCACTCCAACCACAGGGGCCCTTCACTGCCCCTTAGACTTGTCAGACATCCACCCACTTCGTCTCAGCTGGCTGTTTCGGGGTCTGGAACTCTCTTCCCCCATGGCTAGCAATCCCACCTCCTTGAGGCCTCTGCTAAAATGTCACCCTCCCAGCAAGGGCTCCCCCAGCATCACGGAGAGAGCCGAGGAACCCACTAAGACAACGAGAGGGAGCGGCCAGCTCGGCAGGAGGAAGGTGGGAAAGCAGCTGGCCTGGAAGCCAAGAGACACTGGCCGGGCAGGTGAGCTGGGGCCTGAGAACTTCCCACGGGATCTAGCAATGAGGGCGTCACTGTGGGCCTCAACAAGAGCGCTTCGGTGGCCTGTGCCGGAGTCAGGCGTCAGAGGGCTGGCCACAAAAGCCTGAATGGCATGGGTTCATGTGAGCAGAGGGATAAGACAAGGCTGAACACAGGCAACCTGCCCTGATTCGCCTGGGATGTGAGATTTTGTGCTATAAAACCGGGAAAGCCCTGGGCAGACTGGGACAGCTGGGGTCCCAGCCAGGAGCAAGGCTGCAAGGGGAGCAGAGGGAGGGGGCAGTGGCAGAGCTGGTGGGGAGTGTGGAGGTGCAGGGGGAATTCTTTATGTTAGAACCCACTGCATCGTGGACGTGTTGCATGGGGATGGAAACAGTGTGGGAAGGTCAAGTTTGCAGAGTGGGGAGAATGGCTGGTGTGATGCCACTGAGTGGGCGAGAGGGCAGGGGGTCAGGGCACTGGAGGAGGAGGGACAGGTCACTCACTAGAGCAGAACAGGGCTTGGTCAGCTGCCGGGAGATGTTAGGTCAGGGGTGGGAAGTTCTGCTTTGGCCACTTCTATTTTCCTGTGAAATGAGAAGCCAGGTCGTAGGCTGAGGTGAGGAGAAAGGCGGTGGTGAGGAGTTGCGGAGAGCCAACCAGGAACACGGGGAGGGAAGCAAGGACCAGCTGTGGGTGGGCACTGACAGCTCCTCTCCAGCCTCCCGCAGCCCCAGGAGAGGACAGCATGATTTGTGAAGGAGGAAGCAGAACAGAGGACTGGAGCTGCCAATCAGGTCCAAGAATGTCAGGTCAGAGGCCTCATGGCGGGGAGCTGGGAAGCGAGGGGCGAGGAGGAAGTGGTCAGAGGGTGGAAATGTTTGACCTTCACGGGCAGAGGAGGCAATTGCTGATGAAGACAAGCACAGGTCAGTAACTCCTGGACTTAGCTGGGGAGCAAAATCACTAGAGATAATTGCTTAAAATCCCTAAGCCAAGACCGCACCCAGACCAATGACATCAGATTTCATGAAGGCACAATTCAAGTATTAGTATCATATTTGTTCTTTTTTTTTTTTTAACTTCTTAGGGATTCAGTGTGCTGAGAACTGGTCTCATCTTGGATGTGAGGGGAGGGAGTGAGGGGCTCAGGACCCAGGGAGAACAAGAAATCTGGAAACTGAGAAGTCAGGGTGATGGAAGGATCACAGACCTGCCCTTTCAAGCATCTAGGAATAAAGAGTGGCTGTGAGTTACATTCTTCACGAAAATGAGCAGTCATGGAGCGGGTGGGGCAATATCAACAAAGTGGGGTAGGGTATGATAAGACAGGCGCTTCAGGGCTGGGGGGCTGTGGGAGGCGGCGCTGGGTCTGGGAGTGGAGGTGAGAGCTAGGAGGCTATGTGGACTCCCACTTGGGACACCAGGTCCAGTTAGGACAAGAAAGGGGGAACAGTATTTATTCTTTATTCAACTGTTATTATTTGGCCATGTCCCATTGCATGCAGGATCTTAGTTCCCCAACCAGGGTTTGAACCCATGCCTGGTTCGGGTTCCACTGCAGTGAAAGCACAGAATCTTAAACACTGGACACCAAGGAAGTCCCCTGGGGGTAGAGTATTTAGAGGACAGAGGACTTCTGCTGGAAGAACAGGTGCCTGTGTGTGTGTGTGAGAGAGAAAGCCTGAGCTTTGTCAGCAGAGGAGAGGACCGGAGTGTCCTGGCTCCAGGTGGGGATGACCATTCCATGCCATCCTACACACGCAGTTCTGAAGACAGGGCCCACTGCCATGGAGGACACCAATGACTGTGCGTGGTCTTGACTTCCAGCAGCTTTTTCTGCACGTCCCAGTCACCACCCTACCCCGGGGCCCCAGCGAAGTTACCCAGAAGGCCTGGAAGTGGCAGGTCTCCAGCAGGTCTCCGAGGTACAAAATCTGCCTGATGGGCCGTTCTTCTTGCTGGGGGGAGGCGTTAAGGGCAAAAGGCCTTCCAGACAGCGGAGGCAGCTGCTGCGCCCAAGACTGCCCCGCCCACAACCGTCCCGCCCACCTCTTGCTCACCACAGCATGTCTGTCACGGCAAAAATGAGCAAGAACCTAAGGATCCAGAGATGGGGACAACTCAACAGAGGCCGCCTCACATACTGAGATCGAGTCACGCCTTAGAGAACTGACATGGCAAACGTGATGAGACACACCTCTAGCAAGATGAAAAGAGCAAGATGCAGAAAGGCGCGTGTAACAGCCCATCACTGGTAGGGAGGAACGGGTGTATACGCACATGCACACCTGCACTTCTGCATCTGTAGGCTATCTGTGGAAAGGCAGAGGGCTGTAAGCAACTGTGGCCTTCAGGGAGGGGAGCGGGAGGCCGGGGGCTGAGTGGCCGTGGGGTGGGGAGGGAGGAAGCCTTGGTTTTTTCGTGGTATACTCTGCTGAACTTTGAACAGTGGATCGTATGCGGTTTTTAAGCCACCAGAACAGACCTCTGGGGGAGGTGGACTGTCGGTCAGAAGGCAGGTGTCCCCGTGGACACACCTGGAAGAGCAGGTTCATTGAGGAAGACATTTTTCGGCCCAGCCGCCAATGAGTAGGCCATTTCAGTGGTATCTCACTCAACATGTCTTCACTGGAGACCAGCGCTGTACCAGACAGACACTGGCCAGTCCCTGGGGATACGCAGAATGAAGGGAAGCTGACAAGCCAGCTCTTCGTGGCTCCGGCCTTTGGCCTGGTGGTCTTTCCTCGGCTGGGAAGCCTCACGGGAATCTTTCTAAAGCAGGTTTCTCCCCCTATCACTCTGCAGCCTCAATGCCTTCTTCAGCTCCCCAGTGCTCTTTCTGAGTCGGACCAACTCTGTGGCTAAGCCGAACGTCCTCTACTGACTCCTACACAGCACCAAGCTCTTTTCTTCTTCTTTCCCTACACATGCTCCCCTCTGCCTGGATCAGCATTCCCTACGAATCACCTAATTCCTCATCTTTCATCTGTTCCCTCCTCCAGGAAAGTTTCCTGGCTTCCAGCCAAGTTCAAGTGCCTCCTCTGGCCCCTCACACCCCAAGTCCTGACTACTCCAGAGAGGACGGGTCTCCCCTGCTAGACTGTGAGCTCCTTGATGGTACTGTCCCAGCCGCAGCCAGCCCGGGGCCAAGACCAGAGCAGGCAGTTGGTGTCTGCGTCTGAACTCAAGACCACGGCCCTGTGAATCCGGCTCCCCTGCTCCCCCCCTTCCCCCAGTCCCAGCCCAGAAGCGGGAAGGATACGTGGGCCTGGTCGATCATGCACTTGCACAGCGTGAAGTCGGTGTGGGGCAGGTTGGTGAGGGCCTTCAGCAGGATCTGGGCGGTGACCGTGGTCTGGAAGAAGGCCGGGTTGAACTGGTACCTGAGAAGAGAAACAGAGATGCAGAAGCAGTGCCATCTCCACGTCCCTGGGCCTCACCAGGTGCCAGGAAGGCTACTCGCTGCTTCCGCCCGGAGTCTGGGGGCTGGGCACGTCTGCGCTCTGATACCAACCATCCCACTGTCTGGCTGGGACCTTAAGCTCCCTGACGCCTACTTTCCTGTTCTGTAGACGGAGACAGTTAATCTTCACAACCACTCCATAAGGCAGACAGTGTTAAGTGATTCACAAATGAGTGCAAAAACAGCAGTGGTCAAGCCTCTGGAGCCAATTGCCTGAATTTAAACTTCACTGCTGGGTGGCCCTGGACTACTTTTTTAAAAAATAGTTTATTTTTGGCTGTGCTGGGTCTCTGTGGCTGTGCGTGGACTTTTGCTAGCTACAGAAAGTAGGGGCTACTACCTAGTTGCGGTGGGCTGGCTTCTCTTGTTGGGCTTCCCTGGTGGCTCAGAGGGTAAAGAATCCACCTGCAACACAGTTCAATCCCTGGGTTAGGAAGATCCCCTGGCGCAGGGCATGGCAACCCACTCCAGTGTTCTTGCCTGGAGAACCCCAAGGACAGGCTTCTCCTGTCGCAGAGCACAGGCTCCAAAGCTCTCAGGCTCAGGAGATGTGGCTCACAGGCTTAGCTGCCCTGGGGTATGTGGGCTCTCTCTGTACCTGGGATCGAACCTGTGTCCCCCTGCACTGCAAGGCGGATTCTTAACCACAGGACCACCAGGGAAGCCCCGGCATGGAGCATTTAAAATAAGTAGACTTCCCTGGTCTGGAAAGATCCCACATGCCACAGGGCAGCTAAGCCTGTGCACCACAACTACTGAAGCCCATGCGCCCTAGAGCCTGTGCTCCCCAACAAGAGAAGCCACGGCAGTGAGAGGCCTGTGCAGCTCAGTTAGGGACTAGCCCCCCACAACCAGAGAAAGTGCTCGCACACCATCAATGACCCAGCACAGCCAAAAACATAAACAATGAAGTAAGATTCTAAAAGATAATAAGTGCCCTGTGCATCAGTTTCCTCTCTTGCAAGAGGTGAGAATAAACCACTGTTTCGGGACCTCCCTGGTGATCCAATGGTTAAGACTCTGTGCTTCCACTGCAGGGGGTTCAGGAAACTAAGATTCTGCATGCCAGTGTGGTGCTGCCACAAAAAATAAAAATAAAAAAACCCAACTGTATCTACCTCACAAACAAAACATAGCATCAAAGTGAGTTAACACAAGAGTTATAGCATAGGAGGTACCACATGGGGGTGCTCACTAAGCAGTGGTTATCACCACTAACACGCTAAACGACCTCACCAGCACACACACTGTCTCCATCTTACAGACGGCAAAATCGAGGTCATGAAAGCTCTAAACATTACAAAGTTGGTAGTTGGGCTTCCCTGGCGGCTTGGTGCTAAAGAACCTGCCCGCCAATGCAGCAGACACAGGTTCAGTCCCTGGATCGGGAAGATCCCCTGGAGAAGGAAATGGCAACCCACTCCAGTATTCTCGCCTGGAGAATCCCATGGACAAGAGGAGCCTGGCAGGCTACAGCTCACGGGGTTGAAAAAGAGTTGGACATGACTTAGTGACTAAAACAAGGACGATAACGGTGTGTCCATAAAGCATCTAGAAAGAAGAAACCAAATATCCACCGACAGGGTAACAGATAATTAGGACCTGGCTCCACATGGAACACTGCACAGCAATGACAACCAACTGCGGCCACACAGGAGAAGCGTGGAGCTCACAAACCCAGGGCTGAGTGCAAGCTGCCAGACGCAGAAGAGCTCCAGTCGTGCAGCTACTCTTATGTTCAGTTCAAAGCAGGCAAACCTGCGCTAAGCAAATCAGGATGTGTATGTGTGTACATGCGCCTGCAAGCGTGTGGTAAATTCACACAAAGCCAGGCCACGAGAGCACAGGAGTGGTCACCAGGGTCATCAGGTCAGCGTGGTTGGCACAAAACACATGGGGCAAAGGACAGGGTGCTAGCAACACCCATTTTGCAGTTGGGCTGCTGATTACATAGGTGTCCATTTATAACTCCACGTTAAACCATATACTTGCTTTCTGCAGCAGCCTGTATGTGCGCTTTGTTATGATTTTTATTTATTTATTTTTTTACTTTTTGGTTGCACAGCAAGGCCTGCGGGAGCTTAGTTCCCCAGCCAGGGATCTAACTCGTGTCCCCTGCAGTGGAAGGCTGGAATCTTAACTGCTGGAGTGCAGCCCCTGTAACTAAGTTTTCAAAAACCATCCCTCCTCCTGCCCCTACTTCCTGGCTCCCTAGTCTTGCACATTCTATCCAAAACAGATAAAGAGGTCATACAATTCAATACCAAAAATCCCCCAAAACCCTGTCAGAAACTTCTGAATAGACGCTTTTTTTTAAAAAGAAGACAGAGATCGCCAACAGGCAATTGAGAAGATGCTCAACATCACTAAACATCAGGAAAATGCAAATCAGAATCACACACCTGACAAAATGGCTATCAACAAGAAGACAACAAATAACAAAACACCGGCAAGGATGTGGAGGAGAGAACGCTTGATAGTGTCATGTCAATTGGCACAGCCACCGTGAAAAACAGTAGGGAGGTTCCCTGTAAAATCAAATCTAGAACTACCACATGATCCAGCAATTCCACTCCTGGGTATATGTGTGTATATAAATATAAATAAAGAAAACAAACACTAATTTGAAGTGATACAGGCACCCCAGTGTTCTCAGGAGCATTATTTTCAGTAGCCAAGATCTGGAAGCAACCTAAGTGTCCACTGACAAATGAATGGATAAAGAAGATGTGGTACATAGAAACACATACACACAATGGAATATTATTCAGCCATTAAAAAAAAAAAAAAAAAGGAAAAAGAATGAAAATTTGCCCTTTCAACAACATGGATGGACCTGGAGAATATTATGCTTAGTGAAGTTAAGTCAGACAGGGAAAGGCAAATACCACATGTTTTCGCTTATATGTAGAATCTAAAGAATAAAATGAAAGCAACAAAACAGAAACAGAGAACAAACTAGTGGTTATAGATGGGAATGGGGTGGGGGAGAGGCGAGATAATGGAAGGGGATTAAGGGGTACGAAATATATATGAAATAAGTAAGATGCAAAGTCACAATGAACAGCACAGGGGCTATGACCCCCATCATATAAGAACTCTAAACGGAGTATAACCTATAAAAATACCCAAACACTATAACTAATATAACATTGTAAATCAACTAGATTCCAATTTTTAAAAAAGAGAGAGAAGTCACATCCTGGAGGTTACCCCTCACTCCCACCCCACCCAGTGCTGGGAGTGGCAGGCTGCTGACTATGGGAATGGGGTGGGAATGGAGGCAGATACTCACAGTTTCAGGACAGCCAGGTTGGCTTCCAGATCATAGGCATTTTCCTTGGCCTGTGTCTCCACATAGCGCTCCAGGGTGGCCAGGTTCTCAGGGTTGTACCTAGAGGAGAAACAAGATGAGTGAGCAGAGACACGAGCTGAGGCCAGTCACTCCCATGGGGTAGGAGTGGGGGCGACTGTAGCCTGCTCCTCCTTCTCTTCCTTTCCTCCCTCCCTCTGTCACTGGCCACTTGCTCTACTCAAATATTGAATTAGCTCTATAATCTCTGATGAAACTTATCCATATCCCTGACCTAAGCCCCAGCTCTAAACCCCATCAGAGCCCTGGGTCTTTTCTGAAAAATGCCTTCTCAATCTCTCAGCCAACCAGCCCTTGCAGCCTGTACATCTGCCCTCCTGGACATCTTTGATATCCACCCCTTTCTCCCATCCCCAAACCCCACTCTGGTGCAGTCCATTCTCTCCTGCCTAGTTTTCCCCATCCTAGCCCCCACCAATCTACCTATGTTTCCCCCATCACCACCTTGACCACTCCTGGCTATCACTGTCTACCGTCCGGTTTATCTGAACTAGAAACTCCATGAAAGCATGGCCAGTGGCTGTCTTTGGTTATCTCTGGTCCGCACCATTGCCCAGAATTCACAGTGTAGATTTCAGTAAACATGTGTTCGATGAATGAAATGAGGGGGGGAAGGGGAGCCACGAAGAGGCACTGAGAGGCTCAGTGAGACTGAGGAGCAGAGAGAAAACAGAGGGGCTGAGAGAGAATAAGTTAAGCAGAGAGGGCGGCCTTAAGGCAATTAAAGCGGACTGAGCGGCAGGCAAGGCCACCTCTTGCCTTTAGGCCTATACAATGCTGTTTTCTTAAACAACTGCTCCAGACTGACTGAAAAATCCCACCCCTGGGCAAGCCCAGGATGCTGACCACCTCTTGCTGACCCCAGAAAACCCTCTCCTCCACGCTGGCCAGAAACGCTCCCTCCGACCGGGCTCAGACCTGTCGATCCCCTTGAGCAACTTGCCCACGTTCGCTCTCATCTGCTCAAACATCGCCATGACTGCTGCCGCCTCCCACACCAGGCCTAGGGCCGAAGACCCTGCCGGCAAAGCGTCCTCGAGGACCGGAAGAGGACGAGTTGGTGGAAACGGAAACTACGTAATTGTTTTCTCTCCAGCCCCGCGGTGAATCGTGCTTTGGGTCTAGCTGCGGCTGCCACGCTTTCCGGCTGCCGCGTGACTTCTTCCCAGCCGGCGCAGTTAGCGCGTGCGCATACGCTCTACTCGAGCAGAAGCTACGGCGCGAGAAAAGACCTAGTCTAACCAAGTGCGCAGGCGCCTTCTGGCGAGGGGGCGGGGCTAAGCTTTTCCCGGGCCTCGCGTATCCAGTTATAGACTCTGGCGCGTGAGCGCGGACTTAGCGGGAAGTAGGCTGATCCGTGACGGCGTGCACGGGCTGTGAACTCAAAACTGCTGGGGTTCCATCAGTACAATCCTTTTGGTCCATGGGCATGTGCCGAAGAAGGTGCCCTCTGAGGTCCCCTTGGCCTCTGAGGAAGGATCCTGAGCTTCGCAGTTTTAAGTCGTGAACCTGGTCCCCCACACTTCACCCTAACGCCGAGGGTAGTGGCCCGCAAAGCTGTTGTGCTCAGCTCGGCAGGGGCGGAGAGAGGGGCTCGTGGACCCCGCTAGATCACGCCCAGTCCCCATAGCTCCAGTTCTGTGGGTGAAGGCGAGCGCTCCGCATGTGCCATCCCTAGTTGTGTGTTCAGATACTGCCCACTGCAAGCATGACTGAACATGCATGTGTCATATGTGTATATGCTCTGGGTATATCCACATACGTGCACACGGATATCCAGGAGTGTGCACGGCGACTGGCCTGCGCGCCGCACGGGGAGTTACCACTAAGTGCCTGTATGTGTCCCGGGTGAACAATGATGTACATACACTGCATGGTCATCCCGGTGTAGACCTGCCATCTCCAGGTTGTGGCCCAACACTCAGCATTCAGCAGAGGTTCAAATGTTTTTAGCCACTGCCCATAACGGGGGAGGGTGAGGGCACCCTCCAGGTCACAATGAAGATAGTTTGCATCTGGTTTACATGCAGCCCAGGGCCCCGGAGGTGGAGGGGGGAGTCCCCTGGGTCCCAAGGCAAGCTGCCCCTCACAGGCTGTCAGGGCCCAGGGGACAGGGGGTGGAGCCGCTGGCTGCACAGCTCTGTGCCGGGGCAGGAAGCGAGAGTGGGGAGGGGGGAGGCCACAGCCGGTGGAGGCAAGGCGGGTGCAGGGCGTGTGGGGAGGGAGGGAGGTGCCAGCATTCGGAGCCCTGAGGCCCTGCTGGCCCCTGGGCGCAGGCCCAGCTCCGGCCCCCAGGAATGGACCTCGTAGACCCTGACATCTTTAACAGGGACCCCCGGGACCACTATGACCTGCTGCAGCGGCTGGGTGGCGGCACCTATGGGGAAGTTTTCAAGGTGAGGAACCCCCCTCCTTCTCCAACACTCTCAAACCTGTGACCTTGGGGGTGAGCCCCAAGAAGGGATGGGGATGTGAGAGGGTCCCAGTCCTCAGCTTGGCTTCAGGGATGCTGAGGAAGACCTCGGGCAAATGGAGCCTGCCTGACTGCCAACTTCCCCTTTACAAGGCTCGAGAGAAGGGGACAGGGGACCTGGTGGCACTGAAGATGGTGAAGATGGAGCCTGGTGAGGAGAGCACCCAGGTCCTCATTCCCCTGCCCCACCTCCTGGGACCCTGGGATCTCCCCCATACTCCATCCCTGCAGTAGCCTTTTCTCTTCTGCCCCTCCTCGCAGACGATGATGTTTCCACCCTTCAGAAGGAAATCCTCATCTTGAAAACTTGTCGGCACGCCAACATCGTGGCCTACCATGGGAGTTATCTCTGGTGATGAGACCTCCCCTGCCCCCCAGCCCAGCCCCCAACTCCCATTCCTGACCAGCACCCCCCTCCAACCTAACCTCTAATCCCGGACCCCCATTTTTAACTGAGGCTCCTAACTTAATCCCCAGCCCGAAGTCCCACTTGTTTGACCAGAGCACCTCCAAACCTCATCTCCAATAAATAACTAGCATTTCTCACTAAATTGATCCCTTTGTGGTAACCAAATGTGAAACCAAGTCCCTCTAAAACTGATCATCGTCCTGACTTGCAGGTCCCCCAGTTTCACTTTCTGTTCCTTTAACATGAACCCCTAATTTCCCTGACCCTTGAATATCCCAGATGCCCCAAGAATGATCTCTGCCCCCCGGCCCTGGCATCCTGGGCTCCTCTGTCCCCTCTGAACTTCCACAACCTGTGAAGTCTCTGCCCTGTCTCCTAGGTTAGCATGGGACAACACAGAACGTCATGGTAGGAGCCCAGGCACCTGGGTTTGGTCCAGTTGACCCTAAACATATATTTTCTTCTTTGAGCCTCAATCTCCCCATCTGTAAAATGGGATGATCTCACTCTGGTAGACAATAGAGAGATGACAGCTCTTACATTCAAGTTCTTGTTGAACTAGGATAGGATGGACAGTGAGCCAGAAACTGTCCTATAAATAATGATTTATTACTGCTATTATTATTCTTGCTCTTGAACTGTTGTAGGCTGCAGAAACTCTGGATCTGCATGGAATTCTGTGGGGCTGGTTCTCTCCAGGACATCTACCAAGGTGAGTGGCAGGGCGAGGAGATCCAGGCAGCCCTTGGCCCTCCAATCCACCTGTCCTGTCCCTCTATCCTTGCGTCTCCGGGGACTGTCTTTCTGGTCTGTATTTCACACAGAGCCCCTCCTCTGGACCAGGCCTGGCCTGGAAGATGCTGGGGAGACTGTGGTACCCAAGCGGGCCCTGAACCCTGTATCCTTCAGGACCTGAGAGTCCAGCTCTATTTTTTCTGCAACGATCCCGACTTTCCCTGCCCCATCTTCCCCCTGTGCCTGCATTTTCTCACCAAGGTCTATTCATGCCTTTGAGTATTTCTGCATTTCTAGCTCATCGTCAGGGCCCATCTGTTCATTTAATGAGTGAATGCATTTCTGATTCACTCAGCCTGCTTTTCACTGTCTTGGAGCACTGGAGGGTGGGGGCGGGGTGGGCCTTGATCAGATTTCTGATGTGCACCTCTATCTTTGACCATCACCCAGTCTCCCAGTCTCCCTCCAGCCCTAGACCTCAAAGGTCAGGAAAGGAAGGACTTCATGAAGAAGTCCTCAGGGCGGGTGGGGGAAACTGAGGCCCACAGAGAGGAAGTGACTCACCCCACCAGCCCGTCAGACCAAGTCTCTGACCCCCTCAGTCTGCTGTCTCTCTCTGGTGTATTCTCACCCCTTTGTGTCTTTCTCAATGTGTCTCTTTTCCCAGTTTGGGGTGTCTCTGCCCATGTCTGTCTCTCTCTGCCTCAGCTTGGGTCTGTTCCTGATTCTCTATCTCTTCCCGTCTCTCTCTGCCTTTCCTTGTTCTACAGAGTGACATCACTCAGAGCTGTCCCATGCCCTCCATCCCCCCCCCAAAGCGAAGCCCAAGTTTCTCAACACTGCCCCTGAGTCTGACCCCCGCTGACAATCCCAGGCTGGCGCCCTCTCCCCTGCTCCACCCACGCCTCTGCTTTCCAGCCCCACCAGGGACACTCCCCTGCTTCTGGGCCTTTGCACTTGCCTTTCCCTTTCCGAGGGGGACTGCTCCCCATCTCCACCCCCGCCACCTTCTCGGGGTCGCCTTCACTGATCAACCTGTATGAAATGTCATACTCCTTCCCACACATATTTCCCACACATATTTCCTGTTATCTTTTCTTGCTTAATTTTTCTTCTCACTATTTATTGGCGTCTCGTGTATCATGTATCTTACCTGTTTATCTTGTCTGCCATCCGTCTCCTGTGCTAGAACGTTCTCTCCACGGGGGCAGGGATCTCTGCCTCTTTTGTCCACAGCTGTATCCCTGCTGCCTGCCACAGTGGCTGGCACACAGTAGACATGCAGCAAATAATCACGTTGAATGAATCTCTCTGGTTCCCTGCATCACTGCCTCTCTCTGTTGCTGACTGCCTCTCTGCCTCCTCCTCCCACCTGTCCCATCCCAGTTCTCCCCGCCCTGTGTGGTACCCTCTCAGCTGGTGTGGGTGGTGGCCAGGGGTCTGGCCTGCACCCAACACAGTGCCTGGGTGACCTCTGCAGTGACAGGCTCCCTGTCGGAGCTCCAGATCAGCTACGTCTGTCGGGAAGTGCTCCAGGTAAGGGGATGCTCTCTGGGCTTGGGGTGGGGCAGGGCCCTGCTCCTGCCTCTGGACGCTCATAGACCCCAACTTCCGCCCTCCTCCCCAGGGACTGGCCTACCTGCACTCACAGAAGAAGATCCACCGGGACATCAAGGTGATCTAGGGGCAGAGAGGTGGCCTTTGTGGGCAGGGGACCCGGGAGACAGGAGTCAGGAGGGTCAGGGTGTCATGGGGCCAGGGAATGTCAGCAGCATTGGACTTGGGGGTATCTCTGACAGCCTCTAATCCCTCCCTTTTCCCTAGGGAGCCAACATCCTCATCAACGATGCTGGGGAGGTCAGACTGGGTGAGTGTGGCTGGTGGGACTGGGGAGAGGGGCTGACTGAGGGCCTGAGGGGAGACCAAGGGGACAGGGGACCCCAGGTCACTATGTCTCTCCTTCTGTCTCCAGCTGACTTTGGTATCTCGGCCCAGATCGGGGCAACGCTAGCTCGACGCCTCTCTTTCATTGGGACACCCTACTGGTGAGGGATGCCTGGCTGGCAGCTAGGAGTGGTGTGGGGTGGCGTGGCGTGGCGTCCACAGATTCTCTGGGGAATCTCTGTACTTGCTTTTTTGCCCACTTATCCCTTTCTCTGGACCAGATTTCCCTGGTGGCTCAGACGGTAAACAGTCTATCTGCTCTTTGGGTCTTTTTGGAGTTTTCCATTTACCTAGCTGTCTCTGTGCACCCTCCAGCCATTCCTCCCAGTGTTTATGTTGATTTTTATCCTGGTCTGTCTGTCTTTCCATATCTGTCCATGTTTGTCTCACTGTCTCTCTCTTAGTCTCCATCTTCCAGCCTGTCTCTGTCTCTCTGCCTTTATCTCTCTCCATCTTTTTTTTTTTTTTTAAATATTTATTTGATTGTGCTGGGTCTTAGTTGCAGCCTGTGGGATCTAGTTCTCTGCCCAGGGATAGAACCTAGGCCCCCTGCACTGGGAGCGTGGAGTCTTAGCCACTGGTCCACCAGGGAAGTCTTTATTTCTGTCTCTCTCCATCTGTATGTTTCTCTCTGCATCTGGCTCTCTCTATGCCTGCCCCATTCTCCTCTGTCTCCCCTTCCCCTTCTTGTGTCACTCCTTGGTTCTCCGAGGGTCTCTGCCCCTAGGATGGCTCCGGAAGTGGCGGCCGTGGCCCTGAAGGGGGGATACAATGAACTGTGTGATATCTGGTCCCTGGGCATCACAGCCATTGAATTAGCCGAGCTACAGCCACCACTCTTTGACGTGCACCCTCTCAGGTAGGCAGATGTGGCAGGTCCCCCTGGTCCCAGAGACCCCACTCAACTCTGACCCTGAGCACCACCTGCCCCCCCCATCCTGTTTCTCCAGCTCAATACCCACTGGAGGAGACCCCCCCCTTACTCTGAGCCCAATCTGAGACCCTCAGGAGCCCCTCAACCCAGAAAGCCTTTTCTCCATCCCTCCACACGAGGGGCCCCAATTTAGGGAGCCCCATCTTGAGGCTCCCCCTGAGCCTGCTGGTGTCCCCTCAAAGGGGCACCCCATGCCTTGTGAAACATACCACTCATTCTCATTCTGTCCCTCCCTTTGCTCCCTGCCGACCTCAGTGCTATTAGGGGCCCCCAGAACCATGAGGTCTGGCTGCCACTGGAAGTCTAAACCCCACGTTCTGTCCTTACTCTTCCAGGGTTCTCTTCCTCATGACCAAGAGTGGCTACCAGCCGCCCAGGCTAAAGGATAAAGGCAAATGGTAGGAGAGGGGCACGTGGAGGAGGGAGGGCGGGGCCGAGGGTGATGGTCTGATGGGAGGGCCTCTGGTCCCCTCACCCCAGAATTCGCCTTCTTCCTCCCAAGGTCGGCTGCTTTCCACAACTTTGTCAAAGTCACCCTCACTAAGAGCCCCAAGAAGCGACCCGGTGCCACCAAGATGCTCACTGTAAGCCTCCCTCCCCTGAGAAGCCTTCCCAAACTCACCCCCGGAATTCCCCAGGGCCTCTACAACATTGATCGTTTCATCTCACGGAACCCCCATGGCCCTTTCAAAGTCGCTGCTCCCTCTGAATTCCCCAGGACCCTCAAGACTCTCCGAACTGTATCCTAGGCCCCTTTTTTGTTTTCTTGGCTGTGCTGGGTCTTCACTGCTGCACGTGGCCTTTCCTCTCTTCACTGCAGGGCGCGGGCTTCTCACCGGGGTGGCTTCTCATTGTGGAGCATGAGCTCTCGGGCACAAGGGCTCACTAGTTGTGGCTCAAGGGCTCCGCTGCTCTGCGACCTGTGGGATCTTTCCATACCAGGGATAGAACCTGTGTCCCCTGCATTGGCAGGCAGATTCTCAACCCCTGGACCTGCAGCAAAGATCCCTACACTGAGTTCTTAAATCTCACAAATTCCTAAGGGCCTCAGGACCCATTCCTGGGTGTGCTCCGGAATTGCAGGGGAACTCCAGTCCCCTCTGAGACACTTCTAGAGTTCTCCAAAATACCTCACATTCTTCTAATCCCTTCAGACACCTCAGAATCCCCCAGGTTGCAGCTCCCCAGAATTCCGTGCCTTGTTCCTCTGTTGGCAACTTCCCCCCAAGTTTCCTCTTTAGACTAGTTCTCCAGCCCCATCCCAACCCCCTCCTTCTAATCCCACCCCCTATCTGCTGACACCCTCCTCCCCTCCCCCAGCATCAACTGGTGTCCCAGCCCGGGCTCAACAGGGGCCTGATCCTAGATCTTCTGGACAAACTGAGGAACCCAGGGAAGGGGGCCCCTGTGGGCGAGATTGAAGATGAAGACCCTGAGGTGAGGGACCAGCTCGCCTTTTCTCAGCCTGTTTCCCTGCCTGGAGTGCCCCCTTGCTGCCTCTCTTAGAAAAGAGCCAGGGAGGATGGGGTGGTAGCTTGGGGGCACACAGGTTATGGGAAGGCCCAGGACTCCGGGCTGGACCCACAGGGTGGGGGAGCTGTTGCTGGAGAATCTCAGGTCTGATGCAGCCGCTGCTCTGCCCAGCTCCCCCCGGCCATCCCTCGGCGGATCCGATCCACCCATCGGGCCAGCTCTCTGGGGATCCCAGACGCGGACTGCTGTCGTGAGTAGAGAATCTTTATGTTTCTGGACACCTGACTCTATAATCCAGGAGATGCCCCCTTATCAGATTGTCCTAGAGACCCTCATCACTTCCAAATAGACTCTCAGAGACCCCTCTCACCATCTGACTCTGCAGGAGACCCCAGAGAACCTCACCACCACCTGATCTACAAAATGCCTCTGGAGACCCCCACCTCTCTGTCCTGCAAACACACCCCATGAGGCTTCCCATAACCACCAGGACTCCCAGAGACCTCAGGAATCTTTGCTCCCTGATCCCCAAATGGAACCTAAAAGCAACTACCCTATAACCATTTTGAACCCCCACTTCCCTGATCTCCATTCCTGACCCCTAAATGCTCAGCTGTGTCCGACTCTCTGTGACCCCGTGGACTAGCCCACCAGAATCCATGGGATTCTCCAGGCAAGAATACTGGAGCAGGTTGCCATTTCCTCCTCCAGGGGATCTTCCCGACCCAGGGATCCAACCCACATCCCCTGCGACGGCAGGTGGATTCTTTATCACTGGTACTACCTAGGAAGCCCCGAGATGAGACCCCTGTAAACCAAGAGCCCTTCCCTATAGGGACAGCTCCAGTGCTAAGATCCTAACCCCAGAGCCCACCCCCACTTCTATTCTTTCTGTTCCCAAGTCCTTGTCCCCAGCTCACTGTGTGACCGCCCCATCCCCATCCCCCAGGGCGGCACATGGAGTTCAGGAAGCTCAGAGGCATGGAGTCCAGGCCCCCAGTGGACACGGTGAGATCCTCCCTGACTGCCCAGCTGCCCTCCTCTCCCCCGGGCCACTGCTGACCCTTTACTATCCCACAGGCTCTCCTACAGCCCCCTGGAGACTTCAAGAGCGGCAGTCCTAGGTCAGGGACCCTCAGGGTGGGAGTGGGGCAGGGATGTGCGTGGGGACCACCCAAGGCTCATGCCTGTTCCTTCTCAGGAGGAACCTATCAGAGTCCGATGATGACTATGACGACGTGGACATGTAAGAGCCCCACAGGCCCCCAGCCAGCCCTCGCCTTCCTACAACCCATCTTCCTTCCCGCTGATCCCAGCCTCAGCCCTGCTTCCCTTCTACTACTCAGTGCTGATCCTTGACCCCTGACCCCTGACCGGCCCCTCAATATCCCCATCTTCCTTCACCTCCAACCCCTGACTCCCCTTTCCTTCCTCTCCAATCCCAGCCAACTCAACCCTGGGTCCCCTGCTACCTCCCAGTCCCCAGCTCCTGCCAGATGTTCCTCTCACCCCCAGGCCTCAGCTGCTGCCCTAACCTTTAACCCTCGGGCCCCCTCATCTTTCTTCAACTTCTCACCCACCCTCAGACTGAACCTTCCCCCATGTCAGGCCCTCAGACCCAGACCCAACCTCAACCCCAGCAGTTGGCCCAGACCCCCATCTCCCCCAGCCCTAGGCTTGCGTCAGCCTCAGGGCCCACCTGTCCATTGCACACCTCTCGTCTGTAATAGACTCACGCGCACCAGGTGAGAACCTGACCCCCGGGAGCACTGTATAGTCTGTGTTCTAGGCAGGTGTGAAGTTGCAGAGACTTGATGCATTGGCAGCACTTGATATCTAAGAGTTGCTGGTACCATTATCATCAGGGTCATCAGTCCTTTAGCCCTCAGCTCTAGCCCCAGATCAAGTCACCCTCTGACCCTCCTGAGCTCAGACCTCCAGCCCCAACCCTCCCCAGGCCTTGTTGCCCACACCCCCCGCCTGCTGACCCCATCTTTGTGTTCCAGCCCTGCCCCTGCAGAAGACACACCTCCTCCACTGCCCCCCAAGGTAAGGCCCTGGGACAGAGATGAGGGGCAGGGGGCCAGGGCCCATAGACACTGGGATACTAAGCTCTCTTGGGCTGGAGTCTGGGACACAAAGATCTCCTTTGAGATCTGAGAGACTGGGATGACTGGGATCTGGAAATGGCATCCCTGACCCTAGGGGTGGGACTAAGAATATTTAGCCCAATGGATACTGGTCAGTAGCTGGTCTTTGGAAACCCCGCTGCACCCAACCCTTCCCCTTTAGTTGCTGGAGTATGTTGATTTTGGGGCATGGGTCAGAGGGGAAGGTTGGAGGGGTGGTTAGATATCACAGAGCCATGACCTAATGTCGGTTCTGGCAGAGGTGGTTGGCAAGGTGCCCTCTCTCTGAGTTGATCTAATGTATTCCCCACCTTCCTCCTCTCTCTCCAAAGCCCAAGTTCCGTTCTCCGTCAGATGAGGGTCCTGGGGGGACTGGGGATGACGGCCAGCTGAGCCCGGGAGTGCTGGTCCGGTGTGCCAGTGGGCCTCCCCCACGCACCCCCCATCTCGGGCCTCCCCCAGCCACCCGAAGCCCCCACCTCACTGCCCACTCAGGTAACAGGGCAGGCTGGGGTGGGAGGTGGGTGAAGGTGGGGGTTGGGCAGGGATCGGGGGGCTTTAGGGGCTGATTTTCTCCTCCCCATCTCAGAACCCTCACTGTGGAACCCAGCCCCCCGAGAGCCTGACCAGCCCCCACTGTTGCCCCCCAAGAAGGAAAAGATGAAGAGAAAGGTGAGGCCAGTGATGCTGAGGATTGATATCTCTGGATGCAGCTGGGGATGCCTGGTGGGAGTGGGGGATGGGGCAGGGAAGACTAATAATAATGACAGGTGACATTTGTTGAGCAGAGCCTCTGTGCAAGACCCTGATCTCGTGTCTTTACGTGGTGTATATCTGCACAGATAGAGATAGATACTGCAGTTGTTGTTGGGTCACTAAGTCGTGTCTGACTCTTTGTAACCCTGTGGACTACAGCATGCCAGACTGCCTTGTCCTTTGCTCTCTGCTGGAGTTTGCTCAAACTTATATCCAGTGAGTCAGGGATGCCAGCCTGCAGATCCTGCAGAGATACATATTATCTGCCATTTCAAAATGGGGAAACCGAGGCACAGAGGGGTTAAACAGTTTCCAAGGTCATAAACCTTTGAGCAGGCAGAGGCGGGATTTGAACCTTGCCACTTTTGCTTCTGAGTCTTAACCACTGTGCCTTCCTGTGCCCTCCTCACTTTTGCTGGATCGGCTGCTGCCCCGCCCCCATGGCCCACCCAGGGCTGTGCCCTTCTTGTCAAGTTGTTCAATGGCTGCCCCCTCCGGATCCACAGCACGGCAGCCTGGACGCACCCCTCCACCAAGGGTGAGTACTCAGAAGGGCCACGGAGAATGTGGCGGGGTTGGGGAGGACCCTTAGTGGAAGGCAGAAGTCAGGGAAAGGGGAAGGGAAAGGTCTTAATACAGTAAGGAGTGGCAGAGTGGAGGCAGGGGCAGAGCCAGGAGTTACAGCTGGGGTTTAGGGATCAAAGCTGGGTAGACTGAAGCTGAGTTTGAGAGTGAAGATTAGGAAATTAGTTTGGAGGTCAAGAGTGTCAGATATGGAATTTCCCTGAGGGTCTAGTGGTTAAGACTCTGTCCTTCCACTGCAGGAGAGCACAGGTTTGGTCCCTGGCTGGGGAACTAAGATCCCACATGCTGCACAGTGTGGCCACAAAAGAATAGATAAATAAAATAGGAATTTTAAAAAGGAGTGTCAGATAAACCAGAAAGGTCAGCGTTCAGTGTATAAGATCTGGGACAGTTGGACCCCATTAACCTCAGTTGCCCCAGAGAAGGAAATGGCAAACCACTGCAGTATGCTTGCCTGGAAAATCTCATGGTCACAGGAGCCTGGTGAGCTACAGTCCACGAGGTCTCAAAGAGTCAGACATGACTGAGCGTGTGCGCGCACACACACACACATACGCACAGCCTCAGTTGGAGGTTAATGGTAGAGAGACTGGAATCAGCAATTTGGGGTCAGGAGTTTTAGGGATTAGAATGTAGCAGAAAGGGACAGAGTTTAGGGATCAAAGATGTGGAGACAAAGTCAGTGGGGAGTAAATGTTAAGGAAACAGTATTAGAGTTTGTGGGGTCACACTGGACAGAAAGAGCCATTATGTCAGGGTATTTGAATTTGAGCATCAGTGTTGAGATAGGATTAGCATTCAGGGACCAGAACTGGGGAGAAAGACAGAATTGAGAGGGATACTGGGGAAGACATGTCTGATGTTGGGGTCAGAATTCAGGGGACAGATGGTCAGGGTTTGCAGGTCAGAGATGGGAGAACTACCAGAACAGGGGAAGTCAGAGGCTGGTGAGAATGAGACCAGCTCAAGGGAACTGGTCAGGGTTTGAGTTCAGATTTGTGAAAACAAAGGCTGGAAATGTCAGTGTGAGGGGAGAATAGAGAACTGAAGGCACAGAGCATCAGTGTTTGGGGTCATATGCGGTCTGGGAGGCCACGTGTGATGGAGTAGGTCCTAGCATCATCGTGTGTGCCCCCCTAGACCAGCACCTGCTTCTGGGGGCCGAGGAAGGCATTTTTATCCTGAATCGAAATGACCAGGAGGCTACGCTGGAGATGGTGAGGGGCAGTCCCTGGGGTGGGTCAAGGGGGGCCAAGGGTGGGGGCTGAAGTTGGGCTTGCTGGGGTCTTACAGGAGCCATCTCCCCCTTGCCCTGCAGCTTTTTTCTGGCCGGACTACCTGGGTGTACTCCATCAACAATGTCCTCATGTCTCTCTCAGGTCTGGCTGTGGCTTGGGTGGGAGGGGTGGGAGTCAGAACTTAAGGGGTCAAAGGTAAGGAGGTTGGGAAATAGATGGGCACAGAGAAAACAATTAGGCTCCCCCTTCACAGAGCCTACAGTTCAAATTCCAGCCACCTTTTCAGTGTGGGACTTGGGGCAAGACACTTCTTCCTAAGCCTCTGTTTCCCCATCTTTAAAATGGGGCTCACAATAGTGCCCACCTCTCAAGTCAGTTTTGAGGTAATTTCCACAAGAAGTCAGTCTTTACCTTTCTTTGATGTTGACAAGATGACAATACTTGTTCCATGCTTTGCTAAAATGGAGTGAGCAGGTTGTGGATTAAAATTTTGTGTCATTGTTTTATAAACACCTTGTGTAAAAGAATTTCTAATTTATGAGGAGACCCCAAGCCAAATAGAATGAGTGAGCTCATTCATATCACATCTGTGATGACAAACTTTTGCAGAATTTCTAGATGTTCCTTGTTAAACTTTGTAATACGTGTAACTTCATCTGATTGTTAAGTGTCTGTCATTTCTCATGCGGCCACAAGTACTATGAGGGTAGGGAACATATTTATTTTACTTACCATTGTTCACCAGAGCCAAGCACAGTGCCTGGCCTATAGTGGACATTTAAAATATGTTGCACTGCGACTTCCTGGTGGTCCAGTGTTTAAGACTCCACACTTACACAGTAGTGGGCATGGGTTCAATCCCTGGTCAGGGAACTAAGATCCCACATGTCGTGGGGCACAGGCAAAAAAAATTTTTTTTTAACATGTTGCATGAAAAAATGAATAAACAAAGGTGCCTGAGTCTTGAAGACTTGGGCATTTAAAAGGGATGGGGCCGAGTGATGGGCTGAGGGAAGGGTGGGAGTGTGCAGTAGCCTATAACTGCCTGCTTTCCCTATGTACACACACACTGCAGGAAAGACCCCCTACCTGTATTCTCATAGCATCCTGGGCCTGCTGGAACGGAAAGAGGGCAGAGCAGGAAGCCCCATCGCTCACATTAGCCCCCACTGGCTACTAGCAAGGTACCAGCCCCTAGTGGTACCACTGACCCCTCTAATGCCCCATTCCTGCCGTCCCTCGCCCCCATTCATGCCTACCTTCTGCCACAGGAAGAACATTGTCTCCACTAAGATCCCAGACACCAAAGGCTGCCGGGCGTGCTGTGTGGGTGAGAACCCTAGGGGTGGGCAGACAGGGGGCAAGACCAAGGGTGGGACTTGGACTCCCTCTCCACAGGAGAGGGTTGCAGAGTTAAGGCAGGGTGAGTAGAGCCTGGGGAGAGGTGTGTGGCCTTTGGGGGCGAAGGGTCGCGGGAGAGACCATTGACCGCTCCTTACCCGCCTCCACAGCGGAGGGCACCAGCTCCGGAGGCCCGTTCCTGTGTGGGGCTTTGGAGACATCCGTGGTCCTGCTTCAGTGGTACCAGCCCATGAACAAGTTCCTGCTGGTCCGGGTAGGGAGCCTGGAGACGCTAGGGGCTTTGTCAGCTTGGGTGGCTGGGGCCGTCTACTCTACGCTTCCGCAGCGAGCTCCGCGAACCTGGGCTTCCACCCGAGGCCTCCCACAATCTCCCCAAGGCTCCGCCCACCTGAAGGCTCCTCCCCTGAAGTCTTTCTGATCCTTAAGCTCCGGCCCTCACGCCACCCGTCACTTTCTAAGCCTTCTGAGGCCTCACCTCCTTGAAGTTTCTAGATGGTGCTTCCCAAAACTGAGGGCTCGAGAAACACTTGGCGAGGGGGGAGAAATACTTCGGAAGCTCCAAGCTCACTGTCCTCCAAGACCCCGCCCCCTCAGGCCCCGCCCCGGCCCCGCCCCCTCATCTGAACCCGCCCCTCCCTGCGCGGCCCGCAGCAGGTGCTGTTTCCGCTCCCTACGCCTCTGCCGGTGTTTGCACTGCTGACCGGGCCAGGCTCCGAGCTGCCCTCAGTGTGCATCGGCGTGAGCCCCGGAAGGCCGGCGAAGTCGGTGCTCTTCCACACCGTGCGCTTCGGCGCGCTCTCCTGCTGGCTGGGCGAGATGAGCACGGGTGAGTCGCGCAGGCTCTGGGACGGGTGAGGCTTATCAGTTGGGTTGGGTTGGATCTGAGTGACTGGGCGGTGCTTAGCCTGAGGCGTAATTGGGAAAGGGGATGAACCGAGAGCGGGGCGGGAGAACATTGGGTATATATAATTAATGAGATTGATGATGGGGAGTGGGGAATTCTGTGATGGGCGGGGGTTAGCCCGATTGCTTGGGAATGGAGAGGGGGGCCTAGCGGAGGAAGGCATAATGCGGTGAAATTGGTCCCTGAACCTGGATCTCTCAAGCAGAGCACAAGGGACCAGTACAGGTGACTCAGGTTGAGGAAGACAAGGTGATGGTGTTGATGGACGGTAAGAACCTTCCTCTTCCCTTGCCTCCACTGTTCCTAGATACCGACCCCCAGACCCCGCACCTCTCAGAGATTCTGAGCCCCTCCAGTCCTTACTCGTCCTGCTTTGCTTCTTACACTGAACGTATTGTCCGGTCCCTTGATAACCTTCTCAAGCCCGCTTACTGCTCTTACAGTCCCTTCTCTACCTCCTTCTAGGGTCCCTGAAGCTGGTGACCCCAGAGGGGGCCCCGGCCCGGGGGCTTCGAACTCCAGAGATCCCCATGACTGAAGCAGTGGAGGCCGTGGGTATGTGCCGGAATGATAATTCCGGGGTCTGGGGTCCAGGTTGGAGGCTTAAGTAGAGCCCAAGGGTAACAGGCGCTGCTTTCCTCCCAGCTATGGTCGGGGGTCGGCTCCAGGCCTTCTGGAAGCATGGAGTGCAGGTTTGGGCTCTAGGCTCAGATCAGGTAAGCTCCTTCCTCCTAGCACCCGCAAGCCCCTCCCACGTCAATCATCTCACTCATCAGATCCATTGGGAGAACAGACTCACTCAGGGTGTAAAGTCCCTGGAGGTGACACTTCTCTAGGCTCAGTTCAGACAGGTCCCCGTCTCTGCTCCAGTGTCTCTTGGGACCAGAGCTCAACCAGGGTCACTGTGTGACTTCGCTTCTTTCTGAGCCTCCCTCAGACTCCTAACTGTAAAATGGGGTCACAAATAGAGACAAGTGGGTTAAGAGCATGGACCAGACTACCTGGGTTGGAATCCAGCTGAATGATTTTAGTCAAATAGCTTAATCTTTCTGTGCCTCACTTTTCTCATCCGGAAAATGGAGTGAAAATGATGCTTAATCCACAGAACACCATGTGTCAGGCTCTGCCCTTACACTTTTGTATTCTCCTTAATCTTCGGGATCACCTGTCAGGTAGGTATTATGATTTCAAAGGTTAGTGCTCTGAGGTGCAGAGAGGTTAAGTAACTTGCCTGAGGTCACACAGTTGATGAGTGGTGTTAGCAGCAATGATTATTTCTGGACCTGAGGAGTTCAGAGACCTTGCCCCTTACTCTCTTTAAGGGAGAGGGGAGGAGTCTTCTAGACACTGATACAGCACCTTTTTCCCCAGCTGCTGCAGGAGCTCAGAGACCCCACCCTCACCTTCCGTCTGCTTGGCTCCCCCAGGTATGAACTTGGAGCAGAGGACAGAGGACCAGGGCGGGGGGGTGCTTTGGATGTAAAGAGGGTATCTTGAGGTGTCCCCAGCCATCTGAATCTTTGGCCTGGACATCCTCTCACTTGGTCTCCCTGCTTCTATCTCTGTCTCCTATAGTCTATTCCCCATAGAGCAGCCAAGGTGGAATTTTCTTTTGTTAAAAAAATTTTAATTAATTAGTTTATTTTGGGCTGTGCTTTGGCTGTGTTGCGGCTCCCGGGCTCTAGGGCACAGGCTCAATAGTTGTGGTGCGCAGGCTTAGTTGCCTCATGGCACATGGGATCTTCCTAGATCAGGGATTGGATCCATGTCTCCCGCATTGGCAGGCAGATTCTTCACCACCCAGCCACCAGGGAAGCCTGAAGGTGGAATTTTCATTCTTTTTAAACTTTTTATTGATATGTTGATATAAATTTAGATTCAGAGAAGTTGCAAAAATAAATTTAAGAATTCTGTATCCCCTTCACCCAGATTCCCTGTATATTATTTTTAACCACATTTGGTTTATTCTTGCCTCGCATATATGTGTAATTTTTTTCTGTTGGCACATGAATTGCAAGCATGATGCCAGTTTACCCCAAAATACTTCAGTGTATGTTTCCTAAATCAAGGCAAGGACATACTCTTACAAACCACAATACAGCTGTCAAAATCAAGAAAAGAGCACCGAGATAGTGCTATCTTCTAATTTCACACACCCACTCAAGTCTCACCAAGTTGTTCCAATGATGCTCTTTGTAACCAAAAAACAATACTTTTTTTTTTTTGGTCCATGATATCATCCAGGATTACAGGCTGCATTTTGGGGTCACGTTTCTTTAGTCTTGTGCCTGGAACGTTCTTCAGACTTCCTGTGCTTTTCAGACCTTGACACTTTTGAAGAGTACAGGAAATTTGTTTTTCAGAATGTCCCTTAGTTGGGTTTGAGGTTTCCAGGTTACACGTTTGGGGCAGGAATACCACAGAAGTGATGGGGTATCCTTCTCACTACATTGGATCAGGAAGTGTGTGTCAGTTTGTCCCGCTACTGGTGAGGTTATCTTTGGTCGGTCACTTGGTTAAAATGGAATGAGCCAGCTTTCTTGACTATAATGCTACTCTTCTTTTCTCTGTATAAATAAGTATTCTTTGGGGGTAATTTCTTGAGACAATGTAAAATTATTGTTTCACCTAATTTTACCATGACTTGATGATTTTTGCCTGAGTCTATTAAATGGTGAGTTTCCTATTTCTATCATTTCTTCTATGTTTATAAGTCGGCATTCTACTGTAGGAAAGAGCTGTCCCTTCTCCACCGTGTATGTATATTTGTGTGTATGTGTGTATATATGACTGTGTGTTTGTGTGTATCTTAGCATAGTCTCAAGGATTTTTTGTTTATTCTTTTTTAAAAAATGATCCTCCACTTTATATATTTTTTTAAAGATTTACTTACTTGTTTATTTTTGGCTGTGGTGGATCTTCGTTGTTACACACAGACTTTTCTCTAGTTGCCGAGAGGCCGCTCTTCTTCATTGCAGTGTGTAGGCTTGTCTTGTCGTGGCTTCTCTTGTTGTGGACCACAGGCTCTAGGCACACAGGCTCAGTAGCTGTGGCTCATGGGCTTAGCTGCTCTGTGGGAAGTGGGATTTTCCTGGGCCAGGGATCAAACTGGTGTCTCTTGTATTGCAAAGCAGATTCTTAACTGCTGGACCACCAGGGAAGCTGATTTTCATTTTATTCTATGGGTTATAATCTGTTACTATCATTATCTGTTCTGAGGCACAAATACTCACAGATTTAGCCAGTGAGAGCTTCTTCAAGGATCTCTCTGACCTTTCAATATGTCAGAGGTGTCCTTTAAAATCTAGATCTGATTGTGTCACTCTCCACCTGGTTAAAAGCTTCCTGTGGCCTCAAGATAAATACCCAATCCTGGTCACAGCCTACAAACCATGACTTGTGCAGTCAAGCCCTCTCCCATGTAAGTCCTTTGCCCAGGCTGTTCTCTCTGCCCAGAACGCTCTTTCCTGCCCTTTCATCAAGTTCCCTCCTGAACTTCTTTCAGGCTCTACCATCCATTCTTTAGGGACACCTTGGCTGACCCCTTGAGCTGGGTTTCCCTGCTATGTGCCTCATGCTTCTTTGTACTCATCTAATTCACTGATTCATGTTGGTCTCCTGAGGGCGAGGGCCGTGTCTGCTCATCCACTGCTCTAGCCCAGCACTATGCTGGCACAAACTCTATCGACGTCTCTGTAAATGAGTGAATGAACTGACTTCTCTTTTCCTTCCCCAGGCCTGTGGTGGTGGAGACGCGCCCAGCAGATGATCCCACTGCCCCCAGCAACCTCTACATCCAGGAATGAGTCCCCGAGGGGGTGTTAGGAACCAGTCTCTACATCTCCCTCCCCAGTGGACACACACTCCTGATCCTGGCATGCCCCTGTCTCCCAATAAACATGACTTCAGTCTCTGCTTTCATCTTGATTTTGGGGTTGGGGGAAGGAGAGGAGAGCAGAATTCCTGGATGCCCCCCCGCCCCCCAAAAATCAACAATCCAACACAATGATGTCAGGGGTATAGCACAGACTTTATTCGTCAGTACATGGTCACCCCTCCCCCAGCTGCCTTGGGGGGAGGGGTTTGAGGGCTGTGGGGTTTGCTGTGAGAATAAGGCACTTGAGGTGGGGGGGTGAAGGGCCAGCTAGGGGTGTCTCAGCTAAGCTGGTCCTCATACTGCTTGCGGAAACAATCGCCAGCCGGGAAGAAATCCCAGCATCTCTCTTGGTACATCTTCCAGACGTAAGACTCCTAGGGGTGGGAGATGGGGAAGAGTTAGTTGGTCACATCTTCAAATGCTTCATATTGACATGAGCTTTTCACTGCCACCTGCTGACTGACCTTATATTAAAATTCACCATGTCCCTGCCCATTGTCCTTCCAATAACACACGCTTACCTGGCCCGTGTGTTCTGTCTCGTCCTTGTTTATCAGATACATCAGGAAAAACCTGGGGATGGGAGGCAGCAGTAGACAGGTCACGATTTCCCTTACTTCCTCCTGATTAGCTGGCTGGGAATCCACCCACATGGACATCGCACCCCGCTGTTGGTGGCCACGCCCCACCCTCCTGATTGGCCAACGGGCCCACACTCACATGTAATTGGCCAGGTTGTGTTCCTCCAATGTGTGAGTCTCGAACCCATGCGGTGTCGTATCAAAGTAATCACTGCCGATACCGCAGATGAAGCACTTGGTCTGTGCGTGGCAGGAGACATCAGAATCAAGGTCCGTTCAACCCCCCAGGGTCCTGGAATCCCTCAGAGTCGCCCCCCAGACATGACCTACCTCCATATCTTCCTTCACTTGCTCTTGTTGGTCTCGGAGCTCACCAAAAGCATCAATGATCAGACCTGGGGGCGGGGCGGGGGGGGGTTGCAGGGCGCTCGTCAGTGTTTAGCTTCTCACTTCTAGCTATCTGCCATTGAGTCTTGAACCCAATCTTCCTAATCTCACCCCACTTACTAAAAATAATAACACCTAGTGTTTACTGAGCGCTTACCATGAGCCAGATACTTACCACCTATGAATTAACTTGATTTTCACAGCAACTCTATGTGGCTAGCATAATCAATATCCTCATCTTATAGATAAAGAAGCTGAAGCTCAGAGAGGTCACTTGACCAAAGTCTCACAGTAGGGGGAGGTAGAGCCAGGATATGAATCCAGGCTGACCAGATCCTGGATTTGTACACTAAGGAGCTAGCCTGCCTCTGGACACAGCCCCCACTCCCAAGACTCTGATGAGCACTGACCCTGGATGATGGCCAAGAGGATGACGATGACGAAGAAAAAGAAGGTGATGTCGAAGACCACTCGGTACAGCTCGTATTCATCGCCTGCTGGGTCCTCTATCTCGTCCCCAATGCCCCCACCAGCTCGGACACCCACGTACATGTGGAAGAGGTAACACTGCAGGGGCAGGGTGAGAAGCACATGAGTCGCGCGTTCAGGCTTCAACATTCACTGAGAACCTACAGGGCCCCGGATTGGCTGGGGCAGGGCACACACAGCAATGACTGAGACAGCCCTGAACGCTGCTCCTACAGGGCTCACAAGCTTGGCATCAGATAATGGCAGCCCAGAAATGATCAGGGTTGTGATAGGGAGGGCCCAGGGCCAGGAAAGCACAGCGTAGTCATGGGCAAGATGGGGGAAGCACAGGAAACGTGAAGTTTTGAAAGCCTGACCTCGCCTGGGTGATAGGGTAAGGCTTCCTAGAAGTGAGGACATGTGTGAACTGGAAACGTGAACAAAATGTTAGGTGGGAGAGAGAGTTCCAGGCAGAGAAAACCACATGTGTTTCATCACCCCTGGGGAGGAAAGAATACATCTTGCTCCTGTGAGGAACTGAAAAGAGGTTCACTGAGGCTGGAAATAGAGTTACTGTGAGCAAGAGTGAGGAGAGAAATGAGGGCCAGCTAATGGTCATGGAGAGCTTCCTGTAAGAGGCAGCATTTAAGTTGAAGATGAGGCATCAAGTGAATAGGCGTGTGTACGTAGGGCCAGGGAGAGGGCAGGTAGAGAAAAGGTCAGATGCAAAGGGCTTGGGTTGGGAGGAAACACATGATTTTAGGGGAACTGAGGGAGGACCAGGCAGCCAGAGAGCAAAAGGCAAGGACTGTGGTTAGACTCAGGCCAGGCTAGTTTTCCCCTGGCTTTGTACACAATGGTGAAGCACTGGGGAACCACAAGAAGGTTCTGAGCAGAGGGAAGGACATGGTCTGCCTGAGACTTGGGAAAGACCTTACACTGTTGTTGTTGTTGTTGGTTTTTTTTTTCTGTGTCTCTAGGAAGTGAGAGAACCCAGTTGCCTTGGGTAAGAGCTAAGACCAGTGACTGGTGGGAACAAGGCTGAGTAACAAGACCAAGTCTGGTGGGGCCTCAAATACCAGATTGAGGAACCAGATGGGTCCTGTGAGCATAGTGCCAGATTACAGGCCATTCTGAGATAAAGCACTGGAGTGATTCTTTCAACTGTGGCCCACGCCTATAGTAAGTTAAACTCAATTTGGGTGATGACCACCATTTATTAGAATAGAAGAGAAAATAGAAACATGCATGGCATAAAGCTTTTCCTGATAGAGAATGATGGTAGTAGCTCACGTCTATGGAATCCTTAATACCTGTCAAGCGCTGTTCTAACCTTTTAAGTCTTTGATGGTCAGGGAGCATTGTGTGCACTCCGTCATGTCCAACTCTTTGCAGCCCCAAGGACTGTAGCCACCAGGCTTCTCTGCCCATGGGATTTCCCAGGCAAGAATACTGGAGTGGGTTGCCGTTTCCTTCTCCTGGGGATCTTCCCAGCCCGGGATCACACCCATCTCTCCTGCATTGGCAGGTGGGTTTTACCGCTGAGCTACCAGGGAGTATCACTGAGTCCTAAAAGCAACCCTGGGATATAGGCTCTATTATTATAAAACCATTTCACAGGTGAGGACACCAGAGTGTGGGGAGGTTGAGCTGTCAACCCCAAACCACATGGCTTGTAAGTCAGGCACTGTGCTTGAGCACCTTTCCAAGGATAATACCTTGAAAAGCTCAAATATTACAACAGTGGCTACCATTCACTGAGGCAGTGTTCCAAGTAAAAGGGTCAAATCACTTAACCCTGGAAATAAGTCTGCAAGGTAGGTTCTATTACTTTTTTTTTTTTTTTTAATTTGGCTGCACTCTCTAGCATGTGGGATCTTAGCTCCCTGACCAGGAATTAAACCCACGCCCCCTACCTTGGAAGGGGGAGTCAACCACTGGACAGCCCAGGAAGTCCCAGGGTAGGTCCTACTACTAACCCCCTTTACAGATGGGAAAACTAAGGGTCAGGGATGGCTGGTAACATGTCCAAGAGCGAAGGGTGGGGGGGGGGCTCACTGTCATCATGTCGTCACACTTCATGTCAGGTTCGTCCTCATCCTCGCTCTTGTTGTAGAACTTGCGGAAGAAGTTGAAGGCCACCACGGTGTACAGGTAGACCACCACCGCCAGGAGGCCCACCGTCATCACCAGCTGGGGGCGGGCAGGGGGCGGCTCAGCTCCACGCGCGGCTTGCCGCTCCCGCGTGCCCACCTTCGCCATCGTTGCCCCACTTCAGCCCAGATGGCCCTCCTGCTGGGGTCTCATGAGCCACATCCACCCTGGCTCAGCCAGCCCAGCCTTGCCCCTCCTCACCCAACCCTGCGCCCCCCTCATCTGAGCTGCCCAGCCTTCACCCTTCATAAGGGACAGCTAAGGTGGGCCCTGCCAGGCTCACTCCGCTTGGGCAGGTCCCTCCACACCTGCTTCCCGTTGTGGGTGACGGAGGAGAGGATGGTGCGCAGCGTCTTGACCCCCATGGCGATGTCCAGGAGGTGGGCGGCAAAGAAGAAGTTGTTGTAGTGTCCAAGGAGGGACATCACCATGTACCAGCCCAGATACAGGAAAGACTGTGGGCACACAAACCCGGGGTCGGCGGGCGCGCGCGAGGGCCAAGGAGCACTCTGGAGGCCCAGGAACATTCAAGAGCACCGGGCGTGCTCTGGTGCTCAGGGTGCCAGCTCTGGCTAGGGATTATCTGAAGGATCAGGAACACTCTAGAACAGTGGAGCACTCGGTGTGGGAAGCCATTCTTCAGGGCGTTGGGGAACCCTCTGCAGAAGGATGTAGCCTGGGAATTCGAGAGTGTTCTGGGCCTTCCGTGGCGGTCTAGTGGCCAAGAATATGCTTGCCAATGCAGAGGACACGGGTTTGATCCCTGGTCTCGGAAGATTCCACATCTGTGGGGGCAGCTAAGCTTGTCCACCACAACTACCGACCCAGGTGCTGCAAACCACCCTGCAACTAGACAGCAGTACCCCACTCGCCACAACTAGAGAAGGCCTGTGCGCAGCAGCAAAGACCCAGTGCAGCCAAGTAAATGATTAAATATAAAATAAGATGAATTAAGGAAAACAAAACAAAAAGAGTGTGCTGGAGGGTAAGGAACCTTAGGCAGGTCTGAGGGTGCCCTAGGATCAGATGTGCACAGAGCTCAGGAGTGGGTCCCTGGTCAGGGATACCTGGGGGTGGAGCCCCCAACCCTCCTAGCGCCCTTCACCTGTAGGCCCCTCCCCCGCCTACGGGGCCCTCCTCACATTGTCTGTGAAGATGACCCCGAACTTCCAGATCTGGTACTTCACGTCGATGGACATAAGCCTGCAGGGCAGAGAAAACAAGGATGGCCAGATGCTGGAGAGTCAGACCACAGCCGCCTCCCCCGCCTGCCCCAGGCCTGGGGGTGGGGGCCGTCCTCCCCGGCTCACCAGGTGAGCAGCCCCGGCGGTGGCTCAGGCTTGCGCTCATTGTGGGCTGTGATCTCCAGCGTGGCCAGATCCATGCCCAGCAGCTCGGCAATCCGCTCCCGCCCATAGATGTCCCCGTGCTTGTCCAAGACCTGCACAGGGGAGCAGGGGCCGTGCAGACAAGACTAGAGCGGGGAAGGTGGTGGTCTGCTCTGTGGGGCAGGTCTGGGACATTCTGAACTTTGTGTGAGAGATTGGGGGTGCATTTTTCTGGGGAGAAGGGCCAGAGCTTTCTTCAGATCCTCAGGGGGAGGGTCCAAAAGTAATAAAGCCCTCCCCCCCAGTTAGCTCATTAGCCAAATTAATTGGGATAATTTATTATAATTAGGCAGGTAGGCAAGGAATCCTATATAACTATATAACCTATATAACCCTATATAATCCTATATACCTGCCCCCCACCCCATCACTGATGAATTTATCTCCTCCTGCTCACCCTCTCACTCTGCTCCAGCCACACTGGCTTCCCCACAGCTCCTCAAATACTCCAGGCACATCCTCGCCCCAGGACCTTTACAGCTGCCATTCTCTTGCCCCCCACCCCAGGACACACTTCCCCCGGATTTTCACCTGCCTCACTCCCTCACCTCCTAATCACCCTGCACGAAAGAGTAATCTCTCTGGGCCAACCCCCACACACTCCCCCTCCCGGCCCATCTTTTTTCCTCTGACAACACTTATCACCATCTGAACATTATAAATGTGTTCCTCATCTGTCTTTCCAACTTGAGGATCAAAATGTGTTTACTGCTAGGAACCCTAGTACAGTTCCTAGTAGGTAGGACTGACTAGATACCTAGGAGTACTCAATAAACTTTTGTTGAGTGAATGAATGATTCTAACAGTCAACACTTGTCTAATGTCTTTTTTGTGTGTGTGCCAGATACTGTTCACGAAGCAGGTCAAACAATCTTTACAACAGCCCAGTGGGGTCAGCCCTCGTAGTACCTCACTCAACATGATAGAAATTGAGGCACAGAAAAGGTGACACATGGGAAAGCAGACAAGGGACTTCCCTCATGATCCAGTGGCTAAGAATCTGCCTTCCAGTGCAGGGGACATGGGTTCTATCTCGAGTAGAGAACTCAGTTCCCATAGACCACAGAGCAGCTAAGCCTGGGGGCCACAACTAGAGAATCCCGAGTACCACAGTGAGGATCCCAGGAGCCGCAACTAAGACCCAATGCAGTCAAATTAGTTAATGAATGAAAAATTAACAAAAAAGAGAAAAGCAGGCAATCCAGCACCAGAGTCTATGTGCTGAAGATAAGATGCCTTAGCTCCTCCCTCAAAACTAATATCCATGAAGTATTTACTCTGTGGCAGGCACTGCTGAGGTTGTCGCATGCATCGTCTCATTACAGGGGGGTGTAGGGGGGTGATTATCATGCCCATTTCCAGACGGGCAAACTGAGGTGCTTCTCAGAGAGGCAAAGCCCCTTGCCCAAGGCTGCACAGAAAGCAAGTGCTTGACTGGGTTTGGATGGGCTGGTGGCATCAAGGCACCCAGCTGGGGAGGACCTTCGACCTCCCCCTTCACAGCGTCTCACCTTCCGCTTGACAAACTTGTCCCAGTAGTTGCTGGGGAAAGACCTGCCGAGAGAAAGAAGCCACAAGATGTTAGGGGAGAAAGGAACAGAAGCTGCCAGCCAAACTGGGCAGGAGTGGGGAGGGGGATGGGGTGGGGTTGGAATTCCAATGCTTTTCTCACAGGGATCCCAGACCATGGGGTCAACCTCTCACTCAGGATCAGGCTCTAAAGACCCCAGGCCAGGTGACGCTTGTCCAAGGTCAACCTTAACATCCTGCCCCCACCCCCAGGCCCCGCTGCTGTCATCGGTAGAGCCCAGGTGACAGGGATGTACAAAGACCTGAACTGCACTCAGATGGGAGACAGGGAGGCAAGAGTGTGTGATGGGGGTGGGGGTGTTGGAGCCAGCGGCCTGGCCCCGCTCTGGCGTCCAGGGAACAGAGGGCTTTCTCATGCTGTTTTATTTAATTTTATTTGATGCTTCTGGCCCTTTATTTACCAGGTTTTGTTTTGTTTTGTTTTTCGTTTTTGTCTCCCGCAGCATGCGGCATCTTAGTTCCCTGACCAGGGATCAAACCTGCGCTGCCTGCATTGGAAGCACGGAGTCTTAACCACTGGACTGGCAGGGAAGTCCTGCCCTGGTGTTCTTATTCTAGACATGCCTCCCTCTCAGGATGCAGCCTGGCTGTACGAACACGGAAGATGGGACTTCACCTAGGGAGAATGGGATGGGCTGGGAGTGCTCTTTGGGAGTCCAGTGTCCCACCACATTGCCCTCATAACCCTCATTTCCTCTCTGGGCTCAGTTCAAAACCCAAATGATTTCATCAGTTTCCCAATCATGACACCTGGTGAGAATCCTGCATGAGGACGGAGTTTAAAATGCAGCTCCTGGGCGCCTCTGGAGACTCACTGAACCGGAATCTCCTGGGCTGGGGCCCCGGGAATCTCCATGTGTCTCCAGAACCCCCACAGGTACTTTAATGCACAGGCAACCGGTGTGTATTACAAAGAGGAAGGTGGAGGCTTGGGGAGAATGAGTCAGGCTCCCCAGGCCTGGGCTGGGGATGGAGTGGTACCCCAATTCGGCTTCCCCCACCCACTGTGGGGGTGCTGAGCCCTTACGGAGTGTTGAGCACCAGTCTGTCCCACTGGCCTTTCACGTCATCATCCTCAGGCTGCTCCGTGATATAGAGGCCGTCAAACTCCAGCTTCCGGGCCAGTTCCTTCTCCCGCTTAAAGATCACCAGGGGCACCTAGAGGGTGCACGGAGGTAAATAGGGTGGCGGGGAGTGTCAGGAGACCACAGCCTTGGCAGGAGCAGGGATGTCTTGCTGGAGCCTTTATGAGACCCCACAGCAGAGCCGTGCTCCCAGAGTGATCAGGGTAGTAGCAGTGGGGAAATACAATCATAAAGTCAGGGCTGGGATGCGCAAAAAACCCAGGAGGGCCCAGAACTGGTGCCTGCTGCAGCCGGTGGCCTCCCAAGGGAAGGAGGAGGAATGAATCAGGCAGGTGAGAGGAGATCAAAGCAGGGCAGAGTCTTCCAGGCAGAGGGAACCGCACATGCAGACGTTCGAAGCCCAAAGAACTCTGTTCGTCCAATTGTTAAGTATCAAGATTAGCCGGACAGTCAGCTCTCGTGGAACTCAAATGGAAATTTTTGTAACACAACTTATGGGGCATCACAAGGCTTCGGGCACAGTTAATGTCAGAATCCATGTCCCCCTGTTGGCACCCAGGCTGCGTCTGAGGCCCGCACACACCCCTCACAGATTCACCAGCTGACCAACACGTAGAAAATGACACGTAGTCCCAAATGACAAACAGTGCTTCTTGATCCAGAAATTAACGTCATCATAGGACCCATCTCTTCAGTGTGAGCTGCATCAGTTCCCAGTTTGAATATCACACTTGCTAAAGAGCCCAGTCCTGTATTCAGCCCCTGGCCTTACCGCAGCCCTAGGTCCCCTTTGTCCCAAAGCTGTACACCATACCCCAGGCCTGTCCCAGATCCTCTCAGCCAGGGCCCCAGCTCATGTTCTCCCCTCTCCACCAAACACACACACACACACACACACACACACACACACGTCCCGGCCCCAAGGCTGTGGTCACGACCCACCTTGAGGCAGTTGTAGCCAATGATACAGAGAAAGGCCACCAGCGTATGCAGAAGGCTCAAGCACCGCAAGGCAGGCTCCATGTAGCCCGTGCTCTCCTCCAGGAAGTAGTACACCATGTTCTCATCCTCGTCGCCCTCTGCTTCCTCTCCAGCCCCCGAGCCCCAGCCGGAGCCGCCACCAGACCCTGCTCCTGACAGGCCCCCAGCTGCTGACCCCTCCATGTCATCCTCCCCAGGTGGAGAGTCAGAGACCTAAAGCGGGGTGGGGGGGGACAGGTCAGTCAGGGTGGGGACCTGGGGTCCTGGTGCCTGGTCCACCACACCCTGAACCCACGAAGAAAATGAACAGCCTCCATGCCTGAGGTTTGGTCTTGGCCCCTGTCAGAGGCAGTCTCAGCAGGACTGTCAATCAAGATCAAGGGGCAGGTCCAGGACCCTAGCTAGCAAATCAGACTCTGTTCTGGGAATCTTGACTATTGACTGAGTGACAGGAGAACTGAAAACAGAGTTGATTTGTCTTGATAGTAGAGCCCCAAAGAGAGACTAATTTTAACACACACACACATATATATATCAGGGTCTTCCCAGGGGTCACTAATGGTAAAGAACCCACCTGCAGATGCAAGAGACATAAGAGACACAGGTTTGATCCCTGGGTCAGGAAGATTCCCTGGAGGAGGGCATGGCAACCCACTCCAGTACTCTTGCCTGGGGAATCCCATGGACAGAGGAGCCTGGCAGGCTACAGTTCATGGGGTCGCAAAGAGTTGGACTGAAGTGACTTAGCACGCATGCATATATGTATCAACTTGTGAGATCTTAGTTCCCCAACCAGGGGTTGAACCCAGGCTCTTGGCAGTGAAAGAGGAGGCCTAACCAGGGACTGACAGGGACTTCCCTTAACACTAACATTAACACTAATACTAGAGTCAGTGGTCGCTATCATTCATTCATACAGCATCTTTATATACCAGGTACTATTCTGAGAGCTTTACACGTGTTTTTTGTTTGCTTGTTTGTTTTGGGTGCACTGTATGGCATGTAGGATCTTAGTCCCTGAACTGTGAGAATTAAGAGAATTAATTTAATTAAGAGAATTCCCATGAGCTTCCCATTGCCTCCTCCCCACAGATTTCTCTTTAGCTTATGTGAAAGCAAAGAGAAGTAACTGAATTGGTGGGTGCTGCAGAGAGGGCAAGGCCTGCACCCAGGGGCATAAGGCTGGCCAGTGGCAGAGCTGAACGTGGAACCCACAACCTGTTCGCTGCTCTAACTCCCCCGGGCCCTCAGGCATGTGTTCCAGATGGACCTAGATACCTACACTCACCCCTATAGGGTCTCAAGATCCAGGTGTCCAGCCTGACCCTTCCCCGGGACCCTGAGCCCAGTCCCTTGTCCATAGTGAATTTCAAGGGCCCTGGGGACCTATTGGGACTGAACCTCCCATCCCACAGCCCAGATCAGCACTTGATCCTCCCAGCCCCTCTTGACCAGCACCTTATAAAACAGCAGGATGAAGTTGATGGCAAATGCCAAGAAGAGGGCAAGGAATCGCAGGGTGTAAAAATTCCTTGAGAGGTAGTTCTAAGATGCAGAGAGAAAGAAAAAGACAGAGCTCACAGTCCATCCTCTCCCTTGGAGAATTTATCCCAACATTCACCCACAACCCAAGCACTGAGGTCCTAAATAACTGGTCCCACAACTTCCCATTTATTGAGTGCTTACTGTATACCAAGACCTGGGCTAAGTGCTTTATCTACATGAACCTGTTTAGTTCTGCGCTGATGTGCCCACTTCCTGGATGAGAAAACGGAGGCTCAGGGAGTGAGCTGTCTTGTTCAAGGTCATGTCGATAAGAAGTGGCAGACCTGGGCTTTGAAGCCAGGCAGTCCAGCTCCAGAGTCTACCTTCCCAACACCTCTGCCATGCTGCTTCCAGGACAAGGTTGGCCTGGTCTGCTTTATCCCGGGCAGAGGACATCTATTCCCAACTCTCCTTTCCTTTCTTCCTCTCCATTGCTCTCTCCATTCCCCGATCTTTCTCCAAATCCTCACAGGACCCCCCTTTTGTCCAGCATGTTTTCCTCAGCTCCTCATGTCAGGCTGGCCTGGAGAGGAGACAGGACAGCTGGAGCCCTGGGCCCTGCCCTCCCAAATTTCACCCTCGCTTCTTCTGGGCCTGGATGAGGAGGTGAATCTCTCTCACCCCTGCCCACCCCCCGCACAGGAGGAGCCGAGGCTTGTGTGGCAGCTCCCACCTGAAGGCTGAGAGCCAAGAAATAGGCCATGGCTTCAGTTGGATTTAGCTCTGGATAGAGGATGGGGGAGGGGAGTCGAAGCAGGTGGTCCCAGGTGTGCAAAGGCATGGAGGTAGGAATAAGGACTGTGAGTAGGGAGAGGCCGAGGAGCCAAGGGAGGACCACCTGAAAATGCTTCCCTGTGCCCAGGTCCTGCTCTGTCTGGGGACATTTCTGCCCTCTGCCCAGACTGGCTTCCCCCCAGAGGTGAGCCAGGCACAGGTGGGCTCAAGAACAGGATGGGGGCAGAGGTCGTGTGAATGCTGGGTTTCCCTGAGAGGGGGCTTCGGATGCCCTTGCTGGGTCCTCACCAAGAACTTCACCCGCTGTACTTCCAGTTCTCCCCAGAATTCCAGGCCTGCACCACCAGCTCCCTCCTTCTTTGGAGGGGGTGGAGGAGGAGCTGCTTTCTTGGGGGGTTCTGGTGGGGTCTCGGGGACTTCTTCCTTCTCCCCATTCTCAGCGCTGCAGGGTAGGACACAGAAAGAGTGAGAAGGTGCCTGGGAAATGCATGCATGCATTCATTCAAAGCCAAGTGTGGGGCCCCTCCCACGCCTGGCCCAGGTCTAGACGGGGTTACGGACATAGTGGTGAGACCAACCTCCAGCCTTGTCTTCAAGGGGTGCGGGTCCAGTGGGGTTCAGACCCATCACCAGACAGTCACAGCCCAGAGCGGTCAGGGCTGGGATGGGGGAAGCTCAGAGGCTCATGGGAACCCTGAGGAGGAGACACCCCTTCATCTTAGCAGGGGAGTCACGGTAGGCTTCCAGGAGAAGGAGATGGGTGAGCCAGCATGGGAAGGAGGAGGAAGGCTGAGACCAAGCATGGGGGAGGGTGCTGCAGGCGGAGGGAACGGCTGGTAGAAAGGCTTGTGGGGAGGAGAGGAGCATTTCTTCCTCTACTGTCTTTCACAGAGGCCCTCCTCTGGGTCTGGGCTTGGGCTGAGTGATGCTGAGGTCACAGGGTGACCAGGACAGCCTCAGGCCCTGAACTCGGGAGGTCCATGAGGGAGGCAGTGACAGGGGCTGGGCCCCTTGCACCTGAGGCCACTCACTCAGCTTTCTCCGGCTCGGGTTCCGGCTCTGGCTCTGGCTCTGGAGGCAGCTCTTCTTCCTCTCCAGCCACCTGACGGCAGGGCAAGTATCAGGGTGGATCCCGCACCCTCAGTGCCCCTCAGACCTGCGTATCCTCTCCATGTCCCTTCTGCACTTTTCTCCTAGGCAGTCTGAGGTGCACTCTCCTTCCACCCCCACCAGAAAAGGGATTATCATTCTCATTTTACAGAGGGGAAACTGAGGCTCAGAAAAATGGAGCAGCCGTGACCAAAGCACTGTGCAGAGTCAGGCTGACTCCCAGTGGAGCGCTTCTCCCCTGCAGGGCCTCTCATCACCTTGACAACGGCACCCCTACCAGCACTCTGCACTGAGGGCCTGAGAATGCTTTAGGGGCTTCGGTCAAGCGGGCTACTTAATTCCCCACAATCGCCTGTATCTCTGAGGGTCTTTCCCAGTCTCTGACCCCATCTTCGGTCTTTTTAGGTCTTGATCCCCCTTCCCCTCTAATTTGGTCTCTGGATTGCTGGTTTATTTGTTTCCAGATATCTTTTTCTCCGTGGCTCCCAGAAACTGCGCGTGTTACCCGGAGCCTTTCTCCAGGTCTCCACCTCTGTGTCCATCTTTGAGTGTCTCTCTCTTTGTGCGTCTCTGTGTATCTCTCAGGCCCTCTCACCGTTGCTTTCTGTTTTCCTTCTCTCTGCGCACCGCCACCCACCCTCTATTAGAGTCTCTCTTCCCCTTTCTCACCCTCCTTCCTACCTCAGTGATTCCAAACCCCTGAAGCCCCCTCCCGCACTCTCACCCCCAGCTTCCTCTTGATGATGGGCGAGCCCTCGGGCGTGGGCGGCTCCGCCGGCGTCGTGTCACCCATGTCCCCGAGGCCGGCCCCTTCGGGTCGGAAGGGGCCCCCATCGGCCACAGCCACCGTCCCATCGGCGACTCCCGGGTCCTCCTGGTCTGCCACCTCCTCGTCGCCCGCACCCTCGGCGGCATCGCCCGCGCCGTCGCCCGCGCCCTCGCCGTCCGCGTCGCCCCCGGACCCGGCCGGCTGCTCTCCGTGCACCTCGTCGCTCGTGGGGTCGGGCATGCCCGCCAGGAGCTCGGTCACCGTCACCTTCTTGGCGCCCTCCACCAGGCCGCCGCCGAAGAGCGAGCCCCAGAGCAGGCGCAGCGCGCCCGCCGCGGCCCCTGCGCCCGCCGAGCCCGCGCGCGCCAGCACCGCCCAGAGGAGTGCGGCCACCGCGGTCGCCGCCTCGCGCGCCGTGAGCCGCCGCAGCCGCCGCACGCGCCGCCGCAGGCTGCGGTAGCTGAGGCCCCGCATGGCCCGGTTCGCGGCCGCCACCAGCCGCGCCGTGGCGCCCGCCGCCACCGTGGCCGCCGCGCCCTCGGGCCCCGCGGCGCCCTCCTCCGCGCTCTCGGCGCCCGCCTCCGCCGCGCCGGCGCCCTCGTCCTCGTCCTCCTCCGGCTCGCCCTCGGGCTCCGAGATCTGCGCCGCGATCTGCATCTCGAAGATGGTGTCCTCGCAGAAGCTCACGAAGAGCTCCATCTTCTCCGACTCGCCGCCCTCGTTCACCACGTCGAAGATGAACTGACGCTTCGACTCCTTCACCTGCAGCGCGGGGCGGAGGGGACATGATGGGGGCGCCGTCGGCGGGCACTTGGGACCACAGCGAAGGCGGCCGGGCGCTCGCCGCTGTTCTAAGCATCTTCGTGGTTTTTATTTTCGAGGAGCGCACCTGTATTGCGCTCGCTGTAGGTGCACTTGTATGAATTTCAACAGGGCCAGGGCCAGTATCCTGGCATTTTGTGTATCGTAATCACATTTAATCCCTACAAACCATCCCAGGAGTATGGGCTGTTATCCCCATTTTACAGATGAGGAAGTGGAGGCCCAGAAAGTCACGTGCTCAGGGTGACACAGAAGGTGACAGGCGTGAAATTTGAATTCCCAACAAGCTGGCTCCAGAATCGATGTTTTTGGCTTCTTTGAGAAAGGGGGCATGGTGGTTGAGGGCAAAGGTTCTGCAGCCAGCCTGACTGGGTTCCAATCCCAATTCTACCACTGTTAGACGGAACTCTCTGGGCCTCAGTTTCCCCTTATGAATTAATAGATGCTGAGTGCTTAGAACAGGGCCTGGTGCCTACGAAATGCCCTATGTGCCTGCTATCTCAGTACTGCTGTTTGAGCACTGGAGGGCCATGCAGACAGACATGGGCTCCTTGGGACCACTAGAAGGTGAGAATGGGAAGGAGTGAGCAGGAGGAAGTGAGTGAGTGGAGGAATAATGCTAACAAAGAGTGTGCCCGTGGAGTGCATTTGAGGGGCAGAGGTGGGAGCTGGAGCTCCCACAGCAGGTACCAGAGTGTGAAGGACCAGTGACGAGCCACGGTTTCCTGCAGATGAAGGGATGTGCAGCCATCCTGGGTGGAGGAGGATGCAATGGCTTTTAAGCCAGATTGGAGAGCAGGATGAATGTACAGTGATGCCTCAGGGGATACAGATGAGTGAGCAAAATCTTGGGGGTTCTGGTGGAGTATGTGATGGGGGTCAATATGCAAAAGCCTTGTGAGAGGGCATAAGGGGCTCAGGGAGGTATCAGATGTGAGGAGGCCAAGGTGACATGGGAGAATGTGGAGGAGAAGGTGACCATGCCCGGCTCAGTGTGCTCCGCGGACATGGGCCTATGGGGGAGGCATGCATGGACCTGGGCAAAACCGGGGATGGAGGCTGTCACTGTGAGCTGTTGCTGCTGTTTAGTCACTAAGTCCTGTCCAACTCTTTTGCAACCCCATGGACTGTAGCCCACCAGGCTCCTCTGTCCATGAGATTTCCCAGGCAAGAATACTGGTGTGGGTTGCCATTTCCTTCTCCAGGGGATCTTCCTGACCCAGGGACTGAACCCACGTCTCCTGCATTGGCAGTGGATTCTTTACCGCAGAGCCACCTGGGAAGTCCTGTAAATGTGGGAGGGGTCTACAGTTCATACAGGCTGTGTGTATGCACCACGACGCTCACGCAGGGGGACCCAGGAATAAGTGTAAGAGGGCCTGGAACATGAGGGCAGGGTTCAAGGTGGGGTACAAGCCTGGGAGTGCATGAGCCAGGTCTCACCGAGGAGGAGAGTCGAGGGGCCCAGGGCTGAGGAGATGATGGGAGTGCAAGCCTCACAGACTGTGTGATGCGGGAAGGGCGTGCAAGAGCAAGCAGGAGGAGTGTGTGTGTGCCTGGGGGGGCATCTGAGAAACCAAAGGGAAGTGGGGGGAGTTCCCTGATGGCCTCGGGTTAGGATTCTGTGCTTTCACTGCGGAGGCCTGGGTTCCATCCCTGATGGGGGAACCATCCTGCATGCTGCATAGCATGACCAAAATACAAAAAAAAAAAAAAAAAAAGGAAGTGTGAGAGCAAGGGGCACACAGTCTTGGTGTGCATTGTGATTGTGAGCAGGAGGGCCACTTGGACAACAGGGGCTGAACCTGCATGAGGGGCACATGGGCATGTGAGAGAACGGGGGATGGGGACCACGTGCTGGCTAAGTGTGTGAGGTGGACTGGGGGAATGTCAGGGCCATATGAGTGTACTCTTGGAGCAAGTGAGTATGTAAGGGACAAACACTGGGCTGGGCATATTAGGAGCACATAGGTCAAGAGGTAGGCTCGGCCACCAAGGACATGGGCGAGGGGGCTTTTGTGAACATGTTGGAGAGGGCGGTCCAAGTGCTTATGGGTGCGCATGGGTGTGCCAGGGCATGTATGGGTGAATAAGTGAGGGGCAGGCAACCATATGGCATGCCAGGGCTTCAGGAAGGCACACTGGCATCCTCAGAGTGAGTGTGCAAGACAGGTGCACCCACAGGTGGGCCCAGAACAAGTGAGATAGGAATTGTGTGTTAGGAATTCAGAGGGCATTTGGGGGCACATGTGGTGACTGGTGTGGAGAAGGAAATGGCAGCCCACTCCAGTGTTCTTGCCTGGAGAATATCATGGGCAGAGGAGCCTGGTGGGCTACCTTGCATAGGGTTGCAAAAAGTCAGATATGACTGAAGTGACTTAGCATGCACACACGTGGTGACTGGTGAGGGATGGGCCAGCATTAGGGCATCCCGGAGCCCTCAGAGTGAGTGTGCGAAAGAGTGGGCACGGGCAGGCCAGCATCGAGAGAGAGCGTACCAGGAGCTGCTGGTAAGGTGAGCAAGGTGGGTGTAACCACATGGGTTCAAGTACACAGTGTGGGTACAGTTGCATCCGGACTATTAAGAGCTCCCAGGGTGAGTGTGCAAGAGGCAGGCGTGGTGTGAGCAGCCACACTGAAGGCATGCCAATGCTGCTGGTGTTGCATCAGGGTATGTATGCTGTGTGTTCAGTTGCTTCAGTTGTGTCCACCTCTTTGTGACCTCATGGACTGTGGCTCCCCACAGGCTTCTCTGTCCTTGCAGATTCTTCAGGCAAGAACACTGGAATGGATTGCCATGCCTTCCTCTAGGGGATCTTCCCAACCCAGGCATCGAACCCTCGTCTGCTGCATTGCAGGCAGATTCTTTACTGCTGAGCCACTGGGGAAGCCCCATATCAGGGTATGTCCATGCACAGGCCGAGTCTGCACAAGGTGGGCATGGGAGAGCCAGAGGTCTGCAAGGTCTGCAAGGGCACAGCAGTACCCATACAACATGTGCAAAACGGTGGGCATGGGCTTGCACGAATGGAGCAGGGGCCCAGTGGGGCCTGCAAAGGAGATGTGCAAAGTGTGCACTGCCCCATGTGGGGTCAAGCATGAGAGGGGCATGCCCCGGAAGTCCCGGGAGGCGAGCATGCACGTGCATGGGTCTGCTGACCTGGGGCATCTCCCACTGGGCGCGGTTGGTCTCCGAGATCTCGAAGTAGATACGCTCGATGCGGCGGGAGGCCCCCATGATCTCGATGCGGCCCAGGTAGGGCCGGAAGTACTCGAGGATGCTCTCCGCGAGCTCGAGGAAGTTGCGCAGGCGCGGGTCGTGCGGCACGTGCTCTGACAGGTTGGTCAGCAGCACCGCCACGTTAAAGCCGATGTCGCGGGCTGGCTCCTGGAAGCGGTTGGCGAACTCCTCACAGTCGATCATCTCGTTCTCATCCGCTTCGGAGCACGAAAGCAGGAACTGGATTTCCGGACCGGTGAACTGCTTCTGACTGTCCATGGCCTGGCGGGGGGCGGCGGGGTGGAGTAGAAGGAGAGGTCAGAAGGGTGGGCTGGGGAGCCCCGATGCTCTTCCTGAAACTACTATGGACTTTTCATAAAGACAGAAAAGTCCAGGATCATATAATCACCACCAAAGGCTGACACTCAGAGGTTGACATGGGTGAGACTGTACCAGTTATTAAAATACTGAATGCTAGGACTCCCCTGGCGGTCCACTGGTTAAGAATCTGCCTTCCAATGCAAGGGGACAGTGGTTCCATCCCTGGTGGGAGAACTAAGATCCCATATGCCATGGGGAAACTAAGTCCATGCACCACAACAAAGACCCAACACAGCTGATAAATAAATATTTTAAAAGTTACTGAATGCTGCATTTCCACAAAGCTGAGCCACACATGCACTGTCAGGGTGAGTCCATTTTTCATTGGTGGTAAGATGTGAATTGATGAAACTCAGCACTCATGTGCACTTAGTCACTCAGTCCTGTCCAACTCTTTGTGACCCTGTGGACTGTCGCCCACCAGGCTCCTCTGCCCATGGATTCTGCAGGCAGGAATACTGGAGTGGGTTGTCATGCCCTCCTCCAGGGGATCTTCTCGATCCAGGGATTGAACCTGCATCTCATGTCTCCTGCATTGGCAGGAGGGTTCTTTACCACTGAGCCACCTGGGAAGCCTCCCAGCACTTGGGTAGCAGCTGGTAAAGGGATGCCGTCCCAAGCTCCCTGCCGGCCATGTTGCTCTCCACCCATCCTCGCACTCTCACCCCTTACAGTGGCACCTGTGGTCTGTACCAGAGGCTCTCTTGACCCTCTGGCTGCAGTTGGGAGCCACCCAGTTGGGGTCAGGGAGCAGGAGGAGAACGGAGTTGTGGCATTTCTCTCCTTGGTTCCCTCCCTGTGCTGGTTGCATCTCTCCCTCAAAGGTCAGTCCTGCCATCCTGTCCAAACAGCTCCCTCTATCACCCAGTTCGATCCTCACTCTTTCCTCCAGGCCAGCCCCCTCAAGGCCAGGGTCCTGACTGATAGCAATACATGCCACCCCCTCTACCCCTTCCCCAAGACCCTTTGGTCCCCCATCCTACCATTTTCAGCATCTACATAATTGGCACCGGACACAATGGAGGCCTCCAAATCTCAACCGGGAATAAAGAGTCATATACTCATCACCCCAGAATTAACAAATGCTCACGATGACACATTTTCAACTACTATATTTTTAAGAACGAAAACATGCCAGCAGTGATTGGAGCCCTCTGTGTACCCTTCTCTTACTCCATTTCCCCATCCTCCCCCAAGGTAACCACTATCCTGGAGTTGGTGTATCCTTCCCCAAGAACTATGTGTCAGGGCGTTCCTGGTGGTGCAGTGGTTAAGAATCTGCCTGCCAATGCAGGGGACGTCAGTTCAATCCCTGGTCCGCGAAGATCCCACAGGCCTTGGAGCAACTAAGCCCGTGCACCACAGCTACTGAGGCCTGCAAGCCTTGAGCCTGTCTCTGCAACAAGAGAAGCCACTGGATTGAAAAGCCTGCAAACCACCATGAAGAGTAGCCCCTGCTCACCCCAGCTAGAGAAAGCCTTGGGAAAAGCAAGGAAGAGCCAGTGCAACCAAAAAGAAAAGTAATCAATTAATTATTTAAAAAGAACTGGGTGTCACACGGATGGACCTAGAGGGTATTATGCTTAGTGAAATAGATCAAAGAGAAATATTGATGTTTTCACTTCTATGTGGAATCTAAAAAATAAAACAAATGAACATAGGAGAAAACAGAACAAACAGAAACAGACTCACAGATATACAGGACAGGCTAGAACAAACCAGTGAGGAGAGGGCAGCGGGGAGCAACAAGATAGGGGAGGGTGATTAAGAGGTGCAAAATACATATAAAATCAATAAGCTACAAGTACATATTGTACAGCAAGGAGAATATAGCCAATATTTTATAATAACTTTAAATGGAGTATAATCTACAAAAACATTGAATAGCTATGTTGTACATAATATAACATAATATTGTAAGTCAACTCTACTTCAGTAAAAAAAGAAGTATGTGTCAGTACTTCTACTATCTATATCCTGTCATTTATCTGGTATCCTGTACATTATTTTGATAGAAAGAATTATAATCATGTAATTTTTTCACTAAACTGTATGTTTTCAAGATCTATCTATGTTGAGGTATAGGTCAGATGAATGCATTTCCACTGCTGTGTAGTATTCCTGTTTTATAAATACAGCATTCTATCCAGAAGAGAAGGTGACTCCAGGAAAGAAAATCGACAACCATCATAGAAGAAGGTTTGATGACAGACATTTAGATTATTTCCAGTTTTTTACTTTACAGACACTTCCATTGAATATTCTCATACTGCTCTCTGCTGCTGCACTTTTTGCAAAAGGTTCTCTGGGGCAATCTTTTAAATGTTTTGACAGCACCCACAGTAAGAATGCATTTTATAATGTGACAAAAAAAAAAAAAGATTTCAGGACACAACTCTGACTTTCGCTATGTAACGCACTCTGCAATGTTCTATTTTATTTTTAAAAATGCTGGTCATGACTTAACTAAATTAATTTCGTGACCAACAGATGGTTTGCCACATGCAGTCTGAGAAACGTTGCTCTGGGTATGAACAGAAGCGAAATTTTCTGGCTCTAAAAAGTGCTTTGTAGCCAAGAACTTTGCAAAAATGCTTTCTAAATGAGTAACATGCTTTGCAAATCATGAAGGGCTCTAGAAACCACAGAGCGTGGAGACATAATCACACAGGAACTCTTCACCTTCTACTGTCGCTCCATCAACCTGACTCCTTTTCTTATGATACAGTGTGACACTGCCCCTCTTAAAATCTGACTCCCCCACCCAGCTCCGCCTGGGGCCTGGGACTCCATCCCTTCCGTTCAGTCCTGGACTCTGCATGCTCTTGTGATTTGCTGCTCTCTTGTTGTCATTGTCCGTTTGCCTGTCCTTTCTTTTGAAATACCTTCCTCTCTGACTGTTGTCAGTTTCCTCTGCTGGAGTCTCCTCTTTCAGACCTCTAAAGGTTAAAGGGGCCCCAGGTCTGAAATCTTCACTCTTTTCTTGAGATAGACATGCTCCATGGAGAGAGCCTTGAGGCTCAAGCCTCGGAAAGCCATCCCATGCCAATGATTGTGAAGTCTACATCCCAGCCCTGACTGCTCCCCAGAATCCATACACGTGACAGATGAAGCCTTACCTGACATCTCTGTGTGGAAAAGGCCAGAACTGAACTCTTGATTTCAAAACCTCTCCTCCCACAGTCTTACCCATCTCAGGAATAGCATCACCACCCACCCAGGTGCTTAAGTTAAAATCTTTGAGTCATCCTTGATCCCTCCCTTTCATCTCACTACCCACACCGAATCCATCAGCAAATCTGTCAGCTCTGCTTTCAAAAGACCTAGGACACACACTTCTGTCCCCTCCATGGTTCTCTCCCCCACTAGAGGGTCACAGCGACTCCTCCCTGGTTTCTCCTCCTCTTCTCCCCAAAGTCTCTCCTGCCACCCCGCGCACACCCCTGGAGGGACGCTGTAAACATCTGAGTCAGATCACATCCCTCCCCTGCTCAGAATCCTCCCTTAGCTCCATTTCATTCAGGTTAAAAGTCAGAGTCCTCCTCACAGCCAACCAGGCTCAGCACATCCTCCCCCATCACCTCTCAGACTTTATTTTTGCCTCTCTCCCTCTCAACAGCCACGCTGGCCTCCTCTGCATCCCTCTTGTTCCCATTTCTCAGCCTTTACACTTGCTGTTCCCTTTGCTGGGGAGGCCACAAACTCTCCTACCTTCACAGGGTAGCATCCAGCTCTCAGCTTCAATGTCCTCGGCCCTCCCTGACCACCCAGTTTACAGGGCTGACTACATCACGCTTTGTTGCACACCACCTTGCTCATTTACTTCAGACCACAGGTTATAACCTGAAATTATCTTGTTTACTTATTTTCATCTGCCCCTCCCCATTGGGCTATCAGCTCTGAGGGTGGGGGTCTCTGTTTTGTTCACTGCTACACACAGTAGGCACTCAGTGCATATTTGTCAAATGAATTAAGCATTTTGAAAACTGAGAAGACTTTTTAACTCTGTTACAATTTTGGAAAATCAAGAAGTCCTTTTTTAAAAGAAGGCTGACCTTATCTTTTAAATCATAAAAGTAATTGAAAAGCCTGTTGTAAAATATAAAGATTTGTAAAGTTTGGGAAATCATATGCTGCTTTGCGTTTGGGAAACCATGTGAAGCTGGGTAACAGTCAGACATTTAGAAATGAGAATATCTCCATTTTGCAATTTCTAATGAACTAATGTGTCTGGGCATCAGGCACTGATGGTTGCTAACATCACAAAAGGAGTGATTAGGGGACAGGCTGTGGTTCTTAATGGGTATATGAAGCACCATAAAGGAAGGTGCTGGCAAAAAAGAAAAAAAAAAAAAAACAACACAAAACTCCAAACCTGAGTCTGATCAAGCTTCGTGACCTAAGTCCTAGTTTGCAGAAAATGCAGGGGACAGAAGAACAGATTAAATGACACCATAAGGTTGCATCAGCCAGATCCAAACAAAGGCAGGAAACTCTACGATTAATAGAGAAGTATCTACGGATAGCCATGAGCTACATGTGGCTACTGAGCCATAGAATCGTGGCTGGTGCAGAGTGAGATGTGGCAACAGTGTATACTTGTGGATTTTGATGACAGTGTAAAAAAAACAATTTAAGATATCTAATAAGTTTTATATTGATTATATGTCAAAATATAATTTTGGTGGAGGAGATTAAATAACATATATTGTTTAAAATAATTTCATGTGTTTCGTTTCACTCTTTTAAAAAGTGCAGGTACCAGAAATTCCTTAACTGTATGTGTTGCTCCCATTGTATCTCTTTCTAAAAAATAATTGTTTACTTATTTGGCTGTGCTGGGTCTTAGTTGCAGCATGTAGGATCTGGTTCCCTGACCAGAGACTGAACCTGGGCCCTGTGCATTGGAAGCACAGAGTCTTAGCCACTGGACTACGAGGGAAGTCCCTGTATTTCTATCAGGCATTGCTGCTCTACTGGATTAGCAGACTGGATCTCTAGCAGATAAACTGTCAGGAAAGGAAAAAGTGAAGGAGGGACAGCAGTCAATAGAAGGAGGTTTAACGAAATAGCAACCAGGCTTCCCTGGTGGTAGTGGCTCAGTGGAAAAGAATCCACGTGCAATGCAGGAGACACAGGTCCAGGAAGGTCCCAAATGCCACGAGCGATGAAGCCCGTGCGCCACAGCTACTGAGCCTGTGCTCTAAAGCCTGGGAACCACAGCTACTGAAACCCACGCACTCTAGAGCCCGTGCTCCGCAGCAAGAGAAGCCCACACACCACACCTAGAGAGTAGTCCACACTCGCTGCCGCTAGAGAAAAGCCCGCACAGCAAGAAGGAGCCCGCATGGCCAAAAATAAAGACAGAAATAAAGCTGTCTTTTTTTTTTTTTTTAAGAGAAGAATTAGCAATCAATAGCACTAGATGACCTTGTTTGGATGTTGCTTCAAAGAAATTACAAAAAGTTATATGTGATATTTTGAAGATCTGGAAATTAGAACACAGAGCAGACATTTGATGATTTAATGAGCTATGGATCTTTTTCATTTGTCTTCATTGCTTTGTTTTCAGTTAGGGATGATAATGACACTGTGGCTTGTTAAATAACAGGAAACCCTTTTAAGACCATATATTGGACAGTTCCATTGATATGAAGTGTCCAGAATAGGCAAATCTATAGAGACAGAAAGCAAATTAGCAGTTGGCAGGGGCCTGAGTGGGGGAAATGGGAAGTGACTGCTAAAGGGCATGGCGTTTCTTTTTTCGGGGTGATTAAAGTGTTCTAATATTAGATTGTAGCAATGGCTGCACAATTCTGTGAATATACCAAAAAACTCCTCCCATTAAATTATACCTTTTATATGGGTGAATTTGATAGTATATGAATTATATCTCAATAAAGATGTTTTTAAAAGGAAGTCTTGAATTCAGAGAGATGTACAAAAACATTTGCTAATAAAAAAAAAAAAACAAAGAAAACTGCAAAATAGTGCCAAGAATAAATTAGTAGCCTAAGATATGTTTTCACCCACCAGGAAGGGCTTTCCAAACTGTCGTAGATGTTTTGGAATCTGCCAAGTACTTTTCACTGGAGATATGGTTTGCAAACTGTCAAGAACTCTGTCAACCATGAAGAGCTTGGGAAACCCTAAAATAATTCTGTATGTTTTTCAATGCAGATTTACATGTGAAAGGAAATGCAGAAATAAATGCCTGGAGATTTGAACACCAAGAGGATAACCGTGGCAGCCTTTGAAGAGATATGATGAGAAATGGGTGGGAGGTAGGGATCAAAGGTAACCTCAACCATAGCTGTAAGTTCTGAATTTTTTTACAAAAGGAATGTACCCCTGTATTACCTATCTTGTTTAACATTAATACAAATATTTTAAATGATTTTCTACATAAAAATCAAGTCTTGGACTTCCCTGGTGGTCTACTGGTTGAGAATCTGCCTGCCAATGCGGGAAACGTGAGTTCAAAGCCTGGTCCAGGAAGATTCCACTTGCCATGGGGCACCTAAGCCTGTGTGCCACAACTACTGAGCCCGAGTTCTGCAATTACTGAATCCTGCATGCTCTAGGACCCGTGAACCACAACTAATGTGTTGCAACTATTGAAGCCCGTGTGCCCAGAGCCGGTGCTCTTCAACAAGAGAAGCCACCGCAACGAGAAGCCCTTGGATGGAAACTAGAGAGTAGCCCCCGCTCACTGCAACTAGAGAGAGCACAGCGATGAAGACCCAGTGCAGCCAAAAAACTAAATTTAATTAAAAAAATAAGTTTTATGCATGTCCAAACTCCTCCCCCCAAAAAAACAAATAAACAAACAAGCCATCATAAGCAAAGGCAAAAGACAAATGATGAACTAGGAAAAAGAAGTACACCTCATATCACTAGCAAAGTTATAAGCAGCCCAATATATAAAGAGCTCCTAGAAATCAAGAAGAAAACTGCCAACATCCCAGTAGAAGAGTAAGCCAAGGGCACAGGCGGTTCACTGAACAAGTAATACAAAAGAAGTAATGTGCGCATGATAAGCCACTTCAGTCGTGTCTGACTCTGTGACCCTCTGGGCCATGGGCCACCAGGACCCTCTGTCCATGGGATTCTCCAGACAAGAATACTGGGGTAGGTTGCCATGCCTTCCTCCAGGGGATCTTCCTGAGCCAGGGATTGAACCTGCATCTCTTACATCTCCTGCATTGGCAGGCAGGTTCTCTACCATTAGTGCCACCTGGGAAGCCCAAAGTAATGTGTAAAGATACTTCACGGCACTCATAGCAGGATAAATGTGAGTTAAAACTGCGCAGCACTACCCCCTTTCACCTATCAGATTGGCAAAAATCCAAATATTTGACAAATGTGGTCTGGTGGTGAGGCTGTGGGGAAACAGGCAGCCTCACATGTTGCTTATGAGAAGGAAAAACAGAGGGCAAAATCTGTCCGAATGACAAATGCATTTACCGTTTAGCCCAGCAATCCCACTTTTGGAAGTCTATCTTCAGATATAACTGCACATACAAAATGATGTATGCACATATTGTTCTAGTCAGCATTGCTAGTGGCCCACAAGGAGGCTTCCTCAACACACTTACTCCCATCTGCTGGAAACCTGTGGTACAAATTTACAATATCTGTGCTATAAATTGGCACCTTTGTACAGTGCACGGCTTGAACAACTATGCATGGCAGCCCTAACGAGAGCACGCGTTGTAATGGCAAAAGACTAGGCACACAGCAAGTGTCCATCAACAGGGAATAATCAGAGACTTCCCTGGTAGTCCAGTGGTTAAGACTCTGTGCTTCCAATGCAGGGGGCATGGGTTGGATCCTTGGTTAGGGAACTAAGATCCCACATGCCTTAAAGCATGGTCAAAAAAATAAAATAAAATAAATAGCTAAGTGAAAATACTAATAAGAATAATAAATTATTTTTGAAGAAAAATGGGAAATTATCAAATAAACCATAATACATACGCAAAGTGGAATACTGGACACCTATACAAAATAATCAGGACACTCCCTGTATCTCTAGAATATATTGCAGGACTTCCTTGATGGTCCAGTGGATAAGAATCCGCCTGCCAATGCAAGGGACATGGGTTCAATCCCTGGTCCCAGAGGATTCCACACACAACAGAGCAACTAAGCCCGTGGCCACAACTACCGAGCCCACATGCCCTCGAGCCCATGCTCCCCAACAAGAGAAGCCACTGCAATGAGAAGCCCACGTACCACAACTAGAGAGCATCCCCCATGACTGGCAAAAAGACTGTGCAACAACGAAGACCCAGAACAGCCAAAATAAATAAAAATAATAAAATAAATAAAATTATAAAAAATAATGGATGGCTGAATAATATTTCATTACATGTGTACACACGCCACCTTCTTTTCTTGGTAGTACTTCTACTGTAAAAAAATTTTAAAATTTATTTATTTTTTAATTGAAGGATAATTGCTTTACAGAATTGTGTTGGTTTCTGCCAAACATCAACATGAATCAGCCATAGGTATACCTATGCCCCCTCACACACCACCTTCTTCATCCATTCATCCATTGACAGATACTTAGCCTGTTTCCACACCTTGGCTATTGTGAATAATACTGCAATGAACATGAGAGAGCAAACATCTCTTTGAGATAACAGTTTCGTTTCCTTTGGACAGATATCCAGAAGTGGGATTGCAGGGTCATATGGGACTTCGCTGGTGGCTCAGACGGTAAAGCGTCTGTCTACAATGCGGGAGACCTGGGTTCCATCCCTGGGTTGGGAAGATCTGCTAAAGAAGGAAATGGCAATCCACTCTAGTACTATTGCCTGGAAAATCCCATGGACAGAGGAGCCTGGTAGGCTACAGTCCATGGGGTCACAAAGAGTCGAACACGACTGAGCGACTTCACTTATGGTAGTTCTAGTTTTAATTTCTTGAGGAATCCTCTATTCTGCTTTCCATAGTGCACCAGTTTACATTCCCAGCACCAATGGTCAAAGGTTCCCTTTTCTCTACATCCTTGCCACACTTGTTCTTTCTTTCTCTCTTATTTTTTTTATAACAGCCATCCTAACAGGTGTGAAGTGATATCTCATTGTGGTTTTTTTGATTTGCATTTTCCCGATGATAAGTGATATTGAGCACATTTTCATGTACCTGTTGGCCATTTGTATGCCTTCTTTAAACAATGTCTATGCAGGTCTTTTGCTCATTTTTAAATAGATTTATTGAGTTTATTGTGTTGGAGTTATCATGAACATTTTGTGTGCACTGGATATCAACCCCTTATTACATATGAGGTTGGCAAATATTGCTCCCATTCTGTAAGTTGCCTTTTTATTTTGTTGATGGTTTCCTTTGCTGAGTAAAGTCCTTTCAAAATGTTAAATGATGCAGGGGACTTCCCTGGCGGTCCAGTGGTTAGACCCCATGCTTCCACTGCAGGGAGCACAGGTTCGATCCCTGGATGGGGAACTAACAACCTACATGACGCACAGCGTGGCCTATATATATACAGATAGATAGATAGATAGATAGATAAATGACATGACTTTATCTCCTGCATTATGCTTTCTGGTTCTCTTGCAGCCATCCCCCCTCAGACTCTCGCTGAAAATCTGCTGGTCGAGAGAGTATGGCTGGGACTCCCCAGAGCAGGCTTGGCATTCAGGAGGTGCTCGTTGACTATTTATTGAGCTAGTAAGTGAATGACCCTGGGGGCAGTGTACTTTGGAGTCAGACTGCCTAAATTTGAATCCCAGACTTGTCAATTAGTTGCGTGACCTTAAACAGAGCATTTCCACCTCCCTGTGCCTCAGTTTCCACTTCTGTAAAATGGGAATAAAAAAATAGTCCTTACTACCTCATGGTTGCTGTAAATTACCATTCATTTACACATAGGACCTGGCGCAGAGTGAGAACATGAGAACATGATACATATTATCCCTTCTCCCTAAAGCTTAGGTAGCAATGTAGTTATGACTTCATCTTCCATTGCAGGGGGAGCAGGTTCGATCGCTGTTCGAGGAGCTAAGATCCCACATGTCTTGGGACAAAAACCCAAAACGTAGAAAAAAAGAAGCAATATTGTAACAAATTCAATAAAGACTTTTAAAATGGTACACATTTTAAAAATCTTAAAAAATAAAAAAAGAATCTGTGAGGGATTGCCAGGGAAGGTAGGGGTCCCAGGGGTGGGTGGCACAGATGCCCAGGGAAGCAAGCATTGCTAGGGATGGGGGAGGACATGGCCAACCGTGGCAAATGCTGTCAAGATGACGGGTCAGAGGAGAGATGGTAGGGTGGAGAGATCCCTGATGATCTTAGTTGGTGTAGTTTCAGGAGAGTGACAGAGACAGAAGCCAGCAAACCCCAAATGAGGGAAGGAGTGGGAGGTGAGAAAGGAGTTAGCAAGTGTAGACAGCTCTTGGGAGGCGTGGCTGAGAAGCGGGGAGACGGAGAGGCAGGGAGGCTCTCGGAGGACAGCTGGGAGGCATGGGGCACTTTATACTTAACTTGGGTGACCCTGGGCTTATTTAAATGCTGATGGACAGCAGCAATTGCAACCCCTAGGATAAAATAAGAAGCCATAGGTCTGTACCGATATAAATAAATGAACAAATGCATAGACAAACAAGTAAATGGAAGAGAAAGGAAAAACTCTTCCTTACAGTAAAACGGTACCTAATCTGTGCAGAAAAGGGAATCTTCTTACACTGTTGATGGGAATGTAAATTGTTGTGGACCGTATGGAGGTTCCTTAAGAACACTAAAAATAGAATCACTATATAATCCAGCAATCCCACTCCTGGGCATATACTCAGACAAAACACTAATTCAAAAAGATACATGCACCCCAATGTTCATAGCAGCACTGTTTACAATAGCCAAGACATGGAAGCAGCCTAAATGTCCATCAACCGATGAGTGGATAATCCCAATGGTACGGGGACTTCCCTGGTGGTCCAGTGGTTAAGAACCTGCCTGCCAATGCCGGAGACATGGATTCAATCCCTGATCTGGGGAGAGTCCACGTGCCTCGGAGCAACTAAGCTTGTGCTCCGCAACTACTGCGCCTGCATGCTCTGGAACCCATGCTCCACAGCAAGAGAAGGCACCACAATGAGAATGTGTTGTTCCACACAGGGCAACAAAGAGTAGCCCCCGCTGGCAAATAGAGAAAGCCCATGTGCAGCAGTGAAGACCCAGTGCAGCCATAAATAAGGGCCTAAAAAGACGACGCAGCACACGTAGACAACGGGATACTACTCAGTCCTACAGATGAATGAGATAACAGCCTTGCAGCGACACGGATGGGCCTAGAGCTTATCATGCCAAGCCAAGTAAGTCATAAAGAGAAAGACAAATCCCATATGGTGTCACTTATATGCAGAGTCTAAAATACGACACAAACGAACATATGTACCAAACAGAGACAGACTCGCAGACGTGGAGAATAGGCTTGCGGTTGCATGAGGGGGTGCGGGGGAGGGAAGGATGGGGAGTGTGAAATTAGCAGATACAAACTATTACATATAGAATGGGTAAGCATCAAGGTCCTACCGTACAGCACAGGGAACGCCATTCAACATCCTGTGATGCTCCATAATTAAAAAGATTATATATATATATATGTAAACTGAATCACTCTGCAGTACAGTGGAAATTAACAGAACATTGTAAATCAACTATAATGCAATAAAAATTTTCTAAAAGGTATCTAATTCCCAGGTGGCACTAGTGGTTAAGAATCTGCCTGCCAGCGCAAGAGACACAAGAGATGTGGGTTTGATCCCTGGGTCAGGAAGATCCCCTGGAGTAGGAAATGGCAACCCACTCAAGTATTCTTGCCTGTAAAATTCCATGGACAGAGGAGCCTGGCAGACTACAGTCCCTGGGGTCGCAAAGAGTTGGACATGACTGAGCAGACACACACAATGAAGGTAAAGGATGTCAGAAAATTTAAAAACTCTCTCTTATCAACTGCCAGAGTAATAATCATTTGACATAAGCATTTCTGATGGATGCCAACCTGGGTACAGGATATTTACATAGTCTCAAAGCACATCCTCACAAGATACCAAGGGGAACGATAGTATCATTACAGTGGAAACCCTGGTAAACACCTTCACCAAGTGAGCCGAGCTAACACGGACTGAAATGTGAAGAACTAATAGCACGCACCTCCTGAGCTGATGCACCAAGAAGGACACAGTGCTTCTCATATTCCTGTCAAAGTCTATAACCTCAGTCGAATCACAAGGAAAACTCAGACAAGCCCACACTAAGGGCCATCCTATAAAACAACTGGCCTCTATTTTCCAAAAATGTCAAGCTCATAAAAGGCAAAGACAAACCAAGGAAGGGTTCTGGATTGAAGAGGGCTAAAGAGACAGGCATCACCAATGCAATGAACATGAACTTGGGCAAATTCCAGGAGAAGGTGAGGGACAGGGAGGCCTGGCATGCTGCAGTCCACGGGGTCGCAGAGTCAGACACGACTGAGGGACTGAACAGCAGCAACAAAGGGACAGGATGCCTAAATTCAATCCCTGATCCCAGACTGGATCCCTGACAAGGGAAAAACTTCCTTCAAGGGTGAAAATTGAATAAAATCTGCAGATAGCAGCATTGTGTCGAAGATAATTTCCTGATTTGCATAAACGTTTTGTGGTTATGTAAAAAAGATCTTTACGACCTGGATAATCACAATGGTGTGATCACTCATCTGGAGCCAGACATCCTGGAATGTGAAGTCAAGTGGGCCTTAGAAAGCATCACTATGAACAAAGCTAGTGGAGGTGATTGAATTCCAGTTGAGCTATTTCAAATCCTGAAAGTTGATGCTGTGAAAGTGCTGCACTCAATATGCCAGCAAATTTGGAAAACTCAGCAGTGGCCACAGGACTGGAAAAGGTCAGTTTTCATTCCAATTCCAAAGAAAGGCAATGCCAAAGAAGGCTCAAATTACCACACAATTGCACTCATCTCACACGCTAGTAAAATAATGCTCAAAATTCTCCAAGCCAGGCTTCAGCAATACGTGAACCGTGAACTCCCTGATGTTCAAGCTGGTTTTAAAAAAGGCAGAGGAACCAGAGATCAAATTGCCAGCATCCGCTGGATCATGGAAAAAGCAAGAGAGTTCCAGAAAAACATCTATTTCTGCTTTCTTGACTATACCAAAGCCTTTGACTGTGTGGATCACAATAAACTGTGGAAAATTCTGAAAGAGATGGGAATACCAGACCACCTGACCTGCCTCTTGAGAAATCTGTATGCAGGTCAGGAAGCAACAGTCAGAACTGGACATGGAACAACAGACTGGTTCCAAATAGGAAAAGGAGTACGTCAAGGCTGCATATTGTCACCCTGCTTATTTAACTTCTATGCAGAGTACATCATGAGAAACGCTGGACTGGAAGAAACATAAGCTGGAATCAAGATTGCCGGGAGAAATATCAATAACCTCAGATATGCAGATGACACCACCCTTATGGCAGAAAGTGAAGAGGAGCTAAAAAGCCTCTTGATGAAAGTCAAAGAGGAGAGTGAAAAAGTTGGCTTAAAGCTCAACATTCAGAAAATGAAGATCATGGCATCCAGTCCCATCATTTCATGGGAAATAGATGGGGAAACAGTGGAAACGGTGTCAGACTTTATTTTTGGGGGCTCCAAAATCACTGCAGATGGTGACTGCAGCCATGAAATTAAGACGCTTACTCCTTGGAAGAAAAGTTATGACCAACCTAGATAGCATATTCAAAAGCAGAGACATTACTTTGCCGACTAAGGTCCATCTAGTCAAGGCTATGGTTTTTCCAGTGGTCATGCATGGATGTGAGAGTTGGACTGTGAAGAAGGCTGAGCGCCGAAGAATTGATGCTTTTGAACTGTGGTGTTGGAGAAGATTCTTGAGAGTCCCTTGGACTGCAAGGAGATCCAACCAGTCCATTCTGAAGGAGATCAGCCTTGGGATTTCTTTGGAAGGAATGATGCTAAAGCTGAAACTCCAGTATTTGGCCACCTGATGTGAAGAGTTGACTCATTGGAAAAGACTTTAATGCTGGGATGGATTGTGGGCAGGAGGAGAAGGGGACGACAGAGGATGAGATGGCTGGATGGCATCACTGATTCGATGGACATGAATCTGAGTGAACTCTGGGAGTTGGTGATGGACAGGGAGGCCTGGCGTGCTGCGATTCATGGGGTCGCAAAGAGTCAGACACGACTGAGCAACTGAACTGAACTGAACTGAACTGAAGGGAATGAACTCATTTTCATTACCTGAAGTATTTAGAGGTAAAGGAGAATCATGACAGAGTAAATGAGGTAAAAAGTTAACATATTTGCAATCTGGGTGAAACAGTATGCAGAAATTTTATGTAATGTTCTTGGCAACTTCTCCATAAGCCTGAAGTTATTTGAAATGAAAAAGATAAAATAGTGATGGAAAAGATCTGGCAGTAATAATAGAAATAATAATGGGCAATATCTCCTGTATTCTGTGTTCCAGGCACTATCCACTGTTCACCCACTGCCCACTCTCATAGCAGTCCTTTGAAACAGTTAATGTTATTATCTTAGCCCCATTTCACAGATGGGGAGCCTGAGGCTCAGAGCAGATGAGTGACTTGCCTGGCGTAGAAAGGATGGCAAAGCCAGGTGGGTGGACTCCTGGATAAAGCTGGTTCCTGCCTCTCCCTCCTAACAGTCTCATTATTTAGACCTGCAGTGGTCATTAGTGACTGCCTCTCCCATTCGTCTATAAGCCTCATGAAGGGAGGGCTGTGTCTGTCTCAGGCGTTGCTCTGTCCATGGTCACGGTACCAGCACAGGGCCCAATGCAGAGGAGAAACCCAATGGATGTTTATCAGCTGAAAAACTGATCTCTATTTATAATAATGATAAAATTATGACTATTAATAATGATAATAGAAATACTGGTTCTTATTTGTATTAATGCATTTCATCTTCAAAACAACTCCAAGGAGGACTTCCCTGGCAGTTCAGTGGTTAAAATTCCCTGCTTCCAATGTAGCGGGGAAGGTTCAGTGCCTGGTTAGGGCACTGAGGGCCCACATGCTGCTCAGCCAAACCAAAAACAAAACCCAAGGGCTTCCCTGGTAGCTCAGTGGTAAAGAATCTGCCTGCTAATGCAGGAGACATGGGTTCAATCCCTGGTCTGGGAAGACCCCATCTGCCACAGAGCAGCTAAGTCCCTGCACCATAACTATTGAGCCTGTGCTCTAGAGCCGGGGAGCCACAGCTGCTGGAGCCCACACACCCTAGAGCCCGTGCTCCACACCAAGAGAAGGCACTGCAATGAGAAGCCCGCACACCTCAACCAGAGAGCAGCTCCTGCTCGCCTGAACTAGAGAAAAGCTGGTGCAGCAACGGAGACCCAGCACAGCTAAAAAATTTTCTTAAATAAATGAAATTATTAAAAAAAAACATCAAAAAACTCCAAGGATGGATTTATTCCCATTTTACAGATAAAGAAATGGAGGTGCCCAGAGGAGTCTCTTGACCAAAGCAGGCAGCCAGGCAGGTGCACAAGTGGCCCTTGGCACCCCCACCCATCCACCTCCCAGTACCCACCTTCTGGAAGTCCTTCTTGGAGATGAGACCACGGGGATCAGTGACATAGTCCTGGAAGGCCTCAGAGCCCACGATGTCCTTGAGTTTCAGGAACATGTCAAAAAACTTGAGGATCATCTCCACGTTGGATGAGGATTCCACAAGCATGTCCACCATCTGCCGGGCAATCATGCCGTTCACCACGTTCCCTGCGGGCAGCCCCCGATCAGTGTGACCCCAAAGCACCTCCTCTCTGGGTCCCCATGTGGCCTGCCTCCCCTCTTTAGCTCAGGAGCTGCCAGGATGCCCTGTGCTGGTGGAACTTCCCGGCCAGCTTTGACCCCTCCCCAAAGGGTCACTTCCTGCTCTGCAACAGCATCAGGTGTGAACCTGGCCGATCCTGTCTCCATCCTCCTCCCCCTATAGCTGGGGGAGTCATCAATAAAGATAACAACGGCATCAGCTAACAGCAGGTCCCAGATGCCATGGCAACGGCTACATTGGCGTGACCTCATCTTTGTAAGGAACATGAGTCCCTGTTCATTTGTACAGATGAGGAAATAGACTCAGAGGGACTCCGCACTCAGGGTTCCATAGCCAGTGAGGCGGTGGGGCGGACTTGAACCCAGAGAGGTGAGACCTCAGAGCTCACACACCTAAGTCTTTCCCAAGTCCATAGGGGCCAGGGAAGTCCGTAGAAGACTGAGGTAGGCTGGAGGGCAGACAACAGGGAGAGGTGGAGACTGTGGTAAACTGGGACACCATGCTCCCCCGCCAAAGCAAACTGGCTCCAGCTTCTCTTTAAACAGAATTTCACTTTTATTTGTTTATTGGCCACACCACATGGCTTGCAGGATCCATGACCAGGGATTGAACCCAGGCCATGCCTGTGAAACTGCCAAGTCCTAACCACTGGACTACCAGACAGTTCCCCAAACTGGCTCCAGCTTCCTTTCAGACCTTTCAATTTTCATATAATCTCAAATGTATTAATGCATGAAGTTTCCAAGAGTACAAGGGAACTTCATGTATTCCAGACTGATCAATGGCTTACATTTTCCCATTTTTGCTTTTTAATACCGCTTCCTCTATTTTTTTCACTGAATCATTAAAGAGTAAGCTGCAGACATGAGGCATTTTACCCCAAACATTTCCACATATATATTCTAAATGATGAGGACATTCTCTTATCTAATCTTAACGCTGTCATCAACATCAGATTGAATATTAATATTATTTTGTTATTTAATCCAACTCAGCTGACTTTTGCCATGTGAGACTGTAGACCCTGGACACTGAGTCTTTCAATTTTTCAAAAACAAAATGTTTAAAGGGATTGCTGCTTTTAAACTTGATTTTTTAAATTTAAATTTATGATTTATTTATTTATTTTTGTTGCACCATGCACTGCATGTGGGACCCTAGTTCCCCAACCAGGGATCGAACCTGTGCCCCTTGCACTGGAAGACACAGAGTCTTAACCACTGAACCACCAGGGAAGTCCCTAAAACTGATTTTTAAAAGCTAATGACTAGTTACCAAAAATTAAGACATTGTAGGAGGATTATTCATTGCCAAATGGTTTGTCATAGCAAAATATATTTTAAAAACCTTGAATGTGGAACTTCCCTGGTGGCACAGTGGATGGGAGTCCACCTGCCAGTACAGGGAACACAGGTTTGATCCCTGGTCTGGGAGGATCCCACACGCTGGGGAGCAACTAAGCCCACGCACTGCAACTACTGAGCTCGTACTCTAGAGTCTGGGAGCCAGAGTTACTGAGCCTGTGTGCTCCAACTACTGACCCACATGCAGCAGAGCCGCACACCGCAACCACTGAGCCCACAAGCTGCAACTACTGAAGCCGGTGTGCCTAGAGCCTCTGCTCTGCAATAAGAGAAGCCACCACAATGAGAAGCCTGTGCACTGCAATGAAGAGTGGCCCCTACTCGCTGCAGTTAGCGAAAGCGGTGTGCAGCAATGAAGACTCAAAAATAAATAAACACATTAAAAAACAAACCAACCCTAAATGTCCATTGATAGGGTTATGGTTAGATGAATCACTGTATCACAACACAACTGGTCATATGCAGCCATATAAAAGAATGAGGATGCTGTTATGAACCTCTATAGAAAAAGTCTTTGTCTGCAAGTTAAATTAGTTTATTAATTAGTAATAAATTATGGTTGTTTTAAGCCACTACATTTTAGGAATATTTGTTAGGCAGCAAGAACTGACTGACACATTCAGCAAATAAATAATGATTCAGGGCAGACATTTTAAAAAGTGTCCTGGCCACCCACCTGATTAAGATTTCTCTGGGCAATCAATAAATTATCATATGTACATAGGACCTGGCACGTAATAAGTGCTCCGTAAGTGTTTGGAGAGCTTTTTACAGCGGTTTAAATGCATTGACCCTGGCACGGTGTCAGATGCGGTTGAGGCTTACACTCTCCTGGGTCTGAGGGCCATTCTCGAGCTCGTCTGCACCTTGGTACCCCCCACTTAGCCCAGCCACTGGGCATTTACCTTCCAGTAGTGACAGCAACATCACCACCATGTCCTTCTGCAGATCCAGCAGCTCCTTCAACAGCTCGATCTGGCTTGAGTCCTAGGGACCCCACATCCCAGCTATGTGAGGGTTCTTTTTGGCAGAGAGGCCTCCCCCACCTCCAGCTGCTTCCATCCACCCAGCAGGGCCTAAGACCACTTTTCTTCCCCCATCTTACCTCCGAGGGGACCCGAGTCCAGGCATGTTCCTCGGAAGCAGGGCAAAGGGCAGAGAGACAAGATTGTGGGGCGGGGGTCGACACTGGGGAAAGTGAGCCCAAGGGGGGATGTGTAATGGCAAGGGCTGGTTGACACAGAGGGCTAGGAGGAGTATGGGGCTGAGAGCAGATGCCTGGGACCAAGAGAGACAGAGACAGACAGGAGCAAATACTGGGGACACTGACACAGATCTGGGAAGGGATGAGAGCTCCACACTGCACCTGGCCTACGGTGGGAGGCTGAATGTTTGTTGAATGAATGTGTGATGAAAAAAGTGAGACTCTGGGTTCAGGAAGAAGGCTGCAGGGCACAGCTATGGGCTCTCTGGTAAGCCTTTTGGGAAGAATGTGGGGACACTTTGCTTCTTCTCTTATAGTGTCTCATGGAGGGCCCACAGAAGTCTCCAACATTATCGAAGTTCTGACTCATGGTCCCTATTTGTATGAGGCTGAACTACACAAAAATGCCAATATTCAGGCATGCTGCCAACAAAGCGGTAATTTCATAAGGTTCTACCTAATAAAATGGAAGAAGGGTAAGGGCACCAGGTAAATGGGATGTAAGGCTCCTCCTTGCTAGTTGTAAGGCTTGATGTAAGGCTACCCCATGCTAGCTAATTCTAATCCTAAAGTGCGCGCATGCGTGCTAAATTGCTTAAGTCGTGCCTGACTCTCTGCAACTCTATGCACCGTAGCCGCCAGGCTCCTCTGTCCATGGGATTCTCCAGGCAAGAATACTGGAGTGGGTTGCCATTTCTTTCTCCAGGGGATCTTGCTAACCCAGAGATCAAACCCACATCTCTTATGTCTACTTTCATTGACAGGAGGGTTCTTTACCACTAGTGCCACCTGGGAAAAAGCCCTCTAATCTTAACACTTTCCCATGATTCCAAAGCTCTGCATTCTGACTCAAAGATTCCAACATTCCAGGATCTCATATCCTGGTGAGTGCCTGTGGTGTGTGCCTGCCCAAGACACAGCTACTTAATTGATTCAACAATCCTGCTCTCAGAGAATATAGGACTAAACTCACCTTCCTGGTTCTACGGGTGAGTATTGGACCACGTCTGGCCAATCAGAACTTTCTTTTCCCTGACCAGGGTGATTGGTTCAGGAATGGGCATGTGACTCTGTAGTCCAATAAGAGTATGGCAACTCTTTTCTTGGAGCTAAAGAGGGGTTCTTTCCCCTCTGAAGCTGTTAGAGGGGCTCACCAGGACACCATTCTTTCCAGCCCCTGGGAAGTGCCTGCTTGATAATGAAGCCAGAGAGGAGACAGACATTTCTACTACCAGCATTCTAGACCCTGGATATGATCTGATCTGTGATGTGAGCTGATAAGTTCTTCTTCTTCTTCTTCTTTTTTTTTTTTTTGTAAGCCACTACTTTGCATTGGATTTCTAGCTTTTGCAATGTAACTTAGGCTATGGCTGATGAATTAATTCTGTAAGATTTGGAAATCTCTACAAAGATACCAGTATTCTCTAGAGTTTTAAGATTACAACAGCTTGACTTCAACTCACTCACACTGAGAAACTGTGTAATTAAATTCAACTCCTTTCAAAAGGTCAGATGACACCAGACAGGGTTTCTGCCAGCCCCTGTGGCACCTTTGAGTACATTAGAAAAAGCGTCCCTTCCTCAAGACTCTTCCTGTTGGGAAATTATAAAATATAGAATATTGCCACCTGCTGGAAAACTACTGGAATAAACACATCGATGTATTTACTTAGGATGTGTAGGTTCTGGACGGTGCCCTTTCAGATGCTGAGCCCTCCTGCAGGGCATTTGGCAGCCTTGAAATATGTTTACCAGACAGAAGCAGAGCAAACGGACAAGATGTTTGTGAGACATTGACAAGACTGCAAAGGGGTGGGGGTGGTGGGGCAAAGGGAGCACGAAGATGCTAGAGATGGGGCTCGACAGGGACCTTACATCATGGATGCACTGGATAGGAGTCATCTGCCGCAAGCAGAATAAAGAACCAAAACACTGCTTCAGCCTCAGGCCCAGATCTAGACGCCAACCCTTTTCCTATCCCCATCAGTCAATTTCCCACCCCAGGGTTCCCGGCCGGTTCCAGACTGGTTCAGCATCTTCCTTCTGGACGGGCTTTCCGCGTGACCTTGCCTCCTCCCCTCCACCGTCAATCGGCTGATGATCCATCCCACTGGTGTGAACACCAACCAACCATAGAGGAGTTCTGGGCCAGAGGGGGCGGGGCCCAAGCGCAGAACAATGGAACTATAGATGGATAACCAGCCGATTGGCGGTGGAGGGGAGGAGGCGAGGTCATGCAGAAGGCCCATCCAGAAGGAAGATGGGACCCGTCCGGAACCCGCTGGGAACCCTGGGGTGGAAAACTGAGGGGGGCAAAACTTGTAAACGTGCCAGTTAGGGGGTGTCCAGAGGCATTAGGATGAAGAACAGGGGGGCCCGAACCTGCGCGAGCTTCATCATCATGTGGGCAAACACGTGCAGGAATCCCACCACGGCGTCCCAGAGGCGGCTGTGCGCTAGACTCTGCTGGTTCCCAGTGCAGGGGCCCTGGGTGGCAAAGGTTCTACGTGAGCACCAGGTAGGGCGAGGGGTGCGAGACTGCCCCGCCTCCCCCCAGAGAGCGAACCCTACCTGGATGTACTCGGTGAGGCTGTTGAACACCTGTTTAGCCACCGACATTGCCTTGGAAAAATTCCTCTTGCCTTGCTCCTCAATGACATCCTTGCCGGAGTAGTACCAGTAGAAGTCGCTGATGGACTCCTGGCGGGTAGACGCAGTGTGAGCAGCTGCTGGGGCCAGCTATGGCCCAACAGTTCCCTGCCCAGGTCACACCTGGACGGCCTCACAGCCTCACCTGCAGCCGCAGGAGGTAGTCCACGGTACAGATGATGATGTTAATAGTGGTTGTATTCCCTGTCTGTGTCCGTAGGTAATTTTGGAAATCTAGGGAGATGAAAAGTTATTCATTCATTGAGCTCCAGGAGATGGACACGTGCTAGAGGAGATGGACAGTGGGTCCTTTATTCATTTATGCAATAAATATTTATGGAGTGCCTATTGTATGTCAGAAAGCACATAATCATTTCTTTAATAACTCTTTATCAGTACCTACTATGTGTTAGAGGAAAATGGAGGATCATTTATCCATTTTGTGTAATAAATATTTATTGCGGGCCTACTATGTGCCAGATGTAGTGGAAGGTCAATCATTTATTCATTTTCCCCCCAAAATATATACTGAGCATCTATAATACAGCAGGGAGAAATGGAGATTCAACCTTTAGCCATTCACAAGTTTTTTTTTTTTTTTACTGAATGCCTACTATGTGCTGGAGAGATGGAAGATTGGTTATTCATTCATTTCTCAAAAAAAATTTATTGCACAGCTACTGAGAAGCAGAGGAGATAAGCATCTGTCATTCATTTGTTCATTTAGTCAATATATATTTGTTTATATATTTATATTTGTTTATATATTTATCATTTATGCAATGATAGATGAAGATTGGTCACTTATACTTCAGTACTATAAATTTACTGAGCATTTACTCTGTGCCAGGCACTGTTCAGGGCTCCCCAGGTGGCGCTAGTGGTAAAGAACCTGCTTGTAATGCAGGAAACACAGGAGACTCAAGTTTGATCCCTGGGTTGGGAAGATCCCCTGGAGGAGGGCAGGGCAACCTACTCCAGTATTCTTGCCTGAAGAATCCCATGGACAGAGTAGCCTGGCAGGTTACAGTCCATAGGGTTGCAAAGAGTTGGGCATGATAGGAGTGACTTAGCGCATATGCAGGCAGTGTTCAAGGCCCTGGGGATACAGGAGTAAAAGAAAACAAAGTCTCTGCCCTTGTGAAGTTTCTATTGCCATGTGGTAATTTTTCAATCTTTTCTAACTGCAACCCACAGTAGGAAATACAGTACATATTTATACTGAGGCCCAGGAGGGCTGTCTAATCTGACATTCACATATACCTGAACCAGTAGTTTCACACACCCTTACTATGTGCCATGTATGCACGCATGCTGTCGCTTCATTCATGTCTGACTCTTTGTGACCCAGTGGACTGTAGCCTGCCTGGCTCCTCTGTCCATGGGATTCTCCAGGCAAGAATAGTGGAGTAGGTTGCCGTGCCCTCCTCCAGGGGATCTTCCCAACCCAGGGATCAAACTCGAGTCTCCTGTGTTTCCTGCATTGCAAACGGGTTCTTTACCACTAGCACCACCTGAGAACCCCAGTATGTGCCATGCATTCTGCTATTTTGTGCCCTGTACTATTTAACTAGAAAGAATTCTGATCTCAATGCACTAAATGTATATTCTTAACCTCCCAACCTTGATTGCACATTAGAGACACCTGGAGAATTTTAAAATTCCCAATGCTCATAACTCATCCCAGACCAATTAAATTAGACTATCTGGGGTGAAAACTGGGCGTTAGTGTCTTGCAAAGCTCCCCAGACATACCAATGTGCAATTAGAAATGAGAATCTCGGTGATAAACTTGATTCACAACCACCTAGTGAGTCAGTTCCCACTATTTGAAAAACGTTCTATGGCAGAAAGCTTATAATTTGAGCTGAGTGATGGCTACTTGGGGGCTTATTAAACCATTCTCCCTTCTTCAGTGTGTGGTTGAGAAGTTCTGGAATAATAATTATGATGATCATGGTTGTGATGGAGGAAGCTCAGGGGGTTGGAGGAACCCAGAGGAGCTGCCTGACTCAGACTGGGTGGTCATGGGGGGGCTTCGTGGAGGAGAGGACCTCTGAGCTATGACCTGAAAGATGAGTAGGCATTGGCTGCTCAAATTTCTCACTGTGTGACCTCTCTGTGTGGCAGACTGTGTCTTGATTTTCCCATATGTAACATGGTGGTCACAATAGACCTACTTTATCAAGCTGTCCTGAGATTTTAATGTGTTAGTATATATAATGAATTTAGAACACTGCTCTGTTCTAAATTTAGAACAGGTATATTAAGTGCTCAATAAACAACAGCTTGTGGACTCTTAGTTCCCAGACCAGGGCTGGAACCTGCACCCCCTGCATTGGAAGCACGGAGTCTTAACCACTGAATCACTGGCAAGTTCCAACAACAGCGGTTCTTAAGGGGCCTTAAAGAGAGTGCTGAGGTTAAGAGTTGCGCTTTGGAGCAGTGATTCTCAAAGCACCAGTCCAGACTAGCAGAGTCATCATCTCCCAGAAACCTGTCAGAAATGCAAATTCCTGGGCTCCATCCCAGAATTACTAAATCAAAGGCTTGGGATGGGGTCCAAAATTCTATTTTAACAAGGCCTCCAGGTGAATCCTAGGCACACTTGAGTCTGAGAACAGCTTCTATAGACCCATTTGTCAAATGACCAATTCATCAGATTATCAAGGCAATGAACACAAACTTCAGTTAAATCCTTTTGATGTTATAGCAATGTGTTGCCCAGGATGGCTTCAACAGCCTCTTGGAATTTTTTTCTCCTGAAGTTTTACTTCTACCTGACTTCCCTCTGAACACTTCACAATCACTATTTCAGTCTGAATGTCCTTCTGCCTGGTTTCATGTGATAGACGAAAAGTCTACTCAGACATTGAAGATTTTATAAGCAAATTGATAGGCTTTCCCACCAACCTTGTTTTCTAATTCTTTTTTCTGTGTTCATTTAAATCAGAACATAAGCCTAAATGGTTAGCTACAACTCCCTGGCTTTTGTCTGCTCTGAATGACACTGAACACTCAAAACATGCAAAGCCTCTAAGATTTGAAAGATATTTCAAACATTTATTCGACTAGACTGGTTTATGAATCCACAAATTTGGGCAGAAGGCTGGATGGCAGATTTGGTGGGAGAAAGAAATTTCACTGAGAGAACATTCTTATTTCCAAAAAGTCACAGACCCAGGGACGAAAATTCATTTTAAATCCCAAAGACTGATTCCACCTTCGTTAAAGAAAGAAAACCTTAGTCATTTGGCACTAAGGTATGTAACAGAACTTGAAGGAAAACTAGCTGTGGAAACAATGATTCATGCTTTATCTTTTGTTGAAAAGAAAAGAGTGAAAATTAAAGTTGTTTACCAGTTACCTTAAAGAATGCTAGCCAAGTAGGGTGCAGGTTCTATGGAAGTTAGGTTTAGAATCACTCCCATTCTTGTCATGAAGGTTAATTTCTGGGCAGTCTGTGGTTTCTTATCACCTGCTAAGTGTTATAACCACAACTTCGAGACTGCACATGTTTGTCATAGGAAACTGCATTGGGTGGGATGTTTGCTGTTCAGAATTTCAAACTGTTCCTTTAACGTTGTACACTGTGTGCCACGTGAGGTGTCATTTTCTCACCAGTGATGTATTTAATTAAATTGCTGTGTCATCTTTCATCTGGTTATATTGTCTGAACCAGAACAAAAGTTGTGGAAACTCAAACTTGTTTAAGTTAGGCAAGAGAATGTGAGACTTCCTCCTGGCAAAGTATTTTATAAGCAAAATTAATAGGTGGTTCTAAGAGATTCATTTAGAAATGCCAGGCAATTTCTCCCTCTGCAGACCCAGAGTTAAAAGAAATCCACCGCATTTACTGAACTTTGCCAGCTGCTGCAAAATGCCTGTGGGAAAATGGCATGTGGCGAGTTGCTCATGTGTGAAAATTGATTTTTGGCCAAATTGGGTTTTGGCAGATTGCTTTGGGGGAATTGGACTGGTTAGAGGAGGTGAAAGTGAAACAAAGTGGCTGGATTTCTGAAATTCAAGAGAGATTTAGGAAGGTGGGCAGACAGGGCTTGACACTGGCTGAAAGTAAAGAATGAAGGACTGTGGGGTCGAGGACAGTGGGGTCTGGAAGGGTGGTGAGGTCATCACTGATCAGGGGAGAATGGGACTGGAGGTTAACTCAGGCAACCCTTCCAGACACATCGCAGACCTTGCTCGCCTCTCCACCTCACCCTCCTTTCCTCCTCACCATTATTGTGACCCTCGCAGAGCAACTGCAGGAATCGGAACAGGTCCTGGGTGAATTCATCATCTGCCATGACCTTCTCTCCTGGGTGGAAGAGGGGGGTAAGGCATGGTCCAGAAGACATCAGATGCGCGAAGATACCAGAAAGTGTGCACACGGCCCATGCACACTGCACACACATGCACAAAAAGCAGGTGCGCAGGGAGCAGCAGCCACCATTTTAAAGACACTATGAGGGCCATGGGAATCCATGACACCGTAAGTCCCAACCTCAGAGTCCAGGACATCAGCAGAAGGAGACTGAGGGCCCCGAGTCATGAAGCTGGGCCTCAAATGTCTTTATACAGTGTCTCCTCGATGTCACCACTTGTGTGACATCCAAGAGTGTCTGTCGACCTAGAAGAGGTTTGGGCTACTGATACCTCCCTCAGCTCCCCTCCAGGACTGCGGAGCGGGGGGGGGGGGGGGGCGGTTAATAGATTATGGGGGTTGAAGTCACTTTCACGCAAAGGCTATGTGCGGGAGAGAAATGAGCAGGAGATGCGGTCGAAAGCCAATTGGCTCAGATGTCTTAAACGCAGCCAATCCAGGAAAAGCAGAGGGGGAGGAGTGTAAATATGGACCAATCAGAACGGGCATCTGAAAGGAGCCAATCACTGTAGACTATAGGGGCGGGACAAGCGAGGGGAAAGCTAGATAGTGAATGTTCGGGCCAACCAGAGCAGGCGCAGAGGAGGCACGCACACCAATCAGAGTGGATGCTTGGGGGCAACCAATCCGGTTGGTGGATGGGAACAGCAGACTCGATCAATCTGGGGTCGCGGGTGCAGAGAGCCGGGTATGTGGGAGTGGGGTTCACCCCACCTCGGGACTGCGAATCTGGGTCTGGAACTCCAACAACATCCAGCCGGAAAAGGATCTTTGCCATCTTCTCTTGCTTCTATTTTACACATGGGGAAACAAGCTTACATAAAGTAAGCGATTTATTCATAGTTCCATGTGTTGTTAGTAGCTAATCTGGGACCCGACTCTTGGTCTCTAGAGCCCTGATCTCAAGATTTTCCGCCGGCATGCTACCTCCCTCCCCTGAATGTCCCAGATCCTCAGCCACCAGGTGGAGGGGGGCGGTTGGGGGTTAGAAGGGAGGGGTGGCAGCAGCATAGCAAGGAATGGGCTCCGGGAATTACCGTTCTGGCGGTTGATGACTGAGGCAGCCAACAGGATGGGAGGAAGAAGCAGAAGAAAAAGAAGGAAAAAGAAAGACAGAAGGAGACAGAGAGACAGGAAAAAAACACACAGTGATATGGTCAGGATTGAAGACATAGAGAGAGAAACAACCCATAGAGATAAAGAGCAAAAAGGAGCAAGGAAGCAAAGAAGAGAACAAGAAGATGGTGAAAGCAGAATGGAAGAAAGAAGAGGGAAGAGAAAGAGAGAATGGACAGGTAGAGATTGAGAGGCAGGAGGCAAGGATCAGGGCAGAAAGGTTAGACACGTCACAACACAGCAAAGAGGAGACTCAATTAACTGGATTAGGGACATTAATGAGAGAACAGCAACCCGGGCTGGAGACTTGGGGCATGTGGAGGGTGGGATCCATGTGGCGATGGGTGAGAGAACACAGAAGGACACCCAAGGGTGGGACCAGGGGGAGGGAGACTCTGGAGGAATGGGAGCAGGGCAGGACTGGGACCACTGCAGGAGGGGGAACCTGAGGATGCTCTTGGGGAGGGAGGGTGTGTAGGCGACAAGGGAGCTCTGGGCAGTGTTGGAGGAGGGAGTAGATCCTGAAGGAAGGGGATGCCCCCAGGGAGAGGGAAGCCCAAAAGGGCCTCACCAGTTCCATCCTCATTCACCATGCCCAGCCCCTCTGCCTTGTTCTGTCTCTCGAAGGCATTGAGATCCAGGACACTGAGGGAAAGAAAGGAAAGACGGTGAAGATGCGCTGAGGCCTCTGCCCTCCTCTATTCCAGAGCCTGGCAGCCCTCCCCATGATGGGGGGAGGTGGTAGAGAGAGTAAGCTGAAATCGAGAGGAAGCAGAAACTAAGAGTTGATAGAAGCTATGCAGTAGCAGCTGTGGGGTAAGGTGGGGCAAGGATGAAATACATAAAAGCTGAAATCAGAAGGAAACAGAAACCATCAATTAGCAAAAGCTTCAGAGAGGCAGTGAAAGGCAGTCAACCACAAGAGGAGAGCGAAAGTAGACCGCACTGGAGCCACAGGAACAGGGGTCATCAGAAAGAGCCCCAAGTCCCCGCTGCCTGAGTGCCCCTGAAGTCTCAACTACCTTCCAGCTATCTGGATCCTTAACATAACTCATTCTTAAAGTCTGCGGCATTTTGCCTCCTTTATTGTTCCATGTGACTTCTTATAATAAACTCCCTGTTATCTGAGCTGGCCTGAGTGGGTCTCTGTTCCTGGAACTGAGCGAACAGAACTAGAACTGGAGGTGGTACCAGGACTGGGGACTCAGCTTAATGAAAGATGTGCACTAGGGGGGCTTCCCTGTTGGCTCAGTGGGGTGATCCAGTGGTTAATAATCTGCCTGCCAATGCAGGAGATATGGGTTGGATCCCTGATCCAGGAAGGTCCCACATGCCTTGGGGCAACTAAGTCCGTGTGCCACAACTACTGAGCCCATGTGCTCCGACTACTGGAGCCCACAGGCCCTAGGGCCCCGTGCTCGGCAACAAGAGAAGCCACCAGTCAGATGCCCACGCATCGCCACTAGAGAGTAGCCCCTGCTTGTCACAACTAGAGAAACGCTTGTGCAGCAACAAAGACCCAACACAGCCAAAGATAAGTAGATAACATTATTTTTTTAAAAATAATATGTGCACTAGAGCCCACCTGCAGGTTTGCATCAGTGCCTGGATACTCTGGAAGAAGCCAACTTCCTTCTTGTCCTTCAGGTAATCCAGCATTTTCTGCAGAAGGGTGGGAGGAGTGAGGGACCTGGGAGTCACACAGGAACCTCCCAGCCCTCTTAGCCCTCCCAAGTCCCTTCACTCGTTACCTGCTGCACATCAGCATTGCCTCCGTTTAGGATCGAGATGCCCAGCTTCAGGGTGGAGGACACCATGGCGCCTGTCTCTCCTGGGGGTAACGGGTTGCAGGGAGGCACCGCGGGGGGCAAACAGTGGTCTGCTCAATTTGGAATCAGTGCTCTCCGCCCACCAGAAAACAGCCACCCCGGGGGGAATGTCAGAGAACTGGGCAGAGGAGTGTGCAAGGTTGATCAGAGGAGTGTGCAAGGGTGTGTGGGCAGGGGTGATCAGGATTGAAGGAATTAGTGAGAAATTGCAAGACAAGAGGGCAAACCACATGCAGGAGGGGTGGGAGAGTGTGCCTGCTGGGTCCAGAGGGGCTGGGCGGGCTGGGACAGGACGGTGTACTCGGGGGGAGCCAAATGCACACGGAGGGCACCTTTGCAGGCGCTGATCATCTGCAGCACCATCTCTGCAGCCCCCCGGGTGTGCAGCCGCGCCTGCTGGTACAGGAGACGCTGCTTCTCCATCTCTTTTTCCTGCAGCAGAGCCCGGCCCACATTGCCGAGTGAATCCAGGCCCACCAGGCCAGCCTCTCCCCCTCACAGCCTTGCCCTCACGCTTGCTCGTCCTGATCCAGCCACATCCCCTGGCTCATTCCTTCAACTGTAAGCTCCTCTGTCCCCTGGGATTTAGATCTGTGATTTGTCTCCTGCACTGAGCACAGGACTGGGCCTGGAGTGGTCATAACATGGCCCCACACACCTTCAAGGGGTCAATGGATAAAATCCCAGGGATCTGTGAACGCGGATGGCGGGGGGAAGGTCTATGTTTGTGTTTCCCAGCCTCTGGCTGAAATGTAGCATTTCCTTCCATTATAGATGAGGTCATAAGTCATGGCAATGGTAGCAGAATCTGTGGTTGTGTCATCCATCAGAATCATAGATGTTTGCATACCACATTATTTTTGAAGACATCTTGAAATGTCACTTAGGTTCATCACCACTTATCAATTACAGTAGCTACTGGATCCACTGTTAGTTCTTGTTATTTGGTAGATTCATAAACAAGTACAGATATTACTGTATCACAAAATTTTAAAATAATATTTTAGTAACTATTTTAATATCTCATTTCTTCTGCTATGAATTCATTTTGTACACTTAGATACATTATTCTGAGGGACTTCGCTGGTGGTCCAGTGGTTAAGAATCCTCCTTGCAATGCAGGGGACATGGGTTCAGTCCTTGGTTAGGGAACTAAGATCCCACATGCTGTGAAGCAACTAAGCGCACAGGCCACAACTGAGCCTGAGCCACAACCAGAGAGCCTGGGTGTCGAAACTACTGAGGCCCATGTGCTCTGGGGCCCGAGTGCTTCAACTACTGAGCCACAACTAAAGAGTCCATGCGTTGCAATGAAAGACCCTACATGACCCAACAAAGATCCCTCAAGCCACAACTAACACACAATGCAGCCAAATAAATATTTTCTAAACATAAATACATGATCCTAAGAAAAGATTCGCCAGATGCCAAGGGGACCCTGACACAAAAAAGGTTGAGAAACTCGGGGAAATGCTTGCTGATCACCCTAATGAATGAAAGGATAGGCTCATTGCATTTACTGCTGTCTCACTGTCTGGCCTTTGCTTATGCTGTGCCCCTACCTGGAACACTTTCCTCTTTTTTCTTCAACTGGCACATTTCTTTTATCCTTCTCTGCGGACATCCCTTCCTCTGAGAAGCCTTCCCTGAAGCCCTTCCCCCCAGGCTGGATCAGGTGTCTCGCCACGGTCCCCATGACCCCCTGAACTTCCCTGGTTTCTCCCACCCTGACCCCACTGCTTGTGCCTCCTTCTTCCTGCCAGGACCATTTTGCCTAGCTCCCCTCATCACCACCATGGATACTCGATGCTCTTATTGTCTGCCTGATGTAGCTGTCCCCCCAGTGGACTGGCTTGGTCACGGCTGTGTACCTAACATCACCCAGCCCAGGGCTGGGCCCACAGCATTGCTCTGTGAACACACGCTGAATGAATGGGGCATGATGGAGTCAGGGTTCCCACCCCTTTCTTCTGGAACTACTTGATCCCACCTACCTCGAAGGAAACCTCAACCTCCTCTTCTACAGCTTCGCCGTTCTCCCCTCCTTCCTCCAGGTGGCAGCTCTGGGGACGGGGCATCAGTTAGAGATGATGGTGAACAGAAAAGATATCCCAGTCCAGTCCCAGCCCTTTCAGTGGACAGGCATTGCAGCTGGGGGGCAGAGGAGGGAAGGGAACCTGCCCCAGATGGGGGCAGGGCCTCACCTTAGCCATGATATCAGCATACGCTATATACAAGTAATCTTCATCCAGTTTGCTGAGGAAGTAAGTGGGGAGACAGTCAGGACCCAATATGGAGGAACTCCATCTTATAAGCGCCTCCAGATTTCCTTTGGAAAGTCAGTCCTCCCCATTCTCAGGCTGTGTGGCGCCAATGGGGTAGGCTCTCCATTGCCAGACTGGGCATGTGATCAAGGCTGAGCCAATTGCTACCTTCTATCTGCTTGACTACAATAATAAGTAAGAGATGGTCATGTGATCCACGCTGGTCCAGTGGAATTCATTCTGGGAGTTTTGCTGAAGCTATTGATAGAAGTGCTCCTTTTCCACTGGGATTGTTGTGATGGTGTGATGGAACCCTGGAGCTTTTGGGGCTATCTTGCCACCTGACAACTGGTTGGCTCACCTGACAACTATGATTAACCACTTCCTTGCGTCTCCTCTATAATACTAATGATAGCAGAAGTAATGGCCAACACCCATTGAGTTTACTCTAGGTTGGTCTCTATTCTAAGTGTTGGTACATAATAACATTAATTCTCATAATAATCCAACTAAGTAGATATAGAATTGACCTTTGAACAATACAGGTTTGAACTGCATGAGTCCACTTATATGTGGGGTCTTTTCCCCTCAATAAATACTACTAAAGTACTACATGATCCATGGTTGGTTGAATCCATGGATGGAGAACCATGGATATGGAGGGCCAACTATAAGGTTATACATGAATTTTTAAATGTGTGAAGGGTTAGTTCCCCTTTGTTGTTGTTCAGCCACTAAGTTGTGTCCGATTCTTAACAGACCCCATGGACTGCAGCACACCAGGTTTCCCTGTCCTTCACTATCTCCTGGAGTTTGCTCAAATTCACGTCCATTGAGTCGGTGATGCTGTTTAGCCATCTCATCCTTTGCCACCCCCTTCTCCTTTTGTCTTCAATCTTTCCCATATCATGGTCTTTTCCAATGAGTCGGCTCTTCACATCAAGTGGTCAGAGTACTGGAGCTTCAGCTTCAGCATCAGTGCCCCTAACCCCTGCATTGTTCAAGGGTCAACTATATGACTAGTCCCATTATACAGATGAGGAAGCTGAGGCACAAATAATTTTCTTGGCCAATGTCACAAAGTCTATACTGGAATTCAAACCTGAAGAGTCTAACTCCAGAGTCACTGCTTTCCCAGAGAATAGAAAACAGAACACTTGGCTTTCCAGTCTCCCTCACAGCTGGTGGTAGCCTGATGTCAGAATTCTAGCCAACGGGCCATGTGCCTAAGCCCACCATGAAGAGTGTTCCTTGGCTAAAAAGATTTGGGTTTTCCTTAGAGGAAAGCCTTTCTCCTTTCTGTCTGACATGTAGTCATGATGTCTGGAGGTTCAGCATCCATTTTGTAGCTATGAGGCAACAGCTTAGAATGGCAGGGCAGAAATCCCGATTGAGCCTGGGTCTCTGTCAGTGTCACTATGCCACTGCCCAGCCCAGGACTCTCTATCTCCTGACTTGGTGAGAAAAACAAATCTCTGTGCCTCATTTCCTCATCCAGACACACAAAGTTGATAATAATATCTATCTCCTAGTGTGAAGATGAAGTGAGAGGATCTCACTGTCACGTGTTTTAACATGATGCCTGACACATGAAAAGCATTTGATAAATACTGCCTGTTGTTACCGTTGGCAGCAGTGCCCTTATTACTGCTATTTATTCCCAAGACTGCCATTGGCTCATATGAAGCTTTTGTCTGAATTAGAAGTGCCCTGTTCCTCACTGACATCTGTTGGAAATGCATCACAATATATTGACCTCACCCGTAAAATATACTGCAATATACTGATTTTATGTGAACAAGACATTTTCTTCTAGAATAAGCCTCAATTGATATTGCGTGTGATGTGAACCCTTCAGAAGAGATGTCCCTGTGAAGTGCCCAGTCTGCACAGTGGTACAAGGCGACTCTGCTTGTTCTAGTTAAATGACATTAAAGGATCAGCTGTGGGTGTCCCCCCTTCCCAGGACACACAGGTTCTCTCTTGAGGAGCAAGGATTGGGGTGGGGAGAGGTAGTGGGTCCCTCTTGGGGACCCAGGAAGGGTCTCACCTCTTTTCAGTCAGGGCGGTGCGGCTGAAGTGCAGGACTAACTGGTGCAGGGGGTCTGGCTTCTTCTCCTCCACTTCCTCTTCCTCCTCCTGCTGCTCCCCAGCTTTCTGGAGGGAGGAGTGGGGCTTTGGGTAGGGGCTTCCAGAGTCCCCACCTGTCTCCCATTAAGCCCTGCTAGACTGTTTTTATTCTCTTCTCCCACATCCTGCACCCTCCCCTGGTTCTGCCCAAGCCAGGGGCCCTTGCTCCCACCCCGCTCAGTGTGAAGGGTGACCCCTGGAGGTGGGCCCCAGCCCTACCCATCTGCCCCCACACTCCCAGGCAGGCCCCAGCTCACTGAAAGGTCATCTATCATGCGGTCCTCAAAACTGTGGTCTTCCGTCAGGATCCACGCCGCCTTGTAGCTCTCCAGAAACATATTACAGGCCCGGTGCCTTCGCAGGGGAAGATTCGAGGCGTCAGCAAGATTTCCCCATGCACGTCCCTAGCCCGCCTCCCCTAACCATTTCGTAAGACCCCACTGGGTGCGCACCCCATCCTCTCTCCTCCTCACCCACCCATTCTCCAAGGAGGCTTAGGCTCCCTTCCCCCATTAGGCGGGGTGTCTTACGTGGGCAGGTTGTACAGGGGGGTCATGCGGAAACAGGCGACTACTGCCCTCCGGCGCTGCTTTGACAAGAGCTTGTGCCACACGGCCTTCTTGGACTTGTAAGGGTGCTCAATCTGATGGCGGGATTATGTGTCATGGCTCCAGATTCTGCCCCTGGTCTGATTCCCACTTCCAGCTCGGAGTGAAAATGCCCATCTGTGCCCAGTCCAAATTCAGGACGATTCACAGGGCCGAAGGAACACCCTGGCTCCGCCAATAGAGTCAAAGTTCTGACCTATTCTCGGCTTGCAGACCAATTAGTTCCCTCATAGGCCCCGCCCACGGACTCAGGACCGCCCCCTTAGGCCCCGCCCCAATCTCAAGACCCGCCCAAGGTCTTGCCCACAGAGTCAAGGCGTCTCCACCGGGCCTGACTCTCAGACCCAAAGTTCTGCCCCGGCGCTGTCCCTAGGCCCAACATTGCGCACCATGTCTGATTCCCATATCAAAGCCTCCATTCTAAGTCTCGTAAAATTCAAGGCCCATCACCTACAAAAGATTCAAGACCCGCCCCTTGCCCCGCCCAGAGGCCCGCGGTTCACCCGCAGGCCCCGCCCACAGGCTCAAGGCCCGCCCCAGGCCCCGCCCAGAGACCAAGTTTTGACCACTCAGCAGTAAGACACCTGCTCCAAATGGTAGAGCACGGCGGACACTTCCTGGACTCTGCGCACGATTTTCTCCGGATCGTCAGCGTCCTCCTCGCGGCCCGGGAGGCCCCGGTACAGGGCCATCTGCCAGCGCAGAGAAGGGGAGCCTTCGACCTGAGAGGAGGAAGATCGTCCAGCATGAGGCCTCTCCCCTGCGCGCTCCCTCCTCCCTCAGCCGGGCTTCTCGGAGGGCCCCGCCCCCGCCCCACGATTCAATGCCATGATGATTCACTGAGGGATTGAGTATGAGTTAAGGTCCTTCTTTCGATGCCTGGCACCGATGTAAGGGCTCAAAAGCTGGCTGTGGCTGTTGCTATTATCCTGACGCGCCCCTTTCAGTTGCAGACTGAGGAGGCAGAGGCGTACCTTTCCCTGAAGGTGAAGGTTGTTTTGCAGATATTCCCGGACCTCCTCATCTGTGTCTTTCTGGAGAGACAAGCCAGGCTGGGTCACTCCGGAGGGCCCAGCATCCTCCTTGTCCTACAACCCTCTTCCCTCTAGCCCCACCACCTCAAGATCCAAGAGAGGATTCAAGAGAAATGAAAAGGATCCAGAGGTCAGGAATGGTCAGAGAGGAGTCCGAGTGGCCACTGAAGGCACCTTGAAGAATCAGGATTAGAGGGGCCTCGTTGGGGTATGAGAGGAGGTAGGAGTTGACATGAAGATATCCTTAAAGATCAGAAAAGGAGGTCAGAAGAGGGTCAGAGTGGGGCTGGGAGTAAGTGGGAGATGGGCAGGGAGTTTTTGAAAATCAGAGTTAGGTGAGGGGGATTATAAGAGACAGCAAGGTCATCAGAGGTCAAGAGGGTCCAGCAAATCACTTGTCACCGGTGGGGTTCACACAGACACTAAAGGAAGGATCAGTAGGGTGGGGGTTCTTTAGGATCCCAGGAGAGGGGGCGCTCAAGAACCAAGTTAAGGGGTCAGAAGGGCCCAGGAGGGCTCTTTGGGATTTCAGCAGGCCTCAACAGGTCCAGCAGACCTCAACAGGTCCTAGGAAAAGCTTGAGGTCCTGAGGGAAGGAGGCTTTAGGGTTCTGGGAAAGGAAATGCTTGTGATATCGGTGGAGAATCAGTGGTCTTCAGGGTCCTGGGGATTAGTAGATCCTCAGGGTGCTTAGCAGGGTCCTGGGGGAGGTTCTAAGGGTCTTGGGGCAGGATCCTGGGAGGACTTCTTGGGTCCCTGAGGCTGAAAGGATCTAGGGGGGAGTTCCCATATAATGGATAAAAGGGGCCCCAGGAGCCTCTTTGGGGTCCCAGAGGGCTTAGAAGGGGTCTCAGTCTCTCTCTGAGCCTAGGGAAGAAGTCATTAGGATCCTGGAGGCTACTTAGGGTCACAGGGTGCTCACTGGGCCCCTAAGAGTCTTTGGGGCTCAGTTGGGTGTTAACAGACTCCAACGGGAGAGATCCACAGGGTCCTGAGGAAAAGAGAGAGTGAGGTGGAGAGCCCAGTAGGAATCCAGAGGTTCAAAGGAGGGCCAGTGGGATCATGAGGGGCTCTGTGGGTCCCAAGGGACTTGGGCAGGTCCTGGCAGAGGACTTGGAGGAGTCTCAAGGGGGCTTAAGGTGTCTCAGGTGGGATTCTCAGGATTCTGGCCGAGGTGGGATTGGTGTTCAGTGGGGTTCCTGAAGGTTTGATGTGGTCTTTGGGTCCTAGGGGGATCTTAGTGGCCTTCCTGGGTTCTAGGGGGGTCCCAGTTAGGGTCCTTAGGATCCAGAGCTCTGACAACATCCCAAGTGGGGCCCTCAGCATCCTGTAGGAAGGTTCAGGGCATTCTAGAGGGCCCAGTGAGCCCTCAGGGTCCTGGAGAAGGACTCAGGAGGGTCCTAGGGAAGGCCTCTGGGGGATCACGGGGGTTTAGTAGGGGTGCTGAGTGGGGTGCTGAGTGGGGCTCAGTAGGGTGCTGAGTTGGACCCTGGCAGTTCCCAGAAAGGGGCTGAGCAGGCACCAGGGCATAGCGGGTCTTGGCCAGTGTGATGAGCTCCTGGTCAGTGGGGGCACACATGTTCAGGCCGATAGGCAGCATCTTCTTGAGCGTGGCCACAATCAGCGACGTCTGCACGGAGTACCGGTCACCCCGGCGCTTCTTCTTGGTGCGTTCCTGGTCCGAGCCACCCGACTGTGGGAACACGGGGCTCAGTGCCAGTTTAAGTCCCAGCCTGGCCTCTGCCCCAGTCCCAACCTGCCACCACTGTCCACACTCCAGCCCCTCACCTGAATGTTAGGCAGACCCTCCCTGATCCCAGAGCCTGCCTCAGTTTGCACCCCAGACCTTGCTGATCTTTCATTTCAGACCCTGAGCCCTGACCCCAGAGTCTCACGGACCAAAGCTTCTATCCCAGATTCCCAGCTTCTATCCCAAATCCTTCCAGATTTCTCCCAATTCCAGGCTTCCACAACCTCTGGATTCTTCTCCCAGAATCCCCTCAGAACTTTCACTAGGACACCCCTCCTGCCCCTACAATACACCTACAACCCCCACCTCAGAGCCCCAGACAGAGTTCCTGAAAATGAAATGAAGATGCAGAACAGAGAAGAGTCCCAAGAGACAAGGGGAGTGGAAAGAAAGAGATCGAGAGAGGGACTGAGAGACTAAGATGAACAAGGAGACAGGAAGACAGAAGATACAAGAGAGAAGACAGGTCCAGAAAGATCTGGAAGCAGAAACACGGGGCACAGAGTCCCAGAGCCGTGTTCTGGAGCCTCGGGTGCAGACCCACGGCCAGGGCCACCCCAGTCATGCCAATGAAAAGCCCCAGTGGCAAGCTTCAGCCAGAGCCACATCCACGCCGGCTCGTGATACAGAGTGTGACCCGTGTGCCAGCACATGCGGCGTCTCACTGGGTCCTCACAGAGCTCTGGGGCCGGGGGCCACCGACCATATGCCTTCAAAGGCTCAAAAGGGTAAGACACTTGACCAACATCACACTGCCAAGAAGCAGGATTCTAACCTGAGTCGGTCTAATTCCCAAGTCCAGGCCTTAAACCCAGCCATGCACGTGCCTTTTGCACCCCCATTCCCATTCCCTGGAACCTCAGTCCACGATGCTTTGAAGCTTTGGGGAAAGCTGAGAGGAGAGTTTTGTGTTTTTTTTTTTTAATAAAAGTTAAAAAAAACAACTACCAACAGTTGAGGGTAGGGAAGGGAACGGTTAGTGGGAGGAGGCGTGGAGCAAGAGAAAGAGGATGGGGCTGAAAGCCAAGGCTGAGAGGCAAGGAACAGGGGAAGGGTTTTCTGGAGGCAAAGCAGAGGCTGGGGTTGGGGGCGGGTGGGTAGAGGGTATTAGCCAAGAGCCATGCAGAAGGTCCCAGACGTGGGGCTGACCTGTACATCTCCCGCCTGCTGCATCAGGGTGCAGACAGAGACAAGAAGTGTTACCCCAGTCCCTCCAAGAACCCCAGGGCCCCTCCAAGTCTGCCCTACCCCAGGTCCCCTGCCCCACCCTGACGTGTATCCCCCAGCCGGGGAATTCCAGACCTTGCTGAGGGTGGTGGGTTTGTCCTTTTGACCTTGCCCTTTAGAGGGCAGTTCAGGGAAGGCTAAGGGGAGAGGGAAGGAGGTGGGGATGTGGAATAAAGGAATAGGAGGAAAGAAGTGGGAGAGGTTGAGAGGAGGAAATTGGGGTAGAAGAAGGAGGTGGGGAGGATGGAGCAAGATGAGGTGCTGGGTGATGGGGAGGAGAAAGCAGGTAGGGAGGAGGGCGGAGATGGAGAAAGAAGAGGGAAATGGGGGAGGAAGGAAAAAACCAGGAGGAAGGGGATGGAGCTGAGAGAAGGGGGAGGTGGGGCGGAAGGGGGATGGGGAAGGAGCTGCTGTGAGGGCTTCAGGGAATGTGACCGGGAAGAGGAGGGCGGGCAGGATGAGGAGGAGTCAGCTAGGAAGCCCGAGGCTGTTCCCCCTTCCCTCCCGGCTAAGTCCTCCTCCCAGAGCAAAGTACCCACCTTGGCCATTTTGCTCTTGTTGTCGGCCGTCAGAAATGACATGTTGTTGATCTCATTCTGGACCACAAAGTTCTGCTCCTCGCGCTTAAAGTTCTGGTGGGGGAGGCGGTGTTGGGGATCAGACAGGGTGGGGGAGGGCCTCTTTGGGAAGCAGCTGCTTGGGTTCCAGAGAGGAGGGGTGGGTGGGTGGGGACTCACGTGGGACTTGGACCAGTAGATGAAGATCTCGCCCACCATCCTGAACAGCTCCTCCGCGCTGGGGTTGGGCTCCGTCAGCCAGTGTGCCCTGGGCAGGCAGGGGAAGGGGCTGGTGAGGGATGAGGGCAGGGACCCCCAGGGAAGGGGGCAGCAGGGAGACATCTCAGGGGAGGGCACCCAGAGACTCGAACGGGAGAGCGAGAGCTTTCTAGGGTAATCTGGCCATTCAGATGATTTAAAAATTATAAATGACAATTTCTGAAAATTTTGTCTCTAACCTTTTTTATTGAAGTATGACATATGTATAAAGTGTCCAGTGAACACATTTGGTTTGGGTAACCACCACCCAAGTCAAGAAATAGAACATTTCTAGGGACTTGCCTGGTGGTCCAGTGGCTCAGACTCCATGCTCCCAATGCAGAAAGCCTGGGTTCAATCCCTGGTCAGGGAACTAGACCCCATATGCCACAATTAAAGATCCTGTATGCCACAACTATGACCAACACACCCAAATAAATAAATAATTTTTTTTAAAAAAAAAAGAACATTTCCAGTCCCCAGAAGTAACCTTGTGCCCCCATCCTCTTCTTGAAAGATATCCTTATCCTGGCTTCCAGCCCATGAATTATCTTTGTTCTTAAACGTTACATAAAAAGATGATATGATATGTACTCTATTTAAATTTTTCTGGTTTCTTTCATTCAACCTGATGTTTGTGAGATTCATGCTACAACAATCTGTTCAGTTTCATACTGTGTTGAATATACCTTGCTTTACTCGTCCAGACTTTTCGACCCAGCACGCCTACTCCTAGGAATCTATCCTGCAGCAATACCCATTCATGTGCACACAGATGAGCATGCAAGGATACATAGAGCATGCATGCTACTATGCGCCTCTGCTCCCGGGACAGACATAGCTAATCAATCCATGAGCCCTTTCTTACAAAGCCCTGGTACAACCTTCACATCTTTTCCAACCAAGATGGAACTTGGAGTTGAAACTTGTTCAAGCCCTGGATCTGGCTGCACCTAAGACTTCATAATACTTTAAATGGCGCCTCTGATTTCAGGGAGATGTTTTAGCAATTGATTGATATCTGAGCTTGCCCTTTACAAAGACTCATGTTTCTCAGGCAAATTAGGCTGGCGAGGTCTGGATGGAGACCAGTGATGGAGGAAGGAAATACGGCTCCTTCTGGCTAACACTGCAACCTTCACAGGGCCTCAGATTCAGGAGGTTTAAAGGAGCAGAAGGGGAGCAAACAAAGGCTGGCTTCTATTGGTCCATAAGCAACAGGGGCTGGGGGTCCAGGAGGTGGGGTGGGATGAAGTGGGAATTGCAAGTATATAGCAAGTCGGAGGCCAGAGGTCAGAAGGAGTCCAGGGAAGCCAGAGGCCAGGCTGGGGTTGTGTGGGGGACAGCTGGGGACATGCTAACCTGTTGTTGTCCACGTAGCGGATGAGCAGCGGGTAGAGGGCGTACAGATCCCGGCAGAGCACAGAGAACTCATCCCGCACCAGGAGCTCGCCCTCCTCGGCCTCCGCCTTGGCCTCCAGGCGCAGCTGCTCCTCCTCGGCCACCACCTTTCCTGCCCGTTTGCGCAGCCGCCCGATGGTGGGGATGAAGTGAGAGTGCAGGAGCTCCGGCCGGGCCCGGCTCACGATGGGCTGGGCAAACACTGCAAGAGCAGACGGGGCGCATGGGCTGCTGGCCGGCTGCTGACTCCAGCACCTCATCTATGACCTCTGATCCCACCCCTGACCTCTGTTCCCATCCCTGACTTCCAACCTGTACCTCTGACCTAGAAACTAACATTGAACCCAGCCTGACCCTCATGTCTGACCCCAGTATCGGCTTACGATCCCATGCCTGACCTGACTGTGACCTCTGACATAGCTCCTGAATCTTCATCCCACCCACCATAACCTTTGACCTGAAACTGTGACCCTCTAGCCTGACACAGGTCCTTAACCTCAGACCCCCAACAAGTGAATCCTAACCTGATACCCTATCCTAGCCCATGACATCTCACTCCAGTCTTTAACCTCTGACCTGGTCTCTACCCAGCTGGAGCTCACCACATGATTTCTGACCAACACCTCTGGCTTCTTAACCTCTCTGGCCTCTGACTCTGGCCTCTGACCCCAGGTCTGATCTCTAGCTTGGCCCTGATCCCAAACTCAACCCCTGACATGGAACTTATGAACCAGGAATCCCATTTCTTGACCTTGGACTCAGAACCCTAAATGTCCATATCAAGGACCCCCATGTTTGACCTGGTTCTCTGACCCTTTGCATAAGGAACTCAGCCTCCTGACTCAGCTCCTAACCCTTTCCAAGACTCCAGAAATTCCAAATCCAGCCTGGAAGATTCCTAGGAGCCATGCATCTATCTCGAACTCTATGACCCTGAGATTCAGGCTCCTGGGAATGATCTCTGGCCTTGTGATCCCGAGAAAACCGAGATCTGACTCCTCCCCATTCCCAGAAAACCACAGACCCTGAGATCTCTCTGAGATCCAGGGACCCGAGTCCCAGGACACTGGCCCCAGTTTTCTGGACCTGCACGCTCGCCAGACCCACCAGCCAGCCGCTTCATCCAAGTGGCCTCGTCAATGCCCAGGTTGTTGACGATGATTCGCAGGATGTTCCCCAGCAGCGAGTTGAGGTGGTCGGAGGTGACAGCTGTGCAGGGTGGAGGGGCCCCGGCAGGTAGGGCAGGTGGGGGTGCCTCGGGCCCGCGCTCCCACCAGCGGGGCAGGTAACTGCACAGCATGGGCAGCGTGATCTCGATGACGTGCGGCATCTCCGTGTAGCGGGCGCCCGACTCAGCCAGCCCCCCGATGTCGGCCATGAGCCGCTCCAGCACTGGGATGTCGGGACACATCTCCTCCACACTGTTGGGGAGCCCCAGGACTGGGGTACAGGGTGGGGGTCAGGGCATGCCAACTCCTCATGCCCCAACCTCAGTGTCCATACTACAAACTGGTGTCCCCATAAACTCTGGGTTCCCCAATCTGAAGCACCCGCAAGCCGGGGAATCCTCAATACCTCAGGGCCCAGACTGGACCCCACTACCTTCACAGTGGGTCTCCTTGGACCCCGTGTGGGCGGAAGACAACCCTTGCCAGCCGCCCCAGCCCCACCCCACTTACTGGCCCGCTCCCGGGGAGACTTGGTGGTGTACACTGAGCAGGCGTTGTATTCATTCAGCTGTGGCTCCAGGAACGCCACTGGCATGGCTGCTGCCAGGCGGGCCAGGCACTCTCCCAGCGCTGGCCGCAATCTGGAAGAGAAGGCTGTACTTAGCGTCCAAGCCCCCTCTGCCCAGTCCTGGATCCCAGTCCCATCCTCCACAGACATGCCTCTCCCAGAACCCTTAGGAGCAGAGCTGCCATTTTCCAGTGGCCACCGATGTAGCCATTTCCCTGGGTTTCCTGAATGTCCTCTTGCTCCATCGGTGATCTGGGCTCAGGAGAGCCCATTTGGGCACTGCCAGCCGCCCTCTCCAGTTTCCCCCAGCATGCCTGGCTGCCGCGGGCCACCAGAGTTACTGCGTGTCCCCTGCCAGCGGAGAATAACCTAGCATCCTTGTGCCAAGGGCCTGTGGCCACCTTCACTGGCCTTCCTCTGAGCGCCCTCACGTGGCCACACTGAAGAACTGCAGTTGCCACCGTGCGCATGTCTTCTGAAGACAAACCATCTCCCAGCTTTTCACTCACTCCCATCTTCTCCTGAGCCCTCACGTCCCTGAGCCCCGATAGTCCCCACCCCAGCTCCAAACTATCTCTCTCCTTACTTTTCCACGTAAGGGTTCCTGGTGGTCCCCAGAGAGTAGATACTGCACAGTGTTCGGTAGCAAGAGACCTGGACATCATCCACTGAGTGGGGGAGGAAGGGTGGGGTTAGGGTTAGTCCAGTCCCCCCCAACCCCCTCCCTTGTCTCCAAATGACAGAGGAAGAGCAGGGGCCGTAGAACCAGCCTGCAATTTACTAGTTTTGGCCTCAGTTTCCCTCTCTGTAAAATGTGGATAAATATAGTATTTTCCTTACGGAGTTGCTGTGAAGATTAAACAATACTCGGAAAATATTATTAATTATAATACTTAATTAATATAATTATAATTAATACTCGGAAAGCAATTGGGACAGGGCACACAGCAGACATTCAATAAAGGCTAATTGCTCTTTCCTTGGAGAAGGGTCATGGATCTCTTTGATGATAATGCTGGACACTGTCTCCAGAATATGCAAACAGACGTCCAATCCTGACTTCAATCTCGGTTATCCACACACGCCCCAGGAGGCCAGGTTAAGAACCTCATCAACTTCCTAAATGTCATGAGGGGGCAGGGGAACTGCTCTAGATTGAAAAGAGGCGACAGAGACATGACAACCAAATGCAGTGAGAGAAACCTCGCTGGATTCTGAGTTAGAACACAAATCAGAGACATTTTGAGGGTAATGGGGAAATCTAACCATGGTCAGGTTAAGAGTGATACTGAAGTTGTGGTTACAGGAGGAAAGGTTCTGCAGCATCTAGGTGTTGCAGGCTGGCTATTTAGGGATGAGGTGGCACCGTGTGTGCAGCTCATATTCAAGAGCTCAACGAAAAGTCTGGAGATACCTTCATCATAAGTGGCGGTGGTTTAGTTGCTAAGTCGTGTCCAGCGCTTTTTCAACCCCATGGACTGTAGCCCACCAGGCTCCTCTGCCCCTGGGATTCTTCAGGCAAGAATACTGGAGTGGGTTGCCATTTCCTTCTCCAGGGGATCTTCCCAACCCAGGAATCGAACCCACGTCTCCTACACTGGCAGGCAGATTCTTTACCGCCGAGCCACCTGGGAAGCTACACTCAAAGTGAAAGGTAAAACAAAGGGACAGCTAAGCCCGAGCACCTCACCTAGAGATAAGCCCGTGTGCTGCAATGAAGACCCAGTGTACATGTGTGTGCTAAGCTGTTTCAGTCGTGTCTGACTCCTTGTGACCCTACGGACTGCAGCCTGCCGCGCTCCTCTGTCCATGGGACCCTTCAGGCAAGAATACTGGAGTGGGTTGCCATGCCCTCCTCCAGGGGATCTTCCCCACCCAGAGAACGAACCCGCATCTCTTATGTCTCCTGCATTGGCAAGTGGGTCCTTTACCACTAGCGCCACCTGGGAAGCCAATACAGCCAAAAGTAAATAAATAAGTAAATGTTTTTTAAAAGAAATATACATGTAACTTGCTTAAGCTACAGTGAAGGAGGGTCTTTTGTTAGATCTGTGGAATGAATATTCTGATTAACTCATTTTGTTCCCTACCAATTTACTGAACCGAATGCACGCTTTGCTTACAGCAATGAAACCTCTCAATAAACGTAACACTGAAACACTCGCAGACTCTACCAGGCACACTGGGATGGATGGTGTTGGTGGAACTGACACCCCCCAGCCCCACCCCGGCCCCTGGGATCAGCAGCCCTTACGGATAACATCGTCTCCGAACTGATGCTGGGCGATGTGCTGGAAGAGGGTGGTGAGGACCGGCAGCAGGGCCACGGTGGTGTAGGTGAGGTTCTGGCCCACGCCCTTCACCTGCGTGCGCGCCTGCGACACCTTGCCGAGCCGCAGGTTCTCCACCATCTTCTCAATGTCCTCCGAGGCACTCTCAAAGAAGGAACGGAGGCCAGCCTTCACGATCTCAGGGCCAGACTTCATCACGGTCCTAGGAGGGAAGTGGGGGCATTCTGCAATCTGAGATTCGAGACTGCAGAGAGTCCAGGAGAACAGGGGCTGGGGGCGGCAGGGGGCGGGGGTAGAATGGGAGTGGGCACTGTGACCCATGGCCCCACCTGGCATCCAGGGAGCGTGCCAGGATGTGAAGACAGTTGACCACAGCTGGGGCATCCGTGCCTGGGGGAGCAAGGTGGGCCTGGGTGAAGGAAGGGTTATGACGAAAGCACCTCCCTCTTCACCCACCTCAACTCATCTCTCTCCACCCACCCTGCCCCCACTCCATAGGCCCCTGTCCTTTCCTCATCCTGTGACCCCCTGCCGGTCCCTCCCGCACCCCAGCCCTGACCTCTGGGCCATCACTGTCTGGTGAGGAGTCTGGGAACTCCAAGGTGGCAGAACCCAGGACTCTCCCAGTCACTGTCCCATCCCCAGGACTACCCACTCCATGTCCAAGTGCAGAGGAAGAACAGTGAAGGTTGTTCAGATTAAGGCGTGAACCTGGGCTATATCTCTTCAGGGTGAGGTTGTGAAGAGGCGAAGAGAGGGAAGACTGGGGAGAAGGGCTTGGGGAGCAGACCTACTCACCAAAGAGAGAGACTCGGTGACGGACAAGAGCCGCAAGCTTGCAGAAGAGGCTGAAGAAAGAGAAAGGAACAGGACGGGGGAAACGGGGAGCGAGGACAAGCAGGGGACACAATTAGAGGAGGAGAGACAGGGAAGACAGGGAGGGAGGGACAGAGCCAGGAGGAGAAAGGATGATGGGGGAGAAAATGAAGGAGACAGAGGGATGGGGAGGGGCAGAGAGATGAACCAGCTAGAGCGTCGCAAGCAGTAACGGGGATGCTGGGGGTGGGGAGGCTGATCTGCCTTTCTGATAGGATGACCGGTTCATCCCAGTCTGCCTGAAAGTCCCGTATCCTGGGGGACAGTTTGTCACCATATCCCTTCAATCACCTCTGCAGGTAGACTGATCAGTGCCCAGCACCCAGGACAGAGCCTTGAAAGTCCAAGGCTGGGAGAAAAGGACCCAGGATTACAATGCCATGAGGTCAGGGGTCTGAGTCAGAAGTCCCGGGGGAGGGGGTGCACCTGGTGATCATTTCCTTCTCCTTGTTGGAGGCGTGGCCACCGCTGCCCAGCACTTTGGCTGGGGTGGACAGGAAATAGAGGCAGTGGTTGGTGAAGTACTGCTTGATCAAAGGGAGCAGGATCTGGGGGCATGGGGAAGAGATAAAAGGGACTGGGTGGAGGGCGAGGAAAGCCCACCAGTCCCCAGCCTCCTTCAGCTTCTGTGGCCACCTCTCACCTTAGCAAAAAATTTAATCTCCTGTTCGTGAGGGGACTTTTCCACTCGTCCACTGCTGACCACGGCCTCTGGTGGGGGAAGGCAAATAGGGGTCATGGTGGCTTCAAGTCTAGGGAACTCAGGGTTTTCTGATGGGGCAGACTGACAGTATGACAGGAGATAAGCTCCTGGTATGAAGTCACTGCTGTCGGCTTTGAGGTAAACCTCTCTTTCCTGTTTTCATCTGATCCCAACTCCTTGATCAATCCCTTCCTGATGCTGAAAATGGAGAGAAAGACAAACTGGAATGGGGTAAGGCCATTCCCCCTCCTCACCTGGCACTGAATAAATATGGAATGAATGAATGAAAAAAGAAGTCAGTGTAGACAGGAAGAAAAGAATTTGTGATAGGTGAGGGGGAGGGAATTTTAAAAGCTAAATTTAGCCTTTTTTGGGCTGCAGTGCATGGCAGGTGGCATCGTAGTTCCCTGACCAGGATTAAACTTAAACACTGGAAGCATGGAGTCTTAACCACTAGACTGCCAGGGAAGTCCCCTAGATTTAACTTTAAAGTAGAAATCCGTTTCAATCATCATCATCATAGTGATAATAATAATTCATATTATTAAAATACTACTACTAAAATAATAATAAAATAACGCTTAATTACTAAACACTTGCTATGTCTCTGACACTGTGAGAAAAGTCCTTGTAAAATCTCCTCCCAACATGGGAGGCCTGGCTGGTCCTTTGACCCCATTTTACAGATGAGGAAATTGAGGTGCAACAGCTTACTTCAGGTCACTTAGCAAATAAGGGACAGAACCACTGCTGGTTACAGTGAACAGAATCCCCATTTCACAGATAAGGAAAGTGAGGTTCGGGAAGAAAGGGAATTTCCAGGAGGGTGTGCAGCACAGGGATCCCACTCGCATGGGATTTGGGGTGAGATGTGTGAGTGAATCCTGCTGGGCCTTTCACTTAGCTGAAGGGAATTTGGGGGTCCCGGGATGGCTCTCTGGGGGAAGCTGGGATTACAGGGGCCCCACTTGTGAGTCTGAGTGACATATAAGAGGCATCTGCAAGACATCTCAACAGCCTCAGCCTTCAAACCAGGCCCAGAATCTCCCAGTTCTAATTCTCTTTTGCTCCTGACCCCCCACAGGCAGTCAGAGGGAGCCTGTGAACACCCAAGGCAGACCAGGGTCCTCTCCTGCTTAGACTGCTCGCAGGGCACCATCTCACTCAGAGGAACAAGCCACAGTCCTAACCACAGCGCAAAGCCTGGTGTGATCTGTCTGTCACCGTTCTGACCCCATTTGCCCTCATTCTCCCCACCACCCCACCCACCCCACTCTGCTTCAGCCACGCAGACCTCCTAATACATCTGCAACCTCTGCACGTTCTGATGCTCTGCCTAATTTACTCTCCCCAGATGACCAGTGGCGCTCTCCCTAGCTTCCTGGAATATTCTATTTACAATTACAACCGGCCCACACTCCCAGCCCTCTTTACCTGGCTCTAGTGTATTCCTCTCCCCATAACACTAATCACTTTCTAATACACTAAGTGATCACGTTATTTCCAACGTTAATTGTCTGAATCCACCGCGGGAATGTATCCACCACGGGAATGTAAGTTGCCGAAGGACAGGGATCTTTATCTTGCTCACCGTCCTATTCTCAATCCCTAGAACAATGTCTAGCTCAGTGACTAAACGGGGAGGGCTCGGGGACGGGGACAGAAATACATGAACTGAGTCCTTGGATGAAACTGCAGCTAAGGCGGGCACAGGGAGGGAATTCTTCGTACCCAGGTGGGCGATAAACTCCTGAGATATGTCCATCCAGCGCAGCAACTGCTGCAGGAAGCCGAAGGCGAACCGTTTCTCAATGGAAGACGTGTCCAGTTCCATGTCCTTAAGACCTCTGCGTGCAGGCGGAGCGAGGGGTCAGCTCAGACCGAGATCAACGGTATTTCCCGCCTCTTTCCAGTTTTCCCCTGGACGACTCCAGGACCCACCTTCGTTTTCCAGGCCCCACCCTTCTTAGACTCCTCCCCCTGGCCCTGCCTCCGCCCACAGGCCTCACCCCTCTGATCCCTCCCCAGCCCCACCCTATCAGCTTCCTCTCTCTGGCTCCGCCTCCGCTATTTAGGATTCGCCTCTCCCAGCTTATGCGGGGGTTCCGCGCGTAATCCCTACCGCTCCCCGACCCGGCTTCCAGCCCTCTTGCCTGGTGACCGCGTAGCCATTCATCTGCAGGAACTTCAACAGCTCCTGGGCCTTCTCCCGATCTCGTGCCTTCTCCTTGGCCGTGAGCGTGTCGTAGGGAACCAGCAGAGGATGGGTCCCACCACCTGGGACAGCGAAGACCAGAAATTAGGGGAGTTGGTAGGAGGGGGAACCCAGATCTCTCCTTGACGTGGTTCCTGAAGTTGAAAGTGTGCATACCTAACATTGCTTTCAGATGCTCCCCACAGCCTCCCCACAGCCCTACAGGAGTAAACACTGTGATTATCCTCACTGTAGAGACGCAGAAAAAGCTGGCTTAAAACTCAACATTCAGAAAACTCATATCATGGTATCCGGTCCCATCACTTCATGGCAAATAGATGGGGAAACAATGGAAACAGTGACAGACTTTATTTTTGGGGGCTCCAAAATCACTGCAGATGGTGACTGCAGCCATGAAATTAAAATACGCTTGCTCCTTGGAAGAAAAGCTATGACAAACCTAGACAGCATATTAAAAAGCAGACACATTACTTTGCCAACAAAGGTCCATCTAGTCAAAGCTATGTTTTTTCCAGTAGTCATGTATGGATGTGAGACTTGGACTATAAAGAAAACTGAGCGCTGAAGAATTGATGCTTTTGAACTGTGGTGTTGGAGAAGACTCTTGAGAGTCCCTTGGATGGCAAGGAGATCCAACCAGTCCATCCTAAAAGAAATCAGTCCTGAGTATTCATTGGAAGGACTGATGCTGAAGCTGGAACTCCAGTACTGATGTGATGGCCACCTGATGTGAAGAACTGACTCATCAGAAAAGACCCTGATACTGGGAAAGGTTGAAGAAAAAAGGAGAAGAGGAGGACTACAGAGGATGAGATGGTTGGATGGCATCACCAACTCAATGGACATGAGTTTGAGTAAGCTCTGGAAGTTGGTGATGGATAGAGAAGCCTGGTGTGCTGCAGTCCATGGGGTCGCAAAGAGTTGGACAGGACTGAGCGACTGAACTGAACTGAGACACAGAAAGGAAGGTTCAATGGGGGTGAAAGCAATCGTTCAAAGTCATGCAACTCTAACCCAGGCCCTTAGAACTCCGGAGCCTGTGACTAGGGGAACGGCGGAGAAGGGGAGTCTGTGCGGGGATGGGGTGGGCGCCCTCACCCTTGGCTTCCAGCTCCTGTTTCTTTTTGCGTCCCCATGTGTTGTGGTAATTTTCCGCCAGTTGTTCCGCCATGGCCTAGGAGTGGATGCAAAGGGGTCAAGGCCCACATTCAGACGATGTTCTCCTCTAGCCACAGACACCTCCATGTTCCCAAATAAAGGGCCAGAAGACTCACTTGCAGCTCCCGAGACAGGGTAACTCCACTGAGATCGGGGGGTTGTGGGTTGTAGCCTTCTCTTGCATCATAGGTCTGGGGTGACGGGGGAGGGGGGGCTTGATTGGTTCACAGGAAGCCCAGGCCCCAACCCAATTCATCCCCTCCTCTGTGACCTTTCCTTAAAGGCCTGCCTCTAAGCCACCCTCTGCTCTTCTGCCCTTTGCAGTTTTTCAGGCTCCAGATCTCTTAGCCGGCACCCTGCTCCTGGCCTCCCCGCTAGCGCTGACCCCACTTCCTTCCCTTGGCCCTTTTCCCTCTCTCGACCCCACATCCTACCTGGCCCCACCCCTTCTCCTGGCCCCACCCCTTCTCCTGGCCCCACCCCTTCTCCTGGCCCCACCCCTTCTCCTGGCCCCACCCCTTCTCCTGGCCCCACCCCTTCTCCTGGCCCCACCCCTTCTCCTGGCCCCACCCCTTCTCCTGGCCCCACCCCTTCTCCTGGCCCCACCCCTTCTAGCCGCTCTCCACCCCGTCATGACCCCACCCCTGCCCCAGCCCCGCCTCCACCTGGGCGCTTTGGGATATCTTCCGGGTTTTCTTCTTCTCCGTCTTCTCCTCCTCACCCTCCCTGGCTTTCTCTATCGTCCATTCCCAGGCAATCATGGCCTTCAAGGACTCCTTTATGGGCCAGCGGTAAATCTCTTTGTCCTGGGGTGCACAGGAGGGAGTGGAGTTAGTGGAATGGGGTGAGAGGGAGGGGGAGGTAGGACCTCCTGGCTCAGCCTCATTGGCCTCCAGGGTCCCAAGAAGGGGAAAACCCTGACAATATGTCTAAGTGGTCCAGTCCGAATTCAAAACCAAGTCTCTTACCTGCCCTGTAACACAAGCTTCCAAACAAGCTCTCATTATCCCATTCTACACATGAGACTCAGAAAAGTTAAGTTGTATGGTCAAGGAATCAAACCTAGTCCCTCTGACTGTTTCTAAAAGAAGGGACACCAGGAGTCTGTGATCAACGGGAGGCAGTCAGGTTTGCCAGAAGGCAAAGTCCATGGAGCCAACTCATTAGAAAAGACCCTGATGCTGGGAAAGATTGAGGATAGGAGAAGGGGGCTACAGAGGATGAGATGGTTGGATGGCATCATTGATTCAATGGCCATGAGTTTGAGCAAGTTTGAGATAGTGAAGGACAGGGAAGCCTGGCATGCTGCAGTTCACAGGGTCCCAAAGAGCTGGATGCAAATGGGCGGCTGAACAACAGAAGTCCATGGGTGAGGAACTCGAATTCACAGATCCAGCTAGATCCAAACTTATGAAGCTGCATCCTCGAAACCCCCAATCTTGGACCCCCAACTTTGGGCCCCAAGGTTTGGTCACCTTCTCTGAAAAGGTCTTGTAGGGCCTCAGCATGGGATGGGTCTTGAGTTCCTCATCTATGTTCTCCCCATAGGACCAGTTGTTCTGGATCTGAAGGATGAGATGGGACAGGTGGGGACAGTGTCACTATGGAGTTGAGGGTGGGAGCAGGATGAGGGGTGGACACCAGCCTGGGGGACACTGAAGGGGTGCCCTGGAGGGGTTGAGGGCTCCAGGAGGAGTTATGGGTCTCAGGGGAATCTGGGGCCCTCTAGGAGGATCTGGGTCTTGGGGAAAGCTGGGGTCTTGAGGAAGGTGGGCAAGGGTGGGGAATTCCCGGGGAGGGGAGGACCCTGATGCTGACCTTGTCGAAGGCCCACTTCTCGTGTGTGTACTCGGCGAACTTGTTAATGAAGGAGTCCAGCTTCTCTGGGATGATCACACTATTGGGGGGATGGGGTCAGCAGATGTTGGATCTGGCCCTTTCTTCCATCTCTGAAACCTCCTTCCCCCAGCCCCCCACTGCCTGCAGGCCTCACTTGAGGGTCTCCACAGGCCGAGGATCAAAGTTGCCTTCAGCATCCACCGAGGCCTTTTTCTCAGCCTTGGATGAGTATGAGGCATCCACGTAGTCTGGGGGCAGGGCCCCTGCGATGGCACACAGGCAGGGCATAGCCATGCGGTACAACTCTTGATCGTATTTCTGTGGAATGTGAGGGGGGTGGGGTGGGTCACTGCAGGCCTGGCTGAGCCTTCCAATTCTGGGGCCCCAGGACTTCAAATTCACCCCTCCAATAATCAATCCTCTTTCTCAAGCCCTCAGACCTGAAGTATGGTCTCACTCTAAAACTCAAACCTCAGACCCACCTGGACTCTCAAAGCACCCCTAATTAATACTCTCCAAGCCCCCAAACTAGAGTCCCCCATTCCCTCTTCCATGATATTCAAACCAGAGACCCAACTCATAGATCCTCCTAGATCCAGACCTGCAGAACTGCTTCCCTCCCTGAACCCCCAGAATGGGAATTTCATTTTGGGTCCCTGACTTCAGATCCCAAGCCCTCCAAACAGGTTTCTTTCAGGAGCCCTGGGTGCTCAGACCTTATGGGCCAGCGAGTCAAAGATGCCCCAGAAGAGTTTACGAGTGAGGTGCAGCTCTTCCTCCGAGGTGACCCCAAAGTTGGCCCAACCTGTGGGGAGGCAGTAGTACTTCCAACAGCGCTCATAGTGGTTGGTGAGGAGCTGGGTGGGAGCAAGAGGGGGACACACGAATGAGGGGGACATAAACAGGGGAAGACAAATGAAGGCCTAGGGAGGCCCAGAGTGCCACTGATTTTAAGTTATGAAGGAGGTGTAGATCATGCAAATGACATGCTAATAAGAGAATGGTATGCATATTGGGAAGTGATCCTGGACAGTTTATTAAATAAATTTGGCACTCTTATTCAGAATCAGGATGGGCATTAAATCAAACCTGGATTTTCCTGGTGTTGCTTTACGCAAATAAGCATGCGGATATTAATCCATGGGAAGGGTTGTGTGCAAATGGGCATAAGGATGAAGTGATCTGTCCTTATGTGAATTAACATGGCAAGTAGAAACATACTCAGTACTCCATGCAAACATATGGTAACTGGGGAGAGAGCCTCTACCATCCAATATAAAAATTTAAAATAGGGGTGACTTAAATATATTGTGCAAAATAGTTACGATATGTGAGTTGGGGGTATCTCCTTAGGCAAAGAAGCATGCAAATGAAAAAATAATAGACGAGAGTGTGCAAATATGCAGGATAGCTGTGGTACTGTTGATTCAAATAAATGCTCTCATTTGAATAGCGGAAGGCTGGTGGTCTAAGCACGCGAATAAGCATACTGATTAGGAAAAGCGGTGCGCCCCACACAAATATATGCTAATTAAGGGGGGGCTGGCTCACTGTTGGGCGAATTAAACTCTAATTAGGGAGTGCTGGAGGCACCAATGAAGCAAAGTGAACGACCTGGGAATCCTAGTATGCAAATAAGAATATTAAAGAAGTTTCTATGAGGCCTGCTCCCCGAACGTTTGCAGGTTAAGCGGCCCAGACAATGTGATACTAAAAAGTTCCATAGTCAGAGCATAGAGTAAGGCGGTGGGTAGAGCATGGAAATACGCAAGCTGAAGAGGGCTTGCCCTCACCTTGAGCGGCATCTTGGCGAACTCGTTAAGGATGGGCACGTCGAACACCAGGCGCCGCAGCAGGTGCTGCAGCATGGACGGGCGGATGTACCTGCGGGAACGCGCACAGGACTGGGTTATGTCTCCCCAAGGCCCGCCTCGCTTATAGCCCCGCCCACCCGGGTCCCGCCCCACCTGCAGAGCGCCATCAAGCATTCCTCGATGACGTCGCGCTGTGCCTTGGTGAGCGAGCGGCCGCGTGACAGGCGGTACACCGTGTGAAGCATGGAGTCCACCATGATGGCGCGATGCTCGGTTCCCGCAAACAGGGGCGCACACTTGGTGATGAGCGGCAGCACTGCCAGGCACAGGTAGCGGTTCAGCGCCAGCGCCATCTCCGTCGTGCTGAAAGTGGCCTGGGGCGCAGGGTGGGGACATCAGGCCCCCGTGCATGCTCCTGGGGTTGCCCTGGCAACTCAACCACCCGGGCCTCTGATCTTCGCCCCAAACCTGCTCCTCCCAGTCTCTATTACCCTATTACTTTGGACTAAGAAAATTTCAAACGTATACAAAAGTCCAGGAGTCAATTAATGAACCCTCATTATCCAGATTAGACTGTTCTGCAGGCGTTCCCATGACCCATCTCAACCGTGGAGGCTGGGAGGGTGGCCAGGCTACTCACCGTGTCCAGCGAGGCAGCCGCCCGCATGTCGGGCAGGAACCCCACGTCCAGCACATGCAGTAGGAAGTCCTGGTTCTCAATGCCATATACCCGGTCCAGGAAGAGCACCATTGACGCCTTGTGGTCAGGCACAAAGGATGCTGACATCTTTGGTTGCACCAGAGCCCCATCTGTGGGCAAGGAGACTGGGATCAGGGCTGCCCTTGGGGCCCCTCTGCTTCCTCCCCAGCATCAGTCCTTTGCTGAGTCCCGCCCCTCCGCACCTTTGCCCAGGGTGGGGATCTGCAGCGGGAGGCTGATGATGCCCACAAGGTCGTCCAGGGGCACAAGGGAGCGCAGGATGGCGCGGATCCGCAGGGCCTCACCCTTGCCGGCTTGAATTAGCTGGAGAGGGGAGGTGGGCATGTCATCAGGCACCCCACACCCCATTTGGTCATTCCATCCCTTCCTGACCCACTGGCACATAAGTAGGACCCTGTCCCCTGAGTGAATGCTAGAATTTCCAACCCTGACTCCTGCCTGCACTGTTCGCCTGCAGCCCTGACAAGCCCGGCTCTCATTGCCTGGTCTCCCCCACTGGACTGGGAGGTCCATGAGAGTGGGGCCATAGGCTCTCTTGGTTATTGGTGTGCCTCAGCGTTGCCTGGCCCAGGACCACCCACACAACAAGAGCTGAATCAATGTCTCTGAATGTCTGAAAGAAGAGGTTCAAGGTTGGCCATGCCCTGCACCCCAGCCCGGGCTTCAGGTCTCACATGCATCTCTGGCGCGCAGCGTCCCAGTAGGTCAATCAAGGCAGCATAGAAGGACATGATGGCGTGTCCCAGGTGCACCCGGTTTTCTTCGGGGGGCTCCTCCCCGAAGCTGCAAGGGAAGGAGGTGATGTGAGGAAGGGGCGGCCTCAAGGGGCTTGGGGAGGGTGGTTTGTTCTGTCAAGGAGAGGTCGGGAGACTCACTGCTCGCGCCGCCGGTCCCTACGGACGCCTGGGCCGTCCCGCGCAGGGTCCTCAGAGATGCGGATGGCCTCTTCGATGGTGGCCAGCAGCCCCGAGCCGCCCTCACCCCGCAGGGCAGGCCCAAAGCACTCAGGCTTGCGGATCAGCAGCCGCACCACCACATTGGCGTTCTCCTCCACGCTCTCGCCTGTTGGCACAGAGTCAGGAGGCCTCTTGAGCCACTGCCCAGGGTTCCTCCCTGGGCAGCCCTCAACCTGGCACCTCGAGGGTGAACTCCAGGCCCCCGTTGACCTCTGGACCCTGCCCTATGCCCACTAGGAGGCACCCCTGCCCAGGCCAGGCCTGTGGCTTGGAATATGGACCACACCCAAGGGAGGTTTGACCAGTGATGCCCCCCAGCCTCCCCCCCTGTTACCGCCACCGCCCGCCTCACCATTGACGAAGACAGCGAAGCGCAGGAAGTCCAGGTAGCGCTCGCCACCACAGGGGTTCCAGCCGATGTCTGGGTACCCTTTGGCCAGGAGCATGGGGCAGCTTTGGAGGCCACAGCCAGCCAGGTAGGACACCACCTGAGTGTAGAGGGAGGCTCAGCCAGGGGCTCGACCCACACCACCTTCTTCCCCAAGGCGCAAGTCCCTGTCTGCCCCAGGACCTCTGCAATCCGACTGTCTCTGGATCCCTCAGCCAATAAGCCTCATCTTCCACCATCACCTCCCCCCTGGACCATCACAGCCACCTTCTCCCGGGCTCACTGTTCCCTTCAACCCCCAGTCTGTTCCCTACACAGTCAGAGGGACCCTGCAAATACTGTGATGCCATCTCTCTTAGGGCCATGCCCAAAGACCCTCCATATAGCCTGCCCTTGTCACCTCCTGCCCTCACCTCCGAGCACTCACCCTGTCTCCCTCTGCTACAACCACACTGGTCTCTTTGCTGTTTATCAAACTTGCTGAGTTCACTCCTGCCCCAGGGCCCTTGCACTGGCTCCTTCCCAGCTTGGAATGCTCTCCTTCCCCTTCCATGTCCGTATGGCCCCTGTCTCCTTCAGAACTTTACCTGACTATCACTTTCTCACTGAGGCTTTCTGTGACCACTCTTGTCTAAATTTGGGCACACCCTTCCAACTCTTGATATTTCTCTCTTGTTTTCTCCTCCTTGAACTTGTCCCTAGCTAATACACCATGCATGTGTGCGAGCTCAGTCACTTCAGTTGTGTCGGACTCTTTGCAACCCCATGGACTGAAGCCCACCAGGCTTCTCTGTCCATGGAATTATCCTAACAAGATTACTAGAAGTGAGTTGCCATTTCCTCCTCCAGGGGATCTTCCTGACCCAGGGATCGAACATGCATTTCCCGCAGCTCCTACTTGGCAGGCAGATTCTTTACCACTGAGCCACCTGGGAAGCCCTAATACACCATATATTTTACGTATTCATCGTGTTTATTTTCCATCTTCCCAACTAGAATGTCAGCTTCACAAGGACAAGGATTTTTGACCGTCTCAATCACTGTCATACCCCTACTGCCTTGGACCAGTCTTGACACATAATAGGTGCTCAATAAACATTTGTTAAATAAATTATTTAACTGTCAGAGAGTGTGTACTGTTTTGTAAATGCTTTTGTGGGTTAACTCATTTAATCTTCAGAACAACTACATGAAACTGTTTCCCTTATATTCATTCTACAGATAAGGAGACAGAAGCCTGGAGAATTAAGTCACTAGTCCACAGCCATACAGCAAAGGGGGGCAGTGTGGAGAGTTGAACCTAAGTTGCTGAACTCCATAGCCCTTGCTCTTCACTGCTACACACAGAAGCAGGGAGCACAGACGGCCAAGAAACGTGCCAAGGCCACATGGCTGGGGAGGTGGGGTGTGGATTTTCACTCAGCCCTGGGGTCACAAAGAATCAGACACAACCAAACGACTAAGCACACACACACACCATGACTGAGTGACTAGGTCCCGTTCCTTCCCTGAGATTATTCCCCTCGTGATTCAGTTCTGGACCCTGCACAACAGCACCCCTAGAGTGTATCCCAAATCAGCAGGCGCCCCAAGAGGTCAGGTACGGGCCAGGCCTCTTCCCTCCATACCTTCTCCAGATCCTGCTCCTGCAACGCCAAGGCCAGCTCGTTGTTGTCGATGACAGAGGCAGCTGCCACATCCAGGGGAGTGGAGCCCTGCATGCCTGTGGGGGTGAGAGGCAGTGAGAAGGCTCATTAGAGGTGCCTGGCTGACTGTCTTACTTTTGTTTATCTCATCTCCTCCAAGAAGACTTCCCTTGACCACCTCTTTCCCAGCCTGGGTCACGTGCTTCCTCTGACCCCTGCTTCCCCATCCCCGGCCTGAGCAGTCCAGGCTGTCTCGGTCCAGGATGGGTCTGTCTTTCCCACTCCACTGTGAGCCCCATGAGGACCAGGCCCAGGGCTGTCTGGGTGTCCGCAGCGCTGCTCATTACAGGGCCAGATCTGGGGTGGGTTGAGTTCCCCAGATGGCGTTAGTGGTAAAGAACCTGCCTGCCAATGCAGGAGACATAAGAAACGTGGGTTCGATCCCTGGGTTAGGAAGATCCCCTGGAGGAGGGCATAGCAACCCACTCTAGTATTCTTTCCTGGAGAATCCCATGGACAAAGGGGCCTGACGGGCTACCGTCCACGGGGTCACAAAGAGTCGGACATGACTGAAGTGACTTAGCATCCACACACGCACATTTGTTGAATGACTGAGTGAGCCCGCAGAGGGTGGGGCCCGGCCTGGATGGACTGCTAGGAGTGGGCTCAGGGCTGCTCACCCAGGCCGATGCCGCTGTTCTCCAGCAGGTAGCTCAGGTGGTCGAACATGGAGCGCTGGTTCTGCCGGCTGATGCGGCAGAAGTAGCAGAGGAAGCGGCAGCAGCTTGTCACCATCTTGGGGAAGCGGATCTCCTGGGTGGGCAGGGTGGGCCAGTGGTCAGTGCCTGCCCACCTTGGCCCCTCCCCTGAGCTCCCTGGCCCACACAGCCCCCTTACCTTGGATTCACCGCCCCCAAGGACGTTCACCATGACCTCCATGACTGTCTCGTGCATGCCCAGTGCCCTCATCAGGTTCGGGTGTTGGTAGAAGACTTTGTTGTTCATGATGTTCCTGTGGACAGGCCAAGGGCATAGGGTCAAGTCCATGAAGAGCCCCCAGACCTTTGGGGGAGCCATCACCACGACTGTGGTAAGAGTTCGCATTTACTGAACTAGTTTGTGCCCAGCACCGCCCCCTTTACTGATCTGAACTCATCCAAGCCTCATGTCCACTCTGGAAGGCAGGAACTATAATTATCCCTGTTTCACAGACAAGAAAACCAGGCAAAGATCCAGGGTGGGCTCCCCTGGGGCAGACATCTTTAGCTTGTTGCATGTTGTATTGCCAAATGCCTAGAAAGGGCCTGGCATACAGTAGGTGCTCAACAGATGCTTGCTGAGTGAATGAACGAGGCACACTTGACATTGAGTGAGTGCTCAAACCTATTATTATTGCTATTGGGCTTCCCAGGTGGCTCAGTGGTAAAGAATCCCCCCGCCAAGCAGGAGATGTGGGTTTGATCCCTGGGTTGGGAAGATCCCTTGGAGAAGGAAATGGCAACCCACTCCAAGATTCTTGCCTGGGAAAACGAGGCAATCCCATGGACAGATGGGACTGGGCTATAGTCCATGGGGTTTCAAAAGAGTCGGATACAGTCCATGGGGTTGCCAAAGAGTGGGATACAACTTAGCGACTACACAAAAACACACCAGCTCACTGAAGCCACACCACGACTCCGAGAGGTAGATGTGGCTTTTTCTTAGTTTACAGATAAAGAAATGGAAGCTCAAAGGCTGCAAATCTTGTGCCAAGAGTCACAGGCAAGTAGGAGAGGCTCCCCAGGAGTGAGTGGAGAGGTAAGGGGAGACAGTCTAGCAGCTGGGAGGAGCACACCACCTCTAGGATTGGGCAAAAGTGGGGACAGGCACGTTACTGCAACCAGAGGACGTGAGGCGGGGACAAGCTGGAGCCCAGAGGGCTCCGGTCCCTTCCCGCGAAGACAAGCTGAGTCAGGGGAGGGTCGGGGCTCAGCATGGGAGGGGAGGGGCTCAGTAGGGGAGCGACAGGACTCAGCGGGGGAGGGGCGGGGCTTCAGCGGGGAGGGGAGGGGTTTCAACAGGGAAGGGGCGGGGCTTCAACAGGGACGGGGAGAGGCTCAGTAGGGGAAGGGCGGGGGCCTCACCCGATGCTCTGGATCATGAGGTTCTCCTCCTGGGGGCCCATCTGCACGATGAGCAGTGAGCGGATCTGGCCGAGGCACTCGAGCAGGCTCATGGTGTCCTCCACGGAGGAGGGGGAGATGGTGTAGGCCCGGGGCAGGGCGCGCAGCAGCTCCCCGAGCCCATCGTACTGCCGGTGCAGGAGGCTGAACATGGCGCGGACCAGCTCCGGGCTCTGCACGAAGTCTTCTTGGGCCCAACGCACCACCGTGTGGGACACCAGCTCTTGCAGCGATTCTGGGAAGGGACACAGGGTCTGAACGGGCTTCCAGGACAGGGCTGTGAGCCAGAACAATGCAAGAGGAGCCTTTCTTGCCAAAGGGCTTCTCAGTTGCTACCCCTGCCAGGACTAGGCAGATGCTGGCAGACTCTGTTCTATGGCCCTAAGAGTCTCTTTGTCATCTTCACCCTATACCCAGACCACAAGAGACCCCTTTTCAAGAGGAAAAAGAATGGGTACCACCAGATACAAAGTACTAGAGCGCTGCTATTAGGAGCATCTTTAAAAGCACAAATGGTAATTCCATTAGTTCCGTAGAGTGAAGTGAAAGTCACTCAGTCGTGTCCGACTCTTTGCCACCCCATGGACTATACGGTCCATGGAATTCTCCGGGCCAGAATACTGGAGTGGGTAGTCTTTCCTTCTCCAGGGGATCTCCCCAACCCAGGGACTGAACCCAGGTCTCCTGCATTGCAGGCAGATTCTTTACCAGCTGAGCTATCAGGGAAGCCCCTGTTCTGTAAAAATGCAGGCAATTTTGGGACTTCCCTGGTGGTCCAGCAGTTAAGATTCTGTGCTTCCAATGCAAGAAGTATGGGGTTTGATCCCTGGGCAGAGAACTAAGCTCCCATGTGCCACAAGATGTGGCAAAAAAAAAAAAAAAAACCAGCCAGTTTTTCTTCATGGGAGACAACAGACACAAAGAGAAACTGTGAGGACATCGGTGGCATTTGAAAATAATGTCAAAAATGAACTGTTTTCTTTCCCTGGTGATTTCCCCGGGACTTTCTTCCCTTACATCCAGCATCCACGTCTCTCTCTGTCTCTCTTTCTCTCCCAGCACTTTTTCTTCCCAGGATTTCTGGGAAAGAAGATAGATGTTTCCCATGTCTCAGAGTTAGGAGAAACCTTCTTGCACTGGCACTGAATGATGACCTGTGACATGTCCTACCCTCCGTCCATCTGCTCTATGCACTCTGGACCCATCACGTCAGACTTCATATTCAGCGCCTCTCCTGCTCACTTGGCTCCAGCCATGCTGGCCTCTAAATGCACCAAGGATGTTCCTGCCTCAGGGCCTTTGCACCGGCTATTCTTTCTGTACCAACTATCTTCTCCCAAATCTTTGCATCTTCTGCCCCCATGCTAACCTTTCCATCTTTGTCCCTCTTTGTCTACTCAACTTCATTTTTCTTATTAGCATCTATGGTCATTTGACATTATGGTGTGTGCATATATATCTTTCTTGTAATATTCTAAACTCCTTCAAGGTAGAGACTTTGACTCTTTGTTGTTGTTTGTCACTAAGCCGTGTCTGACTTTTTGTGACCCCACGGACTGTAGCATGCCAGGTTCCTCTGTCCTACCCTATCTTCCGGGGAGTTTGCTGTGTTTAGTTGCTCAGTCGTGTCCACCTCTCTGTGACCCCATGGGCTGTAGCCCTCCAGACTCTGCTCAAATTCATGCCCATTCAGTCAGTGATGCTATCTAACCACCTCATCCTCTGCTGCCCTTTTCTCCTCCTGCCCTCAATCTTTCCCAGCGTCAGAGTCTTTTCCAGTGAGTCAGTTCTTCACACCAAGTGGCCAAAGTATTGGAGCTTCAGCTTCAGCAACAGTCCTTCCAATGAATATTCAGGGTTGATTTCCTTCAGGATTAACTGGTTTGATTTTTTTGCAGTCCAAGAGACTCTCAAGAATCTTTTCTAGCACCACAATTCAAAAGCATCGATTCTTTGGTGCTCAGCCTTCTTTGTGAATCAACTCTGTGAATCAACCATACTTGACTACTGGAAAAATCATAACTTTGACTATATAGACTTTTGTTGGCAAAGTGATGTCTCTGCTTTTTAATACGTTATCTAGGTTTGTCATAGCTTTCCTTCCAAGGAGCAAGTGTCTTTTAATTCCATGGCTGCAGTCACCATCCACAGTGATCTGGGGCCTAAGAAAATAAAATCTATCACTGCTTCCACTTTTCCCCCTTATATTTGCCATGAAGCAATATATTCCCCAGCTCTAACAATAGTGCCTGGCCCAGAATTGGTCCAATAATTTATGAAATGTTATAGAATAAACTCTGTAGCAATGTCAGGGACTCTGTCCTTGTTATATGGTGCTAATACATAGTTTGTATAATGACCTACTAGCCCAACATTTATCATGACTGTTTTCCTATCCCTCAGCACAGTAATTGTTTCACCAAGAAATAAAAGAAAAACAACGAAAAGCCTTGGAAACCACGGTGGTGCAGGAGTTGCCCCCAGTCCTAGGTTGGAGGTGTGGCTCCCCTCTGGCAGTCCTGTGCCACACTATTTCAACACACACACTGTGCAGGACCCGCGTTTGGGCCACACCTCCAGCAGGCCTCCTCTCTCACCCCACTCTCCGCTCCTCCTCTCTCATTAATACCACTTACCCATCCCTCGTGCCACTCCTGGGGCCTGTCTTGTACCTAGAAGCTCCCCAAGCACAGGGCTGCCTGGCCCATCCCTGTCTTTCCCTGGTGGCCCCAATGCTCACGGGGTTTGCGCTCCTCGGCAGGTGATTCCTCCTCCGATTTCTCCTCCTTCTTCTTCACCAGCCGCACCTTCTCCAACAGGCTCATCAGGCGACTGCCCAGGGTGGCTTCTTCCTCTGGTTCCTCCTCTTCCCCCGCCAGTTGAATTCCTGGAGGTAGACAAGAAGGGAAAGCATGTCATTCATCTGCTTGCTTATTAATCTGCTGAATCATTTACTTCTTTATTCATTCACGTATTCACGCATTCATTTCTCACTCATGTGTGTGTGTTCATGGGGTTTTTCATTTATTTCTTTATATGTTCATCTACTTGTTCACTTATTCATTCTTTGGATTGTTAATCTTTTAAATCAACTATTGCAAGTATCTTCAAAGAACTAAAGGAAACCATGTCTAAAGTATTAAAGCGAAGTATGACGACAGTGACTCATCAAATAGAGACTCATGATAAAGAGGCAGGACTTTCCTGGTGGTCCAGTGGTTAAGTATTCACCTGCCAATGCAAGTGTCTTAGGTTCGATCCCTAGTCCAGGAAGATCCCATATGTTTCAAGGCAACTAAGCCCAAGGGCCACAACTACTGAGCCACACTCTAGGGCCCATGGGCTGCAACTGCTGAGCCCACGAGCCCTAGAACCTGTGAAATAAGAGAAGCCTCCACACTGCAACTAGAGAGTAGCCCCTACTCGCTGCAATGAAGACCCAACACAGCCAATAATAATAATAAAAAGAAATAGATACAAAAATAACCATATAGAAGCTGAAGTGACAAAGTACAATAACTGAAATATAAAAATTAGAGTGGCGCAACAGCATATTTGAGATAGAAGGAGAAAGAATCAATGAACTTGATTCATAGAACAACAAGAGGTTATCCAGCCTTAATAAAAGAATGAAGAAAAATTGACAGGGCCACAGAGACCCATGGTATACCATCAAGTATAACAATGTATGCATAATGGGAGTCCTAGAAGAAGCGATGAGAATGGGACAGAAGACTATTTAGAAAAATAATGGCCCAAAGTCTGAAATTTGACGAAAAACATTAATCTACACATGTAAGAAACTCAGCAACCTCAAATGGGATAAATTCAATGAGTTCCACACCTACATACATCTTACTCAAACTGCTTAGAGGCAAAAGCAAAGAGAAATATTGAAAGCCAGCCAGATAAAAATGAGTCATCACATACAAAAACAATCTCAGTAAGATGATCAGCTGACTTCTTATGAGAAACAATAGAGATCAGCCAACCATCCTTCAAGCCATCTTTCTTTTTATTCATCCAACCAGTCAGCCATCTCTTTACTCACTCCTTTATTCAACTAATCTTCTCTCCATCAATTCACACACTTGTCCATTCACTTATATACCAGCAAATTTGGAAAACTCAGCAGGGGCCGCAGGCCTGGAAAAGGTCAGTTTTCATTCCAATCCCAGAGAAAGGCAATGCCAAAGAATGCTCAAACTACCACACAATTGCACTCATCTCACACGCTAGTAAAATAATGCTCAAAATTCTCCAAGCCAGGCTTCAACAGTACGTGAACCATGAACGTACAGATGTACAAGCTGGATTTAGAAAAGGCAGAGGAACCAAAGATCAAATTGCTGACATCCGCTGGATCATCTAAAAAGCAAGAGAGTTCCAGGAAAACATCTGCTGCTGCTGCTGCTAAGTCGCTTCAGTCGTGTCCGACTCTGTGCAACCCCATTGATGGCAGCCCACCAGGCTCCCCCGTCCCTGGGATTCTCCAGGCAAGAACACTGGAGTGGGTTGCCATTTCCTTCTCCAATGCATGAAAGTGAAAAGTGAAAGTGAAGTCACTCAGTCATGTCCGACTCTTAGCGACCCCATGGACTGCAGCCTACCAGACTCCTCTGTCCATGGGATTTTCCAGGCAAGAGTACTGGAGTGAGTTGCCATACTTCTGCTTTATTGACTATGCCAAAGCCTTTGACTGTGTGGATCACAATAAACTGTGGAAAATTCTGAAAGAGCTGGGAATACCAGACCGCCTGACCTGCCTCTTGAGAAACCTGTATGCAGTCAAGCAGCAGCAGTTAGAACTGGACATGGAACAACAGACTGGTTCCAAATAGGGAAAGGAGTACGTCAAGGCTGTATACTGTCACCTTGCTTATTTAACTTATATGCAGAGTACATCATGAGAAACGCTGGGCTGGAAGAAACACAAGCTGGAATCAAGATTTCTGGGAGAAATATCAATAACCTCAGATGACACCATCTTTTTGGCAGAAAGTGAAGAAGAACTAAAGAGCCTCTTGATGAAAGTGAAAGAGGAGAGTGAAAAAGTTGGCTTAAAGCTCACCAGAAAACTCATCAGATAAGTTGGCTTAAAGCTCATCAGAAAACTAAGATCATGGCATCTGGTCCTATCACTTCATGGCAAATAGATGGGGAAACAGTGACAGACTTTATCTTTTTGGGCTCCAAAATCACTGCAGATGGTGACTGCAGCCATGAAATTAAAAGACACTTGCTGCTTGGAAGAAAAGTTATGACCAACCTAGATGGCATATTAAAAAGCAGAGACATTACTTTGCCAACAAAGGTCTGTCTAGTCAAAACAATGGTTTTTCCAGTAGTCATGTATGGATGTGAGAGTTGGAGTATAAAGAAATCTGAGCACAAAAAAATTGATGCTTTTGAACTCTGGTGTTGGAGAAGACTCCTGAGAGTCCCTTGGACTGCAAGGGGATCCAACCAGTCCATCCTAAAGGAAATCAGTCCTGAATATTCACTAGAAGGACTGATGCTGAAGCTGAAGCTCCGATACTTTGGCTACCTGATGCGAAAAACTGAATCATTTGAAAAGACCCTGATGCTGGAAAAGACTGAAGGCAAGAGGAGAAGGGAATGACAAAGGATGAGATGGTTGGATGGCATCACCGACTCAATGGACATGAGTTTGAGTAAACTCTGGGAGTTGGTGACAGACAGGAAGCATGATGTGTTTTAGTCCATAGGGTCGCAAAGAGTTGGACACAACTGAGACTGAACTGAACTGATAGCCATTCATCCGTGTGTGTGTGTGTGTGTGTGTGCGCGTGCGCTCAGTCATGTCTGAATCTTTGCAACCCCATGGACTGTAGCCCACCAGGCTCCTCCTCTGTCCACAGAATTTCCCAGGCAAGAATACTGGAGTGGGTTGCCATTTCCTCCTCTAGGGGATCTTCCCACCCCAAGGATTAAATCTGGTCTCCTGCACTGACAGGTGTATTATTTACCACTAGTGCCACCTGGTGGCTGGGGCTTCCCAGGTAGCTCAGCTGGTAGAGAATCCACCTGCAATGCAGGAGTCTCTGGTTTGATTCCTGGGTCAGGAAGATCCCCTGAAGAAGGGATAAGGGGTAACTCCAGTATTCTTGGGCTTTCCTGCTGGCTCAGTTGGTAAAGAATCCACCTACAATGCAGGAGACCTGGGTTTGATACCTGGGATAGTAAGAGCCCCTGGAAGAGGGCATGGCAACCCAACCCAGTATTCTTGCCTGGAGAATCCCCAAGGACAGAGGAGCCTGGCAGGCTGCAGTCCATGGGGTCACAAAGAGTCGGACACAACAGTGTCTAAGCACAGCACAGCGCCATCTGGGCAGCCCATATGTATATCCACCCAAACACCCGCATAAACACATCCTTCCACATCATCCACCTGTTCACTAGTGTGTTCACTCATTCAGTCATTCATTTTACCAACAGTTACTTCACAAGAACTGTAGATATTTCAGATCAGAAAATCTTAGGAAAACTTCAAGACAGGTCTCAAAAGAAAGTCTGGGAGGTGGATTCTCTGATCTCGTCTCGTACCACAGTGTGTCAGCAGGTCTTGATGAAATTCGAGCAAATCCTGTCGGACCTCTTCAGGGAGAGGACATTCTTCCTCATCCTCAGCAGTTTTGAAGTGCAATAGCATGTTGATCTAGGGAAGATCGAAGATTCGAGTGAGAGACCCCAGAGCAGGAACTCTGAGGTTGAGCATCAAATATCCAACTGTGAGTTCCTGTCTAAGCTCACGAATCAGTAAAGAATATCTGGGCAACTAAAGGTTCAAAAGGAGTCAAGGTCAGTCTGCAGTGACTCAGAAGTCTGGTTCAGAGAGACGTAAGAGAGTAACAGAGCTTTCCTGGTGGTTCAGACAGTAAAGAATCCGTCTGCAATGAGGGAGACCTGGGTTTGATCCCTGAATTGGGAAGATCCCCCTGGAGAAGGACACAGCAACCCACTCCAGTATTCTTGCCTAGAGAATTTCATGGACAGAGGAGCCTGGCAGGCTACAGTCCATGGGGTTGCAGAGTCGGACACAACTGAGTGACTCACACACACACACATACAAGAGAGTAACAGATAAGTGTATCAATAGGGTCAGAGGTCAAAGTCAGATTTAGAGGTTGAGTATCATCCGTGATCAGGGCAAGGGGAGAGGCTGAGGTTGAGGGGTAAACAGTAAGGCCAGCTAGGGCCAGGGGTCAGAGGACCTGCTCCTGGGGTGGGGAGCGGAACTCGCGAGTGCGTCGGGCTGTCTCAGCTGCAGTCATGGTGAAGGCTTTCATGAGGATGGCGTAGCGGTCCCTCTGGTTGGCCTGGAGCTTGTCCACATAGCGCTCTGCAAAGGCTGCCAGAGATTCCACACGGTGCTGTAGCTCTTGGTCACAGAAATACTCCAGCAGGTTACACATCTGTGGGATGATAGCCATGCAGTAGGCGGGATGGTGGTGAGACCATGAGGACTTCCTTGAAACTATTCTTACCTTCCCTCCCCACTCCATAGCCCTGTTCGGGTCGAGCCACCACTGTCTCCTGCCTGGATCCTCAAGGCGGCCATCTCCATGGTCTCATCCCTCTAATTCACCTCCCACAAGAAAACCAGAGAGCTCATTCAAAGCCAGCAGCACTCCCCTGCTTTATGCCCCTCCTCAGGTCCCCACTGCCTTGGGTCAAAGTCCAGACTCCAGCGCCCCCCCAGACCCAGCCCAGAGGGATGGAGGCTGGAAAAACAGGAAGAACCAGCTCACCTGTAACTTCACAGACTCGGGCAACTTCATCTGGAGCAGCCCCTCCTCCAAGTCCTCTTTTTCCCCCTCTGCTGTCTCCTCCTCCTCTTTTTCCTCATCTTCCTTCTCCCGTGCCTCTTCCTCCTCGTCCTCCTCCTTCTCCTCCTCATCCTCCTCTTCCTCCTCCCCTTCCTCCTCATCCTCCTCCTCTTCCTCTTCTTCCTCAGTGAATACTTCAGGCTCAATCATCTTCAAGATCTGTTTCACATCCTCATCGCCAAAGATGCCCATCACCTAGGGAACAAAGATGGCTCTGTCCCTGCAGCCTGCGAGGCTTCCATAATCAAGTCCCAGCCTCACTCCCCAGACCGGATTCTCCAGCACAAGCCAGATTCATCGCTGCATTGACTGGATACAATTCCTCCTACAAACAGGAATGGCATCCCCCCTGTCCCATCATCCACCTTCCTTAAGATCCCCCCAGATCCATACCCTGTGTCCCATCTACATGGCCCAGACCGCATAGCCAAACATGAGCATCTCTCTCTTCCCAAGTGAATGTCCTTTCTCCCAAACCTGAGTGTTTGTGACTCTGGGACAGGAAACATCCTACATCTGATAGAGGCCCTCATAGCTCCCAGTATATGCCAGCTGTCGGTTAACATAATGGAGATGCTAAGAGATGGAAGGAGAGAGGGTAAATGAAAGGGAAAATAGTTGAGAAAGAGAGAGATGAATGAATGGGGGAGGACTGGGTGACTGGGTGGATGAGTAGATGGAATAGCAGAGGTGTGAAGGAGAGGTCTATGGATGGGTGGATAATGGATCGAAAGGTGAAGGTAAAGGGGGAAGAAGAGACGGTGGGTAGATGGATGACAGGATAAATGATGTTTAGAGACATGGGTGGATACCTGGTTTGATAGATGCATAAGCAAGTACATGAGTGGATAGGTAAATAGATAAATGCATAAATAACCATGTACTGGGGTGGGATGGATAGATGGATGGGTGGATAGATTTGTGTGTAAAAACTGGATGGATGTTTATATGTAAGAATCATTACATGGGTAGTGAGTGAAAGAGCACATGAAATAAAGAGTGGATAGAAGGATGGAGAATGAGAACGAGTGGGTAAATGAACAGGTGTAGATGGTTGGATGGATTTGTGGGTACTTAACACATATGGATAGAGAGATGCATGGATTGACGGATAGGGAGGTGGAAGATGGAAGAATGGATGAATCCGTGGACGGGTGGATGAATGGATGCACAGTGGAAGGAGGAGGATGGTTGGATGTATGAAGGGAAAATAGATTAATAAATAAATGGGTAGGTGGATAGATGGATAGATGAAACGGTGAATGAAATGATGTATGAATGAATGGAAGGATGAATGGACAACTGGATTGGAAGGTGGATAGATGGAGGCAGGGATGGATGGAGAGGTGGACAAATAGATAATTGGGTGGAGACTGGAAGGATAAACAGATGATGAACTTTTGGATAGGCAGATGGGGGTATGTCTGAATGGACAGATGGATGGATGGAAAGGTGGGTGGAGGACGGATGAATGATGGTTGGTTACATGATTGAACAAAAGGAAGGAAGATGAACAGATGACAGATGAATGGATGGAAGGAAAAGTGAACGAGTAGATGATAAAAGGATAAGTGGGAAGGTGAAGGGTGTATGGATGGAGAGATGCATGGATGGCTGGATACATAACTGGGAGGGGGCATGTATGCAGGTATGGGCGGATGAACGGATGTATGGATGATTTGGTAGCGGAAGAGACCGGGACAGAGGGAAGCAGGAGGAAGTCCTTACCAGCAGGGTGGACACCAGCTTGAGCACCGGCACAAACTGGAACTCCACGGAGCCCCCGACTGGGTCACGAGCGTGCTGCCCACCATCTCGCACAGCCTCCCCCAGCATTCTAAGTGCTTTGTCCCGAAGAGCTTCCAGAGGGATGCTGGGGCTGAGGCGGGCCGGGGCTTCTGCCGCCCGAGCAGCTGGCAGGGCAGCCACGAAACACGGGGCTGAGAAATGGTGTGGAGGCCGCAGCGAGGTGGTAACGCCGACGCCAGGAAGCCCGTGGCGGCGGGGACCGTTATCTGCTCTCTTTCCGGGTGGGAAGAGAGTGATGGCGCGGGTCTCAGGCGTGAGGGGCACGATGTACTCAGACAGCATGGAGCGGCGGCTGCGGCAGGCACTTTCGAGGTGGATGCTGATGAGGAGGTCATAGTAGCCTGCACGCAGAGGGCCGGGCAGGTGCGCGTCCTCCAGGGCGTGCAGCAGCTGCGCCTGGTCCACATGGCTGCACAGAGCATGCGCCACGCGGTTGTTGCCCAGGGCGCACACCGCGCGGTAGAGGCAGAGGGTGTGCGAATGGAACCGTTGCAGGTCCAAGCGCTCAGACAACTCCAGGATGTCCATGCATCTGTGGTGGAGATGGGCCACATTCAGAGACAGAGCAAGCAGAGGAGGTGGGAGACACAGACCAGAGAGGCAAAGAGTGCTCAGGCAGGTGTTGGTGGCCCTAGAAGGGAATCCCAGTGTTCTGCTGGGTCAAGATTCTGTGAGGTCTGTGGAGCTGAGTCAAGAAGACTTTTTGATGGTTGTGGAAGTCCCTCACCCGTCTGGGGGCTCCCTAGGATGCATCTGGGGTTTATAGGATGGTCTGGTACCCTGGGGATCTGAGAGTCCAGGGAAAAGATCTGGTGACTGTGAGATGTATGTGGGATTCCAGGTTGGGTCTAAATCCCGCTCTGGCAAGTCTGAGTACCCTGGATATATTTGAACACCACCAGAATGTAAAGTTCATCAGGACAGGACATTCCTGCCTGTTTCATTTGTTTATTGTTTGCTATATTCCCAGTACCTAAAAAGGACTAAACACAAAGGAAATCAACCCTGAGAAGGACTGATGCTGAAGCTGAAGCTCCAATACTTTGGCCACCTGATACAAAGAGCCGACTCATTGGAAAAGACCCTGATGTTGGGAAAGATGAGGGCAGGAGGAGAAGGGGATGACAGGGGATGAGATGGTTAGATGGCATCACTGACTGAATGGACATAAGTTTGAGCAAACTCTAGGAGATGGTGAAGGACGGAGGAGCCTGGTGTGCTGCAGTTCATGGGGTCGCAAAGAGCTGGACACGACTGAGTGTCTGCACAACAAATGTGCTCCATAAATATTTGCTGTAGGAACAGATGAATAAATGGGTGCATCTGGGGCCTCTGGGGTGGGTCTGAAGCCTGCTGGGCAGGTCTGAGCATTGCTAGATGTCCGTTTACAAGGGCTTGGTGTCTCCAGCCCAGAATGCTGTTGTCACACAGGAGAGGCTCAGAGCTATTTGTCGAATGAGTGACTAAAGGAAAGATGAAGCATGTTGGAAGCCTCCTGGAGTCAGTCTGGGATCCTGGCCACATTTAGAGTCTGTAAAAGCTTTGCTGTCATCCATGAGAATACTCTCTAGCTGGGTGTGTCTGGGTCCCCTGGAGTGAGCTAGAGATTTCCATGGGACACATCTGAAGTTTCCCTGCATATGCCCGAGAGACCTTAGGATGCATCCAAGGCTCTCTGAATAGTGTTCAAGACCCTCTGAGGTATACTTGAGGCCCCTGGGGTGTTGTGTGGGATTCTTGATGTGGGTCTGGCTCCCTGAGATGGGTCTGGAGTCCTCTGGGGTGTTATCTGGACGTGCCTGGGTTGAGTCTGAGTCTCTAGAGGTGAGTCTGAGCCTGCTGAAACGGATTGAGAACCCCTTGGTGTGCTATCTGCGGAAAATAGGGTGGTCTGGGGCCTCTTGGGGCGTCATCTGGAGCCCCAGAGGTAGTGGGGAGGGGGTACCCAGTGGGATCCAGACCCCAGAGGGCTTGAGGTACCCGCCCCACCCCTGGGCGCCGGAGCTGGCCCTGACCGGTTCTCCTCGGGGATGTGCAGCGCCATCATGGTGAGCGGCTCCTGGCACTGCACTGCCCAGCCGAGCCGCTCGCCCGCCCGCCGCGTCTCCACCTGCAGGAAGTGGTTGGGCATGCGGCTCCAAGACACGGGCATCAGCATCTGCATCTCCAGCCGCGGCGGGCACTGCGGCGTGGGGTTCTTGCGCTCGCTCAAAAACATGGCGGCTGACAGCGGCATGATGTTCTGCGGGGTACAGAGGTGTGCACAGGTCAGGATTCCCAGTACGCTGGATCCCGCCACTCCACTTCCAGGAGGACCTCCCAGACTGCATTCCCGCCACACACACTTCAACCTGACCTCCCGCACCTCCTTCCTCAGCCTGCCCCCATTCGCGCCCCATCACCGACCTTCTGTTTCCCCAACTCAAACTGGATCACGTTCTGGTGCGTGGGGAGGACAAAGACGGCAGGGAACAGCTTTGTGTTGGGTTCCACCTGGCAAGGGAAAAGAGGGCAGGGTGCGGAAGAGGATGAACTGGAGGTGGTGTTGACTCTAGATCCCAAACTCTGGAACGAGTTGCCCCAGCCTGATCCTGCTGGTGCCTACAGATCCAAAGGGCATAGGAGGCTCCACAGTGGCCCTGAGGTTGCTCATGGACTGTACCACCTCTGATCCAGCAAGGCCAACCTCCTCAACCTCCTCCACCTCCTCAGGGGAACCTCTCATCTGGGACTTTGCAGTTCGTGATGGAGGTACATAGGCCCTCACTATACAATTCCTTTAATTTTGCTGTGTTCTTGAAACCTTTCATAATCAAATGTTGAAAAGGAAAATACCATTTTAGAATTCTGGTCCATCCTAGGGTTTTCTCTGATTGGTGAAAAGGTGGGGACTGGTACCATCCAGCCCAAGATGGAATACGGATCTCTCTCCAAGGTCAAGGCTCTGCTCTGTCTCCCCCTTTCTGGATGTCAGTAGAGGGTCTTGCAGGCCCCTCCCATAGCCATAATACAGCTCTGGCCTGTCGTGAGGTTGTTTTTGTCCTGTCTCCCTAGGGTCTGTCCTCTTGGTGGGCTGCCCTGGGATGCTAGGTCATGAGGATGCTATTGCTAAGATGCTGAGGGGCTGGGCTCACCTGGAAAAAGGTGTTGCTCTCTTTGCCGTTGGCGGTAAAGGTCATTAGGCCAGTGGCCAAGTCCACCAAGCAGCCAATGACAAGGTCCGTGTGGCTGATCCGGCCCTGCTGCCCAGGGCTCAGGAAGTCTCCACCCCACACCATGTAGCAGTTACTGCACTTGAGGCTGGAGGACACAGAAGTGGTCAGCACACTGATCCCCAGGTGTTCTGAACCCCTGGACACCCCCTTCCCCGAGCTCCCAGAATATCAGGACTCAGAGTCCTACCCCCAAACACCCACCACCTGCAGACCTGAGCACTGAAACCCCTCACCCCAGACCCTGAGCCCCTCGGAGCTAGAATTCTTAGGAGCTGGTGGTAGATTCTGGAAGAAGAAGGAAAGGGAGCAGAAGGAGAGAACAGAGAAAGGAGATAACCTAGAAAGAGGATGGCAAGATGGGAAAGGAGGAGACTTCCCTGGCGGTCCAGTGGTTAAGAATCCGCCTTTCAATGCAGGGGTTGTGGGTTCGATCCCTGGTCAGGGAACTAAAATCCCACATACCGTGGGGCAAACTAAGCCGCACACTGCAACCCAAGAAAGCTTTGCGCACTGCAGTGAAGACCCAGAGCAGCCAAAATTTACCAAAAAAAAAAAAAAAAGAGGAGGAGGGAAAACTCAGAGTAGGAGCCATGGGGAGGAAGATAAGCAGGAGGAGAGGAGGGAAGGAAAGGGCGGTGCCCAGCGTGCCTGCCCCCCACAGCCCCACCCCTGCCCACACCTGCTGTGGATGTTGCCTTGCTCGTCTCCCATGGTCACTGTCACTGCCCGGACCTTGCTGAGGTCGAAGTTCATGTCGTGCTGGTGGTAGTCAGGGGTGACCCAGCCCACCCACACGCAGCTGGGCTCCTGGCCGGCAAAGACCCTCACAGAGTAATAGTACTGGAGAAGCAAAGGGGGGACCAGCAGTCAGTGGGCTTCCCTGGGACTCTTAGTTGGCTTCCCTGGATTCTCAGTGTGCTCTGGGGGTTTGACAAGAAATTACTGCATTTGAGACCCTCTCTTTCTGTATCTACTGATGTATTTCTGGATCTGGGAAACTTTTGAGACAGTTTTGTGATACCCTCAAATTTGGGTCCCTCCCACCACTAGGCTATTTGTCTCAGAAAATATTCCAGATCGGGGGAATCCCAAAACTACATTGGGTTTGGGTGAACTCCAGGAGTTGGTGATGGACAGGGAGGCCTGGCGTGCTGCAATTCATGGGGTCGCAAAGAGTCGGACACGACAGAGCGACTGAACTGAACTGAACTGAACTGAAAACTACACTGGGATTATTGTGAATTCTGGCCCCCAGGAATATACTAGTGAAAGTGAAGTCGCTCAGTCGTGTCTGACTCTTTGAGACCCCATGGACTGTAGCCTAACAGGCTCCTCCATCCATGGGATTTTTCCAGGCAAGAATACTGGAGTGGGTTGCCATTTCCTTCTCCAGGAGATCGTCCCAACCCAGGGATTGAACCCGGGTCTCCCACATTGTAGGCAGACGCTTTACCATCTGAGCCACTAGAACAGCTGTCAAATTTGGGGGCGGTGAGTTTACAAGGGTGAATGCAGATATTGGGGTCCTGAGTCTATGTTGGTTTATCCTTGGGATTTGGGGATCCCTGGGAGTTAGGTCAGCATGCCTCATGACTTCATTGTGTTCCCTGCAACTTTTAGGCCCTTAGCTATATGGAATTAGGGGTTCAACGGGTTTAAATTGATGTGTACTATATTTTGTGGTTTCCAGTAGGTACTGGGGTATCCCCAGATAAGAGCAATTGCTGGGGATTATGGCATGGCATTTGGAAGTCTGCCGAGGGCCCTTGGTTCGCACCGTGGTGGTATTGAGGATGATCTCGGGGTCATCACGGTCATCAGCAGGCACCACCTCATGAGGGAGTCGGGGCAGAGTGGGCGTGGCTGGTGGCTGGGTCATCATGGCGGCCTTCTTGGCCTTGAACAAGAACCTGGGGGTGAAGAGGAGAGGCTGTCATGAGGCTCACTCTCCAGCCCCGTCCCCCAGCCCTCCCGTCACAATGTTCACGCCTCCACATTCATCCTACATATGTACGTACGTATGTGTGTGCGTGTGTGCGTGCTCAGTCGTGTCCGACTCTTTGTGACCCCGTGGACTGTAGCCCACCAGGCTCCTCTGTCCATGGGATTTCCCAGGCAAGAATACTGGAGTGGGCTGCCATTTCCTTCTCCAGGGGATCTTCCCCACCCAGGGATCAAACCCACGCCTCCCACATTGGCAGGCATTGGCAGGCGGATTCTTTACCGCTGAGCCACCAGGAAAGCCCCACATCCAGCCTAACTACACCCCATTTCTGATACCCAAGGCCTCGCTTCTAGAGGGCTGAAACCCCAATTGCGTCAGGAGTGTCCACCTTGGAGGCTCTCTGTGTTTTTGGATGTCGGGTTACCCAGATTTAAAGGTGCCTCTGGGAACATGGAGGTTGCCTTGGGAAGCGTACAGTGGTCCTCCCAAGTCAGCATGTCTCATGTGGGTGCTGAAGGCATTTAGGAAAGGACAGCTCTTCCTTGTGGCACCGTCTTATACACTGAAGGCATGTGGGATCCCTGGAGCCCCCAGCAGGCAGTATGTCTCCTCAAAACTGTGACAACCCCAAATCTCCCATCATTTCCACACATCCCCTCAAGAGACACAGAAATACATCCCACTGAAAATCATTGTCACCATAGGGGAAAAGCAGATTTGGTTTCAATCCAAGTTTAATGCCCTTTGAGGGTCTCCCTTAAAGTTAGTTTTTTTTTGGGGGGGGTATCTTTGAGACACAGAAATGACCCCAATTTAGAAGACCAGTGGTGTTCATTGGAATGCCTTGGGGGCATAGATAACTTGACCAAGAATCTGAGGTCCCCTTTAGTGTTCACAGATAATGAAGTCCATTGGATGAAAAGCTTTGGGACCCAATAGGTACCCCCAAGGACAGTGGAGTTCTTCATAGATATAGTGGGGCATCCCGATTTTACATTCTCAAGGAAATTAGAGTATCCCAGAGAAATAATAGCCTTCACTTGAGACATAATAGGATCCCTTCGTAATCTGAGTCCACCTAGCACATATGGGGCCACTTTGGGATACAGTGGGATTTCTCAAGTTATTGAAGTTGCCTAACTTAGGGGTCCCAGGACAGACCCCAAACCCCACCCTGCCCCTCCCTTGACTCACCCTCTCTTCTTGTTCTTCTCTGTGGTAGCATCCTTCTCATTCTCCGCCCTGGCAGGCTGGGCCTCCACCCCAGCCTGGGCAGGACCCCCGGGTGTCCCCTCCTTGGCAGTTCCTTCTTTGTTCCCCTCAGCCTCGGCCCAGTGCCCAGCTGAGCGGCGCAGGTTTTCATAGTCGGGATCAGGTTCCGCTGCCCGGGCCTCATCCTCTGCAGGAGGCTGCAGGCCAGGGGGTGCCAGTGGGGTGGCCCCTGCAGTGCACCGGAAGTGCTGGTGGAACTGGACCGGAAGGCTCAGCCGGAGAAACAGCATCTCCACCAGACTGTTCTGGGAGCCCCAGGTGCGGTGGGTCAGGCGCAGGCAGGGGGGCGTATCCACGGTGCCGTCCACACGAGTCACCTGTCGGGGGAGCAGGAAGCGCTGAGCCAGCAGGTTGGGCAGGGCCATTGGTCCTAAACCTTATTACACACAGAGTCACCATTCGGCCTTAGAGCACCGTGTGAGAATCAGCCAGAGACTCACTCCTCTGGGTGGAGGAGCTCCTATGGGACACACAGCCTGGCTGTGGGTGCATTCACCTTCTGTCTGTCTGGACACCTTTGTACATGAGCAGCCCTGGTCAGAAACTGGAATCACTCAGGGAGCTTTCAAAACCTGCCTGTGCACAGGATTCACTCCAGCTTAGGCCATCCATCCATCCACCCTTCTACCTACCCACCTATCCATTCATCCATCCACTCTTTCATTCTTCCATCCATCCAACCATCTATCCACTGTTCCACCCACCCATCTATCTATCCACTCCACAAATATTTACTGAGCACCTACTGTGTGCCAGGCACTTTTCCAAGTGCTAGGAACACATCAGTGAACAGAACATGGGCCCCACCCTCCTGCTTTCTTATGGAGACCTCTTGGGGAGAGCAGCCCAGAAGGGTCAGAGTTTTTTTTAAAGGTTCCCCAGATGAATTTTTGTTAAATTTGTCGTTTGTGGAAATATAACACTCAGAAGATGCACACATCATAAGTGCACAACACTGTGAGGTTCTGGAGAGACACGCCTGTGTCTCCCACACTCAGATGGAGGAATGGACCACACGACCAGTCCCCCTGGAAGCCTCGTCAATGTCTCTCAAAGATAGTGAGGGAGTTTGATGAGGAAAATGCAACAACCTGGCCTAAATAAGGGGCAGGAGCTGAGAGAGGGACAGGTGCCTGGCCTGTGAACCCAAAAGACAGACTCAGATTTTCTGGAGACTCCATAAACAACTAGAGCAGTGCCCTTTCTTTGATGCCTCACCTCAAGTTGACCTAATCAAGGACCAATTGCCAAGACCTCTGTGCTCCTTGTCAGCCAATGAATTCACCCCAAAACTGCAACCAAACTGTCTGCAGAATCGTTTTCTCTCCTCTCTCTCCTTTCTCTCTTATAAATTCTGTCTGGAGACTTCCCTGGCAGTCCAGTGGTTAATTCTTTTTGCAATGCAGGGGACACAGTTTCGATCCCTGGTTGGGGAACTAAAATCCCAACTCTGTGTGTGTGTGTGTGTGTGTGTGTGCGTGCTTAGTCATGTCTGACTCTTTGCAACCCCATAGACTGTAGCCCACCAGGCTCCTCTGTTCATGGGGTTCTTCAGGCAAGATTCCTAGAGTGGGTAGCCAGTCCCTTTGCCAGGGATCTTCCCAATACAAGGATCGAACCCTTGTTTCCTGGATTGCAGATGGATTCTTTCTGGTTTGAGCGGCCAGTTCAGTAAAATCCCGCATGCCCTGAGGGCAACTAAGCCCACACGTGCAACTACAGAACCCAAACTCTCTGGAGCCCACGCACCTCAACGAAGATCCCCCGTGCCACACGACACAGCCAATAAATAAATTAATTAATTTAAATAAACCCTGTTTTGCCTCTGCTCCTTGACGAGTCTACTGACCATCTTCCTCCTGTGATTTGTACGCTAAGTAACTAAACGTCTGATTATTCACTCACAGTAACGCCCTCCTGACTTAGCATACCGCAGTAGCGTCCATCATCTTTGAAGTGCCTATGAATGGGGTTCTACAGTACGTGTTCTTTTGTGTCTGGCTTCTCTCAGTCAACATTATGTCTGTGAGATTCGTCTGTGTGGTCGTGGCTGGGTTAGTTGATTCATTCTCACTGCTGTCTAACGTTCTGTTCTTGGGGTTGAGAACACCATCTGGCAGTGGCAAGTATTGGGAGGTTCCTGTTGGGCTTCCCGGGGGGCGCTAGTGGTAAAGAACCTGCCTACCAATGCAGGAGACCTAAGAGACTGGGGTTCGATTCCTGGATTGGGAAGATCTCCTGGAGGAGGACATGGCAACCCACTCCAGTATTCTTGCCTGGAGAACCCCATGGACAGAGGAGCCTGGAGGGCTACAGTCCTTAGGGTCACAAAGAGTTGGACACGACTGGAGTGACTTAGCACACATGTCTACTCCACCATCCTCCCAGGTTTTTTCCCACCTGGGAAGCCCGAGGAGACATGAGACCTACCCAAATTGAGGTATATTCTGCAAAATAACTGGTCTGCACCCTTCAAAAACACCAGGGTCATAAAAGACAATGAAAGACTCCAAAGCATTCTATATACATTAAAGAGACATAACAACTAACTGTAACGTGTAACCCTGGCTTGGATTTTGGACCAGAAAAATAAAAAGAGACATTATTACCACAATGAACACAGTTTGAATATGGATTATAAATTAGGTAATAATATGTATGGATGTTAAATTTCCCTATTTTCATATCTGCTGCTCTGTAAGAGTATAGCTTGTTCCGAAGAAATGCATATTGAAATATTTAGGGATAAAGAGGCAAGATGTCTCCAACTTATCTAAGTAATTCAGAAAAGAGAGAGAGTGTATGAGAGGGAGATCGGGGCTATGCCTAGGAAGAGAAAACTGATAATCAGAAGAAGAGTCATATGCCCCAGGTCACAAAACAGGGAAAAGGCCAACTCAAGGCCTGTCTGATTATAAAGTACCAGCTGAAGCTCAGCCATGTGGAATTCAAGTTCTTCCCAGGTTGAGAAAAGGACCATCACTTTGGCCTATATGGAGTTTTTATGGTCAGAATATGATGCGGAGTTTAACCTTGAGAAAGAAAGGCATTAGGGTCTAAAAATTAGGATACTCAGATTAATGAAGAGTTACTAAAAAATAAGTAACCCCTGGGACTTCCCTGGTGGTCCAGTGGTAAGGAACCCACATTCCAATGCAGGAGACATGGATTCAGTCCCTTAATTCCCTGGTCAGGGAATTAAGATTCCACATGCAATGGGGTAACTAAGCCTGAGTGCCACAGTCAGAGAAGCTTATGTGCCTCGAAAAAGACTAAGCACAGCCCCTCCCCCAAAACAAGTAACCGCCCCCAAAAAACCACCCTAGATAACAGTTAGTAAGGAAGGTGCCGAAATGTGTCCAGGGATTTATATTTCTTTAAGCCTTGTTGGGTCAGCAGTAAAAGAATCTCCTGCAATGCAGGAGCCACAGGAGACATGGGTTCAATTCCTGGGTTGGGAAGATCCCCTGGAGGAGGGCATGGCAACCTACTCCAGTATTCTTGCCTGGAGAATCCCAAGGACAGAGGAGCCTGACGGGCTACAGTCCATAGGGTCGCAAAGAGTTGGACACGACTGAAGTGACTTAAGCATCAAGCAGAAACCCTTGGTAGGATCAAAGTGTTATATAAGCTGAAAATTTCCAGTGAGGTCATCTAATTCAGTTTCTCTTTCCTCCTTTCCCCCATTTTGTAGGCAAGCTAGCTACCTGGAGCTCAGAAAGGTGTGTTTTTGCCAAGGTTATACCCTACAATTAAAATTACCTAAATTAAAAGACACTTGCTCCTTGGAAGAAAAGCTATGACCAACCTAGACAGCATACTGAAAAGCAAAGACATTTCTTTGCCAACAAATGTCTGTCTAGTAAAAGCTATGGTTTTGCCAGTAATCACGTATGGATGTGAGAACTGGAGTATAAAGAAAGCTGAGCACCAAAGAATTGATGCTTTTGAACTGTGGTGTTGGAGAAGACTCTTGAGGGTCCCCTGGACTGCAAGGAGATCCAACCAGTCAATCCCAAAGGAGATCAGCCGTGAATATTTATTGGAAGGACTGATGCTGAAGCTGAAACTCCAATATTTTGGCCACCTGCTGTGAAGAACTGACTCATTGGAAAAGACCCTGATACTGGGAAAGGTTGAAGGAAGGAGGAGAAGGGGCCGACAGAGAATGAGATGGTTGGATGGCATCACCACCTCGATGTACATGAGTTTGAGCAAGCTCCAGAAGTTGGTGATGGACAGGGAAGCCTGGCGTACTGCAGTCCATGGGGTCGCCAAGAGTTTGGCATGACACAGCGACTGAACTGATACCTGCAAGGCAGCCCTGGGAGTCCACCATCCTGACACTCACTTCTACAAGGTTTGTGGTCTAACATATTAATGGAAGATGAAGAGAAGCTTGGGGAAGAGAACCGTGGCAAGAATGAGGTGTGGGAGCAGATCTGAGGGTGTTGAGTGGGGTCGGTCCTCACCTCATAGTGCGGGTGCTCAGGAGGCACGGCCTCAAATTGAGGAAGGCCTTTGCTGAACCAGGTAGTGACCGGCCGCTGCATGTTGATGGCAAATGGCTCAAAACCTTCCTGGAGGCCACAGATGGCAAAGAACCGCAGGGAACTCACGTCCTGGCCCAGGTTCAGGTGACCCACCTGGCCAGGTCCCAAGCTGCACACAGGCAGGAAGCCTGGTGGGAGAGGATAGATGGGCAGGGGTGAGGATACGTGGGCAAGGCAGGGGCAGCCATGGGGAGGATGCATGTGGAAAGAGGGGATGGAAGAGCGGGGGGCTGGAGGGGGTGGTGTAGGGTCAGGTGGGATGGAAGAAAACCAGAGAGGGGCCCCGAGGCCGGCCCTCACCATCCCCAATCTCGATATCGCGGAAGGCTGTTTCTGAGCCGGAATCGGACATAAGGACCTCGCCGTTGAGGGTGAAGATGATGGTGTTCTCCGTGAGGTCGATCATGCAGCCCACGACGTCTCCTGACTGCCAGGGACGCCCAAACGGTTCACTGCCCAGGTGCCAGCGCTGACCCTGTGAGGAGGTGAGGGGGAGACGTGGTGTGAGAGACATACAGAGAAATGGAGAGATACGGGAGCGAGGGGAGACATGTCAAGACACACATGCAAGGCATCAGGTCCAGTGCGTGGGGGACAGAGGAAGGGTCAGCCCCACAGCATCCCCCTTCTTTCCCCACATTTGCATCCATGGTCCTTGGAAGGTAAGGGTCAGGCGTTCATGCTTTCCCTTCCCAGCCATCTCTCTGTCTCATCCCTTTTGCCTGGGTTCTCTGTTGTTTTCATGACTGGGACTGTAAAGACCACCCAGGTGGTCTTGGAGGGTTGGGGGAAGCAGAAAGTAGAGGAATGGAAAGGAAAAACTATCAATGTCCCCCATATGTACGCATCTATACCCATATGCCCCAGAACAGATACATGAATAATGAGATGGATAGATGGATGGGAAGCAGGCGTATGGCTGGATGGAAGAATGAAATGAAAGCTGAGAGTCTACCTGGGTTGATGGAGGGAAGGAAGAAAGTACAGACAGACACATAGGTCTGTGTGGGTGGTGGATAAATAGATGACGTCTGTATGCATTAGATTATTGGATAGATGAATGGATAAATGAAACATTAAATTATTAGATAGATGAATGAACAAATGGAATCACAAATTAGTTAAAAAAGGTGAATGGCTGAACTGACAACTACCTGAATAGATGGAAACGTGGATGCCTAAGTGATTCTTTGGACAGACGAGGAGATGGATGGATGAAATGACAGATGGTTAGATAGAGAGATGGATGTGGACGGATATATGCACGGACAGAGGTGGGGGGGAGGATGGAGGGATGAATGGGAAGGTAGATTCAGGGATGGGCGGACAGAGTGAGACACAGACAGAGAGGCAGGGCTAGACTGCAGGAGTGTTGGAAGGATCACAGAGCCTGGCAGAGCGAAGCCAGGGAGCTACCCACGCGGTGCCCGTTGAAGACATAGGACAGGTCATCCGCTCCCAGCTCCACGTCTGGGCGCAGCTCGGGCCTCGCCCAGCCCACTCGCATCTCGCCGGTGGTGACCGCCTCGAACTCGAAGTACCAGCGGCCACTCTGCACCACATAGGATTTCTCTGCCCGGAAGATGCGCACCCGGTCCCAGCGAGACTGGCTCTCCACCTGACCTGCACGTGGGGCCAGGCAGAGTAAGAGAGGCTGGGTTGGTGGGGGAGATCAGGAGAGGTAAGGGTCTTGGGGGGCTGAGGGGAAAGGGACAGCTTTTGGTGTTAGAGAAGAAGAACTGGGGACTCTCAGAGCAGTCACAGAGAAGTAGGAGGGACCTACTGAGACTTCTCCTCTGTCCCTCTAGCAGTCAAGAGTTTCAGAGAGGAACTAGGAATAGAGACATGGAGGGAGAAAGTTGGGTCGGTCACGGTCGTGGTCTGCGGTGAAGGGTCAAGATTAAGGTCGATGTTAAGAAACAAGGGCTGAAAGCAGGATCAGGGAGAGGGAGTCAGAATCAGGGTCAGGGAGGGGGACAGAAATTGGAGTTGGGGGCAGGGGTTGAGGCTGGGGTCAGGGGTCAGTGATAGGTCAGTGGTCAAGTTAGGAGTAGTGCTTAGAGGCTCTCTGAGTGCTTGGTTGGGTGGCTCCACATTGTAGACATAGTCCAGAGGTTAGGGGTCAGGGGTCAGAGCTGGGGGTCAGGAACTGGAGTCAGGGGTCAGGGTCAGAGTTCACTGGGTTCCTGGGCTGGCTGCTCAGTGCTGCAGCCATAGCCAAGGCAGAGCTTGAGTCGAGGTCAGTGGTCAAGATTGGGTTCAGGCTCAGGGACAGAGTGTCATGGTTGGGAAGGTGTCAGTGTTAAAGAGGTAGTCCACTGAGGGGCTGAGTTGGGTCAGAGACTGGAGTCCAGGGGAGAGGTCAGGGGCCTGCGGTCAGCACTCACTGGGCTCCTGGTCGGGTGGCTCGATGTTGTAGCCGTAGCCCAGCAGGGTGCGCACGGCCTGGCAGAGGCTGTCGCGGTTGCTGCGCTTGGTGGCCTCATCCAGCAGGCGGTAGGGCACGAGGCGAGGGTTCCGGCGGGCAGGGATGTCCTGCACGGCACTGTAGCTCCAGCCCTGGGCCACTCGGTCTCGGGCCCACACGTTGTGCCCGTTCTCTGCCAGCCGGTCCACCAGCGTGGTCTGCGCGGGCGTCAGCCTCACGTGGCTCAGGTCCAGAGGCGCCGGCTTGTACCCGTTGCTCATCATGTACCTGCGGGTGGCAGTGGGGAGCCAGTGGGACGAGAACCTCGCCTCCAATACTGGGCTCTGTGCCACGGGAGCCCTGACCTCTGACCCTGGTCCTTAGGATCCCATGATCTTTCAAACTTTTGACCTTTGATCTCTGAGAGCAGCGTTCTTTTTCAATACATTCATTTATTTATTTGGCTGCATGGGGTAGCATGCAGGATCTTTAGTTGTGGTGGGCAAACTCAGTTGTGACATGTGGGATCTAGTTCCCTGATCAGGGGTCAAAGCCAGGCCCCCTGCATTGGGGGCATGAAGTCTTAGCCACTGGACCACCAGGGAACTCCCATCTGACATCAAGGTTCTCAAATAAACTTACCTGACCTCAGACCCCAGGATCCTGTGACCCTAGCAAGGGCTTTGACTTCACTGACCTCTGGCCTCTGTGACCCTTTCATCTTGATCTTGGGAGCCTCATCTCTGGTCCTGGGGTGCTCTGACCTCTCACCTCTGACTTGGAGGCTTCTTACCTCTGATTCCAGGACCCTATCATTTCAAACTGGAGTCCTTGACTTTTGAACCTTGGCATCTATCCCCAGGACCTCTGACTTCTCATCTATCATTTCAGGATCCCTTACTGACAACTCTAGCAATCTCTCACCTCTTTCCATTGACCCCGCATATCTAACTCAGAGACACAACTTCTGCTCTCTCATTTTCCCGACTCCATGGAGACTCTGACCCTGAGTCTGACTCACTCCCACTCTCAGGAACTCCTAGCTCTGCGTTCTCAACTCCTAGGACGCTCACCACTGACCCTACAGCCCTGATCCCTGGTCCTACGACCTCCACCCCAACCCATGGCCCCTTTGTCTCTGACCTCAGCCTCACTATTCCAGCTCCTGATCACTCCAGCCCTCACTGTGGGATCCCCAGCCCCCTACTCTATTCCCCAGGTGGGGTCCAGGTCACCCACACTCACGTCTTGGGGAGCTTCGTCTTCTTCAGGTTGTCCTCCGCCTTCTCATCCGCCATGCCCACGTGGCAGCCCAGCGCCAGTAGAGTCCTGGGGCAGGGGGTGGGGCCAGGGGAGCGGGTCACCCCACATGGCCACCCTGTCCCTAGCCTCCCCTCCCCCAGCCCGGCTCCCCTCCTCCCCTGGCCCCTGTCAGCGCTGACTCTGGGTCACCAGCTCCCTCCCTGTCTCCTGCTCTGGTTTTCTGGGTGTTTGTCCCATCTCTCTGCCTCTCTGCCTCCTGTCTCTCCCTGTGTCTCTGTCTCTGTATTTCTTTGATTGTGTTCTTTTCCTCTCTGCTTCTTTCCTTGTCTCTTTCTCTTTCTTCCACTTACTGCGCATCTTTATTTAGCAAGGGGAACCATTTTACATAATAGTAATTAAAAAAATTTTGTTTTCCAGTGTATACACAGCTAGTGCAGAGAAACGCTTGTCTTTAAATTGTTTATTCATTTGTCATTCATTTGGGCAGCACTGGGTCTTCGCTGCTGCACAGGCCCTTCTCTGGTTGCGGTGTGCAGGCTCCTCACGGTGGTGGTGTCTCTTGTTGCAGAACCCAGGCTCTAGGGCACTCGGCCTTTCGTAGCTGCAGTGCGTGGGCTCAGTAGTTGTGGCACACAGGTGTATTTGCCCTGCAGCATGTGGAATCCTCCCGGACCAGGGATTTAACCCATGTCCTCCACCTTGGCAGGCGATTCTTAACCACCAGGGAAGTCCTGAGCTTCTCTCTTTATGCCTCTCTCTCTTACTCACCCTCTGTCAGTTTCACAGTCCCCACCTCCCACTCCCTGTGTGGCTCTTTTATCTCTCTCTCTCTCTCTCAGTCTCTGTCTCACTCTCCCTGTTTCCCTGTGCCCTTCTGCCCAGCGGCCAGGCCCAGGGCCCTGTTCCCCAGTCCCCTCCTCACTTGAGCGTCTCCCCCGACATCTGAAGGTTGTAGTTCCTCTCAGGCTCCGGTAGGCTGTGAAAATCCACGAGGCAGGGGTGCAGTCTCTTATTGTCATCCCGAACCTGGAGAAACCCCAGAGTCACTCCTTGGCTCCTCTTCCCTCCCCAGCACTCCCAGACTGTGACCTCTGACCTCTTACCCCTTGTTCTGCCACTTGAAACCCAAGGAGCCCTCCAACCCCCAGCCCCTCCCCAATAGCAAGCGGTTCTCACTCCTCCATAGCCAGTTTAGCCTCTCTCCCCTGTCCACTCACCGGGCCATAGGTCCAGCCCTGCTCGATGCGAGTCAGTGCCCAGAGTTCATGGATGTTCTCAGCCAGCTTCTCCCGAATACGCTCCAGATGGGGAGGAAGGACAATCTGGGGGCAGGGGACATCCGTGAGGTCCCTGAGTTCCCTCCACCCCGCGCCATAAATAGTCTTCCGAAGAACACGCACCAGCTCTGGACAGTTTACCAGGGAGCTCTTTTGACCCTTCCTGCCATCCAAGCCCTGCTCCCCATCCCCTCGTCCTGCCTCCAGGATGGATGCTCAGGACTTGACATCCTCAGAATCAAGCAATTATCTGGGGATGAGTCTGTCTCCCACTGTGGACTGGGAGCTCCGTGAGGGCAGAGCTGAGGCTGTGTCTGTCTCCAGCATTTCCCCAGCCCTGCCAGCCCAGAGGAGATGCTCTGGAGATGTTTGCTGAATGAACAGATGGGTCTCTTTCCTTCTCTGTACAATGAAAACTGGAACAATGTTAACTCATACCATTGGGTTGGCCAGAAAGTTCGTTCTGATTTTTCCATAGGATCATATGAAAAAACTCGAACAGACTTCTTGGCCAACACTATACTTACTTTATATGGGTTCAGGGAAATCATCTACATGAGTTACTAAATGTTATATACAGTAGCCCCTCTAACAATGCAGGCTTGAACTGCATGGATTTTTTTCAGTAAATATAGTACCTGTATTTTCATTGTGTGTGTGTGTGTGCTCAATCATGTCTGAACCTTTGCAACCCCACGGACTGTAGCCTGCCAGGCTCCTCTGTCCATGGCATTTTCCAGGCAAGAATACTGGAGTGGGTTGCCATTTCCTACTCCAGCAGATCTTCCCAACCCAGGGATCGAACCCGTGCCTTGAGTCTCCTGCATTGGCAGGAGGATTCTTTATCACTGCATCATCTGGGAAGCCCCATGTTTTCATTTTACAGATCTCTAATTAACTCAAGGTAGGCAAAAGTTGGTGTTTGATTGAGATCACAATATGTGGAATCAAAAGAAGAGGGGTTTGGGTCATCCTATCCCAACTGTTTCAGCTTCCTGCTCTTTAATGTGTCGTTTACCAGCTCTTTCGTATCTAAGACAGAAATAGTAGTACTGGGGCTTTCAACTGTGCTGGGGTTGGGCCCCTAAACCCCCTGCACTGTACAAGGATCAACTGTAGTTTGTATAAATACCTGGTACATAGTTGGACCAGGTTGGGTTGTGAGGGGAGGAGTGGGGAGGGGATGTCCAGGAGACCAAGTGGACAGCTCTTGAGGCTGACTGGTGGGGGAGGGGAAGGGAGACATCCAGGCCCGGCTACAGGGGGATGGCAGGTTGATCTGCCATAACGTTACTACTGCCCATAATGACAGGGCTTCCCTGATAGCTCAGCTGGTAAAGAATCACCTGCAATGCAGGAAACCCTGGTTCAATTCCTGGGTCGAGAAGATCTGCTGGAGAAGGGATAAGCTACCTACTCCGGTATTCTTGGGCTTCCCTTGTGGCTCAGCTGGTAAAGAATTTGTCTGCAATGTGGGAGACCTGGGTTCAATCCCTGGGTTGGGAAGATCCCCTGGAAAAGGGAAAGGCTGCCCACTCCATACTGGCCTGGAGAACTCCACGGGCTGTACAGTGCATGGGGTCACAAAGAGCTGGACACGACTGAGTGACTTTCACTCACTCACTTTACCCATAATGACAATAACTCAATTGAGGACTTAACATTTTCTTAGGACCCATGCTAAGCACTTCACATACATTAATTCATCTAAACTTCACAACCACGCTACAGGTGCGTTCTCTTATTCTCCCCTTTTCCTCGCAGATGAGGGAACCAAGGCACAGAGAAGTGAAGTCGCATGCCCACAGTGACATGCTGAAAGTCAGACCCTTCTGATCAGGCTCTTAAACATGACTTATATCCCCTCTTAGAGGAACACATTTGGAGGGAAGGGTGGGGAGCTCAGGTTGGGATAAGAGGAATGGGGGAGGCCTGGAATAGAAAAGATGCTCCACAAATCGTGCTGGATATGATCACAGGCTTTGGGACCAGAACGCCTGAGTTCAAATCAGCTGTGTGACTTGCATGACCTGCTCGACCTCTCTGGGCCTCACTTTCCTCAACTGTACATTGGGACAACAATAGTCCTTTCTTTTATTACATATTTATTTTTACTGATTTATTTGGCTGCACCAGGTCTTAGTTGCAGCATGCAGGATCTTCTATCTTCATCACAGCATGCAGGATCTTTAGTTGCGGCATGTGGGATCTAGTTCTCTGACCAGGGATCGAACCCAGACCCCCTGTGTTGGGAGCGTAGAGCCTTAGCCACCAGGGAAGTCCCAATAATAGTCCTTTCTTTAGGGGGCTACCGTAAGGACCCCCTGAAACTGAGATTCTGCCTGGAGAGATTCCTTTGCCTTCCTCCTGCCTCAGTTTCCCCATCTGTCAAACAACAAGGTCCCCAGCTTCCAGCTCAGGTGCCCACCCCACTGACTCCTAAGGGAGTCTGCCACTCCAGGAAACCCTTACAGAGCAGGCAGTACCTGGACAGTGTCCACAGGGCAGGGCACAAAGTCATTGTGTGAGAGGCAGCGGCTGGGGCCCACCAGGTGGGGCCCCCGTGGCCCTTCCCGCCGATACTCCTTGATGGGTTCCAGATGGAGTCGCTCTCGTGGGAGCACAGCCTCGTGGCAAGGGGCGTAGCCAGGAGGAGGGAGGAACTTGAATTCTCCATGGCGGCCACCAAGGAGGAACCGCACTCTAGATGGGAGAGTGGGGTCACTAGTGAGGGCAGTTTACCGAGCAGAGTCTATACTCAGGGAGGGGAAGGGAGCAATCCTGGAATTGGTGGGAGGTGCTGGGTTGACTTGAGGTCAGCGGGCAGTCATAGGGTCATGGAGGTGATTTTAGGAATCAGGAAAGTCTAAGGTCAAAGAAACTGTCAGAAGGCAATAGGAATTGTTAGAAAGTCAACAAAACTAAAGTGGGGGCCAGGTCACTAAGGAGTTAATCCACAGTCACAGGAAGGTCCTTTGGAGGAGGTCCTGGGTCAATAGAGCATTTAGAGATACCAGAAGGTTTGGGGGAGACCAAGAAGAAGGTCATCCAGAAGTCACTGAGACTTTCAAGGTGTTACCTTGAGAAACCACAATTACCACTGAAATTGTGAGAAGTCACACACAGAGCTCGGGGTCATTGGGAAAACACCGGGCTACTGAGAAGTCTTTGAAATAACTGTGGTCATTGAGGGGTAGCTGGGAGATTATGGAGCTCTTAGAATATCACTGAGAGAAGCGGGGGTCATTGAGGAGTTGTTAAGAACATGGAGTCACTGGGAGAGTCCAAGGTCATTGGGAGGCTTTGTGGTCACTAGAAGATCATCGTTCAGATTTTGAAATCATTTGGAGGTCATTGGAGTGGCATAGAATAATTGGGAGGGTCAGAGCTTCATTTGGGAGGTCACTGGGATAAACTTATTAATCATTAGAAGGTCATGGTGAAATTTGGGGACATGGAGATTGGGGAGAAGCGGAGGTCACTGGGAGAACATGGAGAGTATCACTGTGACCCTCACACAGGGGTCTGGCCCGTCGGTCCTGAGGGTAGGCCACTGGGTTCTGGCCCCATAGCAGGCCATGGCATGCCTGCAGAAGCTGTCTTAGGACAGGCCCTGGTCTGGAGACTGGCAAGGGGGCAGGGATGAGTCCTTACTTGACACCAGCCGAAAAGCTGACAACAGGGAAGAAGAGCCCATCAAGGTTGAAGGCCTCGAAGACCCCCTGCACGGGACAGCCATTGATGCGGAAAGAGATGGACGGCACACTGAGGTCCAGGCAGCAGCTGACCACGTCCTCGGGGGCCAGGAGGTGCTGCCCGGGGGAAGTGACCAGGCGTGGCACGTGTCCTGCACCGGGATCACCGGGAAGAAGTCAGAGGTCAGAGGTCCAGCAGAACCAGTGGGCTCAGGAGACAAGGGTAGACATTAGAGGATCCGGTGGGGTTTTAGGATCTCCAAGGTCAAGTGCTCTTAGAGATTAGGGGCAGAGGTCAAGTTTCCTCTGAGATTAGGTTCCTGAGAGGTGTAGGAGTCAGAGATTAAAGCTGTCCTAGAGTTAGGATTCTGGAATCATTGGGGTCAGAAGTCAAAGATCAGAGGTCATAATAATCGGGGCAGTTTTCTAGGATCTCTCAGGTCAGAGATCACACTTCTTCTGGGATCAGAGTTTTGGGGCTTATGAAGAAACAGGTGAGGGCCAAGATTCTGGAAGCTCTAGGGTTAAGGTCTTGGAAAATGAGGAGTAAAGGGATCAAAGTTAGCCTGTTTGGGGGTCAAGATCCCAAGAACCCCAAGGTGTGCAGTGAGACCCTTAGAAACCCTGGGGTCAATGGTCAGGGTTGAGGGTCCCCTAGAAGGGTCCAGGTACCTGTCCAGAGGTGCAGCCCGTCAAAGCCGTAGGAATAGAGGTCATCGCCGACCCCGTTGCCGCCCCAGCCCTCGCCGCCCCCGGGGTAGGGGCTGTAGCCCTCAGTGAGGGCCCAGCCCACCCTCAGGTGGGTGGCCTGAGCCGTCAGGAATGGAACCACCTCGTCCACCATCACCTCAAAGTACCATTTGAGGTACTGCGTGGTGCCCTCTGCTCGGCCCACAAAGATGTTGGGGCGGATGCTGCAGGAGAGACAGAACAGGAGAGGAGGGTGAGGAGAGATGGAGAGGAGACCCGGGCTGGTGGGGGGGGTGGGAAGGGAAGGGAGAAAGACCAAGAGATCCATACCCAAGAAAAATAGAAAAGCAGAGACATGCAGACAGAGAGCAACAGACAGAGGGAGACACACAGAGAGAGAAAGCAGAGAGAGGGAGGGCATCAAAGGACAGAGAAGAGAGAGGTGGAAGAGAGCCCAGCACAAAGAGGTGGAGGAGGAATACAGAGAGACAGACAGAGGAAGACAGAAAGAGAGGAAGAGACAGAGGCAGAAACGGAGCAGGTAGAGAGCACAAGAGGTGGGAGAAGCCAGGATGACCTGGGGACAGCAGTGGGGACCGGTGTCAAGTCCCAGGGTCGGGGGTGGAGGAAGGCCCACCCACCCGGGAGTCAGGGAGGGGCTTGAGAGGCTCTGAGCCCTGGAGTCAGGAGTTGGGGCCAGACCTGGTGACATAGTTGATGAGGTTTGTCTGCAGCAGAAGCTCGCGGCCAGGGAGCAAGTTCTCAGTGATGAGGTCTTGGTTGGAGCGCACGGCCACGCCATTGCACACACACAGGGAACATAGCACATCCAGCACCTGAAGGTCAAGGTCAGAGGTCAGGGTGTGAGGGCACCTGAGAAGCGAGGGAGGTGGGTCTATGGGAGACCCAGGATGGGATACCAGAAGGATGACGCGCCAGGATGGGAGATAGAGATTTGCACTGAGAAGAGGTGATGTAAGTGGGAGGTGAGGAATCACTGAGAGAGATCGGGGTCAAAGGGAAAGGTCAGGTGAGAAGTGAGGGACCATTTGAGTTGGGATAAGACATCAGCAGTGTAAGGAAGGGGAGACTGCAGTAACAGGTGAGAGGTCAGGGGAAGAGTGAAAGGGTCAGTGAGGGGAAGAGTGCAGGGGCCCAGATGAGGCTTTTAGATTAGTGGACTGTCTTCAGGGCCCAGGTGGATAACGTAAACATGTGAGGGGTGGTGGTAGTTTAGTGGTTTAGGCACTAAGTCGTTTTCGACTCTTGGGACCCCATGGCTGGCTCCTCTATCCATGGAATTTCCCAGGCAGCAATACTGAAGCGGGTTGCCATTTCCTCCTCCAGGGGAATCTTCCCAACCCAGGGATCAAACCCTTATCTCCTGCATTGCAGTCGAGTATCTGAGGTGGTTAGAAATAATTCTATGGGAACCAGTAGCACTTGTGGCAACATGGAGGGTATCTGTGCAGCTCCCACTGAAGACTACAAAATCAGAAACTGAATAAACTGCTTCAAAGATCTAATGAAGCATCTGATGTGGCGCAGAGTTCATTTAAGAACCACAAGTTGAAGACTCGGTATTGAGATGGAAGCTTATAGCAGGAGAGTCCAGGTAAGAGATAAACTGGGGAAGGGGGGCAATTTGAGGGCCATAGGGAAAGGTCAGGGTTCAGAATTCAGGGGATGAGGGGCCAACCTTGTGGTTCCTCCCATGCTTGTCCAGGAGGGAGATGATGGACTTGATGTGGTTCTCTTGGATGATGTTCAGGACTTCCGGACTCTCAATCAGGACACAGTACAGCACCTCCAGGATCCCTGCGCAGGGACCAGCATGAGAGGCGACACGGATGCAGCCCTCCCCTCCCCCAGTCCCCATCCCCGCCCTGTGGGCTCTCCTACCCGAGGAGGCCTCTAGCCGATCCAGCTTGCTGACCAGCCAATCCAAGTTGTTAGAGAAGAGGGCACAGTTGGCACGATTGCCACGGATCAGAGAGGCTGAAGGTGGAAAGAGGGGTCAGATCCCATAGGCCTGGGAACCTGGGGTGCTCCATGGGGAGTCCAGACTGGGGCCCCTTACCCAGGATTTCATAGAGCAGGTTCACAATCTCTTTCCAGGACTCGGCTGCCTCCTCCCCTGCAAATTCAGCGAAGTGGGCAGCAGTGGTGTAGACATTTAGGCGGTCAATGCAATTCAGGACCAAGGAGAGCATCCCCTGGAATAGAGAAAATAGGGGGTCATCACAGGAACCCCAGGCCCTCCCTTCCTTACCTTTCTTGAATTGCTAATTCACATTCCTTCAGTAGCTAGTGACTCTGTGTTCTCAGATCTAAACTAGAGTCACAGGGACTTCTCTGGTGGTTCAGTGGTTAAGACTCCAAACTTCCACTGCAAGGGCATGGGTTCAATCCCTGGTCAGGGAACTAAGACATCGTAAGGTACAGCCAAATAAATAAATAAATACATGTGTGCTGTGCTTAGTGGCTCAATTGTGTCCGACTCTTTGTGACCCCCATGAACTGTAGCCCGCTAAGCTCCTCTGTCCATGGGGATTCTCCAGGCAAGAATACTGGAGTGGGTCGCCATGCCCTCCTCCAGGAGATCTTCCCAACCCAGGAATCGAACTGGAATCTCCTGCATTGCAGGGGGATTCATTACCAGCGGCGCTATCAGGGAAGCCCAATTAAATGCATAAATAATGTTAAATCAGAGCCACCGGCTCCATGTCCACCTTCACTCCTATCTCCCTCTTCTCCTCCTCGGCTCCCCAGACCTGACTCTGTCCTGCTCTGCCTCTGTCCCCAATATAACACATCCCTATTAACATCAGGACTGAATCTGTGCTTCTCCTTCCAGCAGCATTTTTTTTTTCTTCCTTTCCACTTCCAAGCACCCTACTCCTGGTTCCATTTGGCCCAGCTCACTCTCCATACTAACCATCAGAGAGATGTTGCCTTCTCTCTCTCCTTTTAAACATTTTAACCTTTTGTCTTCTTTTATTTTGAATTATAACAGATATACAGAAAAGCACATAAAAATGCACAATCAATACTTGATTTTCACAGTAGCTAAGTTCTGTATAGTGGACGTGAGCACTGAATTAGTGAATCCTGAGAATCACAGCTCAAAGAGGAAACACAGGGAGCATCTCTGAGTCTCTGAGCACAACATTTCCAGCAATCAATACACACTCTTGTTTTATGTGTGTTTCTGTTTAAAGACACCAATTTAATAGATGCTGTTGATTCATTAACATTAAAATCACAACCAATGACATTGTAATTCATGTATTTTCTCAGTAAGGTACATCACAGCCATCTTGCACTTGAAAATACTAGACAGCCCTTTGCCACTGTGCTGAGGGGCCATTTTAATCAACAAAATTAACAAAAAGCACAAAAATATGAAGTGTGGCTCTCAATATACCAATATGCAAAGGACGCTTGTTTACAGGTGAGAGCTGAAATAAAAAGGCAGACTGTTCAACCTCAACTGGAAACATGGCATCAGCTGACTTAAACTTTTTCTTCTCTGTACATACATGTCCACAAATGACCACAAATACACTGCAAGTATTGATTTGGTGGGAGGAGGGGGTGAGGGTTACAAATGAATTTGAGCAAGTAGGCATATTTGCAAAGACAGTATCTGCAAATAAAAAAGATTAAGTGATTATGGTTTAACAAACAAATATGAAGAACACTTGTGTAACCTCAAAAGAGAGCACTGCCAGCCACCCGGAAGTCACCTGATGCCCCTCCTGATCACACAACCCTCTCAGCCAGGGATTACTGTCATCCTGACTTGTATGGAAATTCCTTCCTTGCTTCTCTATGTTTACTACCTATGTGTACATTGGTAAGCAGTCTAGTGGCATTTTGCCTGTTTTTGAACTTGATATATACAGTAAGTATTCTTTTGTACATGGATTCTTTTGCTCAATACTAGATTTTAAGATTAAGAGCACTGTGGGACTTCCCTGGTAGTCTAGGGGCTAAGATTCTGTGCTCCTGATGCTGGGGACCCGGGTTCCATCCCTGGTCAGGGATCTAGATCCCACATGCTGCAACTAAGAGTTCAGATGCCAAAACTATAGATCCTGCATGCCACAACTAAAAAGACCCAGCTCAGCCAAATAAAAAAATAAATATTTTGTTTAAAAAAGATGAAGAGCATTGTCTCATGCAGTTGTCATTTGTTCATTTTCATTGCTGAGAGGCATCCACAGCCATCGTATGGATAAGCCACATTTGTGGCTTACATAAGCAGTAATAGACAATAAGGCTGCTATGACAACTATTGTATCTACATCCTGGGCTCATGGTAAGAGATACAGTGCCTCGTGGTAGAGAACGCAACCAGCTGGAGTCACACAGAGTGGTTCAGCCCCTAGCCAGTTGTGACTTTCAAAGACCTAACTCTTCTGTGACTCCCAAAGCAAAAGTCCTCACCATGGCCTGGCCCTGTCACTTCTCTGGGCTCATCCCCTCCCACTCTTCCTCTAGCTCACCAGCTTCGGTCAATTCAGCCTCCTCATTATTCTGGAAAGTCTCAAGCACACTCCCACTTCATGGCCCCTGTACTTGTTCTATCTCCCTTCCCTCAAGTGTAGGTGTAGCTGCCTATCTTCATTCAGGTCATCCTCCCTGACCATTCTATTTCATTTATTTTTAATATTCATGTCTTTGGCCAGGTCATAGTTGCAGGAATGGGATCTTAAGTTGTGGCAAATGTGATCTAGTTCCCTGACCAGGGATCGAACCTGCATCCCCTGTGTTGGGAGTACCACTGGACTGCCAGGGAAGTCCCTGACCATTCTACCTTAAATTGCAACAACCCCAGCACTCTCTACTGTTGCCCTGCTTTGTTTTTCTCCTTAGCGTTTATTATCATCATCTAATATACCCTATAATCCTATTTTATTGATCATGTATCCTCTATGCCATGTCAGCTCCACAAGGACATGGATTTTTCTGTTTTGTTGACAACTATAATCCTTCTGGTATATCTGTTCAATAAATGGTTGTTATTTAATCTCTCTGCAGCTCAGTGTCCTGTTGTAATTCCCATTGCAATATGGGAATTACAATCCCCCATGGGGTTATGGGGAGGATATCAGGTATACAAAACCCATAACATACAGTAGCTAAATTCGGTAATAATAACCATGGTCAATATAGCATCTTCCATGTGCTGGTACTGTTCCAAATGCTTTGCATATACTAATCCCAAGTCATAAATTTTGTTATTGTTAGTATTATCATTTCTAAGTCTGCCGCCCTCATCAGAATGGGAGCCCCTGAAGAGGAAGGGGGCCCAAGCTGGAAGACCCTAAATGAAAATGCTCCCCAATCACTGTGTGGAAATATCAGACCCTGGGCCTTTGTCCAGCCCCAGCCTCCCACCTATCTCGGCCCCTCCCACTCAGACCTCTCGCCGAGTGGAGACCACCAAGCCTCGTAAAACACAAAATCCCAGCCTCTGACTCAAGCTGAAGTCACTCCTTACACCACCCACCTGATACCCGAAAACCTCTCTGGCCCTGCACCCCACCATGCCCTACTCAGGTTCTGTCCTCTCACTCCGCAGGCTCCGCCCCTGCAGACACCGCCCCCTGAGGCCAGCAGCTCAGCCTCTGACTTCTCAGGCCTTGCCTCCACGGGCTTGTCTTGGCTCAGAGCTTACCCTCACCGCGCAGCGTCCTCCCACGAAAGGAAACAAGTCCTGCCCCCGGCCTCCAGGCTCCGGTCCCAAGTGCTTTCACAGGCCCCGCCCCTGCTCTGCCACACGCCCCGCCCCTCACCAAAACCACGCCCACCGCTCAGTCCGGACACTCAAGACTCCGCCCCCTCGCGTGTCGCTGATGACCCGCTGCCCCGCCCTGTTCACGCAGGACAGGTCCTTCCTCCTGCCTCGCTTCTCTCAGACCACCGCTTCTCCAGGTCTGGCAGGCTCCGCCGCCCTCACAGGCCTCGCCCCCGCGCCCACAGACTACGCCCTCCCGGGCTGTGGCCTCACCTCCTCCTGGAAGAGGCTCTGGCGGTTGCGCAGGCTGCGCAGCTTGCTCTGCTTCTCTTCGTGCTGTAGCTCCTCGGAGGGCGGCTCAAAGTAGCCGATGAGGTCCTGCAGGCTCAAGATGACGCCCTCGAGAGGCAGCGCTGTGCCCGCCGGGGACCCCGAGCCCCTCGGCTTTCCGCTGAAGCTGTCCAGGCCCCTGCGGGGACCGCGCACTGGTCAGCAAGGGACCCAGAACACTGTGCAAGTCCCGCCCCCTCCCACCCCGAGTCCCCGCAGGACTCCCACAGATACACCTGTTTAACAGAGTGGGAGACGGAGGCGCAGGGATAGAGAGGCATCGGCCTGAGCTCACACAGTCGCCAAAGGCAAAGCGTCTGTGTAGGACACATCATGCAAGCATAGGTCACGGCTAAGGGATGTCTAGGGTCGAGGGTCTGGGTGTCAGGGGTGTGAAACCAGGTAATGATCAGGGATGGAATGTCAAAGTCATGACTGGTAGAGGACAGATTAGGGGTCAAGTGTATAGCTGTGGTCCGTCGCTCAGTCGCGTCTGACTCTGCCACCCAATGGACTGTCCACCAGGTTCCTCTGTCCATGGAGTTCTCCAGGCAAGAATACTGAAATGGGTTGCCACTTCCTTCTCCAGGGGATCTTCCCGACCCAGGGATCAAACCCAGGTCTCCCGCATCGCAGGTGGATTCTTTACCATCTGAGCCACCAGGGAAGCCCAAGAATACTGGAGTAGGTAGCCTATCCCTTTTCCAGGGGATCTTCCCAACTCAGGAATTGAACCAGAGTCTCCTTCATTGCAGGCAGATTCTTTACCAGCTGAGCTACCAAGGAAGCCCCAAGTGTATAGAGGTCAGGAGTTTGTCTATGTTAGACATGTGAATGTCGGAGATAGAGATGTAATGGTCAGGCGCAAGAACTCCAGAAGCATGGGGGTCAGGGTGTGGCGTGGCCCCCCAGGGCAGGGCAGGCTGGCGGCTCACTTGATGAAGTGGTTGTAAAGGCCGGCAGTGCTGTAGATCATGCGGGCAGCCTGAGACTCCTCGTGCTGACAGCGGGTCAGTGATAGTGCATCGTCCATGTGGCCTTCCTGGTGCAGAATGGCCTGGCAGTGGTGGAACAGAGAAGTCAGGAAGGGGACCCAGTCACTCAGGGCCATGCTCCCCAGACCTCCACCCAGTCTCCAGCCCCCTGACTGCCCGCTTCTTTCACCAGAGCTCTGCCAGCCCCCCACCATCCCTCTCCATCTGCCTCTGTTTCTTTCATCCTCAACCCCTCTCTCTTTTTTCTCCTCTTTTCCACCCTCTGTCTCTGTCCTCTTTGTTTGTGTCTCTCCACCTTTGTCTCTCTCTCTCATGTCTATCCCACACTGTCTCTTTCTCCCTCCCTCCCTCTCTGTCTCTATCTCCATCTCTCTCTCTGCCTCTTTCTCTTTTTAATTTTATTTATATATTTATTATTTTTTGCTGTGCGAGGTCTTCATTGCAGTGTGTGGGCTTCTCACTCCGGTGGCTTCTCTTGTTGTGGAGCACAAAGTCAAGGAGTGCAGGCTTCAGTAGTTGTGGTGCCTGGATTTTGTTGCCCCAAGGCACATGGGATCTTCCCAGACCAGGGATCCAACCCATGTCCCCTGCATCTATCTGCAGGTGGATTCCTAACCACTGGACCACCAGGTAAGTCCAAGCAACTATCTTTCTTTCTCTCTTTTGATCCCTCTTTGATTTTCACTCTCTCCCTCTCTGTCTTTATCTTGTCCAGGCCAGACCCTCTCCATTTGTATCTCCTATTTATTAACATCCCCCCCATCAGAAAGACCTAGTGCACCCCAAACCTAACATGTCCCAGACAGAATGCCTGCACACCTTTCTGGGAGATGAGTCCATCACAGCAGCTGGCTTTCCCCTGAGCTGACCTCCCCAGGACCCCACCCAGTCCAGCAACTTTAAATATCATCCACTTGCCGACCACTCCCACATTCCCTTCTCTGGTCCAGGCCTGTCTCTAAATCCTCTGCTCTTGTATCCAACTTCAAGCCTCACTTTTTTTTACAAACAGGTGCCACTCTCGTCTTCCCACTTACTCACTTAGCAAGCCTATTGCATGTCTCTGTTTTTGGCACTGGGGCCTGTCCTCCTGAGCTGACACTTGGCTGTCCCTGACTCGCTTAATGGCACTTCCCTCCTTCCAGCTGCTCAGGACAAAAAGGGCAAAAATAATGGCCTCATCCTTAATCCCTATCCCTTTGACCCTGATATCCAGTCTGGCAGAAAATCCAGTTGGCTCTGCCCTCAAAATACAACCAGACTCTTCTGCCTTTCCTCATTCCACAGAAACGCCTGTGTTATCCACTGTCACCCCCCATCTGCCCCTTCCAGCCCCATCTCCCTCCTCCAGCTCTGCTCACTCCCATAGTCTGTTCCCACAAGCAGCTCAGGAACCCTGTGAACCTTAGTCAGGCCACCTCCAGTCCTGTTCAGAACTCTCTTGTGGCTCCATCTCATACAGGGTAAAAGTCAAGATTCCCCGCCCCCCCGCAACCTCCATCACCACAGCCCACAAGGCCCTAACAATCTGTTCCCATCCCCTTTCTGCCCTCATCTCTATGATCCACCCCTTACTCACTCTCCTCCAGCCAAACTAGATCTCCTTTCTGTGACTGCAACAGACCAACTTCATCCCAACCTCAGGGCCTTTGCACATGTGGTTCCCTCTATCAAAAGTATTAATAGCTTTCCTACTGTTTGGTTGTAAAACTATGTACTTCATTAGACAGTTTAGTCAGTGTCTGAGCATGGGGAAGGCAGGGAGCAGGTCAATCTAGCTTGCCTATTTTTCCATACATACATCCAGAACAACTGGGGTACTCAATACTTGGTTGAATATTCTTCTCACTTTGTTACTGTCCATCTTTTTCTTTCTATCTCTGTCTTTTCTTATTTCTGTCTCTCTATCTTTCTCTATTTTTCTGTCTTCACGTCTGTCTATATTTCTCTCTCTCTTCATAGATATATATTCTTTTTTAACTGGACATTTACATTGATAAATATACCCAAATCTTTGTACAATTATCCAATTGATTCCTTTACAATAAATGTCTAACATCAGAATTACTTATGCCAAAAGACATATCTTTCTAGCTTCTGGTATAATTTGACAAAATCCTCCAAAATGTTTCATTTTATTTTCATTCTTCTTTTAATTTATTTTTAATTGGAGGATAATTGCTTTACAGCGCTGCATTGGTTTCTGCTGTACAACAATGAAAATCAGCCATAAGCATACATATTTCCCCTCCCTCTCAAACCTCCCTCCCACCAAATATATAAAATTTCTTTTTCCCTGTGTCTCTCAATCTCAGTTTCTCTCTCAGTCTTTCTTTCTCTCAATCCCATGCTCAAACCCTGAAGGTTCAAGCATGACCACCCCCAGTCCCCTTCCTGCCCCAGCCTGCAGCCCACCCCTCCCCACTCCAGGCACCCACCTTTTTCTTAAGCACACCGAGTCGCAGGGCCTTGGGGTCCGGGGCAGCATAGGTGAGCCACAGGCCTGAGGCCACGTGCTGCACGAAGCACAGTGACTCCCCATACTTGATTTCCGGGGGGCCCATGCCCTCCACGTCCCGCTTGGGAGCCGTATCCAGTTTCTCCTACAGGGGCAGGGGTCAGAGGTCAGCTCCTCTGCCTGTGAGTTTAATGGGGAATCCCACCCCCGACAAGAGATTGCAAAGTGTGAAGTGGGGCTGGAGTGGAATTTAGAGCTCCAGGTGAGCGCGGGCATTCTGATTGCACCGACCTTGGAGATGCGGAAGCAGAAGGAGGTGGCCTTGGTGTGGGCCTTGCTGGCGTCAACCACCACGAGGCCCTGGTCCTCCACGAGTGCCAGGTACCGCCCAGTGGTGACATGCCGGATGCGGAGTGGCTGGCCCCACCGCAGGTGGCTCCCACTCCAGCTGCAAAGGATAAGGACAAGGTGGGGGTCAGAGGGCCCCCCAGGTCTCCCAGTGGACACCACAGTCTTTGTTGAAACCTTCTCAAGCCCTCTGCCCTGTTCCAGGGGCCCCCAAGCCTTCCTCCGAGCCTTCAGATATTTCTTAGGACCCCCAGGTCTCTCTCAGGAACCCCAAACTTCTCTCAAGCCCTCATCGCTTCCTCAGAGCTTCCCCAGATAATTCTGGTGCACCCAGGTTTCCCAGATCTGTCATTTTCTCCCCTCCACTCCCCACAGTTTCAGTCAGCACCCCCGATCTCCCCCTCAGGAACCCTCACCACCTCTAAGACCCCTAAGGACCTTCATTGCTCCCTTAGGGACCCCAGATTTTCCCTCAGAACCCTCCAGTCTCTTCCTCAGCTCTTCCTTCAAAACGCTCTTCTCCTCCCAGGCCCCCCAGGAACCCCTCACATACCCCTGCAGCCTGCCTCCCCCAACCCAACCCCTACCTGATTCTCAGTGGTTCCAGTCTCCAGAGGGAGCGGGCGTGGGTACACACAGATCCCCCCTCATAGTAGACAAGTCTGGGTACATGGAAGATAGTGAGGTCAAGGGTTCAGGGTCCAGTCCCCCCAGCCAAACTCTGCCACCCACCCCCCAGCCCCAAGACCCCAGACCCTCTTGTCCCCAAGCCCAGACCTGCGCTGGTCCTCACTGTCAGCAGGGGAAATGGTCAGACATTCATCCATGTGTCCATGGAAGAGGCGGAGGACGTGGCCACCGGTCACATAGCCTGGATGAGAAGCAAGGGGAGCTGGAGCCTCATATGGTCTGGAACCAAAACTGGGGGCCTGCCTTCTGCCCTGTGGGAAGCTGGGGACCGGGTTTGGGGGTCTGCAATAGGACATCTGAGTTTGAAGGTACAAAGTGGTAGTCTGAGATTTGGGCTCAGTTTGAGACCTGAGCTGGGGGCATGAGATTTGGGGTCTGAGGTGGGGGATCTAAATTTGAGGGTCTGGGTGTGTGGGGCTGAGGTTGGGAGGTTTGCAGGTCTGGGGTTTAAAGGTCTGAGTTTGGATTTTTGAGATTGGGTCAGAGAATGTCAGCAGAGATTTGGGTCTAATATTCCCTGACACTGGGGTCTGAGTTCCAGGGCTTGCTTTGGGGCCTGGGTTTAGAAGTATAGCGGTTGGATCTGAAGTTGGGATCTGAATTTTGAGTGTTACTTTGGAGGTCTGATGCTAGTGTCTGCGGTTTGAGGACTGAGGTTTGAAAGTTTTAACTTTTGGGTGTGAGTCTGGGGAGATAGGAGCTTTGTAGTTACAAGTTGGTGGATTTGAGTATCAGGGTCTGAGATTAAGGCCTGAATTTTGTTATCTGTGACTTGAGTCTCAGCTTGGGTCTAGCTTAGGGCCCTGAGGTTTGAGGTGTGAGATTTGGGGTCACAGTTTTGGGGCCACAGTTTATTTAGGGTTTTAGCATGGCAGTCTGAAATAGGAAATGGTATTGGAGATTTGAAGTTAAAGTTGGAGGTGTGAGGTTGTTTGGCTGAGTTTGAGGTCTGAATTAGGGGTCTTAGATTGGAGATCTGAGTTTGAATTTGGGGGGCTGGTTTTGGGGGTTGAGGGATAAACTTGTGCTTGCCTTTAGAGGCTTTGATTCTGAGAGATAAGCTCCAAATTTAATGTTTCAAGCTTTGGATTAGAGTTTAGGGGTCTGACCTCTAGGACTTGAGTTTGGCATCTAAGCTTTGGAGTCTGAATTTAGAATCTGACCATCAGTTTGGAGATTTGAGCTCTAGAGTCTCAGACTTGGGGACAGTTGGAGATCTAAGAGTGAGGGTTATAATTGGGAGATCTACATTTGGGGTCTGAGGAGTGATGTTGGAGGTCTGCTTTTGAGGGTATCTGCTTAGGGTCTAGAAGTGTGGGGTCCTCACCCTCTTCACAGCCAGAGCAGATGGGGTTCATGTTCCACAGTGTCTGCATGAAGGAGGCATCAACCTGGAGCTCTCCACTGGCTGTCGACAGGTGCTGGAGGCCACCAGGATGTGGGGGTCAGAGATGATAGGGTGTGAACAATAGTTCCAGAGTCAGTCAGAAACCAAGGTGGAAGCCAAGAAATGGGCAGACAGAAAATTAGAGGTCACAGATCAGGAAATGGAGATCAAGTCAGGAAATGGGGCATCAGAAACCAGAAACTGGATGGAAACCAGAAATTGGATGAAACCAGAAACTGGGAGTCAGGACACTGGGGCCAGAGACCAAGCAAACCCATGATGAGGAGATGGGGTGGATCCCATGAACCCCCAGCCCTGGGGGGCAGTAGGCGCTGTGGTCGGGGAGGGACTGCTCACCAGGTAGCGCTCGGAGGAGACACTGACAAGAATGAGGTCATCGCCAACTCGGACCTTCTCTCCTTCTGACCTCTGCTTGGAGGCTGGGTGCGTCGTCCACCAACAGGCCTCTCCTATGGGTGGGGGCGGGAAGGACTCTCTGGATGCGTGTGTGTGTGCGCCCAGTCAGTCATGTCTGACTCTTTGCGACCCCCTGGACTGTAGCCCACCAGGCTCCTCTGTCCATGGAATTTTCCAGATAACAATGCTCCTCCTCAAGGCATTCCCAGCCACGAAGCCTTCCAAACCCTCCTCCCCAAACTCTCCTATTTCTTCTGCCTCATAGTTTCCCATTCCCACCCTCAGACTCTCTGCCTAGAGTTCCCCCACGTCTACCCAAGTCTCTCCATCCAGAATATGTCCATCCACACCCCAAGACTCTCAGTTCCAAAGGTCTGGGGTGCAGACCTTCTGCACCCCAACTCACTGCCTGCGGTGTCCCCATCACCCCCTCTTCTTCCAGCCCCCGTACCTATTGCATCCTCCTGAAGTCCCACGTCAAAGGCCAGCTTGTCAGTCATGGAGCGGGAGGTGGTGAGGCAGCTCAGGTACTAGGGTTGGAGCAGAGAGTCAGCCTCCTGGTGGGCATTGCCCCCTTGCCCCCTGCCCCTCCCTCTCCTGGATGCACTCACCATGCCGCTGTGTGCGTGCCGGAGCAGGATGGCATGGCCATACAGGAGTGTCCTGTGTCCCCCACCCTGGGATGACTGTGGGGGCACAGAGGGCGCAGAGTGAGAACAGGCCCCTCGAAACATCTGGCCTACCAGGGGGGAATATGCTCCCCAGAAAACACCATGCTCAGGCTTGGATTCAAAGAGAACTCAGCTCAGACCAGAAACAGATTTTCTGCCTCAGCTTCCCTGCTTCCATGGGGAAGCAAGGTCTGGTCTCTGAGAAGCCTGTGGATGAGGTGTTTTATATTCCCCAAAACCCACTCTGTCCCCCTCGCCTCTTTCAACTTGTTAGCCAGGGCCCAAAGTCACCCAGGGAGCTGAACCCCTCTTCCAGAGGTTCAGATACCTAGGGTCACTCAGGAAAGCCCCCGTATCTCACGTTCCATGGACCCTGGCCCCCCTGCTGTCACCCGTCATAACACGTCTGTGCACCAGTATCATCCTGCCAGTTGTTACACTGGAGCATCGTCCACAGAGACCTGCCCTATGCTGCCACCACCCCCTCACCCCTGGGCACAAGGAGACTCAGCCCCTCTTGGAGGGGTGGGTACACCCAGGTGCTCAAAGACATCATGCTCCCATCACATGTCCATCACATGCCCATGCTCTGAGGGGGCCATGTGATGGGGCCACGTGATCACATGGCAGACCCACTCCTGGACCAGAGGGGACCCACACTTGGGGTGGCAGGAGGTGATGAGGGGAGAGGTCCCATGCGGAGAAGAGCTGGGAGCGGGGTTGGAGGAAAGGAAAAGAGGAGGAAGGAGCGGGTGGGGGAGCAGGGGGCTCAAGAGCCCCCACCCTCTTCCTTCCTGCCTGCCTGGCCTTTTCTGGGCTCCACAGACCTTGACAACCGGGGTGGGGGGGACCCCCAACCCCTATGTGCAGGATGTGGGCCCAAGAGGCAGGCCTGGGGTCAGGAGAGGTGGCAAGAACAGATGACACCCAAGGCCAAACCTACCCACTTATCCAAATTGAGGGCCTGCGGGGGGCAGGGCAGAGAGAGGAAGAAGAGAGGACGGTAAATGACCCCCAGGTCCTCCCACCCATCCCAGCCACCCATCCCGCCCGGAGGAGCCTCACCTCCACGCCGGCCTCCACAGTGTTGGCCAGCATCTCCTGTAGGGCTCGGACAGACAGGGACTGCTCCAGGACGAAGCAACAGATGGCCAGATCGGGGGGTACATTCTGGGGGGCGGGTAGGGAGAGGTGAACGGGGCCTTGAAAGCTCCAAAGTGCTGGTGCACCCCTGCCCCTAATCAAAATACCCACACCCCGACCTGACCCCAACCCTCCAAGAAGCCCTGCCCTCTGCCGCCCACTTCAGACACCCCACATCCCCGCCACCATCCCAGGAAATACCTCTGTTCTCCTCCTCCTGCACACCCCTTTATCCCGCCCAAACCTCACAGAAGTTTCCACACCCCACCTAATCTCATAGGAGGCCTCACCTCAGCAGCCCGCCTCCCCCGGCCCCCCGGCCCTCCTCCTGCAGACACACTGCGCCCATTCCAACACTGGAGCCTCCTCCTGGCCCTCCGCGCAGAGAACCCCCACCTCCCGCCATCACCAGCAGACAGGCCTAGCTCCTGCCCCTCCCTCAGACAACGGCGGTCACAGATTCACACCGCCCCGCTGAGCCTCCCACCCCAGGTACCTCAGGCCCTCAGCCGCCTCCTCCGTCAGTCTCCAGATCCCCTCCCTTTCCCAGCCCCAAGACCATCCCCCCCAGGTCACCTCCTCCCTCAGATCCTGAGTACACCTCAGGCTCAGACCCCAAACTCCCTCCACTTCTCAGCCTCCAGCCCCCTCCCTGGTCAGCCCCCTGATAGCTCCCCCTGACCCTCCCGGCCCTTCTGCCTTGTACTGAAGACCCTCCGCCCCCCGCCCCTCCCTTTTCAGGCCTCCGCCCACCCCAGACCTCGCCCCTTTCCCTCGTGGGGAGAGCACCCCCTCTCCAGACGCCCCCCAGACCCCCTTCTTCAGGTCCCGGCCTCTCTACTCGTCAGACCCCCTCTCCCTCTGTCCCGAACAGACCTGGGCGTTGCTGGTGGGTTCCAGGAAGCAGAGGCGGTTGCCGAAGCCCTCGGCGGCCAGGCAGAGCTTGAGCTGCTCCTTGAGCACCGTGGCGCTGCACTGCAGGACCACCTCGTCGTCCTGGGGGCGGGCGGAGCGTCAGGGGCGGCGCCGCCCCAAGACGCCGCCCCCCGGTCCACCCCTTCCCCTCGTGGAAAAGATAGTACTGGTAACGCCCACCCTCTCCAGCTATCCAGTAGGGGCTCGTGTTGAGGGCGCTGCATGCTTCTAAAATCCCCATGAGATCCGAGCCAGTGTCATCCCAGTGTTAAAATATGGAAACTGAGGCTCAATGAGGGGACATGGCTTGTCCAAGGCCAGATGGTTGATAAGAGGAGGAACTGGTATTTGAACTCCAGTCCAACGGTCTCCGGGCTTCCCAGGTGTAGCCCTGGTAAAGAACCTGCCTGCCAAGGCAGGAGACGTAAGAGAAGAGGGTTCTATCCCTGGGTCCGGAAGAGTACCTAGAGGAGGGCATGACAACCTACTCCAGTATTCCTGCCTGGAATCATGGGCAATCTCATGGGCAGAGGAGCCTGGCGGGCTACAGTCCATGCGGTTGCAAAGAGTTTGACACGACTGAAGCGACTTAGCATGCACCCACGCCTAGTGGCTCCAGAGGACTCCCAGATGGGGGTCCACGAGGATGGGAAATATGGGCGCCTGGAGTTAAATGACTTTTAAGCTCAGTGTTCTCTAACTTCTCTTTTGTGTGTTGTTTTAATAGTAGTTATCATTTAAGGAGTGCAGTCTAGTGACTCTTGAATGCAGTGCCAGAGCCTGGACTGGATCCTGGATGAAGGGGAGATGCTGTAAAGACGGTATAGAGACAGCTAGTGACAGGTGAATACAGCCTGTGAATTAGATGATGGTATCACAGCCATAGGAAATCTCCTGGGTTTGTTTGTTTGTTTGTTTGTTTGTTTGTTTTGGCCATGCCGCACTGCATGTGGAATCTTAGTTTACCAACCAGGGATCGAACCCATGTCACCTGCATTGAAATCGTGGAGTTTTAACCATTGGACCACCAGTGAAGTTCCCATGAAATCTGATTTTGATAACCGTGCTGTGCTTTTGTGAGAGACCACCAACAATAACCAAGTGTTAGTCACTAAGTTGTATCTGATTCTTTGAGGCCCCATGGACTATAGTCTGCCAGGCTCCTCTGTCCATGGGATTCTCCAGGCAAGAATACTAGAGTGAGTTGTCATTCCCTTCTCCAGGGGATTTTCCCAACCCAAGGATCAAATCCAGGTCTCCAGCATTGCAGGTGGATTCTTTACCATCTGAGCCATCATCTTCCCCTTTGTAAGAGAGAGTCCTTGTTTTTTAAGAATCAGACACTGAAGGATTTAGGAGTTAAGGTTATCATGTCCACAACCTACTCTCAAACAGTTTAGGAAAAGACATTTGGAGAGAGGGAGAGGGAGAAGGGAAGGGAATGCATCTTAACATCTGGGGGAAATGACTGAAGGCCACATGGGAGTCCTTTGAGCTAACCTCACAACTTTTCTCTAAGCTTGAAATAAATTAAAAATGTAGGTAAAATAAACAACCTTCTGAGATAAGTCCTAGTATTTGAACTTGTGGAAACACGGGCCCAAAGAGGTGAAGTAACTTGCCTGAGGTCACACAGTTGGAATATGGCATAGCTGAGATTTCATCCCAATGCTGCGGCTCTATGTGCCACACACCACCTTTATTTTTCTCCATTCAAACCCAGGCCTTTGGCAGTGAAAGTGCTGGACCTCTAGGGAATTCCCAATATGCCTCACTCTTAGAACACTAGACTATTTCTTGATATGTTAGTTGAGTAGCGTATATTCCATTTATAACTGATATAAATGTACTTAGGGGCATGCTCAACACTTTTACTGACAGAGGTTTCAATCAAAACTGATGGGCGGAAAAATACTGATGGAGACTTCAGTGTTTAACTACCAAGTAAGGCAGTGATTATTCCATTTTACAGCCAAGGAAATAGGTTCAAGGAGGTTAGGGGTCCTGCCAGAAGTCACACAGCCCCTAGTCCTTCCAGCAAACCCTGGACTTCACTCCCCACAGACAGCCCTCTTTCTTTCTATCCAGCCTGGGAGGAGAGGTCCCAGGACTACTCTGTTCTATAACCCCCAACCCTGACATCCGGGCATATGCTATCTATTCAAAGGGATTGTATGGTTTGCATTTATCAAGCACCTACTGTCTGCTAGACTTCATGCTCAGGGCTTTACATGCATCTAATGAACACTGAGCATCTGTTCTGTGCTAGACACCGACTACGTGTGGATATAAAACAGCAAATAAAGCAGGCAAAATCCCTGGCTGTGGAGCTGACATCCTTATGGGAGATGCAATGAACAGGTGAATCAGGGACTTCCCTGGTGGTCCAGTGGTTAAGTCTCCATGCTTCCACCGGAGGGGGCATGAGTTCAATCCCTGATCTGGGAACCTAAGATCCTGCATGCTGCTTGGTGAAGGAAAAAAACAGGTGAATCAATTTATAATTTTAATATCAGTGATAAGTGCTATGGAAAAAATAACTCAGGGTGATGTAAGTGAGTGGCTCTTGGGGTAGAGATGACATCCGTGAGGGGGGTGAAGTGACCGCCTCTGCAAGGAGGTGACATTTGAGCTGAACCTTGTCTGAATAACAAGAAAGAATCAGGCCTGATCATCTCTGAAGGAAGAATGTTCCAGGAAGAGGAGGCAGCCTGTGCAAAGGCCTGGGGCTGAGGGTGTTCAGAAAAAGCAAGGGAGGGACTTCCTTGGTAGTCCAGTGGCTAAGACTCTGTGCTTCCAATACAGGGGGCCCAAGGTTTGATCCCTGGTCCAGGAGCTAGATCCCACATGCAACTAAGACCTGGTGCAGCCAAATAAATGAATAATTAATTAAAAAATAGAGAAAGCAAGGGAGACAGCCTGGCGGTGCTGCCTTCAAGAGTAAGGGAGAAAGTGGGAGATGAGCTCAGAGAGATATTTGCATGTACCCCTTGAACCCTTAGGGTACATATTGTACTCATTTTCCAGACTGGGAAATTGAGGCTCAGAAAGAAAAATAAAAATCACTTGCCCAAAGTAAGGAAACAGGTAGATGGCAAAACCAAGATGTAAACCAGAGACAGGGAGCCTAATCCCTATGCCAATGATTCTCTAACTTTCTCCTGCATCACAATGAAGTGGGAGGAGGCTGGCTAAAAAGGCAACTTCCTAGCTGCCCTACTCTCTCCCTCAACACCAAGAGCCTGATTCAGTGGCTCTGGGGTCTGAGGGGAATCTGGACCATTAACCAGCCCCCAAGAGGTTCTGACCTGGGCCAAGCTTTGATGAGCCCCAGCCTGCACAGGGCTGGATGTTGCCACCCATCAGAAGGAAATGAAAGGAATTTGGGGACCATGGCCATCATGCTTAAAAAGTGAAATAAAAGTAGAGCAAGAACAGAAAATAGCAACATGCCCCTCGTGTTCTAGGGCTACCTACATTTTACGAAACTTGTTTCAGTTAAAAATAGGCGTGTGTGAATGAACCTAATTCGAGCATAATATCATGAACTGGAGGCAACCCAAATGTCCATCAGCAGGTGAACCAACAAACAAATAAACAAATTGCAGCATATTCACAAAGGAATATTTAGCAACAAAAAAGGAATGAATTCTTAATACAAGCTACATAGATTAATGTCAAAAATATTACAGTGTGCAAAAGAAGCAAGACAAATGAGCATATACTTTACACGAAACACTGGTTAGTGACTAATGGAATCTATGGTGACATTAAGCAGATGGGCATGATGATTACTGAAAAGAGCCCAACAGAACTTTCTGGGGTAAAGGAAATGTCTTATGTCTTGATTATGATAGTGGTCACATGGGCATGTACAGCTTGTCAACTATAACACCTAAAATGGGTACAATTTATTGCCTGTCAATTATAACTCGATCAAGTTGACTTTTATAATATATGTGTATAGACGCATGTACTGGGTTGCAATATGAAATATATTTCTTACCGGTGGGGTGAGAGTTTGAGAAAATCACCCAATAACCTCAAAAAAGTTCAGGAAAATGGACCCAGTCTGGGGCCAAGAGATGCCAAGGCCAGGTCTCTAGAACTCAATGCTGGCTACCCAGGCAAGTCAGAGTCCAGTTTTCCTCTTGTGAAAGCAGGAGAGCTGTACCCAGGGGCATCCAGAGATGACACTTCCTGGCCTTGACCTTGGTCAGTCACTCTGCCACTCAGGCCTCGGTTTCCCTCAAAACCCCCAGGGAGATAAAGATAGGGCCCTACCTCAGAAGACAGAGCGGCAAGGATATAATTAGATGCCTCTGGAGGCTGAGGCCCTGGGCATGGCGCCTGACATAGAGTGGCTGCTCAAGGGCTCATAGCCATGCCCATGGTCTTATTAGGGCTGGGGAGCAGGGCAGAGCCCAACCCATGATGTCTGCTAAGGGGCTGGGGCTGGGGCAAGCGTCTAGGGTGAAGCTAGGCCTCCTCCCGTGGCCGAATGTCCAGCTGCCCCCATCCTTCACTACCAGCCCCAGCTGTTCGTTCCTCCCTCCCAGGAAACCAGAGCTGGCTCACCAGGGTCCTATTCTGGGCAGGAATGCTGTGTCAGCATTTCCCAGGGCCCGGAGCGGGTGGGGAAGGGCTAGTGCAGGATCAGCAGACCTGGCCCAGGAGCGAGAACGTCCCCTCCCCTCCTCACACCCCCACGCCCAGCAGAACCACTGGGAGGAAAAATGGGAAGGACTCTGAGATGGGCAGCCCCTCCTCCATCCTCTCTCCCTGTCCCCTGCCCAGGCCCCAGAAAAACGGTCTATTCTGGGAGGGACACCTGTTGCTCCAATTCTCTGCCCTGCCCCCCACCCCCAGCCAAGGATCAGAGATGCGGGGAGAGACACAGTCTTTGACACTGAAGACGCGGTGTGAAACGCAGATGGCCTGAAGCTGAAGAACAAAGCCAGAGACAGGGAGACAGAGATGGAGAGAGACAGAGGCGCAGACAACCCAAAGAGACAGATCCGGAGAGACCACCCAGAGACCATTAGCATCCATATTTGACCCTCCTCCCCAAGACCAAGTGGGGGAAGAAAGAAGACCCAGAACCAGAGGGACCCTCAGGAGACCCTCCAGGGCTGGGAGTTCAAAGGAGTTCGGTCCTTCAACCCACACCAGCCCCCTTCCCAAGAATTTAAATAGGTCAGAGTCTGAAGCAAGAAGAGAATTAGGGCTAGGTGGGGGGTGGGGGAGGGGGCAGCTAAATTAAGCTCAGGAACTAGAACCACCTTCCCCAAGTGCCTGCTTCCAGAGAGGTGGGAGGGGGGTGCTCTCTCAGCGGTCCCATTCTCTGGGACAAATTGCTAGTGTCAGAGAAGGTGGCGGAAGACACCCCTACTCCCCATTTTGCAGTCCCAAATTCTGCTGGTTCTCTGGCAAGGAAGGTAGGGAAAGACTGAGAGAGAAAAACAGAGAAAGAGTGACAGTCACCCAAAGGGACAGAGGAAGATACCGCGAGTCTCAGTGTCCACAAGCAATCAGGACAGCGAGTTCAGAGACAAAGAGACACTCAGAGGGACCCGAGAGAGTCCCAGAGACCCCAACACAGAGATACGCACCGTCCGCAGAAACTGGACCTCATCCTCGCCCTCTCCTCCGTCACCCATGATGTCGAATCCCGAGGCGTCTGAAGTCGGACTGAAGTCGGGGACTAAGAGGAGGGGGCTGAAGGCCGGGCGGGTGGGCTGGGGGCGGGTTGGGGTCGGAGACCTCTGGGGACGCCAGAGGCACCCGCGGGGTAGATGGAACTGCGTGGAGGACTCGTGTGCTGGACAGAGCTGGGAGGAGGTCCCCGCCCCCGGGCTCCCATTGGACCAGGGCGCCCAAGGCCCCGCCCCCAGACGGTGTCCCGCCCACACACTCCAAACCTCTGCCAAAGGTGTGCTTGGGGTGGGGAGGCTCAGGGGGAGTGTCTATAAGGTAGCTACCGTCTGTCCTCCTACGCCATAGCGCCATCGTTCTCTTATTTCACAGAAAGCAAACTGAGGCTCTGAGTGGTGAAGGCCCTGCTTGATGTCACACAGCAGAGTCGGAATGAGCACCCGGTTCTCCTGGCTTTAAAAATCATCATACAGGGCTTCCCTGGTGGCTCTGGTAAAGAATCTGCCTGCCAGTGCAGGAGACACGGGTTCAATTCCAGGTCCAGGAAGATTCCACCTGCTGTGAAGCAACTAAGTCCATGGGGCACAGCAACTGAGCCTGTACTTTAAAGCCCGGGAGCTGCAACTACTGAGCCAACGTGCAGCAACTACTGAAACCCGCTCCTTAGAGCCCCTGCTCTGCAACAAGAGAAGCCACTGCAAGGAGAAGCCCGCAGATTACAACTAGAGTGTAGCCACCGCTGGCCGCAACTAGAGAAGTCCACACAGCGACAAAGACCCAGCACAGCCAATAAATAAATAATGAAAATTTTAAATTTTTTTTACAAAGAAACCATCGCACACAATGATTAAGAATAAGCCAGACTGGATCCAAATTCCTGCCTTGCCAGTCCTCTGTGTGACCTTGGATAAGTCACTTCACCTCTCTGCGCTTAGTTTCCTCAATTAGTAAGGAGGATATTAATAGCACCTACCTTACAGGGCTGCTGCAAGTATTAAATTAGATTATTTCCAGCACTTAAAACTGTACTAACACATGGGAAGCTGCTATAGAAAATAGTATGGAAGTTTCTTTAGAAAACTAAAAACAGAACTACCATAAGACCCAGCAATTCCACTCCTGGGTTTGTATCCAAAAAAAGCAAAATACACTAATTCAAAAAAATACATGCACCCAGTATTCATAGCATTATTTACAATTGCCAAGAGATGGAAGCAACCTAAATATCCATCATCAGATGAATGTATAAAGAAGATATGGTACATATACACAATGGAATACTATTCAGTCATTAAAAAAAGAGTGAAATTTTGCCATTTGAAGCAACATGGATGGATTTGGATGGTATTATGCTAAACAAATGAAATGGCAACCCACTCCAGTGTTCTTTCCTGGAGAATCCCAGGGACAGAGGAGCCTGGTGGGCTGCCGTTTATGGGGTCGCACAGAGTCGGACACAACTGAAGCGACTTAGCAGCAGCATGCTAAGCGAAATAAGTCAGACAGAGAAAGACAAATATGGTATGATATCACTTACATGTGGAACCTAAAAAACACGGCAAGGTAGTGAATATTAAAAAAAAGAAGGTTCACAAATACAGAGAACAAATTAGTGGCTACTAGTGGGGGTAGGGGCAATAAAGAGGAGGGGAGTAGGAGGTACTAACTGTTGGGTGCAAGACAGGTTCAAGGACATTATACCACATGGGTAATATAGCCAATATTTTTTAATAACTGTACATGGAAATATCTTTAAAATTGTATTTAAAAACTACCTATACAAGGAAAATCATCTTCATCATCACTATTATAAAAACTGATGAGGAAGGGGTACTAACCATAGCAGATGTCTTTTGTGCATCTGTTGTGTGGCTGGCCCTGAGCTAGGACCTTTTCACTGCATGTCATTTTTTAATTCTCACAACAATCCTGTCACTATTTACATTGTTTAGAGGGGAAATTAAACATGTATAGTCCTTGCCATGTATGGTTTTAAGGACATGACCTAAATAAATAAGGTACAGCTGCTCCCCATACCTGTGGGTTTCCTATTTGCAGATTCAACCAACTGTATTTAAGTTATATACATATACTTAAATTATATATACATATATATTTAAATTCAGGGGCTTTCTGGGTGGCTCAGTGGTAAAGAATCCGCCTGTGATGCAGAAGATGCAGGAGACTCAGTGGGTTCAATTCCTGCGTCGGGAAGATCCCTTGGAGGAGGGCATGGCACCTCACTCCAGTATTCTTGCCTTGGAGAATCCCATGGACAGAAGAACCTACAGAAGGCTGCAGTTCATAGGGTTGCACAGAGTCGGAGATGACTGAAGAGACTGAGCATGCATTTAAATTCAAGAAGTTTCTGAAAAGCAAAACTTGAATTTGGCACAGGCCTGCAACTATTTCCATAGCATTTACACCGTATTAGGTATTATAAGTAATCTAAAGATGATTTGGGCTTCTCAGGTGGTGCTAGTGGTAAAGAATCCGCCTGCCAATGCAGGAGACATAAGAGACTTGGGTTTGATCCCTGGGTCGGGAAGATCCCCTGGAGGAGGGCATAGCAACCCACTCTAGTATTCTTGCCTGGAGAATCCCATGGACAGAGGAGCCTGGCGAGCTACAGGTCATAGGGTTGCAAGGAGTCAGACATGACTGAAATGACTTAGCACACATGCACAAAGATTATTTAAATGTTGCCAGAGGATGTGTGTGAGTTACATGCAAATACTGCACCATTTATACAAAAACGGGACAGATTTTCTTATCCAAGGAGGTCTAGGAACCAAGCCCCTACAGTTGCTGAGCGATGACTGTAGTCCTCACAATAATCTTGGGAAGTCAGTACTTTTATGGTGCTCATTTTCCAGATAAACTGAGCACAGAGAGGTAGAGCAACCTGCCCAAGGTCATACAGAGGCTGAGCCAGGAATTTGACCCCAGAGCCAGGGTTCTTAACCATTTTACTATACTGTCTCTTATATTTCCATAAAATCTCTTAGTTATAGCAAAAAGACACTTTAGCAGAGCCAGGCTACATCCCCCAGAATACTAATCCTCATCTCACCAGGGGCTGCCTGAGCCACCCATGGCCACTAATTGGGCCGCCCTTTATGCAGATGAGGGCCCTGGGCTTTGTAAGTTTGGGAACCCTGAGGGGGGCAACCAGCTCCTTCCTGCTCCTGTGGGGACTTAAGTCCCAAAGTAGGATGCCACATACACCTGGGCCTCCTGCTGGGCAGTTAACTTCTTGCCTCTGGGACTCAGTTTCTTCATCTGTCCACTAGATTAATTTGGGATAGTTAGGATTGTGAAGATTCCATGAGGAAACCAATTAGAGCCTACCACATGGTAACTGATTGATAAAGGGATCCATTAAAATTATTATTGGGGGATTTCCCTGATGGTCCAGTAGCTAAGGTTTTGTGCTCCCAATACAAGGTGCCCAGTGTTCAATCCCTAGTTGGGGAACTAGATTCCATATGCCACATCCAAGAGTTGCATGCCGCAACTAAAAGGTTCTGCATGCTGGAACTAAGACCCAGTGCAGCCAAATAAATAAATATTTTTTAAAAAATTGGGGGAACTTCCCTGGTGGTCCAGTGGTTAGGACTCTGCACCTATACTGCAGGCAGCACAAATTCAGTCCCTGGTCAGGGAATTAAAATCCCACATGCCATATGGTGCAGGGGAAACAAAAATATCATTAACATGAAACGGTATCCATTAAGCTATACAAAACAATATCTTGCAGTTCAATAAAATTATAGTGATACCTAGAGAGTTGTGTATAATGGACTGCTACATGTTACATAAATACCGATTTACTGATACAACTGTACTATATGGCACACGAGCTTGTACCACATCGTTGGATGGTATAATGCATAATTATATAATTAGATATTTAGGCTAATGTAATTATGTTATCCAATTACATGTTTATCTATTGTACACTATTTAATGCACTCTTGTATATTAAGTATCTAAGATTTTCCTTAGAATTGTGTATATAACAGAAAATTATTACGTGTCATTGGGCATTATATCATAAGATATTAATAGCATTTCTTTCTCCTGTTAGTCACCATTGCATGTTTTAGGACCCACCCACATTGCTCCGTGGACATCTTGTCTATGCCTGCTGGAGTTTTGCAGGCCCTTCTGGTGATGGTCTGCTTCTGTTTATTCACCCTCTCATCTGGGAAGGTAACACCCAGGTTGCCCCCAGCTCTCCCCAAATAATGTTGTGGTGAATGTCCTAGTATGTGTCCCTGAGTGGAACCGAGGGATGCACATCCAGGAGCTAAGTGAGGGGGTCACAGCTCTATGGACACGTTTGATTTGACCGTATTGCCAAGTTGGGGCTTCCCTGGTGGCTCAGGTAGTAAAGAAGCTGCCTGCAATGCGGGAGAGCCGGGCTCAATCCCTGGGTCGGGAAAATCCCCTGGAGAAGGGAATGGCAACCCACTCCATTATTCTTGCCTGGAGAATCCCATGGACAGAGAAGCCTGGCAGGCTGCAGTCCATGGGGTCGAAAAGAACTGGACACGACTGAATGACTAACACTTTCACTTGCAGTGCCAAGTGGCCCTCGGGAATGGCTGTCTGCTATCAGTACAAGGAGGGTCCCGAGGTCCCCACAGTCCCAACCTCTATTTGGCATTTTTCCAAGGCCTAATTTTTGCCAGACCAATAGGGTGATTCACTGTTCTTTTAATTTGCCCTTCCCTGATCCCTTACCAATAATTTCTAGCATCTGCTCAGGTGCCTGTCAGAGTTTTGGGTCTCCTCCTCACCTGCTCATCCTCTTTGCCCAGTCTTCTACCAGAGCGGCTATCTTTTTCTCTTGCTGACTTGCAGCTGTTCCTTTTTTATATACATTCTGGATATTCTTCTCATTGATTTTACCTTTTTATTTCTGGCTTTGCTGGGTCTTTGTTGCAGCGTGCGGGCTTTTTCTAGCTGTGGCGCATGGGCCCTAGAGCACACAGGCTCCGCGGTTGCAGGTTCAGTTGCTCCGCAGAATGCGGGATCTTAGTTCCTTAACCAGGGATCAAACCGGCATCCCCTGCATTAGAAGGTGGATTCTTAACTACCGGACCACCAGGGAAGCTCCTCTTATTGATTTTAGACATTTTAAATATAGTTTTTCCTCTCTGTCATTCGATATTTGTTCCACAGTGTCCTCAATTAAAAGAAATCTTTATTTGGATGTTATTAAATGCACCCTTTTTCTGCCTCATAAGTTTTTTGTGGTTTGCTTGAGAAGTCTTTTGCTTTGTGGTTGCTGGTGTTATTGCTGGTATTAACCATCCCTGAGGGCCATGGAATGGCACACGTATATACCGGTGCCCAGAGCTCTCCGATCTCACTCCTTGATCCTTCTTTGAGTCCAGGAGGCCTGGAGACACTTTCTCACTACGAGCTCAGTCTAGTCAGGGCCGTCACATCACCTTGTGTGAAGCAGGTGCCAAGGAGATTGGCTGAGAGTCACAAACAGCACATCACAGAGAGCATCCTTGAGACTGAAGGAGAGAGAAGAGAAAATGCAGGAGGAGGAAAAAGCTGGAGAGGGTCTGAAACCGTATCACATGGCATGGAATGGAAAAGTTAAGAGAATGCACTCTGTACTTGTCTAAATGTTCCAGTTTGAAAAAAAAAAAAAATCCATGGTGACTTCTCTCAGCGGAGAAAAGAAAGGAACAAAAATAGACTCCTAGGAACTTCCTTGGTGGTCCAATAGCTAGAACTCTGCACGTCCTATGCAGGGTCCTGGGTTCAATCCCTGGTCAGGGGACTAGATTCCATATGCCTCAACCTAGGACCTGGTGCAGCCAAATAAATAAATATTTTTAAAAATAGACTTATATGAGAGCTTTGGTTGAATGGACTCATTTACTAGGTTTGGCAGAATCTTATTGCAACTACTACTCCACTCCCGGATATCTACACTACAGAACTACGCACTGCTTCGTTCACCAAAAGACAGGGGATAGAATGATCACAGCAACATTATTCACGGCAACCCCAAACTGGAAACAACTCAAATGTCCATGACAGAAAAACCAGTCAATAGATCATGAACTAATCACACGATGGAAGACTATACAGCAACCAAAATAATGAGCTACAACTAAATATAATACAGAAGAATCACAAAGACACCGGGTTAAATGAAGGAAGCCTGATACAATAGTTGATTCAGTTTATATATAGCTCAAAACCAGGCAAAACCACTTTGCTAGAAATTAGGCTGCTGGTAACACAAGGGGGCTTATGGGAAACAGAAAGATTCTCTCCCTTGATTTGTAACACATGGACGTATTCAGTTTGCCACCATTCAGCAACCTAAACACTTATGATTTGACTCTTCTTTGTACTTCCATTTAAAAATATGCCAAGCATGACACATTTAGGTAAACGAAAAAAAGGCACACATACTCAAAAGAAAAGTCTGTTTCTATGAGTCTGTTTCTGTGTATTTAAACAAACTCACAGCGAACAGGTCAGATGAAAGCCAACCATGTGTCAGCCCTGCCTAAGAGGGACAGTGGGATAGGATGGGGGCTCCCAGGGGGTTAGCTTCCACCTGCAATGTTTTGATAATAACAGTCTTTAAGATTGTGTGACAATTAAATGAGTTAATATAAGCCCTTACAACAGTGTGAGGCATACAGTAGGTGCTACATGAGGTTTTCTTACAATAAAAGCAATAGAGTGAAAATGTTTTCTGGGGACATAAATGGCATTAAAACTAAGCTAGAAATAAAAGAAATAGAAGAAGAAATATACAAAATACCATATATTGTGACTTTCCAATCAAACTTCTGTGCATTGTTAGACGTAAGTATGTCCTTACAGAAATGCAGACTTTTCTTTTGAGTGTGTGTACATAAATGTGTCATATTAGGCTTATTTTCTTTAAAAAGGGCTTTTATTGAAGCATGACAGTGACAGAACAGAGAATCACGGGTCTGGAGATCGAAAGATGGGGGAGATAGAGCCCGCCGGGTGATTGGGGGTGGGGGCCGGCAGCACCGGAAACCTCAGCCTGAAGGGATCCCCAAGTGGGGGGAGGGGGGGACCTTTGGTCTCTCCCCAGCCTCTTCCTTCCCCCTGGCCTGGGGCTGGGTGGGGAGGGGCAGTTCCTCTTTCCTTCCCAAGCGCCGAGGAGGCCCCAGCTCCCAAGGGGCTAAGAAGCTGGAGCCGTGGCGAGGGGGGAGGAGCTGAGCCTCACTCTTATAAGACCCCCCTTCCCCCCCAGGAAGCATGAACAGGAAAGACAGCAAGAGGTGAGAGGACCCTCCCCAAGGAGACCCGGAGCTCCGTGAGCCCCTGGGTCTCTCTCGGGCTGCAGGAGAAGGTCAGGAAGGTTCTGACTAGGGGGGCACGGTGTCGAGCTACTCTCGCAGCCGTCGCGGAAGCAGGGGGCGCCAGGTGGAAAGATGCTTCGGGGTGTCCAGAGAAAGCTTAGGCTGGGGCTGTTGGCTCGGACGGCTGTGTCTTATCCTAGCTCTGCTGGCATTCGAGCTGCTCTGATCCCATTCGCCCCCGCACCCTTCACACCCCTCAGTCATCCTGGCTCCCTAGGCTGGGTGTCACTGTCCTCCCCGGGGGTTTTCATGGCTGCCCGCTGGACTGGAAACTCCAGACTCCTGCAGGGCCCTACCCTAGGGGAGGGGAGTGTGCCAAGGGGCAAGGCGACTTCCCTGCCTCTTAAGCGACTCCTGGCTGTCCCCCGATGCTACTGCGGGGGAGGTGGGGGCCAGACAGCCGGAAGGTAAGGGCCTAGCAGCTGGTTGTGCCCGCAGATTCTAGAGTAGGCTTCCTATAACCTGGAGAAGCTTGCCCTCCTGTCCTCACAGGGGCAATGGTGGCTGTGTCCCTAGCTTAGGCAGCTTCTCCTTCCTCCCCCGGTTTGTCTCTGATGGCAAAAGTCCCCTCCCCTATAATATCCAGGAGTTCAGTGGTGGAGACCTGGCTGCCTCATTCTTTGGCTGTGTGACCCTAGTCAGTCACTTGCCCACTCTGTGCCTCAGTTTCTTCTTCAGTCAGTAGATCAATCATAGTCCCTCCTCAGATGGGCTCATAAGTCCTCAGTGGTACAGCCTAGACCTGTGGTTCTCAAGCATGGGCACACATCAGAACCGCCTGGAGGCCTTCTAAAACGGGCTTCTGGGCTCACCACCAAGGTTTCTGATGTAGATCTGAGGTGGGGCCTGAGAATTTCTATTTATGTCAAGTTCCCAGGTAATGCTGTTGGGATTGGACCTCCTTTGAAAATCCCTGATCTATAGATAGGTGTTTACCTCTCTGCCCGGTACGCAGTGGGTGCTCAATAATGCCAGCTGTTACTCGACAACATTCAGTACTGATTTACTGAGCCCTCAGGATGCTCGGAGAAGGCAATGGCACCCCACTCCGGTGTTCTTGCCTGGAAAACCCCATGGGCGGAGGAGCCTGGTGGGCTGCCGTCTGTGGGGTCACACAGAGTCAGACACGACTGAAGCGACTTAGCAGGATGCTCCAGGGACATAGCAGTGCCCTTGTTATGAGAGTCTCCCAATTTCTGTTCACCCCCATCCGCCTAGCCTGGCTTTCAGTTTGCTCCATCACATTTTCTCTCTGCATCTCAAATCTAACTTTCCCACCCCTGGCCACTTAACAGCCTCAGCAAACTTAATCCCTTATTTAGCACTTTTGAAGAGCAGGGCATTGAATGTTCATAATAAATTCCTGGGGAAGGTCCCAAGATGACTCTCATTTTTCACATGAAGAAACTGAGGTCCAGAGAAATGATGTCACTAACATAAAGTTACACAGCCAGCACAAATTTCTCCAACCCAGTGTTTTGGTTTTTGGTGGGGTTTTTTTTTTTTTTTGGCCTCTAGGCATGCGGGAGGTTAGTTTCCTAACCAGGGATTGAATTTATGCCCCCGGCAGTGGAAGCACAGAGACAACTGCTGGACTACCAGGGAAGTCCTTCCAACCCAGTTTTATCTGACTCCTGTGGAAGCCAAGGCTTTCTGCCTGGATTCTGCTCCCTCCTTCCTTCACCAGCCCTGTCTCCCCATTACCCTCCTTCCTCAACTAGAACAGGAGCCTCAGAGAGGCAAAAGGCAGATTGAGGACTATTTTTAAACTTCTTGAAGCTGCCTTAGCCCAAGGGACCGCACCCAGCTCTGAAGAGCCCTGATGAGGCCACGTTGCACCCGTATCTTCTCTCCAGGCTCCAAATCTAGAGACCCAGGCTCATAGCTGAGACTCCAGTCCTGCTGAAAGGCTGGCTTGGGGGAGGGGGATCACCTTAGTGGGATCAAGGAGAGGGAGAGAAGAGAGGAATGAAATCTTGGGGGTCTGCTTCCCTCCGGAGGGCTCAGGGGAGGAGGGGTGGCTGTTGGAAGGCAAAGGGGAATTCTTTTTTCTGTCTTTTTTTCCTCCAATTTTTAAAATTCAATAATTTTAATTAATTTATTTATTTTCAGCTGCACTGGGTCTTCATTGCTTTTTTGCATCGGCTTTCTCTAGTTGCGGCGGTCAGGGGGCTACTCTTGATTGGGGTGCTCACTGTAGATCAAGGGGCTACTCTTGATGGGGGTGCTTGGGCTTCTCACTGTAGTGGCTTCTCTTTGCAGAGCACGGCTGTGTGCACAGGCTTCAGTAGTTGTGCATGGGCTCAGTAGTTGTAGTACACAGGCTTAGTTTCTCCATGGCATGTGGAATCTTCCCGGTCTGGGGATCAAACTGGAGTCCCCTGCACTGGCAGGTGGACTCTTATCCATTGAGCCAACAGGGAAGCCCTGCAAAGAGGAATTCTGAGGAGTGGCCCTGAAGGCAGAACCTTCCATGATTCCCCCTAGGGAGGACGAGAATAGTTCGGGGGATCTTCTCTCCATGATTCCCTGGGAGGTCTGGAGTAACCCATCTGCCAACAGGAAGTCTCTTCAATGAGGTCTTGGGACCACACAGTCCCAAGGGGAATTCAGAGGCAGTGGTTGGTGGTGAGAGTTCTTATGATTCCTGGTGGGTCCTTACTAGTCCTTGGAGGGTCTTCTCCCATGATTCCCTCAGAGGGCAATCAGGGTAGCCTTCGGGGTTTTCCCCCTGGTTCCCTTGGAGTTTACCTGTAGGAGATGGCTCCCATGATCTGGACTACTGGGGTTTTCTCCTATGGATCCAATGTAGGTCAGGACTAATGCCAGCCCCTTGCCTTTAGGAAGCTTCTCCCAGGTTGCCTTGGGGCATTGGGTCAAGAAGAACGCTGGGGGTCTGCCTAAAGGAAGGGGCTCAAATGAATCCCCAGGGGATGTTCCCACAGGAAGTCCCACCAGGAATGCCCAGGCAAGACAGGGGGGCGGGGCCGGCCCCGACCGGCCCGCCGCCACAAGACATGCCCCAGCCCCCGGGAAATCAGCAAGGTTATGGCTTCCATGGCTCTGGGCATGCTGAACGAGGGCGGCTGCAGTGAAGATGAGCTGCTGGAGAAATGCATTCAGTCCTTTGGTGAGTCTTCCCCCTCCCTGGCCAGCCTCCCCCAAGTCTGAGCTTGGGCCAGGCACCCACCTCTCTCCAGGCTCAGTTTGAGGGGCACAAAAACAGAGCAGGAGTATGTGGAATGAATCTCAATCACTGTAGTCGGAACACAAGAGATACCTGTGTTTCATTTTCCTGACCTGCATGGACGGAGCGGCAGGTTGGCGGGGGGTGGGGGGTCTGACTCTTATTTCCATCTTCAGCATGACTTGCCAGGCACGATGTTGGTCCATGCACAGTCCAGACGAGGAAACTGGAGCACAAGGAGGCCAGGCTGTGTGCCCGAGCTCACACACGAGTCACTGGTAGAACTGGGGTTTGAACCAGGCTGTCCAGCAGGGGCCGTTCTGACCCAGAGTCCCCTTCTCCTGCCTGCAGACTCGGCTGGCAGCCTGCGCCGTGGGGACCACGTTCTCAACATGGTACTTGCCATGCACAGTTGGGTGCTGCCTTCTGCCCACTTTGCTGCCCGTCTGCTGACCTTATATCCTCCTTGGGCCATAAGCAGTGGGTGGAGGGCGGAGGACAGAGACATGAGAGCCTGTGGGGCCAGGGTGAGCAGTCAGGTCTGAGATGCTGGATGACCGAGCCTTGACCGGAACTCAAGTACCAGGAGGCCACAGGGAGCACGCAGGAGCTGAGACAGCTGCAGATCTGTCACCTGGTCAGGTAGGCCTGGGCCAAGACTCCACGCCCATGATGACCCAGGATCTTCACCCTGCTGCCACTCTCTAAAAAATACACTTCCCAGAGACTATGCAGTCCTACTCCCTTACATCCCACTTCTGAGAAGCCACTGGCTTCTTTCCTAAAACCTCCCAGTTCTCCTTAGAACCCTCACCTCTTAGAGATGCCTGACCAGATACTATGGACCCTTTCCCAGCTAGTACCCCAAGACCTCCAGCTCAGATTCCTGAAATTGCTGAAACCTCCCATATATATACTCACCTAGCTTCTAAGACTCCACTCACCCTGTTACCCCAAAATCTCACCCCATAGGCCCCCAGCCTAGTCCCTGAGACCCACCCCGACTATTGTGCTTCCGAACCACTTCCCAAGATTGCCCAGTCTATCCTCCATAGATCTGTCAGCCTGTAATAAGAGGCCCCCAGCCCTACTCCCAGAGCTCCTCCCAGCCTGGTGCCTCTCTGAACCCTGGCCTTCCAGAGACCCCCCTGTACATATTTAGAGTCACCACCCCCAAGCCCAGCACCTAGAGATCCCTCAGCCCGAGACCCCTTTCAGAAACCTGCGTCCCTCCCCGCAGCCCCATCCTACCACCTCTAAACCACCCCCAGGTACTGGCTGACCCAACACCCTGAGACGATGCACCAGGACCCCCAGTTAGAAGAGGTTATCGGCCGCTTCTGGGCCACTGTGGAGCAGGAGGGTAACTCAGTCCAGAAGAGCCTAGGAGACTTCTCCAGTCGGTGAGTCAGTCCTTTCCCCTCCCCATCCACACCCCGACACCTCCCACCCTGAGTCCCTCTAATACGCTGCCTCTCTTTGCCCATAGGCTTAGCCCGGGTGGCCCAGGCCCCCCACATCCCATGAGCAGCCCAGGCCTGGGTAAGAAGTGCAAAGTGTCCTTGATTTTTGACCACCTGGAGACTGGGGAGCTGGCAGAGCATCTCACTTACCTGGAGTTCCGGTCCTTCCAGGCTATCACAGTAAGGACCCCTCTCCTCCCAGCTGGGGATGGCTTAGGGTGGAGCAGGGCCTGGCAGGACTGAGAGGACCCAAACTGTCAAACTTGGGTGCTAGAGGGTACAGGAAAATAAGTTAGGCTGGCTGAGTACAGAGCCCTCAGGGTTCAAATCCCATCAGCCCCTTCCAACCTGTGTGACTTTGAATTAGTTTCTCAACCTCTCTGAGACTGAGTTTTCTCATGTGGGAAAAAAAAGTCATAATAGTTCATTGGCTCATTGGGGAAATTAAACTAATATGTCCATTTAAAAATGCTCATCACAGGGGACTTCTCTGGTGGTCCAGTGGCCAAGGCTCTGCTTTCAATTCAGGGGGCTCAGGTTTGATCCTTGGTCAGGAAACTAGATCGCACATGCTGCAACTAAGAACCAGTGCAGCCAAATAAATAAATATTTCTAAAAGGCTTGTCACAGTGCCTGGCACATAGTAAGTGCTCAAAATATTTTTATTAATTGTTCATTTATTTGAGAAGCATTTAAATACACTGTGCTTTGGCCTGTTTGCTGTAAAGGGGGGGCTTAATGGTGGCTCAAATGGTAAAGAACCCACCTGCAATGCAGGAGACCTGGGTTCAATCCCTGGGTAAGGAATTTCCCCTGGTGAAGGGAACCACAACCCACTCCAGTATTCTTGCCTGGAGAATCCCATGGGCAGAGGAGCCTGGCGGGCTACAGTCCTTGGAGTCGTAAAGAGTTGGACACAACTGAGCGACTAACACTCATTTTCATAGGATCAGTGTCTGATCCAGTGTAAATGCCATCCAGTTGAAGCATATGAAATTGGCATAGTTTGACATATTTTACCTACTCAAATGATTATTTAAAATGCTTCAAACTATGAGTTGGACATGACTGAGCGACTTCACGTTCAAACTACCTATGTATTTAGTTATTGCCATCTTGACATCATTTTGAGGGTAGGTGGGGATCTGGTTCCTTAGTGTGAAAATTTCCTGACTGTACACTGCAGTGGACGTGGGTATGTAATGTTGACCCCTTGTGCAGAACAAATAGCTGTTAGTTCTGTATCCTCTTCTGTACACAAGTCAGGTATACTGTTAAGGGCAATAGACTGAGTTCCCACTGTGACTTGAGCCTGTGTGACCCTGGGCAAATTACTTAGCCTCTCTGTGCTTCAATGACCTCATCTGTAAAATGGGAATCATATAGTATTCATCAACTTGCTGTAAGGCTGTGACAGAGGACTCAGAACAGGACCCAGCTTTCTTTAAACGTTTCTCCTCAGATGAAAGGGGCCATGGTGACGTCAGGGACATGTGATGGCCTGGCTAGGACATCGGAGATCGTGACTGCTGGGGGGATGGGAGAGTGAGGGTTAGGGCCTGAGCTTTCCAGGGCCCACCCTGACGCCCACCTCTCCCCCAGCCCCAGGACCTGCGGGACTACGTTTTGCAGGGCTCTGTGCGGGGGTGCCCGACCCTAGAGGGATCTGTAGGTCTCAGCAACAGCGTATCCCGCTGGGTGCAGGTCATGGTGCTGAGCCGTCCCGGGCCTGCACAGCGAGCGCAGGTGCTGGACAAGTTCATCCGCGTGGCACAGGTGAGGCCCGCCTTCTGAACACCTGCCCCGCGGGGCTCTCGGCCTGTGACGTCACCATCTCCTGGTCCCGCCCTGCAGCATTTCGTCCCACCCTGGCCATGCCCCAGAGGCCTCAGTCCCATCGTTCTAACTCAGGACTGATGGTACTTCTTCCCCGGCCTTGACTTCACCACGCAAACCCGCCGTGGCCCCACTCCTTCTTCCCAGAGGTGGCAGGTGACGACGTTCGTCCTGACCCCGTCACCCAAGCCCTACGCCCAAATATTCTGTCGCCAGGGCAACGGAAGAGGAGGCTCTTTCTTGCCTCCACCTTTGCGTCATCCCCTGCCCTGGTCCCTAGGACCCAGCTGACCCTTCAGAACAATGACAGCATCCGGCCCCATCACTTGGGGTGTCCCTAGGCCCCGCTGTTCCCTCCTCCCCCAACCCCCTTCCTCCCCTCCCCCCTCCCCCTAGGTTCCCTCCCTTCTGGAGAAAAGGGAAGCCCTCCTTCCCGCAGCGTGGCCACGCCCCCTTGCGTACTTCCTCGCAGACCACGCCCTTCCTCTGGCGTCTCTGCGTGCCTCGCTTCCCCTCTTTGGCCCGCTAGGCTTAGAAGTTCTGGCCTCTACCTGGGGTCTCCTCAGTCTGCGCATCTTATTCTTCCTTGGCCCCACCTTCTCCCCCCAGCGACCTCCGCTCTTAAACTTGAAAAAGGGGAGGGTGAGGCTATTGTTCCTGGTGACTGGCTGACCCCGCACCTGTCTCTCATATCTACCTGACCCCTCCGTATAACTCTGGCTCCATTCACCTCTGCCCGGCCCCTAACTCCTGCCCAGAGGACAGGCCTTCTTGCCCCTTCTCACCTGTCTGACTCCCAGGGCAGAGACCACCTAGTTGCCTGACACCCTAAACTCTCTCTGAATCCTCCACGGCCTGACACCGACCTGTTGACTCCCCAAACTGGTCCAACTCCCCATACTCACCTGACTCCCCCTACTTTCATCTGACCTCACATTAGTCTATCGTCTGCATGACCCCCTGGTAATGCCCACATACCTGCTTGCGGCCCACTCCTGCCTGGTACATCTCACCTATCTGATGCCTACATGGCACCCCACACACACACATGCTTAAGACTTCATCTCAGCTGGGGGGATGCTGTCACTTGAACCCCCAATTTACCTGTCCTCCATGTGGTACCCACCACTTCTGCATCACCTTCCCTCCCTAGAAGCTCCTCCAGTTGCAAAATTTCAACACGCTGATGGCAGTCACCGGCGGCCTCTGTCATAGTGCCATCTCCAGACTCAAGGACTCCCATGCCCACCTGAGCCCTGACAGCACCAAGGTGAACTCCCACTGCCCTCCCCAAAGTTCCAGTGATCAATTATCCTGAGCCCTCACACTTTTCCCAACCCCCTCCACCCCTTCCCAGGGGCCCTGGAGACCTTGCTCCTCCAAATCGGACAGACCCCCAGGCTTTGTCCTCCTCTGTCGCTCTTCCTCCCTCTTCACCCATGGTGCTGATGACTCTCTACTGAGTGTCAGGTCCTGAGCAGCACTGGCGGGAGACAGATGAGAGATGCTAGCAGAGAACTTGCAGTCTAGGTGGGGAGTGAAATCATGTCCTCAAGGATACCAACGTTTGGGCTACCCATGGGAGGAGCATGGGTTGGGGTGTCCTGAAAATGTCTTAAGGAGAGTGCGTCATCCATGAGTCTGGTGTGTGGCTGAGGTCAGGACGTGACAGGATATTAGGCTAGAGATGCCCCAGGGAGGGGGGCAAGGAGGATTCTATTGAGTCTTTTGCAAGCTCAGCTAAGGTGTCTGGTCTTTATCTAGAGGGCACTGGGGAGTTAGGAAAGATGACAGTACCCATGATCAGAGTTGGGTTTTTGAAAAATCACTCTGGGCTGGGGAATGGGAGATAGTGGGGCCCTTCTGAGATGGGGACCCAAGAAAAAGAGCAGTCTGAATAATGCTGAAGCCAGTGTGGGACATGGAGGGCTTGGGGAGACGTCCAAAATGCCACTGGGCCCCTGGGGGTCCGAAGCCACACCACAGACTGCTGGGTACTCCCCTTCAGGGAGCTGGGGGAACAGAGCCAGCCTCCCCCATTCTATGCCCCTCCCACACAGGCCCTGCTGGAGCTGACGGAGCTCCTGGCAGCCCACAACAACTACGCCCATTACCGCCGTACCTGGGCTGGCTGCACGGACTTCCGGCTGCCTGTCCTGGGTGTGCACCTCAAGGATCTGGTGGCCCTGAACGAGGCGCAGCCTGACAGGTTGCCTGATGGCCGCCTGCACCTGCCCAAACTCAACAGCCTCTACCTGCGGCTGCAGGAGCTGGCAGCGCTGCAGCAACAGCACCCCCCGTGCAGTGCCAGCGAGGACCTTCTGCACCTGCTCACGGTGAGCTGCCCTGAGCTGCCCTGGTTGAGCTCCCAGAGACTGCGCCTGTAGGGCCCTGAGATTTAGGGTCCTGGTGGATGAGGGTCAGGACAGAATAGTAGAATAGCACTGGAATGCATGGGTTTTGAAGCCAGAGCTTGTAAGTTTTTTTGTTTTTCCCTGTGTGATCTCAGGCAAGTCACTTAACTCCTCAGCCTGTTTCCTTAACTGCAAAATGGGAATACTAATAGGATGTACTTCAGAGAGTGGTTGAAAAGAATCTATAATATAATTCATGTAAATATCACTCATACAGTTCACACAAAGTACTTAAAATAGTATCTGGAACACAGTGAGCTGTATATAAGTAATGCATTTTGGGGGACCTCCCTGATGGTCCAGTGGCTAAGACTCCAAGTTCCCAATGCAAGACGGCCCAGGTTCGATCCCTGGTCAGGGAACTAGATCCCATATGCAACTAAGAGTCTGCACGCCGTGACTAAAGATCCCACATGCCACAACTAAGACCTGGCATTTTCCCCCAATTCACCAAGGAACTCAAATATCCATTGATCTTAGGTCCAGAATTGCTTTGGGCCCAGAACTTCAAGGTTCTGAGCTTCTCACACCAACAGATCAAAATTCCAAGCTATAACATATTCAGGAATCTAAGCAAAAAGATAATAAGTTATTAATCATCTTCTGTGTGCCAGACACCATGTTAAACAGTCTCCAGAGAGCACTTCATTCCATCCTCACACGCCTACAAGGAAGGGACCCTTATTTGCCCATTCTAAAGATTGGGAAACTGAGGCCCACAGAGGTGAGGTCATTCGCCCCCTGTCCCACAGCAGGCCAGCTTCAGAACATGAGTGTTAATATGTGTTAACCATCACACTATGTCCCAAGACTGCAAGTGTGCAGTTCTGGCTATATTTTATTTTACATAGATAGATAGGAAGATAGAGGATTTCTTTCTAAAGAGTGATAAATTGACAGAGACTGGGATTTGGAGGACCATGTAGTCAAAGGCTGAAAAGCTGACTTTCAGATCCTAAGTCAGGATCACCAGCAAATTGAAAATGTGGGTCTCCTTGTTTGAAATTATTGAAAATTTCAAGAGGGTGACAGAGGGCCTTAAATGAACCCAAGGCCCTTCTACGTGTGGCGCCTGCCTCTGAAGCTGGTCCTGCCCTCTGATGATTGGTGCCTAAGCTGCCATGCTTTGCTGGCTCTGAGGCCATCAGCCCAAATATTTATTGAGCACCGGCTGTGAGCTAGACATTACTTTGGGCACTTAGGCTCACAGCAGTGTGCACGTCAGGAGAAAAAAAAATTGCTGTCTCGTGGGGCTGACTTCCTCGGGGAGATAGCCAGTGAAAAAAGTAAATAAGTAAACCGTATGGTCTTTTAGGAAATAGGTGCTATAGAGAAAATTACAGCAGAAACAGAAAATGGAAAGCGATAGAGGTTTACAATTCTAAATGGGATCAAAAACAAACAACAAAGAACACCTCAATGAGAAGATGGTGTTTCTGGACTAGGAGGCCAGCGGTATGGAGAGTGAATGGGGGCTCAGTGGGAGAGAGGACCATGGGGGTCCCAGGAGAAAGGGGTTTTGGAAAGAGGAGGAGATTGGGGGTCTGGGCAGTCCTAGCTTGCAGGGAGGAGGATGGAGACAAGAAGGGTCCTTAACATCCTGCCCATCCCCAGCTTTCCCTGGATCTCTTCTACACGGAGGACGAGATCTATGAGCTTTCCTATGCCCGGGAGCCCCGCTGTCCCAAGAGTCTGGTGAGACCCCAGCCCTGACCTCTGACCTCCAGCCCAAGCCTCTGCCCTGACTAACTATGCCCCTCTGTCCCTGCCCCAGCCACCCTCCCCCTTCAAGGCGCCCCTGGTGGTGGAGTGGGCCCCTGGTGTGACGCCCAAGCCTGACACGGTCACTCTGGGTCGGCATGTGGAGCAGCTGGTGGAGGTGAGGAGGAGCCCTGAGCCGGAGGAGGGATCTGAGACTGTGGGGACCCCGGGGACTTCCCTGGTGGTCCAGGGGTTACGACTCTATACTGCCAATGCAGGGGGCATGGGTTCGACCCTTGGTCAAGGAACTAATATTGCACATGCCGTGGGGTGTGGACAGAAGATTAAAAAATAAGGTAATGGTGGGGCCCCTGATCTGACCTTACTCTCCCCTTCCCATGCTCCTCCCAAGTCTGTATTCAAGAACTATGACCCTGATGGCCGCGGCACCATCTCTCAGGAGGACTTTGAGCGACTCTCAGGCAACTTCCCCTTCGCCTGCCACGGGCTTCACCCACCCCCCCGCCAGGGGTAGGTACTCCTGACTCCTGGGTTCCCTTAAGATGAGGACATGGGGTAGCCAGGGCTCCTGGGTCTGGGAGAACAGGGTCAGGCCTGCTAAAGTGCAGTCTCTCCCCCAGGAGCGGCTCCTTCAGCCGTGAGGAGCTGACAGGATACCTGCTCCGGGCCAGTGCCATTTGCTCCAAGCTGGGCCTGGCCTTCCTGCACACCTTCCAGGAGGTCACCTTCCGCAAGCCCACCTTCTGTGACAGCTGCAGTGGCTTCGTGAGCATTCTGCCCACCGTCACCCTGAGGGACCCCTCCTGGAGCGCCCTAACTCTTCACAGCCTGGGCTGGGAAAGCCAACCCTCCCCTGTGGCGCTCACAGTCCCCAAGCTCCAGATAATCCCCATATTTAGGAAAATCCTCCAGCCTCAAATAGTCCCCGTACTTCACAGGGCACCCTGGCGTGCTTCAGTTCATGGGGTCACAAAGTCAGAAACAACTGAGCGACTTAACAACAAACACTTCACAGAAACCCTAAATAATGGCTATTCCCTACACCCTGGATAATGCTGAAGTCTAGACAATGCCCAAATCCCAGTCTCCATCCTGGATAACTGCCAAATCCTGGATAATAAGGGCTTTCCAGGTGGCACAGTGGTAAAAAATCCGCCTGCCAATGCAGGAGACACCAGAGACACAAGGTCGATCCCTGGGTCGGGAAGATCCCCTGGAGGAGGAAATGGCAACCCACTCCAGTATTCTTGCCTGGGAAATCCCACAGACAGAGTAGCCTGGCGGGCTACAGTCTATGGGATCAAAAAGAGTCAGATACAACTGAGCATTCACGCACTGGACTGAATGGGTAGATTATTATCTGCAAACTGAATCAGGCTCCCAAGTCTCTAGGCCCCAGATGATTCAAACTCTGTACAATTTCTAAAACCAGTTGGATTTGGAAATCTATCCTCCAGTCTGTGGAATGGACAGATCTCTCACTTCCAAACCAAGACCGGTTCGCAAACCTTGGATTGCTTTCCAAATTCACTGTTTCATTCACTGAATAGACACTGAGCACCTCCAGGGCGCTAGGCACAGTTACAGGCTCTGGGTGGGGGTGGAAGGGGACAGGCAGAAACAGAACAGACACAACCCCTGCCCATAGAATGTATGTTTTATTAACTCCAGATTTTGTCCGATTCTCATATCATAGGTGACTCTCCAAACTTGAGACAAATCTCCAAATTCCTTTAGTCTTCCAGACCCCACAGAGGCCTCTAGCCTTGGGCACTTTCAAAACCTGGATGGTTTCCTGCAGACAGTCCCTGTCCCTACCCCAATTACAGCCCTCCCTCTCCTAGCCTAGGTAACCTGTTCTGCTCTCTCTTCCCAGCTTTGGGGTGTCACCAAGCAAGGCTACCGCTGTCGGGGTGAGTGGAGCTTCAGTAGAGAAAGGGGATCTAGGACCTGCAGGCTGGGAGAATGGGGGACGTGGACTGGGCCTCTGGCACTAACCTCTGAATTTCCCCCAGACTGTGGGCTGTGTTGCCACAGACACTGCAGAGACCAAGTGAAGGTGGAATGTAAGAAGAGGCCAGGGGCCAAGGGCGATGCGAGTCCCCCGGAAGCCCCTGCCCCACCCACTCCAGTTCCCCAGGCCAGCTGTGGTAAGACCCAGGGTGTGGCAGTCCTGGGAAGGGGTCCTGGTGGACGGATGGGGATTCATTCCGAGGTCATGAGGCCTTTCCCATCATACCTACGTCCCTCCCACCTGCACCCCTACACACAGGCTCCGAGGACAATCTCTCCTACACACTATCCCTGGAACCTGAGACTGGGTGCCACGTTCGCCATGCTTGGACCCAGACAGAGTCCCCACACCCCTCCTGGGAACCAGAGACGGTGAGAAGGAACTGCCCCCTACCCCCAACTGGATACGGGGAGACCAGCCTAGTTGCCTGGGGGAACCCAGACAGACATGGGGAAGAACAGGAAAAGTGAAACGATGCAAAAGTCCTCAACTGCTTGGGTGGGAGGGTGTAGATAAGGGTTAATTTTTAATGTTGACAGCAATTTCAGTATATTGGTGGGGAGGGGAAGGGGTAACCCCTAGTACAAAAGAAAAAGTGAGTTTAGGAAGAAAAACAGAAAGAAAACTATAAGATGTCAAGATTAAAGCCAAACAGATCAGACATTAATAAATATTGGAGCAAATTCCACTCATAAAAAGAGCAACGTCTCAGAATGAGCTAAAGAAACTTCACTTTGACGTGTCGGGGAGGCTCTCCCCGCAGTGAACCTGAACATCGTACACTCCCCACGTCACCCCATGTCATCCTCCTTCCAGGTCCCTCTGCCAGTGAAGGCCTCACCACCCACCAAGTCCTCCAAGCTGAACTCCTAGATGTTGCCTTGGTCTCATCTCTTCCCCACTTCCTCCTCCAGAGTCAGTCTCAAGTCCTGTTATTCCGTCTCCTTCCCATCCACACTGCCTTTGTTGAAGCTTCTGTCATCTCTTACTCCAAAAGAAAGTTATTTCCTTCTTTTGCATCAGAGTGGCTGTTAATTGCATTCCCTTTTCTTGCATGTGATATCCGTGCAACCCACTCCAGTATTCTTGCCTGGAGAATTCCATGGACAGAAGAGATTGGCAGGTTATAGTCCACGGGGTCGCAAAGAGTTGGACACGATTGAGTGACTAAACAACATCATCATCTTGCCAAGTCCTTAAATTCCCATTTTACAGATGAGGAAACAGGCTCAGTGAAGTCAAACTGCTCACCAAAGGGGGCAGAACTCGTGAGTGTTAAGAGTCAGGACTCCTACCCAGTTTGTCTGCCTCTCACATGGAAGCTACTGACCAATATACTGCACTGATGTCAGTATGGGTCAGGAGCCAGAGGGGACAGGGGGTAGAGTTCCAAACTCTGAGGTGGGAGAGAAGGTCAGAGAAAGGGTGGAACAGGAAGGGAACCTCTGAAACCTAAGTCAGATCAAACCCCTCCTCTGCTCAGAGCCCTCCTATGGCTCCATCTCACTCAGGGAAACCAGAGTTCTCACGGTGCCTCACCCCACATGGTCTGCCCCTGACACCTCCCAGCACTCACCCCCTCACTCATCCTGCTTCAGCTACACTGGCCCCAGTGGTCCCTGATCACGCCCCCAAACACTACCTCAGGACCTTTGCACAGGACACTCCCTCTGCCGGGAAGGGGGTCCACGTGGCTCCCCCTCTGGGGTTTAGCTCGAGTATCACCTTCTTAGTAAGGCCTCCCCGGATCACACAAAGCTGCAATCCCCCCATAGTCCCCCAATCCTGCCTTCCTGCTTTCTCTCCAAAGCCCTTTCTTCATCTGACAAACTAAACTTTCTTGTCTGCCCTTCCTCACCAGAAAGGTAGCTCCAGGAGACCAGGGAGTTTTATTATCTGTATCCCCAATGCCTAGAACAGGGCTGGCACACACTGGTTACTGACAGATGTTTGTCCAATGCCTGCCTGTCTCCTGCCCCATGCCCACAGGAGCAAAGGTTGTTGCTGAAGAGAACGGAATTTGAAGGGTCAGAGCAGTAGGGGCCTGTTCAGACCCAGGGAACAGAGACGTCCAATGTCACCTCAAATCTGAGCACCCCTGACCTGGCCCCCACAGAGACAGGTCCTAGGGCTGTCATATAAATTACATTTATTTTCCAGAGAACATGGTCCTTGGTGTTGAATGGCAGATGCAGGGAGGACTTTGGGGCCTCAGGAACAGGGGATATGGGGCTGGGATGCCAGGTGCCAAGAGAAACCCTCAGAGTGACTCCTCAGAGATGAGCATCGCATGAAGGAACCCTCCCCGCAATCATCAGTCCCCCTTTACTTCTTCTTCTTCTTCCGGCCCCAGCACTGGCGGCCTGCCTTCCGCCCGCCTCCATCCTCTCTTCTGCTCTGCCAGCTGGGCATGGGAGCCTCCAGCTCATTTGGGCGGCCCCCCCGGTCTGGAACGCTGCCCATAAGCACCTGAGAGATGATTAGACTTGAGTTTGAGAGAAGAAAAATATGTTGGACAAGGGGACCAGAGACCCAAGAGAACAGCAGGGAGGGCAGGGCAGATTTGGGGATTTCCCTGGTAGTCCAGTAGTTAAGACTCCACACTCCCAGTGAAGGGGGCACAGGTTCGATCCCTGGGCGGAGAACCAAGATCCTGCATGCTGCGTGGTACAGTGGTGGGGGCTGCATGGTGGGAGATGCAGTCCTGGAGCTTTCAGTCAAGGGGCCTCAGCAAAGGGGGAATACAGGGGAGGGTGATAATAGAGGTCCACATCCCCAGCAATATGAATGAGGGCACTTCAGCTTTTGTCTGTTTCATATTTGGGCTTTGTAGAACATTTCCAGCAAATCAGTGTTTTGGTTTTTTTCTTTAAAATTTTGCTTCACTTTTTGCTGTGCTGGATTTTATGCCCTAAGGATCATGTGTGTGCTCAGTAGTCTCAGTCGGGTCTGATTCTGTGACCCCGTGCACTGCAGCCCGCCAGGCTCCTCTGTCCATGGGATTCTCCAGGCGAGGATACTGGAGTGGGTTGCCATGCCCTCCTCCAGGGGATCTTCCTGACCCAGGAACTGAACCTGTGTCTCTTATGTCTCCTGCGTTGGCAGGCAGGTTCTTTACCACTAGTGCCAGCTAGGAAGCCCAGGTCATATAAGACTGTTTGAACAGAGATGTATGAGGCTAAATTTGAGCCTAATCATTTGAACAGAGGGTAGTTTTGCTTTTAAAAATGGTTAAAACCCAAAACAACAGACTGGGGTGATAGGGGAGGATTTTAAGCCAAAGCACAAGAGGTGGGCAAGGGCTCAGTAAACAGATGGTCTTTGTTTTGAAGGCACTGGGGAGCCACAGAAGGGTTTTGAGCTGGGGAAGGACATGGTCAGATTTTTGAGTTGGAAATTTCCTTCTAAATGCCATGTGGAGAGGGAAGAATAGAGGTGGTGAGTCCAGAGGCCAGGAACCTAAGGAGAAGGCCAGGGCAGCAGCCCAGGCAGGAGAGGACAAACTGGTCCAGGGCAGAGGCGACTGAAAGGCCAGTGTGAAGGCCAAGGGTGTTTGGCGCCCTTCCCCATCCCCAGGTGCTCACCTTGTTGATAGCACAGCAAGTCCCTCGGCGGGCAGTCTTGCTAGTGGCTGGGACAAGGCGAGACAGATCGGCTCGGGCAGCCAGCACATGTGCAATGGAGACATCTGATTCTGAGGTCAGAGCCTCTCGAATTGGGATCAGCACTGCCTTCATGGCCTCTCCTTGGGCCTACGAGGTAGTGGGAGAACATGCCCATGAGCACTCACCAGATGGGACCTGTAATCTTGAAAGCCTCTCTCTTCCCTACTCAGGCCCACATCTTCTCTTCTTTAATATTTCATTACGATTTTTGTCTTATCAAAGTATAATTGACTTACAAAGTTGTGTGCTTCCCACATCTTTTATGTATGTTTTTTGGGGGGAGGAGGCATGCCACGCAGCATGCAGCATGAGGGATCCTAGCTCCCTAACCAGGGGTTGAACCCCTGCCCTCTGCAAGGGAAGCATAGAGTCTTAACCACTGGGCTGCCAGGGAGGATCCTCACATCTTTTAATGAGTATTGCTCTAAATACCCTTCCTGCTCAGACCAGGAAATTCTAGAATGCCCTGGGGGCCCAGAGATTCCACATCCCCAACCTCACAGGATTCTAAAATGTCCTAGGTCTCAGAATCAGCAAGAGGGTCATATTTCTGGCCCTTCCTTCCTCCCCGCTGTAGCCGCAGCTCCCGCAACTGCTCCCGCCTAGGTCTTCTGCCCGCACCTCAGCCCGATCACTCCAGTGGAAAGCAGATGTGGTGAGGTCAAGGCGCTTGAGGAGGAGGCAGCGGCGGCAGCCATACTGATCCCGCAGGCTTTGGGACAGAGATGCCAACGCTTCCTGGGGGAAAAGGTCTCAGTCACGCCAGGGGTCGCCCTCACTCCCATCTCTGGATGAGAACACTGTTCACTTACAGCCATACACAACCTTACCCATCTGGGTGCGTCCAGTGGGTGGTTGAGGAGGGGCTGCAGGGACTCTGGGGGCAGGGAAGGCAGCAGCTCGGAGATCTGATCGGAGAAGAGGAAGATAGAGTTAACTTCGAAGAAATCGGATAGACTCCTCAGTGAATCCCAGTTCCCTATGACCCTGAGGACCCCGGCCATAGAACCAAGAATGGCAGTCACAATTCTCCTGATGAAAACATCAGAGGCGGTGGCACTCCTCCTGCAGCCTCCTTTGGAGAGGGGGCTCTCCCCTTACGAGGAAGGTGGGGTGGCCACGGTGTGGAGGGGACTCTGGCTACCTTGGCATGCAAGTCCCGAAGCAGCTGACAGGCTGGGGTCCCCGGCGTGGGTCTGGGCAGCCCCAGGGCTTGGAGAGTAAGGATCAGTTCCTGGACCATGCCAGATCCCGCCTCTGCCCCTTCCCCACAGGATGGCTCGGGGTTGGGATCCAGACGGGAGCGCAGGCGGAGAAGGCGGGCGGCCTGGACCTCGGAGCAGAGAAAGCCTAAAAGTAGGGAAAAGGAGCAGTGCAAACAAGGAGGGCCGCCAACCCCCTACCGGGGTCGAACAGTTCAAGCGGCTTCGAAACTGCCCGCCTCCTAGTTCCCCCCACCTAGAGCCCTGACTCCACCACCAGGATAAGCTCCACCCACTTCGAGACCTAGCTCCTTCTGCAGAGTTCAAACCCTGCTCACTTCGGAACCACCCTGACTCCGTGTTATCCAATCTACCTGAGCTTCAAAAACCTCCGTCAGAATCCTAGCCCCGCCTACCTCAGAGCCCTTAGCCCGCCCCAGAGCCCTCCACCCGCCTCCGCCCGGCTCGAACTCCAGTTAATGACCACGCCCCCTGGAGGCGGGGGCAATCCTGGCTCCACCTCAACCTGCAGAGCCCGCCCCCCTCGAGACTGTAGCCTCGCCCACTTCCGTATGCCGGCCGGGCCCCCAGCTCACGCAGCAGGCGCAGGCGCGCGTCGGGCTCCCGCAGTGAGGCCGCGCAGTCCCCACCGCAGAGCTCGCGGTCCGGACAGTGCAACTCCCACAACAGGCCGGCCAACTGCCGCAGGAATTCCTCCTCAGCGCCGGGACCTACTGAAGGCGGGATATGGTCAGGGCGTGGCGGCGGCACCCAAGGCTCCAAACCTCCCGACCTCCCTCCATGCGTACCATCGCCGGCGCTCAACGCCTCCGTGCCCTCCTCTCGCTCCCGCTCCAGGGCACCCAGAGTCGCCAGCTCCGCTGCCAGCCGCGCGCACAGCGCCCTGAAGTCTGGGCACGAAGTGCCCGGCAACGCTGCCCCCGGGCAACCCTCATACCTGCGGCGCGGTCGAGAGAGCGGGAGCGGGTGGGAGAGGTTAATAGGAATTTCTGAGGGAAGACCTGCCCCTTCCTGCACCCCCAGCCACACCGGGCTCCCCTTACCCCAGGGCCAGCAGGTCCTGGGCCACTGCGGCCCACTCCTGCTCCCCGGCCTCCGCCCCCTCCATGCGAATGTCTCCTCTTCTTCAGGCGCGCGCCCCCTGCCGGTCGGTGGGAGGCTCCGCCCCAGGAGCGGCGTGCGCGCGGCCCCTATAACTGACCAATCAGCTTCTTCTCGCTAAGGGCCTTCGTCATTCCAACTGGTGTAGGAGGAGGTAGAACCCGCCCTCAGGTTCGCAGCCTTAGCCGAATACAAGAGCGCGTGCTTTCGCGTAACCAGTCAGGGCGCTGGAAAACCCACCTGGCTTTGTAAAAATCCAGAGCAGGCGTTTTGGATCCCGGCTGTCGCGACAGACCGGCGGTGTCGCTCGTGCTGCGACATAGAAGCAGCTTTTCCTCCGACTCCCTCAAATGCCCTCTGCTCTTAAAGCATCCCATACCAAATATTGTTCTCCTAACTCCGCTCTAAGTCCAGAAACCCGTTTCCTCCTTTCCTCTTTAGAGCTGGAATTCTGTCAGGGACCAGGAATCCCAGTTACGCGCACACACACAGCCAAGTTAATCTTCATCGATAACAGTGCGCCCGTTGCACCTTCACCCCTCTGCCTCCCTAAGCGTTTCAGAGAGGGAGCAAGGGCAATATACCATGGTGATTAAGAGACTGCACTCTACCAGTGCAATTTGGTCCGCAGGCAAAGGTTAGGTATTTGATTTCACCATTCACCATCGTTGTGTTCCAAATTGTTTGACATCTGTGTAATAACTGTAATAACGCTTATCTCTTACAGTTGTTTGTGAAGATTAGTCCTGTATGTAAGTGCTTAGCAGACATCTAAGGGGTACTCAATTAAAAATGACTAACAAGAGAGACTTCTCTGGCTGTCCAGTGGTTAAGCCTCCGCCCTTCTACTGGAGGGAACGCTTGTTTAATCTCTAATTTGGAAACTAAGATATCGTATGCCACCTAGTGCATTTCGTATGTGGTACTAGGCTAGGTATTTTATCTCCACTTTATGGAAGAGAAAGGATGAATCACAGAGTGAGTTGCATAGTGGTGCCAGGACTCAAACTCAGATGATTCCAAAGTCTGTGCTTTTAACCACTTAACCTGTTACTATTGTTATTACTGCTTTTGCTTTTGTAGCTGTTGTTCATATTATTTTTCCAGGTTTACTCTCTTCCCAACTCTGTCCTGATCTCCAGTAGTTTCTAGATAGTTCTAGTGGGAGTGAGAATAGACTGGAAGTAGAGACTCCAAGGAGAAAAAGAGCCAGAACCTGATTCTTAGGGGGGAGTCTACCCTTAATCTGGTTCCTCCATAGTCCCATCTACTCCATGGCTGGGTACTGGGGTGGGGGGGGGGGGTGCGGCAGCAGTTGTTGACCTCAATAAAATATTAAAAATTGTTCAGACCAAAGCCACGGAGTCATAACCTTGACTCTTTATGGTGTACTCCTTATCTAAATTGAGCTTCCCTGGTGCTTTAGATGGTAAAGAATCTGCCTGCAATTTGGGAGACCTGGGTTCGATCCCTGGGTCAGGAAGATCCCCTGGAGAAAGGAATGGCAACCCATTCCAGTATTCTTGCCTGGGAAATCCCATGGACAGAAGAGCCTGGTGGGCTACGGTCCATTGGGTCACAAAGAGTTAGACAGGACTCAGTGAACAACAACCACCTCTTAGGATAAAGAAGGTGGGATGATGACTTTACTACTAAGCAGCTGAGACTTTCACTTTCATACCTAAATTAAACTTGACCTTCAAAACAGATCCAGTATCTTGCCCACTTCTGGCCTCCACTCCTCTCACCCTGATCCTGTGCACCACTGTCTCCCCTGGACCATACTAGCAGCCTCCTCCCTGTCTCCAAGCCTCCCCCACCCCTCCACCAGCCCACCAGGATCTGTCCCCACAGGCAGCCAAAGGGAACCTGTGAATAACTGAGCCTGGTCACATCTGCTGTGACATAGAAGCTCCAAGCTGCAATGCTTGGAGACTTCCTGTAACTTCATGTCACTCAGGGTGAACAGCAAAGTCCATGCAATGTCTTGCAAGGTCCCAGAGATCCTCCCTGTCCCCCTTTCCCCTTCTTTCATCTTTCTATCGCCTAAGCACCCTCCTGCTCTTGCTCCTTCCCCTCTCCAGCTCCCTTGACATCCCTCAGACTTACCAAACATGCTCCTCCCTCAGGGCCTTGCAATACTGTCCTTTTTACCTGGAATGCTCTTCCTACAGACATCCCCAGGACTCCCTCACCTTCAGGGTGCCAGCCTCCTCCATGGGGCCTCCCTGACCACCGTGGCAATAACTATCTGTATCCCCCATCTTCACTTTTTCTTTATAGGATATATAATTTCTCAGTGGTAAAGAACCTGCCTGCTTATGCAGGAAACATAAGAAACACTGGTTCGATCCCTGGGTTGGGAAGATCCCCTGGAGAAGATCATGGGAACCCACTCCAGTATTCTTGCCTGGGGGATTCCATGGACAGAGGAGCCTGATGGTCTACAGTCCATAGGGTTGCAGAGAGTCAAAGAGTTGGACATGACTGAAGTAACTCAGCATGCACGCATATATCATTTCTAATATGTTATCTCCTTCACTAACATGCTATCTCCTTCACATGTTGTCTCCTTCACTACAAAGTTCATAAGTTTCTTGTGGGAAAGAATTTTTCTGTTCAGTTTTATCCCCAGCACCTAGAATAGGGCTTGGTGTACAACAAGTGTTCAGTAAATGTACTTGTGGAGTGATTGGATATATAAAATTCAGCCAGAGGGTCTGCTTGGGACAAAAGGATGAAAAGGGGAAAGGAGGATTTGTCTGGTCTGGTGACTCAGGAAGGTGAGAGGATGGGATGCATCAATGCAAATAAAGAACACAGGCTGAGACTTTGTCACAGACATTTCTTGGAGCCGATATCTCATGCCCCCTCCCCTGATGACAAGGCTGGTCTTCGGCCCCCATCCTCCCCCACTACTTCAGCCTGCACTGATAACAATATTGAGGTCACAGACTGGCTTAGAATCAAGATCAGGAAGATAAATGTCGAGGTGCCTCCCCCAAGCCTGGGGGCCAAGCATCCAATCTGAGGGGCAAGCAGCTGGGAAATTGGGCCTGGGGGCTCCAGGTTTTGAGGTCTTCCTGGCTCCCAGGGTCATCCCTCCATACACCCCTGATTTAGGGGTGATGAAGAGTAATCATGGATCAGAGGTGGGTATTAGCAGGGAGCAGGACTGGGAGACCTGGGAGAGGCGGTGCTGGGAGGTGGGAGCCAGGGAACCTTCCCCCAGCCCCCACCACTTCAGCCACAGATCCCACAGCACCTTACAGCACTCTGGTCCCCCGTCCCACCCCTCCCCAAAACGAGGTAGGTTAAGAATGGAGCTTCCCCCCGCCCACCACGGAAGGGAGGAGACCGAGGCACAGAGAGGGGGATGGGGACCCAGGCTGCCCCAGCCCCTCGTCCCTCCGCCCTCAGCTCTGGTGGGTTTGACACTGATGAGAGCTGGGCAGAGTGGGGATGGGAGGGACACCCCTCTTTTCTCTCACCCATCCCAGGGTCTGGTTGAGAGAGCTGAATCTCACAGGTTCCGGATGTAATAAATAGTTAATAATTTAAAGGAAGTGACAGGAGGATCCATCCCTCTGGCCCCTTTGACCTATCCCTTGAACCCCCACAAGGCCATCCAGGTCTGGGTAATGAGGAAAGGTAAGGGCACACTTCAAGATGCCTAGGACCAGATGTAGGTCCCAAGCCCATACAACATTGAGATTGTGTTGCTCCAAGACCGTGATCTCCCCCATGCAGGCTGTCAGATCCGTGGTACACTAGAAGTCCCATTCCATTGAAGAGAAAGAGATCTTGGAATCCCCTTTTCCCAGGAGTCTCAGAAGGCCATGAACCAGGCTTTCAAACTTTCCGAAACAACTCCCAACTCTGAGATGGATGTGAAGGGGTTAACAGAGGGGCAGAACATGAAAGGCTTGGACTAAGGCTAGGACTCAAGGTTGGGCTTGAGAGAGTGTCTGCAAGGCTTGGGAATTGTGTGGGTGTGGGTGTGTATAGGTGTGAGTGTGCACCCATGGGCATTTGTGCCAATAGAGCCATATCTAGTTGCCTTTGTGCAATTTACACAAATGCACACCTTCCACTGAGGGCACAGCATGGCCAGCCCCGCTCACAGCCTTGGCTGTGAGCCTTTGTTTAGTGAACAGCCTGCACATTCATCTATGGCAATGCTAGTTCCTAGATATGGGAGGAAGGGAGCTCTTGGGTGGTCCTGGAATCCAGGAACATTAGCTCAAAATGTTTTTTTTCGTTTTCCCTTTAGGGTAAAGGGGTAATTCTGTATGATACTGAGAACTTGGGCTGGGGCCCTTAGGACTAGAATTTTGAGAGTCTGGGACCTTGGGGTTTCAGGGACCTGTGGACGGCAGGATTCAACGGGCAGCAGGTCTCAGGAGATGCACAAGCTGGGCCTGGGAAATATCAGGCTAGAGAGGTTGGAATCCAAAAAAATCTGGTATGGTGCGAAAGTTCCAGGGCACCTCAGATTTGTCTCTGGCATGGAGGGACCAAGGTCTTGGGTCAGGGACAATCCCAATACTGTGTAGGCTTGAGTTCTGAATTTGGAGGGTCAATGGCACCTTAGGGTCTTGGATTGAGTGCTCCTAAAGTACTCTGGGGCCACTCAGGGGCAAGGGGTCAGAGGTCTGAGTTGCCATGAACGTCCCATCTTCTGGGAACTGGGCTCCTAGCCTTTTGGGGACTGGGAATATGTGGGTACAAAGAAGCTGAAGATTCCAGGATGATCTGGGGCTTGAAATCCGAGTCCAAGGAGGTTCGGAAGAAGGGTATCTGAGGGGTTGGGACGTATGTCTTAGACCCTGAGGTACTGGTGGCCTTCAGTCCTACATATATAGGACTTCAGAGTTCTATATATGGAAGTGAAAATTCCTGGGAACACCAGCTTGGGATGGGTGGGTCTACAGAGGTCTTTGATCCTTGGCTCACAGAGCATCTCGGAGTCTGACTTCTGGATCTTGGGCCATGTGCACGTGGGAAGGAGGGCTCTGAGGTGGATCTCCCAAGTCATTTGGGGTGAGAGAACAGCCATTTGAGCACATCCAAGAACTCAGGGCATCTTAAGAGGATTTGGTGTCTAAGAAGTCCTGGGGCTACAAGAACATCTTAAATACAGGTACCCCAGGTTTTAGGTGCATTCAAGAATCACTGGGGGGTGATTCCGGGTCCTATGGTTTAAGATCTGGGAGTAACTGTATACAGGTAGGGTCACGTTCTGGCCACTCCTAATTATTGGGCTGTAATCTGACAGGGTTCATGGTGCCAGGCATGAAGGGGGTCTAGGTTGGTAATTTGAACAGGGAGTCAGGATGAGCCCGGCTCTCAGGGATCCGTGTGCTCCCTGCCTGCCTGGGGTGAAGAGTCTGGGGATCCCTGGAATCTCCTTCGTCTAGGTCGGGGTGGGAGTGGAGAACGGGGAAGCCAGAACTCAAGGGGCCTGGAATCTCTTGGACAGACATCCCAATGAAGCTGGTTCTGGGGTCTCTCAGTCCTACATTTGGGGTCCAGGTTCCAGGTCTGGGGTCTCTCAATCCAAACTCAAGCTCCAAGTTCCGGGTGTGCCTAGGTTTGGGTTTGGGGTCCGAACGGAGTCCGGGGTCCCGGACCCTCAATTTTGGGTCCTCGGTCCGGCTGCTGGACCCATCAGGCCGTCCTCACCGTGCAGCCTCTTCGTGGCGACCTCCGCAGCCGGCGCAGCCGCATCGCGCCGCGACCCAGTGGCATGCACGCAGGGGTGCGTAGCAGCAGAGGCAGGGCACCGCGAGCGAGAGCGCAGCCAGCGCGGCCCAGCGCGCGGCGGGGCGCGGGTGGCCCGGCTCGCAGGCGCACGGGTCCGAGAAGTCGCCCTCGGCATCCGACAGGCAGTGGTAGAGCAAACTCTCAGCGCACCACAGGCAGCTGAGACGGCGCACAAGCAGGCGACCCGGATCCGGGGCCTCGGCGCAGCGGCCGCCACGACCATCAGCACGACGGCGGAAGAGCGCGCGGCAGTGCACGCAGCGCGCCGCCTCCTCCGCCTCCGGGGAGGCCTTGGCTGGAGCAGGGGCCGGGCCAGGGCCTGGGGGTGGGCGAGACGGGGGTGCTGGAGGCACAGCCTCGGTGAGAGGGGCGGGTAGGACTGCGGGGGGCCCTAGGGCTGCGCCCCTCAAAGCGCCGGTCTTGGCGAAGCGCACGACGCAGGTGGACAGGGCGAGGGGCGCGGGCGGCCCCGCGCGCCGGTAATCCTCATAGCCGCGGCCGCCCCAGCCCGGGCCCCCTGCCCCAGCCAAGGGCTCTGAAGGCTCCGGAATCCCCGTGAACGGTAGGAGCGGAGGGTAGCTCTGCGGGACCAAGATACAGAAGAACAGGTTAACGGGCTCTGTGATCCCCAACATGCCACCACAATCCATCCCGGCCTTAGAAGACCCGAGAATCCAAAGACCCAGCCACAGGCCTCATTTATCTTAGCATCCTGTACTGGGATCCTGATTGCCTGGGGTCCCGAACTTCTAAGTCCTCAGCCCACTCCACTCCCAGGGACAGACAGAAGACTCCAGACACAAGCCCAAACTTTAAGAACCCAGTGGGCCAGGCTCTCAGTCCTGTCCTTTCTCAAGATCCAGGATTCCTGTACCCAGCCCTTCTCAGATTCAAGAATTCTGGACCCCAGCCATCTTCTCCTTCTCCTTCTCCTACAGGAGTTTGGTCACCAGGTCCCTTTTACTCCTTTGGATACTGAGTCTCACTCCTCGTGAGTTAAGTACTAAAGAACTCCTTCCATGAGTACCACCAACTCCCTAATATATATTCATGTCCAAGTCCTCCCCTAAACCCCTCTGGAATTCAGAGCGTTCCAATCTCCAAGAGCGCAGGAGACACGCGGGAAGCCCTCACCCAACCTTCCCAGGAACTAAGCTTCCCAGACCTAAGCTCCCTCGCCACAAGACATGTCAGCCATTCCTTGGAATCTGTGATTTCTTGCCTTTCTGCGGCCTCAGCTCCCGCCCACGTCGGGACCCCGGGGCCCGGCCTCCTTTTCCCGGGAGCCCCACCTGAGCTGATGAGCGGCGGCGCTGGGGGGGCGTGGCCGGCCCGAAGCCGGAAGCTGACTCCACGGTGACGATGGGGGCCGCCGCTGCGCTGGGAGGCGTCTCCTGGTGGCTGTGACTGGAGGAGGAGTCGCTGTCCACGTGGGACTGGGGGAGATTGGCGGCCTCAGAGCCGGGACCTCTGGCACAGCCGATGCCCTTATATAGACCCCCTCCCATTGCGAGCGAGGGCTCTGTGGCCAGGCAGACCTGGGTTCAAGCCCCGGCAATACCACTGACTGCTTGTGTGACCTCCGGCAAGTGAGCTCAGCTCTTTGAGCCTCAGTTTCCTCCTCTGTAAAATGGGGATCATAATATTGTCTATTCATAAGGATGTGGTTAGGACCCACTGTAAAGGGCATAAACATGCCTGATGTACAGGAAGAGTGGGAAATGGTTATGATAATTGGACTCCCTCTTATCTGCTCAGCTTACCAACCTACAGAACATCAAATCATCCTCCCTTCTCAGAACCCCTGTCCCTTGGCCATCAGCTGCCTTCCTGCCTCCTGCCTACCACCACACCTTTAGTGGGGTAGTTCCACCCACCTAGAATGTGTTCCTTCCCATCCAAACCAAGCTGTGTCCTCTACAAGCTGAAACATCACTTCTCAGACCTTCCATTCCTTTCTGTGACTTGGGAATTATTCCTACCTCAACAGATTACTATCCTCAATAAACATTCATTGAGCACCCATGACTTGCCAAGCTTGCAAAGGCCATTGGGAGGATATGAGATGGAGCACAGAAAGCACAGCATCTTTCCTGAGAAAGCACTCAACGGGATCTGTCTGGGTGACTTTTGTAGACCCTTCTACATCTCCCATTATACTGGGAAGCCCCCCTTTCTGCCCAGGGAACCAAGTTTGTTCCTACATGTGCTCTTGAGACATTCCCACTGTTCCCAGCAAGGGCCAAATCGAATCCAACATTATATGCATTTATTCATTCAATCAATTTATTCAACACATATTTACTGAACACTTACTGTCTACCAGGCACTGTTTTAAGCATTGAAGATGCAGCAAGAAAGCAACAAAAGATCCTTGCCCTCCTGGAGCAGACATTCTAGCATGGGAGGTGCATAGTAAAGTCATAGATAAGAAAATTGTCTATTGGGAGAGGAAATAAAACTATCTTAGAAGATGGGGGAAAGAACAAGATAAGGAGCATTAGGAGACTGCAGTTTTACATAGGTTACTCAGGGAAGGCCTCAGGGCTTCCCTGATGGCTCAGTGGTAAAGAATGCACCTGCCAATGCAGGAGACCGGGTTTGATCCCCAGGTTGGGAAGATTCCCTGGATTAGGAAACGGCAACCCACTCCAGTATTCTTGCCTGGAAATCCCATGGACAGAAGAACCTGGTGGGGTACAGTCCACAGGTTCGCAGAGTCAGATGCAACTTAGCTACTGAATAAAAACAGGCAGGGCCCTCACTGAGGAGGAGACTACGTGTGTAAAGCCCTGAAGGAAATAAGAGAATAAGCCATGTGGAAATTTGGGAATGTTCCAAGACAAGAGGACCGGCCAGTGCAAAAGCCCTGAGACAGGAATCTGTCTTCCCTTTTGACTTAACAGTGAGGAGGCCAACGTGGCTGGAGCCTAGTGAGCATGAGGGAGAGTAATAGGGGGCCAGCTGGTGTGGGGTCTTATGTGCCTCTGTGAAGACTTTGTCCTTTACCAGGAGTGAGATGGAGCCCCGGTAGGATTCTAAGTGGAGGATATCCGTGATCAGACTTAGATGTCAGTAGGGTCCCTCTGGCTGTGTGGGGGGGAAGGAGATGGAGGAGGGGGGCAGTTGATGATGAGCAGCTGATGAGACAGTCCAATTGGGAGATGAGGTTGACGAGTCACCAGGTTAGAGGCACAGTCTGATAATTTTGAAAGTAGAGCCAGGGAATTCCTTGGAGGCCCCAGTGGTTAGGACTTGGTGCTTTCACTGACAGGCCCAAGTTCCATGTCTGTTGGGGAACCAAGATCCTGTGTGCTGTGAGGTGAGGCCAAATTTTTTAAAAAAGAAAGTGGAGCCAATATGTGCTGACAGACTAGATGAGGGGGCATTAAAAAAGGAAAGGAGTCAAGGATGACTCCAAGGTTTGAGCAACTAGAAGGTGGGATTTCCCATTGATTTGTTCACCTATTTACTTTTAATATTTATCCATTTTTATAGTATACCTTAAAATTTTTTCTGCCTTTCCACACTAGAATAGAAGCTCCACGAGGAAAGAGACTTTATTCTATTCACTGATGTATCCCCAGTGCTTAAAACACTTCTTATGGAAGGTGTTCAATAAATACCCTTGGATGCACGGGTAAATCATGATAGAACAGAAAAACTAAAATCACTGGGATTGAAACTGACACTAATAGGTTTTGGCCCGAATTTGTGTCCCCAGCACATGGCATGGTTCCAGATACACAGTAGGTGCTCAAGAATGTTTGCAGAATAGAAATAGCCCCCGGCCCTCCCAGCAGCCTTGCACCCAGGAGACTCACCGTCAGAGGGCAGGGGGTCTCTGCGGTGTCCTGGGAAGGGGAGGAGGAAGAGGAGGAGGAGGAGGGGGTGAGTGAGCCTGGGGTCAGGAGAGAGGCAGAGCAGTGAGTTCTTGGGGCCAAGCTTCTCCCACCCCCCACCCAAACCAGCCCAGGCTCCTCCAGCCCCCAGCACCTGCACCACTCACCTCGACCCAGAGCAGCAAGCGCTGCCAGCAGGCTCTTCTGAAACTCATCTGCCTCGGCTGGGCTCTGAAATGTCAGCCCAAACTTGCAGTCACCCAGGCTCCAGTGATGGAAGATGGGGTTCACCTTGTTGTAAACCAAGCCTGGCCTCAGGGTACACTCCAAGGTGATCTGAAGTGGAGGCAGGCAGGAAGGGTCCAGGTCAGACATTCCCTTCCTGCCAGAGCACCTCATAAATCTCATTTCCCCATCCTAGGTGCACCCTTGAACCCCGATCACACCCCAGTATTGAGCACACCTCTGATACTCTAATATTTCCTCCCAAACCCTTGATCTCTACATTTTCCTAACATCTCCCTCCCTCTGATATCTCAGTGGGCATCCCAAATTTTATTGGATGCCTCAAAAAATGTTAACCTCCTTCTGATAGCCAGTATCACCCATCTAACTCAGTTGTACTCCCCAAGCTTTACTGAACATCTCAAAATGTTAATCCCCTTCTGATGCCCCAGTAATCTCCCCAAATACCACCTCCCCCAATTTTTTTTACCAAAATCCCACAGACTTCCCCTCAGATGCTGGTCAACACCCTAGATGCTCTCCCATCTTCTTGCCCAACATCACCGTATTTTTTCCACACCATTTCAAATCCCCCTACACTGTTCCTTCCAACCCCTGCTCTGAAATGCAACCCTTACCCCAAGCCTTTTCAAACAATCCAAACCTTTCTACTACATCCCCAGCTGAAACGTCAACAGTCTCTTTCCATTTCATGCCAGACAGCCCAGAATATTCCTGCTGAACCCACAACAGGATGGTAAACCCTATGTGACACTTTCAGATGGTCCCCCCACCAAAGGCCTCCATACACTTAGGGCAGAGGGGCAGGTGGTGTAAAATTCCCCGTGGTGAGGATCTCTGAGCAAGATGGAGCCAGGGGGAGGGTTCTGAGCCAGCCGAAGAGGGATGTGATCTGAGTCAGGTGTTAGCCCAGCCCCAGTGGAACAGGCTGAGGTTGGGGGAGGGAGCAGGAGGACAAGGAGACCAGTGAGCAGGCTGCTGTGGCCGTCCAGTGGGCAGTGACAGGGGACGGGAACTGTCTGACACCCTCAATAGTCCCCAAACTCCCCACTCTCATCCAGAGGACAGAGTCACTTCCAGCTCCATCCCACACCCGGGTTTGATTTCGGCTAGGAGATGACCTGACCTCACCTCTGCATTCCCAGCCCCATCCCCCTACTTCCCCACACCCCCACCCCACCCCCACGCCCCAGGGTGGCTCACTTTCTGGTCCCGGAGGCGCTCCCCGTGGATGACGTAGTGCCCCTGGCGGGCCCCCCCCTCGGGCCTGGCCCCTCGGACCCGACATACGCTCACCTGGCTGAGGCCCCCGCCCCCCACAGGCAGCCAGCCCCCACTGGAGTCATCTCGGGCCATCACCACGGCTCGGACCCGAACCATGTACCTGGAGGAGGTAGGGGGACAGGGACAACATGGTCAGTGAGCGTCATTCCTGCTCTCCTAGTCAGTGTTTCCCCAGCCCTCACCGCCCCTCTTCATCCCTCACAGCCCGATCTACTGTCTCCTTAGTCACCCACACTCCCCTTACCTTCTACACCCACCTCCTTCCCCAGGCCCACCTTCTGCCCATACCCGTCACCTCTCTTATGCCCACCTTCTTCCAGCATGGCTTCTTTCTTCCTCTTGCCATCTCTTTTCTCCCATGCCTACCTCCTTCTCCATATCTACCTTTTTTCTCCATACTCACCTTGCCTCCCTTTCCCCATCTTCCCCATCCTCACCCCCAGAGCTTCGCTCTTCCACTTCCCTTCTTCCTCCTGCTCATCCCCTATCAACCCTATCTCCTTCTCCTCCCTCAGCACGTACCCACAGCCCCACCCATCGTCCCCCTCACAGCTGGGTGCCTGCGCATATGTATTTTCTTAGAGCCCATCAACTCAGCTCCAGTCCCCCCTACACTGCCTCCGCACCCTGCCACCCAGGCCACTGGCTGGGTGAGAAACCCAGGCTGTCTTCCTCCCCACCCCCCCCCACCCCTTCCCGGATTTATGAATGAGACCGGATGCAAAGCTCACTGAGTCACCCAGCAACGGGAGATGGGCAAGGAGCAGGGAGAGAACCAGAAATGGCCAGAGACAGGCCGAAAGGGAGATGGAGGCAGAGGAAGCCAGAAACGGGCGATCGAGAGACATCCAGAGAGCATTTCATTCACAAAAATCAAGCCTGCTCCCTCAGGCCCCTGCCGAGGAAAGGCAAGGGGGAGAGATTGCGGGTTGAGGAACTGATCCCTCCTCCTTTCCCTCCCCGCCCCAGCATCCTTCAGAACCATTTTACCCCGCCCCCCAGCTCAGGGGACTTAGCCCTCCGCCCATAATCGGGATCAGCGTCCAACCCCTCACTACCACCTAGCGCAGGGACCATGGAGCCCCGGCCTTAAGGACCCCAGCAACGAGCTCTAGCCCCTTCCCCTACCAGCAGGCTGCCGGGTTTCCCCAGTCCTTCGGGAGGGGAGGGGGAGGCTGCAGCGCCCCCAGCCCCCTTTTCTCAATGGGATGGGATTTTGTGAATGAGCAGTCACGTGACGCTGCTTCCTTTGTCCGCCCGCCTCCCCCGACAACAGGTGAAACAGAGAAAGAGGGCAGGGGTCCTCTCCAGGGCCTACTGGGATGGGACGCCGGGATTTCTGGATGCCCTGCGCTCCTAACACAGCTGTTCCCCGGGGGGGAGTGGTCCCCTGAGTTCCTCAATGGTGAGGGTCCAGTACGGAATTTTATGAATGGGGAGTCCTCGGAGGAAGTCCAGGCCCCCTAAATGGTGACCGATACCCCAAATGGCTGCCGCGCAGTTCAGGGGCCCCCACCTCCTTTTCCTTCCAGCCAGGGTCTGGGGGGCGCCCGGTGGGCAGGAGGCGCAGCGCGGTCCAGGCCGCCCCCTCATCGTGACAGGCGGTCTGTCAGCCCCCGCCCCCTCGCCCCCCTCGGCACCTGCCTGGGAGGCTCCGGCCGGGCTCCGAGCGGTGGCGACGTGGCCTCCTCCTCCTCCTCTTCCTCCTGTTCGCTCCGGCTCCCTCGCTGGCTCCGGCGGCGCTAGAGACGGGCACCGGGAGCCGGGGCGCAGGGGGAGGGAGGGGGAACCTGGAAGATGGGTGGGGGGGAGGGGGCGGCTTGGGGGAGGGGTAAACGCGAGGCAGGCGCACTTGCCCGCTGGGTCCTAGAGCCCGGCAGTGGCTCTAGCGAACAGCCCCCCAGCCCGCATTTTCTCAGGATCCAGAGAGGATCCCCTACTTTCCCACCCATCCGCGCCATTGGCCCTTGAGGATATGGAGAAGGGGTCCAGGACGGAGCCTGGTCTCAAGATTCTAAAGAGGCGAGGGTCTACGTTTGTGGTTCTAAATGGGAGGGGCTGGGTGCCTGACTGGGTTCGAAAAGGGGTGGGGCGAGAAGGGAGCCTTCGCAAGGGGGCGGGGTCGGAGGGCCTAGAGGAGAGGGTGCGGACGCCGAAGGCGCGGACGAGCGCCTGCGTCAGGGAAGGGGCGGGCCCACGGAGGAAGGGCCTTCTAGGCCGGCCCGAGGAAGGAGAGGGTCTTGGGAAGAGAGGTTGCCAGGTCTTAGAAGGGCGGAGCTTATAAGTAAATTGTCTTTAGGGGCCGGACGACGGAGAGTTCCAAAAGGGAGGAGCTACGTAGCAGAGTTCGTAATGGGCGGGGCTTCGGGAGAGGTAATAACGGAGGGGCGGGGCATTGTAATTGGGCGGGGCTAAAAGAAGGTTCTAAAGGGATGAGGCCTAGGACTACGAGGTCTGGGGGGCGGGGAAGAAGACACCGGAGTATTTCAAAGGGAGATCCAGGTTCGTAAGGGGCTGTGCTAGGCTGGCTCACAGGAGGGCGGAGCCTCGAGCTCGGGGGCGGGGCCTAGATCTCGGAGTCCGCCCTCGCTGTCTCGCCCACTTGCCTTCACCCGCAGCCCCGTTCTTTTCGGTTATTTTCTGCTACGGCCGTTCCCCGCCCTGCCCTGGGCCCAGGGGGCCGCGGTCTGAACTTTGGTCAGCTGGAGGAGTTGGTGAGTGGCATCCTCCGAGCGAAGGAGGAGCCAAGGAGGAGCTTGGGGAAAGGGGTGGGGCCTGAGTGTGAGGCCTGCCTCTAGACTAGGAGCGGGAAAAGAAATTTAGGATTAAAGCCGGGAAGAGGACAGGACCAAATGATCAACATAGAGAGAGGGATCTGAGGGTTAGAGGTGATGACTGAGGGGTTAGACTGACAAGAATACCAGAAATTGTTAAGCGGAGGCGGGGCCAGACCTGGGGCAGGGGTGGGAGGGGACTTGAGAAGGCCCGATTCTTTGACAATCGGGGGCGGGACAAGAGGGCGGGGGCGGGGCTTGGGCCTCAGGAGCCCAGTTTAAGTCCTGGGAAAGAAGCTTGAACTCTTTGTAGGCCTTATAGGCTACAGAGGCCGACATCATGAGTGTCGCGGCCTGCGTGATTGCCAGGGAAGCGGGCAAGACCTATATCTTGGAGCTTAAAGACCTAAAACGTGGCCACAGTGTAAGGATGTGATATGAGGGACCAGCCAGAGACACAGATACCGGACCTTAGTACACTAAGAGGATGGAAGACTAAGTATCTGAGCAGGAGCTAGCTGTATGGGGCCATGAGGAAGAAGGCGTGAACGTCAAGAGTCAGGGAACAGGAATGCGGGGAGAAACCAGTGCCTGAGTAGGTCTTGAGGAACAAGGGTTGAGTCGGTGCTGGCGGACAGGACCAAGTTCAGCCAGCTTCGGGGGGTTCCCCACAGCCCTGGCAGATTGACTGGCGGAAGTTTTTCTGACCACAGTCCCCGACCTCCGTCAGAAATGGGGAACGTGCAGTCGGAGCCGTCCGCGGGCGGGGGCTCCAGAAAAGAGCAGGCCTCGGACCGGTCCTCCGACTCCCGCCGGACATCCCTGGTGGAGCCCGAGGTGACCCCCTCCTCCCCGGCCATGCGCCTGGCTCGCGGGCTGGGCGTCTGGTTCCCTGGCAGCTCCGCGCCCCCGGGACTCCTGGTACCCCCGGAGCCCCAGGCCTCACCCTCACCCCTGCCCCTGACCTTAGAACTGCCCTCGCCAGTGACGCCCCCTTCAGAGGAGGCGGCTGCGGCCGCGGTCTCCACACCACCCCCGCCCCCCGTGGGGACTCTGCTGCCCGCGCCGTCTAAGTGGCGAAAACCCACGGGCACTCCGGTGCCCCGGATCCGCGGTCTGCTGGAGGCGAGTCATCGCGGCCAGGGTGACCCTCCGAGCCTCCGCCCGCTGCCGCCGCCGTCCCGGCAACTACCCGAAGAGGACCTAGACCCTGTCCCGAGGGCCCAGTCTCCGACTCCGCCGCCCTTGGAGCCGCGGAAGCCGCCACTACCGCCACCTTCCGACGGGCAGCCCCCGGACCGCAGAATCACTCCTGCTCTGGCCACACCTGCCGCAACCCCTACAGAAACCCAGGCCAGACTCGGCAGCGAGGGCCAGACGGCCAGCGGGGCCCGCAGGGGGGCACCTCCCCAAGCAGGCGAGGGCGAAATGGCCAGGCCTGCGGCCCCAGAGCCCGGCCTGAGTCTGTTGTGTAAAGTCACCTTCAAGTCGGGGCCCCAGCTGGCCCCTGCGGCAGCGTCGAGTTCTTTAGCCGCTAAAGCCTCTCTGGGGGGCGGCAGCGGCGGCGGGCTCTTCGCCGCCTCGGGCGCTATCTCCTACGCTGAGGTCCTGAAGCAGGGGCCCCTCGCTCCTGGGGCCTCTCGCCCCTCGGGAGAGGTGCCTCGGGGAACTCAGGAAGCAGAGGGCGGGGATGGAGACGGCGAGGGGTGTTCTGGACCCCCCTCGGCGCCTGCGTCCCACGCCCGGACCCTTCCGCCGCCACCTTATACCACCTTCCCAGGCTCGAAGCCCAAATTTGACTGGGTGAGCCCTCCTGATGGCCCTGAACGCCACTTTCGCTTCAATGGAGCTGGCGGAGGCGTCGGGGCGCCCAGACGACGCGCAGCCGCTTTCTCAGGGCCCTGGGGCTCCGCACCACCTGCTCCAGGGCAGATGCATCCTGCTCCCGGGTCCCGGAGGCCCGCACCCGCCTTGCTGGCGCCGCCTATGTTCATCTTCCCGGCGCCCACCAATGGCGAGCCGGTGCGCCCAGGGCCTCCCGGCCCGCCGGAGCTGCTGCTGCCGCCGCCGCCGCCGCCGCCGCCCACGCCACCACCCACGCCACCTCCAGCGCCGCCTCCCACACCGCAGCCGCCCGTGATCCAGCCAACGCCGCTGCCCGTGACGCTCCCGCCCGCCCCGGGCCACTTGGAGTCGGCCGTGACTCCCGCCCCGGCTCCCTCTCTGTCCTCCGCCTTGGCTGCCGACCAAGCCCCAGCCCCGGCCCCGGCCCCGGCCCCGGCCCCATCCCCGGCTCCAGCTCCCACTGTGGCCGAGCCATTGCCACCTGCGCCCGCGCCCGCGCCCGCGCCCGTCAAGACCCGCACTCGCAGGAACAAGGGTCCTCGTGCAGCCCGCGCGGTTCCGCGTGAGGATGGCGCCCCCGGAGATGGTCCCCGCGATCGTACAGCCACTACTGTGACTGACAGCGGTGGTGCAGGGGGTGGTGGCAGCGGAGCTCTTCCGGCGGGGACAGCTAACTCGGGCGCCGCGCGCCACTGGCCACCCTTCCAGGTGCTTAACTCCTGTCCCTGCAAGTGTTACTGCCGCCACCAGCCACGCCACCGCCGCCTGCCAAGAAACGTGTCTGCCTGGTGAGGGGAGGTCAGGGAGGAGGGAGGGAAAGGGGATACCCCTCCAAGTCCTGAACTTCACTTTCCTGGAGGGCCCCATTCAACCTTTTGGCCTCCTGACCCCAGCTGCCCCTAGACCCTCCCCTTGGCTGCATATCAAACCCAACTGAACTCCAATCTTTCAGAACCAATAGGAGCCTTGATAGCACACTGCTCCCTGACAGAGAACACCTTGGCCCAGCCCCTTAGTATCCAGACCTCTGACGGATAACCTCCCTTGTTACTCTCTGGAGCCATCAGGGGTACTGGTCCCTGCTGGCCTGATCCTATGCACTTCCTTGACCCTGTCCCCAATGACATTAAGGAGGACCATTTCTCAAGCTCTTCAGGGACAGAAGAGATGATGGTCTTCCGGGTCTTCTGGAACCAAAGGAAGCCCCAGGCCTAGTCCCTCAGACTCCCGACCTCTCCGGTCTTTGACCACCAGAGGGCGCTCATGTCCCAGTCCTTGTCCTGCAGAGATTACCCTTGATGCTGCAGCTTCAGGGGAGACACTGCATCCCCTGGTTACCTCTCCTTCACCCCTTAATCTCAAATCTGGTCATCATCCGGGTCTGTTGGACCTTGGGTCCTGAGTCACAGGGAGGGGAAGTTGGGGGAACCATTATCACCAGCCCTCAGCCCTCTTTCCTACTAAGTTTGTTCCTCAGATACAGCCCTGATCTAAACTCCCTTTGGGATATTCAGTCATGGTCTCTTATACAGATGGAGAGAGTGGAGCCTAGAATGGGTAAAGGCCTGGCCACACAGGTTCTGATGATTCTACCCTCCCTGTAGGCTGAGCACGCCCACCAACCACCTGAGTGAGCCACCCTGGGTCGCCACCATCAAGTTGGCCGGCTCCCTGGTAGCCGGGCTGGAGCACTATGACTTGCAGGCGACCCATTCCAACTGAGTGCAGTCTGCTCAATGCCCTCTGCCACCCCTCCTTGGTAATAAAAGCCATCCAGATGCTGAGATGCCTATCAGTCACCAGCTAAGGGTTGGAGGGCTGAGGTGGGGCAGAGGTCTCCCTGAACACCACATCCTGGGAACAAGAAGCTGGACCCAGACCAGCAATAAGGGAGGTTCTGTTCATCCAGCATGTGGACTGATAAGCCCGCAGGTGAGACGTTCTCACTCCCCTAAATATCAACCCCATTTCCAGGCAATCTGGTGCCAAGCTCAGGGTTTAGCCCAAATCACTCCGGAAAGCAGGAATGATCATTCCCATTATGCAGCTGGGAAAACTGACTCAAAGAAAATCTTGAAAATCCCACATCCCACAAATGGCCCAGTCAAATTTGGACTCTGCCTTCAACACCTTGAGAACTTCAAGGGCAGAAAACATAGGCTGGGAAGTACAGAGGTCCTACATCACAGCACTGGCTCAGAAGAGTGGGAGTAAGGCCCACCCAGGCCAGGGCCTTGTGCCTTTTGTTTCACAGAGGTCAATTTAGCATGTCATTTTTAAAAACTGGTTTAATCACTGCAAGTATTTTTCAATATCAGGACATTTCGCCCCCTTCACTGAACACTGGTACCTTGGCCTGGCCTTTGAGCGTCCACAGCTAGCCTCAAGAGTCCCTCTATTGGGGCCTGTCCCTCCCTCAGGCCATCTGTGTTGGAGACTCTGAGCAATGGCCATTGGAAAGAGGCTGATAAGGTTATTTCAGACTTCCTCGTGCCCTCAAACTTCCAAGTTCTTCAGAGGTAATAAGAACTTATGTCCCTACCAGTCCGCTTGGGGCGACAAGGGCCTAAGAAAATGTCAATCCATCTTTATTGCGGGGGGGGGGGACGACTCTGCACTCCAACTGCCTTAAATAATGCAAGCCATGCCCCACCCCAGCGCCTGGTGGACTCAGACGATCATCTCCAGCTGCCGGGCATACTCGATGACCTGTTTGGCCAGCTCCGTGGAAGGAATGGTGGTATCTTCCGGCTTCTGCTGCTGGCTGGCAAAGCTGTAGTAGTTGTTGAGGCCCAGGACCCACCCTCGCTGCAAGAAAAGAGAGATGGGAGATGGATGGGGTGATCACACACACCCTCCCCAGGCCCCTGAGCCAGCACTTACCCATGTAGGCCCTGGCTCACTTTCCTCACCAACCCTGGGCAAGTAATTTCACTTTTCTGTGCCCCTGTTTCTCCATGTTTGAGATGGGACCCTAATCACACACCTCTCTGGGTCTGTTGTGGGGATTCAAATGAATCAAAAGTACTGAGAACAATGTTTGGCCCAGAGTAAACAATTATTAGATATCAGCTGTCCCCATCACCCAAGTTCAGGTTCACCTATTCCAGTCTGATCGTGACCCTCGTCAGTCACCAGGGCTACTCTACCACAAGCAGCAGCACCTCCAGGGACCCTGCTCCCACACAAACACCCCAGAGCCAATGAACCAAAGTCTTGTGGGGAAAAGCTGCACTCTCCAAGGAATTCTGAGGACAGCCACCATCAAGCGCTAAGCCTTCCCCTCCGGCTGGTGCCAGGTGCTGGGCTCAGCTTATCCCACACATGAAACCCTATCCCCTTTCTACAGATAGGGAAACTGAAGTTCAGAGAAGTTCGGCCACTTGCCTGAGGTCACACAACTGGAGTCTTGCTCCAGTGTCCCTCCAGGCCATCCCACCCTGCTGTTAGCGAGTGGACCCTATGGTCCCTTGACCTCCACCCCAGCCACCTTCTTGGCGTAGTCTGTCATCTTTTTGGGCGTGTTGAAGAAGAGGATCCGGGTGGCCTCGGTGAAGAGGATTTTCTCGTAGGCCTTCTCGATACAACCAGCAATCTCATCCCTGGGGGAAGATGAGTCTCATTATCGTACACAGACAAGGCCTGGCCCTTCAGTTCAGCACTTATGGCTGAAATATGTTACCTGCCCCATTTATCCCATCGAGGCTCAGGGGAGAGTAGCTTGACTAGAGTTGCAAACCTAGGGCCACAGCAGGGCACACACTCAGGTCTCCAGGACTCCTGGGCCCAGGCTCAGATTCTCACTCCTAGCCATGAGGACTTCAGGCTTGGCTGAAACTGAGTCTCAGATTCACATAAGGGGATCTCTTCACCTAACACCCTCCCCCCACAGGATCCAATCCCAAGGAGGTTCTTTGTACCCATTTTAAGAGGTCAACACTAAAGTTAAAAAACAGCAAGACATCAAGCCACTGAAATGGGAGAAGGGGGTAGCTCTGGGCAAAAACCAGTGACAAGGAGGAGCTTGCCCGTTTGTGAGTATTTTATTAATATCTCTTAGGCCAGCTGGTAGGTATGTGGGCACTCATTATATTATTCCCTGTGCACTGCAGACAGTAGAAATATTTCAGAGTTAAAAATAACCTAAACCTACTCAACTGCCCCTCCTCACTCCCCGCACCTCTCTGGGCCCAGCTTTGTCACTGGAGGAATGAGAACTCCACTCAATCTGGTGCTTTGCCCGAGTGAACCAACTGTGATGCCACCTGAACACGTGGACTTGTACACGTCATTCCCATCCGCCCATGCAGTGCTGCCTGTGTACACAGCAACCCCCGAGGAGCTAGCAGGATTTGGTGGCCCTATTCTAAAGAACGAAAAACTGAGGTTTCACAGTTTAGGTGACCTGAGGTGAAGCCAGATGACTCAAGGAGTACTTCCATGAGAAAGGCAGCAAGGTCTCTGTCTGTGCGCTGAGCTGAGCACTGTTTGGGCACCAAGCCCATGCTCAGGATCGAATTCTATAGGCCCATACACACACGGCCCAGAGTGAGAGGAGGGCTCTTACCACCATCTCATGACCAGTTCCAGTTCACAGAAAAGGAAACTCATGTGCCCAGACTCCCCAGATCACAAGTGGCCCAAATGGGACTCAAACAGACAACTGTCTGACTCTGGAGTCCAAGCTCTTTCTATACTCCGCAGGGCTCTGGCCCCCCCACGCACCTGATAGTGTCAAGCAGGATGTCGATGAAGAAAGTGTAGCTCTCGGCGGGAATGTTGCCTTTGGCCAGGAATACCTTGTTGTAGCTGCCCTCCATCAGGTACTGTAGAGAACGGGTGGGGAAGAAGAGAGGGTGAGGAAGAGGCAGCACAGAGGCATCCCCACTGAGGCCTCACTGTAATCCCAGTGCCTCCATAATCTACACTCTGCCAGAACCCTCTCTGCCATACAGTCACCACTCCCCATGCAGATGGGGTCCTCCTCTTCTAGGAAGCCCTCCCTGGTATGTACACACAGACACACAGACACACAAACACACAGACACACACTCATTTTGTTTACTATCTGCTTCCTCATATGAACGTCAACCTCATAAGATCTGAGATTTGATCTGTTTTGTTCACTGTACAGTCGGAAAACCAACCAAAGTGCCTGTATACATGGCTAGGGCTCAATATTTGTTGGACAAATGGGCAAAGAGTCCACAGGCTGAGCCCTGCCTAGTCTTCCAGGAAACCCTCCCGAATGTCTCTCCCTGCACCGCTCCCTTTAGCCAGGCCCTCCCCTCCCGCTTCCTCAGCCTCACTTGCTCGAGGGACACTGGATGCTTGATGTACACGTTGGTCTGGATGTCCTTGGCAGGCAGCCGCTCCAACTCTGTGTGGAACTCAGCCACCCGGTTCTGGGACAGCAGGAAGAGGAGGTTGAGGCCCAGGAGCTGGTGCATGTAGGCTGACTCTGGGAGCTGCTCCCTATGGACCAGAGTGGGAATCCAAGGTAAGGAGGGCTTAGGTGCCAACCAAGCTCCCCACACCACAGGTACCAGGGATCCACCCTGATGACTGCCCGATGCTCTCTCCTTGGAGGAGCACTAGTTCCTGGATTTTCAGATATAACTGAGGCTCAAAGAGACATAAAGAAGTCACAATCATATGGGCCCTAGAAGTGACCTCACTCCAGTGAAGTGACTAAGCCTCATTCCCCTAACTGTAAAACGGGTTTCATTACAGTACCCATCTCATAGAGGTGGGTTAAATGAATAGGGTTAACTGATTTAGTTATTTAATCCAAGTACAGTGATTAGAATGGTATCTGGCCCCAACAAATACCACAGAAGTGCTAATTATGATTATATTAATAAGCATTACCTTCACTTCTGGGGGGAAACTGAGAGAGAGAGATGAAGCCACTTGCCCAAGATCATATAATCAGGAAGGGGGGGAAATAGCTTCAAATTCGGTTTTTCTAGCTACTTCTGTCAAATTCTTAACCATCAGTCTCCATGGAAACCCCATTTGGTTATGAAACCATTCAGTTTCATATTCAAGGTGCAATAAGTGAGTCTCTGCTCTGGGCCAGGCTCCATACTAGGCTGTGCTGGGACCCAGCCGTGACCAAGACCCTTCTGTTTCTAGAAGACTCACAGTCCAGTAGGAGAGACAAGGCTGGGATGGGAGACACACAGAGGAGTCAGGGCTGATACCCCATTGGAGACCACAGGAAAGAGCTTGGTCTGAAACCTGAGTGCTACAGAGACTCATGACAGGTTCTCAGCAGGCAATCAACATGGTCAAATTTTAGTGTCACGAAGATCCTCCCAGCTGCCATGGAGGGATGAATGGAAGAGGGCAAAGCTGGCATCAAGGCAGGTAAAACGGGACGGTGGCTACCTTGGGGAGTGGAAATTTCAAATGGGAATGTGAAGGAGGAGACAGACCAGAGGGTAACTGAGACTGGATGGCATAATCCCAGACTCAGGCCCTCCAGGCCAACCACAAACCCTGAGGCTTCTGGGCACACAGCTATGCAGAGGGGGAATTCCCAGGTGAAGGAAGATGTCCCAAGTGGCTAGAGCAACAAGGATATAAAGCTGCCATGTAAACCACCCACCCCCTCCAACACACACACTACTGTGTGCTCAGCTGCATGCAACTCTTTGTGATCCCATGGACTGTAGCCTGCCAGGCTCCTCTGTCCATGGGATGTTCCAAGCAAGAATACTGGAGTGAGCTGTCATTCCCTTCTCCAGGGGATCTTCCCAACCCAGGCATTTGCCCATCTCCTGTACTGGCAGGCAGATTCTTTACCACTGAGCCACCAGGGAAGCTGCTACATACACACACCCCAAATTAGGGGCCAGGTCCATCCTCACTTGTAATCGAAGTAGTAGCATTTGAGCTGGGCCATGTACCGCTCGAAGGAGGGGATGTCCTTGCGTAGGATACTCCACTGAGCCCCGATCTCCAGTATGTCACCTGTAGGCAACAGAGAAAGTTCTCAGGAGGTGACCAGAGTCCCGACCTTGACCGCCACTGCTACCATTCCTGCCATGACCCAAGTCCATAAACCTCCCCATCAACTCCAGTGACACTCACGGGCCAGAATGAGCTGCTGCTTGGTCAGTTTGGTCCCTGTGGTTGGCAGGAAGTTGAGCTCCAACAAAACCAGCTGAAGAGGAAGGCAGGGGAAGGAAAGAAAGAAGATGGGACTTTAGGTATGAGCTATTTACTTTTATCTAGGCCTTCATTTTCCCACCTAGAAAATGGAACTAGCCATCATCCCTGACTCATAAGGTTGTTATGAGTATTAAAGGAGTCAGTCAGATCAGGGCCTGGACACATGATGTGGGCTCATTTAGGATGACTTCATGTTACAAGTATTAGTAGACCCACTGGGGAGACCGACTCCATGCCTGACCCAGTGGAATCAAGGGGGAGGGGAGACACTAGCACCTTCGGTTCTTTGGCAACACTTTCCCACACCTTGTTGGGGTGGGACCAGCTACCCTCCTCAACCTACACCAAGGAGGAAAGGGGGCTAATCTCTTCCTATGGTCCAGCTCACACATCATCCCTTATCAGATACCACTCCCCTTAGCAACTTGGTCCAGCCCACTGTATTTGTACCCCTTCCACCTGGCCTGAAGCAACCCGAGCCCCATTAAGGTCCTCTGCTCTAAGAGTATTTTTCCCAGCTTCAGTCTTGCCCTCATAACTTAGCTGGGCCCCTCTCTCCAAAGATCTATCCCTAAGCCCCAGATTTCTCGGACCCCAGCTTAGCCTGTTCTTAACCACGAACCCCATCATCTCAGCCTTCTTCCATCTCCCTGTCCAGTCCTCATTTCCCACTTGGTGGCGGCCAGAACCCTACATCACAAAAGCTGACAGCCCCATCCTACCACTCCAACCAGCTAGACCTCCAAGCACCAAAATTTTAACCTCTCACTCGGTGTGCCAGAAACACCCTCTCCATCACCCCCCCCACACACACACCGTGGGGCCGCATTTAGTCCGTTCGAGGTCCCTCTCACATCTACGTGCCTCCAAACCGCACCTCGGCTCCTCTGAATCCTTCACCCTATTAGACAGCCCAGTCCGCCTTAGTCCCATCCTCGCGCGGTTTCCCCCTGAGCGCGAAACTCGGTTAGGTCTGGACCCCTCGAAGCACCCCCGGCCGATCCTTACCTTGAGACGGCCCAGCTCTTCCCCGCACTTGCTAAGATTAGGGCTTTTCCGGTTCCACTCGCCCTTGAGCTGCTCGTACATGCCGGCCGCGGCCTGCAGGATCGCGCCCGAGGCCGCCGCAGTCCCCGAGCTCGAGGTGCCGGCCACCCCGTTCACCGCCGTGGCCGCCATCTTCCGTGATGCGGCAAACCGACAGCCCGGTTTACGGCAGCGACGCCTACCGACGCTCACCCGACGGAAGTGGGGCCGGGAGGTGGAGCCCTAAATCGGGGGCGGGGCTACGATGGTTTGCCTCCGCCCGCCGGGCTTAGCGTTCAGTCGCTCTCAGGGAGGTGCCCTCGGAGCCCGGCCCTTAATGAGCTTGTCAGCCAGAGTTCCGCCTCTACTGTCACTCAAAATGGTAACCGGAAGTCGCCCCTTGCCCTAATTGAAAATGGCGGCAGTCGCAACGCCTCCGCATTTCCCGTAGCCAATATGGCCGCACCGGCTTCACCCTGAGGTATGTGTCTTGGAGATTTCACCCGCGCGGCACCTCTTTCTACACCAAGAGGTGGCGGTGGTGGAGCCATTTGATTAACTGTTATTCTTCCCATGTTACAGGGGGAAGAGAGGCTTTGAGAGACTGGGTAAACTTCCAAGAGACTAACGGCTGAGATTTGACTCTAGTTCTTTCTCACTAGTTTCTCAATGCATCTTTCCACATTTTCTCCAAGCTTGTACGAATACGCATAAACTTTACAAAAATCATCCAGTATTAATGGCTTAAATTCCACCATCAGTTCAGTTCAGTTCAGTCGCTCAGTCATGTCCGACTCTTTCCAACCCCATGAATTGCAGCACGCCAGGCCTCCCTGTCCATCACCAACTCCCGGAGTTCACTCAAATTCACTTTCATCGAGTCGGCGATGCCATCCAGCCATCTCATCCTCCGTCGTCCCCTTTTCGTCCAGCCCCCAATCCCTCTCAGCATCTGTGTCTTTTCCAATGAGTCAACTCTTCGCATGAGGTGGCCAAAGTACTGGAGCTTCAGCTTTAGCATCATTCCTTCTAAAGAACACAGGGAATTCCCAATTTTTTTTCTAATCCCTACCCCTGATTCCTCCATCTATATCACCCCTGCCTATTTAACATCTACTTTTTCTCAATTCTCTTGTCTTCCATCATTTAAAATGTCATAAGAGGTAGGGATATTTATCAGTTCTTTTTACTGCTGTATTCCCAGCGCGAGGAAGACAATGTTTCTTGAATGAATGAACGAGTGTGTAAATTGCGTCTTTCATCCACGCTCCGCTGGGCTAATACCGCCCCCGCCCCCGCGGTTCGCCCCGCCCAGCCTATTTGCCAAGGATCTAATCTCCCCAATCAGGGATTGAACCTGGGACATCTAAGTGAAAGCACCCACTTCAAACCACTGGACCGTCACGGAATTCCCAAGTTGTGTCTTTAAAAAAAAAAAAAAAGTCTTTAAGGAAAAACTGCATCATATTAGTGCTATACATATTTTCTAAAAAGCACCATGCTTTTAGCAGTAAGCTAAAGACATCTCTGGAGATTGATGGACATATTTCTGAAACTCAAAAAAAAAAAAAAAAGCTACACAATATCCCACAATGTAACTACACAATTCATTTAATGGTTCCCATTGACATTTTGGTTATTTTTGTTTGCCATTTTCAAGCGTTGCAATAAAAATTCTTGAGGTGAGGAGGAATTGGAGAAAGGTGGTCAAAAGGTACAAATTTCTAGTTATATATAACTGGGATGTAATGTACAGCATATGACTGCAGCTAATACTGCTTTATGATATATAGTAAAGTTGGTAAGAGACTACATCTTACAAGTTCTCATCACACAGAGAAATGTTTTGCCTTTTTTCTTTCTTTTTACTATATCTAATCTCAGAGAGAGAGCAATGAGCAGTCCTGAAGAAAAATCTTAGTTCTCTGACAGGGGATTAGACCTGGGTAACCTGGTCAAAGAGTTGACTCATTGGAAAAGACTCTGATGCTGGGAGGGGTTGGGGGCAGGAGGAGAAGGGGATGACAGAGGATGAGATGGCTGGATGGCATCACCAACTCGATGGACGTGAGTTTGCGTGAACTCCGGGAGTTGGTGATGGACAGGGAGGCCTGGCGTGCTGCAATTCATGGGGTTGCAAAGAGTCAGACAGGACTGAGAGACTGAACTGAACTGAACTAAACTGAACATAGTCCTATCCCTTAGGCCACCTGGGGTCTAGAAGGTAGAAGCAAAGTGGCCCTGGCTTTTTCTCCCACTTGAAAGTAAGAATGTTTCCAGGAGGCAAAAACTGTAAAAACAATACTGAGACTTTGCACTTGTTTTTAAAATTTTTGCCTCCTGGAAACATGTATAGGTGAGCACAGAGAAACAGGTTGTTTAAGACAGAAGCAAAGCAAAAATGCATACCCAAAGAGGAGTTTGGACATCCAGAGTGAGGAGTGCAGTAAAAAAAAATCTAGGTGGCACTAGTAGTAAAGAACTCGCCAGCCAGGAGATATAAAGTGTGTGGTTTCCATCCCTGGGTGGGAAAGATCCCCTGGAGGAGGGCATGGCAACCCACTCTAGTATTCTTGCCTGGAGAACTCCATGGACAGAGAAGCCTGGTGGGATTCAGTCCATGATGTCTAAGATCATGACATCCAATCCCATCACTTCATGGCAAATAGAAGGGGGAAAAGTGGAAACACTAACAGATTTTATTTTCTTGGGCTCCAAAATCACTGTACAAAAAACGATAACTGCAGCCATAAAATTAAAAGACGCTTGCTCCTTGGAAGAAAAGCTGTGACAAACCTAGGCAGTGTATTAAAAAGCAGAGACATCATGTTGCCGACAAAGATCTGTGTAGTCAAAGCTATGGTTTTTCCAGTAGTCATGCACTGATGTGAGAGTTGTACCATAAAAATGGTTGAGCCTTGAAGAATTGATGGTTTTGAATTGTGGTGTGGGAGAAGACTCTGGAGAATCCCTTAGACTGCAAGATCAAACCAGTCAGTCCTAAAGGAAATCAACCCTGAATATTCATTGGAAGAACTGATGCTGAAGCTGAAGCTCCAATACTTTGACCACCTGATGCGAAGAGCTGAATCATCGGAAAAGACCCTGATGCTGGGAAAGATTGAAGACAGGAGGAGAAGGGGGTGACAGAGGATGAGATGGTTGGGTGGCATCACTGACACAGTGGACATGAGTTTGAGCAAACTCAGGGAGATCATGAAGGACAGGAAGCCTGGCATGCTGCAGTCCAAGATGCCTCTGCAACTTTTTTCTAAGATGGATCCCACCACAGAGGCCTGTGGGTGCGTTTCCTTACTTGTTATGGGATGGAGCCCCTTTCCTTTTGGACCCCCAAGAAGTCTTCCTGCGTATGTGTGGACAGGGAAGTCTTTTTTGACCTCAGGAGTGGGCACTTTGTCTCTTTGCTTTAGTAAAGCTCAGCTTTTGCCACTAGCTTTGTCCTTGGAGAGTCTGGGTGAGAACAAAGCTTGAATTTTTGTCCACTTGACAAATTCCTGGTGTTCAGCCGAGAGGCCCACTGTCTCCTACCTCATGTCTATATGGGAAGATGGGTGTTAGCTGGACCTATTGTGGTCATCATTTCACATTATATGCATATCAAACCATCGTGCTATATGCCTTAAACGTACAGGGATGTATGTGAATCATTTCTCAATAAAATGGGTGGACAGGTTTTTGTTTTTTTAAAGATTCTTACATGCATTTGCTTGAATACATTTGTTTCAGTGCTAAGGGACAGATCCTAGGAATTAAGATTACTGAGTTGAGATAGGTGTATTTTTCATTTTAATAGACATCATAAGATTGCTTTTCAAAGTTGTAGCAGTTCACAGTTCCACTAGCAATGAAAGTGCTGATGGTATCACGGCTACTAGGCTTTAGAACTTATTTTTTTTCCTTTTACCGGTCTGTTACAGGACAAGCACTGGTTTGTTTTTTTTTATTGCTGATGTTGTTGCTATAGTTTGGATTTGTGTACTAATAAGGTTGAGACCCTTTCCTTCATTTATTAAACACTTTAATTTCCTCTTCTCTAAAATTTTCTTCAGGATTATTACATTTTTCTAAAAATTTATAGTCCCTTCTGCTTGTTGGAGATAAAACATTTTATCATATATGTTGCAACTATTTCCTTTGGCCTATTGTTTATTTTCTGAATATATATATAATTTATTTACCATCTTTTGCCATGCAGAGTTTTCATTTTTACATAGTCAAATTTATGAAACTTTCCCTTCATGACTTGTTTTTCCCCTTTGTGAATTCCATATTTTCTATTTTGCTCAAGAAGTTCTTGCCATGTCAGAGTAAAACAAATATTCTCCAAAACTTCTTGGCAAAGTATTTGTGTTTTCCACATGTAATTTTTTTTAACACTTGAATTAATTTTTGCATATGTTGTGAAATCTAAATTTGATATCCTCACAGGCAATTTTTTTCAGAACCATTTATTGGATAAGCTATCACTTTCTCACCAATATGAAAAGCATTTATATCTTATATTAAATCTCTTCAGTAATCAGACCTGTTAAGTCATTCGTTATATTCTATTGGTCTATAGTTATTCTTCATAAATACCATATTGTCTTGTTGTTGTTTTTTTTTTTATTCATTGCTCGGTGCGGGTTTTCTGTAGTTGTGGCAAGCAGGGGCTACTCTTTGTGGACATGCACAGGCTTCTCATTGCAATGGCTTCTGTTGTTGCCGAGCGCAGGATCCAGGACGCTCGGGCTTCAGTAGTTGCATCTCGTGGCCTCCGTAGTTGTGACTCGAGAGCTCTAGGGTGCTGGCTCAGTAGCTGTGGTACATGGGCTTAGCTGCTCTGTGGCATGTGGGATGTTTCTGGATCCACTGCTTTGGCAGGTGGATTCTTAACCATGAGACCACCAGGGAAGCCCCATACTGCTTTTAAAATATTTATTCTTGATAAATATCATACTGTTTTTTGTATACATTATATATATATATGTATATATTTCATGTTGAGGTGAAACTGACATAAATTAATCATCTTAAAGTGAACAATTCAGTGTCACTTAATTACATCCACAATGTTGTGCAAATACCACCTCTGAAAAAAAAAAAAAAACCACCTCTACCTACCTCCAAAACATTTTCATCATCACAGAAAGAAACTCCATTCCCCTTAAGCTGTTGTTGTCCATTCCCTACTTTTTCCTCACCCCGGGTAATGATCAGTCTGCATTCTGTCTCTGTGTATTTGCCTATTCTAGGTATTTCATATAAACGGTATCTTAAAATACATGACCTTAGATGTCTGGCTTCTTTCACAAAAACCATTATGGTTTTGACCTTAATAGATGTTGCAGAATATATCAATACTTCATTCCTTTTTATGGCTGAATAATGCTCCAGTGTGTGGATATACATTTGCTTTACCAATTCATCCGTTGATGAACATTTGGGCTGTTTTCACCTTTTGACTTTGTGAATAGTGCTGATATGAACATGTATATACGTGTACTTGTTTGAGAACATATTTTCAATACTTTTGGGTTGTATATCCAGAAATGGATCTGCTGAATGACTCAGTAAGTCTAGGGTAATCATTTTGAGGAACCACCAAACTCTTCCACAGCATCTAAGCAATTTACATTTCCACCAGCAACATACGAGGGTTCCAGTTTCTCCATATCCTTGCCAATAGCTGTATCTGTTGTCATTTTTAAATTATTATAACCATCACTAATAATATGGAAAATTCTGAAAGAGATGGGAACACCAGACCACCTGACCTGTCTCTTGAGAAACCTGTATGCAGGTCAGGAAGCAACAGAACTGGACATGGAACAACAGACTGGTTCCAAATAGGAAAAGGAGTACGTCAAGGCTGTATATTGCCACCCTGCTTATTTAAGTTATATGCAGAGTACATCATGAGAAACCCTGGGCTGGAAGAAGCACAAGCTGGAATCAAGATTGCCGGGAGAAATATCAATAACCTCAGATATGCAGATGACACCAACCTTGTGGCAGAAAGTGAAAAGGAACTAAAGAGCCTCTTGATGAAAGTGAAAGAGGAGAGTGAAAGAGTTGGGTTAAAGCTCAGCATTCAGAAAACGAAGATCATGGCATCTGGTCCCGTCACTTCACGGGAAATAGATGGGAAAACAGTGGAAACAGTGGCAGACTTTATTTTGGGGGGCTCCAAAATCACTGCAGATGGTGACTGCAGCCATGAAATTAAAAGACGCTTACTCCTTAGAAGGAAAGTTATGACCAACCTAGATAGCATATTCAAAAGCAGAGATATTACTTTGCCGACTAAGGTCCGTCTAGTCAAGGCTATGGTTTTTCCAGTGGTCATGTATGTATGTAAGAGTTGGACTGTGAAGAAAGCTGAGCGCCAAAGAATTGATGCTTTTGAACTGTGGTGTTGGAGAAGACTCCTGAGAGTCCCTTGGACTGCAAGGAGATCCAACCAGTCCATTCTGAAGGAGATCAGCCCTGAGTTTTCTTTGGAAGGAATGATGCTGGGGCTGAAACTCCAGTACTTGGGCCACCTCATGAGAAGAGTTGACTCATTGGAAAAGACTCAGATGCTGGGAGGGATTGGGGGCAGGAGGAGAAGGGGATGACAGAGGATGAGATGGCTGGATGGCATCACCGACTCGATGGACGTGAGTCTGAGTGAAGTCTGGGAGCTGGTGATGCACAGGGAGGCCTGGCGTGCTGCAATTCATGGGGTCGCAAAGAGTCGGACACGACTGAGTGACTGAACTGAATAGGTGTGAAGGGATATCTCACTGTGGTTTTGACTTTACTTTCCCTGATCATTAATGATGTTGAATGCGCTTTTAATGATCTTTTCATTAAAAAAAAATTAATGATCTTTTCATGTGTTTATTGGTTATTTTACATATCTTTTTTGGAAAAATCTCTATTCGAGTCTTTGGCCATTTTTAATTGAATTGCTTATGGTTACAGAAGTTTTTCATTTTCTATACTGTAGTCTTGATCAGATACATGATTTACAAATATTTTCTCCTATTCTATGGGTTGGGTTTTTTGGTCTTGATCGTATCCTTTGATTCACAAAAGTTTTAAATTTTGATGAGGTTCAATTTATGTTGCCTGTACTTTTGGCATCATACTTAAGAAACCATTGACATATCAAAGATTTCCCCCTATTTTTTTTAATAGCTTTAACTTTTTTTTCCATCCTGCATTCCTTGTGGGATCTTGGTTTCTTGATCAAGGATTGAACCCAGGCTGACGGCAGTAAAAGTGCTGAGTCTTAACCACTGGATCACCAGGGAATTCCTGGTAGTTTTAATTCTTAAATTTAGAAATCTTCTGTTTTAAAATCATCGTTTTTTCATCTTTTTTTTTTTTAATTATTGATCTATTTGGCTCTACCGGGTCTTAGCTGCATCATGTGGGATCTAGTTCCCTGACCAGGGATCAAACCTAGGCTCCCTTCATTCGGAGTAGGGAGTCCTAACCACCGGACCACCAGGGAAGTCCCTTAAATTTAGAAATATGGTTTGATTTTGGTTAATTTTTGTACCTGGCATAAGAGAAGGGCCTACTTTTTCCCTTTGCATGTGGACATCCAGTTTTCCCAGTACCATTTGTTGTTAAGAGTGTCCTTTCTTCTTGGATGGGTCTTGGCACCTGGTCAAATATCAATTGACTATATGTGAGGGTTTATTTTGAGCTCTGTGTTCCATTATACTGGTCTGTATGTCTGTCTTTATGCCAGTCAGACACTGTTTTGATTACTGTAGCTTTGCAATTTTGAAACAGAAAGTATGAGTCCTCCAACTTTGTTCTTCTGTTTCAAGGTAGTGTTGGCTATTTGGAGTCCCTTGCAATTCCATATGAGTTTCAAGATGTTCAAAATTGCCATTGGGATTTTGCTAGAGATTGCACTGAATCTGTATAGCACTATGGGTCATGTTATGGACTAAATAGTATTCCCCTAAAATGTATATGCTGAAGCCTTAACCCCCAGGACCTCAGAACAGGGCTGTATTTGGAGATCAGTTCAGTTCAGTCGCTCAGTCATGTCCGACTCTGTGACCCCATGAATTGCAGCACACCAGGCCTCCCTGTCTATCACCATCTCCTGGAGTTCATTCAGACTCATGTCCATCGAGTCGGTGATGCCATCCAGCCATCTCATCCTCTGTCGTCCCCTTCTCCTCCTGCCCCCAATCCCTCCCAGCTTCAGAGTCTTTTCCAATGAGTCAACTCTTCGCATGAGGTGGCCAAAGTACTGGAGTTTCAGCTTTAGCATCATTCCCTCCAAAGCAATCCCAGGGTTGATCTCCTTTAGGATGAACTGGTTGGATCTCCTTGCAATTCAAGGGACTCTCAAGAGTCTTCTCCAACACCACAGTTCAAAAGCATCAATTCTTCGGTGCTCAGCTTTCTTCACAGTCCAACTCTCACATCCATACATGACCACTGGAAAAACCATAGCCTTGACTAGACGGACCTTTGTTGGCAAAGTAACATCTCTGCTTTTTAATATGCTCTTTAGGTAGGACCTTTAAAAAGGGGATTATTTTCAGTACTCCCTTGGTGGTCCAGTGGTTAAGAATCTGCCTTGTAATGCATGGGGACATGGGTTTGATCCCTGGTCAGGGGCTTTCCTGGTGGCTCGGATGGTGAAGAATCTACCTGCAACGTGGGTAAACCCAGGTTTGATCCCTGGGTCAGGAATATCCCCTGGAGGAAGAAATAGAAACACACTCCAGTATTCTTGACTGGGAAATTCCATGGACAGAAGAACCTGGTGGGCTACAGTCCATGCGGTTGCAAAGAGTTGGACACGACTGAACGACCAACACATAGGGAACTAAGATTTCACATGCTGGGTGGCAACTAAGCCTGGGTGCCACGACTAGAGAGTCCCCATGCTGCAACTAAGACCTGAAATCCGTCTTTTAAAAGGTGATTATTTTAAAACAAGGCCCAGTGGACCCTAATCCAATCTGAAAGGTGTCTTTATAAGAGGAGTACATTTGGACACACGAAGAGATACCAGTGACATGACCACACAGAGGAAAGACTGTGAGGACACTACCAGAGGGCAGTCATCAGCAAGCCAAGAGAGGCCTCAGAAACCAATCATAAAAGATCTTAAAAGGTGTTTTGTTATGGCAGCCCTAGCAAACTAATACAGATGGTATTGCCAACAATGTTGATTCATGAACATGGGATGTCTCTCCATTTATTTAAGTCTTTAATTCCTTTCAGCAATATTGTGTACTTTTCAGTACACAAGTCTTTTTCCTCATTGTATAAATTTATTCTTAAATATTTTATTCTTTTTGTTGTAAGTAGGATTGTTTTTTAAAAATCTTTTTCTGATTATTCATTGCTTGTGTATAGAAATGCAACCGATTTTGGGGTCGATTTTGTGTACTTCAACTTAACTGAACATGTTTATTAGCTGTTTTTCATGTATGTGGACTCTACCTATAAAATTTTATTGAAAATGGCTTTGGCATATAATTGCCGTCTGCCATATGCCATCTGTCTTTAGCAATCAGGTAATTTGATAACCTTGCTCAGCTTCCTTCTATTTCTATCTGATTTAGGGTTAATACAAGAAATGGATGTTGAATTTTCGAAAAAAGGTTTTGCAAATACCTATTCATGTAATCATACAGGTGGCACACCTGAGCCTCTGTTTCTTCATCTATGAAATGGGGATAATGATAGAATTTTCCTAATAGAACATCGTGAAGATTACTTGCTAATCTAAGAAAAGGGATCTGCTGTAGACTGAAAGTTTGAGTCCCACACAAATTCCTATGTTGAAACCTAACCCCCAACGTAACTGTATCAGGAGGGGATTAGGTTGTGAGGGCAGGACCCTCGTAATTGAGATCAGTGCCCATATAAAAGAGGCCCCAATGACCTTCCTCATCCTTTCTACCATGCGTTGTCAGTTGTTTAGTCGCTCAGGCGTGTCTGACTCTTTGCAACCTCATGGACTCTAGCCCTCCAGGCTCCTCTATCCATGGGGATTCTGCAAACAAGAATACTGGAGTGGGTTGCCATTTCCTTCTCTAGGGAATCTTCCCCACCCAGCGACTGAACCCGCATCTCCTGCATTGGCAGGCGTGTTCTTTACTGCTGAGCACCAGGGAAGCCCTGGTGGCTGCCACATGAGGACACAGTACAAAGATGGTCACCCATGAACCAGGAAGCAGGTTCTCACCAGACAGCACATCTGCCGGCGCCTTGATCTGGGACTTCCCAGCCTCCAGCAGTATGAGAAATAAATTTCCGTTATTTGTAAGCCACCTAGTCTATGGTCTTCCGTTACAGCAGCTCAAATGGACTTAGGTCAAAATGGGATGTCGTCTCGTCATTCTCCTTAATTTGCATTAGTGCGATGAATTTTGTTGATAAATCTGTACCGTTGATTTGTGTGCATATTGCCTGGCCATCACTGACCTCCCTGCTGAACCCCAGACCTGAGGTTCCCACAGCCTCCTGAATAGACTCCTTTAGGAGTCTCTGGGACCTCCCACACCTACTGTGACCCAAAATGGTCTCAGTATCTCCCCCTAACCTGTTCCTTTTCCTCAGTTTTCATCTCAGAAATAGCCTCTTTGTCCCCCAGTCCCCAGGGTAGAAGCCTGGACCTTTTCCTAAAAGCACCCACTCCCCTTCCATGGCCTGCCAGCCTCACAGCCTGTTCACTAGACCTCCTGAGCATCCCTCCTGCCTGCCCCCTCTCCTCCTTCCTACACCAGGCTTTGGTCCAGCACCGTCCCCTCCTGCACCAGTCCCTGGCCTGCTGCCTTGAGAGCTGAGCTGTCCTCCACAGGGCAGCCAGAGCATCCTTCTACATCTGACCACGTCCTTCAGTTTCTCCACTCTGAATGCTCCTCTGATGATTCCCAAGCTCTATAATGTGACCTCAGTGGCCTTGCCTGCTCTGGAGCTATGCTGCCTCAGCACAGACAAGCTGGTCCAGCTGTCTGCCCTGGCAACCCCTCAGAGGGAGTGTCCCCTGGGGCTCTGCTTCTACAGTGAAGGAGTGGAGGGGCTGGTCAGAGGACTTGCACAGTCACTCCACCCAAGACCTCTATCTAAACCACCCAAGGCTAGAGTGGAGCCTACTGGGTGGACGACATGGGCACATTTGCTTTTTGACTTTTGGTCTCCGTTTTCCCTTCTTTTTTTAAATTTTTATTTATTGGCTGTGCTGGGTTTTTGTTGCTGGGTGTGGGTTTTCTCTAGTTGTGGCAAGTGGAGGATATGCTCTCTTTGCACCATGCAGGCTTTTCTTTGCAGTGGCTTCTCTTGCTGCAGAGCACAGGCTCTAGGGCGCGCAAGCTTCGGTAGTTGTGGTGCACCGGCTTGGAAGTTGTGGCTCCCAGGTTCTAGAGTGCGGGGGCTCAATAGTTGGAGTGCATGGGCTTAGTTGCCCCAAGGTATGTGGGATCTTCCTGGACCAGAGATGGAACCCATGTCCCCTGCATTGGCAGATGGATTCTTAACCACTGGACCACCAGGGAAGTCCTCCTTTTCCCCTTCTTGACACACATGTTCCTTACAAGAACATCCCTTCCCCACATAAGCAAGAGATTAGGATGGGATGGACAACCCTCAGCTCCAGGGGTGGGTTCTGAAGGGCTTAAGCCAAACAAGGTCTCATCCGTCTGGCAGAGTGAGTGGCAAAGTATTGAGTTTATGATTCAACCCCATCCAATCAGAGTGACCAATAGGACTTTTGCCTGGGAATGTTGGACTCCAGCCCCTTTTTTCCTCTGGATAATAAACCATATGGATGCGCTGCCTCAGACTGTGAGATGCACTGGCCTGAGGTCAGAGACCACCCTCAGATGAGGGCAGGGCAGGGAAGGCTAGAGAAATGGAGCCAGAATTCTATGGACATTGAAGCTTCTGGATCAAGCTGTACCTGAAGCCTGTCCTAACAAAGTCCATAAATTATCATTTCCATGCGGACCACAGAAATTTTTGCTACTTGCAACTAAAACCAAAATCTAAACCTCCCCAGTGACCCTTCCTTAAATTAGACAGTAGATAGGTGCTGCCATGCAAAATCTTTCACAATTAGCTTTAAACCTAGGCACTGAACAATCAGAACAGACTGCAGGCCATGGCAACGGACCTGGGTCATGGAGGACCCTGCTGGACTGTAGGGAGGTCTGGGGCACTCTGGGGAAGGGTTGAGCCAGCAGGCATACAGAGAAGTCACTATGCACCAGCTTGGCATAGGAGGATTTTGATATTTTAATAACCTATGCAGCTGGGTGGTACAAACTAACTGAACACGAGTCCTTACAAGATTCCATAGCTGATGCTGAAACGTGAAGTGAAAATTCAAGCGAAACAGGGAGAAAGGCCTAGGATGACCAAGCAATAGGTTACATGTCCAAGGCAACCCAGGACATAAGAGACAAGGGTGGGTGGTGGCTGGGGCAGGCCAGAGGCTTAGGTGGTAGACTTCCTTTTCAAGGAGTCCTTAAGTTTCAGCCTTGTTCTCCTCTGCTCCCTTGTAGAAAACCCTGGAGTTTAACCTGGAGTTTCTCCAAGACACGGTCCCGGAGTGGCTAAAGGCCCTGCTGTCGGAGGGGGTACTGTAGGTGTAGTAAGATTCTAAGCCAATGATGCTGTTGATCTTCCATCGAAGGATATTGCAAAACTTCACCATGTAGGGCGACAGAAGGCAGCAGACGATGTAGAGAATCACCAGGCCAACAAACAAGCTGGCTGACACCTGCAGGAAATGGGCCAACAGGCGATGGTAGGCGGTCTGGGTTCGGGGTCAGGGACGTGCCTCCACCAGGCAGGGCAGCTCCAGGGCAGCCACTTACCAGGAGGATGAGGAAGGCCCGCCTGGCACTGAGCGGGAGCCCATGGATGTGCAGCAGAAAGGTGAGCTGGTAGTCACAATAGGTGCTCTTGTCCACGCCTCTGGTGGGGATGGGGGTCAGGATGGGGTGGGGAGGAGGTGGGCACCTCCCCCAGGAAGCCCCCGATCCCGCCTCAGCTGTGTGTGTGCCTCACCTATTGCTCACCAACACCTTGAAGAAGAACTCAGGGGCAAAGATGTGGTAGGGAATGGTGTCATGGCACGGCGAGTTCTCCTGACATAGCCACCTGGGGGAGCAAGTTCAGGCACTTGTGGGACAAATCATGCCTAGCGCGTGACAGCCCCTGATCTTCCGCTCTACCCAACTAGTTCTGGACGAGCACTAACTCGCTGCAACCTCCTACTTCTCTCCCTGATTCACGCCTCCACTCATTCAACTGGGAAGGCTGACTGACCCCCTCCCAGGAGACAGGCTGTTTGTTTATCCACTCTTTTCCTCCCTTCTTTAGGGGAGTTGTCAATTCCTCTGTTCCTATGTATTCGTCTAGATTATAGATTGTATACCTATGATGTGCCAGTTCCTCATCTATTCCTTACTGCTTTTATTCCTTCATGGCACAAATAGAGCTGGAGCAGCTGCTAGGTACAAAGCCACATCTTCATTCCTTTTTTCATATAGCCAATAAATGCAGGTTGAATACTGCCTAGGTGCAAGTTGGTTACTTTGTTCACTCATCCCTTTCCTTTATTTGCTTATGGCATCATTTTCTTTCATTGATTAAATCAAAAATACTTATTTATGCTTGGGAAATTTCATGGACAGAGGAGCCTGGCAGGCTACAGTCCACGGGGTGGCAAAGAGTCAGATACAAATTATAGACTGCTGCTCCTGCTGCTGCTGCTGCTAAGTCGCTTCAGTCGTGTCTGACTCTGTGTGACCCCATAGACTAAACAACAACAGTTGTAAGCTTATATTCTGTCACTGTTCTGTTCGTAATAAAAATTTTGAGAACTTAAAAAAAAAACAGCTACTGAGGCCCTATATGCTAATTTTTTTTTTTCTCCTGGCCATGCCACACAGCTTGCAGGATCTTAGTTCCCCAACCAGGGATCAAGCCTCCAGCAGTGGAAGCATAAAGTCCTAACCACTGGACCACCAGGGAATTCCTGCTATATGCTAACTTATTACTTCATTTTTTTATTCATTCATTGATACCTCCATTCAAAGGTCAATAAATGCCTACCAAGAATGAATGAATTTGTTCACTGTCTTATTCAACAAATACTATGTTATCTATTCTAGACCTGGATTTTTAAGAGAGACAGACTCCACGAGAGACAGTGACAGCTCAGAGGGTCAGGGTGAGAATAGGGAAGGTACAGGAGGATGAGAGAGCCAACCGTCCCACCTAGAACAGTCAGAAAAGTCCTCCTGGAGGAAGTGGCATCTGAACTAAGGCCTGAAGAAAGATTAAGAAGGACCAGTCCTGTGGATAGAGGATCCAGTTTGCATAAAGGTCAAAGTCAGTCTCATTCGAGGAATACAGACAGTCAGTGTAGCTTGAGAACCTAGGAGTCTCCCGGAGGCAGAATGGATGGAAAAGCCCGACAGAATGTGGGCAGATGGGGGAGAAGGGGCCTGCAGTCGGCCCAGGCACTCACTCGATGCCTAAACTGTTGTGGGACATGATGTTGAAGGACAAGTCCTTGGTGGTCATTGTGTTCTCCGTGGTCCAGATGAGGCTGCCAGTCCTGCGCAGGCAGGGGTAACCTCAGTGGGGGACGGGGCCTCAGCGGACCGAGGCCCCAAAAGGAGGCGGGGAAAGCTGTGGGCGGGGCCCTGTGGGTATGGCTTGCAGCCCAGGTTTGGTCTGTGGCTGGGCAGCTGGAGGGGGCCTGCAGGGGAAGAAGGGCCGATTATGGGCCTGGTCCCACAGGAATTACTTGTCCAGGGGGCTGTTGAAGCGGTAGATTTCCTCCTCGCTGTATTCCTTGATGGTGTCAAGGGTGGGCCCGCCGCCCACCACCTTCAGCACGTAGCTGTGGGGAGCAGAGATTCGAAGGGGCTGTCTGGAGTCCTGCCTCACCTCTACCACCCCCTTTTCTCTGCGCCCCACCCCAGTTCCTTGCCCCCAGCCCACTCCCGTCAGCCGCCGGCTTGGCCCCCACTTTACCTGCCCTGGAAACTGCCAGAATCGCCCGTCACCAAATCTTGGATCAAGAAGAATGGGTAGAAGACTGTGGGGTCGGAGGGGTGGAGGCCGGGAGGAGAAATGAGAGAGGGGAAGGAGGAGAGATGAAAGGACCCAAAGGAAGAGCAGAGGATGGGTGGGGGCAGTGAGCGGGCAGGCAGGAAGGGCCGGGGAGGGCAAAGGAGAGGGCGCTGGACACCCACTGTCCCGGAAGAGAAAGCAGGGCATCTCCGGGTCCACTTTGACGCAGTCGAAGTAGTGTTTGTTCTGCACGCGGTTGTACTGCACCGTGTAGGTGATGTCGAAGGCCAGGCGCTTGCCTGGAGGGCAGCCAATAAGCACTGGCACCATCAGGTTGCTCTGAGGGGGAGGAGAAAAGCCTGGTTCTGGGGGTCCGGCAGGAGGGACACCCCTCCTCCCCCCCACACCATCACTACCTGCCAGGCTCACCCTCACTAGGGCCAAGCTGGTTATTATTATTACCGGTAAAACAATAGAAACAGCAAGGGCTTGCATAGCTCTTACTGTGCACAAGGCATGGAAGGATTCTGCGCAGAGCTTTACATATTCAAGTTGGTTTAATCCTCAAAACAATCTTGCATAATATAGACCATTAACAGCTCCATTTAACGAGATGACAAAAGTGAGACACAGAGAAGTCATGTCACTTATTAATTATCTGAAGTCACACACATGGCTGGGAATGTGGTAGAGTCGGGATTCAAACTGAGTCAGGTGGCTACCAACTGCCTTCAGAATAAGACATACAAAACCACTAACACCTACACCTATGAAGCAGCCAGCTCCTCTGTGTATGTTAGTCATTCAGTCATGTCAAACTCTTTGTGACCTCATGGACTGTAGCCAGCCAGGTTCTTCTGTCCATGGGATTTCCCAGGCAAGAATACTGGAGTGGGTTGCCATTTCCCCCTCCAGGGGATCTTCCCAACTCAGGGATCAAACCTAGGTCTCCTGCATTGCAGGCAGATTCTTTACAGTCTGAGCCACCAGGGAAGTCCCAGCTCCTTGTTGGACTTTAATTGGCTGAAGCTGAGGGAATTCCCTGGTGGTCCAGTGGTTAGGACTCTGATTTCACTGCCAAGGGTCTGGGTTCAATTTCTGGTTGGGGAACTAAGATCCCACAAGCCTGCATAGCCAAAAAATAAGACAATGAAAAGCTGAGCTGGAGCCTGATTTCCTCAACAGTAGACTTGGGGGAAGCATGGGATACATGAGGGAAGTAGGGCCCAGGATGGGAGTTCAGTATCTTGGGAATGAAAGGTTCCTGGCCTATTCTGGGGTTAGGGCCCAAGGATTTCACCGCATTGTCAGAAGGACATGGGCATCTAGAGACTGCAATCTGGGCTTGCTGGCTTCTGTGGAGAGGGGTTTTGGCCACAGATTGCACCTGAGCCAAAGACTTTACACCTATCAGCCACTGAATCACTGCGAAGATTTCTCAGATTCAATCTTTCCACAATCCACCTCTGTTCATGGCACTCCATCCCTCCGTGTTCAAGCTAAAAAGCCTTGGTTTCTTCCTGGAAACCTCTCTTTCTCTCAACTCCACATCCAGTCCATTCAGAAATCCTGTTGTCTCTAGAGTTCAAGATAGAGCCACTCTCTTCCCCCAACTCTTCTGCCCTACTTGGGCTGGCCCAATCTTGTTTTCCCCGTGGTCTCCCTGCTCCTGTCTCTCCCCTCCAGGCTGTCCCACACTTGCAGCCAGATGGACTCTGTGAAACCTGAGTCACCCCGCTGCTCAGATGCCTCCTATGTGACCTGCCCAATACTTCTTCAACCTCATCTCTCTCCACCATCCTCCTTGTACACCCTGCTCCAGCCATGCTTGCTCCTTGCTATTCCTTTAGTCTAAGACAGGAAACATACTCCCATCTCCAGGCCTCTGCTATCTGTCCCCTCTCACTGGCATGCCTCCTGATACATAACTGCATGCCCACATCTCCTCCTTCAAGTCTTTGCTCAAATATTTCCTCCTCAGCAGGGTCTTCCCCAAGCCATCCTATGGAAAAGGCTTCCCTACCTATGCCTCTTGCCTGTTTCTTTTTCTCCTAGTGCACATCACCTTTTAACATACAGTATCTTGGGGCTTCCCTGGTGGCTCAGTGGTGAAGAGTCCACCTGCCAATGCAGGATGCATTGATCCCTGATCCGGGAAGATCTCACAAGCCTTGGAGCAACTAAGCCCAAGTGCCACAACTATTGAACCTGTGCTCTGGAGTCCAGGAGTCACAACTACTGAGCCCAAGTGCTGCAACTACTGAAGCCCACATGCCTAGAGCCTGTGTCTTGCAACAAGAGAAGCCACCCCAGTGAGAAGCCCATGCACCACAGTGAAGAGTGGCCCCCACTTGATGCAACTAGAGAAAGCCTGCACATAGCAAGGAGAACCCAGTGCAACCAAAGATTAAAAAAATCATTTTTGTAAAAAGCTACAATAAAAAAAGAGTAGACGCTTTTTAAAAAATCATTGACTTTTTAAAAGCAATCTTTAGGCGGGTATCATGGTCAGATAGATAGATAAGTGGATGTATATTGGGATACACACACAGACACACACATATATACACAGTGAAAATTTCACTTCCATTCCTATCTTCCAACTGTCCTGACTCTTCCCTATTCAACCAGTAAAGAAAGAAAGAAGGTGAAGTTACTCAGTCATATCCAACTCTTTGTGACCCTATGGACTGTAGCCCACTAGGCTCCTCTGTCCATGGGATTTTCCAGGCAAGAATACTGGAGTGGGTTGCCATTTCCTTCTTCAGGCGATCTTCCTAACCCAGGGATCAAACCCAGGTCTCACGCACTGCAGGCAGACTCTTTACCTTCTGAGCCACCAGGGAAGGGCTCATTCAACCAGTAGGGAACCATTATGAATACTTTCTTGCCCTTTTCCTCATAGTCTCTTCATGAAAATAAAAGCAAACATGAATATATGTTATCAATATCAAGTATACACTGTTGCAGTATGTGGAGATCTCTGCCGCCTTGCTCTTGTTTTTTTCTTTTCTTTTTTTTTGCCACACCACAAGGCTTGTGGGATCTTAGTTCCCCAACCAGGGATTGAACCTGGGCCACAAGAGTGAAAACTGACTCCTAACCACTGGACCACTAGGGAATTCACTCACCGCACACCCCCCCCCCAAACACACACTCTGTTCTTTTAAAATTGCTGCATAGTTTTCCACTGAATGGATGTACCACCTTTTATTTAACCACTCCCCTAGTAATGAACACTTAGAATGTCTCCAAGTCTTTTGCAGTAACTGTGTGCTGTGGATCAGATTCCTGGAAGGGATCTGCTGGGCCCAAATAGAGATATTAACGGACTTTCTGGGGTTGTGATGAAGAGGGAAATAGTGTGCACTACTAAGTTTAGCAGGAAACAGTTATTGGGCTGTGGTCACTCTTCCTTGCATTTGACCCTGAATATCCCATGTAATCCAAGGAGTTGGGAGCTGTTACAAGTCCCTTTTTTAAATTGCCCTGGGTCATAGCAACTCAGGCTTCCCAGGTGGCACTAGTGGTAAAGAACCCACCTGCCAATGCAGGTGACATAAGAGATAAGGCCTGGCTGGGAAGATCCCCTGGAGGAGGGCATGGCAACCCACTCCAGTATTCTTGCCTGAAGAATCTCATGAACAGAGGAGCCTGGCAGGCTACAGTCCATGGGGTCGCAAAGGATCGGACATGACTGAAGCGACTTAGCATGCACGCATACTAACCCAGGAAAGAGAAATACCAGGGTCTGTCTCCTGGAGAGTGGGCAGGGAAGTGGATGAGAACAAGGTCTCCTCTACCACTTGTTAGCTCCGGGGATTACTCGGAGCAGACGTCTGCATCTCTCAGAGCCTCACTGCCTGCCTCCATAGCAGGTGAAGAACCAAGGACCCAAAGGCTTCAACAAAGCACGTGTGAGCGAGCAAGAGAAGAGCAAGGCGTGAAGGGAGAGCCAAGCTTGTTCACATGCCACCTTTGGACCAGTTGGAAAAACAAGCCCTGCGTCACAGATACTTAACTTCCCCTAGAAGAACAGTATCAGAAGGAACACACAAATTTGTGTACGATCTATGCAATGCAGCCCTTCCTGAAAACATGAATGGATTAAAGGAGGGAGGGGGCGGCTGGGTGGGGTAAATGATAAAAATGTATGAGAAAGAAAAAATTAGGAAGGCATTCATGGGATTCCCAGCTAGAGCCCTCAGATCCCACCCTGCTGAGACTGACCCACACCCTTCCCTCCCAGCACAGGGCCCAGGACCCCAAGTCCAATACTTGCATATGGGGCCCCTGGTTCGTGTTCTGGAAGCAGTGCCCAGACGAGCCCAACACCTGCGAGTAGGAGCAGGAGATGAGACGGGACCCCATGGCTTAGTCCTTCCCCTCATCTGCATCCCTACAAGCCTCCAGGCTTGGACCACACACCTTGATGAGCATGGAGGTCTTCATGAGGTGATGTCCACTAATTCCCTGGTCAAAGCAAGACCTTTTATCACTGAGCTTAACCTGGGGGTGGGGGCAGAAATGAAGGGGTCAGGAGGCCAGCGGGAGGACCCAGGCTCCGTTCAAATAACCGCGGGCTTCTAACAGGTATACTGCCCCAGTAGCTCCGCCATCACCTCAGCGCCTCTTCTCCACCTAGTCTCACCCAGAAAAGCACGGAGTTGAGATTAACAAGGACCTTCTCCTTTACTATTGCCTCAATGCAGTGGGGGTCCGCCAGCACCACAGCCAGATCCACCGGGCTCAGCACCCGGAAGGAGGGGCCTGCTAGGAGCAGAGGGCGGGGTTAAGGCTGCGGGCGTGACCCAGTCGAAGCCCCGCCCCCAGGCACCACCCAGGCCCCGCCCACCGACCGTGCAGGACTTCTGGCTTCCGGGCGGTCAGGAAGACTGAGAAGCTGTAGCTGGTACCCTTGTCCAGGAAGATGCGCTCGGGCAGCTCGTTCTCGGCCTTGAGGTCGTAGATCTTTTCGTAGCTGGTCATGTCAACGTGCACACTGCCCGCGCTCCGCCGGTTGCTGGCCAGGTAGAAGTGGTAATCCTAGGCGACGGAGTGCGGGGCAAAGTCAGTGCCTGGACAGGGGAACGGTGAGGGGGAGATCCGGGCTCGGCCCCGTCCCCCGACTCGCCATCCTCTCCACGCACCTGGTCCTGCTTCTTGTTCTTCCACCAGCGCCAGGTGGGGTCGTGCGCTGGGTCCGCGTATGGCTGCAGGAATTGCAGGCACCGAGGGGAGGGGGTGGGTATGTCAAGGGGCGTGCCCAGACAGGCAGTGTCCCCAGCCTCAGTCCCTGCCCCTGACCCAAACTGAAAGATACACACCCAACCCCGGCTTTCGGCCCGACCGCCTACCCTCGCCCCCAGCCCAAAGCCATCTCTTCTGAGCCGAGCTAGATCCCCTCCTCGGGCCCCCTTCAGCCTCGGAAGCACCGAGGCGGCTCTGCTCTGCTCCGCCCTCCGCCGCAGTTCTCCGGCGTAGAAGCCCCTGCGATACCACCTCAGGTAGGACCCGCCCCGGACGGCGCCCACCTTGTCGTACTTCGAGTGCAGCCAGAGCAGGTAGTAGACGAGGCCCTGATAGACAGCCAGCGAGTTCTCGCTGTGGAAGCCCCAGGGCTCCGAGACACGCGGCGGCTGCGCGCGGTAGCGCTCCTGGCGCGTGTAGATTTTCGGGTTGGGCAGCTCCCGCAGGCGCATCACCGTGAAGGGGCAGAAGTTGGAGAAGGACAGCGTCGGGTGGCTCCTGAGCGGCGACAGTGGAGGACGGAAGCTGCCTTTCCCGGGATCCGCGCACCAGGAACCTCCGCGGGGCTGCTTCCCACTCCTGCACGGCTGACTACGCAAGGCTGATCCTGACCTACGCAATCCCTGACCTTCCTCCTCAGGTTCGGCCCCTGGACGTATTCATCTGCTTGTCCCTCAACCCCTCAGAACAGAGTCCTGGACCGCATCCTAGACTCTCCCCGACCCCTCCACGGCACCCAGCCTTCTAGGGTTCTTCCACCTCACTCCTCCACCACTCCCAGCTGCCTCCCTGGGCTCCTCTGCAGGCGAGCAGAAGGGTGTAAAATCTGACCATGAAGTTCAAGTTCCTCCCTGTGACCACCAGGGTCACCTTTTCCGCCTGGTCTCCAGGGCACTTCATTGGCAGGGCATTCTGTCCATACTACACTCCTTCTCAGTTGTTGATCACCCAATCCCCTTTCCACTTGGCACAAGGGGTTCCCCCTGTTTGGAACACCCTTGTCCATCTACCACCTCATCAGTTCTCACCCTTCATGCACTTCTTCCCGTTGAAGCCCTCCCTGATGCACCTTGCCCCTAGGCTGGTTAGACCCCTCCTCCTTTGAGCCCAAAGGCTGTCACTGGGGATGGCTTGGTCTCCACCCCCCACACCCCAGAATGGGAGCTTCAGATGGCAGTGCCTAAGGCTCTCTGACTGTCTCTGTGGTTCAGTATCTTCTCACCCTTGCCTTTCCAAGACATATTCATCACTGATCTGCTGGTATATCAGTAGCTGCTCCACGGGCATGAGCCTCTTGACGAGCCTGCCCTGCTGGTTGTCTATCAGGTACACCAGCTGCAGTGGGAAGGTACGGGCCACGTGAGCTGGTGTCAGCCACCCTGCAGCTCCCCCATGTCTCGCCCACGCTGTCCCCCCACCTTGGCACCTGGTACAGTTTGTTGTCTTCATAGAAGAGGGTGACCATGGTCTCATTGGGGGCGTAGAGAGAGGACTGCTGAAGAACCTGGAGGTTGATGTACACGTCCCAGGCCTTGGACGGGAACAGCTGGTACACATGGTAGCTGCCCTCCAGGACATACCAGATCTGGGGGCGTGGCAGCCAAGGGTGTGCATGAGGCCCGTGGGCGCTGTGACCCCCACCCCTCCCTCTGAGGGGTGAGGACCCCACTCCCTGAGGGGTGAGTCTTGGGTGCTCACCTCCGGCTGGGACCAGGTGAGCCATCCTTCTGCTTCTCAGACCCCACCACCTCTGCTTCCAGCCCTCACTCCCCATGATACACTTCTTCACTGTTTCAGTCTGCTTGAGTTTTTATTACTTGCAATGTAACCATTCCTAATATACACACTGCCTGAAGGCTGGGGATCTGAGGGCTAAGCCCTCTTTTTCCCTTCTCACCCTTTTTAAGATTCTTTTTTAAGGTGGACCGTTTTTAAAGTTGTTATTGAATTTGTTACAATACTGCTTCTGTTTTCTGTTTTGGTTTTTTGGCCCTGAGACATGTGCAATCTCAGCTGCCCGACCAGGGATCGAACCCACACCTGCTGCCAAGGAAGGTGACGTCCTAACCACTGGATGGCCAGGGACGTCTCCCTTCTCGCTCTTTGCCCCATTCAGGGTCTCAGCATCCCCTTGGCCTCAGTTTCCCACCTCTGCACTGATGCCCACCCTCTCATCCCCTAACTCATTTGGCTGTAAACCCAACCTCCTCCTTAGCTTCAGCTTGGAGGATCCTCTCCAGCCTCCAGCACATCCTCCCTCCATGTGGCCTTCTCCATGAAGCCCTCCTGACGCATACACCCCCAGACAGGGTCTGAACTTCCATGGGTGCTGTTTTCCTCACTGCAGCCTTGGTTGCTCTGAACTGTCACTGTCTGGTAATGAATCCATCCTCCCAACTGGACTGGGACCCTGAGAGGGCAGGGCCCACAGCTGACTCACTGCCCGCTATGTCTCCAGCACCGATCAGGTGTGCTGAGCTGCATGGCGGAATGAAAGAGGGCTCCCTCTGGACATCCCCTCATGACTCTGAGCACAGGCCCTTTACCCTGCTGAGTAACTTTGGAAAAGACACATCCTTTTTGAGTTCGAGGATTCTCAGCTATAAATGGAGCTTCTGCTGCCCTTCCATTACCCAGGGTCCCTGAGAATGTTCCCTCTCCTGGGCCCTTTTACCCTGATGGAGTGGGGGAAAAGAGAGACCCCTAGGCTTTGGGGCTGAGCAGAAAGGAAGTGGGGAGAGGGGAGGGCAGCCCACCTCCTCATTCTCGGTGACAATGGCCATGTCCCCTCGGAAGGAGTTCACCAGGTACTTGATGGACAGCTCCTTGGGGAAGTCCGCCATGTAAATGAAGTTTTCACTGTTAAAACTGAAAGGGCAGAGGTGGGAGGTCAGGACACCCAGGTGAGACCTGGAGAATATCTGCTTCCCTGACTAGTCCTGACATGCCGCTGCAGGAACCATCTACTCGCTTCTCCGCCAGGCTGATGAGAAGGCACAAAGGAAGTCTGGGACTCTAGTTTCTGCCCCCCATCTCCAAACCCTCTGGCTGACCTGCCCATCCATAAACAGGAGCTGCTGACCAAACTGGCAGTTTCCCAACACCCCCACAGAGTTGGCTCCTGGTCCTCCAGCTTCCTGAAGGGTGAAAAGCATCCTACCCTCTCCCCGGGCCATGTCCCTCTATTGCTCACACAGGTTGGGTCCTCATAGCAGGTTTCATTTAAGAAAGGATTCCCACTGGGACTTCCCTGGTGGTCCAGTGGTTAAGAATCTGCCTGCCAATACAGAGGGTGTGAGTTCAGTCCCACATGCTGCAGAGCAACTAAGCTTGTGCACCACAACTAATGAGGCCAAGTGCCTCAGCTATTGAAACTCTCATGCCTAGAGCCTGAGCTCTGGAGCAAGGGAAGCCACTGCAATGAGAAGCCCGTGCATCATGACGAAGAAGAGCCCCTGCTCGCTGCGACTAGAGAAAAGTCCACGCACAGCAACCAAGACCCAGTGGAGCCAAAAATAAATAAGGATAAAACGTTGTTTGTTTGCTTTTTTAAGGACTCCCAGCTTTAAAATATCAGCTTCCCCTGTTCTATCTGTGCCCACCCCAGCCCATGTTTTCCCCCATGATGGTTCTGATCACTTCTGGCCTTGCGCATACATACCCTGAAAACTTGGTGACTTCAGAATGGAGCCCCACCCTACGTGGGGCTGGGGAGGCTGGCTCCATACCTCTGGAGGAGGAAGTTGCCCCAGATGAACAGCAGGTTGTTATATGGGTTGTAGGACATGCCCTTGGGGACCATCGGAAAGTTGGTATAGGACTCTGTCCCTAGAATCATCAGGAACTCCAGGCCTTGAGCTGGCAGGGGGCACAGGCAAAGTGGACACAGCAGTGAGGTGGGGTCGCTTGGGCCTCTCCTGGCACCCACCCACTTTTCCAGCCCCCTCTGCCTTCCCCTCCTACCATCAGGGATGAATTCCGGGATGGTGTAGAGCACAACCAGGTAATCATTGACTACAGGTGGGGAAGACACAGCAAAATCTCCTGAGACCCTGAGTTTTCAAGACCTGCAACTGAGCAAGTCCCCAGCTCCCCAACACGTCCAACCCCATCCCAACAGCTTCCCATTTGGGCCCACTCTTGTTGCTGCTGTTTAGCTGCTAAGTCATGCTAAGCTCTTTGCGACCCCATGGGCTGTAGCCCACCAGGCTCTTTAGTCCTTAGAATTTCTTCATGTGAATTATAAAAAGGCACTTCCTCTAAGAGGATACAGTCCTGTGAGGGCAGAGGACTTGATTCCTTGGCTGGGGAGCTCCAGACACAGCCTAAACAACTGTCCATGCACACCTGCTAAGTTGCTTCAGTAGTATCCAAACCTATGGACTGTAGCCCTAGAGGCTTCTCTGTCCATGGGATTCTCCAGGCAAGAGTACTGGAGTGGGTTTCCATGCCCTCCTCCAGGGGATCTTTCCAAACCCATGTCTCTTGTTGTCTCCTGCATTGGCAGGTGGGTTCTTTACCACCAGTACCACCTGGGAAGCCCTAAACAACTGTACACGGCAGCCCTATTCTCACTCCATCAGCTCACATCAAATCTTACTGTGAGCCACAAGGCCCTCCCAGGTCTCACATCTGCTCACGCTTCCAATCTCCCTCCCTCCCCTTCCCCCTCTGCTCCAGTCTCATTGACTTCCTCTCAGTTTTCCCCCTGTTCTCCACCACTGCCCCTGACCTAGCAGTGGCAGGAGCCACATTTCCTTTCTGTTATCTGTTGAGCACAGATGCCACAGGATGGAGCAGCAGTTCATAACCCCAGCTCCTGCCCCTTCCCGCTTAGCAGCCCCCAGTGGTGCCCCAATTACCCAGGTCATAGCTGACCACCTGGAAATACTTCGAGGAGGCAGGGCCTACAATCTCCACCAGCATCAGTAGATTGTAGTCACCAGCAACGAATGTGGCCCAGGTGATGGAGCAGTTGACAACTGGGGAGGGAAGGCAGAGGTCCAGAGAAGCCCCTCCAGCCCCATCCCCCTCCACGGTTTCTGTGACTGCCATGCCTATCCTGGCGACTCTCCACCCGTCCCCAAGAAACTGCCCGTCTTTTCCCATGGCCTCTCCCCCGCCTTCCCTGCTCTCCTACATCCCCGACTGCCCCCCAACCTTCCCAAGCCCACCCTATTCCCCGCCCCCACAAACCCATGTAGAAGCAGGGTACCTAGAATTGCACTGCACACGGACCGATGCCTGGGCAGCAACTGGAAGGACACGAGGCCATCTGAGGAGCAGAGCAGATCAAGGCTCAGGCCCTTCCCAGCCCATCTGGTACCCCACCACATCAGCTCTTCAGTTATCCGGGGTTGAATACCTATGCCTCCTTCTTAGCCCTGGGGCACTCTCCCCCAACCGCCCTTTCTGTCCATTCACAACTGGCCTATCAGAACATGTCTGCCCGCTGGTCACAGTAATTGGCTCAGGTCTGAGCACATGACCCCAGAAATGGGCCAATCAGAGTGAACCCTGGGATTTGAGCTAAGGCCAATGGGGGAAGAGTCTGCTGTCACTCGCTAGGGGTGACTCAAACCAGTGGGAGATGTGAGTCCCGACTTCCTGGATGCCATCTCTAACCCCTGCGAGGGGAGTACCTATCTGAAAATGAGGCCAAATTACAAGGCTAATAATGATAAACCCTTGAGTAGGACTCACCGTGTCCCTAGTGCTCTAAGATCGTCATATATGTCAACTTATTTAACCTTGATAGCAACACAATGATGTGGGTATTAGTATTCTCAGCCCCATTTTGCAAATGAGGGTAAGCACCCAAAAAGAGAGGTTGAGTTACCTGTCCAAAGCCACAGATGACTTGAGTTGGGTGTGTTAGAGCAGTCTGTCTCCTGAACCCATGCTATAATCCCTAGGCTATACTCCCTCGCCAAAGGATAGTCCTGACGGTCCACCCTGCAAGCCCTGGATCCAGCTAGCCTGATGCTGCACTGGGTCTTTTCATCTATATAAGTCTACACATTTTCTACGCTTAAATGATTTTTGAATTGGGCTTCTGCCCTTTGAAACCAAACACACTGTGAAAGATACAAAACCTCCCAACCCTGCCAAGCCCTGCCACTACAAAGGCATAAACTCACAGCCTGGGACCCCTCCTGAAGGAAGGGGTGAGAGGTGAGGGCCTGGGGTCAGAACTCTTAGGAGTGAGCAGGTCCAGAGGGGTCTCTTGGGCTGCTGGAGACCCCTGACCTTACCTGTGATGGTCCCAAAGTGGACGTAACCTTCGTGCTTGCCAGTGGTGAGGGCCATCACATACTCAGAGCCATTGCTGTGGAAATGCACGGGGCACAACCTCTTGATGCACTCGTTAGCCAGGACTCGAACCCATCTCTCTGCAGGGGCCAGCATAGACATTTGAGCCTGGGGCCTTGAGCCCCCAGATCCAACTATGCCTCAAACCAACATGCTCCTGAGTTTTCTAGCTGTCTAAGCCAGTAAACACCTTTCTTTGACTTATATCTATTCTAACCTGGTTCTTCCCACTGTCAAAGTTCCCTAAGAAAGAAAGTGAGAAAAATAAAGCCTTTGGGAACACTCACTAACTAATGAAATAGGGGTTACAGTGTAAGTTTCTGTGATCCTATAAGTTCACATCGCTTATTTACATGGGGCAGGGGCAGGGGGCGGGGGTCAGAAGAACTAGGGCTTTGATATCATTTAAAAGATGAGGCCGAATCCAAAGTCTATCTTAGGATTTCCCCAGTGGTCCAGTGGTTAAGGCTCTGCACTCCCAAAGCCGAGGGGCTAGGTTCAACCCCCGGAGCTAAGCTCCACACGCCACAACTAAGAGTTCACATGTCTCAGCTAAAGATCCCGCATGCTGCAACCTAGGACCTGATGCAGCCAAATAAATAATTTTAAAAAATTAAGTCTTTCTTTTCCTCCCTGATCAATCTCCTTCATGGCTCTGCCTTTCCAACAGCCCATCTCTGTTTCTCTCTTTGTCTAACTTTCTGCCCCTCCCCAGCGCCTCACACTTCTCACTTGGTGCGCATCTCTCTCTGGTATGCCTTTCTGACCCTCTCTGTGCCTTTGCATATGAGCGAGCATGCACGTGAGTCTTTCTCTCTCTGCTCCCTCCCCTCACTCTCAGGCCTCTCTCTGCCCTTAGTTGGTTCAAGACTCCTGGGAAGGTCTGGATGAAAGCCTTGCCCCAACATACAGAGGGTAGGAGGAGGTGCCTACAGGGTGGGAAGTGATGCTTCAGGAGCTTGGGAAGTCCTTCCTACATCCCCCTCTCCCCACCCATGGTAATTCCATTCCCAGATGCCTCCAATGATGGAGTCCCTGAAGCGCCCTCCCTGGGGCTCCAACAGGCAGGTCCCATGGCCTAAGATGGCCAGGACGCCAGAGTATGTGACCCGGCCAGTGACCCCTCACCGCTGCCACGTTTGCTCTCGTAGAGTGTGGTGTAGGTGCCTGTGAAATAGTAGATGAGCTGGTTCTGCCGGATGAAGAGGGTGCTCTCAGTGGCAATGGCATCGTAGATGGTGGCGGTGAAGCTGGCTTGGGGGCAGTAGAAGGAGCCTACCCAGCAACTGTCAATGCTCAACTGCGGGGGAGTGGGGCCAGTGGTGAGCAGGTGCCCTTGATCTCCACTCCCGTGTCCCACCTTGTGGGGAGGTACCTGCTCTGACCACTGCTTGGGATGGACACATGTGGCTGCCCCCAGGGCCCCCTTCCTGCTCACCCTGCAGCAGCATCTTGGTGGCCAAACTTCCCCCAACAAACTTCCCCTGGAAGCAGGCGACCCAGGCCAGAGCCAGTGGGGGCTTTCAGTGCTCCCTGAAGTTGGGTAGTGCTCCATGTACTCAACAGGGCTCAGCACACCTGGTTCCCCAGGCCCCAGTCACGATTGTCCTCATGTGGATCCAAAAGATTCCATGCTTGGCCTAAGGCACATTTTAATAATCCTATTCTGTATTTTTTATGTTTATTTATTTTTGGCTGCACTGGGTCTCTGCTGCTGCACGTGGGCTTTTTCTAGGTGTGGTACAAGGGCTTCTCATTGCAGCGGCTTCTCCTGTTGCAGAGCACAGGCTCTAGGGCACAGGCTTCAGCAGTTGCGGCTCATGGGTTTAGTTGCCCCGCGACATGTGGGATCTTCCCAGACCAGGGATCAAACTCATGTCCCCTGCACTGGCAGTTGGATTCTTAGCCACTAGACCGCCAGGGAAGTCCCTATCCTATTCTATTTAAACAACTAGCTATCTGAACTCACTGACTGATCACTAACACTGACAATATCATTAACAGTGGGAAAGCACCACCAATGAAGGGCTCTTGCCTAAAAGATTGAGTATAACTTCAACCAAGCTTCTAGAACTCACTACCAGTTTATAGGCAATATAGGGTGTTGTGGCTAGAATTTACATGTTGAAGCTCTATCTCCCCAACATGACTGTGTTGGGGCCTTAAATAAGGAGATAATTAAGGTCCAGCGAGGTTATAAGGATGGGGCCCTAATTCTACTGGACTTTTGTCCTTATCAGAAGAGGAAGAGACACCAGAGCCACCTCTCTCTCCACTCATGCACACAGAGAAAAGGCCACATGAGGACAGTGAGAAGGTAGCCATCTGCAAGCCGTGGAAACAGGCCTCACTAGAAACCAACCCTGCTGACACCTTGATCTTGGACTTCCAGACTCCAGAACTACAAGAACATAAATTTCTGTGCTTAAGCCACCCAGTCTGTGGTATTTTATTATGGCACCCTGAGACTAGTATTCAGTACATAAGGTCAGAGGAATAAGTTAATTGATTCTATGAAGAAGAAAACAGCCAGGGCTTCCCTGGTGGCTCAGTGGTAAAGAATCCACCTGCCAATGCAGGAGACATGGGTTTGATCCCTGGTCCAGGAAGATCCCACATGCTATGGAGCAACTAAGCCCTTGAGCTGCAACTACTAAACCTCACATCCCTAGAGCCTGTGCTCTGCAATAAGAGAAGCCAGTGCAATGAGAAGCCTATGCACTGCAGAGTAGCACGCATTCACTGGAGTAGCACTCATTCACCACAACTAGAGAAAGCCTACGTGCAGCAATGAAGACCCAGAGCAGCCAAAAAAAAAAAAAAGCAGCAAACAGTCAAATTCTATAGGACAAAAGGCCTGGCTTCTTAAATTACCTGGGAAAAAAAAGGTGATTGATGGTTGTGGGTTGGGGGAGAGCAGATTTACAGGTAAGAAGAGAATTAAGAGAGTTCACAACCAAATGCAACAGGCACATCCTGATTCAAGCAAACCAACTGTAAAACACATTTTTAGATAATGGGGGAAATTTAACTATGACCAGGTCAGATGATATTGGCTGAAACTGATATAAGCTGAAGCTGAAACTCCAGTACTTTGGCCACCTCATGAGAAGAATTGACTCATTGGAAAAGACTCTGATGCTGGGAGGGACTGGGGGCAGGAGGAGTAGGGGACGACTGAGGATGAGATGGCTGGATGGCATCACGGACTCGATGGACGTGAGTCTGAGTGAACTCCGGGAGTTGGTGATGGACAGGGAGGCCTGGCATGCTGAGATTCATGGGGTTGCAAAGAATTGGACACGACTGAGTGACTGAATTGAACTGAACTGAACTGATGATACTGGATTGGCTAAAAAAAATCATTTGGATTTTTCTGTAACAGGTTACAAAAAAATCCAACTGATTTTTTTTGGCCAACCCAATATTAGGGGCTTATTGTTAATTTTGCTGGGCATTATAATGGCATTGTGATTTTATTTCTTAAAAGTCCTAATGTGTTAGAGATATTCCCTCAAGTATTTCCAGAATTTACAAGTGAAATGGTATGATGGCTAGAATTTTCTTTCAAACATTCTAGGGAAAAAAAAGTAGGGCAAAAAAACCCCCAAAATGTTAATTATTGAAGCTGGGTTCATTATATATAAGTCTCTCCATTTTTCTGTTTGACTGAAAATTTCCACTAGAAAGTGGAGTTTTCTACTAACTTTTCCAACAAAAAGCATAAAAGAGATTTCCCAGTGGTCCAGTGGTTAAGACTCTGAGCTTTCAATGTCCAAGGCATGGGTTTGATTCCTCGTTGGGGAACTAAGATCCCACATGCTGTGCAATGAAGACAAAAAAAATAATTTTTTACTTTTAAAAAGTATAAATCAAAATAAAACTCTAGGCTCTGCTGCTAAGGGAAATTTTACCAAGTTGAGAGGAATATAAACATTCTCACTTCCTCACCTATTCAGTACATAAGAGATTTCTGCAGACTACAGACTTTGTTGCTATGCCTGGACAAACTAACCTGCACCCTCTCAATCTGTCATTTTGATTGGATATCACAATGTATTGCCCTGTTAATATTTAAAGTGCTGCCTCTGTTTTCTGGAAGAAATACTTGGAAAATTTCTTTGTTAAACTAGAAGATCATCACACCTCCCCTCTTCCTCCACATGTTTGAGAAAAAGAAAAGCTGTGAGTCAGCTGGATTTCTTATTTGAGCAGTGTTTGAGAGTTCTGACTCATTTTCCCCAACACGCAGCCTGTTGGGGTTCTCTGACCACAATGACTGAGTCAAGGTGGGCGAATGATGAGCCACACCAAGTGGAAGGAATCTTGTGATTTGAGGGTTAGAAGATAATGGGAAACATATTTCCCACTGGATGTGGGCCTGAGAAGATGCAACCTTTGCAGTTCCAAGTGGAGAGATATTTGAGCATAAAGTCAATTGTTTGAGCAAGCTCTGGGAGTTGGTGATGGACATGGAAGCCTGGCGTGCTGCAGTCCATGGGGTTGCGCAGAGTTGGACATGACTGAGTGACTGAACTGAATTCAACTGAACTGAAAGTCAATACAGAGGAATCAGGTCTGAGAACTGGAGAGAGAGAGAGAGACTCAGATTTGGTGACACTGTTTGAAATCCTGGATCAAACTGGACCTGAAGTCCTGAATTTTTTTGGTTACATGAACCGACAAACTCCCTCTTCCATTTTTGGCAGGTGGCTAGTTGGGCTCAACTCCATTTCTCCCGTTTTCTTTGGTAATGGAGTTTTAGCAGGGTATGCCAGCTAGGTGGAAATTAGACTTCCCAGCCTCCCGTGCAGTGGATGTTGCCAACTGACTAATTCCTCAGCAATGGAATGTGACTGCAAGTGAAACTTGCTTAAGAGAAAATAGCTTGCCCTTCACTTCTGCTCTTTCTCCTTCCAAGCTGGCTTCAGTACGGACATGGGCATGACGCAGCTCCGATCACATGGGTCAGATCAACACCTGGGGCTTAGAGGATGGTGAAGCAGGAAAGTAAAAGAGATTGGGGTTTCTCACATCTGGACTGTTTGGCAAATGATCAATAGCATCCATTTAAGCTGTTGTCTCTCAGGAGTCTCTTTGATACAGCATCTATTAATTTTTTTGTGGTGGGGGGTGGGGAGCGGGGATGCACCATTCAGCTTCTGACCAGGGATTGAACCTGGGCCACAGCTGTGAAAGCCTGGAACCCTAATCACTAGGCTTCTGGGGAATTCCTGTTACAGCATCTAAACCTGACCAACATAGGGCTAAAGATAGCTGCATAGTGTGTGTGTGTGTGCGGGGGGTAGGGGGGCAGGGGGTGTTCTTATGAGATCCTAGGGGCAGTTGACAGGAGTGCTGAGGTGTGAAACAGGAAGAAAGAAGGAAAACAGAGCAGAGACAGCAATGTGGGAAAAGTCCTTCTGGTTAAAAAATGAGAATAAATAGACTTTGATTTTGGAGTGATGGAAATTCTTTGGAAATAGATTTGGTGATTGCACAATACCAATATATTCAATGGTACTACACTGTTCACTTTAAAATGGTGAATTTTAAGAATTTTATGATTCTCATCTGGATAAATTGAAAAAAAAAAGGGTGCCTGAAGTTCAAATTGCACTTTTAATTCTCATGACATAAGTCCCCTCCTTTGCCCTCCAAATCTCTTCAGCAGAATTCATTGGCTATATCTCTCCTGTGGGTGTGTTTTAGTCAGGAGCATGAAAACTGAACAAGGTCTGCAAAGACCTGGGTCAGAAGCAGAGAGAGCTGACAGGACAGCTCTATAAACCAGAGATATTCTATAAACAGAAGGAGTTCAACAGAAGCAGGAATTCAGAGCCAAAGGGAACTGAGAGAACATTAATCCACATGGGGTTGTCAGAAATCCATGTGTGGAGGACTTCGTTGGTGGTCCAGTGGTTAAAAACCTGCCATTCAGTGCAGGGGATGTGGGTTCTATCCCTAGTGGAGGAACTAAGATCCTACATGCCTTGGAGCAACTAATCCCATGGGCCACAGTACAAAAGATGCCACGTGATACAATGAAGATCCCGCGTGCTGCAACTAAGACCTGATGCAGCCAAATAAGTAAACAAATATTTAAAAAAATAGAAATCATAGATGGCACTTTCAGCTTCAATGGGAGGAGCTTCAAGCAGTCTTTAGAGGTTGCTGTGGTGCACATTGTTATCTTAGACAAAATTAACAACCAGCTTCTTGTCCTCCCAGCTTGTGGCAAAGCTACCCTGATTTCACTCCGGGGGAGGCATCTTTCACTGTCTCTTGTCTCGGGTACCCTCCTCATTAGGATAGATCTCATGACTCGTGCTAAGCCAGCTGGCACGCTCCATTCTTTTGGGACACATGACCCAAGCTGGGCCTATCAAGACCAAGTAAATAAATTTCAGGAATTTTTAAAAAATCTATTTGGGAAAGAGGTGCTTCCTTTCTCTGCCTACGAGCTGGGATGATCTGAATCACTTTGAGGAGGGAGTTAATCCAGAAGAAGTGAAGCTGAAAGTTGGAGTCCTCATTCGAGCCCTGAATCAAGCCAGGCCTGCAGGCTGCTCTGTGTCCAGGCTTTGCAGTTGGGTGTACCTATTCAATCCTATTTCTCTGCTGAAACCAAACTGGTTTGGAGCTCTGCCTGCAATTGCAATTAACCCAAACATGTTTGTCTTTCACGCTGAAAGGACCCTGCTTCAGACACTACTTCCATGTTTTGGAAGTAATATAGGCTCACAATGCTGAATTTGAAACCCTAGAGGCCAGGTGTATATTGAAATTTAGAATTTTCCAGTGTTTAGAAGGTAAGATGACACATATATGGGGCTTCCTCAGTGGCTCAGGAGTAGAGAATCCACCTCCAATGCAGGAGATGCTGGAGCCCCCTGGATCAGGAAGATCCCCTGGATTAGGAAATGGCAAACTATTCCTGCCTGGAAAATCCCATGGACAGAGGAGCCTGGTGGGCTACAAAAGTATCGGATATGACTGAGTGGCTGAGCACACATCATGGCACATATATACCACCCAAAAACCCAGTGGGGCCTGAGGCAACACCCCATAGTCAAATTCCTTAATATTTCTGCAGGGCAGCATCAGAATATTATTAAATAGAATGCGTAAAGATAAAAATAGGAAGTCTTTGTTAGCTCAAGTCAGAGTTTCTCGACAAATGCATTTCAGCCTTGAATTGTGAAAATGCCATTTCAAAGATTTGGGATTTCAAAACTACAAATGATGGACCTATAAATAATAATAGCTTCAACTCCCATATTACTCATTCTGGGTCTGACTGCTATGCATTTGTGCCATTCTCAGAATCATTCTGTAAAGTAAATATAAATATCGTTCCCATTTTACAAATGGGGAATCTGAGGCCAGGGTAGGTGAAGCGACTTGCCCAACATCACACAGCCAGGAGGCGGCAGAAGGAGAATTTGAACCCAGCCTGCAGAGTCCGTCTTTTGTTGATGTTATCTGCCTCTTCTGGGTGTTGGTGTGCTTTGGGGGACCCCTTCCATGGCCCTGGGCCCCTTTCCACCTTAGGAGCTAAAACCCAGCCCACCATCTGCCCTGCAGTGACTCACCTCCACGAGAAAGAAGTCCTTGAAGTTTGTGTCGGTCAGGAGGATTGCCTTCTCCTCAGGGATGCCACCCAGGATGAGCACGGGTGTCTGGTCCACAGTGTACCACAGCGGCCTCGATGGGACATTCACAAAGTACTGGGGTAGCAGATGGAAGAGCTGCGGGGCAGGGGCCAGAGGGCTGCTCAACAACCCCCTCTCTTCCCACGGTTCTGTCTCATTTAAGATAAAACCTAAAGAACTTACCCTGACTCACAAGGCCATGTGCAATTTGCCTCCATCACCTCTCTGACCTCATCCTCCACCACTCTCCCCCTTGCTCCTTTTCTCCTGGCCACATGGGCTTCCTCACTGGTTCTCAGAGCCTTTATACCGACTGTTCCCTCTGCTCGAAATGCTCTTCTAGTAACCACGTAATTCCTGCTCTGCTCCTCCAAGACTGTACTCAAACATCGACCTTCTCAATTACACCTTTCTTGCCGTCCCCTCCTGTGTGTGAACTCAGTTGTGTCTGACTCTTTGTGACCCCATGGACTGTAGCCCACAAGGCTCCTCTGTCCATGGTATTTCCCAGGCAAGAATACTGGAGTGGGTTGCCATTTCTTACTCCAGGGAATCTTCCTGACCCAGGGATCAAACCCATGTCTCCTGTGTCTTCTGCATTGGCAGATAGATTTTTTAGCCCTAAGCCACCTGGGAAACCCCCGCCACCCCGTCTCACAGAGACCTAATTCCCCTCACTCTGAATTCTCCCCAGTGCACTGACCACTTTTCAACCTGCTATGGAATTGACTTGATCTCATGTGTGCTGGTCTGGTGTCTGTCTCTCCCACTAGACTGTCAGCTCAGAGAGAGGGCACGGATTTGGGTCTGTGTGTTCACTGTTATGTTCCCATGGCGCCACACTCTGTGCTCAGGAAGTGCCTACTGAGTGAATGAATACACTGTGATTAAGAACATGGGTGCAGGAGTCAGGTAGACACAGTTACAAGTCTGTGGGCAAATGGCTCCATCCTGTTGGGGCCTCAGTTTGCTCCTCTTTAAAATGGGTATACTAGAGGACCTTCTATCACAGGTCACTGCCAAGACTTAACATGTACTTAGCAGAGCATGGCACTGGGGCTCTTCCCATCACTGGAGCCCCCTCACCTCATTTCCCACAGTGAATTGGAGTCCACGGTCTCGCCCACCCTCCAGGAAGCCGTTGATGTTCACATGAAACCTGGAGGTGGGTGTGGGGCAAGCACAGGTGTGGGCTCAGGCTGCTGCCAGAGCTCACAGCCACTTCCCTGCCCCTTTCCATCCCTGAGGACCCCTCTTATCTTCTATGGGAATCCGGAAATTAGGAAGCCCCTCCCAGAGTCTCCGCGCCTCACCCAGCCCGGGATCAGGAAAGGGCACCTTTTATTAGGAATGAAGGGCCCCAGGCCATTGCTGCTAACGTCCACGCGCATGACCACGCTGCCGTTCTTGATGGGCATGGGCGTGTACCAGCTCATGAGACACACCTCCTCTGCGTCACATCTCTCTGCTGGCAGGCAGTGGGCACTGAGGCTGCTGGGGCCTTCCAGTAGCCTCCTCCCACCCCGGCCACAAACCACTGGGATCTCCCCGCAACTCAACTTGGCATGCTCCATTCTCAGCCACGGATCCCCCTGGGGCCTCTGTGTGGCCCCATCTGGGCCCCGGAACCTGCTGAAGCCTCCTTGGCCACCCCCCTCCCAGGTCAGAGATCCCTGTGAAGCCCCCAACCACCCCCACATCCCCACCAGGTCATAGGCCCCTCTGACGTTCCTAGCCGCCCCTTGAGACCATGAACCTTGCTGAGGTTCCCTGGCCACGCCCACACGGCCACGCCCCCACCCACCAGGCAGGCTGTGACCCTCCAGGCTCACCTGGGCTGCGGAAGGGGGCTGCCTCCATCTGGATCTGCAGCTGCTCTATCTTCCAGTGATGGAAGTTGACTGGGGACTGGAAGGTGACCAGCACCACTGGCTTCAGCCCTGTCAGGTGGCCCTTGCGGACCAGGGCCTCAGAGGACTGAGGGCGAGATGGCCCCACAGGGTGTCCTTAATAGAGCCTGTGGGTCCCCCTGCCTCGACCCCACCTTTACTAGCCTGCCATCCTCCTAGGCTGGGTCAGGAGAACAGACTCTCCACCGTGGGAAGGTCAGAGAACATGTTCTAGGTTTGGGGCTCGGGAGGGGGATGGGACCAGTCTAGGAGAGGGGTGGAGGTGCTTTCGGCTGGGAGGGAGTCAGGAGGTCTTCCTGGAGGAGGTGAGTCCAGAGCAAGGTCCTCAGACAGAAACTAGACATAGGGAATGCATAGGGCAAAAAAGCATGGGATAAACAAAAATGTAAAGGTGGGAGCACCTGGCACCCATAACTACTAGCAGCCTCTTCTCTCATTCAGGGATTCCATTCTCACTCTTGGGGCTTCTGGTTTAGGGACTGGGATCTGGGGTATGATGGGGCAGTTAGCCCCTGGAGAAAGGTATGGCAACCCACTCCAGTATTCTTGCCTGGAGAATTTCATGGACAGAGGAGCCTGGAGGGGCTACAGTCCATAGGGTCACAAAGAGTCAATCATGACTGAGGTGACTTAGCAAGCAGGCAGGCAGGGGCAGTTAGACAGAAAGGAACTAGGGACGGGGGTGACCGGGCGGCCAGGGACAACCTCCCAGAAATGCCAGGATCCTGGCTGGGCTAAGAAGGGAGGGCAGGGCTTAGAGCAGCCACTAACCTTTTTGGCACCAGGGACCAGTTTAGTGGGGACTAAATTTTTCCACTGACCACGGTTGGGGGGTGGGGGGAAGGTTTCGGTATGATTCCAGTGCATTACATTTATTGTGCACTTCATTTCTATTATTATTACATCAGCTCCACCTCAGAACATCAGGCGTTAGATCCCAGAGTCTGGGGACCCCTGACTTAGCATGGAGATGGGAGGAGGAAGACATGTATTCTAGGGTATGTGCTGTGCTGTGCTTAGTCATTCAGTTGTGTCCAACTCTGCGACCCCATGAACTGTAGCCTGCCAGGGTCCTCTGTCCATGGGGATTCTCAGGCAAGAATACTGGAGTGGGTGGCCATGCCCTCCTCCAGGGGATCTTCCCAACCCAGGGATGGAACCCAGGTCTCCCACACTGCAGGAGGATTCTTTACCAGCTGAGCCACCTGGGAAGCCCATGCATACTGGAGTGGGTAGCCTATTCCTTCTCCAGAGGATCTTCCCAACCCAGGAATCAAACTGGGGTCTCCTGCATTGCAGGGGGATTCTTTACCAGCTGAGCTACCAAGGAAAGCCTGTTCTAGGGTATAGAACAGCATTAATATTTCAATTTTTGACCGGATCATGCGGTATGCAGGTCCCTCACAAGTGATCAAACCCATGCTCCTGGCACTGGGAGTATGGAGTCTTACCCACTGGACCACCAGGGAAGTCTCTAGAAGAGCATTAGCAAAGGCTTGGAGGCATCCCCAAGAGACAGCGGTGCTCAAGTCACTCTGGGCAGGGGTGTGGGGGGAGCTATGAGACACGGGTGGGAAATTAAATGAGTCTTATTCCTTTGGCATAGGCCTTCATCCTGAGGAATGCCTCGGCCTGGGCCCTTTCAATCCTGCCCCCTACACCTGTCCCAGCCCTACCTCTGGCTTCCAATCACAGGGGAGCAGGTGCTGGTGTGTTGGGGACCTCTTCCTTATCAGGGATATAGTGGCCACAACTGCCCTGGTGCTGTCCACCCTTAACTTTTGTCTGGACCAAGCATCAGCCTCCTCCCTGTCTCCTTGCTCCTGCTCTGTCCCTCATTCAGCCTGCTAACACCTGAATCCCATTGCATCCCTCCTCTGTTCAAAACCTCATGGCTTCATCTCACTAGAGAGAAAGCCAGGTCTCACTCTCCCCTCCCACTCTCCCCCTCACTTAGTCTGCTCCAGCCACACACGGGTTCTGGGCAGTTCCTCATATACACCGGCTTGAGTCCTATTTCAGGGCTGCTGCACCTGCTGTTCCTTCAGCTCCAATGTTTTCCCCAGTTCTCTCCCTTTTCATCATTCAGGCCTCTGCTCAAGCTCTTCAGAGATCTTCCCCAACCATTCCAGCTAACGCCTTCACCTCATTTTATTTTCATCTTTGCACTGATTACACTAATAAGTTGTTTTCTGTATTTACTTGTTGATTGTCTGCTTCCCTGGTGGGCTGAATCCAGAAGAAAAAGCAGGGCACATTGCTTATCAGTGTACCGCTTCCCCACCCCATTGTGGGGGAAAAAAAAAAAAGGGTCTGACTCAGAGTTCAGTGTTGCATGAACAGATAAAGGAATGACTATCAGGCGTTCACAGATGAGAGAAGGTTGATGGAGTCAACTCTCTGCCCAGGTCACACTCTAGAAACTTACTGCTAGTGTTCACTTTCTATGAACCAGCCACTGTGCTCAGTGCTTCACACATATTTAATCATTTTATGAAGTGGGTATGATCATTATTGTAGCCTTGTTAAGGATGAGGTACAGAGAAGTTAAGTGACTTGCCTGAGATCACTCAGCTGTTATGAGCAGGACTGGGGTTTGAAGCCAGGCAGCCTGGCTTCAGAGCTCAAAGGATTCACTATCATGCTATACTTCCTCCAGATAAATATGAGTCCACGGTAGATTCAAACCCAGGTCTGTAGCCTTCAGAATTTCAGTTCTAAACCACAACATTCTGCTTATTTCAGTCAAAACAATCTTAAATAAGAACAAATTTGGAAGACTCAAACTTCCCAATTTGAAAGTTACTACAAAGCTACAGTGATCAAAACAGTATGGTACTGGCATATGGACAGACATATAGAACAATGGAATAGAATTATATCTAGAAATATACCCTCATACTTATAGTCAATTGATTTTTGACAAGGATGTCAAGACAATTCAATGAGGAAAGAATAATCTTTTCAGTCCTGGCATAACTCTATATTCATAGGTAAAAATTAGACCCCTACCTCACACCATATACAAAAACTAACTCAAAATGAATCAAAGGCCTGAACATAAGACCTAAAACAAACAAACAAACTCTTAGAAGAAAACATGGGAGTAAATTTTCATGACTTCTGGTTAGGTAAAGCCTTAGACAACACCAAAAGGACCCGTAACAAATGAAAAAAAAATTGATAATTGAGCTTTATCAAAAATTAAAACTGTGGTGCCATTGTATGATATGTGAATTATATCTCAATAAATGTAAAGCTTTAGTGCTTTAAAGGACATCATTAAGAAAGTGAAAAGACATGGAAAGTGAAAAATATTTACAAATTATATATCTGAAAAGGAACTATTTTCCAGTCTATAAAAAGAAATTTTATAATGTGACAGTAAAAAGACAAATAACTCAGTTTTTAAATGGGCAAAGGATCTGAACAGACATTTCTCCTAAGAAGATAGATAAGCAGCTAACGGGCATATGAAAAGATGTTCAACATCATTAGTTATGAGGCAAATGCAAATCAAAAAAACCGCACTGAGATACCATTTCACACATGCTAGACGGCAAGAATCAAAGGAATAGACAATAACAATGACAACACAGAAAGAACGGACCCCTCATACACTGTTTATAAGAATGTGAAATGACATGGATTTGCTTTGGAAAACAGCCCGGCAAGTCCTCAGAAGTGAAACAGAGTTGTCATGTGACCCAGAAATTAATTTCCTAGGTATATACTGAAGATAACTGAAAACAGATGCTTGTACATCATTCATAATAACCACCCTCAAAGTGGAAATAACTCAAATCACCATCACTTAATGAATGGCTAAGCAAAATGTAGCACATCCGTACAACTGAATATTGTTGTTCAGTCGCCCAATCGTGTCTGACTCTGTACTCTATGGACTGCAGCATGTCAGGCCTTCCTGTCCCTCACCATCTCCCAAAGCTTGCCCAAGTTCAAGTCCATTGCATCGGTGACTCAGCCATAAAAAGGAAATACTGATCCATGTTATAACGTGGATGGGTCTTGAAAACATGTGAAGTGGAAGAAGTCAGATACAAAAGGCCACATATTGCTTGATTCCATTCTTATATGAAATGTCCAGAATAAACAATTTCACAGAAGTAGAAAACAGATTCGTGGTCTCCAGGGGCAGCTTGCAGAATTTGAGTTCCCCAACCAGGGATCCAACCTATGCTCCCTGCACACCAAGCCAGGAGTCTTAGCCACGGACCACCAGGGAACTCTTGAATTGTATATTTTTAAATGGTGAACTTTAGGACATGTGAATTCTATCTCAATTTTAAAAAATATTTTCTTTACTTTATGAGGAAAACATGTTTCTTTTTCTTTTTGACCCCAATATCTGGCACGTGGGATCCTAGTTCCCTGACCAGGGGCCCAACCTGTGCCTCCTACAGTGGAAGCTTTCAGTCTTAACCACTGGACCACCAGGGAAGTCCTTATATCTCTCTGGTTTTTTCTTTTTCTTTTTAATGGAAATTAAAAGCTAATAAGCACCAACTATGTACCTGGTGAGATATCAGGAATCTTGAATCTTTAAGGCCCCTAGGGTTCAATGGTGCTATGCCTATTTAAATATTAGAAAGGGGGAAAAATGAGGCCCCAACAGAATAAACATCCCCTGCCCCTGCACCCACTCACCACTTCTCCTGTGCAGGAGTAGTTGATCTTCAGGTAGTAAGGAAAGCCCAAGTATGTCTGCAAGGAGATGGTGAGCAAATGTCCAGAGCCCAGAAGGGTGCAGCTCCAGGACCTCTCCCATTCGCCTGCCCCTAGTCCCCTCACCTCGTCCCGGTCGATGGGCGCGTCCACTAGCAGGTCGAACACTTTGTCCACTGTGTACAGCTTTTGATCGACGAAATGATTGATCGCGTCGTTCTTGCCTACTGACTCTAAGTTGTTCAGGACAACCTGCCAGGTGCATTCCTGGGTTTCCTGTATCGCCCACAACCTCCACGGTGCCAACAGCACCACCAGCAGTGCCCACAGCGCCCGCAGGACTCGGAGCCTCGGCGGCGGAGCAGGGCCAGCAGGGAACATCTCAGGCAAGTGGGTAACGTGGCTTCAACCTGGAGAAGGCGGAGGTCACCAGCCGGCCAGACAGTTCTTGGTAGGCGCCGTCTTAGATCCCGCCTTATTCCTGCGCCCCGCCCAGGCCCTGCTCCTGGTCCCGCCTCTGCTCAGATGTCTGGCCCCACCCCTATTCTTCTTGCTCCTCGCTCCACTCCTACTTTTGCTTCTCGCTCCGGTCCTGTTCTTGCTCCAGGTTCCTCTCCTGCTCTCGCTCCTGGCTTCTCGCCTGTTCTTGCTCCTGGCTCCGCCTGTGCTCTTGCTCCTGGCTTCTCTCCTGTTCTTGCTCCTGGCTCCACCTCTGCTCCAGACCTCCGGCCGGCAACTACCGCTCTTCCGGACCCTGCCTCTGCTGCTACTCCTGGGCTCTCCCCTACTGTTGCTCCTGGCCATGCCCCTACCCCTGGTTTCGCCCCGCCTCCCAGGCTCACCCCTTAAACTTGCCCTATCCTTCTTTGCTCTGCCTGTGCTCTGCCTCCGACCCCTACTCTTCTGTCGGTCTCTATTTCTGTTTCCCGGTTTAGCTATGCGCCCCCTATTGCCCCCAGTTCCTCTCCTCGCACACCTGAGCCTGGCTCCGCCCCCACGTCTTGCCCCGCCCCCCCACATTTCTCCGCACCGCCCCTTTCTCCGTGCTCCGGACCTGCCCAGGTACCAGATCCTGCCTCTAGACCCGTCCCTCCCCCGAACCTGTACCTTCCCCACCCCCCACCTCTTCCCCTGTCCTCGCTTCGACTTCTCTCCTGTAGCTTGCCCCTCGCTCGGCTTCAGCGCCTTGTCCCTCCCCTTATCGATCCGCCCTCCCCCCTCATCCTGGGGGAGATGTTCTTCCCAAGCCCGTTCCTTGCCCCGCCCCCTCCTGTGATCCCGCCCCTTCTCGTTGGAGACCCTGTCTTTGCCTCGGGAACTCTCCTCGCCATTGGCCTTCCGCTCGCTCCGCACCCTCTCTTCGCCCTGCACCTCCTCGTTCCCTGCCGGCGCTGCCTTGTCTGTCACCACTTTCTCGGTCCTCTCGTTCCCCCTGAACCGCGGTACCTTGTCTCCTCCCCTCTTCTCGCCATCTCTTTCCATGCCCTGGATAGCCCAGCTCTAAGCTCCGCCTCTTCTAGCCCCGCCCCTATTCATCGCCCGGCTTCTTTTCTTGGCCTCTCCAGGCTCCTCGCCCCGCCCTCTCTCCGCCCTGCCCCTCTGTGCCCACTCCCTGGTCTCTCCTCCTTTTCCTCAGCCTTTCCCCGCCTGTCCTCCCCCGGTCCCTCTCGTCCCCTTCTTAACCCCGCCCCCACCCCCTGCATCCCTCCCAGGGAGGCCCCAGGCACTCCCTCTTCTCCCTGCCCGGTGGTACCTGTCACTAAGTTAAAACCGGTCAACCGTCACTCTGCCGCTCCAGTCCCGCCCCTCTTGCCCGGTCTCAAAATGGCCGCCTACACTTCCACAACCGACTTCTTTTCGCGAGGCACGCCTGCTTCACCCGCCTGTCTCCGTGGTAACGCGCTTCCCGACTAGCGCTTAAGGCTTGAGGGACCGAGGGAGGGAGAAACTCAACATTCGCGCGGGCCCTGGACTGCAGAGGGAGCTGCGGACGAAGTTTGTGACAGGATGGCCTTCAGGGAGTTTCTATTGGTGGTTCTGGCCTAGTTATCCTACCCAATCAGACTTTGATATCACAATTCCAGTGGGGGGGGAAAAAAAAATAGGGCTCTTTGTGGGAAATTAATCTGACTGCGGTTTAACACCCTCCTCTGCAGAACAAAGACAAAGGCAGTCATCTCATAGCGTTGTCTTGAGATGTCAATAAGATAACACGTGAAGAGTACCTGGCACAAATAAATATTCAATAAGTTAACAGTTTTCACTGGTACTCTGACGCCTAACAGTTAAGGACTCAGACCGTCTTTTCATTTTATTTTGCCGCTGGGATCATAGTTACCCCACCAGTGACTGAACCTGGGCCCCTTGGAGTGGAAGCCTGGAGTCCTTGCCACTGAACCGCCAGGGAATTCCCCAGACCATGACTTTTTGATGGACTGCAAAGCTGACTTTAAACTCCAATGGTTTTAAACTTTAGAGTGCATTAGACTCAATCAGAAAGTGAAAGTGAAGTCGCTCAGTCGTGCAGACTCTTAGCGACCCCATGGACTGCGGCCTACCAGGCTCCTCCATCCATGGGATTTTCCAGGCAAGAGTACTGGAGTGGGTTGCCATTGCCTTCAGAAGGGCTTGTTAAAACAGGTTGTTAGGCTCCACCCCCTTGGACTGCAAGGAGATCCAACCAGTCCATTCTGAAGGAGATCAGCCCTGGGATTTCTTTGGAAGGAATGATGCTAAAGCTGAAACTCCAGTACTTTGGCCACCTCATGCGAAGAGTTGACTCATTGGAAAAGACTCTGAAGCTGGGAGGGATTGGGGGCAGGAGGAGAAGGGGATGACAGAGGATGAGATGGCTGGATGGCATCACTGACTCGATGGACATGAGTCTGAGTGAACTCTGGGAGTTGGTGGTGGACAGGGAGGCCTGGCGTGCTGCGATTCATGGGGTCACAAAGAGTCGGACACGACTGAGCGACTGAACTGAACTGAAGTCTTTAGATGGGGCTGGAGCATTTGTATTCCATGTGATGCTGATACTAATGGTTTGGGGACAACATCCTGGAAACCTTCCATGCCTCCCCAGGACCCCAGGGAAACATCCAAACTAAATTGTTTTCCAGAGTTCTGCATAAACTGATGCCTGTTGTCCCTCCTATCCACTCATCTGTTTCTCTCTGTGGTTCAAAGCCTAGTCTTGAATGTCCTTGATCCAGTATGCTGGCTCTCCTCTGAACTGTGCACACACTATAAACCCCTTCTGGAATACTATTCCCTACTTTGTCACCGCCTGAGCACTTTCCTTCCTTCATGTCTTGTCTGTGATACAAGAGCAGCCCTCATCCCTCCCCTGACCACACTAGGCTATGGCTGCCTGGGAATGGGTCTCTGTTTCCCACTGCATCGCAGGCTCTGTGAGGGCAGGCCTGGGGCTTTGTCAACCATTGTTGTTTCAAATTCTGTGCAACACAGCGCAGAATAAGTGTTCCATGTAAATAAAGAGCTGATGAAAGTCTGTGCCCCCCACCCCCTAGCCCATCCCCACAGACCAGGGAGGGTGACTTCATCTGAGGGAAGAAACTCAGCAGCTGTGTACCTGAGCCCTTCTAGATTCACAGAGGCAGAGAGACTGGGGTGTCTTCATGGTACTCCCTGACTCTGGAATATAACCGCACCAGGAGAAATTGCCTCTGTTACTCACATGCCCAAGGTACACCCTACAGCTTCATTTATGCTAGCAAAAGACTAGCAGCCACCCACATGTCCATTAGTGAAACATGGAAATAACTTGGACTTCCCCGGTGGCTCAGTGGTAAAGAATCCGCCTGCCAGTGAGGGAGCTGCAGGAGACATGGGTTCGATCCCTGGGTCAGGAAGATTCCCTGGAGTAGGAAATGGCAACCCACTCTAGTATTCTGTGGGATGTGTGTCCTAGAGGCAGCACAGCAGACATAAAAAAGGATATAAGGGTCTTCCCTGATGGTGCAGTGGATAATAATCCACCTGCAATGCAGGGGACACAGGTTTGATCCCTGGTCTGGGAAGATTCCACATGCTGAGGAGCAACGAAGCCCGTGTACCACAATTTCTGAGCTGATGTGCTGCAACCACTGAAGCCTACAAGCTTTAGGGCCCGTGAGCCACAACTAATGACCCTCTGTCCTACGGCTACTGAAGCCTGTGTTCATGTACTGCAACAAAGGGTAGCCCTTGCTCACTGCAACTAGAGAAAGCCCACACACAGCAATGAAGACCTAGTGCAACCCCAAATAAAAATTAAAAAAAAAAGGATATGAGACTTATTCTTGTGCCTCTGAAACGATCTCTGAATGACACTGAGTTGGTAAAAAAAAAAAAAAAAAGGCAAGATGCAGAAAGAATATTAGAGAAGCATATAAAAATTATATATGCATATATGAGACATATGAAAAAAGTGCAGAAATGAGCCAATATTTTATTGAGCACCAGAAACTGTTCTAAGAGCTTTACAGATATTGCTTAATTCTCCAACAAGTCCACGAGGTAGGTGATGTTATACCATTTCACAGACTGGCAAACAGCAAAGGAAGGTGAAATGAGTGGCCCAAAACCACAGACTTGGGAATGACAGAGTTCAGATTTATACCCAGGGACTTTGCCTCCAGAGTCTGTGATTGTAATTACCTCACCATACAGTACCACTTTTGCAAAGTGAAAGAAAAAAAATTAATGACACACATATACACACAGGTATATTGCTGGTACATGCCTAGGAGGCCTGAGAAAATCTGTCATCACAGCCTACACACAGGAGAAAGACTTATTTCTATTGAATATTCTTCTACTTTTTCCCTTTCTAATGTGCTTTTTTTTTTTTTTTAAGTATTGGTTTCTTTTAGAGGAAGGAATTTGGAAGGAGAAGTGGTGGGGAGCAGAAGCCAGATCACGCAGGCACCTTCCTCCCTCAAGCAACTGCCTCTCACCCAGCTGCTGACTTTAGCAGCAGGGTCAACAACTGTGCTGAGGAGCCAGGAAGGCTGGGAGACTGAGAAAGAACTAGACAGTGGATATTTCTGAGCCTCCATGTGGCAAGGTGACCAAAAAAACAAAAATCCTCATCTAAATCCCCGTCCTGCACTTCCTGTGTGATACTGGATAAGTTATTTAACCTCTCTGGGCCTCCTGTCCTCATCTGCAATATGGAGAACGTACCTGAGTTACAGAGTTGCTGAGAGCATAAAATAAATTCTGGTGTATCAAGAGCTTGGAACAGTGCCTGGCAGGTACTAAATCCTATACAAGTGTTCTCTCTCGTGTTATTAAAATGATTTTGTGTGACTTCTTAGCATCATTTGACAATGTTGACTTTTCCCTTTTTAAAAGTCTCTCAACTGTCACCAATATTTCCCACTCCCCTGGTTTTCCTACTCCTCTCTTGAACTTCCTTTCTTCCTCTTTTGTAAGTTTTTCTCTTTGGTTGAGGGGTCATTGCTCATCATATGGGACTATGTTAATTAGAAAAAGAAGTCCCCCCTGAAAAAAAAGAAAAAGAAGTCCCCTTTGGGCACATTCAGCCTTGAACTTCCACTCCAAGTTGTTTCCACCCTTCCCGCCAGGCAACCCTTATGCAGGTCCCTACCTGCATAATTATACATCATCATCCTGGCTGACTTGTTTGTTGATAGCTCCCATTATCCCAACTTTCTGCCTTTCTAATAGAAGCCCAGTTTTGTTCAAGTATTTACCAGCCTGCAAACTAAAACCTCAGCCCCAGCCTCAGTCCCTGGTGGCAGGGGGAATCCTGAGGAATTCAAGCTAATCGTAGAGATGCCATGATCACTCTGGCCGATGATTTATTCAGGAGCCAATTTTGGTCAATGATATTGAAGAGGAAGTCTGCTGGGAGACACTGGGAAAAGGTTTCCTTCTTTCCAAAGAGGCACCATGGGAAGACACACCCCTTTCCCTGTTCTTGCACTAAAAATTAACATGTCTTATTGTGATGCCTGGACCTGTAGCAGCCACTTTGTGGCCATGAGGAGAACCCATGTGGGAGCCAAGCCTTCAGCTGAGGGTAATAGAGCAGAGAGAGAGGGAACCAGGAAACACAAGACCTTCTTGGAGTTGTGAACTGTATCTTACCCAGAGATCTCTCCAACTCAGGTGATATACAATATATAACCATCTTACTCTTTCAGTCAGTGCCAGTCAGGATTGTGTTACTTGCAACCCAAATCTTTCCTTACTGATATATATATATATATATATATATATATATATATACACACACACACACACACCCTATGGCTGATTTCTCAAGGCTGGTCTTCTCTTCATTCCCACCCAGGGCTGTCAATACCCACCTTCATAGTCTTGGTTTCCTCATCTGTCTGCAGCCTCAACCACCCCCTAAGTCCTTGCTCTGAGGGTCCGGTGACTTCCTGCTTCCTTTTCCTGGGTGTCCCTTTAGCCCTTCACAGCCACCATATTCCAAACAAGCCTCAACATCTCCCTACAAATTTGTTTTCTTACAGGGCCCCCACCTCGGGGGCAGCTGAGCATTGTTGGACCTTTCCCTGGCCTTGTCCCTCCCAAGTCTGTAAGCCTTATGGCCCGTCCACCTGGCCTTCTGAGCATCCCTTGACTTGCCCCCTCCTCCCCTTACCTCAGCCTCACCCAGACCCACTGTCTCCTGCTTCATTCCTGCCCCAGCCTCCCCTGGGCACCCAGCCTCAGTCTCCCCCCAACCCCACAAACACACAGCAGCAAAAGCCCAAATCTAACCATGGCCCTCTCCTGCTCAAATCCCTTCCATGGCTCTCTAGTGCCCTCAAGAAAGAAGCCAAATTCCCAAGATGGTCATTTAAGGACACTTACAATGTGCCCACATCCAATGATAATACTGCATTATCTTCCTCATGTGTAAAGTACCCAGAACAGGGCCTAGCCAAAGAGATCATCCCAGAATAACATGGCAGGCTCTGTGAAACCATCTTTTGAACGATCATTATTGCCATTTTACTCATGAGGAAACCAAGGAAATAGGGGCAAAATGACCACCCAAAGACACGGGCAGGACACCGCTGAGTTGGGATTTGAGCCAAGGCAGGCTGACTCCAGCTGGAGAAGGGCATGGCAACCCACTCCAATACCCTTGCCTGGAGAATCCCATGAACAGAAGAGCCTGGTGGGCTACAGTCCATGGGGTCGCAAAGAGTCGGACACGACTGAGCGACTAACACAGACACAGGCTGGCTCTAGAGCCCAGGGAACGTAATGTAATTAGTTCTTGGTAAACAGGAACAGCTTCTACGATGGTGTCTCACTAAAAGCAGTACCTTCCACACTGGGCTAGGATCCCATCTCAGCTTCCTGGAAGACTCTATTATGCAAGCCTACCCCAGGCATATCAGAATATGTCTAGCTCCCTGGACACACTGGAGCAAAATGAGTCAGGTACACCTTCTGCCCCAGACTGACTACTCTTCAGATTTCAGGCCTGAGTGCAGTTGCCCCTTCCTCCAGGAAGCCCTCCCTGACCTTCCCGGCTGGATTGGGTACATTCCCTGTGCTTCCTCTACCCCAGCTCTGACCACTCTGCGCACCTTCCCCTGCCCCCACTAATGAAGTCCTGCCTGTTATGAACTATCACTGAATGGGAGACAGGGCAGGGAGCCCCATGAGAGCAGGGCCCAGAGCATCTGGAACACTGTGGTGGCCCCAGCGCTGCCCAGCACGGATCGGCACAGAGGAGGGAGTTTTGAATGAGGGAATATATTCTTTCCACTTGACCCAAGAGGTGAATCAAAGCTCAGAGTGGGCCAGTCATGAAATGAGGTCTAAGCCCAGAGCCTGGGAGAATTAGCAGGTGATGAGTGGCTATTTGAGTGAGAGAGGCAGATGGCGCGAGGCAAAGACTGAGAAATACAGAGTCGGTGAGAAAGTTAGGGAAGCAGAGTGTGCCGGGAGGCGAGAGGAGGGGCAGGGGAATCGAGGCAGTGTTGCTTCCTGGATCGAGGCGGCACTCAGGCTGGTCAGACAAAGGGCAGACAGTGGAGGCAGGGCCTCAGGAACACCAGCGTGTGCTTGTAAATGGGCCAGTCCATCGGTTCCAGTCCCAAGGGCCCCTCAGCCACAGGCCTGGTCTGCAGCTGCCCCGACACTTGCCCCAGCTACCTGGGGATGGAGGCGTAGTCCACGTGCGAGCCGGCTGTGAGCTGCTGGTGTGGCTCGGGCTCGGGGCTCAGGATGTCCACCCGGTCATCTTCCTCCGCGAAGCTGGTGGGGCACGGAGTGGGCAGCAGGATGAGCTCTGTGAGGCCGTGAAGGTCAGACACACGGCGGAAAGTCTGCACCAAGAGCACCATGGCGACCAGGCCCAGGAAGAGGTAGACTGCAGAGATGGCAGAGAGGCAATGAGTGGACCCAGATTGCCCAGATCATGGCCATGGGGCTGTGGGATCCCCCAGGATGGGGCTGTGACTCTCAATGCCTCATCCCTCTGGGACAGGGCCAGGTCACCCGCACACCAGCCCTCAGTCCCCAGCCAGCCACCCCACTCACCTGTGACTAACAACTTGTAGACAGCCCGGTAGGGCTGGCCGGGGGCTTCTCCCGGCACGTAATCACCCAGGCCGATGGTGGACAGAGAGATGAAGCAGAAGTAGAAGGCGTCCAGGAAGCTCCAGGCTTCCTCAAGGTGGGCAAAGATGGCAGCTGGCACCAGGAAGCAGACGGTCACCACGACCCCCAGCAGGATGGCCAGGTGCCAGCGGGCTGCCTTCCGGGGGGCACAGCCCCAGTGCTGGCTCACCCAGGACAGGGGCGTGTGGGTGAGCAGCAGTGACAGGCGCTGGGCAGAGGCGGTCAGCAGCAGCATGGTGGCTGGGACGCCCAGGAGCGCAAAGGCGATGGAGAAGGCCTTGCCCCCGTCGGTCAGTGGCGTCGTGTACCCGTAGCCTGCGGGAGTCAGGGGGAAATCCTTCGGCCCACTCAGCATCCACTCTGGAGTCTGTGATTGCTCTAAACTGAGGACTAATTTCAGTCTCAAAGCCACCCCTCCCAGACTCTCTTATCTCCGGTGATGGCACCTCCACCCTCCCCATGGCTCAGGCTGAGAGCCTGGTGTCATCCTCAGCTCCCTCGTCACTCACATCCACTCTGTTGTCTCAACCTTTGCACAGAGCCCAAACCTACCCACTTTCCCCCTCACTCCACCCAAGGCTTCATCCTGGTCCTGTTCTACCGGCAGCCTCCTCCCTGGTCTCCCTTCTCCCCCCATGCAGCCAGAGGGACCCTGTGAACACGGGAGTCAGGTCATGTCCCTCCCCTGCTCAGGGCCCTCTTGTGGCTCCATCTCAGGTCAAAGCACTTTGTCTGGTGACCCACGGGACGCCACACAATTCAACAGGGCAGCACACGCCCTGCAGGGGATGCAGGTTCTATCAGGGGAAGGGCCCACATGCCCTAGAGCCCATGTTCCACAATGAGAAGCCCACACATCACAAATAGAGAGTAGCCCCCTCTCCTCAACTAAAGAAAACCCACGTGCAGCAACGAAGACCCAGGGCAGCCAGAAATAAATCAATTTTTAAATGGGTGTGACAAGCCCCACCGTGCTCTTGGAGGACTGTGGGAACACAGGAAGGTCAGTATGGGTGTGAGTTCTGCAAACAGAAATACGACAAAGGGGAATTCAGGTGTTGGTGAAACTGGCTCACTTTGGCAATGCGTAATTTCCCAAATAAATCAAACCAAAGGGTCAGAGATATGACTGGGGTGGTAAGGGGCCTGATTCATGTTGACAGTAAAATGTCTTGCCCAAAAGACCACAGATCCAGCCTTGTGGTCCATAAGAAAGTGTGAAAGCATTGCCCATATGAGCAGGCTTTCCCCTGAGCCTATCTTCCACACAAAAGGATCCCCTGGCTCTGACTTTTTAAAAAAAACAACAACAAAAAAGTATTTATTTATTTGATCAAGCCAGGTCTTCTTAGTTGAAGCATGTGGGATCTAATTCCCTGACCAGGAATTGAACCCGGGCCCCCTGCATTGAGAGCATGGAGTCTTAGCCACTGGACCACAGGGAAGTCTCCCCCCTCGCTTTTATATAGTCAAAGGAATTGAAAGCAGGGGCTCAAGAGACACCTGCACAGCCATGTTCATAGCAGCATCCTTCACAATAGTCAGAAGGTGGAAACAACCCTCGTGGCCACCGATGGGTGAATGAATCAACAAAATGTTAAGTACAAACAATGCAATATTATTCAGGCTTTGAAGGAAGGAAATTCTGACACAGCCTACAACATGGATGAATCTTGAGGATATTGTGCTAAGTGAAATAAGCCAGTTGCAAAAAGACAAAGCTTCTGCAATTCCATTTATATGTGGCACTTAGTGCAGCCAAAATCACAGAGACAAGGGACTTGGTCCACTGTCTAAAACTCAGTGCGCTCCCAACCAGGGGGCCTGGATTTGATCCCTAGTCAGGGAACTAGATCCCACATGTCACAACTAAAGATTTTGCAGGCAGCAACAAAGACTGAAGATCACGTGTGCCACAACTAAGATCTGGTTACAGCCAAATAAACGAATTAATTTAAAAAAATAAATAAACATTAAAAAAAAATCACAGAGACGGAAAGTAGAACAATGGTTGCCAGGCGTCGCAAGTGGGGAGTTAGCATATACAAGGGTATAGATTCAGTTTTGCAAGATCCAAAGAGTTCTGGCGACTTCCCTGGGGATCCAGTGGTTAAGAATCCACCTTCCAATGCAGGGGATGTGGGTTTAACCCCTGGTCCCACTGAGGGACTAAGATCCCACATGCCTTGGGGCAACTAAGTCTGTGTACTACAACTAAAGAGAAGCCCCTATACCACAACAAAGACTTGATGCGGCCTAAATACATAAATAAATATTTAAAAAATAGAAGTAAAAAGAGTTCTGGAAATGGGTGCTGGCAATGGTTGCACAACAATATGAATATACCTAATACCACTGAACTGTACACTTAAAAGTGGTTAAGATAGTAAATTTTATGTGTATTTCTTCCCAGTTTAAAAAAAAAAAAAAACCTAGGGAAAAATAAAGGATCCTCTAGATCTTGCTGGATATATGGCTACTGGGAATAAAGACAGCTAGATGCGGTCTGGAATAATTTATGGCCAAGGAGATATAGATGAAACAAGCAAGTAACTTCAGAAAGTGTCCTTAAAGATAGAGATGCCTATCTCCCTTCTTTACTCCCTCCTCCTGCTGACTAGATCACAGACAGGAAGGCTGGAGCTGAGCAGCCATCTAGGACCATGAGATGAACTTGGGAAGAGAAACTGCGCCTGGCTGAGAGTTATATTGGAACCTGAGGGTCTCTGACCATGCAGCACCAATTTGGTCTTGGACTGACTCCCTTGAACGTGAGCAAGAAATAAACTCCCATTATATTTAAGCAACTGTTATTTGAGGTTTATCACTTATGGCTCCAAGCTTCATTAATACAAGGATTTTGATGGAGAAACTCCAGCAGCCTGGCTGAAAGAACAGGTTTGCAGATGCCATGAAATCCTTATAAACAGAAAAAATCAGAGTTAGAATAGAGTTGGGGGCGGGGGGGCTTCCCTGGTGGTCCAGGGGCTAAGACTCTGGACTCCAGATGCAGAGGGCTGGGGTTCGATGCTTAGTCAGGGAACTAGATTCCACGTGCCACAACTAGGAGTTTGCATGCTGCAAAGAAGATCGAAGATCCCTTGTGCCCCAACTTTGACCCGGGGCAGCCAAAAAAATAAACAAATATTTTTGAAAAACTAGTGAATATTTAAAAAAAGAAAGAAAGAAGAATAGAAAGTGGGCCATGAGCCTCAACTTGCTACTTCCAAGAGTTGAGTTCAAAGTAGCTTTGTTATATGGTCCCTGAGTGATATTGGCCAAGTGACTTCTCTCTGAGCCTGTTTCCTCAGAGTACTTGAAAATGGCCTCATAAATGATCCCTTCCTTGAGTACAGGTTGGGACAGGGCACCTAGCATAGTCATGGAAAGAGTCAGCAAGACTGTGATGCTCGCTCCCTCTCTGCATTCCCAGTTCCAAGCGGGCCAACTCCTCCAGCCCTGGCCTCAACCGCAGCAAGGCCGCCTGAATCAGCTCCAGGCCTCAGATCTTTCTCAGAAGACTAGGGCCTGTGACAAGCCCAGGAACGCTGTGGGAGAGGCCTCTCTGAATGTTGTTGGGTTTTCCATTTCTCTAGATATATTCAGGGCTCCCGGTTTCACCAACAGCCCTAATGATAAATGAGGCTCTGTCAATCTCAGTTATTATTACTGGCATGTCTCATGGATACAGCCTTCCTGCTTGACCAAGCTTGAGTCAGGCCCCTCTGAGTTCTCTTCATGATTAAACCCAGTTTTAGCAGGAATCCTAAGTTAAGAATCTGCCTGCAGTGTGGGCGATGTAGGTTCAATCCCTGAGTCAGGAAGATGCCCTGGTGAAGGGAATGGCTACCCACTGCAGTATTTGTGCCTGGAGAATTCCATGGACAGAGGAGCCTGACAGGCTACAGTCCATGGGATCGAAAAGAATTGGATGCAACAATGCCACTAAGTTTATTTAGGGAGAATCCCCCACACTTGACATCTGATCAAATTTCTCATTATTCACCACTTGTATTGAAGTCCTTGGCTGTCTTTAACAGGAATCCTGTTAAGCCAATTTAGCAAGAATCCACCTAGCGTCCATATCCCCTCTTAGTACTTTTCCATCCACTAGTCCCCTCCTTCTGCTCTCAGCTCTAAATCTCCAGCTATTTTTGCTATACTCTGAATTGAAGTCAATCTCTCTCCCCTACTGCAATAACTTACCATTTTTAAGGAATGTCAGAAATTTTTTTTACAATATACATGTATCGCCCTTCATCATGCATGGAAGCCTAAGGAGTAGTGTGGTGCACTGGTTAAGAGCATGGGACTCTGGGGAATTCCTTAGTGGTACAGTGATTAAGACTCCATCTTCCAATGCAGGGGACTTGGGTTCGATCCCTGGTTGGGGAACTAAGGTCCCACATGCCACAGGGCAGCAAACTTCATGTGCCACAACTACTGAGCCTGTATGCTCTGGAGCCCGCGCTTCACAACTAGAGAAGGTCTGATGCCATAACAAGAGAAGCCTGCCTGCTGCAACTAGAGAAAGACCACACCACGTGCCACAGCAAAGACCCAGCGCATCCAAAATTAAAAGAAAATTTTTTTTATTTAAAAAAAGAGCATGGGACTCCAAGGCCTAACAGCCTCGGTTCAAATCTGCACTCTACACTTCCTAGCTGTGTGGCCTTGGGCAAGCTGTCCAACCTCTCTGGGCCTCAGATTCTATTGCTAAGAAATAGGACCACACACAGCACCTGGCTCACAAGGCTTATTGTGATGAGTGAGTAAAGTCCATATGTGGTGTGGTTAAGTCTTCTACCAGTTCTTACTATTCCTGTGAAGTAGGGAGTGTAATTATCCCCATTTTACAGATGACGGAGGACACAGAAGACTAGAGATCAGCAGTGGCTGAACAGGAATCTGAACCTGTGCCTGCCTTGAGTTTGGCTTCTTCACCTGTCCTGCCTGGGATGACTTCTCAGAAGCCAGGATCTAGGAGGAGACAGGGAGAGTGAAGCCCCGAAGCAGGTTGGGCAGGCCCAGCCAGCAAGTGGGCAGCGTCTGTGAGATCCAGCCCAGCTGCTGTGGCCTGGTTTGCTGATCCACTTGACAGTGACAAAAGGGCCTCACGGTGACAAATGGCAAAGGCTACTGTCCGTAGGGATGGGGAGTTAGGTATGTGGGCTAGCTGAGCCCCAGACCCCTCCCCAGTCCAAATCCTAGCATGCTGAATCACCAAGCCATGTCCAACTTTTTGCGACCCCATGGACAGTTGAGCCCTCCAGGCTTCTCTGTCCATGGAATTTTCCAGACAAGAATACTGGAGTGGGTTGCTATTTCCTTCTCCAAGGGATCTTCCCAACCCTGGGACTGAACCTGCATCTCCTCAGTCTCCTGGATTGGTAAGCAGATGCTTTACCATTTGAGTCTCCTGGGAAGCCAGATCTTAGCAAAGAGGCAAAGAGGAAGTTTGGGGGCTGGGGAGGGGTTGTGGGAGGACCAGCAGAGCCTGACAAACAAAGGGATTTTCCAGGTCTGAGGAGCGTTGAGGTGAGGGATTTCCCAGGTAGGGCTGAGGGAGGGGTGTGTTGGAGTCCAGAGAAGGGGATCTGTGGGGTCCAGTTAGCAATCTGAAATCAGAGGCCAGTGTCCTGATTTGAAACAGATCCTGGTTTGGGGCTGGGTCCTGGGTCCAGAGGAAAAAGGGGGACAGGCACCAGTGGTATTACAAATGGGATTAGGAGGGGAGGTTCTTAGGTAGAGGGGGCTTCTGAGCCCAAGGATGCCTGAGGCAACATGATGGGGGGAGACAATGCTAAGGGGATGATGGGAGGGGGTGTGTGTCTCATGTCCTGGCTGAGAGTGTCCAGGGTGAAAAGTGGTAATGGTCTTGAGTGAATAGTGGGGAGGGTTCTGGGGTACAAAGAGCCTGGAGCATCCTTGATGGAGGGAGAGTCCAAACCAGGCTGGGACAGAGTTGGGGCAAAAGGTTCCAGCTGTGGGTCTGGAGGAGACTAAAGGGGTCCCAGGTCCCAAGGAGGTTCCCTTTCTTGGGAAATTCATGGTGGACAGGGGGAGTCTAGGGGCAGGGGCAGCAGGTTCAGAGAGTAGAGTCTCTGGGCTGGTACCCTGGTTGAGGGGGGGGGTGGATTCTTGTCTCAAGGATAGCATGTGTGACCAGCATTGGGGTTCCAGGTACTTAGGGGCTCTTACAAGGAGCATCAGGGCCCAGAGATTGGTGACAGTCTCAGCTAGGGTTGTCACATTCAAAGAGGCCCCTATAGAATTCCCTGGTCGTCCAGTGATTAGGACTCTGAGCTTCCACTGCAGAGGGCACAGGTTAAATCCCACATGCTGGGTGGAGAGGTCAAAATAAAGAGAGGCCCCCATGGGAAGTCCCTGGTCTGAAAAACACTAGGGGTTTTCGCTGGAGCCGTCTTGGGACTGGAGGAGTGGAAGTCCTGGGTGAGGACCTTCCGGTTAGAAAGTCAGTGGTTCTTCCTGGAAGGCGCTCGAGTTCTCTCCCACACTTCCACAGCTGAGGGCTGCAGAATTGGAAATCACAGGTTTAGAGGGAACAGGGGTGTCCCTAATGGAAGGGAAGCCCTACGTTGAGGGCTACCCCAATACAAAGGAGATGCCAAGAAGGAGTGGGATGTGAAGAGGGGTCCTGCGTCTAGAGTCAGGGCTACCTGCAGGGAAGTATGACAATGGTCAGGAGGAGGGCAGGGGCCCTTGCTGGGGAGTGGTCTAGGTCCAGAGGGGTGGAAGTCTGAGATGGATTCCCTGGGTCTCTGCTGAGGGATCTCTCCTGGCAGTAAGGTCTTTAGTGACAGTGCCTGGAGAGGGTCTGGAGATTCAGGGTCCTCACTGGGCCACCAGGGTCAGGAGGAGATTGGGGTAAAGCTTCCGGAAGGACATATCCCAGAAGGATATATTTGCAGAATCAGGAGACAGTGTTGGAGGGGATGGAGGTCTGAGCCAGAGAGAAGGGCGGAGGTCCTGGGGGGCTAAAGGGGAGAGGGTCTCAGGCAGAGGGCCCTGGGTTCTCAAAGGAGGTCTCTGAGGATTGTTCTAGGCCCAGAGGGGACTGGACCCAGGTTTCCAAGGTGGCTAAGGCAGAGGAAGGGAGCCCTAGATGCTTGCCAGAAGGTACTCTGAGGATGATCCTGGACCCAAAGCGAACTACAGGACTTCCTACTGGGAGGAAAGGTCTGGATGGGGACTTCCCAAGGTGGAGGATCCCACAAGTGTGGGTCCCAGGTTCTCATCAAGGGGTTTTGAGGGGATCCTGGGCTCAAAGTTAACTGAGAATGATCTGCTGGGATCGGGGTACTTTCGTGGTGGCTCTGGGGTCCCTAGGGAGGCAAGGGGAAGCAGGGGGTCCCGGGTCCTCGTGGGCCGGGGGCTCAGGGCGGCGCTCACGTACCCACGGTGGTGACCAGCGTGCTGGCGAAGAACAGAGCCGAGGCGAAGTCCCAGGTGGGGTCCGAGGCGTTGGCAGACCCGGAGGCATTGGCGAGCGCGGCGCGCCCCAGCCGTCCGGCCGCCAGCACCCGCTCCACGAAGGCGTCCAGGGCAGGGGCGGCCACACACGGGCTGCGCCGCAGCAGCTGCTGGCGCAGCATCCGCAGCTCGGCTCGGAGGCGGGTTTCGTGCGGCCCCTCCAGCCGGGCCACCAGCAGCGCGCCCAGCACCAGGTACGCGATGTATGCTGCCAGGGCGCCCGCCAGGAGCGCGCCCCGCCGCATAGCTCAACCGGCCGGCCCGCGGAGCCCCCAGCCGCCCCGCTGACGTGGCCCCCGCCTCCCGATCGTCCGGCGCCGGGCTTCAGTTCCGGGAGTGCTCGACGCGCTGCCACCAGCGACCCAAAGAGGAAGAAGAGAAAAAAAGGGGAGGGGCGGAGGTGGAGGAAACTGAGGCACGCCCCACCGCCAGGTGTGGGCACCGAGGGGGAGGAGCCCAGCGCTCACGGACCTAGGAGACCGGCAGGGTGCTCCCTGCCCCTAGCGGGCGGCTCCCTATGCCAGAGAGAATCCGAAAACTCCTTTACGCCCGCGGACCGAGGAGTCGCTGCCCGACTGCGCCGCACCCGGGCGCTTGGCTGAGGGGCCAGAGGGACAAACTGAAATCCAGCTCTCCATCCACTCGTCAAGTCGTGCGTTCTGGAGTGGGAATGCAGCCACCTGGCCGGGGCGCCACAAAGGGGGCACCACAGGGCCAGGTGTCACCTGTGCCCTCACAGACTGGGGATCCTTGCTGCTGCTTCTGCTAAGTCGCTTCAGTCGTGTCCGACTCTGTGCGACCCCATAGACGGCACCTCACCAGGTTCCCCCGTCCCTGGGATTCTCCAGGCAAGAACACTGGAGTGGGTTGCCATTTCCTTCTCCAGTGCATGAAAGTGAAAAGTGAAAATGAAGTGGCGCAGTTGCATCCGACTCTTAGCAACCCCTTAGCTAGTCACTAAATCTTTACTCGGCGCCCACTTTGTGCCCGGCCCTTTCCTGGTTGATGCCAGGGAAACAGCAGTGACCAAGGCTGTCCTGGGTCCTGCCCTCAGGGGGCTCCCAGCACTTCAACAGAGTGACAGACCAGAGGGTCAGGGGCTGTGATGAGGCAAGCAGAGAGACAAGGGCTGGGAGGGACTGTGGAGCCAGGACTCATAACTGAGAGACCAGAACAGTCTCACGTTCCCCAGAAAAGACAATGTCTCACAGGAGGAAAGGGAAAGCCACAGCGACAGGGTCACTTGCTGACATCCTTCCGGAATACTACTCAGAAGTCATTTCTACCATTATCTTTGCCTGAGATAACTGGAGGAACTGAGGGACAGAAAAGGATAGGCTGAGGGGGAGAAAGAGGAGGAGACAGAGTTAACCAGGGAGAGACAGAGGGCAGACACAGGAGAAACTAAGGTAACAATTTTCAGGGCTCCTCACTAGCAGGTGCACCTGTGTGCGCTCAGTTGCGGAGGGTTATAGTGTTTTTGGGAAACCAGGTTAAAACACAGGAGCATTTTTATGAATTTGGGGGGAAATGTCTAAAGATAGTGTTAAAAAGAAAACCAGAGACCCCAAATGTGTCCCTTGTGCTAAAGCCCATGATACCAACACATTAGTGAAAGTTGCTCAGTCGTGTCCGACTCTTTGCGACCCCACGGACTATACAGTCTGTGGAATTCTCCAAGCCAGAATGCTGGAGTAAGTAGCCTTTCCCTTCTCCAGGGGATCTTCCCAACCCAGGGATCAAACCCAGTGCAGGTCTCCTGCATTGCAGGTGGATTCTTTTAAGAGCTGAGCAACCAAAGAAGCCCCATGATACCAAACCTAGATTTTAATATCTGACCTAGCTGCAATTTTGTCCTTCCCCAGGAAGGTAATCTTAATCAGCCAGTTTGGAATTTCCTGGTCAGCACCAGTAAGGTAATCTATCATATGGGACCTCTCCATTTCTACACTCCCCACTCCCACCCCCAACTCCCACCTACAAGAGTAGAAGTATTCTACATGATAGATTCTCACCTTCCCCCTAAAAGAAGGTGACCTGGCCTGAAACAATTCTTTCTTTTCTTTTGTTAATAACTTCCTTGCCTCCTTTCATAAAAACCCTGCGTTTTGTACAATTCCTACAAACTCCCTCCTATTTACTAGATGTGAGGCTGCCTAATTCATAAGTTGTTGAATAAAACTCGTTAGGTCTTCATATTTTCTCTGTTTAATTTTGTTTTTCAACAATACACCTCAAGAAAAGACAACTGGTTCTTCCCATCTAACTTGTTGGATGTCCTTTTGTCACTCTAAATAATCACTTTAATACCGAAAGTCTGGCAAAACTGTATAAGCCCCAGAGCCCGCACAACTCCACTTAGCCGCTGGGGAATACAAATGTGTGTCCTCCTGCTCCATACCCTTCTCTGGCTTCCCAGTACGCTCAGGAGCTAAATTGATCGCTTTTTACAGAGAACTCCATTTCCCATCGGCCTCTTCGCGCGACACCTACATTTCCCAGCATGCACGACACCTCCCACTCCACGGATTCTTCCCGGCTCCGCCCTCCTGGCCCTGCAGGCCTGGCACTTGCCTTACGTCACCGGCCTCCAAACTCTCCTCTTACCGCCAACTTCTCTAGGCCTCCGTGAGAGGGCGTGGCTTTTGCGCGATCGAGACGCCCATTGGCTGCCGTGTTGCCGGTAGGGCGTGGTTACGGGAGCCGGGCGGGCACATTTCGAACCGTGGCTGGGGCGGCGGCTGCGGCGGCGGTGGATACGGCGGCGAAAGATGAACCCGGCAGGCTTGGCGGCGGTGGGGACGCCCCGGCAGCGTAAGTGGCGTACGTGGCCGACCGAAGCATTCGAGAGGGCGGGGCGTGGCGGGGCCGCCTCGGCGGTTGGCGAGGTAGCCACAGGTCAGAGGTCACGAGGTCAGGGAGCTACGAGGTGTGCACAGCGCAGGGATGCCAGGTCGGGTAGGGGGCGCGTTGGGGTCGATTCTTCTTCTCCTTAGGAAATTCCTTTAGAAGAAAACAAGTTTGGGCAAGATATTATGTGATGTGCAGAAAAACGCGACTTCCATTCATTTGTAGTTAGCCTTCTGGCCGCTCTCCACCCTTCCGTGGCCTTGCGCGGTTGCCCACGCACCATAGGAAGGCATTTATAGTCTTATAGCCCTACGTGATCACAGAGGGCCGTGTTTACTCCTCATTTAAGATTTGAACCTGGATTTACTGTGCTGCTTTCTCGTGTCTGCGCATTTCTAAGTTCCTCTTCATCTCCAGGAGTGTCCGTGTATCTGGTTTATTCATTCAGCGTATCTTGCTTCAACTCACTTGTGCCAGGCCCTGTGCTGGTGGAATTTGAATACCCAGTGGTAGCCTACAACTTGACAACTTACAGCGCAGAATTTAGTGGAAAGACAGACACTAAACTCGGAAGTAAACTAGTCAGCAAGATAATTTGGGAAGTAATTAGAACTGTAAAGGGAGTAAATTGGAAATTGATGGGGTGGGGGGCGGGGTGGGGGGGCAGTTGAGTAGGCCTCAAGTCATGATGCCTGCATTCCTCCCTTCAACCTTTGTTAAGATATCTGGTTGGCCCTCTGGTAGGGGACCTTGGGGACACAGATGTGCCCATCAGTCCTGCTTCCTGTCTTCATGGAGCTACCAGTACAAAGCGGAAGACAGCAACAGTCTAGTGTGATGGAGCTATGTGCAGGCGTAGGGCTCAGGGCTGGGATGGGGGAAGCACAGTCAGAGAGCTTATGACTGGGATGGAGGTGTGTGTTAGCCAGATTAGGAAACTTGACCCAGCCCTGCCATGTCAGTGAAGCTTCCTGGAAGAGATACAGCTGATGAGGAATGAGAAGGGGATTTGTGATGAGAGGGAAAAGCCTGGGAGGCTTGTGCTGAGGAAACAAGTAGACAAATGAAGATAGATTTAGAAATTGTGTTAACTGCTTAAAAGAGAAAAAAGAACCACTGGATATTATGAGAAAGAGCAAGGTAGGGCTAGGGCTTCATATGGAGGATAAAGAAGGTCTCTTGAGAAGGAGTCTTTTGAGCTGAGGCCAGGAGCTCTATTGGCCAGTGTTAATTGTGGGAACGTGTTCCAGGGTGATAGCACTGTCTCTTCTAAAGCTTGAGGAGGCGAGGAGCTTGGCAGGGTCAGGGCCCGAGAGGTGGAGGCCCTTGTGGCCAGGTGGAATGAGTCCCAAGAGAGGTAACAAACCAGGTTGGTTGGCAGGGCTGAACATGCAGGGCCTCATAGGCATTTGGGTTTTATTCTCAGTGCAGTGGGCAATGATCTTAGGCAGAGGGCATGAAATACTCTCTGCTGGGCCCAAGGATGAACAGGGGAACCTGGTAGGACATTTAATTCAGATGCAAGATGACAGAATCTGAGAAAGGAGGGTAACATTGAGACATGGTGGGTGAGAACCAATGTCAGAGGTAAAGGCCCAGGGGCAGCCAGAGGGCTGTGGCAGGATATGGTGGCTAGAGACAGCCCAGGGCATCAGGTGGGTGGTTTTGAAAGCCAGGAGTGTGGTGAGATTGCCCTAGGTGAGAGAAGGGTAAGGGTGAAAAATTGGGTCACACAGTTCGGGGAGCTGGAGAGAAATCAGTGACTGAGGGACTGATCAGACCATCAGCTCCATAAAGGCATGAGCTGTTCCCTTTTGTTCACTGCTGTATCCACTTTGCCTGCCAGCAGAGCCTAACACACAGAGGGGCTCAGTCGATGTTTGTGGGACTCCGACAGGAGAGAGAAAAAGGTAGTACGGTGTCTCAGAAGCCAAGAAAGCAGATACTGAGTCAGAGGTTGGCATTTGTGGCAAGGACCTCAGTGCTGCCAAGGGCCTTGAGTCCGAGCAGAGAGGAATAACAGCCCCGGCCTGGTGGTGCAGGTACATTTAAGGGACCAGTGAGAGCAGAACCCCAACTGCCAAGGTCAGAGGTGGTGACAAAGAGGAAGGAAGGGCTTATGCCCAAGCTTTCAGGAAACCAGTCCTTTGGCCAGGAGTGGGAGAGGGAAAGAGAAGTGGTGCTCAGGGGCAAGTGGGCCAGGGCCGGCGCTATTGGCTTTGAGATCGAGGACTTCCCTGGGTCTGTTCTCAGGCTACACATAACGAAGAGGAAGAGTTGAGGGGCTGATAACTGATGGCAGGTGATGAGATGGATTGCTCTTCTATGGGCCAGGCCAGGGGCTGAGCAGTTTATGAGTGTCAGTTTGCCCCAGAGAGCGGACACCTTTCCACCAAAAAGAAAATGGAGGTGCGAAGAAAGCCGTGATGTGGCTTATTTGACCCCTCTCCCCCATCCCATTGTTATCCTACTGCCCTTTGCTCACCATGGCGCTTGGCACAGAGGAGGCGCTCAGTAAATTTGCTGTGGAGGCATCGCTTTGGGTTGGGGTGCTGGAGCCAGAGCGCTGGGTTCAGATCCTCCCTCTTCATATTCCCCATCTCTGTAGACAGCACCCCACCCACTCAGATCAGAATCTGGGAAGACAATGTGGACTCCTCCCTCTTCCTTACCCTCCCCCAGCCAAGCACACTTCCCGAAATCCTGCCCTACCTCCAGATTCATTCAGAATCAGCGACCCCCCCTACGCCGCAATGCCCATCTCATCCATCTCTCCTACCTAGACCATCTTCTCGCTTCCTTCCTCTCCTCTCCCTGTCCCGGCCTCCCCAGCCTGTTCCCCATATGAAGCAGAGGGACCTTTGGAAAACTTGAGACCCAGCTCTGCTTCATGCTATCTGTATGATTTTGGGCAAGGACCTGAACCTCTTTGGGGGCATCCCATCTGTAAAGGAGAAGGCAATGGCACCCCACTCCAGTACTCTTGCCTGAAAAATCCCATGGATGGAGGAGGCTGGTAGGCTACAGTCCATTGGGTCGCAAAGAGTCGGACACGACTGAGCGACTTCACTTTCACGCATTGGAGAAGGAAATGGCAACCCACTCCAGTGTTCTTGCCTGGAGAATCCCAGGGACGGGGGAGCCTGGTGGGGTGCCGTCTATGGGGTCACACAGAGTCAGACACGACTGAAGCGACTTAGCAGCAGCATCTATAAAATGGGATGATGGTATCACCAGCACAGAATGGGTTGTTGTGAGGATTAAATGAGTTCATCCACAGTGTTTAGAACATGGCCTGATGTGATTTCAGTGGTCATTCGGGGCTTAATTATTATAACATTTAACAGGTCGACCTCGGATGGAATCCTGTTCTGTCACTCCCTTTGCACAAGTCATTTAGCCTCTCTTTATTTATTTATCTATTTAGTTACTTGGCTAAGTCAGGTCTTAGTTGCCGCACGTGAGATCTAGTTCCCCGACCAGGGATCGAACCCAGGCCCCCCTGCATTGAGAGCACAGAATCTCAGCCACTGGACCACCAGGGAAGTCCCCATTTAGCGTCTAAGCCTGAGTTTCCACATCTGTAAAGTGGGAATGGCCATTTACTCATTCATCAGGTATTTTTTTAATCAAGCATCTACTCCAACCTTGTTCTAGAGGCTAGGGCTTCAGCCACAAACAAGACAGAGCTCTTTACCTTGGTGGGGAGACAGTGAAACAAGAGAAATTAAATAGCTAGTATGCCAGCTGGTGCTGAGTTCCATAGATACAAATTAAGTGCAGAAAAGGAATGGGGGGTGTTACCAGGGAGATGCAGCTGTAGACAGGATAGTTGGGGAAGGTCCCATGGAGCCAAGACTTCAAGGGGAAGAGAGAGTCCTGAGGGTGTCTGAAGCAAGAGCTTCAGAGGAACTGCCAGTGAAGAGGGCCTGAGATGGAAGGTGCCTGTTGTGTTCAGTGAGCAATAGGCCCCTGCGGTTGGAGCTGAATGATTAAGAGGGAACAGGAAGACAGACTGTCTGTCTAGACAGTCTGTCTTGCTGTAAAATGCTTAGTACAGGACTTTGTGCAGTCAACCCCAGTACATAGTGGCCATCACTGTCATCATCATCATCGTTATTTGGAAGGATGGATGGATGGATGGCAGAGGCCACCCAGACCTGACTGGACAACCCTAAGTTCAGTTAAGTTCAGTCGTTCAGTCGTGTCCGACTCTTTGCGACCCTATGGACTGCAGCACGTCAGGCCTCCTTTGTCCATCACGAACTCCCGGAGCTTGCTCAAACTCATGTCCATCGAGTCGGTGATGCCATCCAACCATCTCATCCTGTGTCATCCCCTTCTCCTCCTGCCTTCAATCCTTCCCAGCATCAAGTTCTTCACATCAGGTGGCCAAAGTATTGGAGTTTCAGCTTCAGCATCAGTCCTTCCAGTGAATATTCAGAACTGATTTCCATGCAGTCCAAGGGACTCTCAAGAGTCTTCTCCAATACCACAGTTGGTTAGATAACCCATCTGACGTGAAAACCAGCACCCCACTGTAGCAGGAGCCAGAGGGAGAGCTTCTGACAAATGAATGAGGCTCCCACCCTTCTTCCCCTGCAGCCTCGAAGCGGAGGGTTCCTGTGTCCCAGCCAGGCATGGCTGACCCCCACCAGCTTTTTGATGATACGAGTTCATCCCAGAGCCGGGGCTATGGGGCCCAGAGGGTGCCCGGTGGCCTGGGCTACCCTGCAGCCTCCGCCTCGCCCCAGGGGGCCTTCCTGGCTGATCCTGTGTCCAACATGGCCATGGCCTATGGGAGCAGCCTCGCTGCGCAGGGCAAGGAGCTGGTGGATAAGAACGTGAGTGGGCCGGGCTGGTGGGAGTTGGGGGGCCAGGCGGGGGCTGTGGGGCCAGGGCTTCAGGTTTGAGCTCTGCCTCCCCAGATCGACCGCTTCATCCCTGTCACCAAGCTCAAGTATTACTTCGCTGTGGACACCATGTACGTGGGCAAAAAGCTGGGCCTGCTCGTCTTTCCCTACCTACACCAGGTGAGCATGGCCCCCCAGCGCACATGATGGGCAGGGGTAAAGGAGACTGAGGAGCAGGCTAGACAGATTGGCCCTGAGAGAGGGCTTGCAGGGGGGCAGGCACCTCGCTCCAGGTCCTGCCTGCTCCCCCCACTCTCCCCACAGGACTGGGAGGTGCAGTACCAGCAGGACACGCCGGTGGCCCCCCGCTTTGACGTCAACGCTCCTGACCTCTACATTCCAGGTTTCATCCCACCCACCTCCACCCGGCGACCTCCTCCCTCCGGGCGGGCCTGTCTCGGGCAGACGTTTAGGTGCCTGGAGGCCCCGATGGTCCTTCTTCTTCTGACCAGTGTCTGTGTGTCTGCCTCCCACAGCCATGGCTTTCATCACCTACGTCTTGGTGGCTGGCCTGGCGCTGGGGACCCAGGATAGGTAAGAGAGGCCTGGGGTCAGCTGAGTGGTGTGGGGTTTGCGGCATGGGGGGGACAGTCAAGAAGGTCTCTTTGGTTCCCCTGGGTCAGAACAGTCCTATCGTGTATCCAGTTGGCCCAAGACAGAGCCCTCAGTACCCTCAGGGTTGCCTTCGCCTCTTTCTTCTTCCCCACTCATGTGCAGCCCATCACCCCACCCTGTGGCAGGTGAAATGAATCTAGCCTTCCCCTGGCCTCTCCTAACTAACTGCCCGGCCCCCACACACCCCCTGCACCCCAACTCCAACAGGAAGGTCTTGTCTGAGAGGTGGGCCTGGCCGTGCCAACCCCCCTCCGCCCCCTGCTCAGATGCTGTCCCCAGACCATGCCCCAGCTCTGGAGCCTATCACTGCCTGCCTGCAGTCTCTCTCTGCCCCTTCCCTTCACTCTGCTGAGCCACTCTGGTCCTCTTTCTGTTTCTGCCAAGGACCTGGGCTGCCTCCCCAGGGTCTTTGCACACCTGGTTCCCTTTGCTGAGGAGTGTGTTTCTCCCCACTCCTCATGTCTCCACTGTGCTGGTACTGCTTCAGGGAAGCCTCCCCACCCTCCAGCCTGGGTCAGGCCCCCACCTCTTGCTCACAGACCCCTGTTCATTACCTTCGTGGCATGGAAAACCATTGTCATTACAGCCATGAATTGTTGAGGCTGGGGATATGGCAGAGGTCTCCTTCCCCTATCAGCTCCTTACTCCTTCAAGCCTCAGCTCAAGTGCCCCTCCTCTCGGACACTCTCCCTCCCCATGGGGTCACACACATGCCCCGCCCTGTACTTACCCCCATCCCGGCCTGACCTCTCTGGGCTGTCTGTTACTCAGGATGGGATTTCCAGGACAGGGCCCACATCCATCTTGGTCCCTGCCGGGTCTCTAGCGCCCACCCCGCCCCCAGAGGCTGTCTCCCCTGCTCTGGGAAGGTCTGGGCCAGCCAGCTGGCTGACAGAGCTCGGGCGTCGCAGGTTCTCTCCCGACCTCCTGGGGCTGCAGGCGAGCTCGGCGTTGGCCTGGCTGACAGTGGAGGTGCTGGCCATCCTGCTCAGCCTCTACCTTATCACTGTCAACACAGACCTCAGCACTATCGACTTGGTGGCTTTCCTGGGCTACAAGTATGTTGGGTGAGTACCCCCTCTGCCTCCCCGCTGCCAGCCTCCAGCCCTGGGGCCTCGTCCTCAGACCAGCCTTCCCCCCCTCTCTCCCCACAGGATGATTGGTGGGGTCCTCATGGGCCTGCTCTTTGGGAAGATCGGCTACTACCTGGTGCTGGGCTGGTGCTGTGTGTCCATCTTTGTGTTCATGGTGAGCTGGGGCTCAAGGGAGGGTGGAACTCTGGGCACAGGCCTTCTGGAGAGTTGGGGGTCCCTAGGGTCATCCAAGCAAGGGATGTCAGGCGGGAGTTTAGACCCAGAGCCATACTGGTGAACTGAGGAGTCCTGGAGTGGCTGCCCTAGCCTTGGGGTCCAGAGAGCTTCCCAGAAGAGAGGGGGGTCTGGGGGGTTGCTGAAGGGAGAGGAGGAGCCAGCCAGTGGACTGTCACTCCACTTTTCTTGTATGGTGGGCTTTCCTTCCAGAATTTCCTTTAGGATGAAAAGAGTATAGTGTCCTTGAAATAGCTTCTCTGAGAGTCCTTTCAGCTGGTATAGAAGGGCTGGTTAGGAGCCCTGGGATACACCAGGCCTGGCTTTAACCCCAGGCCTCGCTGGCTCCTGGGCAGCTCACTTCCTCTCTTTAAACATGTTTCCCATTTTCTGAAAAGGTTGTTGTTGTTTAGTTGCTAAGTCATGTCTGACTCTTTGTGACCCCGTGGGTTGTATAGCCCACCACATTCTTCTGTCCAAGGGATTTCCCAGGCAAGAATACTTAAATGGGTTGCCATTTCCTCCTCCAGGAGATCTTCCTGACTCAGGGATTGAACCTGTCTCCTGCTTGGCAGGCAGATTCTTTACCACTGAGCCACCAGGGAAACCCTTTGTAAAATGGGGTGATAATAATTCCACTTCAGGGTGCTGAGAGAATCAGTGTGAGCAAGTGTTAGGTGGTTCAGTTGTTCAGTCATGTCTGACTCTTTGTGACCCCATGAATGGCAGCACTCCAGACTTCCCTGTCCTTCACTGTCTCCCAGAGTTCGCTTAAACTCATGCCCATTGAGTCACTGATGCCATCCAAGCATCTCATCCTCTTTCGCCCCCTTCTCCTGGGCGACAGGAGACTGAGCCAGACTTGCCTGTGAGTGTTTGGGAGTCTCCAGCGGAGGCGTGGGTCAACAGTGGCCTGCTGCAGGGTCCTGATAGTAGCAGTCCCGGGAGGCGTGTGGCACGCTGGCATAAGTCCTTTTCGAGGAGATCACCCTTACCCTTACCATAGAGCCTATAACCTACCGTAAAGACTGCAGACTCTAGGACTGGGCCACTGCAGGCCAAACTACAGGGAGGGAGCACAGCCCCACCCATCAGCAGAAAACTGGATTTAATAATTTACTGAGCATGGCCCTGCCCACCAGAGCTAGACTCCTGTTTTCCCCACATCCAGTCCCTCCCATCAGGAAACTTGCACAAGCCTCTTATCTTCATCCATCAGAGGGCAGACAGAATGAAAACCACAATCACAGAAAACTAACCAAAATGATCACATGGATCACAGCCTTGTGTAACTCAATGAAACTATGAGCCATGCCGTGTAAGGCCAGCCGAGAGACAGGTCATGGTGGCGGGTTCTGACAAACTGTGGTCCACTGGAGACGGAAATGGCAAACCACTTCAGCATTCTTGCCATGAGAACCCCATGAACGTATGAAAAGTGTGAGGAGCAGAGAGCAAAAGCTAGTGACTGGTGGGCCAGATCTGCCCCACAGATAAACTTCAATTTACATGTCATTATTTACAACTTTCAGTTCAGTCGCTCAGTCGTGTCCAACTTTAGGGGCGGTTTAAACAAAACAGTTGGGGAGAAAAAATGGCATTTCTGGCTTGTGTTAAAAAGTCGTCAAGTACAGCACAAGCTGATGGTGGCCAAAGGGCCAAGTCTGGCCATCCCCTTGGGCCCGGCGTTCATACTGAAGTTGCCCACTTCACCAACTTAAGGCTCTGGCTTGGCAGTTGAGTTTGGAACCCTCACGTTTTCTCCTAAGGCCTGGGAGGACAAGGAGGTCCTCCCTGTGTGTTAGGAGATCTAAGAGAAACCCGAGGCTCCCCAGGAGCAGACTTGAGCCCAGCCACTCTGTGAAGGAAGGGGTGGGGAACCTGCAGTCCCGAAGGAGGCCGGGCTCAAGAGCGATCTCCCTCCCCGGTCCAGATACGGACACTGCGGCTGAAGATCCTGGCGGAGGCAGCGGCCGAGGGCATCCCGGTGCGTGGGGCGCGGAACCAGCTGCGCATGTACTTGACCATGGCTGTGGCGGCGGCGCAGCCCCTGCTCATGTACTGGCTCACCTTCCACCTGGTGCGGTGAGAGCGGCCCCGCGACGCCTCCCGCCGCTGCTGCTTCCGGCGGCCGCCGCCCCCTCACCCCCACCGGCGATGCCGCCACAGCTCATCTCCCGGCCACCTGCCGGCCACTGGGGGCGCCCCGCAGCCCGAGCCCCTCCCACCCTCCCCGCCCTCGCCGAGGTGCTGAGATCTCCAGCTGCACAGGCCGCCCCCCAGCAGGGCGGCCACCGTTCCAGAAACAATAAACCGTGACGGACACGGCGTAGCCGGCTTCTCCTTGGCGCGCGATGTCCAGCAGGGGGCAGGCCCGGCCCGGGGACCGCTTGCGGCGCCTCGCAACCAGAAGGCGACCAGGAGGCCGAGCAAAGGTTTAATAAGCCCCGCCCAGACCCATCAGTGGGAAGCCTTCTTCTTCCCTTCCTCCTTCTTCTTCTTCTCCTTTTTCACCTTGGGCTTCTTGACCTTGCCTGAGGCGCTCTTGTGCGGCTCCGAGCTGGGCTGTGGGGCCGGGAGCGGTGGGGGTAGGAGGGGAGAGAGGGTTCCGCCTGTGAGTCCTCGGCCCGCGGTCGGGGCTGAGACTCCGCCCTCACTTGGGGCGCCGGGCACCCGCTACAGAGGGGGAAGCCTCTTACCTTCGCCTCATTTTCCGAATCGCTGGAGCTGCTGCTGGAATCGGAGGCGCTCCCTTGGCCGTGGCCATGGCCGTGGTGATGCTAGTTGGGAGGCACACCAGTGAGGCGAGGGGACCCCTTTCCCAGCTCCCATTACCCCCAAGTCGGAGGCCCCAGACCAAGCAGGGTCCTGGGGTCAACAAGCAATTCCCAGGAATGAGGTGACTTACCTTTAGGTGATCAGCTGACCCGCCCTGAACTTTGGGGGGGCTGTGCTTGGGGTCTCCCACCTTGCCTGCCCCTTGGGGCTTCTTGGAGGTGGACTCCACGGCTGCAGGGAAAAGAGACATTGGATGGGTTGGCGCAGGCGCAGAAAATGCCCCCCTTGGAGGCAGACCCTTGGGCTTGATTCTGGCCCTCAAGCTCCCTACTCCACAGCAGCGCACCTGCCGACAGGTCGAACTCCATGGTAGTGAGAGGTGTGTATGCAGGGCCAGAGCGCTGGAGCAGGGCTGCGAGGGTAGGGGGCGGGCCTTGGGGAGGGGCAGTGGGCCTGCCAGGAAGTTCTGAGGAGCCCCACCCGACCTCTGTTCAAAGTCCTTAACCCTGACTCATTGCCCCTCCCCGGCACCGCCCAACTGGTCCTCTGGGAAACGGGGAAGGCGTACGGTTAACTGCTATGCTCCCCGACACCTCACCCACCCTGTGTTGTTCAGTCGTGTCCGATTCTGCGACCCCATGGACTGCAGCAAGCCAGGGTTCTCTGTCCTTCACCTTCTCCTGTAGCTTATTCAAACTCATATCCGTCGAGTCAGTATTGCCATCCAACCATCTCGTCGTCCTCTGTCGTCCCCTTCTCCTGCCTTCAATCTTTCCTAGCATCAGGGTCTTTTCCAGTGAGTCGACTCTTGGCATCAGGTGGCCAAAGTATTGGAGCTTCAGCTTCAGTTTCAGTCCTTCCAGTGAATATTCAGGACTGATTTCCTTTGGGATTGACTGGTTTGATCTCCTTTCAGTCCAAGGGACTTGGGGTTGGGAGAGGCGTCTAGGCCAGTGAGGATTTCTGGGGAGGGGACTACTAGCAGTGTTGAAAAGTGAAGTGAAGTCACTCAGTCCTGTCTGACTTTTTGTGACCCCATGGGGTGTAGCCTACCACACTCCTCTACCCATGGGATTTTCCAGGCAAGAGTACTGGAGTGGGTTCCCATTTCCTTCTCCAGAGAATCTTCCCTACCCAGGGATCAAATCCTGTCTTGTAGGCAGACCCTTTACTGTCTGAGCCACCAGGGAAATCCACCTAGCTTCCACTAAAGGGTCGGATGCTTGCACTTGAAGAAATGAGAGAAAGGGTGCCTCTGCATGCTCTCTGTACCATGATAATACTGACACTCCTTGTGTACTTTCGTGCCTGGCGCTGTTCCAAGGGCTTCTTGTACATTAACTCACTGTAACATTGCCTCTGGCCTGGTGAGCAGAGTCTGAAAGGAAGAAAAGCATGAACCTGGGAACCAGTCTCATGATTTGAAGTCCATCTTTATTACCTAGTAGTGCTTCCCAGGTGGCTCAGTGGTAAAGACTCTGTCTGCCATTGCAGGAGATGCAGGTTTAATCCCTGGGTCGGGAAGATCCCCTGGAGTAAAAAATGACAGCCCACTCCAGTATTCTTGCCTGGGAAATCCCATGGACAGAGGAGCCTGGCTGGCTACAGTCCATGGGGTTGCAAAAGAGTTAGACACCACTTATCAACTAAACAACAACAGAATGATCTGGGGAAGTTACTTCCCCTCTCTGTGCCTCATCTGTAAATGATAACTACCATATGGCGTTGATGTAAGAATCAAACGGATTAGTTTCCTACAACCATGCCTGCACACAAGTTACTAGCAGTACTTTGAGTGTTTGGTTTTTAAGTAAAAGGTAGGTATGGTGGCTCTCCCTATTACAGATGAGAAAACTGAGGGACCAGTTAAGATGATGGGGGACAGGACTTCCCTGGTGGTCCAGTAGTTAAGAATACGCCTACCAATACAAGGGACATGGATTCAATCCCTGGTCAGGGAACTAAGATCCTACATGCTGCACGGCAACTAAGTCCATGTGCCGCAAATAGAGAAAGTCCCTGTGCCACAGTGAAGACCCAGCACAGCCAAAAAAAGAAGAAAAAAAAAGATGGTGAGGAGCAGAAACAGTAATGAACAGATTAGAACTAAGATTCAAACCCAGGCAGTGTAGCGCACGTCCAAGTGTAGCCCTTTGGCCTCACCCTGGGGGAGGGAGCACTTAGTAGAAGGGACAGTCACTGGAGCCCAGCCTTCCCTCCCCACACTGCGTGGGGCCCAGATTAGGCTCAGGGAGGAGTTGGGGGCCTGAGTCATCTGTTCCAATTGCTGTGAGGCTAAGTGTCCTTGAGAGTCCCTGTCCAGCCCAGCCCTTCCCCGCCGCCGACCTGGCTGCTGGACCCGCAGAAGTGGTAGTCAGGGCTGGTCCTTAGGCCTGAGATAATGACAAACGCCCTTATCAGCCTTGTGCACTCAGGCCTCTGTCCAAAGTCCATTCCTTAGAGGAGCCTGCCCTAACTGCCAGCTCCACGGAGCCTCGCCACTTGGTCCCCTTTCCCCTGGCTCAATGACCAGCATAGACAGCCCTTGCTTCCCACTCTCTGAGATTATCTTTATTCTGATTCCCTCAGCACATGATAAATTTTATAATAAAATCTATTGAGTATCTACTGTGTGTCCAGCACAGTTCAAGTGCTGGGGGCACAGAAGTGAATAAAACCAGCAAAAATCCCAGCCCTATGGAACTGACATTCTAGTGGGGGTAACATGGCAAAATGTAGAGTATGTTAGAAAAAGCTGGAAATGAAACTGTCCAACAACTGGTGACTAGACATACGCAATGTGATAGATCCATTCATACAATGGAATATTATTCAGCAATAAAAAGGAAGGAACTCCTGGTATTTATGTAGCAACAGCTACATAAACCTCAAAAACATTATGCTGGGTGAAAGAAGCCAGACACCAGAGACTACATGTCATATGACACCATTCATATGAGTATTCAGAAAAGACAATTACAGAGCTAGAAAGTCGATTAGTGGTTGCTGGGAGCTGAGTGTGGGAACGGTGATTAGCTCTAAATTGGCCCTGAAGGATCTTACTTGGTGAAGGTGATGAAAATGTTCTAAAACAGATCTATGGTGATAGTTGCACCACTTGGTAAAATTACTAAAAATCCTTGGATGTTTGAAATGGGTTTTACGTAACCGATAACAGCTTTATTTTTTTTCCAAGTAATATGTATTAGGAGAAATACAGTAAGAAAGGGAATTAGGTAATAACTACATAGTATGTTTGGGAGGCACTGGATTTCAGATAGAGTTACCAGGAAAGCCACACTGAAGTATTTTTTGTTAAGGTCTGAAGGTCAGAAAATAAGCCACACAAGCACATGGAAGCGAACGGCCAGTGCAAAGGCCCTGAGGCAGGAATGTGTCTGTGAGCCTGAAGAGCTGGAGGGAAAGAGGTGGGAGATGAGGGCAGACCAGGGCAGGGGGGCTGTGTGGGGGAAATGTCTTGTAAATCAAAGATCTTTGGTCTTTGAGTGAGAAGAGGAGGTGAATGGAGATTGTGGCTTTGCCGACAACCACATGCAGGATATGAGAGGCAGTGTCTGTCTCTCCTGGCAGAAAAGAAATTTCAGGAGGGTGGGGGTTTCATTGCTTTGCTCAGTGCCAAATGGTATGACTCAGAGTCAGTGCTCCCTATCATTTGGTCAATTAGGCGACCTGCTGCTGGGCAGTGTGGTGTCCACAGGTTCAAGCAAGCCTAGAATGGCTGTGAGCTCGGTGAATCTTCGCTCTACCCCTTACTGCTCTGTGGACCATTTGGTCAGTCACTGGCCCTCATTGTTCTCCTCTGTCGAATGGAGTTTACCTCACAAGGCGAATGGTTTTGCATGGAGCCTGTCTGGGACAAGGTAAATAGATATTTGATAAATGTTAGTGGCTCCTTTGGGTGCTTTTTTTTTTTTTTGGCTACACTGGGTCTTTGTTGCTTTCTCTAGTTGTGGTGAGTGGGGGCTACTCTTGGTTGAGGTTGCTCGGGCTTCTTGTGACGGTGGCTTCTCTTGTTGCAGACCACAGGCTTTGTGGAGTTGCTCCTTGTCTTGTGGAATCTTCTGGGACCAGGGATCAAACCTCCATCCCCTGCATTATCAGGCCGATTCCTAACCACTGCACCACGAAGGAAGTCGTAATGTTAGTTTCAACTGTGATCCATACGCAGTCTGATTATTCCTCATGAAACTGATAATACAATCCTCATGGTAAAGGAACTGTAGGACACTGGGCTAGTAGGGAGTGGGGCAGCAGTGTGAGACCTTCCAGACCCAAGATGAGGTAAGCTCTTCACTACTGTGCTAAATAAAATGGGGTGAGCGGGTCCCGGGAGACCTTGGCCTGGGCCTCCAGACCCCCACCTGTTTGCTTCATTATAATACATTTAGGATGTGGCAGCTTTCTCAGGAACTTTAAAGACAGAAGCTTGACGAGAGAGCTTCACTTTTCTCTCCGGCAAGAGCCTGAGCTGGTGGGAGTCCAGAGCAGGTGATGGGAGGCTCTGTGAGGTCATCCAGGAACGAGGTTCCCTGTCTGGGTGTTCTGCATCCCTCCAGGATGCCGCCCCACTAGGGAGGCTGGTACCCACCATCTGCTTCTCAGGAAGGGAAGGGCAGTGGAGGGCACACGGCTTCCTTTTTTCTTTTCTGAATTTGGTTAATCTCAAATGGCCATTCACACATACGTTAAACACATTGTAACTTTTTCTTTGGCTGTGTCACTTGGCACATAGCATTAGTTCCCTGAACAGGGATTGCAACCTGCACCCCCTGCGGTGGAAGCACAGAGTCTTAACCACTGGATTGCCAGGGACGTCTCACCACTTCTTTTTAAAGACCCGATGACCTGGAGGCATCACACACCCTTTCAGTCTGAATTTATTCACCTGGTCACATTCAACTGCAAGAGAGGGAAATCAGAGTTCCAAGCGGGGCAGCCACATCCCCACTAAAATCTGGGGACTTTTATTACTGAAAGGAAGAAAGAGAAATGGGATAAGGAGCCCATCTATCAATATTCCTGTCGGTGGCAGTGAGAGACCCTTAATCGTCTACTCTGGAGGGATTACAGATGGGAGATGAGATTTAAGCTAGGAAGGTGTATGTAAAGGCTTGGATGAAACACACAGGTGTGGGCTTGTGAGACAAGGCCACGTCCATCTGCTCTTTGGAAGGAGAGTTCCCTGTCATTCACTTCTCATCTTCCATGGCTAACAGAAGCAGAGATGGTAGCTTATGCCTGTCCTCCCCAGGCCCTGCCTGCTCCTGGCATCCTATGGTACTGCTCTCCCCTGCTTGTTTCCTCATTGTTTTCACCTAAAATGACTTGGTCCTAAGAGTATTAGCAATGCCTTCTCCTTTGTAGGACACAGTTCCCAGCTGGCCTGCGATCTCCATGTCATTCACAGCTAGATCAGCTCACCCTTTCGCCAACATTTCACCAGCAAACATGCTTCAAAGGGTCACTCGAACCCTCAAGTTTACTTAGTCACTGTAGTTAAGGAAGAGATTTCTGGATGCCAACTTTAGCAGTACAGGACTGAGGAGATTGCTGGGATAGTCCTCCCTGGGGGTCTTGTGCTTCTGCAGGTCTGTGGATGGACACACCTAACTGGAAGAGCAACTGCTGGAGGCCTGGTTTTGTCTCCTTCCTGAAGTTTACACGGCCAAAGCGCCCCAGTCCTATAAACATCATAATCCCCATCCTGGAATGTTTTCTTTGAACCTAACCACATCCCGGGAGATGGATGACCTTATGCACACAGTATGCAGGGTCTCAGTTTTTCCCACAAGACAGAAATGCTCCCCTGGATGTTCTAGAATACTGGTAATCAGCAAATTGCAACAGATCATCCTCTGGGAGGTTCCAAGGGGCTGACGGCCCAGCTGGAGAAACCCAAGCTTGGTCTACACCCAGCTGACTGTTGTGTCTGGGGTTTGACTTTATTCTATTTACAAGTTATTAATAAATTAGCCTTGCGGGCTTTCCCAGGCGGCTCAGTGGTAAACAATCTGTCTGCCAATGCAGGAGACTTGGGTTTGATCCCTGGGTCAGGAAGATACCCTGGACATGGAAATGGCAACCCACTCCACTATCCTGGCCTGGAGAATCCCATGGGCAGAGGAGCCTGGTGGGCTACAGTCCATGGGGTCGCAAAAGAGTTGGACGTGACTAAGCGACAATAAATTAGCCTTTTAACTGTTTCCAAAATGCTGGCAGAAGCCTTTGGACTCTTGGGTCAGAGACAGAAAGCTTTACTACAGCAGCAGCATAAGCATCAAGCTGTGTATTGCCCTCCCTTGCCCCAAGGGGGCAAAGCACGGGTCCAGATGGAGTCTGCACATGTGGTGACTGGTTGCATTACAAGAGAGGGCCGCTGAGCATGGAGCACCCGCCACTGTACAGCAGGCAGTAGGCAAGCCTGCTCTTTTTCCTCGACGGAGCCACTGCCTCGCCTCATCCCTCAAGGTGCTCTCACCGCAAATCCACCTGAGAAAGGCCCAGGTAAGCAGCTGTCAGGGTTGTCTGTTGACACACTCATCAAGATTTGTAGAAGCAGATCTCCATGGAGGATCGTCTGTCCCAACAATGCATCTCACTTGGCTTCTTGTGAATTTTCACGCGAATATGCTGTTCTGTCAGCTGTTCTGATTAACCAGACTGAAAGTTGCTCAGTCATGTCCGACTCTTTGCAACCCCATGGACTGTAGCCTGCCAGGGTTGTCTGTCCTTGGGAATCCTCCAGGCCAGAATACTGGAGTGGGTAGTGGTTCCCTTTTCCAGGGGATTTTCCCAACCCAGGGATCGAACCCAAGTCTCCTGCATTGCAAGCAGATTCTTTGCCGGCTGAGCCACCAGGGAAGCCCAACTAGACTGAGGCTGGGGCTAAATTCTGTTTGTCTCATAAGGCACTTAATTACTGTCAGCAGGACCCCAAGCAGCAGTGACTCCTGTTCTGTGGCCAACCTGCCATCCAGCATCCCAGCCTCATCCAGCTGTGCCTGAGCAGGACACAGCCAGCAAGGTCATAATCAAAGGTTAGCCTCTCGTCCATTAGGAACCACACGAGGGAGTTCAGACTGACCTGCTGATCTTTGGTGTCACTGCCAATAATTACACAGCCCCAGGGCAGCCCTCATGCCCCACGGAGAGGCATTGTGACTCATTCTTCCCCACAGGCAAACACGCGCAGGGCTGGGCACAGAGCACTCCAGTTCACCACTGGTTTGGTTAAGTCACGTGGGAAGTGCCATGAGAAGCCTAAGCCTCAACTGCCATACATGGCATAGCCAAGGGCCGCTTGGGCGTCAGAAGTGTGTACTTTTGTTATCAGCTAGATTAGAACAGGGCTGAGCAGGTCCATGTTTGTAAAGGTCTACGGGTGGGACTCACATTCAGGCGGTGACCGGATCAGGCATAGAACATTTCAGGACTGGCCGGGTCTATGGGCCACACTGCCGGCTGCAGGGCTCAGGTGGACCAGGTGGTGGGTTGGCAGGCTGAGGCGCAGGGTCTAGAGAGAGTGCTGATGGCACCCCTCCCGCTCCCCACCCCCACTTCCTGGGGTCTAAGGTATTCCCTCAGCAGGGGTTCCCAGGTGGCTCAGATGGTAAAGAATCCGCCTGCCAATGCAAGAGACTCAGGTTTGATCCCTGGGTGGGGAAGATCCCCTGGAGAAGGAAATGGCAACCCACTCCAGTATTCTTGCCTGGAGAATCCCATGGACAGAGGAGCCTGGCTAGTTGCAGTCCATGGGGTTGAAAAGAATCAGACATGACTGAAGCAACTTAGCACGCACACCAGGTGCTAGGGTGTTATACTCCCTTCAAAGACAAAGAATCAGCGTGACTCCTGTCCCACTGGGTACAGCTTTATCTCTTCTGTCATCTACTCACACCCAGACCTTTGTTTAGAAAGGTCAGACGTGAATGGAACGAACATTTTTACAAATTTACAGAGACCACTTGGGCCCCAGTAGGGAGACATGGCAGGCAGGACACTCAGTGACCAAGCAGCCATTGTCCCCGTGACTTGGGACTAGTTGTCCAAGAAGGAATCTTGGGGACTAAACCAGCATTAATTCCTGAGGCTCCCTTTGATCAGCTGCCACCTGGAGGTTGCACATGGGCTTGCTGTTCAGGGGAAGATGCGTCATACACAGGGCTGATGAGGGCAGAATTCCAAATTTTTCTAAATAGTCTACATAACTCCCAACCCTTTAAACCTGATTTTTACCCAGGAGATGGTTGAGAGAAAAAACCCTTTCTGATGACAACCACATTCAGTGACCAAACTGCCTTACTTAAGTGTATGGACCAAGAAGAAGTAGTGGAGAGATCTTTGTTGATTTTTTTAGAAATCCACTCCACCTCTGAATGATACCAGCAGTCTGTCTGATGATAACAAAGGCCATGAAATGTCTGTTGAGCACCTTGGCTACTCGCCTACTGTTAGGCAGTTTTTACAACAAAAAGAGGACCAATGTTAGCCTGTAAATGGTCTATAAAGTGGAAAACATGGCAGTTTAGTTTCAGCGGCCACAGTGGTGTGGCAGGAGGCAGCCAACCAGATTGGAACAGTGGTACCATAACATGGAAAAGTACAGAAGGGAGACAACCCTGGCAGACCAAGAGGACCCAAAGGCCCCCTGCCAGGAGCAAGTGGGGCCACAGGGCCTCCCAAACCACGAGACAGGACAGGACAAATCTGGGCAGAAGTGAGTCACAGAGATAATGTCTGCATAAGAAACACATAAAGACACGGCCTTGATGGTGTCAGGAGAATTCACCATGATCTCCTCCTACTGCAGATTTAAAACTGATTCCCAATAGTTTCTTTTAAAATCCAACCCGCTACTTTTTTCCCTTCATATGACTGAGATATGAAGGAGAGGCAACTCTTGTCCAAGTAGGTGGAGAAAGGCCTTCTGCTGGGCCAGAGGCGTCAGTGGGTCTGAGGCTCCTGCAGTTGACAGGACACGAGTGGACCTGAGGGTTGCCCGTGGGGTGGTAGGGGGCGTGTAGGGGAGAAACACCAAGTCAGGAGCAACGAGGACACAGGTAGGTGGGCAGAGGTGGCCACCACTTTCCATGGGTGACCTGACATCTGTGATGCAGCTTTCCCATCCACCCATCTAACAGGTGAGGAAACCGGAGGTTCAAAGGAGTTAAGTGACCTGCCTGCTTGAGGGCAGTGGGTGGAGGGTCTCTTCCCAATGCCTCGGCCCTCTTTCCCTGGACCACAGGCTCTTCTGGAGGCACTGAGGGGTCCTAACTTGTCTGGGACGCGACAAGTAGGTTTCCCCTGCTCACAAACTCTTTGAGTCAACTGCAGTGAGGGCCTGGAGTGCCAGGTTGCCTGGAAGGTTTGGCAGGGAGAATACCAGAATCCAGGAGCAACATCTACCATGGTCCAGAAAGGCTAGGAGTGGATGAAGTATTTACCCAATTGCTTTGGCAACAGATTTCTAAGCCCTAACAGACACAAGTCTTTCCCTCAGTGTGCAGGCATCCTTCCAAGATACTGTGTTTGGTTCCAGACTATCACAATAAAGCCAGTCGCATGAAATTTTTGACTTCCCCAGTGCATTTAACAGTTTTGTTTACATTAGTCTATTAAGTGTACAACTGCACTAGGTCTAAAATAAACAATGTATTTATATTAATTTAAATGTACTTAAATGCGAACCCCTTTATCTAACAAGGCTGCCGCGTCTTCAGAGTACAATAAAAGGTCTGCCTGTTATAGTATGTATAGAGGGTAGCCTTTGGCCTGAAGGGATTTCTAGGAAGGGTCAAGGAAACGAGGGCTTATTGTTTCTTTGTTCCAAGGAGAGGCCACACCAAGACCTGGAACTGTTGTGTCAGGTAGCATGGGCCCCCAGCCAGGCCCAGCACCTCTACCTACTCCCAGGCTGGAGACCAGCCTTCTGAGTCACTGAGGCAGGTGGAGGCCCCAGTCTACCTGCCTGACCCCATGGGTTGCCCAGATGCTGCCCCCATGTTTAGGACTATGTGTTTAGGAGAAGGGTGAGGAGAAAGGGGACTTTGAGAGCTTTGAGAGGAAGGGAGTACCCTCAAGCAGGCAGCAGAATTGGGACTAAGCCTGGAGGCAGAGTTCAGCCTGGTGGTGCCCTGTCCCCATTTCTATGCAGGGAGGGAGGCCTGGGGATGACTGCAGACATGCAGCAAAGATGAAGATCATGGATGCCAAAATGAGTCATTAAAAAAAAAAAATCAGCACGGTATGACCAGAATTTTTAAAAAGTGAAATGGAGTAAGAAAATAGCAGAGCTAAAAAGAAAAAAAGAAAACATCAGAGCTTACCACAGGTGTAAGGCCAAGTGTTGTTTGGCGAAACTTTATGAGCACTCAGTTGTAATGTACGGTGTATTTCCTTCAAAAAGATCTGAAAGATGTTGTTTTGTTACAGTCTGTTCCTCGATGGGGACATCTCATGTCCTGTGGATACTTTGGTAGAGTCTATATTAACAGTCCCATAAAAAAAAGCACATGCTGAATATTTTTAAATGGGAAGGCCCCTTTTTATTAAACTTGTACATTTTACTTTCTTCCTTTCAGAATCCTAATAATAAAAAAAGCCATGTTTCTGCTTACTTAAAAAAACAACAACAAACAAACTCTGAAAACATCACTTTTGTGATGGGAAAGGAGGCAACAGGATTCAACATAAGCGAAGAAAACTACACCTGGAGCAAAGGAAGAAATCGAAGAGGAACCGACTCGGGTGGAGGCCAGACCACCTGCACTGTGCACAGAGCTTCACTGAGAGGACTTCTAAAGCAAACCCATCTGGTCGGCCAGGGAGCAGCCCTCTCACCTTCTGGAAGAACAAACAGACCAAAAGCCCTAATGATCGTGCAAGTACAAATCAATCGCTCTATTTGAAAAAGCACGCACGCGTCGACACTTGTCTCCCCTCCCTTCCCAGATTCTCATCAGCAGGGGGTTGGGGGGCAGCCCCTTGGCAGCGGGGGTTCACAGGACGTAAGAGTTCTTCACCAGCTGCTCCTTGTCATCCCCAGAGCTCCAGACGGTGCGGAGGGTGCGCTCCTGGTTCCTGCGCGCCACCCTGATCAGGCAGACCACGGAGGCTCCCAGCAAGAGGATCAGGACCATCACGAACAGCCCCACCAGGACCACCACTGTGGATGAGAGAGAGGCCTCAGAACTTGGGCGGGGACCAGGGGGCCACAACCGGTGTCCTCGGGAGCTCAGGAGGAGGACCAACAGCCCTTGGGCCACATGTCCCCCCGCCCCAACCCAGGAAGCCTGACAGGAAGTCGAGTCCTCAAGAGAGTCCCTACAGTCTTGAGAAATAGGTTTCTAAAAATTGGAGGTGCTATGCGAGGTGCACACAGAGTGGCTATTTGTGTTTCTTCTTTTTGAACAACAAAATATCCTCACTTCAACTCTATCTCCCTACCACCTCTCTGGGGCAACCTGTACAGGAAAAGCACCCATCTCTGGCGTGGGTGTATAAACACGCCCCTCCCCCAACCAGCCCAGAGAAAGATGTGGCCCGGCAGGTTGCTGGGGTGGTGGCCTGTGGAACGAGGGATGGGCACGGGTCTATTCGGAGCAGGGCCAGGAGGGGACCCTCACACTCCTAATTGCCCAGACAAATCTGGCAGTGGTTGCCCCACTGCAGTCCCACGGGTCAATTAAGAGGCTTTTTCTTCAGGCGAGGCTCCCCTTAAGAAATGCGGTCTGGTAGCAGTTGCCCAGCTACCTCTCCCCGTGTAGCTGCAGAACCAGACAAGGTTAATTCCCTCCCCATCTCCCACCCTCCAGACCCCGATGCCTGGCCAACCAGGTTCCAGCTTCATCCCTTTTCTAAAGGGGGGCAGACACACAGGCCAGGTCTGAACAGGAAACAGGTGGAAAGCGGCCAAACCAGCATGGCAAGTCTTTTGTGCAAACACTATCATCCATGATTAGGGCTCAGAATCAGAGACAAAAGCGAGAGAAGGCCCAGCCTCCTTGCCAGACCAGCCTGGGTGGGGACAACAGCGCTGCTGGGGGCTGGGGCCCACCCACTGCGAGGGCTCCGCGCTCCTCGGTGCCACCCAAGGCCAGCGATGAACACACCAGGGCGGCAAAGCTCCCCCAACCTGCACTTAATCTCAGGCCTGAGTGCTGCAGGTCCCGCATGCCTAAGCAGGAGGAAGTGTCCCTCGGTCGCCCTCGGGGCTGTGGGGAAGAGACGACCACATTTCTAACCCCCGTTTATGTAAGCCGCACCATGGGACATACGTCTACAGCACGTTCCAAGCCGCCTAGCCATTCTCATGCAGAAACGTGGCTTTTTAACAAAAGATGTGGACAGTGAAGGATGACGTGTCCAAGACAACATGAGGCCACAAAGACAGCCGAGTTCAGCCAAGGCAGGCAGGTGGAGAGGGGCAAGAGGCCATTTACCTTTACTGCCGAGGGGCAGGGCAGGATACAACTGCTTGCCTGGAAGAAAACACACAACCCTGAGGTCAGCTCTCAGCCCTCCTTTGCTCAGAGTGGCAGCCACGAGAGGCCTCCCCTTGGTCCTGGGCCTTCAAGGGGAGCTCTAGCTAAGCGACTTCTTCCAGTTCTTCAGAGGGTTCTGAGGCCTTGCCACCCCAGTAGGGACATATCTGCCCAACAGCTGGGGCCAAAGCCACCCCCTCCCTACTAGGGAGTCAGAAAAAGGTGAGGATAAGAGTCCAGAGGACAAGGAGAGGGACTGGGTCCTCCTGGGAGGGTCCCCCTGCCCATGGCTGTGTCTTGGATTGAGGCCCTAGGCAGACTCACCGAAGCACTGCTGCATGCACTCCTCCTTGGAGCGATAGTTGTTTTTATTGCCCCGGCATCCTCCGTAGATGAAGTTATCACAAGAGTTCTCCTCGGCATTAAAGTACCAACGTGGGAAGGCTGCGCGGCAAGGCCCAGTGACGGCCTTGGCAATGCAGTGTTCTGGGAGCGAGACAGCCCAAGGGGCACGAATTAGCAGGGCCCAGGAGAGGTGACTGGAGCTGGAATGCTCCTAAGCAATCATATGGCTGCTGGCCCATGGGGAAAACCTCTCTCTGCTAAAAGAAACTGGTTAATTGCAGGCATGGCCAGTCTGGCCCACATTTTCAGATGCCTCTCTCTTTACACAGTAGCATAACCAGACTACGGTTATGGAGGTTACTCTATGTCAGTGACTGTTGTAGGCACTCAATCTGTGTGAGCTCTGAAAGGTCTGAACCAGGCCACTCATTTCAATCTCAGGGCTCGGGGGTAGAGCTAGTTACCTGCCCCACAGCGCAGCTGCTGGCAGGCAGGGCAAACTTCTCCAAGGGCATGCTGTGGGCCCACCCTGCTTCCTGTGCCCCGGGGCATCCTCTCGAGTCCTAGTACCCAGGAAAGGTCGGGAAGCCCTGCTCCACCATATCCTTAATAGAAACCCTCAAGTGTGTCTCAATTCCCAACTAAGTAAGAAAACGTGTTTTTTAAAAAGTTGTACCTTCATAGCTGAAAATATCACCGGAGAGGTCATCAGAATCCTGCCTTCTGGGAACTGAAACACAAACATCCATGTCTCCACGTCAGGGAGGCCGGAATGGACACAGGACATGTGACCTAGCTGGGGCTGAGTCGAAAGGGGCCCACTGAGGGAGCGTGGACTCTCTGGCACCTGGAAGGGAGGGAGTGGAGTCCCTCTGCGTGGGCAGCTCTGCTCATCACCTCTCAGTCCTAATGCGCTCTACAGCGCCTCCAGCACATGGCTGGACGGGGGTGCCTGCTCGGCAGGTCAGGGGTTACTATGGAAACCAATCCCAGCCACAATTTCTGGGTTGATGAGAAAGACCAGAGGTATAGGAGGTCACTTATTCTCTTGGGGAAATTTTCTTCTGAAACAGGACAGACACCAGAGTTATGAATCCAGTGCCCCATGGCTCTGGATGACCTCGCAGAGGCCAGTTCGAGAATAAACAATGAACCCAGGCAAAGCGGTAGCCAGGAGTCACAGGAATCCTAGCCTATGGAAACTGGAAAGTGCCTCTAACCTTAACTCTCAGCATTCTGCCAACTGGTTGACTGCTAAACTAATAAATGGTTACTCGCATGTGGGCGCTGAGGCCAGAGTCAAAGGACCAGAATCAAGACTGCAACCAGTGTATGGCCACTGGCTGACTGGGGCCATCCTCAAAGGGGGTGAGGGCGGACTCCCTCCCTCCACAGCAGGACTCCACCGGCAGAACCCACTGCCTGGGGACTGGCCTTGCTGGTGCATCTGGGCCACTCACCCCAGGCTCCTGAGGCAGAGTCCTTTAAGCATAAACAAAGAATGGGGCAGCTGTTCTCAGCACTACAAAGCAAGCTAACACAAAGAGATCAAGGACTGCAGTGGGAAGGGAGGCGGGGTGGCAGAGGACAGAGGATTCAGCACAGGGAGGGAGATGGACCGGCAAGGATGACAGAGAGCAAAGGAGAAGCGGCAAGGAGTGGGGATGGGCAGTGAAGACTTGAAGCCTGAGCCACGTGCAGCGGTAGCACACCCCCGCCCCCAGGAGGGAGCACTGTGGAGTCCCTCAGCCCTTCCTGTCTGCAGGACAATGCGAACTCCCCAGCGTGAGGAGGCGGCCAGGAGCCAGAAGCTGGCAGCCCCAGCCTGCCAATCCTGCGTCAACAGAACCAGGAGGAGGAAGCCCTGGTATAACTCCCAAATGACAAACGTCCTTTCATATTAGCCATCTGGATGGTCCTCATTCCATCTCGGGTCTTTTTTAAAACCTACCACTTGGGACAGAGGAATCTGCTTTATCCCTGGTCCGCTCATCAGTGGTGTTCTCTGCAAGGGGACAAACAAACAGCACAGTGAGAAAGGGCACCTCTAAGATCGCTGGTGAAACAAAACAGACTGCATCCCTGAGCAGGCCTGGTCCTGTGGGCCTCTCACAGACTCCCATTTCTCCTTTATGTGGGCCCTTCAGAGTGCATGCTGGACCACAAACCTGCCAGAACTTGGAAAATAAGGAACCAAGACTGTCCTTGTGGGTTAAACATTAAGATCAACCAGCTGGAAATCAAAGCAAAGACGTGTGAAGTGACATTATAATAAGACAGAATGGCTTCCAGGGCCAAATAACCTGTTGAACTGTATTAACTCACGAAGTGAATTAAAAACTGAAGGGCATGCTCAGCACTGGGAATGCACGCACTTCCTGCCACCAACCCATGCACTTAAAGCTGTTAACATGGTCAATTGTATGCTATGTATATTTTCTCTCTCACACACACACAAAGCTAAGAGGGTGGGTGGACAGGCTAGCCATTTAAGGAAGTGCAAAAAAGGGAGGGCTGGCAGGGTGCAGGAGGGAGGAGCCCTCCCCTGTGCAGAGGCGTGGGGCTGGTCTAACCTGATGCCACTGCACACTCGCATACAAACCAGCTCTCCTGGCCCCGCCCCAGCCCTCATCAAGCAATCTTTTGGGAATCTGGCTGAGCTCTGTCTACGCAGAATAAAGCGTAGACTACATGGGAGAGTCAGGTCCCTTCAGCGGCTTTGGTTCTCATTATAATTAATTAATCGGTTGGTAATGAACTGTCATTCTCATTCGGCTCCCCGCAGAGCTCGCCTGCCTGGGAGGGAATCTGCTGGCAAGGCCTCCGTGAGTGACTTGTTGCCCAGTCGTCGCCCTGGCAGTTCCAGTTCTCCTTGCAGACTCACGAGAGAACGCCTCAGGAGCTGTGTCGTGCAGCCATGCTCAGGTGCCAGCAAATGGGTTTTCTGGGACCTCCAGGCTGGGGCCAGACTCTGACCTTTAGGAAGACAGCTGTCTGCCTTCTGCCAGCAAAACACTACACCCCATGGCCCTCAGCAGAGACATTCCATCTTATGTCCGCTGTTCACTGCTTGTGTTCTTAAAACTGAACTCCCCCTCGAGAAACCAAGGAGTAACCAGAACGGCATGTGCATTTGCTACTGTCAACTCTATTTTTTTTTTTTAATGTAGACCATTTTCAAAGTCTTTATTGAATGTGTTACAATATTGCTTCTGTTTTATGCGCTTTGGTTTTTTGGACCAGGAGGCATATGGGATCTCAGCCTCCCAACCAGGGATTGAACTCATGCCCCTGTACTGCAAGGTGAAATCTTAACCACTGGATCACCAGGGAAGTCCCATACTGTGAACTCTTGATAGGGAGAGGACAGGAAAGGTAGCAAAAAACATTTCCTCTTAATTCCTTCCCCGGCACTGGATCACAGCTTGTAACAGAAAATTACATACAATAAATGGTATTTTCCTTACTCACCATTTGGTGAGATTGCCAGTCACCCCCTAAAAAATGAGGGGCTCACTCACAATCCAAAAATAGTACCAGCCCCCTTGGCTCTCCAGACACGTGCTGAGCGCTGAGCACTTGCTGGGCACATAAAGATGAGTAAAACACTCCTCTAGGCACTGGGTCTCAGCTGGGCTCGTGCGCCTGGGCGCTGCTATAAACCTCAGGCCACAGCCAAGGCCACTGCTGCTGTCCTCTCTTTACGCACATAACTTTAATTCACTTATGTGATTTCTGAATGCAGAGCTCAAAGCCAACAGAGGGTACAGCCAGTGCAGGAGGAGATACAAACGCTTGGCGCAGGCTCCCGGGTGGCGGGGCTGTGAGCGCTGAGGGTGCCACAAGCACTTTCTGACCCAGAATCACAATCCAGGTGCTACCAGCGATGCCAAGCTGTCAGGAAAGGATGTAAGAAGTCCCATGACAATGAAAGAAGCAGCCAGTGAAAATCTTTAACAGACAGTTTGGCTGGCCAAATCCTCAGGTCTCTGGAACACTTGGGAGGGATCAGGCCCCAGAGGGCCAACATCTCACTGCCATCAGGTCTCAAGGAGTCCCCCGAGGCTGTGTTCAGAGCTGGCACATGCTGTGGTGGGGCTTAGGTTTTTATTTAAACTGGGAGGCTCACAGGGTCAATGTGACTGCACAGAAGTCCTCACTGAAGACTGGGACAAGGATGGATTCCAGAAGTGTGTTCTAGTTTTAACTTGATTCATTACTCGGCTGGCTGGCTGAGCTCCTTAAGTCATTTGTTCCAAAGGTAAAAATAACCCAAAGGCCCAGGGCACAAGGGGGCTGCCTGTCTGAGCAGACCTGGCGTGGCGTGGAATGTGCATTCACTAGTGGGAGGAAGGATGCTGGGGGGGAGAAGCAGTTGTATCCCCCTTCCCCTGGCTCTAGAAGAGGGGGAAGGGTACCGCCGTGAAACCGCCGTGTGTGTGTGACCTTCACACTGGGCCAGCTTCTTCTGCTTTTAAAAATATCTCCCAGTTTCAGCCATGAAGAACTAGCAAAGAGCAAAAGACACCTACGACCCAGTTAATAAGGTGTCTCGAGATAACACGAAGTTAAAAGACGCCTGCTCCTTGGAAGGGAAGCTATGACAAACCTAGACAGCGTGTTACAAAGCAAACTCCGGGACTTCCCTGGTGGTTAGTGACTAGGACTCAGCGCTCCCAGTGCAGGGCGTCTAGGTTTGATTCCTGGTCAGGAAACTAGATCCCACGTGCCACAACTAACACCTGATGCAGACAAATTAATAAATATGTATTTTTTAAAAGTAGAGACGTCACTTTGTTGACAAAGGTCCATATGGTCAAAGCCATGGTTTTTCCAATAGTCACATATGGATGTGAGAGTTGGTCCATAAAGAAGGCTGAATGCCAAAGAATTGATGCTTTCGAATTGTGGTGCTGAAGAAGACTCGTGAGAGTCCCTTCAACAACAAGGAGAACAAACCAGTCAATCCTAAAGGAAATCAACTCTCAACATTCATTAGAAAGACTGATGGTGACACTCCAATACTTCGGCCACCTGATGCAAAGAGCCGACTCACTGGAAAAGATCCTGATGTTGGGAAAGACTGAAGGCAAAGAGGAGGAGGCAGAGGATGAGACAGTTAGATGGCATCACCAGCTCAGTGGACATGAATTTAAGCCAACTCCAGGAGATAGTGGAGGACAGAAGAGCCTGGTGTGCTGCAGTCCATGGGGTCTCAAAGAGTCAGACACAGCTTAATGACCGAGAAACAGCAACAGGTGATAAAACCTCCCCAACAGCACTGTCTTACCTGTGACACCAGCACACTTCGCAAGACACTCCTCCTTGGTCATGTAATTATTGTCATTCCTGTCACAGCCTCCATACACAAACTGCTGGCAGGATCCGTCAGTAACATTGTACCACCACCGAGGGAAGGAGGCCCGGCATCTTCCCACTTTCTTGGGAAGGTGGCAAAAATCTAGAACACAACCAGAGACCATGCTTAGCAGGGCAATTCAGGCAAGAGAGAACACACACAGCCCTGGAGGAAGAGGCCTACAGCTTTCCAGAGCGTTAAGTCCCAGCAGCTCCTCTGTGAGCCATTTCTGAAGTGTCGCCATCAGACCTGCTTAGGGATTCCTTCTTTGTATAGGAAAAAAAGGCATCATCTAACAACAAAGATACCGACTACCCAACTGCACTGAATGTCAGTTGTGTGCTGATACTGCCCCTGCCCCATTATCAGACACACACCCACCCAGTACAGAAGCTGGACTTCAGAGGCAAAACACCAGACTGCAGCAGGATCCTTCTGGATATGTGCCTGTCTCACCGGGCCAAGGGGAGCTTAGCACTCAAAGGCTAGAGCTGGTCAGGAAGGACGCGCACAGCATGGTGCTCTTAGCAACCCAGAAGGACCTTTCCTAACTTCTCCTATCTACTCTCTGCCAAGACTGGCCACTTCACAGTCGAGTTACCACTAGAGCCTCAGAAAGAAGCTCCCGAATGTTAGTTCCCCCCACCGCCAACCCTTCAAAGGCAACTCAGGTCGCTCCTTTCTTCCAGCGTTTATAATGGCTCCTATCTTGATGGTCTGGAGTTACAAGGTGCCTCCAAATCTAGCCCCGCTTCGGTACAAGGGAAACAGAACAAAGTTATAAAATTCCAGCCAGATACATTTGTCTACAGAAAGCCTAGAGATCTGCTCGCTCTCTTTTTAAATATTAATTAATTTCTGGCTGAGCTGGGTCTTTGTTGCTGCAGGCGGGTTTTCCCTGGTTGTGGCAAGCAGGGGTTACTCTCTAGGTGCAAGGCTTAGGCATCTCATGTCAGGCTCACAGGCCCTAGAGTGCGGGCTCAGTAGTTATGGTGCGTGGGCTTAGCTGCCCCATAGCACATGGGATCCTCCTAGAGCAGGGATTGAACCCATGTCCCCAGCACTGAAAGGTAGATTCTTAACCACTGGACCACCAGGGAAGTCCCTCTGCTCTCTCTCTTGAAAAGGGAGAGATAAACAAGTGCTGGAGACAATACCTCTACTAGAATGACCATTTCTTCTGGAGGAATTGGGAGGGTTGAAAGCAACCTGAAAAGGGAAGTCACCTGATCGTGTGGTTCAGTGTCTGCTCTGCACTCCCATGTCACCCCTTTCTGGGATCACGAACCTACATCACCTCTGCCTCCACCCTGGTCTCCTACATCTCTGAAGTGAACTGAAGTCGTGTCCGACTCTTCGTAACCCCATGCACTGTAGCTTACCATGCTCCTCCGTCCACGGAATTTTCCAGGCAAGAGTACTGCAGTGGGGTGCCATTTCCTTCTCCATTTCCGACCCAGGAATGAAACCCAGGTCTCCCACATTATAGGCATACGCTTTACCATCTGAGCCACCAGGGAAGTCCTACATCTCTGCCTTCTTGCATAAGGGAATTGCAACCTGCCTAAGGCCCAGCACAGGGCGCTTCCTAAACATCTCAAACACAACCATCCCAGGGCCCAAAACTTGGGTTATATGTTGCCAGTGACTTCTCCCCAGTTGTTCTCAGCCTTGCTAGGTTTATCTCACTGAGCGGAAGCCTTTCAAAGCAGAGACAGCAGCATCTGTGCTTCTGCTGCATCTCCCAAAATGCGGGCAGGAAACCAAACGTTCCACAAGACATCTGTCTACGGGCAAAAAAGGCTGGTACTATGCCAAACAAACAAACATCCCCAAGGAACTCCAATAAATCACAGGTAACTAGCAGAGCAGAAAAAGCATACTCTGAAGTAAAAAAAATCTCTGTTAATGTGCAAGCAACCATCACCAAAATCATCAGCTAAAAAGTACCTTATCTGGACACTTCATATGAATGGAATCATACAATATGTCCAGAAAAGGCAAACCAAGAGAGACAGGAAGTAAGATTAGTGTTTGCCTGGTGCTGGGGGGTGGGGGTGGGGGTGGGGTGGTGGAGAATGACTGCAAATGGGGATGATGGAAATGTTCTAAAATTGGATTGTAGGGATGGTTGTACAACTCTGTAAATGTACCATTGGGTTGTATGCCTATAATAACTGATTTTATGGTATATAAATAACAAATCAGTTTTGTTTGTTGTTGTTTTAAAGAGGCTCAGACCCCTTTTGTCCATATAACTGCATCAACCAGAACCAGCTGGGTGTGCACCCCAAACAGGCATTTTTGACAATGTGCCCAAAGTCACAAAACAAACACCATCAACAAGGCCCAGGGAAGACACAGCAGAAGAGTTCTCTGGTGTATGTTTCTGCCCAACCCACCAGGCTGTCAAAGGCCAGAAGCAGCACTGCTATCAACATGACAAGCTGGAGAGGACCCAGACAGGAGCCCCTATGACCCCAAACTGAAAACATTAGGGCAGAGGCACCCAACTGCTGCCGAGGTGTGGCAGCTGCCTGTCCAATGCCCTGCCAAGCTGAGAGCCTTGAAGACCACTGACTGCTTGGTGTCCTTGCTTCCCAAGCAGCTGTTAGGGAAATGAAAATGGAAGCAGTCTTGTTCAGGCTTCAGAAGCAGGAGAGCAGGCCTCTATTGTCTTCTGACCCTGCCTGTACTACCCGCCTGCTTTCAAAAACACCAACTGTTATCAGCAAGTCAAGAGGCACTTTAGATGAGAGAGGGAGCAGGTCTCGGCCAGCCCCTGGGTCCAGAAAATCCTGTGACTCACCAGGTGAAACAAAAAGCATTGTAAAACTTAAAAACAGAGCTACAAGTTTTGCAGGCAAACTGACCAGGATATCAGTTTGCAGCCTGGGATTACAAATGGGAGCCCCCCAAAACTGCAATTTGCAGCCTCATCAACAAAGCGGATGCACTATCTCCAGGCGGCTGTTAACAAGCGACTTCCCAGCGCTGCTGAGGTCTGAATGCTGGTGGGCCCAATTTGGTGATGTACATACACACTGTAACTCTTCCCTATTGTTTCTATTTCTCTTTTCTTTTAATGACTGTGTAGTAAAATTAAGTTAAATAACCCTCTATTAAATACTGAAATTGTTTATTGTGTGTGACAAATAAAGGCTTCTTTTGTTAACAAACCCTTCAAATCTAAAACAAAAGCAAAACTTCCAAAAGCTTCAGGTATGGTCTTTTAAACAAAAATACCTGAAAAAGGAATTGTATGCTTTAAATGGGTTGACTGTGCGGACTGTGAATTACGTCTCAGTTGAAACAAACACCTGAGAGGGGCCGAACGGAGCTCAAGGCAGGGTTGCCGGGAACTGTCAGATGCCACAGAAGGGTGACCACAGTATAAAGAATGGGAATTGGGTGGCTTTTCATAAGCAAGGATGCCAGATACTTCTGCCAGATGTTCTGTGCAGGTACAGAAACCTGAGGGTGCATAAAGAGGAGGAGGGAGAAAGCTTATCCAGGGATGGACAGTAGCTACCCTGGTGAAATAAACACTGCCTGGAATCTGGCCTCTTCTTTGGAGGCTCAGACAGGCACTCTTAGTGCCCCAGGGCTGAAGAGGCACAGGGATGCTGATTTTGGTAACAAAGCACACTGAGGAAACTGAGAAAATAACTGTCCAGCAGGGTGGATGTGTGCCAACATACGACCTCGGAAAGCCAGCTGACATGAAACAGGTCACTCGGCGTCTGAGTAAGGCAGTTTTCTGGAGGATTCCTATGAAGATCCACTCTGCTGGGATCTACCAGGTGGACTAGAGGCTCTCAGGAGACGGCTCAGGATGCGCATTGGTCAAGAGAGCGTGGTCAAGGTCTGCGTCTGAACACTTACTTTTCTAACTGCCGCCACGAACCAATGCCGCTTCCTGACCGGAACGCTCTTTCTGTAGATGTGATGGTTCCTTCCTTACGAACTTTGTGGGACTGAGAGGCCATTCTGTCTCAGCTGCTCATATCTGCTGTCAATGATCACACACTGATCTCACGGTTTAAGTTTTGGAAGCAGCCTTATTTTCAGGTTCCTTGGGTGGAGTAGGAGGGGATGGGGGTGGCTTCATTTTTGTCCCGGGGAATTTAGAAATGTCTGTTTAAGAGAAGCTCAGTGGATAGAGTATTTGCCTGCAGTGCAGGAGACCTGGGTTTGATCCCTGGGTCCGGAAGATCTCCTGGAGAAGGAAATGGCTACCCACTCCAGTATTCTTGCCTGGAAAACCCCATGGATAGACAAGCCTGGTGGGCTGCAGTCCATGGGGTCACAAAGAGTCAGGCACGACTGAACGACTAACACACCCACCTGCTGCACTAAAGACGTAGTATATATGGAAAGACATAATGTTGACAATTGTTGAAGGTGAGTGATGGTCTATGGGAGCTCATAAACCTGCTTCTACTACTTCGTGTACACTTGGAAATTCCTGTAATAAAAACAGAAAGAAGCTAATCTCTTTTTAAAATAAATTCGAACAAAGTAAAAGAGCTCTAAGTAGCAGATTAGTTGGCCAAAGCTAGGTTCGACCAAGATGAAATTTAACCACACAGCTACTGTGTCAAGACAGAGTACCTTCTGTGAGGAGGGAGGCTCCCTGTCAAATGGAATGGAGAAGAGTCCATTTTGCTGCATGCCTTTCCTAACTAAATTGCTTTTCGGCTTCTACGATACACATTTTTACTCTCTAGGCTTAAGGAAATGATCTTATGAAGGAGGTTTTTTTTGTTTGTTTGGTTTTGTTTCAAAGGAGAGAATGTTCCTTTAGGAAACACAGGTCACATGTTCTTTACCTCACTCCAAATCACATCGATGCATTCTCTCTTCTGTTGTACAAAGAGCCAGAAATACTTTAGTATATAAGATGACTTCCATGACTTATCAGCTTCCTTAGAAAAAGCTTCCAAAAAGTCAGAATACTATCTTTGGTAGACTCAGCTTAAAATCAAAATGCAGAGCATGGATTATTTCTTGACAGTCCATTTCACTGCCTTCACTAAGCTAGATGCCGGGCACGTTATGTGCGCTATTTCTAATAGTCATGATAAAAACTGACTCATGCGGTAACACCCACCTCCCTTTACAAATGAGAACACTCTGGGCAGGTTAACCTAAGCAAGCAGCAGAGCTGGATCTGAAATCAAACTGATCTGATCAGACAGCTCAGGCACAAACTTAAGGACCCCTTTGATGGAAAGAAAGAAAAAGCAACTGCAGTGACAGGCAGTGGGAAAAACAGGAAACTGAAGTTGCCTAAAAGCCAAAACATTCCTCAAGGCTTCATCACAACTGGAGGCCAGGCCTTCTGCTAGGTCTTTTCATGGTCCCAATGACAGGGTCACTGATAGCACCATACCAAACAACTGCCCCGGGCTGAGAGGACTTGGGTGGACAATTTTCAGCAAGTTATTCCTTAATAACTGTTACTGTTAAGAGATGACATTTTGGTCTCAGAATAGTTTTGGGAAACAATCATGAAAAATGTTGTTTCAAGTCCTATTTCTATGCTCAACAATGTTAGTGCAAAATTAAATACGTTCCGTTAAGTTTTCAAAACGGAGGGTAAAAAAGAAGAAAAAAAAACGGGGAAAAGCTGAGGGGCGCCAAATTTGGATACGTTTGCTTCAGAATACGAAAAAATGGGAAAGAGTAACACGGTCTTGGAAAAGCATCAAAAATGGTTAAAGTCACACATTATCTGAAATAGGAATCTAAATTACAAAACCCTGGCAGGCATTTTGACATTAGCTGTTACAAAATTGCCAAACAGACAGGTCTTTGTCATAGAAAACAGGTTTTTCTGGTTCTGAAGTCACTCGAGCTTTAACCAAAATAAGGAGCCAATGGCTTAGACGTGCTCTACTTCACTCTACCTGCTAGAATGACCTGCTACCTTCTAACAAGGACATCACAGACATTTTAAGCTCCCAGGCACTACTAACCCAACCTAATTTTACAGGCCTCAGAAGATGGTATCCAATCATTCTTCAGAAATGCACAGTTACAGCTGTCCCTACTGAAGAGTTTAATATATTTCAAATATTTTGAAAATTACAGAAAATGTCACAACACTGGTACACCGAATTCTCAGTTTTATGAAATTCTTACATTTTAAGGACCAAAACATGACAGAGCTGAAACCCTTTGTGCAGCCCCTCACTTCAGTCCCACTTGTTCTCTCTCCCCTAAATTAACAACCACCTTGAACTTAGCATTTTCTTTTATTCATGTTTTTTATACCCATTCAGAGTCAGCTTACTTACACAACAAGCAAAAACAACGCTCCTGAGACTCTAGTCCTTGACACACTTTTTACTCCTGTGGGTGTTATACACTGAAAAACACCAACTTACTGCCTCACTGTTTCCTAATAAGAAAACCCTGGATCAAAAAAAAGAAAGCCCTGGATCATCTCACAAGCTCGGACCCACTCATGAAATGGTCCTTTTCTTCCCCCGATCTGTTTTCTCTACAGCAAACGTCAATACACTTTTTTAAGATGGGCCAGATAGTAAATACAGCCAGAACAGTGTGAAATAAGGCAAAACAATGGAAAAAATTATGACTGTTCCATGACCTTTAAGATAAAAAAGAAAAACCTGTGGGTTACAAATGCATAGGATAAAAAATAACAAAATGAATATTTATTTAGTTCACTGTAAGTTAAAACATTAGAAACTTGAGAATTGAAGTGTTAATTTTCTTTGTAAATAAGTACTTTGTAAATAAGGGCTTCCCTTGTGGCTCAGCTGGTAAAAAATCCACCTGCAATGCTGGAGACCTGGGTTCAATCCCTGAGTTGGGAAGATCCCCTGGAGAAGGGAAAGGCTACCCACTCCAGTATTCTGGCCTGGACAGTCCACGGGGTTGCAAAGAGTCGGACACAATCAAGCAAGCAAAGAAGCAAGCAAACTCACCAAGAGTAGTGTGAATTGTACTTGCAAAGGTCTTTAGTCATATACGTACTGATACGAGGCCAGTTTCTTTTCAGTTCACCTTAGAGTAAGTGTCATACCTCTCTCTGGGTTTGGGTCAGCTTCTAACCTTTCATGCTTTGCTCTATCAATGCCATGAAACCTCTCGGAGAGTTGCCTGGCATTCTGTCCAAGGTTCGGCGAGCGTGACTTCCACACACAGAACACCATCCTTTTTTGTCCCAACTACTCTCTTCATGCCTGTGAGCCCCTCTGGCTGCACACCGGTCTCGAACGGCAGCAGTGCCCACTCCCACAGCTGGCTCATCCTCTGATCACTCCACTTACGCTCAACCCAAATTTCACATCCAGCGATATCACTTGTCTTCTTTGCTACACTTTGGTCTATTTTGGCCCAATTTCCTCTATCGATCGATCATTTTTGTAAACTGTCGCATTTTCTGTGGAGCAAGGAGATAACACAACTACATGCTTTGCTGTGTATGAGCTGAGTAACACGTGCAGTGACCAGGTACCATGCATGTGTGTCCATGCAAACCAAGGACTGCCTTTATCTCAAGCTTCACGGGTCACACAGTCTAACTAGTCAACTCTGTCATTACAGCACGGAAATAAATGACCACGACTGGCATTCCAATAAAAATTGATTTCATATAATTTTTATGCCATAAAATATTCTTGTGATCTTTTTCAACTATTTAAGGACTTCCCTGTTGATCCAGTAGTTAAGAATCTGCTTGCCAATGCAGGGTACATGGGTTTGATCCTGTGGTGCGGCAACTACTGAAGCCCGAGCACCCTAGAACCTGTGCTCTTCAACTAGAGAAAGCCCAAGTGCCGCAATGAAGACCCGGCACAGCCACCCCCACCACCAAAAAAAGAGCAGAAGCCATACTTAGCGTGCAGGCTGTATGCATGCAGTCACCACGAGCTGGAGTTTGCCAATCAGCTCTTTAGAGAGTGTTTATAAAAACACCCTGCTCAGATTTTCCACATTTACTCCTCCCCCGTCATGTCACAGAACTCAGCAAATCCTATGTGTGGTCAGAAGCTATCACATAGACTCCGAGGGCTCACATTTCTTATGACAACGCGCCCTTTCATCACTAAAACCAGCTCTACTCATTTCATGAAAGCCACATAGAATTCAAAGGATAATGGCCAACAGAAAATGATTTGCTACAATAATACTCAGACATGTGAAAATATTACTTTTACACCAAAAAAAAAAAAAAAGAGGACAGAATACACTTCACTCCTCAGTACCGAAAAGCAAACTAGGAAGAATCCATTATGAGTTTCAAACAACAGGGACAACTATTAGCATACTCACGAAGGGCTTGCTACCCACAAACCTACATTAGCTGAAAATTCACCACTGAATTTTCATGAACATCCTGTTCAGGCTGGTGAAGTAACTTGTGAGACATCCACATACACTACACATATGCTGGTATAGAACTAGGGAGACAAAAGCAAAAGAATGGTTTACATGCAATATTATGATTTTTTTTAACTTTTATTTTAGATATGTGTGTGAATATACCTTTAGGGAAAAGAGACTAAAGGAGGCAGAAGCTTTTCCAGTTTCTTTTTTTCATCGGTATGTTTTAGGATAATTTGAGCAGTATTGTGAATGCACAACTTATTTTTTTTCAGAGTTTTATCTGGATAGTGGATTACAGTCACCCCTTCTGTTTACTTAAATTGTTACATTTTTCATGGTAATGAAATGAATGTATTAAATTCCCCAGTATCTTGAGAATAGTAAGCAACTAACTGCAGATGGTGATTGAAGCCATGAAATTAAAAGACGCTTACTCCTTGAAAGGAAGGTTATGACCAACCTAGACAGCATATTGAAAAGCAGAGACATTACTTTGCCAACAAGGGTCCTTCTAGTCAAGGCTATGGTTTTTCCAGTGGTCATGTATGGATGTGAGAGTTGGACTGTGAAGAAAGCTGAGCGCCGAAGAATTGATGCTTTTGAACTGTGGTGTTGGAGAAGACTCTTGAGAGTCCCTTGGACTGCAAGGAGATCCAACCAGTCCATTCTAAAGGAGATCAGTCCTGGGTGTTAATTGGAAGGACTGATGCTAAAGCTGAAACTCCAGTACTTTGGCTACCTCATACGAAGAGTTGACTCATTGCAAAAGACTCTAATGCTGGGAGGGATTGGGGGCAGGAGGAGAAGGGGACAACAGAGGATGAGATGCCTGGATGGCATCACCAACTTGATGGACATGAGTTTGAGTGAATTCCTGGAGTTGGTGATGGAGAGGGAGGCCTGGCATGCTGCGATTCATGGGGTCATAAAGAGTCAGACACAACTGAGCAACTGAACTGACTGACTGACCCTTCCCTGGTAGCTCAGCTGGTAAAGAATCCATCTGCAATGCAGTAGACCTCGGTTCAATCCCTGGGTTGGGAAAATCCCCTGGAGAAGATAGGCTACCCACTCCAGTATTCTTGGGCTTCCCTGGTGGCTCAGATGGTAAAGAATACATCTGCAATGCGGGAGACCAGGGTTCTATCCCTAGGTTGGGAAGATCTCCAGGAGGAGGGCGTGGTAACCCACCCTAGTAGATTTGCCTGGAGAATCCCTATGGAGAGAGGAGCCTGGCAGGCTACACAAGTCCATGAGGTCATAGAGTCAGACACGATAGAGTGACTAGGCACACCAGTGTCTGGTTATGGGGCTTCCAGGTGACACTAGTGGTAAAAAGAACCCACCTGCCAATGCAGGAGATTTAAGAAGATCCCCTGGAGGAGGAAATGGCAACCCACTCCAGTATTTTTGCCTGGAGAATCCCATGGACAGAGGAGCCTGGAGGGGTACAGTCCATAGGGTCGCTGAGTTGGACACGACTGAAGCAAATTAACACCAATTAGCACACAGTGTTTGGTTAATAGCTCATCTATGTAAATGGGGTGATCATACAATTTATCCTCCAATCAAGACACTTTTCAGAGTGAAAAGGGGTGTTCTTAACAGCCACCCTGGGAAGTACAGTGGCATAAGTTGGAATCCTCTAAGGTAAACTGAGCTGAGTAGCTACATAGAAGGCACCCACTGGGAAGGTAGCCCCTGACCTCCAGGGGTTTACAATTAAGTTAGAGCCACAAGACTGGCTTGGACGGAAGGAAAAAAAGAAAACCACACAAGGTAAACTACTACAATCACACCCTAAATTTAAAGGGCTTGTAAGCCACACAGGGCACAAAGGAAATGAGGAAAAGCTCTGGTATCAGGAAGTGACACAGTAAGAAAAGTCATTTGGCCAAAGTGCAGGGGACAGATTAGAGGACAGAGCCCGCAGGAAGCTGTCCTGCTGAGCGACCAGTGTGTGTAGGAGCCCCTGGCTGCCTCTTATTTGCCCACTGTTTGGGGTTAGGGGTGGGGGTGGGGGCAGCTTTCCTAACCTCCCTGTACGTGTATTTCCTCATTCACAATAAGGAAACAATAATACAAACAACAAAAATGTGTAAACCTCTCAATAAAGCTGGAAAACGCATAAACACAGCATTCTTCAATTCAGCAAGCCCTGTATTCTCTGATTTAGGTCGGGCTAATTAAAAAAAGTTTTTTTTTCAGAGGCTTCTAAATCAGACTCTTGGGAGGCTTGATAAGGCAAAGCTCTGATTACAGACCTATCATATCTGTGACATAATTAGAAATATGTATTTGGTCTCTCCCCACCCCATGTTCCTGATAGAGAGCTCCTAAAACCCTTGGAATTTCTTGAGTGCCATATCATGCTCTACTCTAATATTCGGTTTTCTGACACAAGAACTAAAACCCCAGCGATCTCTGGAGTGGCACAATCGTCTTACTGAATGCCAGTGAGATGACTAGTGGCTGGGGGTGCCCTACAAAGTTTCAGGAACTTCAGGATAGAGGCTGGGGGAATTCCCTGGCAGTCCAGTGGTGAGGGTTCCACACTTTCACTGCAGTGGGCCTGGGTTCAACCTCTGATTGGGGAACTAAGATCCCACAAGCTGTGTGGCACAGCACCCTGCCCCCAAAAAGGATGGGGACTGGGTGCCAGAAAAACCAAGCCTAGATTAAAGGGTTGTATCTTTCAGCCCCACCCCCTATTCTCCAGGGAGTCTGAGTTAATAATCAATCATGCCTACATGATGAAGTTTCAATAAAATATCCCAGCTGAACGGGTGGTGAACACACCCACATGCCAGAAGGGTGGCTCACTCCAAACTCCATAAGGACAGAAACTTGTACACTGGGGGACCCTCCCAGACCTCTGTCTTCACCTGGCTATTCATTTGTATCCTTTATAATAAACTGGTAAATGTGTTTCTCTGAGTTCTGTGGACTATTCTAGCAAACTGGATCTGAGAGGGTTATGGGAACCCTGGAACATTTCAAGTTGGTGAAACTGACAGATGACAACCCTGGGCTTTGATTGGCATCTGAAGGGAGAAGGGTAGTCTTGTGAGACGGAGTCCTTAACCTGCAGGATCTGTGCTCACATCCAGCAGCTTCAGAACTGAGTTAAATTGCCAGACACCCATTCTGAGTCTGCTGAGAATTGCCTGATGTGGAAAAACCCACACATCTTGTATCAAAAATATTTTCTGTAGTAGACAGGAGAGTGTTCTCTTTAAAATCCCTTCAAGATTAAAGGGAAAGCTGAGAATGTTAGCTGAAGAACCAACTTGAGGACATTATAAATATAACTCAGCCCCGGTTGAAGGCCTCTCTGTGTGATTAATATCCATTCTAAATCTAGTTAATATAAAAATGTTTTTTGACAAGTTTGTTAGCAGTAAGTCCCATCTTGTGAGACCTAGACTTTTGCTTACTGCTGTGGAATGCACCATGTATTAGAGGCTATCTTGCAACGGCTTGTCTGGGAAAGGGCATTTGCTCAACGTAACCTGAATTCACTGCTGAGTAATAAAGCAGAGATTCAGTTGGCTTTCCCCCCATATGTCCCACTGAGATAAATTCTGTGGGATTGCAGATGCATCTCTTAAAAACGACTCAAATGAAAAAAAAAAAACAAATGACTCAAATGGAAGGGACTTTTTTGACACTGGGACCAATCATTAAGAGTGTTGTAAAAATTAAAGGCATTTTTTACTCCATTATAAATGCTTAAAACATTTGGCACGAAGCTTTGAATAAGTAGTGTATTTTTATGAAGCCCAGACTGGTGGTGACTGACAGGATAGAGGGGATATAGAAAATCAAAGTACAAACTCCAGTCAGTGAGTTGATCAAAGCAATCCAACCATCACTCTTTCCCTTTGGTTTTCTGCTGTGTAACCACCTGGCATGCCTGCCTGAAGGTATAAAATTCCTTATTTTCACCTGCAGTGAAGTCCTGCAACACTACAATATCGGGAGATTAAGAGGTGGGAGAGAAGAAAATAAGAAACACTATCCGTGATTTGCCTGGTGGCTCAGATGGTAAAGCGTCTGTCTACAATGTGAGAGACCTGGGTTTGATCCCTGGGTTGGGAAGTTCCCTGGAGAAGGAAATGGCAACCCACTCCAGTACTCTTGCCTAGAAAATCGCATGGACGGAGAAGCCTGGTGTCCATGGGGTCGCAAAGAGTCAGACACGACTGAGCGACTTCACTTCACTTTATGCGTTGGTTACCTATTTTGACTTCAAGTTATCTTTTCACCAAGGAATGAGAGACTCACATCTGTGTGAGTGGAGAGGTACTAAACACTGGGGAGGCAGATATTCACCCCTGTTTTAATTCTGCTGGGCCAAATCCCAAAGTTGACATTTATTTCACAATCAGTCTTATTTCAAGGTGATCTATAAATCCACCTGTTTTGGTTAGCTGGATAGGCTCTACATACTTGAGAACTTCTGCTTCTAAGACAGAAAGCTATTACTACCCATGCCTTCCTCTAGGTTCAGGTGCCTGGAAGTTGTCATTATTAGGATAAGTAATTCAGAAACTTTAAAGTTATTTTAAATAGTTTTAACTGCTAGGTATGTACGAGGAGAGAACATTTACAATGACAAACCCAACTTACATTGTAAAACTCATAAAATCTTGTTTTAGATATAAAATCTTGGCATTTTAGATATAAAATATTTAGATATAAAGGTTTACACTCCATAAACCATCATCACAATGCCAGCCACCACTCCTACCCTCTGTCACCTCATATTCATTACTCAAGCAGGACTATAAATTCTACCCTTACCTAAATCTGTAACTAGAATTACAGTGGTCACTCTGAATAATTTCAAACAGTAGTTTCAAAGTCTTTCATGGGCTTTGAACTGTTAATTCACATTCAGGGGTTCTTAACTTTTTTAAAACCTGGGACCATTTTTCAGAAACTGATTATAGCTTATGGGCTATCTACCTAGAACAATGTTTCCCGACCTTTTTTTCTATTATCACCCCCCACCCCCGGAGACTTTTTAGACATTTTCTCTAATCACCCCACTAACACCACAGACATATATGTAGCCCTTTGAAAGGTCAAAAACTATTATACTATCTATTATTCTACCCCACTTCCCGAACATGTCCTAGATTCTAAATGACTGATAAAGAATCACAGGCTTCTGAAGCCAGGGACCGAGGACCCCACTGGTGAGATGATCTCAAACATTTGCCTCATTTCTAAAATAGCTTCCTAGTAATAAAAAAGTGTGCTTCAAATAAACTTTCAAGTAACTTTAACTTCAAAGTTCCTGGGCCTCAGCATCCCTTCATTAGAGTTTTCAAAATTATCTTGTCAGAAACAAGTGAAACGACATTTGTGACCAGCATCAAAAAAGGAGGTCCATAATCCATACACTAATGCTTCTGCGGTCATTTGTGAACTCCTTATTAGTCAGTGACCAATGGGCCATGAAATCTTCCTGGGGTTAATTAAGTCATTTCAGTGTGACCCCTTCAGGGTCTCTCCTGCCTCACATGAATCACAGGCTACCTCATCCCTTATTCAGCCTGTCAGCCTCAGGACATGGTAAACAGAGGTTTGGCTGCCTGGCCAACTACCTGAAGACAAGCCTGAGTGTTGCGAATGACTCAGGAGACAGGTATACACGTCACAGGCTGGCTTTCTCTATTACAGGCTGACTTCTCAAATGCTGACCAGGGTAAGGGTCCACTTTCCCTCAGTGGGCCTGAAGGTAAATCCTTCAATGTTCTTTAAGTATTATCAACATTTCAGCCTCAAAGGCCATGTTTTTAGCACTAAACACACCAAACCTTACCTTCCTTTTTTCTCTTTTTAATCATTGTTTACAGTGCTTCAGGTTTACAGCCAAGTGACTCAGTTTTTCAGATTTTTGTCCATTGTAGGTTATTACACGATACTGAATATCTTCAGTACCAACAGTTCCCTGGGCTACACAGTAGGTCCTTATTGTTTATTTTATACATAGTAAAGGAGATCAACCCTGGGATTTCTTTGGAAGGAATGATGCTAAAGCTGAAGCTCCAGTACTTTGGCCATCTCACGCGAAGAGTTGACTCATTAGAAAAGACTCTGATGCTGGGAGGGATTGGGGGCAGGAGGAGAAGGGGACGACCGAGGATGAGATGGCTGGATGGCATCACGGACTCGATGGACGTCTGAGTGAACTCCGGGAGATGGTAATGGACAGGGTGGCCTGGCGTGCTGCGATTCATGGGGTCACAAAGAGTCGGACACGACTGAGCAACTGAACTGAATGTGTATCTGTTAATCCCCAATTTCTAAGTTATCTTTCCTCCCTACCGTATTTTTCTTTATAGTACTCATTACCAAGTATCTATTCATTGTTTATTTATTGTATTGTCTTCCTCTCATTACAATGTAACTGTCATGGATTGGGGGTGGGGGGGGTTGCCATCTGTTTCATTCAGTGCTTTGTTTCCAGGGCCTAAAACTGTGCCTGGTACTTGGTGGGTGTTTGTGTTGAATAAATCAGTTAATAAATATTTCAAACTGTCCTGGAACCAACCTGTCTTTCCTGAAAATAGAACGAGCGCTTCTATGAAGGATGAAAATAGTGTAAGATGCCACTTTGGAGACCTCTCAGCTGATCACCAACACCAGCTGCAATTTCACTCTTATCTCTCATCCTCTTTTTGACTACCCAGTTTACAACTATTCATAGGGGTGAGGAGAAGAGAAATGAGTGGTGATTAATATGCTTATTGGAGATTTACTGGAAAGTTCACTCTTTCAGTCAAAGTTCTGGAGAAACTAATTAATTCAAGAAGTTGATGCAAATGGAAGATCATGGACTGTCCTGGTGGTCCAGTGGTTAAGAATCCACCTGCCAATGCAAAGGACATGGGTTCGATCCCTGGTCCAGGAAGATCCTATATGCCATGGAGCAACAAAGTCCCCAGGCTCTAGAGCCCATGCTCTGCAACAAGAGAAACCATGGCAATGAGAAGCCCCCAACTGCCACAACTAGAGAAAGCTGGGGCCCAACAGCAAAGACCCAGTGCAACCGAACATAAATAAATAAAATAAAATACACAGAAGATCACTTCAAAGTGCGCTGGAGGCTTTCACATGAATGCTGCCACACTTGTTTCCAGTGGAAATTCCCAAGAATAATCAAAAAAGGGCTATGAGCCAAGGAACCATTAACACAAGTTCTCATGTATAAGTTACTGGCAGTAGGAACTACATTTAACTGACCACTCCCAAAAGGAATTTTTGAGGTTCTATTCTGAAAAGGAATATTATACTATTTGCCCTTGTATTGATCAAAATGATATATCTGCAGGTACTCCAAATACCAGGACTTACCACGCAAGAAGAGATAAAAATCATGCACGTTTGTGGCCACCTGTTAAGGGGTGTTCCCTGAGAATAACAACACACTTACACACACTGAACTGTACAATTTACAAACTATTATGTTTATCTACCTTTGTTTACTAAATGGGGCATATTCTTAATGTGGGAGTCACAACTCAAATGCTCAGAAGATACAGAGGGCAGGCCAGGGGAATAAACACAGAGAGCAGTCTGTGTCCTTTCCAGAAGTACTTGGCACTACCCCAGGGTGCTATGTGGGAGCACTGCGCCAGATCTTCATATTTTTTAGGCACAGCCCCAAATCAAAATATTAAAAAATTCTCAATTCTAGAAACAAGTCACATAAAGCCTGTCTGAGGCCTCCTGGGAACAGCCAGTTTGGTGGGGTTTTTTAAAATAGTTTTATTTACTTTTTACTTTAAAATATTTTGGCTGTGCCACATGGAATGTGGGATCTTAGTTTCCTGACTGGGAATTGAACCCCAGACCCTGCATGGGAAGTGCGGGGTCTTAACCACTAGACCACCAGGGAAGTCTCAGCAGCCAGTTTATAATCTGTGTGTTTCCACGGCAGACTGGCTCTGTCCCTGGATGCTACGAACACCCAGAGATGTATCAACTGTCCCCCACCTCCATCTGCAGAGGTGTGCCTCCAAATGCCCACTACATTCCACACCCCTTCCTATCTGCCTTCTGCCACCCAGTGCCTCACCAACACTGTCTGTCTCGACACCACGTGACTCTCCTACCACTTGCTTATCACCACACCAGCTCCAGACTCCCGAGTTACCCTTCATCCCCATGCATCCTGTTTTGTTGCCATCTCCCTTCCCTCAACTCCCGGAGTCTCTGATACTCATGGCCTATCTTCAGCAAAACCTCTCATTCCCTCAATCTCTTCTCTGAACAGTCTTACCCTAACTGAACCCAGCTTGCCCCTGAAGAGATAGCTTCTCTTGTGCCCTCGCAAGTGGGCACTGCTTCTACACCATTCTCCCTCCACCCTCAACACCCCAGTTATGAATCTCGTCCTTAGAGTAAATCATACCCCACCCTGTGTGTCATTTGCTGACAGTTCAACCCCCCTTGTTTCTCCGTTGATGTTAGCTCCCTGTCGTTCCCACTGTGGCTCTTATCACCATTCTTGGTGATTTCTGTATCCAGATAGGTGCTCCTCCAACCATCCTGGCCTCTTGGTTCCTAGACTTCCTCTCCTCTAGTGATCTTGTCCTCCCCACAGCCGCTCCCCTAGACCTTTCAGAACCTCAGCTTCATGGGTCTCCCTCACTGCTGAGTGTAGTTTATCTTCCTAGTCCATTCTTTTTGAAACCTCAGGTCCAATAACTCACTGGTCCTACCACCTTTCCACTACCCCTCAGCCCCTCATATCTTCACATAGATTGTTCTTTGACCAACCATTATGATCACCCCCTTACACACTCCCCCTCCCTCCATTATATTTATCTGGAGGTACCTGCACAGTTGTGTGTGGCTGGAGAAACACCTCACTCTTAGTGGATGACTTTGCTTCCTGAGAAAAATCAAAGCAATCAGAAGGTGGGCAGAGGAATAAAAACTACTTCTTGTCTCCAAATAAGCCGTTGATTCAGCTCTCATACAAACAGAACTTCAGATAAGCAAGGGCATTAGTTTACCCAGCCAGATAGGAATACTTCTGAAAGGTCAGGAGGTCCAGCCAGCTACAGCAGCTGGGAAAACCACTGGGAACAAGCAGAAAAGGTCTCTGTAGCCAGACCCAGCTTTGTCAATTACTAATGCGTGGCCTTAGGCAAGATTTGTATCTTCACCACCACACTACGTGGTTTCAAGAATTAAACAATGCCTAAGTGCTCAAAGTAAGCAATAGATGTTAGCCCCAAACTCTGTTTTGACAAAAATCCCAGGCCAGCTAACTGGAAGGTATGGGTTTCCTGGCTAACTCAGCCGGTAAAGAATCTAGCCTACAATGCAATAGCCCTGGTTTGATCCCTGGGTTGGGAAGATCCCCTGGAGAAGGGAATGGCTACCCACTCCAGTATCCTTGCCTGGAGAATTCCACGTACTGAGGAGTATATCTAAAAAATGTCCAGAAGGGCTGACAAATTCTAGTTCAGATCACAAGAATGATCAACGCCTGCATTTCTAATTCCCTGGAGCTGAGTCTCTCCCCACAGGCCCTCAACTCACTTTTTCCTCTCTGCCTTGGGCACAGGGAAAATAACAGTCTTCAGAAGTCACCGCAGGAGATGACTTGGTGTACAAACACCAGTGCTTTCTCTTTCTATCCAAAATGCTGGCCTGTAAAGTAACCTGGTTCCTGTCTGCTTTCCCCACTTGGCTTCCTCTTCCAATCTCCCACCTCCCCCTCCACACTCCAGTCGCGCTGGCAGTCTTTTCCTCAAATACCACCAAGCTCATTCCAGCCTCAAGGCCCCTGTACTCCATTGCTTCCAACTGGACAATCATCCCTGAGGCCTCTGTGTCACTGCCACTTGTTCCTTCTTCACATTAGAGCTCAGCTGTCCCTGTCCTCAGGGCGACCTCCCCTGAGAACATGAGCTAAAGTGCCCCCATCATCCCTGTTTGTCTGCTTCTTCCTGTTCAATCACATCTTAGTAATTTAATACTGTGGTAAGTACTCTTTATTTAAATGTTTATTCCCTGTCTCTGTCTATCCCACTAGAGTATCACCTCTCTAAGTGCAAGGACATGGCTTGCCTGAGTCACAAATGGTATTACAGCTTTCAGCACTGCCCTCTGACACATAGCAGGGGCTCAAGAAGTTTTGCTGAATCAACGAATTCTTCTTTCAGGAGGATTATTTTCAAAATCTGCTTGTACTTGTCTGCAGAAGTAAGGTTAAACCAATACTTGTTCAAAAAGATCTTTCAGGCCGAACTTCCGAAGAATTTAGAGGTTTAAATTGGGTCTTACCCTCCACCAACCTCTAAGGACAAATTCAAGCCCAGCTTCTCAATGCCAATATTCTTAAGCCAAGAAGCGCTCCATCCCCGCCCCTTGCACCCCGTGCAAGTTTTCCCTCCCAACATATTTGCTTTTCTTTTCCTTTGAATATCACTGAGAAGCACCTTTGTTCTGGGAGGCGCTCTAATGCAACTGAACCCAGAAAGATTTCTTAGGAGGCTGTGGTCCAATACCCAAAAACACAGGGTGCAGGCTTCAGGCCAACAGGTCAGGTCCCCTAACCCAAGCCCTGTCCTCTGGGGCTGGCCGCCCACCGCGGGCTTTCTTGGGCTTTTTCTTCGCTGGCAGGAAGAGGCTGGTCTTCGGTTCGGTCCCTCACCTCCTTCCTGCCACAGGAAAGGCCACTGCCACTCCTTCTTGGTGAACAGCCCTAAGCCAGTCTCCTCCCTCCTCTACAGGAAACTTTTCCCAGCCCGGCTCTGCCACCCGCCCTCGCTCTCGGGGGCTCCAGAATCTCTTTCTCAAGGTTCAATCCAGCAGGGCTGGCTCCACTACACCCTCCTAAGCTTCACCCAATCGCCCCCAAACTTCCTCCCTCGCGAATTCTCCCTGCTCAGACCTCGCTCCGGCCCTCCTCGTTCCCCAACTTAGCCCCTCCACCCTGCCCCTACCGCCCCGCCTTCGGCCTCTCGACCCTCCACAACCCCCAGGACACCCGCCCGGGCCCTCACCGTGGACGCCACGTTCTTCGTCGGCCGCCTCAGCCCCGGAGAGGAGCAGCGATGCCAGCAGGGCGAGGAGCACCCCGCACCGCCTCGGCTCAGAAAGCTGCGCCATGACGGACTCCGCCCGGCAGCCCAGGGGAGAGGCCTCGAGCCTCTGGTCGTTGGGGTCTCGCGAGCAGGTGCGGGAAGACCCTCTCCACGCACGCGCACGCGCACTGGAGCGCCTTGTGTTCGGGTGCGGGCGCTCGTAGGGGTCTGCGGGGCGCGCCTCTGCCCTCGCCACACAGGAAGTCTCCAGGAAGCCCTTTTCTCTGTCCTTCGGTGTGCGGATACTTTGCTTCCTGTGCCCACGATGATTTTCTCTGCTCCTCAGTCGCCCCAGACTCCCTCTACCCTTCAGAACCCCACCACACCCCCAGACCCTCGGTGGGCGCCAGAGGTAATGGCGGCCGCCTCGAAGCAGCTGTTGAAGGTGGAAGGCCAGGTAGGGGGCGGGGCGCACCTGGTAAGGCGGGACGCGTAGAGCGCAGGCGCAGAGAGCCTGCACCTGAGCGGCCGTACTCCTCACTAGGCGCACCTGGGCCCGCCCCTGGCGCTGAGGTAAGGGCGGGGCTTATATTGGCTCCGCCCCGCGTGAGGCCTAGCCCGGGGCGGTAGGCGCAGGGTGAGCCCTAGGGCTCTTGCTGCCCGTGGGCGTCGGCTTGTTGGGCTTGTTGACCTTGTCCGAGCACCTTCGCTCTTGAACTTGGCCTCTGGGAAATGAGGGTGCAGGCGCGCTCTCACTGGACACCTGTGGGCTTTTTGCCCAGCTTGCTTCAGCCTTCCCATGACGGCAAGGGATTTCTTCTTTCTAAATTCCAACGTTCACTAAGTGCCTCCCCAGCGTTGACCAGTTCCCGCATCACCAGACAGGAACAGTGCAGCAGAGTGATGACAGAAGCACATGACAAAGTGATTATGGATGAGACGGGGCAAACACAGGCTGAATGATCAGGCGCTGCGTGGAGGAAGACCTGGGAGCCCAGACAGGTTCCCCGCTCAGTCTGAGAGAGGGCCAGAGAGGGCTCTCAGAGGAGATTATAGACCCATGAGTGAACAAGAGCCCCAGACTCTGCCTTCGCGTGTCCAGTACTGAGATGAGGACAGATAGGTGTCAGGAGAGTGTTGGGGAAGCACAGGCAGAGTAATCAGACCTGAAAGGAGGGAAACCCAAAGGAGGCACCTGACCAGCTTAGGGGCCATGGGGGCACTTCCTGAAAGAGGCATATGTGAGCTGGATCTCGAAAGGAGGATGGAATAGGGCAAGCATAGGAGTAGGGGACAGCTGATGAATAATTAAAATAAATGTATTATTAAAAGCCCATAACAGTGTTATGAAGGAAATAAACTGGGGGCTAGGATGGAGAATAACAGTGGAGGAGGTGATTTAGATATGAACCCTGGAGGATAAGAAGAGCTGATGGACAAACATTCTAAGCAAACAGCAAATGCAAAAGTCCTGAAGCAAAAAAGGTGTCAGTGTGTTACAGAAGCCAGGGCCACACCCACTACTTGGCTTCCCTCCTGACATAATAGTATCTGAAGAGTCTTAACTGGGTTAACTAAGTGGTGTTTACCTTAAACAATTAAAGTTTTATGCCCGCCATCTTCTTTAATCTTGCAGTGAGGCCCTGGGACTCAAGGCCAAGAGTCTGCCCAAGATCTCTTAAGCACTTGAACCCAGTATCCCCACCACATTCCACTAAACCCAGGTTTATGCTGGAGGACTGAGAGGACTGTGGTGGGAGGTGAGGCTGGAAAGGAGACGCAGGCCTGTTCATTCATTCATACTTTCTTTGAGTCCCACTATGAGCCAGGTGCTCTTGTAAACACTGGAGCAGATACCACAGTGAGCAAAGCGAAATGTCTGACCTGTAGGAACTCACTTTCTACTATTGAGAACAGTGATGTAACTAGCATATCTGACACTGAGACTGAGCCCCCTATTCTGAGTTCCCCTGCCTCTTTATCCAAAACTTTATTCCCTTTCTTGTTCTGCTCCTGTGCCCTTCAGGATTGAAGAGTATCAAAGAAAAAGGGAATTGAAACTGAGCAGGACCCTGTTTCTTGTTTGTAGAAGAAAGCTTTGGTTTCGTAGGCCTTCCTTGAGTTCCAAAGAGTCAACTCAAAAGTTACTAATTAGGGAAGTAAGGGAATGGAAACAAAGGAAACAGGCAAGAAACAGCAGTTCAGTGATAAGACAGACTCCTAGTTCCTCCTCAAGGGATATACGTAACAATCTGACGCATATCTAAGTTTTGCTTGCAGAAACTAAGACCCCCACCCAGGTGGAGGACAGTGACTAAATGCTGACCACAGGCATGTAGACCCCAGACTGGCTGGAACCAGAAGGTTGATGAGTAAGGTTCCTGAAACATCATCCAGTTACCTCACCACCAACCAATCAAAAGAAAGTCTATGAACTAAAACCCTCACCCCAAATGTTACCTTGAAAACCCCCTCCCTGAAAGCCTTCAGCGAGATCCGTCTTTTGAGCTGCCCCTTCTCCCTGCATGCATGCATGCATGCTCAGTCACGTCCGATTCTTTTCCACCCCATGGACTGTAGCCCTCCAGCCTCCTCTGTCTGTGGGATTTTCCAGGCAGGAATACTAGAGTGGGTTGCCATTTCCTTCTCCAGGGGATCTTCCTGACCCAGGGATTGAACCTGTGTCTCCTGCACTGACAGGCAGATTCCTTACCACTGAGCCACCTGGGAAGCCTCTCCTTGCTTGCTGTCCTGCAAATAAATGCTGCACTTTTTTTTTTTTTTTGCACTTTTCTTTACCACAACCCAGTGTCAGGAAATTAGCTTTGCAGTGAAAGTGAAGTCACTCAGTCATGTCCGACTCTTTGCGACCCCGTGGACTGTAGCCTACCAGGATTCTCCGTCCATGGGATTTTCTGGGCAAGAATACTGGAGTGGGTTGCCATTTCCTTCTCCAGGGGATCTTCCCGACCCAGGGATTGAACCTGGGTCTCCTGCATTGGAGGCAGACGCTTTAACCTCTGAGCCACCAGGGAAGCTTTGCTGTATGGCAGGCCAATGAACCTACATTCAGTTCTGTAACAGCCTGTGGGGTGAATAATTTTTTATACCTCCTCCACTCTACCAAATTATTTTCAGTAATAATCATGTACGTATCATTATTTTATTTGTTCTTTAATTTTTAATTAATAATCAAAATTTAATAAATTTCCCTTTTAAAGATATTACTCAAATTCAGTAAAATATTTCATGTATGAATGAAAGTTTGTACTTATCAAATAAAAATATTATGTCTTACAGTTCATACCCTGATTCACTCTTTTGAATTTTTAAACACAAAAACTCCAAAAGAACATGTAGAATGACAATAGTTTCTCCATCTTTACAATCATTGTGCTATCCTTTAAATTTCTAATGTATTTAAATGCAAGACTATATAGAATCACAGAAATTGGAGACTCAAACTGTGCCTGATACAAGGCCAAATGATTCCAAATTGTTATGAACTTATTTTCAAAATGAGCACATAGCTCAGTCTATATATGTCAGAAGTCAACAGTATACATGAGAGTTCTCCGTATTAACTTTCCTTTAGACTGTTGTGGCAAACAGCCCCCTATAATCCCCTCTGCTTAGGTGTGAGCAGGACCTGGGACTTGCTTCTAACCAACAGAATATGGCAAAGGAGGTTTATGTTACATTATGTAAGACTGTCCCCATGGACTGAGAGACTGTCCATGGCTGGCTCTGAAAGAAAGAAGTTGCCACATTGTGAGGATTGATGGAGAAGACCGCATGGTAAGGGATTATAGGTGGCCTCTGGGAGTCGAGGGCCATTCCCACTGATAGCCAGCTAGAAAATGAAGACTGCATCCCCACAGCCTCAAATAGATGGAAACGCATCTTTTCTCAGTGGAGTCTCCAATGAGATGGCAGCACTGGCTGACCCCTGGATTGCTGCCTGATGAGGCCCTGGAGAGAGAAGGCCCAGCTAAGCCATAACTGAAACCATGGGATAATAAACAAGTGTTTTTTCATTTGTGGCTGCACTGGGTCTTCACTGTTGCGTGGGCTCTTCTGTGGTTGAGGCGACTGGGGGCTATGCACTACTTGCGGGGCACGGGCTTCTCATTGCGGTGGCCTCCCTTTCTGCAGAGCATGGGCCCTAGGGCATACGGGCTTCAGTAGCTGCAGCATATGGGCTCAGTAGCTGTGGCTCCCAGGCTCTAGGGCGCATGCTCAGTGGTTGTGGTGCATGGGCTTAGCTGCTCTGTGGCACATGGCATCTTCCCAGACCAGGAATCGATCCATGTCTCCTGCATTGGCGGGCAGATTCTTTACCACTGAGCCAACAGGTGTTGTTTTAAGCCACAGAATTTGTGGTAATTTATTCAGAGCAATAAGAAACTAATACACATACAATACTTACTAAAGGATAAGAGTAATAAAAATATCTAATTTGAAACTTACCAATATATTATTAAAAGTCAACAGTTTTAAAAAACAAATTCAACAGTATTGCATTAATTGTTCAGTCAGTAGACCTCCAAACAATTTTTTTCCTAGGGGTGGAATGATTCTTTTATCACCGATACCGTTTAGAATTTGTCAGTGCATGGCATAATATAAACTTGGCCAAATTTTTTTTCCCCAGACTTTAAACTTTTTATTTTGTATTGCATTATAGCTGATTAACAATGCTGTGGTAGTTTCAGGTGAACAGCAAAGGAACTCAGCTGTACATATACATTAATCCATTCTCCCCACATATCCCCTCCCATTCAGTCTGGCACATAACACTGAGCAGAGTTCCACGTGCTGTGGTCCTTGTTAGTTATCCATTTTAAGTATAGCAGTGTGTACATGACCTTCCTAAAGTCCCCAACTATCCCTTCCTCACCGCCTAACCCATAACCAAAAGTTCGTTTTCTAAATCTGAGTCTCTTTCTGTTTTATAAGTTCATTTGTATCATTTCTTTTTAGATTTCACATGTAGGGGATGTTGTATGGTATTTCTCCTTCTCTGTCTGACTTACTTCACTCAGTATGACAATCTCTAGGTCCATCCATGCTGCTACAAATGGCATTATTTTATTCTTTTTAATGGCTGAGTAATATTCCATCATAAACATGTACCACATCTTCAACTTTTGATCAGTTTTATTATTGTTTTAAAATTCTCTACAGGGTTGGCTCGTGGTAAAGAATTTGCCTGCCAGTGCAGGGGACACGGGTTCAATCCCTGGTCCAGGAAGTTCTCACATGCTGTCGGACAACTAAGCCCGTGCCCTGCAACTACCGAGCCAGTGCTCTGGAGCAACACGAGAAACCACTGCAATCAGAAGCTTGTGCACCACAACTAGAGAGTGGCCCCTGCTTGCTGCAGCTAGAGAAAGCCCAGCATAGCCCCAAATACATACATAAACCTTAAATAAACCTTAAAAGCTTCTGTACAGACCGTGCATCCCCTTTTTTCCTGTGCCCAAGTTGGACCATTCCTGTTTCCCTCCCTTTGGTATACCACTAGCTGGGAAAAAGACAGTAAATAAAATAAGTAAATTATATACTAGGTTAAAAGGCAGTGAGCATTATGGATAAAACACAGCCAGGTATGGGGCATGGGAGTTGCAATATAAAATAGGATTGTCAGAGAAGATCACTGCACAGGTAACATTTGAGGGAGATGAAGGAGTTAGCCCTGTTGACATCATTCTAGGGAAGAGTTTTCATGATAGAGGAACAGCTAATGCAAAGTTGTTGGGGTAGGACTGTTTGGCAGAGCTTTGATTGTCCCACAACAATGGGGAGCTATGGACAGTTTTGTTTGGTTGGTTTTTCAAGATATCTCAGCTTTATTGAGCTACAACTCACATAGCGTACAATGTACCCTTTCAATGTGTGCAATTCAGTGGGTTTTAGTACATTCATAGAGTTGTGCAACTATCATCACGTTCAATTTTAGAAAATTTCATCGTCCTCAAAAGAAGCCCCTTACTCTTTAGCAGTCACTCTCCTTCCTCCAGCCCTCTCAGCCACAGGCAACCATAAATCTATTTTCTGTCTCTATGAATTTACCTATCCTGAACATTTCCTGTAAATAGAATCATACAACATGTGGCCTTTTGTATCTGGTTTCTCTACCTCGGGCTTCCCTCGTGTCTCAGCTGGTAAAGAATCTGCGTGCAATGTAGGAGACAGACCTGGGTTTGATCCCTCGGTTGGGAAGAATCCCCTGGAGAAGGGAAAGGCTACCCACTCCAGTATTCTGGCCTGGAGAATTCCATGGACTGTATAGTCCATGGGGTCACAAAGAGTCAGATACTGCTGGGTGACTTTCACTTCACTTCTCTGCCTTAGCATGTTTTCAAGGTTCATATATAGGTACTTAATTTCTTTCTATTACCAAATAAGAGTCCATCATATGGATATACCAAATTTTATTTATCCATTCATCAGTTGATGGGCTGGGTTTTTTCCCACCTGTTGTCTGCTATGAACATTCATGTACAGATTTTTATGTGAACATATGTTCTCAACTCTCTGGTACACTAAAAATAGAATTGCTGGATCATATGGTAACTCTAAGTTTAACTTTTTAAGGAACTGCCAGGGGCTTCCCTGGTGGTCCAGCAGGTAAGAATCCACCTGCCAATGCAGGGGACGCGGGTTTGACCCTTGGTCCTGGAAGATCCTACATGACTCTGAGCAACTAAGCCTGCAAGCCACTACTGAAGCCCACGCCTAGAGCCCCTGCTCCGCAGCAAGAGTAGCCCCCAGTCCCGTCAGCTAGAGAAAGCCAGTGTGCTGCAAGGAAGACCCAGCACAGCCATAAATAAATAGAGCTCTATTTTTTAATAAATCTTAAAAAAAAACCCTGCCAGACTGTTTTCCAAAGTGGCTGAACCATACACATTCCCACCATCAATGTATCAGGGTTCTGATTCCTCCACATTCTTGCCAGCACTTGGTATTTTCTATTAAAAAAACGATAGTCCTCCTACTGAGTGTGAAGTGGTATTTCATTGTTGTTTCGATTTACATTTTCCTGATATTAATGATGTTGATCACCTTTTCAGGTATAGACTCTAGTATATCTTTTTTCTAGAAATGTCTATTCATGTCCTTTGTCTAGTTTTAAAATGGGTCGTCTTATAATTGAGTTACATGACTTCTTTCTTTATTTTAGATACAAGTACCTTATCAAATAGATAATTTGCAACTTTTTATCTCGTTCTGTGGGTTGTCTCTTCACTTTCGTGAAGTTCTTTAAAACAAGTTTTAAATTTTGATGGTGTCCAATTTATTTATTTTTTTCTTTTGTCGCTTTGCTTTTGGTGTCATATTTAAGGAACCATTGTCTAGCAATGGATAATCTTAGGCAGGGGAAGGACATGGCCAAATGTAAGGTTTTAAAAAAATTGTTTGTTTATTTATGGCTGCACTGGGTCTTCGTTGCTGCTCCTGGGCTTTTCTCTCGTTGCGGCAAGTGGGGGTTACTCTCTCGCTGCGGTGCCCGGGCTTCTCATTGCAGTGGCTTCTCTTGTTTCCAAGCACAGCCTCTAAGGGCATGCGGGTTTTAGCAGTTGCAGCACACAGGCTTAGTTGCCCCATGGCATGTGGAATCTTCCTGGACCAAAGATCAAACTCGGGTTCCTTTCATTGGCAGGCAGATTCTCAACCACTGGACCACCAGGGAAGTCCTGCCAAATTTAAGTTTTGAAGTGCTTTCAATTAAGGTGGGAAGACTTGTGAGGTAAGAAATTTCTCTGGTCACCCTCGTTAAACGTGCAAACTCCACCCTCCTCCATTTCTCATTTTCTGCTTCATATTTCTCCATAAACTAATCATATTCTAACAAACTGTGTAATATACTATACTTACTTATTATGTCACCACTTGTCTCCACCTCATGGAATGTTGACTCCATGAGGATTAGGCTTGTGTTTTGTTCACCACTCTGTCCTCGGTGCCCAGGGAAGTTGAGCAGGGGGAACCTGGTGATCACCGGGGAGACGAGAGAACCCTTGGATGCTATCTGGCATAAGGAGACTGATTTGAAGGGGAGAAAGAAAGGCGGCGAGGTGGCGGGGAGGGGTGGCTAACAGCTCAGATGACATGATGTCAAAAGAATATTTGTTGAATAAAGCGAATATGAACAAATGGATACATGGGTGACTGAATAAATGAAAGAGGGGTCAAAAGACCTACCGTGAGTGCTATGGCTTGACCTTCCTTTGCAGAGTAGGTAGCACAGGGCCTCCCGCACTGTCCCTGGCAACCACCAGGGGGCGAAGACAGGCCGGGTCCCCGAGAGCCCATCCCGGTACCCGCCCCGCCCCGTCCCGGGGATCCAGGTCCCGGGAGCCCCAGCCACTCTGCAGGGCCTGGGGCTCCCGGACCCCGCCCATACCTGAACCAGGAACAGCCGCGGGCTTCCCGAGGGCGCAGCCGCAAGTCCTCGCGCTGCAGGCGGGGAAACTGAGGCCCGGGGCGGTCGGGGCGGGGCCGGCCCCCCTGCGAGTCCGATCCCCCGCCCCCGGCCGGCCCCGCCCCAGCCCGTAAGAGTCCCCCTGGGCGCCCGGCGAAAGCGCACAGCGCGGCGCCGGGGCCGGGGCCAGGACCACGATGGCAGCTCAGCGGCTGGGCAAGCGGGTGCTGAGCAAGCTGCAGGCTCCATCGCGGGCCCGGGGGCCGGGGGGCAGCCCCGGGGGGCTGCAGAAGCGGCACGCGCGCGTCACCGTCAAGTATGACCGGCGAGAGCTGCAGCGGCGGCTGGACGTGGAGAAGTGGATCGACGGGCGCTTGGAGGAGCTGTACCGCGGCAGGGTGAGGCGGAGAGGGGTGGGGGGCACAGACGGGGAGACCCCGGGGGAGGGAGAGGGGGACCCTGGTTGGTTGTTCTCGCTGATGCACCCTGATGCAGCCTCCTTCGCACGGGAGAACGCAGCCCCCTGGACTCCTGGGCCCCGCCGTCTACCTTCCATGACACTCTGCTTGTGCACACAGACACACACTTGGGTCCAAACTCCCGGCTTTAGCATGTGGGAGCTGGAGTGACCTTATTTGGAGAAAGGGTGGGGGCAAGGGGGATGTCTTAAAACCAAACATAGACGTGGTGTCTGGGGGAGATACAACCACAGCATACAGCAAAGGAAGCATTGGCATTCACAGACAGGCTGTGACGCGCTGCGGCCACTCGCAGACACAGTGACAGAAGCAACAACTCCACACGGCCTCCCCGGGTCACAAGAGGGGGGCGCTTACAGATCAGCCTATGTGACTGCCACAGGCTCTCCCAGTCACCCCAACCCAGGCCACGGCCACATGCAGACACAACACGGCTATACCCACACAAAAGGACTCTAGTCATGGCTGTCCACAGATGTACAGCAAAGCTGTAGCAACTTGCAGACACTGCAAGCTACAACAGCTACCTCTGACACCCAGTGATTCAAGTAACGACCATCCATTATCTCCTAAAAGCAAAAAAACGATAATCACTTTGCAAGCGCAATGATAGATGCTGCAGCCACGCACAGACATAAAATAACAGAAATTATAGCTACACCCAGACAGCAAACTGCGTAAGCCATGGGCTCCTCCGGCCACACAAAGGCAGAAACTGCATCTGCCCATGAACACACACGGCATATGCTACAGCCTCCACTGCTATCTCTTGGGCTACAGACAGACATGACATTTCACTGTCTGTAGTCACATTTGTACAACACACGTGCTGCAGAGCACGGTCACAGGTACACACACACACACACACAGGATGAGATACTGTCCTCAGCACAGCTCGAAGCTGGGAGACGCCACAGCCCCTTGCAGTGACCCGAGGTCCCTCTGTCCTCAGACACGTGTGGGCTCACACTGATGGACAGTGGCTAGTGGTAGGTGGCATCAGCTAGCCAGACTCTCAGGGACACAAGCTGTGGTCACTTATTGATTGACCTATGCTGCAGTGAGACAAACGCAGCCAAGCCAGAGTCACCCACCTCCACCCTTAGGACCGCAGACCTCTGACACAGAGAACATCACACACACACATGGCACATCTCTGCATCCTCCCGTCGGCCCTGGTCTCAAACACAGAGACTCATATAGGCGGTTTACACCCTTACAGACACTCCACGCCACACACCATCCCCCGACTGCCCGGGCCTGAAGCCCACAGTGGAGTCAGTCGGATTTTGCTGGAGGAGGAGAGACTGTAGCCTCTGGGATCTCTTTGCTCAGACAGCTGGGATCTGTCCCCCACAGGGGTACCGAGCCAGCCTGCATTTGGCCCTTTGCCTCAAGAGGCCACCCAAGGGTCCCCCTCTTGGCCGCTCGAAATTGGCTTGTGACTTATCCCACCCACCCACCTTGGGGGCTTGAGGGTTGTGCTAGGGCCCCAGGGGGTAAGGGGCCATCCCTAGCAGGCTGTAGCCTGCCAGCTTCCCTCCCCTCCACCTAGTGCTTAAACTTTTCCTTGAAAGGACAGAGCCAGCCCCTCTCCAGAATCCCATAATCTGACATTCCAAGACTCGACCAGGCCTGCTTCCCACTGTGGGAACCGGAGCCAAGGCAGGAGTGCAGTGCCAGGCCCGAGACTCCCGGGACCCAGGGGCCAGGATCCGAGCTGGTACAAGCTCTGGGGCCTCTGTCAACCCATCTGTCATCCTCCCCCACCCTGCCACACCCAGATGTCCCGCCTCGGCGGTGCTGTCCCTGACTACCACGTTATTGCTCCAGAACCCGCCAGCTGGGCCCTGGGGCGGCTGGGGCTCCTCCGGAGCCTGGGACAAAGACAGGGGAGGGAGGGAAGGGACCCTGACTGCCCCTCCTTCTCCGCTCAGGAGGCAGACATGCCTGATGAGGTCAACATCGATGAATTGTTGGAATTAGAGAGTGAAGAGGAGAGAAGCCGGAAAATACAGGTAGGTGGAAGGGAAAGCCGCACCTAGCCCCCTCCCCTGCATCTCCCTAAAAATCGTATCAATAATTAACGGGTTTATTGAGCACTCCCTCAGTGCCAGGCACTGTTTCAATGGTTTTAAGCTTTGTAACTTATTTAATCTTCACAAAATCCTCCAAAGGGGCTGTTATCTCCATTGCACTACTATCGCTACTATTATCTCCATTTTCAAAGGAAAATGACTCCCAGAGATATCTAATCACTTGCCCAGGGTCACACAGCTCAGCAGGGGCAGAGCTGAGAGTCAGAGCGCAGCAGAGCGCACGCAGTGCCCAGCTTTTCCGGCCTCCGTGCTCTAGAGGGAGGGAATGCTTTGTGACCTTCTGGCCCTCTGTGGATCCAGCGCTGGTTGGGAGCTGAGTGTCTGGACTCACCTCTAGCCCCCAGTAGCTCTCTAAGATGCCCAGATCTATTTCTTCCCTTGAAGCCACGTGGGAAGTCCACCTGGACGTCCATCTGTCTTGCTGCCTTGGGGCTTTGCTGGGTTGGAGGGGTGTAGGTGTTGGTCATTTACTAATTTTTTTTTTTCTGTTGGGGGTTGTTTAGGGACTCCTAAAGTCGTGCACAAACCCCACAGAGGTGAGTTTTCTGTCCCCCACTCTAGGCCCTGTTCTGTTCTCCCCACCCGTGGGGGTGGGCTCTGGGGAGGAGGGAGGAAGCTGGCAGGGCCAGGACCCGCAGAGGGAACCCTGGGGGCCCTGCGTCTCCCAGGGCCCTTTCCTCATCTCAGTGGTGTCCTTTGTCTTCCTCACTCCTGTCCCTCTCTCCCCATCTGCTGCCGGGGCCTCCATTATCTCCCCCTGCTGAGACACTCCCCCATCTGTCTCCTGTCTCTGCCTCTCTCCCCCGTCCCTGCCTGCAGCACCCTGGGGCTCCCTTCCCCACCTCTCAGGGGCCCCCCAGCCTTCCAGGCCCTGAGCGGCCCAACCCCTCCCACTTCCTTCCCGACTTTAAAAGGGAAAACTATTCGTGTTTCTCTGACCAGCTCTGGGCTGCCTGAGGGACAAACGTCACTGTGTGTCTGTCTGCCCTGGAGCCGGCTCAGGCCTCTGGCCCCTGGGGACCCTCCTGGTAATCTCTTGGCCTGAGAAATAGCCCCATGTCGCCCCGTGGCTCTGTTTCTTTCTCGGGCCCCTGGTTTCTCCTCCCACCTCTTCTCTGCACCTCTCTCCATTTCTGTCTCTCTCCCTGCCTCCGGTCTCTTCCTTTCTCTCCCGGCCTGTTCGTCTCCATCTGGAGCCTCTGCCCCTCCTTACCTCCACCTCCATCCCCTCTCACTGGCCAGAGGGCAGGAAAAAGAGGGGTCCCAGGTCGGAAGGGCTGGGCTGGCCAGGGGGTGCCCCCACCCATCCCTGTGTTCTCAGCACCCTCGCCCCGTCCTCAGGACTTTGTCCAGGAGCTTCTGGCGAAGCTGCGAGGCCTCCACAAGCAGCCAGGCCTCCGTCAGCCCAGCCCCTCCGGCGACGGCAGCCTGAGCCCCCGCCAGGACCGAGCCCGGACCGCACCGCCCTGACCCCCTCTGGCCTCCGTGACCTGCTCCGTCTCCCCGCCACCCAACGCCGCCGTCCTGGCTTGTTTATAAGTCGTATTTAATGGTTCCGTAACAATAACATCGCGTGCCTGTTTTTCCTCTCCCCGGTTACTGTGGGCTTCCCTGAGCGCCTCCCCCCACAGCCCTCTCTCCCGCTGCGTCTCCCCGGCTCCTGCCCCCACAGCTGGCCCGGACAGATGGAGAATAGCTCCTCAGCCAGAGAGCATGAGAACAGGCCCTGCTGACCTTCCACCCCTGGGGTTCACATCCTGTCCTCGCCTCCCCCAGCCTTGGCCTAGCCCCAGCCAGCAGGCCTCCGTATGTGGGCAGTGGTAGAAGGGGGGTGCTGTGGGGAGGACCACCTGTGGACCACCGCAGCAGAGGCCCAGGACCGAATGTGCCTGCTGTGACCGCAGCGTACCCGGAACAAACCATTCATCTTCTCCATAGATTTTATTGCACATTCATTGAATGCTTTTATCCCGGGGTTGGGAAGATCCCCTGGAGAAGGAAATGGAAAGCCACTCCAGTATTCTTGCCTGGGAAATTCCATGGACAGAGGAGCCTGGAAGGCTACAGTCCATGGGGTGGCAAGAGTCGAACACGACTTAGTGACTAAACCACCACCATTGGATGCTTAGCACTGCCATTGGTATTGAAGCCACAGAGATAAGCAGAAAATGGCCCCTGGTGTCAAGGTGGTGGGGAAGGAGAGCCTGCAGGCGGGAGATTAGAGCAAAGTGTGCTGAATGGTTCAAGATACTTGGGAGCCTAGGGAGTGGGAGGAGCGGTTCTTGGGGTGGTGAAGAAATCTAGGAGTGCTTCCCGAAGAAAGTGACACTTGGGCAGGGCTTTGAGGGATGTGTAGGAGTGTGCGTGAAATGGGTACCCATATTTGAGGACTCTGAACTGGTGGGTGACGGGATTAACACTGGGGCTGAGGAGGCTTCCCTGGTGGCTCAGACGGTAAAGCATTTGCCTGCAGTATGGGATACCCAGGTTCAAACCTTGGGTCAGGAATATCCCCTGGAGAAGGAAATGGCAACCCATTCCAGTACTCTTGCCTGGAAAATTCCTCAGATGGAGGAGTCTGGTGAGCTACAGTCCATGGGGGTCGCAAAGAGTTGGACACTACTGAGCAACTTCACTTTCTTTCTGAGACAGGGAAGATAACACATAATTGGCAGGCCCATCTATCAGTCAGAATAGACAAGTCCTCCAGAACTGAAACAGGGAAGCCGATTGGGCTGGGGCATGCTCATGCTGGGGAAAGGAGGCCCGGAAGAGTCTTAGAGGAAGGGCCAGGGTATCAAGTGAATAGCAGCTATTTATCAAAGACTGTGGAAGTATTTCATTATTATAACAATAGTTTTGTTGTACCATCAGTCCCAGCCATGTACAATCAGGAGATGGGGGTGTGGCTGTGTTTAGCCCTGGGGTCAGGCCAGAGCTGCTTTGTGACCCTCTGGCCCTCTCTGGATCCAGTGCTGGTTGTGGAGCTGAGTGTCTGGACTCATCCCTAGCCTGGAGGGGCAAAGCACCTCTCCCATCTCACCCCTACTAACCAAAATTTGCGCCTCAGCCCCCATGCCCATTCAGTGCCACCCAGCAGCCCTGCCAAAATTAGGCGCCCATCTCAGGGGTCTGAGTTCTTGTCTGGCAGGAAGAGAAGCTGACCCTGGAGAAGAGGAATATCCAGGAGCCCCTGGTCTGTCCAGCCCTTCAGGTGACCCTGCTGTCCCTGTGCAGACAGACCTCAGGCTTCCAGGGCCTCTTCTCCTCCACACAACCGGGTACAGAGTGTGAGCGGGGAGCCCCTCCGCCCAGCAGCCACATGAAGTCTTGGGTGTGCCAGGTGGCCTCTCAGTTTCCTCGTCTGTAAAGTGGGGACTTCACCCATGAGGAAACTGAGGCCCAGACAGTGATGTCAGTTGCCCCAAGTCACTCAGCTGGGAAGTGGTGCTGGCTTTCAGTCCTAGGCATTATGGCTCCAGAACCCAACTACTTCTTCACTACAGTGCCCTTATAAGCCATAGCTTTAGCATAAATTGCAGTTCTTCAGGGGCAAGAAGAGGTGTACTAATTCATACTAAGGTGCAAGTGACTGCTACCAGCTCTCTGAAATAGCCTATCCAAAGGGCAATGCAGGGAATTCCTTGGTGTTCAAGTGGTTAAGACTCCATGCTTCTAATGCAGGGACCGAGGGTTTCATCCCTGGTCAGAGAACTAGGTCCCACATGCTGTGTTGTGCAGCCAAAAATTTTTTTAAAGTAAAATAAAGGGCAATACAGTTTGAGAACGTGGCTACAACAAATGGATCTGGAAGCAGCATACCATGGTGGGTAAGAGCATGACCTCTGGGGTTAAGGCCTGGATTCAAAGGCCATCTGTTCTACTTCACAGCTGTCTGGTCTAGTGCAAATCACTTAACCCCTCTGTGTCCACATGCTTCAAGTGTTCACATCTGTAAAATGAAGGTGATGATAATAGTACCTGCCTTCCAGGGTGGTTGTGAAGTTTAAATGCATTGATCATAGACTAGCGCCAGGGCACATAATAAGCTTTATGATCAACTTTATCATTGGGGGGAAGACTGAACCATTAGCTCCTTACAGCCACCATCCCTGGCCAACAAAATGTCCTCAGGGACACTGAGTCACAGCCCCTCCATTAAGGAAAAGTCACAAAGGACACAGTGTACCTGGCCTACCAGGCTTGCATCATTGCCACACTCACCTCACACTGCCTCCCAGGCATCTGTGATCTTGTTTCTCACTTATCAGCCAAATAATACTTTTTCTCACTTTTAAAAATTTTGGCTTCATCTCTCAGGTTGTGGGATCTTGGTTCCCTGACCAGGGACTGAACCAGGGGGTCAGCAATTAAAGCAGAGCTCAAACCACCGGACCTCCAGGGAAGTCCCTCTTACATTTTAGTCTTCTTCCACCTTGCTCCCTCCATGGGCTTCTTCTGGCTTCAGAAGAGAAACCCTCCACTCTCCACCCCCCTCACCTGTCACCATTCTGCCTTCATCCCTCCTCTTTCCCCCTCCCTCCTCTTTCCTTCACTTCCAGGAGGCTCTTTCCCTCCTGGACTCTCAAATGTTTCTCTGCCCCAGCACTCTACTCAGAATCCCTCATCATTTAGATGTAATTTCAGACAGGTGTCCTTGAGCCCCTATGGCTATCCTGTCACAATAAATTTTCTCCACAGGATTTATCACACCCTGAAATTTTAGTTTACTTTCTGTCTACCCTCCCTGGTCGCTTGCGACCCTATGGACTGTATCCATGAGGCTCCTCTGTCCATGGAATTCTCCAGGTAAGAACACTGGAGCGGGTTGCCATGCCCTCCTCCAGGAGATTATCCCAACCCAGGAATCGAACCTGTGCTTTTTGCGTCTCCGGCTTGGTAGACGGGTTCGTTACCACTGAGCCGCCAGAGAAGGAGCCACCCGGGAAGCCCCCTACCTTCCCCTTCTTTCAGAATATTAGCTTACTAGGCCCTGCGGTATTCCTAACGTCAGGAGCGGCGCCTGGCACCCGGTAGGTGCTGGACCAATAACAGCGCCTCCTGGTGGCCACATTCTCCGCGCACAGTAACCCTCCTCGAGGGTGAAGGGACGTGAAGCCTTAGCGCCCTCTCGTGGCTATGCGACTTGTTTTAAAGTTTTTTTTTGTTTGTTTGTTTTTTAGTTGCTCAGTCTTATCCGACTCTTTGCGATCCCATGGACTGTAGCCTACCATGGCATTTTCCAGGCAAGAGTACTGGAGTGGGTTGCCATTCCACCAGAGGATCTGACTTGTTTTAAACTACACCCGAAAGGTCAGTTACTCCAGGGGGCTCAGTCATTCAGTTCAGTCGCTCTGTCGTGTCTGACTCTTTGCGATCCCATGAACCGCAGCACGCCAGGCCTCCCTGTCCATCACCAACTCCCGGAGTTCACTCAAACCAGGGGGCTCAGCCGGCATTAATTAAGAGCTGGCTGCAGAGATTGCTACTGCAAAGCACTCGCCTATCTTTGATCAACAGCAGAGGCTTTGCTAATAGAATGATAAATATTAGAAATGGGATCACATTGATGATATGATTGCTAATTGGCCAAAATGTTTTAGAAGTACTACTTGCCTTTATAATAAAGAGGGCAGGAAGACTATTCACAAAAGGTGTATCATGGTTGATACAAGATAAGCCTACAAGAATCAATGTCATTTCACTAATACTAACATAACCAATAAAACATTATTTAAAAAATGTGTTCTGGAAATCCAGCACCAAAAAGCAAAACAAACTCGTTCAGCTCTCAGTAGCTACAAAAACTATAGTTTATTTAACACCTTAAAGATACTTAAGTCCTTGAAGGAAAAAGCATCAATATGCCGATAAAGGATACAGAAGATAATGTGGGAAAAAATGAGACTATCCATGCCTTTGCATAAGATATCTTAGTCTTATCCACATGTCAGTTCTCTCCAAATTAGTCAATAAATTCAAAGCAACTTCAATCAGAATTCTGGATGGGTTTTCTGAGGTACTTGATAAAACCTATTCTAAAATTTGTGTGGAGGAATGCATGCACGCATGCTGAGTCGCTTCAGTCATGTCCGACTCTTCGACGCTGTGGGCTGTAGCTTGCCAGGCTCCTTTGTCCATGGGATTTCTCAGGCAAGAATACTGGAGTTGGTTGCCATGCCCTCCTCCAGAGGATCCTCCCGACGATCGAATCATGTATCTTCTGTCTCCTTCATTGGCAGGCAGGTTCTTTACCACTAGCGCCACCTGGGAAGCCGTATGGAGGAATGACGAAGTCAGCATTAGAGAGGAAAGAGAGAGGGCTTGCTCTACCAAATATCAGCCATATTGCAAAACCACAGTAATGAAAACTCTGGGGATTTCTCTGGTGGCCCAGTGACTGGGACTCCATGCTTCCAATGCAGGGGACTTGGGTTTGATCCCTGGTCAGGTAAATAGGATCCCACATGTCAACAGGTGAGGCCAAAAATAAATAAAACCGTGGCATTGATGCAGCAACAGATGAATACAGCAAAAAAACAGAAGAGACTCGCAGACAGGACCACCAGGCTCCTCTGTCCATGGGACTTCCAGGCAAGACTTCTGGAGGGGGTTGCCATTTTCTACTCCAGTATTTGTCTGTTTTCGTGATTTTGCTTGCCTCAGGCAGTAAAACACATCCAGTCCTTGTTATTCCATCTTGGTCAGAGCCAGAAATCTCCAAGAAACTTCAAAACATACGTTTCTTGTCTGTCTCCTCTTGTAAGCAGATAGGGTAGAGGGTCCCTGGAGAAAAAGAACGAGGCACGGCTTTCCTGACACAGGAGAAGCCATTTATAAACAAATTCATTCATTTATTTAGTTAATTTTGGTTTTGCTGGGTCTTGGTTGCTGCGTGGGCTTTTTTTATAGTTGTGGCGAGTAAGGGCTCCTTTCTGGTTGCGGTGCTCGGGCTTCTCATTTCGCTGACTTCTCTTGTTGTGGAGCAGGGCTCTAGGGTATGTGGGCTCAGGAGGTGCGGCTACCAGGCTCTAGAGCATCAGCTCAATAGTGTGGCGCACACACAGGCTTAGTTGCTCTTCAGCATGTGTGATCTTCCCGGACCACAGATTGAACCCTTGTCTTTTGAGTTGGCAGGTAGATTCTTTACCATTGAGCCACCATGGAAACCTGAGAATCCATTTTTGACCTGAGAAGTCATTCTGTGATCTGAGCCCAGCCACAAGGCTTGCCCTTGAATAGTTCTCAGTAATCAGTGAACTAAAGGGAAAGAAGAATGTAGAAACAAAGGAGGGTTAGCATGGAAGACAAATAACAATAGCAAAGATAATGTATCAGTGGTTAAGATACAGTTCTATTTCAATGGTAAAGATTAGACTGAAGTGCTCAACCACCAGATCAGAACCTCAGCGATGATCACATTGACCCTTTCTGACCCTTGTAACTTTAATCAACTAAAGCTTGAACTCTGTTGGCCACCCAAACCCCTTCATGAGTATGCACGCACCCTTAGCTTAAAACTTTCCCAGTTTTACTGTTTGAGGAGACACTGTCTTGGGAGAGATCCCTGGTGTTCTCCTTACTTACTGCTGTTCAGTTCAGTTCAGTCGCTCAGTCGTGTCCGACTCTCCATGGACCGCAGCACGCCGGACCTCCCTGTCCATCACAAACTCCCAAAGTTTACTCAAACTCATGTCCATTGAGTCAGTGATGCTATCCAACCATCTCATCCTCTGTCGTCCCCTTCTCCTCCAGCCTTCAATCTTTCCCAGCATCAGGGTCTTTTCAAATGAGTCAGCTCTTCGAATCAGGTGGTCAAAGTGTTGGAGTTTCAGCTTCGACATCAGTCCTTCCAATATTCAGGACTGATTTCCTTTAGGATTGACTGGTTGGATCTCCTTGCAGTCCAAGGGACTCTCAAGAGTCTTCTCTAGCACCACAGTTCAAAAGCATCAATTCTTCGGTGCTCAGCTTTCTTTATAGTCCGACTCTCACATCCATACAAGACTACTGTATGTAGCCTTGACTAGATGGACCTTGTTGGCAAAGTAACATCTCTGCTTTTTAATATGCTGTCTAGGTTGGTTATAACTTTCTTCCCAAGGAGTAAGCGTCTTTTAATTTCACGGCTGCAATCACCATCTGCAGTGATTTGGGAGCCCCCCAAAATAAAGTCTGACACTGTTCCCACTGTTTCCCCATCTATTTGCCATGAAGTGATGGGACCAGATACCATGATCTTAGTTTTCTGAATGTTGAGTTTTAAGCCAACTTTTTCACTCTCCTCTTTCACTTTCATCAAGAGGCTCTTTAGTTCTTCTTTGCTTTCTGCCATAAGGGCAGTGTCATCTGCATATCTGAGGTGATTGATATTTCTCCCAGTGATGTTGATTCCAGTTTGTGCTTTATCCAGCCCAGCGTTTCTCATGATGTACTTTGCATGTAAGTTAAATAAGCAGGGTGACAATATACCTTGTTGTACTCCTTGACGTACTCCTTTTCCTATTTGGAACCAGTCTGTTGTTCCATGTCCAGTTCTAACTATTGCTTCCTGACCTGCATATAGGCTTCTCAAGAGGCAGGCCAGGTGGTCTGGTATTCCCATCTCTTTAAGAATTTTCCAGAGTTTGTTGTGGTCCACACAGTCAAAGATTTTGGCATAGTCAAGAAAGCAGAAATAGATGTTTTTCTGGAACTCTCTTGCTTTTTCGATGATCCAGTGGATGTTGGCAGTTTGATCTCTGGTTCCTCTGCCTTTTCTAAATCCAGCTTAAACATCTGGAAGTTCACGGTTCACGTACTATTGAAGCCTGGCTTGGAGAATTTTGAGCATTACTTTTTTAGCGTGTGAGATGAGTGCAACTGTGCGGTAGTTTGAGCGTTCTTTGGCATTGCCTTTCTTTGGGACTGGATGAAAGTGATCATAACCCTTCCTTTTCCCTTGCTCTGGCTTAGTCCTGTCTTTTGGCTCAACGCCCACCAAGAGGCGAATGCAGTTTCTCAGGTAACATCTGTGAGCTACAGACTGCCAGCAACTGAGCGACAGCAAGGGCACTTGCCATCCCGCTGTGCTGCTGCAGCTACTGACCCTGGGAGCTCAGGGTGGAGAGTGAGACCCTCTGTGCCCCGGGGACACTGGTGGAACAGGTCTTTAGATAGTTAGATATTCTCAGGGACTGATTGCATGATCCCAATCCTTGTTATTGTTGTTTAATCACTCAGTCCTGTCCGACTTTTTTGGACCCCATGGTCTGTAGCCCGCCAGGCTCCTCTGTCCATGGGATTCCCCAGGCAACAATACTGAAGTGGGTTGCCACTTCTTTCTCCAGGGGATATCCCAACTCAGGGATCAAACCTGTGTCTCCTGCATTGGCAGGCAGATTCTCTACCACTGAGCTACCAGGGAAACCCTTATATCTAGAAAAGCACTAAATCCCTTCATGGTGACTCATGACCAGCTGAAAAACTTTTGTAAAGTAAGCGCTTGATTTCATTGAACTCCCCCTTTACCGGAGTCTTACATATTGACCTCCCCCTACTCCCTCTTTGGAGCAGTCTCTCCGAGCTGTCTGAAGTGCTGTCTCCTGGGCTGCAGGCCTCATTTTGCCCCAAATAAAACTTAAATGGCAACTCTCATGTTGTGCATCTTTTTAGCCGACAATTCCTCTCATATATCAGCTCTAGGAGAGCAGGGATTTTTGTCTGCTTTCTTTCTTTCTTTTCCTGCAGGGCTCTTCATCCTTAAAACAGCATCTGACGCAGGATAGGTTACTTGTTAAACTTTGTTTTTTTTTTTGCACAGTATTTTTTAATCATTTATTTATCTAGAGAAACTATTCCTTAGCCCAGATATTCATAGTTCATAGTGCAGGAACACAGGCAAGTGGCAAACTTCCATGGAACGCAACCCAAAGAAATTCTTTCTATTCCAAAATCACATTGCACTCTGAAAGATACCAGTTTTCCTGATCTCCTCAACAGCTTTTATGGAGTTATAATTTTTGCAGAAATCTGCATATATCTTCTTTGCTTACTCAACCACATCAAACTTATAGAAAGTTGCAACTCCCAGGGAGACAGTGAATAATCCAAGGATATGAAGTCACAGATATTGGCCAGAAGGCCACACATCTGAGGTTTGGTCAAAGAACTGGAAGACATGGTAGTTTTTCTCCTTGACAACTCAACAACAACATCCTTCCAGACAGACGGAGAAATGGACCTGGGTAAATATTTATAGAAGAGATGATTAAATGGTTGAAGTGGGTCTTATTATGATTCCATGTTACAGGTGAGGAAATTGGGGCACAGTGAGGGCCAGTCATTTGTAAAGAGAGTCAAACTCAGGCAATCTGACTCCCGAGCCCAAACTCTTAACCACGAGACAGCTGCCACTCTGCTAAACAGGGACTGGGCTGTCTCTCTGACTTTTTTCTAAGACCCGCTTCCTCCCTGTAGCAAGGAATGCAGTCTCCCGTGACTGAACATTCTCATACTCCCAACATGGGAGTGGTGATTCACCCACTGCTGTAGCCCTGGAGCCCAACATGGACACGCGGTGAAAGCGAAAGTGGTAGTTGCTCAGTTGTCTGACTCTTTGCAGCTCCATGGACTGTAGCCCCCAGACTCCTCTGTTCATGGAGTTCTCCAGGTAAGAGCACTGGAGTGGGTTGCCCTTCCCTTCTCCCGGCGATCTTCTCAACCTAAGGATTGAACCCGCATCTCCTGCATCTCCTCCATTTCGGGTGCGTTCTTGATCATCTGAGCCACCAGGGAAGCCCAGCACAGGCACATAGTTGGCACCCATTTGTTGAATCAATGAGCGAATGGATAAATAAAAGACTTGAAGACACTTAGACTGTGTCCATCAGGATTTTTTGGTTGCAAGCCACAGACTTCATGGTGGACCTGAACTAAAGACCTCTCTACTTAGGTCCACTGTGAAAAATTCCAGGGAACAGCCCTGATTGGTGAAGCAGGGTCCTGTCCTGTCTCTGAACCAATCACTGTGACCAGGGGGCATTTCTTTTTTTTTTAAGTTGAAGTATAGTTGATTTACAATGTTGTATTAATTTCTGTTGTACAGCAAAATGATTTATATATATATAAAACTTTAAAATATGTTTTCATTATGGTTTACCACAGCATATTGAATATAGCTCCCTGTGCTATCCAGTAGGACTTTGTTTTTTAGCCACTCTATATACTAGTCTGCATCTGCTGATCCCAAACTCCCGCTCCACCCATCCCTCCCCTCCCCATTGGCAACCACAAGTCTACTCTCCATGTCTGAGAGTCTAAAAAAACAGGATTTTTCTTAAGGGTTAGCTATGTGGTGAGGTCAGAGACCCCCAAAGACTGAATGCTAAGCAGACAGCTTCACAGGGCACTTTCCCATGGGAATAAATATAGCAATTGGCTGTAAGTTCAGTTTACATGCTGAATGTGTAAGTGCCCAAGCATGGGCCACAATTTAAGAAAGCAGCTGGAATGAGAAAACAGATTGACTTGGGTGGCTGTGATATACACAGTCGGCTGGCAGCTTGCATCAGCTGTCGTGGTAATGAAATCATCATGAAGGACTGGGGTGCCCAATGAGGAATTCACCGGAGACACCACAGAACCGATGATGCTTGTACAGCTGTACTCCTGGTCCTGTGTGTGGGCCTCTAGGTGTACCACTGGCTTGAGGCAGACTTGGCTGTATCAATCATGGCCCCAAGAGGAAACACAAGGCCAAGCAGATAAAGATAACCTGAGTAAGATAACTTCTCATAGAGAAGCTGTTTACAGAATGGGGGGAATCACTCTAGATCTTGAGTCAGGGGAGGGGGCCCAAAAGGGGGCTCTTGTCTAACCCTCGAAGATGAATTGTCTGAGGAGACACACCTGCTGGCAAAGCAAAGCACTTTACCGGGGAGAGGCACCCGGGTGGAGCACAGGAGGGCAAGGGAACCGGGAGGACTGCCTGCCACTAGAGTAGCAGGATCCGGTTTCGTGGTGATGGGTTAGTTTCCAGGTCGTCTGTGGCCAGTCATTTTGATTCGGGGTTCTTCCTGGTGGTACAAACATTGCTCAGCCAAGATGGACACCAGTGAGGAGGATTCTGGGAGGTGGTAGGGCATGTGGTGTCTCCTTCTGACCTTTCCCGATTTCTTCCAGTTGGTGGTGGCCTGTTAGTTCCTTGTTCTTTACTAGGACCTCCTGCCATAAAACTCATGCAAGTGGTTAGTATGGTGCTTGGCCAGACTGGGCAGTTTCAGTCAGTGTTTCCGCTAACAGTACCCACCCCCCTCACCCCTGCCCCATGCATGAGGGTTTCTGGGTCTCTACATTCCCTCTACCACCTGACAAGATCCAGCTTTCTGATTTTTGTCTGTCTAGTAGGTGCTATAAAGAAGGCTGAGCATTAAGAATTGATGCTTTCAAATTGTGGTACTGGAGAAGACTCTTGAGAGTCCCCTGGAGAGCAAGGAGATCAAACCAGCCGATCCTAAAGGAAATCAATCCTGAATATTTACTGGCAGTACTGATGCTGAAGCTCCAATACTTTGGCACCTGAGGGGAAGAGCCAACTCATTGGGAAAGACCTTGATGCTGGGAAAGATTGAGGGCCGGAGGAGAAGGGGATGACAGAGAATGAGATGTTTGGATGGCATCATCGATTCAATGGACATGAATTTGAGCAAACTCCGGGAGATGGTGGAGGACAGGGGAGCCTAGCGTGCTTCAGTCCATGGGCTCACAAAGAGTCAGATACAACTTAGTGACTGAACAACAACAACTAGGTACTAAGTGATCTCTCATTGTTTTTTTTCCCCCCATTTTTATTATGAAAAAATTTCAAATGTATAGAAAAATTGGAAGGAATTTGAACACTCATATCCCAGTTGTTTTTAACTTCCATTTTTCTGAGTACTAACAATTTTGAAAACATTTTCTTATGCTTGACAGGTTTTGGGGTCTTCTGACATTTAAGTGCTCACATGCTTTGCTTGCTCAGATATTTTTTTTGTGGGGGAAGTGGATGTCTTATTCATTTTTAAGGGTTCTTTGAATATTCTTAACATTAATCTTTTGTCAGTTTCAGATATGGTACTTTTCACTTACCTGTCTATTAATTTTGTTCATAATTCCTTCACTAAACAGAATTCTTAATTTTATTTACTTATTTTGGGAATTTCCAAGCATAGAAGGTAGAGAGAATAGCATGACCCCCTATTTAGCTGTTATTCAGCCCCAAGAATTATCAATGCACAGTGATTTGTATTTTAATTATCCTCCTTACCCTTTTTGTTTTTTAAGCTGAAACACTTTATTTTCCACAATTTCAAAAATACAGAAAAGTTGAAGTAATTGTTCAGGGAATACCCACACACCCATCAGCTGGACTCTACCATTAGCATTTTTTATAGAAAACATATATCTTTATTTGACTGCAGGAGGTCTTAGTTGCAGCAGGCAAACTCCTAGAGCATGTGGGATCTAATTCCCTGACCAGGGATGGAATCCAGGCCCCCTCATTAGGAACGCAGAGTCTTGGCCACTGCACCACGAGGGAAGTCTTAATCAAAAACATTCTAATCTTCTGGCACTAGCACTCATTTGTTCCCTCTCTCCATCCACCCATCACATTTTTGAATACCTTTCAAAGCTCCACCTTCTTCCTCTAAACTTTTCAGCAAGCATATTAGTAAGAGTTGAATTGTATCCCCTCAAAAAAGATACTTGAAGTTCTGACTCCCAGCACTTTAGAGTGTGACCTTATTTCCAAATAATAAGATGCAGATAGGGAATTCCCTGGTGGTCAGTGGCTAGGGCTCTGAGCTCTTACTGCCAAGGGCCCGGGCTTGATCCCTGGTCAAGGAACTAAGATCCCCCAAGCCTTGTGGCATGGCAAACAAAGATGCGTGTGTCAGGCGAGTGTACGCGTCTCAGTTCTTGTCTTGTCACAACAATGATTTGGAGCGATGGACATTAAAGCCCTCGGCGCATCACAGCTCTCGGGTCTTGAACAAACCGTATCATAGCTCTTAGACCAATCAGTGTTACAGCTCTATTTTATGTAGGAGACAGCAGGAGAATCCATCCTCGAAGAAGAGAAGAGAGTGGAGGAGCAAGCCAGCGCACGAGGGCGGGCGGTGGGGGCGGGGTGCGGAGGGGGGGGCGTGGGGGGGGCGTGGGGTGGGGAGGGGACGCGGGGTGGGGAGGGGGGCGCGGGGTGGGGAGGGGGGCGCAGGATGAGGACGGGGGCGTGGGCGGCCGGGGGAGAGAGCATGCTTGGCTCCTCCTTTTATATGTTTTCTTCCCCCTGGGCCTGGCCTATGCAAATTGGGCTCAGCCAGGAGTGCTGTTCTACCTGAAGTTCTCACTCTGGTCCTCCGACCTTCCTTTGACCTTCCTTTGTTCTATTTTCGTGGGCTCTTCCCTTCCTAGTCTCCTCGCCGCCGCCATTTTGGACTCCTTTCCCCTACTCTAACTGCCTAACACATACATGATTGGTTACGGGAAAGTCATGCTGGAAGCTCCTAACCCAGGAGGACTTGTGCCCTTGTAAGAAGACAGCCACATGCAGACACAGAGACACAGAAAGAGGCCATGTGAAGACAGAGGCAAAGGGCAGAATGGCGCAGCCACAAACCAAGAAACTCCTGGCACGCCCAGAAGCTTGGGAGAGGCAAGGAAAGAGCCTCTCCTAGAAGCTTTGAGAGAGCATGGTCAGGCAGACACCTTGAGTTCAGACTTCTGGCCTCCAGACCACGAGAGAATAAGTTTCCGTTGTCTTTAAGCCCCCCAGTTTGTGGTACTTTGTTATGGCTGCCCTAGGAAGCTAATACACATACAATTACCTAGGTTCAAGATTTATTTACTTAAAAAAACCCTATTTATTTAGTTTCTATTGTTCTGGGTCTTCATTGGCTATGCTTGGGCTTATCTCTAGTTGCAGGGAGTGGCGGCTGCTCTCTAGCTGCAACACGCAGGCTGCTCATTGCGGTGGCTCCTCTTGTGCAGCACAGGCTCTAGGGCGCGTGGGCTTCATCCGCTGTGGCTCCCGGGCTCTAGAGAACAGGCTCAGTAGTTGCAGCACACGCACAGGCTTAGCTGCTCTACCGCATACGGGATCTTTCTGGACTGGGGACCGAACCTGTGTCTCCTGCATTGGCAGGCAGGCTAGTTACCACACAGCTACCAGGGAAGCTGGAAGCTTTTACCAAATTTTACCTAAATCTGTACACGAAGAAATTCAAAATCTTAAGTGTGCTCTTGATGGGTTTTGACAAATGCTTGTACCTGTGTAATCCCAATCTTTGATAAGAAATAGAACACACACCTTGGAAAAGCCCCTGATGTTGGGAAAGACTGAAGGCAGGAGGAGAAGGGGGTGACAGAGGATGAGATGGTTGGATGGCATCACCGACTCAATGGACATGGGTTTGAGCAAGCTCCGGGAGTTGATGATGGACAGGGAGGCCGGGCATGCTGCAGTCCGTGGGGTCGCAAAGAGTCAGACACGGCTAAGGGACTGAACTGAACTGAGAACACACATACATGCAAAGAAACAGGACATCACCATCATTCAAGAAAATGACCTCACTCTCCTTTAGCTATAATACTTTAAAACAAACCCTAATTTTAAGCTTACACAATAAGCCAACCCTAGCTGTAACTTTCTGTCTCAAATATTTCACCATCTATCTCAAATCAGTAATAATGTGACAAAAATCATAACCACAATGCCTGTATCATACAAAAAATGAACAATATTTCCTTAATATCTTACAATACACAGTCTATGTTCAAATGTCCCAATTTTCTTGAAAGTGTCTTTTTAAGTTGGTTTGTTCAAATCAGGATCTATGCAAGATCCACACATTGTGGTTTTTTTTTTTTAAATAAAATTTTTTGGAGTATAGTTGCTTTACAGAGTTAGGTTAGTTTCTGCTGTACAGCAAAGTGAATCAGGTGTACATATACATAAGCCCTCTCTTTCCTGTATTTCCTTCCCATTTAGGCTTCCCTGGTGGCTGAGAGGTTAAAGCGTCTGCCTCCAATGCGGGAGACCAGGGTTCAATCTCTGGGTCTGGAAGGTCCCCTGGAGAAGGAAATGGCAATCCACTCCAGTATTCTTGCCTGGAGAGTCCCATGGACGGAGAAGCCTAGTAGGTTACAGTCCATGGGGTCGCAAAGAGTAGGACACGACTGAGCGACTTCACCTCACCTCACCTCACCTTCCCACTTAGGTCACAAAAGAGTCCCGAGTACAGTTTCCTGTGTTATACAGTAGATTCTCCTTAGCTATCTATTTTATGCATAGTAGTATATGTTGTAGTGGTGGTTGAGTCACTAAGTTGTGTCTGACTCTTGAGACCCCATGGACTGTAGCCCGCCAGGCTCCTCTGTCCATTGGATTCTCCAGGCAAGAATACTGGAGTGGGTTGCCAAGGCGGTCAACCCCAATCTCTCAATTCATTCCACCCTCCCCACTCTTGGTATCCACATGTTTGTTCTTATACACGTTGTATTTTTAAAACTTATTTTACGGAGTTCTCTTGTGGTCCAGTGGTTAAGAATATGCCTTCTAATGCAGAGGATGCCGGTTCAACCCCTGGTCTAGGAACTAAGATCCCACATGCCATGGGGCAACAAAGCCCATGAGCTGCAACTAAGACCCAAGGCTGCCAAGTATATAAATATAAGAAAAATAAATAAAATAAAAGTATTGTATTAAGTAATTTAGTTTTGACTGCATTGAGTCTTCATTGCTGCAGGCGGGCTTTCTCTAGGCTCTGCGAGTGGAGGCTACGCTCTAGCCGCGGTGCTCAGGCTTCTCACTGCGGTGGTTTCTCTTGCGGAGCACAGGCTCTAGAGCACTCCAGCGTCAGTAGTTACGGCGCATGGGCTTAGTTGCCCTGCGGCATGTGGAATTGTCCCCGACCAGGGATCGAACCTGTGTCCCCTGCATTGACAGGCAGATTCTTAACCACTGGACCACTAGCAAACTCCCAGGTTGTGTTTTAAATCTACAGGGATTCTTGACCTGGGGTGCTGGGACCTCCAAGGGGTCCAGAGTTCTATCACTGTTGGTGGGAAAATTTTGAAATGTCTGTTTTCACAAACGTCTAACTAAAATTTGATATTTTTGTCAATTATGAACATTGGCAACAAATCAGTACTATTGGCAAAACCTGTGACTTCATCATCCACATAAATCACAGCTGTTTCACAGCACATAACTGTTGTAGATATCTTGAAACATTGGTTTTACTCATCAGTGCTTGAAATTATGGTAGTTACTGGATCTGCGTGCTAAGTCGCTTCAGTTGTGTCCCACTCTTTGCGACTCCATGGACTGTAGCCTGCCAGGCTGCTCTGTCCATGGGATTCTCCAGGCAAGAGGACTGGAGAGGGTTGATGTGCTCTTCCCTAGGGGATCTTCCCAACCCAGGGACCAAACCCGCGTCTCTTACGTCCGCCTCCTGCATTGGCAGGTTCTTTACCACTAGTGCCACTGGGAAGCCCCACTGGATCTGCAGCCAGATCTCATTCTTTGAAAGAAGAAAGTGAAAGTTGCCCAGCTGTGTCCAACTCTTTGCAACCCCATGGACTATACAGTCCAGGGAATTCTCCAGGCCATAATACTGGAATGGGCAGCCTTTTCCTTCTCCAGGGGATCTTCCCAACTCAGGGATTGAACCCAGGTCTCCCCCATTACAGGCAGATTCTTTACCAGCTGAGCCACCAGGGAAGCCCAAGAATACTGGAGTGGGTAGCCTATCCCTTCTCCAGGGGATCTTCCCGACCCAGGAATCAATCCAGGGTCTCCTGCATTGCAGGCCGATTCTTTACCAACTGAGTTATCAGGTTATTCTTTACTATATTAATAAAGAAGCACAAATATCACAATTATTTTTTAAACTGTATATTAATACAAAAGGTTTCCTTCACAACTTTGTGGATGTTATACCTTTGTAAACTTGATTCTGAAAAGGGCCTTATGGGCTTTGCGAGATGTTGAGGTACATACGGATCCCCCTGCATTCAAAAGCTTAATGACACTCCCTAATACGCCCTTTTCTTTAAAGCAAATTATTTGTTGAAAAACCCTGGTCGTGTGACTTTGGTGCTCTTCTCTCTTGACTTTGGTGCTCTTCTCTCCCTGGAGAGCTCATCCAGTCTCTTTATGCATGCAAATTTCTCTTTAACCCAACCTCCAGACTTACCCAGCAGCCCCTCTTAGCTGCTTGACATCCAATTCAGACTCAAGGGTTCTGCTTCCAAAGCTGAGCTCCTGGGCTCTCCCAAACCTGCCCCTCCGCCTCCAGCCCCATCCCGGGGATGGCACCTCCACCCCTCCAGCTGCTCAGGCCACTCACCTCGGAGTCCTCCCTGCCATTCCAAAGACTCTTTCCCTCTTCCTCCATAAATCGTTGCTGCTGCTGTTGTTTAGTTGATAAGTCATGTCCAACTCTTTACGACCCCATGGAATGCAGCCCACCGGGCTCCTCTGTCCATGGGATTTCCCAGGCAAGAATACTGGAGTGGGTTGCCATTTCCTTTCTCCAGGGGAATCTTCCCGACTCAGGGATCGAATTTGCATCTCCTGCTGGGCAGGCAGATTCTTTACCATTGAGCCACTTGGGAATCCCCCTCTATACATTATCCATCTACAAATTCCACCCACTCTGCTGTAGTAGGCAGAATAACGGTACCCCAAAGCAACTGGTTCTAATCCCTTATAAGGAAAAAGAGTATGTGATGAAGTTAGGGATCCTGAGATGGGAAGATTATCCTGGACTGTCCAGGTGGGCCCTAAACAGCATCACTTGTAACTGTCCTTATAGGCAGAAGCAGAGAGAGAGAGAGAAGCACGCACAGAGGACGAGATGTGAAGATGGAGGCTTTAAGACTGGAGCAGTAAGGCCACAAACCAAGTAGCGTCAGCAGACACCGGAAGCTGGAAGAGGTACGGAAGGATGCTCCCTGGGGGTCTCCAAGGGAGTGTGGCCCTGCCCCCCCCTCTTGTTTTCAGCTCAGTGATACCAATTTCTGACTTCTGGCCCCCAGAACCCTGAGAGCATAAATCTCTGTTGCTGGGACCTTCCTTGTGGTACTAGTGGATAAGAATCCTTCTGGCAATGCAGGGGACACAGGTTCGAATCTTGGTCTGGGAAGATGAAGCCCACATGCCCCAGAGCTCATACTTCGCAACAAGAGAAGCCACCGTGACAAGAAGCGCAAGGAAGAGTTGCCCCCTCTCATCCCAACTAGAGAAAAGCCCATTCAGCAACGAAGACCCAGCACAGCCAAAAATAAACACATAAATAAAATTATTTTAAAAATAGATTCCTATTGTTTTAAGCTGCCAAGTTCGTGGTCATTTGTCCCAGCAGCTGCATTCTGCTGCCTCTCATCGCCTTGTCACCCCTGCACTGGCCCCATCCTCCCACCCAAGCCATCGAAGCCCCCTCCCAGGTCTCCCACCTCCTACCTTGTCCCCAGTGTCTGTCCCACACTTGCAGCCATGGGGATCTATCTAAAACAGACGGAGATCATGCTGAAAACCCTCCGCTGGCTTCCCCCTAGCCTCAGAATCAAACCCAAACCCCTTACCCTAGGTTTTGTGGTCCTCTCTGATATGGCCTCACCTTATCCCCTGTCTCAGGATTGTTGTGAGGGTCACACGAGTGTGACCACTAGCACAGTAACTGGTAGAGGTGAGAGTGCTCCCTCCCCAAGGGTCTTCCCTTGAGGTCCCTGCTAAAGAATCCACCTTGCAATGTAGGGGACACGAGTCCAGTCCCTGGTCTGGGAACTAAGATCCCACATGCCCCAACTACCGAGCCTGTGTGCCACAGTGGAACAGCTAAGACCCAACACCACCAAATAAATAAATAAAAGTGCCCATTAGGGCCTCACAGAGGGTGCTTTGGGTCAGCACTCATGAGTCCAAAGTCCAGATTCCATGATTTCTCTGTGATCTCTATCTGGAGACCACTTTCTCTAGGCCGTTGAGAAATGTGTTTTATGCATGTAAAACCCTCATCGGCATGGCACTCAGGAGGTATGCAGGCACAGGAGCTGGTATTGTGAGGACCACAAAGAATATTTATTGTGTGCTAAAATGTGCTGGCCACTAAGGGCTTTCTCTCTTCTTCCTGCTCAGTTGCTTTTGTGTATTCACTTGAGTCTTTGAGATTCTGCAGACGTAGCCCGCCAGGCTCCTCTGTCCATGGGGATTCTCCAGGCAAGAACACTGGAGTGGACTGCCATGCCCTCCTTCAGAGGATCTTCCCAACCCAGAGATTGAACCTAGATCTCGGGAAATCCATGAATTCTACAGTGGGTAGCCTATCCCTTCTCCAAGAAGTCTTCCCAACCCAGGAATTGAACCGGGATCTCCCATTGCAGGCCGATTCTTTACCAGCTGAGTTATCAGGGAAGGGAAGCCCGCTCAGTTGCTTAGTCATATCCAACTTTTTGCAACCCTATGGACTGTAGCCCACCAGGCTCTTCTGTCCATGAGATTTTCCAGGCAAGAATACTGGAGTGGGTTGTCATTTCCTCCTCCAGGGGATCTTCCTGACCCAGGGATCAAACCAGTCTCCTGCATTGTAGGCAGTGTTTTTACCACTGAACCATGGTGGAAGGCCCAGTGGAATATTACTTAGTCATGAAAAGGAATGAAATTGGTTCATTTGCAGAGATGTGGATGGACTTAGAGTCTGTCATACAGAGTGAAGTCAGAAAGAGAAAAAGAATACTGTACATTAACACATATATGTGGAAGCTAGAAAAATGGTATCGATGATCTTATTTGCAAAACAGAAATACAGACACAGATATAGAGAATGGACATAAAGGCACCAAGGCGGGAAAGGAGGGTGAGACGAATTGGGAAATTGGGATTGACCTATATTCGCTGCTATATATGAAATGGATAACTAATGGGAACCTGGATGGCACAGGGAACTCCACTCAGTGCTCCGTGGTGGCCTACACGGGAAGGAAACCCAAACAAAGAGGGGTCAAAGTATCAATATAGCTGATTCATTTTGTTGTACAGTAGAAACTAACATATTGTAAAGCAACTACATTCCAATAAAAATTAATTAAAAAAGTCCCAGATCTTCCTGCAATGATGAGTGGGGTCTTTTGATAAGGGTGTTGTCTCTCTGAGCCCAGATTGTCTCGTCTGACTCTGAGGTGAAGAGTCCTGCTTCCAAAGTGTGGTCTGTGTGATAGCAATATTAGACCTGTAAAAGGCTCGGGACAGGTCTTGATACACAGGAGGAGCTAACTAATGGGGCCTTGGGTATTGCTTCTCAGTTGTTCATTGGGTGCCCTGGATCTCCACTGTTGCCATGGGCTCTCTCTAGGTGCACTGTGAGGGACTCTCGTTGCAGTGGTTTCTTCTGTTGCAGAGCGTGGGCCCTGGGCCCGTGGGCTTCAGTAAGTTGCCGTTCTCATTAGCGGAGCTGCTCCGTGGCGTGTGGAATCTTCTTGGACCGGGGATGGAGCCCGTGTCCCCAGCATTGGTGGACGGATCCTTATCCATTTTGCCACCAGGGAAGTCCTGTATTGTAGTTATTATTATTATTAACTGCTATTGTTTTTGTCCTGGTGTTGTATGACACCCTCCCCGCCACCAGCCACACCTCCTGTATACCTCAGTATCCCCATCTGGGCAGGAGACTTCCAAGGGTCATGTCTGAACATCCCAAGGGCAGCTTAGGGGAGGGCTGTACCCTCTGAAGAATAGTGGGAAAGAGAGGGATCAGGGAGGCTAAGCAAGTTGCTCCCTCAGAGGCCCAAGCTGGGCTCCCAGGGGTCTGGGACAGAGAGACTCCTATTGATTCCCAGGTGGCGCTTGTGGTAAAGAACCTGCATGCCAATGCAGGAGACAAGAGATGTGGATTCGATCCCTGGGTCAGGAAGACCCCCTGGAGGAGGGCACGGCGGCCCACTGAAGTATTCTTGCCTGGAGAACCCCATGAACAGAGGAGCCTGGCCGGCTATGGTCCATAGCGTTGCAAAGAGTCGGCCACGACTGAAGTGACTTATCACGCACACACACATTGATTCCACAGGAGTTTTTGTAGGGAGGGGCTCTGACCTTGATAACCAAGTCTTGGGCAGTGTCTTAGGCTCAGAGTGGGGGGACCAATGTGTCCACTGGTTGGTCCCACTGCCCCCCACAATGTCCCTCCTGGATCTGAGGAGTCCTGAACAGACTGCCCAGACAAAAACTGGAGCCACAGTGCCCTCTGGTGGTCAAATCTTTGGGTTCTAGGTTGGGAGAAGTGCTTAAAGAAGTGATTAAATTGCTTGTTACCAAGATTCGAGTGACAGGAAGATCAGGCATCACGGACACAAGAGGTCAGGACAGGAACTTGCCTTGTGTCTGGAGAGATCAGAGGGTCAAGATTTAAAAGATTTCCCTGAAACCTCCTCCAAGAAGCCCTCCCTGACCCCCAGACTGGTCAGGAACCTCCTCTGGGCTCCCCTAGCCCGTGTATCTCCTGACCCCTCTGCCTGGGCTTCCCCCACCCTTGGCTGTCATTGTATAGTGAGGGGTCTGTTACCCGACAGGACTGCAAACTTAAGGCAAAGCCTAGGGCAGAGCCATCAGACATTTCATTGCTGGGCCTTCCCTGGTGGTCCAGTGGTTGAGAATCTGCCTGCCAATGCAGGGGACACGGGTTCGATCCCCAGTCCGGGAAGATCCCACAAGCCATGGAACAATGAACCCCGTGTGCCACAACTAGCAAGCCTGTGCTCTAGAGCCCATGTTCTGAAACCAGACAGTAGCCCTCACTCGCCACAACGAAAGACAAACCCGTGCACAGCAACGAAGATTCAGTGCAGCCAATACGTAAATAAGTAGTGCAAACACATCACTGCATGCCCACACAGGGCATGATTCTGTAGAAACGAACTTCTCCTTTCTTTTTGCCTTGAAGCTTTAGCTCCAGACCCTCTGCTGGGAAGGTTGTCTTAATTCAACAACGGCCCCCACTGCTACCCTGGCCACCACCCTGGTCCCTTCAGATTGTCTAAGTGTCTATGTGTGTGGGAGGGCACAGCCTGGGGCCCACATGACTCTCTCTCTCCTTGCTGGTTGTGCTCCACAGAGCCAGACAGTGGGGAGAGACATGGAGCATAATGACTAATTGATTCATTTATTTATTCAACAAATAATTGTTGAGCACCTGCTATTTTTCAGGCCCTGTTTTAGGTACTGGGGAGAGAGCAGCGGATTAAATAACAACCTCTGCCTCATAGAGCTGGTATTCAAAGGAGTGGAGTTGGCAATAAATCAAGTAAGTAAATAGGTCTATAGTATGAGGATGGAGTACTGTAAGTGTTGGGAGAAAAAGAAAGCTTTTTTTTTTTTAAAATATGAATCTATGTGGCTACACCAGATCTTAGTTATGGCAACACAGGATCAGCATTTTGTTGTTCAGTCACTAAGTCGTGTCCGACTCTTTGTGACCCCCTGGACTGCAGCATGCCAGGCTTCCCTGTCCTTCGCCATCTCCCGGAGTTTGCTGAAACTCATCCCATCGAGTCGGTAATGCCATCCAAACATCTCATCCTCCATCGTCCCCTTCTCCTCCTGCCCTCAGTCTTTCCCAGCACCAAGGTCTTTTCCATATGGCAAAGACTGGCATACAGGATCTAGTTCCCTGACCAGGGATTGAACCCAGACTCCCTACACTGGGAGAGTGGAATTTTAGCCACTGGACCACCAGGGAAGTCCCAGGGGGGGAAAATAAAAAGCTTTCAAGAGGACATAGAATTTCTCAGGGATGCTGTTTTAGCTGAGGTTGTCTCTGAGGGAGTGACATTAATTTAGAAACCTGAATAAAGTCATTGTTGGAACCATGAAGATGCCTGGGGGAGGAACATTCTAGGCAGTGAGAACAGCAGATGCAAAGGTCCTGTGGCTGAAGTGGGGCCGGAGTGTTCCAGGAATAAGGAGGAGGCCAGTGCGACTGGAGCAAAGTTAGTTCAGTTGCTCAGTCATGTCCAACTCTTTGTAAGCCCATGGACTGCAGAACACCAGGCTTCCCCGTCCATCACCAACTCCTGGAGCTTACTCAAACTCATGTCCATAGAGTAGGTGATGCCATCCAACCATCCAACCATGTTGTCCCCTTCTCCTCTCGCCTTCGATCTTTCCCAGCATCAGGGTCTTTTCTAATAAGTCAGCAAAGCTAGTCAAGGAAAAGAAGGGAGATGAGATCAGAAATGTAGTGGGGAGATTTCCCTGGTGGTCCAGATTGTAAGACTCTGTGCTCCTAATGTAAGGGGGCCAGGCTCCATCCTGGCTGGGAAGTAGATCCAGCACGCACACTGCAACTAAGAGTTTGCATGCCACACAACGAAGATCCTGGCAGCTGCAACTAAGACCCAGCACAGCCTAAATAAACCGAGGAAATGAGATGGAGGTTGGGGATCTGCTTAAGTAGGGCCCTGAGAGCATAGTGAGGACTTAGAACTTCATTCCAAGTGTGAAAGAAGTCATTGGAAGTTTTGAGCCAGACAGCGTGGTGATGCCAGCTGTTTTATGCAGTTCACTCTGGCTACCCTGGAGAGAATAGTCAGGGACTGTCCAGGGGGAAGATGATGGGAGGAGGGAGTCCTAGGACGGAGGCTGTGAAGGGAGAAGGGTGAGTAGATTCTGGATCTATTTGTGAATGTAGAGATAACAGGATTTGATGATGGACTTGAGGTGTGTGTGAAAAAAGAAGAGTCAAGGATGATTGATTGCACTTGGAACAAAAATCCATTTTCTTTATAATGGCCTACAAGGCCCTACATAATCTGGTTCCTTGCTCTCTGGCTAACCTTGTCTCCCTCCTCACTCACTCGACTCTTTTACACTAGCTTTCCACAATAATCTTTGAACTTGTCAAGCTTTTCCTGCTTCTGTGTATTGCATGGTGACAGCTTCTCAGGTTTCAGCTCAAATGTCACCTCCTCAGAGAAGCCACTTTCTTTATAGCACTTTCCACTCTCTAAAATTAACAGCTTGTTTGCTTGTTTATCATCTGTTTTTCCCCACTCACAGCTCACCTCCTTGAGGGCAGCAATTCTATCTGTTGTTCATGTTGTTTCCCCAGTGCCTAGAAGAGTGCCTGTCACTTAATAAATGAACAAAGGCATGGATTAACCCCTGTGCTTGTTTACAGACTGGCTTACAAAAGAAGAGACACCAGAGAAGTAGGCAAAGACAAGAATACACGACAGACTCTGGGATCATCCACACACCCAGGGGAGATCCAGAAATCAGCGGCCACCCATTCCCGCGCGCCCGTGGTTCTTGAAGGATGGAGAGCCAGAGCTGGGAAGGGAGCACTCCAGGGAAGGGAAAGGATGCTCTGGGGCGAGTCCAGTCCCGCCCTGTATCCTCAGTAGCCAATGGGCACACGGTTTTCCCGACGCCCCCTGGGACGTGTAGTCCGGACAGGGGCGCCCTCGGGCGCCGCCGAGCGCCCCTAGACTCCACGTCCCGTCGTGCGCCGGGAGGTGCGGGGATTGGCCGAGCCCCGCCCCCGGCCCGCCCCGCTTCGCTCGCGCTGCAGCCCCAAGAATGAATGAAATCGTAGCGCGCTGGGCGGCAGAGCGGGCGGCGCAGGCCGGGCTGGGCCCGCGCGCAGCGGCAGCGGCGCCCCGGGCCGGAGGCGGCCCAGCCGAGCGGGCCATGGCCACCGCCATTCAGAACCCGCTCAAGTCGTGAGTGTCCCCGCCGTCCACGTCCCTCCATCCGCCCCCAACCCGAACCCTGCCCCCGCCCTCGCTGGGGAGGGGGACGCAGTGGGCGGATGGTAGTTGAATGGGCCCCCCAGCTTGTCCCCCTGTCCCCCCGGGGCGTGCCGCCACCCCCTGTCTCCCTCCTGGGGCTGGGGGCAGGAGCCACTCCAGGGTCGCGGGGGCGCCTCTTTGTCGCTGTCAGTGAAGGAATGTGGCGCGGGCTGGGGGTGGCGGAGGCCGTTTCCCCACCCAGAGTGGGGGTAGGGGCTTCCTTCTCCTCCTCCGAGTCTCTCGGGGAGCCGGGTCTGCCCCTGCCTGGGGCTGGGAGTACGAATGCCTAAGTCCGGACCCTAGTCTCCCAGGTCTCTACCTCCTCAAAAGCATCTTTCTCTCTTTCCCCTCTCTTTCTCCCGGAACCTCGGTCTGCGCGGCCGCAGGGTGGGAGCTGAGACGTCGGGGTCCCCGATTCGATCCCTGCTGTCTCCCCCCTTTTTTTTCCTTCCCGGGTCTTCAGGACCTAAAGCCCCGACGCTCCGGTCAGTTTAGACCGTGGGCTCTCTGCCTCTCCCTGCCCGTACACATGTAATGAGAGCATCTCCTGTCTCCTTGGGGACCGGATGCCTCGGGAGAGGGTGCTGGGAGCGCCCTCAGTCTCCGGGGATTCCCTCCGTTTCTCCCTGTCCGCGTGCCTCCTCCGAGCTTCGCTTCCTCCCGGACCCCGCGGCTGGCATCCTGGACGCCTGGGTTCAAACCTACGCTGTCTCCCAGCCGTCTCCTCTCCTGGCCAGCCCTCGCTCTCTCCACTTCTTCCCTCTCTTTCCGTCTCTCTCGCTCCTTCCTCGGGATCCCGAACTCCTGGGTCCCAGTGCTCCCCGCCCCCTTCCCCAACGGTGACAGCGGGCTGGGAGTGACAGGCGCGCGGCCGCTCCGGCTCTCCCTCCCCGGCTGGCGCGCGCGGCCCTCCCCTCCCCCGCTCCCCGGCCTGGCGGGGAGGAGGCGGAGGGCGAACGCCCGCGGCGCCGCACAAAGGGGCCGGGGCGACCTCCCCCACCCTCCCCCCAGCCCCTCGCCTCCGCCACCTTGACCTTGAGCTACGGGTGCTGGGGGTTGGGGTGGGGGAGGGGCTCGGGGCGCCCCCCGCTCCCGCCCTCCGGAAAGGCTGTGCCTAGGGTGGCCGGACCTAAGGCCCCAAGTAGCTTCGGGTTTCTGATGGTGGGGGGAGTTGGGCCATGGAGGGGGCCGGGCCTTACAAGCTCGCGCCTACACGTGTGGCTTTGCGGAGAGCCAAGCCGGCTTGGAGGGCGTGTGTGGGGTTGGGGTAGGCGTGAGACAGTGTGTAACGGTGACACTTCTGCCTCCCTCTCGCTCTAATTCTTCAACACAGACGTGTTACCCCTATCAGGGACACCCTCAAACTGGCTGGCACTGGGCTCGTGTGCAGGTTGGTGGATCTATAGGTATCCAGACCTCCTCACTTTGACCTCTTGGAGTAGGTGTGGGGCAGCCATTGCGGGGGCCTGAAGACCTGAGTAAGCTTGGGGGTGGGAGTGCCAGTAGCCCTCTCTGCACTCACCTTCTGAGGGATCTACAGGAGGTGAGGGGAGGGAAGGGGTTGGCTCCTGAGAGAATCCAGTCCCCTTAGGAATGGGCTCTGGAGGGTTCTGACTGCCTGTATTGGAACCTCCCCACCTTGAGCCTCAGCGTTACCATCTGTGAACTGGGGCATCATTACAGTTCTTATTATCTCATGGTTGCTGCTGTGATGTTTGTAAAGCACTTGGTACTGAGCCTGACTCTGACTAAATGTAGTGAGAGTGTCAGTTGTGTCTTGACTCTTTGCGACCCCATGGACTGGAGCCCGTAAGGCTCCTCTGTCCATGGAATTCTTCTGGCAAAGATACTGGAGTGGGTTGTCATTTCCTTCTCCAGGGGATCCTCTCGACCCAGGGATCAAACCCGGGTCTCTTGCATTGGAGGCAGATTCTTTACTGTCTAGTATCAATGTTGATTTCACTTGTGGTCCAGTTTCCACACAGGGCATGGGTGGATGGGGACAGGACTGTTTGGACATGGGAGTTTGACTGCGGCTGAGGGATCTGAGAGGGTGACTAGGGGTAAGGAAGGGGAGAGAGACCCTTCTCTAGGTGTCAGCTGTGGGTCAAATTGCACTGGTGGACAAGGGCCTCCAGGGAGCTGATGGAGTGTTCTATACTCAGGCTCCAAGCTGAGCAAAACTGATGCCAAGGTTCTGGGGGTGAGCCAGGTACCTGAGGCTAGAGGTGTGGGGGAGCAAGTGTAAGGATGTATTGGAGGCTGGTGGGAGGTGACAGAGGAAGGTGGCAAGGGCTCTTGGAGCTGAGCTGGTGGGTTGGGGGGGGCAGGGCTCACTGTGGATGAGATTGGGGTAGCCACTGTAGGGGACCTGGAGGCCAGAGTGACTGTGAGGTGCCAGTGTCCCTGTGGCACTGTGTGATCTGTGACGCAGAGTGAAGTGCCTCACCCCCTTGCCATCTGCTCTAGGCCAGATGTGAAGCAGAGACCCACTCCCTGCTTTGGGGGTTTGAGGAGAGGGAGATCAAGGCCTTACCTGAGAGAGATGGGGGAGAGCCTGTGGAAGGGGTCTAAGACTAGAGGTGTGTGTGTGTGTGTGTGTGTGTATTTTGTTTTTTGTTTTGGGGTCATGCCTTGCTGCCTGGAGGATCTTAGTTTCCTGACCAGGGATTGAACTCATGACCCCTGCACTGGGGAGTGTGGAGTCTAAACCACTGGATCACCAGGGAAGTGTGTGTGTGTGTGTGTGTGTGTGTGTGTGTATTTTGTTTTTTGTTTTGGGGTCATGCCTTGCTGCCTGGAGGATCTTAGTTTCCTGACCAGGGATTGAACTTATGACCCCTGCACTGGGGAGTGTGGAGTCTAAACCACTGGATCACCAGGGAAGTGTGTGTGTGTGTGTGTTTAGAAGTGACCATGGGTGTGGAAGACCTGGAGGGGCCTTTCTCATCAGGGAGGTAGGTGGGGGCATCAAGAGACAAAAGAGGTGAGGGCTTTGAGGCCTCTTCCGTCTGCCGGAGAGCTCCCTGGTAGACAAGGACATTTGTGGGCCTTTTTATCCATGCAAGGGCTCAAACCTGAACAGGAACTTTGGATGGGGGTGTGGGTTTGGTGTGGGTGAGTGGGATTTGGCAAGTGCTGTGACTCCAAAGGTCAGCTTCCTCTCTGGGCATCCCTTAGGGTGGAGTGGCAGAAAGAAGGGGGTGACCCACGTGATACAGACATCTGGGCAAGTGAATACTTATCTTAGTCTCACCTTCAAGCAAACACCAGGGGCTGACGGCATGCGACTCTACTTCCTCTGGGAAAATGGGGGTAATGGTAATATCACCCTGGTGGGTCATTATGAGGATCAGACGGGTGAGTCTCTGTTAAAGAACTGTGCCTGTACTTGGTGGCTACTCAGTATATTTATTCTTAACAAATATTTTGTAAGCATCTATTATATGCCAAGCTTCCCTGGTAAAGTAAATCTGCTCAGAGGGTAAAGAATCTGCCTACAATCCAGGAGACTCAGGTTTGATCCCTGGGTGGGGAAGATTCCCTGGAGGAAGAAATGGCAACCCACTCCAGTATTCTTGCCTGGAGAATCCCATGGACAGAGAAGCCTAGTGGGTTACAGTTCATGGGTCGCAAACAGTCGGACACGACTGAGTGACTCACACACATATGTCAAGCGTTATTCTTTCTAATAATGGTTAGCTATCACCATTTTACATCTTAGTACATATCAGGTCCTCTTCTTGGAATGAATGAATTTATTGAACACCTACTACCTGCCAGGTACCTTTTGTTTTGTTTGTTTGTTTGCTAAACTGCATGGCATAAGGGATCTTTGTTCCCCAACCAACCTGTGCCCTCTGCAGTGGGAGTGCGGAGTGTCAACTACTGGCTGCTGCTGCTGCTGCTAAGTCGCTTCAGTCGTGTCCGACTCTGTGCGACCCTATAGATGGCAGCCCACCAGGCTCCCCTGTCCCTGGGATTCTCCAGGCAAGAACACAGGAGTGGGTTGCATTTCCTTCTCCAATGAATGAAAATGAAAACGGAAAGTGAAGTCGCTCAGTCGTGCCAGACTCTCAACGACCCCATGGACTGCAGCCCTCCAGGCTCCTCTGTCCATGAGATTTTCCAGGCAAGAGTACTGGAGTGGGGTGCCATTGCCTTCTCCGACTACTGGACCAACAGTGAAATCCCCATCAGATGCCTTTTGAAGCAATTTACCAATATTTAAGGGCTTCCCAGGTGGTGCTAGTAGTAAAGAACTCTCCTGCCAATGCAGGAGACATAAAGAGTCCCTGGATTGGGAAGATCCCCTAGAGGAGGGTATGGCAACCCACTCCAGTATTCTTGCCTGGAGAATCCCACAGACAGAGGAGCCTGGCGGGCTACAGTCCACGGGGTCATAAAGAGTCAGATACGACTGAAGCGACTTAACACATGCACACCCCAATACTTACTCATTTAATGCTCACAATAATCCAATGAGGTATCATCCTTATTTTACAGATGAGGAAACTGATTCCCAGAAAGATTAAGTTATTTGCCCAGGGTTACATGGCCACCAAGTGGTAGAGTCAGGATTTGAACCCATGAAGTGTGGCTACAGCACACACGTAACTGGCACGGCTGCTGTCAGGCCGGGGAAGGGGCTGAATCGGGCGTGGTCCCTGTGAGAGAGACAGCCCCGACGGTGACCAGAGGCCGGGGACCGAGAGGGTGCTCTGGAGCTAGGAGGGACTCGGGGGAGAGGCGGCGGCAGGGAGCCATGCGTTGGCGGGACGTTTGCGTGGGCATCTGTACGTTGTCTCTAAGTCTCCTGGCACTCAAGTGTTTGTGTGAGTGCAAATGTATGCGAGTCTATGCGAAGGTGTGGGAGAGGGAGTGTGCGTGAGTCTGCGTGGGAGGCTGTGAGTATATGTGTGAATGTGTGTGTAAGTCGCCGTGTGTGGGTGTGTGCGAGCCCAGGTGTGCATGCGTGAGTGTAGACCCATGTGCGAGACTCCGAGGTGTGCATGGGTGAGCGTGCGCGAGTGGCTATGCGTGCCTCGAGCCCCATCTCTGACCGGCTTCCCGCTGGGGTCCCGCCTGCCGCAGGCGGGGAACTACCACTCCCAGCATGGCCCGGGCGGGCCCGCCCCGCCGCCCTGATTGGCTGTGGCCCCGGTGCTCCCGCCCCCCGGGAATGAATGGATGGGCGGCCTCAGCGCCCGCCCGAGCGCTGGGAGGACCGGCCCGGCGGGGACCTGCTGGGGGCAGGACCCGGGGAGCAAGATGGCCACGGTCATCCCCGGCCCCCTGAGGTGCTGCGGGCCGGCGGGAGGCGGGGGAGGGAGCGCGGGCGGATCGAGCGGGCGTGTGTGTGTGTGGCGGCTGGGGGTGGGGCCGATGGGGTGTCTGGGGGGCTGTCACCGTGGGCCGGGCTGCGCGGGGTTGCGAGTGTGTGTGACTGTGGGTCTCTGGCAAGAACCGTGTCCGACGCGCTGCTTTTGGAGGAGAGGAGAGTGTGCGGAACTCCGAGTCCTCTTCGGGAAAAGGGGGTCATGTCCCGCCCCGAGACCCCCGGGGTTGGGGAGAAGGTGAAATGGACTAGGGGCGCGGGGACCTTGGTAAACTTGAGTGAAGCTCACAGTACCTTTGTCTTGGGATATGGAGTGTGTGTCACTTGTTCGGATTCTGGTGTTTTTTATTTTTTTTGGATATGTGTGTGGATGTGTATTTGGTTTCTTTTATTCTACTCTAGGTATCTTTGGATATTTGAGTCTTTGAGTGTGTGTGCATGTCCTTTGAAACTGTGCCTCATTTGTGTTCTGTCTTTGGATATGTAGGTATTCCTGTATTTATGTGCAAATTTTTGTGTGAATATGGGTGGATTTGTTTCTACATTGAGTATATGTGTATCTTTGTGTATTTGAATATGTGGTATTTTAGATGTTGGTTTCTATATTATTGTGTATCTTTGTGACTGTGTGTGTGTATCCTGTGTGAATCTGTGTGATTTCTTTGTATAGTGTATCTGAATTGTGTGTGATTTGTGTTGTGTATTTGGATATGTGTGTAAGTGCTTAAACGGGTAGTTTGTTTTAACATTTTTTCTCTTAACATTGTGTACCTGTGTCTTTGGATGCATGAGTGAGTGTGAGTGACTGTGGTGTGTAATCTGTTTACATGTTGTGTGTCTTTGTGTGGGTGATTGTTTATGTTGTGTGTCTTTGGATATGTGATGTATATTTGTGCATGGACACGTGTGTGATCTGTCTGTTTCTACACTATGGAACTTGAGAGATCCGTATTTTTCAGAAGATATTTGTGTGTGCCCATATGTGAGATGTGTCTGTTTCTCCCTTTGTGAGTCTTGGGATATGTCTCTCTTTGTGTGTGAATCCTGTGCGACTATGTGTGATACATTTGTGTTGTGGGTTTGGATATGTGCCTGAATGGATGTGTCCTGGTGTATCTTTATCTGTTCCTATATTGTATCCACTCCTTGGCTCGAGGCCCGCTTGAGTCCCGGGTTGGGGGCTCCTGGGTCCCGACCGCAGGGGAGAGGTGAGGTTGGAGGAATCGGCCCACCCATTCCCGACGGGTGGGCTGGGGGAGGGGTGCTGGGCGACCGGGTGCTCCTGCCCTTGCTGACAGCCGCCCGCCCGCTTACCCGCCCCTCGCAGCCTAGGCGAGGACTTCTACCGCGAGGCCATCGAGCACTGCCGCAGCTACAACGCGCGCCTGTGCGCCGAGCGCAGCCTGCGCCTGCCCTTCCTCGACTCGCAGACCGGCGTGGCCCAGAACAACTGCTACATCTGGATGGAGAAGACCCACCGCGGCCCGGGTACCGGCCGGGAGGGCGGGGGTGGGGCGGGGCGGCGGCTTCCCAGCCGCGTTCTTACCGCCCTTCTTACTCCAGGTTTGGCCCCCGGACAGATCTATACGTACCCGGCCCGCTGTTGGAGAAAGAAACGGAGGCTCAACATCCTGGAAGACCCCAGACTCCGGCCCTGCGAGTACAAGATCGGTAGGTGGGGCTCCGTCCTGTGCCTGGGGTGGCCCCTGTGGGTGCCCACACCACTGGCTGATCAGCGTGTTGATGCCCTCGTGCCTCTGAGCATCTGCCTTTATCACCCTCCTGGCCCACGTCTGAGTGACGGGCTGTGTCTGCTGGTGTGTGTCTGGGGGTAGTACAGACACTCTCCAGCTTTCCCCGAGTATTTTGAACTGCGTCTTCTACTTGGACCCAGGGGTATTCCTGGGCAGAGCGTGGTATCTGTTTTGCCTGTCCAGGTGTATCCCATCCTTGTATATCTCTTCCCTTGTGAGTTGGGATGTATCAGAGTATCTGCCTGTTCTTTCCTGTGGATGTCTGAGTGTGTGTCTGGGTGTGTCAGAGTGTCTGGTTGTAACTTTTTCCATTTGTAGTACAGCGTGTCTTGGTGTCTGTGTCTCTTTTCAGGTGTTTCCAGGCTTATTTCCTCTTAAGTGTGTCTGGTCTATCTGTTCCTGAGTGTCTCTCTTCCTTTGAGTACCAGATGCTCTGGAATGTCTGGGAGAGTCTCGTCCCTGAGTGTCTGTTTGGAGTGTCAGGTGTGTTTCTGCCCGTGTCTGCTGCGCCATGAGTGCCTGGCTTTATCACGTCTCAAATGTGTCCAGCACTGATAGAGTCACTGGCTGTTTCTCTTCCCTTGCTCAGGTATAACCAAGGATCTGTGTAGGTCCAGGCAGGTGTACTGGCGTGTCCATCTGGCTCTGTCTTCCTGGGTGTGTCTGATTGTCCCAGAGGGACTGTCTGTATCACCTGTGTGTATGAGTATCCATCTGAGTGATTCTCTGGTGTCTCTCCCCTAAGTATGTTCAGGTGTTTGGTAGGGTTTGGTTGTGTTTTCCCCATGTGGTCTGGGTTTATCTGATGGTCTAATGTTCTCTTTTGGAGTGTCTCTGAGTGTGCCCAAGGGTCTGGCTATGTCTCCTCCGTGAGTCTGGGTGTATCTGAGTGTCTGGGTGTACCTCTTCCCTTGTGTTTCTGGCTGTCTCAGATGATCTGTCTGTATCTCCCTTGTGTATGTCCATGTATGTCCTGTTTGAATGTCTCTTCTCTCCAGTTGTGGGGGTCTGGGTGGGGTCTCCTACTTGTATTATGTAGTTATATAGGAGGGTCCAGCCATGTTTCTCCTGAGTATGTCCAATGGTCTCTGATGGTCTGACTGTGTCTTCTCCAGGGTCTGGGCATCCTTAGGATGTGTGGAAGTAATGAGGGTGGTATGGATGGTTGAGTATTTGAGTCTGTTGCTGGTTGAGTGTGGGAAAGCCTCTTTCCTCCAGAAAAGAGCATGATTCCCCAACCTGGGCAGTCTGAGGAGTCCTCCAGGGACAAGTTCTTCACCTGACCCCCCTTCTACCTACCGTGGTCTTGTCCCCAGACTGTGAAGCGCCACTGAAGAAGGAGGGTGGCCTCCCCGAGGGGCCAGTCCTTGAGGCTCTCCTGTGTGCCGAGACAGGGGAGAAGAAGATAGAGCTGAAGGAGGAGGAGACCATTATGGACTGTCAGGTAGGACTGCCCAGCCCCCCACCCATCCAGGGGCTGTGGCTGCCCTCTCAACCGGCCTGTGTCCTGGCCCATCTTGCTCCTGCTCTGAAATCTCCCCTGATTCCCTAGGACCTTTGAGCATCCTGTCTCCATCCCTCCACACTTCATCTCTTTTTGGGAAGACCTCCTAACTTGCCCTGCCACCCCTGATCTTTGCTGTGTCCAGAACTACCTCCCAAAGCAGAACAATACCCCGTTTCTTGACCCCAGTCTCCCTTCTCCTGGTGCCCAGAAACAGCAACTGTTGGAGTTTCCGCATGATCTTGAAGTGGAAGACCCAGAGGATGACATGCCCAGGAGGAAGAACAGGGCCAAAGGAAAGGTATTACTCCCAAACCTCCCCCCATCACCCTTCCCCTCAAGGCAGGTTCCATTGATTGCTTATGCAGTGTTCAGACCCTGCCCCAATTTTACCTTATTTAACTCTCAGAGCAGCTTGAAGGGGTAGGGGATTTTTATACCCATTTTATAGATGAGGAAATTGAGACTTGGGCATATTAAGCCATTTGCAAAACAGAGATTGTACAGGGGGTTAGAGCTATCTTCCTACACGTGGCACAGATGAGAAAATGGAACCTCTGAGAGGTCAAGAGAGTTACTCTAGACTCACAGCTAGGAAGTGGCAGAGCTGTGATTGGGCTTTCAAGTCCAAATGGTGAAAATTCTTTTAGTTCCTTCCCTTTCTTGGCCCCTCACTCCTGACTTTCCCCTCAGGCATACGGCATCGGGGGGCTCCGGAAACGCCAGGACACCGCTTCCCTGGAGGACCGAGACAAGCCGTATGTCTGTGATAGTGAGTCCTTCTGAAGAGGGGGGAAGAGAGAGAGAGAGAGTGGGACCCAGAGACCTTGCCCCCCACTGGCCCCCTTCCCTCCCGTTCTGGACCCTGGCAGAGGGGGGGAGGTGTGATCCTGGAGGCCAGGGTGGAGGCGGCAGGGGCTGGAGGGCTGACCGGCCCTCCCTGCTCACTCTCCAGTCTGTGGGAAACGGTATAAGAATCGGCCAGGGCTCAGCTACCACTACACCCACACCCACCTGGCTGAGGAGGAGGGGGAGGAGAACGCCGAACGCCACGCCCTGCCCTTCCACCGGAAAAACAACCATAAACGTGAGCAGGCGGGCAGGGCGTGGGGTGGTGAGGGGCCCTGGGAGTGGGGGCTAAGGAGCCTGGGAGGGAGGGGGCACATTAGGCATTTCTGGAAAATCTCCAGCTCAGCGGTCCCCTCCCCCCACCAACCATGGGGATGCTGGCTCTGGGGTTGCCATGGCAACCAACCATCTCTCCCTCTCTCCCGGCCGGGCGTAATATTTCTGGGTCTGATTTATTGTTTCAATTAGAGCTTGGGGAGGGGGGTGATAGATGACTCCCTCCCTCCCTGCCTCCCTTCCTCCCTTCTCTGCTGAGCTTCGGCCAAGGGGCAGGGGCCGTGGCCTGGGAACCCTTGGCATCCGCCCATGCCAATCCAGTGCCAACCTTGACAGCTGAGGGATGGGGGAAGGCTTGGGGAGAGGCTCTGCCAGTGGAGGAACCATCCTCCCACCCATTCCTCGGTGGGAGAGAGCAGTCTCTTCATCCCACCCCTACTACACACCCAGGCACCTGTGTTCAGAATTTTCCTTCTGAGTGTCTGTTTCCATACCAGATCGTGGCCAGTGGCCTCTACCTAATTTTCATTTAGTTGGGGCTTCGTTGGGGGTGGCTGTCTGGCAGAAGTGCGTACGGGCAGGGGAAGCAGGGGGCTTGTACCTGCCAAGTTTTTACCTAGTAAAGAGGACCTGTCAGTCGTTTTCAGAGAGTTGCAAGGTCCTGATGAGAATTACCTGGGCTCCCTGCAACTCTCTTTTGCTGCTGGATGCAGCTTAGGGTAGCGGCTCCCTCTCCTCACCTCCTCCATGCCTGGACAAGGGGTCCACCCCTGGGGCCGAGGCCGTGGGCAGGGTGGAGCCTTGCCTGTGGTGAGAGCCCCTCTCTCTGTCCCCCTACCCCCAGAGTTTTACAAAGAATTGGCCTGGGTCCCTGAGTCACAGAGGAAACACACAGGTAGGGACGCCTCCCTCTGCCCCTACTTCTGTAGCAGCCTTGGACTGAGGGTCCCTTCCTGCCCCCGCCAACCCCTGCCTGCTGTCTTTCAGCCAAGAAGGCGCCTGACGGCACTGTCATCCCCAACGGCTACTGCGACTTCTGCCTGGGGGGCTCCAAGAAGACAGGGTGTCCTGAGGACCTCATTTCCTGTGCTGACTGTGGGCGATCAGGTGATGCCCCCCACCTGAGGCTTCTGGGGGCTGGGGTGGAGAGACTCCAGATCTGGAGGGCAGGAAGCAGAGGAGAGAGAATTGGGAGGACGCAGAGCATCCTGGTGGATGCACAGAGCTGACTCAACTGCTGAGGACTGTGGGGAGCTCAGTGGGGTCAGGGAGGCTCTGGGAACAATGGAACGCGGTTGTCATGACATTGTGGGCACCGGCAGGTGCCTGTCTGGCATGCGGAACAGTGAAAGATGGCTGCCAAAACACCAGGGGGTAGTGGGCTGTGATAGCGAGTAACGGATTGCCACTGCCTGGATGCTGTGGACAACAGAGGGCGCTTGCCGTGGAGTTGTGGTTAATAGAATGTGGTTTCCCAAGGTGGACTTGTGGGTAAGAGACTGTGGTTGCTCAGCACGGTGGCTAATGAATTGTGGTTGTCATGGTATTAAGGGTAGTGAAATACGGTTGTCATGGCGATTGGGTGTCCTGGTGGCCTGGGGTCATGGCTGTGGGTCTGCGCTCGGGTGGTGGGACAACCAGAGGGTTGACACGCTCCACAGTCACGTTGGTAACGTTGTGGTTGCTGTGGCGTTGTGTGTAATGGCCTTGGGCTGCAGGGAACCAGGGTGTGGGGACCCCTCTGTGGAAGGCGGTTGCCATGGCATCGTGGCTGGGAGACTGTGGTTGCCACGTTCTGCGGTTAAGGGAACGGGTTGGCCACTCTGCTGTGGCTAATGGAATGTGGCTGTCTCAGCACAGCGGTTCACAGAACGTGGCTGCCCCGGTGTTGTGGGTGGTAGAAAGTGGTTGCCACAGCACCCTGGGTAATGGAATGCGGTTGCCATGGTGTTCTGGGGAGCAAAGTGTGGTTGCCATGGTGGCCGGGTAGGAGACTGGTGGCCAGGGCGGCGCTGCCTGCAGAACGGGCGCGGGGCACCGTGGGCTGGGCGGCGTCAGGCCTTGTGAGCCAGGGGGTGGGGGCTGAGCCCCCAGGGGCTTCCCCAGGGTCAGCAGCCACCAGGGGCGCCACAGCCCCTAACCGCATCCCTGCCCCTCGGCCCCCAGGACACCCCTCGTGTTTACAGTTCACGGTGAACATGACGGCAGCCGTGCGCACCTACCGCTGGCAATGCATCGAGTGCAAGTCCTGCAGCCTGTGCGGCACCTCGGAGAACGACGTGAGTACCCGTCCGCTCCTCCCCGGGACCTGCCCGCGCAGCCTCCCCGCCTGGCACCGCCCCCTCCGCCAGCTGGGCCTAAGCCTTTCCCTGGAGCGCCCTCCCTCGTGAACACCAGTTAACCTGTATTATTATTATTGTTAGTGGCCATTAATTGAACCCGGCACTTAACACTCTTCACTCTCTGAGTGCTCCCAACCGCCCTGAGGTAGGTGCTCTTGTTCCCACTTCACAGAGAAGACACCGCGCTCAGAGAGGGGAATACACTTGCCCGAGGTCACCCAGCTAGGGACGTGGTTCTGCTGGGACCTGAACCCATGGCTTCCAGACCATCTCAGTGTCCCACAGAATCCTATAAAACCCAAACTACAAACCACAAACTGATGGTCCTCAAGGGCGTTTGGTGTGGCCCAGCAGGGTTTTGCAAAGATGACCTTCTCAGAGCCCTTTGTGTCTTGCAAGAAGACACCTCCACCAGCCCCTTTGACCTGGCCCCTGCCCCCGCCCCCCACCCCGGTTTCTGGTGCCCGTGCCCCCAGGGTGCCAGCTGGGCGGGTCTCACCCCCCAGGACCAGCTGCTGTTTTGTGACGACTGCGATCGGGGTTACCACATGTACTGCCTGAGTCCTCCCATGGCAGAGCCCCCGGAAGGTGAGAGAAGAGGAGGGTCTGACATGGGGGTGGGGGTGGGGGCAGCCCTGCCCAAACCTGACCCAACTCCCTGTCCTCTGCCTGCCCCACAGGGAGCTGGAGTTGTCACCTCTGTCTTCGGCACCTGAAAGAGAAGGCGTCTGCCTACATCACCCTCACCTAGGCCTGGCTCTGGCTCGCCCGGACCTCTGGGGTGATGCCTGCCTACCTGCCTCTCCTCTCAGAGCTCCTCCACTCTCTCCCCATCCTTAATGCCCCACAGTGGGAGGGGCGGGGGGAGCCAGGGAGGGGGCTGGGCCACCCCCTCCCCTCTGTGCAAGTGGAATGTTTGCCCTGTGGGTTGGTGGGCCCAGCAGGGTCCTCTCCCTTCCTCCCTCCTTCCTCACCCCCTTGGCAAATGGGTACCAGGGCCTTCTGCTCCCCTCAAAGCCATACCCCGCCTCTAGGCGGGCACGAGGGGTGGTGGATGCCGGCTGGGGGCATGGACAAAGCCTTTTTCTAAAGAAAAAGTCAAAAACTTAAAAAAAAAAAAGAAAGAAATTAATATATAACAAAGAGTCCTATAAGGTCTGGCTGGGTGGAGGGGGCACTGCTGAGCGCATCTACTGGGCACCAGTCTAGCCAGCGTCCTGCCTGGCGGCCCCTCCCCGCAGCCCCTGGAGTTGCAGCTGTCCCACCTCCCCACCCAAGACGGGCACCATCCCCTCCTTGTGCCCCGGGCCGGCGGGGGGGGGGGGTGGGATGTGGTGTCCACCCCTCACCCCCTCTCGGTGCCCACCGTGGATACTGCATGATGACGTGAACCATGGTTTTGAATTCCGTTCCTGCTCCCTCCCCGAGAGCCCTGCCCGCCTGTGCCCACTCCGTGCCTGCCGGCCTTGGCTGGCCGTCGCCGGTGGGGCGAGGCGGGCCCCTGCCCAGCGTCTGCTGGAATGAGAAGCACAGACTTTGCAACGGACTAGATTCTCCCCCTTCCTCTGCCCGCCCCACCCCTGCCACCCTCGCTGGCCACTTTCGGGTCTCGAGGGGGCGTGGTTGTTTCTTGTGGTTGTGTGTGTTTGTTGTTCGGGTTTTAAAAAAAAAAAGGGAAATCGAGACTGCAGGTGGGGGAAGTGGTGGGCTTGGGGGAGTCTCCCCCCAGCCCAGGCGTGCCCACCCCCCCTTGTTAACGAGTCTCCTTTATTGCCTGCCTCTGCTGTGAATTAACTTGTTCTGTGTATTAAAGTGGGGCTGACCCCTCTGCCCAGGGCGTCGGCTTCATTCTCCAGGCTGCTCTGGGGCGTCGCCGAGAAGGGGAGATGGGGCCTCGCGAGGGGAGAAGCAACCGAGGTGAACAGCTGGAGTGGGGCCCCTACCTCCATCTCCCTCCCAGCTCCCCTCGGCACCCCCGCCTTTCTCTGGCTTTGTCCCAGCTCCTCCCAGCCTCGCTGGAAAGGAGAAGAGGGGAGGATGGGGTAGAGGGGAGGAGACAGGAGAAGAGGGGGGGATGGGGAAGAGGGGGCTCCCACCCAGCCAGCTGTGGTTGCCCTGGCAACCGACTGCTGCAGCTGCAGCGGGAAGCAGTGACGGGGGGAAGGGAAGGGATGGCGAGACGAAGACACCCTCCCCTCCGGGCTACAGGAGGGAGCAGGGGGACCCGCCTAGGGCCTCACCCTAGGACCAGACATCCCCTGGAGCTCCCCATCCCCACTGTGGGGCCAAGGACAGATAGGAAGGGCCAAAGGAAAGGGCAGTGAAGATTCAGGGATATCAGGTGAAAGACAGACTTGGGTGAGGTGAGGTGAAGAGTGAGAACCAGGACACAAGAACGGTCAGGAAAGAGACAGCTATGAGAGTCACACATTTTTAGAAAATCAGAAAAAAGAGCAGGAGAAGGAAGACATAGATCTGGGAGAGAGATGTGGATGAAGGAGCCACAGGAATTATGGGGGAAGAGAACAGACGAGATGGAGATTTAGTGGGAGAGAGGAAATAACAGTAATAAAAAATAGCAGACGCACGGGGAGAGACAGAGAAAGGAGGAAGTAGTTAGTGATTTGGAGAGAGAAGCAGAAGAGATTCTGCGAGGGAAGGCGGAGAACCAGGGCCCATCAGAGAGGAGAGGGGAAGAGAGAATGAGAGAGGAGGTACACTTGGGGAAACAGATGAAGTCAGCATCCAGGACAGGCAAAGTCCCAGGACAAAGATACAGAGATGAGACTTCACAGGGAAGAGGGCGTCAAGAACTGAGGGAGACAATAGAAAAATCTGGAGAGCGCCAAAGGCACGAAAGGATTCAAAGGCTGGGTGAGGGGAGAGCCAGAAGTGGGGTGGGAGGCTGAGGGAGAAGCTGGGGGCGGGGACAGAGGGCGCCTGCTTGGGTTGGGGGGAGAGGGGGGGCAACAGGCAGAGGAAGCAGAAAACTGGGGCAAGCCGGGGAAGGGATGCGCAGGGCACAGTTCGGGCGAGAGCACAGGCTGGCGTGTGTGAGTTGTGGGGTGTTGGAAGTTGGTGTGTGTCACAGGCGCCAGGAGAGGATGTGAGAACAGCTTGTTCCACCGTTTCTGTGCCGGTGGGGGGAGGGGAGCCCGGGTTGAGGATGGAGCCTCAAGGAGGTGGAGACAGGGAGGGCGTCTGGAACACTCTAGAATTTTTGGGAGGTGTGGAAATAGTTGGTCCACCTCCTCTGGAAAAATGATATGTACCCGTTTGGGAAGGAGCTTTTTTTTTTTTTTTTTTTTGCAGGGCGGGGGTCTGGGTTAGAGAAGTGTCAGGTATGAGCTCAGAAATAATCAAGTCCAGCACAGGTAAATGGGGAGGTGGGCCAGAAAGCCCCAGATGTGGGGCCAGGCCTGTCAAGAGGTAGTGGGATTGCTTCCCAGATCCAGGCGGAATTGGACCCAGACTTCCCACAAGAGGCCGGACCATGGGATTCTCACATCAAATTTTGGGATTTGGAAAATAAGTTTGACCCCGATCTCTGGGTCAAACTGCACATGGGGTTTCATCAGGGCAGCTGCAGATCTGGGGCCAGGGGTTTAGGATCCCTCCCAGCCAGGAGAGCCCCTAGAGGGTCTGGCCCAGGGCTGAGGTCCCAGGGGACACCAGTATCCTTCCAAGACACTGACACTGCCCGGAGCTCTGGGACTGGAAGCAGCAGCAGCTCTTCACTCCAAACCACCAACTAGACGGACGGGCAGAGAGAAGACAGGGCGGGGATGGGGGTGGCAGAGGTGAGTGTGCAAGTGAGCCTGCGCCGCCTGGAGGGTGTGGCCTGGGGCAACAGCCCAGCTGGGAGGCAGGGGCCCCTCCGTTCTGAGTCTTGCAGCTCTGAGTTTGAGGACAGTTACCAAGCTCAAAATCCAGCTTTCTTTCTATACCACCTCCAGATTTTAAAAAGCATGAGGCAAGAGCTAGATGGGCCCCAGGGTGAACAGCTGGCTTCTCCCCTGTTCAAAATATCCATCAAAATAGCGGGAGAGAGATGAGCTGGACCTGCCCAGATAAAAGATAGACCACACATTCTTTATCCTCCAAGTCAAGTAGACTTTCCCCACTACACATGCGCAGAAAGGCTCCTTTGAGGTCAAAAGGAAAGGGGCGTCATCTCAGTAAGTGATGTCAACTCCTACCCATAGCCCTCTTTGCTGGAATCCATCTTGGCTAAGAGATGCTTGGGCACACATGAGAGGATCCTGGGATAAACCAAAGAGGAACTCAGAACCAGGCAATGCAAGATGATCGGCCAGAGGAAACCCTGAAGAAATGCCCCATAAAAGTAATTCAAACTACCAGGAGGGCACGACTTTCTCTGAGCCCACCCGTGTATCTAATCCACACGGACTGTACTTTTTCCTCCTAATGAACACTTATTTCAGTACTCTCCATCTCTATGTGGAAATCCATTTCTACACAGCTGACGAGCCAGGGCCTTCACTGGCCACTGTCCCGGGTGGTCTAGTGGTTAGGATTCAGCACTTTCACTGCTGTGGGCAGACCTCAATCTCTGACAAGGAACAGAAATCCTGCTTCAAGCCACTGCAGGTCAAGGCCAGTCGAGATCAAGCTGACCGTTATTAAAAAAACATTTTTTTTCTATCTCAACGCATTTACTTCTGGCTGTGCTTGGGCTTTCTCTGGCTGTGAAGAGCAGGGGCTACTCTCTTGTGTGTGCAGGCTTCTCGCTGCAGTGCCTGGTAGTTGAGGCTCCTGGGCTCCAAAGTGCAGTCTCTGTAGATGAGGCGCATGGGCTTAGTTGCTCCAAGGCATGTGGGATCTTCCTGGACCAGGGATTGACCTTGTGTCCCTTGAATCGCAAGGCGGATTCTTAACCACTGGACCACCAGGGAAGCCCCAGGTCTGGGTTTCGGGCCTCCAGTACATGACTTGTGAGGGTAGAACCTCCCTCTTTTTAATAATTTCTTACATTGAAGTAATCTCCTGGCGGTCCAGGGGTTAGTATTTTGTGCTTTTCACTATGTTTCTTACATTCTCAGTGTTGGATTTCTGCCGCCAGGGTTTTGAGAAAGAGAAGCTGGTGAGAATGGTGCTCCTGGGTTCTTAGAGGTGTGTGTGCACTGGGGGTGATGGTGTCTGGGACAAGGGGGACAGGAGGCTGATGCTGGATCACCCCCTCTTGTCAGGGACTCCGCGGGGCTGGTCAGCTAGTGAACACACAAGCCACTTCTATGAAACATTTATTTCCTTTGAAACCTCCAGAAACATGCCAGAAAATCTCAAGACTGGAATGGGGAGGAGAGTTGGGGAGGGAAAGACAATAAAGAATTAAAAAAAAAAAAAATCCAAAGGAAACAAATCAACATATTGGGGGAAAAGAGGGGAAAAAAACACACAAAAAACCCTGCTGCTATCTTCACCAAACTCGAATTAAATAGATGTGCTTTGCAGAGATCCTTAAAAAACAACAGGAAACAAAACCAAAAATCCTAATTTACACGTGTCAATGTACATGATTAGGTCCCCAAGATGATTCAAATGGTCTGAAGATAGGAGATGACTTAAAAAAAGAGGGTGGGGGCGGGACAGGCTCCAGGTTAGGGTCTGAGGAGGAAAGGGGTGGGGGTGGGGTGGGTGATCCTGGAGAACCCTTCCAAGAGGGATCCATCCAGGAAGAGGGGCAGAGACATCACAGTAGTTGGCCAGGGCTGAGGACCCCGTGGGCTGCTCCCCCCATCCTTCCTGGGGGAGAGGAGATGGCAGGTCCAAGCGCTCTTCTTGTGGGACTGCAGTGTTGCTTCAGGGGCCAGAGTTTGGTTGCAGGGGAGTTGTGGGGGGAGGACCAGGGTCCTTTTCTCCTGCTCCTTAAAAGTCTGTGTCCTGTGTGGGCCTCCTCCCCTGAGGTTTCTGGCCCCAAACAGGTGGTGGTGGGGGTGTCTGGACGTGGGGCTGGGCTGCCTGATGCTGGCCTCCCAGTCGGAGTGTGCTGCTTGGAGCAGGGTCCCCGGGCCTGCCCGGCTTTCGGCCCTCTGAGTGCCCCCTGCTGAGCCCCAGCCCACTGGGAGCTGAACGAGCCTCGATCCTCAGTTTGAGGTTGGGGGAATCCACAGATTGTGTGACTATACAGACTTGTTCTGGCGCAACTCTACATGAAAAAATAAATATATATATATATATTTTCTTGTTTGTTTTTAAAGGGAAAAAAAAAAGAAGCTCTGTTTCCTGGGTGAGCAGCGTAGTACCACACTGGCCTGGCTGCCCGGCCAGCTGCCCCTTATTGCCTTTGGAGAACCAGCGTCTAGTGGGGGTGCGCACTGCAGTGTTCCCCGGGGGGCGCCAGTGTCGCTGCTGGGGGGCCTGCGAGATGGGCTGGGGGGCTTGTAAAGGGAAAACAGAAGCAGAGAGGAGATGAAGGCTGTTTCTCTCCACCCCTGACCTGAGGGCTCGGTGGAGGCCCTCCTGGTGTCCAGAAGAGGCCGGGGCTGATGCAGGAGCGGTGGGCCGCTGGGCCTGGCTGTGTCAGTAGCTCGAAGGTGGAGGGGCCCAGGCGCCACGGCCTCTGGCAGTCTGGGGACTAGTCGAAAAAGACTGTGGAAATGGTCCCAAGTGTGCAAATAGCTTCCCCTTCAAAGAAGTTAACTCTGGAATGCTGGCGTTTCCTCTTTCCATTCTGGGATCCCCTCCCCTCAGGAAAATAAATGAAACTCTAAGAAAGTGCTCCTGGTTGCTTTTTGGAGGATAGGGTTGGGGAGGGGGCAAAGTCCATGCTTTTTGGAGCCAGTGCACCCAGGATGGGGAGCCCTGGCCCCACTTCCACGCTGGTGGGCTGGTTTCCCACCACGATTTTTCATGCAGGGGTCATGGCCCCACCAGCCCAGATACTGTTGGACGTGGTGAGGAAACCTGGTTTGTGAATTCCTGGAGCTGTGGGGTTTGGAGACTCGCTCCTGCCCTCCCCGCCTTCCTATAGCTTCCGATGGCTTGGTCCTAGGAAGAGGCTGGGTGGGGAGGGTGGGACGGGCCCCCTGGGGGTGGTGTGGGCATGGGCCCAGCCCCCAGGAACCAGAGAGAGCAGCTCAGAGGGAGGCTGGAGACCGCATTGCCCCCTGGGGCTCGAGGACCAAGAGCAGACAGCCTGGGAGGCCTCCCTCAGGTCCCACTGCTGCCCCAAGCGTCCCTGTCCTTGGAAGGGCGGTGGGGCCTGGGCTGCAGTATCTTGGTCACGCCTGCGACCAGGGGCCAGGCCGAGGGAGAGGGGCAGGAGCCCACGCCCGCCCAGGCGGCCGGTGGCCTCTCCACCTCAGAGTTCCTTCTTTTCCCTGCAGAAGATCTCCGCGAACTTGCGCAGCTGCTCGCTGGCGGCCTGCGACTCCTCCTGCAGCCGCTGGTTGTTCTGCCTCAGGCTGGCCACCTCTGACTGCAGCACCGCCTTGTCCTGCTTCTCCTGTGGGGCAGGGGCTGGTGTCAGTGGGGTGCACACTAAACGGCACCCCTGTGGCCTGTGAGCCTTGCCCGGCTGCCAGGGTTCAAGGCCCAGCTCTGCTTCTCAGCAGCTGAGTAACCTCAGGCAAGTCACCTTATGGGCCTGTTTGACCCTCTCTGGGTCAAACTCTTTGGGCCCCAGTTTCCCCAGTTCTAGAAGCTGGGGGTGGGGGTTGACAGGACTTCCCTGGTGGCCTAGTGGTTAAAACTCCACGTTTCCAAGGCAGGGGGTGTGGGTTCCACCCCTGGTTGGGAAACTAATATCCCACATGCCCCACTGCTCGGTCAAAAAGACCACACAAGGAAACTGTGAAAGGGGCGGTTGAGAGATTTCCCTGAGGTCATGCATATTGAGCTCTCAGCACACAGCCTGAAGTGCAGTAACTGTGGGACAGTTACTATGATCACCTCATTCCAGCCCTGCAGCCACCCAACGGTTGTGGGATGTGGCGACCCCTATTTTCCTGGACCAGGAAAGGAGACCAGACCTCCTCATGCAGCGAGCAGGGGGCTGGGACGTGGACGCAGGGCTGCCCTCTCAGGACAGGGGAACATGCAGCAGTGATGTGTGCAGCGGCAGTGATGTGTGCAGCGTCACACAGCCTTACATGATGGGGTGGGATTTGAACCCGGGCCCCCACGATTCCTGTGCTTGAGGCTTCCACATTATACTTGGCCACCTTCTGGCCCTTTACCCAGAAGTATGCAAAACAAGAGAGTCTCTTCCACACTTATTTTTCGTCACTCTCCCACCCTCTGGAGATAAGGAACAATCTGGAATGTCACCTTCTAGATAGCCCTCTGACCCACAGCTGGGAGACATTTTTTAAGTGCTACAGTGTTCTAGGAGACAGGCCTGCTGCACGCGGAGTTTTCTCCTTCAGTTACTGGACTTCTTCTGTATGTCTGTGAATATACAGATTTCTGCCATGACTAATTCGCAGCAGATTACTCCACGGCATGGCTGTCCTGTCATTTACATCACGATTCTCCTGTGAACAGACAGCTGCACCGGCCCCAGTCTTTTACGGCCAGTGGTGCAGCAGTGAACACCCTTGCTCACAGGTCTCTCTGTGCCTGTGCTTGGAATTCTATTGGACGAATTCTCACAGTGAAACTGCTGGGTCGACAAGGTACACAATTACGGTTTTGATAAATATGGTCTGACCTCCCTCCAAAAAGGTTGAGCCAACTTATTCTCCTTCTAAGAGTTTCTGGGTGCGTTCCCAGCCTTCCCCATGTCAAATTCTTCATTCATGACTACATTCAGAGCTGGGTGGCCTCTCCTAGAACAGACGGGATTGGGGTGGAGACGGGAGCCCCAGCCTTGCTGCCCACCCCTCAGGCATCCAGGAAGTGCCATGTGAGGCAGCTGCCTGGCGGCCTTACCTTCTGGAGGTCCGTGTGCAGCTGTTTCAGCATCACCTCCAGCTGGTACACCTTGCCTGTCAGATCCAGGGGTGGCTCCTCGCTGCAAAGGCAGGGGGCGGGGTCAGGATCTCCGCCCACAGCTGGGAGGAGCCCGGGTTACAGGCCCCTCTTGTCCCTGAGGCTCTGGGGAGTCCTCTCCTGGCTGGAGTACCAGGGGTGCCTGGTGGGTGAAGGCTGCACTCTGCCTGGGGCGGGCTCCTCACCTGGTGGGGCTTGGGAGCACCAGGCCTGAAGTGAGTGGCAGTCCTCCCACAGAGGGACCAAGTATGCGCTTCCAGGAGAAATTCCTGGAATTTCTGGAATTGTACCGCGGGCCAGCACAGTACAAAGCCCCCTCCCCACACCCACCCATGCAGCACCGAGCAAGCCCTAGCACGAAGCTGGCACTCGGGGTGTGTAAGTGGGCATGCGAGCAGGAGGGCCTGCCTGGGGGGCAGGACTAGTAACCAGACGGATGATGGTAACAGCCCCCATTCCTGAGAGCCCACCCCGTGACGTGTGAAGTCTGAGCAGCTCAGGTGGGGACGCTGTACCCAGGACCACGCCTGTGGCTCCTCCTGAGTGGGTTCCCCCATTCTGGGCCTGCCTGGCCCCTGCAGAGGAAGGGAAAAGCCTCTTTCTGCAGAAGGCTCCTCTGGGCGTGGTGGGAACGCAGGCACCCAGGATGGATGAGGAGGGAGGCAGGGTGTCCGCCCAAGAAGCGGGAAGGACCCGCTGCCCACCCCCCATACCCCCGCCAGTCCTTCTTCCCTGCTGGTCCTACATCTGGGGGAGCTGCAGTCACAGGGGGAGGCTGGAGGCAGGTGGGAGGTGGTCAGCAGCTCAGGGCAAAAGGAGTCCAGGAGTCTGCCAGGAAGCCACAGGTCCTGACATTTCTACACACGCACCCTGTTTCCAACCCCACTGCAGTGCCCCGGTTCCGTCCTGGAACCGCTCAGCTCTGCTGTGACAGTGGGGCCAGTCTTCGGTGGAGGTTGAGCTCTAAAGCCAGGGTGTGAAGTGAAAAACAAGAAGAGTCAAAACCACCCCCGAAAATCCTTCAACTGCCCATACAGTGGAGTGCACGACTGTCGCACACGTCACTCCGCACGGTGGAGTACGCAGCTGAGTGTGGAATGCACTATTTAAATCCATGGACATGCAAGCCTGCCATTTCCATCCTCTCTCCCTCTTTGTGATTCTATTTTCTGCCAAGCTAGTGCACTCAAACATGCTGCACCGAATGTGAGATGACAAATGGGAGAGGCCTGCCTCCTCGCCCGCCTCCCCGCCCCCGGAAGCCTCATGAGGACAGGGCTCGGGCCCCAGTCACCGCTGGGTCCCCAGACAGTCTGGCCTGGGGCCTGCCAGGGACGAGGTGAGAGATAAATGTCAGGGGCACCGGCACGTAATTTAGGAACCTGCAGAGGAGGAGACCCGGGGGCAGACAGGGCCGGCTGGAGACTGGGAGTGGGGTGGACAGAGGGGGCGGACGTGAGGCAGTGGGCAGGGAAGACTGGGGGTACTGCGTATCGATTTTCAAAGCAGCAGAACAATGATCACTGTGCTGTCTCCTCCGAGGAGACAGGGCCTCCATGCGAGGGCAGGACCGACACTGCTTGGTCCCCGCTGGGCCCCAGCGAGTGGATGAGCCCAAAGTCTGTTAGATGAGGCCGTGGCTGCCCTTCCTGCTACTGCTGAGGGGGTGGGGGACCTGCAGGGTGGCCTCCTGCCTGGACAGCGGGGTAGGGGAGCCTCACCTCATGGTAGGGGTGGTCCTGGGGGTCGGGGGCCCCCTTTCCAGGCTCAGATGACTGTGGACAGGACTGTGTGCAGGCGGGACGTCCGGGCTCAGAGCTGGGTCGTTGAGAGAGAAGAGTGAGACGGCTCTTTGCACTGCGGGGGAGAGGGGCGTGGTGGTCGGCTGGGCTCCTGGCTCCTCCTCACACCACCCCTCCCCTCGCAATGGCCAATCCCTTCCCTAAAACCCCCAGGACACTCCCAATCACACTCGCTTAGATTACACAGGCATACAGGATGGATTCTTGCCAAAAAACCAAACCAAGTCAGGACACAAACACAATATTCCGTCCTGTTTCTGAGTAAGCCTCCAGACCTGACGACCAGTTTATACAAAATACAAGGGACAGAGCAAGGAGTTGAGTGTGGTGTGGGCAAGGAACCGCCCCAATTCAGCTGAAATGGCCTTGTTTTGTCAATAATGGTGAGGGGGGAAAATGGCTGGAAGTGGATGGGGTTGACACTGGCTGATGAGGACATACCTAATTCTGAGAATGTCTGTGAAACCTCCAAAGCAAAGAGAGATACCAAACAGAGACTACCAGGTATATGGAAGAGAGAAACAGTCTCATGGGGCTGGCGGTTAAAGCAAAGATGCCAGGGGCCCATCCCCCAGACACGTGACTGGCTCGTGACCAGTTATATCTACCACTGCGGGGAGGAATCCCTGAGAAGAAATGGAGTAGCCATCATGGTCAACAAAAGAGTTCAAAATGCAGTACTTGGATGCAATCTCAAAAATGACAGAATGATCTCTGTTCGTCTCCAAGGCAAACCATTCAATATCACAGTTATCCAAGTCTATGCCCCAACCAGTAACGCTGAAGAAACTGAAGTTGAACAGTTTTATGAAGACCTACAAGACCTTTTAGAACTAACACCCCAAAAAGATGTCCTTTTCATCATAGGGGACTGGAATGCAAAAGTAGGAAGTCAAGAAACACCTGGAGTAACAGGCAAATTTGGCCTTGGAATGTGGAATGAAGCAGGGCAAAGACTAATAGAGTTTTGCCAAGAAAATGCACTGGTCATAGCAAACACCCTCTTCCAACAACACAAGAGAAGACTCGACACGTGGACATCACCAGATGATCAACACTGAAATCAGATTGATTACATTCTTTGCAGCCAAAGATGCAGAAGCTCTATACAGTCAACAAAAACAAGACCAGGAGCTGACTGGCTCAGATCATGAACTCATTACCAAATTCAGCCTTAAATTGAAGAAAGTAGGGAAAACCGCTAGACCATTCAGGTATGACCTAAATCAAATCCCTTATGATTATACAGTGGAAGTGAGAAATAGATTTAAGGGCCTAGATCTGATAGACACAGTGCCTGATGAACTATGGAATGAGGTTTGTGACATTGTACAGGAGACAGGGATCAAGACCATCCTCATGGAAAAGAAAGGCAAAAAAGCAAAATGGTTGTCTGGGGAGGCCTTACAAATAGCTGTGAAGAGAGGCGAAAAGCAAAGGAGAAAAGGAAAGATATAAGTATCTGAATGCAGAGTTCCAAAGAATAGCAAGAAGAGATAAGAAAGCCTTCTTCAGCGATCAATGCAAAGAAATAGAGGAAAACAACAGAATGGGAAAGACTAGAGATCTCTTCAAGAAAATTAGAGATACCAAGGGAACATTTCATGCAAAGATGGGCTTGATAAAGGAAAGAAATGGTATGGACCTAACAGAAGCAGAAGATATTAACAAGAGGTGGCAAGAATACATGGAAAAACTGTACAAAAAAGATCTTCACGACCCAGATAATCATGATGATGTGATCACTAATCTAGAGCCAGACATCTTGGAATGTGAAGTCAAGTGGGCCTTAGAAAGCATCACTATGAACAAGGCTAGTGGAGGTGATGGAATTCCAGTTGAGCTGTTTCAAATCCTGAAAGATGATGCTGTGAAAGTGCTGCACTCAATATGCCAGCAAATTTGGAAAACTGAGCAGTGGCCACAGGACTGGAAAAGGTCAGTTTTCATTCCAATTCCAAAGAAAGGCAATGCCAAAGATTGCTCAAACTACTGCACAATTGCACTCATCTCACATGCTAGTAAAGTAATGCTCAAAATTCTCCAAGCCAGGCTTCAGCAATATATGAACTGTGAACTCCCTGATGTTCAAGCTGGTTTTAGAAAAGAACCAGAGATCAAATTGCCAACATCTGCTGGATCATCAGAAGAGCAAGACAGTTCCAGAAAAACATCCATTTCTGCTTTACTGACTATGCCAAAGCCTTTGACTGTGTGGATCACAGTAAACTGTGGACAATTCTGAAAGAGATGGGAATACCAGACCACCTAACCTGCCTCTTGAGAAATCTGTATGCAGGCCAGGAAGCAACAGTTAGAACTGGACATGGAACAACAGACTGGTTCCAAATAGGAAAAGGAGTCCGTCAAGTCTGTATACTGTCACCCTGCTTATTTAACTTATATGCAGAGTACATCATGAGAAACGCTGGGCTGGAAGAAACACAAGCTGGAATCAAGATTGCCGGGAGAAATATCAATAACCTCAGATATGCAGGTGACACCACCCTTATGGCAGAAAGTGAAGAGGAGCTAAAAAGCCTCTTGATGAAAGCGAAAGAGGAGAAAAAGTTGGCATAAAGCTCAACATTCAGAAAACGAAGATCATGGCATCTGGTCCCATCACTTCATGGGAAATAGATGGGGAAACAGTGGAAACAGTGTCAGACTATTTTTTGGGGCTCCAAAATCACTGCAGATGGTGATTGCAGCCATGAATTAAAAGACGCTTACTCCTTGTAAGAAAAGTTATGACCAACCTAGATAGCAGATTCAAAAGCAGAGATATTACTTTGCCGACTAAGGTCCGTCTAGTCAAGGCTATGGTTTTTCCTGTGGTCACGTATGGATGTGAGAGTTGGATTGTGAAGAAGGCTGAGCGCCGAAGAATTGATGTGTTTGAACGGTGGTGTTGGAGAAGACTCTTGAGAGTCCCTTGGACTGCAAGGAGATCCAACCAGTCCATTCTAAAGGAGATCAGCCCTAGTTGTTCTTTGGAAGGAATGATGCTAAAGCTGAAGCTCCAGTACTTTGGCCACCTCATGCGAAGAGTTGACTCATTGGAAAAGACTCTGATGCTGGGATGGATTGGGGGCAGGAGGAGAAGGGGACGACCGAGGATGAGATGGCTGGATGGCATCACGGACTTGATGGACGCGAGTCTGAGTGAACTCTGAGAGATGGTGATGGACAGGGAGGCCTGGTGTGCTGCGATTCATGGGGTCGCAAAGAGTCAGACACGACTGAGCGACTGAACTGAACTGAGCCAACAGAGAAGCCCCTTCTCCTTTACTTTTTAAAAACAGCTTATTGCGGGGGACATCCCCGGTGGTCCGGTGGTTAAGACTCTCTACTTCCACTGCAAGGGGCATAGGTTCAATCCCTGGTCAGGGAACTAAGACCCCATGTGCTTGGGGCCACTAAGCCCATGAGCCACAGCTAGAGAAGCCTGAGTGCTGCAACTTAGCCCTGATGCAACCAAACTAATTAATTAATTAGAAAGAAAGCAAGGGCACAGGCCGAGGGGTCAGGGCCATGGGAAACAGGAGGAGGTGTCTGATCCAGACTAAGGGATAGGAGGGAGGGCTTCCTGGAGGAGGGACTGCAAAGCTGAGGCCTAAAAGATGGAAAATGAGCCAGAAGAATATATCCTTATCTGTCAGGGTTTCACAGATGAGGAAACCGAGGCTGAGAAAAGTAAAGCTGCTTGCCCAAGGACACGTGGGATGGAAATGGCAGAGACAGCCAGCTGTCTTATGGTCTGTTTTCTCTTTCTCCCTAATAATAGATCCCACATTTCAGCTGTGCACAGGGCCTCATTCCCCAGCCTGCCCTGTAGCAAAGCGTGGCCATGACACTCAGGCCAATGGGATGTAAGTGCAGGAGGAAGGTGAGGTTATGGGAAACATCCTTCAAGTCGGGGTGGGGTGGGTGTCTGTCTCTACCTGCGAGCAGAGCTGGACGTGATGGCCAGAGCTCTAGCAGCCCGACTGTGAGGGTGAGGTCCCCAGGAATGGCAGAGTAGAAGGGGAAGGAGTTTGACCCTAATCAGAAGTGATCACCCCAGAAATTTTTACTGCCCACCAGCCTGACTGCCCACCCCTGGAATTTTCACTGCATAAAACCCTGTTTAAGTCACTGGATTTTCTGCCACTTACAGCCAAAGTACATCTAAGTACAACTGGGATCACTACACTTCCACACTAAAATAACAACAGGGAGCACTCTCTGTTGATGGCATGTTCTGTGATGACAAGTTTTATAAACAGTTTTCATAGATTCCTCCCTGTGGCCCTAGGCAGTGGGTAGTCTCGCTCCTGCTTTGTAGACAAGCTAGCTGGGGGGATCAGAGAGATGAAGACATTTGCCCAGGACTGCACAGTGAGCAAGCGACAGGGAGGATGTGATCCCTGCCCTCCCCTGATTCTGGAACCTGAGTGTGTCCCCCTTTAAAGCCTCAAGGCCATGCTCACTTTGGCAGCACATACACTAAAGCTGGGTCGACAGAGAGGATTAGCATGGCCCCTGCAGAAGGACGATATTCAAATTTGTGAAGTGTTCCATATTTTTTAAGCAATTTTCCTCCAATTAAAAAGTAAATTAAAAAGAAAACACATCTTCCTTCTTAGAAGAAGGCCCAGTTTGAGAAAAAAAAAAAGGTAATGTCAACAGAGAGGGTAAGTGGGCTTCCCAGGTGGCTCTGGCAAAAAACCCGTATGCCAGTGCAACAGACATGGGTTTGATCCCTGGGTCGGGAAGGTCCCCTGGGGGAGGAAATTGTTACCCGCTCCAGTACTCTTGCCTGGAGAATCCCATGGACAGAGGCGCCTCGCGGGCTACTGTCCATGGGGTTACAAAGAGTCAGACACGGCTGAGCACAACAGTATAGAGGGACGAGTTAAGTAAAATATAGTAAGCTAGAAAAAACAAAAAGCTGGAACGCCCTCTGTGGATCCTTCCAGAACAGAGAAGGGAGCGGGATCTGCTGGGGTTGAGTGGAAGGCGCCTACCTTCATAGGCCTTCGCTGCGTTCACCAGGCTGGACCACTCGAGGCCAGCAGCCGTGTCGGGGAGCGGCATCATTCCTGGGTCCAGACGCCGCAGGGGCCGGTCCCGCCCGTCGGCCAGTGAGAGCTCGGAGGCTGAGATGGCGGCTGGGTGGGGAGAGGATGGGTGCGAGTGACAGCGTGGGAGAAATAAAGAAATGAACACGTTACTTTACATTTCACATACAGTTATGTAACATTACGTAACGGTTACACTGTTATAATTAAATGAATAAATTATATTTATTAGATGATAAATGCCAGGGAAAACCACCAGCAGGGTAAGGGGGTAGGGGTCTTGGATATTTATGAGGGTATGATTTGAGATGGGGTGCTGGGGAGGCCTTGCAGAGAAGTTGGCCTTTTGTACAAAACTCAGAAGGTGAGGCTGTCAGGGGGTGGTCAGGGGGTACATCTTGGGAGAAGAGCATTCTGGGCAGATGACCCAACCAGTGAGAAATCAATCCCTGAAGCAGGAACGTGCCTGGAGGTTTAAGAAACACTGAGGAGGGCACTCCTCTAGATGTCCAGCGGCTAAGACTCTGCATTTCCACTGCAGGGGTCCCGGATTTGATCCCTTGTCAGGGAACTAAATCCCACATGCCACACTAAGACCCGGCACAGACAAACTAGAAAAAAAAAAAAAAAAGAGGAGGCTTGCATGGCCAGGACAGAAGGTGGTGACAGGGCTGGACAGTGCAGGGCCCCTGGGGGCTATGACAAGAACCGTATCGCTTCTCCGAGTGAGATGGAGCCAGAGGAGGGTTCTGAGCTGTGGCAGGTGCCACTGGGTCCCTCCAGCTTTGTGTGGGGGATCAGGGAGGCTGTGAGGAGGCTCCTGGGATGGTCCAGGAGGGAGATGAAGGCAGACAGGAGCCAGTACGGCTGGAGGGACAAGGTCCTGGGTCTGCCTGGCAGGTGGGGCCGAAAGCATTCCCTGAGGGTGGACGTGGGCGTGAGACAGAGGGCCTCTGGGAGGACTTCAGGATCTAGGAGCTGGCACTGAGTCGGGAGGGCCGGGGGCGGGACCAGAAGTGTGGCTTCTGGAGGTGTGAGTGTGAGGTGCCTAAGACACCCGCACGGAGCCGTGGGTGGGGTGCGGGCCACCTGTGTCTGGAGCAGAGGGGACAGTGCCAGGCTGCAGACAGAACATGGGGCTCTGGGGTACGGCTGGTGTTTAGGGTCACTGTGGGGAGACCTGGTGGGTTCAGGCATGACACAACAGGCAAACAAAGAGTCTCCGGGTGCTGGAAGGCACAAGCAGCATGTCAACTGTGGCACCTGCTGCAGAGATGGAGGCCTCCTGCGGGGCTTAGGCCCTGACTCACTGAGGCCTCACAGACCCTACAGCGGAGGGCAGAGGGCGACAGTGAAGCACAGAGGTCAGGCGGTGACTCCGGCAAGAAAGGCTGGGCCTGTTCCACGAACCCCAGGCTCATCCTCTCGCTGGGCACCTCACTGGGTACTACAGCAATCATCTCTTAGTCCCCACTCCCCCAAATTAGCCAGGAGGGAAGAGCTACTATGACCCTGTGTGACAGAGGGGGTGACTGGGGCTCAGAGCAGGAAGCTAGCTGCCTTGCACCCTCTCTCTCACTGGTGGGGGCACCTGATTTTGACACGTGGGGTCTGACGCTGACCCTGCTCTAAGCCCAGCCCCATGCGGCGTTGGTCTTGAGAGGCTCCCTGTTCATGTCTTAGTTCAGAGACAAAAACCCACTGATGAGAGGTTAGAATGCTCGCTCCTGGTGACCAAACACTGACAAATACATCAACAGTGAGTGTTTCCAGCGCTTACTGCATATCAGGCTCTGAGCTGGGTGTTTTCCATGTGCTAGTTTGTTTGATTCTTGGGTTAACTCAGTGAGGTGGGTGCTTTTTTGGCCTACATTCTATAGGCACAGGGAGGTTACAGCTGTAAGCTCAGGACCTGACCACAAATTCGGGCCACCCCGGCTCTCAGGATGCGAGGTGCTAGTTGGCGAGTGAATGAACGCTCAGGGGAATGGATGAGAAGGCAGGCTGAAGGATGCCCTCGATCCCCACACTCCCGTTTCCAGCCTCCTAGTATCTCATGGCTGAGCAGGTGGGGACCGTGGGAGCAGCTGCCTCTGCCACACAAGTCATCTCAGGCGCTGCCTCATGAGAGGCTGCCTCATGAGAGGCTCCTTCGCCTTGAGGGCTCTTCATCAGTGGAGCCAGGGCCCCAGGCTGACAGCACCTCTCCAGCCCCGACGAGGCTTGGGAAGGGCTCTCAAGCAGGCATGGAGATGTGGAAAGGCCAGGGGTCCGGCCAGATGGGACTCTCAGGTTCAGGAGGACAGGGGAGTCAGATGGGCACAGAGAGGGGGGTGTGTGTGTGTCTGTTTCATGAGAAAGAGGGCCCTGGGCTGCGGTCACTGTAAGGACCCAAACAACCCTGGGCCTTGTTCTTAGGGAGTTCTCCAGTCCAGCGGGGGAGACAGACTCATTCCCACGCAGCGACCACCGGGAGAGAGTGGGGCTGTGATGGGGAAACACAAGGCTGAGACAGCATGATGGGTAGGATGGGAGGGGGCTGGGGGCACGGGTGCCCAGAGGAGGTGCCTGACTCAGCCTGGTTAGGGAGAGAGGACTTCCTGGAGGAGGCAGCATCTTTGACATGACTAAAAGGATAGGCAGAGCCAGGCGGGCACACTGTCTGTGATCTCTGTGCACCCTTCTGCCCTGGCCCGTCTCTTGCCTTCTCACCATGTGTCAAATGCCTCCTCGTGCCTGGCCCTGCCTTCGGCACAGACAGGGCAGTGAGGTGAGAGGCTGATGAAGGAGACACAGAGTGAAGATCAGGGAAGCAAGAGAAACCGCCGGGAAGCTCAGTGCCACCAGGGCAGGGGTGCTGTGTGCCCCCCACTGCTGGGTGCCCAGCGCCTACAGCAGAGCCTAGCCCAGACCAGGGGCTGGACAAACAGTGGGATGAAGGCAACGGAGGGGCAGGCCAGGGGCTCTGGAGTTTAAACTGGGAGAGAGGACCCAGCCTGGGGCTTACGGGAGACTCCAGAAAAGAGCCAGATCTGAGCAAAGCCCTAAAGGAGAAGCGGGAGTCAGGAAGCAAGTACGGGGCTGGAGGAGCAGCATGGCAGGCAGAGGGCACAGTCACTTGGAGTACCCTGAGAGAGACAGTGTGGACAGGAGGTTCTCAGGGCGGCACTGAGGAAGGACCCTAGGGTGGAGCCCCAAAATATCAGGGCAAGGACTATGGACCCAGATACGAGGTCAATGAGAAGCTGTGGAAGAATTTTAAGCGGGGAGACAGAACCCCTCAAAAAAGTCCCCGAGCCTCCATCCCATTCTCTGTGGTCTACAAAAGGGCTCCATCAGACGCTACAGGGCACAGCCCCTGAGCTGAAACCTGGGACGGGCAGATCTTGGAAGTCAAGGTTTGTGGCTATCTGACAAAGTGACGGCATACTGCACACACACACCCGAAAAGGTCGGCAGTGGCCCCCATCCAGCACACCCGTGTTCCTCAACTAAGCAGCAGATGCTTCACGCCAAGTAGGGTCAAGAAGGGCCACGAACAGCCTTACATCCGTTCAGGTCGGGCACTGCTGGGGGCGCCCCTGCCTTCCAGTCTCAGAGCCTTTGAGGCTGTGGATAGAGGATTACAGTGCGGACTGAAGGCACAGCTGACCCAAGCCAGCGCGCAACCATGCACACAGCATTCCCTTCAGTAAATATTTGCTGATGGTGGTCACACCACTCTATCTCCTCCTGTTGAGAGCTGGCAGGCCTGGAGGAAGTCACATATATGAAGACAGGAACCTCCATGGTGGTCCAGTGGTTAAGACTCTGTGCTCCCAATGCAGGGGGCTTGGGTTTGATCCCTAGTCAGGGAACTAGAGCCCAAATGCCACAACTAAGAGTTTACTGGCTATAACTAAAGATCCTGCGTGCTGCAACTAAGACCCAGAACAGCCAAATAAATACATAAGTAAAAATAAATATTAAAAAAAAATTCATGAGGTAATTTGCTTGGTGCTGGAACAGGGAGCTGGGGAAGGGGCATATATAATGGAAACCCTGATCCTCAGGGCCCTAGTAATGAGCTTCCAGTCTGGAGACACCTAGAGAGACTAACGCCCTCTCTCTCGTCTCAGATGACCTCGATCTTTGGGGGCCCCCCATTCCTAGGTGACAGATGCTTGGCCAACAATCCCTTGCTCTGAGGGTGACACCCAATGTGCTCAACCACTGCAGTCCCCGGATGCTCCCGTGTACTTCAGTTCCCACCCTCATCTGACTTTGACACTGATGACCCATGTCCTTTGACCTCGAGGTGATCCACACGCTTATGCCCTCCTGATACCTCCACCCTCAACCACCCTCCAGGCTCCCGGGCTCACATTTCTTCTCGGGGAAGCTGTTGCCGGCGGTGGTGGGGATGGGGCCAGGGCCGCCAGGCGGGTGGGGGTGCTGGTGTTGGCGGCGGGCGGGCAGCGTGCTGGAGGGGAAGGCGCAGGTGCTGGTGAAGAGCACGTCGCTGGGCAGGCCTGGCTCCAGGCCGGCAGGGTTGGCGAAGCTGGGCTCCCGACGCCCACTGCACAGACTCTCATCTGACAGCGTCCGCTGCAGGCTCTTCTGTGGCGACTGCTGACAGGACAGGGGAGTGGTCACGGCCAGGCCCACGGTCACTGCCCTTGGATGCTTCTTCCCCACCATGTGCAGTCCTCACCCACCCAGCATCCATTTCTGCCCAAAGTACCCAACTTCTCCCTGAGGATTCCTCCTCCCCTCTTTGCAGCCCACCTCCACTCTCCAGCTCCAGGGGAGGTAGGGAAGGTAGGGCGACCTCAGCTAGAGCAGGAGACCCAGGTGTTGGTGGGGACCACCTGGGACAGAGTGCTGGCTCCCCCCAGAGCCGGTGGGAGGAAACCCTGCAGAGACTGGGGCCACCCAGGTCCCAACAAGAGTGCACCTGCCCAAGCGCCTGGCCCACCAGGGGAGGCAGAGACGAGAGGGGCAGAGAACGCCTGCTGTCTTGGCCTCCCTCAACCTCTGGGTCACGGGAGCCCAAGTGCCCCCTGAGCAGTCCCTCCACTCCTGGTCCTGTGGTCTGGGCAGGCAGGTGCTGCTTCCACCCTGCACTCGGGAAGGATGTGAGAGCGGTCCAGTGGGGATAAAGCCCCCGCGAGCCTGCCAGGCTGGCTCATGCTGTGATCCTATCCCTGACCAACGTGACGTCCTGACTCCTGGCTGCAGGGGCACACACACCCCCCAACAGGCCGGTGGGTGCGGCGGGCAGGAAGAGGCAGGAGTGAGTGCAGGGAGCTGCCCCGGCCTGGCCCCGCCCCCTCTGCCTGATTGCACGCATGCGAGCAAGGGTGTGTGCCTGGCAGGGGCAGCCTCTACGTACGCCGGTGTCTCTCTCCTGCTCGGGCGCCAGGTTGTCCATGATGATGAGTTTCTTTAGGTCATCTTCGATGGTGGACTTGTAGTTCTTCCGTGGGGAGCGGAGGTCTCGGAGGGAGGCCCTCAACCGCGGCTGCCCGAAGACGTTTTTCGTGCTGCTGTCCACCTGCCTGGAAGGAGAAGGTCATGGTCAGAAGGGTCTCAGGAGGCTCGAGTCGCTTCTCAAAGCTGTCCTGACCCCAGGGAGCCGACCGCCACTGGATAAGTGACCGCAGCTTCCCCACGTCACCCGGTGAAGAGGGACAGAGATGAGACCGGGGTTACCCTCTCCACTTGCCCGTCCCCCAGCTGTGTCCTGGAAACCCACTCTGCGCCGTGTGTGTGCTCAGCAGTGGGAATACAGCAGTGAGTGTGGGGCAGACCTGTCAGAGAGACTGACCGTGAATAAATGAGCAGGGGAGACCCCATAATGCGAGGTGGAGAGAGGGATTCCGAAGAGAAGCAAGCTGGGTAAAAGGATGGGGGTCGCTGGGGATGCAGGCTGGGTTTTCTTGTCATCTTTTGGCAGTGCCACATGGCATGGAGATCTTAGTTCCCTGCTCAGGGATCAAACCCGCGGCCCCTACACTGGAAGCATGGAGTCTCAACCACTGGGCCACCAGGGAAACCCCAAGGCAGGCTTTTCTAAGGGGATGACATCTGAGCAGAAAGGGAAGGCAGGAATCTGGTAGAAGAGGATGCCAGATAGAGGGGAACAGTGAGTGCTGGTCTGAGACGTGTAAACAAGCCTGGTGAGTTAACAGAGGTGTGGGGGGCAAGACGGTGAGGGGGAGGCGGGGAGGCCTGGGAGGGGCTGGGGCAGGTGTTCGGGACCTTATGAGCCACAGAAGGGTCTCAGGATTGCATCTGGAGAGTCTGAGCTGGTGAGTGCCTGGTCCTGATTTGTGCTTTAGAAGAGCTGTGGACTGCGACACCACCCTCATGGTAACATGGAGACAGGAAACTCTGGAGTTGTTCAGGTGGAAAACAGGGACGGTGCGGACCAGAGACTCAGCCACAGAAGAGGGAGGGGGTCCCACAGAGTTAGACTCCCCTGGGGGGCCGGTCCCTTTGGGCCAGGGCTGGGCCACAGACAGCGGACCTCTGGCCTGGGCGCTCCAGGGCCTGGCACCAGATCCCCCTCACTCTGCTTTCCATCACGTGGGTGGGCTCAAACATCGCGGGGTGGCTGGGAGGACCTAGAAAACGAGGCACAAGGGCTTGCAGCAGCCTCTGACTGCTATCTTGCTTTTCTACTGGGCCTCCCATTCTCGTTGGGCTTCCCTGGTGGCTCGGCTGGTAAAGAATCCTCCTGCAATGCGGGAGACTGCATTTGACCTCTGGGTTGGGAAGAGCCCTTGGAGAGGGGAACGGCTACCCACTCCAGTGTTGTGGCCTGGTGAATTCCATGGACTATATAGTCCATGCGGTCACAAAGAGTCAGACATGACTGAGCAACTTCCAGTCTTGTTCCAGAAGCTGATTTGTGAGCCAGGGTCACTCTGATCACCACACTCTTCTTCAGCATTCCCAAAGCTGACCCAGGGCTGCCTTCCAGAAGACTCTATGAGCTGAAAGTCACTGAGGCACAGTCTGGGGTTAAGAGCAGGAGCCCTGGTGGGCAGACAGGTCTGGGTCTGAGTCTAGACTCTGCCTGTTCCTGCTGTGGGACCCTGGGCAAGTCACACCACCTCTCTGATCCTTGGTTTGCATACAGGGAAAACACAGTGACCTTACTACATGTTGGAATTTGCTGCAAACTGCCTGGCCAGCACCTCACCGAGCGGACGCTGGGAAGATGAGAGCTGCTCTTCTAACCGTTTCTCTGCGGGTGCTGGGCACCCTGAGCTGCACAGTCCTCTCCTGCTGTTCCTTCCCCATTCTGCAGGCACCACAGGCTGTCACCCCAGCTCCCTGGCCCAGGCTGGCTCCTGGGGGCTCTCTGTCCTCCACTCCTGGGACTTCCTCTGCAGTCTCCTCTTGCCTCCTGAGTCTGGCCCAGCCTTTGGGATCAGGTCCTACTTTTCCAGCCAACACTAGATCCCTCATCTGAGGTGTTGCCACCCCCTCTCCCCCAGAAAGAAATAATGACAGCTAACAGAAGCACAGAGCCAGGCGCTATCTACCAGTCCAAGGGCTCCATGTGAGCTGACCTGTGAAATCCACACAGCAGCCCTCCCTGGGAGCCACTGTTAATTGGCATCTCCACTTTACAGGTGGGAAACTGAGATACAGAGAGGTTAAAGTAACTGTCCACAGTCACACAGCCTGGGAGCAGAGGAGGTAGGACTCCAGTCCAGGCCACCGGGCTGCAGAGCCCACGGGCATCACGACAATGCTTGGCTGTCACGTTTCTATCAAAGAGACGGTGCATCAAAGACGTACAGTGTGTGGAACATAATCACATCGGGTTTAATGGTAAGCGTTTATAGGGACTTTCCTGGTAGTCCCATGGTTAAATATCCACCTTCCCATGCAGGGGACGTGGGTTCAATTACTGGTCAGGGAACTAAGATTCCCATATGCTGCAGGGCAACTGAACCCAGGAACCATAACTGAAGAGAAACACAGGCACCCCAAATGGAGAAGCTCGCATGCCCCAACAAAGATCCCATGTGCTAAGACCAGACACAGCCAAATAAATTAATAATTATTAATTATTAATTATTTTTAAAAAAGCTTTTATACATAAAAAAAAATCCTGGAAGAAATTATGAACAATGATTACTTCTGGGAAGTAGGAGTCATATTAGAAGATGGAAAAATGAAACTTTCACTTTTCATCTGATACAAACACCCTTCTGAACTGCTTGAATTTATTTTGCTATAATCATGTATTGTAACAAAAATAATAATAAAAACTAGTTTAAAAAAGAGCTGACACCTAGACTTCATCATTGTGTAACTCAAGAAAGAAAAAGAGAAGAGTCTTTGAACTTAGGAAGAAATAAGATATCTTGGGCTCCTGAGGGTACTGAAGTCCATGTTTTTTATTTTTTCTCTTATTTTCTCAGCTGCCAGCCTTGGGATTTCAACAAAGGAAGGAAGAGAGGGTGGTTAAGTGTTTTTTTTTTTTCTTGTTAGGTCGTATTCCTTTTCAAATGAGAATTCCAGGGCTAGGGTAATTCTGGCTCCGTCATTATTAGGGAAGTATGCTTTCTGGGCAAACGAAAGGCTTTCTATCCAAAAGAGAGAAACAGACAAAAGCAAGAAAGACACACACACACCCCAGAGTACATGCTGTTCCCCTGGGAGCTCGAAAGGGCCTCACCCCTGCCGCTTCCCTTTTGATTTTGCCATTTCCCAGAATCCCCGCACAAGGGGTGCTGTCCATGAGGCTCCCCTCTGGGAAGGGTGTAAATTGACCTGCTGAAAATGTGAAACTGTGCACTCTCTCCACCCTAGGAGTTCTACGTCTGGGAGTGTCCCCTTTATGGGGCCAGGTGTATGGGGACGCTTCATGAAGTCCTAACTAAAGAGGAAACAGTACTGGCAGGGTGAGGCCCTGCAGGGAGGGCCCCAGAACAATCCCCTCTAGCTGCTGAAGACAAGAGGACTTGGGCCACATGACACAGGAGGAGGTTTGCCCAGATATGTCATGGGAGTAAACAAGTTATGGGGACTTTCCTGGCGGTCCAGTGGCTAAGACTCCATACTCCCAATGCAGGGGGCCCAGGTTCGATCCCTGGTCAGGGAACTAGATCCCACACGTGGCAACTAAGAGTTCACATGCCACAACTAAAGATTCTGTGTGCCATAACTAAGACCTGGTGCAGACAAATAAATATATATATATATAAAGTATGTACGGTGTGAAAGCATTTTTAGGAAACAAAACTAGAGCACAGCTTATGCTGTGCTGTGCTTAGTCACTCAGTTGTGTCCAGCTCTTTGCGACCCCATAGACTGTAGCCCGCCAGGCTCCTCTGTCCATGGGATTCTCCAGGCAAGAATACTAGAGTGGGTTGCCATGCCCATCTCCAGGGGATCTTCCCAACCCAGGGATCGAACCTAGGACTCCCGCATTACAGGTGGAATCTTTACTGTCTGAGCCATCAGGAAAGCCCCACACACAGCTTAGCGTGGTATATTCAAGTTTACCAAACTCTCAGCTCCTAAGGTGGGTATGTGGGAGGGATTTTCTTTCTAAAAACATTCCTCGCCACAGCCTACCAGGTCCAAAACAATCTGTTCTACCCCGCCTCAGCCCTCATCTCCTCCCATACAGGCTTCCCAAGGTTCCTCAAACACGCCAGGGAAGTCCCTGTCTCAGGGCCTTTGCACCTGCTGTTCTGTCTGCCCAGAGCAACCTCCCCAACATTCCCCGCAAATGGCAGCTTCTCATCCAGCCAGCTTCACTCAAATGCCACGTCCTCAGAGAGGCCTTCTCTGACACTCCACCTTTTGTGGCTCCCTCCCAGCCCAGGCGAGCTACATCACACTCTCCGGGGCTACTTCTTCACTGTCTTCATCTCACAGCCATTTGTCCTGTGTAACTGTTTTGGGGTCCCACTCCTCCCACCTTACCTGCAGTCTGTGTTTATGTCCAGGGTTGGGGACGAGGCCGGCAGGCACACCGATTGAGTTGTTAAATGTGTATCACACAAAACTGACCTTCCTTCCAACCCATCAGCCAACCTCCCTACCCATCTCCTTCCTTCCTTCCAACTTCCCTTCCGCTCTCCCTTCCTTTCCCAGCAAGCTTAAATGACTTCCATAAACCAGGAGAAAGTAGAGAGGACTTCCCTGGTGGTGCAGTGTTTAAGAATCTCTCTGCCAATGCTGTGGACATGGGTTTGCTCCCTGGTCTGGGAAGATCCCATGTGCCACGGAGCAACTAAGCCTGTGCACCACAATTACTGAGGCCCACGCACCCTAGAGCCCATGCTTGCAACAAGAGAAGCCACCACAATGAGAAGCCCTCGCACCGCAAGTAGAGAGCAGCCCCCTCTTGCTGCAACTCGAGAAAGCCAGTGCACAGCAATGAAGACCTAGCACAGCCAACAAAAATAAATTAACAAAAAGACAGAGATACTTTAAAAGTCAAGCCAGGAGAACACAAGCATTCCTTCCTTGCTCTGTTTGGGTTCATTTGCTGAAACCATCCGCCCAGCTCTCAGAACCCCTAGGACTTGAGTGGGGCTCTCCTGGTTCTCCAGCGGAGGGCTGGCTCCCTGGAAGAAATCCTGCTGGAACCTCCTCTCCGACCCTCAGCTCCACATATATCTATACACTGCAAGTGCCACATGGCCTGAGACTGTTAGTGGGCAGCTATGACATGTCTAAAAGGAATAAAATATGATGAAATTCAGTTCGGAGAGTCAAACTCATCATTTTTGTCCACACTCTCTCTCTTCTGGGAGGATTTCCTAATGTATTGTCTAAACTGAAAATTCTAAGCAATAATTTAAGATGGCATTAATTCCAGGTTAAAAGGAAAAAAACTGGGTTTGTGCACCTCTGATCTTTTTCCTTCTTCTCAAGATCTTTGGTCTTTATAAATGTTTAAATCTAATGACCTCTGAGGAGAAAATGGACTCGACTCTGATTGTTAAAAAGAATGAGATCACCTTCTGCGTTCTATCTAATATGGAACTGTCGCCAAGCTGAGAAAAGAGCAAGTGAAAGAGGCTGAAGCACAGACAGGAGGTGACCCATGGATAAAAAAAAGGGGGAGGCGGGAAGGAAACACACACACTCGCGTGCGCTCAGAACACTTCTGTAAGGACGGACAAGAAATGAAACAATGGTTGCTCTGGGGAGGGGAGCTAGATGGCTAGGGGCCAGGGAAGGGAGACAGGCCTGGTTTTCACGGCACACCCTTTTGAACTAGTTTGGTTTTTACTCTCTGCATGTTTTACCATCTAACACACAAATGAAGAAAACACCCAGAAGGAGGTACCCTCTCTCAAAGTTCTGACTGACAGCCTTGGACAGAGTCCCTCATTTGCCCGTGTTGTTTGAACTTGCACTTGCCACGCTGGGGAATTAAACCACTCACATTCGAAAAGAAAGAGGGAGACAGAAAAATGACAAAGAAGGCCCTGTAGTTAGGAGCAGGACAACAGCAACTTCTTTTTCCTGTGATGGCTGGGCCAGGAGTGGAAGGCAACCAAAGGCTCTGACTTGGCTGGGCCTGATCCCAGACGACTGGGCGCTCTGGCCTCCAACCCAGGCAGCTCCCTTGGGGCTGGGTTAATTAAGCTAATTAGCACCACTGTTGGTTGGCCTGCCTGAGCTGGGGGTTCTGCCAGCCTTGCTGGCGAGGACACTCATCGAGTCTGCGCCTTGGGCCGCATGCCGACTTTCCTGGAAGGCTGGCTGGGAGAGGTGGGTGGGGGTGGGGGTCGACCCTGCCATGGGGTGGGGACGCTGCTGCTTCCGTGGCTGCGCTGAGCTGAACCCAGGGCCCCTAAACTCGAGGAAGGAGGGCACCTGCAGGCCAGGCGTCAACCGCTAGATGCCAGTGCCAACGCTGAGCGGCCCTTTCTGAGGCCTCGCTGACTCCTTGTGCCGCCTCAGGGAGGGAGGCACCCCGTCCTCCCCTTTAGAGGCTGGGGACCGAGGCATGGTGAGGGGATGATGCTCGGAAGCCACATGTGCCCTATGCTCTGAGCCGCCTGAGATTTGCTCTTGATGAACGATCACAGTGCTCAGTGTGCCTGGGACGCAGTGACGGCGGCTCTGGGGGTGTGGGCCCCCACTCTGGAGCTGGGGTGTCTCACGGGGCTACGTTCCTGCCCCGTGGCCATCACTTCCATCGCCTCGCTTTACCGGCAAGAGCACTGATGCCCTGAGAGCTTCTGACACAGTGACTGCAGAGTCGGGTCCGGGGCTTGACTCGGGGGACTGCTCCTGACTGCGGTGGCAATAACAGCAGCTGCAACAAAGCTCGCCCCCTGAGCACTCCCTCTCTCTCAGGCCCCAGGCTGCTCATTTCCGCCCCCCCCCCCCCCACCTTTTTGGCAACGCCATGCAGTATATGGGATCTTAGTTCCCTGAACAGGGATTGAACCCATGCCCCTGCAGCTGAAGTGGGAGTCCTCACCACTAGCCTACCAGGGAAGTCCCAAGACTGCCCTTCTTATGGATGAGGACATTTGGAGCCTGGGTCCCCAGATGTGACCTGGGGGATCACCCGCCACAACCACTGCTCCACTGTAAGCAATAAGCAGGCTATTCCCTAGGGCAAGCCTGCCTCCTCCTCACCAGGCCCTGTCTGCAGGGACCAGGGCCAGCAGGGCCGCCACACGCCAGCCTTTCAGTCGGGCTGAGACAGGCCTGGCGGGGAGGAGGTGCCCTGGACGGCTGAGGAAGGGGGCTGATGGCCGCAGTTTCTGTCTCCTGCTCCGTGGGGGCCCAGCCTGGCCACCCTGGTCACCCTCTCTCCTGCTCAGCCCTGTGCAGCTCAACCTCCGTGCTGGGGTCCTCACAGCTGGGAGGTGGGGAGGATGTCATGCCAGTTTAAAGAGAGACAAGCTGAGTGAGGGAGGAGTGAGCGGCCAACGAGGGAGTCCTTCCCGACCCCCAGGCTGTGTTGCTCTCATGGTCGGGGGAAGGCAGGCCAGTGAGTTCAGCGTCCTGCGACAAAGCAGTCACAATGGGGCTGTTCGGCCCTCTCCTGAGGCAGAGCTGCAGTGTTGACCGGGGCCTGCAGCAGAGGGGCTGGGTGCGGGGGGTGAGGGGCTTCCACCTCAGTGCCCTGGGTCCCCTCAGGGTACAGCTCACTCCCCGCTTTTCTTGCAATGGAGCATGCACCCCCAACAGGCGACTGTTTCCTCCGAGAAGTCAGTAGTCCTCAGAAGGCGTGAGTCTGGCCTTGGATGCGAGCCTTGCCTGAATCTTTCCCATGATGAGATGCCCTGCCAGTTCTCTTTCTAGATATGAATCCCAGCTCTGCCACTTCCAGTTGGGTGACCCAGGCTATGCACTTCTAACTGTGCATCAGCTTCCTCCTCTAGAAATAGGGTCACCGGGAGGACCTGGGGGGTCTGTAAAGCCCCATCCACACAGCCTGGCTGAAGGACAGCATCCCTGTGCTGGCTGCAGCCATTTATAGCGCTCTGGGGATATGTTAGAGGTCCCTGACCAGAATCAATGAGAAAGGAGGCAGATTTGGTGATTACTCTTTTGGGGACACACTCATATTAGGGGTGACCTATGGGACTTCCCTGGTAGTCCAGTGGCTAAGACTCTGAGTTCCCAATGCAGAAGGCCTGGGTTTGATCCTTGGTCAGGGAACTAAGGTCCCACGTGTGGCAAGGAAAGACTCTACATGCACAGTAGAGATCAAAGGTTCTGCGTGCTGCCATTAAGGCCGGGGGTAGCCAATAAGTAAAGATAAATGTTAAAAGAAATATGTGGTGACCTTTGTACAACCATGACACCTGCAATGACTAACCTTAACTAACAGAGTGAATTTGGGCAAATGACTTAACCATTCTGTACCTCAATTTTCCTTACCTGGAAAATGGGATACAAAGTCCTACAACTCACTGTTCGTAGTGAAGGTTAAATGAGTTAAAAAAGGTTAAGAGCTTATGAGTGTGTGTATGTGTCAGTGTGTGTGTGTCCTACAACTCACTGTGCGTAGTGAAGGTTAAATGAGTTAAAAAAGGTAAAGAGCTTATGAGCGTGTGTGTGTGTATCTGTGTGTGTGTGTGTGTGTGTGTGCGTGCACGCGGGCGCGCTTAGTCGCTCAGTCGTGTCTGACTCTTTTTGATCCCATGGACTGTAGCCCACCAGGCTCCTCTGTCCATGGGGATTCTCCAGGCAAGAACACTGGAGGGGGTTGCCATTTCCTCCTCCAGGGGGTCTACCTGGCCCAGGGACTGAACCTGCGTCTCTTGCACTGGCAGACAGATTCTTTACCACTGCACCACTGGGGAAGCCCACTTGGCAGGGGAGGTACCAGTAAAAGTAGGTAAATAAGTTATGCAAATGAGTTCTCATGCCTTGGGATAAAATTTCAGCAACAGAATTATACACAGGTTAAAAAAAAACATGTTTAGCCTCAAATACTTTAGCTGGAAGTAAAGACAATGTTTTCTGGAAAACTAGGTTAGGTGACTCAGAAGTGTCTCTAACAATGACAAAGACATTTCCAAAATGCTCGGGGAGAGTTTGAATAAAGCAGCTTTCTTAAAAGCACGTGGACAAAAGCATTAATTCTAAGTTAACATATTACTTAAAGCATGTAATTTTAAAAATGTATCTGTAACCAAATGAATAAATATAAGAAACCACGAAACTATTCTGTGTCCCCCAGTATTGTATATATTTAGTTTACATATTTTTACGCAATGCACACACAGACATAAACAGCTTTCTTTGGATCTTATGGTGGAAAAAGGGGGCTGCTGTTTGTTTTTGGCTGTCACCTGTCCAGGTATCTATTTTTTTCAGCCATGCCACGGTGGCGTGTACGATCTCGGTTGGTGTAGGGATCAAACCTGTGCCCCTGCAGTGGAAGCATGGAGTCCCAACCACTGGACCACCAGGGAAATCTGCCAGATATATTTTCTGAGTGCCTACTACATACCTTGTCCTGGATGGGGCTCAGGTGGGTCTGCTGTCCCAGTACCCTTAGTCCAATGGGTTGACAGGAAAGAACTGAATATCTAGCAAAAGACTGTGACGAGCTCTGGATAGAGGCCAAGCAGGGGAAGAAGTGTGGGGTCCATGGGACAGATGAGCCTGGTGTGGGGCTTGGAAGTTTCTTTGAGGATGGCAGGTCTGTGAGAGACCTGAGGGCTGGCGTTAAATGATATGTTTAAGTCCAAATATGAGAATTTGGCCTGATGTGGAAATGGTGTCTTTCCAGAGGTAATCAAGGTAAAGTCAAAGTGTTACTCGCTCAGTCGTGCCCGACTTTTTGTTACTCCATGGGCTGTGTTGCCTGCCAACATCTCTGTCCATGGGATTCTTCAAGCATGAATACTGGAGTGGGTTGCCATTTCCTTCTCTAGGGGATCTTTCTGACTCAGGGATCAAACCCAGGTCTCCTGCATTGAAGGTAGATTCTCTACCATCTGAGCCACCAGGGAAGCCCAACCAAGGTAAAACGAGGCAATTAAGAGCGACCCTAATCTAACAACTGGTGTCCTTATAAAGGGAGACATGGACACAGAGACATACACCCAGATGTATCTACATGCCAGGAAACCCCACAGATTGCTGGCGAATCAAGCAGAAGCCGGGAGAGAGGCATGCTACAGACACTTCCTCTCCGCCCACAGAGGGAACCAACCCTGCTCCCACCCTGGCTCCAGCCTCCAGCCTCCAGCCTCCAGAGCTCCGAGGAAAGACACTTGTGCTGTTGAGCCCCCATCTGCAGTGCTTTGTTATGGCAGCCCCAGCAAACTCCAGGTGGGCAGGACGGAGCCAGTGAGGCAGGGGGCTCCCAGGCAGAAGGGACAGCACGCGTGCTGGGGAGGCCAGGGCAGCCACTCCCATGGAGGAGCAGAGTGGGGCCAGCAGGGCTGGACCCTCTGGCAACCCGGAAAATGAGGGCCTTACCGTATTTTATGCGGTTACAGTGAGAATGGAGTGTGATGTGAGGCTCAGACATCCCACTCACTGATGGAGTGTCCACACAGTGTCAGGTGACACCTGTCTTGTGACCAAGATTGTCACCTGCTTTCCAGTGGAGGAATGGGCCGTGGAACGGAGACCAGGGAGGGAGTGACGGCAGCAGGGACGGAAGGCTGGGGAGACCCGAATAAGGAGGTGGCACCAGACCAAGCTCCGGAACCCCACCTCGGCCCCAAGACGTGGAGGAAGAGCATTCTGGGAACTGGTGACAGCCACTGCAGAGGCCCTGAGGTTGGCCTGCACGTGGTGGGACTCAAGACTGAGGAGCCGGGAGAGGCCGGGCGGGTGGAGCGGAGCAAGCCTGGGGGAGCGTGGGGGAGGAGGGCAGAGGGGTGACAGGCACGCCGTGTGGGGTCCAGGCGGGAGTCTGGGCAAAGCCACGGTGCGCTAGTGGCTGGTACGATATATGCGCTCAGGAAAGGAGCGCCTTTGTCATTAGTCCTGGGAGCGGGGCAAGCCGCTGGAGGTTTTAGTCAGGGGAGGGGAGGATCAAAATCTAGTTTGCAGAGTGGCCCCCGGCTGTAGGCGAGCAGCGTGAACTGGATTCTCGGCTTGCTCACTCGCCCACCTCTCCAGGGATCCTGATCTCTCCTTATGAGCTCTGTGTGTCACCACACATCTGAATGGCCCCCTCCAGGTCATGAGAGAGGACGTTACAGAGAACAGCACGGAGGAGGGCAGGCCCCCCACCTGAAGAGGAGCTGTGGCTTTCTGGGTTCTGACCCAAGCTCCACCCCTTCCCAGCTGTGAGCCTCTGGGCCTCCTCAGTAAAGCTGGGCAAATGACAGGTCTGCTTCATGGAGCACCGGGGACGGTGGCTGCAGCCATGAAATGAAAAGATGCCGGCTCCTTGGAAGAAAAGCTATGACAAACCTAGACAGCATATTAAATAGCAAAGACATCACTCTGCAGACAAAGGTCCGTCTAGTCAAAAATCACTAGAAATGACTTTTCTAGTAGTCGTGTACGGACGTGAGAGTTGGACCATAAAGAAGGCTGAGAGCCAAAGAACGTGACGATGCTTTCCAACTGTTGTGCTGGAGAACACTCTTGAGGGCCCCGTGGACTGCAAGGAGATCAAACCAGTCAATCCTAAAGGAAATCAACTCTGACTACCCACCGGAAGGACTGACGCTGAGGCTGAAACTCTGATACTTTGGCTGCCGGATGCGAACAGCCAACTCACTGGAAAAGACCCTGATGCTTGGAAAGATTGAGGGCGGGATGAGGAGGAGGTGACAGAGGATGAGATGGTTGGATGGCATGACCGACTCAATGGACATGAGTTCGAGCAGACTCCACGAGATGGTGAAGCCTGATGTGCTGCAGTCCATGGGGTCACAGAGTTGGAAATGAATGACTGACTGAACAACAACCCATAGAAGGGTTGTTGAGATGGGTTCAGTGAATCAATTCATGGACTAGAGTTCAGCACCCAAACTGGCATGTGGTGAGTACTGGATAAAGTTTCAGTATCATTGTACTCTAACTTCAAAAACTGGCACTTCCCTGGTGGTCCAGTGGTTAAGACTCCACACTTCCAATGCAGGGGGCATGAGTTCGATCCTAGGTTGGGGAACTAAGATCCCATGTGCTGTGCAGTGCAGCCAAATTAAAATAAATAAAACCTCCAAATTCAAAGAACCGCTTTTTAACTGACCACTCCTCTCTTCTTTTTGGTTTCAGAGCAAAATGCCCCAAACCAGCTGCCTCCTGTTCTGCCCTGGCTTCTCTCTGGCATCCTCCAGTCACCTCTGGGAGGCTCAACCCTATGCTCCCTGATTGCTCCCAGTCGTCACCCTGGGCTCCCAGACCCCACATTCATCTGGGCTCCTCCATCACTGGCTCCTCCTCCTCATATGAACACTGAGGGATCTCAGGCGGAGGCCTACATCCCCCTCCTCTCCAGCCTTTATGCTGACAATAGTCCCATTCTCTCCAGCCTGACCTCTCCCCGGAGCTCCAGACTCCTTACCCGACTGCCTCCTCCGTGTCTACTGAACATCACAACAGAAATCCATCTGTGGGCTTCCCTGGTGGTCCGGTGGCTAAGAATCCGCCTGCCAATGCAGGGGACACTGGTTTGATCCCTGGTCTGGGAAGATCCCACATGCCTCAGGGTTACTGAGCCTGTGCTCTATAGAGCCTGCAAGCTGCAACTACTGTAGCCCATGTGCCACAGAGCCTGTGCTCCAACAAGAGAGGCCACCAAAACGAGAAGCCTGTGCACCACAGTGAGAGTAGCCCCTGCTCACTGCAACTGGAGAAAGCCCTCGTGCAGCAACCAAGACCCAGTGCAGCTAAAAAATAAAAAAGGGTAACCCGTCCAGCCCTGAGCTCTGGAGCTCCCCACTTGGAGGGAACCATGGTTTACAGTTCACTCTACAGTTCCACGGGGAGGCAATGGCACCCCACTCCAGTACTCTTGCCTGGAAAATCCCATGGATGGAGGAGCCTGGTAGGCTGCAGCCCATGGGGTCTCGAAGAGTCAGACATGACTGAGCAACTTCCCTTTCACTTTTCACTTTCATGCACTGGAGAAGGAAATGGCAACCCACTCCAGTGTTCTTGCCTGGAGGATCCCAGGACGGGGGCGCCTGGTGGGCTGCCGTCTATGGGGTCGCACAGAGTCGGACATGACTGAAGCGACTTAGCAGCAGCAGCTACAGTTCCAACCCTGAGCCCACTCCCCACTCAGTCCCCATCTCAGCTCAAGAAGAGTCTGCCCATCCTCCAGGCTGAAAGACCTGGTATCACCTTTCACCTCGCTCTTTCTTTCACACCACATCCGATCTGCCAGCGGAACCTGCTAGCTCCCATTTCAGAGAATCTATCCCAAAGCTGCCTGCTTCTTCCTCCTCAGCCTCCATCCCACTCCAGGCCTCTTATGTCCAGCCTGGACCATCACACCAGCGCCCCCTGTCTCCTGGTCCCTTGCAGGCCATGCTCCACATGCAGCCACAGGGGCCCTGTGAATACCCAACTTAGGTCTGTCCCCTTCTGTTCCAGACCCTTCTACGGTTCCCCCTGAATTACAGCAGACGCCCAGGCCCTTACCTGGGGCCCACAGAACCCTCCACGGTCTGCATTCATTGCCTCTCTGACCTCATGTGCTCACACGGGCCTTTCCCTGCAGACCAAGCCCGCTCCTGCCGCAGGGCCTGTCAGCTGCTGTTCCCTCTGCCTGGAAGGGTCTTCGTCCAGATGTGTCACAAGGTTCGCCACCACCCGACTCTGCACACTTTTCTCAGTCACCCTATTTGCTGTCCGTGTTCCCAACCAGCATGGCGCCCTGGAGGGCAGGGACCCTGTCGGCCTGTGCGTGGTTGTATTCCCAGTGCGTAGACTGGCATGGTGACTGACATATGAGGGAGCGAGGGGTCGCCCTCCCCCCTGCCCCGAGATGCCAAGCTTGGCTCTGGGGGTGCCTCACCAGGTGCCCACGCACTTACTTCTTTGGGTCAGTGAAGGGGAGCGGCCGTGGCGGGGGCTCGTCTGTCCTCTTCCACCCCGTGGGGTGCTTGTTGCGCATGGGCTGCTTGGAGAAGAAGGACTTGGGGACAGAGGTGGAGAGCTGGAAGGCGCTGGCCTGGGCCAGCTGTGAGGGCCGCGGGGTCTCGGTGCTGGCTGTCTTGTGAACCTGAGCGGGGTAGCCGGCCCTGGAGCTCATATCGCTGCAATGTAAAAATTAGAAAAGTAAAACAACTCTGTCCTACGTTTCGAAAAGTCAATCTGTTTACATCTACTCTTGGGAAACAAAAAAAATAGTTCATTCACACAGGAGAGATACTGTCGCGAAAATTCTAATACATAGATGTCTACGTGGAGAAAAGGTAATGCTGCCTTCACAGCCCCCACCCCCTCCCAGCGATGTCCTCCTAGCACAGTTGGTACCTCTATGGGTATCTAAAAAAGTCACCCTCTGTGGGTGGATGATTCCCTAAACACCTGGAGATTCTTTGTATCCTGAGCACAACCTACACAGCTGAAGGTGGGGGTCCTGCCGACCCATCTCTGGAGGTAACCATGGTTTACAGTTCACCGTATTTCTTTCTTAACCCTTTCCTATGGTTAAAACACACATGTTGGGAATTCCCTGGTGGTCCGTGGTTAGGACTCACTTTCACTGCTGGGGCCCTGGGTTTGATCCCTGGCCAGGAACTAAATTCCCACAAGCAGCACAGCACGGCTTTAAAAAAAAAAAGAAGAAAGAAAGAAAAAGAAAAACAGACAAAAAGAAAAATGTGTATACAACTGGAAAACAGGAACCTTTTTTTTGAAGGGTGCGAGAATTATATTTTCATATAACTGAGTCTGTGCTAATAAACTGTTCTGTAACTTATTTTTGTTAAACTTGTGCCTTGCCACATAGTATCTTCACTCAAATATTTTTTGAGCACTAATACACCTCAGATACCACTCCAGCTGATCTAATCTAAAACCACAGCTCGATATTCCAAATGCTGGATTCCTGTGGAGTTAATGCTACAATGAACCTCATGTGCTTAATTAGGACCCAAGTCTTGGGGACCCAACTGCTGACCCCACTGAAGCAAATCAGCTTTTAAAACCTTAAAATAAAATTCTAATTCCACTTCAAGTAAGAGGTCTTTAATGGGAAAACTAATGTCCTTGGAGTGCAAGTTAATAAAAACTTACTGAAGGTCAATTTAGCAAAATTAAAGGGTGGGACTTCTGACTATGGATGAATGAAAAGACTGGCAAATTCTCTCTCCACCAAGCACAAAATCAACAAAAACAACCATTTCAGCACTCTGGAAATTGACCGAGGACATGCAACAATCCAAGTATTGTTTATTTTCTTGAAAAACTGAACTTCAGGGTAAGAACAGAGGAAATCTGATGTTTTAGCCTGGGGCTCCTCCCACCCCCCTGCCCAGCTCAATGAACAAACAAGTTCTGCCACCGTAAAACCTCACTGAGGGTTCCAGAAGGAGAAGAGAAAGAGGGGCAGAAGAAAGGTTTGAAGGAATAATGGCTAAAAGGTTCTCAAACTGGGTAAAAAAACATTCATCTACACATCTAAGAAACTCAACAAATCCCCACCAGGATAAACACAAAGACTTCATCCAGAAAAACGAGTGAAAGCCAAGCACTAAGATAAAACCTCTGAGAGCATCAAGAGAAAAAGATTCATCATATACAGAGGAAATCAATACAATCAACTGCTGACCTGTCATTTGAACCAATGGAAGTGTGTGTTATTTGCTCAGTCGTGCCCCACTGTTTGCGACCCCGTGGACTGCAGCCTACCAGGCTCCTGTGTTCATGAGATTTTCCAGGCAAGGGTACTGGAGTGGGTTGCCAAGAATGGGGTGGTATTTTCAAGGTGCTGAGAGAAAAAACCATCAACCAAGACTTCTGTGTCCAGCAAAACTATCCTTCATAGATGAAGGCAGAATAAAGATGTCCCCAGATAAACAGACTCAGAGAGTTCATTGCTAGCACATCTGCCTAATAAGTAAAAACTCCCTGGGCTGAAAGGAAATGACTGTAGGTGATGACCTGAATTCATATGGAGAAGTGAAGGGTCCAAGATGGTAAGAATGGGTTAAAACAAAAGACTTCATAGAGTATTTTGGAGAAGGAAATGGCAACTCACTCCAGTATTCTTGCATGGAAAATCCCATGGACAGAGGAGCCTGGTGGGCTATAGACATGGGGTCACAAAGAGTTGGACACAACTGAGCAGCAACATGGAATATTTAGGTTTTCTTATTTCTTCTCTAACTTCTAAAGTTACATGTAAGACTGTATAAGGCAATAATAACACTCTATTGTTTGGTTTATAACATATATGGATGTAGAATGTATGACAGTAACAGCACAAAGGAGAGGGAAAGGAATGGGGCTTTATTGGAGGAAAGTTTCTATATTTTGTTGGTATTCAGTTAGCACTCATCTGAAATACACTGATAAGATGCATACTATAATTAAAGTTAAGAAGAATCCAAATGGTGTACTAAAACTAATTTAACACAAAAGGCAAAAGTAAAGGAAGAGCAAAGGAGAAAGATAGTAAACATAGAAAACAAAGCGCAAAACGGCGAATGCAAATCGAATCATCATCAGTAACGTCATTAAGTGTGAATACTGAAACATCCCAAGCCTAAGGGAGACTGTCAGGATGGATTTTAAAATGCAAGCTCTGACTGACTTATATAGACTTTCTAAAATTTAGCAACATCTGTCAACAGGTCCAAGGTTGTGCACTGGTGAGGGGTTGTCCAGGGAGTCACGGAGCATGTAACATCAGGATTGGACTTGATCTGGGGAGGTCACAGGGGCTTCCTCAAGGAGGAGACAGTGTCTGAGCTGAACTGAAAGATGTGAGTAGTGTCAGTCTAGCATGTGATCTCCCAGAAATCCACACCACAGAAAAGCCTGCACAAGGACATGCAGGCACATACAAGGATGGTCACTGCAATGCTGTGTGTAAACAAGAAAAAGCTGGACATGGCCTGAATTCTTAGATCAGTCCAAGCATATCCATAGGATCAAAAACTATGCAGCTAGTGTGAAGAATGAGGTCAACTTCTGTTTATGGATGAAGACAGATGCCTGAGCTACAGGAAGTGGAAACGAGGCATCATGCAAAGCGTGCTTTTTCTTTTTAAAATGTACATATGTTGTCAAATGTTTATTGGGCTTTTTTTTGGGGGGGTGTCTTTTTTTTATGAAAAGGAAATGTATAGTTTTTTCCCCAACTGTGGGCCATGAAATCAATTTACTAGATCTTGTTATTTGGGGTAGGGGGTGGGCAGAAACAGACTGGAATAAAAAACCTCAGTGTACCTCATATGAGGCAAGGGTAAGTGGTTTTGTGAAACTTTACTGAGGATGTCCACACTGGGGTGTAATGTAAAATGCTTTCCCTGTTTGGGGTAACCATCAAAATATGTTTGATAGACCTGGGTTGGTACAGATTTGGAGAAAAATCTCTGGAGGAGTGCACACTGATTATCTCTGGAGGCAGTAATGACGGGGGGGATGAAACCACATACACAGCACAGGGTAGAAATGAAAGTGCTGTCTGACAGCTCAGTCTCCATATTTGAAGCAACCTTGACTTTCCCCCTTTCTTCTTCTTCAACAGAGAGCCCAGTGTGTGTAGCCTCCCAATTTTCGTTTTTAACATAAATGGCAGCCTATCATGAGCTTGCTCTGCACCTGGCTTTAACTTTAACACCATGCCCTGGAGCTCTCTCCATGTCAGTCCACACAAAACCCTCTCCCCTTCAATGGCTGCAGGTGGTCCACTCTATGAATATATCCTAACTGGTTTTAACCCTAACTTTTATATTTCTACAGTACATATTTCTCTACCCTGTCATCAGCCATGTTCAGCTTTTATGAGCTGGAAAGAACAAACAAGAGATGATAAAGAAAAAAAAGGAAGATCGGGTCCAGTGGTTAAGAATCTGCCCCCCAGTGCAGGGGACGCAGGTTTGATGCCTGGTTGGGGAGCTAAGATCTTACATGCCACAGGGCAACTAAGCCCACGCTCTGCACCGAGAAGCCCACATGCCACAATGAGAGAGCCTCTGCCCCATGCCACAACTGGAGAACGCCTGTGTGCTGCAACAAAGACCCAGCATGGCCAAAGCAAACAGTAAGAATCAAAGCAAGAGGCAAAGAAGAACACCCCGTTCTCTGTGTCTGCCAGCTGGCTCCATCCATTGCCCCATTTGGGATGGGCTTGCTCCCTCAGCCTATGGCAGGCACTGGGTATCATCCTATTCCCTGTCACCTTGTAAATGAAGGCTGGTTTTACTCAGCCTCAAGGAAGGTGACCTGGCACCCAGCCCAGGACACAATCCCGAATGTTGGATGCCACCTGTCTGGGACGGGTCGGGGTAGGTCTGTGATCTACTTGTGGACAGTGAAGCATCAGGTGTGTGTGTGGACTGTCTGGTAGGTGACTTCTGGGGAAGGTTACTTCACTGGAAAACTAACAAAGACCACTTGTAGTAAACGTCACTTCTTCTTCCACTTGACATGGTGACCATCTGGACAGTCACTTTGAGACTGAGAGGGGAGCCAGTATGCAGGCCGATGGAGACAGAACAAAGAAAGGGAAAGAACCTGAGTCCTTGAGTCAGTAAATTCCCCAATCATGGGGCCCTCCCTAGTGTGGGACTTCATGTTCTCAGAGGTAACAGACTTCCTCCAATTGAGCTGGGACTTGTTGCTTGGAGCCAAAGGCATTCCCACGACTATCCCTGCTTTCAACCTCTACCAGCCTCAGGCATGAACGGGTGCCCCCTACACACAGCAGGGCCACAAAGAACTATTCTGAATATGCTGTGCTTCTCAACCCGGCCCGCTCAGATGGGCGCCCCTTCTCACTCCCCCTTGGACCATGAGCTGTGCCAGGTGCCAAGCACAGGGTGGATTTCTTACCCCATTGGCAATCAACAGAGTGAGTACACCTTTTCTCTGAAGCACCTGCAAGGCCAGGTGCCCTCCCCGAGCCTCAGCTTGAAAAACGAGGCATGAGCGCTGCCGGAGAACCATGCTGAGAACATAGACCATGCTGCTTACTTGACCTGGGGTCCAATCCCAGCCCCAACTGACATGCTATAATCTTTGCTGGAGCCCCTTCCCCTCAGGGAGCCTCAGTTTCCTCCTCTGAGAATCGAGGCAACAACACACTTGCCTCACGAGATCATATCTGCACAAAGTGCTCAGGGTAGGCCTGGGCACCGGAATGTGCTCTTGGAGCTGCAGACACACAGGGATGTGGTGTGCCCAGGGGCTAAATGCCCAGGCTCCGGGCTCTCCCAGGGCTGAGGAGGGGGCATTCTGCTCTGTACTCTCACCCCACCTTCCCCCAGAGAGGCTGGGCATTTACCTGTGCTATATCTCAGGGGGAGCAGTCAAGATTTTGTTGTAGTGAAAACAGGAAAACTGTAGGCTGAATGAAGAAACTGCACAGCTGCCTGGGAGTGTGCCATGCTCTGGTCTGTTCATCCCTGGGAAGGCTGATGGGTGGCCCCGGGCGGGCAACAGGCACAAAGGGAGCTGCACCCCTGCCTTTTTTTTTGGTTACATTGGGTCTTTGTTGCTGTGCATAGGTTTTCTCTAATTTTGGTGAGTGTGGGCTACTCTCTAGTTGCGGGGGCTTCTCTTGTTGCAGAGCACGGGCTCTAGAGTGCTCGGGTTTCAGTGTTCGAGGCTCACAGGCTCTAGCGTGGGGGCTCAGTAGCTGTGGAGCCTGAGCTTGGTTGCCCCACAGCACGTGGAATCCTTCCAGACCAGGGACAGAACCCTCGCCCCCTGCATCGGCAGGTGGACTCTTAGCCACCAGATCACCGGGGGAATCCTGCACTTGCGTTTGGGAGGAAGAGCACTGATGGAGCAGGTGGTAGTGAGGGCAGTGGCCGGCGCCGAGCCCGTGCACACAGCGAGGCCCTGCTCCAAGCATCTCGGAGGCGTCACTTCATTCGGTTGCCCCAGCAACACATGAGGCAGGAAGTACCACTCTCCCTATGTTCCAAGTGGGGAAACCGAGGCCCAGAGAGATTTTAAAATAACGCCCCAAATTACACAACTGGTTGAGGACAGCACCAGGATACAAAGCCAGGCAGTCTGGCTCAAGAGACGTACTGTTTAACCACCAACCTGTACTTTTGATGACAACGGTAGTCATGACAAATACGTAACACATGAGAACCGAACCTAGCAGCAGCTGATGTATTTGGACCAGCTATGTCTCAGGCCCTGTGCTGGCTGCTTCAAACCCATGGTGTGGGTGTATCCTCGCAGCCTTGGACCACAGAGTCTATCTTCACCTCCATTTTACAGACGAGGAAACTGAGCCTCAGAGAAACTAAGGAGCCTGGTGGAGACCATGCAGCTGGTTAGTGCTGGAGTTGTGACCTGGACACAGGCAGTCAGAGACCAGAGCCTGGGATATGCTGCTCACCAGATACCCCCAGGGGGGCCTGTGTGGGGCCTTTTCTGCCTGGTGTCCGGCAGGGGCTTGAGAGCCGAATCAGTCCCCGCACATGGCTAGAATTATCAGGCTCAGTGTAGTAGCCGCACGTGGCAACATTCTGCCTTCAGCCTCGGAGCAAAAATATCAGGTCTTTAGAAAGTGGAAGGAGTGACAATATGGGGCAAAAACTCCGTGGCACAAAACCAGCGGGGACTCCGACCGCCCCCAGCCGCCCCCAGCCGCCTCCAGCCGCAGTGCCTAGGCATCCCCACAGTGGCTTCCTCCCGCCCTCACCCCAAACCCAGCCAGAGCGTGAGAGCCCTGGCCACTCTCCTCAGCTCAGGGTCAGGTCCTCCCCGGTCCACAGAGCCCCACGCCATCGGGGCTGGCCCCCTCTGCCCTCAGCAACTCCCACCCCACCCCCCGCACTCCTTCTGCCCTGGTCACATGGACACTGTTCCTCAAACGCGCCAGACACGCTTCCATCTCAGGGCCTTTGCCCGCCCCTTGCCCCGCCCCATGATTTCTGCTTGGTATCCTCCTTCCCTGGAGTTTCTGGAGACGGCCTGAGTTCCTCTTCCCAAGCTGACAGTGACTCTCCGAGTAGGTGTCTCCCCTTGACCCTGGCTTCCCAGCCTACACGGGCGGGGTGGGGCCCAGTGGACCCCGAGGGCCTCATGTTACCTTTCAGGGCTGTGCCCCCAGGAGGGGATCCTGGAGACAAGGGCCCTGCCTGCGGAAGCAGGGCTGCGGGCTTCCTGCCTGCCTGTCCGCCCGGGAATGCCTGGCCGTGTCAGCTCCGCGTGGAGCCGAGAGCCTCTCATCACCGTGCATCGCCTCTAAACAGCGCCGACAAATTGCTCTGGAAACCCAGGGGGCTCTGGGGTGTGTGCTGCCTTGAGAGAGGGCGGGGGGCCAGGTGGCTGCCCGCCTGGGATCGCTCAGCCCACTGCCGTGCCCGCAGCAGGCACTGGCGCCTGGCCCCGTGCCTGGAAGCCGGGCTCCCATGACGAATGTCTGGGGGCAGAGTCTGTGAAGTCACTGGAATCATCCACGGGCACAAGCTGCTACAGGCTGCAGCGGTTTCCACGGGAGGGCTGGGAGCGCGCGGAGGGAGTGGGTGGTGGGGGGTTTGGGTATGGCAGAGCCCTTCCCTTCCCTGGCAGTCAGTCAGTCCTTGAGTTGTGCTGGCAAACTCAATCCCTACTACCCCTGAGACAGCCCACGTTCCCCTGAGGAGCCCACAGTGATCTTAAAACACAGGTCAGATTATGTTCTGTGGCTCCCATGTCTCTCAGAACCAAAACCCAGCATCTGACCATGGTTGGTAAGCCTGCCTGAGCTGGGTCCCTGCCTACCGTGCAAATCAGACCTCCTGCCATTCTCCCATTCGGCCTGTCTGGCCAGCACAGCATCTCCAGAACACTGCAAATGAGTTCACCTTCAGGGACTCGGCATCTGCTATTTCCCCTGCCTGGATCATTTCCATGCATCCTGTGAAATATCACCTCCTCCAAGAGGCCTTCCAGGACCTCTGCCTAGCTGGGTTTTCTTCCCAGACCTTATCTCCACCTGGCATATTAACAGCACATGGCTGCTCAGCTGTCTGTCTGCCTCGCTTTCTCTCCAGGAGAGTGTCAGTTCCACAAAAGAGGGACTTGACTTTGTCCACTGTGTTTGGAACGGTACCTGGCACACAGTAGGTGCTTTAGGGTCAGTAAACGTAAGAACAGGGATTTCCCCTGTGGTTCAGTGGTAAAGAATCTGCCTGACAATGCAGGAAACACAGGTTCTATCTGTGGGTCAGGAAGATCCCCTGGAGAAGGAAATGGCAACCCACTCCAATATTCTTGCCTGGAGAATCCCATGGACAGAGAAGCCTGGTGGGCTATAGTCCACAGGGTTGCAAAGAGTCAGACATGACTCAGAGGCTAAACAACAATAAACATAAGAATAACACTCCTGGGGACTTCCCTGGTGGTCCAGTGGTTAAGAATCTGCTTTCCAATGCAGGGGACATGGGTTTGATCCCTGGCTGGGAACTAACATCCCACATGGCATGGGGCAACTAAGCCCACGTGCCACAACTACTGAGTCCATGTGCCCTAGAGCCCGTGTGCCACAACTAGAGAGTCCGTGCATCCCAAACAGAGAAACCCCGCGAGCTATAACCAAGAGCCTGCGTGCCGCAGTGAAGACCCAGCACAGCATTCCTCTCAGGACTGCTTGGCCCCAGTCTCCTCTATTCTCTCACGAATCTCAAGACCCCCGTCTGCAGTAGCCTCCTGACATGAGCAGTCACCAGCACTGTCCTGGACCTTTGTCGCCTCCCTTCTTATGTCCTGGCAGTACCACTGCTGACACAGTTACAGCTGCTCAGCCCTCTGGTCCAGGCCCCCTTCCTCCCTTCTCACTGATGTCTCAGCCTCAGACCCACCCCTGACACTTCTCCTCCAATCCTGCCTCTAGCACCATCTTTCAAAACATCTATCTGCCTGTATCATCCTTTCTGCTGAAACACTTCCTTGCTGCCCACAGTTCTTCAGACTAAGTCCAAACTCTGTGCTGTGGCTGACAGGGCCTTGCGTGGTCTGGCCCCTGCCAAGCTCCTCAACTTCCCATCAGCTGCCCTCCCAATTTCCATCCTTGAGCCAAGGGGCCTGTGACCTGCTGGCACCCACCCTCCTCCCCACCCCAGGGCCTTTGCACTTGCTATTTCTACTCATAGGGACACTTTCTCCATACATCATCTTTCTATTTTCTTTTAAAAAAATTTGTAAAATAGCCCACATATAGCAAAGTGTACAAAACATATATGTACAATTTAACAAACAGTTACAAAGCAAACACCCACGTAACAGCACCAAGATGAAATCATCAGTTCCCCAGAAACCACTTTACCTGCTCCTTCCCCCTTAACCCTCTGGTCCTTGGTAGAAATGACTCCTCCTCAGGGAAATTATCCCTTCCCGCCACACCCCCTGCACCCCCCCCACTCCCGCCCCGTTAGATCAGACAGCCCTCCAGCCATGCATCGCATCCCCTCAGATCCCAGGAGGTTTGCCCTGCAGGCACTCCCCTAGCATAATTCACTCACTGCTTTTGTAATTATTTGCTTGCTGTCTCCCCCAGCACCCTGTCTGTTCCAGGAGAGCGAGGGAACCTGTTTGAGGCAGAGAGCTGTGCATACACTTGATGCCTGCTACATAAATGAGCAAGAAGTGCTGGGCTACAAAGGCCCCAGAAGGAGACACAAGGGCAGCCACAGAGTGCTCGTGCCTGCCTGCAGGGAGCCGACTGGGCAGCAGGGTGTCGTTCTGGCCCCGCCCCAGGGAATGGACCTATGTCAGCAGAAGCACAGAGCTGCCCCAAGCGAAGGGCAGTGTGCGGCCAGCGGCAGTCAGAGGCACATGTGGGCCCCTTGAGCACAGCTGCTCAGGGACCCGCTGGGAAGAGGTGGGAGGGCCAGAGGGGTGAATGGGACCACACACCCTCTCTGTCTGGAACACTCCACCCTCCTCCTTCCCAGGAGCTCAGCCTCTTTTCTCCAGGGAAGCTCCCCCCACAGTGGGTCCGGCCCCTCCTCTGGGCTGCCACACCCCGAGGGCTTCCCTCACCCTGGCCCTGGCCACTATGGGCTGTCACTGGAGGCGGATCTGTCACCCACATTGACTGTGAACACTAAGGGCTCTGTCCCTAAATAGATGCTGATGCTCAGGTTGTCAGGACAGTCAGGCTTTGAGTTTGTGACAGCCTCAGGGCTGGGAGAAGGCAATGGCACCTCACTCCAATACCCTTGCCTGGAAAATCCCACGGACGGAGGAGCCTGGTGGGCTGCAGTCCATGGGGTCGCGAAGAGTTGGGCACGACTGAGAGACTTCATTCTCACTTTTCACTTTCACGCATTGGAGAAGGAAATGGCAACCCACTCCAGCGTTCTTGCCTGGAGAATCCCAGGGACGGAGGAGCCTGTGGGCTGCCATCTATGGGGTTGCACAGAGTCGGACACGACTGAAGCGACTTAGCAGCAGCAGCAGCAGCAGCAGCAGGGCTTTAGGGACAGTCAAGGCCTCAGGTGGACTTCCCAGGCGTCTCAGTGGTAAAGAATCTGCCTGCCAATGCAGGAGATGTGGGTTCAGTCCCTGGGTTGGGAAGATCCCCTGAAGAAGCGAATGGCTAGCTACTTCAGGATTCCTGCCTGGAGAATCCCATGGATAGAGGAGCCTGGTGAACTACACTCCACGGGGTTGCAGAGAGTTGGATACGACTTAGCAATTGAGCACACACTCAGGGTCTTAGATAGGGATAGAATCAGGGCCTTGGTCAGGGACAGCTTCAGGCTATTAGTGAGAGGGTCAAGCTGGTTAGGGACAGTTTGGGACATTAGTTAGAAATAGCTCAGGTCCTTAGTTAGGGACAGTGTCAGGACCTTAATGACAGCATCAGGGTCTCAGCTAGGGACACTGACATGGCCTTAGTTAGGGACAGTGACTAGGCCCCCATTGTACAGATGAGGAAACTGAGGCCCAGAGAGGTTCAGTCATTTGTCCAAGGCCACACAGCCAAGACAAGGCAGAGGCAAGGCTCCAACCCGGGTGGGCTGACTCTGGAGTCCACACTCTCATCGACTGTGAAGATATTTATTTCTTTAAATCAATTCATTTAATTTTCCTTAACCTGTCCAAGGCAGTATCTGTAAAATCAGGGGATGGGTTGATAACACTTTTCCTAATATCCATTTAAAATAAAACATTTTCCTCCTTGCACCACCCAAATTACCTTGAGCACCCCATTTTGGAAAAGGCTGCTCCACACTAAAGCCTGGTTGCCTAGGAGAAAACTTCAGGAAGCAGCTTTAATGAGCAGATAAGAATGATTTGCAATTAGCATCAATTGTCTGCATGCAAATTAAAGCTCCCAACCACAGGGCCCTCTTTGGAAGCGGTGCCGCTCCCATTTTACCCCCTTCCTTTCTGGGTTCAGCAAATCCTTCTCTCAGACACAGGGCAATTTTGTCCCCACTCCTCCTGCCTCAGCCACGGTCGACTCCCCAGCACCGCTGCTTTTATAGCACACATTCCAAAACCCTTCAGCTACTCAGCTTTACTACTCAGGCCTGTGCCCAGCAGGGGAGACCCGGGCACCCCATGGCAGCGAGTCCCTCTTGGTGGGTGCCCTCAGACGTGTCTCAGTGATGTCTGTCTCCCTCAGTGGATGGTGGGTGAGGGGAGGGCAAGGCGTCTCATCTGAATTTCCGTGCTCCTTCTCTTCAGCTCTCAGCCTAGAACGTGGGACAAAACAAGTCCCTGAGAGATATTTGTGAATGAAATGAATGGGTAGATTAATGAATGAAGGAGCTGTTCAAAAGAGCCTGTGAGCTCAAATGATTCAGATCCATCTATCTAAGGACTTCCCCGGTAGTCCAGTGATTAAGACTCTGCCTTGCAATGCAGGAGACGTGGACCCCTGGTCTGGGAACTAAGATCCCACATGTCGAAGAGCAACTAAGCCCGTGTGCCTCTACTACTGAGCGCATATGCCTCAACTGGAGGGCTCAAGCACCCTGGAGCCCGAGGACCTCAATGAAAGATACTGTGTGCTGTGACTAAGACCTGACACAGTCAGTAAATTAAAAAGAAAAAGAGAGAGATCTGTCTAGTGAGGCAGACTGTGACAGAGACTTAAGTCTCCGTGAGACCCTTCCTCTCCACACTCGCCTTTCGCCTGGCTCCTGACTCCAGGAGGGCTGAGGCCAGGGTGAGGGACAGCACTGACATGCGAGCACCCCCAAACACGGTGGTTTCCAAACCGGTCAGTGTCAGGAGCCGCTTGGTCTTAGAATCCAGTTATACTTAAATCTCTAAGCTCTAGGACCTTCACACTACGGCATATTTTTCTTTCCAGCCAACGCCAATCTCTCAAATACTGGCTTTCGAGCGATGAGCAGCAGAACCTGAGTCTGGTAAGACCACTCACTGCAAGGTCATGCGATCCTTGAAGGAGGTAGCGAGCAGCACTCACACATTCTGAATGGACTAGACTGGACTAAAGGGCTTTGCACGATCACACTAAGAATTTCGAGGGAGATTTTTGCTCTACCTTTTTAAAAACCTTTTTTTTTTTTTTTTGACCACGTCTTGTGGCGCATGGGATCTAGTTCCCTGACCAGGGATCCAACCCGTGCCCCTTGCATTTGAAGCAGTCTTAACCACTGGAACACCAGCGAAGTACTGCTTCACCTTTGAAAAAAACCCAGACATTTCTATACAGACCAAGACCCAGGGCCACTGGGGGCTGTGGTCAAAGAGGCCCGAGGCAACTGCCAGGTGTGTGTGTTCTGTGCAGAGAGGGGCTCAGGTTTGGGCACTGGCCAAGGTGTCAGGAAGCCAAGGGAGATGAAGATCCCCAAGGCGGTCCTGGCCCCTGCTCGGCTGCGGTCAGGGGAGGGAAGGGAGGCGTCCACACTGTGCACCTGGGAAGGTGGACCCACACTTAGGGGTCCACACCGGGGGCTGCAGCACTGTACTCACTGCCCGGGGCCACAGACCTCACAGGGTCCCTGGACCAGGCTGAGTCCTGTGACGGCAGGATGACGGTTACGGGAGGCACCTCGTGGCTTCCATCAGATTCTCAAGTGTATGTGGTGCACGGGCTTCCCAGGTGGCGCCAGTGGTATAGCACCCGCCTGCCAATGCAGGAGACTTAAGAGACACGGGTTGGATCCCTGGGTCAGGGAGAGCCCCTGGAGGAGGGCATGGCAACCCGCTCCAGTATTCTTGACTGGAGAATCTCATGAACAGAGGAGCCTGGCGGGCTATAGTCCATGGGGTCACAGAGAGTCAGACACCACCACTGAAGCTACTGAGCACACACGCATGCCCACGCGGTATAGACTCCAGGCTGCTGGTTAGTCAATGCCTGCTCGTTCTCACTTATTCCCCTGTCTACCTCTCTACCAGTGGTTCTCAAAGCATGGTCTGGGGACCAACAGCATCAGCACCGACACAGAACCCTGTACAAATGCACATTCTCAGGCCCTGCCCAGTAGGTTAGGGGAATGTGTGTTGAACAGCCCTCCAGTGGAGACCATCTGAGGTCCACACTGCCCTTTACTACGGAGGCTGGAAGGCTAGGCCAAGATTCCCCAGACTTCCTTGCAGCTAACATGGCCAGGTGATATTGCCTGTGGAAGGGGTTCTGGGAAAGCTTTTGCTTTTTCCACAGTCAGGGAGCAACAAGGATGCTGCCCTCTTCCCTTCCTCTGCCCCCAGGCCTCTCAGGGGCACCACAGCCATCTGGGGACCAGGAAGTCGCAGCCAGTATGACGACGACGACGGAGCAGGAAGACACAGGGTGCCAGGCCTCAAGGCCCTCCCTGAGCTGCTGCTGTACCAGCCCAGCTCTGCCCTCCCTGGACTTCCCAATGGGGAACTGTTAAATCTCTATTTGCTCAAGCCTCTGTGGGTCTGGTTTTCTATTACCTTCAGCCAAATGCACTCCTAATAGAGTGTGTGACTCCCAGTAGGCATAAAAACTACTGGTCTTGGGAAAGAGAAAACGGAAAGAGACTGAGGGTCAGAGTGAACCAGAGACAGACAGTCAAGGATTTTCCTTCCTCTACTGAGATCCTTAAAGGCCAGTGGATGGGTAGCCAGGGGTGGTCCATGGTATCCCAGATCTGTAAGCAAACTAATGTGTGAGCACATCCATCTGTGAGCATATTTCTGGGGAGGGGAGCTCCACCATCAGGACTGTAGGGGATGTGGAAGGTTGTCAGAACCCCTGAAGAACCTGGGCTAGATTCAGAGCCTTACCTGGACTGCCTGGATGGGTCGCGGCTGCCCCCGGCCAGGCCTGTTGGGGTGCTGGAGCCTGAGGAGTACAGCTTCGGTCGGTAGCCCTTGTTCTGTCCAGTGATGCCCGGAGCGGGCGAGACCTCCCGCCGCCGGTCTGCTTGGTGAGACCTCCCGGTGGCCTCGCGCCCACCCCCGCAGAGGCCCATGCTTCCCGGGGGCTTGTGCGGCTTGGCCGGTCGAGGTGTCTTGGCCAGAGACACGCAGCCGGGGCTGGAGGTGTAGAGGGTGGTGTCGATGCCACTGTCGCTAGAGCCACCCTTGGAGAGAGGGTCTTGCTCGGGCTCCAGGGGGTCCAGGGGGTCAAACCAACGGTCATCGCTGTGGCTGCTGGAAGCATTGCTGGAGAGGGTATTGCTGCTGGAATGACTGGAGTACTGGGGCTCCCCCTGGAAGGCAGGAGAACTGTGTCATCATTCTTAGACTCCAGGTGGGGGGCAACCTACCCTCCCACTGGGGTTCACCTCACAGCTGAGGGTGAACCCTGGAGCTAGACAGCTTTGAACTCTGGCTCTCCTTAGGCCACTGATTGAACTTCCCTGTGCCTCAGTTTCTACATCTGTGAAATGGGCTGACAATAACCCTGCTCCATGGGGTAGCTCAGAGGGATAAACGACACTGCTTACGTAACATGCTGCCAGCACTAAGCTCAGTGTGTCTGGAGCTGAGCTCCTGGCCTTCCCTCCTGAATTCGCCTCTTCCTTGTCTCCTAAGGGCACCTCCGTCGTTTCGGCTGTCCTTACCCAAGAGCTGTGGAGGCACTCTGGACATTGCTTTTGCTCTCACACCCATATCTAGTCCAACGGCAAATCTTGTTGCCTGTGTCTTCAAAACAGATCCAAACCTGCCAGCTTGCCTCCCTTCAAGACTCCACCCTGGTCCTGTCCACCACTGCTTCCCACTGGACCACGGCAGCAGCCTCCTCCTGTCTCCCTCCTCCTGTCTGTCTTTCCTCATCCCCAGACCCCAAGCTGTGCCCTACATGCAGCCAGGGACAGGCTGTGAACACTCATGTCCATTCACATCTGTTCCCTGCTCAGAACCCTCCTTCTCACTAGGGAAAAGCCAGAGTCCTCCCCATGGCCCCTGGGGCCCTGCATGATCTGGCTCCGGGTTCCAGTCTCTAACTTCATCTCCTTCTTCCTCTCTCTGGATCACTCCGTTCCAGCCACAGTGACCTCCTCGCTGCTCTGAGCACGCCAGGTGCACTGTTCTCTCAGGGCCTTTGCACTTGCTGTTTCCTCTGCTTGCAATGCACTTCCCTCAGATGATTTTCCTGGGTTGCCTCTTACTTCAAGGTTTTGTTTACAGGTCACCTCCTCGAAGGCCTTCTCTGACCACCTCATCCTAAAGCAGCTATGCCTGACATTCTCTTTAACTGGACTTTTTTTTTGCAGTAAGAATCAGTTCTCATCATTATATAATGAATCTGTTTCTCTGCTGACTACTTGTTGCCCACATTGGAAAGTCAGCCTTGTGAGCACAGGGGCCTACCTGTCCTCTTCATCCCTGGGGTCCCAGTACCTGGACCATGGTACATGCTCATCATTCACTCACTGAATGAATGGATGTGAAGAGACTGCCAAGTTCTCAGTCTCTTCCTGGGCACACAGGACTACATCCCCCAGCTCCCCTTGCAGTGATGTGTGGCCACATGACAGCTTCCTGGCCAATGTAACATTACAGGTAGATGTCATTTATGCCATTTGTCTAGGTCTGAGCCACAAAACGTCCTCTCTTCCTCAACTGCTGGAAAGAGGCAGGGGCCCAGTAGAGGGCTCTGGTGCCCTGAGGCTACAAGAGGGAGGGAGCCTGGGTTTCTGAATCCTGCAGAAAGCTGCTTGCTGAACACCCACACTGAATTGCTACATTAGAGGGGAATAAACTTTATTATGTGAGGTCACTGGGACCTGGGGATCATCTGTTACGGCAGTTTGTTGTTTAGTCACTCGGTCGTGTCCGACTCTCATGACCCTGTGGACTGTAGCCTGTCGGCCTCCCCTGTTCATGGGATTTTCCAGATAATAATATTGGAGTGGGGTGCTACTTCCTCCTCCAGGGGATCTTCCCAACCCAGGGACTGAACTCGCATTTCCTGCATTGGCAGGAGGATTCTTTACCACTGAGCCACCTGGGAAACAGTTAACCTATTGCTAAAGATTGAACAGTCTGTGTCCCCCAACATGCGTACACGGAATTCTAATCTGATGGGATGGTATTAGGAGGGAGGGCCTTTGGAAAGTGATTAGGTTATGAGGGTGGAGCCCTCATGAATGAGATTACAAATCCCTATGTATTTTCATGTATTTATCCTATATATGTTTATACAGTCCTCATGAAGGGGGTTATAGAGTCCATATATATATTTATATCCTTAAAAAAGAGATCACAGAGAGCTCCCTTCACACATGAGGTAAGGCGAAGGCTGTCCATGAACCAGGAAGCAGGTTCTCATCAGACACCGAATCTGCCTGTGCTTCAACCTTGGATTGTCCAGCCTCCAGAACTAGCAGAAATCAGTAACTGCTGTTTATCAGCCATCCAGTCTGTGGTGTTTTAGTTAGGGAAGCCCGAGCTGGTGAAGACACCCACCATGGCTGATGGAATGAGGAAATCGTGGCTCGAAGGGGTGAGTGATTTGCTCAAGATGAGATGGACGGTGGGGGCTGGAGCCAGGATGCACCATTGGCTGGGTCTAACTCCAGACCAGCCATGTAGCCCCTTCTGCTGGAGTGGAAGGGGGCGGAGGAGGAGCACGCCCAGGTGAAGCTGTGAAGCAGTCCAGCTGTTGGCAGCCAGGGCGGGCCAGGCAGCTGGCTCCCGTGGCCCTGGCTCCCCAGGGTTGGCGGGCGGGGCCCAGACTCACCTTGGAACGCCTGTTGGGGGAATCTTTGCCTGCTGTGTCCTGCCTGGAGGCGTGCTTGTTCCCGTTGCTTCCAGCCATGGCCGAGAGCCGGGCCTGGGCAGGCACATGCCACAAAGGCTCTGCAGTGCAACAGGAGACACACCAGTGGTTAGAAGCGACTCAGGCATCCACCTGAAGCATCTGGCACTACGTGTGGCTTTGATGGTCCCATTCCTTTGCCAGCTTATGCCCATGACACGGCCATGACCCCATCCGCTCAGGCCTTAGGGTCTAGCAACACTCAGGAACAGAGGATTTACTGAGCACTTACTAAGTGCCAGGCACCATGCTAGTGCTTTACATAGCTTAACTTAGTGAAGCCTTATTATAACAACCCTCAACCCTCAGAGGAGGTTGAGTGCATTTTCGTCCTTCCTGGCCACCTGGATTTTCTATTTTATAAATTATTTGTCCATAGCTTTATAAATTTTTCTATGGAACTGACCACTTTTTGGCGAGCAGGGCTCTTTTTTCTTTTTCTGTTGGCCACATCACGTGGCATACGGGATCTCAGTTCCCTGATCGGGACTGAACCGCTCCCCCAACCCCCGGCCCCCACGCAGTGGTGGTGCAGTTTTAACCACTGGACTATCAGGAAGTCCCTGAACAGGGTTCTTTATATATGCAAGGTAGCATTCTTTGTTGGTTAACCACGCACAACTTTTTTGGTTAAATGGAAGTACAATCATAATAAGCACTGTCTGACAATTGAACTCTCACTTTACAGATAAATATACTGACACTTGCTTTCTGCTGTGTATCTTCATGACACACGTTCACATAACTGAACTGCAAGTTATCTTATTTTTAACAGCTGCAGAGTTTTCCATCATTGAATGGACATCAATTATCTAGCCAGTTTCCTACTGATGGATATTCAGGTTATTTTCAATTTTTCTTAACATTTTGGTGGCCTTTTCTCTACATTCAACTTTGAGCAAGTGCGGAATTGTGTCTGGGACAGAATTCTCTAAGTGAAATGGCTGGTTCAAAGGCGAAACAGGTTTAAAATCATGATGGCTGCTATGGGTGTAAATTAGTCTAAACTCCCAAGGCTGGTCAACGTGCCTGAATGGAGCATCAGATCTTAAAAAAACATACAACCTCTGGGAAGAATGGATACATGTATAAGGCTGAGTCTCTCTGCTGTCCACCTGAAACTACCACATCATCATTCCTTTTCTGAAAAATGATTGATTTTTGGCTGTGCTTCTTTGCTGCGCACAGGCTTCATCTAGCTGCGGCAAGCAGGGGCTACTCTCTAGTCGTAGGGCGTCGGGTTCCCACTGCAGGGGCTTCTCTTACAGAGCACGGGCTCTAGAGTGTGGGCTTCAGTAGTTCTACACGGCTTTAGTGACCTCTTGGCATGTGGGATCTTCGCAGATCAGGGATCGAACCCATGTCTCCTGCACTGGCAGGTGGATTCTTTATCACCGAGCCACCAGGGAAGGCCCTATCACAACACTGTTAATTGGCTATATTCCAACACAAAATCGAAAGTTAAACACATGTACACACACACAATCTAAATGGAGGGCTAATTAATATCTATCAAACTTACACAATGCGTTAACAGAGGACCCAAACCTCAGTGGTCTAACCCCAGAGCTCACACTTTTGATCAGTGCTGTAGTTAAAATACTCACAATAATGATAATTATTACTAAGCACAAGTTGTGTCCAGTATTACTATAAGCGCTCTGCCTGCGTTACCTTGTTATAACCACTCAGTGATATTATGAGGTGGACATTAGTACCAGTTTAATAGATGAAGGAGAACATCAAGACTCAGAAAGGTTAAAAAACTGGTCCAAGGTCACACAGAGCTTCAGGCCTATGCTCTCAACCCTGACAACCTCTCTGTGCTTCCCCAGTGACGACAATGCCAGCAACAGTGCAGAATAAGCGCTCCGGAAGCTGGAGTCGCCATTCTCTGAATGATGGGCTGGGTCCTGTGCTGGGGCCGGACAGGTGTTATCTCACTGGATCTCAAAACCACCCTGCAAGGAGAGACACTTAGGGTGTCCACTACAGAAAAAGGACCTGAGGCTGGGAGAGATGAGGTCATTGGCAAGGTTATACAGCTGACTCAGAACTTCCCACCAGGCCCATCGGAGCCTGAGTTCACCACCATACACACACCGCTGCCCCTGTTGCAACCTTAGGGGGCTCTGGGCCCATGTTCCTGATGGGGAAGGTGGGCGTGGAGGGTCAGGGAGGGCACTCAGAGACACAGAGAGAGCCGCCTGACTGCACACAGTCGAGGGTGTCACTGCCGACTATGCCCACCTGCTTCACCCTCCAGAGATGCTTTTCCTCCTTGGAGGTGTCCAAGATGCCCAGGAAGCACTGGTCTTCTGGGAGGAGGGCCAAAAATGCCAGGAGACCACGTTTCTGCAGAGAGCCAAGCCCGTGGCAGTCACACCCAGCTTTTCTACCACCTAGGACACCATGGCTCCCAAACTTCTGTCTCTGGTGGGACATCTCCCCACGACTCCAGCCTTGTACATACAGCTGCCCACACACCTCCATGGAGTGTCTACCAGGCACCCACTACTGGACATGGCCAAAGCCAGCTCCTTATCTTCCCCCAAACCTCCATCTCTCGTCTCCTCTGTTCTTTTGGCTGCTCAGGTCAGAAACCAGTTATCATCCTTGAACCTCAGGAAATCCTAACTTTACCTCCAAAGAACTGTATCCAGAACCTGCCCACCTCTCCCCCTCCACTGGCCCTGCCCCATGCGAATCTGTAGCCAGAGGAACTCTGTGAACAGCTAGTTAGATCCCATCCCCCTCTGCTCAGAAGAGCTGAGCCCTGTGGTTCTGAGTAAAGGACAAAGTCCCTGCTGTCCCCGCCACCTCCCTGGCCTCATCTCCCACCACTTCTCTAGCCCCTCTGCCTCTTTATCCAACACCAGGCCCCCTGCCACCCGGGGTTCTTCGCTCAGCAGTTCCCTTTCCCTGGAATGTTCTCCCAGCTGTCTCCCTCACACTCTTCTAGCCTCTCCTAAAATGTGATTTGTTCAGAGACCTCCTCAGACCCTACAGATCACTTTCCAGGAACTATGCTTGTTTCCAGTTAATATTCAGCTCACACTGTGGTTGAGGGACTATGGTGGTATATGCAGCAGGCACGGGTCAAGGAGAGGTCCTATTATAGAACCAGTAGGTTCTGGTCCAAATTTCAATGCAGCTACTCACCAGCCGGGACCTCGGACAAGGGACACCCTTTCAGGGCCTCACCTTTCTCGTTTCTAAAATGGGGTGGTCACAGCGGCCCCTCTGTTGTGTTCCTGAGATGATTAAACAGATGGGAGTGTGGAGCACCTGAAACTGTGCTACTGCTGCTGTGACCACAGTCATCTGACCAGGGCTGGGCACTCCCCCACGTCCATCCCCTCTGCTGGATCCCCCCACCCTGGAGCTTGAATACACTCTGGACTTTATGGTGACTTCTGAGCACAGATCACCCTGATCTGTGAGCGTGCAGGGAAATATCGGCCAACTTACAAGGTCTCAAGGCGGTGAGAGGGGAATAGGGCCGTGGGGGACTGAAGATGGACGGAAGGAGGGCCCACGGAGAGCTTCTGTGACCCCCTTATCTGGGGCCCACAGTGAATAGTGAACGCTGGGGAAGTTTCCTCCCCACTTACACCCTGGTGTAATGACATCTCCCAGCAACAGGTTTCCCTTTTTCTGGGAGTAGAGATCACAGACCTGTGGGTGGGATCAAGTGTGCTGAGTGGAGGAGAGAGCCATGTCTGCAGGCCCCGGAGGCAGCAGACTTGGGGGAGTGTGGTCGGGGAGGGGGCAACCTGCTTGGCTGAAGTCCAACTGTTGTCCCTGGTTTAACAGAACCATGGACTGCTGAGGCCCACGTGCTGCAACTACTGAAGCCTGTGTGCCTAGAGCCTGTGCTCCGCCAACGAGAAGCCTGTGCACTGTAATGGAAAGTAGCCCTCGCTCTCCACAACCAGAGAGACTGCGCATAGCAACAAAGACTCAGTGCAGCCACAGACAAAGGGAGGGAGGAAGGAAGAAAATTTAAGACAAAGGGACACATACAGAGGGAGAGAACCATGGCATGGAGGTGCTGAGGAATTTTCCAGGCTGCTCACCCTGGGGAACAGGGTGCACACGCCTCTCTCCTTGCCCCATAGCACCTGGGGGGTAGCCAGTGATGTGCAGACATGGGCAACCCCCATGAGAACTGCCTGGATATTCTCAAACACCCACTGTGTGGACATCTCTATCTCCTCCCCCTCCGACGTTAGCACCCTCCGATTCTTCATTGATTTTCTTTCTTCTGAACCTACCTATCACCTGCTGGTTCTCACAGTTTAAAAGGGCTAACAGCTTTGTTAGGAGACATCACGTTGAAGACATTCATCCAAGGAGTATATACCATGATTAATACTTATACACAGGAGAGTAAACAGATGGGAAGACGGTTAGTCTCACCAGGCATCAGAAAAATGCAAATGAAACACACAATGTGGCACCACTGTGTGCCCACCAGGAAGGCTGAAATGAGAAAGGCTGGGGAGGACTGGAGCCGCTAAGAACTCTCTCTCTCTAAGAGATTTGACAATCTCTTAGAAAGTTAAATGCATAACCCAGCAATTCCACTCCTGGGTATATTCCCTGCAGAAACGTGAACACATCTTCAGAAAAGGCAGGTACAAGGATATTCCTGGCCGCACTGTTCTAAGCAACCCCAACCTGGTCCACTCTAAATGTCCTTCAAAGCTAGAATGGGGTAAGACATTGTGGGTCATTCAGACAGTGGATATACTACTCAGAACTGCGCTGCGACAGTCATGTGGCTGGCCCTCACCAACACAGTACTGAGCCACAGAAGTCACAATCATGTATATACACACACAGTGTGTCCAGTGGGAATCTGCGTTCCATATGCGTGAAGTTTAAAACCAGGCAAGACTAAACCTGGCCGTGAGAAACAGGGTGTGGTGGCCTTCGGGGGTGCTGACTAGGAGGGGCTGGGGCCTGCCAGGAGGCTGGCCATGTCTCTCTCGCCCTGGGTGTGGAACAGGGGTGTGTTCACTTTGTGATTATATTATCACACGAGATGCTCTGGATTTGGGCTCGTGTCTCAGCATAACAATTGACAAACAGCATCGAAGGCTTTCTGTAATGAGCAGTCAGGACACTGCCGGTTCTGCTCAGCCCCCCGCCCCCAGAGGACCACTTTCAGATGTCCCCTGGCAGTCCCCTCCTCCGGGCTGCACATTTGTGCTCCAACTCCTGCTTGACAGCAACGGCAGACCCCGCCTGCTGAGGCCCTATCTGGATGGACACGGATCTGGCTCACTGGTCCCTACCGCTCTCCCAGGTGCCTTCTCTAACCTTACATGGTGCACTAACAGCTTGCTTTCATGTTTTATCCATCACTGACAGGGGGAGGGGCTTTACCCGTCACACTGTGAGTAACGGGTCATGCAGGGTGGGGCCATGGGCATGGCTGGCCTGGGGGGGCCCTACCTGGCTTCTGACGCTCCATGGTGCTCTCCTGGCTGGTCAGGCCGCCTGATGAGGAGTCGCCGCTGGATGTCCCGTCGTGGCTGAAGTGGGGATCAAAAGACAGCAGCGGGTGTGGGGCAGCCGTGTACCTGCAGGGGAGCGAGAGCAGGCGGGCACAGGGTGAAGGGCTGGTGTGTCAAAAACCACCTGAGGCCGAGACTTGCTTGCTGGGGGTTTTAAATACCCGGGAGGCTCCTTGAGGCTGGGAGGCTGGATGAGTAAGCCTGGAAATGTGCTATTAACTGCGGGTCAGGAATGAGCTCTGTCTGGGAAGCATGCCAGGGAGCCGGTGGCGGCAGGGCACGTGGGGCCAGGTGGGGTCTTTAGGGAAAGGGTGGGGGCAGAAGCCACTCAGGACCTAGGCTCCTCTAGAGTCCCATTTCTTTTTTCAGCTGCACCACATGGCACGTAGGCTCTTAGATCCCTGACTAGGAATCGCCCCATGCATTGCAAGCACAGGGACTTAATCACTGGACCGCCAGGGAAGTCCCCCAGGGTTCCGTTTCTTGGCTATGAAATGGGGTGAGCTGCTGTCAGCAAGCCCCTACTCCTAGGCTGGTGTTGGGCTCCCTCACTCTCTGATGGAAGAGAGCAAAACAAGGCAGCCATTTGTAGGTCCAGGAGGCCTGGAAGTGGGCCGCTTGGGGGATCAAACCTCTCCTTGGCCTCCTGCCCAGCCAGGTTCAGTCACTTCCTTGCCCCGACAGTTTCCCAAGATGTCAAGAGGCAACTGTAGTAAGTCTTTCCTTGTAGGACTGAATGCGTTGAGACTGACACGTGATACACCTGGCTGAGGGGCCGGAACCAATCTGTCTGGCTCTCTGCTGGAGGAAGGGGCTGCACGGTAGAGGCTGAGGGCTCAGGAGTCAGCACAAGGCAGGTCTGGGCCCAGCCCTAGCTCCATCCCTCACTAGCTGCATGACCTTGGCTGGGCAAGTGCTCATCAGTTTGAGCTGCGGTTTTCCCACCTGAAAAAAGACATTTTCTACTACACAGGGTTGTAGAGGGATGGAAAAACAAAGCTGTCTCCTAGAGAGAGATTCTCCTGGAGGTGGGCCCTGCAGAGCCACAGGCAAGGCCTGAGGTTTAACAGAGGGACTGGCAAAGGTTCTCTGTGGCCTCGGGTCCCAGAGACATTCTCTGTGAACCCAGAGCCTGTGGGTGCCTCCCAAACATCCATTCCACCTCAGATCAGAATCCAGCATGGTGGAAACCCTCTCTCTGACTGGGGCTGGTTAGGAAAGGCAGAGGACATGTGAGAGGATTTGAGTTATTAAGTTTCATTCCCATGAAGTACTTCTGATTCTTCACCTGAAAAACACATGGCAGGGCCACTCTTCCAGCCCTTTGAGACCGGCTGGTTGGGGCTGTGTGACGATCAGGGAGTTGTGAGGGAGCCTGGGTCCTAAGAGGTCCACTCAGTGGTGGACCTGAAGTGTAGGTGCAAAATAAACCCGGGTTGACTTATTGTTATTTAGTTGCTCAGTTGTGTCCGACTCTGCAACCCCATGGACTGTAGCCAGCCAGTCTCTTCAGTCCACGGGATTTCCCAGGCAAGAATACTGGAGTAGGTTGCCATTTCCTTTTCCAGGGGATATTCATGACCCAGGGATCAAACTCGTTAGCAGGCAGATTCTTTATCGTCGAATGACCTGGGAAACCCCTTCACTGACTTAAGTCACTGCAATTTTCAGGTCTGTTAACCAGCATAACCTGACTGAGATAGGGGAAGTCTGCTCAGAGCTTGTGGAGGAAAGTCTCCTTGCTCCAGAGGGAGATGACAAGGAAAGATGCCCTCTCTTTCTCATCAGATGTTGCCGGGTCCAAATATGGCATCACTTGCAGCTGTCGCCCTCTCCCAACCAGTCTGAGAACACGGCCAATGCTGAATGTGGAAGAGAGGGGGCAGGAAGAGCCACTGGGCCCTTGCTAATGTTGTCAAGGTGCTGGATTAACCTCCCTGGGAACTGCTCTGCCTCTGAACCCTCTTTTCTGGGAGACAACAAATTCCTACAATGTTTGGTTACTTGCAGCCAGAAGCATTCCACCGGCATGAGCCCTGGACTTTGGAGGAGTCACTGAGCCTCCATTAATCAAGCTGATATTATGATTCCTCACTTATTTCCTGTGCCTGAACTTGAAACTTGAGAGGGTAATGAACTGGAATCCCACCCCCAAAATCCAAAAGAAGTTAACTGACTTCTCTGGGGTCACCCTGCCAGTCCAAAGCCAGGGCTGTCTCTGCAAAGACCAACTCTGAGCTCCTGGCTTTCACGTATACAGGCAGCAGAGAAGTGCCGCAGAGGTGCACTGGACTTTCTGAAATCTTATCTTTCCTCACCTGCCAGGAAAACACGTATTATCCCCACTTCTCCAGGCCCTGAACTCTAATGCCTCCAGGAAGAAAAGACACCACTGACAGGTGAATGGATAAAGAAGATGTGGTGTATATATGTGTGTGTGAAAGAGACCAAAATTGGGTTGTTTGTAGTGACGCAAGTGATGTAGAGTCTGTCATACAGAGTGAAGTGTGAAAGAGAAAAGACAAATACCATATATTAATGCACATACATGGAATCTAGACAAAGGATATTGAGGAACCTGTTTACAGGGAAGGAATGGAGACACAGATGTAGAGAATGGCTTTGGGGACATGTGGGTGGTGGGAGAAGGGGGTGGGATGACTTGAGAGAATAGTGCTGAGCGCAAAACAGAGAGCTGGGGGGAGCTGCCGCATAGCACAGGTAGCTCAGCGTGGTGCTCTGCGATGACCGAGAGCAGTGGGGTTGGGGGTGGGGTGTGAGGGAGGCTCCAAAGGGAGGAGATAAAATGTAGACACGTGGCTGATGCGAGCTGTAGAACAGCAGAAACTAACACAACACTGTAAAGCAGTTATACGCTATTTAAAAACAAAAAGCATAGGGAGTCTTCACCTTACTGGCTGACTTAGCAGCCAGCCAACCTCCTGGTAAAATGTGACTCCAGTATTGCTGGAAGTTGAAGTGTTGATGGGTTTATTCCATTTTTTGAAAACGCCTGAATCAAATCCTGAGTGCTAAGGGAAAATGGTCGGCAGTTGCTAGGTTTGTAAGAGGCAGACACTACAGGCACTTCCCTCAATGTCTATTCTCTGCTTCCACCATGGTAGCAGAATCCAAACTGCATTGGTGGCAGCAATGTGATGGTTATCAGACTACATTTCCCAGACTCCCTTGCTTTATTCCAATGAAATAAAAGCACTACATGTGACTCCGCTGGCAGCATGGCGTGGGATCTTAGTTCCCCAATCAGGGATTGAACCTAGGCCCTGGCAGTGAAAGAACAGAGTCCTAACTTCTGGATTACTGGGGAATTCCTCGATGGACTATCTTTAGCTGAACAAATGTTTTCAGCTTCATCTCTCAGCTAACTGTCTTCTATCAAGAAAACCTGAACTTTGTTCACTCATGTAATTCTTTCACTAAAAAGCCTTCTTCCCATCCCAATGCAAACTGACTGGCCTATGCTGACCATTCTTTAGATGCTGAATATGTCCCATTTGAGGCCATCTGTATCACTGCCAAATCCTGGTCAAGCTGATGAAACTGGGACATTCCAGCATCTCACCATGCACAGCTCTGGGCAAAACTCCCCAGAAGCAGGCCTGGGCTGCCAGGATCTTTGCTTTGAACTTCCTACTCTGCCACGTAGGAAAGTACCAAGACAGATGTGGAGTCCTGAGGGCAGGGCTCCAGCGTGCTCGGTCAGTCTCTTACAGAGACTGACGGGTGGAGCTGGGGATGGGTGCATTATAGGATGGCTGGGTAAAGGGCGGACACACGATGCAGCCATTGTTGGCTGCCACTCCAGGAGGCACCACCTTCTTTGTCCCTGCTGGTGGAGTCCGGATGCTGCTCTGGCAGCCAAGCCTCGACCACATGACTTGAGCAAATACTGAGGGTTTGAGCTTCCCTGGTGGCTCAAACGGTAAAAAAAAAATCCGCCTGCAATGCGAGAAACCTGGGTTCAGTCCCTGGGTTGGGAAGATCCTCTGGAGGAGGACATGTCAACTCACTCCAGTATTCTTGCCTGGACAATCCCCATAGACAGAGGAGCCTGGTGTGGCTACAGTCCATGGGGTCACAAAGAGTTGGACATGACTGAGCAACTAAGCACACAAGACAATTGTGGGGGTTCCACGTGACCTCGCCAGGGGTTAGTTCAGGGGTGGGTAAGTGACTGAGTTCCTTCATCCTTAGAAATAGAGAGAAGCTCTTCCCTCTTCTCCTGCAGGGCACCGGTTTTGCCTGGGGCCACAGCAGCCCCTGTGGGTCATGAGTGTAGTCAGGCCCTTGAGGAAGAACCTACACAACTGACCAGCCCGAGAGCCACCTGCCTCTGGAATTATTACGATGATAAATCCCCTTAATGCTCATGCCTTCTTGAGTAAGGTTTTCTGTCTAAAGTCAAATGTTTCAACTTCCCTGGTGGTCCAGTAGATACCAATCTGCCTGCCAACGCAGGGGACACAGTTTCTATCCCTGGTCCAGGAACTAAGATCCCATATGCTGTGGGGCAACTAAGCCCGTGCCTTGCAACTACTTAGTCCACATACAGCAACCAAGAACCTGTGCACCATAATGAAGACCCAGAGTAGCAACCCCGCCACCCCCACAAATATCAAATGCTTCCCAACTGACGGACCACTCTTTATGGAACCAGCAGAGGAAAACAACTTCCATAGCTGCGACATGTGAGCTTGGTGGTTGCAGCTCCCGGGCTCTAAGCCACAGACAGTAGTTGTGGCACACAGGCCTAGGTGCTCTGCTGCTGTGGGATCCTCCTGGACCAGGGATCGAACCCGTGTCTCTTGCATTGGCAGGTGGATTCCTTTTCACTGAGCCACCAGGGAAGCCTTAAGAGTTTTTTTTTTTCTAAACAGCTAATTTTTTTCTTTTTGGGGCTGTGCTATGCAGCATGCAGGATCCTAGTTCCCCGAGTAGGGACTGAACCTGTGCCCCCTTGCAGTGGAATTGTGGAGCCCTGACACTGGACTGCCAGGGAAGTCCCTGAGGCAGACGTTTTACATGTGAGCAAACCTAGGGGCAGAGTGAAGCCCCTCGCTCACGCCACATGGCTGATGAAGTGCAGGCCCTCTTGTCCTCTTGTCTCCCAGTAAATCTAAGATGGGCTGCAGGACAGGTTCGGTCTATGAGGGTCTCTGAGTTCCTGGAAACCTGACGAATCTGGCAGGTCAAGGCCCGCAGGAGCAGACAGCAGGAGCCGGAGGAGTCCCCAAGGGGGAAACGTCTGTGGCTGGGCTGGAAAGCCTGGCTTGGGTCCCACAGGCTCCAGGATGTCAACTGCGCGACAGGAAACGGGGAATGGAGCTGAGGCCAAAGGCCACTGGGGCAGCCCAACCTGCTTCAGGGCCTCCTAAGGCTGGCTGGTGACCAGCCACGAGAAACACTGGCGGGGTTCAGGGGCTGAGGTATGCTAGGAATGTTTGGCAGAACTTGGAACCTGGCTGGCGGTCAGAGATGAAAAATACTGAGACCAGTGATACAGAAAGCAGCATCAGGGAGCCTGGGGAGAGAGGGGTGGGCTGGGAGGAGATGGAATCTGAGGGGAAGTGAGAGTTTTCCACTTGCCAGTGCCAGAGAGCCTGAAACACCGAATCACAGCCTCCCAGTGTCACTGCGGGGGCGGGGACTCCTGAAGGGACTGTTCCTGCGGACAGGCAGCACAGCGCTGGGTCAGAGTTGGTCCCTCGAAATCACACAGGCCCAGGTTCCTGGAAAAGTGATCCCGCCCAAGTGGATTCACTTTGTTGAGCCTCAGTTTTCCCTCTCCCTCTATAAAATGGGACATTCTACCCACCTCGTGGAATTGACAGAAACAGCCCACTGAGCTCATGTATCAATGGGACAGTCCAGAGAACAAAGAAATAGACCCCCACAAATGTGCCCAGCTGATTTCCCCTTCCAATGAGCTTTTGCTTTAAGGGACAGCGGAGGAGAAGGAGCCTTTTCAATAAATGGTGCTGGACACTGGCAGGCAAAAATAGGAATCTCAACCTAAACTTTTCACCCTATGAAAAAACTAGCTTTAAAAAATTAACTCAAAGTCAACTATGGACTTAACTGCAAAATCTAAAACAATAAAAATTTCTTAGGAGGGGAATTTCCTGGTGGTTCAGTGGTGCAGATTCTGTGCTTCCACTGCAAGGGGCATGGGTTTGATCACTGGTTGGGGAACTAGGATCCCAACATGCCAAGTGGTGCAGCTTAAAAAAAAAATAAGGAAAAACTTCTTGGAAAAAACGTCTTCAGGACTCAGGACTAGGAAAGAGTTCTAAGATTTAACACCAAAAGCAGGATCCATAAAGGGAAAACAACTGTAATTTGCATCTCACCAAAATTAAAAACTTTTGTTTTGTGAAAGACTCTGTTAACAAGATGAAAAGACAAACTAATGACTGGTGGGAGGAAGTGTTTGCAAACCGCAGAGCTGACAAAGGACTTGTGTCTAGAATATACAAACACTGAAACACAAAGGTGTTCAACATCATTAGCCACTGGAGAAATGCAAATTAAAACCACGATGAGCTATCATCACACCTATGAGAATAGCTAAAGTGAAAAGTGGCGATGACACCAGACAGTGATGAGCACGTGGAGAAACCGGATGACTCACAGCTCGCCAGTGGGAACGTACAATGGTACAACCACCCCGGAAAATAGTTTGGCAGTTCTTTTTAAAACTAAAAATGGACTTACCGCACAGTATGCAATCGTATTCTTTTCTTTTTTTTCCTAAACACTTTTCCACACACAATACAGAATGGTCAGCACACCCTTTCACTGAAATAATAATGCTCTCAACTTGTTGAGTAAATGGCACTTGGAGAAACATCTCCCCACACCCGCCCCAGGTTTACTGAGGTGTAAGGGACAAATAAAATCATAATATACTTAAAGTTGTACAGTGTAATGATTTGAAATATGTATACGCTAGTAAAATGATTACCATAATTACCACATCTAACATCTCAAATAGTTATCTTTTTTTGGGGTGAGAATGTTTAAGATCTACCCACTTAGCAGATCTTAAGTGTATAATACAGAATTAACTACAGCCACCAGGTGACACGTGAAATCTTCAGAACTCACTCATCTTATAACCCAAAGTTTGTGCCCTTTGACCAACACTGTCTCATTCTCCCCACCCCCAAGTAACTACCGTCCTATCTACTCTGTTTCTTTTGAGTTTGACTTTTTTTTCATTCCACATGTGATACTGCACAGTATTTGTCTTTCTGCTTTATCTCACTGAACATAATGCCTTTAAGGTTCATCCACGTTATTGCAAATGGCAGGATTTCCTCTTTTTATGGTTGAATAATATTCCATTGTGTATATTACACCACGTTTCCTTTATCCATTTATCTGTCAACAGCTATTTAGGTTGTTTCTATATTTTGGCAAGCAACTGCATTCTTGGGCATTTATTGCAGAGAAGTGAAAACTTATTTTCACGCATGTTCAGAGCATGAATATTTGCACAGCCCAAACCCAGAAACTACCTGAATATTCATCAATGGTACCACACCACCAAATACAACTCGGCAACAGTAAGGATGTGACTACAGATAGAGGCAAAAATGTGGATGACTCTCAACTGAGAGAAAAATCTCAAAAGGGCACATACTATGTGATTCCTTTTACACAGCATTCATGAAGTAAGAGACCCAGAAAAGATCAGTGGTTGCCAGAGGGATGGGGGAGGGGATGGGTGTGGCTATAAAGGGGTAGCCAGAGGGAGTTTCATGGTGACGGCACAGTTCAGTCTTAACTGTGGACAAAACTCCACACAGCTACGCACACACAGGTAATTGGTGTATTCTGAATAAGCACTGTGGATTGTACCAATGTCAACTGCTTTGATATTGTATTAGTTATTCAAGATGTTAAATTTGGAGAGGCTGGGTGAAGGATTCAAAGAGGGCTCTATACATTTCTTTTAAACTTCTTGTGAATCTACAATTATTCAAATAGTTTAAAAGCAATAAGATAGGAGTGGGGACACCAGGACTTTGGGGGGAAAAAATGCTCCTTGGAATTAACAAAAGCATCATCCCCACCACCTCTATTCTTGGCTGATGGCTCCATGCCAACTGCCACTTCCAGCCTCAGCCACTGTTGCCACCCAGGTGCCCCCACAACTCAGACTCCTCTCCATTCCACACCTTTCTGCTTACTGATGTCTGTAGCCTCTGCTCTGTCTGGAATGACTTTCTCCCTCTTCTCTGTGGCAAACTCTTATTCATCTCTCAAAGCCCTATTCAAATACCACCTGCTCTGGGCAGCCAGCTTAGAGCTGGGGTTGGGCTGAGCTCCCTCCTTTAAGGCCTGAGTCTATCAGAGCTCTTGGCAGTGTGTGCATCCCTTCTGAGATCTTCTCTCACCATAGCAGGTGCTGATAACAGGAACCCCTGGGTAAGTATCTCAAATATTTCTCCTGGCACCTGGAACACAGAGGGCTCTTGGGACCCACTGCAGTTGAGAGCTGAATGGTGGCTACCAGAAGATGAAAGAGTATGTTTCCCCCAATTTTACAACAGAGGCTTAGAATCAAGCAGTGGTTTAGTGTAGTAGCTCTCGAAGTGTGTTCCCCGGGCTGGCAGCCTTGGAATCACATGTCCTACCCTAGTCCTACTAAGCTGGAAATTCAAGGGTGAGGCCCAGTTATCAGTATTTTAACAAGCGCTCCTTCTGGGTGATTCTGAGGCATGTTAGTTAAACAAACTCACTCACTCACTCCATCCTTTCATCAAATATACACCAAGGATCTACCAGACCCTGAGCTGTGTGACGGTGATCATAAGAAAAAAAGTGTTATATATTGGAAAGCAGCAGGCCTGTTCATGCACACACGCATGAATATGCACGCACGCACACTTCCCTGGGCTAACAGGATGGAGAGGACTCAAGGCCGTCATCAGGAAAAGACAAACGGAAGTCGAGGGAACAGGTGGCAACATGTCACTGTGTGGGAGGTGGGGGTACAGGGAAGGCTTCCTGGAGGAGCATCAGCACTCACACTGGAAGAGTGGGGTCCAGGGAGTCTGTGGGGGTGAAGATCATGAAGAACTTCCGGGTGGACAGAAGAACACAGGGAGGATTCTGCAAAGCACACAGCCTGCCTAGGAGATCAGAAGTGGCTGGGGTCTAAGGCCACACCACCCTGAACTCGTCCCATCTTGTCTGATGTCGAAAGCTAAGCAGGGTTGGGCCTGGTCAGTACTTGGATGGGAGAAGGGGCTGGGGAGGCTGATGTGCAGGGCACTGCACGAGGCTGGAGAGGCAGGGGAGGAGGAAGGGTCCCTGCTGGCCACAGTGAAGCGTGGAGCCTGTGTCACAAGAGCTCTGGGACACGTGGGGGTGGGGTTTGGAGCAGGCAATAGACGTGGCCAGCCAGACAAAGACCCCCTGGCTACTGAGTGGGGGTGGACTAGAGGAGGTGGCACAGAGGCTGGGGGCTCAAGGAGGTGGCCAGGGCAGGACACTGGGGAAAGGAGGCGGGGGCGGGGGCAGAGATGCTCAGGAGGTTGAAGATGGGCCACAGTAGAGGGGAGGGGAAAGGGAGGCATCCAGGATGAGGTGCACGGCTCTGGCCCAAGGACAGGTGAGTGGTGTGGCCACCCCTCAGACAGGCACCGCAGGGGAGGAGGAAGGTTCCAGGGCACTGGAGTGGAAGACTGCTGGAGAGTAAGCTAGAGAAACCGTGTTTATTCCGAGGGTACAGAGAGCCAGGCAGGAGTTGGGAAGATCCCCTAAGCTGTCAGTCTGGGGAAGGGGACAGGACTGAAGCCTGACTGGCCCTGAAAACTGGGTAATGCTAGGGGCCTGGTGTTGGGGGAGCATGGGCTGGAGGCAGATAACAGCTGTGTTGCCAGGGGCGTGCTCAGACAAGTGATTCAGGCATTGAGAAAAATGGCAACTGAAACGCTGCTGCAAAGACCGGCAGGGCCCTTCCTGGTCAGGCTGGCTTGGCCCCACATCCTAACACACACAGCCCTCTATCCTAACGGGCCTCTGAGGACCCTGGGGAATCCAAAAGCCCCATAAAATGGCAAATAGACCTGTATGTCAGGTAAGTGCATCTCCCGGGGAAGAAGGTTGCTGGCTTTCATCAGATTCCTTAACGGAAAAGAGAGAGGAGAGTCTGACCTTTCTGGGGATGGCTTGTATCTCGCGTAGGTGGCCGAGCCGGGGGTGGAGAAGCTCCCAGAAGGCTGTCGGTAGGGAGGGACTTTGTCGACCCCTGCTGGTGACGCTGTGTAAGGGGTTTCGGGGAAGCTGACAGGCCTGGAACAGAGGAGAGAGGAAGAGGGTGGGGGTGAGCAAGGAGGAGCCCGGCCCAGTCCTGCTACCCAGCCACACCCGTGGGCTTCACCTGCTCTCCTCTGTGGGGATGGAGGCAAGGCTGCTGAGCGAAGGGCTGGGGAGGCCAGGACACCCCTTCCCACCACAGCTGAGCCCACCCCTCAGCGTCTGCAGCCTGACACAGGCTGGACGGGCCACCCACACCTGGGACAAGACTCTCCTCTGCAAGTTAGATTCCCTCATTTCTTAGAAATTTTTCTTTAACATATAAGGTATTCAAAAGCACTTATCTGTAAGGTATATGCCATCATAATAAAACAAACTGCCTAAAGTTACCACCGACCCGAGAGCTAGAACTGGGGCCATGTGCACCCATGGGTGGGCTCCTCCCCGCCCCACTTCCCTGTCTCCCCAAGAAGTAATCACTCTCCTAAATTTTGTGCTTATCAGTCCCTTGACCTTTAAAACAAATACATGGTTTTAATCTCACATGGTAGGGTGGATTTCCAACAGCAGGTGCTGAGCGCCCCAGCTCTGCGTCCACGCTCCAGAGGCTCATGAGGCAAGTTTAAGGCAAGGAGGAAGGGAGGGGTACGAGAATGAGAAGGCAAGGGAGAGGAGGAGGGCGGACAACAGGCGGAGGAGAGAGAGAAAGGCAGAGGGCGGCAGGGGGCAGGCGGGGCTGGGTGGCTCCCCGGGGCAGGGGCGGGGGTGTCCTTACCTCTTGCTGTGCAGGGGCTGGGACTCCCGGAAGGGGACCATGGGGGTCTGCTTCGGGGGCCGGCTCAGGGACTGGGCGTGTCCGGGGGTGGCGGGGGCGGCCCACTTGGAGGCCGGGAGAGAGTTGTGGGACGCGGGCCCGCTCCACTGCCAGGGAGCGTTGCTGCGGTAGGGGGGCCGGCCCCCCGGGGCCAGGCCCTCCGGCTCGGTCTTTGGCTCCGAGGTATTCATATCATAGGTTTCTGGCCACCCTCTGGGAAGAAAAACATCGTTACTCGGAAAAGGCCCCGGCCCACCAGCGCGCAGGGCTCCTGCTTCGCAGCCCAGATCTGAACAGTCTTCTATTTTAAAGGCCGAGTGGGGACCCTTCAAATTGGTCTGAAATGGAGCAGCTCTGTGTCCTCAACCGAGATAGGGTCCAACACAATGGCCCCGACTGCTGGGCACACTCTACTTCATCTCCCCGTCCCCTCCTCTTCGTCTCTCCCGGTCTCTCCCTTCACCCTGACCCAGGCCTCCAGTTGGCCAGTGTCCTCTTCAGGCTAGCTTGGCGCCCCCACCCTCCCTTGGCAGTACTCAGGGCCAGAAAGGCGGATGCCCTCGGCATCAAAGGACAGTATCTGCCTTGTTCCAAAGAAGCTCAAAGGCAGCTGGAAGAGGAGCAGGTGACCTACTTTGCAGGGTGGTTGGAAAAAAAAAAAAAAGCCACGAAAAATCCAGAACCTTGAAATAGATGCACAACGGCCTGTGACTCCCCCTAGACCAGGCTGGCACACGCACTGCAATGTTCCTGGCTCAGGGCGGGGGGCTCCGTGGGCTGGGCTGGCGTCCTCCGTCTCTGCTGCAGTGCAGCATGGGAGGGGGCTCTGAGCCCGAGCAGGGGGACGTGCTCACAAAACCCACCTCCCAGGGGCTGTGGGAGCCAAGCTGGCAGGAGCCCTGGGCCTGGAAGCCGTCAGGCCCACACCGAGCCAGCCCTCTGGGGTTCTCCTGAGCCTCGGGCACTTGCAGGGTCACCCGGCAAAAGATCTGGTGGTCGTGGACCCAGGTCACGTCTGCTAAGGAGGCATCAAAAAGTGACCCAGGAATGTTCTCTGGCACCTGGGCCAGACACACAGTGCCCTTGGCAGCACTGGAGCTGGAGCTGGTATTCAGAAGTGCCTTCCAGCAGCTTCTCTGGATCAGTAGGTGCCCACGCCTCACCAGGTGCCAGGTGAGGAATGACAGCATACGAACGCCTAACAGGACCTGCAGATCTGCCAGGCCCAGGTGGAGGTGCTACCACCGTGGACCCAGGCAGTGCGTACCCGCTGCTCCTGCCTGCCTAGCTTCTACACCCCCTTCTCCTGAGAACAGGTCTGTGGGCTCTGGGTGGGGTGGATCCCACTTCCTGGCTCCAGGTATGAGCATGTGACCCAGGCCAGCCAATCAGCAGCGCTTCTTTGAGGTGACGGGCACAGGATTGTCAGGTGCCCCAAGCTGAGCCAATCAAAGACAGTGAGCATCAACTCTGGAACTGCTGCAAGGGGGGCGGGGTGGGGGGTGGGCAAGCAGGGGAAGGAGGGTAGGTGGTAAGAAAAAGATCTGTTTCACTGGGCTGCTGAGCTGGGGAGACCTAAGCTGGAGCTGCGACGAGGAAGAGCTGGCTTGAGAATGATGGCAATGCAGAACATGAAACAGGTGAGAGAGATTCTTGATGAAGATGTCCAAGACCCTGCATAAAGCCACATCTCAATCTTGCCCTATCTCCCAGTCTTCTTAGGTGCATTAGCCAGTCAAGTTTCTCTTTTGCTTCACCTCTGTTGCTGGTTATTATCAATAGATACACTGAAGAAAGAAGCAAATTGAGGCACAGAGAAGTTAAGTAACCTATTCAAGGTCACACAGCCAGTAAGAGGTAGAAACTGAATTGATTGATTTATCCTTTTTTTTTTTTTTTCCTTTTTTGGCTGTGCCATGTGGCTTGTAGAATTTTAGCTCCCTAACCAGGGACTGAACCCACGCCCTGGCAGTGAAAGCACTGGATTACCAGGGATTCCCAGAAACTGGATTTAAAGATAGTAAGCTGACTTGAAAGCCCACAACTTTAACCACCATACACACTGGCTTACTGGGACAGTGGTTTGGGAGCCAGTGGGTAGATTCCGCGGGCCTGTGACTTCTGCCCGTTACTGACAGCTCCACCTTTGGCCAAGAGTCCCTGGGCATGACCTCAAAGAGGGAAAACAATCATTGGAGGGTAGCACAGAGTGACAGAGAGCCAGGGCGCAGTAGGCGGACAGCTGGTTCAGATCACAGCTCTGCTGCTTATGGCCCATGTAGTCTTGGGTGAAGGAGTTTCCTTCTCAGAGCCTCAGTTTCCTCATCTGCAAAATGGAGGTGGTGGTGAGCATCAGCTAGAAGTCTGGCGCATGCCAAGTGCTTAACACATAAGAGCTGTTGCTGTGGTCGCCTTCTCCAGCTGATTCTGTGGACTCTGCCTGCCATTCCCACAAGCTCAGAAGCAGAAGCCTTCTTTCCATTTTCTGAAGTCCAGCCAAACCCACCCGGGGGCTCTAGAACAAATTCCTTCCCCGTGATCTGAGATCCATCAGCATCTAGATTACCCTGAGTGCTCGGTAAAGGAAAGCAGATGCCTGGGCCCAACTCAGCTCCTCTGAATCACAGTCCTCTTTGAGGTGGGGCCCGGGAAGCTGCATTTTACCAAGCTGCCAGGGATAATGCTGACATGAGAAAGTTTGAGAAGCTCCTTTCACTGATCCAGTTTTAGGATTGTTTTTAAAAATTAAAGTGTTATTAAACGGCACCTCTGTCCACCAGTTACACCCACCAGAAGCACCCACAGCTGCCAGGTTTTTACATATTCTTGACTCACTGCATTTTCTGTAAACAATCAATTACTACTCCATCATATGGATGGCCTGGGATTTACTCAGCCAGTCTCCTATGGTTGGACATCTAGTTTCTTCCAGTCTTTTGCTCGACCAACAACGCTGCACTAAAGAGTCCCTCTCCAACCTCTCAGCCATGTGCGGAAGATGCCTGGTGATGGATGGCCAGTTTCGCAAACCGCTTTTCCTATCTGCCGCCTCCTCTTTGATTCCCAACAGCCTAGTTTCTGGAGGCCATGGGGACTCCTTTCTCTCTCTCCAACTCACTCACTTGTGGGGTTTCAATTCCCCTTCTCAGGGAGGAGCATCCCCTCCCCCTTCAGATATCTTGAATCCAATTGAGGAACCAAAGGTGTCCTGGATCAGCTTCTCCATCAGGCAGGACAGACACAGTGAGATGAGCCTGTACAAACACGCCAGGTTACCATGACACACCGCTTCAGGGGCTCTGGGATGTCCCTCCTGGCTACTTGGCCCCCCTGGGTGGGGCTCACTTGAGAACCCCAGCCTCATGGTCTGGGATGTCCCTCCTGGCTACCTGGCCCCCCTGGGCGGGGCTCACTTGAGAACACCAGCCTCACGGTCTGGGGGTGTGAGTATGACCCCCTGTATGCTATGCAGTATCTGAAGAGCCTGGGGTCCAGACCCAGGCCCTACAAAGCCTGGCTGGTGGCAGGGATTGTGACACCCAGGCTAGGAGGCCAGGGTCATAGCAAGAGGCTGGAGGAACAGCAAAACTGGGCTATCAGCTCTGCAAACGAGGTCAGCCAGACCCCTCTGCGCTTGAAGAGCCACACACACCACGCAAGTCCCAACCCACAGCTGTCCCGTTTCGGTGGCTGCCTTGTAAAGGGAGCTGGATGATAGCTTTCCTCCTAAACAGGGCAGGGAGTGGAACCCGTCTGTCTGGTCACACCCTCCTTGGCCTCATCTCCCCAGAACTGGAGAAGGGAGCCTGCAGATGCTGCCTTTCACTCAGCTGGTCCCTACCTGCAGGTCCAAGGATATTTGTGTGGCCTCTGGTGCTTCCGAGCTTTGGAGAGTCATCCAACAGGCGGGCTGCTACTGTGTGTGTGTGTGTGTGTGTGTATGCAATGAGGCAGAAGAGCTACCTCAGCCTGACTTGCCCCTGCAGAGCTTGGCATGGGTGTGGCCTGCCCTTGGCCCCATGCAGGGATGGAGGAAGCCCTGGAAGAGGGCTGGGAGAAGGGGACGCCTAGGGCCTGACTGGAGTCCCAAGGCTAGAGGACTGGCACCTGGGTGGCCAAGCCCTGGGTTGTAGCAGGGTTGAACTGTCCCCCACCAAGTTCAGAGCAAGCAAGACTCAAGAAGGTGGGAGGGTGCAACCAGGACTCACATGCCCACAGCTCGAGACTGCTTTGAGAGGCAGCAGAATACACGGAGATGGGGAACCTGGACTGAGTTTTGCTCTGCCACTTAGCAGCCATGCAACTCTGCACAAGACAGTGGTCCACCCTGGGTGTCAGTTTTCTTATCTGTAAACCAGGGATCACACCAGCCCTGGGAGATCACGTGTGTAAGCTCTCAGTGTCCCCTCACTGTGTGCCTTTCTCTTGGCTCATCCTGTTCCAGCCACGTGTCCCTCCTTCTGGTCCGTCAACAACCCAAGGGCCTCTTGTTCTTACCCTACCCCCCTACAGGGCCTGTCTCTTGGTTCCTTCTCACCCTCAGGCCTTTCCTGACCACCCAGTCCGATGTTAGATCAGGCCTAATGTTCCTCACACCCAGGACCTCATGGCTGGTGTCTTCTGAGTGCCTCCTACAGGCCACGTCCTGTTCTGCGTGCTCTGTGGGGCTCGCCTCCTCCAACCTTATAGCCACTTTTGGGTAAAAGCTCCATTTCCTCTTTTATAAAAGAGGAAACAGGCACAGAGTGGTGGTGAAATCTCCCCAAGGTCACAGTCAATAAGACGAGGAGCCTGGGCTCAAATGTAGGCAACCTCCCTGCAGGTCTGCCTTCCCACTACACCCAGTGATTTCCGCTTGGACTGTGTGAACCATCTCACTGGCTTACTTTTTTATTGGTTGTCTTCCCCAATCCATTCATCAGGGCTGTGAGGGCCCAGGCCCAGACTGTCCTTTGTGCAGCTGTGCTTCCGGCCTTGGGATGTAGTGATTCTAGAACCACTGTTTCCAAGTCATCGCTGGAGGTTGCTAGGGTACCAATTCATTCTTCTCAGAATCACATCTATCCTGCCTTCTCTGTACAAATTATATTTCAGAGGAATCAAATGGCTGCTGAAGGAATGTTCATTTTGGAAGAATTCCAGCCAATAAATGAAGAAAAGATTTCCTTGGTGGGTGGGCTGGTGGTTAAGAATCTGCCTGCCACCGCAGGGGACACAGGTTCAATTCCTGGTCTGAGAAGATCCGACACGTCGAGGGGCAACTAAGCCCGTGAGCCTCAACTACTGACGCTGTGCTCTAGAGCCCGGGAGTAGCAACTGCTGAAGCTCGCGTGCCCTAGAGCCTGTGCTCCATGACAAGAGGAGCTGCTGTGATGAGAAGCCTGTGCGCTGCAGCTAGAGAATAGCCCCGCTCACGGCAACTGGAGAAACCTGGTGTGCAGCAACAAAGACGCAGCACAAAGACAGACACATAAATACATTTGTTTAAAAATAAAGAAGGCAGGCTAGAACTGAGGACATCACTTGAGTGTGACCCATCATGACACAGGGGATCCAGACAAGGATCACAAATGGCTGCTGAGAGCTGAGGGGAAATGCATAGCGTTTAGGGTCAGGCTGCCACCCTCGGAACCCTCTGACCGCCCCTAGTATCACTCCCACAGGGACAGCCAGACATGTGGCGCCTCCTGATGGATGCACACCTGGGAAGTGCTGTGACCAAAAGAAATTCAGGGACCTCCCTGGCAGTTAAGACTTCGCTTTCCAAGCCGGGGAAGGTGGGTTCGATCCCTGGTCAGGGAACTAAGATCCCACATGCCTCACAGCCAAGGAACTGAAACAGAAACCAAAAGTAATATTGTAACAAATCCAATGAAGTCTTTAAAATGGTCCGCGTTAAAAAAAAATCTTAAGAAAAAAAAAAAAAAGGAAATTTAACTAGAATCTGATCAAGCTTTTATGCCTAACTCGTTTGTGGGAAATACACGTGCCAGAAGAACAGGTTAAAGGACATCAGCAGGATGCAAGCAGATAAATCCAGGAAGCGGGAAACTGAAAAACAAGAGGCCCAGTTTCCTCCCAAAACAAAAGGTAAGAAAAAAAATAAGATTAAAAAAAAAGAGATTCATCAACCAAATGCCACAGGAAGAGCCTGTGATACAAAAGAAGTTAAAGGTGGACAGGGGAGTTGAGGCAGTCTGCTCAATTTTTTTAAGGTCCTGACTGGGTAGAGACACAGCTGAAGGAGTGAGACTGCTTCAAATAATCTAAGATGGAGAGGTATGGGATGAAAAAGAAACAAAGACAAAATAAGAACTGGCCACATGTTGACAAATCTTGAAACAGGGGACTTAGCATGTTTTTGTTTTGTTTTGTTTTTTAGTTTTTTATTTTTAAAATTTTAAAATCTTTAATTCTTACATGCGTTCCCAAACATGAACCCCCCTCCCACCTCCCTCCCCCTTAGCATGCTTTTAATATGCTTGAAATACGGGACTTCCCTGGTGGTCCAGGGGTTAAGAATCCACCTTCCAAGGCAGGGGATGCGGGTTCGATTTCTGGTTGGGGAACTAAGACTCCATAAGCCATGGAGTTTAGACTAAGCCCATGGGCCACAACGAACATGCCACGTGCGGCAACTAAGGCCTGATGCAGGCAGATAAATAAGAGAAAGATGCTTGAGATATTCCATTAAAACAAAACAGAAAGAAACAAATCTTGCCCTGGCTTCCCAGTGAACAAAACCCAAGCCTGACACGCCCAGGAAGGGCGCCCAGTCTGCTCCCCCACCCAGGCCCTCTCCCCCATCTCAGCCTTGCTCGGCGTGCTCCACACTGCCCTCCCTGGGCTGCAGGAACCCTCCCCCTACATACGCTGACACTCTGGAGACCCTGCCCTGGCCTGTCCATGGCCTGGGTTCTGCTGGCCTGGAAAATCAGATGGCAGCCTCCACCAGGGAGCCCTCCCTGACCACCTGTTAGCCCCTTCTAGACCCTGCTCTTCTCCTCGGAGCTCTTCACTGCCTGGTCCTGCGTTACACACCTATTTAATGACTGCCTGTCAGGACACAAACTCCAAGGGAAGTGGGGCCTTTATTTTGTTTGCTGCTAAATCCTACTCAAGACTTCAAATGGAGTGTATACACAGTAGGGGTTCAGTAAATATGTGCCGAACAAATGATAAAGCACATTGGACCTTTAGGCAAGGTCTTTTTTCCCACTATTTTTTGGCTATGCCTTGAGGTATGTGGTATCTCAGTTCCCCAACTAGGGATCAAACTCACGGCCCCTGCAGTGGAAACGGTCTTAACCACTGGACCACCAGGGAACTCCCTCAGGCAAGGACTTGAACGCTATGTGCGACTAAGGAGGGTGCCCACCTTGTGGGGCTGTGGTGGGGGCCGGAGGGGACAGCATGCGCGTGCAGAGCTTAGACCATGACTGCCTGCAGGAGGGGTTCCACAGATGCTGACTTGGACCCTGACACCATTATCGCCACCTGCTGAGGAAGGGCCCCAAGGGCCAGGGCCCAGGGAGATGCTGACCTCTCTGGAGGGGACAGACTTACCTCCGGGGCGTGCCGTCGTCGAAAGGCGGGATGATGACCACCTTGACGGTGACGGAGGTGCGTAGCAGGTCGATCATCTGGTCGTGGGTCAGTGTGACCACGGCCACCTTGCAGATCTCCACCAGCCGGCTGCCCTGCCGCAGGCCGGCCTGCCAGGCAAACCCGTAATCCTCCACCTCGGCCACGGTCCCGTCGTACTTCACGTGGAAGCCCAGCTGCCCCAGCCCGTTCCGCCGCAGGGTCATGTCCACTGTCTCCCAGCCGTTGGTCATCACCTGTGGGCCACACGCAGGGTCCAGTTTCACAAGCTGCTCGGGGGGAGCGGGGGCAGCTCTTGGGGGGAGATTCTGCCCTTTGGAGGCCAAAGAGCCCCCCCCCCAACCCCTCCACCTCCCAGGTGATGTCAGGGTACAGGCGCGTAGACACCCACCTCGTCCCAGCCTGGGCTTCTGACTCCTGGGGAAACGTGCACACCTCATACAGAGGCGGCGGTCATGAGTCATGTTCTCCACATGCCCCTCCCGCCCTCTCTATGGTTGGTGGTCTCTGGAGCTTGTTTTGGGCTTCCAGGTGGCACTAGTGATAAAGAACCTGCCCGCCAATGCAAGAGACGTAAGAGACTCGGGTTTGATCCCTGGGCTGGGCAGATCCCCTGGAGGAGGAAATAGCAACCCACTCCAGTATTCTTGCCCAAGAATCCCATGGACAGAGGAGCCTGGTTGGCTATGGTCCATGGGGTCACAAAGAGTCAGACACAACTGAAGCAACTTAGCACGCATGCACACGACTTGTTTTGGCCAATGAGCTGTGAATGGGACTGGCATACTGTCTGGGCTGGGGCATTTCATTGCCAGTTTGAGACCCTCTTCAGGCCTTTCCCCTCTGCCATGGCCACTGGGATTATTTCAGAGACCGCCTGTTTGGTCAGCTAGGGTCTGTGAGTTTACAGCCTCCAGCCCAACCTGAGATGGACACGTGGCATGAGTGAGATAAACCTTTGTTGTCTGAAGCCCTAATGGATACGGTGACTGTAACCAGAGTAAGCTGGAGAAGCCAGAGACCAGAGACCCTGAGAGTTTTTCTAGGCTGGGGGCTCGGCACCACGTTCTTTACTCTAGGACCTCATTCTGCAAGGCAAAAATCCCTTTCGAACCTCCACCTCAGACTGTCCCCATCCTGAAGCCAACCAGACCACACTGGGAGGGCCTTCTCTCTGATTTATTCCCTGTTTCACTTGTGGGAGACTTTCGCCATGCTAACCTATGACCACAGATAGGAGAAGCCACTGAACAGAACACCTAGAGCTTCAGCATATCCTTAGGGATTCCCTCTTCTTCTTGGAATAAAAAGATTAACTTGATAAGCCGGAGCTGTTAACCAAGTTACAGCAAGATCTGCCTGCCAAAAAACTGCCTTAAGGAAAGCAGCTGTGTAATGGTTGACATTTCCCGTGAGAAGTCATTCCCTGGTTAGAAATGATGCTATCTGATGTACTCATTAGAGCTGCACAGTAAGAATCTTATGTCACAAGCCACGCTGCGCATTCATACATTTACACATGTATCCACATACACAAAAATATTCTTTGCAATCCACACAGACGTTCCCGAGTGTGGGTAGCAAGAAACGAGTGTGGATGGTGAAGGACTTACCTGAAGATGTAAACACATCTGTTCCTGGCTAGTCTGGACAGTGAGCATTTGGGAGGTGAGGAAGCATGTGAAACTGGGACAAAGCTCCATGAGACCAGGTGCCTCCTCAGTGCCTCATTCTTTTCTAGAATGTCCTTGAAAATTGCCTACTGAGATCCAGTAACTGATTTCATGGCCCAACTTGTTTACATGCCACTAAGGAATTACTATTCTTTTTTTAAATACATAATAGGCAAAATAGTTATTTTTCAGAAGCCGTATGTTTTAGAGAGAAATCTTGACACATTTACCGATGAAATGATAGGATGTCTAGGATTTGTTTCAAAATTATCAGGGGAAGGGAGAGAGGGAAGGGAGAAACAAGATGGGCCCCAGGCTGATAACTACGGAAGCTGGTGATAAGGCTAGGGGTTCACTAGGCGAGTTTCTCTACTTTTGCGTCTGTTTGAAGTTTTCCATGATTAAAAAGCTAAAACAAATCTGTTTGAAAGGAAAGCCTACAGTTTAGTGCCTCAAAAGAGAAACTCATGACTGGCTTCATCCCAGACCATGGCCTCTGCTTTGGGAGTCAAAACACTTCTTCCCTTTGAAGTCATCGTCCTTGTGTCCCGTGAATTGAGTTAATAATAGTATCTCCCTCACTGGGTTTTGGGAAGAAGAAATGCAAGGTTGCACAAGGCTGTAAGGAGTCAGACAGTTGGCCCCCTGCGAATGGCCACTTTTGCTATCACTACAGACAGCACGTATGCGTGCATTCAGTCCACGGTCACTGAGTGTCTGCTGCACACCAGACACTGGCCCAGGTGCTGAGGACGCAGCAAATATGTAAAAATACACATCAAATGGTGGTAGGTGCTACTGTGACAAAGCCGGGAAAGTGGGTGGAACAAGCTCAAGGCCAGGCTGTGGAGGGGGTTTTTACAATTTTGGATAACACGGCCTCACCGATAGGTGACCTTTGAATAAATGCATGTAGAAAGGGAGGGAGGCTTGTGGGGATGAAGAACGTGTTCCAGCGAGAGGGCACAGGTAGTGCAAAGGCCCTGAGGCTGACTGCCCGACGAGCCCACTCTGGACATAGAAGTCTGTGTTCTTGGAGCAGAGAGAGTAATAAGGAGGCAAGAGTGACAGACAGCCAGGCTATGTAGGGCCTCACAGGCCACCATAAGGAACCGGGCTTATACCTGGAGTGAGCTGAGGGGTTTGAGCAGAGCAGGGACATGATCAAGATCCCTCTGACAACCTTCCTGAGAACAGACCCCAGGGATGCAAGCAAGGAGGCAAAGGAGACCAGCAAGCAGGCTACTGGACAGGCCAAGAGGGGCTGCAGAAAGGGCAGGAGTAGCAGAGTCTGCCTCCGGGGGTGGAGCCGACAGACTGGACGTCGGAATGAGAGACAGAGGAGTGAGGCTGGTGCGGAGGCTTACGATTCCACTCACGTGATGGGCTTGTTCTCTGATGAGACAGGAGAACCCCGCGAGGCAGGGGGAACGAAATCAGGAGCTTGCTCTTAGACATGTTGAGTTTCACAGGTTGAGTAGGCAGTTAGTCATTAGTCTCAAGTTTGGGCACAAATAGGTTTTGGAGTCAGAAAAATCTGGATTCAGATCCCAGTCTGCCACCTACTGGCTGTGTGACTTCTCTGAACCGCATGCTCCTCATGGGTCCAATGGGAATAAAAACAGTGCCTACACTCCACAGGGCGGGTGGAGGGCTGTGAGATCATCGGTCATGAGCACACAATCAGGGGTCAATCATCTTATTCAGCTAATCGACCAATCAGCATTTAATAAACACCTACTATGTGCCAGCCCTGATCTACACAAATGAGATAAGCAAGTGAGCAAAACAGAGGCCCTTGTTCACGGACCTCACATCCTAATGGGAAATCTATACACTAGCTGTTGCTGTAGTTTAAGGCGGGGCATGAAGTTTGGAGTTAGGGAAGCGGAAAGCTGGTCTTTACCAATCCCACTTGAACTCAAGGAACGAGTGCAAAAGCCTAGAAGGGTGAAGAAGGCTGGCTGTGATACTGGCCTCTGGAGACCACAGCCTCCTAAGTCAGGCCAGCTTGCCTGGGCAACATAACTCATCCAGTCCTTAAAATTTCTACATGATGTAGGATGATAAGTGGTAAGTGGATGGTAGGATGGTAAGTGGCAGTGCTGGGACTTGAAGCCAAGCCTTCTGACTTGAGAACTTGTGTCGTTAACTCCCATGATATACTGCCTTCTCTATTTCATGGCTGACATTCTGCTAAACCCACTGAGAGCCAATCACTGACCACAGCTTTCCTTCACCCGGGGCTCTGAGGTAGCCTTAGTACGTCTTAGCCCAATGCTTCCAACGACCATTACCAACTAAACTGTCATCTCACTTGAGACCAATCTGCTACCTTTGGTTTGGCAGCTGCCTGAGCCTGAGCTGCCAAGAGGTTAGGGTAAGATTTTTTAAATCTAGACTGTGAGTCTCTGTTCTTTAACAGAGAATGTTAAATCACTTACATTTATTGAGATTACCTATGTGGAATTATTCCTGCCACATAATTTTGTTTTCTTATGCTTGTTTACACCCCACCCCCAATATCCTGCTTCCGCCCCTCTATTTTAAAGGTCCGGAAGTCTTTCATTCTGTTGAGGTGGCCAAAAAGTTCATCTGGTGTTTTGTAAGAAGGTACAGAAAAACCCACAAGAACTTTTTGGCCAATCCAATATTTTAATTCTGGAAAGTATCCTTACATTTTTAACATGAGTTTAAACATCTAGAGTGAGTAAATAAGCCTTTTGTCCTCTCAAGGTGATGACATGGAGAGCCTCAGATCTTTGGCCCAAGCCTTCCCCAGGGAGAACCCAGGCTGCAGAACCCACTAGACCCCCAGTGTTTAAAGTGACAATTCTGATTCTCTTGGGGCTGACGAGTGTCCTGGGCCAATTGTCGGGGCTCAGGGAGGTACTTCAGTGGTTCCTAAGGCCTCTGCCAGACCACAGAACTGCTGCACCTTGAGGGGCTCTTTCCCTTACCTTCAGTCTCTGGACAATTTCTCTTATGTCCTCCACAGAACCCTCAGAGGCCTTGAGGAAGATGTGGTCCCCTCGCCCGTAGAAGATTTTGATTGTCGAGGAGTCTGGGGTCCAGCCGATGACATCCCCGCAGTAGCAGTTGAACACCACTTGCTTAGTGCGTAGGTCTAGGAGCACCACAAACTCGTTGGAAATTCCCAAAATGCAGTCTATCTCTACCCCCTGCGCATAGTCCTCCGCTGCCACCCTCCAGGCGATGGCCCCGGCGCTGTGCTGCTCAGCGCCTGCCCGGGCTTTTGTCTTCTCCTTCTTCTTGGAGGTCAGGGAGATGAGGTTGAACTTGCCGGTGGAGTCAATGGGTGTGTTGGAGACACAGTTTTCTGCCAGGTCCTTGAGGTACTCCTGGCGGGTCCTGGTGGCCATGGTGTGGAACTTGTCAGACTTGTGCGCAGCGTTCTCAGCATTAATCACCTTGGCCAGCAAGAAGTCTCTGAAGACGTCAGATTTTCGGAATGTGGTTCCGCTGGGGATCGGGGGGCCGAAAGGAGGAGCATCTTTGGATCGGGTCACTGCCATACTGAGGAGGGAGAAATTTTTTAGATGGCGGAAAGAAAGGCACTTGAGAGTCCCTTTAGAAAGAAAATACACACTCAGAAAGAGGAGTTTCCTTTCTAAGAAAGGAAGTCTACATCTAATTAGTAAGTTGCCAGCTGACTAGACTGGAAACTGGAGAAAGTCTTAGGGTACACATATGCGTTTTTACTTCCTATGCAGCAGATGTTAGAACATCCACTGATATTTAAACGGTAATTTTCCTAGCACTGTTCAACTTCAGTTATTCTTGTTTTACATACATACAGGCTTGTGGTGAATTATAGTTTTGCAAAGATTCATCCCTTTCTCTCTACCTTTATGGACAGGTACATCCCCGCCCTGTTCATCCTAAGCTTGGTCATGAGATTTGATTTGGCTAATGGCATTCGAGCAAAGGCACAAATGGGCACGTGCGCCAGGCTTGCCTCCTATGTACCCGCCCTCTCCATGAAGTGAACATGCTCTGGGGTCTACTGGTCAGGGAGAATGAGGGTGCCTGGAGCAGACATGCAGCCAAGGGCAGCCAGGCCTCAGCCAACCTGCAGATGAGTAAGCCAAGAAGAAATCATAATGTTTGTGAGCCTTGGACTTTTGGGGAGGTTCATTAAGCAGTGTTACTATAGGCAAATCGGACTGATATGGAACATTCTGTGATTTACTTCTTTCAGACACTTGCGTAACACAAACATGCTTTGTAAATCATCTCTACAAAGGTTATTTCGAAAATTCCCTACAAGGGGAAGTTAGGATGGGACCCTTCCTACTTTGGTTTTTTGTTGTTTTTTTTAAAGATTTTTTTGATGTGAACCATTAAAAAAATCTTTATTATTTTTGTTACAGTATTGCTTCTGTTTTATGTCTTGGTCTTTCGGCTGTGAAGCATGTGAGATCTTAGCTCCCCAACCAGGGGGTCGAACCTGTATCCTTTGCACTGGAAGGCAAAGTCTTAACCACAGCACCGCCAGGGAAGTCCCCTACTTTGATTTTAACTGAGCTGCCATTAGGACACAAGTCATACAGCAACTGAATGAGAAGGTATAAAAGAAATGATCTAAAACCTTCTCCCCTAAATTCCTGAACTTCCTCTTCCATTATGCTAACTAGAGAGGGAGAATCTTATTGTGAGGAAAATCCGTGGAAAAAGTGGGCCTGTCATCTCCATTCCCTCCCCGAATAGTGGCCTCCTCGGTGACAACCTTAAGTTTGGAAGGAGACTGGGGGCTGCTCCTGCCTGGGAGCTCTGGAAGGAGGGTCGGGAGCCCCGGAAGAGCCCACAGTCCAGAATTATTCAGCTGGTAGAAAGAAAGGCACTCGCAAGTCCCTGCAGCAGCTGTCACCACAGCTCCAGTGGTAATTTCCCGCTTCCTGTTTCCTCTTGTGCTCCTTCCCTGGACAGGTCAGAAACTGGCAGTGAGCCTGGGGGAGGGGAAGTGCAAGGCGGAGACACAGAGGAGAGGGACGCAGGCTCCCCATCCACCGAGGTTCCCAGGTGGAGGCAGCCTTGAGCTGGGAGGCAGGAGACTGGCTGCTAAGTCAGGTTCAGATCTGATGAATCTCAGTTACGATGCTGCAATGACCAGCTCGAGACTCAGTGGCTACAGGGCCACTGAGTGATCTTCGATGACTTCAAAGAGCAGGCAGAAAGGCTATCGCACCTGCCAGAGTGAGCACCCAGGGAGCAGGGGAAGACATTTAATTTAAAGGGGCTCCAGGGACTTCCCTGGCAGTCCAGGGGTTAGGACTCTGAGCTTCCACTGCATGGGTTCAATCCATGGTTGGGGAACTAAGATTTCACATGCTGCTACATGTAGCCAATTAAAGAAAAAAAAAGCCTCCAGGGATACCATGAGTGAATTATGCTATTTACACAATGACAATTAAAAAACAGAATGAGATACTAAAGAGAAGGTTTTTTCTTAAAAAGTACTGCATTCACCTTCTATAAAAATGTCAGCTTGTGATCATGGTATTGGGGAGAGACTACATACTGTAAGACAATTTTTAAAGTAATGAGATTCTTGATTAAAACCTATTTCATGAAACCTAACCACAGTGTAAGGCTTGTTTAAGTTCTGACTCCTGAACCTCCACCCAACTTGACCAGGGCATGTGTCTGATCAGCATTTCCAGGATGGCCCTCTCCTTGGACCCTGGGGAGTTAGTGTTCTGGGTGTGGCGCTATGAGGAAGAGAGATTAAGCCGGGATCTGAGGCTGAGTAGGAGCCAAAGGAAGAGCAGAGGAGAGGGTGCTGCAGGCAATGGGCATGGGCATGGGAGGTATAAGACCCAACAGGAAAGAGCACGCGCAAGGTGAGATGCGGCTGGGGCGCCACAGCACAGAGAGTAAACGGCGGAAGGCTGGTGAGGTCAGCAGGGACCAGGCCAGGCACGGCCTTGACAGTGAGCAAGCATTCTGCATCCCGATTGTGAAAACAAGCACCCATTTAACCATCTGGACCAGCTTTTCACCGTCTGCACCCCCAGACCCAGTCTCTGCCATCTTCTGCCCCATCCAGTGCCCTGGAAGGTGGGTTTCCACAGGCTGTGTCAGCTTCACCGGTTCCCCTGGCCAGGATACATGGGAGGGGAGAGAGGGTGGAGTCTTTATTTCTCTTCACTGCCTGCCTGTCGAGCTAGGACAGTGGCTATAGTCCTTGGTCCTTTGCTCAACAGCCATAGCTTCTGAGGGGTGGCCCCTCTCCCAGAGCCACACTTCACCCTGGTTTCCAGAAATGTCTCCCGTGCCCTCTGACCTCATCCCTCATGGTGGGTAATGGCTCTTTGCTATTGCTGGCTCCTGGGTGCCTCACTTTCCTATACTGGTTCCTTTAACCTACCCACACCTATTAGTGAAACCTGCTCAGTCTTGTCAGACTCTTTGTGACCCCACTGAGGGTAGCCTGTCATAGACTCTTCTGTGCATGGGATTCTCCAGGTGAGAATGGAGTGAGTTGCCATGCCCTCCTCCAGGGGCTCTTCCTGACCCAGGGATGGAACCCCTGCATTGCAGGCAGATTCTTTATCATCTGGGCCACCAGGGAAGCCCTACCCACACCTATCAGCCTGTTCATTAATCCCTCAGTTAAAACCCTGCGTGGGGGACTTCCCTTGTGGTCCACTGCTTAAGAATCCACCTTGCAATGCAGGGGACACAAGTCTGATCCCTGGTCAGGGAACTAAGATCCCACAACCGCAACTAAGCATGTCACTACTGAGCCCATGCGCCACAACTAGAGAGTTCACGCACTATAACAAAGATCCTGTGTGCTGCACCTAAGCCCAGACACAGCCAAATAAATTAAAACAAAACCAAAAAACCCTGAGTGGGGGGCACCTGCTTTCTGTGGGTCCCTGATGAACACAGGTGCCAGGTGGACCATCTGCAGGGATCACCGTGGCTGCCCCATGAAGAAAGGGAAGGAAGGGGCCAGAGCGGGTGCAGAGACGGTGGAGGGAGCTCCTGCAGACCCAGGAGGGCCAGGCCCCGTGCTCTGGGAAGATCTCCCTGGGAAGATCTCTTAGTTGCCCTGGAGCAACTAAGCCTGTGTGCCACAACTGCTGAGCTGGTGTTCTAGAGCCCGAAAGCTGCAGCTACTGAAGCCCACGCCCTCAGAGCCCATGTTCTGCAACAAGAGAAGCCACAACAACGAGAAGCCCGTGCACTGCAGCCAGGGCGCGGCTCCCGCTCACCAGTTAGAGAAAGCTTGTGTGCAGTAACAAAGGTCCATCACAGCCAAAAAATAAAGCAAATAAATCTTAAAAAAAAAAACAACACAACAACAACTTAGTTCTTACAGTGTGACAAGTTCTATGACAGAAATGTGTCTAGGGGTCATGGGGAGAAGAGGGGATGGGAAAGGTCTGTCCAGAGAAGAGCTGTGTGTGCAGGAGGGGAGAAAAGGGGTTGTGGGAGGGGGCAGTTTGGTTGCATCTCTAACATTTTCTTTCTTCAAAATTAAAAGCGAGAGCTGAAGCAAAGACGGCAAAATGTTAACATCTGTGAGATCTGGTGGTGGGCACATGGGTGTCTGTTATTCTCTGTACTTTTCAGAACGTTTGAAATGTTGCATAATGAAAATATTCTGAATTGCAAAAAAAAAAAACAAGAAACCTTGGTGCGTCAGAACAAAAAGAAACCCTCTGGAAACCACATGAAGGCTGGCCCGGAAAGCGCGGAGGTCGGCCGCAGGCTCCTGTGATAAGCCAGGTAGGAGAGGGGAGCCCACGGTTAGGAGAAAGGGGAAAAGGGCTCACCCAGCAGCCTCCTGCCTCTGATGCGCTATAAGGGTGTGTGCACACGCATGTCTGCGCATGTTCAAGAACTCTATCTTTGTAACCTCAGGCCTGCAGGGAGGCTGAAGGCACAAGCCCTCTGAGCTGCAGCTCTGTCCTGGGAACAAGCAGGGGTGGGGGAAGGGGCCGCAGGCCTTCCACCTGGTGTGCTGGCTCCCAGCGGCAACACATCCAGCCTGATGGTCCACAACCTTCCTGCATTTTGGAATCCCCCTGCCTCCTCTCACGTATCTGGCCCAGAGAAGAAACTGGTCAGCTTAGTTCAGTCGCTCAGTCGTGTCTGACTCTGTGACCCCATGGACCGCAGCACGCCAAGCCTCCCTTCACCAACTCCCAGAGTTTACTCAAACTCATGTCCATTGAGTTGGTGATGCCATCCAGCCATCTCATCCTCTGTTGTCCCCTTCTCCTTCCACCTTCAATCCTTCCCAGCATCAGGGTCTTTTCAAATGAGTCAAATGAGAAGAAACTGGTAGGTTCTTGGCAATTCCATTGAGTCCACCCAGGGCACCTATGAACATACTGTTTGGCCCAGTAACTCCATGCTGAGGACCTTACCTATCCCAGCTGTGTGCCATGAGAGTCTAAACTAGGTTATGGAGAACTCCTGGGTGGTCCACTGGTTAAGACTCAGTGCTTTCCCTGCCGAGGGCCTGGGTTCAATCCTTAGCCAGGGAACAAAGATCTCACAGGCAGCATAGCATGGCCAAAAACAAACAACCGCCCCTCCCTCACAAAACTACGTGGAGGGAATGTGTTAATAACAGCGCTGCAAGGTGGAATGTAGTAACAGGTGACAGGAAACAACCCCAATACCTGTCGCCAAGGCATAAGGGGAGATTCTTAGGCATCTATGTAATGGAATAATACGCCGTCATGAAGGGAAAAACACTTTACAGACTGGTGTGCAAAGTTCTCAAATTCTGCTGAGTGAAAAAATACAGGATGCAGAACAAACATTGTGTGGGATATGATACCACCTGTATTAATTAAAAAGGTGAAAAGGAATACTTCCATACATTTGCCTGTATGGGCCTAGGTTATCAGGAAATCACTAACAGCAGCTGCCTCTGCGAGGGCAATGGGATAATGAGGACTTAAGAGATGAAGGGTGAATTTTGATCTTCAACTTAAAAAATTACCTTTTGTATCTAATTTCAAACTTTTTTTTCCCCTTTAAATGTAAACTAACATTACTTTGCCAACAAAGGTCCGTCTAGTCAAGGCTATGGTTTTCCAGTGGTCATGTATGGATGTATGGGTTGGACTATAAAGAAGGCTGAGCGCCGAAGAATTGATGCTTTTGAACTGTGGTGTTGGAGAAGATGCTTGAGAGTCCCTTGGACTGCAAGGAGATACAACCAGTCCATCCTAAAGGAGATTAGTTCTGGGTGTTCACTGGAAGGACTGATGTTGAAGCTGAAACTCCAATACTTTGACCACCTGATGCGAAGAGCTGACTCATCTGAAAAGACCCTGATGCTGGGAAAGATTGAGGGCAGGAGGAGAAGGGGATGACAGAGGATGAGATGGCTGGATGGCATCACCGACTCGATGGACATGGGTTTGGGTGGATTCCGGGAGTTGGTGATGGACAGGGAGGCCTGGCGTGCTGCGGTTCACAGGGTCGCAAAGAGTTGGATGCGACTGAACTGAACGCTCCCAAGCCCAGGCCCCAGTGTCTGCGATGCTGACCAGGGACCAATGTAGACCTTGGCCCGGGCCCAGGTTATTGATAGGATGGTTTTCAAGAACCACCGCACTCTCCTCACTCCACACCCAGAGCACTTTCCATTTGTCCTGTGGGGGCCGGCCATGTCTTCTGACGAGACTGGCGCTTGGGGAGGACGCTGAACGGGACTGAAGCTTGTAACACAGTATTATTCAATACATTTATTTATTTATTTGCCTGCACTGGGTCTTTGTTGTGGTATGAGTGACCTAGTTCCCTGACCAGGGATTGAACCCAGGCCCCCAGCACTGGGAACGTGGAACCTCAGCCACGACCACCGGGGAAGTCCCTTGTGTCACTTATTGATCTTCAAATTAAGAACCCTCAGCTCTGTCTCCCGAGGGGGCCGCCCCTGTCTACCTGCCTCCATCCTTGCATCTTCCAGTCTTCCTTTGGGCCACACTCTGGTGCCTCTCAGCCACACGCCCCATGCCCAGCACAGCTGCTAGTCTTGCTCTGGGATGGGCACGTGACCTCACGTGGATCAATGAGCCTCAGTTCTGGGGCTTCTTTTCCTGGGAAAAGTAGGCTCTCTTTCTGCTGGGTCTGCAGCTGGCAAGATGCTAAGCATGGAGCTGCCAGCAAATGAAATGATGTACAGGGAACTGGAACACCTCCAGGTGGGCCTGAATGTGTCATTTATGATAGCCAGCATGTAAGACCGCCTCTTCATTTATTTATTTATGTTCTTTTTTCGTGCACCATGAGGCATATGAAATCCTAGTTCCCTGACCAGGGATCAAACTTGTGTCCTCTGCACTGGAAGAGCACAGTCTTAACCACGGGACTGCCAGGGAAGCCCTGTGACTGCCTTTTTGAGATGGGTTTTCTGTCACTTGCAGCCAAAAGACTCCAGGCAAAAACAAATTCCTGATGGTTTCTTTGTCGAAACTGGGATGACATGGCCCTTTCTGGTTAAGAACCACTCTCTCAGGACGTGTGGGTATGAGTGAGTAGAGCTCCCCTACTGAAGCACGGACAAGAAACGTGGGCGGCTGCCTGCCTGGGCCAGCCGTGCCCTCTCTCCCCCCACCCCCATGCTCCCCGGCTGCTGGAAGCCAGCTTTCCTGACTTCCTGCGCATGCAGGGGGAGGGGCGGGGCGTGTACCTGTAGCAGACGTTATCAGTGCAGGGGTTGTGGGCCCGGACAATGATGAAGACATGCTGAAAGTGGGAGCGGATGTTCTTGGGGGTGAACGGCAGCGCCCCGGGCTCCTGGAAGATGATGGTCACGATGTCGTTGCCTATGTGCCTCTTCCTCAGCAGCTGGTGGTGGGGAGACAGTGGCGGGGGAGAGGAAAACGTCAGGGTAGGCTCCAGGTTCATGACCTGGCCCATCACCTCTCTGCTGGCTCCTGCCATGCTCCCCCTTTGCCCCAGCCACGCCAGCCTCCTGCTGTTCCTTGAATGAATCAGAAACCTTTCCTTTCCTGAGGCTCCCGCGGACCATCCTGAGGCCTGGAACTTCTCCCAGATCCCCACGCGGCTTGCTCCTGCCTGCCCTCCTTCAGGTCTGGGCTGAAATGTCACCCTCCCACAGGGCCTTGACTGTCTTACCCATTATGTCACCCCCTCTGCTTTTCTGCCCCTGTTACTCAAGTGACAGTGTGTTACTCGTCCACACTCATCTTAACAAGCGGCTGCCGCTCTTCCTTTTGTTTCTGTCTTTCCCCACTAACGTGGCAACTCCTGGAGAACAAGGATTTTGTCTGCTTTGTTCACTGCCAGGTGCTTTATCCTCAGGGCCTAGAGCAGGGCCTGGCACACAGCAGGTGCTCAAGAAACGTCAGCTGGAGGGCAGCACGGTCTGGCAGCTTTTGACTTGCTCAAGGTCACATTCATGGACTCTGGCAGAGGCAGCCTTGAGACCGCTAGCAGGGCCCATCTCTGGCTACCTGAGTTGAGAAGGCTGGGGTGATAGCCTCAGACCAGCCCACAAGAACCCCGTCATTTCCCTGCTGCCTGTCATGGCCTCTGAGAAAAACTGTCATCTTCAAAGGCGATGATGTACTCTTCGCATTTTACTTCCTTGCTAAAATTACATTGTTCTTTTTTTTTTGGCCACACCCAGTGGGCATGTGGAATTTAGTTTCCCAGCCAGGGATCGGACCTGCGCCCCTGCAGTGGAAGTGCAGAGTCTTAATCACTGGATGTCCAGGGAAGCCCCACATTGTTCTTAGGTATAGAAGTTTAGCCTTCATGTAACTGTTAGGAATTCCTGCCAATGAGGAGGGGGTTGCATGCAACTCTATGTGAGGTGGCCGGGAGTGTGAAATCTGGTCACACTTAAGTGGCACAATACACACTGCTGAACCGTTGGCTCTCTGTGTGTTTTACACAGGATTAAACTAAACTGCTTAAGTACCCATTTATTGTGACCAGCCCTGAACCAGGCGTCTTACACCTACATATGAAAGCTGTAACCTCATTTTATTTTTACAACAAGTCCTGTGAGGGATTAATTCATCTGACCTCCTTTTGTTGATGAGAAAAGTTAGGTTCACGGGGGTTAACGTCTTGCCCTCAGTCCAGAGTCATGGAGGGAGGAGCTGTGATTTGAACCCATTTCTGCTTGACTCCCACACCCCAAGCTTTCCCCACCACGCCTCCAGGAGTACGCTCAGCTGCTTCTCGTGTACCTCCTGTGCTGGGCCCTGCCACGAGCTCTGGTTTCACACACAAGCGCAGGGTCCTGTCCCCATGACCCTGAGATATGGGTGCTATTGTTCTGCCCACTTCAGAGCAGGGACCCGAGGCCCAGGGAGGTGAGATGACATAGTGAGGAAGTGGCAGACCAAGAACGCCAACTCATGCTCAATGAGAGCAATGCTCTTACAGCGGCTACTAGGTGAACTTTCTAAAAATCACTGACGTCTGACCATAAAAATGGTCAGCAGAATGCACAGTGCCACCTGTGGTGGTGTGGTGTGTGTGCTCAGCTGTGTCCGACTGTGTGACCCCATGGACTGTAGCCTGCCCAACTCCCCTGTCCATGGGCTTCTTCAGACAAGAATCCTGGAGTGGGCTGCTGCTTCTTACTCCAGACCATTTTCCTGACCCAGGAATCGAACCCAGGTCTCCTGCATTGGCAGGTATATTTTTTTACCACTGAGTCACCTGGGAAACCCTGTACCAATAGGAAAAAATACACACTTCCTAAGCCATCAAAAGCCTGTAGGGTTTCTGTTCATGAGAAACAGCTCCTGGACATGCATGGTGTGTCCAGGAGAGGAGGCCCTGGTGGCACGAAGCAGCTGTTGTGCCCACCTAGCACCTCCTCCTCCTCCAGGCAGCCGTGTCCATCCCCTTTGGGAAAGCACCTCCCACTGGCCCTCTCAGGGGTGGGCACATGCTTCAGGTTTGGCCAGTCTATTCTATCCCTGCCCTGGGCCTGGCAAGTGGGTGGTGCAATGAGATTCAGCCCGGAAACATTTCTGGGACACTTGCAAGGCAGAGCTCTCTTTCTCCTGAGGGAGCTAAGCTGGTGGGATGTAAGGTGAGGGCTGCCACTCCTTGGGAAGGTCCGTGAATATAACCACTAAGAATAAAAGCAGAGGTGAGAAATGGGAAGAACTCCTGACACTGTCTGAGCCCCTGGATCCAGCCACACCTAAAGCCAGCCCTCTCCCAGTACTTGACAACTGTTGTTCAGTTGCTCAGTCATGTCTGACTCTTTGCGACCCCATGGACTGCAGCATGCCCAGGCTTCCCTGTCCTTCACCATCTCCCGGAGCTTGCTCAAATTCATGTCCACTGAGTCAGTGATGCCATCCAACCATCTCACCCTCTGTCACCCCCTTCTCCTCCTGCCCTCAGTCTTTCCCAAATCAGGGTCTTTTCAATGAGTTAGCTCTTTGTATCAGGTGGCCAAAGTATTGGAATTATACTTGGGAATTATATAACTCGGTAAATCTCATTTTTCGCTTTTACTCATTCGATTTGTATTCTGTCACTTGCAGTCAAAATAATGTTGACTGATTCACTTGGGTCTTCCCCAGAGGACCCCTGATGATTCAAGAGACCCTTGAGAGAAGCTGGGGTAGCAGGGTGGCCAAGGAAGAGCCAGAACAAAAAAGTGACACTGAATGACACCTGATCTAGTCTCCAAGCCCCAGGTGATGAGACCGTGGTAGAGAGGGTCTCCAGGGCTGAAGGCCTCCACCTTGCTGCCTGAGGAGAGCCGGTGCCGGGCCAGCAGCCAGCCAAAGGTTGTAGGGAGGGAAGCTGCCTTGGGTTCAGCTGTGCATCAACCAGAAGTCACTTGGAGCCCCCACCCTGGGCCCCACTGACCTGCTGCCTGTTGTTGGGGGTGTACGGGAGCAGGGTGGAGACGTGGAACATGATCTCGTAGTCCTGGTACGTTGTGTAGAGGGAGTGGGTTCCCGTGGAGTCGGCTGAAACAGAAACACCAGTTAAGCACCACGTCTCCAAAACCTCTGGGCTCCTGCCATGTCCCACACGCCATCTGTGTTAGTTTTTAAGTTGATGTTTTCATTTAACTTCACCCTTTAAAGCTCAGTAAATTTAGAGATGTGCCTGGTGGTCCGGTAATTTAAGACTCTGTCCTTCCAATGCAAGGCATGTGGGTTTGATCCTTGGTTGGGGAACTAAGATCCCACATGTCACACAGCTACAATAACAACAACAGCAACAACAATAAAATTTCAGTAAATTTGGATAAAAAGGAAATCTTATATTAAGCACCCACCAGACTGGTAAACCTTTCAAAGTCTGACAGTGCCAAGGGCTGGTGAGGGTGTGGAGCAACCAGAACCCTATATGCGGCTGGTGAGGTGTGTAAATTGGTACAATCATTTCGGAAAACTTTAGTAATAGTTACTGAACCTGAAGACAGGCTTCACTGATGACCCAAGCGCTTTATCTCCTAGGATCACAGCCTAGAGAAGTCATACACGAGTACCCCAGGATACGGGTACAACTAGTCTCAATATGTCAGTCCCAGGGATAAACAATTCATACTGTGGAAAAATACACAGCCATGAAAATGAATGAGTCACGGCCACCACATGGGCAAATCCTATAAATGCCATGTGGAACGAAAGATGCCAGACACAAAGGAGCACAAACTGTATAATTCCATTCACTTAATATCCCCAAACAAGCAAAATGGATTCTATTACTTAGAGATGCATATACAGATTGCCAAACTATGAAGAAGAACTGATAATCCCGAGTATGAAGACACTTTCTTCTCTAACGGCAGGGTGTTATGACCGGGGAGAAACCCACCTGACTGTGGACTCCAAGGGGGAAACTGAGGCACACGGATGGAGTGACTCACCCCAGGGCTTACACACTGCAGTGAGTGGTGGGGCTTGAACTGGAACTCAGACTATCTGACTCCAGAGTGTTTTCTTTTTTTCAAAAATTTTTGGACATGCCATGTACTGTTCTTTTTTGTTGTTTTCTGGGCCACCTGGCATGTGGGATCTTAGTTCCCCAATCAGGGATTGAACCCGGGGCCCTTGCACTGGAAGTGTGGAGTCAGAGCCAGTGAACCATGAGGGAAGTTTCCAGAATGTTTTCTTAATACTATTCAATGATGCCTCTTATGAGTTTCAAAATTCTCATAGGAAAGAGACCCAAATCACTAATCTTTAGCAGTAAAGGTCCTACATGTAAGGCCCCTGCTGGCCTCCCTCAGTTCGTCCTTCCCATTTATTCCCTGAAGCCTTGGGACCTTTCTTTTTCTTGGAACACACTTCTTGTTCCTTCTTTGTCTATTTTATTCCAACTCACCCCTCTCAGGTCACACTGTTGTCCAGGCCTGTGCCCGGTACAAGGTCAGGTTCCCCACATTTTCTTCTATCACCTTGAGTCGCTCCTTCCTGTCCAGGCAGGACACCAGGAGCTGGTTTCCGCTCCATGTCTCAGGGAACCCCCAGGCCGCACTGCGACTCACTCCAGGGTGCCACACTCACCCCGGAGGCCTATGCCTTGGCCCCTTAGGACCCCAGCTTTACTTACTTGCAGGTGCGAGGGAAGCAGCAATAGAACAGACCAAGGAATGTCTGTTCCTGGGGGCTCACATCCCTGGGGATAAGCTGTGACAGGTGAAGTCACTGAAGCCATGGCTGGCCAGCACCAGGGCCAGGTGACCTCCAGCTGGCTGCGATCTGGCTGACTGGCCAGGAGCACTGTGTTCCCTGGGGTCCTCGGGCACTGTGGGCACCATGCAGGTGTCTGTGGCTGTGACCCCTTCAGGACCCACCCGGGCATGCACGTGCTCGGGATCTCATAGCATGTGTCTGGGAGTGCAGGTGCTGAGACACACAGCAGGACAATCTTCAGGCTTTAATAGAATATGCAACACTCTTATCCAGAGTGCCTGCACCACCCACACTGTCATCAGCCAAGTCCTCGAATGCCCGCTGCCCTGTGTCCTCCCCAGGGTATCACCGGGCCTTTGGACCGTAGGCCCATGGGATAAGTGGGCTGGTTAGGGCTCCCCCCGCCAGGCCACCCACTGCGGCCACTTACTCTTGACGTCCAGCTGGGCGGCGTACTTGGTGAAGCCCTTCAGGCAGACCTTCTCCCCGATGAGGGAGAGGAACTCTTCGAAGGCTGGGCCGGCCTCCTCGTTGTTGTACATCTCCTCCTCCGAGCTCTGGCCGGCCTTGCAGTAGAGGATGCCCACTTTGTGCTTCCGGCAGAGCTGCAGAGGCGAGAGTGGCGTCAGGGAGGCAGGCCAGGCAGAGACGGAGGAGGGCGTGGGACAGAGGGGGCTCTCCCTGGCTGCTGGGGTTACGTGGGGGTTCAGTGCTGCAGCCAGAGAAGAAAAGAGGTGTGGGGGCATGTCCAGGCCGTCCCTCTCCCTCTCCGAGTTTCCAGAGGGGCACTGCAAGGGGCGCCACCACCACGCCCAGGCTTTCTACACAAGGGTGGAGGGTGGCGCTCTCTCGAGGGAAAGACGGCCACCCTGGCCGGCTTCATACAGTAGGTGGGCTGGAACTGGCTAGGGTTCTGCAAAAGGCCATTCTGGAGGGCTCAGTGGGGTCGACGTTACTTCTTGGGGGGTGAGCCCTGGTAGCCATGTTTGCTTTACGTGTCCCTGATGCCCTGGTCACTGGACCACGGGCAGTCACGTGACCTAAGCGTGGGGCCGGGAGAGGCTCTTCTGGGACTGAGGGTCAGCTAGCCGGGGCCGGTACAAGGCTCTCATCCTAAGAGCACCTTTGGGAGCTGCGGGAGGCAGTATGCAGTGAGGGAGTGGAAACACTGACACACATGGGGACCCGGTGGCTGCCTCAGTCCTAGACTATCTCCCTTGGGAGCCCCAGCAGTCACATGCCGGCTCCTGGCAGCCCTAGAACTTGATAGAAGGTTCCTCCTCTAACTGGAACTAGCCTGAGTGGATTTCTGTTCTTTGGAGGAAAAGAAAAAGTGAGATGGAAGAGAGTTGGGCAGTGGGGCTGCAGGCTGCTGCCCCTGCACCCCCACCCATCCCGGGCCCCGGCTTACCCCTTGCTCGTCGAGCTTCAGCAGCTGCTCCGTCACCTTGGGAGTGTTGAGAGCCAGGCGCAGGCAGTGGATGTTGAGCTCAGGGATGACGTACTCCAGGGCGTCCCGAAGGGGCAGGCCCCGCCCAGTCCCGTGCTTCATGGCGGTGGGTGTGGCATCCTCCAGGATGGAGCCCCGCAAGGTGGTGAGCTGCTCCAGGGAGAAGGGGGGGAGACGAGGCTCTCAGGACACGGGAAGGAAGGAGAGAGGGCCCACGAGGCTGTTCTGTTCTCACAGCAACATGTGTGATGGTCAGAAGCTTGGACTCTGGGGCTGGAAAGCACTGGGTCTGAAAGAACTTGAACTTGCTGCCCCTTGGCTGTGAGATCTTGACCAAGTGACTTCCTATCGCTCCACCTCAGCTCCCAGGGAGTGTTGGGACAGTGGATGGAACAGCCTTTGTTTGTTCAATAAATATTGTCCCAGCGCCCTCTTTAGCGTGGTGAAAAAACAAAGACCCCTGTCTTCCTGGAGCTGATACGCAGGTGGGGAGGTGGATTGTGTCAGGTAATAAAAGGTACAGTGAATAAAATAGGGACTACAACGTCGGCACGCTAACAGACACTTTCACTGTCGTTATCACAGTAATACATGTACATGTATTACTTAATGTGCATTTCGTTGCTCACTCACGTCCAACTCTTTGAGACACCATGGACTGTAGACCACCAGGTTCCTCGGTCTGTGGAATTCTCCAGGCAAGAAAACTGGAGTTGGTAGTCATTCCCTTCTCCAGGGGATCTTCCTGACCCAGGGATCGAACCCGAGTCTCCTGCATCGCAGGCGGATTCTTTACCGTCTGAGCCACCAGGGAAGTCTATTACCACACACTCAGGTAAAACACCTGCCTGCCCCAGACACCAGTACCGTTGTGGGTCTTGAACTGTAGCACTGGTTTCCTGTCAAAATCACCACCAATGGCTCTGATTCAGCTGGTTGGTGGCGGGGCCCAGGCTTGTATGTATGTATGTAGTATACACACACTTACATATCTGTGTAGTTACATACCTATTCTCTTTTAATACTTCTCAGGAAATTCTGATGTGCAGTCAGATTTTAAAACCTTTACTTAGTGGAAAAGGAAATGGCAACCAACTCCAGTATTCTTGCCTGGGAAATCCCATGGACAGAGAGGAGCCTGGTGGGCTACAATCCATGGGATCACAAAAGACTCAGGTATGACTTAGCAACTAAACAATAATTTTTTAAAAAGCTGAAAACACAATACTACAGAAAGAAATATGTTAGTGTTGTTTTAGCAGGTTGCAGAGCTGAACTGATATTGGGCAGGTTGCCGAGCAGGTTGCAATTTATACTGCAGCTGAATTATATGAGAATCCTACATGGTCTTCACTATCTTTATCTTTCTAGTAGAAGCAACATGACACAGAGGTTAAGAGCGTGGACTCAGGACTCCAACTGCCCAGGCTCAGATTCTAGCACGAGGCATGCACTCAACCTCTCCGTGCCTCAGTTCCCTTTTCTATAAAAAAGAAGTGATAATAACAATATGTTAGGATTGCTTTGAGGTGTACATGAGTTAATATTTTTGAAGTCCTTAGAATAAGTGTTTGAGACACAGGAAGAGCTCCATGTTAGATACTATCATCATTATAATTTTTATTTTTTGAACTGTGCTGCAAAATGAATAAATAAAAGGTTGGCTACCAGCATTCACCCCTCACTTCACTGCTGCAGCGCCTTGCTTTGGTCGGGTTGTTCATTTTTCCACAAGTGATTTGGATCTGGCCCACTGCCTGCCATGTTTTACATTTCTAAATGGTTGAAAAATTAACATCATGTGATGTGAAAAGTATATGATATTCAAACTTAAGTGTCCATAAAGTCAAGTTTTATTAGAATACTAATAAAAAAACACTTGTTTTACCTGTGGCTGCCTGCACACTACATTAGCAGAGTTCAATAGTCTGAAGAAGACCATATGCCCCATAGAACCTAAGACAGTTACTATCTGGCACTTTACAAACTTAAGTTTTCTTAGAGCTGAAAGCATCGTGGCCAATACAGAGGTGTTCCAGAAATGATGAATACGGCAGTTTCTGGGTTGATGCTGTTGTTCAGCCACTCAGTCGTGTCTGTCTCTGTGACCCCACGGACTGCAGCACGCCCAGGCTCCCCTGTCTTTCACCATCTCCTGGAGTTTGCTCCAACTCATGTCCACTGAGTCCATGTTGCCATCTAACCATCTCATCCTCTGTCGCCCCTTTCTCCTGCCCTCAGCCTTTCCCAGCACCAGGGTCTTTTCCCTGGTGGGTAGGTGGCAGTTTCCTGCTATATCTTTGTTATGTGCATTATATTTACGTGTTATGAAACTAAGCATTTGAAGCTTTTTTCCAAAGATACATGTTTTATCTGGACTGTCATAACAAATATCCTGATGGAATGTAACAGTAAATTATGAAATACACACTGTCTAAATTGCTTAACAAAACAAAACCTTTAGTCAAGCCAATCATGGCCATCGCGTTCTCCTTCCCCAGAGGCTGCTTTCCAAGTTTCTCCTACAGGTGGCCACATGACTAGATCCAGGCCTTGAAATGAGAAGGAAATTCAGCTTGGGGAAGACATCTGTGGCAGATTATCTTTCCTGGTAAAGATTTTCTTCCCTGGTTTAAAAAGCCCCTTTCCACCTGCTCATTTTTTTCTAAGGACGCTGGTATGAGGATAAGATGTCTGAAGCTGCGACAGCCACCCTGGGATCATTAGGAATGAGACAACAACAAAATCACATAGAATTCAGTCCCTGCCACTTCCTACCTCCAGATTTCCTGTTAGATAATTAAAATAACCCGTATTTGTTTTAGCTATAGTCATCTTTTCTGTGACTTTGCAGACAAAGTAACTTCTAACAGATCTATCAATAACAAGTCACATTTACGAAAGCACAGTTCAACTGCACTGTACTCAGGCATGATAGTAGTTGTAACTACTAGTATATGTGTTGGTCTGTTGGGGGAGGGGAATGTTACTATCTCCCTTTTACTGATAAGAAAACTGAAGCTCTAAGACGCTAGGTGCCTTATCCAAGGTCACCACAGCTAAGAGGCTGAACCAGGATTCCACCCTAGGTGTGACGTCTCCAGAGCTCACGATTTTTCTCTTTGAGTAATTTTTTCCCTCTGAAATATAATGCACTCCAGAAGAGTACTCCACACATGTAAGCACAGCTTGAGGAATTAGCACAGAGTGAATATCTAGGTCATCACCACCCAGATGAAGAAACACATTACCAGTCTCCAAAAAACTCTTCTGTGTCCCTTTTCACCTCCCTAAAAGCAACCCTAGGCTTCCCTAGTGGCTCAGTGGGAAAGACTTCACCTGCCAGTGTGCCAGACGCGGGTTCGAGCCCTGGGTCAGGAAGATCCCCTGGAGAAGGAAACGGCAACCCACCCCAGCATTCTTGCCTAGAGAATCGCATGGACAGAGGAGTCTGGCAGGCTACAGTGCATGCATGGGGCTGCAGAGTCAGGGACCACGCAGTGACTAAACAAGAACAAGAGCGATCCTATCCTAATTCTTCGCACCATGATTTATTTCTGCCCACTTCTGAGCTTCATGTGTTTATATTCATTTCTATCTGGCCTCTTTCTCACAATGCCACAGCTATGAGAAGGGACCAGGTTGCTGCAAGAGGCTGCCGTCTCTACCACGATGGATTTAACCCATCCTACTGCTGATAAGCGTGGAAGCTTCTTCCAGTGTTTGACAACTGCGAAGAGTGTTGTTAGGAACAGTCACAGAAGCACCTCTCAGAGCACATGAACACATTTGCATCTGGGTTTATACCTAGGAGAGGAACTGCTGAGTCACCAGGCATGTTAATTTCCACTTTTATGGAACTGCCAAGCAGTTTTCCCAGTGGCTGTGCCCATTTACACATGGCAGCCCTGTCTGAGAGCCCCTGCTGCACGTCCTCACTGACTCTAGCTCAGGCTCCCACCCACAGAGCGCTGCTGGCCGCCGGGCTCGCCATGTCCTGGGCGCGGCACTGCAGCTCTGGTGCCATTGTGAGATGACTCCCTGGTCTACAGCAGGACAGGGAAAGAATCCTCCCCCGAGGGGACTGCTGTGGCCCCGGAAACACACGTGGGGCTGCAGTTTAAGAGACTGAGGCGGCTCAGCATTACTGGAAAAACACGCTCACCCTCAGTCAACAGACGCCGAGAGACAGCAAAAAGAACATGTCACAACATTGCCTCTAAACACACAGCCTGCCCTTGCCAAACAGGACCTGGGCAAGAGGCATGCGTGGAAAGGAGATGATCTCATGGTTGGGAGTTCCCAGTTATAAACAAACAACTCTCTTATCATAGGCAGGACAGTCTTGAAATAGATCATGAAAAAGCCATGATATGGATGCTTTGCTCTGTCAATCTGGGTGGCCCTGGGATTGTGAATTTCCACTCATGGACCCACAGGATCAGTGCCTTTGAATCCTACAGACACTGTCCCACAGCGCCCTCTGCTGGAGACAAGAGACAGTGTGGCCCAGAAGTCCTCGTTTTCGTCCGCACTGGAGACAGGTGGCCTACCGTCACATTTTTGGCTCTGAGACTTGACCAAAAGCCACCAGTTGAAAAGCTCCCAGATTGTACTTCTCTGCTAGGGATGATAAGTAGGGCACTGGCAGCTGCAACGTGCAGCCACCTCCGCCCTCCACCTGGTCCTGTCCTACCTGGACTGACAGCAGCCTTCTCCTGGTCTCCCTGGTCTCCACCTGACTCCAATCCATTCTTCCCATAGCCGCTTGAGTCAGATCATGTCTCTCCTCTGTGCAGAAGGCGCTGACAGCAGTCCATCTCTCTCCCAATAAAATCTACACTCATCACTCGGCCTGCAACACCCTTCATGACACCTGGCATCATCTCACTGGGCTGTTAAAGGGCCTCAGGGCCATGTCAGCAAGGAGGTTCCCACCCGTGCAGGCTGTTCTCTACCAGCCTCCAACTCAGAAGCACCCATGCCTTCCTCCGTGCTGGTCCACTCTCCTGGAGTTCTTTCCGGGAGGTCCCTTGGGAATCGGTCTGCCTTGGTTCAAATCTTGGCTCTCCCCCTCTTCCAGCTGTGTGACTCTGGCAAGCTGCTGAATTTCTCTGTGCCTTTTACTGATAAAATGGGGAATAACAGCGCCTGCCAAAAAGGGTTGTAAAGATTCAATACAAAGGGCTTCCCTGGTGGCTCAGAGGTAAAGAATTCGCCTGCTGATGCAGGAGACGGGGGTTCAGTCTCTGATCCCAGAGGCTCCCACATGCCTCAGACCAACTAAGCCCGTGTGCCACAACTACTGAGCCTGTGCTCTAGAGCCCAGGAACCGCAACAAGAGAAGCCATCACAATGAGGAGCCCGTGCACCACAACCAGAGAAAGCCTGAAAACCCCAGTGAAGACCCGGAACAGTCAAAAAAATAAATTCAATAAGAAAAATTTATACAGTGCTTATTACCATCTATCTACACAAAGTGAGCACTCAATACGTTAGCTGTTGTCACAGTACACAAATGTATTTACACAAAGCCATATGTGTTGTTAAAAATGTAAAGAAAATTTAACCTTATTAGGAAGCTACAGTTTGTTTTTTCCCCTCACTTAAAGTATGTTCTGGAGATAACATCACACCAACAGAGGTACCCCCTGAACACAAGTGAGGTCCCAAATGAGCTTCACTACTACCCTTGTTTTCTGCACTTAATACAAGATTCTTCCTTTTTTACTGTGTATACATTTAAATTCTCTTTAAATTCTTAATGAGCGACAGTTACTTTTTTCAATAAAGAACGAAAAAGAATCCAAACCTCTAACCCTAACAAAACTAAGGCTGTCAAAAGCTCATGTTTGGGAGCCAAAGGGAACCCACTGGGCCAGGGAGCCCCTGGCTGCTGGCAGTCCCCATGTCCTGCCAGCCAGGGGCTCAGGGCAGGGCTGCCCTGGCCTGGACCTGGAGCTTGTCCTTTCTAGGCTCAGGGCGGGTGAGGCTGACGTTCTGGTGTGCAGTACCGAAGCCCAGCTCCAGTCTGTTCCCGCCCTGGCGGGAAGCTTGGCGCTGCCAACGCTCCGGTCCCATCTGCTGGGAGACGTGGGCCCACTCTCTCTCCCTGGTGGCTGGGGGCGGCCATCTGGGGCGGGCCAGCCAGCTGGCTTGGAAAACAGCCTGGGCCCCTCGCTCTGGCCCCCAAGACACAAGTGTGTGAAGGAGAAGGACAGAACTCTGTCCATGAGCTTGACCTTCACTCCCCAGCACGGCCCTCTGACCTCTCGGCAAAGAGCGACAGCCAAAACCTCAGCGTCATCACAGCCCCTTCCGCTCAGAGACACTCGCTGCCCAGCAGCCGTGTGCTCCCAGCTCACGTGTGCCACTCCAGGGGAGCCTTCCCGCTTTTCCTGGAGACAGCACGCAGACAGTACAGGTCTATCTTATGGATGAAGAAATGGAGGCGTCCAGGGGCAAAGCCATCTGCCTAAGGCCACAAGGCTGGTAAGTGGCAGAGCTCAACCGAACCCCAGGCTGTCTGGTCACAGGGCCAGGATTCAAACTCAGCCCTAGAGTGAGTGGCTAGAGGTTAAGAGCATGGGCTGGAGATGCAGGCAGTCTGGGTTCCTGTCCTGGCTCTGCCACTGTGGACCCTGACAAGTGATTATCTGCCTAGGCCTCGAGAATCTTCATCTGTGGAATGGGGACCATGGAACCCACATCCAGGGACTACTGAGAGGCTGTGAAAGGTCAATGAATATAAAACACTTGGCCCAGCACACATCAGGAATATGCGCTAAAAGTGTTAACCACTCCTATGACTATTGTCCTTTCTACTTTTGGGTTATGTGACTCCTCTGCTGCCACGGCAGGAAGGGCCTTTGCTTGTTTTTTTTTTTAAATTAAAATATATATTTATTTGGCTGTGTTGGCTCTTAGTTGTGGCATGTGGGATCTAGTTCCCTGACCAGGGATCAAACCCAGGCTCCCTGCATTGGGAGTGTGGAGTCTTCGCCACTGGACCGCCAGGGAAGTCCCAGGAAGGGCCTTTGGAAGGAGCAATGGAACGCTTGCTGGCCTCTGCCCCTTCCTCCTGATGACAAGGTCCTCAGGCTTGAGTGTCCAACAGGCAGCTCTGTGAGGGGCTGGGCCCAGGACTGAATACCCATGTGGCCTGCACATGTGTGAGGTCAGAGAAACGCCCATCTGTGGCTGTGAATCTCACGCTGGGCCAGAACTAACAGGGCTGGTTGGAATGTGACAAAGGGATGGGAAACTGAGACCCCCGCCAAAGGCTAACTGTGGGCCCTCCCCAAGTGCCAAGCCTAGCAGTGCCCACGTTATGGGCAACCTCACCAAGCCTACGCCACAGTCCTGAGAGACAGGGATCCTACGGAGGGAATGGAAGCTCTGAGAGGAGTCGTCTAAGGTTTCACGACCACTAGGTGACTGTACCAGGCACTTCCTGCCTCAGGACTCTTGCGCAGGTTGTTCCCTTCACCTGGAACATTCTTCCGCATGTCGCCATGGCTCCTTCTCTCATCTTCTTTAGGCCCTTTACTCAAATGTCCTGAGGGACACCGCCCTTGACTATCTGGTCTAAACATCTCACCACGCCCACACTTATCTCTTCCTTGCTTTCTGTTCCACCTTGTCAGCATACGCCACAGTGCGTAATTCGCTAGGCCATCTATGTACTGTCTGCCTTCCCCAGGCATGAGCATCTCTGCTGTATTTACTGCAGTTTCCTCAGTGCCCAGTGCAGGGCTGGCTGGTGGTGGTGCTGAGTAAATCTCTGTCAAGGGGAGAATTCCACACCTGTGTCCCTGAGCTCCAAGGACCTTTTCCAGCCCGGGGTGGCTCAGAGACTAGTTTTTATGGGTATTGGGGGTGGGAAGTGTGTGGAAGTAGGCATAATCCAGTAAAGGCACCAAGTCGGTTTCAAACCTACTGAACAGGAACCACAGAAAAATGTTACACCCTGACCTAGCATCTCCACGCCTCTCAGTGTGCACAACCAATTCTGGGGGAATTCCCTGCTGGTCCAGTGGTTAGGATTCTGTGCTTTCACAGGCCTGGGTTTGACCCCTGGTCAGAGAACTAAGATCCTGCAAGCCACAGAGCATGGCCAAAAAATCCCAAAATCAAAACAAAAGAACAAACAAAAAAAAGCAAAGTCTGGAACATTAAAAAAAAAATCATTCTATATGTTCTGTCTTCATGGAAAAAAAAAAAAAATACAATAAAACGCTGGCATGAAACTGAGGTCATAACTCATGGATGGGTCTGATGTACATACAGCCTGAGCTGAGTCAGAGGAACCCGAGGCGGCCGAGGGGTGGCCGGGGCATGAGCTGACACCTTGCCCTGTCACCCACTGAGGGTGCTCTGGGCAAATCCCCTACCCTGACTGTGCCTGTTTCATCATTACAATGAGAAGGATTATAGTGCCTTCACTGTACAACTGCCATGACATTTGAGTGAGTGAATGCACATTACAAGTACAGAAAATGCCTGACACGCAGTGTGAAGTGGACCTGCAATGTAACAGCAGCCGCAATATTATTTATTAGTATATGATTGCTGCTGTCACCTCACCTGGCCACTCCCCATATGTCAAACACCCTGACGCAGGGCGAGCTGCCACCTCACATTCTGCCCTGGCGCTCATCTGGCCAGAAAGGCAGGGCAGGGGGTGGTGCTAGGGAGACGGGGATGGGGACCACCTGCGGGATGGATGCCAAGTTTTGGGGGCTGCCTCCCCTGCGTTGCCACAAAGCCTGTGTGTCCTCTCATTCCCCCTCAGCGGGAAGGTCTTCGTGAGGAGATGGGGCCGTGGCCCTCGGTGCAGCATCTGCTGTCTGGATGAGGTCCAGGTTTGGCCGGCCCCACAGCCAAACTCCCTGGCAGCGGCTGCCTGCTGGTTCCCATGTCTGCCAGGAGCAAGGGGGATGGGGTAATGCATGCGGGGAGGGAGATCAACTTTGGGGGTCTGCCCAGCTGATGTGCATGCTAAGTCGCTTCAGTCATGTCTGACTCTTTGCAACCCCATGGACTGCAGCCCACCAGGCCCCTCTGTCCATGGGATTCTCCCAGCAAGAATACTGGAGCGGGCTGCCATGCCTTCCTCCCGGGGACCTTTCTGACTCAAGGGATCGAATCTGCGTCTCTCATGTCTCCTGCACTGGCAGGCAGATTCTTTACCACTAGCGCCACCTGGGAAGCCCAGCTGATGATTGCCTCTTTTCTGGAAAGTCTTCCTTCGGGTCTTTTGGAAGTCTCCATCGTTTGTGCTGGCCTAGCTCCCTCTCCTTTTGCTGAGGAACTGCCTCTCGAGCACCGCCAGGTGGCTCTGACAGAACCATCAGTCACAGTGCCCTGCCTGGCCCTGGACCCAGGGTGGAGCATTCCTCTACCATCCCTGATGACAGTGACTGGCCTGGGGCACGGGCATGTGATCCATGCAGAGCCAATCAGAGTTCTTCCCAGAGCTCCAGCAGGCAAGAATGTGGAGGAGAAAGTATAAAGATGGGGAAGATTCGAGCAGCTGGTCTGTTTGCAGAAGAGAATGACAACCCACAATGCAAAAAGCGGCAAAGCCAGCTGAGTGGAAGAGACAGGAAGACAGAGCTCTGGTGACATCATTTGAGTGCCTGGATCCAGCTATGCCTGAAGCCAGCCCTACCCCTGGACTTGCAGTTTCATGGGCCAATGACTTCTACTTCTGGCTTAAAGCAGGCGAAAACTGGGACTAAGACTCAGCCCTTCTAATTAATGCTGGGGGCTTGGATTTCACTCCTGGTTAGGGAATCAGATCCCACATGCTGTAACTAAGAGTTCGCATGCCACAAGTAAAGATCTCTCAAGCTCCAACGAACCTGGCAGGTTCCTCTGTCTATGAGAGCCAAACTAAAACAAACAAACAAACAAAAAACCCTGAGAGTAGACTATCTGCCACTTAAAACTTAAGAGACCTAATCACACAGGGTGCCCTGAACAGGCCTCGTTCCTTAGCCACAACTGACCTTTATTCCAGGGGAAGACTTGGACCAAGCCGGGACAAGTGACTCCTCTATTCTGAATGGAAGGAGCAGGGCTGGGATGTTTTGAGCCCATCAACAGCAGTGCCCGCTCCTAAGAGTCCCCAGTTCCTACCCTGCCTGAGACCGGCGGCCTTCATTTGCCTTTCCACTCTGCAGGACACCTCACGATCCTGAAAGAATCGCCTACAGTTCTCCCTTTATATTTTATGCTCGCCACCTTCAACCTTTTGCAAATATCAGAATCTGGGGCTCTGCGGTCAGACCCACTGGATTCCAACGTCGGCCACTGATTCATACATGTCTCGGAGTCTTAGTCTTCTCGTCTGTAAAATGGGGGGACTGACGTGATGGCTCTTGTGAGGCTGTGGGAAGGATTACAGGAGCTGAAGCAGGGGCAGCGCGTGCTCACAGAACCAGATACCGAGTAGGGGCTCAGCAATGTGAGTGGCTGTGGCGTTATGTCACAGGAACGTGAGCGACTGCACCTACCTCTCGGGTCCGGAAGATGATCCTGTACTGGTACTGAGGCCCGTGGTCCTTGTGGTCCTCCAGCTTCTCTCGCTTGATGCTCACGGCCACTGGCCCTAGCTTCTCGTCCACCCCGAAGTAATTGGCGTGTTCTGCGAAGGAAGAGCAAGGAAGTTCAGAGCCAGCTCTCTGGGAAGGAGGGGTGATGTCCCACGGCAGGCCTGCTGAGGGGACAGTCGGGGAAGGCTCTTGTGTGCCCTGTGGGGTCCTGGTCACACAAACTTCATGCCTGGTCGCAGCCACACTAGATGGAGAGACCATGAGAGGTCAAGCCCACCTTACTGTACCTTCTTGCAGTCATAGAGTCTCCATGTTCTCATCTAGGAAAAGGCGGGCCCTAGTGCTACCTGCAATTCATAAGAGGTGATGTGAGAGTGAACTGAAGCTACAAATAAAAAAACGCTTAGTGCGGTGCCTGCCTTGTAATAAACTTAGTCTCTCGTTGTGATTATCTCGTATTTGCAAATGTTCAGCGGCTTAGCTGCCAATTAGCCCTTGTGAAGCAGTTACAATTCTAGTCTAAAAAAAAAAAAAAGATTGTAGACTAAAGTGTTTTCTGCTTGGCTGAAATCCGGGCCCTGGACTCATTACATGTGGCCCACGTCACTTGACAGCATTCTCATTAGTAGAGTGGGATCAGGAAGGACAGATTCACATCTCAGCATGACTGTGAGGATTAAATAGGTTAGTAAGTGGGGAGCACAGAGCCAGGCACAGAGGGAGCAAGTGAGATGTGTTGGCTATTATTACCCACAGGGCATGACATTCATCGCAGAACAGGACCACAACTCAAGTCCCTAAGCATCACCTGTATCTAGCCATGCTCCCATAGATGTAGGAAACTTCAGCACTACTCTTTTTTTCCTTATGGTGACTGAGCCTTTAACGAGTCATGGAGGAACTCATTTGTTCTCTCTCTGAAATGACAGCTGTCTGTGCTTTAAAAAAAAAAAAAAAAAAAAAGCTGCTGTCTTACAACCTTTCCAGGCAAACAGTTCTTCCTGGTGTCTAACCCAAGTATGTCCTGCTTCTGGTGCATGCCCACCAGCAGTCTGTCTCAACTTTAGTCCATGAAGCGGGCATCTATACACTGCCAGAAATTTCTTCCCACTCCAGTGCTTTCCATGTTTAAAAGAGGATTCCTAGTCTCATGAGATGCTCTTGGTGAATTAAAGGCTTATCGAAAGCTCAAATAACGTTAATTAATGGTCCCAATCAGAACAGCACCTGCAGTGGATTAGACAATCTCCCCAACTGGTCAAAGAACAGAATAAATGTGCTCCAGAATAAATGTGCTCCACAGATATCAATCTATCCCTGAAACATTGGCAGGGACCATTCTGTTTTCCACCAATGCATACCCAGTACCCTTGAGGTCCTAGAATATACTAGGCACTCAATAAACACTGACCAATGACTAACATTTCTGAGCTTCCAGAGCTACAAAGAAATTATTTTTTGAAAGAAAACAGCTTCTTTTTAAAGCTCCATGATAAGTACTTACTACCCGCCTGATGAAGAACTGGGTGTTTTGATGTACAATATTCTTTGATCCTTACCACAGTCCTTCCGTGTAGGTATTCCTGTGCACTTAATGAAATATGTGTTCTCTGCTGGTTAGGTAGAAAATTAATATAATATAAATGCAAAACCAGATTTTTTTCAAATCCCCTCAATTCTGGCCACTAGGTTTGTAAATTTCAAAGACAGACCCTGTCAACTTCTCCCATGGGTTGTGGATTTGTTCATGTACTCCTGTAGCCGTATTAGCTTTTTATTTATATGCCCCTCAACCAGGTTACCAGGTACACAACTACTAGAGTTTCTTGGTAAATTTTTAGAAAATCTACTTGAAACGGTCCTTTTGGTTCTTCTAACAAATGCTGTTAGCCTTGAAGTCTATTTCGTGTGATACTGATGTTGCCTCACTGGCTTTCTCTTGATTAGCACTGTCTGAACTTCTTTCTTCATCCTTTAATTTCCAATCTCTGTGTCACTTTTTTTCTGGACACATGATACTGCTACAATCATCTCTGTTCCTCACATGAGGACACAGAGTACAAGGGGTAAAATGTGTCATGTAGCTAATAAGCTATGAAACATACATCCCAAGCACAAGGCTGAGCCCAGCACTGGTGGAGCGCCAGAGACTGTACTCTGGACAGAGGGATGACCCAGAGGGATGACATTAGTTGCATTTGACTAAGACACTGCTTTACAAAAAATTTTAAATTAGCTGTGGAGTACTAGCTGCCTTTTCATTACCTATTCTTCCCTTCTTAAGAGAAAACCTCTGTTCTTAGAGGAAGAAAAGAGAGAGGCTCTGTCTTACCAACATTTCCCAGCTTACCTTGCAGACTGGAGTGGCCAATAAACAGAAGCAGTTGGCTAGGACTTCTGAGAATGCTCTTCTTAAAAGGGGCTGACTTAATAAAAAGATAGGGGAGGGGTGCTGACTTGACAGGAAATCTGTTATTCTGTCTGAATCCTTTCCTCCTTCTCTTTGCCTGGAAACATGGATGTGATGGCTGGAACTCAGGCAGCCATCTTGAGCATCAGGAGATCACTCTGAGGGCTTGGAGGCTAATGCACTAAGGCTGGCATTCCACTGATGCTGAGGAGTAACCATACTAGCCCTGAGGTGCACATCTCTAGACTTTTTTACGTGGAGAAAAATAATCTATGTTGTTTAAGCCTGTTACTGGCAGTTACAAGCAATTCTGAATTGACATAGGAGAATCCATATTCAAAAAATCTGAATTTCAGGAGAATCTAGATAATTAGAAAGGATGGCAACACTGGGTTTGTCTACACTTCCTGGATGACAATAGTGAACCGGAGTTCCCCTCTGCACAGCCCCTGCCTGGTCTGCCTCCCTCTATTGTCTCCTGCCTGGCCTCTGTGGCTGCCTGGACTTGTGGTCTTTGCACTACGCTCTGTTGCCTCTGAGGATTGCCTCATCAGCATCAATGAGTTTAACCATGTGTGATCCCCATGTTAACACCCTCCAAACATCAGCAGCTCCACCTTCTGAGGGGATCCAGAATCTGCCTGCTTTCTCCTCACTCCTGGGCTCCCATCCTAGACTTGCCCATCACCATTTCCTGCCTGGACTATTGCAGTAGACTCCTCCTGGGTCTCCCTGATCCTCTGCCCCTACAGCTTCCTTCCCCAGAGGGAAGCTGTGAACACCTGAGTCACATCAAGGCCCTTTCCTGCTCAGAGTCTTCCTGTGGCTCCATTTCACTTAAGGTAAAAATGGGAGTCCTCACCATGGCTCACAAAACCCCGTGTGATCTTTCTCCTTTCAGCCTCCGTCACGCACTCTGTCCCGGCAACACTGGCCTCTATCCTATTCCCCCAATATTCCAGGACTTTTGTACTTGTTTTCCATGCCAGGAACACCATCTCCAATCCCCGCAAGGTTCCCTCCCTCACCTTCTTCAGCTCAGTACTCAAAAGGGACCCACCTAGAAAGTCCTCCCTGACCATTCCTTATTGAAAACGCAACACCTGGACACTGACACTGTTTTCCAGCCTCCCTATTTTACTTTTTTCCACCGCACTTCCCACCTCATGACGCCTTATATACTTTAGATATTTATCTGGCATAATTGCTTGTCTTCCCCCATTAAAACACTGTATGCTAGGAAGACACAATTTTTGCGTTAAGCTGGTCAACACTGTATACCTTGACTCTACAAAGTACCTGACACGCAGCTGAACGCAGCACTTGTTTGCTAAATGCCTGTCTATTGTCTCCTGCAGCGCAGTCTGAAGCATGTTGCATGAGACGGGGCTCACCGAGTCCCCCAGCCCCTCTCTGCATCCTCCGTGCCAGGGCAGGACGAACACAGAATATGAAGGAGCAATGCCTCACCCGCCCGTCCGCCCCCCACGTCACCTTTGCCCACGAAGTAGTCCTGATAGTAGCGGGCGCCCAGGTCCACGTGCTCGATGCTGTACTGCCGCGGGCGACTCTGCGTCCTCTGCTGCTCCTTGGGCACCTCCAGCACCGAGATGCTGGCGTTGGTGCGGTAGGCACTCAGGGTGGGCTCCGGAGGGCGGACCTCGCCGCCGCCCCCACCTCCGCCTGGGGAGCCAGCGGCCGCCTGCGAGAAGCTCACGTTGCGCTCGCACTCGCCGCCAATCTCGTTGCGGAAGTGCGGGCAGCTGAGCAGCAGGTCGTTGCTGGTGTCGTCGCCCAGGTCTTGCTCCAGGTTCTCCTTGCAGTTCAGGTCCTCCGTGCTGGTGAAGGCGGGGTCCAGGCCACCGAGGCTGTGGGCCCGCGACGCCGTCAGGGACGCCATGGCCGAGGCGGCCGAGGCCCCGGTGGTCGTGTTCCGCCGCTGGGCCGTGGACGCCCGGTTGGCTGCCGCCTCATTGAGGTCGAACAGCATGCTCTGCACGTCGAAGTGGGCGAAGCTCTTCTGGCAGACCCACGGCCGGCTGGCCTCCGGGGGGCTCCGGCCGTCCTCGGCCTCCCCGGGGCACCGGGCCGCTTCGCCTTCGGCTCTGCTGCTCCGCAGCTTCCGGAAAATGGACGAGTCCACCTGGTCCCCACCGCCCAGGCCCCGCGAGGGCTTCTTGCGGGCCTTCTCCTTCTCTTTCAGGGGCTGCAGCGGCAGCAGGCTGTCCTTGGTGGGCTGCCCGTTGCGGGCCTCCCCCTTGGCTGCGCCGCCGCCGCCCCCCGAGACGTGGGGACCGGGATCGGCCCGCAGGAGCTCGGTGAGGCTCGGGGTGCCCCGGGCCTCAGGCTGCTCACTGCGGAACTCGTTGAGGATGTCGAAGAAGCTCTGCTCGGGCACGCCCTGCACGTCGATGGAGGACGTGCTTCCGTACTCGCGGAAGAGCGGCAGCGCCCCCGTGTGGCGGGCCGCCCGGGGCTCCGCCGTGTCCTCCACGTCGCACTCGCTGAGGGTGATCTCGCTGCTGCTGCGGTTCCGCAGCGGGAGGAAGGCCCGGCCGGGGGACCGGGGCCACCCATCCTGGAACTCCACATCCTTAGACCGCCTCCTGGCGAGTCGGTGCAAGGCTTTGGACCCTGAGGAAGCCGGGGTAGGGGTACCGGCGGGGGGCTGTCCGTTCTGTTGTACGCTCCTCATGGCATGGGCCGCCTTCGTGGCCTTCGTGCCATCTGCGTCCAGGGAGGGGCTGGGGTTGTTCTGTTCTCTCAGGGCCTCCCGCTTGGGCGGCCAGTCGGCCACCCGGGCGCGCACGCCCATCTTGGGCATGGCAGGGGTGGTGGGGCTGGGGCGGGTGGGGGCGCTGACCGTGCTCTCGCCCGCGGGCTGGGGCACGCTGCCGTTCTGCACCCAGAATCCCAAGGGAGCGTAGTCCCCTGTGTGCGGCCCGGGCAGGACATCGGCCGCCCTGGCCCCACAGCTGGCTGCCAGGTCCACACCATCACTGGGGATGGGCCGATAGGTGGTCATAGTCCACGGGCGCTGGAGTGCTGCTGGCCCCTGAAAGCTGTAGCCTAACTTTATGGGGTCCCCTGGCCCTCAGCCATTGTTCAGGGCCACCAGTCCTAGGATGAAGGATGCTGGCCCCTGAAGCCTGATGGGAAGGTTGTGAGCCTGTGGAGTCCAATTCTCCACCATCGCTGTGGACAGCAGTGCCTGGACAACCTCTCGAGGCAGGCGCTGTCCCAGGGCCTCCAGACTGAGTGGGTCAGCGGGGCAGAGAGAGCAGCAGTTGTGTGTGAAGGCTGGCGGGCTGCAGGGCCGCCTTCCCTGCCATGCTGAAAAGGGAGGAAAGACAGAAGTGAGATGTGAGGTTACTGCTGCCACAGAATGACTTATTTTTTTCAACTTTACTTATTAAAATAAAAACAACAACAACTTTTATTATGGAAATTTTCAAAGGTACCCAGAAGCAGAGAGAAGAGCATGATGAGCCCCCTCCATACCAGCTTCAACACCACTAACTATTTCTCATTCCTTCCATCTGCTCCCCGACTCCACGGTGTTTTTGACAGGACTGCTCTTGTTTACTCGCTCAACTGTGTCCGACTCTTTGGGACCCCATTGACTGTAGCTCGCCAGGCTCCTCTGTCCATGGTATTTCCCAGTCAACAATACTGGGCTGGGTTGCCATTTCTTTCCAGAGGATCTTTCCAACCCAGGGATTGAACCTGAGTCTCCTGCATTGGCAGGTGAATTCTTTACCACTGAGCCACCAGGGAAGCCCTTTGACAGGATATTTTAGAGTAAATCCCAGACATCAGGCCATGTCACCTATAAATACTTTAGCTTGTATCTCTAGGTGATAAGGCCTCCAAAACAAAACAAAACAAAACAAAACACAATACCTTTATCATAGAGGCTTCTAAAGAATTTGCCTTTAATGCAGAACTGGGTTTGATCCCTGGGTCGGGAAGATCCCCTGGAGAAGGGAATGGCTACCCACTCCAATACTCTTGCCTGCGAAATCCCATGGACAGAGGAGCCTGGCAGGCTACAGTCCATAGGGCTGCAAGAGAGTTGTACATGACTGAGTGACTAACACTTTCACTTTTTCACTTTCACCTTTATCACACCCATCTAGATAAATAAGAATTCTTTAAGGTGATGTAATACCCCAACTGAATTACATTCCCCTGCCGCCCCCATCGTCTCAGAAGTGTCTTTTGAGAGGTGGTTTGCTCAAATCAGGATCCAAACAATATCTTTGCTCTGCTCTGGCAGATTATATTTCTCAGGTCTCTGCTACTCTACACCTTCCCCTCCCCATCTTGATGATATTTACTTCTGGAAGGAATAGGGTCACTTGTCTCAGAGTTTCCCACTTTCAGGATCTGGCTGGCTATTCTCTGTAGTGTCCAAACATGTTCCCCTGCAGCCCCTCTGCCACGAGTCCTGACTACTGGTGGCTGTATGCAGAGGCTGTACTGTTGTCTGTTTTCCAGTGCACCTGACCATTCACCCGCCAGAAAGGAAGTGAAAAAGATGGAGGAATCACTATGAGCACTGGTGGATTTTGCGAAGGGACTGTCTCTGGAAATCTACGTGATTACTATACTATGAGAGCCAGTAGATCAATTCCCATCACTACTTCACTGAGATCTCCCCAGTAGCTTCTAATTTATTAGAATAAAATCTAAATTGCTCCTGCTGGCTCACCAGCCCCACAGGACTGGCCAGGCTCTCTGATGCCTCTCCCTAGCCCTAAGATCCCATCACACTGGTCTTCTTGTCTATTCTTCTAACACATCCAGCTCCATTCGGGATACGTGGGGAATCCTTTGTCGGTTTTTCACCAGGCCGGTTCCCTCACTTGACATTCGCTCTTTAATGAAGCCTTCCAAAACCACCCTCAAAGCCTTTCTGTCACTCTTTCTTCTTTTTCCTTGGCAGTTACCACTAGCTGAAATTACTTTGCTCATTATCTATTTACTGACCATCCCCACCACTAAATGATCCGTTCCAGAATGGTAAGGGTGTCTCTGTTGTTCACTGATGTAGCCCCAGTTCCCAGAACAGTGTCCGCGACCCTCATTCACTCTTTTAGTGTATGAACAAGTGAACAGAGAGCTTCTATCTAACTTGATGTGTATATGCATCCTGACTTGCAGACCTCTGGGGAAGGGAAATTCATCCTTCTTCTGCCCGGCAACGTAAAGTCCTCTGCAGGATCACTTCCGTTTGTCTCCACTTTGAGCTGCTGGAAGATGAAACCCTCAGTGGGGAAGGAAGGGTAAAGTGGATCATGGCCTACGGCAAAACCTCCTGCTTGGCCCAGCAGCTGTGCCCTTTGCTCCTGCCAACCAAGCTGACTCTCTACAGGACAGCAGAATGCTGGGCCAGCATCTGACCCAAGGGGACCGCAACTTTTCTGTCCTGTAGAACGTGGAGCCGGACACAGCCACTGTGGTCGGTGGCTGTGCATGCTTTCTGGGTGAGGAAGTCGAAAGCTTCCTGTGTGAGAGTATGACTGTGTGTGTGTGCACATGCACACACACGTGCAAGAAGCATTTCACAACTCCTGCCCAGAGGTATGGAGTTAGCTGGCAGAGAGGGAGCGAGTGGGAAGCATGAAGCAGATTCATGGAGCAAAACAGTGAGGAAAGCCTATGTGTGCTAAGTCGCTCCAGTCGTGTCTGACTCTTGGTGGCCCCCATAGACTGTAGTCCGCCAGGCTCCTCTGTCCATGGAATTCTCCAGGCAAGACTACTAGAGTAGGTTGTCATGCCCTCCTCTAGGGGATCTTCCCAACCCAGGGATCGAACCTGCATTGACTGGCGGGTTCTTCACCACTGCTCCACCTGGGAAGACTCCTGAGGGGAGCCTGTAACCTCTGAGAAAGTGAGAACTCGAGGGGAGAGATGTGAGGTGGAGAGCAAAAGGGGACCCTCTTCCTGGTTCCCCAAGAGCACGAGAGCATTCCTGAAGAAGTTGCAGGGAGGCACACAGGGGAGGGGGTGGAGAAGGGGCAAGAAAGTGGAAAGTCCCCAGGGCTGGGCTGGTTAAGGGAAACGGAGGCCAGGTAAAGCTGTGATGACCTGGCCAGCAGAAGTGTCTTCTGAAGAGGCAGGTGGGCCTCAGCTCCTGCAACTGAGCCTTGCAGGAATGTGAATGCCTGATCATGGGGTTTTTCAAGACAAACTGGAAGTCTGGAACTGTATGCAACATCTCCCAGTTTGAAAAAACAAAATCAGCAGCTATCACAGCAACAAATTTATATGCAGAGATGACCTCTAAAAGGATTTTCAAGAAACTGCTCATGGTGATTGCCTCTGGGGAGGGAAATTGGGTATCTTTTCCCTCCACTCCCAGTCCCCTCCCTCCCCTGCTTCGTGTATTTTCCTTAGTACTTATTTCTCTGGTTTATCCCTCGTCTTCCTCCCCAAAAGAATGTGACCTACTGTGTATCCCCATGCTCAGTCATGTCTGACTCTTTGTGACCCCATGGACTGTAGCCCACTAGGCTCCTCTGTCCATGGGATTTCCCAGGCAAGCATACCAGAGTGGGTTGCCATTTCCTTCTCCAGGGGATCTTCCTGACCCAGAAATCGAACCCCCATCTCCTGCACTGGCAGGTGGATTCTTTACCACTGTGCCACCCGGGGAGCCCGTGTATCACCAGGATCTGTGTTTTTGAAGAAGGGGTGGGAAGGAGCCTTATTTTTCCCTGCACACCGCTGGCGACTGTTTGGATTACTTGGATGTATTTCTCGTCAACAGAACACCTCTCAACAGTATTACAACACACATCACCAGGAGGGCCGACAAAGGCAGCATGCGGGCCGGATTTGAGCAGAGGCTGTTGGTTTGTGACTTTATGTGACTGGTCTTCAGCTTTGCCCGCAATGAGGGCTTGAAGGCAGCCCCATACTCTGCTGGGCCCCAGGTCCCAGGCCAGGCTAGGGGTCCAGGCCGGCAGCACTCAGCAGCTTGGCTGTGTCCTGGGGTCAGCCTGGCAGGGTTCAGAGGATCAGTCTTCAGAGGCCCCATTTGGGCTGGTTTGGAAAACAACAGTGGCCACGAAGCAACCCTGACTTGCTTATGGAAACACCTCTGACAGATGGGCTTTGCTGATGGCATTTTGTTCCCGCTCAGTCAGAAACCCCCAATTCGCTTTGCTCTGTGAAAACACACAGATGTTCTCGAGGCCCCAGTCTCTGCACAAATCCCTCCCTGAGCAGGTGCCACTGCATCTCCCCGTGACGTTCCCAGACTGAGTGTGTGATACCCGCAGCCTCCCTGGGGCTCAGGGACCGGTACACACGGGTCCCTTTCCAGCTGCCTCTGTCGAACTTCCTCTGCCTAAAAGCCCTCTGATCATCCTGATGGAGATGCTCACAATATGAGAGCCAGCCTGCCTGGGTTCAGACACTGCTGTGCCGTGGACTAGTCACTGAAACCACAACTCAGTTTTAATCTGTGAACTGGGGATTATACCCTCTAGCTCAGGGTCCCTGCTATTATCACCATTCCTTCCTGTCTCTTTGGCAGGAGCTCTTCCCCCACCCCCAGACAGAAGTGCACGGTGGGGGGGTGGGGGGGTGGGGGGGGTAGGGGGAGGACCTCAGCAGAACATGAAAGGCTGGAGGGTGTCCTGCAGTGACAGGGAATATGGATCTGGCTTTTCCTACATGTGACTTGCAAGGGACGCTTGGGTTCTTTCTTTTTTAAAAATGTGTACTTGTTTACTTGGCTGTGCCAAGTCTTAGATGTGGCACACAGGATCTTCAATCTTCACTGTGGCATGCAGCATCTTTTAGTTACAGCCTGTGGGATCTAGTTCCCTGACCAGGAATTTAAACCCAGGCCCCTGGCACTGGGAGCATGGAGTCTTGCCGCTGGACCACCAGGGAAGTCCCTGGGTTTCTTCCAGGGTTGCTTGGCTCCTGGCCTGCTTTCTATGATGGGCCCTCTGGGCCCCTTTTGATTCTTTTTTTTTTTTCCCCCTTTTGATTCTATGAGGCACTGATAAATCTGCTTCTGCCCAAGACTATCAAGTCAGGCTTCTGCTGCTGGCATCCGAGGACCTTGATGAATACGCGGTGCTGTGAGCAAAGGCAGCCATGAGTGGCAGAGGAGATCAAATGGGGTCCAGGCAGTGGCACAAGGAGAAGCAAGCGACAATGGGAGGCATTTGGCTGCAAGTAATGGTATCGCCCAATGGTGTCTTGGGCAATGATTCATCATCTCATGGAAGAAGGATGCCAGGCTTGGGCCAGGTGAATGATGCCAGGCGCTTTCTCTTCCTCCCCTGCCGTTGTCCTGCAGTGCGCAGCTGGCCTGCATCTTTGACTGCGGCCTCACGGTCACAAGCTGGTGGCTACAGTCATGCTTCTCGCTGCACTATTGGCAAGGGCCAAAGAAAAGATGATGTAAGAGCATCCTTCTTATCTATCTGCTCTAATCAGGAATGAGGACATTTGCCAGAACACTGCCCCTACCTCCACACACTTCCTTTTATGTCTCATTGCCCAGAATGCGGTCACTATGGCCACTCTATCTGCCAGAGAAGCTGGTAAAGCAATATCTGTGACCATTCTGATTGCCTTTGGGCCAGGGAGGACTCGTACCTGGGGCTGGCCACACTGGTTCCCTGAGAACATCAGGGTCTGTTAGAAGAGCAGGCAACTTATGGTATAACTTGTGAGATGCTGGGGAACTAACTTGGAGCTGAGAAGACACTTCTTTATCAGGCCCCCAAAGCCTGGAGGCTAGAACAGCAGACTAACAGGCTAGCATCATGGCCTCAGCTTGGCTCTGAAGGGCCATGCTCTGCTGGGCCACAATGTCCACCAGAACTTCACAGGGCAGAGCAGAAGGGGAAAACACGTCTTCCAGTGTTAAGACATTTGTAGTTTGCTCCATGACTTCTTTTTCTAACAACAGCCCAGATTTCCCTTTGAGAATCTGCCTCCTCTAATCTCTATCCCATGGGCTAGAGAAGGGCTTCTTCTTGAGGTCAGGAACAAATCATGTGACCCAATCAGAACCACAGACTCAGTGATGGCTTTGCTAGAAGTGCCGGGGCTGAAGAGTGTCCTTTCTCCTCTTACCCCAAGTAGGAGAGGATGTGAAGGATGGAATCATTGCAGCCTCTTGTGATCATGAGGGGAGAATCATTTGTGAAAAGTGAAAGAAAGTAAAGTCACTCAGTCGTGTCCGACTCTTTGTGACCTCATGGACTGTAGCCTACCAGGTTCCTCCATCCATGGGATTTCCAAGGCAACAGTGCTGGAGTGGGTTGCTATTTCCTTCTCCAGGGGATCTCCTCTACCTAGGGATCGAACCCAGGTCTCCTGCGTTGTAGGCAGATGCTTTACCATCTGAACCACCAGGGAAGTCCGTTTGTGACAGGGGCTGAGGTTACAGCCAATCTGGGGGCTTACAGTCACTATGTGAGTCTCAACATCAAGCCTGAACCTGAAGCCAACCCAATTCTACCTTTGGACATTTTAGTTACATGACGAAACAACAACAAAGCATATATAACAACTGGTGATTCAGCCATTTCTGGCATATACAAGTCATTCATTTGACCAGTAAGAACTAGTCAGTTCTTAAAACTTATTTATTCATTCACTCACAGAACAAATATCTACCACATTCTTAAAGCACTAAAAACTTATTCACTGTGGAGAAAAGGGAATCCTCTTACACTGTTGGTGAGAATGTAAATTGGTGCAGCCACTATGCAGAACAGTATGGAGGTTCCTTAAGAAACTAAAAATAGAATTACCATATGATCCAGCTAACCCACTCCTGGACATATACCTGGAGGAAAACATGGTTCAGAAGGATACATGCACTCCAACGGTCACTGCAGGGCTGTTCACAATAGCCAAGATATGGACGCAACCTAAATGTCCACTGACAGAAGAATGGATAAAGAAGACGTGGTACACGCTAATATATATGATGGAATACTACTCAGCCACTAAAAAGGATGAAATAAGGCCAATGCCGTAACACGGATGAACCTGGAGATCATCATACTAAGTGTGTTAGACAAAGACTTAGAAGTGGAATCTAAAACATGATACAAATGAATTTATTCACAATACCTACTCACAGACTTAGCAAATGAAGTTATGGTTAGGAGGGGGAAAGGGTACGGAGCAGAGTGAGTTAGGGAGTTTGGGACTGACATGCACACACTGCCGCATTTAAAACAGATAACCAATGAGGATCGACTGTACGGCACAGGGAACTCTGTGATCAATACTCTGTAATAACCTAAATGGGAAAGTTTGTAAAAGAATAGATACATGTTCATGTAAAAGTGAATCACTTCGCTGTACCCTGAAACTAACGTAACATTGTTAATCAACTATATTCCAGTATTAGATACAAATTTAAAAAACATTCACCCATTCAACATTTACTAGGCATGTAAAACTCATTCATTCCACAAACACTTCAAATCTGGTATTCAATAAATTTTTTAAAGCATCTACTATTATGTGCTACTGTTGCAGGAAGTGAAGATAGAGAATGGACCATGTCTTCTTTTAAGAATGTACATCCGGTAGAAGGAAGCCAGAGGAATGAGTAAACAAAGACAGAAAACAAGGGAACTTCAAAGGGTAGTCAGTCATATAAGGGAGTCAGTGCTGTGACAGGGTGGGAGGAGGTCCTACCCTGAAGGCTCAGAGAGGGGGTGCCCTCTGATGGGGTCAGGACTAAGAGAGGGTGCCTGTTGCGTTCCAGGTGGGCTGATGAGCAAGGCTGACATGTCCAGGCAGGAAAGCTGGGAGAGGCCGTGTACAAGGGGTTGTCCAAGGCCATGGTTCTCTCCCCCAGCTGTCCATTAGAGGCACCAGGGGAGCTTTGTAAAAATACAGGTGTTCCCATTCCTTCCTCAGAGTGTCTGAATCACCTGGCTGGCGTTGGGGCCCAGGCATGAGCGTCTTTTAAGAGCTCTGCAGCGGACTCCAATACGCAGCCAGGGCTGAGGACAGAGGGAGAAATGGAGACAGCAAAGAGAGGAGGGTCTGACGTCAAGCCTTGAGAGGCCGCAAATGCCAGAGGGAGCGAGCGCACCGGTCCCAGGGGGCTCGGGCCGGGGGGAAGGAGGGCAAGTGTGACGCAGGAGGGCAAGAGTGACGCAGAAGGGACTGGAGGGGGATGTGGTCTGGGGAGGACCAGGGGGTCGACAGGGCTGGATGCCGCCGAGAGGATCACCTTTGGTGGCGATTACTGGACTGAAGAGGGTGTCCCTGGTGGCTTCAGTGGTAAAGAATCAGCCTGCCAATGCAGGAGACTCAGGAGACACGGGTTCGATCCCTGGGTTGGAAGATCCTCTGGAGGAGGAAATGGCAACCCACCCCAGGATTCTTGCCTCAGAAAGGCCATGGTCAGAGAGGAGCCCGGTGGGGTACAGTACACGGGGTTGAAAAGAGACACGACTGAGCAACTGAGCGCACACAGCACTGGTCTGAAGCGCACTGGTGATGATGGAGGAGGTATTTTGGAGGACTGCCGCTCCAGGGAGCCTAGTTCACACCCCTCACCCCAGTGTTGCTGGCCCACATGCTTTCCTTCCGCCAGCTCTTCCACAATCCAGGCAGGGTTCACCTCTGTCCTCCCCTGGCTGAGCTCTCCGGGCTCCGGGCTGCATACACACTCACCTACAAGAGTTAGCCCCCTGGATTTTTAAAAACTATATTTTATTTATTTGGCTGTGCTGGGTTTTAGTTGTGGCACGTGGAATCTGTTCCCTGACCAGGGATGGAACCTGGGCCCTCTGCATTGGGAAGGTGGAATCTTAGACACTGGACCACCGGGGAAGTCCCAAGCACACTGGATTTTTAAGCCTCTGAATATCTTTTGTTCTCCTCAGGCCTTGAACAGCCCCAAGTCTGTGGTGGACTGGAATCTAACATATGTGTTCTTGCTATGTGGTTGGGAAGAGGGGAAGGATAATATGGTGGTGATGTTTGTAACAATAAGGCTAACACTATGAGTCTGATGGATCACATGTGAAGCTACCCTCGTGGGGTGTATTAACTTGTGTGCTATCATTATCCTATTAAGTAGGGACCCTAGCATGCCCATGTTACAGATGAGGCAAGGGTAACACGGCCAAGTCACACGCTGGCAAGTGGGGCAGCTGGGATGCAGACCTCGACAGTCTGGCTCCCATACCTTCCCTGCTCCACTCTCAATAAAAGATACAGCAGGTCCCATGGGTGTGCTGTATGAATACATGAGTGACGCATGTATCTTCGGAATCAATTCATAAGGACAAAGCTCTAGAATGTCAGCAACAGCTCAGCAGATTTCAGATTAGGAGTCTGTTTTTTTCCTCCTATATCTTTCCCCACTTTATTGGAAATCTGAGCAAATGCAGGGCCGCTTTAGAGCTCCCCTAGGAAATGAGATGGATGGGAATCTCAGAAATCTCATTAGAAAGTTATCACGTTACAGACTGCTCCATCAGCCCAAAGAACAAGGAGCAGGGCCTTGACTACAGCCATACACTACTGTGATCTGTTTTGTATTCTCAACAGTTCTGACACCAAATGTGTGGGTTTTCCATACCAAGCAACTCTTCAACTGGATGTCCTGCAATTTAGCTCAGTCCTCGGACTAACTACCTGGAGTTAGCACAGACCCCAGAGGTGAAGGGCTTAGTCCGATAAGACTGTCCCCACCTCAGACGCCGACAGCAAGAAGCAGGTCCCCAGGTTCTCCACACTTCTGTCCAACTTGGCTACAAATCAGGGGCTCCCAAGAGCCTTTCCTCAAGCTCCATCATGTGTGGTAACAGCTCACAGAACTCAGGGAAACACTACTTCCTTTTGTTAAAGATTCTTTTCCCATTTAGGTTATTACAGACCACTGAACAGAGCTCTCTGTGCTATACAAGTGGCATAGTGTTAGTCGCTCAGTCGTGTCCGACTCTTTGTGACCCCATGGACTGTAGCCCACCAGGCTCCTCTGTCCATGGGATTCTCCAGGCAAGAATACTGGAGCGGGTTGCCATTCCCTTCTCTAGGGGATCTTCCCAACTCAGGGATGGAACCCAGGTCTCCGGCACTGCAGGCAGATTCTTTATTGTCTGGGCCACCAATGCTATACAATCAGTCCTTATTAGTTATCTATTATTATATAGTAATATGACTTACTATTACTGGCTTATTAAAAAGGATACACATGAACAGTCAGACACACAGGACAAAGCCCAGAAAGGTCCCAAGTGCAGAAGCTTCTGTTCCCATGGAGTTTGGAGTGTGGTGCCCTCCCAATGCATGGATGAGCTCATCAACCTAGAAGCTCAAAAAAAAAAAAAAAAAAAACAACAAAAAAAAACCTAGAAGCTCTCTGAACCCTCCTTTCTGGGGTTTCATGGAGATTCCGTTTGAAGGCAGGGTTGATTGAATCACTGGCCACTGGTGATTAACTCAACCTGCAGCCCCTCTCCCTTTCCCAGAGGTCAGAGGGTGGGACTGATAGGCCCAACCCTCTAAGCACATGGTTGGTTCTTCTGGCAACCCTGAAGCTATTCAGGGGTCCACCAAGAGTCACCCCTTCAGCATAAACTCAAGTAATGGTTGAAAGGAGCTTATCTTGAATAACAAAAAGATGGTATCACCCACATCTCTCAAGGGTTTTAGAAGCTCTTGTGCCAGGAACCTGAATGAAGACCAAAATATTTTTCTTACTATATCACAACATCACATGGTGAGAATCTGTACTTTAGTATTTAACCTCAAAGAGCCCCGTGAATGGGTGTTTTTAACTAAATGTTCCCGGGCATCCAGGAAGGGTCCATGTTCCTACCTAGGAGTTAAGGGCAGCCCCACATGGGCAAAGGCAGCCATACAGAGCTATTTCAGTCAGAAAGGTCAGAGTTCCCAAGTGGCTCATCCTGCTTCTAACGATATAAATCGGTTAATGGTCTTCTCCTCTTGAAAGAACAGGAAGAAAATTGGAATTACACACTGAAATTTTAGGTGTGCATATTGGTTGTTGCTTGTTTAATATTTACTTATTTAGTTGGCTGCAGCACGTGACTTCTTAGCTGCAGCATGTGACTTCCGATCTAGTTCCCTGACCAGGGAATGAACCCAGGCCCCCTGCACTGGGAGCACTGGGCGTCAGCCCCTGGACCACCAGGGAAGTCCTCATATTGCTTTATTTGAATTCAGCAATTCCCCTTCTAGGAACTTCTCCCTGAGGTGTTCACCCCAAGGCACCTTGACAGACAGGCTCAAGGTGGCTCAATCACAGGCGCGCTCACACTGCCCCTCTGCTGTGATACAGGAGCGCCGGAACAGCCCCAGTGCCCAGGAGCAGATGATGGGTTAAATGTGTCTGGCTGCCTTTACTCCAGGGAAGGTGCTGCTGCTGTGATAAACAGTGAGGGGGCGCTGCATCATGTAAAGGAATCGTCTCCATGGCCTGAAGTGAATGAGCTTGGCTCCTACTTATGGAGTGCTTACTGTGCCCCTGGGGGAAATGCTTACACACATGCACCCATTTAATCCTTGTGACCAGCTTGTGAGGGAGGGACTAACTGAGGGACCTTCAAAGACATTTAAAGACAATGCATGGACCTCCCTGGTGGTCCACTGGCTAAGACTCCTTACTTCCAATGCAGGGCTGGGTTTGATCCCTGGTCAGGGAACTGGATCCCACATGCTGCAACAAGGATCAAAAATGCTGAGTGCTGCGGCTAAGACCTGGCACAGCCAAATAAATAAATATTAAAAGTAAATAAATAAAGCCAATGCAACTGAGTCCAGAGAGGCTTAGTAACTTGCCCAAGATCACTCAGCTAGAAAGCATGGTTTGTTTGTTTTTTTATTTGGCCATACGGTGTCTTTGCTGCAGCGCTCAAACTCTCTAGTTGTGGTCCACAGGCTGTACAGCGTGCAGGCTCAGTAGCACGTGGCATGTAGGATCTTCCTGGACCAGGGATTGAACCTGTATCCCCTGTACTGGAGGTTGGATTCTTCACCACTGGACCACCAGGGAAGTCCCCCCAGGCCCATTAGGTTTAAATTGGGGGGAGGCACATTTTGTTAGTGTGAGTGTGTATGTACATAAATCCTATAAAATATACAAGAAAGCATCTAGAAAGACATCCGTCAAACTGTTAAGCAGTTACTTCTAAGGAGTGAAATGGAATGGAGATAAAGGAAAACTTAAAAAAACCAAAATATTCTCCCTGGCTATATACAAACTTTTTCAAGCATGCAAGTTCAAGGCCCTCTTCAAGACTCCTATGAGGCTCTGTCTCAAATCCAAATCCTAGAAAGAATGGGTCTTGCATGTCTTCTTCCAGACCTTTCTCTGAGAGTTTATAAGGAAATGCTCCCAACTGCACAGGTGAGGGGCGACTCAGGCTGTGGTTAGGTTTTCAGTTTTGAAAGTGGAGCCTGGGAAGGGAAACATGGGCGGAGCGAAAGCCATGCCACAAACACCCTGATGGATGTGGTCAGAATGGAAGAGCCACCCCGCCCCCTGGATTGAGCACAAGTCCCCCCCTCAGTCCTTTGGTCACCTGATGCGAAGAGCTGACTCACTGGAAAAGATCCTGATGCTGGAAAGACTGAGGGGAGGAGAAGGGGACGACAGAGGATGAGATGGTTGGATGGCATCACTGACTCAATGGACATGAGTTTGAGCAAGCTCCAGGAGATGGTGATGGACAGGGAAGCCTGGCATGCTCCAAGTCCATGCGGTTGCAGAGTTGGACATAACTGAGTGACTGAACAACAACCACCTGGCCTCTAGCGCCATGCAGTCTGAAAAATACACATCTTTCCGAGTGGAGATTCCTCTGTGACCTGACAGGATGCTTGCCCCTAGACCCCCTGAGGGAAGAAAGCAGCACCCATCTTGGGCTTATGTATTCCCCAGAGAAAGGGAAACAGCATTTACCCAAAATGCTTAAACTGGAATAAGTACTTATACCCAGAGATGAATCTTTTTTTAAATAAATGAGTTAACAGCTCCATGGTTGCTCTTCTTACTTATTACCAGATAACAGAGATGTTTCCTGATGTGACAGCAGTAGCATAGTGGTTAGAAGTAAAGACCACTCAGGTTCAATTCCCACCTCTACCACTTGGTTAGACCCTGGGCGGGTGACTTAGATGCCTGATACCTCAGTTTCCCCATCTGTAAAATGGAGATGATAATAGGGCATAACTCTTGGAGACGTTATGAACTAATGAATGTAGAGACTTAGAATAACCCTGGCATACAGTGATATATAAATATTAGTAGGTGCTCAGTGGGAAAGAATTCACCTGTTAATGCAGGAGACGTGGGTTTGATTTCCTCGGTCAGGAAGATCCCCTGGAAGAGGAAATGGCAACCCACGCCGGGGAAATCCCATGGACAGAGCAGCCTGGCAGCCTACAGTTCAAGGGGTCACAAAAGAGTCAGACTGAGCGACTAAACAACAACAAAAATTAAATTAATTTAATTTATGTAATAATAATATCCCAAGCAAACAAATAGGACCAAATGCGGCCTTGGAATACACTCTGGTTCCTCTGGGCTCAGAAGCTGGCCCACGGCTGGCCAACCTTGAACAAGCCCCTCCTTCCTGGTGGTCCCAGGGCCAGGAGGGCACCCGCTGCCAAGTCCCTGGGGGGTCGGGTGGGTCGGTTGAGGATGTCACTACCTCCCTGAAGCACATGTGGATTGAGCATCTTGTTCCAATTCTTGGTGCAGTCCTGCTCACTTCAAATGAGACTTTGAAATGCACAATTAAAAAAGGATGCCTCCTGGAGTCAGGGTACACGTGCCAGGCCCACCCAGGAGCTGCAGCCGTGGCTCGAGGAGTGGGGGACAGTGATAGAGCCGGGCTGGGGGCCTCTGTGGTCAAGGGGAGATCCTTCTGGGGAGACTTAATCAGGGGCACAAGCCCCTTTCCAGAAGTCAGACACCCCTCGGGGGATCACCCCACTTGAACATCCAGTGTCACGCCACAAGCATTGGTGTGGCCGTCCATTTATTTATTTATTTGGCTGTGCTGGGACTTAGTTGCAGCATGTGGGATCTAGTTCCCTGACCAAGGATCAAACCTGGGCCCCCTGCATTGGGAGTGTGGAGTCTTAGCCACTGGACCGCCAGGGAAGTCCCTGTGGCGTTTATTTTGATATTGAAGCTTTTCTGTCAGTGGCTACTGCCTTGAACCCCAAGTGTTCCCACGATCACTGTTTCAGACAATGCTGGGCCCACAGGGGCTTCAAGGACCCTGCTTCTGAGTCTGCTCTCGCGGCTGCTGCTGGTCGGACTGCTGGTTAAATATCAGTCTGTCCCCCTCTCCCAGGGCTCACTCCTGTGGCCAGGTCAGGCTGCCTTTGGAAGATGATGTCTTGTCAGCGTGGAGCCTGACTTGCTAACTAATCCCAGCTAATTGCCACTGCTAAGATCACATCTGCTGGGCTTGGAGATTAAATCAATATTTGACAATCTTGATTAAACAGAGCCAGGGAATCCTCATCAACGAACATCTGTTAAAGCCCTGTTCTTTCCAGCCTGCTCCTGGGGGGCCAGGCTCCGCTTGTCCTCACCTGAGGACGGCTCTGCGGTGGGGGTGGTTGGTGGGCAGTGGAGCCCCCCAGGAACACCAGGAAGCCTCCCCATGGTGAGAGGGCGGGGAGGGGGTGAGGGGGACACACAGAGCTGAGCCCTGATTTCCTGGGTGGTGCCCAGCTGCCAACAGTAACCACCGCTCCCCCATCCAGAGTGCAGGCTCCCTACAGAGCACTTGTCACAAAACTCTGAACTGAAATTTCCTAACGACCCTTGGAGGCAGTGTTCTCAGTACCTCCACTTCAAAATGGGGAAGGGAAGGTTCTGAGAGGGGACATTACTTGCCCACTGTCAGAGGAGCGGGGTTCTGCATCTCGGTCTGGCTCACTGCTCCAGAGTCTGCCCCGAGATCACTCAGGGGGATCCCTGCACATGAGTACAAGTTGTCAAAAGAGGGAACCAAATCTGGCTCTTATGGAGCCAGGAGCCCAGGCTGAAGGCCTGCTCCCAAGGTCCAGTCCCCTAAGCTACATGTAATAATAGTGGCCCTGCTAAGAAGCACTGGCCTCATGCCTGGCCCTCCTCAATCCATACTGCCTGCTAGTGGGAGGGCCTTATTGTTTTCCCCACTTTACAGAAAGGAACACTGAGGCTCAGAGCGGCAAGTTTCCTGTCTGAGATCACCCAGTGAGGAAAAAGGCAAAGGTGGGGCTTGAACCCAGGTGGGTGACTCTATGGTCATCATAACTACTGTCATCTCTAAAAAGCAGGCATGAAGCTGTGAACATGGTGGATCTTCAGTAAACACCTGGCCTCTGTTCCTCGGTAATTTCACAGCAGAAGTTAGGCTCTTGCTCTGGAGTCAGATCTCCTGGGATCAAATCCTGCCCCCAACACAGACCAGAGAGGATTAACAGTGTCGCCTGGTCGGACTGCTGGAGGAGCCCGAGATGACCCCTGTAAGGCCCCACTCCCCACAGCACTCATACATCCTCATCCAGGACACACACACACACACACACAGACACACACACACACAGACACACACACACACATAATGAAGACAAAGCAGCTCCATTCAAAGTACCTTCACGGGGGTGGGGAGTCAGACACCCAGTTGCTCTGCAGCCACTGCCAACTGCCCTGTCTCCAGGTCCCCAGCAGCTCCAAGATCAGGGCGAGTCTCCCATAGTCCACGGAGTTCTGGGTTTCCTGAGTCCATTGAGAAAATCCCAAGCGCAAACTACCAGGGCAACCAGTCAGTCACTCAGCCAGATAACCAACCAACCAACCAACCAGCCACCTGGCCAGTTAGCCCTCGAGCTGGTCTCAGTTGGCGCCCTCAACCCTGTCCATCTGCGTCTCTCCCCCACGCTTCTGTGTCTCCGCTTCACCTCTGTGTCCCTGTCCCCATCTCCCCACGTCCCTGTCCTCATTCTGCGTGTGTCTCTCTCACACATGTGCACACACAGATGGCCGCATCACAGCCCTGCACATGTCGGATCCCTGAGTCACAATCCTGTGCTAATTCACCACGGGGGATGTGTCCCAGGCTGGCAGTCTCTGCCTGGTCCCTCTGTTAAGTTCCTTCCAGATTCCAAGTTCCCAACAGCTGCAGCCCAAGACCGTACATATATACATACGTGTATATATATCCAGGCTCATCTCCACCCCGAAATGCAATCTTAAAAGGAAATGGGCTATTTTAATTGGAGAACAAACTTAGAAACTTCAAGAAGTAATTTAGAAGAATGGCACACACTCTTAACAAACAAAAAAGAAAATTAGTATTAAAGAAAAATCCCAGCTACCTATTTTATGTCTATATAGTTACCTAGGTCAACACAGAGCTGAAATCTGGAAGGCTGTGCTCCAGCTGTAGCTGGTTACCCCAGGGAGGGGAGCAGTGGTATGCATACAAGCGATCATCCTGTCTTGGACCCTAAAGCTCCCAAACTTCCCGAAGTCACGCACCTTCACTGCCACCAAACAGACCACCTGGGCTTATGTACTTGACAGACCACCTGCGCTATTATTTACTAAACATATCACGTGTGCTATTATTTACTTAAGATGGTCCTTTCAACCAACTCACTCACTAAAGCCTTAATAATAACAGTGCTGAAGTTATTATTTTTTCTTCTAATACTCATCAAACAAAATGCACAAATGCGAGCCTTCGTAAGACTTGTCTGTACATCAGTGTGAACAAGCTTTCATACCAGAAATGCACTGACATCAAAACCAGCATGCAGCTCCCAGACATGATCCTGAGGGGGGTTTAAAAAAAAAGCAGCCGGATGGAGAGCGACATAAAATGGGTTATGATTCCATAATGGTAAAGTTCAAACACAGGCAAAATGGAGCCATGATCTGCAGAGTTGTTTACACAGGTGACCAAACTTCAAAAGCAAGACACGGTGAGCAGGGAAGTCCTGAGAGCGGTGGCTTCTGGGGGTGCCAGCAAGATTCTCTCCTTGATCTGGGGGTTACAGGAGTGCTTGCCTTTTAACTGTTCTCCAAACTGTGTATCTACGTCTTATGTGCTTCTCTGTGCCTATGTTTCGTTCCCCAGTAACAAAGTTTTTAAAAAGTCTTTTGTATTGTATGAATTCTTTTTAAAAATGAGATCATACTTCTGTTACATGAGTATTATATACTATTGTACTCATATTATGTAATTTTAAAAAGCACGTAAATACATATGTGAAAGTCTCAGCTGTTTGATCTCTGCAGACCCACTCTGAAGTACCTGAGGGTCAGTTTCATGCCTTTGTGGGTGGCGCATACACACACCCCCCACAGACACCCCAGTTGCTCAGTCTCACACACACACCGCAGTTGCTTGTGTGCGTGCACACACACATACACACACATCCCGGTTGCTCTCACTCTCCTGGTGCACGTACACACACACACACCCACCCCGGTTGCTCTCACTCTCCTGGTGTGCACACATGTGCACGCACACACACACACCCACCCACCCCAGTTGCTCTCACTCTTTTCACTCTCCTGCCACACACACATACACACACACACAGTTACTCTAACTCTCTTGGCACGTTGTGTGCACACACACACACCCCTGTAGCTCTCACTCTCCTGGCTCCTCATTCTCCTCTGTGAAAGGATTCCACTTCCCAGAACCTGCAGGGCCACTTCGCCCGTGTGAACACAAACACCCTGGGCAGGCTGGGGGAACGGGTACTTCCTCCTAGCCCTGGGTGGGGAGGCAGGTGCAGGAAGAGGAGGGGTATCTCACAGGATCAGGTTCAGGACAAGCCGTCAAGTGACAGCTGGGGACAGGGTGGGAGGGACAGACACCCACCTGAGAAATACAGGAGGGCTTCCGGGGCACAGGGCTGGGTGGGGTCGCGCCCCTGCACTGTACCAGTGAGCTCTGAAGGGCTCTTGACCCGAGACTGGGTGCACAGCCGCCTCTAGGGCCCACATACCCGCTGACAGCTGGTGAGGACAACAGCTCTGTTTGAACAACACCATAATCAAACATCCTTTCCCAGGACTGCACGCAGGATAGGTACTCAGAACAAGGCCTTGGCTGAGGAAGACAGGCTGGAAGGGGCACTGGCCGTGAGCAGATGACGGCAGGGCCTCCCTGGGAGCTCAAACGAGCCTAGGACACCATACCAGGAAACCAGCCACTCACTTGCATGACAACCTTTTTTTTTTAATGGTCACAGTTGGTGAAAACTTTTAAGAGGACACATGGCAACAGCTTTTAAAAAGGTTCTCACCTTCCAGTAGAGCTACTTCTGGAAACAGATCCCAGAGAAACAGTTAGAAATGAAGAAAAAAACTCATGGCATTGGTTATAAAGGGGGAAGAAAAAAGAACCAACCTCAATGTCTAACAGGAGAATGATTAAATATATTACCATATATCCTTATGACATTACACATTATTATTGTTATTATAAATGCAGATGCAATCATAAAGAAAAGATTGGGAAAAAAATTACAAAATGTTCATCAGGGTTATGTTTTGGAGTTGGGACTACCAGTGATTTTGTTTTTTAATTTATTTATTTGGCTCCACTGGGTCTTAGTTGTAGCATATGGGATCTAGTTCCTGACCAGGGATCAAACCCAGGCACCCTGCATTGGGGGCTCAGACTCTTAACCACTGGACCACCAGGGAAGTCACCCAGTTATTTTTTGAAAATGTGTTCTTTAAACCTAAACATTCCTATATTTTCCCAATTACCTTTAATAAATGCTTTCAATATCAGGGGAATAAAGCAGTAAGCTTTCATCCATTAAATTGATTTCCTTTCACTAGAGGAATGTTTCCTAAAGTTTCTGTAATAAAGCAGTGCTTGAAATAGACCCCCTCTGCCCCATGGCTGGAGGGGGAGATATACATGAATTGCGTGCCCTTACCAAACACGCACATTAGAATAAGCGATGTGAAGAAAGAATGAGCTGATGGAGGATAAGAACAGGGTGCCACAGCATGGGTGATTAAGGAAGCCGTCTCGGAAGTGGTGGCATTTAAGCCCTGAAGGATGTGAAGGTGACCAGAGAAGGGAGGGTGGTAAGTGAGGAGCAGAGATGAAGAGCAAGTGGAAAGACCCTGGAGTGTTGAGGAGTCTAGAGTTGTCCCTCATGGCAGATTTAGAAGGCAGTCACCCAGCTTGGCTGCCACGTAGATGATGAACTCGGGAAGTGGCAGAGTTAGCCCCCCTGGGAGCTGGGGTAGCCATTCCCATAGAGGGCAGGAGTGGTCTCGCCCAGGATGGGGGTGGTGCTGATGTAGAGAAGGGGAAGGACGTGGACTGGAGAGGATCTGGCTGCCTCCTCACACAGGAGGAACTCCAGGGCACTCAACCCTAAACTGAGTACCAGGTGGGAACTGGCTACAAGATGCAGGCCACCACTTTGCTCTCAGCCCCACGCTGTTCAGACTACAGAGGGGTAGAGGGGAGCCAACGAGCCATTACAAGGCAACGTGTTTGGGCTGACAGCCACCTGATAGGGCTGGGTTCAGCTGTAAGAAACGTGACAGGTTTCCAAGGAAAAGCCAGTCCCTACCCTCTGATGGGGTAGGATGTGCAGTATTTCAAATCCTTCCTGGGCAGGCTTTTTGGAAGTGTTGCTCAGGAGACCTTAAGGCAAGGAGCATCCCCAGTGGGTAGATAAGGAAACCGGGTGCAAATCATGGTGTTTCTTGATAACAAGAGTAAGAATTGGGGCCCTCAGTTGTGAGAATACTGTGACTCTCCACCCAGGCCTGCTCCCGTGCTAAGCACCCATGCTAGCCATCCCACGCTGAATGGTTCATACTTGTGTCTGCACAGACTTCACTGCTGGTGGTGGGTGGTGGTTATTCGCTAAGTCATGTCTGACTCTTGCGACTCCATGGACAGTAGCCTGCCAGGCTCCTCTGTCCATGGGATTCTCCAGACAAGAATACTGGAGTGGGTTGCCATTTCTTTCTCCAGGAGATCTTCCCAACCCAGGAACTGAACCTGAGTTTCCTACACTGCAGGCAGATTCTTTACCAATTGAGCTACAAGGGAAGCCCATGGACTTCACTGCTGGCTGTCAAATTCATTTTTCTCCTGAATTCGTTTGGAGCAGCGGGATGTACATACAAAAAGACTGCCTTCTCAGGTTCCCTTGTAGTTATGGCTAAATAGGTGTCTCCTTCTGGTCAACAAGAGGTTAAGTGGAAGTCCACTGGGCATGGGGGAAGAGGCCTTCTGGTAAAGTTATTGCTTTCCAATAAAAAGGAGCACATCCTCTGCCTCCTTCTCCTTCCTGGAATGTGGATGCCATAGCTGGAGGTGTGGCAGCCATCCTGTGACTGTGAGGCTGAAAGCCACATGCAAGGATTCAGGAGCCCTCTCCCCCAGCCAGTGGCCCTGTGCCAGTCCACCCACTCTCCATATCCTTCCCATGTGCAGGAGAGACTATGTTGCGATACGAGGTCCTAACCAGATCCTCATTTTACAGATAAGGAAATAGAAGCTCTTCAAGGACCGGGCACTAGCCCAAGGTCACATACAGCCAGGAAGAGATAAGGCTGGAATGTGAACCTGTACTCTAACCACTTCGTAGTATCAACAGCTCCTTGAATCTTAGTGAAGAATACTGGCTTTGCAGAAAACCTGGCTTCCATTTACTTCTCCATTCAGTAGTTTGCTTGTCTACCCCGCTCACTAGAAGCACGAGCTTCCTTTGCTCCTTTGCTTTGGGTGTTCCCAAAGGAGCAATGACCAATGCCCTCTTATCAGTCAAGACTGTACTCTGCTATAGGTAAGCCAGGGAAGGTGGAGTGACTCTTCTGAAAAATGGGGGCACCACCACTGGCTTTACAGGAAGCTGTGAAGGTTCAATGAGGAATGAATGGAAAGCAGAGTGCCCAATAACTGGTTCCATTATTACTATCACAGAGGTACAGTGTGGATCTCCTCTTCCAAAGACCTCTTCTTGTGACCAAAAGCGTTCACCATCTCTAGGGGATTCTTGGATGCAAAGATGATTTCTTGACACAACCCCTAACCCTAACTGAGATGATTTCTTGGAAAGCAGAGTGCCCAATAACTGGTTCCATTATTACTATCACAGAGGTACAGTGTGGATCTCCTCTTCCAAAGACCTCTTCTTGTGACCAAAAGCGTTCACCATCTCTAGGGGATTCTTGGATGCAAAGATGATTTCTTGACACAACCCCTAACCCTAACTGAGATGATTTCTCACAGGCCAAATACCCCAGGATTCCCAGTGAATTCGCAACAACTCTTCCAGCAGCCTCCTCACCCCCTGCCTTGCATTGGTCTTGTCTCTGCTTGCTGCTGAGACAAAAAATCTTTTCTCTGGACTTCTTGCTTGCTGTCTCTGCTTGCTTGTCTCAGTGGCTGCCATGTATGCCGATGCTTCCTCTTCCGTAGGTCCAGTTCCCAAGCCACCTCCTGAGTGAAGCCTTCCCTGATTTCCCCAACCCACCTGGCACTGCCCCTCAGGAAAGCTACGGGGCCCCTCTGTCTGGCCCACTGGCTGCCTGATGTGGTGTCTGGAAAGGCTGGCTACCTGGCACTCCTGTTGGGTGCCGTGTTAGCCTCCGCAAGACCAGCTCCTGTGGTCTTATGGTCTGTACCGACTCTCCCAGGAGTGCTGGCACCTCCAGGACAAGTTAAAGTCCATCTGATGAATGGGACAAAGAATAATCATGCTGCCCAACATTCATATGGAGGCTACTATGTGCCCGGCACTGTTCTAAGCACTTTATGTGTATTAGCTCATTTGATCAGCACAACAATCCTTTGAGAAACGTCAGTATGTGTTAGTCGCTCAGTTGTGTCTGACTTTTTGTGACCCTGTGGACTGTAGCCTGCCAGACTCCTCTGTCCATGGAATTCTCCAGGGAAGAATACTGGAGTGGGTTGCCATTCCCTTTGAGAATGATACTTTTATTAACCCCACTTTACATAGAAGGAAACTGAGGCATAGAATGAAGGAACCTGCCCAAGGTCACACAGCTGGTTAATGGCAAAGCTGGTTTCAAATCTTGAAGACTGACTCTATAGAGTCCCTGCTTTTAACCTCTAGGAGATCTTTCTCCATTGCAAGAATAAATATGCAAATGTCCGCGTCATGAAGAGAGTCACCTGGGGTCAGGCTTGAGCAGCAAGAAAGTTGACTTTTTTCCACCTAAGCCACAGCAAACACTCTCAACTGGCCTCCCCACATCTCCTTTGTTAACTTGCCAATATTGAGGCTGAAAAAGCTAGATATTCACTTTTCCAGCTGAGAAGGCTGCTAGAAGGTAGGAATGCTTCCTCATAAAAGAGCACTATGGCAGTCCTAGCTGGTTTCTTGCTTTCTGCCTTGTGGCTGAGAGGACATGTTACCTGGAGCCACAGCAACCATTTTGCAACCATGAGGAAAGGTCAAGATGATTTCAGGAGTGCATTCTTGGGGCCCTAACATGTGAAGCTGTGGAACCAATCTCAGAACTGCCTTTTCTCTGGACTTCTTGATCAATAAGCCACTGTGAGTTGACTCTGCATCACTTATATACCAGGGTGAGACATAAAACAATAACATGGTAACAGGCAACCAGAATGGATGGTGAATATCAGTCTTGTTTATGTCCAGTTACTTAAATGTGAGCTCCTTGAGGGGGTCAATGCCAGTGTTGTGCATGGTTGTGTCTCAGCACCAGCATAGTGACTGGCACAGCAGGCACACAGGTGACATTTGGTGACTGATCCTCACTGATGTCCTTGGTGACCGTGGTCAACTGTTGGGAGCACAGGTGCTAGTCTGAGTGCCAACTACAGTACCTTTCAGCTCCAAACAGGGCACCTCAGCTCTCTGAGCTTATGTCTCCTCATCTGTGAGGACTTACCTGACAAGATTCCAGAGGAAGCATCAGTATCTATACGTCTGGAGCACTTAGCACAGGACCTGATCCCAGGAATGGGCAGTGGCTGTGATCACTGTCAACCTCTTTTTCCCCTCAGTATTATTGCCTGTCAAGTGGCCACCACGATCTGTCTCAGCTTTAACGAGCTAAAAATCTGAAACAGTCCGGAACAAACCATCTTCGCAAGCAAATGTTAATTCTTATCTTTGACTTGTCACCTCCTTGTAAGATGGAAATAACTACAGTACCTCCCCTCACAGGGTTGAAGTCGCTCAGTCATGTCCGACTCTTTGCGTCCCCCAGGCTCCTCCGTCCATGGGATTCTCCAGGCAAGAATACTGGAGTAGGTTGCCATTTCCTTCTCCAGGGGATCTTCCTGACCCAGGGATCAAAACCAAGTCTCCCGCATTGCAGGCAGACGCTTTAACCTCTGAGCCACCAGGTAAGCGGGTTCATATATAAAGCCCCGAGGGCAGCGCCTGGCACAGGTAACCACCAGGAGGCGTTAGCTGCTATTACCTTTACCCGTATGTGGATTCCTGGTACCCTGCTCCCTAGGTGTGTGACCGTGGGCAAGTCACCTAATCCTCTGCCTTCCTCTGGGGCTTTTAAACTGACATAAAGAATCTGCCTGCCAATGCAGGAAATGCAAGAAATATGAGTTCAATCCCTGGGTCGGGAAGATCCCCTGGAGGAGGAAATGGCAACCCACTCCAGTATTCTTTCTTGGGAAATCCCAGGGACAGAAGAGCCTGGTGGGCTACGGTCCATGGGTCACAAAGAGCCGGACACGACTGAGGGACTGAGTACATGGTACACATGGTGAGGGTGGACAAGGAGGCAGAAGGCAGAGACTGGATACTAATCACTATACTCTTACAAAGAAAACCTGTGTTCTCCAATGGCACGACCTGTTGGGCCTGACAACTCGTTAACTTAGCCTTGGTCACCGAGTCTGGAGGCCTTGCCCAGCTCTGGCCGGTATTTGGCTGTCTACTCAATACTCACTCCCTTTTTCCCCTGGAAGATGCACCCCAACTGGTCAAAGGCAATCAGGGCGTGGCATTCCTCTGGTGATCTGACTGGCCAGGTGAGGAGAGCATGTGACCTCAGCTGGACCAATCCTAGCCTAAAGGGAAGTATTTATAACCCATGAGGGACTGGGCTCTCTTTTTCTTCTCTCTTGATATCTGTAGACAGGAAAGCAGGTGGCCCTGACTGTCACTGGTAGCCATCTTGGGACAAACAGGCACATGGGTCATACATACATATATATTTATATGGAAAGAGAGAGACTGTAGGATAAAGCTAATGCTGAGAACCTAGATGGCAGACATTTGAGCTGCTGACCCTACCTGGCCTGATACCCACTCACTTCTAGCCTTCTAAGACGGATTAAATGTCTTTACCATTTGGCCAGATGATACCAAGGTTTTTGTTACTTGCAACTGAAAGCATCCTTAAAACCACAAAGTAGGCAGCTGTTTTTCGACTGTTCACAAAGGAAAATCCTGCAAGAAGGCAATGGGGCATCTGAGACATCAACAGGAAGGAATGCGGCATCAAGAAGGTTTACGAGTCTCAAGATGTGCGTCCCCTGCCTGGTGGGACAACACCACACATGGGATGCAGAAACAAGGCTGTCGGGTTGTCCCTGGCGCCCCAGAGCTCAGGAAACGTCATGCAGTGGGTTACTCGTTTCCTTCATTCTTCATAAGAGCCAAGCTGCAGCTGGTTTTCTATGTTCTATTCGTCCTGAACTCGGCAGGGGGTTAATCCCCAGCTGACTCAGCTGAGGATGAGAGACAGGACAAGAAAGCCCAGCCTGGCTCTCCTGCAGAGACTCTGTTCCTGAATCAAAGGCTGGACTTCTGGATCTGAGAACCCTGAGATATGACTACAGCTAGGCTCTCTGAAATGGCTCACGGCCTGAGGACCTCGACAAGGACACCCCACTGGCTTTGGTGTACCATCACTCCATTAGGATCAAGGGAAAGGCCTGAATGAGATGAAAGGGGCTCAAAGAGACCTGCCCTCTGGAGCTGGCCTGCCCTGGTGCCAGTGGCCGCTCAGTCGTGAGGCCGCCTCGTGACCCTGGATGAGTGATTTCACTTGAGCTGCCTCATCGATAAAATAAGGACAGAAGTACCCACTTCACAGAATTGTTGTGTGGATAAAATGAACGAATATGTGTGAAGCGCTTAGCATGGAGTCTGGCACAGAGCAAAGGCTTAATAAATGTAGGCTATTTTTTTTAATCATTAAGATTTGATAGTATGTATGCATTAATTATTGAAGTATAATTATATATAGTAACACATACTGGTTTTAAGTGTACAGTTTGGGGACTTCCCTGGTGGTCCAGTGGCAAGACTCCAGGCTCCTGATGAAGCAGGGGGCCCAGGTTTGATCCCTAATCAGGGAACTAGATCCCATGTGTCACAACTGAGAGATCACATGACATAACCAAAGTTCCCACATGCTGCGATTAAGGTCCAGAGCAGCCAAATAAATAAATAACACATGCGTTTTTCCCAGTAGTCATGTATGGATGTGAGAGTTGGACCATAAAGCTGAACACCAAAGAATTGATGCTTTTGAGCTGTGGTATTGAAGACTCTTGAGAGTCCCTTGGACTGCAAGGAGATCGAACCAGTCATTCCTAAAGAAAATCAATCCTCAATATTCATTAGAAGGATTAATGCTGAAGCTCCAATACTTTGGCCAGCTGATTCAAAGAGCTGACTCATTAGAAAACACTCTGATGCTGGGAAAGATTGAAGGCAGGAGAAGGGGATGACAGAGGACGAAACGGTTGGATGGCATCACCAACTCAATGGACATGAGTTTAAGCAAGCTCTGGGAGACGGTGAAGGACAGGGAAGCCTGGCGTGCTGCCGTCCATGGGGTTGCAAAGAGTCGGACACGACTGAGCGACTGAACAACACATATGTGTGTGTGTATATTATATATATATAATTTTGACACATGTCTACACTTGTAACACACACTCTGAACAAGACACGGAGGCTAGCTGACCAAACATATTAACTGAGTGCCTTGTTCCGGGAGTCATCACTGACACTCTCCTATGGAGGCTGGTTAGCTGTAGCCCTAAAAGGCTCCCCAGCCAGCTCCCTTTCCTCCACATTCCGGTCCCCTTGCCGTGGCTCTGTCCTCCAGTTGCTCTGACTGTAATCTCTAAGTGTGATGTTATCACTTAACTGGCCAGGCCCCTCTCCAGTGTCTGAAACCCTTCTGGGGCTAACCTCAGGGTAAACTCTAAACCCCTCTCATGCCTCCAGGCCCTGTGCTCTGCCTGCCCATCTCCCAGGTCTCTGCACAGAGATCCATCCTCTACTTCCCCTTCTCTCTCTTTCCCGTCTCACTGGTGACTTTTAAAAACAGCCATTTTTTATTGAGATCATTGCAGCCTAGCCTACATTTGTAAAACATGATAAAGCCTGGAGAACCCCACGGACAGAGGAGCCTGGCAGGGGTCACAAGAGTTGGACACAACTTAGCAATTAAACCACCACCACAGAGAGATACTACACACACTTTACCCAGTTGGGCACAAGGTAACATTTTACAAAAATGAAACACAATATCATAACCAGGATATGGACACTGAAACAATCTACTGACAATATTCCAATTTCCTGTATTCATTTGTGTGTGTAATCCTGTGTTACACCCACTCATCACATGTGTGTGCCTGTGTATCCACCAATACAACCAAGATATGAACAGGTCCATGATCACAAAGACCCCTTGTGTTATCTTGTGTAACCACACCCACTCCTCCATAACCACATCCCTCACCCCTGACAACCACCAATATGTTTTCCATTTGTATGATTTTGGCATTTTAAAACGTTACATATTGCAACAACATGCATAGACTTGGAGGACAATGTGAAATAAGTCAGACAAAGACAAATACTGTAGGATCTTACTTAGTTATGGGATCTGAAAAATACAACGGACTTCCCTGGTGGTCCAGCGGTAAAGAATCCTCCTGCCAAGGCAGGGGGCACGGGGTTCAGTACCTAACCAGGGACGATTTCACCTGCCGCGGAGCAACCATGCCCTTGCGCCGCAACTGCTGAGCCAGTGCACTGCAACTACAGTAGCCCCTCTCGCCACAATTAAAGAAACCCTACGCACAGCAACGAAGACCCAGAGCAGCCAAAAGTAAATGCCTCAACAATACAACAAGCTAGAGGCGTATTATAGCAAAGAAGCACAGACTCACTGATTCAGGGAACAAGTTAGTGGTTATGGGGGGCAATACAGGAGTGAAGGAGCAGGACGTACAAACTGCTGGGTGTAAGGCAGGCTAAAAGGATGTATTGTACAACGTGGGGAATAGAGCCAACATTTTGTAGTAACTGTAAATAGAGTGTAACTTTTAAAAATTATATATATATAAAACAAAGATAACTATCAATGATGAGTGGAAAAAAGAAAATTATAGCATATATAGTTTTTTTTTTAAGTTATATAAATGGAAGCATACCGTGTGCAACCATGTGAGATCGGCTTTTTTCACTCAGCACAACTCCCTTGCTGCTGCTACCTTCAGTTCAGTTCAGTCGCTCAGTCATGTCCGACTCTTTGTGACCCCGTGCATTGCAGCACGCCAGGCCTCCCTCTCCATCACCAACTCCCGGAGTTCACTCAGACTCACGTCTATCGAGTCAGAGATGCTGCTACCTTAGGTTCATCCAAATTGGCAAGTGTATCAGTAGTTTGTTCCCTTTTACTGCTGACAGTATTTCATTGTATGGATATAGCACAGTTTAACCATTCATCTGCTGAGGGACAGCCAGGCTCTTCCCAGTGTGGGGCTATTATGAAGAAGCTGCTGTGAACAACTGTGTATATAGGCTTGTGTGTGAACCCAAGTGTTACTTCTCTGGGATAAATGCCCAAGAGTCAAATGGCCAGGTCATATGAGAGTTGCCCACTTAGTTTTTAAGAATTCACCAGTCTATTTTCCAGAGTGCCTGTACCACATGACATTCCCACCAGCAAAGTGGGAGTGATCCAGTTCCTCCCCATCCTTGTCATCATTCATTCAACAGATGTTTATTGAGCAGCAAACAAGAAGTATAATTAGTATTATCAAATAGGAGCTTACATCCTAAAGGGTGTGTAGATAGGCAATACACAAGTCAACAAACTGAGTAGGTGCTAAGGAGAAAATAAGCAGAGTGCTGTGATAAGGGCAGGCAGGCCAGAGGCACAGCCAGTGATTAGGAAACCAAACAGCCCAGGTTCAAACCCACCACTTCCCAGCTGCAGGGCTGAGGCAAGAGCCCTCACAGACCTGTGCCCTGGTTTCCTCATCGGTTTAAGAGATCCCATCTCCCATGGCTGTTGGGAGGACTCAGCAAGATAAGAGGAGCACAGACCCTGGGTGTGGAATCCATCAGTTTAAAAGACTCTCTAAGCCTCTCAACACTCCAGGCAGCAATGATGAGAAGCCACAGCTCAAAGTTTTGTGGGCTTCCTGAGACAGAGTGCCCCCAAGTGCTCAGAAGGGAGACCCCCCCACCCCCTCCACGGGTCAGAGTTCCTCTCTGGGAGCTCTGGTAACGGCCAGACAGGGACACAGCGGAAGAGGGGACAGCAAGTCCTCCACTTACCCAGAAACCGGCAGGGGAGACTCCAGGGCAGGATCAGAGGAGCTGCTCAGGGTACCTGGGTCTCTCCACACCCCAGAAACCTGACACCATTCCCCAGGCTGGAGGAATCACCTGAGCCCTCTCGGAGGGGCCTCCCCAAACTCTTGGGCCACAAAATAGCTGTTTCCTGTGCCGGGCTGAGGAGACCAAGGTCATCTGGAAATCTCTCCTCCCCACTGCTGTCCCCGGTCTCTCCAGGGCCTGGCCTGCAAGAGGGAACTGAGAGAAACCTGCTGGTGGGCATCTTACAAAAGAAACAGGGAAACGGGTGGGGCCGGGTCCCTTCTCTGAGAGGAGGGGATGGTGAGTCAGCGAGGCCCTGAGCCTTTCTGAGGAAAAGGCGCTGCTGCGGTGACCTGTTTCACGGGCCTCCCTGTGGCCTGGGATGGATCCGCAAGCTGCTTCTTTCCTCAGGGTTGATGAGTCTGGAACGGGGGCACCTTCTTATGTAAAGCTCCTTCCAGGCCTGCAGAAGGACAGCCAGAGGGCCACACAAAGCACCACGGGGTGGCAGGGAGGGTTGGAGTCTCTGACCTTGACCCTGGCTTGCAGTCTCTGGTATAAACTGTCCCAGGCTGAGGAAGGCAGCTGGGAGGCCAGGCCGTGAAAGTGGGCTGCACACAGGCGTTAAGGAACCAAGCCAGCCGAGGTCACTTCTCTCTTTAAAACCCTTCCTCGGTTCTCAGGGACCACCGGAAGAAGACCAATCGTTATGGATGGTTCACCAGGTCCAGAATGACCCTTCCCCCCATCTCTCTGTTCAGGGCACATGGGCCTCTGTTCCCCTCCACCACAACGCGGGGCCTCTGAACAGGCTATTCTTCCTGCCCCCAAAACACCTGGCCTCCAGCTCACCCTTGGGCGAGCTCCTACTTAATCCTTCAAGTCTAGGTTAATGGGTCATTTCTCCAGAAAAGGCTTCTAGGACTCTCCCAACCGCACTCCAGTAAGGGCCCACCTGTTAACTCTCTGTCAAGGCATTCTGAACTTTTCCTTTAGAGTTTTACCACCAGTTTAAATTATGTTGTTATCTGAGTGATTATCTGATAAGTATCTTCCCTCAGCATATGGGGAGTACTGTGAAGTCAGAATAATGGCAGTGACATTATTACTTTTAACAACAGCTCATCACATTTATTAAACACCTACGATGTTTTCACAGCATTATCTCAGTGACCCCTCACCACAGCCCTGTGAGGTCAATACTATTACTACCCTAATTTACAGATGGGGAAGTCACGTCAGCCCTGTCCATGGGACCAGGCACTCTGTAAATGGTTAGTTTGGGGGTGAGAGGGGACACAGATGTTGGAGGTACATTCTGATTATTCCCGCCCCCTAATTTCCAAGGTAGAGGGTAGTGGAGCCCATGGAGGGGCAGAAGCCCAGGTCCACAGAGCACATTAGTGTCACACGCTGCTTATGTATAGCCTCTGATTCCAAGAGCTCCTTCTGGTTCTAGAAGTGTTAGTCACTCATTCGTGTTTGACTTTCTGAACCCATGGACTGTAGCCCGCCAGGCTCCTCTGTCCATGGAATTCTCCAGGCAAGAATACTGGAGAAGGTTGCCTTTCCCTTCTGTAGGTGATCTTCCCAATCCAGGGATTGAACTTGACTCTCCTGCACTGCAGGCAGATTCTTTACCATCTGAGCCACCAGGGAAGCCCTTTCAGGCTCTAAAGCCTCTCCAATCCAAGAAGACACTAACTGAGCATATTATTTTTTATTCTCATCTTTTGGCCATGCAGCACAGCAAGTTCCCCAACCAGAGATGGAACCTGTGTCCCCAGTCCAGAGTGTTAACCACTGGACCGCCAGGTAAGTCTTACTGTGCAGCTACTGTGGGTCAGGCATGGCTGGAGCACGAGAGACACAGCAACAAACGAAACACGTGGAGCTGCATTTTCACAGGCTCATGTCTGCTGTGGGGATGGATACAAAGTCCTGTTCTTCTTTAGTAGAGATCAATAGTGGTTGAGGGGGTGATGGTTGGTGGAGGGGTGGGACCCAACAGGTGGAGCACAGGGCTTTGCAGCTACCCTGTATGACAGTGTAATGGTGGGTACATATCATGTGTGTTACAACCCATGGCATGTAGAACATGAGGCATGAGTCCTAGCTATACACTACAGACTTTTCAGGTAATAATGTCGTATCAGTACTGGTTCATCGATTTAAAGACATACCACGCTAATAGAAATGTAAATAAAAGAGGAAACTGAGAGGCAGGGAGAGATGGAGTTTGTGAGAACTCTCTATACTCTGTGATCGTTTTTCTGTATACCTTTAAAACTCCTCTTTAACAAAAAAAGAGTCATGTTTATCTTGAATCCATTCCCATCAGCTCTATCTTTGGTTTTCCCGCCACCTTCACCTGCTCCGTGCACACCTCCACTCTGCTGGTTCTCAACTCAACGCCTTCACTCTTCACCTGGTGCCACCCTCCACCCTCTGCTCTCACCCCCACATCCAGTCCATTCAAAGTTAGTATTGGCCCCACCCTCCAATTATGGTGAGGATCTGCCCACTTTCCTGGTCCTCCCCGCCGCTCCCCGCCAGCCTGGACCATGAACCAAAGCAGGAGCTCCCAGCCCTATTCCCACACACAGCCAGAGGGAGTCTGCTGATTTGAGTCAGACCATCTCCCTCCTCTGCTCGGAGCCCTCCCACAACACATTGAGGAAAAAGCCATGGTCCCTATCAGGCCTCACATGTAACTCTGACCTCATCTCCTCCTGTGCTGTCTTGATTTCAGCTACTGAGGTGGGTGTGTGATGGCATCTCACGGTTATCATGTGCATTTCCACATGATGATTAAGGATAGTGAGGTATGCGCTTCAGGTAATAATAATAATGAAAGGTTATTTAAATCATAATATTATTATTTAATATGATACAAAGGGTTATTTAAAAAAATATTATTATTTAAACAATAATAATAACGAAGGGTTAGATAGCATCACTGACTCAACAGACAGGAATTTGAGCAAACTCTGGGAGACAGCAAAGGACAGTGAAGTCCAGTGTGCAGCAGCTCATCAGATTGGAAAGAGACGGACAGGACTTTGAGACTGTTTGGAAAACATTCCACCTGGGACTGTTCGGTTCAGTCGCTCAGTCGTGTCCGACTCTTTGCGACACCATGAATCGCAGCAAGCCAGGCCTCCCTGTCCATCATCAACTCCCAGATTTCACTCAGACTCAGGTCCATCGAGTCAATGATGCCATCCAGCCATCTCATCCTCTGTCGTCCCCTTCTCCTCCTGCTGCCAATCCCTTCCAGCATCATAGTCCTTTCCAATGAGTCAACTCTTCCCATGAGGTGGCCAAAGTACTGGAGTTTCAGCTTTAGCATCATTCCTTCCATAGTAATCCCAGGGTTGATCTCCTTCAGAATGGACTGGTTGGATCTCCTTGCAGTCCAAGGGACTCTCAGGAGTCTCCTCCAACACCACAGTTCAAAAGCATCAATTCTTCGGTGCTTAGCTTTCTTCACAGTCCAACTCTCACATCCATACATGACCACTGGAAAAACCATAGTCTTGACTAGACGGACCTTAGTCGGCAAAGTAATGTCTCTGCTTTTGAATACGCTATCTAGGTTGGTCATAACTTTTCTTCCAAGGAGTAAGCGTCTTTTAATTTCATGGCTGCAGTCACCATCTGCAGTGATTTTGGAGCCCCCAAAAATAAAGTCTGACACTGTTTCCACTGTTTCCCCATCTATTTCCCATGAAGTGATGGGACCAGATGCCATGATCTTCATTTTCTGAATGTTGAGCTTTAAGCCAACTTTTTCACTCTCCTCTTTCACTTTCATCAAGAGGCTTTTTAGTTCCTCTTCACTTTCTGCCATAAGGGTGGTGTCATATGCATATCTGAGGTTATTGATATTTCTCCCGGCAATCTTGATTCCAGCTTGTGCTTCTTCCAGCCCAGCGTTTCTCATGATGTACTCTGCATACAAGTTAAATAAGCAGGGTGACAATATACAGCCTTGACGTACTCCTTTTCCTATTTGGAACCAATCTGTTGCTCCATGTCCAGTTCTAACTGTTGCTTCCTGACCTGCATACAAATTTCTCAAGAGGCAGATCAGGTGGTCTGGTATTCCCATCTCTTTCAGAATTTTCCACAGTTTATTGTGATCCACATAGTCAAAGGCTTTGGCATAGTAAATAAAGCAGAACTAGATGTTTTTCTGGAACTCTTGCTTTTTCAATGATCCAGCGGATGTTGGCAAGTTGGTCTCTGGTTCCTCTGCCTTTTCTAAAACCAGCTTGAACATCTGGAAATACGGTTCACGTATTGCTGAAGCCTGGCTTGGATAATTTTGAGCATTACTTTACTAGCGTGTGAGATGAGTGCAATTGTGTGGTAGTTTTAGCATTGTTTAATGCTGAAAACCCCTGAATCCCCACAACCACTTTACAAGGGAGGTAGTGATATCATATCCATTTACAGATGGGAACACTGAGGCACAGGCAGGTTAAATGCCGTGGCCACACTCACACGAGTAGGAGGCTGGGATTCCAACACAGGCCTTTTGTCTCACGACTCTTCACTGGTTCTTAGGGTGCGTGGGTTTGTGCATGCTCAGTCGCCCAGTCATGTTCCACTCTTTGCGTCCCCATGGCTTGTAGCTCACTAGGCATCTCTGTGGGATTCCCCAGGCAAGAATACCAAAGTGGGTTGCCATTTCCTCCTCCAGGGGAATCTTCCTGACCCAGGGATCGAACCCTCGTCTCTTGCCTCTTCTGCACTGGCAGGTGGCTTTACCACTGAGCCACCTGGGAAGCCTGGTTCTTAGGGTAGGTGCTGCTGCTGCTGCTGCTGCTACTAAGTCGTTTCAGTCGTGTCCGACTCTGTGCGACCCCATAGATGGCAGCCCACCAGGCTCCCCCCGTCCCTGGGATTCTCCAGGCAAGAACACTGGAGTGGGTTGCCATTGCCTTCTCCAATGCATGAAAGTGAAACATGAAAGTGAAGTCGCTCCGTCGTGTTTCACTCTTTGCGACCCCATGGACTGCAGCCCACCAGGCTCCTCCGTCTATGGGATTTTCCAGGCGATGGAGAGGGGTGCCATTGCCTTCTCCGCTTAGGGTAGCTAACAGGAGATTAATCAATATTGCATAAGCCAATGAGATTAAGTTGGGAAAGAGAAAACTCAGGCTTTCCAAGGAGTTATTGCTCATGGCAGGAAGATCAAATACAAATACCACTGAGCAAACTGTGTGTTTAACCTAATTAATTTAGTTTGAATATAAGATCTACCCAACTGTAAAGTAAGATTTCCCCCCTGAAAAATGATCTTCAGAAATAAGAGCTTTCACATAATTTTCTTTTGAACAAAGTGCCATCTGGGAAGAAGCCACAGTAGCATCTAAAGATTTCAGTGATGCTAGCTTTGGCAACAATAAAAAAGGAGGGATATAGTATAACAGACTCAGGAACTGTTCCAGGGGGCTTGACTTCACAATTCCAAGTATTTTGAGTCACTTAAAGAGGCCCTTTAAAGACAGAAAGCAAGATAGGGACAAAGGAATCATTTAATTAAAAAAAAAAAAAAACAAAAAAACCTCAAAGTGAAAAAGTCTTACTGTACACGGAAGGGGCATTTAACCCAAAATTTTGAAACCTGAAAAAAAAGGCTGTGTAAAGTAAGACTGAAAACCATTTCGAGGCAAAGTGCTGCTGTGTGGGATGAAACGGCATTTTCCTAAACTGTCATTTATTATTCATATTGGAATCATTAGTCTGATTGACTCAAAAAATGAATGCTTATGTAACCACTTTTATATGTTCATATTTTTTCATTTATTCATTTTCTGTAATTGCCTTTTAAAAGAAAATCTGTTTTTTCTTCTTTCTTAATGTAACCTAGTAAAAGTTATCGGCTACACATTAGAGATCACCAATACACAACTAAAAGGGGAATTTGAAAAAAACTGTCTAATGATATAAGACTATTTGGGATACAGTTTCCAGAAATGACTTAATACACAGATTCAAGAAGTGCTGCATCACAAGCACTTTAGAAGTAGGTAGAAACAGTGTATTCTGGAAACGTGCATCGATGACTGAAAAGGGGCTCCAATGAGAGGGAGGTCCATGAATAGTATGAGTGACATTTTACAAAGTGAGTGCATCTAAGCCACATTTTGAATTCAACATTTTTAATATCTTGATTCTAAATGTGTCACAAAATTAATGAGTTGAAAAATATAGACAGGCTGCTGATTATGTCATCAATTTCCCTAAATATTTCAAGTAGACCCCAAAACTTAAAAAAAATCTTTTCTCTGGAAAGATGGGGAATCACTTTGCTTTCAGTTCAGCTGCTCACTTTGCTTTGGGATATATATACACGCACATATATATAATATTAGGGGCTTGTGTGTGTGTGTGTATAAAATATGGGAGGCTTCCCTGGTAGCTCAGCAAGTAGCTCAGTCTGCAACGCAGGAGACCCTGATTTGGTTCCTGGGTCGGGAAGATACGCTGGAGAAGGGAAAGGTTACCCCCTCCAGCATTCTTGGGCTTCCCTGGTGGCTCAGATGGTAAAGCATCAGCCTGCAATGAGGGAGACCTGGGTTTGATACCTCGGTTGGGAAGATCTCCTGGAGAAGGGAATGGCTACCCACTTCAGTATTCTGGCCTAGAGTCGGACATGACTGAGTGACTTTCACACTTCACACATAATATTTTATACAAAACATATATATTTTTTAAGTACAAGTATTTTTTTTAAATCTGGAAGGAACACATCAGGCTTGAAAAAATGATTATCTTGGCAGAGTCCAGGTTCTTTGATCTTTCTTTTTTTTTGAACAAGCAAGTTATTACTTTGATAATCAGACACACAGAAAAACAATACAGTTCTATAATGTGAGGCTCATCAAAGGATACAATAAAACAATAGTTCCCACTCTCAGCCGCACCCCGGAAACATCTGGGAAGCTTAAAAAAAAAAAACCCATCCCACGCCTGGTCCTACCCTTGGTGACTCTAGTGAAATGCTCTGGGGTGGGGCCCAGGCCTTGGGGTTTCTTAAAGCTCCCCATGTGACTCTAAGGTGCCATGAAGATGAGACACCATTAAAGTAAAAATTTTTAAATTTTTCTGCAGAACAGATTACTAAGTGCCTTTTAGAAAAGTAAAAGGTCCCATCGTCAAAGAAGCAGGTTTCTTTCCTGCAAGATTTCTCAGAGCAATATGCAAATGTGCACCATTATTTTTACAAGGGAAGGACGCAGTACAAGGCGGACAGCCGTGTGTGTGTGTACACGCATGCGAGCGTGTGTGCTCAGCATCTCTTCTTTCCAGCGGCCGTGCTGTCAGCAAGCCCCAGCCATTCTACCTGCTAACCTGCCCCCTCCTCTCCCTCCACTCCCCCAACTCTGGGTCTGTCCTCCATCCTCTGCCATCTGGACTCTGGCAGAAGCCGCCTCCCTGCTCTCCCATGGGCCCTACAATTTGCAGCCCACAAAGGCGGGCTGAAGGAGATCCCTGGGGCACACAGAGTTTGAAAAAGCTTCTGCTTCCACCCCTGAGACTGCCTGAGATGTCCCAACTGTCACCCAGTGATCATGGGAGGGACCTGTCTTAAGGTGCAGGTAGGTGCATCATGGACAGCCCAGCTGCCGCAGGGTGAACCTGGGTTCTCTACGCTACACTGAGCAGCCAAGTCCTCAGCCCCGAGGACACCTGGACTTGGGGAGCCCACACATTTCCTGACAGTTTAAGTCTGCACAAATCAGGTTTTTTGTTACTCATGGCCAAAAGCATCTGAACTAAATGCTCTCTGTTAAATTACCCTGTTTCACTGGTCAGAAGTTTTTGCACCAGGCAAAATGATACTACTTGGTTTTCTTGCTTATCTATTTCCCACAACCTTCCAGAATGCCAGCTACATGAGATAGGAACACGTGTCCATCTTGTTCTCACTATGTTCCGTGGACCTGAAACACTGCCTGCCAAAGAGCTGAAACAAGCCTTTGCTGAAAGAATGACTGAGCTCATGTAATTTTTCCAACAGCTCCAAAAGGTAGGTGTTAACAAATACCGAACTCCTCCCTACAACCACGCAGACCCTGCACGGTCTGCCTCCACTTTCCTCTCCCCAACTCAGGATCCTGTCGTTAGGCTGGCCGCCTTCCAGTTCCTTCCAAGTCAAGCTCCTTCCCACGTCCAGAACTCGCTGATGCTGTTTCCTTTACTGGGCATGTGCCCTGATCCATGAAGGTCTACTGAGCCTTCAGCACATGCCTGTGCATGCTCAGCTGTGTCTGACTCTGTGTGACCCTGTGGACTGTATCCCGCCAGGCTCCTCTGTCCATGGGATTCTCCAGGCAAGGACACTGCAGCGGGTTGCCATTTCCTCCTCCAGGGGTATCTTCCTGACCTGGAGACTGAACCCATGTGTCCTGCATTGACAGGTAGGTTCCTTACCACTGAGCCACCTGGGGAGCCACACATCCTCAGGCCTCCCCTCAAATGGTAGTCTGTATGATAGACGTCCTCTGACCTCTCCCCCTTGGACAGGCTCTCCTGGTTCCCAAACCAGGGCACGTAGTACATAGGTAATGACTCAGATCATTCAGTGATTCCTTACTGAGGTTGTGTTTCCTCCACAGAACCACGGGCCCCAAGAAGGCAAGGGCCCCTTTGTATCTTCAGAGCCCCCTTAGGAGAACTGGCACACAGTAGGTGCTTAACAAACACCACACCTGCCTACAGTGGCGAATATTTACTGCTCACTGAATACCCATGAGCACCCACACCCCGGCCCCTTGCAGTTAGGCAAGGCCATGTGGCTAGTGCCGGGTGTGCAGAGGTGGACTGTGTTACTCTGGCCTTGGCGTGTACGCTCTGCTGTGGACCCTCTAGTTCCTGTGCCCTGCAGTGGTGACCTTGGAGTCTGCATGTTCCAGCTGTTCAAGACATGGGAGCCTCCCACCCCCCGCCCCCCGACTCCTGCCAATCCTGGGTTTCTGAGGTTTGAGGTAAAGACCCCAGCAGACCTGACTTGGGTCATGAGTAAGAAGGCAACATTTGTTGCATGCAGCCTCTAGGATTTCAGGGTTAATTTGCTCCTGCAGCAGAATCTTGTCTCCCACTGGCATTCTCCATGGATGAATGAAGGCAGAGACAACTGTGATTACAGACTGGGAGGTGAGGAGCAGGGAGGTGGCTTCAGCTGCCAGTACTGAACTCACTGAAAGGATGAGAGGGGGAGACTGAAAAACTGCTCCCTGGGGCATCGCCACTTTCAGTGCCTGCTGCGGCAGATGAAAGGACCCAGAGCCCCCACTCCCTTCAGACAGAGCCTGCCTCGGGGCCCTCATCAAACGCAGCCCCTTAGGGATCACAGCCAAGGCTTGGCCCCTGGGAATGGGGAGGAGGCCGCTCCAAAGCCAGCAACACCCTGGAAAACCCTATTAGCTAGTGGAAGCTGAAACAGCAAGGCTGCATGAAGGGCTTGGGCTAATTCGGGCTGACAACCTTCCCTCGGAATCACCCACTGGGGCTCTGCCCTCCCAGCTCCATCCCAAAGAATATATCACACTGTCAGGTCTAATTTGGGACTCGGCTGATGGGCTGAGCAGAGAGAGCATCCATGCGTTCTGGCCACAGAGGTCAAGGGCAGCCCATGCGTTGGAGGCTAGAGCTTGCTGAAAGGCCCAGGGAGGTGGGGCGCAAGCTTGAAATTTTCAGGCCCTGCCACCTTCTCCAGAGAGAGAAGAGGGTCTGGAAATGTGGTTAATGATTGATCATGCCTACATGATGAAGCTCCACAAAATCCCAATAGTATGGAATTTGGGGGAGCTTCCAGGGGACTAGATGGAAAGGGGACTGGGAGACTGAAAGCTGTCGGCTTCCAATACACACTGAACAAACTCCTCTCTTCTCCCATAAAATTTCTGGCCTAGGTCTCAGCTGTTTCTAGAGTATAGTCCAGGCACCCCGCTAGCTCGGAGCTGGGTGCTAGGTAAACACTCATATCTGAGGAATAAACAATCCTAACAGCAGCAGTGAGTGCTTATTATTATCTTATAGGTTGGCGACTAAAGGATGCCTAACTTCTGACATGCAGTAAAGGCTAATGAAGGAAAGTGGCCACCATCACCACCACCATCATGGCCATCTCATCTATTATGTGACTACTTTGGCCAGGCATTAAGTACTTGAGATTCATTGTGTTGTTGTTCAGTTGTGTCCTACTCTTTGTGACACCATCGACTATAGGCTGCCAGGCTCTTCTGTTTGTGGGATTTTTCAAGCAAGAATACTGGAGTGGGTTTCCATTTCCTCCTCCAGGGGATCTTCCCTATCCAGGGGTCGAACGTCCATCTCTTCTGTCTCCTGTACTGACAGGCAGGCTCTTTACCATCAGCACCACCAAGGAAGCCCCCAACATTCATAGTCATGTTGTAATTCCCATGACAATCTTAGGAGAAAAGAGAAGCTCCCAGTTAGGCTCCCCACTTGGGGCTCAGCAGTGATCAGGCTAAGACTAGATCGCAGGTGGGCTTGACTCTGAGCCTGTGCTTTCGGCCACTGTATCAGCCTGCTCTGGTGGATTTCACTTCCTTCAAGAAGCTGGCCTTGAAGCCCCAATGTCAGATGTCTCTCCTCAGAATTCCCAGGGCCCTGTGGCCTCCCCTCTCAGCACTCTCATCGCTCTGGCTTGTGCACCTACAGAGCTTTCCCCAAATACTCCCTATCCAAGAGGGCAGCCCTGGGAGCCCAGAGCCCAAATGGGATCTGCTCACTGGTTGGACGGATGGAAACCCAAGTCCAAACCCTTCATCCTACAGGAAGGCAGTGGAGAGTGCGCAATGACAGCTGCCATGCAAGAGTTTCCCTGAAGAAAGGGGAGTTAGAGGAGAGAGAGAAATTGCTCCTTGACGACTGCCATTCCTTCTTCAAGGGCCCTAGCTGCTCCCAGGAGACCTCCTTGACCCCCACGCTTGTCTGGGCACCTCCTGGGTTTGCCCCATACAGCCTGGGCTGTGACTGTCTGAGGGCCTGCTTCCCTCACTACACAAGGAACCCTCTGAGTCCAGGGCCCACTCAGCCATGGGAGCCATCTCACCCACACCACTACACTGCAGGGGCGGGCACTAAGGAGGAACATATTAAATATGTGTTGAATCCATCAGCAGAACCCCAAGAAAGGAAGGAAGGCTGGAAGCACCGTTCTGGGAAGAAAAGTTGGAAGCACAGGCCAAGCTTGTTTGGAAAAGAAGGTCAGGAGATGACTCCGCCATCTGCAAGCCACAAACAGCCCCCAGGAGGAAGGTGTGTGACCAGCGCCCCTCACCAGGATGGGACCAGAACCACTGAGATGTGAACACAGAGTGGTAGTGATTCATGAGGAAGCTTTTTAATGATCAAAACTTCCCCCAAACAAATATGCTGCCTGATTCCTCCCTTCCTAGAAAAATCTAAGCTGAGGTCAGACAGCTAGCAGTCTGAAACCCCAGGACCTTTTATGAAGCAACCAAATGCAGTGGCTATGAGTGAGCACTCTGGAGACACTGTAAAGATTCCCACTCTGGGGCTTTGCCAGTGGCTCAGTGGTAAAGAATCCACCTGCCAATGCAGGAGACATTGATCTCTGATCCCAGTTTGATCCCTGATCTGGGAAGATCCCACATGCCTTGGAGCAATGAAGCTGGTGTGCCACAACTGAGCCTGTGCTCCAGAGCCTGAGAGCTGCAACCACTGAGCTCAAGTGGTGCAGCTACTGAAACCGGTGTGCCTTAGAGCCCACGCTCTGCAACAAGAGACATCATCGCAACGAGAAGCTCACGCACCACAACTGCAGAAAGCCTGCCTGCTGCAATGAAGACCCAGCAGAGCCAAAATAAAATCATCATTTTTAATGAAACTAAGTAAGTAAATAAATAAATAAAGGCTCCCACTCCAGCTCCTCTACTTGGCAAAGGGCTTCAGCTCTCGGTGCCTCAGTTTCTAAGTCATTCCAGTGGGGAGATCGCAGCAGAGACCTCATAGGGTGGGTGGAAGGAGTGAATGAGATCATGCGTGTAAAGTGCTTACAGCAGGCCTTGGCACCGAGTCAGCACCCATTAATGTTCATTATTACTGTTTTTCTTCCCCTGCGGAGCCAGACACTGTTGGCTGGCTAACCCACTGACACTCTTGATTCCCCTTTTCTTTGGCTTCCTCCTCAGAAGATGCTGAAATGCTAAACGAAACTTCTCACCTTCCTTGGTGGCTCAGATGGTAAAGAATCTGCCTGCAACGCAGGAGACCCGAGTTCGATCCCTGGGTCAGGAAGACCCCCTGGAGAAGGGAACGGCAATCCACTCCAGTATTCTTGCCTGGAGAATTCCATGGACAGAAGAGCCTGGTGGGCTACAGTCCATGGGGTCACAAAGAGTTAGGCACAACTGAGTGACTAACACTTTCATAGTTTAGAACTAGGGGAAGTTATATGGCCCATTTCTGGCCAAGGATGCGTAAGTGGAATCTTCTGGAGAGGGGATTCTGGGAGTGCTGATCAGTTCAGAACTGAGAAGAAAACAGGCTGCTGGCATTGATGCACCCTTCTGTGTTCTGGCTCGAGCTGCAGCAGCAACTTTGGAACCACGAGGGAAAGGCCAAGGGACTCAAGGAGGCTCCAGCTTAGACATTACTCAGCCTCTGAACTAACATTGGCAGCCAAGTACCACTTGGTTTGTTGTTATGGGACAGAAAGCAACTCTCATTTAAGCTGCTGTGAGCTGGGTTTTCTGCTCCTGCAGCTGAAGCCATTCCAGGCTGCTGCGCCCACCATGACACAAACAGCTCAGGGCACATGGCCATGGAAACTGTCTACCAGCCTCAGTTCAGGTCCCCGGCTGAGAACTCCTGATCCAGAGAAGAAAGCACAGAAGGCCAAGACCAGCATTTACCAAACCTGAGTCTCTGTGTTCTACCCTCCCTTTTCAGCTCCATCTATTAATGTGTCCCATTATACAATTACTTACTCAATAAACTTGAATATATACACATACATTTGTATGTAGAATCTACATTCTTACTCAAACAGCAAAACTGGTATCTTTTGCTACAAAAGTAACTTAATGAATAAACACAATGAAAAGGAACAAAAGATAGTCATCCACTGATCTCTGAAAGTTAACTGATGTACCATAATTTGGGTTCAGGTGGTTAGCAAGAATTCCTCATTTTTGTCTTCTACTGGGGAAAAAATCAAAAGATCTGGCAAGATTTAGCATTTCCACAGGGCAGCAAATGGGCTAGAGCTAAGTAGGGGCTGCTCCTCAGAGAGGGAACACATTTTCCTGTTTGCCACAATTCCTGAAACCCTATTCAGAAGTAAGTTAATTTGTTCAGCTCTCCTGGCTGGCAGGTGGAAGAATTAGGTCAGGGCCTCTTCAGAAAAGCCTTCCTGAATCGCCTGGTCTAAAATCGCCCCCTTGGACTTTCCTGGTGATCCAGCAGCTAAGACTCCGTGCTCCCAACGCAGAGGGCACTGGTTTGATCCCTGGTTGGGGAGCTAAGACCTCACACACCGCACAGTGTGGCCAAAAATAAAATAAAATCGCCCCCGGTTGCTCCCAGTGAGTCTCCTTCTCTGCTTTACTCATCCTTATAGTACTTATCCCGACGTTCACTCCTTTGTCTATTGTTCTATCCTTCAGTAGGATGTCAGTGCCTGCAGGGAAAGGGTTTTGTCTGTCTTGTTCATTCCTGAATCCCCAGTACTTGGAACATAGCAGTAGGTGCTCAAATGCCTGTTTGTTGAGGGAATGAACGGAACAAATGAAGGGACAAATGAAACCCCATGGCCCGCTCTCCAGTCCCTGATGTGCTGGTTACCAGGTGGGAACAATGCTGGTCCTCCTGCGGCTTGAGAGGCAATACTAGGAATTCACTCAGAAACTGAAACTTGTACCATACTAAATTTTAAAAAAAACACATTTTTTTTTGGCCATGCTGCACGGCATGTGGGATCCTTAGTTCCCCTATCAAGGACTGGACCTGAACCTGGTGCACTGGAAATGTGGAGACTTAACCACTGGACCACCAAGGAAGTCCCCCTTTTACCACGCTCGATTCAAATAAGTACCCATGAGGCCACAGGGCTTCCCTGGTGGCTCAGCTGGTAAAGAATCTGTCTGCAACGCAGGAGACCCTGGTTTGATTCCTGGGTCAGGAAGATCCGCTAGAGAAGGGATAGGCTACCCACTCCAGTATTCTTGGGCTTTCCTATGGCTCAGCTGGTAAAGAATCTGCCTGCAATGCAGGAGACCTGGGTTCGATCCCTGGGTTAGGAAGATCCCCTGAAGAAGGGAAAGGCTACCCACTCGAGTATTCTGGCCTGGAGAATTCCCTGGAATGTACAGTCCATGGGGTTGCAAAGAGTCGGACACGACTGAGCAACTTTCACCTCACTTCATGAGGCCATACAAATATATGTTAATAACTGAAATAAATGAGGGTGAAGGAACAGGTCTTCCTCACAGAACTAATCATGAGGACAATTCATAAATGTAAAAAGAATGAAGGACATTAAAAAAAAAATCACCATTGGGAAATACCACAGTAATAACTTGCATGCAAGATTCACCCTACCAGTGGCAAAATGAGTGGGTGCAAGCTTAAGGAGAAACTCGTGTGGTCTCAAAGCACCTCTCCCAAGATATCTATCAATTACAAAGGGAAAAACAGTTACCAGACAGTGGAGAAACCCAGCAGACAGCAACCCGACCGAGTGATCCAGGTTAACATCACCAGTGATAAGATACGTGGACCTATGGGTGCCATGCGCCACAGTGGGCACCTCACCTCTGAGGTGTTCCGCCGAAAAACGCATAAACTGCAGAAATATCAGAGAAACCCAAATTGAGACAATCTACAAAATGACAGGATTGCTCTCTTCCGAAGTGTCACAGTCATAAAAGACAAGGAGAGACTGAGGAACCGAGGTGGACAAGAGGAGGATTAAGGAGATGGGACCACTAAACGCAGTCAGGGATCCTGGACAGGATCTTGGAACAGCAAAAGGACATCAGCGAAAAAACAAGTAAAACGAGTCTGTAACTTAGTTCATAGTTCTGGGCCAGAGTTCACTTCCTGGTTTTGATAGCTGTGCTACAGCTAGCTATATAAGATGGTAGCAATAGGGGATGCTGACTGAAGGGTGGATAATGTGACCTCTCTGTACTATTTTTGTAACTTTTTATAAGTCTAAAATTCCTCTAAAATAAAAAAAAAGTTAATAAAGAGTTGGGCCAAGAAGCATCCCACAATGGAAAGCTGGTCTCAAGAGACTGGTCCACAAACAGGCTTTTGTACCTGGGCAGATCCACAGACCGGGATGAAGGAATATGAAGACACCCAAGACAAAAACAAGGAAGAAGATACTGTCTATAATTTTTTAATTAAAAAAATTGGGCTTTGGCCACAAGATCTTAGTTCCCTAACCAGGGATCAAACCTGGGCTCTTCGCAGTGACAGCTTGAAGCCCTAACCACTGGACTGCCAGGGAATTCCCTCTGTCCGCAGAGTCACTCAGTTCCCAAACTCAACTGACTGGTCCTTGCAACTCAGCTAACACTATTATGTGCATCCAGAGCCTGGATGCCAGAATCTTCTGTTCTCCCACTTGCCAAGAGACACTATTGGGGTCTCTTGGTGCTTCAAGGGTCAGACAGCACCCCCTCTGCCAAGCCCCTTGTGGCATCCTGCCAACAAAGGTAGGTGTGCTCACTTAGGAATGACCCACTATCACCTGGGACACCCCCCACCCTGAGGCCCCCTCCTCTGGTCTAGGCCAAAGAAATCAAAGAAGGTGCTCACTAGCCAAACACCCAGAAACCTACTTCAAAACACGTTAAAAATCTTCATATTACAGGTAAGTACTTACCGTGTACACCTATTTTAATTTCGTGTAACTACTCGCACAACATTTTTAGCCAATAGACTCACAGCATATCCACACGGTGGGGGCCGGGGCCATTCTGTATCCTAACCATGGTGGCAGGTACACAATGGCATGCTTTTGCCTAAACTCAAAGAACTACACACCAAAAAGCGAATTTCACTTGGTGTAAATTTTAAAAACGGAAATTAAAAAGTTGAAAGGAAGTGAGGTCCGGCTGGACATCCACCCAGCTACTGACAGTCATTACTTCGGAAGGAAGACATCAGACTGTGGGTCTGGGGAGAGACAGTGAAGGAGACTTCTGTCTTTCCCCTGATACTCTTCCAATTAAAAATGTTTTAAAAATAATAAAGAAAAAGGAAAAAACAAACAAAAAACCTCAAAAACTCAAAAACGAGCAAAGAATAATAGAGACTTACATGCATGAGTTGTAAGGCTTAAGCAAACCAAAGTCAAACAAACCTTAGTACTCACCCTTGGTACGTTCTGGACACTAGTGCTCCTTATGGGTCCCAGGAGAGCTGAGGTCAAAGACTGTGCATCTATGGAGAAAAAAAAACCCAAAGCCACAAGGTTACGTCTTTGGCCAATATGAGCCTTCCTACCATAGTACCCGGCCGTTATTCACGAATTCAGTCCCTCAATGAGTATTTATTTATTGAACGCCTGCTGCGTGCCAGGCACCAAGGGTACGCCAATGACCAGGACCAGGGTGCTGCCCATGGGGAGCAGACACTGCAGCAGGGAAGGGAGACACTGAACAAATACAATTTGCAGCCAGAGAGTGGCAGGTGCCTAAGACTGAGGGAGCTGCTGCTTTTCTTGAGGGGCCAGAGGAAGCCTGAGGACGAAGACCTGAACACAGGAGACCATGAGCTGTGTGATCATCTGGGAAAGAGCCTTCCAGGCATAGGGATGGCATGTGACCTGAGGCGGGAGTGTGTGTGTGCATGTGAGCGTGTGTGTGTTGGGGTGGGGCGTGGGGGTCACTCAGGAGCAGCAGAAGCAGAGTGCGTGTAGCAGATGAGGGCAGGGAGGTGTCAGGAGCACAGATGAAAGCCCATTATAATGACATCTCCTTCAGACAACTGTGAGCAGAGGAGTGGTGGAGAAAAAGCTCTTGTCCTGACTTGTAACTCTGTATTGCTAACTTATGTTTTTGACTATTTAGTATGGTTGTACATTTTTGAGTGGCTATTTCATGGATGAATGAATGTTCCTGGGTTGAGAAGCCACTGTCTCCATGGTTTGACATTATATTTCAGTTGAGGCCAGGCACGAAGGCAGGGAGATGAGATCTAAAGGACAACCCAGAACCTTCCCAGATGCTAAATGGTGACTTTCACTGCCTGTGTGCCAGGCTCCGTCCAGGCAGAACATGCCGGCTCATTTCATGTCTCCACCCCTGCCCAATAAGCCTAAGAAATACAAAACATTATTGCGTCCGTATTACAGATGAGAGAACTGAGGCACACAGTGGGTAATGGGCCCACCAGCTGAGGCTGCCCAGCCAGTCAAAAGTACACCATAGGGAGGATGAACCCAGGTAGCCTGGTCCCTCACGCTTACTCACAGCCTGTTCCTGACCACTTGGCCAGGCCACGTGGTCACGGTGATCAACGAGGAGAGGGCCAACTGCAGGCTGGCAAGGACTCTCCCAATCCTTCCTCGATGTGGCCATGTCCACATGCCACCCACACACCAAGGCTGACCTCACACCCCAGCCAGACCCTCCAACGAGCCTCCGGGGAAGGGAACCTAGCAAGCAGCTGGCCTACTTTCCAGAGCCTAAGGAAGGGAACCTGGCAAGCAGCCGGCCTACTTTCCAGAGCCTAAGGATTAGTACAGTTTCAATAATCCTGCCCTTAGGGATGCTGGAGAAGCCAAAAGGAGTTCTTAGTTCTTACCCTTTCTCAGGCCAGGGACCCCTGTTAGCAGCCTGGTGAAGAAGGGTGTGAGTTCTTTATTAGAATCACATGCTCAAGCGTACAAAATGCAATACACAAGGTTACAAAGGAAATGAGTTATATTCAGAAATATCTGTAACACAAAACCTATTCTGAGATACAGTCATCTTTGCGCTTCTTTATGAATGCTTTTGACAAACCTAAACAGTGTATTAAAAGGCAGAGACATCACTTTGCTGACAAAGGTCTGTACAAAGTTATGGTTTTTCCACTGAGAGCTGGACCATAAAGAAGGCTGAGCACCTAAGAAATGATGCTTTCAAGTTGTAGCACTGGAGAAGGCTCTTGAGAGTCCCTTGGACAACAAGGAGATCAAACCAATCAATCCTAAAGGAAATCAACCCTGAATATTCATTGGAAGGACTGATGCTGAAGCTCCAATATTTTGGCCACCTGATGTGAGGAGCCAACTCACAGAAAAGACCCTGATGTTGGGAAAGACTGAGGGCAAGAGAAGGGGGGTGACAGAAGATGAGATGGTTGGAAGGCATCACTAACTCAATGGACATGAGTTTGAGCAAACTCTAGGAGACAGTGAAGGACAGGGAAGCCTGGCGTGCTGCAGTCCACGGGGTCGCAAACAGTTGGACATGACTGAGCAAATGAACTACAGCAATAGTGAATGCTTTAAATCACAAGATCTTAGCAGTGGGTCCAGGAACTACAGTCATTTAGGAAGCGATGAGCGTAAATGACTGTCTGCAATATCCACAGCAGTAATATGATATGGAAACACTTCTGAATTCTCGAGTGTCGACAAAGTCATGGGTGTTGCTAATACAATGTGGCTTGTGGCCTTTGTTCAGAAGGAATGGAAATTATTTCAGTTAGATGGTAGAGAAAACAAAGATGTAATTTTTCCCCAGCCAACTTCATGATCCTCTAAATTGCATCCAAGGAGTCTTCAAGGGTCCATGAACCCAAGACTAAGAACGCCTGTGCTAGTCCTGAGATAGGGTAAAGGTGGAGCAGGTGTTAAGGGACGGTAACAGCTGGGGAATGTGGGGCAGATCCATATCTGTGTTAGTTTCATATGGGAAGCGGTCCTGGGCACTGAGCGGTTTTGGTGCATCCTGTACCCACTTCCCTTTTCCAGGTCAGCCCTCGGAACCTCTTCTTTCTCACTCAGCCCATGGGATTCCTGTGAGGATGACCCCACCCATAGCTTGGTAGGGAAGGGAATGGTGTCATAAAAACACAGGCCTGGCCAATAAAGTCACTGTACCCCCTCTTCCAGAGCCCTAACCTCAGGGATGGCTCAAGGTGACCCTGGCACCAAAGCCAGCTGATCAGGTCCACAGAAGAGTCTCAGGACGTGAGCTGGGATAATAGGAAAATCCCCGGGGCTGCTAAGCTGGTTGGATATATACCTGGAGCTGCCCCAGAGCCCACCTGACAATAAAGCCAACAGAGGACTGCAGAGCCAGGAGATGGAAGGAAACGGGGTCCCAGAAACCCTGAGGTCGTTACACACAGAATGTCCCAGACTGCAAGTTCAAACATTTCCTCTCATATGTAAGCAGGCTGACCTGAATTTCTACTTGTTCACACAACCGAATGACTCTCAACTGACACAGAAGGGAAGGCGTGAGTATGGTTCTTGACAATTCCCACAGCTCACTACCAAGACACTTCAGAAAGCATAAAATAAAATTAGAAACAGCTACTATACATAGAATCATCAAATACAGAAAAACACACACTCTGTAAAAACTCAGAAATAATCTCTTGGGTGGTTGCAGTCCCTAAAGCTGGTCTATGAAATACTAATGATTTGGATTTTCAACATGCTTGGAAGGGCAAGAGGGAACCAGAAGCACCTAGAACACCTTCCTTTATCACCAGGCTTTCCATTAAAAAAATTCTTGGGATGATCAGGAAGCCCCTGCCTGTAAAATTGTAATCAGTGCCTTTTTAACTACATCGGAAATTGCTTTTCTGCCACTCATTTCCCCCCTTTCTTTCTCTTGAGTGATGCTCATGGCTCTTTAAAGACACATCAGCAGTGACGCGCAGTGGTGCCACGTCTCTCTGAGCTGGGAATCTATTTCCTGTCAAATGGAGGAAGCTGTGATGTCCATCAGTCTGGGGACCTTGATACACAGGAGGGGCCGCAGCAGAAAGGAAGATGCCCAAGGGGTGCGGAAATGCAGCAAAGGCAGGGTTTAGCACCAGGAGTTCAGCCAGGACCCCAGACAGCCCAGAGCCCCTCTTACACCACCCTGGGAAGGAAGGACCCTAGTTGGAGTTGCTTAAGTAATTCCAGCACCCACCAGAGCAACAGCCCTGGCTCACCTGTCACAGAGGTTACAGTCACAGGGCTGCGCACCTTGCTTCCTAGGGTTTATACCAAGAAACAAAAGCCAGGATGAGAGAACCTGGGGGTGAGAGGGCATCCTGGCCTGCCTCCAAGTCTCATGACTCCTCCCCTCAGCCACAGTGATTGGCTCTTGGGAGAGACACGTGACCCAAGCAAGGCCAATCACAGTTGACCCCAAACATTTTGCTGGATTACTGGGAGGAAGAAATGGGTGGAAGGTAGGGGCTGCTTGAGGGTTTTTCTCTGCCCCCTGGGGGAGGGGATGGTCACCGGAGAATAAAGTCAAAGCCGAAAGAGGCAGAACCCAGAAGTGGAGTAGGGTGGATTCCTGACAAGAATACCTGAGTGCGGACTCTGGTCAGGCCAGCTCTGAGATTTTCAAGTCCTAAAGCCATGAATTCCTCCTTTGCAGTTTAAGCCAGTTTGAGTTGGGAGGATTCATTCTATCATTTACAACGGAAATAACTGACTGTTAGAACTGGAAGGGACCTCAGAAATCAATACAGTGCTCCTTCGTGTTCCAATGAACATAATCCTTCCAAGGAGCTGACAAAACAAAACTATGCTACGTCTCTCTAGAAATGCCCCCTCCCTGCCTCCACCCCCCAAACTGTAATGGGGATGCCAAAGACCTGAAACCTCTGTTCATAGGAACCGGGTGAAGAACTCTTCAAGCTACTCTGATCTGCCCACTTAATGGATAAGGAAACTGAGGTTCAGCATGCTGAGATGTCTTGCTTGGGACTCAGGGCCAGTTGGGGGGCAGAGCCTCCTCACAGCCCAAGGAGGTTTCACCCTGAACTCCCCTGCATATGGGCCTTAGGGAGACAGCAGGGGGCCTCCATACCCCCATTCCCCTACAGCAGCTCTACTTTTTTCTGTTTTACAAAATGGGCTCTCAGGGAAGTATCTGACAAAAGTTCCATTACTCCACAATCAACATCCTGAAAACCAATCTCTTATATCACATTTCATGGTGTTTACATGTTAATGATCTTGGCTTTGATCCTCGCTGAAATCCTGTGAAGCCGGCTTTATAGCCATGGCTCCAGGCAAGGTGTTTCTGCAAGGCCAGCCAGCCCGGGCGCTGCTCTCCTGACCCCAGAGCAGCCTATGAACCTGGGTCTTTCTGTCCCTGCACTTCTTCCCTTCAGTTTCCATCTCAACTCATATGGAAAAGGTCATCCACGCATACCTCTTCACAAAGGCCAAGTAAGGAAGTCTGTGTGTGTGTGTGTGTGTGTGTGCACTCAGTCATGTCCAACTCTTTGCAACTCCATGGACTGTACCCCACCAGGCTCCTCTGTCCATGGAATTTCCCAGACAAGAATACTGGAGAAGGTTGCCATTTCCTCCTCCAGGGGATCTTCCTGGCCCAGGGATCAAACCCACATCTCCTGCACTGGCAGGTCGATTCTTTGCCACTAGTGCCACCTGGGTAAAGGGCTGGCTAATCTGACAGGTGACAGTCTGTGGCTGGTGCTGGCATCCACTTCCCCAGTGGGCAGGATCGGCAGCCCCAAAGGCTGGGACCAGGCCCTACCAGCTCCTTTCTCTCCCTGTGCCCAGAGATGGCAGCCTTCTGTCTTTTACTGAACAAGACACACATCCTGGCCAGTGTTCATCCAACCTCTAGGCAGCCCCCTGACCAGGCGGTCATTGCGGCAGACAGGTCTGTAAGTGGCTGGCCTAGGCATTTCAATTTGAGGTGAAGGAGAACCAAGCCCAGGAGGGGCCTTCTGCTACAAGCTGCGTTCTCCTTTTTAGACTTTACCAGAGCTTTACATTGGGGGCATGAGGGACCTACTCACCTACCAATAAAGTGGTCCAATCACCCTTCATTTAGAGAAGATTCCCATCATACCCATCCCCACCCTGTTTCTGGAACAGCAACTTCAGAAAATCTCTATTCACTAAACTGCCTCTACCCACCTGCCAACAAAGAAAGGCTGCTATGGGAAGAAAAGACTTGGCTGTGGGAAAATCCAGGCCCTTAACTGCTATCTTGTATGACAGCCACTGGGATCCTCTTGTAATTAATCACGTTTTCTCTTATGACCTATATTCTGTTAACAACACACATTAACGATTCAGCATTGGTTCTTTCACTGACTGATTCAGTCCACAATCATGACCAAGGCTGGATTGCTCACTATGAGGATGTTAAAGCTTCATCTTCTGTCCTCTCCTCAGCCTCCACCCCTCCCCAACCCTGTCCTAGAGAAGCATCTTGGTATTGGGCTCTCAGCACGGAACTCTGAGGTCTTCACTGTGCCAGGAGTGGGGTGGGCTGGGGGGAACCGTCTCATGGTTGTCCTGCCTCCAGCCTAGCCCAACTAACTTCTGGTTGAGTGGCACATGACATACCTCTACAGAAAAACTGCTCAGGTAAAGCGTCCATGAGTGACCATCTTATGCACAACAGACTGGCTAAGAAGTCAGAGTCTGACACCATCAAATGTACTAAAGTTATGGAATTAGGGGAAGTCTCTGCAGGTGGGAGTGTATGTTGCAACAGTCATCTTCAGAGAACAGTCTGGCCATTTCTTGTAACGAGAGACAGTGACCTCAGTGACTTTCCCCACTGACTGAGGTCTGAGATTCCCTGCCAAGTCCCCAGACCCACGAGACCTTGTGAATTCTCATTCTGGCTTGAAGGGTAAGGCTTTGATTTTTGTTACATGCCAGAACTGTTTTCAAGTCAATCATCAACTCATTTAACTGTCATAACAAGCCTGTGAAGGTGGGTCTACCAGCATCCTCATTTTTAACAGCTCAGGAAACTGATGCACAGAGGGGTAGCCTGCCCAAGGTCACACAGCCAAGGAGGTGGTGCAGCCAGGCAGGGTTTGAACCCAGTGGGTCTGGTGCCGGAACCACCAATCATGCCAATTCCCAAACACAGAGTTAACAGAAAAGGCTCAGCCCTGAACCCAATCTCATTCCACATTCAGACATCATTTTCAGATGGATCCAAGACCTAAACACAAGAGGAAATTACAAGTGTATCTAGAAGATAAAGCAGAATCATATCTCCACACTGGGGTAAGCGAACTTTCTCAGTCAGGGCATCTGGGAAGGTGTTTGCTCTCCTCACAAAAAGAATGAGGCTCACCCACATGACCCTCTGCCTCTTCACCAGTCTGCCTTTTTCCAGCTTGGAATGTAGACGTGATACTTGGATCTGAGAGGCTCCCTCTTGTCTCCAGAACACTACTTTGCCCGAAGGGAAGGACTGAACTCTCAGGGTGCCCCAGCCCTGCGGGGAGGGTGGGGGCAGCAGCCGTCTTGCAGCCATGATGGGGCACAGCGCTGGCATTCACTCTGCCGAGTCACCGAGTCACATCCTCTCCCTGTAGGTGTTACAAGACACAAACCACCTCCAACGTGTTGAAGTGACAATGCCACCTGTGATACTTGCAGCCCAAGGCACTCCTGACCGAAACACCCGCTCCATCACAGTGCACCATCACACCACTAACCAGAGTTTGTAAAGAGCCACTAACAGGAGACTGAAACAATCTCAAAAAGTCCCAATTCAGAGGTGAACTCTGAGAATCGGAGATTTCCATCAAGCATGGCTGATCATTCCTGTTGTTTAGTCGCTATGTTGTGTCCAACTCTTTGTGACCCCATGGACTGCAACATACCAGGCTTCCCTGTCCTTCACTATCTCCCAGATCACAGGCATCCAGAAAGATGACTTGGTGCCTGAATTAATTCTCAAAGGATCTGAACCGGAGAGGGCCTTCTTTCTCCCCATGGACCCTAAGAGCTGTCGAAGAGGCCATGGTTTCAAAGGCCATGCCCCGCCCATTGGCAGAAATGCTTTGAAGTCTACTGGCTGCAGGCTCACGGGCTGGGGAAATCCTGCAGAGCTTGTGGATCCTTTTTCCTCCTGTCAGTAGGCATTTGCTGGATGTGCCAAGAGTTAAGCCCCTTCCTGCACTCCTATGAAAACAGCCTGTCAATGTGGTTTCAACTGCCGAGTGCTTTTCCACAAAGCACTCTCTGGAACTCAGCTCATCAGATGGGAGACTGAACACTGGTCAATCTACCAAAGTAGGTCAGGCTTTATTTTTTAATCCTCTTGTTCATTGTATACACTGAAAGGGAAGAATGAAAAAGAAATATTAGCAGCGAGAATGTCTAGGATTATTTAGCCTCTCTGTGCCTCAGTCTCCCCACCTGTAAGGTGGAGATGAGGATAAAGTAAATTGTTGTTGTTGTTTTTCAGTCACTCAGTCGTGTCTGACTCTTTGAGACCCCATGGACTGTAGCCCACCAGGCTCCTCTGTCCATAGGTTTCTCCAGGCAAGAATACTGGAGTGGGGTGCCATTTCCTTCTCTAGGGGATCTTCCTGGACCAGGGATCGAACCTGTGTCTCCTGCACTGGCAGGTGGATTCTTTACCAATGAGCCACCTGGGAAGCCCCATGAAGTAAATCACTTCATGAAAAATGTTTAGAGCAGAACTGATCATGTACTAAATGTTCAAAAAGGTGTGATACCATTAATTTTAATGCTGGTGACATGGTCAGTTTTTCGGACTAAAGGCCCTCGAGAGGCTTCAAAATCTCCCCCTTTGGTCTATCAGACAGAAAGACACTCCTTTGATTCTGGCCATTTAGGGAAGGAGAAGGCTTGAAGGCTCAGGCCAATGGGCAGAAGTTGGCTGCCAGGGCCCAGGGGCAGGAAATGGACCTTCTGGTGCTAGCTGTCCAGCTAGCAGCCATTCCTCCCTTCCTTATCGGGATGCTCAGCAAAGACTACATCTCCCAAGCTCCCCCAAAGCTCAGTTCAGTTTGGTCGCTCAGTCGTGTCCAACTCTTTACAAACCCATGGACTGCAGCATGTCAGGTTTCCCTCTCATTCACCAACTCCCAAAGCTTGCTCAAACTCATGTCTACCAAGTCGGTGATGCCATCCAACCATCCCATCCTCTGTCATCCCCTTCTCCTCCTGCCTTCAATCTTTCCCAGCATCAAGGTCTTTTCCAATGAGTCAGTTCTTTGCATCAGGTGGCCAAACTACTGGAGTTTCAGCTTCAGCATCAGTGCCGTGATGGTTAAGCAAAAGGATAGAAGTATCTTGCTTTACCCGAGGACTATGGAGCTGCCAGCCCAGCCCCAGACTGCAGATCTCAGGACATTTTACTCACAAGAGAAACCACCTGCCATTGAGTTTACACCACTGTTACTTCTCATCTCTGCTACTGGCATCCACATGCAGTTTCCAATGACACTGTGGCCTTACACAGCAGATGCGACAGTGTTCTACACCAGAGGAATCCTTCTAGCAACCTGCCACTATTCAGAGTAGAGAGCTAGGTACAGTAAGTAGAACGCTACATACAGAATTTTCCACAGAAAGGAATTACAATAATTTTGCCTTAAGAGGATGTAAAGCGAGAACTGGATGAGATGTACTGAATCATTCATCCAGCAACTACTGCGCACTATCCTATTCTGGGCACTGAGTGAGACAGGGTGAACAAAAGCAGGTAAGAGTCGGGACTTCCCTGTTGCTCCAGGGGTTAAGAATCCACCTGCCAACGTTGGGGAAACAGGTTCAATCCCTGGTCTGGGAAGATTCCACATGCCACAGGGCAACTAAGCCCATGAGCCACAACTACAGAGCCTGTCCTCTGCAACAAGAGAAGCCATCACTATGAGAAGCCTGTGCCCTGCAACTGGAGAGTAGTCCCCACTCGCTGCAACAAGAGAAAGCCTGCATGAGCAGCAGTGAAGACCCTGCAGCCAAAAAAAAAAAAAAAAGCAGACAGGTCCCCACCCTTACAGAACTCACAGTCCGGAACAGGGGACAGAAGACAAACAAACAGGGGAACAGACGTATACACAAGTGCAAACCGTAAGAAGTACGACGTCGGAAACCTGAGTGAGTTTCAGCACAAAACTGAAGAGAAAGGAGAAGGAAGCCATGTGAAGAACGGGAGTAAGAATATCCCAGAACACCCATCAAATGAGGGATGGATAAACAACACATGATACATCCATACAGTGGAATATTACTCAGCTGTAAAAAGACTGTAGCACTGATTCGTGTATACAACATAGATGAACACTGAAAACATGATGCTAAGTGAAAGAGGCTAATCACAAAGACCACCTCATATCAGAGATTCCATTTATATGAAATGCCCAGAAGAGGACAATCCAGAGACAGAAAGTAGATCAGTGGTTGCCAGGGGCTGGGAGGCGGGGGTCACGGTAGGGGAGTAACTGCTAATGGGTACAGGGTGTTTCCTGTGTGGATGAAAACATCCTGGAATTAGATACTGGTGATGGTCGCACAATCTTGTGAACACACTAAAAAACACTGAACCACGCTTGTGAACCACGCTTTAAAAGGGTGAACTTTATGGTATGTGAAAGAAAAGTCAGTCATGTCTGGCTCTTTGCGACCCTATCGACTATATAGTCCGTGGAATTTTCCAGGCCAGAATACTGGAGTGGATAGCCTTTCCCTTCTCCAGGGGATCTTCCCAACCCAGGGACTGAACCCAAGTCTCCCACATTGCAGGTGGATTCTTTACCAGCTGAGCCACAATGGAAGCCCAAGAATACTGGAGAGGGTAGCCTATCCATTCTTCAGGTAATCTTCCGGACCCAGGAATCAAACCGGGGTTTCCTGCATTGGAGGCAGATTCTTTACCAACTGAGCTATCAGGGAAGCCCAGTATGTGAATTATATCTCAATTAAAAGACTCAAAGGGCTACTCAGTTTGAATTACCAGATTGGTAATAAAGTTTAAAAAAAACTAAAAAATAAAATGAAAGAAAATGAAAGCTAAAAAAATAAAAAGAAAGAAAAAGAATATTCCAGGAGATGGAAGAATTTGTTAAATACACTCAGAGGAGGCCCTCTTGTCCAGATCGCTGTGGTGAGGGAGGGAGGGGGTGCTGGGAGATGAGGCAGAAGCTCGAGGGCTGTGTGAGCCCCAGCCAGCCATATGCTCTTTATTCTAAGTCTAATCAGGAGGAGGAGGATGGTGTGCTCTGACTGACATTTGAAAGACCCCTCTGGTTGTTACATAGAGACTGCCGGGGTTGAAGAGAAGCAGGGAGAAGTGTGAAGTGGCTGCTGTCACACCCAAGGACGGATGCTGGTGGCTGGGAGCAGGGCAAGGGCAGCGGGATGGAAGAGAAGGTTGGTGATGATCTGTTTCAGGTCAAGGACAGAGAAGCCCTGATGAGGGCCTGGCTGTGAAGGGGGTGGTGGGGTGAGGCGGAAAAGGAAGATTCGAGAGTGATCTTTACACGGTCTCATGAGTTTCTCCAAAGTGGTTTTCTGCCAGATTCTAATTGTGCACAGCACAAGAGCGGATCAGCAAATGCCTGTTAAATGAGTTCAATGAATGAACAGTCGCTGCCTGATTTTTTGTATTTTCAATAAAGATATGAATTCTCTCTCTCCGTATGTATGTGTGTGTACGATCATATATATATTCTCTCATACATTCTCTCTGTCTCTCTCTCCATATAATATCCTTACCTGTACCTGCTTCTCTCCCATCCACTGGTGGACAGTGGTCCACGAGATACCATCAACTACCCAAAACAGAAACCTGAGAATACTCTTTATATATATATATATAGTATAATATAGTATGTATATATACATATAGTATAGTATAATATAGTGTATATAGTGTATATATATATATAGACACACACACACACACCCACTCTACCTACCCTGAGCAAGATAAAGACAGAGTCAGCAAAAATCAGGTCCTTCCTTCTCTGAGGGGATGTATAGATCAGCCAGTGACCAGTGAGCTCTCACTTCTGATGAACAACCAGTAGGAGATGAAACAGAGGAAGAGACGCTGATCCAGCAACAGGAAGCATTCTCTTTTTGGTGGTGATGGAAGCGTAAGGAACACAGCCAAGAGCAGGGAGAAAGCACTGTAGATAAAAGTGGTCCACTGAGTAAGGAAGCCTCAATCGAAAACAAGTGAGGGCTTCCTTGGTAGCTCAGTGGTAAACAATCCACCTGCCAATGCAGGAGACCTGGGTTCAGTCTGTGGGTCGGGAAGATTCCTTGGAGAAGGAAATGGCAACCCACTCCAGGACTCTTGCCTGGGAAATTCCACGGACAGAGGAGCCTGGCGGGCTACAGTCCCTACGGTTGAAAAAGAGTTGGACTTGGCTTAGCAACGGAACAACAACTGCCCAGGGAAGCCCAGCAGGCGATGAGCTGTGACTCACTGGGGTTATGAGCCCCCAACCCACTGAAAGCCACATGCATCCTGAGGGGACACCAGAATCCTGGAGGAATGCACCTTTGTTCTGGGTAGAGAAGCGGGAAAGGGGGCGGGAAGCAGAGCCTCACAGAGAACAACTCCAGGGCCAGCACGATCACAGACCACAGCACAAACAGAGCCCCTGGAGTGGCGAGACACAACGTCCTTTGGGGACGTGTCCTCCCCACAGCTTCCTTCCAGGTCCTCTCTCCCCAGCAACAGGGCTGGTCTGCTGGGGGCAGGGGGTATGAGCAGCATCCCACCGTGTGGCTCTGTGGGTGGGCTGGGGGGTGGATGTGAGGTAACAACTTGCTGCCTGTACCGCCTGCCCTGGGCAGCTTCACCAGATCACGGCCCGGGACCTGAGGCCTTGACTTCGGCGTTCCTCTAATTCTTCCTGGTTATTCTCCTGAGGGGCAGACTTGGTGGCGCTGCCTGCTTCACACAGTTGACCAAACTCTGCTTATTTCATCCTACCAAATGCCTGGGAAATAGGTCAAATAGCCGGTCATTGTCGTTTAGAAGTGACTTCTTACCACATGCCACACGAGCCCCTCCTATGCTGACAGAGGTCCAGGGGCGCCTTTCCCAACACCAAATCCATGGGCGCTCCTCATGTGGGTTCGATACCCTCCCCAGGTGCCCTCTAGGATTGTCCAATGAGTGGAGTTTGTTTTGACCACAACGGTGGACGCTGCAAAGTCTCCCAAAGACAGAGCGCTGGGCCATGTGACGTGGCAGAGCATGAGTGTGACAGCCGCCACTCAGACACAACATACAGGGCCTTCCCCCAGGGCTAAGACTCTGCACCCAGTGCAGGGGGCCTGGGTTTGATCTCTGGTCAGGGAACTAGGTCCCACATGCCACAGCTAAAAGTCTGCACGCCACAACTAAAGATCCCATGTGCCATAGCTAAGACCTGGTGCAAGCAAATAAATGTTTTGTTTTGTTTTTAAACACCATACACAACATATGGATTTTTCTCACTGTATTTTAAATAAACAGAATCATATCATATCTACTTCTCAGAATCGTGCTTTCCCTTAACTGCATCAAAGAATTGCCTCTAAATCAACTAGGAGAGCTCTGATCCACTCTTCTTAGCAGCTAATATTCCACAGTGTGGAGGTGCCATATTTTACTCAATTATTCCCTGAAAAATGGGCGTTCATTTTCCTTCTGGAGTTTTGCTTTGTTTTTCATTTTGCCACCACAAATAATGCTGCAATAAGTAACCTTTTGTACTGGGTGGGGGAGGGGGGGCGTTTTTTCCACAGGGTTGATTCGCAGGCATCAAAGGCTATTTATGGAGTATTTTACAGTTAGCTTAGAGAATGGCTTCTGAGATCAAAGGATAGAGCTGTGTGTTTAGCAGGTGCTTGCTGGGGTGGAGAGTGTCACTAGAAGAATACACCTGAAATGGGTGTCCTCACAGGAGGCGAACTGGGCGGCAAGGGGCCGGGGAGGGAGACTTGATTTTCACTGTACGTGGTTTTTTGCGTCATTTGACTGCTTTATCACGTGCCAGGACTGCTCATTCAAAAATAAATAAGGTTTCTTTTTTAGGCTGTCTTCTAAAAAGGTTGCGATGATTCACATGTCCTCCAGCAACGTGGGAGAAGACTCAGCTGAGCTCATTAATGCCCTATATTTTCTCCTTCAAGGCTGTCCATCCCCCCAGCCCCCATTTTTTGACCTAGTGCAAACTCAAACATCACATTTTACCTGCTTGTGAGATCCACAATTCCTCTAATTCCACAGTCCTTGAGCAGGCAGAAAGCAAACTGCCAGAGATACTTAATTTTGACAAGTCAGCCTGGCTGACACCTCCCAATGGCACGAAAGAAACCCCAGCCAGGGCGGGAGCCGGTCTTTAGGGACCTGAAGGCACCAAGTGCAGAAGATAGAAGGGACGCTCTCTCCTCACGGGTGTGCAGGTCATGGTTTTAAATTCCTGCTGGCTGAACGGCCTCATTAGCGAGCAGCCTGGAGACCCCCAAGTGCCCCTAGCCTCTGAGGAAGGGCAAGGGAGGCTGCATGAGCAGCTGCTAGCTGAGGGGCCCTGTCTTCTGAGGACAAGACAGGAGGGAACAGGGGATGAAGAATAAGGAAGAGTCGAGCTCAGAGAAGCAAGAGGTCTTCTCATTCCCTTCCTACAGGCCCGTCGGCCTGCAGGGCTGGTCCAGAACCAAAGACCCCGGCGTGACTCAAACGACAGGACGACAAAGCTGAGCTCATGTAGAGAGCAAGGGCCTGAGCATTGGCAGCCACTCCACCTGAACGCACCTGCTGTGGCCACACTGCCTGCAGCTCCGGACTCACCTGTCGGGGGGTAGGGGTCAGGGTGGAGGGAGGAGACTGAACGTGGCCAGATGAGAAAGTGACTCAGGGGAAGGCAGGGGATGGGAGGGCATGAAAACACATCTCAAATCAGCAGCAGGTACACAGGATTTAGGCGGTGGATTGAGGCCCTGTGCTCCCGTTCTGCAGCCCACACTCTGATCAGAGCTGGGCCAGGTGTGGCAGAGCCTTAGCTGGAGTGGTTCCCTCCACCTGGGATGCCCTTGCCCTCCATCCTTCGAGATTTGGCCGGCAAAGGAGTGGGCGGCCTCCGTGAATGGGGAAAACGGGAGACAATTTGAGGGACCATCAGGAGAGACAAGCCAACAGAGTGCGATGCAGACACCCAGCAGAGCCCATGTCTCTCCTTCCCTCCCCCTCCACAGGGAGTCCATTCGCCAGTTCTGTTGCCATAACCTCCAAAACACATCCTGAATCCATTTCCTTTTGCCTTTTTAATTTTGTTTCATTGTTAAAGTCTTTATTGAATTTGTTACAATATTGCTTTTGTTGTATGTTTTGGTTTTTTGGCCCTGAGGCACGTGCAATCTTAGCTCCCTGACCAGGGATCGAACCAGCTCCCTCTGCACTGGAAGGCAGAATCTTAACCATTGGACCACCAGGGAAGCCACACCCTCCCCCCCCCCCCCCATCCCCTTTTCCTTCTCTCAGGTCAAGCTGCCAGCACCATCTTTCACCTGGACAGCTCCCTGACATCCTCTGCTGGTCCTCCTGAGTTCACTTTTGCCTTCCCAGATTCTATTCTACACACACTCAGCCAGAAGGATCAAATCAAACAAGGACCAGATCCCTTTCCTGCTTAAAATTTTTCAACGCCTCTAGGAACCTCATCCCCTTCCATTTTACTCCTCACCCAAATGCTCCCACCATACTGGCCTGTTTTCCCCTTTCAAGCTTATTCCTACCCTAGGGCCTTTGCACATTTTGACCTAGAAGATAATGTGAGAGCAAAGTGCATGGGTATGAGATAAGAGCCTTCCTTGTAGCAGGAAGAGCCGGAGCAAGGGTCCTGAGGAGGGTACATACCCTAGTGTCTATGGAGCACTGAGGAGGCCCATGGAAGGAGCCAGGCAGGTGAGGAGTGGGAGGAGAAGTCACAGGTCAAGGCAGGGCAGATTGTGCAGGGACGATGAGGACTTTGGTTTTTACTCGGGAATAGGGAGCAGAGGACAGACAGATCTGACGGGGTGGTAACAGGGTTCCCCTGGCTGCTCTCCCACCCTCTCTCCTGCCCAAGGTGAAAACCAGTCTTGAAGAGAAACAGAAGTTTGGTCATTCGTGTGGTAAATGTCTATGAAAAAGAAACAAGCAGAAGGCTCTCCACCCATTTCCTCCAGCCCAACAAGGCCTCATGCTGGCCAGCGGGGCTTTGTGACCTGACCGACAATCCATCATATCGCATTGAAGGAAACCAGACCCTCCTCCACTGGCCACCAGGAGAATACCCAAAGCAGATGGACAAGCAGTAAGGCCCCGTGGCTGGGAAAATGCCTTCATGGTGGTCAGCGAGGGCCAGAATCAAATCCCAGCTCAGCCTCTCAGCAGCTATGTGACCCATGGCTCATGACTAGACCTTTCTGAGCCCAAGTCTGCGTATCAATAAAGGTGGAGGTGCGGTGGGTGGGCCATGTCCACCCCTGAACAAGCCTGTTGGGAGGATCAAGTAAGGTAATGGATTGAGGGACTGGCAAAACGCCTGGCACAGAGGGAGCTCTAAAAGATGTTAGCAAAGCTGTTATACCCCAAACACTGAAGAAACCATTAACAATGCTCGCAACTCCTCACGTCTGCCGACATCCTTGGGCCAAACTGGACTCTGATAATATTAAGCACAGGGCGGAAATGAAGGGTCCTCCAGAGAAGAGAAGCCTTCAGGTTGGAAGATTCTCTCCCCTTCTAAGCTACTCTCCATGGCACGAATGCAAGCCAGAGAGGAAAAATGGGCCACAGACAGTCTGGGAAGTGGGCATCAGAAGAGAACAGTACAGGGTCGTTTTTCAGTGCCTCACAGGCAGACCCCCCCCCTACCCCCCGCCACCTGCATCTGTATCTCTCAAGGTGGAAATGTGAGTAAAGCGAGAATTTTAGCCACATCAAAGGCAGTCTAGGGCCACTTCTTGCCTCTTCCCCAGTCAGAAGAGCAGGGGTCCTCAGTTTGTTCCATGAAAGAAGGTCAAGGCCTCTGGGGGCCTCAGGTCCACAGCTAACATGGGGACAATTTTCATTCTTCAGGCGCATTCACAGTCATTCAGCAGAGACTTATTAAGCAACTACTATGGGCCAGACACTGCTCTAAACACTGATATAAGGCAAGGGGTGGACCCATGATCGCTGCTCTCAGAGTTCAGGAGGATGGGGCAGAAAGCAAACAAATGTGTAAGAATAGTTGCTATGAAGGGAAACAGAGCAGGAGCTGTCTTAGTGTGCTTGGGAAGGCCTCTCTGAGGGGCCATTCAAGCTGAGGCCTGAATAAAGTAGTGAAATTATATATACACGCATACCCACACACATACATAATCTTAGATATAGCTGGCTGGCTGTATGTATAATACACACACACACACACACACACACACAGAGCCAAGAACACAGCCCCTGCTAAAGAAATCTAAGGTATCTGCTTTGATAGTGACTTTTGCTCTTGGGCTACCAGGGGTTGGAATCTTCAAAAAACCTCTATTAGGGAAAACACACTGACTGAAACCACCCATCCTGGCCAGGCACCATAGCAACCATCTGCATGGCTTATTTTATAACCGGAGGTCCTGGTAAGGATCACGGAACTAACAAGCCACCGCCAACCAGAAGAATTCCGGAAAGGTCATTGTGTCCTACCAACCTCCCAGAATTCTCCCCTCTGGAATTCATCCTGGCCAAGCAATGCGTGTGCCACCAGGAAGGACCTTGAGTCAGAATGATTGGCCAGAGACAATCCCGTCACCATAAAACCTGAGACTTCAAGTCACCTGGCAGAGCAGTTCTCCTGGGTTCCCTTAACCTCCTGCTCTTCTCCCAGGCGTCACTTTCCAATAAAGTCTCTTGCTTTATCAGCATGTGGGTCTCCTCAGATAATTCATTTCTGAGGGTTAGACAAGAGCCCACTCAAGACCCTGGAAGGGGTCCCCCTTCCTGAAACACCTACACTTTCCCCTCAGGTTCCAACCTGCCCTTCCCAGTGGAGCATCATTTGTAAAAGGTGTTCCTTTTCCTTCACTTTTTCATACTTGGTGGTGTACCACAGACACGAAAGGCACTATCAGGATTCCATGCCCCCTGCAAAGTGGCACAGTGCTCCACTGTACCATGAGCCTCACTGATTCACCCAGTCCCCTCATGATGAGGGACATGTAGGGCAGTTCCCTGGTGGCTCAGAGATTAAAGCGTCTGCCTGTAATGTGGGAGACCCGGGTTCAATCCCTGGGTCAGGAAGATCCCCTGGGGAAGGAAATGGCAACCCACTCCAGTATTCTTGTCTGGAGAATCCCATGAACGGAGGAGCCTAGTGGGCTACAGTCCACGGGGTCCCAAAGAGTCGGACACGACTGAACGAGCGACTTAACTTAGGGCAGTTCCCAGCTTCTGTTCTGCCAAACGGTGCTGCAATGAACCATGCTGGACAGAGATCACTTCTCATACTTGGGAACATCTTTTGAGGCAAAAATTCCTCAAAGTGGGAGTGCTAGGCAAAGGGAGGGTTCAAAGGGAGGGGTGTGCAAGCGTGGGGCTGATATCGCCCAAGCCGCTCCAGAACAACGGTCCTGCTCACCCGCCGCCCGCAGCGCGGGGCAAGCCTGCCTGCTTCTCCACACCACTGCCAGCAGCTCAGCTTCTGCTCTTGCCCTTCTGAGGACTGAAAGTGTACTGGTCACTCAGTCGTGTCTGACACTTTGCGACCCCATGGACTGTAGCCCACCAGGCTCCTCTGTCCATGGAATTCTCCAGGCAAGAATACTGGAGTGGGTAGCCATTCCTTTCTCCAGGGAATCTTTCCGACCCAGGGATTGAACCCGGGTCTCCTGCATCGCAGGCGGATTCTTTACCGTCTGAGTCACCAGGGAAGCCTCTGAGAGATGAAAACTATTATCTCAGCATGATCTTAACTGGCATTTATCTTATTATGTGCCATGTTGAATATATGTAGACTATACAGGTAGAATGGACAGAAATATGTACTGTGGTGTTGTGATTTATAGTAAGAAATGCAGTTGATCTTTGTTTCTGGCACAGTTCAATTCAGTCACTCAGTCATGTTCGACTTTTTGTGACCCCATGGACTGCAGCAGGCCAGGCATCCCTGTCCTTCACCATCTCCCAGAGTTTGCTCAAACTTATGTTTCTTGTACAGAGTTTCTAAAATCCTGGGAATTTCCTAAGTGATAAGAGCAAAGGGAACATCTTTTGTTTCAAATTATTGTTGTTTTATCCTAAATTCCTAAAGTAGCTACAGAGTTGTAAAGGGGAAAGGAGTGTCCTGTTATTCAGAACAAGCCCCTTCCAACCACACCTGAGTTGGTTAATGGGGTGACTAATGGGAAGTCCCTAGGGGAAACCCAAGGATTCCCCCCAAACCGCCTACACCCACTGAGGTGCTTGGCTGCCAGGAGAACCAACTTGGATTAGTGGTTGGAACTTTCAGTCCCATCCCCCGACCTCTGAGGAGAGGAGAGGGGCTAAAGATTGGATTCAATTGCCATAATCAACCAAGTCTTGGACTTCCCTGGTGGTCCAGTGGCTAAAACTCCGAGCTCCCGATGCAGGGGGCCTGTGTTCGATCCCTGGTCAAGGAACTAGATCCCACATGCTGCAACTAAGACCCAGTGGAGCCTAATAAATTTAAAAAAAGACCGCTACTGTTATTACTGCTTCATTCATTCCCTCATCAAAACTTAGTCAGGCATATCTTTGACAGAAAGGGTTACAACTTTAGCAAAATAGATTTGATCCTTTCACTGAGAGGATGAATGGCCCTGAAGATGTCAGCTGAGCAGTTCAGGGAAGAAGAGTAGGGTGTGTGGTTAAGGTAAATCTGAAAGAGGAGTGGCACAGGGAGGCCAGAATGGTGGTGGGAGGTTGGGGAGCAAGACAGGGAGAAGGGGAAGCACTCCAGGAGAGGGAACAAATGTCACGCGCTGGAGGAACCGAAAGCCAGCCAGGTGGCTGGAGGGTGGAGTGTAGAGGGGCCTGCAGGATGAGGCTGGGGGCAGGGGGCGAGCAGGGGCCACAGGTTGCTCGGCCTGGTGGGATTTAAGAGCTGGCCTTTCTGCAAGGGGACAGCTCCAGGACTGTGGAAAATGCAAGGGACACCCTTCATGTCCAGCTGCTTGGAAATAAAATGAGGTTTTAGCGTCGAGAAGTGAGGCCTAACTGCTGTCCTCAGGTGTGCATGCGTGTGCGTGTGTCTGTCTGGGTGTGTGCAGTCGTGTCCGACTCTTTTTGATGCCACGGAATTGTCCAGGCAAGAATGTTGGAGTGGGTTGCCACTTCCTACTCCAGGGGTGTTTCAGACCCAGGGATCAAACCTGGGTCTCTTGCATTTCTGCACTGGCAGGCAGATTCTTTACAACTGCACCGCCTGGGAAGCTGTCTTCAGGGGACCTGCTGACATGACTCTCAGCCCAGAGGTCCTGGGAAAAGGATACAGTGGGGCACCTGGCGGGGAGGGGAGGACAGAGGGAACAATGACTCCATCCCTGCCCACAGCCGACTGGTCCAGAAAGAGCACCTGACCGCAACTGAGCCCATCTTGAGAACCCTTCCCTGGCCCTGGGTGATGAGTCCACAGGGAGACACCTTCCCTACCCTGGGTCGTTCTGGCCTTTCTGGGAGCCCACTACAAGGTATACGGCATGGTCTGTAGATGGTCGTCAATGAGCAGAGGGAAAGGCAGAAAGACTCTGAATATGAGAGAAAGGATAAAGCAGATGGGGGCGGGGGCAGGAATGAGGAAGAGAACCCTGCTGGTGGCATTTGTGTGCTGGTTCCAATTCACAGGCCGGCTGTTGCCCAGCACCCACTCCACCCTTCCCCATGAGTGGTTTTGGGTGGGAGCAACCAGCCTGTTTGTGTGGCCCCAGCCCTTTGCCACAGGGATTGGTTCAGGGAGAGTCACATGACCCGGGCTAATCCAACCAGAAGGAACTCGGCAGCTCTGCACTATGGCTGAGGGATAAGACGCTCTCTCTACCTCTCAGGCCAAGGATGGCCTGGACCAGGGCTGGCAGCCAGTCTGCTACCTCTAGGAGAGACAGGTTTTAGGATGATTTGGACATTAGAGGAAAGAATGGAAGGACAGAGAGAAAGTGGGTCTCTGGGGATGGCCCTGAGCTCCAGAGCCAACCAGCCCAGTAGCTTGTCCCACCTCTGGGCTTTCCGATTGTGAGTCAATCTTGTCCCCTAGGACTTACGTCCATCTGACTTCGTGTTTCCGCTACCTGTAACCAAGTAACTGGTACACAGTCCTTCCTGAGGCCCTGCTTTGGTTGTCTGGGCCATCCTAGCACTCTCTTGTTAAATCTTCCTTTTTGGCCTAAAAAGCTGCTAAAATGGCAGGCCTTAAGGAGCTCTAAGACAACAATAAAGCAATTTGACTGACAACATAATTTGCCCCCTGTCACAAGTTACCCAGATGGGGTGGTTAGACAGAATCACCGACTCAATGAACATGAACTTGAGCAAACTCCAGTAGACAGTGAAGACAGAGGAGCTTGGCGTGCTGCAGTCCATGGGGTCGCAAAGTGCTGGACAAGACTGAGTGACTGAACAACAACAGTTTATCCAGCTGTAAAATGGGGATAATAATAATAAACACTTCACTGGGTTAAGAGGATTAGAAACAATTTTAAGAATACCTAACACATTGTAAATTCTCAACATGTTAGCAATGATTATTCTAAAGCATCGAAGGGTAGCTGAAAGGTCTCAGTCGCAGACTGCAATTAGCTCCAGCCCTCCCCCATCTTGTTTTGCTACTCCTTTGTTTAGGTCATCAAATCCTTTATTCACTAACAGTCCCAAAGAACAAACAGCCAGCCCAGCTTCTGTCAGGAGAGTGGCAAATCTAACCTCCGAGGGGAGGGCAAGGGAATTTGAATGAAAGAGATCAGACTCAACTTCTGTAGCTGGGTGGCGGAGGAAGCCCTCATGAGCTCATTTCTCCATCGAATACAAGCTGGGGTCTAAAGTTTCAAAACACAGGCTGGGACATGCTGGCACAGTCCCATGAGCGGACAAAGGAAAGAGCCCGGATGCAAGAGAAACCACGACACGGCAGGTTCCACAACTAACTCAGCCGGGAGGAGGCTCCCGGCTGGCTTCCAGCCACATCCGCTCTCCGCACAGCTATGAGGCAGCAGGAAGACCGGACTGCCACCCACCCCCCTCCACCCCACGTCTGTATCCACAGCTGGGAACTGGCATGGGCGCGGGAAACTCGGAAATAAACTCAGGAAGTGAGAACTGGAAGATGCTTCCATAGCAACGCCCATCTGGAGATCCCTGCCCACAGCTGGAAACATTCGGAAGCGAGGCTTATCTAGAAATGGACACCAAGTTCATTTTTTCCATTTGCACCCGGAGTATGTTACTTAAACTCTACTTCCTTGGGGAGCCTCTGGGAAGCGCCTGTCCTATGGCTCAAAAAAATCTTATCCTTCTTCTGAATGTTTAGAAGCTGGGGATTAGCGGTGTGGCCATGTGTTTCTTGCGTCTTCTACTCTCTTTCTGTGGTGGGGCAGACTGAGTCTGCCTTGCTCACTGATACAGGACAGGTCCCCAATGAATGTTTATTGAATAAATAAATCAACTGCTTTGCTCCCAATTTTACAGTTATTCATAACATTAGCTAACACGAAAGCACCCGTATGCACACGGCAGTGGGCTGAGATGCACCTATGTAAGGGGTGCTTACCACTGATCATGGCTGTTTGAAAATGAGCCTCCTTCTCAAGGTCAGAGCCACCAAAAAAACCCTGGAGTTTTTTCATCTTGAGAACAGGATGAGAGACAGTGTGAATACCTAGAGCAAGGCTGGGCAGGTGGAGGCTTGGATGCTGAGGAATCAGCTTTGATAGTAAGGATTTTCTGAGTAGAAATGTTATAGGGTTCCTCGTCAAGGAAGGCTGGAACACAAGCTTCTCAAACATTAGACAGACGGCTCCGTTCTGGGAGAATTCCACCTAGCTTCCCCAGAAGCCACAGCTCACGTGATTCCTTACCTTTCAAAATATTTTTCTTGCTTATAAAAGTGATATATGCCTACACATACACATTAAAAACCTGGAAAATATATGTGCCAAGAAGAATATAAAGTTACCCATAATCTCCCCACAGCGAATAACCACTATAAAGATGTTAGTTCATTTCCTTCTGGTCTTTTTTCTCTAGTGTGAGCAGTATGTGTATAGAGCAGTGAAGAGATTTTTCTTCTTCCTTTAAGTCTTTCACCTGTGCTTTTCTAGATTTTAAACATCGAGTGAAAAATGTTTTTAAATGGCAAAATTAAGTCTGTCTCCCAAACTACAGACTTGGGAAGAAAGAATACCCCCTTCTTCTGATCCTCTAACTTCTGCTTCCATCTGAACCACCATTACTGGTGGTTCTTTTCTCTTTCTTTCTTCTTCTTCCTTTTTTTTTTAAAAAAATATATATATTTATTTGGCTTCACCAGGTCTTAGCTGCAGCATGCAGGATCTTCAATATTCGTTTTGGCATATGGGATCTTACAGCTGGGGCATGCGCGTGTGGGATCTAGTTCCCTGGCCAAAGACTGAACCCGGGCCCCTTGCACTAGAGCTCGGAGTCTTAACCACTGGACCACCAGGGAAGCGCCCACAGACCAGTCGTTCTCAGTCCTAACTCCGCATGACCATAACAGGATATAACAATCACCACCAGCATTAACTGAGCATCGATTTTCAATGAGGCCATTTTAAACGTTTTTACAAAGAGTGTTTCATTTAATCCTTACAATCCCATAAGGGTACTATTATTTTATAGATGAGAAGACTGAGGCAGAGAGATTAAGTGCCTTTCTGAAGGTCACATGGCCGTTAAGTGGTGGTGCGGGTATCCGAACCCAAGTCATCTGGCCCCAGGGATCCTCTTCCTTTGGGTTCAACTATCAAGACCCTGACAACAATGACACCAACTATGAGCTTCAGGGCAAGGTTCCCAATGTCCCTGTTGCCAAGTCTGTCATCACGATTATTCATACTTCTTTCCAGACTCATTTTGTTTCCTAAAGGAAATGAGAAATTGTTGAAATTCAGCATAAGTGAGATAGCCGGAAACTAGAGCTGACCACACACACATGTAGGTCTCTGCTGGGCTAAGAAACATTCTTAAATGATGACCTTTCGGGAGGGGACCGGGGGTCAGTTCCTGGGTGGATCACACTCCCCCGACTGAGACCCCACCTAGTGTCAGATGGGATGTGAAAGCCTCTCCCAAACTTCACCTCCCAGTGGGTTGGAAAACAGGCTTAGAAAACTGACTGCCCGCCATGTATTTACACGTGAATCTAGAGGGAGGGCTGGGGGCTACGGCTGACAGGGGTGGGCAGGGACTGCTCTTGGCATGTTCAGAGGCTGAGCGGGGCCAGAGTCAATACTGAATCACCACAGAGGATCAGCTGCTTATGCCATCATCACACAGAAAGCAGCTCTGTGACTCCCTCTAACCCCACAGCAAAACCAGACCCACAACCATGGTGGGGGGCGGGTTTCCCAGGAGTTAATTACTCGGGAGTCTGTTTTCCCTCCAGGCTAGGAAGGGAAAACCTCCATCTCAGGAAAAAGTCTCAGAATGCCCGGTTCAGGGAGGGAGATGAGAAATTGCACCTTGGAGTCTGAGAATTACTATCCTTCCAGGTGCTGAGCCCGGAGAAGGCAATGGCACCCCACTCCAGTACTCTTGCCTGGAAAATCCCATGGATGGAGGAGCCTGGTGGGCTGTAGTCCATGGGGTCGCTAAGAGTCAGACACTACTGAGCGACTTCACTTTGACTTTTCACTTTCATGCACTGGAGAAGGAAATGGCAACCCACTCCAGTGTTCTTGCCTGGAGAATCCCAGGGACGGGGGAGCCTGGTGGGCTGCCGTCTATGGGGTCGCACAGAGTTGGACACGACTGAAGTGACTTAGCAGCAGCAGGTGCTGAGCCAAACCAGTCTCCCCATGAAGAGGATCCATGCAGAGAAGGGGTAAGCGAGGGCTGTAAGGCTGCCATGTATCCAACCCACCAGGGCCCCAGGCCCTGCTAAATGCCTTTGTACAGCCAGAGCTCAGTAACATCTCACCATGCTTCAATCTTTAGAGTGTGTGTGTGTGTGTGTGTGTGTGCGCGTGTGTGCTGGGGCGGGGGCTGGTTTTTTCAGTTTTGCTAATATTCTAAATATGCAGAGAGAGAAAGTATGATGCACTCCCAATTACTCAAATGCAGATTCAGTAATTATCAATTCTGCCCCATTAGCTTCATCTATTCCCGATTTCTCTTCCACCCCTTTCCTTTTGTCTGAAGCATGTTAAAGTAAACCCTAGATATCAGGTGCTTTCACTTTTACATGTTTCAGTTGGTAGATCTGAAGTATGCAGACATGTCCTTATGTGTCCACAATATGAAGCTGGTTTCTTAACTGATCAAAATAACAATGAATTTTTTCCTAGAAGGTATTTTTTCCTAGACCTCATGTTGACTAACAAGTAGGGAAACGGGTCACTTCAGCTCATATGATGGAGTAATGCCTTTCTGCAGGGCCTCTTGGTAATACAGATCCCCAAAACCTTGACAACCAGCATGTATCTTCTGACTTGGCTCTTCCATTCGTGGACTCAACAAAAAATATTTACTGATGCTTCTCATGTGCTTGGCAATGTCTTAAGCACTTTTCCCCCTGATACCGATGTAGACATTGAGGCACAGAGAGGCAGTCATTTGTCCAGGGTTACACAGCTTTTATGTGCCAGAGCTGACAGTTGAAAGCAAGCAATCAAGGTTTAGATGAGAACACCGGATCCTGGCAAGGTAGCATCCTGGGGTTTCCACGTGGGAGGCCACTGCTCTAGGTTCCACAGCGCACTCCCTACCCACACTGGTGAACACTCACGATGCAGAATCTGCCCTGGAACCTACACAGGAGGTGGGTGCTCAGTCCTCAGTCGTGTCTGACTCTTTGTGACCCCGTGAACTGTAGCCCTCCAGGCTCCTCTGTCCATGGGATTTCCCAGGCAAGAATCCTGGCGTGGGCTGCTATTTCCTCCTCCAGGGGATCTTTCTGACTCAGGGATCAAAATCATACCACTGAGCCATGGGGGAGTCCTCATCAGGCATCTTGTTACCTGCAGCCTGATGTATCCTCACTGACACATCGCTTCACAGAGCAGGGGTGCGATGCCATCACGCATGTAAAGCGCTCAGGATGTTGTTAGGTGCTCACTCAATTTTGCTTAGCGATTTTTATCATTATCATAGTGAGCTGCTCGTGGCCATACCGCAGCTTCTACATCCTGGGGCAGAGAGAGGAGGGGCCAGCTGCAGACACCTCAGTACATTTCAGCGCCCGCCCTGCCACCCCAGACGGAGGAAGCTACAGCCGCCAGGGCTGCGGCCCCTCTCTGAGGCGGCTGCATCCCCTCCTTCAGGGGCAAGAAAGAGGCAAGGAGAAGAGGGGCGAAAGGGGCCCAACAGCTTGGCAGCCTCCTGAGGGAACCTCAGCCTTTCCAGGCTGAAAAACAAGGTTAGAACCCAGCTGGCAGGACTTCCCTGGTGGTCAAATGGCTAAGACTCCATGCTCCCAATGCAGGGGGCCGGATTCCATCCTGGTCATGGAATTAGACTCTGCATGCCGCAACTAAGACCTGATGCAGCCAAAAAAAAAAAAAAAAAAAATCTAACAACAAACCCAGCTCAGACCCATTCTCCTAACGCACGTGTCCTGACTGCAGGGATCTGTACGCACCTTCACCATTTTTGCCATATCCTCAGACCACTGGTACTATGCTTTACTTTGCACTTTTCTTTAATTGCATTCCCTTTTATTTTGGCTTACATGCTATCACTAGCCTCACCCAAAGCAGTAACAGCCATGGAATACTGGGTTTGATATGCTATTGAAATTATTTTCCTGTTATGCATGAAAATAAAAGTACGACTATGAAACTGTCTAAGGTGTTTACTCATACCACTTCAAATTATCCAGTGGAATGATCCGACCTTGGGAAACCTGTCCCTACGGCAGTAAGGCATCATTCCTAGTTAGCAGGTTCCTACCCAATGTTCCTTTGCACATTCTAGAAACACCAAAGCTCAGATGCCAGCTCAGATGCCAGCCCTAAACTTCCTCACTAGGGCTCTGTCCCCTGGAATGGATCCATGGTTCATTCTTTCACTGACACTGTCTTCCAGGATGGGTTTATAACAACAACAAGAACAGCCGCCAATGGGCACAAAGGACTTTCCCTGTACTGGGTCCTACTTTAGGACTTTAGATAGATAACGTGGGAGACCCAGGTTCAATCCTTGGGTCAGCGAGATTCCCTGGAGAAGGGAACGGCTACCCACTCCAGTATTCTTGCCTTGAGAATTCCAGGGGCAGAGAAGCCTGGCAGGCTATACAGTCCATGGGGTCTCAAAGAGTCAGACACAACTGAGGCACCAACACACACACACATGCACACACGCACGCGCACACACACACACGCAAACCGAGGATCCTCACATGGCCCCAGGTAAAGCAGTGCCACTCTCCTTTCACAGACAAGGGAACTGAGCTTCAGAAGGGATTAAGTCGCTTGCTCAAGGTCCCACAGCGGGGGTGTGACACAGCCAAGGCTGAATCCAGGTCCACCCTCCTAACTTCCAGGGGCCCACCCTCCTAACTTCCTCACTACCCTGCTGACCCCCAAATAGCCAGCGCTGACTAAGCTCCTCTGAGTTAACTGAACGCTGACATTGAGGAATTCGCCTGAAGTCACACCGCTCAGAGCTGGGATCCAGGTCAGCCGATCCTGGAGTGCATTCTCACCCTCACAAATGACCACACAGCCAGCACCTCATAGAACCCGAGTGGAACTCAGGCCTGGGGCCCTGGCGCACCTCCACTCCCTGGCTTTCTCACTGCCTGCTTCTAGCTCAGGTTATTCAGCCCTGAGAGGCCAACTCCCGTCTCAAAGGAGAAGAGGCCCTCACACAACCAAAGGGGCCTCACATCACTGTCTGTTGTGCCTAGAGGGAAGCTGGCTGACCTGAGTGGAGGTTTCTAAAACCAGCCCATTCATAACATTCTTCTGTGCAAGGTTCTCCTCACCTGGTTGCTAGGCCTCAGGCCCACATTCTTAATGATAATTAAACCATGACAGATATGAGCACCAGGCCCTGTGCTAATTTAGCTGCCTCATAGGTTCTGACTCACCCAATGCTCACAGTATCCTTATGAGGTAAGGACAAACATTATTCTTGTTTTAGGATGAGCAAATGCTGCTCCACAGAGGCTAAGGCCACTGGCCCAAGGCCACAGAGCTGGGAGTGGTGGCTCCGGAGGCCCTGCCCTAACCATTCAGTGACACTGCCTCCCACGACACAATCTCGCCTGTGCACTCAACACTCATGGGGTGCTGGGCTCTGGACTAAACACTTTCCACGAGATGACCTCAGTTCCTTGACACACCTTGATGAGGTCCCCCCCCCATTTTCTTGGCCATGCCACATGGCATGCGGGATCTTAGTTCCCCAAACAGGGATCGAATCTGTGCCCCCTCCATTAGAAGCATGGAGTCTTAACCACTGGACCACTAAGGAAGTCCCAAGGTGCATACTTTAAAAACAAAGAGCCTGATGTTCAGAGACGTGCAGTCCCATCTGTCACGCAGCTAGTGCAGGACAAACCAGGACACAGGTGCCGACCGTGTGACTTCAAAGCCCTTAGCTGCAAGGATTCACAGCCTCACACCCAAATGCCACATGTCCTAAATCTCTACCCTGCTTGACACCGGTCTCTAGCTCCAAGTATTCACTTCACGGTGGACTGCCATCACTGTTACTGGGCCTCACAGTGACCAGGAGCCCTGGCCAATCCCCAGGCCAGGAGAGAGCTCGGCAGTTGCACGCTGCCTGGTAACTGCTGCTTTGCACCATCCCCTCTCCTCAGTAATGAGCCTACTGAACTCAAGCGCATCAGTCACATGTGTGTGTTCTCAGTTGTGTCGGACTCTGTGAGCCCACGGACTGTAGCCCGCCAGCCTCCTTTGTTCATGGGATTTCCCAAGCAAGAATCAGTCATAAGCAAACGGACATTCCCTCTCATAAGCCTCCTTCTCACCCCCTTCATCTCACCCCTCTAGGTAATCACAGAGCACCAGGCTGAGTTTTCCTGTGTTACACAGCAACTTCCCACTAGCTCTTTTACATATGATAATACATGTATTTCAAGACTACTCTCCCAATTTGTCCCACTCTCTCCTTCCTCCGCTGTGTCCACAAGTCCATCCACTCTCTACGTCTGTGTCTCTACTCCTATCCATTACCTCTTTTTGTTGTTCTTGTCTTCTAGATTGAGGGTTTTATGTTGTTTTTTACTGTGATAAAATATATACATAACATAAAATTTGCAGTGTAATGGTTTTTAAACAGACAATTCAGCAGCATCAACCATATTCACCATGTTGTACAATCATCAATATCTAATTAAGTTTTGGTAATTTCTATGTTAGCACTATTCAGTTTGTTATTTCTACAGAGTGATTTTTGGTGCATTTCATCTCTCTAGGAGTGGATCTGTGTCCTGTGAATTTTGAGCTTGACTGGCATAAAGTTATTCACAATATGTTTAATCTCTGCAGCATCTATAATCGTGTTCCTTTGCTTTTTAATTTTCTTTACGTGTTCTCTTTTTTTTAATGAATAATCCTGTCTTTTTCCTATTAGTTTTCTTTTTGTTTTAATTTTTATTTTACATTGGAGTATAGTTGATTAGGGGCATCCCTGGTGGCTCAGTAGTAAAGAATCTGCTTGCCAGTTCGGGAGATGCAGGTTTGATCCCTGGGTCCAGACAATCCCTCAGAGAAGGAAATAGGCAACCCACTCCAGTATTCTTGCCAGGGAAATCCCATGGACAGGGGAGCCTGGTGGGCTACAGTCCATGGGGTTGCAAAAGAGTCAGACACAATCTAGGGACTAAACAACAATAGTTGATTGACAATGTTATATGAGTTGCAGGTGTACTCCGTGGCCTCTGTTCTGGGACGTGGGGAGCTGTCTCTTGCCTGAAGGTCTGGAGTTGGGACTGCTCACTTCTGCACTCACAGGGCTTCCTCGCATCTCCAAAGAGATCAACCTGTGAGCAGTCCTGGTTCTGGCCAACCTTGCGCTATGTCCACAGCATGTTTAAGAGCAAGGACTCTGAAGGCAGATGGTCTGGGTGAAAATCCCATCTTTGCCACTACGCACCATGGGACCTCAGACAAGTTACCTCTCCTCTCTGTGCTTCAGGTTCCCCTTTTGAAAAAGGGGATAATGATGGTACCAATTTCATAGGGTTGTTGTGTAAAAATATATAGACTAGGACCTGGTGCTTAGAGCTACATAAATATTTGCTATTGTATAGGACTTTCCTGCTGATCCAGTAGCTAAGACTCCAAGTATCCCCAATGCAGGGTCCCAGGGTTCAGTCCCTGGTCAGGGAACTAGTTTCCACATGCCTTAACTAAAGATACTGCATGCCACAATGAAGATAAAAGATCCCACACGCTGCAACCAAGACCTGGTGCAGCCAGATAAAACTAAATCTATTAAAAAGTAAATATATATTTTAAAAAGGCTTTAAAAAAAGGTATTTTGGCTGTACTAAGAGCGGCCCAATTAAACACATTCATGCCCACTGGGAGGGCAGATTCCCATTCAGTCTTAGAAACCCTGTGATCACCCACAAGCTGCACAATTTTTTTTCTTGTTTTAGAAGCCAGCTCTCTCAAAGGAGCACACGGGCCTGCTGGTGGCGAAGGGCACAGCAGCCTGGAGCTGGGGCAGGGCTCTTGGTTTCCTGACCAGCTGTGAGATGGCAGTGATTACAGTCCACTTGTAATGACTTGGCGGGTCTGGCACTCTGTGTGTTTATTCTCTGTATGAATTCCAACCCCACCCAGAACTAAAGCAGCCGTGACCTGTGCCTCAGGACCTGGACATCTGTGTGCCGCCTGGCCAGGAGATTCCCAGGCATGGCCAAGCTGGAGGGCTTGTGGCCCCTGGTTTGCTTCTGGGGGCGTTCTGCCACCCCTACCCTGGGACTTTGACCACCTGACATGAATAGCAAACTTGGAAAAAGACCCTGATGATGGGAAAGATTGAAGGCAGAAGGAGACGAGGGCAAAAAATGATGAGATGGTTGGATGGCATCACCAATTCAATGGACATGGACTTGGACAAACTCGGAGAAATGGTGAGGGACAGGGAGGCCTGGCATGCTGCAGTCCAGGGGGTCGCAAAGACTCAGACATGACTTGGCGACTGAACAACCACCCCGGGACGTCTGCATCATGCCTGGGGGTGGTGCCTGCTACTGGGATCTTGTGCACAATGATGAGGGACACTGCTCCATGTCCCGTGATGCACAGAACAGCCCCACAACAAAGGACAATCTGGCCCCAAAGGTCGACAAATGAGCCTGCGCAACCCTGGGTCTAGGCTTGGAAACTGTAAAAAGATGCTAAAGCACCAGTGGAGTTGGTAAAAATGCAGATTGGAATTCAGTGTGTGTGGGGGTGCAGTGGTGGTGATCTGAGATTCTTTAGTCTGTGAAGCCAACTTCTAGGCCTGTGAGCCTCAAAGTCATGGTCCAGGGAGCAGGGGCACCAGTAACACCTGGAAGCACCTTAGAAATGCAGACCATCGCCCCTCCTCAGACCTGCTGAAACAGTATCTGCATATTTTTTTTCAGTTTATTTTTCATTGGAGGATAATTGCTATACCCGGTTGTGTTAAGTTCCTTCTGTCCAACAACATGAATCAGCTGTAAGTATACATGTATCCCCTCCCTCCTGGGCCTCCTCTCCACTCACCCCCATCCCACCCTCAGCAGCTGTCCCACTAGCTATCTACCAGAATCTGCATTTTTAACAAGATTCTCAGGTACATTCAGTGATGGGACATCCAGGGAATCCTGGTGGCAAATTAGGGAGCACTGAAAAAAATTTCCCATGCTTGGGCCTCAGGCTTTTTACATAGGGAGAGGAGGGAGGGGGGCGGCTGGGCAGGTTTTGACAGTCCAGCCTGACCTTCCCAATTCAGTACCAATTCAACCTCAGGGTTGAGAAGCCCAGACGCACAGCCCTGGAGGAAGCAGTCTTTTCTCCCTAGCAGGCAGGCAGAAGTCGCCACTGTAGAGGCCCCCCCACAGAGTCGCCGACCTCTGGTGACAAACATCCTATCAACTCTCAGGTCCTTGGCATTGAATAACCTGGCCCCTGAGAAGCAGGGGTGCTTTGGCACCCAGAGCCTATGCTGTCTGCCAGACGCCAAGCTCCTGGGCAGGAACTAGGCTGATGTGGAGAAACAGGAGTAAAACATCCGAGCGTCTTAAGTGTTCACAGGAAACAAGAAGAAAGAGGAACTTATCTCACTGTGACTTCAAACTGGAAGGTGATACTAACAATAGCCAGTGTGTCCCATGCGCCTGTCTCTAAGCACAGGAGCTGATGTCCCCATTCTACAGATGAGAAAGCTAAAGCAAGGCACAGGCCAGTTACTTGCTCGAGATCATAGAGCTCGTAGGTGGTAAAGCGAGAGCTGAAACTCAGAGACCAGGCTCCTCACTGCTGAAATGCTCTCCCACCAAGACCTGGGGCTTTAACACCTCCCTCCCCTTTGGCACAGGGCTTCGGAGGTGGCACTGTGGTGTGCTTAGTTGCTCAGTTGTGTCCAACTCTTTTTGACCCCATGGACTGTAGCCTGCCAGGTTCCTTTGTCCATGAGGATTCTCCAGGCAAGAATACTAGAGTGGATTACCATACCCTCCTCTAGGGGATCATCCCAACTCAGGGATCGAACCCAGGTCTCCCACATTGCACACAGATTCTTTACCATCTGAGCCACCAGGGAAGCCCAAGAATACTGGAGCAAGTAGCCTATGTCTTCTCCAGGGGATCTTCCTGACTCAGGTATCGAACCAGGGTCTCCTGCATTGCAGGCAGATTCTTTACTAGCTGAGTTACCAGTAAAGAATCCACCTGCCAAAGCAGGAGACCCAGGAGATTCAGGTTTGATCCCTGGGAAGATCCCCTGGAGGAGGGAATGGCAACCTACTCCAGTATTCTTGCCTAGAAAATCCTATGGACAGAGGAGCCTGGTGGGTTACAGTCCACAAGGTCACAAAGTCTCAGACAAGACTGAGCACCTGACCTGTCAGCCTATTCCCTTTGGCACAAAGCAACCTCCATGTTCCCAAGAGGCCAGGGTGCTTCCTGGTACCTCTTCAGGGCAGCTAGCTTTCAGTTGTCCTACTTTGTGGAATAGGAGAATGGGCTTCAGGCACAGAGCATCAAGGCTTTGCCATGCTTGACAGCACAGCTAGGCCACATTGGAGACAAGAAAAAAAATGTAAACCACATTCTTGGCTGGAAGTCAGAGAAGCCAGCCATGGGGCGAAAGGTCTCTTCATCCTGGCTTGGAGTCCCTGGGTTAGGATTTTGAGAAGGTCGCTAAGAGCTGAGGCATGAGCCAAGCCTCTGGTTCCCTCCACACCTCTTCCTAGGTGCTGAACTCAGCTCTCCATAGCCCTTCTCGTCAAACATTCCCAGGGATGCAAGAAAGCACAGGTTTCAGGGAGCAAATTCAGGGCCAACAAGTCCCTCCCCCACAGTCTCAGCCTTATCCACCCAGCTCAAGCCATGCCAGCCTCCCTTCTTTTCCTCCAACTTCCCAAACTCACTCCCACCTCAGAGCCTTTGCATTTGCTGTTCTCGTGGGTCTTTCTTCGTCTCTTTGCATGGCTGGTGCCTTTTCATCCTTCAAACCTCAGCTCAAACAACATCTCCTGACCCACTCGCCAAAGCCCCCCTCCCACCCTTGTTCACATCTCAGTATCCTGCTTTAGTTTAGTTTAACAATACCAATCACCTCTAATACATGCTGTTTATTTTTAATCTGCCTCCCCCACCAGACCTTGTACTGTAGGAGTACAAGGGACTGTGTCTGTCTTGTCCATAGTGGACATGGGGTTTACAACAGTACTTGGCGCAGAACAGAAGCCCTATATATATTTGTTGAGTGAACACGTGAATCTTTTATTTCTATTCAGGTTAATGAAATAAATATTATCTTCTTGAGTGTTCACCAAGACCACGATGTTCTAGTGTGCTACAGAGTTGCCTGTTGTCATTCAGTCGTCAAGAGGTGTCCAACTCTTTACAACCCCATGGACTGCAGCACGCCAAGCTTCCTTGTCTTTCACTGTCTCCCGGAGTGTGCTCAAACTCACGTCCATTGAGTAGGTGATGCCATCCAACCATCTGATCCTCTGTCGCCCCGTTCTCTTGCCCTCAATCTTTCCCAGCATCAGAGTCTTTTCCAATGAGTTGGCTCTTCACATCAGGTGGCCAAAGTATTGGAGCTTCAGCCTCAGTCCTTCCAATGAATATTCAGGGTTGATTTCCTTTAGGATTGACTGGTTTGATCTCCTTGTGTCCATGAGACTCTCAAGAGTCTTCTCTAACACCACGGTTTGAAAGCATCAATTCTTTAGCACTCAGCCTTCCTTCTGGTCTAACTCTCACATCCATACGTGACTAATGGAAAAATCATAGCTTTGACTAGACGGACCTTTGTTGACAAACTGATGTTTCTGCTTTTTAATACACTGTCTAGGTTTGTCATAGCTTTTCTTACAAGGAACAGAAACTGCAAGGAGCTTTACTAGTTCAAAGCTCTTTAACAGGCCTAGGATATAGCATCTTATTCTTCTCGTAATTTTGCAGAGATGGACACCAAAGCTTGGAAGACTATGTTGCTTGCCCAAGGCCACACTTTAGCAAGGACTGAATACTGCACCGAGCTCTCTCTAACCACTGTTCTGCACCATCCTGCCCAGAGCATACGGCAGTGCTTCCTGAGACTGGAATGACAGGGCATCTGGGAAAGTGCCTCAACGTTCTCAGGAGATTCAAGCAGGCTGTGTCTTTCTCCCAACTTCTCCCACAAAGAACACAACTCCAAAAATTCCAGCTTTCATCATACCTGTACTAACAAGCAGGCGTACTGATCAGGGCTGGACTTAACACTTCCACATTAGCGCCAAGCAGCCATTCGGGGGCTGAAATCGCTGGCTCTCAGGTTTATGGGTTGAACTTCATTTCCCTGGAATTGAGCTTATCTCTCCACATACTTGAAGCTAAGACACAAATTACCCTTTAAAGTTGAAACTACCACATAACACTGTAACAGCATTAGCTAACTCTCACACATGTGCAGTGTGCCAGACACGCTACACTCCCAACTTATTTAAATCCTACAACTACTTCATGGGGCAGGTCCTATTATTATCCTCACTTCACAGATGAGAATGCTGAGGTCCTTAGAAGTGCAGTCCCTTGCCCAAGGTTACTCAGCAAGTAAGCAGCAGAGCCAGATTTGAACCAGCTCGTGGCTCTAGACTCTGCTGACAATCACTTCCTTCTACTGCCTATTTAACTCTAATTTGACAACTGCCCAGAAGATAACTGCAAGTAAAGTTCTGTTTAGCTGTTCATTGCGCCACTAGAGTCATTTATTACTCATTCATTGACATGTTTTTAAAATCAATTACATGGTCAGGATTGGGCTAAGGGAAGTAGATGCAAGGTGCCACCCTCCAAATGTCTGGCATAGGGGAACTAATGAGAGAAAAGTCATATTCACAGTGTCATACTTACTAGTGAGAAGCTCAAAACTTTCCCACCAAGATCAAGAATAAGACAAGGATGTCACCTATCACCACTGCTTTTCAACACTGTATTGGAAGTCCTAGCTAATGTAATAAGACAAGAAAAGGAAATGAAAGAAACACATATTAGAAAAAAACAAAACTGCCCTTGTTTGCAGATGACACGATCATTATATCAAAAATCCTGAAGAATTGAGGAGGGAAAGAAGGAACTCCTGGAAATGATTATAACAAGGTTGTAGGATTCAAGGTTAATATTAAAAAGTCAATTGCTTTTCTATATACCAGCAATGGACAAGTGGAATCTGAAATTAAAAATACAATTACCATTTACATTAGCACCCCACAAAATAAAATAGTTAGGTGAGGATATGATAAAATACCCCAATAAGAGCTATATGAGAAAAATTACAAAATTCTGATAAAGATATCAAAGAACTAAATAAATGGAGAGATATTCCATTTTCATAAATAGTAAGCTCCAATGTGGCCAAGATCTCAGTTCCTTCCAACTTGATCTATAGATTCTACATAATCCCAGCAAATTACTTTCTAGATATTGATAAACTGATTCTAAAGTTTATATGCAGAGACAAAAGACCCAGGATAGCCAACACAATATTGAAGGAGAACAGTCGGAGGACTGACACCACCTGACTTCAAGACTCACTACAATAGTCAAGACAGTGTGGTACTGGCTAAAGAACAGATAAATATATTAATGGAACAGAATGGAAAGCCCAGAAATAGACTCACATAAGTACAGTCAACTGATCTTTGATAAAGGAGCAAAGACAATCTTTTTCAACAAATGGTATTGGAACAGCTGGAAATCCACATGCAAAAAAAGAAGAAAGAATCTAGACACAGATCCTCCCCCTTTCACAAAAGTTAACTCAAAATGGGTCACAGACCTAAAGGTAAAATGAAAACTACGAAACTCTTAGAAGATAACACAGGAGAAAATCTAGATGACCTTGAGTACAGTAATAACTTTTTCAGTTATAACACTAAAGGCACAATCCATGAAAGAATCAATAAGCTGGATTTTGTTAAAATTTACTACTTCTGCTTTATAAAAGACATTAAGAGAATGAGAAGACGAGTCACAGATTGTGATAAAATATTTGCAAAAGACACGTGATAAAGGACTGCAACCCAAAACATATAAAGAACCCTTAAAACTCAACAATTAGAAAAACATGATTAAAAATAGACCAAAGACCTTAACAAACATCCTATCAAAGAGGATATACAGATGGCAAATAAGCAAATGAAAAGATGCTCCATTTCACCAGGTCAATGAAAATTGAAATGAACAGTGAGATACTACCACATACCCATTAGAATCAGCAAAACCAGAAACTGACAACAGCAAATGCTGACAAGGATATGAAGAAATAGGAACTCTCATCCATTGCTAGTGGGAACGCAAAATGGTATAGCCACTTTGGAAGACAATTTGGCAGCTTCTCAGGAAAGTAAACATACTCCTACCATGCAATCCAGCAATCATGATCCCTGGTATTTACCAAAGGAGTTGAAACCTGTGCACACAGAATGTTATAGCAGCTTTACTCAAATGCCGAAACTTGGAAATATACATGTGATGGAATATTATTCAGTACAGAAAAGAAATGAGCTATCAAGGCATTAAAAGATATTCAGGAAAGTTAAAGATATTTACTAAGTGAAATAAGCCAATATGAAAAGATTACCTACTGTGTGATTCCATCTATATGACATTCCAAAAAAGAAAAAACTATGAAGACAGTAAAAAGATCAATGGTTGCTAGAGGCTGAGGGGAGGGAGAATGAACAGGTGGGGCACACAGGATTTTTTAGGGCAGCGAAAATCTGTATGACATCACAAGGGTAGACTCATAGCATACATTAGTTTGAACTCACAGAAAGTATAAAACCAACAGCGAACCCTAATGTAAACTATAAACTATGGTGATAACAATGTTTCAATGTAAGTTCATCAATTATAATAAATGTATCACTATGGTGGAGGTTATTGAAAATGGGGGAAGTTACTCAAGAGTGGGGTATGGATTCATGAAAAGTCTCCATACCTTCGCCTCAATTTTTGCTATGATTCTAAAACTGCTATAAAAAGTAAATCTTTAAAAAAAGAATCAATCTTAACAAAACAAGCCATCAGTGAAAAAGGCATATGTTATTCTGAGATAACAAATATTCATAATTTTAAAATATTAAGCATCATATAAAATAAGAGTTTTTTTAAATGAAGACTTAATTAAAAGACCCCTTTTCCCTGGAAGGAAAGTTATGACAAACCTAGACAGAATATTAAAAAGCAGAGACATTTCTTTGCCAACAATGGTCCATATAGTCAAAGCCATGGCTTTTTTCAGTAGTCATGTATGGATGTGAGACTTGGACGATACAGAAGGCTGAGCACCAAAGAATTGATGCTTTTGAACTGAGGTGCTGGAGAAGACTCTTGAGAGTCCTTTGAACAGCAAGGAGATCAAACCAGTTAACGCTAAAGGAAATCAACTCTGAATATTCATTGGAAGGACTGATGCTGAAGGACTGGAGGCTGAAGCTCCAATACTTTGGCCACCCAACGCAAACAGACAGCTCACTGCAAGAGACCCTGACACTGGGAAAGACTGAAGGCAGAAGGAGAAGGGGTTGGCAGAGGATGAGATGGTTGGACAGCATCACTGACTCAATGGACATGAACCTGGGCAAACTCCGGGGGATAGGAGGGACAGGGAGGCCTGGCATGCTGCAGTCCACGGGGTTGCAAAGAGTCGGAGATGACTTACTCACTGAAAAACAAAATAAGGGTTTTTAAATGAAGACTTTAGGATCATTTTGCAATATATACAGAAACAAAATCATTGTATACTTGAAACTATTGATAATATGTTATATCAACCATGGGCTTCCCCAGTGGCTCAGCATTAAAGAACCTGCCTGCAACGCAGGAGATGTGGATAAGAGATGTGGCTTTGATCCCTGGGTTTGGAAGATCCCCTGGAGAAAGGAAATGGCAATCCAATCCAGTATTCTTGCCTAGAAAATCCCAATCCATGGGGTCACAAAAGAGTCAGACAACTGGGTGCCTTAACAATTTATTAACTATAATTCAATTAAAAAACCCACAAACTTAATTTAAAAAAATGATATGAACTTATTTATAAAACAGAAATAGACTCACAGATATAGAAAACAAGTTTATGGTTACCAAAGAGGGAAAGGAGAGGAGAGAAAAATTAAGAGTTTGGGATAAACATATACACACTACTATATCTAAAATATGGGGTCACACAGAGTCGGACACAACTGAAGCGACTTAGCAGCAGCAGCATGTATAAAATAAATAACCAACAAGGACCACTGTATAGCATAGAAAACTAGACTCAATACCTTGCAATATATATAAGGGAAAAGAATCTGAAATAACTGAATCACTGTGCTGTTCACCTAAAGCTAACACAATACTGTAAATCAACTGTACTTCAGTAAAGGGGGGAAAAAGGAGAAAAAACAAAAAATCCCCAAATCCCACATATTTTGTTTTTTCTATATCTATAATGGGCCGAACACAGACTTACCTCATGGGGCTGCTGAGAAAATTACATGAGTTAACCCAAGCACCTGCAGCGCCTGGCATGGTGAAAGTGACGTCACTCAGTCGTGTCCGACTCTTTGCCACCCCATGGACTGTAGCCTACCAGGCTCCTCTGTCCATGGGATTTTCTAGGTAATAGTACTGGAGTGGACTGCCATTTCCTTCTCCAGCGGATCTTCCTGGCCCAGGGATAGAACCTGGGTCTCCCACATTGTAGACAGACGCTTTACGTCTGAGCCATGTCATCTATTACTTTATCTCCAGCACATTGGACAGCACCAGACACACAGTAGGCACTCCCTAGCCCCAGGGTGTTTATCCATTTGCAAAGAGAGGCCCAGCCTAAGGGAGGGGATGACCTGGGAGGCCTTTGGGAGCCAATGGGATTGTTCACTAGGCATCAGAGAAGCAGGTAAACAGACCTGTCCAAGAAACCGGTTCTTTCTTTTAAATTGTTGTTGGAGTATAGTTGACTTGCAGTGTTATGTTAGTCTTATGCACAGCAAATTGAATCAGTTATGCTGTGTTGTGCTAGTTGCACAGTCATGCCTGACTCTGCGACCCCATGGACTGCAGCCCACCAGGCTCCTCCATCCATGGAATTCTCCGGGCAAGAGTCCTGGAGTGGGGTGCCATTCCCTTCTCCAGGAGATCTCCAGTTTGATCTCAGGGATCGAACCCAGGTCTCCTGCACTGCAGGCAGATTCTTTACCATCTCAGGCGTAGGAATCACACATACACACGTTCACTCTTCTTTAGATTCTTTTCCCATATAGGTCATCACAGAGTACTGACTATGAGTTCATAGAGTTCCCTGTACTATACGGTGGGTCCTTACAAGTTATCTGTTTCACACGTGAGTTTGCGTCACTCCCAATCTCCTCATTTACCCCTTCCCCCTCCCTTTCTCCTTGGCAATCAAAAGTTTAAGAAACCGGTTCTGCAGCTTTTCTCTGGCTGCTCTGGGCCCAGTTCCCAGAGCCTGCCCCTCCACGCTGATCTCGGAGGTATAATTATCTCCCTGATTAGACAGCTACAATTCAAAAGGCTTTAACACAGTGTCCCTCACAAGCTTCCTTCTAGCACCTCAGGTTGGGGGCCAGTTGTTTTGCCACATTTGATGGGTCACTTTCTGCAAACTGACCACAACATGGATATCTGTAAAATGCCGGGAAGTCTCATGATAGCTAGATTGGTAAATGAGTTTCTATGCTTGCAAATATTTACTGAGCCTGCCAGTGAATATGCTATTTGTATTCTACCAAGACAGAGAATTAGAAAACTATTTCCTGCCCGCCCTTGCACTTAAGAGTGGTCACGTGACTTTATATGGCCAAAGACATAAAAGGAAGTCTGGTGGAATTACATCCTTGACTAAACAGACAATCTTCTCCAGGTATTTGTGGGCAGATGGTCTTTGGAAAAAGTGAGATGTTACTGCAAATGCAGAGAGGGCAGTGCCCTCCTGAAATGATGGTGATACTGTCCTCTTTGACATCAAGATCCCCCCGAGTATACAGTGTACAGACCTCCGGACGGAAAGCAGAGGGTGTCCAGTGATGTAATAATAATGGCTGGCAACCTCTTTTGTCACTACTTGCTGTGCACTATTTTAAGCGCAATACAAATGATAATTCATTTCAGCCTCAGCACAGGACCAAAAGGCAGGTATTATCATATCCATTTACAGATGACCAAAGTCAAGCACAGTAAGTAACTTGCCCGATGTAGATAGTAAGTGGCAGAGGACCTATCAGAACCCATGTGACCAGGCTTCCTAACCAAAAATCTCCACCGTGGACTTCCCTGATGGCCCAGTGGTTAAGAATCCACCTGCAGATACAGGGGACACAGGTTCGATCCCTGGTCTGGGAAGATCCCACATGCCACAGAGCAACTAAGCCAGGACGCCAGAGCTACTGAGCCTACAGACTGCGCACTGCAACTAGAGAAACCGCTGCAATGAGGAGCCCGAACACCGCAACTAGAGAAGCGCACTTGCAGTAACAAAGACCCAGCACAGCCCAAACAAAATTTTTTTAATAAAGCCTTCATTGTGAGCTACACTAACAAAGTATGAGCACAAGGCTGATTATTTAAAAATAATCAAAATCATTGCTACCACATACTGAACACTTACTATGTGGCAACCTGAGAGCCTAGCATAGTATGTTACCCTCCAAAGACCCCCTGTGCTCAGCACCATGACCGACTGCGTTCACTGAAAAGCTGAGAGGTGACTAGACTTGACCTCGGTCACATGACTTGGTAAGGACCACGGAGATCAGAGGTACAAGTCTATCAACCCCCAGACCCCAGATCACACCTCTTGGAAACAGCTCCCAGGAGACATTTCTTTTCACTATTAACCACACTCAATAACCTGTTCTCAAGGACACTACTGGCCTCTCCTGGGCCACGTGTACTTGGCCACAGAGAAAAGCAGGACATGGAAGGAAACAGAGCAGAACTCCATACCCAGCTGCTCCTAGAATCAAGGCCATGGTCCCCGCCTTGACCATCAGGACCTCAGAGCTAGAGCAGGCCCTTCCCCGCCAATGTAGCCTCACAGCCCTGTCTCTGCTCTGGAGGAAGCCCTGCTCCTCAGAGCCTCTTCTCTTGGCCTAGAATGTTCTTCCTCATGCTTCCCTTTGCCCCACTACACATTGTTCTCTTTCCCTTAATTAATTCCTACCCAACCTTCAATGTTTAGCCACTGGGCTGGATAACAAGACAGCTCTGGGACCTGCTGGTAAGATTTCAAAAAATCAAATAAAAAAGCAAAGTACAGGACAGGGTGTGGAGCAGGCTGCACTTTGTATAAGGAGGGGAAGATAAAAATAGGTATTTGTGTTTGCATAAAGAAACCTTAGATGATACACAAGAGACTAATACAAATGATTGCTTAAGGGGTGGAGGGACAAGGTGGGCAGGGAAAGGGGTAGGAGAGAGCTCAGTGTGTACGTCTACACATGCGCACACATGCACAGAGGCACGCACGCAGAACTGACTTTTGAAGCTTACAGATGTATGACCTACTTTTAAAAAAGTATCCCAAAAACAAAGCAGGGGGGCTTCCCAGGTAACTCAGTGCTAAAGATTATCCACCTACCAATGCAGAAGACACGGGTTCGCTCCCTGGTGTGGGAAGATCTCACAGGCTGTGGAGCAACGAAGCCCGTGCACCGCAACTACTGAGCCTGTGCTCTAGAGCCAGGGAACTGCAAGGGCTGAAGCCCATGTGCCCTAGAGCCCGTGCTCCGCAACAAAAGAAGCCACGGCAATGAGGAGCCCGTGCACCACAACCTGCGCAGCAATAAAGAGCCAGCACAACCAGAAATAAAGAAATAAATGAAATTTAACACAAACAAAACAAAGCAGGAGTGATGGGCAGAGGGTAAGAGGTGGACCGTGACCACAAACCTGAACACATCCATCTGTGGGACTCCTTGATAATGTCCGACTCACCCACTGGCCCTCAGGACCCCTGAGGTCAGGTCTGGACCCGCTTGGGCTGCCAGCCAGGAGCCTGGCACGCAGCTGGTGCCCGAGAAATGCTCAGAGTGGGCGGAAATGGATGCACCATTCAACTCACCACCCGCTGCACACCAGAGCTTAGCCCACTGTGTGCCTGTTTCTGTGAAATAAACTAATGAGTATGGAGGAAGGGAACACAATTACTGTACAAGAAAAGGGCTCTAAGACACACTGCTGAAAGAAAAGAGTGTGGCTCAGGGACCAGCCACCTTTTCCTGTCAATGGCCAGAGAGTAAATCTTTTTTAAGCCTGGGGGGCTCGCATGGTTCTGTTTCAACTACTCAACTTTGCCCTGTCGTGTGAGAGCAGCCCTGGCAATAAGGGCACAGCTGTGCTCCAACAAGACTTCACTCATGGACACTGAAACCTGAACTTTATCTAATTTCACATGTCATGAAATATTCTTTTGATTTTTAAAACATTTATTTAGCTGCATTGGGTCTTAGTTGTGGTACTGGCAGGCTTAATTGCTCCCCGGCACATGGGATCTTAGTTCCCTGACCAGGGATCGAACCCACATCCCCTGCATTGCAAGGTGGATTCTTTTTTTTTTCAATAGTTATTTTTATTTATTTAGCTGCATAGGGTCTTAGCTGTGGTATGTGGGATCTAGCTTCCTGACCAGGGATCGAACCCAGGCCCCCTGTATTGGGTGGGAGTGCAGGGTCTTAGCCACTGGACCACCAGGGAATTCCCACAAGGTGGATTCTTAACCACTGGACCACCAGGACAGTGCCCTGATTTTTTTCTTTTTTTAACCATTTAAAAAAAAATGTAAAAATCATTCTTAGCTCCTGGACCATCCAGAAACATGCAGTGGGCTAAAAGGCCCAAGGTCTTCAGTCTGACACCCTGGGTATAGAGAATGGCTACCATGTGTATGCCTGATGCATATATGCAGAGAATTTCTGGAAGGAGACAGGTCACAGTGGCTGATTCTATGCAGGGTTCAGAGATGGACAAGGCAGGAAATTCATTTTTTTATTTTTAAATAACGTGTGAAAGTGCAAGTGAAGTCGCTTAGTCGTGTCCGACTCTTTGCGACCCAGTGGACTGTAGCCCATCAAGCTCCTCCGTCAATGGGATTCTCCAGGCAAGAATACTGGAGTGGGTTGCCATTTCCTTCTTCAGGGGATCTTCCTGACCCAGGGATCGAACCCAGGTCTCCCACATTGCAGGCAGACGCTTTATAGCTAGTGGTAAAGATGGAGAAGGCAATGGCACCCCACTCCAGTACTCTTGCCTGGAAAATCCCATGGACGGAGGAGCCTGGAAGGCTGCAGTCCATGGGGTCGCGAAGAGTTGGACACGACTGAAGTGACTTAGCAGCAGCAGCAGCAGTGGTAAAGAACCCAGTGAAGGAGATGTAAGAGGCACAGGTTCAATCCCTGGGTCAGGGAGATCCCCTGGAGAAGGAAATGGCAACCCACTTCAGTATTCTTGCCTGGGAAATCCCATGGATAGAGGAGCCTGGCGGGCCACAGTTCATGGAGTTGCAGTGAGTCAGACATGACTGAAGCAACTTAGCACACAGCACACCATGAATGAATTAACAGAGTACTGTCTTAAAGTTAATTCTTAAACAAGAAACGAGGCTGTGTGTGGAGTGACAAGCCCATGCTCAGAAGTTAAGAGACCATGGCTGGAATTCCAACTCTTCCTCACCTGCTGTGGACCCAACAGGCAAGTTATTTGCCATCTCTGAGCCCCAGCACCATGGGGATAACATCAGTATTGGCTTCACAGGCAGTCGGGAGGCTTCCACGGGTTAATAAGCCTTTTGCACAGCGCCAGGCACCTGGAAAGTGCTGGCTATTATTATCCTCATTAAGAGTCATTCATGGGGAAGAGCCTTCCTCCGAAGGGAAGCCTGAAACATAACTGCGGCTGTAAAATTCCCCTCGAGAGTCCGCCCAGTCCCACAGCAAGTCATCCGACTGTCCACATAATGGATGCCTTGTGACGTAAGGAAGCTCATTTGTATTAGCAACCACATTCCACAAAGATGCCTCCTGGAGCCACGTCTGCACGTCCTGTTTGGCGGGGAAGGATGCCCGTTTCCCAGCCCGGCGTCTGTCCCTGAGTGTCACATGGGGTGGACTGCAGCCTGCATCCATGAGATCACTCAGTGCCCATTTATTAAACGCCTACTGTGTGCCAGGGTACACACCCCTCTGCACTATGCCCTGGAGGCTGCAGGTGAAAACATGGGCTTCTTTTAAATTAACTGATGAGGGACTTCCCTGGCTGTCCAGTGGCTGGGGGTCCAAGCTTCTACTGCAGGGGACAGGGGCGCTATCCCTGGTCAGGGAACTAAGATCCACAGAACAGCCAAAAACAAACTGATGGAATCAGAGGGAAGGTAGATGCATTGGTGGTGTGCTCCTACAATCCTGTGCTTTTCCTATGTGTTTATTCATTCAACAAATATATATTGACCTTTGAAGAGCCAGGCATTATTCTAGGTACTTGGTCTTAACCACACCCCTTGTTTTTCAGCTGCTTCCCTCTGAACTTTGAGACCTGTCCGGAAAAGACCTTGCTCATTACCATTCCCTGTGTCCTCTGTCCTTAGAGCGGGTCATGGTACAAAGCAGGCAAATAACCAACATTAATGGGGTCAAATTACTGAGCTTGGAGGACATCTAGGGTCTGGGCCTGCCCCAATTTTGAGTGACAGCAGCCTACTTCTCCTAGAAGAGCTCCTCCCCAGTTCTTCCTAGCATGAGGAAGAGGGGGCTGTCAATCATGGGACCCCGCCCACCTCCCCACCACACACACAAGCTTCGGCCAATCAGCTGCTCTTGCTCATGAATTTGGACTTCAATAAAAACAATGACAGTAACTATGGCAATAAAACAAAAACAAAAGCAGGTAATATTTATCAAAGCTGCATACTCTGTACTAAGCACTATTCTAAATCTGTCTCAAATACTTATATCCTTACAATAACCTTTCTATTCTTTTTTAAAAATTATTACCTTATTGTTATCTTTTTTTTTCTTTTTGCCATACTGCGCAGCATGTGGGGTCTCAGTTCACCAACAGAGGTCAAACCCATGGCCCCTGCTGGGGAAGCATGGCGTCTTAACCACTGGACCACCAGGGAAGTCCCAACCCTTCTGTTCTTTTTCCTTGTCTTACAGATGACAAACTGAGGCACAGAAAGGTTAGGAAGCCTCTGAATAAGCAGTGAGGTTGGGATTCATCCTCAGGAGGCCAGCTATGGAGTCAGAGCTCATCACAGCTCCCCTCCCCTGGCCCCTCGGCCCCTGAGATGCCTCTGAACACCCACCTCGAGGTGCCCCCGAGCTGCCTGACCCCGGTTTCACTTTTACTGCAGGTGGCTCCAGCTGGTTTCTGTTGCCTGCAACCCAAGAACCAGACTGATAAACCCGGAATACTTACTTGGTTTCACACTTTCTGCCAGATGGGCAGAGAGTGCTTTCAAGTGCTATAAGGTAGCAGCACCTTATGAACATTTGAGGATGTGGAGTTGGTGGTCAGGGCATTGGGGGCAGCTTGCAACTGCCAGAGCAGCCTCTTTCCACAGTGGGGAGGAAAGGGGTGAGGAAAGGGAGGGGAAACAGGTTACAGAGAGCAAGGAGAGAACCAAAGGGACTCATTAGGGGAGAGCTCTCTCCAGGGGGTGGGGTAGGGGCCTGTTGCTGGCATTTTGGGTGGAACAATCCTTTGTTGGGCTTTCCAGGTGGCTTAGTGATAAAGAATCCACCTGCCAATGCAGGAGATGGAGGAGACAAGGGTTCAATCCCTCGGTCGGGAAGATTCCCCTGGAGAAGGGGATGGCAACCCACTCTAGTATTCTTGCCTGGGAAATCTCATAGACAGAGAAGCCTGGCAGGCTGCAGTCCATGGGGTCACAAAGAGTCGGACACAACCGGACAACTCAGCATAAGCACGATGTATTTCGGAATGCACATTTAAGGTTAACTTAATATATGGAGATGACACAAACTCATGAGAGTGACCCTCTTGTTACTAATCCTCTGCACTGCAGGACATTCAGCATCCTTGGTCCCCAGGTCCTAAATTCCTGTGGTGTCTCTACCATTTCACTGTGAGACCAAACCTACCCCCATATGTTCCTGAAAGACTCCTGGGAATGGGATCCAGTGGCTGCTGCCCTAATACCCACACCAAGTCCCCAGGCCTGGCAGCCCCCATCCAGCTCTTCCCTAGCTTGGATGCTGGCCTTAAGCTGGGTTCTCTGATTTTCTATTAGCTGTTTTAAGTCCCACAACACACAAGTTTTCATGACCTGTTAACATGAAGAGAGCCCCTGCTACATGCCAGGAGCTGGTCTAAATATCTTACATACAGCCACTCATTTAATCCTCACAGCCACCAATGAAGTGGGCACCATGACCACGGTCACTGCTATCTGACAGATGAGGAAACCGAGCCTGATTAGGCTGCAGGTCTTGCTTGTAGGTAGAGGGGCCTCGCTTGGAAGCGGTCTCCTCAGAGTCTAGTGAGGTTATGACCAGTGTCTGCGGCTTCCCAGTTTATCCCGAAGGTGGTCTGCTTCCCCTCTGCCCAGATGCTGCCCACACACCACCACTCAGCTTTAGGGCTTGGCACAGACAGACACACGCCTCCCCAGGAAGCCCTGCCCCTCCTCACCACCCTCCCCCAACCCAGGACCTGTGTTTCACATGCTCATATGCTCTCTGTTGTTGTTTAGCTGCTAAGCCATGTCCGATTCTTTCCGCGACCCCATGGACTGTAGCCCGCCAGGCTCTTCTGTTCATGGGACTCTCCGGACAAGAACATTGGAGTGGGTTGCCATTCCCTTCCCCAGGGGATCATCCCAATCTAGGGATCAAACCTGTGCCTCCTGCACTGGCAGGTGGATTCTTTACCACTGAGCCACCAGTGAAACCCTCACATGCGCCCCGAGCTCCCTATATTTCTCCTTGATGGTGTCTGTCACCACAGCCATCGGCGCTGGTGAAGTTATCTGTTGAGTGCCTGAGTCTTTCGCCTCCCCTCCTGACTGTCAATTCCATGAAGGCAGGGACTTGCTTAATGATGTTCCTGTGTCTGGTGGCTCAGACCTGGCCCCTGGAAATACTAGCTGAGTAACAAATCAACCACTTTTTAAAAAATTCACATTTAAGACTAGGACAGCAAAACACTGGCTATTAAAACCAAAACCAGGGTGAAGGGGTGGCCTAGAATCGAGGGAGGCAACGAGATCAACAGAGTCACGTGAGCATTTCAGCGGTGGGCCTGAGAAGGCGAGGATGCATCTCTGGGTGCTGCAGCAGAAGGAGGGGAGTCTGAGACGCTACCATTGTGGTATCAACTCAAAAGTCAGCAACAAAGTAAATACTGGGGAAATGAATGCATGAAAGTAAACATACTCCTCCTTCCAGAATTTCAAGCTTTCTACTCCTGTGCTCACTTTCTGTCCTCATGGACAGCAGGGTTAGTTAACAGCACAGGTCAGAACCACACCTTCAGTGTTTAAATCCCATCCCTGCCATGAATAAACAACTATATTCTCTTGGGCACAGGCCAATTAACCCCTGTGCATCAGGAAAATGGGGACACAGCAGGATTCAGCTCATAAGATGGTTGTCAAATGAGCTCACTCATAAACTCAAGGCACACGGTAAGCACTCAGTGAAAACTAGCCATTACCATCATCATGATCAGCATCACTGCTCTTTGGCCCCACGACCGAGACAATGGGCCAAAGGTGACCTGCTATTTCCTACCCTTGACGCCTAAGCCGTCTGCTCTCTTTGTTGCCAAACTCCTTGGACTCGGAGCCAACGAATCAGTCCCTCTCCAGTCCTGCGTGATCTAAGATGAGTTCTGACGCTTAAGATCAAGCGTTCAATGTAACATCCACTTCAGCATTTGAGAAGCCAACCGCACATCTCATGGCGCAGTCCAGAGGTACCGAGAGGTTGCAGCAAATGTTTACCTCGAACACACTCAACAATGCACATGACCCCTTCCTTCCTCCAAAGGACCGATCATTAAGGTGGGACAGGTGTCCAGCATTCCACTTCATGAGTATTTGCTCTGGTGTGAATGTGAGAGGGGAGTCGAGCATACACTATTCCCTCAGGCAGGTTCAGCTAGCAGCTCACCACCCTGAGCAGTATTCCAGTGTCTCAAGACACACATTTTCCTAAAACATGGCCTCTCGAGGCAAACCAGCTCCTTCAGGAGGCACTCGTCAGAAAGAAGAATGCATATTCTGAACCTGGGCAAGAAATTGGCTGTATGGGGTGTAGTGTATTATTAACTTCCTGTTGTCCTTCAGTACACCTTTTCCCTTTTCCCTTTAATAACTGAACTCCTTACATGTTAGCCAGACACGTGGCTGATGTGAATGCAGACTACATTTCCCTGCCTCCCTTGCAGCTAGGTGTGGTCATGTGACTTCGTTCGGACCAACAGGACAGAAGTGGAAGAGCTGGACTTGATTTCTGGGTCAGCTCATTGAAGTGTGATAGAATTCAGAAGCTCCATTAATTTAGAAGTAGAAGATTACCTCTTTTATTTTCACTAGCTTCTAACCAAAATTCAGCATTTCCTTCCATTATGAACACAGGCAAACCACAGTAGTTTTCACAATACCTGTGAATTTGTCACCTACAATAGAAATCACAGATTTGTTTTTTTTTTTTTAACCACACTACAGTTCTTACAAACATCTCAAAACAGTATCAGTGTCTTCTGGTATTTTGAAATCATGTAGCTATTGGCCCTGTCATTGGGTTCTGCCATACTATATCACAAATTTGTTATCTTCCTATTTCAAAAATTTTATTTTGGGACTTTCTTGGTAGTCCAGTGGCTAAGACTCCATGCTTCCACTGCAGGGGGCACCGGTTTTATCATTGGTCGGGAAACTAAGTTCCCATATGCCTCTTGGCCAAAACACCACAACATAAAACAGAAGCAATCTTACAACAAATTCAATAAATATCTTAAAAATGGTACACATTAAAAGAACTTTTTAAAAAATGAACCAGTTAATTTTACGGTATGTGAATTCTGTCTCAAAACAGAAGTAACTGGTGCTTTAAGAAGAAGGGGAGGTGCTCTTTTTCTTATATCCTCCCTTCCCGTGGGTTGGAGGGCGCACATGGTGATGGTGGGGAGCCATTCTGGACTATGCAGAGGAGGACACATCCCAGGAATGGGGAGCAACAGACTGGCAGGAACCTGGCTCCTTGAGCTGCATCGTCAGTCCTGGGCTGCTCAGTCTCAAATGTTTTAGGAAAGAGAAATCAATTGCTCCCTCACTGATGCCACTGCTATTCTGGGTCTGTTACAGAAGCCAAACCCATATTCAACTAATGCCCAACATCTTTTTTTCTCTTTGCTTTTAATTTTTAAATTACAAAAGTATGAAAACACATTTACAGGCGACTTGAAAAATACAGAACAAAGTTACATACAGTTCCATTATATATTCTAATTACTTTTTAAGTAGATGAATTAAAATTTTTAGGGGGTGTTTCAATATCAAACTCTCAAAAATTAATAGAATATACAGAAAATTATATAGTAGACCTGAAAAGCACCATGAACCAATTCAAAATAATGAAGATTTATACAATTTTCACACAATAGTAGGATACAAATTCTGTTCAAGTTCCCATAGACTATAAACTCAGAGACACTGGAACATATCCAGGGACATAAAACAAGGGGCAAAAATTTCACGGTCTAAAGGTACTGAAATCATACAGAGTCTATTCTTTCTCTTGTCACTGTGGAATTATGTTAGAAATCAATACCAAAAGATATTTGAAAATAACCCACATAATTTTAAGTGATACTAGACATCTTAAGAGGGAGTTCAAGGTCATCTGACCCTACAGTGCTTCTGCTTTACTCAATGACTGCCAAAGCTAGCTCTGCCATGAGGTGCACTCCCCAACCTCAAGTGTCCCCACCCCTGCCTCTTGCAGGAGAGGTGGGTTCAGCCCCCATGGCTGTCATGCCAGTTTGGTGACCTCTCCAATCTGCACTGAAAGGCTGACTGTGGCTTTAGCAGAGAATAGAGCCACATGGGGAAAGTTTCCAAGTGCAGGAGCCTCCATGGCCTGCAGAGATTCAGGACAATGCAGCCAAGTGTTAAAATGCCTGACCTTAGCTTCCTCCTTTCTGGCCTCCTCAGATATAAGATGACTAACAGGCTAATTAAAAATGTGTGTTCCTCGTCCTTCGCTAGTTAATGTTAGGAGATGGACCATCTCAACTGGCCCCAAGACTCCAAAAAGAAGGTCACTTTGGGTATCATTTAATACCCAGAGGCCTATAAAAAATATAGCTGAGGCAGGCATTTCATTTAATCTACTAGTAAAACTTTCACTCTGAAATTTCACTTCCAGGGTTTAAAAAACTTCCGGTCAGTCACTGTTTCCTGCCCTAGTTCAATGACAGGTTAATCATAATTTTAAATGAATAAACTTTTCCATTTTCACCACATTCATTTAGAAAAGATTTTTTTTTAAGCACCTAGCATGTACTGCAGATGCAACGAGAGGAAATAAAAACAGGCCTGGGCATGACCTGCTGGGGTTTACAGCCCAGTGGAGAAGACAGGCATTAAACATGTGAAGGCAAATATAATGTATAATTAAATATTATGATAACTGCTCTGAAGGTTTGCCAGACAAGGATAACAGGGGGCCTAGTTTAGAATCAGGATGGTCCAGGAGAGACTCTTAGAAGCCTTGCTGTTTAAGATGCAATCTTCAGGATGAAAACCAAGGCTAGGAGAAAAGCCATCAGGAAAAGCATTTCAAGGACAAGGAAGTGCATGAACAAAGGCTCTGAGGTCGGAAAAGCTTGACTTGTTTGAGAAACTAAATCAAAGACTGGCTCGTATGCTGTGAGTGAGGTCAGCAGCGGCTGTATTGTGGGCATGATAAGGATTTTTTTTTTTGGCCATACCACACAGCATGAGGGGGTCTTAGTTCCCCGACCAGGGAACAAACCCACACCCCTGCAGTGGAAATGCAAAATCTTAACCGCTGGAATGCCAGGGAAGTCCTGGCCATGAAAAGGATCTTTGAAAGTTATTGTCGGTACAGGAGTATATTAGTAGGTAACTGCTCTTTGCTCCCACTGGCAGCCACTGTCTCTTTTCCCACAAAGCACCTTATCTGCACTTGGAGCCCATATCACCCCCACTTGCAGGCCAGGAGATGTCGGTGGGGCTCCAGCCCTGACCCAGGACTAAGTCCATCAAGGCGTCCCACCTTCCCCAGGTCACAATGAATGTAACACTTGCACACATGACCTCTGCTGGCTCACAGTGAACTTCAAACTTTTGTAGAAATTCCCACACACCAAAAAAAAAAAAAAAGACTTAAGAAAGCTCTTTTTCCGCTGGACTTGAGCCTCATAATTTGAGGCTAGAGTTGTTGCAATCATAACTATCAGAGAACAACCAATTTAAGACTGGAACTGTGATAAATATATATTTGATCTTTGTCCCCAGTTGCTGACACAGAGCTTCTAAAACCCTTGGAATTTCCTGAATGACAGGGCTGATCGGAACATCTTGCTGTGTGTAACGATACCTGAGTTTATGCTCACAAAGTGACTCTTGACTGAGAGGCCCCTGAGAGCTTCAGGATGGGGGCCGGTCACACTAGAAAGACCAAGGCATCCTCAAAGGGTTGTTAACTATCCGCCTCAACCCTGGACCTACAGGAAGGGAGCAGGGCTGGAGGCTGAGATAACCAGCCAGTGATTTCATCAACTGCACCTACATACTGAGATGTCCATCAAACCCTAAACAACGGGTTGGGCGAGCGTCCAGCCTGGTGAACAGGTGGAGGCACAGGGAGCGCGGCGCCGGGGAGCCGTGGAAGCTCTGCGGCCCTCCTCCCACACTCCACCCTGTGCATCCTTTCCACTGGGCTCGTCCTGTGCTGCACCCTTTATCATAAACTGGTAAAGCTAAGTAAGGTGTTTTCCAGTCTTCTGCGAGCTGTTACAGCGAATTATCTTTTTTTTTTTTTAAAAAAAAAAACAGTTTCTTTTTTATTTTGTAATTTTTGGTTGCACTGCATCTTTCTTGCAGTGTGCAGGCTTCTCACTGCGGTGGCTTCTCTTGTTGAGGAGCACAGGCTCCAGGCACTTGGGCTTCAGGAGTTGTGTGCAAGTGGGCTCTAGAGCCCAGGCTCAGTAGATGTGGCGCATGGGCTTAGCTGCTCCAAGGCATGTGGGGTCTTCCCAGACCAGGGATTGAAGGCATGTCTCCTCTGCATTGGCAGCTGGGTTCTTATTCACTGTGCCACCAGGGAAATCCATCTAGAAAACACTTAAGTTGGCCAAAAAGTTTGATTGGGTTTTTCCATAATATCTCAAGGAAAAACTTGAATGAATTTTTTAGCCAACTCAATATCAAACCTGAAACCCTCAATTTATAGGGTTTAACTATAAATTCAAGTCACTGGAACCCTCAATTTATAGTCAGGCCCTCAATTTACAGTGGGCCCCCGGGGCCTTGCACCTGGCATCAAAGTGGGGGCAGCCTTGTGGAACTGAGCCCTTCACCTGTGGGGTCTGTGACAACTCACGGTAGCTATTTTCAGAACTGAGCTGTGGGACACCTGGTTACTGTCCAGAGAGTTGAAGGACTGGATGTTATGAGGGAAACACCCACATATTTGGTGTCAGAACTGTTATGAGTAAAAACAGCTCAGAGGAACCAACCGAGAGATCAAGGAGAAAAACTCAGTACTGGTGATAGCATAATTTGAGCTCTGGATCAAGTTGCATCTAAAGCATCAAGTTCATGACATAATGAACTTCAATTACGTCATGCCAACTAACACAATATTGTAAAGCAACTACTGTATACTGCAATAAAAATTAATTGAAAAAATCATGTCATACCAATGACTTCTGAATTTCCTTGGGCCAGTTTGGATTGGGTTTTGTTTCTTGCAATCCTAATTTCCTGACTACTAGAAATGGGAACCCACTGGAGGGTGTGTATATGTGGTATGCATGTGTGCTCACGCAGTTTTGTCTCTTTGTGACCCAGTGGACTGTAGCCCACCAGGCTCCTCTGTCCATGAGATTTCCCAGGCAAGAATAATGGAGTGGGTAGCTGTTTCCTTCTCCAGGGGATCTTCCCAACCCACAGATTGAACCCACATCTCCTGCATTGACAGGCGGATCCTTTACCACTGTGCCACCGGGGAAGCACGTACAGGATACAACATGACTTTATCTCTATATTTGGAGAATGAATCAAGGAAGTCAGAATAGAAGCAGTGAGCCAATTAGGAGGCTACTTCAATAGTCTCACTGGAAGATGAGGTCACCAGAGCCTATTAACAAGACTAACATTTACTGGGCACTTAGGATGTGACAGGAACTGAGCCGAGTGCTTTAGTAACTTAACAATCCTCATGCATGGGTAGTACTATCAGAGTTGCTTTTCTTCTGCTGTGAGTTGAACTGTGTCCCCTCCAAGACTCACACGCTGAAGTCCTAATCTTCAGCACCGGAGAATGGGACCTTGTTTAGAGACAGAGTAGTTGTAGAGGTAACCAATTATGTTAAAATACAGTTATCCTGGGCTTCCCTGGTGGCTCAGACTGTAAAGGATCTGCCTCTAATGCAGGAGATGTGGGTTTGATTCCTGGGTTGGGAAGATGCCTGGAGAAGGAAATGGCAGCCCACTCCATTATTCTTGCCTGGAGAATTCCATGGACAGAGGAGCCTGGTGGGCTACAGTCCATGGGGTCATAGAATCGGACGTGACTGAGCAACTAACACTTTGACTTCACAAAGTGACTCTGGAATTGGGTGGGCCCCTAACCCAGTGTGACTGGTGCCCTTAGAAGAAAGCGGAGTTTGGACACAGACATACCTGCAGGGAGAACACCATATACCACGCAAAAGTGAAGACAGAGCTCAGAATGATGCCCCAGAAACCAGGGAATACCAGACACTGCCAGCGAACTGTCTGGAGCTAGGAGCGAGGCAAACAGTCTTCCTCATGGCCCTCTGAAAGAAGCAACCTTGCCAACACTTGGATCTTGGACTTCTAGCCTCTGGAACTCTGAGATGATTCACTTAGTTGTTTAAGCCACCCAGTTCATGGTACTTGGTTATGGCAGCTCCAGAAAACTAATACTGTGAAGAGGAACCTGAGGCCTGGAGGGGTGGGGTCACCGTCACCAAATGCCCCGGCTGGCAGGGGGAGGTGCTGGATCTGTCTACTTTGGCAGGCCATGCTTCCAACCACCGTTCTGTTCCTCAGGCCTGTGGGAACTGCTCCGTCCCCCTTCCCGGGATCTAGAAATGGCCCCATTCCTCCCTGTGCCCCTGGTCTCTATCAACATGACTGACACTGGCCTCCCCACGCCCCCAGGGCCTGGATGAGTGAGGAGAAGGGAAGATGGGCTGCAGAGGGGCAGGCCCCTGGGGGCTGCCCAGAAGTGGGGCAATCCCGGACAGCATTCTGCACAGAAGTAAACACCAGAGAGGAGAGTGAGTGGAGGTGGATCAAAACCACCTCCCCATCCCAGATGGCTGGCACGGCAGCAGCCCCAAGAGCAGAGCCGACCCCAGATGGGCAAGGCGGAGGGAGATGGGCCTTTGGCAGGAGTCATCCAGAAGGCACATCCAGAACGCTCTCGGATCAGGAGTCCCCATCCCACCAGCCCAAAGCTGGTCGAATGACACTCCCCCAGCCCCTACCCACCAAGACCCGGTCGCTCTCCACTCATGGAGGCAAAGAAGCTCTGTCCAAACCTGTCCTTGCCATTGTGAGCAGGTCTCTGCAGAACACCCCTTGCAGAGTCCAAGCAGGTGGCACGTGTGGCTGGCAGGGGCCCACGGCCACCATGGCAAGCTGGGGAGGGCAGAGCCTGCCAGCTCCCTACCATGAGAACTCCTCCTCCTGAGGGGCACCTCTTCAAACGGAGCAGTGTTTCTGGACCAAGGCTGAAGTGGGCAGCATTAAAATCCAAGCAGAACTGAAAACCAATTAGCACTTATTTCGGGGGGAAAAACACTGAGCCGTGGATCACACAGCAGGGGAGTTGGGGGTGGGGGAGACACTCTGTGTCTAGACCAAATGGTACTAACAGCGGGAGCGGAGAGCGAGCCCAGCACACACCCGGGCCACAAAAAATCAGGTGTTAAATCGCACACAGCTTGCTGTTTCTAATATACATGCTTCCCTTAAGTACCTACCAAGATCAGGAACGCGACAGATGCTTTGGAGGTGGGCAGGATCCTGATGGCCATGTCCAGACATACTGAGGCACAGTCAAGGCTGGGACCCTAAGATGAACCTTGGATTGACAGGGCCTGTTAGAGAAGGGCTGAAGTGGCATTTGATGTCACCCGACACATCTGATGACACCGACATCAGAGGACATTCTAACTATAATTCAGGATTTGGAAATGCAGGAACGGGGGGAGGGGGTGGGTAGGAGACAGTCTGCTGTTGTTTTCCTCAACTTTTTGTGGCAGAAAGTTATGAGGGAAATGTGAATCTAAATGTTTAAAACAGGACTGGTGGTCCAGTGATTAAGACTGTGCTCTCAGGCAGGAGGCACGGGTTCAATCCCTGGTTGGGGGAAGATTCCACATGCCATATGGCAAAAAAAAAAAAAAAAAAAAAAAATTAAAAAATAAGAATTAAATGCTTAAAACAGAAACCATTAAAAATATAAGAATAGACAAAATCATAATGACTGTGGGAAACATACACACACTCCTTTCAGGAGAGCAACAATAGATAATGTGGCCAAATTATAAGGCTACAGAGAAGCTGAATAACATAAATTAGCAACTTGGTTTCCTTGTTTTCTACTGGAGCACAGTTGATTAACAATGTTTTGTTAGTTTCAGGTGTACAGCAAAGTTATTCAGTTATCCATATACAAGAATCTATTCTTTTTCAAATTTTCTTCCCATTTAGGTTATCACAGAGTATTGAGCAGTTCCCTGTGCTGGACAGTAGGTCCCTGTTGGTAACAATTTGGTTTTAAAGGTTGATATAAATCTCTTTACCTGAAAGCAGATAAGATTCATTCTTTATAAAATATCCACTGAATATTCATAAAAGCTGATCCTATGTTAAGAAAATTCTCAAATTTCCCCAAAGAGAATTTTTCCTATCACAACACACTGACCCTAATGCATTTAAACAAGAAATAAACACAATTTTGGAAAAGGATAAAGAGAAATCTAACTTAGTAGTTCTAAACCAGGGGAGTGGGGGACTTCCCTGGTGGTCCAATGGTTAAGAACCCACCTTGCAATGTGGGAGATGTGGGCTCCACCCCTAGTTGGGAAACTAAGTCCACTCACCACAACTAGAGAGTCTCTGCACAGCAACGAAAGATCCTGCATGATGCAAAGAAGACCTGAGGCAGCCAAATAAATAAATAAAAAAATAAACAAGCGAACAAACCTGGGGAGTTTAATCCTATATCCTGATACTGAGAACTCAGCCCTAGAGAGTCTGATTTCATTGGATTGGGCATCTTATTTTTCAAAGTTTTCCAAGTTTATGTGATGATATTAAGTAATTACTATTAATTGTTTTAGTTGTAATAATGGCATTGTGGTTATGTTTTCAAAAAGTGACCTTCTCCTTTTAGAATTACATACTGAGATAACTGTGGCTTGGATATGATGTATAACACTTGTTTCAAACTAATGGTGAGGAGAAGCAGGCACAATCAGAATATTAATAAGGTGAGATTAGTCAGGATGAGATCATATATGCTGTACTTCTACATGTTGGCAACTGTTCATCATAAAATGTAAAGTGTAAAATACAAATAAACAAAAAAGCAATTTAAAAAGTTCTCCAATGGGGGCTTCCCTGGTGGTCTAATGGCTAAGATTCCACACTCCCAATGCAGGGGACCCAGGTTCAATCCGTGGTCAGGGAACTTGATCCCATATGACACAGCTAAGAGTTCACATGGAGCAACTAAAGATCCCGAGTGCCACAGCTAAGGCCTGGGGCAGCCAAGTAAATAAAAGCATTTTAAAATAAATAAATAATAGTTCTCCAGCGGATCAAAAGGGGTAGCCAGGGTTACATAATTGAAATCTGCAAAATTCACAAATACTTGTGGGTGTCTTAAGTTAAACAGGAAATCAAAAGTCAAAAGTGTCAATCAAACTTCTGGAATGGTGAAATGAGGAACTCAAAATCCTTTCTCCCAAAAACCAATAAAAAAAATGGACCAAACTACTAAACACAAACATTTGAGGACACTAGAAATCACCCAAATGCATACAATAACCTAAGAAGCGTTTATGTAAGAAAAACTGCCGAACTCTGAGTAAGAATAGTGGAGGTATGTGGTATTTAACTTAGGTTACTCCCATCACATGCTCCATCTGCGCTACAGTTTAACCAAAGCAGAGCAAGCCATGAAAACTTCACTGCTGGAGAGGCTGACCGAATCGGAGAGAGGCAAGGCAAAACCCCACACCCCTGGGCATTATTAAAACAGTAGCAGTCTCAGTAGCAAACAAATGGGAGAAGCCATCATCACAGCTGAACTGTGGTTACAACCAGGCTTGAGCAAGCAATGGACCTGCAGACTAACCAGAACTTTCACAGGAAGATCCAGAGAATGAGCCAGCCATACTGGGCCTGTAAGCTCCTGGGTATCCCTGCTGGTCTGGAAGAATGTATATTTATACAAAGCCATATGCAAGCTCCAGGGACACAAGAGAGGGCCTTCACTATCCACATATCCCTGGCTGAACATGAGCCCTTCAGACTGCAAAGAAGATACTGGATGACCAGGCATAAAGCAGTAACAGAGGAAAATTCATAGACTGTTTAAACTTTGAAAATACTACCCAACCCACACAAAAGATTGCCTTACCAACTCAAGGATTTTCAGCACAACCTCTGATCAAGCATCAGCTGGCCACTAAACCACACTGAGGGCTTCCCTTGTGGCTCAGACGTAAAGAACCCGCCTGCCAAAGCAGGAGACACGGGTTCGATCCCTGGGTCCAGATTCCCTAGCGAAGGAAATGGTGATCCACTCCAGTACTCTTGCCTGGGAAATCTCATGGACTGGTGGGCTGCAGTCCACGGGGTCACCAGAGTCAGACACGATTTAGCGAATAAACTACCACCACCAAATCGTTCTGAACCTAGGACAACCTCTAGTAAGTAAAGCTTATAATTAAGACCTTTTTTTTCTTTAAAGAGCATGGGCATCAGTTTCTATACCACAGGAGAGAGAGACACCAAAGAATTAGCCCAGGAAAGTCATTCAATGAATAAAAAGAACAAAACAACTTTAGAAAAACAATGATCTGTGGAAAAAGGGATCAGAATCCAGAATTGCTGAAATATACAATCTAAAACGTGCAGTTCTCAACAACAACAACAAAAGAATATGACACACACACAGGAATAGTAAGGTGTGACCCACACTCAGGAAAAGCAGCAGCTGTTAACAGGAACTGTCTTTGAGAGGGTTCAGAAGTTAGACTTAGCAAACAAAGACTTCATAGAGTTACTGTAAATAAGTTAACAACTAAAGGAAATCATGCTTAAAGAATTAAAAGTAGAGACAATAAAGAAATATTTTTTTTAAAAAAAAGAAACTTTTAAAGTTGAAGTTTATAATAGCTGCAAAGAAAAACGCACTTGAGGAGCTCAACAGATCTGAAATGGCAAAAGAAATAACCAGTGAGCTTTAAAGGTGGATCAACAAAACTTATCCAATCTGAAACAGTAAAAAATGGGGGGAGAAATGAAGGAAGGACAATAACACAGGTATAATGAAAGTTCCAAAAGAGGAAGAAAGAGAAAAGGGAAGGGGAAGAAAACAATCTTAACAAGTAATGGCCAAAACCATCTCAGATTTAATGAAAAACATCAGTCTACATGTCCAAGAAGCCCAACAAATTACATATAGGATAACTAAAAACACAGTCACACCTAGAAACACATAATCAAGCTGTTCAAACACAAAGACAAGAATAAAATCTTTAAAGTAGGAGGGAAGAAACAGGTTATTATGTACAAGGAGCATCAAATCAATCAACAGCTCATTTCCCACCCATTTTATGGTTTGAGTTTTTATATTCTTGCTGGTGTTCTTTGAATCACATAAAATAGTTTATTTTGATTAAAATCCAATATATTTATTTTTTCTTTTGTTACCTGTACTTTTGGAGTGATATTTAAGAAACCACTACCCTATCCCAAGGTCACAAAGACATACTCCTATATTTCCTTCTAGGAGTTTTACAGTTTTAGCTCTTACATTTGGGTCTATGGTCTATTTTGAGGTAATTTTGTATATGGTGTGAGGTAAGAATCTAACTTTGTTCTTCTGCATGAAGATAACCATTTGTTCCACCTACGGTATTTCTGCATTTCTCTGTGAGATTTAAATTTTCTACAGGGTTGAAATGATACAAAGAATGTTATTCCAACACACAGAATTAAATCAATAATCAACAACAGAAAGAGATTTGATAAACCTCCAAATATTTGGATTAAATAAGACACTTTTAAATAACCCAGGAGTTAAAGAAGAAATCACAAGGAGAATTAGAAAATATTTTAAACTGAATAAAACAAAAACATATCAACATTTATGGAATGCAGTCAAGTCACTATTTATAAGGAAATTTATAGCTTTGCATGCCTATATTAGAAAATAAGAAAGAATTCAAGTCAATAATTTAAGTTTTCACCTGAAGAAACTAAAAACAGATGAGCAGATTCCTCAAAAAATTAAAAATAGAACTACCATAAGATCCAGCAATTCCACTTCTGAGTATTTATCCAAAGAAAACAAAGACACTAACTCAGAAAGATATATGCACCCCATATTCATGCAGCCATTATTTACAAGAGCCAAGATACGGAAACAACATAAATTTCCTTCAGTGGTTGAATGGATGAAGAAACTGTGAGACAGGGGTTCTCGGGTGGCTCAGAGGCGAAGAATCCACTTGCCGATGCACAAGAAACAGGTTTGATCCCCGATCTGGGAAAATTCCACGTGTCACAGAGCAACTAAACCCGTGTGTCACAACTACTGAGCCTGTGCTCTAGAGCCCAGAAGCCACAACTACTGAGTCCACAGGCCCTGGAGCCCACGGTCCACAACGAGAGACCTCACCGAAACGAGAAGCCCGAGCACCACAACTAGAGAGGAGCCCTGGCTGGCCGCAACCAGAGAAAAAGAAGCAACAGCCAGCACAGCCAAAACTAAACAGATAAACTTCAAAAAACAAAAATGTGATACACACACAATGGAGTATTATTCAGTCCTGAGAAGAATAAAATCTTGCCATAGATGGGTCCTTGAAGGCATTGTGCTAAGTGAAATAAGTCAGAAAAAGACAAATACCATATGTTCTCACTTACATGAGAAAACTAAACAAACAAAAAATAAACTCAGATAGAGAAAACAAACTGGGGGTTGCCAGAGGTGGGCAGTGGGGATATGGTGGTCAAAAGATGCAAACTTCCACTTATAAAAGAAGTAAGTCATGGGGATATAATATATAGCTTGGTGACTATAGTTAATAATACTGCATTGCATTTGAAAATTACTAAGAATAAATCTTAGAAGTTCTTATCACAAGAAAAAAAAAGTTAACTATGTATGATAACAGATATAACTAGACTTACTGTGGTGATCATTTCACAATACATATAAATGGTAATGGTTTGAAATCTGAAACTAACATAATGTTATATTGTCAATATAATTCAATTAAAAAACAAATCAATGAAATTAAAAACTGACAAAACAGAAAAGTCAGTTAAACTAAAAGTTAGTTCTTATGCTTGCTTTGGCAGCACATATACTAAAAGTTGGTTCTTAGTGAAAAGCTCAACAAAATGAGCAAACTTTTAGCTAGACTAACCAAAAAGAGAGAGAAAAGAAAATATAGGAGTGAAAAAATATCCCAACTTTGCAGAAATTAACAGGAATATAGGGGAATACTTCTATGCCAACAAATTAGTCAACTTAGATGAAGAGGACAAATCTTAAAAAAACACAATTATCAAAACCTGCATTAAAGAAAAAAAAGAATCTGACTAGACCTAACAAGAAAATGATTTTACAGAGGTAATTTAAAATGTTTCCATTAAAAAAAAAAGTTCATCCCAGATGCTTTCACTGGTGAATTCTTTGAAAGGCTTACAGAAGATATAAAATCAATCCTTCATAAATTTCTAATAAATATATAGGAGGAGAGGATATTTCCAATTCATGCCATGGAACAAGTATTACCCTACTACCAGAGTTGGATAAGATCATAAAAAAACAAACCAACTACATACCATTATGACTCATGAATATGTACACCAAGTATTAGTCGCTCAGTCATGTCCGACTCTTTGCAACCCCATGACCTGTAGCCTGCCAGGCTGCTCTGTCCATGGGATTCTCCAGGCAAGAATGCTGGAATGTGTAATCATTCCCTTCTCCAGGGAATCTTCCCAACCCAGGGATCAAACCTGGGTCTTCTGCATTGCAGGCAGATTCTTTACTGTCTGAACCACTAAGGAAGCCCTCTGAGCCAGCAGGGAGGCAGATACATACCAAAATCCTGAACAAATATTAGCAACTAAATCTAGCAACATGACCAAGAGGGATTTAGCCCAGGAATGCAAGGTTGGTTTAACATCTGCAAATATAATTCCCTGGTGGTCCAGTGGTTAGAACTTGGCACTTTCACTGTAGTGGCCCCAGTTCCATCCCTGATCAGGGAATTAAGGTCCCACAAGCCATGTGGTGTGGCCAAAAAACTACAAAAACAACCTGAGAGTTTTCAACAAAAGTGCCAACACAGCTCAATGCAATAATGTGGTTTTTTTCAACCAACAGTGCTGGGACAACTGGACAGTCACATACAAACAGATAAATTGAGATCTTTACCTTAAATAACACACAAGTGATGTCAAAATAGATAACAGGGTTTTAGGTCAAGTTATACTAAAAGTATGAAACCTCTAGGAGAAAATATAAGAAAAATATCCCTGACACTGGATCAGGCAGAATTCTTAGACATGACACAAAAGCAGGTTCCATAAAAGAACAGGTTGATAAACTTGATTTTATCAAAATTTAAAACTTCTGCACTTCGAAAGACATCACTAAGAAAATGAAAAGACAAATCTCAGTCTAGGAGAAATTATTTGCAAATTATATATCTGATGACTGACTGTTATCCACAACATCAAAAGAGTCTTACAACCAAATAAGAAGATTAAGCATGAGTAGAAGATCCAGAGAGACATTTCACCAAATAAAATATAATATGGCCAACAAGCACATAAAAAGATGATCAACATCCTTAATCGACAGGGAAATGTGAATAAAAACCACAATGAGATAACACTGCGCAGCCACTAGGATGGCTGTAATAACAAGTGTTGATGAGAATATGGAAAAACTGGAATCCTCAATACATTGCTGGTGGGACTGTAAAACAGTATGGTCACTTTGGAAAAGAATTTGGCAGTTTCTTAAGATGTTAAACACAGAGTTATCAAATGACCCAGCAATTTCACTCCTAGGTAGAAGTGAAAACAAATGTCCACAAAGAGACTTGTACATGAATGTTCGAATGTTCGTAACAGCATTACTCATACTAGCCCAACACTGGAAACAATCCAAATATCCATCAGCTGGTGAATGGATAAACAAAAGGCAGTATACTCATACAACAGAATACTATTCAGCAACAAAAGGAGTGAACTGAAATATGTTAAAACATGGAGAGCCTAAAAAACAGATTGCTAGCAGCAGAACCCAGGTATAAAAAATCATACCTCAATAAAGGTACCTTAAAATTGCTAATCATTTAAAATATATATGATTCATAAGAAATGACATATCAAAACCTTTCGGGTTGGGACTTCCCTGGTGGTCCAGTGGTTAAGAATCCACCTTGCCATGCAGGGGTCTCAGGTTAGATCCCTGGTCAGGGAACTAAGATTCCACATGCCTCAGAGCAACTAAAGCCCACACACCCCAACTATTGAACCCACGTGCTTCAGAGCCTTCACGCCACAACTGGAGAGCCCAGGCTATGTAATGAAAGATCCTGCATGACACATGAAGATCACGTGTGCTGCCACGAAGACCCAACACAGCCAAATAAATAAATAACAAAGCAAAAATCTGTAAAGTATGTGTGGACTGAATGGGGTGTACGGGAAAAGAAACAAAAGACAAAAGCTAAGTAATTTTAAACTTACTCTATGTAGGGTAATTCAGGTTCAGCTAATGAAACAAGTTGCGTGACAACAACAGTAACAATCTACTCTTGGTTGTGTCCAGGGCAGGCTCTGGAATGATCCCTTCCGTGCACGAACATCACATCCCCAGGTCCCCAGGAGTTCACTACTAGAACCACTCTTCAACAACAGGGTTATTAGCAAGGAGGGCCACTGACCTTGGAACCCAAGCCAGCACCTTAGTCACAGAGCTCAACCACTAGACTTCACTGCAAATTTGCAGAATGAAAGTAATAACCAGTTATTTTCCTATCTTCATCGTCAACCATAACAAAACAGCACTTACACTTCCTACTTAACATAAGACACGGTGCTAAATGCTTCACAAATTTCTTATTTAAACCGCACTGCAATTGTATTAGTTCTGATTCACCCTTTAGGCAAAGGGTATGACTACACCTCTCCACCACACTGAAGGCTTATATTTCACTGGCCAATGAAATATAAGCAGAAGCAATGTGGGTCAGTTCCATGTGGGATCCTCTGGGAGCTGATGTACAATCCCCCACTCTCCCCTTCCTGCATGAGTGAACATCTTCTAGACGGCAGAACCTGGATCTCTGAATGAGAATGATGCAGAGCAGGGAATACTATCAACCCACAAGGAACATGTGGCAGTAATAAAGAAAATAATCCCCATCTTTTAAGTCACTGAGATATTAAGGTTATTTGTTATAGCAGCATAACCTAGCCTAGCCGTACTGACTCAGTACCTTTAGTTAATCCTGTTTTTACTAGGAAATTAATCAAGGCTAAACGATGGCAAAGATGGGATTAGAATTTAGGTCTGTCTAGTACCAGGGCTATTGGACTTCCCTGGTGGTTCAGGGGTAAAGAATCCTCCTGCCAACGCAGGAGATGGGAGTTTGATCCCTGGGTCGGGTTTCATCCCCTGGAGAAGGAAATGGCAACCCACTCCAGTATTCTTGCCTGCAAAACCCCATGGACAGAGGAGCCTGGCAGGCTACAACTCCATGGGCCTGCAAAGAGTTGGACACAGCTTAGTGACTGAAAAACAACAATTCCAAGGCTGTCAATTCAGTCACTACCCTGTGCTTTCTAATTCACTCAACAAACATTTTCTGAATGGCTACTTTATTAGACACTGTTAATTTAGGGGAAACAGGGTATTACAGATTTTAACAAATACCCTACCAGTAAAAATAACAAGTAACATTTATTGAGGGCTTATTATAAGCCAGGTATCACTACAAAGAATGTCTTTCAGGTTAAAATTCTTCTCCCAGTAAAATGCCTCTTTGGTTTTTAATACACAAACTTTACTGAGTGTATATAGTTCTTGATGTGTTTTCAACCTAATTTTTTATGTGGGAAAAATTTATGCTCTCAAAACTCACTACAATATTTAAAGCAGGCAAAGTCTCAAAGTTACACTTTAAATACAATCAGAAGGTAAGAACCACCTGTGGATATGAAACCAGTCGACCAAGGCTGACGCAGGTGATGCAAGTTTAGATATTGACTAGAGGGGAAATGTGGTGTAAAGGCATCTGACAACTGGCTTTTAGCCACTGAGTGATAGAGAAGTGATGTTTAGAATTTTTACATACTAACATGATAGTTTGTTACCTCTCAGTAGGAGATGGTCTGATCTAAGTCAGTTGGCCAACAAGAAGCAAGAAGAGACTGGTTGGGGCTTCAGGGGACAGGTACCAGCTTCCTTCTCCCTTATACACTATCCTATCTGGCCAGGATGCCCAGGATTGCAGAATGGCCCCTGGACCATGCACACAGGAGGAGGAAGCCTGCTGAGCCAGGAGATGAGATCAACTGGATCTGCAATGATGACAGCAGCAGTGGTGACCGTGGTGAGCCAGTCAACCATCTCGGTAACCTAGATACCCCTGGACTTCCTCATCAACGAGATAAGAAACAGCGAAATTCTTTCAGCTCAGTCCTCATGCTCAGAGGAAGTACTGCTCTCCAGGGGTTTAAAGAGACTTTCAGTTGATCCAAGAACACAAATGTCTCTAAGGGAAGAGATCGTCAACTGCCACAGGTTTCCTTCCTGAGACTGATCTGTGAACCAGCCAGCCTTCTCAGCTGTCCAGCCCTCATTGCACAACCTCCCACTTCTTTTCAAAAAGCACTGCCCAGCGGGGTGTATAAATTTCCAGGCCTCTGAGCAACAGAAAGCATCAAAACACTGGTTTCAGAGAAGTAGTCTTTAATGAATAATAAAGCTCCTTAAGCTCCCAGACTTGCCTGTCTTTCCCTGACTTACACATATTTCTGTTAGATATGAAACTTGGCCTTAAAAACAGGATATTTTGGTCCATGCTGGGATTGCCTAAATTCAGAACTGTCAAAGGTTAGTGATCTTGATTCACTTAAATGGAATGTTTTGCAGGACCACCAAACCTTTTGAAATCCACCAGAAAAAATTTCTAAATCTGATTTCTTTCAGAGTCTGCATGTTTTATTTAATAGAGGAGTGAAAAATCTACTTTATCTAATCATATCCTAGAATAGTTATTTCAATTACAGTCAGTCTTCATCTTATCTTATAAAATATGCACTCTTGTCTTTCTCCCACAAATAAGAAAAATTTTGTTATCATAAAATCATTTTAGACGTTAGCTTTATAATGTAAAAAGAGGTGTGGCTTATCAGAATTCTCTTGAGGGGACACAAACAAAAATATCTGAAGATCAGTTTAATTTGCATAATCATGGCCAACCCACGCCCTAATTCCTGGTGGCTGAGGTACAGGAACTCAGTGTAGGGTACAAATCCTTGTTAGGGGGAAAGACTTTAGACAATGGCAAAGCCACACGTGCCTGGGGTGAGGGCCAACAGGGCATTTCATTCAGACTCCACATCCTTCTTCCCCCCAGCTCTCAGGGGCCTCAAGAGCAAAGCTGCTACAAGATGGTATGTGAAAAGGGATTTTCTGGCCTGATGGGTCAACTCAAAAGATTCCCTTTCATCCAAGTAAAAGGGCTGTGGCCCTTCCTTCACCTCCAAGTAAGTACGGGTCCACATGTACACACACACACACACAACACACACGTGAGGGAAGCATTCACCATAAATTACCTCAGACTAAGTCAGTGAGTAATTGCCCTCTGGAACATTTTCCACTACCGCCAAAATCTTTCTTCAAGAGCAGACTGCTTTGAATTTGAAGCAACAATTTCAGCTTGCACAATATCCAGCTGTTTCCAAATTACTTGAGAGGTCCACGCTGGTTAAACCATTACACTAATGAAGCTCACATATCTAACCATAGTTCCTTTGGTTAGATTTCTTACGTTTTTTTTTGGAAGTGGATCACTTTTTAAAATTTTTGGCTGTGCTGGGTCTTCATTGCTGCGTGGGCTTTCTCTAGTTGCGGGGAGTGGGGACTACTCTCTAGTTGTGGTGTGCAGGCTTTTCTTGCTGTGGAGCATGGGCTCTAGTGTGAGCAGGCTTCAGTAGGTGAGGTTCCCAGGCTCAACAGTGGTGATGTGGGTGCAGGGGTGATGTGGGCCATTTTTAAAGTGAGTCTGTTACAATAGTGCTTCTGTTCTTATGTTTTGGGGTTTTTTTGACTGCGAGGCATGTGGGATCCCAGCTCCCCAACCAGGGACAGAACCCAAAGCCCCTGCATTGGAAGGCAAAGTCTTAACCACTAGACCACTAGGAAGTCCCTTGGTTAGGTTTATTAAAATATCATGTAGTGTGCACAGCTGGGTAACAGGCAGGAGAGGAATGATTTTCCAAAGGTGATCTAGACTCAAACTTTACTTTCATTCATTTGAGAGAGACCCCGGGCCCCAACCAGGGGTAAAGCCTTAGACTGGGCATGATCTCTGCCCTTTGTCAGAGTGGAAGTTGCTCAAAACTCAGATCCCCTGGCCTCAGGCTCCAGATCAGAACCTCCAGCAGTCTGGAACAGAGCAAAGGCTCTGTATTTTTAGCAAGACTTCCAGGCAAGTCTGCCGCTCACTGAAGTCTGAGAATGACGGCTCGGAAAACCCTAGCAAAGTGGTTCTGAAACCTGATGCAAATCATTTGTGGAAAATGTTTAAGCTCCAAGTTATAGGGCCCACTAAGATTATTTTGTTACTTACAGAGCTCTTTGGGTTGCCAGTGGCTGAGACCCAACTCAAACTGGCTGGAGGGAAAAAAAAAAAAGAAATCTTTTGGGTCACCATGCTGACAAGTGCAGGGGTTATTCCAACACCAGTTACTTCCAGAGCTTATCAGGAACTAATCATTTCTATGTTCTTTCTGTCTGACCCCTTGGAAAAGACGGTCCCCAGTGGCATTAGGTTTCTGCCCCACAACTTCAGATCCCAGCAGAAAGAAAAATACCTCTTTCCTGGTGCTTTCCGGCCAAGGATACGTATTAATTCTGAGTGGTCTGATGAGACCCCCCTTCCTGAACCAGTCACTGTAGCAGGGACGGGGGCTGATGGGAAGGACCCGTGCCTGCTCACGGTTCCACAGCCAAACCATATGGACCAGAACATTCCACAAGCAGGGGGAGGGGCTTTTTTTTCTTAAAGCTGCTTCTCACTCCTATTTCCAAAAGTTCCTTCTGGAAAATGTGAGAAAGACACCAAAGTATAAAGAAAGAAAAGAATCTATAAACTTCCTATTTCCTAATGTTTTCAGAACCTTTAAACTCAAAATTGTGCATACACACACTGGCTTCCTGAATAGAAACCTATACTATAAAACAAAGCATTTCCTTACGGCTGAGTCTTCATGACCGTTACCCCCAAAATGAAAAAGGATAAATATTTTAGTCAATTTTACGATTGCTCAGCCAATACTGGTTTGCTGGTCTTTTTTCCAAGAATTGGTTCTTCTTTTCAACCCCTACAGAAGTCAGTGCCTGTTTCCAAAGAACAATGATATTCTCCTAGTCAGAGTATAATTATTGAAATCAGAAAATGACTGTTATCTAATGTATGTAATCTAATATGTAACTCATAAGATAACTGATAACTTATAAGGTATTACCATCTCCATGTATTAAGTTAACCTTAAACATGCATTCCAATATAAATTGAGTGTGTGCTGAGTTGCTCAGTTGTGTCTGACTCTTTGGGAGCCCATGGACTGTAGCCCGCCGGGCTCCTCTGTCCCTAGAGATTCTTCAGGCAAGAATACTGCAGTGGGTTGCCAAGCCCTCCTCCAGAGGATCTTCCCAACCCAGGGATCGAACCCACGTCTCCCTCATTGCAGGCAGGTTCTTTACCATCTGAGCCACCAGTGAAGCAGACAAATACTGCTTGATTTTACTTACAGGAGGTACCTAGAATAGTCAAGTTCACAGAGTAGATTCCAGGGGATGGGGAGGGGGGATGGGAGTTAGTGTTTAATGGGGACAGACTTTCAACTCAGGAAGGTGAAAAACTCGGAAGATGGATGATGGTAAGAGTTGCAGAACAATATGAATGTACTTAATGTAACTGAACTGAACAGTTAAATATGGTTAAAATAGCATGTTTCATCGGAGAAGGCAATGGCACCCCATTCCAGTACTCTTGGCCTGGAAAATCCCACGGAGGAGCCTGGTAGGCTGCAGTTCATGGAGTCGCAAAGAGTTGGACACGACTGAGCAACTTCACTTTCACTTTTCACTTTCATGCATTGGAGAAGGAAATGGCAACCCACACCAGCGTTCTTGCCTGGAGAATCCCAGGGACGGTGGAGCCTGGTGGGCTGCCGTCTATGGGGTCGTACAGTCGGACACGACTGAAGCGACTTAGCAGCAGCAGCAGCAGCATGTTTTATATTCTGTGACTTTTATCACAATAAAGAAAGAAATTTAAGAAGCAGAGACACTGTCGTCTCATTTCTAAGGGCAGGGCTTTCAGTGTCTGACTCACTCCCGGTCCCCAGTGCTAGAGTAACTGGTGTCATACATGTGGTGCGTGCTCAGTCGCCTCAGTCATTTCTGACTCTTTGTGACCCTGTGAACTGCAGCCCACCAGACTCCTTGGTCCACAGGATTCTCTAGGCAAGAATATTGGAGTGCGTTGCCATGCCCTCCTCCAAAGGATCTTCCTGACCCAGGGATTGAACCAGGAGATCTTCCCAACCCAGGGATTGGGTCTCCTACACTGCAGGCAGATTCTTTACTGCTGAGCCACCAGGGAAGCTCCCGTCATATATACAGTAGAGCTCAGTAAATAAATGGACTGAAAGGTAGAAGCACAGTTCCCCGAGGGAAAATCTCAAAGAATGGTTGCCAGGCAGCCAAACCAGCAGACAGTTATCTTCTACACCTGCCCAAACAGGAGCTCCAGGAGAGAAGCCAGAAAAGCCCAACTGTTAATAAGATTCCCCAGGTGAGGCAAATGCCCAGCCAGGTTTCAGAATCACCAACTGGGGAAGGGGTATGACCAAATACAAATACACTTTCTGAGAAGCTGTTGTCCAGATCAGTCTTTCACCAGAGAAGAAGCCTGATGAGGGTGAGTGTTCAGTACTCCCACGCGGCACTGAAGCCAGGGGACAGGAATGGGTGGGTCAGACCTGGGTCCTGCTCTCACAGTCCAGGGGCAGCAGATGGAATAGGTGTGGTGTCATACCACGTGCAGAGAGGCCTTGCACAACTCTGAGAAGGAGGTGCTGCTGCTGCTGCTAAGTTGCTTCAGTTGGGTCTGACTCTGTGCGACCCCATAGACAGCAGCCCACCAGGCTTCCCCGTCCCTGGGATTCTCCAGGCAAGAAAACTGGAGAAGGAGGTAAGGCAGATCTTAACCTCAGCCTCACCACTAGGTCACACCTGCAAGGTGTGTGATCAGGAGAAGCTCAGGCTATACTGAGTCCAGACACCGGGGATCTCTTCCCTCTCCACAATCGCCCCAAACCGCAGACAGCACATGAAACACCCAGGGAAGGAGCCCTGTCAGTTTGTGATTCTTCCCACTCGGCAGATGAAGAACCCAAAGCTCCTCCAGAAGTTGCTCACTCGGTGAAGGTCACAGGGTTAGCTGGGGAAGCTGAGATCAGTTCCTGACTCATTATTCCGAAGCCCAAGGTTGAACAATAGAACCCTATCTAGTCTCAGAAAAAATAAATAAATAAATAAGGACGATGGTGGTGATGAGAACTAATACTTCCTGAGCACTTACAATGTAGCAGGCTCAGACTAAATACTTTCCATAAGTTTTTTAAAATTTAGTTGGCTGCACTGAGTCTCAGTTGCAGCATGCGGGATTCAGTTCTCTAAGTATCGAACCCAGGCCCCTTGCATTGGGAGCATGGAGTGTTAGCTACTGGACCACCAGGGAAGTCCCCTCCATAAGTTTATTAAATACTCATAGTAGCCCAGTAAAGTAGAAGCCATTATCATCTTTTACACGTAAGGAATCAGAGGCCCTGAGAGACGAAGTGATAAACAAAAGGTAAACTCGCAGAGCTAGTAATCGGCTGAGCTTTGAATTCAAGTCATCTGGCCCATGTGCAAAACCACTGCATGATGCTGGTTCATATATGCGAAGAGGAATGATGTCCTAGGCCAGGAGAGCAAAGAAGAGGGTCGGCTTCTGAAAGCCCTCATCTTATGAGAGGTGTGGGTACCATGCTTACTGCCTCGCCACAGCTCTGGAGGAGAGGGAGCCATCTGACCACGGCTGAGCCAATCAGACCCCCTGTCCTGGGATGGAGACAGCCAGTCAAGTCTTAGCCAGCTTCTTCCCTGGTTTGGCCCAGCCATGGGGCAGATGAGTCCTTTATTGAAGTGCTCCCCAAACGTTGCTGGCACCAGGGATCGGTTTCATGGAAGACAGTTAAATCACGGACTTGGTGGTAGGAGTTGGTTTCAGGATCAAGCACATTACATTTGTTGTGCATTTAATTTCAATTATTATTACATGAGCTCTACTTCAGATCAAAGTTGGGAACCGCTGCTTCATTGTACTGACATTGCCCTGCCTAACTAGGGCCCTAACAAGGGGGGCCCTGCAGTTTGAGGCCCCCACGCCCATCTGCAACCCCCCACTGGTATTTAACATTGTCACAGAAGTCCTGGCCAAGGCAACGAGGCAGGGAATAGCACAGGAGTAATGGAAGTGGCTATTACTAGTGGATAAAAGGAAGGTCTGTCAAGCAACTGCAGGAAAAGCTGCTGAAAATAGAAATAAGGGAGCTCATGACTGAATAAATCCACAAGATTGCAAGCCAGGATGGCCTGCCTCATCCACATTGTGAGACATTAAGCAAGCAAGGTCACCCTTGGGTGCTTTGGTTTTCTCCAGTGAATGGCGATATTACCAACCCGCTTCATTGAGTTATAGCAGGAGACTGAGAGGTAAGTGTTAAGACACTTAGACTGGGGCCTGGCTCATAAGTTTTTCAAACGGGTGGGAAAGAATGTATTGCTCTGACAGTATGAAGGAGATGATTGGTTAACTATTGCTTAAGGGTGGGTGAAGGGTGTTTTTAAGATCTTTATCCCACACCTAACCCCAAGAAAAAAATTCCACATATTGAATGTAAAAGAGGAAGCCATAAAATAACTAGGGATATAATTACCTCAAATTTAAAACCAAAGCTTTAAAAAGAAAAGTCTCGATATGTTTAACAACATTTTAAAAAAAAAAAAGTAAAACTAAGTCGAAATTTAAACTCACAAATTAGGGAATTTCCTGGCAGTCTAGTGGTTAGGATTCGGCACCTTCACTGCTGGGCCCAGGTTCAACCCCTGGTTGGGGAACTAAAGATCCCACGAGCCACATGGTGGGCAAAAATGTAATTTATTAAAAATAAATTTTTTTAAATTAAACTTGCAACGTATAACAAAAGAATCATACCTTCAATAATGTAAAGATCCCCTATAAATCTATAAGGAAAAAAAAACAACCCTAGAACAAACAGGCAACTAACAAAGAATACATATGTTTAATAAAAAGATCCTAGAAGTCGTGAGCAATAAATATCACAAGTCTTTAAGCTGTTTATTCACTTTGTGGTAATAATTGCAACCCCAGGGCTTTGTCTTAAGAAAAATCTAAGAAGCAAACAAAGGTTTTGGTGTGTGAGATGTTCAGTTATAACAGTGAAGGTTGGAACAACCAATGTGTTCAACAACAGGCACTGACAGGATGGAATACTATGAAATCATTAAAAAGAATGTGGCTGACCTTGACCCAGTGAGTACCATGGCAGGCTCTCCAAGATCAATTATTAAAGGAAAGTGCATACGTGGAAAAAGTATGTCTATAAAACAATACCCGTATATACCTGTGTAATAAAAACAGCTAACGTTTGAGTACTTGTCACGTCCAAGGTGCCACTCTAACTGCTACATACTTAATGCAATGAATCCTCAGTCAAGAAGTTAGGATCATCACTCCCATTTTACATAGGGGGAAACTGAGGCACAGAGTGATTAAGTCAAGGCCCAAGTCTGCACACAGCAAAACTGGGATCTGAACCCAAGCACTGTGGCTCCAGAGCCCGCTCTCTTAGCACACACAATCCCCCATACACACAGCAAGGAGGCACACATGTGGTGTCCCTCTGGGCAAGTGAGGGAGGCGAGAAGGCCAGGTGCTAGGGCCACAGTGGGAACGTGGAGCTTCCATGTTTTACAGGCTGCTCTGCTCTCTGAACTGTTAAAAGTAGCAAGTGGCTTCTGTAACTTTTAAATCAGTATTTTTAAAATATAATTTTAAAAAAATTTTATTTATTTATTTTTAGCTGTGCTAGAAATCTGTTACTGCATGAGGGCTTTTCCCTAGTTGTGGCGAGCGAGCAGGGTCTACTCTCTAGTTGCGGGGCATGGGTTTCTCACTGAGGTGGGGAAGGTTTAGTTGCGCCAAGGCCTCTGGGCACTTCCTGTGGATCAGGGATTGAACTCGAATCTCCTGCATTGGTAGAGGGATTCTTTACCACCGAGCCACCAGGGAAGCCCCAAAACAGAATTTTAAAAAACCTATCGATAGAAAATTTTTGCTGCCTATCCTAAATGCAGGTAGTGGCAGATGATCAGCATCCATCAGCGCTTGTTACAGGGTAAGTGGTGAGCAGGACCAAACTCCTTTTCCAGGAGCCATGTTGCGGGGTTGGGGGCCGGGGACGTCTCAAGCCTCTCTCCTAGGGGACACCAAATACAGCCGTGAATCTGGCTGAGGCATCACACAGGTCACACCACATAAGGAGTGAGCCCCCTTGACCCATGGAGCGCTGGAGGAGGAGATAAGAAGGATCTGATGGTTGGGGAGACTTTCAGCCCCATCAGTTAAGCAGGCTCAGAAGCTCGAAGACCGGGGCCTATATACACTTTTTATCTGGCCCGAGTGTCAACTTACAAAGTCAAGTTACGAATGTGTCAGCAACCAAAAAGTCCTTGTTTTCCGCCCTGTAATAAACACTGTAATAAAAGGTGTGTCAGGACCCAGGTTAGCAGGAAGGTGGAAGGGACACTGATGTGGACTTGATCCCCTGTCCTGATTTCATACATGTAGGACACTGACATTTGACTCCTGCTAGGCACAGACTCTGTCAACATCATGAATTAACAGCTGTGGTCAGATAGCTCAACCAAGGTCAGACTCTGGGATGAGCTACCCGGCTCCCAACCCGGGCCCCAGGGAGCTGGGTGACAAGGATCAAGGGCTTCACCTCCCTGGGCCTCAGTGTCCTCATCTGTGAAAGTGTGAGTAGTAACTACTTACACCCTTCTGCTCACTCCACCTCCCTCATCACCCCACTTCCGCCCCCACCTCTGCCATCTCTGCTTGTCACAGCAGCCAGAGGGAATGAGAGAGCAGACACACCCAGCTCACTCCCACCCCTGCCCTCACTGCCCCTTCAGCTGGGAGGGCTCTCCCCCGGGTCTTACACAAGGTTGTCACCTCGTACCATCCCAAGCTCAGCTGATGTGTCACTATCCCAGCGAGGCTCTCCCCCAAGCACCCCGGTTATCTGGCCTCCCACAGCCCCCCTCCACCTTTCAGGTGTGTGCACTCACATTCTGCTTCCATGACTTCAGAGCATTATTCATCCTCACCTGAAAGGATATGCTCACTCTGTTTACCACTTTATTACCTGTGTCCTTCAGCACGAACGTAAACTCCCAGAGTATGGGCCTTCCCAGGCTCTGACACCGGCACTTGGAACACATGAGGCTCCATAAATATTTGCCAAATGAACAAGTCAGGGGCTGAAGGAATTAATGAATTCTGCACCAATCCACATCAAATCTTCTCTCCCCACCCAGTGGGAATAAATGTGTTTGTAATCTCCAGGAGGAAAGAAAACCCTCAGGTATCCAGTATGTAACTGACCACAAAGCACCCAAGTGATTTCAAGCATGTTAGTGCCCTAAAGAATTTATGACCCAGACCGCAGTGGCTGGGGTCAGAGCTCGCCCCTGGCCAGGCTACTAGAAGGGCTGGCCTTTCCAATGGAGAGGAGCCCTCTATTGTTCTTTTGTCTTAAGAATGGAGTTTCAGATCAGAAGAAATTCAAATGCTCAAAAACCTCTTGCCCCAAGCAGAAAGATTTAATCCCCTGGCACTGAATGATAACTCTCTAGAGGCTGTTGGTTTGGAAATACATAGCCAGGGCAGGAGAGGGCAAAAAAAAAAAAAAAAAAAAAGAAAATGTCAACAGTCTAGAGTTGACTCTCCCTGGTTACACTGACAAGCATACAGGGCTCCACCTGGTCAAAGGTAAGGCCCGAGGCAGCCATGCCTACAAAATGAGATGACTGTGAGCGCCGCTCATCTGTTTTTTCCCAAATCCAGGACAGACGTGGGCAGTAGCAGAGGCCAGTAAATAACACAAAACGCATGAACACAAAAACAAAGAAGGCTAGAATCATGGAAGGAAAAGCCAGCTGATTAGACACCAGGCCAGTTGTTCACTACTCATTTCTAACGTAAACAAAAGCTGAAAAGAGTCAGTACCCTCCGGATAGCTGAATAATAGATGAGAGAGGTTTCTTCTCTAGAGGAATATTCCGGCTAATAAGTGAAGAGGAGGGTCGAATTACAATGTCACAATTTTTGCAACCCCCAAGTGAAAGCCTGGGTCTATATAACAGTCATCTACAGTGGCTAGCTCTACAGAACACCATGGAAAGAGACACCAGGCTTCACAGACCCTGATGGGTATACAAGGGCTTCCTTGGTGGCGCAGCGGGAAAGAGTCCATTTGCCGATGCAGGAGATGCAGGAGACAGGGGTTTGACCCCTGGGTCAGGAAGATCCCTGAGAGGAGGAAATGGCAACCCACTCCAGAAGGCTTGCCTAGGAAATCCCATGGACAGAGAAGCCTGGTGGGCTATAGTCCACAGGGTCTCAAAAGAGACACGACGTAGTGACTTAACAACAACAGACATACAAACACAGCAACACACAAATGTGTGTGTGTGCGCGCGCATCTCAAATACGAATCTGCTCCAGTCTCAATCCTACCACTCATTCACTGGAAACACAGGGACAGAAGAGCTCATTAAATACCACCACACATATGCCAGACACAGAATATACAAAATCTCAGGACAAAAGACATGGCTTCTCTCAACAATTAAACTATTAAAAGGAAAAAAAAAAAAAGTGTTGGGGAGGGAGCACCCATAGATTAAAAGACACCTAGATTAGATTAGACACTTAGATTAAAAGACATCTAATAGGCATGTGAACCAAATCCAACCATGGACCTTGTCAGGTCTTGACTGGAACAAATCAATTCTACAGAGATATTTATGAGAAGAGCCACTAACTGAACACTAGATGATGACACTCAATTATTGGTAGTTACTTTAATCATGACAGTAATACTGTCATTATGTCCTTAAAGAATCCTTATCTTTCAGAGATCAATACTGAAATATTTAGCTTTAAAATAATCCAGTGGGAGAGGGCAGTGGCAGATATATATAAAACCAGAGCGGTTAATAAGAGTTGATAGTATTTATTTATTTATTTGGCTGTGTCAGGTCTTAGTTGCCCAGGCTTAGTTGCTCTGAAGCATATGGGATCTTCCCAGCCCGAGGATCAAACTGGCATCCCCTACATTGCAAGGCAGATTTTAAACCAATGGACCACCGGGAAGGCCCCCTGATGCTATTTACTTTTTCAAAAGGTGTCTGGAGGTGAAAAATGCACGGTGCTCTGAGAAGAAAATCAGTCCTGAATATTCATTGGAAGGACTGATGCTGAAGCTGACACTCCAATACTTGGGCCACCTGATGCAAAGAACTGACTTACTGGAAAGACCCTGATACTGAGAAAGATTGAAGGCAGGAGAAGGGGATGACAGAGGATGAGATGGTGGGATAGCATCACCGACATGATGGACAAGAGTTTGAGCAAGCTCCGAGAGCTGGTGACGGACAGGGAAGCCTGGCGTGCTGCAGTCCACAGGGTCACAAAGAGTCAGACACGACTGAGCAACTGAACTGAGAAGAAAGAAAGATCACTTCCACTATCGAGTGCTAATGATCAAATAACGTCTTCTTCCTGCTCGGATCCCTTCCGTATCTCCATGTCACCCCAGGTAAAGCCAAAAGTCTTCACTGTGGCCCACAAGCCCCCTCAACCCCCTCACCCCCACTGATCTGCCCCACCACCTCTCTCCTCTCAATTTCCCACCACCGCCCTCCCTCATCAATCTCAAGCTCTGCTAACCACTCCTCAAAGGTCCTCAAGCAGCCTGGTAACTGTCTTGCCCCAGGGCCTTTCACTGGCCCCTAAATTTTGCCCCAAATGCTCTTCCCCCAGAGATCCACATGGCTCTCTCACTTGCCTCCTTCATCTCAGCTTCAACGTCATCTCATGAAGGAGGCCTTTCCTGACCACTCACTCTATCTGAAACAGCACCAGGTCTTCCTTGGTGGTCTAGTGGTTAAGAGTGCCTACAAAGCAGGGTGCATGGGTTCGATCCCTGGTACGGTAAGATCTTATATGCCTCGAGGCAACTAAGCCTGCAAACCACAACAACTGAAGCCTCTAGCTCTACTGCTCCACAAGAAGCCACTGCAATGAGAAGCCCTCACACGGCAATGAGGAGTAGCCTGCGCTCACCGCAACTAGAGAAAGCCCACGTGCAGCGATGAAAATCCAGTGCAGCCAAAAATAAATGAATCCTTAAGAAATAAAAAAAACTAAAACCGCACCACATGCTCACTTCAGTCGCTCAGTTGTGTCCGACTCTTTGCGACACCATGAATCGCAGCAAGCCAGGCCTCCCTGTCCATCACCAACCCCCAGAGCTCACTCAGACTCACGTCCATCGAGTCAGTGATGCCATCCAGCCATCTCATCCTCTGTCGTCCCCTTCTCCTCCTGCCCCCAATCCCTCCCAGGATCAGCTGTCTTTTCCAATCAGTCAGCTCTTTGCATGAGGTAGCCAAAGTATTGGAGTTTCAGCTTTAGCATCAGTCCTTCCAAAGAACACCCAGGACTGATCTCCTTCAGAATGGACTGGTTGGATCTCCTTGCAGTCCAAGGGACTCTCAAGAGTCTTCTGCAACACCACAGTTTAAAAGCATCAATTCAAAAAAATAATAATAATAATAAAAGCATCAATTCTTCAGCGCTCAGCCTTCTTCACAGTCCAACTCTCACATCCATACATGACCACAGGAAAAACCATAGCCTTGACTAGATGGACCTTTGTTAGCAAAGTAATGTCTCTGCTTTTGAATATGCTATCTAGGTTGGTCATAACTTTCCTTCCAAGGAGTAAGCGTCTTTTAATTTCATGGCTGCAGTCACCATCTGCAGTGATTTTGGAGCCCCCCAAAATAAAGTCTGACACTGTTTCCACTGTTTCCCCATTTTTTCCCACGAAGTGATGGGACCAGATGCCATGATCTTCGTTTTCTGAATGTTGAGCTTTAAGCCAACTTTTTCACTCTCCTCTTTCACTTTCATCAAGAGGCTTTTTAGTTCCGCTTCACTTTCTGCCATAAGGGTGGTGCCATCTGCATATCTGAGGTTACTGATATTTCTCCCAGCAATCTTGATTCCAGCTTGTGCTTCTTCCAGCCCAGCGTTTCTCATGATGTACTCTGCATATAAGTTAAATAAGCAGGGTAACAATATACAGCCTTGACGTACTCCGTTTCCTATTTGGAGCCAGTCTGTTGTTCCATGCCCAGTTCTAACTGTTGCCTCCTGACCTGCATATAGGTTTCTCAAGAAGCAGGTCAGCGACTCACCCTCATCCTATGCCTTCTCCTGCATTTCTTTTCACACCTGTTATCTCTTTCTGATTCACTATAAACTCCTTGTCTGTTTACTATGTATCTTCCCTTTTATAAAAATAAGCTCCGTGAGGGTGGGGACTTCACTTGTTTTGTACATTACTTCCCAGAATAGTGCCTGTGCAAAACAGATGCTCAATAAACATCTGTGTAACAAATCAAAGAATCAAAAGGGGCATCATCTAGAGGCGCCATCCTGGTGTCTGGCAACTCCTTTAAGAGCCATTTTAGGGAACTTTTCAGAACAAGTAAAGTTGTTGGCAGCCTAATCCAGTATTTAGTCTCCCCTTTTAACTCAGTAATAGAATCAGATTTTTAGCTAAGAACAAGGTCATGTGAAATATATTTTCTAGATTCCCTTTTAACTATATATGTGACTAAATTCTGGGCAAGAGTCTGTAAGCAGAACATAGCGTGAAACTTCCATTAAGCAGAAGTGTCCATCTTCATCCCCTGCTGAGATATAATGGCTGGAGTCTTAAGCAGCCATGTTGAACCATGAGGTGACAGTAAAAGGACGGTGGAGCACGAAGGTAGAAGGAACCTGGGTTCTGGATTAGAGTGCAGCCCGGGCCTCATTATCACTGGACTCCTTTATGTGAGAGAGAAATAAACTTCTACCTTGTTTAAGCCATTGTCAGTTTGTTTTATAAGCGGTTTTCTATTACCTACAGTTGAACCTAATCCTGCTACACCTGGGATCACAAAGCTATGGTACAATGGGTGGAACAGGTATAGTCATATATCCAAGAAAACGTATAAAAACGCCCATAATTTGAGAACTGTTTCAGGGAGAATCACTGTGAGCTGGAGGACACAAACAGGCATCATGGAGGTGGGGAGAGAGTGGAGAGAGGAGACAACAAAGGAAACAGAGATATGAGAATCATGAATGTTTCATTAGGCCTGGCTGCAGCCTCGAGATGAGTAACCAGACCATACAAAGAATGACTACAAATCAATAAGAAAAAGAAGCAAAGAGGATGAATAGGCTATATCCAAAAAACATAAATGAGAAGAATGTCTTACCAGTCCTCAGGGGAATACAAATTAAAACCATAATGAGATTTCATCTCACATCAGACTGGCAAAAACAAAAAAGCTTTATAAAACCAAGTGTGACAGGATACAGAACAACAGGAACTCTTACACATCCTTGGTGAGAATCTGAGAACAGTTTGACGATATTTGGCAAAATTAAAGATGCTCACATCCTACAGCCACCAATCTTGTGCCCATTATATACCTCAAAGAAATTCTTGTTCAGGCACCTTAGAAAATGTGTTTAACAACAGTCACAGTAGCCCAAGAAGAGCAAAAACAAATCTGGACACTAATGATACATGCATTGCCACAGAAATGACTAAAACAGGTGATATCTTTGCCTAGTGGAATATTACACAGCAGTAAAAAATGAAAAACCTCTATACGAAATGACCTGGATTAATCACAATATTAAAAGAAAAATACAAGTCCCAGAAGACTATGTATAGTTTGAGATTGTTGTAGACATTCAAAAACAACTATTTCAAAACAAATAACGTTAAACAAAAAATTCAAGATGGTGGTCACAGCTGAGAGCAGCCTGGGAACTGAATGGGAAATACCATAGTTTCATATAAACTACTGGTAGGTAATGTTCTAGTTCTTGGGTAGGGAGTAGGCTAATGGCTATTCATTGTAATAAACATTTGTACAGACCAAAAATATCACTAAAACATGCACCAAGGATTATGATTAATCCAATTCTGTATGTCCAAAGGTCACCTTTAAAACATGAAATGCATATAGAAAGAGGTGAAAAAGAACATACATTAAGTTACTGACAGATAAGACCAATAAGGCACGAAGCAGGAGGGGAGAGGGATGGAGCAGTAAGTGGTTTCTATCTCTGTCACTTACACACTCATTTCAACAAGAAATGTTGGGTTAATCATAAACAAACTAAAGCAGTACAGCACAGTGGTTCAGCGCACAGACTCTGGAGGCCGACCACTAGGGAGGGATGGCTTGTCGACCCAGCATGTCCTTTCTCCTCACAGCTTCCTTACTGACCCTCTGTCTGAAGTGGCAATAAGCACAGCTTAAAAACTGCACTTCTGAGACTTCCTTTTGGCAAAGGGTGATCTTGTCACAAAGTTCTAGCCAAAGAGGTGAAGCAGCAGTCTGCTAAGGATTTCTGGGAAGGCTTTGGTTTCCTGACAAAGGTGCTACTTCTTAGACCTTTGCTTCTTTCTGCCTGTAACAAGGATGTGAGGCTGGAGATGGGGCAGCCTTCTTATATCTATGAGGCTAAGGGCAGCAATACAGATAAACAAGAGACTGGGGCCCTGCAAACAGCAACACCACCTGGACCTGGTGACCTCTGCACTTTTCCTTCTGGGAGAAAATGAAGGCTGTGGTGGTTTCCAAAGATGGCCCCTCAAAGGCCACATCTTCCAGAACTCAAGTCTTCTGTCTGCCTTCCAACATGAAATCTGGGCTGCCACTGGGCCAGTTCTAGACCTACATACACCTTGACTTAGGAAGCTCTGGGCTGCCATGTTCTAAGTCCAGCTACTGGATGGCAAGACCCACGTGGAAGGAGTCGTTCTGAGACTACAGAGAGGGGACCAGGTGTCTCCAAGGTGCCATGTGAGTTGTCGTTGCTGAGTAGGCTCAGTTGTGTCTGACTCTTTGCAACCTCATGAACTGTAGCCTGCCAGGCTTCTCTGTCCATAGGATTTCCCAGGCAAGAATGCTGGAGTGGGTTGCTGTTACCTTCTCTAGGGGATCTTTCTGACCCAGGGATTGAACCAGTGTCTCCTGCATTGCAGGGGGATTCTTTACTGCTGAAACACCAGAGAAGCCCTTGTGAGTACAACCATCTTAAGCCCCATCCGTCTTCTGACTCTAGCCACATAAGAGACCCCAATTAAAACCAGCAGAAGAGCCATCCAGATGAGCCTCAGTCAATCAGAGACTGATAAGAAATAACAAACTTTCATCCCCTTAAGGCATAAGTTCTGGGATGGCTCGTTATGTAGCAGAGAACTGAAACAGAACTCTAAATGGGTACACCACTGCACAAGTTTCAGGAAGCCAAACATATTCCTTTACTAAAGTACCACCTTAAAAGGAAACTTGCCAATAGATCACAACTCTAAAAAGATCTCTTGCATGTTCTGATTTCCAACAAAGGTCATTAATAAAAAAAATAAGAACTTTCCTCTGTTTCTTATTTGGTAATAATTACTCATTTAGCACAACTAATCTGTATAGAGGATGAGGAATCTATTAATCATTTTTATAAGTAAAAAGCACTTAAAGTAGATGGCTCAACATTGTGCTGGACCTGGTGAGAACCCTCCAAAAACACATCTCCTATCTGGGCAAGACGCCTCATTAAACTAATACCACTTCCTATTCATTCTCAAAGGCTTAGAGCTTAACAAGGTGGGACGGCTTAGCCACAAGGTGGCTAAGCAGGTGGGATGTCTGCAATCTAATTTTAAGAAGCTGTCAGTAAAAATAATACGGAGGAGGGGAAAAAAAAAACCCTAGAAACAAAAGGAATGCACATCAGTAACAGCCGGGCCAAATAAACTCTGGTCCACCCACCCCTCCATGTGTTATGGAGACATTAACAAGAGCAAATTTGAGCACAACCTGAGGACTTGGGCCTCCATTTCCACACAGTACTGCCATGTAAGAAAAGCAACCTGCAGGAAAATGAGGGCAATATTATCCCTTATAGGGTAATATTTCCCTATAGGATTATATAGGAGAAGGCAATGGCACCCGACTCCAGTACTCTTGCCTGGAAAATCCCATGGACAGAGGAGCCTGAAGTCCATGGGGTCGCCGAGGGTCGGACAAGACTGAGTGACTTCACTTTCATGCATTTGGAGAAGGAAATGGCAACCCACTCCAGTGTTCTTGCCTGGAGAATCCCAGGGACAGGGGAGCCTGGTGGGCTGCCATCTATGGGGTTGCACAGAGTCGGACATGACTGAAGTGACTTAGCAGCAGCATAGCATTATATAACCATGGAGAAACATGTGGAAAGATACATACAGTGCTTGATTGTTCCCATGGGTGAAGGACTGGGATGCGGTAGAGAGGAACCCCCCCAAAAAAGGGACTGGAAACATTTTTAAATGACTTGAAAAAAATTCGTAAAAATAATTATCCCCATTAAGTGAGTGCTCTCAATCCACTAGACACAGTGCTAACTAACTAGGTCACCCCATTGCACTTTAAACTGCTCACTTAATGCAGGTACTATTAATTATTCCCATTTTCCAGATAGGGAAACTGAGGCCCAGAGAAGCCAAGTGCTGTGGCCGAAAGCTTGGGCAGTGCTGGGAGCACTGTTATGCAAGAGGGTCAACTCCAAAACCCACTGCACTTGGAGCTCAGAGGACAGAGTTAACAGTTTACAGGAGCAGCAATTCTTGACACTTTGCACATTCTTAAAATAGCAGTAGGCCCCTAGGTGTGAGGATGTGTGTGAAGGCTGCACACACCTCAGGCCCTCCGTGCTGTTGGGAGAAACCCAAGAGGGCCACTGACCTCGCTCCGCGGAGCCTGGGGAAGCCCAGCCCGGGATATTTTTACAGAATCAATTGCTGACACCGGGAGCCAGGAGACAGATGTGGAGGTGTCAGCTCTTACACGGTCAGACTCGTGGAGCTCACCGTTTAATTAAAGCCTGTTCAGCCCCAGAACAAGAATGATTGCCTGTAAAAGCCGGGGAGACCGATAAACTCTGCCTGGCCAGTTCATTCTTATTTCCAAAGTATTCCCTGACCCCCTACTACTGCAGGAACACTCAAGAGGGCCTGATAATAGAGTCAGCTTTCTATATATATGGGAAGGTTGGGGGCGGGGTATGTGTGTGGGAGGATGTGTGCGGTGTCTTCAACAAAGCCTTCCTCACCTGAGCTAAACTGTACACATCCTCTGTGCTCATGAGAAGCAAGGTCAGGGTCAAGGCCATCTGTTCCATGCCACATACACCCATGGCATTGTTAGGGCCCAGGCTGCACAGGCTGGAGGAGCTGATGGACAGACAGGAAGCCAGAGGGCTGGACGCTGCAGGGAGGCCTGAGGACCCTGGGTGACCAAGGAGAGGGTGTGAGCACACCGCCGGCCCACCCTCAGCCCCAGGTTTGAGGATATGTTGACATTCTCCTCAAAACCCAGATAGGAACAGCCACCCTTCCTCATTCATGATCCTAAATCCACTCATAAGACAATGTATCGCACACCTACCACATGCCAGGGATGATTCCACAAAGAGAGACAGAAGTACCTGTGCTTTCCTGGGGCCTACGGTAGGGGAGGAGACTTCCCTGGTGGCTTAGGGGATAAAGAGTCCGCCTGCCAATGCGGGAGAAAACCGGGTTCGATTCCTGGGCCAGCAAGACTATCTGGAGGAGGAAACGGCAGCCCACTCCAGTATTCGTGCCTGGGAAATCCCATGGACAGAGGAGCCTGGCAGGCTACAGTCCATGGGGTGGCAAAGAGTCAGACACAACTTAGTGGCTAAACAACAACGGTAGGGGAGGTGGGAGAATAAACACGTCAGTGGTCATGCTATGAAGAAAACGAACGCAGAGCAGAGGGCTAGAGTGTGATGGAGAAGGTGCTACTTAGGGAGGAGAGAGGCCTCACTGAGAAGGTGACATGTGAGCAGAGCCCCACGGGGGTGGGAGCTTTGGGGATACTGGGGAAATGCTACGGGTAGAGGGAACAGCCGCGGCAAGAGCCCTGAGGGAGGAAGGGCAGGAGGCAGCTAGCAGCAGCTGAGAAGTCAGAGATAAGGTCAGACAGGGAATCAGGGGGGCTAGGGAGAGCTGACACTGAACACCACTCTGCGCCCAGGCTGCGAGCGCCCAGGCTGTGAGCAATGATTCACTGGGAAGGTGAGTGGGTACTGCTCCTAGTTACCACCTCATCAGATGAGGAAACTGAGCCTCAGAGAGGGAAAGGAACTCGCCTGAGACCACACAGCTCATCTGGACCAGGCTAGGATGCCCCACTGGTACAGAAGTTGGCATCCCCCTGGGAGTTCAGCATTCACCCATGCCTTCTCCGGGGAGAAATCTCCTCCATTTCCTTCTCACTCCCTCAACACTCCGCCCACCCTTTCTTCACAGTCAGCAGCAGACAGGTAAACATTTCATGCGAGAGGAGAGGGAAAAAAGAAAACAAAACCACCAGTCTCACGCCCGAAAAGAAGGAAACACACTGCACTTTCTCTGCAAGTCCCGACCAAACCTAACCGCCACCGCTCACCTGAAAGACGTCCGGAGCCCGGCCGGGATCACAAACTCGGCAGGTGACCCGGAGGGGAGCTCCAGGCTCTCGAATGCCGTGCTGGGTCCGGGCCGGGCCAAGGCCACCTGCCTGCCCGCGCCCGCGGCCGCCCTCGCCCTCCCGTGGTGGGCGGTGCCTCCCCCGCCCGCGGTGGGTGTCTGGAATGCGGAAGCGGGAACCTGCCGCGCCAGCTCCTCACAGCGACTTGTTCAGCAACAGCCGCAGCAACGACCCGCCGGCCACCGGAGTTCCCCCGACAGCAGGCTGGTCTCGCGAACAGGCGCGCGTCCCCAAGGCGGGCTGTTCTGCCAGCGGTCCCTTCAGGGGAGGGAAATAAAAGGACTCCTTACTCATCAGACACGTGGTCTGAGGAGCCTGAATGGGCTTGAGTGAAAGTTCAAGGTAACAAAGGCGGCTGGCCTCGGATCTAGGAACGCGCCACCTGTTCGCTGGCCGATCCAGGGCTGGATCGGCGCCCACGGCCTCCCCTGCTCGCTTCATTCACAGCCGCACGATCCAAAGACGGGCTCCTTTTCGCCGGGCGGACGGGGAGCCAGCTCGCCGAAGCAGCGCGGCTTAATGATTGAGCGCGGCCACCGGACTCCTCCAGCCAGCCTGGGAAGCACCGAGGAATGGGTGTGCCCAACAATAACAGCCCCAGAACGCCCCCTCCTCACTCTGCACTTCACGTGACGTGAATTATCTCCCCGCTCCCCTAGCCTTCACAGCCTTCCTAAGTAAGTACGATTAGCATTCCTACTTTACATATGAGAAAGTTCAAGAACAGAGAAGTCACAGGCGAAAGGTCACACAGCAAGAAAGTGGTGGCGCAGAGTTAAGCCAAGCAGAGCAACTCTTGGGTTTCCAGTTGTTAACCTGGGCACTGGACCTCCTCAAGGGGAAAGACAGGTGCCCCACCCTCAATTGGGCTTCAGGTTCCTCAATGGTAAAATGGGGTAAGTGTGAAGAGTCAGTGAGGGCTTGCTGCTGCTGCTAAGTCACTTCATCGTGTCCGACTCTGTGCGACCCCATAGACGGCAGCCCACCAGGCTCGTCATCCCTGGGATTCTCCAGGCAAGAACACTGGAGTGGGTTGCCATTTCCTTCTCCACAGTGAGGGCTTACAGAGAGCATTTAGCCCTAATGCACAAAATGCTCAATAACCACCAGCTGCAGTCATCACATGCTGACTCCAGATTCAATCAGGTTCAAAACAGGAGATTATTACAGTCACCGAGTTTAAATTCTGGGCAGCTAAAGGGAAAACAAAAGAAGGATGACTTACTGCCCTTGTTTTCATCCACAAAAGAAATATATAACCCATCTACTCAGGACACAGTGGTTTCAACAACAAAAAAAACCCACAGACCCTGCCCTCAAGGAGCTTATTTATTTGTTTAGTTGCTAAGTCGAGTTTGACTCTGCAATCCCATGGACTGCAGTCCACCAGGTTCCTCTGTCTGTGGGATTTTTCCAGGCAAGAATACTGGAGTGGGTTGCCATTTCCTTCTCCAAGTGATCTTCCCAACCCACGGATCAAACCCCCATCTCCTGTGTCTCCTGCACTGGCAGGAAGATTCTTTACCACTGAGCCACCAGGGAAGTCATATCCCCTGTGAATCAGTTCAGTTCAGTTGTTCAGTCGTGTCTGACTCTTTGTGACCCTATGAACTGCAGCACGCCAGGCCTCCCTATCCATCACTAACTGCCAGAGTCTACCCAAACCCATGTCCACTGAGTCGGTGATGCCATCCAACCATCTCATCCTCTGTTGTCCCCTTCTCCTCCCGCCCTCAATCTTTCCCAGCATCAGGGTCTTCTCAAATGAGTCAGCTCTTCGCGTCAGGTGGCCAAAGTATTGGAGTTTCAGCTTCAACATCAGTACTTCTAATGAACCCCCAGGAGTGATCTCCTTTAGGATGGACTGGTTGGATCTCCTTGCAGTCCAAGGGACTCAAGAGTCTTCTCCAATACCACACTTCAAAAGCATCAATTCTTCAGCGCCTAGCTTTCTTTATAGTCCAACTCTCACATCCATACATGACTACTGGAAAAACCATAGCCTTGACTAGACAGACCTTTGTTGACAAAGTAATGTCTCTGCTTTTTAATATGCTGTCTAGGTGGGTCATAACTTTCCTTCCAAGGAGTAAGCCACCCCTGTGAATAAACTGGCACAAATATTCAAAGAACAGCAGATACAGCAGATATACTGAGTGCTCACTGTGGGCCAGGGGCTGCAGTGCTCAAAATGCTTTGGGTGCTTGAATGTAATTGTCCCATCAACCTCAGAGGGAAGGTGACAGGGCACAGACTTTGTAAGAATGACACAGCCCGAGGACACAACATAAACTGATTAGAACCAAGTAAGTCCAAAATGGTGGACAAGTCAACTTCCACTAGACCCTGAGTCTCAGTATACGCTCACTGAAACACAGGCACAAGATCAATGACACACTCACAGGTATGGCGACAGTTTTGAGGCCAATCATCAACGACCACAAACTGGGCGGTGGCCCAATTCCTGGAAATCTCACCCCCTTCCCCAAAATAGCTGGAATAATCCTCCCACTCATTAGCCTATGAAATGACTCAGCCTATAAAAACTAACCACACCGTATTTCAAGGCCACTCTCCCCTTCTGAGATGGCCCACACTCTGTCTGTGGAGTGTATTTCTCTCTAAATAAATCAACTTCTTAGCCATCGCTTTGTCTTTCACTGAATCCCTTCTGCAAGGAGACATCAAGAACCTGAGCTTCATTAAGTCCTGAGACCAGGTGTGGGATCTCAGTTAAAAGACCGTGGATTCAAGTCCCCATCTGGCTTCTGGCTGGGTTCGAGTCTGGGCTCACTGATTCAAATCTCAATCTGAGTTACACGGTTTCATTACCACCTTAAAGATATGGAACCCAAGGTACTGCAAGGCTAGTGGCTTGCCCAAGGTCACATGGGAGCCCAAGATGGATCCAGGACTTGTGCCCAAGTGGTGCGGCTCCACAGCCCGCTCTTTGTTCCTCAGTCCCTTGGCAGATCTATAGGGCAACAGCTTTATGCTGGGTCCGCAAGCTGCAGCAACAGGCCCCCACAGGAAACGTCAGTCTGCAAAATGAATGGTCACTTTCATGTGTTGTTGGGAGGAAAGGGTGGGGTTATTAAATGATAACTATTCAATTAATTGTTGTTTAGTCCCTAAGTCGTATCCGATTCTTGGCGATCCCATAGACTATAGCCCACCAGGCTCCTCTGTCCATGGGATTTTCCAGACTGGAAAATTTTTCCATACTGGAGTGGGTGGCCATTTCCTTCTAGAGGGGATCTTCCTGACCCTGGGATTGAACCCATATCTCCTGCATTGCAGGCAGATTCTTTACCCGTGAAACACCAGAGAAGCCCTATTCAATTAGTAAATCAAATTAAATATGTTAACAGCAGGGGCCACATTATTGAGCACTTACCATGAGCTAGCTCCTGGGGGTAAGCACTTGACCTGCATCCTCTCTTTTTTCCACTAAGCCAGCTTGTGGAATCCTAGTTCCTTCACCAGGAATTAAACCTGAGCTCTAGCAGTGAAAGTGCAGAATCCTAACCACCGGACTGCCAGGAAATTCCCTGCAACCTCTCCTTTCTTCCTCACAACCACCCTACAAGGCAGTCCTCAAAGGGGGAAACTGAGCCTCTGCAAGGAGCACCTTGAATAGGAAAACTGGCCAGAAGCTGAGAGAGGAGCCCCAAGTGTTGCTGAGCATAGTGAGTGGGCTCACGGACCACCAACACCGCCCCTCAGACTGCTGCCTCATTCCCCAGCTTGGGTTTCCCTGAGTGTGCAGATGAAATACTTGGTTTCCCGACAGGATTGAGAGCTCCTATGATACAGGGACTCTGTGCACACTTTCTTAAAGGTGGAAATGATTAGAGAATTTAAAAGCCATGCCCTGATTCAGGTAATTACAAAAGGAAGGACACTGTTGGTAAGGATAGTGACACAAAAATAGATAGGTACGAGGCTTTCACCTGTTTCCCTAACTTCTGCAGCAGATCCAACTGTCTGCCCACCCACTGTCCATCCCCCCTCCCAGTCTTTTCCTAAACAGTACTACGGGTTTATTCCTGTAGCCGCACTACATGGTCCTGCGCTTCAGGTGAAGAGGCGTTCTAGCCCCAGCCCTGACAATAAATCCTGACTGGCTCTTGCCTGTGATTTGCCCAGGCACGGTCAGGTATCACAATGCTGGCCAATGAGATATGAGGGGAATCTGGGAGGCAGGGCTTTTAGGAAGAGTTTCCACACTCCTAAGAGATGCTCTGGATATAGCCTCCAGACGCTGGGTATTTCTGCTGCTGGATATCGCCTCGTCAGGGAATGATGACTGGAGCTGTGACAGTCATCCTGTGGCCGTGAGGGGAGCCTGAGGACACAGGAGACACACCAAGTATAGTGGAGAGGGCTGGTCTCCTTACAGGCTTAATTATTCTGCCCTGGTGCTGCCTATCTGTAGGCTTCTTTGTTACAGATCATCAGTCTCCTGATTTGGGGCCAATTTCATTTGAACTTCCTATTATAGTAAGTCAGGTCGGTGGTTCTCAAAAATGTGCTCCCAGGCTCAGGAGCAGCAGTATCACCTGGGGACTTGTTAGAAATGTATATTCTCAAGCCAGACCTACTGAATCGGAAACTCTGGGTGGGGCCCAGCAACTCTCGTTTTAAGCAGCCCTCTGGGGGACGCCGGTGCCTGCGCGGGTTTGAGAACCACTGCAGGAGCACAGTGATTAAGAGTTCAGGATGTGGCCTCTGGGCCAGGCTGCCAGGATCCAAATCGTGTCACCACCATTTTCTAGCTGTCGGGTAAGTTATTTAAATTTAGTTGGCCTCATCTGCAAAAGGGGAATAATAAGGGTACTTGCAGGGTTGTTGGGAGGTTTAAATGAATCACTTTGTGGGAAGTGCCTAGCATCTAGCAGACACTGTATAAATTATCTATTTGCTGGCATGTCCCTGATGGCCCAGGGGTTAGGTTCCATCCATGGTCAGGGAAGTTCCACACACCATGTGGTACGCCTCCCCCCCCAAAAAAAAAACATTTGCTGCTGTTGTTGCTAATAGTATTGTTGGCATCCAAAGGCAAACCAACTGAAACCATTTTCTGGCTGAATTCCCCCAAAGCAAGATCCAGCCCAGGGCCCTGGGGTTCAGGATGTGTGCTCTCTGGAGGGGACACACCAGAGGAGAGGGACAGCCTTTCTTCATCACTCTTCAGCCCTCCCCCCACAGCCTGAGCCTACACAGTCCCAGTACCTCCTCCTGGACAGTCTGGGCTGGTTCTCTACCACCTACTCTGCCCAGTTACTGATCCAGTCCCGCCATGTGAGTCATGCCAAACACCTGGCAAGAGTCCAGGGGTGCCCTTCCCTCTGCAAGTTATCTGTGATTTCAAAACTGGTGGCACCAAGACACAGAAAGCCAAAGAATGCCTAATGCCACCCCCAGGTACTGTCCTAGGAGGACGAGGCAGCGTCTTGTCAGGCTTAACAGCAAGACGGGTATGGGGCTATGGGTGAGCAGGGGGTTTACACACACTGGTGTTGCAGACACTGTTGGGCCAGTCAATGAAAGAGATGTGCGGGTGCAGAAAGGGGGTCCCGACCTCTGACCACCAATCCCTGAGGCAAGAAAGTGTTCATCGTGTCCCACTCTTCGCAACCCCATGGACTGTAGCCCACCAGGCTCCTCTGTCCATGGGATTCTCCAGGCAAGAATACTGGAGTGGGGAGCCACTCCTTTCTCCATGGGATCTTCCCAACCCAGGGATCGAACCCGGGTCTCCCGCATTGCAGGTATTTTCTTTACCATCTGAACTACCAGGGAAGCCCCAAAGAAAGGATGGGTCAAGTTCCTTGGGCCCTGGAAAGGAAGCTGTTAGGCTGAACCTCCCAAACTGTCAACATTCAACCATTCTTTCTGACCCACAAAAAAGGCAATTTCATATGGTTCGAACAAATGTAGGCCAGGAAATGACTCAAATAACGCAGTGCCAAGGAACTGGTCACCAACAAGAACCAGGGATGGTGGTGGCCTCTGGGGAAGGGAACTGGGTGCTTTATTTTTGTTCCTTTGGTTCCATGCACGTGTGGCCACTAATCAAAACTTAATGAACGTTTAAAAATATTTATTTATGTATTTACTTGGCTGTATCAGGTCTTAGTTGCAGAATGCAGGATCTTAGTTCCCTGGCCAGGGATCGAACCTGCATCCCCTGAATTGCAAGGCGGATTATTAACCCCTAGACACCAGGGAAGTCCCTTAATGAAATTTAATAACTCAACACGCCCTGCAATATGGTCCCATCTCAGAGAAAAGACGAGGCTGCACTAGATGCCAAGAGATCTTCAAACTCCTGTGCCCGCATGCCCTCCCACTCGCTCCCCTTTCCACTCTGCTCCAGCCGCTGTCTCAGGGCCTTTGCACTGGCTGCTCCCTCTGCCAAGAAACCCCTACTGCTCACACTGCCTCGCCTCCTTCAGGCCTGATCTCAGGTCACTCCCAGGGAGGCCATCCCTTGGCACCCTGTCTAAACTGACAACATCCTCCACCCTAATATCTCACATCCCCTTTCTTAGCATCTTCCACTCAGAACTTATTACCATCAAACACAGTATGTGTGCATGCTAAATCACTTTGCAACGCTATGGACTGCAGCCCACCAGACTCCTCTGTCCATGGGATTCTCCAGGCATGAATACTGGAGTGGCTGCCATGCCCTCCTCCAGGGGATCTTCCTGACCCAGGGATCTAACTCAGGCCTCTTACGTCTCCTGCACTGGTAGGCAGTCTTTACCACTAGTGCCACCTGGGAACCGCCCTAACACAGTATACGTCTTATTTATCTGTTGATTGTTTGAATCCCGGCTTGAATGAGAGCCCTAGAAGGGGAGAACCGTTGTCTGCTTTGCTCACTGCTATAAACCTGGTACCTGGAAGAACATTCAGCTGGATGAATATCTGTTGAATGAGTAAGTTTAAGAATCATAATCAGGGGACTTCCCTGGTGGTCCAGTGGCTCAAACTCTGCGCTTCCAATGCAAAGGGCCCAGGTTCAATCCTGGGTCAGGGAACTAGATCCTACGTGCCACAACTAAGAGTTTGCATGCCGCCACAAAGATCAAAGATCTTGCGTGCCACAACCAAGAACTGGTGCAGCCAAATAAATACATGAATATTAAAAAAAAAAAATCAGTATCAGTGTTTGGGGTCTGCCACCTTCAGATTCAACATATATAGGTCTACACTGGGAAACCCGGAAAAAGCAGGCTGCCTAAACTGGTGACAGTGATCCTAATGAGCTCTCCGCGCTAGACGTGCTTCAGAGCCTGCAAAGGAACAGGAAAGAAGAGAACTGCTGTGGCGGCAGAGGTAGCAACGCCTGCAGGAGGTGGGGGCGGGGGGGGGGGGTTCCAGGACCCGGCCTGCCTTCCTCCCTGCAAACCAAGAGCGCGATACAGAGAAAGAGCCCACCACCAGAACCAATGGCACCAGCCGCGAGCAAGGCCAGACCCGAGTTCCTCTTCACATCACACATCTCTACCCCTCCCTGGCAAGCAAACCACAAGCAGAAACCCCCAAACGAGGGAACCCGCTTTTCCTGCCACTTTCACACACGGATTTCTGCCCCTTGCTGACTCGCTGTTCAGTTAGTTGCAACAGGAGCCTCTCTGCTTGATGTGAAGGGGCGGGCGGGGGGAGGGGGGCGGTGCTGTGCATGTTTGTTCTAAAGGAGTTTTATCTGCTGGCTTGATGAGAAATACCATCAGGTCCGTGGCACCATCACATGCTACATCTTGCAGCTTTGTCAAAAGTCAGGACTGAAAGGGGGCACTTTCCCTGCCTCCCGCAGCAGCGCTGGAGGCAAACCCAAATGCTGGATTGTGGTTCCTTGCAGGGTTGGGCGGGGGGCGGCCGACAGAGACACATCAGAGGAAGGATCTGTGCAGTCTGTCCTGAGGGGAGGATGCGGGGAGGATCTGAGGCCTCCTGCTGGAACTCGTCTTTGGAAAAAATGTGGGAGGGGCCCCACGCTCAGATGCTGGAGAAAACCAGACCTGGGGAAAGAGGGACCTCTGTGAGCTGACTCAGAGAACCAGCGCCATGGTGCTCAGAGCAGTCGGGGGAGCATGTGGCCGATAGAGCCAAAGATTGACTCGTAGGATGAAAAGAGAAAAAAAAAAATACCACTTTTGTATTATATAAGTGGACTGGGCAGAGGTAGGGAATCCCTCCACACTACACTCGAGTTTGAAACACACCAACACTGAGTGATAGTTGTTATATCTGCTTCTAACTTTTCGTGGCGAGGTGTTCGTGGTGCAGACACACAAAGGTGAAAAGCAGAGCATAAGAACGCCCCTCCAGCCAGCTTCAGCAGCAATGCCTCCTGGCCAATCTTACTTCCTCTCTTTCCTCGCCCATACACTTGGGCCCCTCACCTCCCTGCCCATCCATATTAATCTGAAGCAAATCTCAGATATCTTAACAGTTCATGGGGATTTTAGACTGTAACTCTTCAAAATAAGGACCTTTTCTTAAGCAGAACCACAGTATCATTTTCACACCTTCAAAAATTAACAAGAATTCCTTAATAATGTCAAACATCCAGTGCATTTTTGTTATTTTTGGCTGATTTTTAAAAAATATGTATTTGTATTTATTTATTTGACCCCCCCAGGTCTTATTGTGGCATGTGGGATCTAGCTTCCTAAATAGGGATCGAACCCAGGCCCCCTGCATTGAGAACACAGAGTCTTAGCCACTGGACCACAAGGGAAAAGTCCCTCAAGTCCAGAATCAGAGAAAAACCTCACACCCAGGGTGATGGTCAAGTCTCCAGGCCCAAAGGGGCCTGGGACCTGCTGCAGGACTACCCCAGACCAGTTCAGAGACCACGTGTGGAGTGAGGAGACTGCAACTCGCCAGTGTGGCCCTGCTTCCCGACCCCATTCGGCCACCTGCTGTCCACGGACAGACTGCAGACTGGGCGTTTAAGAGCCTGGACCTAGGGACTTCCCTGGTAGACAAGTGGTTAAGAATCTGCCTGCCAATGCAGGGGACACAGGTTCAATCCTGGTCCAGGAAGATACCCCATGCCACAGAGCAACTAAGACCCATGAGCCACAGCTACTGACACCTGTGCTCTAGAGCCTGCACCCCACAGCAAGAGAAGCCACCACACCGCCAGTACCCCCCAGATGCCACAACTAGAGAAAGCCCGCATGCAGCAATGAAGACTCAGCGCAGACAAAAACAAAAACAGATAGATGAAACTTGAAAAAAAAGACAGCCTGGACTTGACTGGCTTGGGTTTGAATCCTGACTTTGATACTCACCAGCTTTGTGATTCGTATTTCTCAGGACCTGAGTCTATCTACGTAAGAAATGTGAATGGTAAGAATACCTACACCATGGAGTTATGAGGATTAAATGAGATATTACATGAAAAGCACCCAGAGCAGAGACTTGTACACAGTAAGAGCTCAGGGAACCTTGGCTCGTATCAGCAATTCAGCTGACACACACTGAGGATCTTTAACCAGCCAGGCACTGTCCAGCAGTAGGAGATAAGAGAGGTAAAGAGGTGAAAGCGCTCAGGAATCACCACTGGGGCTGGCACAGGTCATCTGGGCACGTGAACAGACTCAGAATCTCCAGCACCTGCCTTGTTTAGGTACAAGGTCCAGATACTCCTTGCTCCTGAGAGGGGGAATCCTGAACCAAGACAGTGACTGAAGTTCTAGAATAATGACTCCCGTAGATGAGAGAGTCCCCTTCCTGCTAGCCCCCACGCAGCAGTGCCTCTGAATCAGGCAAGGGCAATACTCACACACTGGGTAAACTCGGCTGTCGCTGAGACAGGAAAAGGCCACGAAGCTCCCTCAGGAGGCCACAGTCAAGAGGGACAGAGAGAGGAGGCAGATGAAAGAGAAAAGAGGCCTCGGGAACTTTCCTCAGCTGTGGGGCAACTAAGCCCACATTCTGCAACGAAGGAGGAGCCCCTCATGTTGCAACTAAGATCCAATGCAGCCAAATACATAAATAAATAAATATTTAAAAAAAAAAAAAGAAAAGAAAAGAGGCTTCATGCCCACGGAAGCTGCTTAGAATGGACTTTCAATAGGCTAGGTCCTTTTCTCATTCCTTCACTCATCCTGCCCACTGTCCTCAGTCCCCAAAGACCATTCCCCTTCCTGGGAAGTAAAGATCCGTTCCCACCAAACCTGGGGCTTAATGTAAGGAGGGGGGTCAGCCAACCTCTCAGGTCTAAACCGGCACAACAATACCAACAGAAACTTGAGGACTGAGGCTGATGAAAACTGGGAGTCTGTTTTGTGTGATGAGTCCTTCCTATGGTATTTTTGTGGCTCAAATCTCAGACCCCACCCTCCCTCAAACACTAACACAACACAGACACACAGAGATTTAAGAGTACGGTCTCTGTACCTGAGTTCAAATTCTGCCCTCATCATTTGCTAACTGTGAGCAAATGGCCTCGTGCTGCCAGGCCTCACCTTCTTCATCTGTTTAGTGGGGATGATCAGAGTCCCGGCCACCTCAGAACACAGGTCACATGCGCCAAGCACAACACCAGGCCCAGAAGGTGCCTTTGAAGGATGACAGCTGTGAGTTTAGCAGGCAGCATGCTTTTCATCACTCATCTGCCCTTATTCACCAAGATAAAACAGGGACAGCATCTTTGACCAATCACTGTGAATCCTGACCTACACTTGAGTCTCACACCTGAGGCCCACTCTGTCCAATACATGTGGCTCCTGGGCACCTGAAACGTGGTTGGTGCAGATGGAAATGGCTGAAGGAGTAGATTTCACATGGAACTTTGAAGAAGTGTGACAAAAAAAGGATGTAATATATCTCAATAATTTTATACTGGCTACATGTTGAAATGATATGCTTTGGACTAAATAAAATTTATTATTAAAGTCCATTTCCTATTTCTTTTTACTCTTTTAAAAGTGATCCCCATAAGATCTTCAGTGACATATATGGCCCACATTGGTGGCTTGGGTTATATTTCTAAAGGAAAGTTCTGGTGCAAACCCTGGAGAACCAGAGTCTTCTTATGTGACTAACATACGGTGCCTGGCACACAGGCTGGGCAGAAACACATGCTTCATAGATGGTTGGATGAAAGATCTTCTCCACACTTTTCCTGGTCTTAAAAGCAACCACCACCATCTTCACATCTAACTAGGCCTGCCCTTCATTCAAACTATTGAACAACTCTTAAGCTCCAAGCTACACCCGATCAAAATGGACACAGTCATGGTGGCTGGAACAGGATCCTAGAGCCCCTACTTGGGCCAGGCATCAGCACTTTAATAACTAAACGGTATTTTAAAGCTTTAACAGTCCATAATACTAGTTCAGTGCTTAGGAACTCTCTTTCCCCGGCTGGTCCAAGTCCTCTTGCAAAGCTCACCCCTTGCAAGCTCAATGGGACACCTCCTTGTTCACACTCCTTCAACACCACACTTCAATTCTTGCTAACTTGCATTTGGTGTGGTGGCCACACCGCCAATCTTGTTTTATTTGAGGACATGCTCTGCTGAAGGGCCTTTAGTTTTTAAGTAACCAACAACCAACCAACTAAACATCCCCACAGAAACTGACGCTGTCATGTCTTACCGTGGAGACGACGCCACATCCCCAGACCACTCCCGGGGCCACATGAATGAGGTACTAAATATAGTCCGCAGAGCTCTGCATGTTAAACAACGTGGAAAGGAAACGCTGCACCCGCTCCTTAATCTTGCCTCAGCCTGGTCAAGGGGGCCTGGGAAAGGAATATAGCATACGGGCCAAGACCTGGGACCCTGGAGTCAGCATCCTCATCGGCAATGAGTTCCATACATTTATCTACTTCACTGGACTCTTGTGAGGATTCACTTCAGTTCAGTTGCTCAGTCATGTCCGACTCTTTGTGACTCCATGCACTGGAGCACGCCAGGCTTCTCTGTCCATCACCAACTCCTGGAGCTTGCTCAAACTCATGTCCATTGAGTCGGTGATGCCATCCAAGCATCTCATCCTCTGTTGTCCCCTTCTTCTAGAGTGAGGATTAATTGAGGAAAAGTGCAAAATGCCTAGAAGAGCACCGAGTACAGAGTAAAGTACCAGGAAATGTCAGCTGCTATTATTATCATTATTATTATTTTACAAAAATTAAAGTAGCATGAGCCTGAACAGTGGGAATTCACCTTTCTCCAGTTTCGATGATACTGTTTTTGTAGCAAATACATTCCCACACCTGGGCCTTTGTATTTCCTGTCCCCTCGGCCTGGAATGGTCTTCCCCTAGCTCTTGGCACAGCTGGTGCCTCTTGCTCATTCAGGTCTCAGCTCACATGACTCCCCTTCAGTGAGGCCTAAGAGGCTTTCTCGGAGAAGGTGATGGCACCCCACTCTAGTACTCTTGCCTGGAAAATCCCATGGACGGAGGAGCCTGGAAGGCTGTAGTCCATGGGGTCGCGAAGAGTTGGACACAACTGAGTGACTTCACTTTGACTTTTCACTTTCATGCATTGGAGAAGGAAATGGCAACCCACTCCAGTGTTCCTGCCTGGAGAATTCCAGGGACAGGGGAGCCTGGTGGGCTGCCGTCTATGGGGTCGCACAGAGTCGGACACGACTGAAGCGACTTAGCAGCAGCAGCAGCAGCAGCAGAAGACCTTCTGGGGTCACACAAGCGAAAGGAACCAGCCGTTCCCCATCACCAGTCTACTCCATCCCCTCACGCTGTTATTGCCTCCATCTGAAATTAAAACCACCTGAGACTACCTTGTTTGCTGCATGTCCCCTCAGCTAGAAATGTAAACCCTAGTAGAGCAAGGATCTTGTCTCTCTTATTCGCTGTCCAGAATTTATGCTTTCAGCGACTATGGGGTACTGCCTATGTATCAGAATGCTTACTGGATGTGTGTTTGCAGATGTAATAGAAAACCTAGAGGGACTTCCCTGGTGATCTAGGGGCTAAGACTCCACGCTCCCAGTCCTGGTTAGGGAACTAAATCTCACATGCTACAACTAAAGATCTTACATGCTGCAACTAAGACCTGGTGCCCACCAAATAAATTTTAAAAAAGAAATCCCAGAAAGAACTTAAATGTCCAGTAATAGGGAAATGGCAGTGTGGAGCACGGTCTCTCCACACTGAAGAACGTGGGTCTAGCTGTTAAAAAGAATGAGTCAGATCTGTATGTAATGACTTGAGATATGCGCTATCAAATATTTTTAAAAATCGAGTTACAAATATGTATGACTTGATCCCTCCTTTTCTGGGGAATGGTGAGGGAGAAAAAAGAAAACAGTTGATATATGCATTGCTGCTGTTTAGTCACTCAGTAGTGTCTGACTCTTTTGCAACCCCATGGACTATTATAGCCCACCAGGCTCCTCTGTCCATGGGATTCTCCAGGCAAGAATACTGGAGTGGGTTGCCATTCCCTTCTCCAGTGGATCAGACCTGGGTCTCTTGCATTGCAGACAGATTATTTACCATCTGAGCCACCAGGGATGATGCCCCACTATACGCATATATACATCCAAAGGAGCACAGAAAAAGATGAGAGCAGCCACCCCCACATTTCCAAAGGTAATGAATCTACTTTGTTCTCTCAGACATCTCCAAAGCCTGACACTGGACACTTAGTAAACACTCACTGTCTGAATAAATGGTTTTCTTAGGGGGATGGGATTTTGGAATGAAGGGTGGCAGTTATTATTTCCCTTGCCTATCTCTGTAATGTTTGACAGGTTACTACGAGTATGCATTTCTTTGCATAACTTTTTAAAAGCCAAATTCAACCAACCCTCAGGCACACACACATACAAACTAAGGCCACGACCAGAGAAGTCCTAAGAAATAGAGGCAGTGTCTTAAAGCACAAATGCACAAACCGGTCCTAATGGCCTCTCGTTCTAACTGCTAAAAACCCTTTACTTTAGAGGCAATGACTACTCAATTATTTTATCAAAACATATAGACATTTAATTTAGATTTGGGAAATTATACACACAACAAGGTTAAGCTCTTATCATAACCTGGGTCATTTTTTTAAACTGAAGTTTGAAATATAAGCAAAATAACTTTCACAGGGGAAAAAAAAGGCGCCAATCACTGCACATTCTAAATTCCATTTTTGATTTACCGCCTAACAACTGCAATGTCTGAAAAACAGGCTCATGTTTAACTCTGACCGTTCCACACAGACTGCTAAAAACCCACGTGCTGTTGTCACTAACAATCAGGACCAAGATTTTTGTTTTAAAGTCATTGCTTTATTTCCTCAGATGCAAAAAAAAAAAAAGCACTTAGGGGGAATTCCCTCACAGTCCAGTGCTTAAGACTTGGGAGTTTTCACTGCTGAAGTCCAGGTTCGATCCCTGGTCAGGGAACTAAGATCCAACAAGCAACATGGCTCAACCAAAAAAAAACACAAAAAAACCACAATTCAATCAATTAATAAAAAAAATAACACACTTAGTAATTTTAGTGGTCAAAACAAATTTGAGACCACAGGTTCCCATCACCAAATGAAACTACAATTACAGGGGCTTCCCTGGTCGTCTAGGGGTTAGGAATCCGTCTGCCAACCCAGGAGACATGGGTTCCATCCCTGGTCTGAGAAGATCCCACATGCCGAGAAGCACCTAAGCCCGTAAGCCACAACTACTCAGAGAACCCTTGCTCTGCAACCAGAGAAGCCACTGCAAAGAGAGGCCCGTGCACCACAATGGAGAGCCCTGCTCACTGCAACTAGAGAAAACCCACGTGCAGCAAGGAGCACCCAGCACAGCCAAGAATATATAAATAAAATCTCTAAAAAGAAAAAAAGAAATTACAATGACAGATCTGATGACAGGCTCACCCTAAACAGAGAGCTAACATACTCCCTGCCCAGCCTCTTCCTGGGTGTGCGTGTGCTGCCTCCCAAAACACTCAGGATGGCCTGTTGCACAGAGGATATTCTAACCCGCTGACACCGGGTAACTTTGCAGAAAGAAAGCGAGCGACTCAGCTGAGCTTAGCCAGGCTAGAAATGGACTCCCTGACAGCCAGGGCTTTTACTCCATACTTGTGGCCACTGCCATCTGACCACATCTGCAGTGCCTTCTCTGGCTCCTACTGATACAGTGTTTGACATGTATCCATCCTTGGTGACTTGAAAGAAACAACTCAACCATGTTGGAAGAGGCCACCTTCAGTAGTCAAGGGGGACTTTCAGTGGCCCACAAGACAAGAGACCAAGACAGGCCAAAGAACTGGTTGCTATGGAATGACAGCACCATCCTCCTTGCCAATCAACTGCATCTGGGAAGCCCTGGGGAGAAGGACTCCCAGGTTTCCGGTTTGGCCCATCTGCCGAGGTGGTGACTACTGGATCTGGGAGGAAAAGGAGCTTCGTTTTAACATTTTGAGTTCATGGCACCCAATGGGACATCAAGTTAGCAGAGGACATCACGGAGCACAGGCCCCACGTGTGGAGGTGGAGCTCGGGGGCTGATGGTGCTTTGAGACAGTCAATGGCGGGCAACAGCGGTACAACACTTAGAAGCCCCAGAGTGGTCGTTTTGGGAGCAGGAGTGTGTGAGAGCTGGGAGGAGGGCAGGTGGCCTGCTGACAGCAGCTAGTCCGTGCCATTTCTTCTCAGCCCCTTATATGGCAGTATGTTCCACAATTTTACCTTGGGTGAATAAAAATTAGAGGCGAGGGGACATTAACCTTGTCCTGCTCTGAACTGTAATACAAACATAAGCAGCAAAAGCCCATCAAGAGAAACAAGGCATGTTTATTAAGAGCTTAGGATGCACCTGGCCCTGTGCTGAACATTACACATGAATTATCTTTTGGAATCATTGAAACAACCCTGGCACAAATGTCCTATGACTATCATTTCACAGATGGGACACTGAGGCTGGGAGTGAACATGTGGGGGAGCTCAGGGCTGTCATGTCACATCCCACAACAGTTAGGCAAGCTCTGGGCCAGATGGAGCACATGGAAGAAGAACAATTATAATATACAAGAGCTGCTACTTAGTGAGAGATGGCTCTGGACTGGGAACACGGTATCAGCAAATCCTTACAACCCTCTGAGGCTGATATTGTTATCCCATTTTACACGGATGGAACCTGAGGGTGCAGGAGAGGAAGTCAACCAGACCAGTTATAAGTCTGATCCACTAGAAAAGCAAGACTACAGGCAGAGCCCCACCCTCAGGGGGTCTCGGAGAAACCGGGAAAACGCTGAATCAATGGTCATTTATTAAATGCTGACTATGTGCCAGCTGCTGCTCTTAGCATTTCACAAATGGTATTCTCACTGCATCCTCCAAACGACTCTACAAGGTGGCTGCTATGAAAAAATACCCATTTCGTAGACAGAGAAAACCAAGGTACAGAGCAGTGAAGTCTGTCGCCCAAGGTCACAGAGCTGGTAAAAGGTAGAACCTAAATTTGAACCTGGCTCTGCCTCCAAAACCGAAGCTCTCAGCAAAATAATTTCTCCTAACAGCCACCTTGCACCGAGTGCTAACCATGTGGCTTACCCTCAGCTTACCACATTCAGTCGATAATACCTTCATCCCATTTCTCCGGAGCTAACAATAAAACAAGCAAGTAATAAGTGTCTTCTATGTACAAACGCTTTATTCATCGGATCTCAACATCTCAACAGAATTCCCAGCGTAAGACAGCCACTATTCTTCCCAGGTTTGACCGAAAGGAGAAACTGAGGTTCGGCGCGGTTTCCCTAGATCGCACCTCCCGAGAAGCAAGAGTCCGTACACGAACCCACCGCTACCCGACTCTCATGCCACGCTTTCCCGCAACGGCGCCGGGTAGCTCGCCTGGAAAGTTGAAGCATGCGGGCACGCGTCCAGCCAGGTCCGGAGGGCGAGAGTGCAGCCGCCGCCCCCCAACAGCCGGTGCCCACACCCGGCCGTCCGCCCAGTAGCTCGCCCGCGCTGACCCTCGGGGTCCGACTGGACATCGACTCCCCGCTACCCTAGCGCAAGGCCAACCCTGCACCCGGAGCCACATACCTGGGTGTCCCAGCTGCCCGCCCCGCGGGCCCCACGACCGCGGCGTTCAGATCCGCGCCGCTTGCTGGAGACGCCGCCAGCTCCAGTGGCCCGAGTGACTTCCAGGCTGCCCACTTCCAAGCCGCCTCGCGCGAGGCCTCCTGGGAACTGTAGTTTCGCTCTAGGCGGCCGCAAACTGAAAAAAGCCTGACGCGCAGGCGCTGCCGGGAGCAGTAGGCGCGGCGCCGCGCCGCCTTCTGGGAATGGTAGTCCACCTGTCGTCTCCGTGCCGCTCGAGTCTCCTGAGTACTTCCGCAGCCCCGAGGGGCGTGAGGGATGGAGGTGTGTCTTCTGTAGACTCCAACCCGTTGATTGCGTTCCTTGCTCTGCGAAGGCGGTTTTTTCCTTTTTCCCAGCTCTATCCGCCTCCTCCCTTCCTTCAGTAGACCCTCTTTCTCCCTTCCCGCGAGGCGCGAGGTACTTACCCCGAGGGCGCGAGCCTCTGGAGAAGCAGGAGCAGCGGAACACAGCGCTAGACCCCCAACCGAGGGGAGCTGTGGAGAAAGGCGTCTATGCGCGCTCGCGCACGCGCGCTCGCCGGCCAACTCCGGCCTAAATTGCCGCGGGCCCCCGCGGGGAAGACTTTTTTTTTTCCTTTCGAACGCGCGCGCGCGCGCGGGGTCTCGCGCTGGGCTTTTTCCTGCCGGGCGCGCGCCAGTGCGCACGCGCGCTCACTCCCCTGGCCTTGGTCAGTCCGCCCGGCGCGGGGTTGGGGAGCTAACCGTTTTGTTGGCCGAGTCCTCCCGCAGTATCCCCAAGGTCGCTCCTCTGGCGCTCCTATTCTAGGTCTGGCGCTTCACATAGCTTCGGAGTGCCGCCACACACGCCGTACCCGTCCCCTGTCTGGAGCCCAGTCGTCGCAGGTAACAGGCGCGGCCCCAGCCTTGAGGAGGCGGACACGCCCTTCTTCCCTCCCACGCGGAGAGCCGGGATGCCAGAATGTGTTGGGATTCCGGTCTGGTCGCCTCCCTCGGTAGTAGGAGTCTCCGGAGCTCTGCCTTCGACGGGAGTCTCTTCACCAGGCAGGGGGCGTCCCCTGGAGGCCATGATACCTATCATTTATTCGTTGATCGCACATTCTTAGGGTAATCAGTGTTTGTTGAGTACCTATGGCTGGGGAGATTTTGTTAAAATTTAGTCCACTTGTCGACATAATCAAGGATCCGACCTTTTTTATTGGCATTCCTACTACTCCATAAGGGGTTACCAAAGGAACTAGCTGGAATTGCAAGGTTCTTTGGTCAGGAAAACCCAGTCAATACCCTTCCCATCTCATCCTTCCTTCCAAGAAGATGCTGAATGAGACTGAGCTGGGAAGTATATATTTTTTCTTCCTGGGAGAGGGGCAGAGGGTGATTCATTTGCTCATTCATTCAACAAAACTGTATTAGACACCTACTTCATGCCAGCTTGGGTGATTGATTATCAGGACAGGGGAGAAATCAAGATAGATTCGGTTCCTACTCTCAAGGAACCGAAGTCCACACCACCATCGGGAAGGTGATAATCTAAAGCAATACTGTCTAATAGAAGTATAATGCAAGCCAAATCTGCAACTTTAAAATTTACATTTAAAAAGTATATAGGTGAAATTTTATTAATTTAAGCCAGTATGTCTAAAATAAGTTATGTTTAATGAAAAAAGGTTTACATCGCTTCAGTTTTAAATTTTAAGTTAATTAAAACTGTGAGGCATTAACAAAAATATTCATTTGTGGCATGGGTTATAGCAAAAGGCTGGAACCTGCCCAATTTCTATTAATGGACGTTAGATAAATAAACGATAGTTCAGCCAGACGATGGAGTAGCATGCAGCTGACAACTGTTGAAAAATGAGACAGAACTGTATGTTTTAATATGAGTTACTCTTTAAGATTATTAAGTGAGAAAAATGCAGTGTATAGCACCTGGGCTTCCCTGGTGGCTCAGCGGTAAAGAATCCACCTGCCAATGTAGGAGACGCGGGTTCAATCCCTGGGTCTGAAAGATCCCCTGGAGAAGGAAATGGCAACCAGCCCCAATATTCTTCCCTGGGAAATCCCATGGACAGAGGAGCCTGATAGGCTAGAGTCCATGGGATTGCAAAAGAATCTGACATGACTTAGTGACTAAACAACAATATAGCATACTAATGTTTGTGTAAGAGAAGTAGTATTTTTCCACATATATCTTTGTGTGTGTACAGAACACCTGTAGAAAGACAACCAGAGTTACCTTTCTGAAGGGGAAATAGGACAAGTGACTTTCTTTTCAGTATATATTCCTTAGTATGTTTTGTTAGTATGTTATGTTCCATGTCCATTCTGTGACTTAGCTATCAATTAGTGGAGGATGATAGCTAAGCCACAGAATTATTGTATAGTATTAAAACAATATATGTAAAATACCTAGCTACCACTTACTACCTTAATCATTTCTGGATGCTATCACTACTCCCATGCTGGATGGATAACTCTTTACCCAATAGGAACTTGTTTACCCTGGTAATACATGTTTCTCAGCCTGGAAAATTGTTTCTTTCCATAAAGTGTGTTAAATGTATTCCAGTCCAGCCCTAGCTGTGACATCACTTATAAGACCAGAGTAGTAGTCCCAGGCCTTGGGGACAGACTTCAGCTCTGTATTAGAAATGTCATTCAGAAAAAAAGAGAAAAAAACAGCGTAAACCAAGATTGCCCTTTGGCTTTCCAGTCCCTCTGACTTTACAGTCAGCTGATGCCAGCTGGGCTTTCTGCATCGCTGTCCCCAAACATAAGAGCCACCTGCAAGGCTATAGGATCCATGCAGGGCTTTACCTCACAGCGTGGAGCACACATCACTATCCTTTAGGGTGGCCAGTTTTCCCTGTTACACATACTCAACAATACTTTGTTCTTTTCCCTCTTAAACAGGGCCCAACAGTGACATGGAGTGCAGTGCCCCCTAGAGTCATTTCTCTGTATTACAAAGGCAGGGCTCACAGGATGCTGGCCTTTCATCCTACCACCATCAACAGAACACTGTACCTTGGAATGGACTGCAGTTAAGAAAAAGGACGTGGTGACAGCATCAGTGTCCAATAATAGACCTAATTTGTCTCTGTAGTCAGTATTACATACCATATCTCGGCCCCCACATACTGACTCCCCTAGGTTCGCTGCATGACTTCCCATTAGATCATCTTTCGGTTATCAAGATATTAAAAAGTCAAAATCATTGGGCTTAAGCTGAATGCTTAAGCTGAAGCTCACTCCGGACTTGCTTTTAAGAACAGGTAATGGGATTAGGGAATCAAAGTGGAAGATTATAGGAGAGGGTTTCCTCTAAGGAGACCAGTGTATAAGATGGGAGAAAGTGGCAAAAGAACAACAAAAAAACAGGGAATTCCCTGGCATTCCAGTGGTTAGGACTCTGTGCTTCCACTGCAGGGGGCACACATTTGATCCCTGGTTGGGGAACTAAGATCCCACAAAAAAGATGAACAAACAAAACTTCCCAAAATAACAACAGACAGAGGTTTGGGGGCTGGAGGACTTCTTTTTTACTAACCTCCAAAGAATATACCCCAAAGGGTCCCAGCCACTTGCTTTTTATAGGCTGGTCGAGAGAAGCTGAACCCAGAGGAGATATTAGGAAAAATGGAAATGTATGGCAGTGACAGCAGATTTGTTGACTTCAAGCGACCACTCTCAGTAGCTCTGGGGCCTCAAGAAGGAACGGGGGGGGGGGGGGGGGGGCGGGTGTAGTTCTGAGCTATGGAGCCCTGGCCTGAGGGGCCACCCACCGATCCATTTCAGCAGGTCACAATGGCTCCTCAAAGGCGGTCAGCAAGTGCAGGGTCACAGGGAAACAGAATGGAAAAAGATATACAGCAGGAGGGCAGAGTGCAGCTTTTGGGAGAGAAGAAACACAGGATGCTCATATCTGAAAGCCCCCATCAGTGGGTTTGTGAGGCAGAGAGTGCATTTAGCCTCAGCTGGGAGAACCTCCTGCTTCTCTGAAAGGACAGGAGAATCCTGAACTGTGGGTTGAGTTTCAGTCTTGAGCCTACCATGTGTAGCTCTGTTTGCATCCTTTACCTCTCTGAATTCACAATTTTTATCCATACAATGGAGGTGACTGGATCTGCCTCTCAGAATTCTTTTGAGAACTCATGAAGTGATTGATGTGGGGTTTTTTTTTGGCGGGGGGGAGGGCTCTTACCCACCCTACACATGAGATGATGATAAGCTTTGCCTGCTGCTCACCCTGCCCCAGATCCAGCCATCATGTCTCTGTGGAAACACACAGTCTAGGCTTAACCATGCCAGAGGGTGGGTTCTGCTGACCTTACCTCAGGATGCCCCGGCCAAATGACCTGGAATTCCAAGAGTTCTCCAAACCACCAGTTCCCAGACTTTAAGATTGGCTGTTTAAAACTCAATTTTGGGTCCTACCCTTATGACTTTACAATTTAGTAGGTTGAGGGTTCAGTTCAGTTCAGTCGCTCAGTCATGTCTGACTCTGTGACCCCATGAATCGCAGCACGCCCTGTCCATCACCAACTCCCAGAGCTCACTCAGACTCGTCCATCGAGTCAGTGATGCCATCCAGCCATCTCATCCTCTGTCATCCCCTTCTCCTGCCCCCAATCCCTCCCAGCATCAGGGTCTTTTCCAATGAGTCAACTCTTCGCATGAGGTGGCCAAAGTACTGGAGTTTCAGCTTTAGCATCATTCCTTCCAAAGAAATCCCAGGGCTCATCTCCTTCAGAATGGACTGGTTGGATCTCCTTGCAGTCCAAGGCACTCTCGAGAGTCTTCTCCAATACCACAGTTCAAAAGCATCAATTCTTCAGCGCTCAGCCTCCTAACATGTTCCTAGGTGATGTTGATGCTGCTTTCCTGAGGATTGCCCTTTGGGGACTACTTTTTTAAAGTCCACCAGTTTTCCTTCATCTGGCAGGTGCAAGGATGGCTTCCACTGCCCCCTGCTGGCCAGACTATAAATTTAGCTATAATGTTTCCAGAGCAACTGAAAAGTACAAAGGACAGGTTGGGAGGAAATAACTACTTCTCTGTAGAACCAAACCAGCCTAAAAACAGCAGTCATGATTGTCTGTTGCTTCAGAGTATACTTTAAAAGGTATTCACAGGAATTATCATCTTTGATCCTTGCAACAATCCTGTGAAGTAGGCGAGACTGGCATTTTCATATTATCAATACAAATAAGGAAAACAAGTCCATCGTCAGACCAGTAATGATAGACTCCTTGACAAAGAGGACTTGTTAAAAGTAGGCTTTATTTACATCCAGTCAGAAAAAGTAGAGGTTTATCCTCACGAAGGCTAGAGAGAAGGGAATGGGAGGAAGAAGATGAATAGCAGATGTATCACACACAAGAAAGTGACTTGATTCCACAAGCCTGGGAAAGCCTGCATGGCTGAATGACTGGATTCTTTCTCCAGCTGGACTACGTGGGGCTGACTGTTAGTCCTAGGCACCTTTTATCTTGATTTCCTGTTTCAGGAGTCTAACTTAAATGTCCACTGAGTCACCTAGGGAGCTTGTTACAATGGAAGGACTCAGGATCCCACTGCCATGGTTCGGCTTCAGTACCTGAAAGTGAAAGTGAAAGCCACTCAGTCATGTCCAACTCTTTGCGACCCCATGGATTATACAGTCCATGGAATTCTCCAGGCCAGAATACTGGAGTGGATAGCCTTTCCCTTCTCCAGGGGATCTTCTCAACCCAGGGATCAAACCCAGTGCAGGTCTCTCGCATTGCAGGTGGATTCTTTACCAGCTGAGCCTACCAGGAAAGCCCAAGAATACTGGAGTGGGTAACCTATCCCTTCTACAGCAGATTTTCCTGACCCAGGAATCAAACTGGGGTCTCCTACATTGCAGGTGGATTCTTTACCAACTGAGCTATCAGGGAAGCCCTCAGTACCTAAGGATCTGCATTTTAAGACGAACCTCTCCCCCAGGAATCATGGTGTAGGTGGTCACGGGACCACACTTTGGGAACTACTAGTCCTTGCAAAAAGCTCTCTTGACAGCCCACCACGAACAAAGAATAACTATTTGCCGGTGACATTATTCCTTTCCAGCCTCTTTAGGTTTCTCTGCTTCCTTCTCCTAGAATATCCTATTGGATCTGACAGCCCATGCTAAGATTCAAGCTCCATTTCCTTTATTTATGCTCTCCAAGCCTCAGTTTTCTCAAATGAGATAATATCTACCTCCCCAGGCTATTGTTGTTCAGTCACTCAGTCATTTCCGACTGTGACCCCATGGACTGCAGCACACCAGGCTTCCCTGTCCTTCACCATCTCCCAGAGCTTGCTCAAATTCATGTCATTGAGTCAGTGATGCCATTCAACCACCTCGTCCTCTGTCGTCCCCTTCTCCTCCTAAGAACATATGTCTTATGCATAGTTCTTGACTTTCAAAAGGTGTCCAATAAGCATGAGTTCATGGCTCTGGACTTCTGATTTCCAGCTCTCAAAAAGCAGCAGTGGCTAAGCTGGCCTCTTTCAGATTCCTACCGGTTTTTAAACAACAGTCCTGAGGAAGACCAGCAGATAATCGACGTGATGACTTCTCCCAGACTCATCCCCCTGTGGAAGGACTTTAAATACCTTCTAAGTGATATGATACAGAAAAGCAAGGTAATGTATATGTAGGACAGACATGTTATTGGCCCCTGTCTGTTAGAACAGTTATGAACCTTTTAGAGGAGCATAGATCATCTATGGAAAGAGGAAGCAGGCAGGGAAAATCATAAGGACAACTATCCCCATAGCAGGAAGTAGGCCATCAACTTCCAAGTGAGCCTAGAGACCTCTTGCTGGGACATTTTGATAGTGAGAGGTGAACACTTTGGAGCGCTATCAGAAGAACTTACCCTCTGGGAATAGAGATTTTTCTAGATGAGAAGGAAGAAGGCACCAGAGAGAACATTTTCCAACCTCAGGTTTGCTGTGGTTTGGCTCTTTGTAGAAGGATGCCAGGTGCATGTTTCATAGCACATGCTCTATCACCATGGGATCATTTATACATATGTGTGTATGTATGTGTGTATAGATAGGTTATTATCCTCTGTCAAATTTAAAGGCCAGGTAGCATGTCCTAAAAGTCTTACTTAGTGCAATTTTAGGCTTTAATAAAGCTGCACTGACTTTTGGGACACCCTGTTACTTTACATGTGGGCATATGGCAGTGTACTTGCCTTGATAATCTGTTAAATGTTTCTTTCATGACATATGTACCCTATTAGACAGAAGGGAAAATGTTCAAGGACGGGTATAGCTAAGTTCACATTGGAAGGAATATCAGTTTCCCCCGACGCGACATAGACCCTACAGTGGTTTGGTTCACTCTTGTGTTGAGGGGTTTGTTCCCTGCTTGTGTGGTGCAGGTGTCCCACAGGTGATAAACTAACTGCATGTGTGGGTGTCACAGGAGTGATCCTTGGGGCGGAGGCAGAACTTTGACACTGGTTTCGATTGTGACTTGCGTGAGAATATATTTATTGTATGTGTGTTTCTGGTCTCTGAGTTTAATGCCATGCCTCTTCCCAGCAAAATTTAGATGATCCGAAGACTGATGTAGTTGTGTTGAGTGACCGGTCCCAGATCCTGTTCAAAGAGTCTCGCCATCCTCAAAACATGCCGCTTATATGCTACTACTTCAGTGACGTCCACTTCTTTTCTTCCCTCTCTTGGGTGACAACAATCACAAAAGAAATACAGGTAGAAGTCCCCAGTCTTTCTTCTCCTTAGCCCATTCTAAGTGGGGGCCATGGCCATGTAACTTTTGACCCTAGATTAATCCAGGAAGATATACCCCTTGAGTGAACATGATCTGGACCCAGGACTCCTCCTTCATCCTTTCTCCTGTTACCATCTCCACGTTGAGTAGATTTTATTCTTCTCCTAAAGTAGGCAAAGGTTAGGGAAAGAGTCGTAGGTTTCCTGATTTTACAGTATTCCTACTTCCTCAAACCAGTGGGTAAAGTCACTCTAGGATCTTCCAACTTCTCCTTAGCAAGAGAAAAATAGCTGACTATTCTGCCCTTTCCTCTTCTACTACCTATCCTAGATAGTTTCCATTTTATTCTCTCTCAGGCTGTAGTATGGATGAAAAGCAAGACTGAGGACATGGTGGAGAAGAGAACGTTCTCCATGACAGATCGGCTGCCACCCATCCAGTCCATGGTCCACACAGGTTCGTTTCATATCCTTGTGGTCTACTGTGGTGACCTGCTCCTGCGGCTCTTTGGGGACCACCTTCGGTCATTCAAATCCCTGGGGGTAGTACCCTGTCGCTTTAACATCACCTGCCTCTGCTATGACCCAGAAATGAAGATGCTTCTGTCGGGAATCCTGGGGGCAGTGGTCACCTGGACCATTGAGCGCAGCGGCAGGGGTCTCCAAATAGCCCACATGGTCGCCCTGCCTGGTGATGAGTTGGTCCATGACATCGTGCTGAATGGCCCCAACGGCTCCCTGATTGCCATGTGTGAGAATGTGGTGAGGGTCCTGGAGCGCCAGGGCCATGGCCTCCTGGCAGAGGTGAAGAAGTTCTCTTCCACCATCAGTGGCTCCTCGATCACCTGCTGCTTCACTTGTTCTGAGCAGGGCTTTCTTTACGCTGGAAACAAGACTGGGGAGATCCAAGTGTGGAACCTCAATTGGGGCCAGTCCCTCCACACTTTCAAGGCCCACTTCTCTTCGGTGGTCTGTATCCGCAGCCAGCCAGAAGCCCACACCCTGCTCACAGCTGGCCGGGAAGGCATAATCAAAGAGTGGAACCTGACTTCAGGCAATCTGCTACGGCGGCTTGAACTGGGCGAGGAGCTGTATCGGCTCCAGTTTATCGATGGCACCACTTTCTTCTGCCAGACTACCCACTCTTTCTCCTTGCGCAGCCTGCCCTTCTTCTATAGCCTCTTCAATGTTTGTGGCTCTGCTCCCCTGCAGGTGCGCCGGGTCCACTGTGGCAGTAACTGGTTCCGGATCCTGTGCACCACCGAGGATGGCCTGCTGCGCTTCGTGTCTCCGCTAACGGGGAATCTCCTGGTCATCACCTGGCCCTTCTCAATTCTGGACCAGGCCACGGATTGGGCCTACGACCCCAATAAAGAGGAGCTCTTTGTAGCAACAGGCAGCCCAGACGTGCTGGTCTTTGACACCACCCGCTCCCCTTGCATGGCCAAGTATCTCTTATGCACCTCACCAGATTCTCAGGACCTGGTACAGTGCCTGGCTTATGGGCACTTTCACCTGGGCCGGGGTCTAGAAGGACTGATGTTCTCTGGATACCAGAGCGGTGTGATTAGAGTGCTCTCCCAGCACAGCTGTGCCCGTATTGAGACATACATTCACTTTGGGTCTGTCTTAGCCCTCTCTACATTGCCCGGAGGGCTCTCTGGTAGCCGAGAAAACTCTTTGCTCTGTTCCTATGGAATGGATGACTACATACACCTCTCAGAAGCTGTGCTTGAAGGGGTCAGAGTGAAACTGCGGACCCTTGCCAGCATTCTCTGCAGCTGTCAGCTAACACACTTGATACTCTTGCCCAAGTCAGTGGGTGCTATCACCCAGACTAACTGCCTGCGTCTCTGGAAGTTCCATGACTTTCTGTCTTCTGGCTCACAGGATGGCTCAACGTTCATAGAGACCTTGCCTTTGCACCAATGCACCATCATCTCTTTTGATGTCTGCCTGACCCTGAGTCTTTTTGTCACTGGTGGCAGTGACGGCTCTGTCCGGATCTGGAACTTCCATGGGAGACTCATAGCCATGCTGGACTCATCACTGCATTTTGGCCCACTCTGCTTTGCAAATGACCGGGGTGACCTGCTTGTAACTTTCAACGAGAGTCTTTATCTGGTGTCCTGTTTAAAGCTGCTTCCTGCAACCCTGCTGGTTCACCTCTCCCTTATGGGTCTGACAGATGAAGTGCTCGAAGTCCCTAAGCCTTTCATACCAAGCTTCTTCTTCTCCTTCGAGACCATGTTTGTGCCCAAATATATCTACCCTGGACACGGGCAGCAGCAACTGGTGGGTCTGGAGAGTCTTGTCAATCATCGAGCCATTGCCTTTGATCATAATGTGCCACATGTCATTGAAGAAGATGAGCAAGGGAGCCCTGTGCTACTCTCTTCCTTCAAACATGATTCCAGGTGTAAGGAAGTTGATGTGTCGCAGGTGAAAAAACCACCTTATTTCCATTATGTGCTTCCTCCCCAGCTACAGCTGACTACCTGGGATGAACTCAACCCCTATCAGATACTGCGGTGCTACTTTGGTCACGGGCGGGAATGGCTCTTGGCTCCAGATTGCTACATCCCTAACTCGGTGATCCGGGCCCGTCTCTGGCCAGAGGGCAGCCCGATATACCTGCAGTGCAGCCTGCACTCACCCGTGCGGGAGCTGGAATGGGACAAGTCTCAACAATTCTTCTTCTGGCACAGCCGGGCAAGAGCTATAAGCGACGCAGAACAATACATACAAGAAAAGGAAGATGAAGACTTCCTCCTTACAAGAGCGTCCAAGGATATCACTTACACCGTTCTTACAGACTCAGCAAACCGCAGTTGGCTGGGGAAAAAGATGAGTGAAATTGCTATCAATAGCCTGATAGAGACGATTCTCAGTATTCTAATCCATGCTACTCCACTGAAGTACCAGTGCTGTATTGGTGCCCTTGGGCAGATCTTTGCCTCTTACCAGGTGTCTCCTCCCCTGCGCTCTGAAACAGCCCACCGTCTATTGGATGATACAACCAATTCCAACCCACTGATTCGAGAGCTGGCCTGGGAAGGGCTGAAGCGTCTAGGAATGATTACTCATCTCTTTGCCGTGCCTCTGGCCCAAGGACTAATGGACAAAGATGACAGAGTGAGGAATAAGACCCTGAGCCTCATGGCTGACACTGGAGTCCATTCTAAGACTTCACTCTTGAACTTGGTCCAGAGTCGAGATACTTTCCGGGAGATGCAGTAAGTTCTTTGTGCCTTCCTCTGTTCTTTACTAGCTTCTGATTTTCTTCTTCCTCTTCCCCATTTCCCCCTTCCCTTCCTTCACTGTCTCTTCATCTCTGTTCATGAGCTCTTTTTTCCTTGTTCATAGTCTTTTCCCATTCCTAGACTATCTGATGATCCCCTAAGTGCCCACTTCTTTCTCCATTTCTTTTCCTGTTCCTGTTTGTCCCCTGCCTCTTTAAGAACCCCTTTCACCCTTTTCTCCTACCCCGGAAGCCCCCATACAGGTCACTTCATTCATTGCCATCTTGACTTCCTAGACTTTTTCTTTCTTCTTGGCCATCATTTCCTCTAAATATGCTGTCTCTGTGAGTTACATTGCCCAGTTTCCTGCCAGTTCTATAACAGTTCTTTACTTCTTGTCTCCCTCTTGTCCCTGATTCAGCATGGTTCTTTCTCTCCTTTGACTTTCATAGGCAGGAGATGGTTGGGGATGAAACCTTGGACCGTCTGCTGGGACTACGAGCCCCAGATCTCCAAATCCTTCATACTCAAGTGGCACAGCGATTGAATGAAAACCTGACCTTATACCAGGGTGATGAAAAGCCTACTTTTACTTTAGATGTCTCAGAGGCATCTGAACTTACTGCTCTTTCCAAGGAAACTGATACTGTCCCTGAAGAACCTGAAGCTGCCTTCAAGCACAGCAAAGGCCCAAGACGGGGCCGGCCAGTAGTCAGAAAGCACAGTATGTATGGGGTAATCTGATTCATGCCTCAGGGTCCCCAAGAGGCAGGGCAGTTAGGGCTAAAGTGAGACAAGAGGTATCAGAGAAGAACAGAGATAAGTAAAAAGATCCTTTCACAGAAAAGAACCCTCCTAGGAAGGATCCACCCAAATTAAGAGGGACCCCAAAACCTATCTGTAGGACTCAGCAGAGGTGGAGTGGAGAGGGGAAGAGGGAAGGAAGGCACTGGGGATAAAGCAAGGAGAAGGCCTTCTTGTTAAAGGCCTCAGCCCCCTCTGTCACTACTTCTGTTACGGCAGTTCATCTTAGCTCAATTGGGAAGGGTGTTATCTAAGCCTCCCATGCTTTCCTTATCTGCATCTCCTGATTTTCCCTATAGCCCGAAAATTTTTGCGGAGCCTCAAGAAGCTCAAAGAAACTGTCACAGAGCCAGGTCCCTTAGAGGATGAAGGTGATCAGAGTGAACCTGCACCCACTGAAGTGGAGGAGGTTAAATCTTCAGCCTCCAGTATACTAAAGGTTGCAAAAGATGATGAACAAGAATCTTCAGAGGCAGATGCCTCAAAGGATCACGTGGCCTTGACCATGAAGATGTTGAGGAAGACACGTGACAAAAGAAGCCGGAAATCAGTATCTCAGAAAACCATAAAGAGGCGCAAAAGGAAAGTAACAGACGCTGAAGTTACACATGAGGGATTTCCACATACTGGAAAGACAGACTTAATTATGAAGCCACTGCAAATCACAGGGCGGGGTGCCTCTGGAGCTCCTGGCCTCAGGTCTAGAGATAGCTCGATGTGGCGGGATGACCTGTGTCGTCTTATGACCCTGAGGATATCTGGTTCCCAGACAAAAATGTTAGAAGCTCTCAACAATGAGCTAGTGACCACGGCTCAGGAGATGCTGGCTGATCGACGGCCCAGCTGGGAGCTCTTTCAGGAGATCTGCCCCCTGCTGAAGAAAGACAGTGAGGAACTGCTTGAGGACCTTGACTGGGATGTAGCCTGGCCAGAGGAGAAACCAGTTTTTATTCACGGATCAGCAATTAGAGAGGACATGATGATCAGAGACATGGAAGAGGAGACAAGAGAGACACAAGAGAGAAAGACAGAAAAGGACCTGCAGGAAACCCACGTGAGTCCAAAAAAAGGCAAGAAAAAGAAAGTTCTTTTTGCAGAACCAGACCTAAGCAAGGGAAAACGAATATCAAAGAAAGAAGAGAAGAAATCCTCTAAGCCTTCTAAACAGAGGAAAGCAGTCCAGCAGGAGATAAAAGTGGATAAAAAAGAGGGGAAGATAGCCAAAGAAGAGAGGGGCATGGGTCGGGAAGTGGAGGAGGTGGCCAAATTAAAGGAGAAAGTGGTTGAGCAAGAAAGAAGGCCACTTAAAGATAAGATAAAACTGTCTTGGCAGGAGTGGAAGAAGTCCTGGGATCAATGGAAAAATGCTTTCAGTGAGACAAGGATATCGTGGGATGAATGGAAGGAAACATGGGAAAGCCAGAGTCATCAGGAAGAGGAGCAACTACTTGAGGAGGAAGAGAAGCTGCTCCCGGATGCAGAAGAGGGACAAGTCAGAAGGGACAAGACGAAGCGGACATGGAATGAATGGTCACAGATCTGGGAAAAGATGTCAGCCAAGGCCAGGAAGAAGATGTTGGCGACTCAGGAGGAAGTGACTCTGGAGGAAGAACCGCCTCAGGAGCGGGAAGAACCACCTCAGGAGCGGGAAGAAGAAGCAGAAGCAACAGCAGCAGCAGCAGAAGAAGAAGAAGCACCAATGACAGAAGAGCAGAGGCAGATCCACCAAGAATACAAACAGGCCCAGGTTGAGCGAAAACGGGCCCAGGCTGAAAGAAGACGGGCCCAAGAAGAGAGGAAGCTGGCTCAGGAAGAGGAGAAGCTAGCACAGGAAGAGAGGAGACTAGCCCAGGAAGAGAGAAAAATGGCCCAAGTGTATGAGAAACTGGTTGAGAAAGACAGGAAAATGGTCCAGATGGAGAGGAAGCTTATCCAGAATGAGGAAAAACTAGCCCAAACAGAGGAAATGCTGAGCCAGGACGCAGAGAAATTGGCCCAGCAAAGGAAGAGACTAGCCAAGAAATTGGAGAAACTGGCCCGAGAAGAAGAGAACATAGCAAAGAAAGGAGGGAAGCTAGCTGAGGTCAAAAAGATAATGATGCAGAAACTAGATAAACTGGCCCAGAAAGAGCTAGATCTAGCATGGCAAGAAAAGGAACTAGCCCAGGAATTGGAGGATCTGACCTGGGAAGAGGAGGAACTGGCTTTGAAAGAAGAGGAACTGAATCAGGAAGAGGAGGAACTGATCAATGAAGGGGGCAGGCTGGATCAGGAAGAGATGACACTGGCATCTCAAGAAGAGAAACTGGATGCAGAAGAGAAAGAAGTGATTCAGGAGGAAGAACTGCTGGTCCAGGAGAAGAGGAGACTGGCCCAGGACAAACAAAATCTGTCTGAGGAAAAGGAAGGACTTGATCAGAAAAGGGAGCAACTGATGGAGAATAAGCATAAATGGGCCCAGGAAGAAAAGCTGCTAATCCAAGAAGAGAAAGAACTAGCCCAAGACAAGGTAAAACTTCCTGGAGAAGAGGAAAAACTTACCGAGAAGAGGGAGCAACTGATGGAGAAAAAGCAGAAACTGGCCCAAGAGGAAGAGCTACTGATCCAGGAAGAGAAGAAACTGGCCCAGAACATGGAAACACTGCCAGTGAAGGAGGCAAAACTTGACCAGAAAAGGGAGAAATTGATCAAGAATAAGCAGAAACTGTCCCAGGAGAAGACTAAGCTTATCCAGAACATGGAAGAACTTCCCAACGCCAAAGAAATACTGGCCTGGAGGCAAAAGAATCTGGCCCAGGAGAAGGAGAAACTGGCTCAGGAGAAGGTGAAATTGGCTCAGAGGAGGGAAACCTTAATCCAGCTCCAAGAAAGCCTCATCCAGAACAGAAAGAAATCAATCCCTGAGAAGGAGAAACATGACATGTGTAAGAATAGGCTGGTTCAGATAGAGAAGAAGCTGATGGAGGAAAAGGAGAAACTCTTCCAGAGGAAGGAGAAACTGGCCACCATAGAGGAGAAACTGGCCCAATTAGAGGGAAGCCTGGCTAAGAAACAGCACAAAGTAGCCCAAGACAAAATGAAATTAGCTGTAGGGAAGAGGGCAGTGTTCCAAGAACTGAACCAGCTCAGAGGTGACTGGTCTATTACCAGGGAAGAAAAGGAACTGGACATGGAAATGAAAATACTGACCTGGGAGAAAGAGACACTGGCTGAGCAAAAGGAAATTCTCTTCAAGGAAGAGACTCAAGAAACTTCCAAAGAGAAAAGACTACCTAAGGATGAACTAGAGCTAATCAAGAGGAAATTGTCACTAGAGGAAAAGATATTGCTCTATGAAGAAAGGATCCTGGCCACAGAGCAAACAGACATGGCCAAAGAAAAACTGGAATTTACCAGAGGAGAGAGAGTATATGCCCAGGAACAAAGGAAGCTAGCCAGGTTACTAAGGAAATTAGCTAAAGAAAGCAAGGGAATTTCCAAGGAACCATTAAAAGTGAGCAGCAAAGTCTTAAAGATACTTCAAGGCCTTATTAAAGAAGAAAGGAAACTAACCCAGGAAGAAATAGAGATGACAAAGTTAAAGAGGTTATTTGTCCTTAAGGAAAGGGAATTGAACGAGGTACAGAATGAACTTGATGCCAAGGAATGGGATTTTTCTGAGGAACAACCAGAAATTACCATAGATGAGAAGAAACTGGCTAAGAGGCAGAGAAGACTAGCCAAGGAAATTAGAAGATTGATAAAGAGAGAGAAAAATGTTACTGAACAAGAAAGCATATTGGCCAGGCAACAGAGAGATGTCATACAGGAAACAGAGGAAGAAGAAACAACAGAGGAAGAAGAGGCAAAGTCATTCCTTAAACATAAGTCAAGAAAAAGAGAAAAGCTAAAGACAGCTGATACACAACAGGAAGAGTTACTCAGTCAAGAGGACGAGGTGAAAAGTGTGAAAAGTGAGGAGAGCTCTTCTGAAGAAATGGAACGCCTGTTAGATGAAATAGAGCAAGAGAGTTTGTCTGAGGAGGAGGAGGAAGAAGAGGAGGAGGAAGAGGAAGAGGAGGAGGAAGAGGAGGAAATGGAAGAGGAGGAGGTGAAGGAGGAGGAAATGGTAGAGGAGGAGTTGGTGAAGGAGGAAGAAGAAGGGAAGGAGAGGAAGAAGAAAAGGAAAAAAAAGAAGAAAGTACAGGAGAAGGAAGAGGGGAAAGAGGAAGTGGTTGAGGAGGAAAGCACAAGTGATGAAGAGATGGAATATTTGAGTGAGAAAGAGGAAGGAGAGGACAGAAGCTTGTTAGAAGAGGTAGACAAGAAAAAAGCAATTTTTAAAAGAGAAAAAATATACAAGTTACTAGAAGAAGGGAAAAAGCACTTAAGAGGAAGAGAAGAAGTCCTTTATATTGAAAAAAGAATCCCTGACATCAAAAGCAGTGCTATAAAACTGGAAAGCCCTCCCAAGCAACTGATCTCAGTCGCTCTGGGGAGCAAACAGAAGATATCAGAGCCATTGCTAACTAAACAAACATCCTGGGATGATAAGACCATAGCACTTGGGAAGCCTGGAGTATTCCCAGGGGCAGGGTTTATAGATAAACTAGAACTGTTGAAGAAATATAAGCCCATGCCTCTACATGTTTTGGATATAGTTTTGGAGGCCCAGGAGCCTGACTTAGAGACCCCATATTTATCCCACATACTGAGGAAGACCATAGAAGCTCAGAAACTCCAAGGCAAACCGCTAGGGGCCAAGTGGCAGTGGATCCTGCAGCGTCATCCATCTCTGAAGAAACAGAGTGAGGTACAATTACCTTTGTCCAAAATCCTGGCTGAGGAAATCTACCCAGACATCAGTTTCTCAGATGTAGAGTGGATCCACCATGTCCTAGAAAAGATAGAGGCAGGAGAACAGCTTTCCAGGGATAGTTTCCACCGATTGTGCCAGCTTCTCAAAGACCTCACCGCAAAGGAGAACTTAGAGTGGATGCACCTGGCCAAGCTTGAAGCCATCGTGTGCCATCACAAGCAGATCATGGAATCCCGAGGCACATATGTCTCCAAGCCCAGTAAGGAGCCCCTGGGTCCAAAGTACCTGAAAGTGATCCCTCCCATCAAAGGAAGGGAAAAGGAGAGCTGGCTCAGACGTCTGGCTGTCTCCACACCAAAGTCTCTGTTAGCTACCAAAGGGATCCCAGACCCAAAGGCTATCAACTGGCATCTTCTGGGAGAGCCTTACCGGAGTGCACGGGCAAAGCAGATAGCCACTGCTCTCAGGGGGATGGAGATGCGATACTATGATTCTGCCACAAGAGACATTTTCACAGGTGCCCTGGACCCTGTTGAAAAACAAACCCTGGCGCTGATGTTTCAGAAAGACTTCTGGGCTTTTAAGGATAAGGGCAGGTTTGCCAGATTGCCCAAGTTGGAGAAGAAGGCACGACCCGTTTCTAAAGTAAAGGAGGAGGTGCCTCTGTGGGAGACATTTGTGGCACTGTACCATGTTCTGCGGATGTTGCAGGAGCAATACGCAAGAGACAGTGCTGCGTGGATGGAACAGTTCAACCGTCTTATGGACCTATACCAGCTCAAGTCTCCTCGAATCCAGAAGCTGATGCAGGACCTGCTACTGAGAGAAGAGCCCCAATTCCAAGAGGTCACTTACAAAGATGCCCTAAGGGCCGTCGAGCTAGCCCCTGGGGAGCGGTTGTTCTACCACCTGCTCTGTGGTGGCTCTCAAGCCCATAAAGAGCCTCCGGCATTCCAGGAGGTGGTTCCCCTCCCCGGGCAGAACAATGTGCGTACCATGCTCCCCATGGGCATTGCCCAGTATGGGATCTTAGAGCTTGCCTGGAAGAGCCTGCCGGAAGCTGATTTACACCTAACCGATGAACTGTCCTATGTGGCTGCTCCTACTCTCTGATTTGGGACTGGAGGGGGTGGGACTTTTCATGCCTACCTGGAGAAAGACCTTGTCACCAGGATCTAGACCTTTACCCCTAGGACTCACAGGGAGGTAGAGCCAGGCCAAAGCTCTTTCCCTGGCCAGTTCCAGAAACTAGCTTTTATACGTGGAATAAAGAGGAGGTTCTCATTTATAACAAGCACCGTGATGGGTCCTTTTTTCTTCAAACATTGCTTCTCTAGGAAGGTAGCCAGGGAGACCAGACACTCACCTACTTCTGAGAGTGGGAAAACTCCCCCAGAGCCAGCAGTACTCACCCTTCAGAGGCCTTCTGGCAGAAGAATCTGTCTTTGTCCTCTTTCTTCCTTGCCCCCCACCATTCTCCCCTAAAGACCAGAGGAAGGGAAGCACCTGGCACAAAAATGAATGCATATTTGGCATTAATATAAGAGGCATTGATACAATGGAAAGAAAATGGATTTTAGAACCAAAAGACCTAGCATTTTGCCCTTGGATCCTGGAGGTACACAGTGGAGGCAGACTCTTGTTCTCTGATCATAGTTCTGCATGCTAATGCCTAATTCCCAAACAGCCAGTATGGTGGGTGCTAAGAAAATCCTCAGAATATGGGAAAAACTTCAAATTCTAGCCAGCACTACTTGGTGACCTCATTACTGGATGGCATTAAAAGATGAGGCCATTTGAGGTTAAAGCAGAAAGCAAAGCAGGGAAGGCTATATCTTTCACTTCCTTTGCCAACCTAGACATCGGTTTTGGGGAGAATGATAGAATAAAAATTTGAAAGATTAGGTGTAAACTCTAATAGGCCCTAGACATTCTAGGGACTTATGATCCTTCCCTCTAGTGATTAAGGAGACAAGAGGGGCTTCTCTGGTGGTCTGGAGTTAAGAATCCTTTTGCAATGCAAAGGACACTGGCTTGATCCCTGGGCTAGGAGGATTCCACATGCCATGGAGCAACTAAGCCCATGTGCCACAACAAAAGAACACACCACAAGAAGCCCGTGCTGACTGCAGCTAGAGAAAGCCTGTGCATAGCAATGAAGACCCACCACAGCCATAAATAAGTAAACCTAAAAAAAAAAAAAAAAAAGACAAGTTAAAGGGAAAGCATTAATAAAGTGGAGGAAGTTGTCACTGCCAGTAATGGTGAGCCTCCCTGATCTCCTCTTCCCACTATGAAGACTTCAAAACTGCCCCTTTCCAGGTAAGCCAAACCAACAGATTCTAGCAAGTAGCCCATCTATGCTATTTGCCACCCTCCATCCCAACCTCTCCTTTATTCTACTCCCTCCACCTGAGTTTGCTTTTGTGGGGAATCCAAGAATAGAGGACAACAGAACATTTTGAGAAGTTGGATTCACCTTGGAGGGCAAGGGTAACAAGAACCCTGAGTATGTAGTTGAGTTCTTCCATGTCAGATTACATACTAGGCCTGGAGTATGGAGTATATGCAAGCTGGGGGCTGAGGATACGGAGTCTCAAAAAGGATGATCAACCCAATAGCCAGGCAAGGTAGCAGAAGTAAGGATGGTCCAGCTGGCTCTGCAGCCCTGACCTGAATCATTTCTCCTTTCTGGCATCTGTTTACTTATCTGTGTCAAAAAGAAGACTATATATATTACAAATACAAGGCATGAGAGAGGAGACATCACTACAGACCCTACAGATATTAATAGGGTAAAGACTAATATGAACAACTCTATGCCCATAAATGTGACAATACAGATGAAAAGGACAAATTCCTAGAAAGATCCAGAAAGGGAATAGTAATACTTATCAAATCTATTTTGCAGGATTTCAGTGGGTCTTCTGGTCAACAAACAACAAATAAAACACTGTGACAAGAAATAGTCTTAACTGTTGCCCCAGAGTCAGGAAGTCTATATATGGCTCTTAAATTCTATGGATGGTACTGGCTATGGCTATGATGACCTGGATATCCTTTTGCCTCTACCAGAATGGCAGAGACCAGGGCTTGTTTGTATTTTCTCTTTATTATGGAAAATTTCAATCACTAAAGTAGAAGCACTATCACAAACCCCCAGATCCCTATCACACCATCACTTAATTATAAACATCTTGCAAAAACTGCTTCATCTATTTTTTCCTTAATTGAAATATTTTAAAATAAATCCCAGACATCATGATGTCTTTAATATCAAAGGACCCTAAGTCCTTTGATACTCATCTCTAAAAAATAAAATTTTGCTATATAAAAATTTTCACAGCTAACAAAATAATAATCCCTTACTATTATCCAATACTCTATGCAAATTTCCCTGGTTGTTCCCAAAAGTGACCTTTTATGCTTAATTTGTTTGAATCAGAATTCAAACAAGGGCTACATACTGGATTTTATTGTTACGCTCCCTAAAAATTTGGCTTAAAGCTCAACAATCAAAACACTAAGATCAAAGCATCTAGTCCTATCACTTCATGGGAAAAAATGGGGAAACAGTGACTGACTTTATTTCTGGGGACTCAAAAATCACTGCAGATGGTGACTGCAGCCATGAAATTAAAGGACGCTTACTTCTTGGATGGAAAGTTGTGACCAACCTAGACAGCATATTAGAAAGCAGAGACATTACTTTGCCAACAAAGGTCCATCTAGTCAAGGCTATGGTTTTTCCAGTAGTCGTGTATGGATGTGAGAGTTGGACTATAAAGAAAGCTGAGCACTGAAGAATTGATGCTTTTGAACTGTGGTGTTGGAGAAGACTCTTGATAGTCCATTGGACTGTAAGGAGATCCAGCCAGTCCATTCTAAAGGAGATCAGTCCTGAGTGTTCATTAGAAGTACTGATGTTAAAGCTGAAACTCCAATACTCTGGCCACCTGATGCAAAGAGCTGACTCATTTGAGAAGACCCTGATGCTGGGAAAGATTGAGGGCAGGAGGAGAAGGAGACGACAGAGGATGGTTGGATGGTATCACTGACTCAATGGAGATGAGTTTAAGTGAACTCCAGGAGTTGGTAATGGACACAGAGGCCTGGCATGCTGCAGTCCAGGGGGTCTCGACTGAATGACAGAGCTGAACTGAACTGAAGACTTAATCTTAAATATTTACACTCCTCTCTCTCTAGTTTTTTTTCACACTATTGATTTGTTGAAGACACTGAATCAGTTATCCTTTAGGTTTCTTCCATGTAGTTTTCTAATTGAGCAGAGTTTTGCTAAATGAGATCTGGTTGTGCTTCAGGGGTGCATGAAACTTCTGAAATTAAATTACTATGTGCAAGATATTCCTCCACCACCTTGGAATGGGAGAATTCTTCCAAATTTGTTCTTCTCCAGGTATTCTTTCTCAGTTCTGGGGTATCCTACAGATTGTTCATATATCTTATAACAACTTTGGGGGCGTTTTAAGGCCTTTGGCTTTTACCCTGCATTTGATGGAAACCATAGGAGGGTTCTGAGAAGATGAGTGATAAAAAAATCTAATTTACATGGAATTTCCTGGCGGTCCAGTGGTTAGAACTCTGCACTTTCACTGCCGAGGGCAAGGGTTCAATCTTGGGTTGTGGAACTAACATCCCGCAAGCCGCACACATCTTGACCAAAAAACCCACATCAATTTTCTTATTCAAAAAGCATCCTATCTGTGGCGAATAGACTGTGGTAAGGGAGTCAGAGGCTGGGGGCAGGAATGGAAACAGGGAGATTAATGACGAGGTTACTACAACAATTTGGAGGAAAGAGGGCAGTGGGTCTGAACCAGGGAGAAAGAGGCAGTAGAAATGAGTATTGGGCAGTTTTGGACCCTTCTATAGGTGGAGCCACTGGAATTTGCTGACAGAATGGATGTCAACAGGAGAGAAAGAAGGAGTCAAAGATGACCCCAAGGTTTGGGGCTTGACCAGTTGGAAAGCTGGAGGCACCATCAAGTTAGTTGAAGATTAACAAAGAGTTGGTACTAGGAAGAAGATTAGGAGTTCATGAATTCAGTTTTGGACAAATTGAGATTGATGTTCCTATGAGACAGTTAAGAGGAGATGTCCAGAAGGCCACTGGATATAAGTCTGGAGTTTAAGAGACAGGTTTGTAGTGGGGTCATAAGTTTGGCACTTGCTGGTATATAGATGATACTTAAAAATGTCCAAGAGACTGGATGAGATGACCAAGCAAGTGGTTGTGGATAAGGAAAGAGAAACAAGGATTGTAGCCTGAGGAGCTCTAACATTACAAGGGCAGGGAGAAGTCAGCCTAGGAAACTGAGGAATGCTAATGAATAGAAAAATCAAGAAACCTCTCACCAGAAACTAAGTGAAGAAAGTGTACCAAGGAGGAAGGAGTGATCAAGTGTGTCAAGTGCTGCTAACAGGTCAAGCAGAAAATAATTGAAAGTCAGTGATTATATTTAGCAAGATGAAGATTATTAGTAACCCTGACAAGAGCAGTTTTGGTAGAGTGATGAGTGCAAAAGTCTGATTAGACTGCTTTAAAGACAGAACAAGAGAAAAGAAATTGGAAGCGAAATACAGATATTTTCTAGTAGCTTTGCTAGAAATGTGACTGTAGTTGATGAGAGAAAGGAAATAAAAGTCACGTGTGTGTATGTGTTTTTCAAGGTAAGGGAATTGCTGGAGTCAAGAACTTGACAGAGAATTCCCTGGTGGTCCAATGGTTAGGACTTGGTGGCTTTCACTGCAGGCCAGGGTTCAATCCCTGGTGGGGAAACTGAGATCCCACAAGCCACTTGGCCAAAAAAAAAAAGAGAGAGAGAGAGAAATTGATAAACAAAAATAGGTGAGATTGGACTTCCCTGGTGGTCCGGTGGCTAAGATTCTGTGCTCCCAATGCAGGGGCCCTGGGTTCAATCCCTGGTTAGGGAACTAGATTCCACAAGCTGCAGCTAAGACTTGGTGCAACCAAATAAATTTAAAATTTTAAAATAAAAAAAGGGTAAGATCTAGTGCCCAAGTGGAGAGACTAGAGTTAGATCAAATCGTGGTTTAGTTGTGGGATGAGCACTAGAGGAGCATTCATACATAGACACAGATGTAGATTAGTAGGTAGGTGGGTGAGTCTGGAGATTCTCTTCTGATAGCTTACATTTTCCCAGTGAAGTGAGAAGCAGGGTTATTAGTTGAGGGAAAGGGAATGGAAGTATGTGTTTGAAAAGTTGGGTATGGCAGTGAATGGACTTAGGGAAAAAAAAGTGCTGGGAAGCATCAAGAATGATTTGATACTGTATCCACTTATACCTAGAGATACTTCAGTTCAGTTCAGTTCAGTCGCTCAGTCGTGTCCGACTCTTTGCGACCCCATGAATCACAGCACGCCAGGCCTCCCTGTCCATCACCAACTCCCGGAGTTCACTCAGACTCACGCCCATCGAGTCCGTGATGCCATCCAGCCATCTCATCCTCTGTCCTCCCCTTCTCCTCCTGCCCCCAATCCCTCCCAGCATCAGAGTCTTTTCCAATGAGTCAACTCTTCTCATGAGGTGGCCCAAGTACTGGAGTTTCAGCTCCAGCATCATTCCTTCCAAAGAAATGCCAGGGCTGATCTCCTTCAGAATGGACTGGTTGGATCTCCTTGCAGTCCAAGGGACTCTCAAGAGTCTTCTCCAACACCACGGTTCAAAAGCATCAATTCTTCGGTGCTCAGCCTTCTTCACAGTCCAACTCTCACATCCGTACATGACCACAGGAAAAACCATAGCCTTGACTAGATGAAGAGTCAAATTCATAGAGTCAGAAAGTACATTGGCAGATGCCAGCAGCTGGGGGTAGGAGATGGGGTAGGGTGGGAAGGGGGAATCAGGAGTTAGTGTTTAATGGGGACAGAGTTTCAGTTTAGGAAGGTGAAAAATTGGGGAGATGGATGATGGTGAGAGCTGCGCAACAATGTGAATGTACTTAGTGCCACTGAACTATACAGTTAAATATGGTTAAAATAGTATGTTTTATGTGACTTTGACCACAATAAAAAAAAAAATTTTTTTAATGATTTGAGTTTGGGTCGGGTCCAGTTGAACTACTTAAGGAGAGAGGTGACCCCGTCGGGCCTCCTGGGAAAGCTCCCTCTCTCCCCAGGGTCTCCAGAGAGCTGTAATTCCCTGGCCGTCTCCAAGAAACACAAGAAGCCAGGCAAGCAGCACACTGGAACTAGTTTCCCAACATTGTGTAGGTCAGGGGTTATGGGTCCCATCCACTCCCAACACCGCCTTCACAGCTACCTACTTATGGCAGGCAACACTAGGCAGGTGGATTGGCCTGATGGCAAGGTAAACCCCAAGGAGCTTCCCCACGAGCATCGCATCCCGGGAGCTGCAGCCGCACCTTCCCACCGCCCCCGCCCCCCACGCCCCCGCGCCGTCCTTTCCCTATTTTCATACGGCCTGGGGTCCCTAGGGAACAAGCTAAGACTGAAGTGAAAGGCGGAACTTAACGAAACTTGGGACGGATGGTATTGGAAACTGCATGATTCAGCAGCACACTGGAAAAATCCAAACTTCTACCCGTCACGTCCCCAGGAGACGGAGAAAGACTTGGCCTAAAGAGCGCTGCATAGACGCTGGGAAATGTCCCGCCTCCGCGGCCCAAACCGGAGTCGTAGTTCACTCGCCGTCGTGGGTGTTGTTCCAAGTCTCCTGCCTGGAGGGACGAAATCTCCCGCCCAGAGAGAGATCGCGTATGACTAGCCACCCTTTCACGCGGGTCTCTCTGTCCCTCCCTTCTGGTGTCTCCGAACTGAAGAGCGGGAAAACCGCGAGACCCGTGGAGAAAAGAGGCAGAAGAGCGCGAGAGGCCAAAAAAGGGCGCCACCGAGCGGGAGAAGGCGAAGCAAGCCTCGAGAAGCCTCAGGTGTGGGAAGCGCGGCGCCGGGTGGAGCAGGGCCTGTGCGTGGGCGCCAGCTCCGCCCCCCGTGCCCGCCCCCTTGCTCACGTGCTCTCCCGCCAAATACTGTGGCCGCGCCTCCCGGCCCAAGCAAGGCGGGGGCGAGGTCCTCTCAGAGGGCCGGCCGGACGCGGAAGGGAGTGTTGGAGTGACTCATTCGCGCGTCCCTCCTCCGACCAACCTGCACAGGGACGGAGCGGGGCCACTCTCTCTAGTTCGCCCTCCAGTTGCCGCGCTGCCTGTTTGCCTGTGAGGGTTAGCGCAGAAAGAGGAATGCTTGGATAATGTTGCTCCACCTTCTACCACTGGTGTTTTTATAAAAGGTTTTGCTTTGTGGCTTCATCTGGCCTGGTGGGGCTCGGGCGCAGGCATCGTACAAGGCGCGAGAAGCCCCTTTATAATCACAAAGGGGCAGCGGCCCCCGCGGCCGCTGATGCCCGGCCTCTGTCATAAAGGCCAGAGCCTCAAATGCGCATCCCCGCAGATCCGGTGACATGGCATAATAGCTAAGAACATGCCTGGACTCTGCCTCAGGCTCTGCAACGTTCTAGCTGTGTGGCCGGACCAGGGCATCACAGTACCTTCTGTGGGGCTGCAGTCAGCAAATGAAAATGTGGAACCTCCAGTTAAGTTTGAATTTCAGTTAAAAGACGGACAATTTTTTCTTTCTTTCTTTCTTTTTTTTTTTTTTAAGCGCATGTCCCAAATACCGTTTATCTGAAATTCGAATTTAACTGGGAATCAAATTAAAGTATAATTGTGTTTTATCTGGCAACCCTGATTTAAGGTATTGTTGGAGCAGTGCATAAACACTTCCTAAAATAGTGCCTGGCATATGTAAACATACATTGAAATTTATATAAAATGGCAAAGCTCCTCTAACTACATCACATCCCAACACAGTGTCTGTAGTCATCTGGCTGTGCTACCTGAAATGGTCACCCTCCGGAAAGCCACTCTGTCGAGCAAGTCCAGTTTACATGCCCTCTCCATCCTACTGCCATATTTTCAAAGGGCCAGATTCTCCCTGCTCCCAGTGCTCCTCAAACTCATGTGGGAATTTTGAGGTTCTCAACAGTGCTGGTGCTGTGCCCCACTGGACATAGTGTGTGGGGGGCGGGGGTTGGGAGATCTGAACCATTATGATGGAGCTAGTGACACTCTTTCTATAGGAAGCTGTGATACAGTCTGTCTCTTCTAGAATTAGGGGCATATTATCTTCTGTGGAGTATGAGCTAGGAGCGAACAAGGAGGGGATGGGAAACCTGTGATGGATGATGTTAGTAAAAATTTACCAACTTGGAGAATGTATATTGAGGGGCATTGAGGTATTTGAGCCACTTAATGAGCCACTGAGCTCATTAAGGTATCTGATATATGTGAGAGAAGACTTTGTTCAGTCTGAGAAACCTAAAGGGAAAAAAGAAGAAACTGAAGTGGCAGAACCTAGGATTATACATGTAAGTCTATTTCATTCTCAAGCGTCATTTTTCATCTTTCCTATTCTCCCTCAATCACAACATGCCCCTTCACTTCTCTCACAATAATAGCCTCCTGAATTTTACTGTATTTTTTTTCTTTTGCAAAATCTCTTGAATTTCGGTATCTCACTTTATTTTTTAAAAGGTTTTCATAGGGAGAAAGAGAGGGGCATTCCTCCTTGAGGCCAAGAGGGGTTAAACTGAAATGCCTCTCACTGCAAACCTGGTGAAATGGAGTGTCAACCTAGGATTTTTTTTTTTTTTTTTCCCCTGAGAGGTTTACAGGATCTTAGCTCCACCACCAGAGGTTGAACCCTGGGCCTATGCAGTGAAAGCATCAAGTCCTAACCACTGGACCACCAGGGAATTCCCTAGCCCAGGATTTGGACAGAAGTATCAGACGTGTTCCGTTTTTTTTAAGCCAGAGCTCCAAGTCTTAAATTACCAGAGAAAACTTCAGGGAGCCTCTGGGATTGTGGGAACCAACCCTCATTTCTCTTCATATCAGCCCAATGTAGCAGCCCATTCTCTCCTGTGTTTGCACTCTCCCTCCTTTGTGGCATCCCCCTCCTGACATTTGTTGTTGTTCAGTCGCTAAGTCGTGTCTGACTCTTTGTGACCCCAGGGACTGCAGCACACTAGACGTCCCTGTTCTTCACCAACTCCCGGAGTCTGCTCAAACTCATGTCCATTGAGTCGATGATGCCATCCAACCATCTCATCCTCTTTTGCCCCCTTCTTCTTCTGCCCTCAGTCTTTCCCAGCATTTGGGTCTTTTCCAATGAGTCAGCTCTTCTCTTAAGCTGGCCAAAGTATCAGACCTTCAGCATCAGTCTTTACAATGAATATTCAGGGTTTATTTCCATTAGGGTTGATTGGTTTGATCTCCTTGCTGTCCAAGGGACTATCAAGCGTCTTCTCCAACACCATTTAACCGTATTTAATTATCTCATTTAAAACAATCCTTTTTTTAAAAAACAGGGTATAGTTCTCTACAATGTTGTGTTAGTTTCTTCTGTACAAAGAAGTGAATCAGCTATATCTATATACACATATCCCCTCCCTTTGGACTTCCCTCATCCTCCCGCCCCCTGCCCCATCCCATCCATCTACACCACCACAGAGCAGTGAGCTAGCTCCCTGCGCTATACAGCAAGTTCCCACTAACTGTCTGTTTCATATATGGCAGTGTACATACACCAGTCCCAATTTCCCAATTCATCTCTGGATTGCCTCATGTCCACATAGCCATTCCCTACATCTAGGTCTCTATTCCTGCCCTGCAAATTGGTTCATCTGTACCGGTTAGGGACCAATCATTTGGTCTTCGGGCTTCCCAAGTGGCCCAGTGGTAAAAGAATCCACCTGCCAACAAAGGAAATGCAGATTTCATCTCTGGGTTGGGAAGATCCCCTGGAGGAGGAAATTCTTGCCTGGGAAATCCCATGGACAGAGGAACCAGCTGGGCTACAGTCTATAGGGTCGCAAAGAGTCTGACGAGACTGAGTGACCGAGCACGCAGGCATTTGGTCTTCCCATGCATGTCCTAGACAGACATATGCAAGATTTCGGAAGGTTTAAAGTTTCCTGGTGGTAGAAACTGAAGTGAGGTAGTAAGAGAGGTTGCTAGGTGGGAGAGAAATGCCTGAAATTGTAGGAATCCCTAAGGCAGTCCCCCTTAGTAATGGCAGCCAGGAACTGTTTGCTCCAGTCCTCAACAAGTACAGAAATTCAGAGAAAGTATTTCAGGACTTTTATAGCAATTTGACAGGAATCATATCTATTGAATTTAATAATGAAAAATAGAGTTAAAAAAAAAACTTTCCTTGACCCTATATACTCTTCTACTTCTCTCTCTCTCTCTCTCGATTTCTCCCCTCCTCCCTCTCTCCCCTTCATCTCCAAGCTTTTGAAAAGCTGCACTTAAGTTTCTTCAGTTCAGTTCAGTTCAGTTCAGTCACTCAGTCATGTCCGACTCTTTGCGACCCCATGAACCACAGGACACCAGGCTTCCCTGTCCATCACCAACTCCTGGAGTCCATGGACCAAACCCATGTCCATCATGTCGGTGATGTCATCCAACGGTCTCATCCTCTGTTGTCCCCTTCTCCTCCTGACCTCAGTCTTTCCCAGCATCAGGGTCTTTTCAAATGAGTCAGCTCTCCACATCAGGTGGCCAAAGTATTGGAGTTTCAGCTTTAGCATCATTCCTTCCAATGAACACCCAGGACTGATCTCCTTTAAGATGGACTGGTTGGATCTCCTTGCAGTCCAAGGGACTATCAAGAGTCTTCTCCAACACCACAGTTCAAAGCATCAATTCTTCAGCGCTCAGCTTTCTTTATAGTCCAACTCTCACATCCATACATGACCACTGGAAAAACCATAGCCTTGACTAGACAGATCTTTGTTGGCAAAGTAATGTCTCTGCTTTTTAATATGCTGTCTAGGTTGGTCATAACTTCCTTCCAAGGATCAAGCGTCTTTTAATTTCATGGCTGCAATCACCATCTGCAGTGATTTTTGAGCCCCCCCAAATAAAGTCAGCCACTGTTTCCACTGTTTCCCCATCTAATTGCCACAAAGTGATGGGACCAGGTGCCGTGATCTTAGTTTTCTGAATTGAGCTTTAAGCCAATTTTTTCACTCTCCTCTTGCACTTTCATCAAGAAGCTCTTTAGTTCTTCTTCACTTTCTTCCATAAGGGTGGTGTCATCTGCATATCTGAGGTTATTGATATTTCTCCTGGCAATCTTGATTCCAGCTTGTGCTTCCTCCAGCCCAGCGTTTCTCATGATGTACTCTTACTTTTCATTTGCTCCTCAGCTCCCTCCAATCTGACTTTAAGAATCACTCTTCTGTGATACTGTTCTCATTAAAGATGCCAGTAGCATTTGCCAATCCACTCTTCAGTTCATCTCACTTGACATCTCTGTTACAGTTGATCTACCTTCACGAAACTCTCCTCCTCTGGTTTCTGGGAGAACATCCTATCTTCCTATAGTTGTTCTTTCTCAGTGTGCTTCCCCAGTTATCTGCTTATCAAGTCCCCTCTCATGCTGCATATTCCCTTGTGAGCACACTCCTCTGGGTGCCTGGCTTCAGGTCTCCCTATGGGTTGATCATTTTCATATTTGTTTCAATTCAGACCTTTTTCCTGATCTCCAGACCCACATATCCAGTTGTCTTCATTTAGATATTCCATAACCATCTCAACAAATCCAAAATCAAACTGATCTTTCTTCCATACCTGCTCTTACTTCTTTAGTCCATCTGAATGCACCAAATTTCATTCACAGCCAACTCAGAAACCCAGGAACCATTATAGATTTCTCCTTTCCTGACCCTCCCCACCAACTAATTTTCAAGATCATAGATTCTGTGTGCATGCATGCAAAGTTCCTTCAGTCATGTCCAACTCTTTGCTACCCTATGGACAGTAGCCTGCCAGGCTCCTCTGTCCATGGGATTCTCCTGGCAAGAATACTGGAGTGGGTTGCCTCCAGGAGAAGCAATGCTTTCCTCCATGGGATCTCCCTGACCCAGGGATAGAACCTTTGTCTCTTACATCTTTTGCACTGGCAGGCAGGTTCTTTACCACTAGCACCATCGAGGAAGCCCATAGTTTCTAACCCCTAAATCTCTTATATTGCTCTCATAATTTGATTTTCCTTTCCCACTGCTCTAAATCAGATAATACATTAATAAAATTGTTTTGAAGTATTTTTCTAACAACTACACAAGATAAAAATTGAATTCCTGGGACTTCAGTGGTCCAGTGGTTAAGAATCCACCTGCCAATGTAGGGGACACAGATCTGATCCCTGCTCCAGGAAGGTCCCACATGCAGTGGAGCAACAAAGCCTGCGTGCTGCAACTACTGACCCTGAGCGCTGCAGCCCGTGCTCTGCAACAGGAGAAGCCACTGCAGTGAGAAGCCCACACACCACAGCTAGAGAGTAGCCCCTGCTCGCTGCAACCAGAAAGCCTGCATGCAGCAATGAAGACCCAGTGAAGCGCCCCCCCCCCATACAATAAAATAAATTTTAAAAATTAAAAAAATGGTAACTCCTATGCAGTTTTGGGCACAAATCATACTTTCAGTGTCTGTACCATACTCTCCTCCTGGAATGCATTATCTGCATGAGCAGCCCCCCTCATACTCCTCTTGCGCTGAGAACCTATGTTTTCCCTCTAGAATCTTCTGTGGCATAGCATGCAGCTTCACGTGCTCCATTACAGCAATCACTGAATTTTAACCACTTAAGTTCCTTGAGGACAGAGACTGCTTTTGATCTTAGGATAACCAGTGGATAGCAAAGTACATGTTATAAAGTAAAATGTCAACAAGTAGTTGTTGACTATTTTGGAACTAGCTTTTTTCTTTTTTGGCTGAGCAGTGCATGGCTTTCAGGATCTTAGTTCCTTGACCAAGGACTGAACCCAGACCACGGCAGGGAAAATGCCAAGTCCTAACTACAGGACTGCCAAGGAATTCCTTTTTTACAATTAGATAAACTGCAGGAAAGTATAAATAACAGAGCCAATACTCATAACCCCACAGCTCAGAATTTCACACTTGAAATTCATTATGATTAGTTTTTCATGTTATTATCCAGTGTCCAGATGCTTTCATGCAGTTATGTAATATTTTAGAATAATACAGTATTTTCAAGTTTCATCCATTTTGCAGCATGTTCCAGTACTCTCCTTCATGTGGATGAAAAAAACAAATTTAATTCATTCACCAGTGATGGAAATTTAGATTGTTTATACTTTGGGGCTATTATGAATAATGCTACTGTGAATACTTCTATACAAGTTTTTAAGTGAAGATTTTTTAAAATCTTTTTTTAACTGGAGGAAAATTGCCTAACAGTTGTATTGGTTTCTGTCATACAAAAAGCAAATCAGTCATAAAGATATTTTTAAAAATATTCTTAGAGCACTTTCAGTTTTATAACAAAATTGAGAGGAAAATACAGAGATTTTCCATATATTCCCTGCCTGCACATATGCATTACCTCTCCTTCAGTATCATCATTCACCAGCATGGTGCATTTTTCATCAAGGATGAACCTACATTGATAGAGTATAATCATCCAAGTCCATGCCTTATCATTCTTGGTGTGCATCTTACAGGTTTGGGCAAAGGTGTATATATATAAATATATTTGGCATCACCGACCTGATGGACATGAGTTTGAGCAGGCTCTGGGAGTTGGTTATTGATATTTCTCCCAGCAATCTTGATTCCAGCTTGTGTTTCTTCCAGTCCAGCGTTTCTCATGATGTACTCTGCATAGAAGTGAAATAAGCAGGGTGACAATATACAGCCTTGACATACTCCTTTTCCTATTTGGAACCAGTCTGTTGTTCCATGTCCAGTTCTAACTGTTGCTTCCTGGCCTGCATACAGATTTCTCAAGAGGCAGGTTAGGTGGTCTGGTATTCCCATCTCTTTCAAAATTTTCCACAGTTTATTGTGATCCACACAGTCAAAGGCTTTGGCATAGTCAATAAAGCAGAAATAGATGTTTTTCTGGAACTCTCTTGCTTTTTCCATGATCCAGCGGATGTTGGCAATTTGATCTCTGGTTCCTCTGCGTTTTCTAAATCCAGCTTGAACATTAGGAAGTTCACGGTTCACGTATTGCTGAAGCCTGGGTTGGAGAATTGTGAGCATTACTTTACTAGCATGTGAGATGAGTGCAATTGTGCAGTAGTTTGAGCATTCTTTGACATTGCTTTTCTTTGAGATTGGAATGAAAACTGACCTTTTCCAGTCCTGTGGCCACTGCTGAGTTTTCCAAATTTGCTGGCATATTGAGTGCAGCACTTTCACAGCATCATCTTTCAGGATTTGAAACAGCTCAACTGGAATTCCATCACCTCCACTAGCTTTGTTCGTAGTGATGCTTTCTAAGGCCCTCTTGACTTCACATTCCAGGATGTCTGGCTCTAGATGAGTGATCACATCATTGTGATTATCTGGGTCGTGAAGATCCTTTTTGTACAGTTCTTCCGTGTATTCTTGCCATCTCTTCTTAATATCTTCTGCTTCCTCTCATTGGAGAAGACTTTGATGCTGGGAGGGACTGGGGGCAGGAGGAGAAAGGGACGACAGAGGATGAGATGGCTGGATGGCATTACTGACTCGATGGATGCGACTCTGAGTGAACTCCGGGAATTGGTGATGGACAGGGAGGCCTGGCGTGCTGCGATTCATGGGGTCGCAAAGAGTCGGACACAACTGAGAGACTGAACTGAACTGAACTGGGAGTTGGTGATGGACAGGAAAGCCTGGCGTGCTGCAGTACATGGGGTCACAAAGAGTCGGACACGACTGAGCGACTAAACTGAACTGATAATGATATATATCCATCACTTTAATATCATATTTTTTAAAAAATATTTATTTATTGGGGCTTCTCTGATAGCTCATTTGGTAAAGAATCCGCCTGCAATGCAGGAGACCCCAGTTTGACTCCTGGGTCAGGAAGATCCACTGGAGAAGGGATAGGCTACACACTCTAGTATTCTTGGGCTTCCCTTGTGGCTCAGCTGGTAAAGAATCTGCCCACAATGTGGGAGACCTGGGTTCAATCCCTGGGGTGGGAAGAGAAAAGGATACCCATTCCAGTATTCTAGCCTGCAGAATTCGCAGAGAGTCAGATATGACTGAGCAAATTTCACTTTTCACTTTCTTTCATTTAGTTACTTGGCTGCTCTGGGGCTTAGTTGTGGGATCTTTAGTTGTGGCATGTGGGATGTAGTTCCCTGATCAGGGATCAAACCTGGGCCATGTGAATTGGGAGCTTAGTCTTAGCCACTGGACTACCAGGGAAGTCCCATCATAGAGTGTTTTTTATGCCATAAAAATCGTCTCTGAGAGACTTCCCTGGTGGCTCAGTGGTTAAGACTTCACCTTTCAGCGTAAGGGGTATGGGTTTAAGCCCTGGTCAGGGAGCTAAGATCCCACGTGCCTCGTGGCCAAAACAAAACAAAAAACCAGAAGAAAAATTCTCTCTGCTCTGCCTATTCTTCTCTAAATTCATCCCATCCAACCCTGACAATGAATCTTTTTATTGTCTCCATTGTTTTACCTTTCCAAGAATGTCATATAGTTGGAATTATACAGTATGTCACCTTTTCAGATTGGCTTCCTTCACTTAATAATAAGCATTTAATGTTCCTCCATGTCTTCTCATGTCTTAATAGCTCACTTCTTTTTAGAACTGAATAATGTTCCATTGTCTAGAGGTATTGCAATTTATTTGTTCACTTACCTATCAAGGATAGCCTTCCAAGTTTTGACAATTTGATTCCAATTTCTCCACATCCTTGCCAACCCCTGTTATTTCCCATTTTTAAAAAGTATAGCTGTTGTAGTGGATATTTGGTGGTATTTTGTTGATTTGCATTTCTTTAAAGACTTATGATGTTGAGCATCTTTTCTTGTGGATATTAGCCATTTGCATTTTTTGTTTGGGGAAATGTCATTTCAAATCCTTAGCCTAGTTTTAATTTGGGTTATTTGTCTTTTTATTCAATTCTAACTGTTCTTTATATATTCTAGATATTATACCCTCACTATACAGATGACTTGCAGATATTTCCTCCCATTCTGTGGGTTGTCTTTTTATTTTTTTGATAGTGTCCTGCCATTGAGTTGGTGATGACATCCAACCACCTCATTCTCTGTCTTCCCCTTATCCTCTGCCCTCAATCTTTCTCAGCATCAGGGCCTTTTGCAGTGAGTTGGCTCTTTGCATCAGGTAGCCAAAGTACTGGAGCTTCACCTTTAGCATCAGTCCTTCCAGTGAATATTCAGGGTTGTTTTTCTTTAGGATTGACTGGTTTGATCTCCTTGCTGTCCAAGGGATTTTCATGAGTCTTCTCTAATACCACAGTTCAAAAGCATCAATTCTTCAGCACACAGCCTACTTTATGGTCCAACTCTCACATCCATACATGACCACTGGAAAAACCATAGCTTTGACTATGTGGACCTTTGTCAGAAAAGTGATGTCTCTTTTTAATATGCTGTCTAGGTTGGTTGTAGCTTTTCTTCCAAGGAGCAAGCCTCCCTTCCATTAGGAAGCTTGCACAAGCTCTTATCCTCATCCATCAGAGATCAAACAGGAGAAGCAAGTACTACAATCCCACAGTATCCAGAATGAAAACCACAACTACAGAAAGCTAACCAAAATGATCACATGGATCACAATGAAGCTATAAGCTATGCAGTGCAGGGCCACCCAAGAAGGACGGGTCATGGAGAATTCTGACAAAACGTGGGCCACTGGAAAAGGGAATGGCAAACCACTTCAGTATTCTTGCCTCAAGAACATATGAACAGTTCATTTCGTAGCTTTGGATTAATATTATACTCATTCTTTTCTTCTTACACATCATTGTCTGAGTTTTCTCAGACTAGTTCTTTGCAAGAGGTTCCTGGGTATGTTGAAGGAGTCTGAGTAGAGTTCCAAGTTAGCTGGTTTTCATAACATTAAAGCTTACTTCTTGGGAGTTGCCTGGTGGTCTAGTGGTTAAGATTTCAGGCTTATACTGCTGTGGCCTGTGTTCAATCCCTGGTCACACATGCATGCATGCTTGTTAAGTTGCTTCAGTTACTTCTGGCTTTTTGAGAACCCATGGACTGTAGCCCACTGGGCTCCTCTGTCTGTGGGATTCTCCAGGCAAGAATACTTTAGTGGGTTGCAGTGCCCTCCTCCAGGAGATCTTTCCAACCCTGGGATCAAACGAGTCTCTTACGTCTCCTGCATTGCAGGTGGATTTTTTACCACTGAACCACCAGGAAAACCCCCACAGCACAGCCCAAACAAACAAAAACAAAACCAAAACTAAAGCTCCCTTCTTGTCTCCCATCATAAACGTGACTTTTATAAAAGATTGAGCAGCCCTCCTTCCCAGTTTCTTGCAGCCGTAGTTACAAGTAGGAAGACCCAAATGACGAGACCCTCACCTTTGGGAAATGTAATTTTCCTCATATTTTTTACATCTGCCTCTGCTTGTCTCTCTTTATGCTCAAATGTTCCTCCATAGTTTCTATTATTATTTTTTAAATTAATTGATTATTTATTTTTGGCTGCCCTGGATCTTCGTTTTTTCCCCTCAGGCTTTTTCTAGTTGCGGTGAGAGGGGGCTCCTCTCTAGTTGCAGTGGGTGGGCTTCTCACTGCAGTGGCTTGTCTTTTGCAAGGCACAGGCTGTAGGGCATGTGGGCTCAGTGCACGAGCTTAGTTGCTCTATGGCATGTGAGATCTTCCAGGATCAGGGGTCGAACCCTTATTCCTTGTGTTGGCAGGCGGATTCTTAACCACTGCTGCTGCTAAGTCGCTTCAGTCGTGTCCGACTCTGTGCGACTCCATAGACGGCAGTCCACCAGGCTCCTCCATCCCTGGGATTCTCCAGGCTAGAACACTGGAGTGGGTTGCCATTTCCTTCTCCAATGCATGAAAGTGAAAAGTGAAAGTGAAGTCGCTCAGTCGTGTCCGGCTCGTAGCGACCCCATGGACTGCAGCCTACCAGGCTCCTCCCTCCATGGGATTCTCCAGGCAAGAATACCAGAGTGGGTTGCCATTGCCTACTCCACTTAACCACTAGGGAAGCCTTTTTTTTTTTCATACTTTCTTGTTTCCAGTTCCTATTTCATTATTGCCCCCAATTTCAGCTGCTTTTCTCAGTCCTTACATGTAATCTAGTCTCTTCCAATTATACTCATCTCCTGGTTTTGCTGAATGTGGAGTTTGCAAAGATCTTTTCATTCTTTTTCTTGTTTTCAGATGATTTTCAGAATAGAAGACCATAGTAATAATGATACTTTAAAGCTTCGATGTTTTTAAATATTTGATTTGTTTCTTACTAACAGCATACAACTATACGTTATTCATTTTTGAAAAAATATAATCTGAAAGGTTGTCTTTAAAAAAAATTATTTATTTTTAATTGGAGGATAGTTGCCTTACCATGTTGTGTTGATTTCTGCCATATATCAAAATGAATCAGCCATATGTATACATATGTCCCCTCCCCTCTTGAACCTCCCTCCCACCTTCCACTCTATCCCACTCTTCTAGATTGTCACAGAGCGTGGGGTTGAGTTCCCTGTGTCATACAGCCAAAAAAAAAAAAAAAGAAAGAAAGAAAGAAAGAAAGAAATCTGTTTTACATATGATAATGTAAAGGTTTCCATGCTACTCTCTCCATTCACCCCACCCTCTCCTTCCCACAGTGTGTCTGCAAGTCTGTTCTCCACGTCTGTGTCTCGACTGCCCCCTTACAAACAGGCTCATCAGTACCATTTTCCTAGATTCCATATATATGCATTAATATCTGTATGCAGGTCAGGAAGCAACAGTTAGAACTGGACATGGAACAACAGACTGGTTCCAAATAGGAAAAGGAGTACATCAAGGCTGTATACTGTCACCCTGCTTATTTAACTTCTATGCAGAGTACATCATGAGAAACACTGGACTGGAAGAAGCACAAGCTGGAATCAAGATTGCTGGGAGAAATATCAGTAACCTCAGATATGCAGATGACACCACCCTTATGGCAGAAAGTGAAGAGGAACTAAAAAGAATCTTGATGAACGTGAAAGAGGAGAGTGAAAAAGTTGGCTTAAAGCTCAACATTCAGAAAACGAAGATCATGGCATCTGGTCCCATCACTTCATGGGAAATAGATGGGGAAACAGTAGAAACAGTGTCAGACTTTATTTTTGGGGGCTCCAAAATCACTGCAGATGGTGACTGCAGCCATGAAATTAAAAGACACTTACTCCTTGGAAGAAAAGTTATGACCAACCTAGATAGTATATTCAAAAGCAGAAACATTACTTTGCCGACTAAGGTCCGTCTAGTCAAGGCTATGGTTTTTCCTGTGGTCATGTATGGATGTGAGAGTTGGACTGTGAAGAAGGCTGAGCGCCAAAGAATTGATGCTTTTGAACTGTGGTGTTGGTGAAGACTCTTGAGAGTCCCTTGGACTGCAAGGAGATCCAACCAGTCCATTCTGAAGGAGATCAACCCTGGGATTTCTTTGGAAGGAATGATGCTAAAGCTGAAACTCCAGTACTTTGGCCACCTCATGAGAAGAGTTGACCTATTGGAAAAGACCCTGATGCTGGGAGGGATTGGGGGCAGGAGGAGAAGGGGACGGCCCAGGATGAGATGGCTGGATGGCATCACGGACTCAATGGACGTGAGTCTGAGTGAACTCCGGGAGTTGGTGATGGACAGGGAGGCCTGGAGTGCTGCGATTCATGGGGTCGCAAAGAGTCGGACATGACTGAACGACTGAACTGAACTGAACTGATACAATATTTGTTTGAAAATTTGTCTTTTACCTAAAGAGTTTAGTCTGTACTTATTATGATGATAACATATTTAGATTTGTTTCTATCACCTTATTTCTATTTACATGACATCTTTTTTCCTTCTTATGTTTTGTCTTATATTTCCCCTATTGGATTGATTTATATTTCTTTTATTTCCTATTCCCTTCCCCCTGGTTAAATCATACAGTCTATTTGCTTCTTTGTTTTTGGTGGCTTCCTTAGATTTTTTAATATACACCTATAACATAATATTAAATATGGCTCAATGTTCTGGGAATTTCATTTGAGAACAGCAGATGTCAGATAACCTCTGCAGAGAATGCTAAGACCTTGTAAAGGAGATTTTTGTTACCCATGTAGCTCATTACCCTCTCAGGTGCAAATTTTAAATAATTTCTTTAGAAAGGATTATTCGTATGCTCTGTGGTATTTCTCCTTCCTTCTCTTCTTTGGGAGATAATGTGTCAGAGAATTATTTGGAGCTTGATGATACCCATTTAGTTATCTCCTGAATATGGAGGTGTGTACATTCTCAACTCATGCATGGAAAAAAGATTTAAAGGTGTGTAAGCTTTCATGAAGCTGGTCATAAGCCAGCTCTGTCTGTGGAAGTATCACTCTCTAAGGTAATGGAGGAGTCTCAGTTCTGGGTCCCTAGCTCTCTTTTCTCTTTATTTATCTATTTAGTTTTGTCTGTGCTGGGTCTTTGTTGCTGCACACTGGCTTTCTCTAATCATGGTGAACGGGGGCTACTCTTCATTGAGGTGTACAGGCTTCTCATTGTGATGACTTCTCTTATTGCAGAGCATGGGCCCTAGGCACACGGGCTTCAGTAGTTGCATCTTGTGGGCTTAGTTGTGGGATCTTCCTGAACCACGGATTGAACCTGTGTCCCCTACCTAGGGCAGGCAGATTCTTAACCACTGGACCACCAGCGAAGCCCTGGGTCCCTCTCTCTCATGGCCCAAGTCCTCTCTCCTCTCTTAGCCAAGGCAGTACTACCCTAATTCCCAGTCATTAGGGTCAGTTTGAGGCCCTGAAAACTACACCTCCTCAGGAGCATCACAGAAGCAGTTTGCACTTATTGTTGTGTCCTTCTCCCTAACCCTTTCTTCATTTCTGGCTCCTGGAATTGAGCTACTTGTTATTCTACCCAGCATCTCTAAGGAGTGTGTAGTAGGAGACTTTCAGCTTATTTCAGTCTGGCATCTTGTTCAGCGTCTGCCTTCTGTGTTGGGTAGTAAACTCGGTGCAGGCAGATAGACATTCCTGTTCACTGCTTTGTCTCTAGCCCTCAGCACAGAGCCTGGCATATACTGAACGCTGAGTGAATCTATGTGGAACAGATGAGTGACTTTCACATACATGAAGGCTTCAGTTGTGATGAGGAAAGAGACAGTTGTGTCTACAAAATTATGTCTTAAGAAATGAGCATGCCAATGAAGAGAGTTACCGGAGGGCTGGAAAGCCGGGCTCCTGTGTTGTTTCACCTGTGCTACAACTGACTCACTTAAGCTCACCTAACAGCTTGCTTTTGCTACATTTTTTCCTATTGCAGATTTCATAAAAACCCCTACTTCATTCCTATCTTTTTTTAGAAACCATATTTAGGTATAATTTGCATGTACTAAAGTATACCCATTTAAGTGTATGTTTCGGTGAGTTTTGACGAATTTATATACCCATGTGACAACTACCAAAGACATGATATAGAATATTTCCATCACTGCAAGATGTTCCCTTTTACCCCTGGCTAGCTGCTGCTGCTGCTGCTAAGTCCCTTCAGTCGTGTCCAACTCTGTGCGACCCCATAGACGTCAGCCCACCAGGCTCCCCCGTCCCTGGGATTCTCCAGGCCATAACACTGGAGTGGGTTGCCATTTCCTTCTCCAATGCATGAAAGTGAAAAGTAAAATTGAAGTCGCTCAGTCGTGTCTGACCCTCAGCGACCCCATGGACTGCAGCCTTCTAGGCTCCTCCATCCATGGGATTTTCCAGGCAAGAGTACTGGAGTGGGGTGCCATTGCCTTCTCCAACCCCTGCGTAGGCAATCCTCCAAATTCTTAGCCCCAAGTAGTCACTCATTTGCTCTCTGTCCCTATAGGTTCAATGATTCCTTTCTAGAATTTCATATAATAGATGGAATCAAATAGTATATGTTCTATAACGTTTTGGGGATTCATCCATGTTGCAAGTATCAGTAGTTCACTCTGACCCCTATTTGTTTTGTTTTGTTTTGTTTTGTTTTGCTTCACTGGGTCTTCACTGCTGCACTCAGGCTTTCGCTAGTTGAAGCAAGCAGGGGCTATTCTTCCTTGCAGTGTGCGGGCTTTTAATTGCAGCAGCTTCTCATTGCGGAGCGTGGGCTCAATAGTTATGGCACATGGGCTTTGTTGCTCCTTAGCTTGTGAAATCTTGGAGCACGGATGGAATCTGTGTCCCCTGCACTGGCAGGCAGATTCTTATCCACTGTACCACCAGGGAAGTCCTGGCCCCTATCTTTCTGAAATAAGAGCTTCTTCTGTTTCTAAAGGACTAATTTTGCTTCTGCCCTTCTCTAAGTTTCCCTGTTGCTCTTCTCTCTCTCAGTTTCCTTATTTTCCAGTCTCACATCAGACATTGTAATTCAGTCATTTTTGCTCCCACAGATTCTATAATCCAAGATGTCTTTTAAGTGCTGGGATATCACAAGAACGTCAACATCACCCAGACTTATTCCTGAGTGGAAGGACTTGAAACCCCTCTTAAAGGGCATCCTGAAGGATAAACAGGTGACGTATATGAGAGATACACGCATGGTGGGCTTCGACTAATTCTCTATCCCTGCCAGGGCAGCCTGTGGCAGAAGCAACATGTGATCCACTTTGGAAGGGCCCTCTCACAGCCCTAAACAACTCCCAAGTCTAGATTAATATGATAACATTAGTTATAATTAGAACATGTGCTGCAAAAACTAAACGAAAACCAGAAAATGGCCTTAAATGGATTAAACAAGCAGGAGGCATCTTTGTCTTACATGGTGTCAAAGAATCGTGTTCCTTTTTACTCCCTTTTTTACCTGTTTAGTATTCAGCTTAGTATCATAAGGGTACAAGATAGTTGCCACATTTCCAGCTTTAAATTAAAAGTAGGTAAAAGAGAGAAGGTCAGAGAGCACAGGGTTGTGCCAGCCTTGGTACCATGGTGCTACTCTGTTGTCACTGTTGTTCAAGTGCTCAGTCATGTCCAACTCTTTGTGGCCCCGTGGACTGTGTAGCACACCGGGCTTCCCTGTCCTTCACTATCTCCTGGGGTTTGCTCAAACTCACGCCCATTGAGTCAGTGATGCTATCTTACCATCTCATCCTCTGTCACCCACTTCTCCTTTTGCCTCAATCTTTCCCAGCATCAGGGTCTTTTCCAGTGAGTCAGCCCTTTACACCAGGTGGCCGAAGTGTTGGAGTGTCAGCGTCAGTACCGCTCTCCAGAATATCTGAGTCCATGATCACCTTAATCAAGTTCCAAGTTTTATTGAGATGGAAGGAGGAGGAAGAGCAAGGAGTGGGGATTGACACAGAGTAGGTAACAGTAGTGCCAGGTACAGACACACTGCTTGGGCTTAAGATATCCTTTTCTTTTAGAGTTCTTCTGTAGATGAGCAGTGACAGTGCTGAATGAGTGAGTAAATTATATTTGTACATGAAGTCTGGAAAGGAGGAGAGGAATGGTGATTAACTAAGGCATAAAGGGTGTGCTGCCGTCTATGGGGTCGCAGAGTCGGACATGACTGAAGCAACTTAGCAGCAGCAGCAGCAGCAAAGGGTGTGTAAATGAGGCTTCTGGTTCAATGAAGAGGGAATATCATGATCAGACACCATGATCCTCTCAACTCTGTGGCTGTCCCTGAATCATGCTTGAAGTTCTCCAGCTCTCTGTATTCTCTGAGAATATACAAAAATCTGACAGTGGGAATTTTAAGGAGGATAGAGATTCTGAGTTATGGATAATGGCTTCAGCACCGTTTCAAAGCCTCTGTGGATGTAGGCAGCAGGCATGATGGGCATTTTGAGTAAAGAAGTATTAATACTTGGAGTATAAAATGAAGCAGGGCAAAGGCTAACAGAGCTCTCCCAAGAGAATGCACTGGTCATAGCAAACACCCTCTTCCAACAACACAAGAGTTGAATCTACCCATGGACTTCATCAGATGGCCATACCAAAATCAGATTGATTATATTCTTTGCAGCCGAAGATGGAGAAGCTGTATACAGTCAGCAAAAACAAGACTGGGAGCAGACTGTGGCTCAGATCATGAACTCCTCATTGCAAAATTCAGACTTAAATTGAAGAAAGGGAAAACCATTTGATCATTCAGGTCATTTGAACATCCAGGTCATCATGACCTAAATCAAATCCCTTATGATTATACAGTGGAAGTGAGGAATAGATTCAAGGGATTAGATCTGATAGAGTGCCTGAAGAACTATGGACAGAGGTTCGTGACACTGTACCATCCCCAAGAAAAAGAAATGCAAAAAGGCAAAATGGTTGTCTGAGGAGGCCTTAAAAATAGCTGAGAAAAGAAGAGAAGCTAAAGGCAAAGAGAAAAGGAAAGATATACCCATCTGAATGCAGAGTTCCAAAGAATAGCAAGGAGAGGTAAGCAAGACTTCCTCAGTGATCAGTGCAAAGAAATAGAGGAAAACGATGGAATGGGAAAGACTAGAGATTTCTTCAAGAAAATTAGAGATACCAAGGGAATATTTCATGCAAATTTGGGCACAATAAAGGACAGGAACAGTATGGACCTAACAGAAGCAGAAGATATTAAGAAGAGGTGGCAAGAATACACAGAAGAACTATACCCAAAAAAAAAAAAAATCTTAATGACCCAGATAACCATGATGGTGTGATCACTCACCTAGAGCCAGACATCCTGGAATGTGAAGTCAAGAGGGCCTTAGGAACCATCATTATGAACAAAGCTAGTGGACATGATGGAATTCATGATGAATTCCGGCTGAGCTCTTTCAAATCCTAAAAGATGATGCTGTTAAAGTGCTGCACTCAGTATGCCAGCAAATTTGGAAAACTCAGCAGTGGCCACAGGACTGGAAAAGGTCAGTTTTCATTCCAATCCCAAAGAAAGGCAACGCCAAAGAATGTTCAAACTACCACACAATTGCACTTATTTCACACGCTAACAAAGTAATGCTCAAAATTCTCTAAGCCAGGCTTCAACAGTACATGAACTGAAAACTTCCAGATGTTCAAGCTGGATTTAGAAAAGGCAGAGGAACCAGAGATCAAATTGCCAACATCAGCTGGATTATAGAAAAAGCAAGAGAGTTCCAGAAAAATATCTATTTCTGCTTTATTGACTATGCCAAAGCCTTTGACTGTGTGGATCACAACAAACTGTGGGAAATTCTTCAAGAGATGGGAATACCAGACCGCCTTCCCTACCTCCTGAGAAATCTGTATGCAGTCAAGAAACAACAGTTAGAACTGGACATGGCACAACAGACTGGTTCTAAATTGGGAAAGGAGTACGTCAAGGCTGTATACTGTCACCCTGCTTATTTAACTTATATGCAGAGTACATCATGAGAAATGCTGGGTTGGATGAAGCACAAGCTGGAATCACGACTGCCAGGAGAAATATCAGTAACCTCAGATATGCAGATTACACCACCCTTATGGCAGAAAGTGAAGAGGCACTAAAGAACGTCTTGAAGAAAGAGAAAGAGCAGAGTGAAAAAGCTGGCTTAAAACTCAACATTCATAAAACTAAGATCCTGGCATCTGGTCCCATCACTTCATGGCAAATAGATGGGGAAACAGTGGAAACAGTGAGAGACTTTCTTTTCTTGGGCTCTAAAATCACTGCAGATGGTGAGTGCAATCATGAAATTAAAAGATGCTTGCTCCTTGAAAGAAAAGCTGTGACCAACCTAGACAGCATATTAAAAAGCAGAGACATTACTTTGCCAAGAAAAGTCCATCTAGTCAAAGCTATGGTTTTTCCAGTAGTCATGTATGGATGTAAGAATTGGACCATAAAGAAAGCTAAACAGTGAAGAATTGATGCTTTTGAACTGTGGTGTTGACAAAGACGCTTGAGAGTCCCTTGGACTGCAAGGAGATCCAACCAGTCCATCCTAAAGGAAATCAATCCTGAATATTCATTGGAAGGACTGATGCTGAAGCTGAAACTCCAATACTTTGGCCACCTGATGTGAAGATCTAACTCACTGGAAAAGACCCTGATGCTGGGAAAGACAGAGAAGGCAATGGCACCCCACTCCAGTACTCTTGCCTGGGAAATCCCATAGATGGAGGAGTCTGGTAGGCTACAGTCCATGGGGTCTTGAAGAGTCAGACACGACTGAGCAACTTCACTTTCACTTTTCACTTTCATGCACTGGAGAAGGAAATGGCAACCCACTCCAGTATTCTTGCCTGGAGAATCTCAGGGACAGGAGCCTGGTGGGCTGCCATCTATGGGGTCGCACAGAGTCAGACATGACTGATATGACTTAGCAGCAGCAGCTGGGAAAGATTGGAGGCAGGGGGAGAAGGAGACGACAGAGGATGAGATAGTTAGATGGCATCACCAACTCAATGGCCATGTGCTTGAGCAAGCTCCAGGAGTTGGTGATGGACAGGGAGGCCTGGCGTGCTGCAGTCCATGAGGTTGCAGAGTTGGACATGACTGAGTGGCTGAGCTGAACTGAACTGAACTTGAGTATTTCACTTGCCAGCCTAGGTGGTCATAGTCCACATTCTAATACAGAGAGACTTGGAGAGTTAAATTCATGGACGATTGTTCAAGAGGCAGGTATAGCATGAGTGTCTGCTAAGAGGGACTTCCAAAGTAAAGTTATTGAGCCTCAGCTTTGGTTAGAATGAGGAGTTCACATATGCTTGTTATAAGGATATCCTTATATAAATAAGGATATATATCCTAGGAAGATGCTACAGTCACTAGAAGGTAGTGTGTATTGTACCAGTAACATGTTGAAAAGAAACAAACTTCTCTTGAGAGATGCATGTGTGTGAAGTGTGTGCACATGTGCACACACACACACTCCACTGGGTCAGAATTCAGAATATTGGAGCTGAAGCACAGCTAACTCTGTGTTGTCAACAACATGTTTTCCATGGATGCCCATGAGAATAGTGAAGGAGGTGCATGCCACAAGGGTCTAGTTGTCACACATGGTGGGCATTCCACGTGTGTGAAGCATGAGTTTCCCAGAGGCTACATATCATGTCTGTGATTGTGACAGGAGTGGTCCTTTGGGTGCAGGCGGGAACTTAAAAGTTTTGGTCCAACTGTGACAGGGAGAGATATTTACCAAGGTTGAGTTCCTTTGTCATTCTCATATAGGATTGTATTTCTTTTGAAGATTTTGTTTTGTATAGTCATTTGTTAGAAGGCTCAGTAGTAAAGAATCTGCCTGTCAATGCAGGAGACAAGGAAGACATGGGTTCGATCCCTGGGTTGGGAAGATCCCCTGGAGGAGGAAATGACACCCCACTTCAGTATTGTTGCCAGGAAAATCCCATGGACAGAGGAGCCAGGCAGGCTACAGTCCATGGGGTTGCAATGAGTAGGACACAACTGAGCAACTGAGCATACGTACATACAAACATATAGTCATGTGTTAGTTGTTTGCTTAGCACCTGTTCCACTGGACTCTTATCTTTTAAGAGCTTAGCCCGTAACTCTTTTGCTTAGCATCATATCCCCAGTGTCTGTCACAAACATACCACCAGCCTTTCTCAAAGGTGGTACCTCATCTGACCCATAGGACACAGACAATGATTTGAGGGGCTATTTTCTCAGTTCTCTTAAGGATGGTACATAACTAGTAGCATTCCTGATGCATAGGGAAGAATTAATACCTATTATATAGAATAGATATGTTGGGGTGTTGGGGCTTACGTCTCTCACAGAACTTTGGTGAAGAAGGCTGGCAGATACTGTGATGAATTAGGATGCATTCTGAGGGTGAGGGAGGAGAGGATAGCTCCCCCAGTTGTGCTTTCTAGGAGGGTGAATAAATGTTGGTTAGTGAAAGAACAGATTACCACTAATCCCTCAATAAATATTCATTAAATGAATGAGTATGTGGGGATTCAACCCTCTTAGCTCAGGTCACTCCTCTCTCTCAGGTTGGTGAAAAGACAGAGGGTGATGTGAAAATGCTGAGTGACTGGACTGAGATTCTATGCCAAGAGTCTCACCATCCTGAGAGCAAACCTTTCATCTGCTTCTACTCCACTGATGACAACTATTTTGTTTCCTTAAACTGGGTGGAACTGTATTCAAAGCAAATGCAGGTAAAGTGACCTCATCCTTTTCCCTCTCATTTAAAAAAAAATTGTATTTATTTATTTGGCTGCACTGGGTCTTTGTTGCTGGGCTCAGCCTCTCTCCAGTTGTGATGAATGGGGGCTACTCTCCAGTTGCAGTGAGCGGCTTTCTCATTGAAGTGGCTTCTTTTGTCATGGAGCATGCACTCTAGTGCACGCACGTTTCAGTAGTCACGCTGCATAGGCCTACTAGTTGTGGCTTGTGGGCTCTATAGCACAGACTCAATATTTGTGGCACACAGGCTTAGCTGCCCCACGGCATGTGAATATTCCCAGGCCATGGAATGAACCCATGTCCCCTACATTGGTAGGCAAATTCTTAATCTCTGGACCCCCAGGGAAGGTCCCCTACCTCGTTCCTAATCCACTTTACATGCATCGTACTTAAACTGCCCTCATCTCAGGATGCTGAGGGTGATTCTAAGCTAGCTCATTGTAATACCCATCTCCGTATACCAATCTGACCTGGATGCAGTGATCCGTCTTCCTCTCTAGTCATCAGGTTGACAGAATTCACATTCTCCATAAAGTAGGCTAAAGGTCAAGAAAAGAGCCTTAAGAATAGTGCTTCTATCACACACCTGACTTCTAGCAACAGGAAACTCCCAAAGTCAAGCTATTCAGTCTTTTCTTAGACCCACAAGAGGGAAAAGGGATCTAAACATTCAACTTTTTTCTACCCCTCATTTAAAATTTTTATTTATTCAGCTGTGCCAGGTCTTAGCTGCAGCATGCAATCTTTGATCTTTGCTGGGGCATGTGGGATCTGGTTCCGTGACCAGGGATCAAATTCAGGCCCTCTGCATTGGGAGCACAAGCCTTAGCCACTGGCCCACCAGGGAGATCCATTTACCCTTCACATTGGGGAGTAGCCTTCCTCCATGGTGAAGCTTTCATCTCTCATCCTATTCTAGGCAGTACTCTGGATACAGAAGAAAGCTGCAGAAATGGAAGGAGTGATAAAAAAGATAAAGTTCCATGTGATGGCTCAGGTGCCACCCATCCAAGCAATGGTCCACATAGCTCCCTATCACATGTTAATTGCTTACTGTGATGACATGTGCCTGTGGCTCTTTGGGGATCACCATCAAGGGTTCATATCTCTGGGTATGGTCCCCTGTCGTTTCTCCATCAGCTGCCTCAGCTATGACTCAGAAACTGAGATGCTTCTCTCTGGTACCCTGGGGGCTGTGGTCACCTGGTTTATCTTGCCAAATGGCAGGGGCCTGCAAATGGCCCAAACTGTGCCTATGCCTGGTGGTGAGCTTGTTCAGGGCTTTTCCCTGAATGGCCCCCCAGGCTTCCTGGTGGCTCATTGTGAGAATAAGCTGAGAGTCTTCACCCACCAAGGTCAGGGCCAGCTGGAAGAGGTGAAGAAGTTCACTCCTATCAACAGTGGCTCCACCATCACCTGCTCCTTCACTTGTTTATCTCAGGGCTACTTCTATGTTGGAAACAAGGATGGAGAAATCCATGCCTGGGGTCTAGACAGAGGAAACTTCCTCCACAGCTTCCAGGCTCATTCCTCATCAGTGATATGTATCCAAAGCCGGTCAGAGACCTATACCTTACTAACAGCGGGTGGTGAAGGTGTAGTGAAGGAATGGAACCTTGCCTTTGGGAACTTGCTGCGGCAGCTGGACATTGACAAGAACATGCAGAGACTGCAGTTCATTGATAATAGCACCTTTTTCTGCCAGACTAACCACAATTTCTCATTGTATCACCTGCGCTGCTTTTATAGCCTCTTCAATGTCTGTGGTTCTGCTCCCCAGGAGGTGCGGCGGGTCTGCTGTGGCCATAATTGGACTCGGATCCTATGTGCCACTAAGGACGGTCTGTTGCGATTCTTATCTCCAGTAACGGGAGATCTCCTGGTTATCACCTGGCCTCTACTTATCATGGATAAGGCTGTGGCTTGGGCCTATGACTCACACAGAGAGGAGCTCTTTGTGGCAACAGATGGTTCAGAGGTGCTGGTGTTTGACGCAACACGCTCTCCTTGCACAGCCAAGTATCTTATGTGTCCTTCAGTAAACCCTGGGGATAGAGTCAGATGCCTGGCCTATGGGCACTACCATTTGGGTAAGGGCCTTGTAGGACTGATGTTCAGTGGGCATGACAGCGGCACTGTGAGAATCCTCTCCCACTACAGTTGTGCCCGAGTAGCAAAGATTCTTCACTCTGGGGCAGTCCTGGCATTGTCTACCCTGGAGGGTCCCCAGGAGTACTCCTTGGTCTGTTCTTATGGCATGGATAATATTGTATACCTCACAGAAGCTGTGCTGCAGGGGAACAGGGTAGTCCTGCAGCCTGTCAGCAAAATTATCTGTGTTTGGCCCCTAAAACACGTGATACTCTTGCCAGGTTCTGTGGGTGCCATCACTGAGAACCACCACTGGCATCTCTGGAGTTATCAGAACTTCCTGACATCTCCAGGATCAAAGCAGAGATCTGACTTTAAAGAGACAGAATGCCTGCACCGGTGTGCCATCACTTCATTTGATGTCTGCCTTTCCCTGAAACTTTTTGTCACAGGGGACACTGGCGGCTTAGTCCGGATCTGGGACTTCCATGGGAAACTCATAAGTGAGTTGGACTCTGCGTTACATTTTGGCCCACTCTGCTTTGCCAATGACCGGGGTGACCTGCTTTTGACTTTCAACCAGAGTCTTTACCTGGTATCCTGCTTAAAACTGCTCCCTCCAGCCCAGCTGATTCACCTTACTCTCCTGAACAATGCAGATGACATACAAGAAGCCCCAAAACCCTTCCTGCCTAGCTTCTTCTTTTCATTCGAAAAAGTATTTGTACCCAAATTTGTCTACTTTGGTCAAGGGTTGCAGGAATTACGGGGGCTAGAGGCCCTTGTTAACAAGCGGATGATTGCCTTTGACCATACTGTGCCCCATGTTGTGGAGGAAGAGAGGCCTAAGTCCTCTGTGATGCAGGAGGGACCCACATTGCATTTTTTGGAAGATAAGTATATTGATTTTCCTATTCTTACTCCCAAGCGTGATCGTCCCCCATTCGTGGTTCCTCCTCAGTTGCGACTGGGTGGCTGGGATGGGTTGAAACCTTACCAGATATTACGGTGTTTCTTTGGTCAAGGGCGGCCTTGGCCCTTTCCTCCAGATGGCTACATCCCCAACTCAGTGATCCGTGCCCGTCTTTGGCCTGAAGGTACCCCCGTCTTCTTGCATTGTGATCTCCACTCATCCTACCAAGATAAGGACTGGGACATGACTGGACTGAGCAGAAGTCAGGCACTGTCACCTGTGACTTCAATAAAACAGAAAATCTCAAAGAGGAAACCAGACCGAAAACCCACGCTGGGAAAACAAACTTTCTTTGATATTCTTGTAAACTTGGCCAGTCAAAATTGGATGGGAAGAAAACTGGATGAAGGACTTATCAATACTATAATTGAGACCATCCTCAACCTCACAGTTTACTGTTCTATAGAGCAATACAAGACGTATATCAGTATCCTGGCACAGATTTTTGCCTCCCATCAAGTATCTCCAAGGTGGCATTCTGAAACTGCTTGTCGCCTCATGGAAGACACAACTCATTCCAATCCAGAGGTCCGGGAGACAGCCTGGGAGGGACTGGAGAAGCTAGGCTTCATGAGCCGTCTCTTTGCGATTCCCCTGGCTGTGGGATTGATGGACAGTGATAAAAATGTGCGGGCTAAGGCCTTATACCTTATGGTAAGAGTCACAGGCATCCAAACTAAGAGCATGCTGATAGCTCTACTGAAGAGACGAGACACTCTCCAGGAAATGCAGTAAGTCAGTAACCTTATCCCCTTCTGTTCCTTCTGGCTCCTAACCTTCAAAATCTGACGCTTCTTTTCCTTTTCCCACAACTTTTTCTGTTCTTTTCCTCTGCCTGTGTTCTTTGTTTCTCTTTGCTTTCCCCCCACACACTGTCTATCCCTTACTGACTTTAAAAAAAAAAAAAGCACAACATGAGAGTCAGGAGTTAAGTTTTATTTGGGCAAAATGAGGATCATAGCTCAGGCTATGACCGCATTTCAGATATTTCTGAGAAAATGCTCCAAAGAGATGGGGGTGGGGGGGAGGTGTGCAGGGGGAGGTCAATATATATGTGATTTTGGTGAAGGCGGAGTTCATACAATCAAGTGCCTATTTTTGCAGAAGGTTTCTGCTAGTCACAAGGAGCAAATGTCACCATGAAGGAATCTGGTGCTTTTCTAGATATGAGGAGATGCAAGAATTGGGCTCATACATTAAAAAGAATGAAATAATGCCATCTGCAGCAATATTGATGGACCTAGCGAGTGTCACACTGAATGAAGTAAATCAGACAGAGAAGGAGAAATATCATATGACATCCCTTATATGTGGAATCTAAAAAGAAATGATACAAATGATCTTACAAAACAGAAAGAGACTCACAGACTTAGAAAATGAACTTACGGTTGCCAGGTGGAAAAGATAGTTAGGGAGTTTGGGATGGTCATGTACACACTGCTGTATTTAAAATGGATAACTAAAGAGGACCTATTGTATAGCACATGGAACTCTGCTCAATGTTATGTGGCAGTCTGAATGGGAGGGGGTTTGGGGAAGAATGGATACATGTATATGTATGACTGAGTCCCTTTGCTGTTCACCTGAAACTATCACAACATTGTTAATTGGCTATATCCCAATAAAAAATTAAAAGTTCAAAAAAGAAAAAAAAAAAAAAGGAATTGGGCACATAAAATCAGTTCCTGAAAATATCTAACCATCTAAAGGTCTGTTCTGCCAGTTTTTCCAGAGCAGACTGCCTTATTCCTGATCTCCACCTCCTGAACACAGTTCAGGGTGTGTTGATGGTCAACAACCACATTTGCACATGACTTAATCCTTGTAGAGGCAGATGGCAAATGTCCTTGGCAAGTGGCAATTTGTAGCTGAAACCCTCTTTTTCTGTCCATTGAGTAGCCTGCTCTTCCATCATTTCCTTAAGATTCTTCGAGACTCAAGTCCCCAAATCACCCAACTAAAGAAGCATCTTGGGTCACTCTGACTACTCTATTCCTTACTGTTGTAGATTTTTACCTCTTTATCCATCTTTTACCTTGAACTACTCTGTCCTAGATGGTTACTTTAGCCCTGCCTCTTCCACTATCCTTAAGCCACTACCTCCTTTTCTCTTCTTCCTTCTTCTCCTCCTTTTCCTCTAATTTGGTTTTATTGATGGCTGGGTATAATCCTTGTTTTACCTTGACTTTTGTAGGGAAGACTTTATTGGAGAAATCTCTCTGGACCAGCTGCTAGGAATTCAACCTAGTGGTATCCAGTACCTGCTTACTCAGGTGGAACAGCGGTTAAATGAGAACCTGACCTTGTCACACAGAGAGGAGAAACCTCCTTTGCTTTTAGTTATATCAAGGGATCGTGAACTTGATGAAAAAACACTCAAAATTTGGTCAGAACCTGCAAAGATCGCCAAACCAGATCAAAGAATGACACGTGTTACAGCAAAGAGCAAAAATCTCAGTATGTATGGGGTAACATATTGGGTATATTTGGGGCCCACTTTAGGGCACCAAAAGGCAGGGTCAATAAGCCCAAGTTATATAAAAAGACACCAGTGGTGACAGACTTAAGAAAGGACTCTTTCACAGAAAGTAACCTTTCTGGGAAAGACCTACGCCATAACAAATTTGTTTTTATTGTTTAGTCACTAAGTTGTGTGTGACTCTTTTGCGACCCCATAGACTATAGCCTGCCAAGGTCTTCTGTCCATGGGATCTCCCAGGCAAGAATACTGGAGTGGGTTGCCATTTCCTTCTCCAGGAGATCTTCCCACAACAAATATCAAGGTCTCATTTCTTTGTGCTGTGCTGTCCTAACTCACTTCAGTCCTGTCCAACTCTTTGGGACCCTATGGACTGTAGCTTGCCAGGCTCCTCTGTCCATGGGATTTCCCAAGCAAGAATACTGGAGTGAGCTGCCATTTCCTTCTTTGGGGGTCTTCCCACAACAAATACCAAGTCTTATTTCTTTAGGGATATGGAAATTGGGATAAAAGAGCAGGCACTTCTGGGCCATAAAGCTTTTGTCGTCTGTACTTTTTGTTACCTTTTACAGTAGTTCATTGAACTAGGTGTGTCAGAGGATCTCACTCAGGACTTCTGTGTTTTTCTCAATTACTTTTCTCCCAATATCTCTGCAGTTAAAAAGGACATGAAAATTTCCAGGAAGCAGGGAGAGACAGAATTGAGCCCTGTGTTGGTGACTTTAGAGCATGAAGGTGAACAGAGAGAAGCCAAGGAATCAGATCAAATTGACATTCAGGATGTTGCCTCAGAGCCAGAGCTGTCGCTAAGTACTCTCAGCCCAGTCACATCCAAAGAGGATGCTGAATCAAAGGAGGTTGTGTTGGAGGCCAAAAAAGTCACAGAACTCACAAAAGCCTTGGAGATCAAAAAAGCAGTGAAGGCCAGAGAGGCAGTGGAGGCCATGGGAGTTATGAAGGCTATAGATCAACAGTACATGAGAGATTATGGAAAAGTGATCCCTGAAGCACAGAGACAAGAACACCTGAAAAAGCTCTGGGAAAGAGCAATGAAAAAAACCCATCACAAAGTAAGTGTGAAGTTGAAAGAGAAGAGAAAATTGAAGGAAATTCCAGAAACAACTGCAGAAGAGCCCAAGAAAGAAGTTATACAGGTTGCTGAGCAAGAAGATGATGCAACAAAGGTATTTAGAAAGGATGGTCGTGGTTTGTCTGGGATCCCTGGCCGCATGACCAGATCAGAAACCAGATCTTGGCGGGATGACATTTGCAATCTTGTGACCTCAAGGATAGCAAGTTCCAATCCAGGAATGTTAAGGGATCTGAGTCAAGAGTTGGTGAACTGGGCTCAGGCAATCCTTGCTCCCCAAGAGCCCAGCTGGGATCTCTTCCAGGAGATTTGTCCTCTTTTAAAGGACTCATCAGAACTGGATGACATGGAGATGGAAGAAACACCTATTGTAACAGAAGGGGTTACAGAGGTTGTCAAGGAAGAAAAGACAGTAGGACTCGGAGAACAAGAACAAAGAGCTAAAAAAATGTTAAAGAAAGGCAAGGTGTCTTCTAAAGTCAAGAAAAAGAAAGTTGCTTACTTAGATGATCACCAAGTATCAGACAAAATGAGATTCCAAAAAGTAAAGATACTAGCTATGCAAAAAGGGAAAATAATTGGGGAAGCAAGAAAACTGAGTAAGCAGGATTTGAAATTAATGCAGGGAAAAGAGAAACTGACCAAGGACAAGAAATCGATCCTTCAAAAAGAAAAAAGAGCTGAGGAGGAAGAAATATCACCCATCTCACAAAAGAAGTTAACCAAGGCAGAGCAGAAGTTAGTCCAAGGAGAAAAGAAGGGAACTGGGAAAGAAGAGGAACTGCTAGGAAAAGGAAAGAGGGTGAACTGGGAGAGGGGAAAGGTCACCCGGGGACAAAGGACATGGTACTCGGAGAAGGTTACGCTGGACCACAAAGAAGGTAGGCAGGCCCAGGAAGAAGGGTTGCCTGCCTGGGAGGAGAGGAAGTTGCTCCATGAAGAGGAGGAGCTGATGGAGGAAGAGGAGGAGCTGATGGAGGAAGAGGAGGAGCTGATGGAGGAAGAGGAGGAGCTGATGGAGGAAGAGGAGGAGCTGATGGAGGAAGAGGAGGAGCTGATGGAAGAAGAGGAGGAGCTGATGGAGGAAGAGGAGGAGTTGAGTGAGGAAGATGAAGAGCTGAGAAAGGAATTGGAGGTGCTGGGTGAGGAACTGGAGAAGCTAGTTGAGGCACTGGGGGACCTCAATGAGGAACTAGAGGAACTGGGTGAGGAAGAGGAGGCGCTGACCCAGAAGGAGGAAATAATCCAGAACCTAGAGAAACAAATTGAAAAAATGATGAAAAGCTATCGCAAAATGAAGAAACAAATGGGGGAAACGGAGAAATATGATAAGGAAGAGGCATGGGAAAGGGAAAAATTGGCCCAGGAAGAGGAACATTTGTCTAAAGAAGAGGAAAGACTGTCTGGGGAAGAGGGAAAATGGACATTAAAAAGACACAGCTTGGTAAAGCAAGAGATGAAATTGATCCGAGAAAAGAAGAAATCGTTCATGATAGAGAAGAAAGAGGCCCGTAAAAAGAAACAAATCCAAGAAAAGGAAAAGCAAGTTGAGAAACCGGAGAACGTAGACCAGGAGAGGCAGGCTAAGGAAAAGGAGGAAGATGCCAAGGACAAGCAATTAGCCAGGAAAAGACAGAAACTAAGCCAAAAAGAGGAGGAAATGTTTGGAGAAAAGGAAAAACTGTCACAACAAGAAGTTAAACAGATCCAGAAAAAGGCAAGCAAAGCTTGGGAAAAGGAGGGAGGGACCCAGAAAGTGGAGAAAATAACTAAGAAAAAGAGACGACAGATCTCAGGGAAAAACTTGGATCTAGGAGAGAAGGGAGAGGCTAGGGAAATGGAGAAACTGTCACTGAAAGAAGAGAAACAGGCCCAGGAAGGAAAGAGACAGGATCAGAAAAAGGAAAAATTGACTCCCAAAGTAGAGGAAGCAGCTGAGGAAAAAACCCAACTAGTCAGAGAAAAAATGAAACTGGTCTCAAAAGAGAAAAGTAGAGAGAAAATTGAGAAAGTGTCCCCCAAAGAAGAGAAATGGGTCATGGAAAAAGAGGACAAAACCAGCAAGGAAAAAAAACAATGGGCCCAAGAAAGAAAACTAGCCCTACCAGAGGAGAAACAGGCCCAGAAAGAGAGAATATGGGGTCAGAAAGAGAGTGAGCGAATAAAACAATGGGCCTGGAGAAAAGAGAAATTGTCCCAAGAAGAGAAGAAACAAGCCGGTGAAATGGACAAAAAGTCCCAGCAAAGACAGGCAAGGGCTTTAGAGAAAAGACTGACTCAGGAAGACAGTATTATGGGCAAGGAAGAGAGGCACATTGCCAAGAAAGAAAGGGCAATAGCCAGGGAAGGAATTGGTGTAACTAAGAGAAAGGAAAAAGCAACTCAAGAAGAGAAAGAAACTATTGAAGAAGAGGGGAAACTGGCCTATGACGTTAGGGCCAAGGAGATGGGTGTTGCTAAGGAAGAAAATAAAAGAATCCAAGAGGAGAGTATACAGGGAATGAGGAAACTGGATATGGGGATGGGGATTAGTTCTGAAGGAAGAGAGACTAGTTCCAGAGAAAAAGATATAAGGAAGAAAGAGAGTCACCTGATGCGGATCCTGGTTAAAATAATTAGAGAAATGAATAAAGTGCCATTGAAAGAAACAGGAATACCTGAGGAAGATCAATTGTTTTCTATGGGAATGAGTGAAACTGATGGCCAGAGGTGGGAATTTTCTAAAGAACCAGAGGAAATAACCAGAGAAGAGAAGCAGCTGGTTCAGAGAGAGAGAAAACTAGAAGACGACAGACTAGCTACTGAAGAGAGAATACTGACTGATGAAGAGGGCTTGGAGGAAGACCAAAGGTTATTAGAGAAGGTCCAGGAAAATATACTATTAGATAAAACCCAGGTAGACAGTATGTTGAAAGAGGCTCAGCAGCAAAATCTGTTAGGAGAAAAGCAGCTGAAGAAGCTTCTAAAGATAATCAAGGAGAAGAAACCAGAAAAGACCCAGGTAAAGTGGTTATTAGAGAATATCAGAGACATACTATTCGAAGGCTTATCAGAGAGTTTGTTAGAGAAGGAAGTGGAAGCTCCAACTAAGAAGAGGATAGATGAGGAGAGGCTCATTGAAGGAGAGGAGGAGGAGGAGATTCTGCCCAAGAAAGAGAAAAGGAAACACCTGATGAAGAAGAAGGAAAAGAAAGTAAGCCTGAGTGAAGAGGAATTGGAGGAGAGTTTGGCTGGGAAGCATAAGAAAAAGAGTTCAACCCAAATAAGGAAAAAGGAAAAGAAACTGACTCAGGAGAAAGAGAAGCTGCATAAGAAGGTAAAAGAGGGCCCACATGAGGAAGAGATGGAGCTCTTCAGCAAGGAGGAAGGTGGGGACCCACACATGGAGGAGGAGGAGGACCTCAGTGAGGAGGAGGAGAGCCAAAGTGAGGAGAATCTGAGTGAAGAGGAAGAGGGCCTGAGTGAGGAGGAGAGTCTGAGTGAAGAGGAAGAGGAGGGCCTGAGTGAAGGAGAGGAGGGCCTGAGTGAGGAGGAAGAGGGCCTGAGTGAGGAGGAGAAGAGCCCGAGTGAGAAAGAGAAGAGTCTGAGTAAGAAAGAGAAGGCTCTGCGTGAGAAGAAGAGTCTGAGTGAGAAAGAGGAGAAAGAAGAAAAAATGGAGAAGGCAGAGAAAAAAGAGGAGGAAAAGAAGGCAAGACAGAAGGATGAGGAGAGTATGAGTAAAGAGAAGGAACAGCCAAGAAAACTTACAGAGGCAATGCTCCCAATAAAGCAGAGAGTATGGAAAACAGAGCTCCCAAAGGAAGGAGTGAACTTATCGAAGCCAGCGACAGTAAGTGAGGTTCTTGCTGAGAAAAGGGAAGACACAGCTAAAGAAGAAATGGCTCCTAAAAGAGACAGATTGCTTTATGGACAGGTAAGTCCCACAGTTAGGGATAAGACTATGTGGCCAACAATTATGAAGAGCCCTCTCGAAACACCATTTCCTGTAGCCCTGGGAAAAGAAAAGGGAATGGTCCTGAAAGTGTTAGGGCATCATTTCGATTTGGAAGGACAGGAAAGTCAACTTCTTAAAGCATACCCTGTGACAACATCATGGGGAAGACAAGAGGATGTGCTCTTGGAGAAAGGCAGGGGCATGTTTTTACAAGTCATGGGAATGGAGACACAGACCCCAAAAGGCCTCCACAAGCCAAAGTCTCACTTACTTGAAATTATCAGAGAATCACAGAAACCTAAACGCAGGCCCAAAGATGGCACCTTGAAGTGGTTCTTAAAGTCTCAGGATTCTCAAAAGGGCAAGACTGAGGGCCAGGCCCCTGCCCCTGCCCCAACCACAGCCCTGTACCCATCCCTTACCTCTATGCCAGCTAAAAGGCTTGATTCCCCAGATGAGGACTGGATTAGTAATGTCTTAGTAAGACTGGAAGCAGGAGAACAACTTTCAAGGGACAGTTTCCATAGACTGAGCCAACTCCTCAAGCACCTCACTTCAAAGGGATATTTGAAACAAACACATCTGTACAGTCTTAAAGCTGTGGCTAAACGCCTCCAGCAGAACCTACAGGGAGGTCACAGAGATATATCACGATGCTATAAAGATGCTTTGAGCCCAGTATACATAAAAGCGATCCCTCCAATCAGAAGGAAAGAAATGGAGAGTTGGGGAGAGCCATTCCCTATCCATGAGCCAGTGTTACTGTCAGCTACTAACAGGACTCAGACCACACAGGATCTCAGCTGGCATCCCTTAGCTGAGTCTTATAGGAAGGAGCAGGAACAGCAGTTATCCACTGCTGTCAAGAAGGTAAAGCACCTTTATCAAACCAGAAAGGGTGTTCCTACAGCCTTCTATCCCTCTATGGATAAAGAGTCCTTGGACATCCGAGCCTTGGGGAGAAGAAGTGAGCTCCCCACATTTCACAAAGCAAAGTCCCGGCCCATCCCTACATCAGCGTTACCATCAATGACCTACAGGGTTCAAGATCCAAAGGCTCTAACTTGGCTTCTTTTAGGAGAGCCTTACAGGAGTGCACGGGCACAGCAGTTATCCCATGTTCTCCAAGAGATGGGAATGCAACACTTTCATGCTGCCACAAGAGATATTTTCACAGGTGCCCATGCTTCTGTGGGAAAACAAACTCTGGCACTGATGTTTCAGAATGATCTCAGGGCTCTGAAGGGTGAAGGTAGGGCCCTCAAGCTGCCCCAGCTGGAAAAGAAGGCACAGCCTGTCTCTAAAGACAAGGAAGAGCTCCCCCAATGGGAGACGTTTGTGGCCTTGTACCATGTTCTGCGGATGTTGCAGAAGCGATATGCGAGAGACAGTGCTGCGTGGATGGAACAGTTTAAACGTCTCATGGACTTGTACCAGCTCAAGTCCCCCCGAATCCAGAGGCTGCTACTGGAGTTGCTATGGGGAAAGAGACTCCAACCACAACAGATCATCTACGAAGACACTGCAAGGATCAAGGAGTTGGTGCCTGGTGAACGGTTACTCTCTGACCTGTTGTGTGGTAGTTCTCGTACCCCTGCAGGTCCCCTTGGGTTCCAGAATGTTGTACCCTTGCCTGGGCAAAACAGAGTGCATACTATTCAACCAACGGGCATTGCCCAGTATGGATTCTTAGAACTTGCCTGGAAAAGGCTACCAAGGGTCAATCCTTACCGTAGGGAGAGGCTGCCCAACATCCCTACCCCCACTCTCTGATTTGGTTGACTATTAAGATTCTGGGGTCTTACTGGAAAATAAGACCCAGCCACAAGTTTTAAGCCTCCTTACCTGGTACCCACTTTAAGGTGAGGATAGACATGGACTCCTTTTCATTCAGCTCCAGAAACCTATTAACACATACTAAATAAAATGACATTTCTCATTTGTAACAAATTTGTTATTCAGTCGCTAAGTTGTGTCCAACTCTTTGAGACCCCATGGACTGCAGCACTCCAGGCCTCCTTGTCCATCACTATCTCCTGGAGTTTGCTTAAACTCATGTCCATTGGGTCAGTGATGCTATCTACCCATCGCATCCTCTGCTGCCTTCTCCTTCTCTTGCCTTCGATCTTTCCCAGCATCAGTGTCTTTTCCAATGAGTTGTCTCTTTGCATCAGCTGGCCAAAGGATTGGAGCTTCAGCTTCAGCATCAGACCTTGCAATAAATATTCAAGGTTCATTTCTTTAGGATTGACTGGTTTATTCTCCTTGCAGTCCAAGGGACTCTCAAGAGTCTTCTCCAGTACTACAATTTGAAAGCATCAGTTCTTCAGCACTCAGCCTTCTTTATGGTCCAACTCTCATATCCATTCATGACCACTGGAAAAACCATAGCTTTGACCATATGGAACTTTGTCAGCAAAGTTATGTCTTTGCTTTTTAATATGGTGTCTAGGTTTGTCATAGCTTTCTTTCCAAGGAGCATCTTTTAATTTCATGGCTGCAGTCACTGTCCACAATGGTTTTGAAACCCAAGAAAATAAAATCTAACAAATACTTTGGCTTATTTCTGTTCCTCCCCACGCTTAGAATCCCCTAAAAAGTAGACAGGGGAAAAAAAAAAAAAAAAACCACCTTTGTCCTAAGAGAAGTAAAAGGCAAAGGAGAAAAGGAAAGATACACCCATTTGATTGCAGAGTTCCAAAGAATAGCAAGGAGAGATAAGAAAGCCTTGCTCAGTGATCAATGCAAAGAAATACAGGAAAACAACTGAATGGGAAAGATTAGAGATCTCTTCAAGAAAATTAGAGATATCAAGGGAACTTTTCATGTAAAGATGGGCACAATAAAGGACAGAAATGGTATGGACCTAACAGAAGCAGGCGATATTAAGAAGAGGTGACAAGAATACACAGAAGATCTGTACAAAAAAGATCTCACAACCCAGATAATCATGATGGTGTGATCACTCACCTAGAGCCAGACATCCTGGAATGTGAAGTCAAGAGGGCCTTAGGAACCATCATTATGAACAAAGCTAGGGGAAGTGATGGAATTCCAGATGAGCTATTTCAAATCCTAAATAATGATGCTATTAAAGTGCTGCACTCAATATGCCTGCAAATTTGGAAAACTCAGCAGTGGCCACAGGACTGGAAAAGGTCAGTTTTCATTCCAACCCCAAAGAAAGGCAATGCCAAAGAATGCTCAAACTACCGCACAATTGTACTCCTCTCACATGCTAGCAAAGTAATGCTTCAAATTCTCCAAGCCAGGCTTCAACAGTATGTGAACCATGAACTTCCAGATGTTCAAGCTGGATTTAGATAAGACAGAAGAACCAGAGATCAAATTGCCAACATCTGCTGGATCATCAAAAAAGCAAGAGAGTTCCAGAAAAAATCTACTTCTGCTTTATTGACTATGCCAAAGCCTTTGACTGTGTGGATCACAACAAACTGTGGGAAACTCTTCAAGAGATGGGAATACCAGACCACCTTACCTGCCTCCCAAGAAATCTGTATACAGGTCAAGAAACAACAGTTAGAACTGGACATGGAACAACAGACTGGTTCTAAGTCAGGAAAGGAGTATGTCAAGGCTGTATATTGTCACCCTGCTTATTTAACTTATATGCAGAGTACATCATGAGAAATGCTGAGCTGGATGAAGCACAAGCTGGAATCAAGACTGCTGGGGAAAATATCAATAACCTCAGATATGCAGATGACACCAGTCTTATGGCAGAAAGTGAAGAACTAAAGAGCCTCTTGATGAAAGTGAAAGAGGAGAGTGAAAAGTTGACTTAAAACTCAACATTCAAAAAACTAAGATGATGGCATCTGGTCCCATCACTTCATGGGAAATAGATGGGGAAACAGTGGAAACAGCAAGAGATTTTCTTTTCTTGGGCTCCAAAACCACCACAGATGGTGGGCGCAATCATGAAATTAAAAGATGCTTGCTCCTTGAAAGAAAAACTATGACCAACCTAGACAGCATATGAAAAAGCAGAGACATTACTTTGTCAAGAAAGGTCCGTCTAGTCAAAGCTATGGTTTTTCCAGTAGTCATGTATAGATGTGAGAGGTGGACTATAAAGAAAGCTGAGCGCCAAAGAATTGATGTTTTTGGACTGTGGTGTTGGACAAGACTCTTGAGAGTCCCTTGGACTGCGAGGAGATCCATCCAGTCCATCCTAAAGGAATATTTATTGGAAGGGCTGATGCTGACGCTGGAACTCCAAACTCTGGCCACCTGATGTGAAGAACTAACTAATTGGAAAAGACCCTGAAGCTGGGAAAGATTGAAGACAGGAGGAGAAGGGGATGACAGAGGATGAGATGGTTGGATGGCATCACCGACTCAACAGAGATGAGTTTGAGTAAACTCCAGGAGTTGGTGATGGACAGGAAGGGCTGGCATGCTGCAGTCTATGAGGTCACAAAGAGTTGGACACAACTGAGCAACTGAACTGAAGAGGGATCAGTTTTCCATTCAGTGGGATACATCCCTTGGAGGGCAGGGGCCAGTGTTTGATCACTTTTTGACAGGAAAGCCTGTCCTTCACTCAAATTCTTTGGTTGTAATTTCCTTTCCTCAAGGGATCTTGGAGGGAGTGTTTGGTACAGGTGGACTTTTATTTAGTGTTAATATGAGAGGAAGGAAAGAAGACCCACAGTTTTGTCCCTTTATAAATGTTGTTTTTAAAAGATTTATGGATGTTCTGGGTCTTCATTGCTGCACGTGGGTTTTCGCAAGTTGCAGCGAGTGGGGGCTACTCTCTAGTTTTGATATGTGGGCTTCTCTTTCTGTGGAGCACGGGTTTTTGGCACGCTGGTTTCAGTATATGCAGCAGGACTCAGTAGTTGTGGCTTAGTTGCTCCACAGCACATGGGATCTTCCCAGACCAGGGATCGAACCTGTGTCTCCTGCATTGGCAGGCAGATTCTTTACCACTGAGCCACCAGGGAAGTCTAAGCTTTGTTCTTAAGTTCTTCAACATTTCTGATTCAGTGTTCTCATGTACATCACAGGGATAAAGAGTGAAATAATGGCTGTGTATCAATTTGAATTCAGAAGAATTCTAGCCCTTGCTTTGCCATTTATTAGTTCTTTAATCTTAGTTTTTTATTTTCTCAAAGTAAAATGGTGACAATAATGTCTACCTAAGTGAAACGCTTAATTCAGTTCCAGGAATTCAGTCCTTTTCCTCTAATGGATAGCTATTTTTAATGAGATATAGTGTGGGGATAAAAATGTAGGTTCTAGATTCAAACCAGGATTTGAATCCCTGCCTTTCAATTTAAAATGTAATCTCAAGTCAACGATTTCATTTCTCTAATCCTCAGTTTTATCATATGCAAAAATGGGGCTCATTATGAGGTTCAAATGAGATCCTCCCTATGCCCATTTTAGCATACTGGGAGCACAGGAAAGGAATTGTAGGCTAGATGAGGGGCCTGAAACCTCAAGAGAGATTGGAGGTACCTTGAGAAAAGGGACAGAGCTCAAGGAGAGGGCCAGCAAGAGCAAAGAAGATGCCAGAGCATGAAGATGCTTAGAGGCTCAGGAGAAAATCTTGGGTGTAGGAATTATCAGAGTTCTCTGGAATATGACAGAATCTAAGCAAAAGCTTGGAAGCCCAGGCGATCAGAATCTTGGGAGCTTTGGGAAGAGACCCTGGAGCAGGAGTCAGATATCATGGGAGAGGTCTGGGAGTCCAAGATTTCTGGATATTGATTTCGCATCTTTTAACTTTACTGAATTCATTTATCAATTCTTTTTTTGTTTTTTGGTGGTGTTTTATATAATGCCTTACCATCTACAAGGAGGCACAGTTTTATTTCTCTTCCAACTTCTCACATTTTATTACTTTTTCCTGCTTAATTGCTCTGGCTAAGACTCCCAGTACTCTATTTAACAAAAGTGGTGGGAGTAGGCATCCTTGTCTTGTTTTGATCTTAACAGGAAAAGCTTTCAGTCTCTCATCATTGAGTACAATGTTAGCTGCAGGCTTCTGATACATATCCTTTATCATGTTGAGCTATGTCTCATCTATACCCACATTGTTTTTATCATAAATAGATGTTGAATTTTGTCAAATGCTTTTCTTTTGCATCTACTGAGATGATCATATGATTTTTATTTTTTATGTTGTTAATGTGGTACATCACATTAATTGATTTCTGGATGTTGAACCATCCTCTTGTTCCTGGAATAAATCTCACTTGATCATGGTGTATACTTTGAATGTATTATATTCAGTTTGTTAACATTTTGTTGAGGATTTTTACATATATGACCATCAAGGATACTGACCTGTAATTTTCTTTTCTTGTAATGTCTTTGTCTGGTTTTGGTATCAAAACACTGGCTTCATAAAATGAGTGTGGAAGTGTTCTCTCCTTTTCTATTTTTGAAGAATTTGGGAAGGATTTGTGTTACTTCCTCTTTAAATGTTTGGTAGAGGAATTAAAGAGCCTATTGATAAAGGTGAAAGAGGAGAGTGAAAAAGCTGGCTTAAAACTCAGCATTCAAAAAACTAAGATGATGGCATCTGGTTTCATCACTTCATGGCAAATAGATGGGGAAACAATGAAAATACTGACAGACTTTATTCTCTCAGGCTCCAAAATCACTGCAGGCAGTGACTGCAGCCATGGAATTAAAAGACATTTGCTTCGTGGAAGAAAATTTATAACCAACCTAGACAGCATATTACAAAGCAGAGACATCATTTTGCTGACAAAGGTCTGTCTAGCCAAAGACATGGTTTTTCTAGTAGTCATGTATGTATGTGAGCTGCTGCTGCTGCTAAGTCGCTTCAGTCGTGTCTGACTCTGTGCAACCCCATAGACAGCACCCCACCAGGCTCCTCTGTCCCTGAGATTCTCCAGGCAAGAATACTGGAGTGGGTTGCCATATCCTCCTCCAATGCATACATGCATGCTAAGTCACTTCACTCATGTCCGACTCTGTGCAACCCTATGGACAGCAGCCCACCAGGCTCCTCTGTCCACGGGATTCTCTAGGCAAGAATACTGGAGTGGGCGTCACTTCCTTCTCCAATGTATGTGACAGTTGGGACCATAAAGAAGGCTGACTGCTGAAGAATTAATGCTTTTGAATTGTGGTACTGGAGAAGACCCTTGAGAGTCCCTTGGGCTGCAAGATCAAACCAGTCAATCCTAAAGGAAATAAATCCTGAATATTCATTGGAAGGACTGATGCTGAAGCTGAAGCTCCAGTCCTTTGGCCACCTGGTGCGAAGAGCTGATTCACTGGAAAAGACCCTGATGCTGGGAAAGATTGAGGGCAGGAGGAGAAAGGGGCAACAGAGAATGATAGTTGGATGGCATCATTGACTCAATGAACATGAGTCTGAGCAAAATTCGAGAGATAAGGAAGGACAGGAAAGCCTGGAGTGCTACAGTTCATGGGGTCGCAAAGAGTTGGAAGTGACTGAGTGACTTAACAACAACAATATATAATAATAGATGTATTATATACTATGTATATAGTAACTTGGAGAAGTACCATGCTGACCTATTGCAGGCTTATTCTATTACAGAACTCAAGTTATTCTGTCTTGTATTATATTTAATTCTAAAACCTAAACATGGAGATGGTGAAGAACAGGCAAGTCTGGCGTGATGCAGTCCATGGGGTCGCAAAGAGTCAGACACTACTGAGTGACTGAACAACAAAACATGTATGGGACAATGATGTTAACCATCAGATGGTGAACAACTGAATAGGGTAGTGGATTCCCCAACTGCAACAAGTGGTTAGAGAGGTATAGGTTATAAGGGACAATCACACTGACATCATAGATGGTGGGCTGACAATGCATAACTTGTAATTTCCATGAATCATTCTTATTTGACAGATAACAATTCTGTTATATGGTTGAATACCAACTATGCAAAAATACACAATATTTTATCAAAACCAATATGATTTGCTGTTGGCACTTCTTTGACATTGCCCGAAAAAAAAAGTGAAAGGTATTTCAAATGACTCATTTCTGACATTTATCTGGTTGGAAGTGTTTGAAAGTAGGTATCCTGATTTTAAAAATGGTCAGGTAGGTGTGTTGAGAGGGTGGAAGAGACGTTCCTTTTAGTATTAATATTAGAAAAACTAATGAATCTAGATCACAGATCAGGAAACTTGTTCTTAAAGGTCAAGAGTAAATATTTTAGGCTTATGGGGTATACATTTTCTGTTATAGCTTTAGATAATATGTAAGTGAATGAATACGGCTGTGTTCCAATAAAACTTTAGAAAACAGGTGGCTGGCCCACAGGGCAATCATTTGCTAACCTTTAACAGTAGAAAGTATCAGACTGGAGACATAAACACACTACCATGTGTAAAACAGATAGCTTAGTGGAAATCTGCAGTGCAGCACAGGGAGCTCAGCTCAGTAATCTGTGATGGTCTAGATGGGTGTGATGGGTGGTGGGGGTGAAAGAGAGGCCCAAGAGGGAGGGGATACATGTACACACAGAGCTGATTCACTTTGCTGTATAGCAGAACCACAATAATTAAACAAATAAATAGAAAGTATTAGATCAATTGCTTCAAACTGGATCATTCAAGATTTAAAATCAAATAAGAATAGTGAAGTTTTGAATATTCTAGATAAATGATTTTTAATTACATAATTCTTTTGGTAGATTCTCAGTTTTAGTTGGCAGGTAATATATTTGGATTTTCTATGCTCAATTTATAAGGAAACTTCATTTAGCTTTTGACTTTTAGGACCTATTATTCTAACAGATTTGTTATAATTATGTAATCCATACAGCAATGAGCTAGAAAGACTGTTAGAAATAATTTCCTTCTTTAAGCCTTACCTGACTATGTGCCATAGTGCTGCCTTTTAAGAGTTGTTTTCCTTTGATTCTTTTTTCTTCCATATTTATGGCTAAATCCCCTTTCTTACTAACAATGCTATAATGTAACATTTATAATTTTTCTTGGCCAGATTCACCAACATTTATTTGATGTTAACATTTTTAAAGAAAAAATTTAAAGTTAAAAAACAGTTTCAAGATTACTGTTACATTTCTAAATTAAAATATATTTTTATATATATTCATTACTTTTCACAGAAAAAAACCCAAACTTTTATTAGAGTATCATTTTGGTTAATAATCAATAAACTGTAATAATTTTAGTTGTATTGATTGCTTCTTATAAGTTTCCAGGTCGCTCAGTGGTACACAACCTGCCTTTCAATGCAAGATACTCGATCCCTGGGTAGAGAAGATCCTCTGGAGAAGGAAAAGGCAACCTGCTTCAGTATTCTTACTTGGGAAATCCCATGGACAGAGAACCAGTCCATGAGGTCACAAGAGTCAGACATGACTTAGCAACTAAAAACACACACACACCACACCCTTACTGAATAAATATTATTATCTTAAATGATAGCTTTCTATGTTCTTTATACTCCAATAACAGCACTATAATATAGGTACTATTACGATCACTTACAAAAGACTCCCACAGGGATAGATTTTTGCACGCAGGTTCTAAAAATCAAATGGCAATCAGGATTTTTTTTTTTCAGATTTGTTAGGTCAACAAGGATTTTCTTTGGCATTAGTTTTTTTCAAATGTAACACGAATTGACTAGGGCTATAGAGCTTTTATAAACAGCATACAAAGCAAGGTCATTTCTACATTCTCTGAATTTTTCTCCATTATAAATATTCTGGTAATCCATAAATAGAGAAATGCTAGTAAAGGCCTTCTGAGTTACAAAAACATAAACTGTAAATTTCTGAATTTGAACATTTGGGTCGTAACTAAAAAATCTGAAACATTATTTACATTCTGAGGGCTTCTCACCAGTATAAATTATTTAACGCCTTAAGAATTGAATCATATCTAAAAGCTTTCCCATGTTCTTTTCATTCAAAATTTTTCTGTGTTATAAATACAATGACTTACTATACATTCTCTACTGCATATATATGCTTTTCCACAGTCCTTACATTCATGTTTCTCTCCAGTACGAATTTTCTGATACACTTTAAGGCTTGAACTAAGCCTAAATGATTTTCCACATTTGTTACATTCTAAAGCTCTCTCAGAGGGAATGATGCTGAAGCTGAAACTCCAGTACTTTGGCCACCTCATGCGAAGAGTTGACTTATTGGAAAATACTCTGATGCTGGGAGGGATTAGGGGCAGGAGACGGGGACGACAGAGGATGAGATGGCTGGATGGCATCACTGACTCGATGGACATGAGTCTGACTGAACTCCGGGAGTTGGTGATGGACAGGGAGGCCTGGCGTGCTGCGATTCATGGGGTTGCAAAGAGTCGGACACGACTGAGTGACTGAACTGAACTGAACTGAAAGCTCTCTCACCACTGTGAATACTCTGAGGTCAAGTAAGTTGTTCATACACACTAAAGGCTTCCCACATGCCTTACATTCATAGGGTTTCTCTCCAGTATGAAATCTACATTGTATAATTAGTTGATGTCCACTACTCACACTCTTTACATTGATGGGGTTTCTCACCAGTGTGAATTCTGTGATGCATTCTAAGGCTTTCAACGTGACTAAAGGCCTTCCAACATTCTTTACACTGATATGGTTTCTCTAAAGTATGAATTCTCTTATGCCTAACAAGGTTTGAGGGGTGATAAAGGCCTTTTCTAGAGGAGCTATCCCACATTGAAGGTCAGGAATGGTGGCGGTAAGGAGATACCCCTCGTCCAAGGTAAGGAGCAGCAGCTGTACTTTGCTGGAACAGCTGTGAAGAGATACCCCACGCCCAAGGTAAGAGAAACCCAAGTAAGATGGTAGGTGTTGCAAGAGGGCATCAGAGGGCAGACACACTGAAACCATACTCACAGAAAACTAGTTAATCTAATCACCCTAGGACCACAGCCTCGTCTAACTCAATGAAACCAAGCCATGCCCGTGGGGCAACCCAAGACGGGCGGGTCATGGTGGAGAGGTCTGACAGAATGCGGTCCACTGGAGAAGAGAATGGCAAGCCACTTCAGTATTCTTGCCTTGAGAACCCCATGAACAGTATGAAAAGGCAAAATGATAGGTTACCGAAAGAGGAACTCCCCAGGTCATTAGGTGCCCAATATGCTACAGTGGAGAAATAACTCCAGAAAGAATGAAGGGATGGAACCGAAGCAAAAACAATACCCAGCTGTGGATGTGACTGGTGATGGAAGCAAGATACGATGCTATAAAGAGCAATATTGCATAGGAACCTGGAATGTCAGGCCCATGAATCAAGGCAAATTGGAAGTGGTCAAACAAGAGATGGCAAGGGTGAACGTCGACATTCTAGGAATCAGCGAACTAAAATGGACTGGAATGGGTGAATTTAACTCTGATGACCATTATGTCTACTACTGCGGGAAGGAATCCCTCAGAAGAAATGGAGTAGCCATCATGGTCAACAAAAGAGTCCAAAATGCAGTACTTGGATGCAATCTCAAAAACGACAGAATGATCTCTTTTCGTTTCCAAGGCAAACCATTCAATATCATGGTAATCCAAGTCTATGCCCCAACCAGTAACGCTGAAAAAACTGAAGTTGAATGGTTTTATGAAGACCTACAAGACCTTTTAGAACTGACACCCAAAAAAGATGTCCTTTTCATTATAGGGGACTGGAATGCAAAAGTAGGAAGTCAAGAAACACCTGGAGTAACAGGCAAATTTGGCCTTGGAATGCAGAATGAAGCAGGGCAAAGACTAATAGAGTTTTGCCAAGAAAATGCACTGGTCACAGCAAACATACTCTTCCAACAACACAAGAGAAGACTCTACACATGGACATCACCAGATGGTCAACACTAAAATCAGATTGATTATATTCTTTGCAGCCAAAGATGGAGAAGCTCTATACAGTCAACAAAAACAAGACCAGGAGCTGACTGTGGCTCAGATCATGAACTCCTTATTGCCAAATTCAGACTTATATTGAAGAAAGTAGGGAAAACTGCTAGACCATTCAGTTATGACCTAAATCAAATCCCTTATGATTATACAGTGGAAGTGAGAAATAGATTTAAGGGCCTAGATCTGATAGATAGAGTGCCTAATGAACTATGGAATGAGGTTCGTGACATTGTACAGGAGAGAGGGATCAAGACCATCCCCATGGAAAAGAAATGCAAAAAAGCAAAATGGCTGGGGAGGTCTTACAAATAGCTGTGAAAAGAAGAGAGGAGAAAAGCAAAGGAGAAAAGGAAAGATATAAGCATCTGAATGCAGAGTTCCAAAGAATAGCAAGAAGAAATAAGAAAGCCTTCTTCAGCAATCAATGCAAAGAAATAGAGGAAAACAACAGAATGGGAAAGACTAGAGATCTCTTCAAGAAAATTAGAGATACCAAGGGAACATTTCATGCAAGGATGGGCTCGATAAAGGACAGAAATGGTATGGACCTAACAGAAGCAGAAGATAGTAAGAAGAGGTGGCAAGAATACACGGAAGAACTGTACAAAAAAGATCTTCACGACCCAGATAATCATGATGATGTGATCACTCATCTAGAGCCAGACATCTTGGAATGTGAAGTCAAGTGGGCCTTAGAAAGCATCACTACGAACAAAGCTAGTGGAGGTGATGGAATTCCAGTAGAGTTATTTCAAATCCTGAAAGATGATGCTGTGAAAGTGCTGCACTCAATATGCCAGCAAATTTGGAAAACTCAGCAGTGGCCACAGGACTGGAAAAGGTCAGTTTTCATTCCAATCTCAAAGAAAGGCAATGCCAAAGAATGCTCAAACTACCGCACAATTGCACTCATCTCACACACTAGTAAAGTAATGGTCAAAATTCTCCAAGCCAGGCTTCAGCAATACATGAACCGTGAACTCCCTGATGTTCAAGCTGGTTTTAGAAAAGGCAGAGGAACCAGAGATCAAATTGTCAACATCTGCTGGATCATGGAAAAAGCAAGAGAGTTCCAGAAAAACATTCATTTCTGCTTTATTGACTATGCCAAAGCCTTTGACTGTGTGGATCACAAGAAACTGTGGAAAATTCTGAAAGAGATGGGAATACCAGACCACCTAACCTGCCTCGTGAGAAATCTGTATGCAGGTCAGGCAGCAACAGTTAGAACTGGACATGGAACAACAGATTGGTTCCAAATAGGAAAAGGAGTACGTCAAGTCTGTATATTGTCACCCTGCTTATTTCACTTCTATGCAGAGTACATCATAAGAAACACTGGACTGGAAGAAACACAAGCTGGAATCAAGATTGCCGGGAGAAATATCAAAAACCTCAGATATGCAGATGACACCACCCTTATGGCAGAAAGTGAAGAGGAGCTAAAAAGCCTCTTGATGAAAGTGAAAGAGGAGAGTGAAAAAGTTGGCTTAAAGCTCAACATTCAGAAAACGAAGATCATGGCATCTTGTCCCATCACTTCCTGGGAAATAGATGGGGAAACAGTAGAAACAGTGTCAGACTTTATTTTTTTGGGCTCCAAGATCACTGCAGATGGTGACTGCAGCCATGAAATTCAAAGACGCTTACTCCTTGGAAGAAAAGTTATGACCAACCTAGATAGTATATTCAAAAGCAGAGACATTACTTTGCGGACTAACGTCCATCTAGTCAAGGCTATGGTTTTTCCTGTGGTCATGTATGGATGTGAGAGTTGGACTGTGAAGAAGGCTGAGCGCCAAAGAATTGATGCTTTTGAATTGTGGTGTTGGAGAAGACTCTTGAGAGACCCTTGGACTGCAAGGAGATCCAACCAGTGCGTTCTGAAGGAGATCAACCCTGGGATTTCTTTGGAAGGAATGATTTTAAAGCTGAAGCTCCAGTACTTTGGCCACCTCATGCAAAGAGCTGACTCATTGGAAAAAACTCTGATGGTGGGAGGGATTGGGGACAGGAGGAGAAGGGGACGACAGAGGATGGATGGCTGGATGGCATCACAGACTCGATGGACATGAGTCTGAGTGAAATCCGGGAAATGGTGATGGACAGGGAGGCCTGGCGTGCTGCGATTTATGGGGTCGCAAAGAGTCGGACACGACTGAGCAGCTGAACTGAACTGAGCTGAAGTGAACTGAAAGGCCTTTCCACATTCTTTACATTCATAGGATTTCTCACCAGTATGAATTATGTGATGCATTCTTAGCTTTCCACCATTAATAAAGGCCTTCCCACATTCTTCACATTTATAGGGTTTCTCACCAGTACGAATTCTCTCATGTTGAATAAGTGCTGAAGCATGACTAAAGGGCTTCTCACATTCACGACATTCAAAGGGTTTTATACCGATATGCATTTACTGAAGCGGAATGAGTTGATAGCCATGACTAAATGTCATCCCACATTCCTTACACTTATAGGCCTTCTCCCCAGAATGAATTCTCTCATGTTGAACAAGGTGTGAGGCACGACTAAAGGCCTTTCCACATTCCTTACATTTGTAGGGTTTCTCCCCAGTATGAATTCTATGATGTTCCCTAAGACCTATACTAAGACTAAAGATCATCTCACATTCATGGCATTCATAGGGTTTTTCACCACTATGAATTAGTTGATGTTCCAGAAAGTTGGATGAACCACTGAAGGCCTTTCCACACTGCTTACATTCATAGGGTTTCTCACCAGTTTGAATTTTCTGACGCACAGTAAGAATGTTTTTAATAAATATGTACATTTTCACAGCTGAGTATTTTATATTTTGAATTCAAATCTAAAAGTGAAAAACATTTTATTTTCCTTGACAAAGAACAGTAAATATTCTACACTACTACTACTACTACTAAGTCGCTTCAGTCGTGTCCGACTCTGTGAGACCCCATAGATGGCAGCCCACCAGGCTCCGCCGTCCCTGGGATTCTCCAGGCAAGAATACTGGAGTGGGTTGCCATTTCCTTCTCCAATGCATGAAAGTGAAGTCAAAGTGAAGTCGCTCAATTGTCTCCAACTCTTAGCGACCCCATGGACTGCAGCCCACCAGGCTCCTCCATCCATGGGATTTTCTAGGCAAGAGTACTGGAGTGGGGTGCCACTGCCTTCTCCAATATTCTACACTACATTCTTTTAAATTAAAAATATCACTCATCAGAGTGAATTACTTTAGATAACTCTAAAATCAGCTATACACTGTGTAATATTAATGACAGTTTCCATAACTCATTTATCATACTTTACTAGAGTGATTTAATATACTCTTTCTTGTATCAGTTTCCATCAAAGACTTACAGAGGTGTTACTGGCCAAAACTGTGAAAACAGCAGCATAAAAATGATTGTGATAGGATGTAACAATATGATAAAAGGCAATGAGAGATTTCCCTGGTGGCTAAGACTCTGGGCTCCTAACGCAGGGGTCATGGGTTTGATCATTGGTCAGGGAACTAGATCCCATATGGCACAACTCATACCCAGTGCAGCTAAATAAATAAATACATATATACTAAAAACCAGCAAATAAGAAAAAAAGCAATGAGTCCACAATGATACAAGAGAAAATAAATTTAAAAAACCATTTTCACATTAAATAACTCCTTAACTGAATATGTTCTAGTACCATCATGGTGATGTAAACCCTTTCAAGATCATCTCCCTCTCTGACTGATTATCAACTAAAAATGTTTGACAAAATAAAAAAATCGAACACTTGAGGTCTGTAAATTAAATGGAAAAGGATTGTGGAGGGAAGTAAAAACCTTAAAAAATGACCTACACTAGACTGAGTTTCTTGCCACTTTCTCTATCACTCACAGCTTTGCAATATGGGTTGGCCTCAAGTATACTGGGGCAAAACTGAGTCACAAAGAAACCCCAGCATATTTCCTACCACAAGAATCACAGTAAGGAATACTACCGAAGAGGAAAGTGAGGGAGGAACCCTAGAAAGGAAACGCTGAGAGAAGGTTCCCTAATCTGGGGAGGAAACATGTACAACTCTTAGCCTAAACATGAATCGTGTATGCATGAAACGGACACAAACCAGTATAGCTAAGCCCAGAACCAGAGAATTATACTACTGCCCCCAAACAGCAGGACAGAACATGTAGCCTAAATTTTATTGCTTCAATTACTTGCTAAAACAAAAATATCAACATGTAAACATTTCAACACAACACAGCACTCCCAATGTCCAAAAAACAACTTAAAAATCATTAATTGTAAAAAGAACAACAACAAAAAATGTGATCCCCTCTCAAGGTAAAAGATAAACCACAGATGCTGAGACAACACAGAAAAAAAGAAACCACATAAAGGAAAACGTTAAAACTATAAAACTGAAATAAGTAACTTCTAAAATGTTGGGGAGAACGGATACATGTATATGTATGGCTGAATTCCTTTGCTCAGCCAGGGCAAAACTACCACAACACTGTTGAAACTACCACAACATTGTTTACTAGCTATACTTCAATACAAAATAAAAAGTTTAAAGTTTGAGGAAAAAAAATGCTGGGGAGCTTGCGGCAGAATGGAAATGACAGAGGAAAAAGTAAATATGACAGATGTATAGAAGTTATTGCAGTAATATATGTAAAGATACACATAGAATCTGAAAAGGAAAGGAGACAGATTGAGGCAAAAAACTGATTGAAAAAAAATTACTACAGGAAGCTATCTCCACTGATAGAATCTTTAGGAATGAAAGATGGCAACATGAAAGTTAAATATCTAGGTAAATATATTAAGGTCATTTATTCCCCTATTAAGTTATTTCAGATATATTTGACTGGAAAGCAAAGCTTTTAACAGTCTGGTGGTGTTTTCAATATATGTAAATGTGATAAACATGACAATTATAATATAAAGTGAAAGGTAAGTATAAACGTATTGAAGCTATAGTTTTTTTCATTTTACAAGAAATGCTACAATATTTGAAAAAATAGACTGTGAAAGCTTAGGTATATTTTATACTGCAACCCCCATAACATACACTAAAAACAAATATTCAAAGAGAAATAGTCAAAATACCAAGAGAAAAACTAAAATGAATACTAAAGAAATATTTCAATACTCCAGTACAAAGCAGGAAATGGAAACAGAAGACCTAAAACAAAAACAGACAGGACATTAGGAAGCGTGAACTATAAAGATACAGCCCCTTGTTCTCCCCAAGAGATACTGAATCAACAGGGTTACATGTACCAAAATATCTTTACTCTAAAAACTAGTTAAGGGGCTCTAGCACTCAGATAAATACATAAACAAAAGAAAAGACAGGCAAGAAATTTGCTTGTTTACAGTTTGTTTGCCCGAGTCCCTCCTGCCACCCAGTATAATGAGGTGTGATGGGAAGAATATGTGCCATGCTCAGTTGTTCAGTCGTGTCCTACTTTTTGTGACCCTAGGAATGGCATCCCACCAGGCTCCTCTGTCCATGGGATTTCCCAGGCAAGAATACTGGAGTGGGCTGCCATTTCCTCCTTCAGGGAATCTTCCCAACCCAGGGATCGAACCTGAGTCTGTTGCATCTTCTGCACTAGCAGGTGGATGCTTTTTCAACTGAGCCACCTAGGAAGCCCACCTACCCCTAATTTCTGGCTCCTTCCTCAAAACAGGAAAAACGTGGAACTTGTGTCCAACGTTCTGACTTCCCTGGGGGCTGCCCAAGGGGCTGGTTTTTGTCTTATCTGGCTTGGTTTGCCAATGGGAATGGTGGCATAGTTTGTACATCACATTGGAGGCTACTGAAAACACAGTTGAGTATTGCAGCATGTTAGGGTGGCAAAGAATATGCATTTCCGCAGGCAGGCAACAGGAGAAGCAAAAGATTAAGCGAAGAGGAATACAAGAGAAACTAAAAGGTCCTCAGAAGAAACAGGAAATTAAGATGTCAAAAGCAGCCATTTATACTAAAATAAAAGCATACACACAACCCCAAAGATGCTTCCCAAGAAAAGGTGGTTGATAGGTTCCAGGACCCCTGGTTGGGCTTACTGGTGAAGGTAGTAAGGCAGTCTCTAAAGACTGTAAGAAGTGGCTGTTTCCACAAAGCCAAAGTCTCAGTGAAAAATCACAAGGGATACAGAGAAACAAAGAAATCAAAGGATCAATACAAAGCGCCAGAAACCAACTCTAAAGAAAAGCAGATATATGAAGTTCCTGAAAAAGAATTTTAAAATTATGGTTTAAAGAGTCTTCCCTGGTGCCTCAGTGGTAAAGAATCTGCCTACCAATGCAAGAGACGCTGGTTCAGTCCCTGGGTCAGGAAGTTCCCCTGGAGAAGGAAATGGCAACCTACTCCAGTATTCTTGCTTGGAGAATCCCATGGACAGAGAAGCCTGGCAGGCTACAGTCCATATGGTCACAAAGAGTCAGACACAACTAAGCAACTGAGCAACAGAATTTGGGATAGTGTTGCCATCTTAACAGTATTAAGTGTTCTGAATTTTCTGATATGCTGTAAGAGCTGAAAGAACAACATAAATCAGAATTAGAAAAACTCAGAAATGAAGTGATAGAGCTCAGCAACATAGTAGAGATAAAAGAAAAAATAATTTCAGAATATTAACCTAGAAAGAAATAAGAAAAACTCTAATATATTAATATTAGGACAAAAATTTTTAATAAAAAATTTCAAATATGTAAAAAGTATATGAGAAAGTAAATAAACAAATAAATTTATATTTATTTTATCTAGACTTCTAAGTCTCATTAATAATAAGGTTTTTGAAATAATGTATTAAAATATATATTAAAAATTTAATCAGATCATGGCTCTTAAATAATCTTAGAAAACAATTTTAATTCTTCTTAATAACACCTTAAGTTACCTGAACTGCCATAATATATTGACTTCATGTTTTGTAAGTTAACCCTCAATAACTCTATTCCGATCTGCCACATACTCCTTAACATACAACATTCATGTTCATCTTCAGGCCTTTGTACGTGTCGTTTATTCTTCTTGTAATGGACTTCCTCATATACTCAAATGCCTCAGGCCCTTACTCTCCATGTCTCAGCTCAAATACCACTTCCTCAGAAAAGGGTTCCTGACCATCTTACCTCATTATCTAAATTTGCCTTATCCTTGGTAGTCTCCTTCAAACTATGTTTCACTATGTGATGTTATTTATCTACTTATTTGCTATTTATCTACTGTTTGTCTTCCCTAATATAATACAAACTCCATTTATTAACCAGATATAGTAATAAATATATTTTTAGTTAATGAAGCCATATTACAAATCTAAGTGCCCTGGAGGTTCTAGAAAATATTTGAGTCCAAAATACATATTAAAAAGTGCATAAGGGGACTTCCCTGCTGGTCCAGTGGCTAAGATTCCATGCTCTCAACGCAAGGGACCCAGGTTCAATCCCTGGTCAGGGAACTGGACTCCACATGCATAAGAGTTCACATGCCTCAACTAAAGATTCCACATGCTGCAACTAAAAAAAAGATCCTTCATGCCAGAACTAACACCTGGTGCAGCCAAATAAATAAATAAATAAGAAGTGCATGAAGGAGGAGGACACTGCCCATCACTGAACTGGGAGGAAAATGTAAGAAGAATAACAAAGGGAGTGTTTAATGAAGTAAAGATAAAATTCACTGGGTAGTTCATGCAAAGCATTTATTTCCACTTTATTTATTTTTTTTGGTTGTCAAATGATCCTTTATTCTCCTTTTTCCTTTGCAGTTCTTAACTAGCAGGGCACTCCACTGCGCCACTGTTGATATCATCTATGATGTCATGAGGGTGGCGGCCATCAACATTGCAGCCCACAGACTGGGCGGTCCCCAGGATCTCTTTAATGGTTCCAGAAAGCTCTCTAGCTAGAGACCGATGCCGCATCTGCCGGGCAATGTTGACGATCTCATCAAAAGTGATGTTTCCACTGTGCTTAATGTTTTTCTGCTTCTTTCTGTCCCTTGGTGGTTCCTTGAGGGCTTTGATGATCAGGGCAGAAGCAGAAGGTACCACCTCAGTCTGGGCTTGTCTGTTCTGAATGGTCAGTTTCACTGTAATCCGCAGACCCTTCCAATCACCAGTTGCCTTGGCAATGTCATCACCGACCTTTTTTGGAGACAGACCCAGAGGGCCGATCTTGGGGGCCAGGGCAGACGTGGCACCGACTTCCCCACCGGTACACCTCAAGTACACGACTTTGATCTCGTTGGGGTCGAACTTAGGCGGCATGGTGGAGGCGGCTGGTGTCGGATGAACCCGGATTCAGGACGACCGAAGAAAGTTGCACCTTTGCCTCCTCCGAGCCGAAAGCCGAAAGCTATTTCCACTTTAGATCAAAGGTATTTTCTCCACCGTGAATGAAGCTTTCCAAGCCAATATTTCAAGTGTGTGTCTCCTTGACAACTGGGCTTTTACTTACATGGATGTGGCCCCATAATTTGACTTGCTCATACTGACCTGTACATCATCTTCTTGTTTCTTCTCTCACAATCATCCATGGCTCTTTTCCTTGTTTCAATAATGTAATCACATCTGGCTTAGAAATGGAATGTCCTGATTACAAAGAAAAAAATGGCACATGATGTAGAAGAAAACATCGCTCAGTTAAAAGGTCAAAATAACATTGAATAAGATTTTCTAGAAGAGACAGCAAGGGAATGAAATACAAGAAATCAGGAAGGGTCAGTTTAAGATATATATATAGATAGATAGATAGATATAGATATATATGAATACATACATATAGACTCACATATTCTCTTTTTATTGAACGCATGTATTAATATCTTAGTTGGAAATACAGATCCTGGAAACTTAGTTTACTTCCTGCTTTTGTACCTTCCAGTTGCGTCTGACCTTGGGAAAGTCACTTAAACCCATCGTGTCTCAGTACTCACTTATAAAATGGGAATAATAAGGAGGAAAAAACAAGTTGATATATGTATGTATATAAAATGCTTAGAGCCTTGCCTATTAAATACTTAGCACAATGTTAGCTATTAACACTATTATCGATATTGTTGTTTTACAAACAGTACACAAGAAGACCTGTCTGTAGGATATTAAATCCATTTAAAATGCAATGTTCATTGATTATAACTTTCAACCACAAAACAGAAGAAACTTCTCCAAAATAGAATGCATGTTCTTCAGTTTTCAATGAATTCCATTTATTTAACCCACTGCTATATACATTGTAGGGGTTCATTTAGAGCAAGTAGGGAAATTTAACACCATGTCCACACGATCTCTCCGCAAGAGGATCAGATAATAAAATGGAACATCTATAGAAATTCCGAGCATAAATAAATAGGAAATTTGGATTCTTTGACAATGATATATAACAAATGCCAAAGACTTCTAAACTACACCCTATTCATAAAGGAAGAGAAGCAACTGTAATTAAGAACAGAGGAGGTATGAATGTAACTGAAGGAGAGGGAGGATAAAGATATTTAATGCAGATATGATTTCCAGCCTGACAAAGCTGAAACCACTTTTTAGTAAAAAAGAACAAGAAAGTGTTAACTAGTTTCCTAAAGGCAGCCCTAAAAATTACAGTGGAAAAAAATACATATCTTAAAGAGCAGATTCTAAATTATTCTAAATCACTTGAGGCTGATTAACATACCCAGTGAGACCAAGTTATCATAGTTCTCCATCATCACATCCCGGTACAAGTTCTTCTGAACAGGGTTGAGACATTTCCACTCCTGCTGGGAGAAGTGTATGGCCACATCCCTGAATGTCGATGTCTGAAACAGCAAACCTATGTATTAATGGGGAAATGAAAGGAATATTTTGAACACAGAAGGAGAGAAGATAAGGATTGTACTGTAGGAAGAGAGCAATATGGCAAGTACATAGGCTAAAAATCTATAATATATGAGGGGACTGAAGCAGAATATATAGGTATTTTTGAAGAAGCTTGCTGAAGTAGACAAAATTTCCTGGTTTGTTCTTAAGTATCTGAACCATTTAACAACAGATAAAATAGTAACATTTGGTTATTAAATAGTGAACATGAGGATAATGCCTGATTGGTATCCGTCATGTAAATTCTCAGTAAACATGAGCTGTCAAGGAAAATGTTTGCCTTTTAAAGAAGGGAAAATTTAATCAGTTTTTTTTTAATGCAGTATAAAGTCCCAATTTAGAAAATACAGTTTATATAAAATTGAGAATTTCCTCAATTATTAAATGCTTCACTATGTCAGATCTCATAGTTTTTTTAAAAAAGAAATCCACCTAATTTTTGGCACATATACATCAGATTTAAGTGAACAACATTTAGGAGGCACAGCATTTGTAAGGTCTTCTCCAATCCTATGATTCTGTATTCACTTACTACTTATGATGATACATTTTCTTTTTAGTGCCTTCTAACGTCTATCACTGAACACTTGGCTTGTGCTGAGTGATTACTTAGGTTACCAATGATCATCTTCTGGTATTTATGCCCTTATGTACTCTCCTTCACATGTGTATGAGCTGAATTGAATGACCTGTTTTTAATAAACACAATATGATTAAAGTGGTGAAATGTTATTTGTGATGGCAGATTGCAGAATAAGACTTTTATGTTGTTTGCCTCTTTTGATGTCTCACTTGCTCAGCCAGGGGTGGCCTCCAATCCTCCCATGAGAAACTGGATCTTGGAACCATCTGAGTGAGCTCAGAAGAGGATACACCCAATATTGGCCTTAAGATGACTGCAACTCTACCCAACAACTTAATAGTCTTGCAAGAGAACTAGTGTAAAGAGATCTAGAGCCAAACTAAGCCATGTCCAGATTTCTGAACCAGTGAAATCATGAGATAAATGTTTACTGCTTTAAGCTACTAAGTGTCAGAGTAATGTTATGCAACAGTAGATAACTAATAAGTAGAGTTAAAGAATATTGAGGAAGGATGCTGAAATATGTCACCCAAATTTAGTATGTTCCATTCAACAACAGAATAGTCTTGATATTTAGCTTTCAGGGATTTCCTGCCAAGATCCATGACCTCCAAGTTTGCAAATCTCAATCATGTATATACACTAATTCACATAAACTATGAGACACTACTATTCACTGAGATTTAAGTCACTCAATACCAAATTTCTGTCTTATCTACCTGGAATCTTACATCTAGAAAATTTCAAAGTCTTCTCTTGAGCAGTCAAATACAACCAAACAAAATTTTGTCTCCATCTCAAACAAAATCCAGACCTGACTCATATAACAAATCTTTAATGGACTTATCTCCTTCACTCCTTCAACACTGCCCTTGATAGATGAATGGGCATGTAAGACATGTTGGGTAATTTCTTAGTAATAACATTAACACTAGTTTTTTTTTTTTTGCATTAAGAACACTTTATGTTAAAGTATGAATGGCATTTACAATAAAACATGAAGAGATTTATATGTATCTACAAGTTTTTGCTAAAATAAATGCAATTTCTTTTAAACAAGCCAGAAAAGTAAGGGATGTCATGCTCAATCTATACATTCTCTTTGCAGCATTAGTCTGGAAGACTTTGACCTTTAAACCAGACAATCATAGACGTGAATTTCCTAGTTGTTTCTCTAACAAACACAATTTTTGAGCCATTTCCATTGTATTTTACTCCCCAGACTTTATCCTGATGATCAAAGAAGGTGTGAACACAAGTCCTCATTCCAACACCCCAAACTTTCACACTTTTGTCAGATCAACTGGAAACCAATTGTGTGTCACCAGGACAAAATGCAACGGTCAGCACCCAGGATGCATGGACACTCAATGTGCCAGCCAAGCTGGCATGTTGTTGGTCACAGATCTTGACGGAGCCATCATCCAAAGCAGTTACAAGGATCTGTGACTCCAGGGAAAAACTCAAGGAGCGAATGGGCATATCATGACCTTCTAGCATATGCAGAAGTTTCCCAGTTGTGATATCAAAAATACTGATGATTCCACCTATAGCTCTACTGGCCAGAAACTTCCTATCAGGACAATATGCAATACTAAGAATGAATTTTCTCTTGTGTCCAAAGAACACTCCTTTTTCCCACTTTCCGCATCAAAAACGTTCACTTTCCCCACATGAGTTCTTGTGGCCAGATACTGGGAATCGGGAGAAAAGGCCAAAGTCCATGCATCCACAGGTCCTGCATCTACAGACTTTATTTATTCGCTCTTTTCCAACTGCCAGAGAAGAATATGAGCATCAGGATAATGGGATGCAGCAATAGGGAGGGTGTGGCTGAAGTCTACAAACAACACACTCAGCTGATGGCTCTCCAGATTCCACTGTAGGTCCAGCTTCTCATCATGCCATTTCCAGACCTTCACTTGGTCATCCAGGGATCCTGTGACCACTGTCTCAGAGTCTTCTTTGTTTGACCCTCAGGCAACTGATCAGATGGCATCATCATGGGTGTGCTCTTGTCTGAAGAGAACACTGTACTGGTTGGTCATTTCCTTAACCAAGGAGGAAGGGTTAAAGGCCAGACAGCTTACCTTACTGCCCGGCTGCACTGCCCTGCAGCTCATCTGACACCCAGCTTTGTGTGACAGCGACATCAACACTAGTTAGTTTAGACTGAGGCACACTGACAGGATGCTGGGTAATTATGTATCACATTTCACTAGAACAAAAGCTGGGAGGCAGGTTATCTCAGGAACCTCTTTGGGTAGTAAACTTTAGAAAAATTAATGAAAATACTCAAATGATCTAAAAAAATACACATATTCGAAGAAGGAGAGAAACATCAACTTACATGAACAATGGTTTTAGACCTGCAAGACTGGATTAGTCCTCAAGGTTTCTCTAACAGAAAAGCACATGTCCAGAAAGCCAGAGCTGGTAGAAGAGAAAGACCTTGAGATCAGTTTGGTGTTCCCAACAGAACATAAGTTAATAACATTATAATCTTCCATTCCAGGTTCCAAACTATTTACCATCACACATGATTTGGGTAGATTAGGATTCTAGATAAACCCACTTCCTCTGCCAAATCCCAGGGGTCTAGGAGGAACAAAGTCATAGAACAGAGGCCTTTCTGCCAGACCCAGATATGTCAGCAGGAAGTTTTCTGGCACTGTATCATTTTGGTGAGGGAGATACAGACCTAGGAGTAGGCAATGCAGTTTTACTCAGAGCAGATCCTCTTCCTTCTATTCCCATCTTCCAAGACTACCATCCTAATAAGGACCTCTTTTGTGGCTTTATAATTATATGAAGTAGGTTAAGACATTGAAGATAGAAAGTCAGTGTTCAGGACTTTGAGTCTAGCAAGACTTACTAGTTAAATATATGACAAACCATCACTATGCTATAAATCAAAGTAGATACCAAATGTGAAGTTGGGAAAATATTTAAGGATATGGGAAATATTCCAGATACACTGTCAGCAAAAGAATCAGATTGACCAATATAAGTATTTCTGAACAATATCTGAATATATCAAGCAACACAGAGAAGCAGAGTCAGAGAAAGAGACCACTGAAATTAGTAGATAATAAAAGTCTGGAAGGTTATATGACCATCTAAAAGCAGTGCTTATTTTTTAATTCTGATCTTGATTTTTCTTTTTAAACTTTATTCAATGATTATTTTAACAATTACCACTTTGGCCATGTGATGTGAAGAACGTACTCACTGGAAAAGACTTGGATGCTGGGAAAGACTGAGGGCAAGAGAAGGGGGCAAGAGAGGATGAGATGGTTGGATGGCATCACCGACTCAATGCACATGAGTCTGAGCAAACTCAGGGAGATAGTGAAGGACAGGGAAGCCTGGCATGCTGCAGTCCATGGGGTCACAAAGAGTCAAAAACAACTTAGTGACTAAACAACAAACTTGAAATAAATGTGAATTATTTTTTTAAAAATTGTTAACAGAAAGATGTTGTCCAAAAAGGAGGAACATTCAAGAAAATTCTTTGTTATCTAAATTTAGATTGTTTTACTGAGCGGCTTATCTTTTGTCTGTTTCTTTGGATCCCAGTATCTACATTCACTCTACCACTTCTTCTCAGGTATGATGGAGTTCTGTCTAGACAAAATAGAGAGCAGTCTTTGTGTAATCTCTTGTATGAAATGATGATGATTTTAATATAGCTTTATTTCAGGTTTTCTTGACAGAAAGGTTTACCTGGTTTCTAAACCTGTCAACTAAGCCATGTCTCCCAGACAGCTGCTGAATTATGATATCCTACTAGGTTCACTTTGTGCCCAACAAAATTAGAAGGAAACTGTAAAGTACAAAAGTCACAGCAAAAAAATCCATTTATTATCACTGATATTTCACAGAATCTGTGCATTCTGCTCAGGTCCTATCTATTGCTACACAGACATTCCTGTGAATTCACAAGGTAGGTCACCTTTGTCTCTCATTTCACACCACCTTACTCCTACTCAGATTTTACCTCATTTTAGATAATAAGCATTTTAAAGGAAGCAACTATGGCTTTCTAGTGATTGTATTACCCCAAGTCTTACAACTTCTAGGTCTAGAATATTGTAGACACTTAATAGCATGTGTACAAGGATGTTCATCTCTCAGGCAACAGGTTAAAAATATGACAGCTTGCAATACGGTGATACATTCAGTTCAGTTCAGTCACTCAGTCGTGTCCGACTCTTTGCAACCCCATGAACTGCACCACGCCAGGCATCCCTGTCCACCACCAACTCCTGGAGTCCACCCAAACCCATGTCCATTGAGTGGGTGATGTCATCCAACCATTTTATCCTCTGTCGTCCCCTTCTCCTCCTGCCCTCAATCTTTCCCAGCATCAGGGTCTTTTCCAATGAGTCAGCTCTTCGCATCAGGTGGCCAAATCAGTCCTTTCAATGAACACCCAGGACTGATCTCCTTTAGGATGGACTGGTTGGATCTACTTGCAGTTCAAGGGACTCTCAAGAGTCTTTTCCAACACCACAGTTCAAAAGCATCAATTCTTCAGCACTCAGCTTTCTTCACAGTCCAACTCTCACATCCATACATAACCACTAGAAAAACCATAGCCTTGACTAGACAGACCTTTGTTGGCAAAGTAATGGCTCTGCTTTTTAATATGCTCTCTAGGTTGGTCATAACTTTCCTTCCAAGGAGTAAGCATCTTTTAATTTCATGGCTGCAATCACCATCTGTAGTGATTTTGGAGCCCAGAAAAATAGTCAGCCACTGTTTCCACTGTTTCCCCATCTATTTGCCATGAAGTGATGGGACCAGATGCCATGATCTTCATTTTCTGAATGTTGAGCTTTAAGCCAACTTTTCCGCTCTCCTCTTTCACTTTCATCAAGAGGCTTTTTAGTTTCGATTCACTTTCTGCCATAATGGTGGTGTCATCTGCATATCTGAGGTTATTGATATTTCTCCCGGCAATCTCGATTCCAGCTTGTGCTTCATCCAGCCCAGCGTTTCTCACAATGTACTCTGCATAGAAGTTAAATAAGCAGGGTGACAATATACAGCCTTGACGTACTCTTTTTCCTATTTGGAACCAGTCTGTTGTTTCATGTCCAGTTCTAACTGTTGCTTCCTGACCTGCATATAGGTTTCTCAAGAGGCAGGTCAGGTGCTCCGGTATTCCCATCTCTTTCAGAATTGTCCACAGTTTATTGTGATCCACACAGTCAAAGGCTTCGGCATAGTCAATAAAGCAAAAATAGATATTTTTCTGGAAGTCTCTTGCTTTTTTGATGATCCAGCCAAAGGCGGCAATTTGATCTCTGGTTCTTCTGCCTTTTCTGAAACTAGCTTGAACATTTGGAAGTTCACGGTTCACGTATTGCTGAAGCCTGGCTTGGAGAATTTTAAGCATAACTTTACTAGCATGTGAGATGACTGCAATTGTGCAGCAGTTTGAGCATTCTTTGGCATTGCCTTTCTTAAGATTTCCTTAATAATTAATCCATATGAAATGATGGAAAACAATATTGACTCAGTGAAGACCAAGGCAGGTTTCAAAAGTATGCAGTCAAATGCTCTACCACTGAGCTATACCCACAGTGTACTAAACAACAAGCAAACAAAAAACCCCAAACAAACAAAAAGCAGATTTGTTGTATACTGTTAAAGTTAGGCTGGTATTAATTCAAACTAGGCTGTCATAAATTTAAGATGCTCATTATAATCCTCAAGATAACCATTAAGAAAAAAACTAAAATATAGAGAAAAATGAGAAAGGATAATCAAACAGGACAGCACAATCAATTAAACACAAAAGTAAGGCAGGAATGGAGGGATCAAGGAACAAAAAAGACAAACAGAAAACAAATGGCAAAATGGCATCAGTTCCTCCTAATCAGTAAGTACTTCAAATTTAAATGGATTAAACTGTTCACTTAAAAGAGATTGGCATAATGGATTAAAAAAAGAAGAAAAGGCACGCATAATATATAATATAATATACTGTTGAAATTAAGACACAAGCTATGTTGCCGGAATTTCAGGAATTGAAAACGAACTTTAAGCTGTGAGAGTTAAAAATTTCTAAGTGCCTATGTTACCTATAACATCAGCAAAAAAGGGATAAGAATACCACCTACAAAAGAGGGCTGTTTTGAAGACTATAAACCATCTAAATGTTGCAGGAAAGGGGATCCTTTGGCAAGGATTATCCCCTATTTTAAAAAATTAATGCCATATTTAATTTTAAATTTTCTTGGGTATCATTATCTACAACTATGAAGATGATTTTTTAAAATATTTATTTGTATTCAGCAGGTCTTCATTGCAGCATATGGGATCTAGTTTCCCAACCAGGGATGTAAAGGGGGTTGGGGGGCTCCTGCATTGAGAGCTAGGAGTCTTGGCCACTGAACTATCAAGAAAGTCCCATATGAAGATGATTTAACATTAGATCATGGCCATTTTTCCTTATCACGACTAACTTTTATAAACAGAAATTTTATTATCTACATAATATCATCTCATGGATGTCATGGGAGTTTCTTAATCATTCTCATTATCTTGATCACTAATTTTGTACAAAACTGTCCCAAGATATAACAAACTTTTATTCTAGATAAAAACCCAGGTCTAAATCTTTTGAATTGTGTATACCTTTGGAAAATGGAAATTACAAATATATATAGTGATTATCTATGAAACTTGGGGGGGTTATGGTTCCCTCTATACCCATAAATTCAATCAAAAGAACTTTGGTTAAGAACTAGACAACTGAATTCTGGCTCAGTCACTTAACTTGCAAACACAAGTCATAATTAACCTGACATTTTTCTTGCTTCTTAGCTACAGAAATCTGCAGGGAAATAATCAGAGTCGCCACACGCTGAGTATTTATTATTTATTACAGTACACCCTCTGTGGCTCCATCGGTTGCGAGCTCATACAGAAAACCAAAATGAAATAAGAAGAGGGTGCTCACAGTAGGTTCACCCAGAAACAACTTTCCCAGGAAGGAACCCCATTCTTCAGTTCAGTTCAGATCAGTCGCTCAGCCGTGTCTGACTCTTTGCGATCCCATGAACCGCAGCACTCCAGGCCTCCCTGTCCATCACTAACTCCCGGAGTTCACTCAGACTCACGTCCATCGAGTCCGTGATGCCATCCAGCCATCCATCCTCTGTCGTCCCCTTCTCCTCCTGCCCCCAATCCCTCCCAGTATCAGAGTCTTTTCCAATGAGTCAACTCTTCGCATGAGGTGGCCAAAGTGCTGGAGCTTCAGCTTTAGCATCATTCCTTCCAAAGAAATCCCAGGGCTGATCTCCTTCAGAACGCTCTGGTTGGATCTCCTTGCAGTCCAAGGGACTCTCAAGAGTCTTCTCCAACACCACAGTTCAAAAGCATCAATTCTTCGCGCTCAGCCTTCTTCACAGTCCAACTCTCACATCCATACATGCCCACAGGAAAAACCATAGCCTTGACTAGACGGACCTTAGTCGGCAAAGTAATGTCTCTGCTTTTGAATATACTAGAGTCTCTCTATCCATTCCTTCCTAGAATCGTGACTCGGGGACAATCCCTAATTTAAAATTCCCATATAAAAGCCAGTCTGTACCTTCTTACCAAAACCCTTCATCGAGGGCTTAGCATCTGGTTTCCCACTTGGAGTGATTTCTCCAAGTAGGTGCTGAAAAGAGAGGAAGCAGCAGGGAGCTCTCAGAGCCATGGGTCACTGAGATATTCACCAGGAGGCTACCGCAATTCACGTTCAGACAAAGGACGTGCACCTTTGATCCCCGTCAGGCAAGGATAACCAGGCACCTCGTCGGGTCTCAAAATGGCACCCACCGCCGCTGAACTGTCCCGCGGCCCTCCGCACGGAGCAAGGCCTCTCACAACCACGCAGCCGTCCAGACTTTCTCTCAGGGCTGCAACCACCCTCCCCGCTGCTCAAGTGCCCACAGGACTGAGGGGGCTGGGGGATTCCCACGACGGCGCTCGGAGCGCCCACGCTTTGAGCGCCTCCGGAAATTCCACTCACCTCCACTCACCGCCTTCCTCGGGCTCGGGCTACCTCACAGTCGTTTCTGGCGACCCATGCCGGATTCTTCCTTGGAAGGGCGCCACTCGCGCGCAGCGCGCCACAGGGACACGGGAAAAATACCTGAGGTCGAAAACACCTCGTCGACTGTGGGAGCTACGGTCTTGCCTAGGAAGTCCCAAAGCTAAGCCGCGGCTCCCAGCCTGCCCGGAGAATTCTGAGACCACCGGACTGCGCGTGCGCACCGCTTATCTCTGCCCGCAGATCTCAGTCCGACCTGAGGCCGAGGCCAAGCTGAGTGGTTCCCAGGGTTACGAAGAGGCGACCCCCGGTGGCGTGGCACGGCACCGGAGAATTTTGAAGAGATGACTTCAGACATCATATTTTACGAGGGCTCAGGACTATGTGTGAGGGTCCACCCTGTTGAGTCAGTGATGGGATGTCCAAGGTCATGGAGTGCCTGACAGGTGAGCACCCGAACTTGGGTTCATAATCTACCCATGCTGTACGTTTGTGTATTTGTGTGTGTATGCATGTTCGGGTGTACATATCTTTCCTAAAATTCCAGTTACACCTAAAATGTTACAGATGCTTAGCATATTTCCATCTTGTTTTTAATCATTTAGTTCACTTTTGGCTGTGTTAGGTCTTCTTCATTGCTTCGCACCTTCATTGTTGCCCACGAGGCTTTTTCTAGTTGCTGTGCTTCGGCTTCTCATTGTGGTGGCTTCTCTTGCCGCTAGTGGGTTCTAGGGCACCCTGGCTTCAGTAGTTGTGGTGCAGGGACTTAGTTTCCCCGTGTCATGTGGTATCTTCCCCCAACCAGGGATTGAACCCGTGTTTCTGCATTGGCAGGTGGATTCTCAACTACTGAACCACCAGGGAAGTCCCTGTATTTCCATTTTAGACCTGAAGCTTCTGAGATCAAAACAGATACAAGTTACACTGTTTAGTAGCAAAGCCATGTTTCCAGGTCTTATTGGATAAAGTGAGATTACCTTTTAGTGTATTCTCATTGTAGACAAGACAGAGTAGCTTTGGGTCCTTTTCCAGATCACTGACTTCAGGAATTGCTGTCTACAGTAATTCTCTTTTCTGGAAGGGGCATACATCATCACGTCATGTTAAACACCAAGAGAACCAGATCGCATCAAAATCACATTCAGTTAGTTAATTTAGTCCTTCCTTCCTTGAGAGCCAGGTAATCTAAGACTCAGGGGCCCCAGTAATATCTGGAATTGGAAGAAAGTACCCAGGACTAAAAGAGGATATTGGGTAAGTTTCACATTTTCTATCTTAAGCGCAGAAAAATGAACAAGAGGACAGATATAGAAGCATTAAGTTGAAGTTATTTTCTCAACACAAGTTTCCACCACGTCTCAAGCATAGAAATTCCTGATACTCCTAAATAATTTTTGAAAACCTATTACTTATTTTGAAGGAGCCAGAATCAGAAATGTGGAACTGTAGATTTTTAGGCAGTTTGCTGGGGAAAACTCTTTCTCCAGACCTCAAAAAAGAGTTCAGTAAGGTTCAAAGCTGCAAGGAAACTCAATTTTCTTGTGAACGTGTCCACATCTATTAGAAATATAGTTTTCTTTGATCAAAAAGTTGGATTGGGGATTTCCCAGGTGGTGGTCAAGTGATTAAGACTCCTCACTCCTAGAGCAGTGGCGGGGTAGGGGGTGTGGGTAAGGGAGAGGGGGTGGGATGCATGGGTTGGATCCCTGGTCTGGGGAACTAGGATCCTGTATGCCAGCAAAGTGCCCCCTACCCCCACCCCTCCAAAAAAAAAGAACAAACCGAAAAGGTTGGATTGGATCTTCTGGAAATTTTTAAATGAGAAGTAAGGTAAACAGTGATTCATGTCAGAAAAACACAAAGAAGCAAAAAATATACTAAAGTAGTTACACACGTGTCATTTCCCTGGGTGTGCTGAGTTCTCTACTTTAATCTGAAGTGCAGAGCTCATGCTGAGAAATCACATACCATCTCCTTCTGTATGCCTATTACATCTTCTAGAGTTTTAAGTTACCCAAAATATGGAAAAACCAAAACATAATTATTTCTGAAGAGTTCACCTAAAATCTTCTATTGCACTTATCTCTATTATTAGTTACAAAAATATTATCATCCTAAGTTAATATTTCTTGCTGATAAATTGAGACATATTATGAATTAACTGACTTTCAGTAATATACATTCAATGTATTATACTTCATACTGATGACTCTAAAGACATGTCTGTATTAATTAAACCAACAAATTTTAGATGTTTTCACTCATAAAATTTAAAAAAAAATTAGTCCTGGGTCATGTGATCCTTCAAACTTTAGGTTCAGTTCAGTTCAGTTCAATCGCTCAGTCGTGTCTGACTCTTTGTGACCCCATGAATTGCAGCACGCCAGGCCTCCCCGTCCATCACCAACTCCCGGAGTTCACTCAGACTCATGTCCATAGAGTCCATGATGCCATCCAGCCATCTCATCCTGTTGTCCCCTTCTCCTCCTGCCCCCAGTCCCTCCCAGCATCAGAGTCTTTTCCAATGAGTCAACTCTTCACATGAGGTGGCCAAAGTACCGGAGCTTCAGCTTTAGCATCATTCCTTCCAATGAACACCCAGGACTGATCTCCTGTAGAATGGACTGGTTGGATCTCCTTGCAGTCCAAGGGACTCTTAAGAGTCTTCTCCAACACCACAGTTCAAAAGCATCAATTCTTCGGTGCTCAGCTTTCTTCACAGTCCAACTCTCACATCCATACATGACTACTGGAAAAACCATAGCCTTGACTAGACAGACCTTTGTTGGCAAAGTAATGTCTCTGCTTTTGAATCTGCTATCTAGGTTGGTCATAACTTTCCTTCCAAAGAGTAAGCGTCTTTTAATTTCATGGCTGCAATCACCATCTGCAGTGATTTTGGAGCCTAGAAAAATAAAGTCAGCCACTGTTTCCACTGTTTCCCCATCTATTTGCCATGAAGTGATGGGACCAGATGCCATGATCTTAGTTTTCTGAATGTTGAGCTTTAAGCCAACTTTTCCACTCTCCTCTTTGATGTTCATCAAGAGGCTCTTTAGTTCTTCTTCACTTTCTGCCATAAGGGTGGTGTCATCTGCATATCTGAGGTTATTGATATTTCTCCTGGCAATCTTGATTCCATCTTGTGCTTCTTCCAGCCCAACGTTTCTCATGATGTACTCTGCATAAAAGTTAAATAAGCAGGGTGACAATATACAGCCTTGACGTACTCCTTTTCCTATTTGGAACCAGTCTGTTGTTCCATGTCCAGTTCTAACTGTTGCTTCCTGACCTGCATATAGGTTTCTCAAGAGCCACGTCAGGCACAATGCAAAGAAATAGAGGAAAACAACAGAATGGGAAAGACTAGAGATCTGAAGAAAATTAGAGATACCAAGGGAACATTTCATGCAAAGATGGGCTCAATAAAGGACAGAAATGGTATGGACCTAACAGAAGCAGAAGATATTAAGAAGAGGTGGCAAGAATACACGGAAGAACTGTACAAAAAAGATCTTCATGACCAAGATAATCACGATGGTGTGATCACTCACCTAGAGCCAGACATCCTGGAATGTGAAGTCAAATGGGCCTTAGGAACCATCACTATAAACAAAGCTAGTGGAGGTGATGGAATTCCAGTTGAGGTATTTCAAATCCTGAAAGATGATGCTGTGAAAGTGCTGCACTCAGTATTATTGTCAGCAAATTTGGAAAACTGAGCAGTGGCCACAGGACTGGAAAAGGTCAGTTTTCATTCCAATCCCAAAGAAAGGCAATGCCAAAGAATGCTCAAACTACCACACAATTGCACTCATCTCACACGCTAGTAAAGTAATGCTCACAATTCTCCAAGCCAGGCTTCAGCAATACGTAAACTGTGAACTTCCAGATGTTCAAGCTGGTTTTAGAAAAGGCAGAGGAACCAGAGATCAAATTGCCAACTTTAGGTTAGCTTCTGTTGTATTTAGAAATGTCTGAATTGTAAGTAGTTACTTTGCTTTCAGTTCAGTTCAGTCACTCAGTTGTGTCTGACTCTTTGCAAGCCCATGGACTGCAGCATGCCAGGATTCCCTGTCCATCACCAGCTCCAGGAGCTTGCTCAAACTCAAGTCCTTCAAGTCAGTGATGCCATCCTCTGTCATCCCCTTCTCCTCCTGCCTTCAATCTTTTCCAGCATGAGGGTCTTTTCCAATGAATAAGTACAGCTCATTTACAAATTAATTTTTGCATAAAGATAGAATCAGATATCTCAGTTTCATTTTAAAACCTAGTCATGAATCAAGTATTTCAATATAAAACTTATTAGCTTATAAATAACAATTGGAATAAGTTTACTCACTTGAGTTTAAAAAGGCCTCTTTTCCCTTTTTTTTCTTACAGTTTCAGGTTCTATTAATTGAGCCAAGGCCAATCTCAGGCAATGTGGGTTGGGTTTGTATTTCAAAACTCTTTTCTGATTAAAAATAAATTTCTTTAATAAGAATAAATGCACTCTCCCACTTAACTACTAAATTGGGGTGGATGTTATTAGCTCTATAAGAAATAGCAAGCATGAGAAACAAATTTTATTAATAGTATAACAACAGTACTATTAAGACTCTTTTATATTTGAGGACATGTAACATCTTCATATCAGTAAAACCAGCTAATTTACACTAATATAATGGGATAAAATACTATTAGGTATTTTATAGAGTATCTTTTTTCACAATACTCATAAGTAGTAGGTGATATTCTACATTTATCAATGAAAAAACAAGGCATTAAGATGTCATAAACACTATGAACTCAGTTTCATATTTTAAAAATCTGACAAGAGACCCTATGATCTAAATTTCAACAAGATACCATCTCCAAATTATGTATGTTTATTTTAAACCTACTAATTCTTCAGCAATTAATGCAGACTAAAATCATTATGACTAACAATAGTATACTTATCTTCATATAGCAGAACCAAATTAATTAATCTGTTGCCTATTGTTAGAATTTTGTTTTTAATGTTTAGTTATCCAAAATATATGTTGAATGTCCTTTCATGTCATATATTTCTACAGATATTTCCCTAACTTGACTGCTAGAAATAGAATTTGGGACAAAACAATTAGACCTTTACTATATTACCTACAGCATACCAGATCCTGCAATTAAAGTATTTGAGGTGACAGACTAAATTGACATAGTTTTTAAAGTGTCTTATAATATAGTAAGATAAGCTCTCAATAGGAATAAATGTATTAAGGATTAGGGGCTGCTAACAAGACATGACCTGGAAATTTGATGTAGTGATGTTAATTCTGATTACAGTTACCATGATCAGATCTTAATTAAATTAAGCCTAACTGATGAGATGAAGGGAAGGAATTTATGCTGTAAATTATACCTTACATTTTTTATTCTAATGATGTTGGATGCAAAGTGAGAGTAATGGGCTAATTTAGCAGATATCTGGAGTGTATCATGACTAACACAGAGAGAAATATTTCTGTAAAGAAGATCTGAAAAAGGATGTAGAAATGAGTCCAGCATCAGTTTTTATTTGACTCTACTCAAGGACATCCCCATTTTATAGACAGAAATCCACATGCATGAACATAATGGTTTAATAAATGAACTTTTTTTTTGGAGGATAGCTTTCTCTTAAAACATAAAAAATGTTCACATTGGAAAAGACTCTGATGCTGGGAGGGATTGGGGACAGGAGGAGAAAGGGATGACAGAGGATAAGATGGCTGGATGGCATCACCGACTCGATGGACGTGAGTCTGAGTGAACTCCGGGAGTTGGTGATGGACAGGGAGGCTTGGCATGCTGCAATTCATGGGGTTGCAAAGAGTCGGACACGACTGAGCAACTGAACAGAGCTGAACACTGGAAAAATCCAACATTGTATGCTTTCTAATGTATACAACGTCACCTAATAATACTTTGGCAACAAGCATTCTTTCTAAAAATGATCAATCAGAACCCAATAAAACATCTTGGTGTAACTTCAAATTTAATGGAACTATGAGTAATTGGATAAACTAAAATAAGGCAAAATAACTCGAGGGTGAGCACCTTTTCATGTTTTGGGGTCTCCTGGATCTACCTTTTGTGAAGTACAGTTCATGCCTTTTCCTCATTTTCATATTGATTTGGAACTCTTCATTCTGGATAGGAAGTCTTCATCAGATATATGCACTACAAGTATCTTTCCCCACTCTGTGGGTGTGCCACCCTCTTGTGTATTATTTATAGTGCCTTTTGACAAATACAAGTTCTTAAGTTCAATGTGATCAGATCATCAATTTTCCCCTCAGTGGCATTGTATTTTTTATATTCTATTTAAGAAATTACTAAATCAACTATATACCAATATAAAAAAAAAAACTTTATCACTACTTGAGAAAAAATTTACTACCTACAATCATAATCTATTTTTTCCCCTACAGATTTAAGTTTATCTCAGATTTAGTCTTTCAAGTCATATGAATGAGGGGGTATGGTTATGAGAAAAGGGTAATGTAGGCATCAAAATTTTTCTCCATAATATATTCAATTCACCCAGCAATACTTACAAGAAAGAATCTTTTCCCAACTTATAACAAAGTGTTAACTCTGTCTTACATGTGTGAGTCTGTTTCTGTACTCTACAGTTCCACTGATCTGTCTATCCTTGACCAAGGCCGCAGGGGAAATTCCAAGGCCACAATGGATAGTAAGAGTTGATGCCTGCTAGTACTTGTCCTCCAGTTTTGTTGTTGCTCTTATCCCTCCCCTCTTCCTCCTCCTGGTTCTTGAAATTTGTCTTAGTTATTCTTCCTCCTTTGCAATCCGAAGTATATTTTAGAATCAGCTTGTCCATTATACACACACAGAGCCTGATGGTATTTTGGGGTGAGTAGTATGCAATAAATATACAACTCAGATCACAGAGAACTGAAATTATTTCAACAATTTCCCAATCTACAAAGTATATATTCTTTAATTTCTTTAAGTATTACTTCATCTCAATTTAGTTCGTAATTTTATGTGTGGAAGTTTTGCATGTCTTCTGTTAATTTATTACTAGGTATTTGATTTTAATACTTATAAACTGTAATTAAAAACAACATTTTAAAGTGTTTGTTGTTGGTACATATATACAATTTAAAAATATTGACATTACAGCCAGTACCCTTACTGATTTCATACATTCCCTCTAAGCTACCTGAAATCCTTTTAGATACCCTATGTACACATAATAAAATTTTAGTTTTTCCTTTCCAACCTTTAAGTCTTTTCTACTTGCCTTCTGCAATGGCTAAATTCTACAATACAATATTGAGTAGTAGTGGTGACCATGGATATCTTGTCTTTCTTTAAGTCTCGGAGGAAAGTTTTCAATATTTCAACATTAAAAATTTTTTTTTCTAGACAAAACTCTGGATCCCTTCTACTCTGAGGACATGATCTGAACAATCCTAATTTTTAAAAATGCATTGAAACTTATGGCTCAACCAAAAATTATGATCAACTTTTATATATTGTTCCATATGCATGGGAAAATAGGTGTGTATTCAGTCATTACTGGGTATGGTATTCTATATATGTGAAATTCATTCATCATGTTACTCAGATATTCATTGACTCTTTTGTCTACTTATTCTCTATGTGTGCATTAAGAGAGGTGCATTAAAGTCCTCCACTATAATTGCCAATTTTTCTATTTCTTTTTTTTGTTATCATTTTTACTTCATATATTTTAAAGTTATGTTATTCGGTTTACACAAAATTTTAAATTGCTGCGTGTTTCTGATGAGTTCACCTTTTTATTCCTCTTTATCTCCGGTTATCTTTATTTTCTTAATTAGCTTTGAGTTAGTGCTTGCATAGCTTGTAGTAAAGGGTTAATACCTCAGCCTTGGTTTGCTCCAATCCTACACATTCTAAGAAGGGATTGATCTTGAGCAGTTTCTGGGAATAACTGGAATATCCCTTGGAATATCTTGCCTTAAAAGTTTTTTGTATGCCTGAGACCTCGTTTTATCAGTTTGACCAGTGTTATGAACCAGTGTTATGTGCCTCCCCCAAGTTGATCTATTGAAATCCTAACCCTCAGGACCTTAAAATGTGACTGTATCTGGCGATAAGTTTTAAAAGAAGTAACTAAAATAAGGCTATTTGGGTGGGCCCTAATCCACTCTTATTAATACTAATGTCACTACAGCAAGATTAGGACATACAGAGAGACCACAGAGATGCGCACACACAGACAAAAGGCCACATGAGGACACAGTGAGAAGGCAGTAATCTGCAAGCCAAAGAGGCTGGCCTCAGAAGAAACCAAACTTGATGACATCTTGTCTCCAGAACTGTAAGAAGATAAATTAAAGCTATCAAGTCTGTGAATTTTTGTTGTTGTATTTTTCAAAAATACATATATCATAAATTTACCATCTTAACCATTTTTAAATATACATTTCAGTGACATTATATGTAGTCATAACTACCATTGAACCCTATAACTTCACTTTTTAACACTAAAACTTTATACTTATCAATCATAATCAATAATTCCCCACTCTCCCCAGGCACTGGCAACCACCATTACAAGCTCAGTGATTTTTGACCAAGTACTTCACGTAAGTGGAATCATTCAATATGCGCCTTTTGTGACAATTTACTTCATTCACCAAAATATCCCCACAGTTCATCTTTGTTTGGCATATTACTGAATTTCCTTCTTTTAAAAGGCTGAGGAATATTCCATTGTATATATATACCACATTTAGCTTACAGACTCTTGGATTTCCTCTATGTTAGAGCTAATGTGAACAATGCTGGTATGAACAGTATATAACTAGCTCTTAAAAGACCCTGACCTCAATTATACCCACAGCTGGATCATACATACTTCTCTTTTTAACCTTTTGAGGAAACTACATACGTTTCCTACAATGGTTGTACCATTTTACATTCCCACCAGTAGTGCAGATAGGTTCCAATTTCTCTATATCCTTTCCAACACTGTTCTTTTTCTGTTTTTTTTTTTTTCCCCAATGTAGTGATCTTAATAGATGTCAGATGGCACCTCACAGTAGTTTTGACTTGTATTTCCTTAATGATTAGTGATGTTAAGCATATTTTCATGTGCTTATTTGCCATGCATATATCTTCTTTGGAGAAATGTCTATTTAAGTTTTTTACCCATTTTTAAAAAATTGTTGTTGAGTTTTAGAAGCTTCTCTACATTCTGGATATGCTTATCATATTTGCAAATATTTCCCCCCATTCTGTGGACTGCCTTTTTACTCTGTGGATAGTGTCTGTCTTTTCTTTATTCCTTCAGGTGACAATGATCTACACATTCTCATCTAATGAAAAAGATACACAGTTATAGAAAAGTAATTTCCAAAAATTACCTATTGAAAATGATACTCCATTAGTTTCAATGATATTGTTTGAATGGACACTGTCTTTTGATACAAATTTTTTTAAAAAATTTCATCAAGTCCAATTCTTTTGCTGTGTCTTTGATGTCATATCCAAGAAAACACTGCCAAATCCAATGTCATGAAGGATTTTTCCTGTTTCATTCTAAAGGTTCTAAGTCTTGTGTTTAGGTCCTCAGTCTATTTTGAGATAGTTGTTGTACATGACATTAGGTAAGGGTCCAGCTTCATTCTTTTCAGTGTAGACAACCAGTTTTCCCAGCTGTATTTGTTGAAAAAGGGTACTTTCTTCATTGAATGGTCTTGGCAGCTTTGTCAAAATCATTTGACTATATATGTAAGGGTTTACTTATGGGCTCTCTATTCTATTCCACTTGTGGATATGTCTGTCTTTATGCAAATGCCACCCTGTTTTGATTACTAAAGTTTCATAGTAAGTTTTGAAATCAGGAAATGTGAGTCCTCTAGATTTGTTCAAGATTATTTTGGCTACTAGAGGTCCTTTTGAGATTCCATTTGAATTTCAGGGTGGGTTTCTGTATTTCTGCAAAAAGCATCATTGGGGTTTTGATTGGGATTGCTTTGAATCTGTAGATAGCTTTGGGTAGCACTGGCATTTTAATAACATTGTCTTCTAATCTATGAACATGGGATGTTTCTTCATTTATTTATGTCTTCTGTAATTGATTTTGTAGCTTTCATTGTACTTTTACTTCCTTGGTTAATTTCACTATTTCATCCTTTTTGATGCTATTATAAATGGACTTGTTTTTGAAATTCCTTTTGTTGTTAATGTACAGAAATGCAACTGATTTCTACATGTTGACTTTGCATCCTGAAACTTTGCTGAGTTCATTTACCAAATCTAACAGATTTCTTTTGTAGTCTTAAGGGTTTTCTTTTTTTTATTAAAATACTGAGTTTATTTCACATGTATATTTGTCTCCCCAGCATTCCCACCTGTCTGACCACCACTACTACTATTCCTATCATAACATTCCATACATACTTAAAACCAAGCAAAGGGTGGAGTTCCATCTTTAAAAACTAAACAGGCATTTTGGACAACATATTCTTGGCAATGGAACGTGGACAACATTTATCAGACACGGTAGGGAAAGTTCTCACTCTGCATTATAAAAAGGACAGCCAGATATCAACTGTTACAGAAATGAAATAAGACGGAAAATTTTTAACAAACTGTTTAAACTATTTTCTTAAAGAGACTTCCTCCACTGCCAGAGATCTTGAATAGTCCTGGTCAGTCATCCGGAAACAATTCTTCACATAATTGAAAAACTTGGCTTCCACTTTGGGAAGGGAACCACCTTTTTCTATACTTGCTTGCATTTTTGCTTTAATGTCTTCTACAGAGCTAGGTCCTTTTGGTGTTTTAGGTGTTTTTTCCTGTTTTTTGAAGGATTCTTGACCTTTTGATCCTGGTGTTGACGGTTTTGAGTCTTTTCCATTTTGGTTTGATTTTTGTGCATTTTTGGCTGGAGTATCTCATACAGATTTCTTTACTGGAGCTTCTTCAACTTCCTCATCAAAATCGTCATCATCATCATCTTCTTCATCATCACTGTCATCGTTATCATCATCTTCATCAGCAGCAAGCTTTACTTTTTTCTGGGGAACCTTGCTACCACTTCCAGGGGCAGAACGCTTTCCAGATATACTTAGGAGTTTCACCTCCTCCTCCTCCTCTTCTTCTGACTCTGCATCTTCCTCCACAGCTACTAAGTGCTGTCCACTGATATGCACAGGCCCTGAACCACACTTCAACCGTAAGACCACAGGTGGTGTAATTTCAAAGCCCCCAAGAGAAACCGTTGGCTGTACAGACATTTTCAAAGTTGCCAGTGTTACTTTAATTGGACTGCCTTCATAATTCATCGCCTCTGTTTCAACAATGTGTAACTCATCCTTTGCTCCAGCCCCTAAACTGACCGTTCTTAAAGATAACTGGTGCTCATTTTCATCATTATCCACCTTGAAGTGATAATCTCTGTCAGCCTTTAGTTCACAACCGAAAAGATAGTTCTGGGGCCTCAAGGGGCTCATGTCCATGTCCATTGAATCCTCCATGGGTTGGCGGCACGCACTTATGTGGGAGAGAAGCCAGACGGAATTAGATGACTACTATTCAAACCAGCAGCGGCACAGGACGGAATCACACCAGGGAAAAAGCAAGGGTTTTCTACATATAATATCATGTCACCTATTAACAGAGATCGTTTTACTTTTTCCTCTCCAATTTGGATGCCTTTGTTTTTCTTGCATAATGATCTGCTGTGACCTTTCAGTGCTGTTTTGAGTAGAAGTGGTACAAGCAGACATGCTTGTCTTGTTTCTTGATGTTAGATAAAAATCTTTTATCAAGTATTATGCTAAAAATTCTCCAAGTCAGGCTTCAGCAATATGTGAACCATGAACTTCCAGATGCTCAAGCTGGTTTTAGAAAAGGCAGAAGAACCAGAGATCAAATTGCCAACATCTGCTGGATCATTGAAAAAGCAAGAGAGTTCCAGAAAAACATCCACTTCTGCTTTATTGACTATGTCAAAGCCTTTGACTGTGTGAATCACAATAAACTGTGGAAAATTCTGAAAGAGATGGGAATTCCAAACCACCTGACCTGCTTCTTGAGAAACCTATATGCAGGTCAGGAAGCAACAGTTAGAAGTGGACATGGAACAACAGACTGGTTCCAAATAGGAAAAGAAGTACATCAAGGCTGTATATTGTCACCCTGCTTATTTAACTTATATGCAGAGTAGTACATCATGAGAAACGCTGGGCTGGAAGAAGTACAAGCTGGAATCAAGACTGACAGGAGAAATATCAATAACCTCAGATATGCATATGACACCACCCTTATGGCAGAAAGTGAAGAGGAACTTAAAAGCCTCTTGATGAAAGAGGAGAGTGAAAAAGTTGGTTTAAAGCTCAACATTCAGAAAACTAAGATCATGGCATCTGGCCCCATCACTTCATGGGAAATAGATGGAGAAACAGTGGAAACAGCGTCAGACTTTATTTTTCTAGGCTCCAAAATCACTGCAGATGGTAACTGTAGCCATGAAACTAAAAGACACTTACTCCTTGGAAGGAAAGTTATAACCAACCTAGATAGCAGATTCTAAAGCAGAGACATTATTTTGCCAACAAAGGTCTGTCTACTCAAGGCTACGGTTTTTCCAGTGGTCATGTATGGATGTGAGAGTTGGACTGTGAAGAAAGCCGAGCACCAAAGAACTAATGCTTTTGAACTGTGGTGTGGTGTTGGAGAAGACTCTTGAGAGTCCCTTGGACTGCAAGGAGATCCAACTAGTCCATTCTGAAGATCAGCCCTGGGATTTCTTTGGAAGGAATGATGCTAAAGCTGAAACTCCAGCACTTTGGCCACCTCATGTGAAGAGCTGACTCATTGGAAAAGACTCTGATGCTGGGAGGGATTGGGGGCAGGAGGAGAAGGGGACGACAGAGGATGAGATGGCTGGATGGTATCACCGACTTGATGGACATGAGTTTGGGTGAACTCCGGGAATTGGTGATGGACAGATGAACAGGGAGGCCTGGCGTGCTGTGATTCATGGGGTCGCAAAGAGTTGGACACGACTGAGCGACTGAACTGAACTGATGCTTCCTATTGGTCTTTCATATAGCTTTTACTATGTGGAGATAATTTCATATATACCTTTTGTTACAATGGAGATGATTTCCTTCTATTCCTATTTTGTTGAGTGTTTTTATTATAAAGGGGTGTTGAATTTTGTCAAATCCTTTTTTTGTATCAGTTGACATGATCATGTTTTTTCCCTTCATTTTGCTGATGTGCCATATTACATTGGTGAACTTTCACATGATGAACCATGCTTGCATTCTAGGAATAAATTCATTTGGTGATTGTGTATAATCCTTTTAATATGCTGCAGAATTCTGTTTGCTAGTACTTTGTTGAGGATTTTTGAATTATGAATAAATGATCATAAGAGACATTGTTCTGTAGTTTTCTTTACTGTAGTGGTTTTTTAGTTTTGTTAACAGGGTTGTGCTGGTCTCACAGAATCAGTTAGGAAGTATTCCCTCCTCTTCAACTTTTTTGAAAAGTTTGAGAAAGACTGGTATTAGTTCTTGTTTAAATTCACCAGTGAAGCCACCAGGCCCAGGACTTTTCTTTGTTGGAAGGTTATTTTTCCTTTTTCCTTTTTTGGCCATGCTGTGTGGCTTGCTGGATCTTAATTCCCCAACCAGGGAACTGGAGGCACTTATCTGCTTTGCAACCTTGGCCAAAGAGCTTGGTCACTCAGTGAATAGTAACAAAAGGGAAATGCCATAAAAGACTTGTTAATATAAAGTACAATATAAATTCTCTAGAGGTGAACAGTATTTGGGTCATAACTGAAAAACATCAAACATTGCTTGAATTCCCAGGAGTTCCTAAATTATTTGATGCCTTATAAGAACTGAACCATATAAAATCCTTCTCACATTCTCTTCATTACAAGTTGTATAATTCCACTGTCTACTATACATATATCCCACAAAGTCTCTCTCCAGTGTGAATTCTGTGATGTACCTTAAGCATTGAACTAAGCCTAAAGGACTTCCCACATTTGTGGCATCTAAAGGGTTTCTCACCAGTATGAATACTCTGGTGTACTTTAAGGCTTGAACTGAGCCTAAAGCACTTCCCACATTTGTTACATTCAAAAGGTCTCTCACCACTGTGAATACTCTGATGTCGAGTAAGTCGTCCATACACACTAAAGGCCTTCCCACATGCCTCACATTCATACGGTTTCTCACCAGTATGAAATCTATGGTGTATAGTAAGTTGATGGCTACTCCTAAAAGCCTTCCCACACTCCTTACATTCATAGGGTTTCTTACCAGTATGAATTCTCTCATGTCTAACAAGATGTGAAGCATGACTAAAGGCCTTCCTGCAGTCTTTACATTCATAGGGTTTTTCACCAGTATGAATCCTGTCATGTTGTATGAGGTTTGAGGCTTGACTAAAGGCCTTCCCACATTCCTTACATTCATACGGTTTCTCACCAGTATGAATTCTCTGATGTATTTTAAGTGTTCCAACATCACTAAAGGCTTTCCCACATTCCTTACATTCATAGGATTTCTCACCAGTATGAACTCTGGCATGTTGAGCAAGGTTGGAGGCACGACTAAAAGCCTTCCCACACTGTTCACATTCATAGGGTTTCTCACCAGTATGAATTCTCTTATGTACTTTAAAGTCTGTAAGACGACTAAAAGCCTTCCCACATTCCTCACATTCATACGGTTTCTCACCAGTATGAATTACTTGATGTACTTTTAAATCTGTAGAACGACTAAAGGCCTTCCCACATTCCTTACATTCATATGGTTTCTCACCAGTATGAATTACTTGATGTACTTTTAGGTCTGTATGACGACTAAAGGCCTTCCCACATTCCTTACATTCATATGGTTTCTCTCCATTATCAATTCTGTGAGGTAGAGTAAGAGATGAACGTTTTTTATAAATATATGCTTTTCCATTGCTGGTTATTTCATATCTTGAGTCCAAATCTAAAACAAATAAGAAAAAAGTTCCTTTGACCACAAAACAAAACATTTTCTAGAATTAAGAGAAAAACTGAAAATTTCACCCAGTAAAGATGGTTTAAAGAACTCTAAAATAGTTATAAAACTTGAAAATTTAAAAGGAGGGCTCAGAAAAAGTAAGTTTATGCAGTACAGTACTGGTAAATGTTTAACAACCAGCTCTACAAAGACACACACCTAACACATCCAGCCCTGATTTATAGTGTTTGCCAGTGTCTATGGTATAAACAGTCCCACCACAGGCAATTTCAAGCTATCAGTGTAATGTAACTGAAATTTGACTTAGGATGATATGCAAAATCTTTTCCCTAGAGAGGCAGTATCAGCCATCTCTAAATAGTATTTCCATCTAAAATATAAATATGTACATATATAAAATTTCAAAAAGCAATTATTTATACCTGATCAGTCTTCAATTACAATTCCCCTAAAAATATGCATTTCCACCACTGTGACACTTTCCCTCTGCGCATAGCCACATTGCTTTTTATTCTTCATATATATAATAATTAAGATACTGAGGGTCTTTGCTTAGTTACTCCTCCCCTGACACTTTATTATTTATCATCCTTATAGATGTTCAATCTCATTCATTCCTTCATAGCTTTTCCCAGGTCCTCTCGAGCTTTCCTTTTTAACCAAGGCCAACCATTCTGGTCAAGGCTTTACCCTGATGGTAAAGTATGTGCCTACCAATGCAGGAGACATGGATTCGATCCTTTATTTGGGAAGATCTTCTGGAGATGGAAATAGCAACCCATTCCAGTATTCTTGCCTGGGAAATCCCAGGGACAGAAGAGCCTGGCAGGCTACCGTAGATGAGGGTAACAAGAGTTGGACACAACTTAGCGACTAAACATCACATCATCATCATCAACCATTCTGGTCATCCCCAGAAAAGTTTGTCCATCAGTTCTCTGATATATACCAGGTATACATACAAGTCATGTAGTATTTTGAACATTTAGGGACTCTGGGCAAAAGAGGGAACTTGAATTATACAAAAGAGTCTAGAAGAGCACCAAGAATTATATGAAAAACAATCAGCAGTTGGAGGCTGAATGATAAAAGTCTCTGTGAAGTATCTTGATCAAAATACAAAGTGTTTAATGAGGAGGCTATGAGTTGAGGGCAAAAAATATTTTCTTGTAACTAGCGTACAGTGTGGTATGTGTATAAAAAATTGAAAGAATATTAACATGTTTCAAAATTGATAACAATGGTAATTAATAAATACTAGAAACCAAAAGCACTTTCATGTGGAAATGAAAATGCCTTCTTGAAAAATGCTAGATCACTACGGGAAGAAAAAACTAAAATAAAAGAATTCTAATAAGTGGACCACACAGAAAACAAACCCATATCTGAATCTTGGGCATTGTTTCACCAGGCAGAGAACTGAAAACCTAAAATAATATCTCTACAAAAAAGTGATTTGAAACTCGAAGCCTAATATGTAAAAAATAAACAACAAACAACAAAGTAGAGGGAGGAAGTAAAATAAAGATAAAAGTAGAACATAATGAGTTAGAAAACAGTAGCATTAATAAATAAAGAGATGGTGCTTTAAAAAAAATCATTATAAGAAGTGTTACATAAATCAATTAAAAAAGACAATTAAAAACAAATAATAATATGAGGAAAACAAGAACCATCAGAGGAATTAAAAGAAACAGGAATTTACATAAACTGTAAGGTACAATTTGTATAAATTTACTACATGACTATTTTTGAAAGTATGGATTACTTTCTAGGAAAATTTATCAAAACTGACCACAGAAGAGAAAGCCTAAACCAATCAGATGCTACAGAAGAAACAAAAAAAAAAAGCTGCCAGAAAAAAAAAAAGTAATAAACATATTTTAACACCTGTATTGTAATTTCTCAATATCTAGATCTAAAAAAATGGATACAGCATAGCTGGACAAAGGGAAAATTTAGGCTCTTATGCCAAAAAGATAGGAAGAATTCAAAGGCTTAGAAAGTTTAACCTGGCCAAAAAATTTAAAAAATAGTGGCATAAAAATGATTATGACAGGTAAAAACCATGCAACAAAAAGCAATGAATCAGCAGTGATACAAGAGAAAAAAACTGTTTCTCATCATTAAATAACTCTAATTGAAGAAGTTCTAGTACCAGTATGGCAGCATGAAGTTCCTATGGCCTGCCCCCTTTCTGACTGATTTCAACAATTAACACTTGACAAAACACAAAAACTAACTACATTAAGGCTGTAAATAAATCAGGAGGGCTTTGGAAAGGAGTCAAGACTTTACAAAACAGCCGAGACTGAGCTGAGTTTCTTGCTTAACTCACTCTCATGTCCGTGTTTCAAGGACAGGTCCCAGCTATTGTGAGGTAAGCATGGGCTACAAAACTTCCAACAGAAAAGCCACAATATTTCTGGCTATAAGAACAATGAGAGGGAGCACTGCCAAACTAGAAAGCAAGGGGGGAATGCTGGGACAAAAATAGCCAGAAAAGGAGATTTCTTAATTTGGTATTTGGGTATGTGAAAGTGAAAGGCGCTCAGTTGTGTCCAACTTGTTGTGACCCCATGGACTATATACAGTGCATGGAATATACCCATGGAATGGGTAGCCTTTCCCTTCTCCAGGAGATCTTCCCAACCCAGGGATCGAACCTGGATCTCCTGCATTGCAGGCAGATTCTTTACCAACTGAGCTATCAGGGAAGCCCATTTGGGTATGGATCAGTACAACATTTACCCTTATCAACAATAACATGTGCATGAGGATATAAATCAGTGTGGCAACACTATACCTACAAACAATTTGAAAACCTCTCCATGAAGAAAATTACAAGCACAAGTGATTTCACTGGTGAACTGTTTCAAATACTTAGTGAAGAAGTACTACCAATTCTAAACAAACTCTTTCAGAAAATTGAGGAGTGAATCACTCTAGGTAGCTAGTTACTGTGATACCAAACAGGAGAAAAACACTGTCAGAAGTGAAAATTACACAGTATAAAATCTTGTAAACATATCTGTGTACATGCTTAGTCGATCAGTCATGTCCAACTCTGTGACCCTATGGACTGTAGCTTACTGGGCTCCTCTGTCCAGGGAATTACCCAGCAAGAATAATGGAGTGGGTTGCCATTTTCTTCTCCAGGGAATCTTCTCGATCAAAGAATAGAACCTGCTTGGCAGGTGGATTATCACTGAGCCATCTGGGAAGTCTTTGTAAACATATATGCAAATACTAAACACTATCTTAACAGAATTGATCAACATATAAAAAAGATACATTATGCCTGTCTTAGTCCATTTAGGCTACTGTAACAAAAAATACCCTGGGTAGCTCATAAACACAGAAATTTATTTCTCACAGTTCCAAAGGCTGAGAAGTCCAAGATCAAGGGACCAGTATGATCATATTCTGGGAAAGGCCTTCTTCCTAGTTCATAGCCAGTACCCTCTCAATGCATTCTCATACAATGTGAGAGGTTTATGAATCTTTGTGGGAACTCTTAATAAGAACACTAATTCTACTCATGAGGGCTCTACCTTCATGCCCTAATCAAATCCCAAGGGCTTTTCCTCCAAATGCCATTATCTTTGGGAGTTAGGATTTCAATATGTGCATACTGGGGTATATAAACATTCAGACCATATCAATGATCAATCTCAGGAATACAAGACTGGTTTAATATTTGAAAATTCCATCAATATAATTAACTATAAAACCCATATGGATCATGTCTAAAAAAAATTTTTTTAAGCATTTAATAAAAGTCATATCTGTCCCTCATAAAAACTCACAGCAAGGACTTTCTTGGTGATCCAATGGTTAAGAATTTGCCTTCCAATGGAGGGGGTGTGGGTTCAACTCCTGGTCGGGAAGCTAAGATCCCACACGTATTGCAGCCAAAAAACCGTAACATAAATAACAGAAACAATACTGTAACAAATTCAATAAAGACTTTAAAAAATAGTTCATATTAAAGAAAATCTAAAAAACAATTACAGCAAACTAGAAAAAAAGAACTTATCCTAATAAAGATCATCTGCCAAAAACCCACAGCTAACATCATATCCAATGGTGAGATAATTATGCCTACCACATATGATCAGGAACAATAAAAAGTTATGCCCTCAGCACTTCTATCCAACACTGGACTAGAAGTTCCAGGCAGTGTAATAAGTCAAGAAAATAGGCAAAAGGCATGCAGGAGAAAAGCTAAGGCACAAAAATGTCATTAATCAAGATTACTTAATCATACATGTAGAAAGTCAAATGTAATTTACAAAACAGCTACTAGAAGATAATAACTAAGTTTAACAAGCCTGAAGCATATACAACCAATGTGTACAATAAATATGAGAGAACACTCAGGAATTCAAACTTTAAAAACTTTAGTATCAAAAATAGGATATCATGAGGAATATATCTCAAAAAAGATGTATAAGACATTTACTCCTTGGAAGGAAAGTTATGACCAACCTAGAGAGCAGATTCAAAAGCAGAGACATTACTTTGCCAACAAAGGTCTGTCTAGTCAAGGCTATGGTTTTTCCAGTGGTCACGTATGGATGTGAGAGTTGGACTGTGAAGAAAGCTGAGCACCGAAGAATTGATACTTTTGAACTGTGGTGTTGGAGAAGACTCTTGAGAGTCTCTTGGACTACAAGGAGATCCAGCCAGTCCATTCTAAAGGAGATCGATCCTGGGTGTTCTTTGGAAGGACTGATGCTAAAGCTGAAACTCCAGTACTTTGGCCACCTCATGTGAAGAGTTGACTCATTGGAAAAGACTCTGATGCTGGGAGGGATTGGGCGCAGAAAGTGAAGAGGACAACAGAGGATGAGATGGCTGCATGGCATCACCGACTCGATGGATGTGAGGCTGAGTGAACTCCAGGAGCTGGTGATAGATGGGGAGGCCTGGCGTGCTGCAGTTCATGGGGTCGCAAAGAGTCGGACACAACTGAGCGACTGAACTGAACTGAAGACCTGTACACTATAAACTAAAAAATACAGCTGAGAAATATAAATAAATAAATAAATGGAGAGATATATCATGTTCATGGGATGTAAAACTTGGTATTATTAAGATGTCAATAATTATTGCTGAATTGATTTATAGATTTAATGTAATTTCATTAAAAAGTCCTAGCAGACATTTTTGTTGCCTATGATGAAACTGACAAGCTGATCCTAAAATTTATAAGGAAACGCAAAGGATCTAGAATAGTTAAACTTTGAAAAGACTGTAATGCAAGGACCAAATAATACTACTTAATTATAAGACTTATGAAGATACAGTAATCAGCAAGACACATCAAACTGACATATAACCAATGGAACAGATTATCAGAAATAGATCCATACATATGTGAAAATTTTACTTTCATCATTTCAAAGGCAATAGTGAAGAAAGAAATGATGCAGGAACAACTGGGATAGCCATATGCCGAAAAAGAAAAAAAGAATCCAGACTTTTATTTAAAAAAATGAAATAAAAAATGGATCACAGACCTGAACGTTAAAACTGTGTAACTTCCAGAAGAAAACAGGAAAAAAATGTGTGATCTTGGGCTAAGCAAAGAATTCTTAAGTTCAGTTGCTCAGTCATATCCGACTCTTTGTGATCCCATGGACTGCAGCATGCCAAGCCTGCCTGTCCATCACCAACTCCTGGAGTTTACTCAAACTCATGTACATTGAGTCGGTGATGCCATCCAACCATCTCATCCTCTGTTGTCCCCTTCTCCTCCCGCCTTCAATCTTTCCCAGCTTCAGGGTCTTTTCAAATGAGTCAGTTCTTTGCATCAGGTGGCCAAAGTATCAGAGTTTTAGCTTCAGCATCAGTCCTTCCAATGAATATTCAGGACCAATTTCCTTTAGATGGACTGGTTGGAATACCAGACCACCTGACCTCCTGAGAAATCTGTACACAGGTCTAGAAGCAACAGTTAGAACTGAACATGGAACAACAGACTGGTTCCAAATCAGGAAAGGAGTATGTCAAGGCTGTATATTGTCACCCTACTTATTTAACTTATATGCAGAGTACATCATGAGAAATGCTGGGCTGGATGAAGCACAAGCTGGAATCAAGACTGCTGGGAGAAATAACTATAACCTCAGATATTCAGATGACACCACCCTTATGGCAGAAAGTGAAGAAGAACTAAAGAACCTCTTGATGAAAGTGAAAGAGGAGAGTGAAAAGTTGGTTTAAAACTCAACATTCAGAAAACTAAGATCATGGCATCTGGTCCCATCACTTCATGGCAAATAGATTTGGAACCAGTGGAAACAGTGACAGACTTTATTTTTGGGGGCTTCAAAATCACTGCAGATGGTGACTGCTGCCACGAAATTTAAAGACGCTTGCTCCTTGGAAGAAAAGTTATGGCCAACCTAGACAGTATATTAAAAAGCAGAGACATTACTTTGCCAACAAAGGTCAGTCTAGTCAAAGCTATGGTTTTTCCAGTAGTCATGTATGGATGTGAGAGTTGGACTATAAAGAAAGCCTGAGTGCCAAAGAATTGATGCTTTTGAATTGTGGTATTGGAAAAGACTCTTAAGAGTCCCTTGGACAGCAAGAGAATTCTTAGATACACCAAAAGTCATGATTCATAAAGAATAAACAGGTAAACTCAATTTTGTGAAAGTTAAAAACTTCTGTTCTCTAAACATTCTGCTACAAGAATGAAAGGAAAAATCACAATAAAAAAGAGAATATTAAGAAAGACTATATTTTAATGTAAAATATGAAAAGTGACTTAGAAGTTCAATAAGAAAACAGAGAAAAGATTTACTGCACCAAAGAAACAGTAAAGAAGATACTCAATATCATTAGCCATTACAGAGAATCAGATTTAAGCCACAAGAAAATGCCACTATATACTTATTTGAAAGGCCAAAATTAAAAAGACTGATCAGACCAATTGTTCACAAGATACGGAGGATCCACCCTTCTCTTAAGAGCTGGTGGAGATGTGAAATGGTATAAAAACTCTAAAAAAGTTTCTTACAAATTTAAATTTATAATCTTATTTATCTAAATTTAAAATCTTGGACTTCCTTGGTGATCCAGTGGTTAAGAATCCACCTGCCAAAGCAGGGGACACAGGTACGATCCCTGATCCAGGAAGATTCCACATGCCACCAGGCAACTAAGCCTGTGAGTCACAACTACTGAAACCCGCACCCCAGAGCCCATGCTCTGCAACAAGAGAAGCCACTACAATGAGAAGCCACACACTGCAACTAGAGAGTAGCCCCCACTTGCTGCAACTAGAGAAAGCCCTTGAGCCTCAACGAGGACCCAGCAATGGCCAAAAATAAATGAATTTTAAGTCTTACATATTTAATCATACATGTCCCATATAATCCAGGCATTCAACTGCTCAGTATTTATCCTAAAGAAACGAAAGCACATGTCCATTCAAAAACTTGTAAACAAATATCTACAGCATCTTAATTTGTCATTGCTAACACCCAAAAATGTCCATCAACAAATAATGAAGAAACAAACTGTGGTATAATCAAATACTTGTATAGTACTGAGTAATACACAGTAAAATACAAATAACAACATGATGAACTTCAACATAATTATGCTGACTAAAGGAAGATGAAAAACTTCACACTATCATGTTTATATAAAACTATAGAAAATGCAATCAACTCAATTGTGATAGAAAGTAGAAAGTAGATCAGTGCTTACCTAGGGAAGTCAGAAGGAGACAGAAAAGGAAGGATTATGAGGGGACACAGGAAATGTCAAGTTTTGAAAAAAAATTTTAATAGACTCAGATAAAACATTTGGCAAAATTGAACGCCCATTCATAGCAAAAACAAACAACAACAAAAAAGAAAGCAGCAAACTAGGAACAAAAGAAAACTACCTCAATTCAACAAAGGTCACAAATTTAAAAATCTTCCTCAAGATTCTCACTTTCTATGCCAACATGAAGAACACAATAGAGACCAGAAATAGACACACACACATATAACCCAACGGGGTGCCAAAGCAATCCAAAGGGGAAAGGAAATTCCTTTTTAAGAAATGGTGCTAGAATAACTGTATCCATAGGAAAACCATTAGTCCTGAACCCTACTCACACTGTAATAAAAAATTAATTCAAAATGAATACAGAACTAAATGTAAAAGCAAAACTTAAAAAAGGTCAAGAAAAAATAGGGACAAACTTTGCCACCTTGGGGCAGACAAAGATTTCTTTTATAGTATACCCCTCAAAAAATCATAAAAGAGGAATTTGATAAATTGGAATATATAAAAATTTTAAAACTCCTTTTAAGATATTAATAAAATAGGTAAGACAAATTGTGGGGAAAATATTTTTAATGTTCCAAAACAACTTCCTTCTGTTGCAAAATAAAGAACAGTTACCCCTCAAGTGTAAGAAAATAATGATTTCAAATGGGTAAAGATTTGAACAAATACTCCTAAAAATATGAATGATCAGTAAATGAAAGAAACTCAGGATTAGTCATCATGGTGTAAATTAAAACCACTAAGATACTACTACATACCAAGTATAGTATCTAGAATTTAAGGGTCTGACAAGATCAAGTGTTGAAAAGGATATGGAGTAAGTGGAATGGAGCAATGTAAACTTTCTAAGATTGTTAAACATGCAGTTACTGGGTTTCCCTGGTGGCTCAGTCGGTAAAGAATCCGCCTGCAATGCAGGAGACTCAGGTTTGATCCCTGGGTCAGGAAGATCCCCTGGAGAAGGATATGGTAACCCACTCCAGTAATCTTGGCTCAGAAATGCCATGGACAGAGGATCCTGGTGAGCTACAGTTCACGGGGTCGCAAAGAGTTGGACATGACTGAAGCAACTTAGCACACATCACTGAGAGGGGGGCTTTCAACTAATGTTTCAGGGATATGTTTACCAAGTACATACCGCCTGGGCTACCACTTACACAAATGACTTCTGCCTGACTGGCTCTTACCTGTACACCAACTTCTTGTTTCTTCTCTCACAACTATCCAGGGCTCTTTTCCTTGCTCCAGTAAGGTAATTACATTTGGCTTAGAAATGGAATGGCCTGCTTTAAAGAAAAAAGAATGCCACAGGATGGAGAAATAAATTGTGACTAGTCTAGATTAAAATTATAATTAAGATTATAAAAGATCATAATAATATCAACTATTTTAGAGAAGAATGAGGGAATTAAAGAACAAGAGATCAGTTGGTAAGGTAAAGTTTTTGTTTTGCTGTGTTTAAAATTCAAACTCATATGTCTTCTAACTCTAGAGATCAAGCATAATGTGGTTAAAAAGATACTCTGAAGCCTGGAATCAATTCCTGCCTTTGGCATAACCTTGAACAATTCATTTAAACCCAATGCACCTCAGTATTCTCCTTTATAAAATGGGGATAACAGTACTGTTGGGGGAATTAAATCAGTTAATACTCAAGTTATTTTAATAAGTTAAATCACATAATGTACCTAGAATAATGATTACTGCACAGTAATCAAAATGTTAACTATTAACTTTATTCTTATGCTCTAGTATCACTAGAGGACACAAGAAAAGACAGCTATAAGATAATCATTCCATTTTGAATGTAATTTTCACCAATCATAACTTTCAACAGCAAATCAGATGAAGACTTTTGTTTTAGGAAATGAACTGCGTTTGGTACAATTTTAAATAAATCCCAATTATCCAACCCATTATCATACAAACTGTGGAGGCTCTGAGAGCAATTCAGGGCCCTGTGATAAGCTAATATCCCTAAAACTGTTTCAAATCATAAAATGAAGTATTAGAGCAATTTGGAACACAAATGAACAAAAAAACTTCAATCCTTTGACCATGTCGTACAATATATGCCACAAATTTCTAATTTAGCTGCTTGGTCATTATGGAAGAGATGCAAATACAAAAAGAGAACACATGGAGATATAAATATGATTGAAGGATAGAAAAGATTAAGGTATTTAATGGTGCTGCCATTTCTAACCTGATAAAGCTCAGCCACTTTTTGGGGAAGAGGAAAAACAAATTTAGTTAGTTTCTTGAAAGGCAGCCTGCAAATCACAGTGGAAAAAATACATAGCCTATAGAGCAGATTCTAAATTAACCTAAATTATTTGAGGTTGATGAACGTACCCAATGAGACCAAGTTACCATAGTTCTCCATCATCACATCCCGGTACAAGGTCTTCTGAACAGGGTCCAGGCATTCCCACTCCTGCTGAGAGAATCCTATGGCCACATCACTGAATGTCAACGATCCCTGAAACCATAAATACATGTGTCACTGAAGAAATTAAAGAAAATACATTGAAAGTAGAAGCAGAGGAATTGATGGACTTCTCTGCAGGAAAAGAGAAAATGAAAGCATGCAGACTGGCAATCTAGAATGTGGAAGGAGACTGAAGCACAATGTATATGTATTTTTTAAGAAGCCTGCTGACACAGGTCGAATGTCTTCCATACTCTGGATACTTCTAAATATCTGAACCATTTGGAAATGGACAAAATAATAATGTTTCCCTCCTAAATTAAAAAGCCTACACAAGAATAATGTTCAAATAGTATCTGCCTCAAAAATTCTCAATAAATATTTCTTCAAATTTTAGAAAACTGGGTAAAATTAAAGATTTCCTTCAAGCATTGTTGTTCAGTCACTCAGTCATGTCCAGCTCTTTGTGATCCCACGGACCGCAGCACGCCAGGCTTCTCTCTCCTTCACCATCTCCCGGAGTTTGCTCAAAGTCATGTCCACTGAGTCGGTGATGCGATCCAACCATCTCATCCTCTGTCACCCCCTTCTCCTTCTGCCTTCAGTCTTTCCCAGCATCAGGGTCTTTTCCAATGAATCAGCTCTTCACATCAGGTAGCCAAAGTACTGGAGCTTCAGCTTCAGCATCATTCCTTCCAATTAATATTCGGGGTTGATTTCCTTTAGGATTGACAGGTTTGATCTCCTTGCAGTCCAAGGGACTCTCAAGAGTCTTCACCAGCACCACAGTTTGAAGGTTGTCAATTCTTTGTCACTCAGCCTTTTTTATTGTCCAGCTCTCACATTCACACATGACTACTGGAAAAACCATAGCTTTGATTAGATGGACATTTGTCAGCAAAGTAATGTCTCTGCTTTTTAATATGCTGTGTAAGTTTGTCATTGCTTTTCTTCCAAAGAACAAGTATCTTTTAATTTCATGACTGTTGTCACCATCTACAGTGATCCTGTAGCCCACAAAAATAAAGTCTGTCACTACTTCCATTGTTCCTCCATCTATTTGCCATGAAGTGATGGCACTGGATGCCACAATCTTTTTTTTTTTAATGCTGAGTTTTAAGCCAGCTTTTTCACTCTCCTCTTTCCCCTTCATCAAGAGGCTCTTTATTTCTTCTTCACTTTCTGCCATAAAGGTGGTGTCATCTGCATATCTGAAGTTACCGGTATTTCTTCTGGCAATCTTGATTCCATCTTGTGCTTCACCTAGCCTGACATTTCTCATGATGTACTCTGTATATAAGTTAAGTAAGCAGGGTGACAATATACAGTCTTGTCATACTCCTTTCCCAATTTTGAAGCAGTCCATTGTTCCATGTCTAGTTCTAACTGTTATTGCTTCTTGACCTGAATACAGGTTTTGCAGGAGGCAGGTAAGGTGGTCTGGTATTTCCATCTCTTTAAAAATTTTGCACAGTTTATTGTGATCTATACAAAATCTTTCAGAGAAGGCAATGGCATCCCACTCCAGTACTCTTGCCTGGCAAATCCCATGGACGGAAGAGCCTGGTAGGCTGCAGTCCATGGGGTCACCAAGAGTCAGACATGACTGAGCAACTTCACTTTCACTTTTCACTTTCACACATTGGAGAAGGAAATGGCAATCCACTCCAGTGTTCTTGCCTGGAGAATACCAGGGACAGGGAAGCCTGGTGGGCTACCGTCTATGCGGTCACAGAGTCAGACACGACTGAAGTGACTTGGCAGCAGCAGCAGCATACAAAATCTTTAGCGTAGTCAATGAAGAAGTAGATGTTTTTCTAGATTCTCTAGCTTTTGCTATGATCCAATGGATGGCAATTTGATCTTTGGTTCCTCTGCATTTTCTAAATCCAGCTTGTATATCCGGAAGTTCTCGGTTCACATATCGTTGAAGCCTAGCTTGGAGGATTTTGAGCATTACTTTGTTAGCATGTGAAACGAGTGCAATTTTGCGGTAGTTTGAACATTCTCTGGCATTGCCCTTCTCTGGGATTGAAATGAAAACTGACCTTTTCCAGTCCTATGGCCACTGCTGAGTTTTCCAGATTTGCTGGCATATTGACTGCAGCACTTTAACAGCATCATCTTTTAGGATTTGAAATATGCATGAAGCACTTCATTATGTCAGATATTGCCATAAGCATTTTTGCTTTGTTCAAGAAATCCATGTATTATTTTGGTATACAACATTGTATTTTATAAGCAAATCAGATTTAATCATTTACACAATTAGATACACAACATTCGGAAAGTTTTCCACAATTCTAAGGTCCTCTTTTCACCAACTACATATAATGATATGCATTGTTGCTGTCATCTACCATTTCTCACTGAATGTTTTCCTTATTCTGAGTGGCAGGTAACTTTATTGATTACCAATAATCTCCATTTCCTGGAATTTATGTCCTCATGTAATCCTCTCCTTTTGAATGTGGGCTGAACCCAGTGAGAGAATTATTTCTGATAGAATAGAATAGAGAAAAGTGATGGAATGTCATGTTCAACGTTAGCTTTTAAAAAACTATGATTTCCACACTGCTTATTCTCTCTTGCAGTCTCACTTGCTCACTCTGTGGAAGCCAGCTACCATGTTGTGAGCTGCTCTAAGGAGAGGCCCATATAACAATAAACCAAGAACAGCTGCCAGTCAACAGCTACTGAGGAAGTGAGGCCCTCAATCCAACAGCCATGAGAACTGCATCAAGTCACAACCACACCAGTGAGCTTGGATGCAGATCCACTCAAAGAGGGGCTTTAAAATGACTGGAAACCTGACCAACACATTGATAACCCTATAATAGACCCAGAGCAGAAGGGTCAAGCTAAGCCACATCCAAATATTTGAATGACTGAAACTGTGAGATAAATGTTTGCTGCTTTAAGATACAGATGAATTAATTATGCAGTAAAAGATAACTCATTTGACTTAAATGATACTGAAGAAGGCTGGTCAATTATACAGATGTTACACAAACACAGCATGTCTCATTCAACAACAAACTAGCCTTAGTATTTATGTCTCATGGCTTTCCTAGCAAATCCATGACTGCCATCTTAAAAGCCCCAATCATAACCTAATCCACAGAAAGCAAGAATTTCATACCACATTAAGATTCAGGTCATTCAACGATAAATTCCACCGCCTCTACCTGGAAATCTCACATCTGTGGAAAACATCAAAGTCTTACCATGGATAGTTAAATGGAACCACTATCTCTATCTCCTAAAGGAAATCAGTCCTGAATATCCATTAGAAGGAGTGATGCTGAAGCTGAAACTCCAATACTTTTGCCACCTGATGTGAAGAACTGACTCATTTGAAAAGACCCTGAAGCTGGGAAAGATTAAAGACAGGAGAAGGGGCAACAGAGGATGAGATGGTTGGATGGCATCACCGACTTGATGGACATGAGTTTGAGCAGGCTCCAGGACTTGGTGATGGTGATGGACAGGGAGGTCTGGCATGCTGCAGTCCACAGGGTCGCAAAGAGTCGGACACGAGTGAGCGACTGAACTGAACTGTCTCTATTTCCAAACTACAAATCTGACCTGCACAGCATAAATCTTTACTTCAAAGAACTTTAAGCCCCATTATTCCATCACTGGCCTTAACTGAAAAATGGGCACTTAAAATATACTGAATAATCTGGGAAATAATTATATGAATGCTAGTTTCGAATGGGCCAAACAGAGACAATGCTAAGTCATCTGACCTCATATTTCTCTGGAACAATAGTTAGGAAACAGGTTATTTGTTTTTTAGGGAACAGGTTATTTGAGCAAACTTTCTCTTACAAAACTTCAGGAAAATTAACGACAATGCTTACATGACCTAAAAAACACACACATATTTCAACAAGAAGAGAAATATTAACTTACCTGGGCCATGGTTTTAGACCTGTAAGAGCTGATCAGTCCTCTGGGCTTCTCTATCAGAAAAGCCGAGTCCAGAAAACCCGGACCTGGGAGAAGAGAAAGACTTTCAGATGTGCTTTAGTTTCCACACTGGGCGTCAGTTAATATCACCATTTATGCTCTTCTATTCCAGATTCCTAATCACTTCCCATCACACACAACTTGGGTAAGTTAGGATTCTGGACAAATGCATTCCTCACTCATTTCCCAGAGGCCTCAGCTGCAGAGTCATTTCTGCACTGAAACCCAGACCCAGACACTTAAGTAGAAAATTTTCTGACCAATGTACCATTGTGATCAGATTGATATGAACCTGAGATGGGGCAGCTGTGTCCTGCTCTAAGTAGATCTTCCTCTTTCTATTGCGAACTTCAAGACATAAAAAAGGCTATGTAATCCAAATTAAAACCTCTTTTGTGGCCTTGAAAGTGGTTGCAGTTGATCAAAATATTAGAGATGGACAAGAAATGTTCAGCATTCTAAGTCCAGCAGAGCTTATTAGTTAAATATATGACAGACCAACAATATGCTAGAATACAAAGTAGTCATTAAATGTTAAATTGCGAAGAATATTTAACGAAGTGGAAAATGTTTCATTTACATCAATAGAAAAGTCAATTTAACTAATATATTTCTATTTATAAAATATAGCAGCAATTAACCAATACAGAGAAAAGAATGACAGATAATAGTTAGGAAACAGGTTATTTGTTTTTTAGGGAACAGGTTATTTGAGCAAACTTTCTCTTAGGAAACTAAGAGAAAGAAGATAGAAATGTCCAGAAATTTGTATGTCTACATACTAAGAGCTCTTATATTTTTGGTTGTTTTGCATTGTTTGTTTTTGTGGGGATGTCTTTAGAAATGAATCACTGTGTATTCAACTGTTTTTAGTCCATACATGAAACAATCAAATAAGACTACTGAAGACATAAAATACACCTTTGCCATGATCAGAATTTGACATGAGCAATCCCTATCTTTTTGCTTAGATCTTGTTTTTTTTTTAAAAGGTTACTTCATAATCATTGTAACAACTGACATAGGAATTTGAAAGATTTTTTTTAACTTAAGGTGAAGACTTCCCAAAAGTTCTTTGTTCTTTAAATTCACATTATTTTACTAAATGGCTTTTGTTACCTTTGGATCCTAATCTCTCATTTTATACTTTTTTCTCAGTTATGTTGGAATTTTGGCTACAAAAAACTTGGAAACAGTCCCTGAGTAATCTCTTTTGTGAACTGATGACAGTCTCAATGCATCTTTATTTCAGATTTTTTGACAAAAGAATTTTTGTTTCTGAACCAGTCAGTTTTGTCATGATACCCTCCAGAAAGCTGCTGTATTATTTTACCTATAATTTTGCTATACATCTCATACTAGAATGAAGTCTACAAGATAAAAATATCCACTTATATTGCTATACAGATCCCATGTGCTCAGTATTACTTGTTTATATTCTTACTGTCACTACAGTCACCCAGATGTCTCCTTTAGGCAGGTCACTTAACTCTCACCAGTGGCCTTTATCACATACTACCTTATAATTATCCCTATTCAGATTTATTCAGATTGGGTTTTTTTATTATTATTAATTTATTTATTTGTTTTTGGCTGTGCTGAGTCTTCGCTGTGGCACTGGCTTTTCTCTAGTTGCAGCAAGCACGGGCTATTCTCTAGTTGTGATGTGCAGGCTTCTCATTGCAATGGCTTCTCTTGTTGTGGAGCCTGGGCTCTAGAGTGCACCGGCTTCAGTAGCTGTGGCTTGCGAAGCCCTAGAGCACAGGCTCAGTAGTTGTGGCATGTGGGCTTAGTTGCTCCGAGGCATGTGGGAATCTTCTTAGACCAGGGATTGAACCTATGTCTCTTGTATTGCCAGGTGGATTCTTAACCACTGAATCACCAGGGAAGCCCTATTCCTATTCAGATTTTAAATTCCTTCACAGATATAAGTACCCTGAAGGAAGCAATTATGTCTTTTTAGTAATTGCATTACCTCAAATATTATACTTTCCAGGTCTGGCATATTTTAAACAATTAAAAGAAGTATGATTTGTTTTTACTACAAAACACCACTTTTCAAAAAATTTTAAAGGAAATAACTATATAAATTTACAAAGTATATACACAAGGATGTTCATCAGAGAGTAATTTTTGATGGTCCACAATTAAAAACATGAAAATCTCACTGCAAGCAAACAGGTTAAATATATTATAGTCTGCTATATTGTGACGTTTATGCCATGCTATTCTTAATAAGGATGATATTAAACCACATAATTGATGGAAAACAATATTAAAAGAATTGCTCAGTGAAGAAGGCACGCATAATTTAGGAGGTGGCATCCCACTGAAATTAGGAAAAACATTTCAATGCCGATTTCCTCATCAGCAAAGGATAAAAAATCACACAAAACTATTTTGAAGACTAGGCAAAATAATCCATATACACACTAAACTGTACATCATGATGACTAATGTAAAATTTCTATCATTACTGAAGAAGAAAATCATTCCATATTCCTTAATCTTTCATTATAAAAAGTTAATTCTGATGCTTCCTGGTTTTATTAAAACTTGTGCTTCTTGAGCTTCCTCTTTCTTATAATTCTAATATTTAATAAAATTTTAGGAGCTACATTTGAGAAAATAGATTTCTGCTTTATAAAATCATTATTTCAAAAAAGAGAGATTTTTAGACAAGAAAAGAGAAACTATGCCTTTCCTCAGTCCCCAGCAGCTATAGAGAGTAAGAAAAACTTTTCAGAATCATAAATCAGTTCAAAGAATAGTATGATAAAATTGAGAATACAACTGGAAAATCAATTTTATTCTTCACATATTTACATAAATATTTATAAATATTATCTTTATTTTCTAGCATAACAACTATGTTTGTAAAAATTGCTTGTACTTGCAAGACACCTGGAAATTAGAGATTAGTGTTATTTTTTCAGAAAGTAAGCTCAAACTTCTAAGTTATTAACTTAGACGAAAAGATGTCTCCCTTAGTAATACGGTGCCCTGGTAATTGTTTCAAATAACATTTGTAATAAATAAAAGGCATAACTGTTTGTAATGCTTTTCACACAAGATTCTCTGCCATTCCCTCTTCTCCTTACATATACAGGGTATAATATCTATTATTGGATTAGATTAGATTTTTTGAACTATGAGTTGGGACTCTTTTGTCTCCTTTACTTGATCAATTTTATTCTGCCAAAACAAAGCCACACAAAAATGGAATAATATATATACACATCAAAATGTTAAAGTGATTATCTCTAGGGAGATTATGGGTTATCCTTGCTTTCTTCTCAATGAATTCCTTAAGGAAATGAACACAGGCTTATTTTTTGGCAGTAAACCTGTATTAATTCCATTATCATAAATAAAATATAGAGGTATTGCAAAGTATTAAAATATTTATAGACATGACTTTGGAAAGAGGTTTTATTTTCCTTATTAAAAAGATCTGTTAATATCAGACCTACGATGAAAAACTCAACATGATTAAAATACCACTTAAGTATATTCATTTCCTGAATACCCTTTAGCTGTATTGCACTGATGATAGAGACATTTCACCATGAGCACTCTAACATCAACGGAAAGGGAAACTGCCTTCACAAATTAATGTGAACATGTATACCAAGTAGATAGAAAAGTTCTGTGTACATAGAAAATGCTCAGTAAATGTAGCTGAACACTCATTCTTCTCTAAAAAACCAATTAAATTATCATTTAGTCTACAATCCTTGCAAAAGTTTTTACAAAATTCTTTTTAAAATGAGCTGCTGATTTCAAATTTTCTTGACTACTGTTTCATAACTATAATATATTAAGATTGCTCAACATTAGATCATAGCCATTTTTTTTCTTGTAATGACTAATTCTTATGAACAGGAATTTTATTATCTATATAATATTTTAATTCATGGATGTCCTGTGATTTTCTTAACCATTCCATTTGTATAATCATTAATTTTGTGAAAAATCATCCAAAAGTATAAATATCTTTCATTGCAGATCAGTTACCCAAGTCTAATCTTTTAAGGTTATGTACACCTTTGAAAAATGCATTTTTACAAATATATGCAGTAATTCTAGACAATTACAAAGACTTTCTGGTCCCTTGTAAGCCCCCAAATACAAAGGACCCCTGGATCAAAACACTCTGGAAAATTAGCTCCATCTAGCCCTTTGATATAGAAGCACTCATCACATTAACTTCATATTTTCGTCATTGATTTATAGAAATCTGAAGGGTGAATGACACCACAATAAAGACAATGTTGAGCATTTATTGTGTTCCATCTTTCAAAGCTACTAAATCAGCCGTGATCTCATACATAAAACCAGAATTAAGTAGGACTGTGGAATCTGTATCAAGGCTCACAGCAGGTTTCTGCCATCAGAGCTCAAGAAATAATTTCATTCTCAAAAGTGTAAATGAGCCCCAGAGAACTTCCAGGAAGGGTAATCCGAGGAAGGATCGGGGTAGGAACCTGTCTCAGGAGCAATTCTTTTTTTTTTTTTTTTCTCCCAATAACAGCCTTTTGACGGCTGGACATTATTTAATTATTAATACAACTTTTGGGAGCCACATAGTGTGCTGGAGGCTATTTAAAGTTCTGGACGGCAGGAGGAAAAATGGGGGAATTTACAATTTAGGGTGGGCAGCGACCAGGACAGACTCTCAGGCCCCTCGCTACAAAGTGGGCTCTCTCAGAACCCTGGCCTCAGGGACAATTCTAGATTTTAAAATTCCGATCTCAGCAGCCGGTAGGTACTTTCTTGCTGGAAGGTGTCTTGCAGGACTCAAAAACAGATTTCCCAACAGCGTCCACATTTTTTGGGAGACACACATGTTTGAGAGAAGCCTGGAAGCAGCGGCGGGGACAAAGAGCTCTGTGTAATCCACGTTCACAGAAAGGACACACACTCGGTGTCTCCGTCACACAAACGAATGACACCTCTCTTAAGTCTCACAGTCGCACTCACCCTAAAAGAGAAAACCAGCGCCCCCCCAACCCCGCTGCTGAACCGTCCACAGCCCCGAGGGGACGCGCGGGCGCTCGGGAGGTCCACGCTTTGAGCTACTCTCGCAACCTCACTCCCACCGCCACTCACCGTCCCTCGCGGGCTCTGGCTAAGTCTGCATAGTCATCTCCGCGGCGACCCACGCTGGATTCCTCCTCAGACGGTGCCACTCACGCGCAGTTTGCAACAAGGGATACGGAAAAAGAACCAGAGGCCAAAGTCACCGGGTCGTCTGAGGGACATGAGGATCCACGTCGTAAAACTCCTAAAGCAAAGTAGCCGCCGGGTGGGGCCGGGAGACTTCTGGGAATGACCGCCGGACTGCGCTTGCACAGCGCATACTTCTCAAAGACGGGAGGCGGGACGTGAGATAGGGGGCGTGTCCAGCGCGTCCCTGGGCCGGGAGGAGGCGTGTCCTAATGGGACCTGATCAGAGAACTGGGAGGAGTGGACTGAGGGGCTCTTCTTTTCCCAGGCTTCAAGCCTGCTAGTGAGAGGTCTGCACAATTAAATCGGTAATATGACCCTCAGGGCCATGAGTGGAAGATCTGGAAGGTGGGTTCATAATCCAAACAAACTCTCCCTTTCCTACAAGGCTCATTCCATCAAAGTGCCACAGATTCCTGTGGTTTTTACAGCTGAAGCCTCTGAGGTTACAAAAGGTGTATAACATTATATTGTTGATTAGCAAAGACGTGTTTCCAGGTGAGAAAAGCTGGATAAAGTGCGTGTGTGTGTGTTTGCTCAGTCGACCGACTCTTTGCGACTCCATGGACTTGTAGCCTGCCAGGCTTGCTGTCCGTGGAATTCTCCAGGAAAGAATAATGGAGTGGGTTGCCATTTCCTCCTCCAGGGAATCTTCCTGACCCAGGGATAGAAGTCTTGAATCTACTGCATTAGCAGGCAGATTCTTTACCACTGAGTCACCTGGGAAGCCCGGATAAAGTGAGACTTTGCTATTAATATATAACATTTTCCCACTGTAGAAAAAGGCAGAATGAATGTTGGTCCCTTTTTCTAGACTACTGACTGCAGTTCTCTGAAAACTAGAACAAAAAGAAAAGCAATACCTTCTTTGCATTTTACAATACTATGTCCACCTGAAATTGTGTTAAGGGATTGTTTTCATCCCTCTCTACTCTATTATGAACTGATGGGCTTGACTGCATTTTAAAAGCCCACAAGCTGAGAAACATCTTTTAATTCCTAATGCCCGGTCATGACATCTCATTGAAAAATATTTTGCTTCTCTTTTGTGTGGACAGTAAAGATAAATCAGGCTCAGAATCTAAGAGGAAAAATCTTCTGGGCTATCAGAAGAATCAAAGTTGCATTTATATAAATTTAGATTAATGAGTAAGACCGGCAAGTGGGAAATGTAAAGTTCTCATCAAAGGATACCTATATGTCAGTTATCATCATTACAACATATTTTAAATATGCAAACCATGAATAGATTAACATTTAAAAGGATATAAAGTTTAATTAAAATGTGATCAACTTCTTTTGCCATATATTGCAGACATACAGTAGCTAATATTAGTATGCACACCATTTTGATTTTAGTGTTTAACCTTACAGATTTTTTTCTCTTCTCATAAAAATAATTTATCTTGACATCTTTTAAAATTTTATTGACATATAGTTGATTTCTAATATTAATTTCTGCTGTATAGCAAAGTGACATTATACTTAGATATAATTATACATAGATATAATTTTTCATATTCTTTTACATTATGGTTTATCACAGGATATTGAACGTAGTTCCCTGTGCTATACAGTAGGACCTTGTTTCAGATGTTATTTTAAAATAAAATATACAGATATTTACACATACACGAATACAAAATATATATGTAATTTCAAATACTATGTGTTATATGCATATGAAAGTATATATTTTTCTTCACACAAATGTGTTTCCTTATCAGTACACAGAAGTGTTATCATTTTCAGCATCTGCAAAGTAGGCCACAGTATGTGTAGCTGAACCTTTTTCTAAGAAATGAAACTCTACAAATAAATATTATAAATTTTCCTACTTTTTCATATCAGTTCAGTTCAGTTCAGTCGCTCAGTCGTGTCCGACTCTTTGCGACCCCATGAATCGCAGCACGCCAGGCCTCCCTGTCCATCAACAACTCCCAGATTTCACTCAAATTCACATCCATCGAGTCGGTGATGCCATCCAGCCATCTCATCCTCTGTCCTCCCCTTTTCCTCCTGCCCCCAATCCCTCCCAGCATCAGAGTCTTTTCCAATGAGTCAACTCTTCGCATGAGGTGGCCAAAGTATTGGAGTTTCAGCTTTAGCATCATTCCTTCCAATGAACACCCAGGACTGATCTCCTTTAGAATGGATTGGTTGGATGTCCTTGCAGGCCAAGGGACTCTCAAGAGTCTTCTCCAACACCACAGTTCAAAAGTATCAATTCTTCGGCGCTCAGCTTTCTTCACAGTCCAACTCTCACATCCATACATGACCACTGGAAAAACCGTAGCCTTGACTAGACGGATCTTTGTTGGCAAAGTAATGTCTCTGCTTTTGAATATGGTATCTAGGTTGGTCATAACTTTCCTTCCAAGGAGTAAGCGTCTTTTAATTTCATGGCTGCAATCACCATCTGCAGTGATTTTGGAGCCCTCAAAAATAAAGTCTGACATTGTTTCCACTGTTTCCCCATCTATTTCCCATGAAGTGATGGGACCAGATGCCATGATCTTAGTTTTCTGAATGTTGAGCTTTAAGCCAACTTTTTCACTCCTCTTTCATCAAGAGGCTTTGTAGTCCCTCTTCACTTTCTGCCATAAGGGTGGTGTCATCTGCATATCTGAGGTAACTGATATTTCTCCTGGCAATCTTGATTCCAGCTTGTGCTTCTTCCAGTCCAGAGTTTCTCATGACGTACTGTGCATATAAGTTAAATAAGCAGGGTGACAATATACAGCCTTGACGTACTCCTTTTCCTATTTGAAACCAGTCTGTTGTTCCATGTCCACTTCTAACTGTTGCTGCCTGACCTGCATATAGGTTTCTCAAGAGGCAGGTTAGGTGGTCTGGTATTCCCATCTCTTTCAGAATTTTCCACAGTTTCTTGTGATCCACACAGTCAAAGGCTTTGGCATAGTCAATAAAGCAGAAATGGATGTTTTTCTGGAACTCTCTTGCTTTTTCCACGATCCAGCAGATGTTGGCAATTTGATCTCTGGTTCTTCTGCCTTTTCTAAAACCAGCTTGAACATCTGGAAGTTCATGGTTCACGTATTGCTGAAGCCTGGGTTGGAGAATTTTGAGCATTATTTTACTAGCGTGTGAGATGAGTGCAATTGTGCGGTAGTTTGAGCATTCTTTGGCATTGCCTTTGTTTGGGATTGGAATGAAAACTGACCTTTTCCAGTCCTGTGGCCACTGCTGAGTTTTCCAAATTTGCTGGCATATTGAGTGCAGCACTTTCACAGCATCATCTTTTAGGATTTTAAATAGCTTAGCTGGAATTCCATCACCTCCTCTAGCTTTGTTCGTAGTGATGCTTTCTAAGACCCGCTTGACTTCACATTCCAAGATGTCTGGTTCTAGGTGAGTGATCACACCATCGTGATTACCTGGATTGTGAAGATCTTTTTTGTACAGTTCTTCTGTGTATTCTTGCCACCTTTTCTCAATATCTTCTGCTTCTGTTAGGTCCATACCATTTCTTTCCTTTATCAAGCCCATCTTTGCATGAAATGTTCCCTTGGTATCTCTAATTTTCTTGAAGAGATCTCTAGACTTTTTCTTATAATGCTCAATTAATATCCCTCCATAAACTTCAGTTTTGCACATATATATAAGGCTTATATGTGAGTTAACTTCAAAAGTAGACTTGCTTTTTGCATGTTAACTTGTGTTATTGACAAATTTCTCATTGTGATTATACCATTTTACATTCTCACAGCAGTACAAGAATGTGTTTCTGCTACCATTTTCCCATTTTAACTCTCAGTTCTTTTTTTTCGCCTCACCCCCTTTAACTTGCAGTTCTTTTATTCTAATGCTCCACTTGCACCCAACCTGAAGAAATAATCTAAAAACGTCCTTTTCTATTTGATTCCAAGCTTAAGGAGGAATCTTTATCTATGATACCTACATTAATTTTAGCCTTATCTGTCTTACAAATAGGGCAAAAGTGTAATATTAGTTTGTAGGCTCAGCAAAATAAAATTTCAATCGCAGACATGTAAGTTGACAACATGATCTAGCATTCCTATTTGAAGGTTAATTGAGCTTCAGAAAAATCTTTCTTGAGACTTTCCTGGTGGTCCAGTGGTTAAGGATCCACTTTACAATGCAGGGGACATGGGTTCAATCCCTGGTTGGGGAACTAGGATCCCACGTGTCAGAGCAACTAAGCCTGCAGAGCCTCAACTACTGAACCTGCACATGCCACAACCTGAAGGCCCATGTGCCACAACTAGAGAGCCCATGCTACAGTGAAGGATCCCACATGATGCAATGAAGATCCCATGTGCCACAACTAAGGCTCAAGGCAGCCAAATTAAAAAAAATTTTTTTCTCAGTGTAGATGCTGACAACTCATGGAGTAACAGTAAAAATGAGTAGGCAGCTTTTGTTTCAGCTAGCAACAATGGAGGGAGTCCTGCCTCAGAGTTCTGGAGATATCTGAATATACACCTAGATACCAGATAGATGAGACTGACAGAAGTCTATGAGTCGAGTATCCTCAAGTCCTAGGGGAGATGCACACAACAGGTCACAGGCTGGTGTCACTCAGGAGCAGAGTAAAACAATAGGAGCAGTGGAAGACAGGAGCTCTGCTAACAAGAAGTTAGTAGATGAGGTGCTTGATCCCTGGTTGTTGTGGAAGGATGGGATTGGCTTCTTTGATTAACTTTGTGACTGACAGGGAGATACGCCCCAACAGGTTGAAGGCCAGGAAGGGTACAGAAGGTTTGGCAGATATGGGAACTAATCAGCTGAAAGCCTTTCCCACTGGGTGGTGGGCATATCTGGTGAGAAGAGGGGAACTCTTGGTTAGACTGTTGAGCCCTGTGAGGTTCAACGATGTTAAGATAACACATGAAAGTTTTAGGCCTTACACTACAAGAGGCTCTCTTCTGCTTTTATTACACAAATTTTAGTAAAATTATCTAAGATATTTTGGGGGAAAAAACATAAAGGAGAATCAAATCATGCATAATATAGTTCTTATAGTAAAACCAGTATGAACATTTCAAAATGTTTGTTACAAGGATTCTTTGATGTACATTTTAATGTACTACTACTCAGTATGTAATATCTTCTGCCTTTGGCACTAAGTATCATAATAAAACAATTTCCACAGTAGATTTTAAAAACTTTTATTTTCTATTAGAATATAGTTGATCTATAATCTACAATATATTTTTTAAAAACCCTTATACAACTTAACAGAAAAGCAAACAACCCAATTTAAAAATGAGAGGCTCTGAATAGACATTTTTCCAAAGAAGACAAACAAATGGCCAACAAGTTCAGGAAAAGGTGCTCGACATCACTAATCATCAGGGAAATACAAATCAAAATTACAATAAAATATCACCTCATACGTGTAAGAATGGCTATTAAAACGAGAAATAACAAATGTTGGCAAGAACGTAGAGAAAAGGGAGCCCTTGTGTACTGCTGGCGTACGTGTGTGTTAGTTGCTCAGTAGTGTCTGACTCTTTGCAACCCCACTGATTGTAGCCCGCTAGGGTACTTTGTCCATGAAATTTTCTAGGTAAGAACACTGGACTGGGTAGCCATTCCCTTCTCCAGGGGATCTTGCCAACCCAGGGATCGAACCCAGGTCTCCCGCACTGCAGGCAGATTCTTTACCATCTGAGAGCCACCAGGGAAGCTCTACACTGCTGAGAGAATGTCAACTAGTTCAGATATTATGAAAAACAGTATGGAGTGTCCTCAAAAAATTAAAACTAGAAACTACCATCTAACCCAACAGTTCCACTTCTTGGTATTTATCCAAAGGAACCAAAATCACTATTTTGAAATATATCTACACTCCAGTGTTCAATGCAGCATTTTTTACAGTTGCCAAGACATGGAAACAAGAGATCATCAAGAGATTTTTCTTTAAATGCGGCATGTATACAATTGAATATTATCCAATAATAAAAAAAGGAAATCCTGCCATTAGTGACAACATGGATGGATGAGGGCATTATACTAAGTGAAGTCAGACAGAGAAAGACATATACCCATACTGTATGACCTCATTTATATATGGACTCTGGAAAAAAAATCAAAAACAAAAAGATGGAACCGAAGTCACAGATACAGAGAACAAACTAATGGCTGCCAGAGGCAGTGGCTGAAAAGTGTGAAGAAGGCCAAAAGCCACAAATTTCCAATTATAAAGTAAATAACTCATGGGGATGTAATATACAGAGTGGTGATTATAATTCATATTACTTGATTTGAAAGTTGCTAAGAGAGATTTTTTTTTAAAACCAGTCATCTTTAATTGGATGTTAATTCTCCATTAGGCTATGAAAGGATTCAGGGGTGCCTGGCAAAGATGATGGTCAGGAATGCAGAATGTGCCCTCTTCAGTGGGACTTGCTTGGCTGCTCTTGTTCTGAAGTTAGAAAGGCAAAATGATCAATTTCTTCAAAAGTATAGTGAAAGCACAGGATGACAGGGAGGGCAGCAGGCTAAGATCACTTGAAACCATCTCGAGAATTCCTTTCAGGAGATGACCCACAACCTGTTTGAGGAATTAGGAGCTAATCTGCCACCTAGGGAGCCTCTTCCTTCCCTAAAGGAACACCCACTCAGAAAAACAGCACCTAAGAGCCCATCCTTCATTGCTCTGGGTGCCAGACTGGCAAGGGTGCAGCCAGAAATGGTCCATGAAACCCAGTCAGTGGCTAGAAGGGAAACAGTTCCTGACCAGGTGTCTCCTATCAGACACACTCCCCTCAAGTCTCAGAAGCAGCCATGCTTTTCCAGAGACTACCAATACTTGATTGTAGCATTCAACCTATTTCCTTATTCACAATGGCTGCTAGGAAGATAAGGAGAAGGTAATGGCAACCCACTCCAGGACTCTTGCCTGGAAAATCCCATGGATGGAGGAGCCTGGTAGGCTGCAGTCCACAGGGCCGCTAAGAGTTGGACACGACTGAGCGACTTGACTTTCTCTTTTCACTTTCATGCATTGGAGAAGGAAATGGCAACTCACTCCAGTGTTCTTGCCTGGAGAATCCCAGGGACAGAGGGAGCCCAGTGGGCTGCCGTCTATGGGGTCACACAGAGTCCGACACAACTGAAGCAACTTAGCCACAGCAGCAGCTAGAAGATAAAGCCAAGTTTTCTACCAACCTTTGCCTGCGGTAACTTAGAGAAAGCTGCCTAAGTATTACCTTTACCCCATCCTCATCTCATTTTCCTGTCTTTGCCACAATTTTCTCACTTATGGGCTATATTCTGATAAGTCCTTTTAGTTCTTCAGCTGTCGGCAGAATAATGGACTTCTTAATTTGACAGAAAACCAATACCACCCTGTCACAGGAAACCCCACGGAAGGCAAAACAATGCGAGACTTACAAAGCTCCTTGTTAGATTGGCAACAGTTGATAAGCATGTAAGCTGCCAGCACCATAGAAAGCCCAGCGACACTCCCTTTCTTCATGTTTAACTTGTTGTAATACTGGCAATAACCTGCAAACAGGAGAGGAAGTCACTTCTCTGAGGGCACGTTCTACGCATTCTAATATGAGAGGACAAAGCTGAGGAAAGGCCTCAGGGCAGGAGGAAATAGTACACAAAAGACAGTCATAGGGTGGCCAAAATTATAATGAAAAACACAGAAGGAAGAGGCCCCCCAAGGATGATGACATGGGTTCCACAGGATTGATCTGACCAGTCATGCACTTTAAAATGCACAGGTCTGAAAGACAGCCAATATCAAATATCCATCTCAGAAGTTTTCTCTGACATGGAGATGAGCATCATAGATTGATGTTCCCTATGTTTCAAACTCATTTTCCTCAAGTCTTCAGACATTTCTTTAATGATGGAGGCAGTGGTACAGATTCCCAGCAACAGAAAAACATTTCCTTGTCCAAAATGCCCCAGAGCCAGCCTTGGATAGGATCCATCAAACATGGAAATTCAGGAGATAACAATTTCACCCTGTCCTTCTCCACATAACTTACTAGTCTAAGAAAGCTTTTACTGGCCAAACTCATTCAGGGCAAAAAGAGACCTGAAGACCCAGAGACTAGCTTTTATTTACACATAAGGCTCTGACCTCTTTGAAACGCTCCAGCAATGCCTTTAGGGATGAAATCTCGCATTAGTATCCAGCTTGGCAGCTCCCTTAATTTGACATCCAGGAGTTTCTTTTTCTTCAGTGGTGAAACTGATGCCATCTTGGAGTCCTGGCAGTCTGCTCCTAAGAGGGAGATCTTAAAAGTTCTCATCACAAGGAAACAAAAAATTGTTAACTATGAACAATGCTCCATGTTAACCAGACTTATGGTGTTGATTGTTTCACACTGTATAAAAGAATTGAATCATTATGCTGTACACCTGAAACTGATAAAATGGTATATGTTAATTCTATCTCAGTTATAAAGAAAAGAAACAAATGGATTAAAAATGGGCACAACCCCTGGAAACCTTACCAAAGATGTACAGATGGCAAATAAGCATGTTTACCATAATATGTCGTTTGTTGTTGTTTAGTAGTTAAGTCATATCCAATTCTTTTGTGACCTCATGGACTATGTAGCCTGCCAGGCTCCTCTGTCCATAGGATTTTCCAGGCAAGAATACTAGAGTGGGTTGCCATTTTCTCCTCCAGGGGATCTTCCTGACCCAGGCATCAAACCCATGTCTCCTGCATTGGCAGGCGGATTCTTTACTACTGAGCCACCAGGGACACCCATCGTAAGTCATTAGGGAATTATAAATTAAAATATGGAAATAGCACTACACACTTACTATAATGGTCAAATTCCAAAATACTGAAAACATCAAAAGCTGGTGAGGAAGTGGAGCACCAGGAACTCTCATTCAATGCTAATGGGAATAGAAAATGCTACAACTATTTTGGAAGACAGTTTGAGGTTTCTTACAAAATTAAACATTTTCTTCACATACAGTCCAGCAATTGTACTCCTTTGTATTTACTCAAAGTAGTTGAAAACACACAAAAATGTGCACGTGAATACATGCTTTAATCCTAACTGCCTGAACCTGGAAGCAACCAAGATATCCTTCAGTAGGTGAATGGTAAATATACTGTAAAATATCCAGATAATGGAATATTATACAGCACTAAGTAGAAATGGGGCTTCCCAGGTGGTGCTGATGGTAAAGAACCCACCTGCCAATGCAGGAGATATAAGAGATGTGGGTCTGATCCCTGGGTCAGAAAGATCCCCGGAGAAGGGCGTGGCAACCCACTCCAGTATTCTTGCCTGGAGAATCTCATGGAGAGGGGAGCCTGGCGGGCTACAGTCCATGGGTTCGCAAAGACTTGGATACAACTGAAGCGACTTAGCACAGACAAGTAGAAATGATCTGTTACATCATAAAAAGACACATAGGAACCTTAAAGGCATATTGCTAAATCAAAGAATCCAAGTTTTAAAAGCCATATACTGTAACAGTTCCAACTGTGAGGCCTTCTGGAAAAGGAAAAACCATGGACACAATAAAAAAATTAGTGGTTGCCAAGGGAGGAGACAGATAAATAGGGGAAGCACAAAGGAATTTTGAAGGCAGTGAATATCCTCTGTATATTGTATTTGTGTATCTACCACACACACACACACACATTAAACTTTGGTATTATATGTACACACTTATTCAGATCAACAGAATGTGCAGTACCAACAGTGAACCCTAGGGTAAGCTATGGACTTTAGGTGATCATGATGTGTCAGTTTAGGTTCATCCTTGGTAAAATATATGCCATTCTAGTGGAGGATGCTGATAAGTATGGGGCAGTGAGTATATGGGAAATCTCTGTACCTCCCTCTCAAATTTGTTCTAAAACTTAAATTGCTTTAAAAAATAAAGTTATACAAAATAAAAAAGATTAATAATCAATGTGGTTTGTTTCCATTTTTGGAACTTACCAAAAGAATGGTGTACGTATCCTGGTTACTATCTTCAGCTTCACTAGATGTTGCTATATTTCCCCCAAAGTAAATAAACTATTCACAGTCCACAAATGTATAATTCAAAAACATCACTTTCTTTTAACAGTTAAGGACTTCCCTGGTGGCTCAGATGGTAAAGAATCTGCCTGCAATGCAGGAGACTGGCTTTGATTTCTGGGTGGGAAAGATTCCCTGGAGAATGGAATGGCTATCCACTCCAGTATTTAAAAATATCACTTAATTTTAAGTTAATACTGCCAAATTTTAAAATAAGCCTTCTGGTGTGTGCGTGATGATGACTGAGTATTAATTTGCCCAGGTTCTCCTTTTATTTTTTTTCTTCCCTAATTGTGCCCCATGTTAGGATTTGTGAATATAGCAAGGGTAGGAGGCTGCCTCTCCAAATTCAACAACTTAGTCAGAATTTCAAGCACACCGGCCACCAGTATGGTCACGGCTCAGATCTACTTCTCAAGACCTCACAACCTAACCATCTTGCTTCCATTTGAGATATGCTCTTTCCTCAATATGAATGGACAATCTCAACTTATTGGAGGGAGCACAAAGTCCTCACTCTCCCTAATCATGGAAATCCGGTAGTTCCACCACTTATGGTTGCTACTCCATTCTCATTACATTAGAAAACTGAAACAGAGAGTTCAGATTTTGTTTTCTTTTTTGTTTAACATGACTAAGTGTAGTGGATATTTCCTGGTCTGTTGCTAAGTCCAGGAGTTTCTTCATTAACGGGACGAACTGAAGGACAATTTCAATAAGTCATCCTTTTATTACCATCACATACATGGAATTCATTAAAGATGCTAATGAGGAGATTGGGTGACATTAAAAGTACAGAGAATGTAGGCGCTGTATCAACTGAAAAGAAAGAAGCTGCAGAAATTATAAAAGCGTCTTCCCGCATTCATTGGGTTTCTCACAACATGAATATTCTGATGTTTTTGAGGCTTGCAATGCATGTAAAAGCCTTCTTGCTTTGTAATATTCAAAGGGTTTCTTACAGCTATGAGTAGTTTGATGCCTGGTGAGTCTTCCATGCAGACCAAAGGTCTTCCCACATTCCTTACATTCGTAAGGTCTTTCATCACTGTGAACTCCATAAAGTACAGTAAGTTGATAGCTGTTAACTAAAAGCTTGCGACATTTCTGACACACAAAATGTGTTTTCACCAGTATGAATTCTCTCCCATATAACAAGGTATGAGGCAGTGTGAAATGCCTTCCCATATTCCTTACATTAGCAGGGTTTCTCATCAGTATGAATCCTCTGTGAAGGGCTGAACTGACACTAAAGCAATTACCATACATGGTACATTTATAAGATTTCTCACCAGTATGAATACTATGATGTTGAGTAAGTCTCTCACACCCTCTAAAGACCTTCCCACATTTCTTCCATTCATAGAGTTTTCTTACCAGTATGAATTCTCAGATGTGGTTTAAAGTTTGAAATGTACATAAAAGAGTTCCCACATTTGACACATTCAAAGGGTTTTGCACCACTACAAATTCTACGATGCAATCTGAGTTCAAGCATCACGAAAGGCCTTGCCACATTCCTTACATATACATGATTTCTCACCATAATGAACTCTTCCATGTTGAGTAAGGTTTGAAGCACAACAAAAAGCTTTCCCACATTCTTCATAGAGTTTCTCATCACCATGAATGATCTGATGCAAAAAAAGAGATGAATGTTTCCCAAATACAAATGTTTTTCTATCGCTGGTTATTTTATAACTTGAATCCAAATCTAAAAAATAAATGAACAAACAAAAATATTGTCATTCCATAGTAAGAAAAAGGTAATGTTCTACAGTATAATTAATAGAAATTTTAAAATCTTCCCCAGTAAAGATGGGTGAGAGAACAGTTGCAAAATTTGAAATACTGAAAGGACAGCTCAAAAAACAATGGTTTTATGGAGTGAAGTGCTGGTTAAACAATCAGCTCTACACAGACACCTCTATTTTGTAGTGTTTACCAGTGTTTACAGTGTTAATACTCCTACCATGGCCAATATCAATGTATTAATATAATTCAGTGAACACAGAGTTAGGAAGAGATGCATATAGTTGGCCCTGCCATGACATTACTGCCTAGCTCTAACACACCACTCCCACATTAAATGTCGGTATATACAAATGTATAAATAAGAAAAGATGAATATCTATGCCTGGTAACATTCTGTATCTGATATTCTGCAATTATGATGTCCTAAAAGTCACAAATGTCTCCTCCACTGTAGTTCATTCCCTCTTACTCACAGCCATGTCTTCTTTTCAGATGATACTGAGCTGTTATTTACTTAACTCCTCTTGAGATTTCACATCACCAACCCATTTTATCCATTTTATTCCTTCCTATCTTTGTAAAGGTCTGGTCCAGCTTTCCCTTTTAACCCAGGCCAACCATTCTTCTCATCCCCAGAAGAGTATGTCAACGAGTTTTCAGACATGCACCAGGTATAAACACCACTTTAATAGAATGCTGACTCTTCGGAGCAAAACAGGTGGACCTGAATTATATAATGTTGTCAATTGCAAAAACAGCAAGAACTACAGAAAAAAGAACTGGAACAAGGGGACTGCAGGATAATAGCCTATATTTTATACAAAGTGATAGCTTGAACAAAATCACGAGTGCCAAATTACATGACTCAAGACAAAAAGTATCATCTTGTAACTACACTCTGTTTTGTGTACAAAATTGAAATAATCTATACACTTCCAGAATACAGGAACAAAAGATATTAATAACATTAAAAAAGTATGAGCCCTTCCATGTAGAAATGGAAATGTCCTCTATATAATAAATACTAGGACAATATGGAAATTAAAAAACTGAAATGGAAAAATTCTACCAGGATTTCCCTGGTGGTCCAGAGGTTAAGAATCTGCCTGCCAATGCAGGGTTGATCCCTGGTCTGATAAGATTCCACATGCCTCAGGGCAACCAAGCCTGCGCACCACAACTACTGAGCTTGTACTCTAGAGCCCATGTTCTGCAAAAACAGAAACCTGCAATGAGAAGCCCACGCACTGCAACTAGAGAGCAGCCCCCACTCACTGCAACTAGAGAAAGTCCACGGGCAGCAACGAAGACACAGCACAGCCAAAAATAAATTAAAATTTTAAATCCTATCCAATCACAATAGAAAAAAATAGCTGCTTTTCATAATCATGGCCATTCATTACAACATTGATGGAATTCAGAGTATTTATTTCAATAAAAAAGAAAGAAAAATTGGGGAGTTCCTTGGTGGCTTAGTGGTTAGGATACCATGGTCAATCCTTGGTTGGGGAACTGGGATCCTGTAAGTCATGCAGTGTGGCAAAAAAAAAAAAAGAAAAGAAAAAGAAAAGGAGAGAGGGAGGGAGGAAGGAAAGAAGGAAGAAAAATATTTTAGAATCAACAAATACTGTAGGATCTAATATTTAGGAAATAAATAGTAAACTATCGGAAACTTAATAAAAAGAGATTGTGATGAATTGGGAAACAAAGTAACATTAACTAATAAACTGAAGAGCTGGTGCTTAGAAATATCATAAAGTAAAATATTGACAGTGTTAGTCACTCAGTTGTGTCCAACTCTTTGTGACCTCTTGGACTGTGGCCTACCAGGTTCCTCTGTCCATGGCATGCTCTAGGCAAGAATACTGGAATGGGTAGCCATTCCCTTCTCCAGGAGATCTTCCTGACCCAGGGATCGAACTTGGGTCTGCTGCATTGCAGGCAGATTCTTTACTGTCTAAGCAGATTCTTTACTCTCTGAAGCCCAAACCAATCAAAACTTGTAAAAAGAAATAATGAAAATTAAAAGAGGAAAATGAAAAATATAAAGGAATTTATTTAAATTTCAAGAAGAATTTCCTGGCAATTCAGTGCTTAGGACTTGGTGCTTTCACAGCTGAGGGCTTGGGTTCAATCCCTGATCGGGGAACTAAAATTCCCCACAAGTCACACAGTGCTGCCAAAAAACAAAACAAACAAAAAACCCCCCAAAGAAAGCAAACAAATAAAATAAATTACAAGAGTACTATATAATGGTATAACTGAATGCTAATGAATAGACATATTCATCACATTTGATCATAGAAGAGAAAGCTAAACAGATTTCCTGCCTATGTTGTAATGACTGAATATACAGTTCCAAAGTATGAATATAGGATAGTTGGACAAAGGCACAATTCAAGAAGGGCACTGGAAGAGCAAGCCTAGAAATCTTAAGTCAAAAGAGGGAAGCATTCAAACGTTTATAGTGATGTGACTGGACAAAACTATGAAAATAGTACCATTAAAACATTTGGAGTTTGAAGTCAGGATTTGAAGATAGAAACACAAATTAAAGATAAATACTAAGGGATTTACTCAGGCAACTAGTCAAGTAAATTATAGTGGGAGTTGGTTAAACACTCTCTGTGAGACTGTTATTTAGTGCGGTGCACAGCTGGGCAAGAAGCTTGGATGTGAAGTGAGAGGAGCAAGGACCTTTAGAGTAGAATTTTAGAAAATCAGTTGGAAGCCATGAAGATAAACTAGAACTTGCACTGACATCTCATGTTCTCCAAGACTCCAGCTTTGACAATGGGGGAATTCTGCAGAAGCTGGCAGCTTTCTTCATGGAGCTAGAGACTTGATGAGTCCCAAGATGTATAGTAGCTGTAAGAGGAGGCCTAGCAAAGACAGGGTCAGCTTTTGACTCAAGCCAACGTAGTTGGCCAGTGGTTGAGTGAAAAAATGTATGACTGTAAGACAATGTTCTGGCCTGCATTCATTTCAAACATAAGAATATGGTTTCTGCTTCATTTTTATCTTGCCAATCTCTAGTGGTCTGGCTTAACTCAGAATTCTACAGAAAAAGGAATACAGAGAAATATTTCATGTTGGTTATGTTAACGTGAGAAAACCCTACCAAGAGAGCAGCCAGAAGTACCTTGTTACAATGTAAAGGCAACTCCCCAAGGTTTACAGAGGTTGGAAGAGCAAAAGCAACACTGCCTGTTCAGGAATTAACCAAAAACTATGACAACTATAGCATAAAAGTTATGTAAGAGAATGGAACTGGATTGGACTATTATAAGTAAAAGTGAAGTCGCTCAGTCATGTCCGACTCTTTACAACCCCATGGACTGCAGCCTACCAGGCTCCTCCATGCATGGGATTTTCCAGGCAAGAGTACTGGAATGGGTTGCCATTTCTTTCTCCAGGGGATCTTCCCGACCCAGGTATTGAACCTGGGTCTCCCGCATCGTGGCCAGATGCTTTTTCATCTGAGCTACCAGGGAAGCTTCTATTATAAGGGCCTTACATATACTATGTAATACTGTCTGAAGGTAGTCTGTGATAGGTTAAGGATGCCTATTGTAAGGACTAGAACAAACATTACCCAAAGGCACATTTTCAATAAATAAACAGTGGAGGTAAAATGAAATATTAAAATATATTTAGAATATTAGAATATATTTATTAGATATATATTAGAATATATTTAGAAATATTAGAATACTTTTAATATTCTAAAGACAAAATATTTAAAAAATTTTTAAATGTTAAAAAAAAATGTTAACTATAAAAAAATATTAAAATGAGCCAAAACAAGTAGAGGAAATAAGGAACAATAGCAAGATGTAAATCTCAACTACATCTATACCACTGGATATAAATGTGCTAAATACTCCAATAAAAAGATCCAGATTGTTAAAACCAACAAAACTAACTAACAACAACAAAAAAAAAAAACAAAGACTGGATTAGTGCTATTTTAATTATAAAGATGTTAACATATAAAAGTTAAAAAGAGGTAAAAGATATTTCTCTACACAAGAACATGATGTAGAAGATGGAATGGCTATACAAATATCAAATTATGGGAAATGATCACTTAAGATACTGAAAAGAAAATAAACATATCTTTCAGTCTAATTTGTTGGCAGTTATTCATAACTTTCAGAGAAGGCAATGGAAACCCACTCCAGTACTCTTGCCTGGAAAATCCCATGGATGGAGGAGCCTGGTAGGCTGCAGTCCGTGGGGTCGCTAAGAGTTGGGAAGAGTTGCACACGGCTGAGCGACTTCACTTTCATGCATTGGAGAAGGAAATGGCAACCTACTCCAGTGTTCTTGCATGGAGAATCCCAGGGGTGGCGGAACCTGGTGGAGTTGCACAGAGTTGGACATGACTGAACCGACTTAGCAGCAGCAGCAGCATTCATAACTTTCCCTGATAATTCCTTTTTCTTTCCTAGAGTGGGAAGAACTGTACCCTTTCATTCCAGATATTAGTAATTTGTACCTTTTCTTTTTACTGGCCACTCAATCCAAAGGTTTGTCAATTTTTCTTTATCTTTCAAAGGATAAACTTTCAGACTAAGTTTCTGTATTTTTAATGTATTTATTCTGTGTTTCATTTATTTCCCTTCTTATCATTATTTCTTTTCTCCGACATACTTTGTGTTTATTTTACCCTTCTTTTCCTTGTTTCTTTAAGTAGGTTAAGAAATATTAGAGATTTCCTTCTTCTTTCATATAGGCATTTATAGCTTCAAATTCTCTTGTAACGTTACTGCAGTCTGGTGCATCCCATAAATTTTGGTATGTTGCATGTTCATTATCTTCTCTCACAAAGAACTAATTTTCTTTTCATTTCTTCTCTGACCCATTGCTTATTTAAGGGTTGTGTTGTTTAACTTCCACATACAGTTAAATTTCCCAAAGATCTTTCCAAAGGTTATGAATTTTTCATTTGACCCAACTATGGTCAAAAAACATGTTCTACTATCAAAGAGAATGTTCCCTGTGTGCAGAATGTGCATTCTGCTATTTTGGAGAGAAGTATTCCACAGACTTCCACCTATTCGGTTCATAATACTGTTCAAATATTCTTTCTCCATAGTGATTTTCTATCCAGTTGTTCCATTCATTCTTTTTTAATGCCGTTTATTTGATTTTTGGCTGTGTCAGGTTAATTGCGGCACACGGAAACTTCATGCAGCACGTGTGCTTCTCTTTAGTTGTGGCTCAGGCTTAGTTGCCCCACAGCATGTGGGAATCTTATTGCCCTAACCCAGGGATCAAACCTGCATCCCCTGCATTGGCAGGTAGATTCTTAACCACTGGACCACCAGAAGTCCCTTCACTCATTATTAAAACCAGGTTACTGTTGTTGCCATCAATTATAGTTCACTTTTCTATACTTTTACTCTTTGATTCCATCACTTTTTTCCTTCATACCTTGTGGGACTTGTTTCTCAGGTAACATACATTTATAACAGTTACATTCTCTCGGTGGGTTGGCCCTCTTATGATAAAATGTCCTTCTTCTTTCTCCTTACTACCATGTTCTGCCTTAAACTCTATTTTCTTCAGTGTTTGTGTAATATATATAATCTGACCCTTTCCTTTTAAAGTTTATCTTGTCTGAAATTAGTAGAACCACTTCTGCATTCTTTGTACTATTTGAATATTCTGATTGCTTGCATCATTTAATTTTACTTATTTGTGCCTTTGACTATAAAATATTTTTGTGGTGAACAGCATATACTAAGAAGTTTTCTCTTTAAAAATCCATTCTGCCATATTTTGTGTTTAATCAGAGTGTCCATTCCATTTTCATTTAGTTAAATTACTGACAGAATATACATCTGATTTGCTCCTGATTCTTTTCTACATATCTTATGTCTTTTTATTTCCCCTGTTTATCCATTATTGGTTTCTTTTCTCTTTCATAGATATTTTCTAGATACCAGTTAAATTCTCATACTTTTTCCTTCCCCAGTTTTAAAATTTCAGTTATTTTCTTATGTTTCCCCTTGTGATTATAATTAATTATTAATAATTTAAATCAGATTCATTATAACTGAATTACAATAGTATACAAATGCTGCATTCCCATATAGCTCCATTCCTTCTCCAGAGCCAAGATGACTAAAACACTTAAATAAAAGAAGAGACAGCTTTAAAACCACAAATCTGGAAACTGAAATGAAAGTCATGGTCCTAAACCATGACTCTTTCCTCATGCTTGAGAAAAACAAATGAATGACAAAAAGGCCTAAGGTCAAATCCCACACAAGAATGCAGAAGAGAAAACAGACTAAATGACCATCATAGACAAGAGAAATACAACTCAAACGAATGCCATCAAACTAGACTAACACTATGCTATTTGATAATGAGGTACAAGAAAGGAAGTACTTAGAAATAGAAAACAACATGAAGAGAAATAGCGAAGCTCACAAACAACAGAGCTCAAGAATAAAGTAGAAATTAAAGAGAAAATGATTTTAGAATACCAAAATAGAAAGAAAGAGGATAAACTCAACCTGTTAGTGTTAAGACAACATTAAAACAAAAGGAAATAAAAGTAAGAGATATGAAAGTGAATAGCTCATCACATTCTATTTATTTAACCTGGATTTCTATGTAAGTCTCAACATTAATACAAAGGCTGACATCTTTTTTAAAAGGTAATGATATAAAAACTTACGTGAGAACATGACCCCTAATCGCTTTTAGAAAACAATCCTAATTTCTTCATAATGAAACTCAAAATCTCATAAGACCTGATTCTTCTTAACACACTGACCTAGTAGTATCTTGTTAGTCACACCTCACTAATTCAGGTATATTTCTACCTGCTTCTATTACGTTGTTTTCATGTGTGTTTTACATCATCCTTTCTATATTACAATGCCCATGATTAGAGGAACATTATCTGTTGATTCAGTATTACTGAGTTAACTGTGCTAAGCATAGTGCCAGGCTCAGGGTACTCAAATACCTGCTAGATATAGAATGATGTACTTTTAGGCAACAGGGCCACATATATAACTCTACATATGAAAGAGGATCTCCAAAGTAAATGAATCCAAAATAGAGGTAAAAAAATGTACCATCTGTGGAAGGATGGTAACTCTCACTAAATTAGGGACAAAACTAGGAGTATAAAATGGCAAGTGGTTAATGAGGTGAACATAAAGCTCACTAGATATTTCTTGCCAAGATATCCTCTCTACATCACAAGCTTTTTCTCCACTAAGAAGTGGGCTTTTCCAAATGATGTTTCAGTGATGTGTTCATTGAGTGTTGACCACCTGGGCAATCCCTTATATGGGTGGTTTCCCTTGCCTGGCTTGCTCACCATACTTACCTGTATTCCAGCTTCTTGTTTCTTTTCTCACAACCATCCAGGGGTTTCTTCCTTCTTCCAATAACACAATTATGTCTGGCTTAGAAATGGAATGGCCTGCTTACAAAGAAAAGAAGCGTGACAGAATATAGGCACAAACTTTAAAAGTCAAAATTAAAATTAAAATTGTAATAAACAAAAGGCAGAAATCATATTGAATATGATTTTTGAGAAGAGTCAGAGAATTAAAGAATAAGAGATCAGTTAGGGAGGGTAAAAGTTTTTATTTTGTTATTTATTAAAAATTTAAACTCTTTTGTCCTCATAACTTTTGAGAGTAAGCATAATATAGTAGAAGACACAGAATCTAGAGCCTGGCATCAATTCCTGTGTGTGACACTTCCCAACCATATATGACCTTGCGCAAGTCATTGAAGCTGAGTGTTTTTCATTAAAGAAGCTCTTTACATGAGAGCAGTTTAGAGTACTTTATCAAGCTAATGTCCCAATAACTGAATCATATAACATAACTGAGGACCACAGCAATTCTGAGCAGAAATGAATAAGAAACCTGGATCCTTTCACAATGGTTACATAATCAAAGGAAAAGAAGTCTAAAGTAGCCCCTTGGTCCTTAAGGAAGAGAGGAAACTAAAAGGAGAACCAAAGGGAGGTGTGAAAGTCACTGATGGATAGAGAAGATGAAAGTGTTTTGACAGAGTTGCCATTTCCAGTGTGAAAAAGGTCAAATCACTTTTGGGGAGTGGGGAGAGGGAAAACAAATTTAATCAAGTTTCTTGAAAGGCAGTCATAAAAATCACAATGGAAAAAACATATAGCCTACAGAGTAGATTCTAACCGAGGCTAATAAACATACCCAGTGAGACCAAGTTACTATAGTTCTCCATCATCACATCACAATACAATTTCTTCTGAAGCGAGTCGAGAAATTCCCACTCATGCGGAAAGAACTCTGTCACCATACCCCTGAATGTTACTGGTCCCTGGAACGGCAAACCTATGGATTACTCAGGAAAATCCAGAAAAATATTTGGAAAACAGAAGTAGATAAAATGAAACCATGCATTACAACAATAAAGTAATTTGGTGAGAAATGTGGATGTCAAATCTTACCATAAACATTACCGTGTGCTTTGAATAAGCAAATAGATTTTATCATAAGACATATGTTATGGATTTATATTATAGATCTTATAATATAGATTCTATTAGGCATAAACATTTATATGTTCATTTACACAATATTTGTAAGGCCTTCCCCAATACTAGGATTCTGTGTTTACCTACTCCTTACAATATTCTTTTTCACTGCCATCTACCATGTCTCATCGAACATTTTTCATATTCTGAGTGTGGAAGATAACCTCAAAGATGGTAATCAGTGATTTCACCATCCTGGCATTTATGCCCTGCATAATCCCCTATCTTTGAGGATGGCATGAACCTACTGACATACTTACTTCTAACAAACAGAATTAGCAAAAGTGAATGAATGACACTTCCAATACCAGAATATAAAAGACTGTACTTTCCAGACTGTTCTCCCTCTCGTGATTTCCCACTTGCTCTGTGGTGAGGCACTCTAAGGAGAAGCCCACATGACAATAAACCTAGAGCAGTCTCCAGCCAAAGACTCTTGAGAAAGGAAGGCTCCCAGATCAACAGCCTAAAGGGAATTAGATCCTATCAACAACCATCCAAGTAAGCTTGGAAGCAGATCCACTCCATTTAAGCCCTCCAGTGACCACATCTCATGGATGGACAAATAGAACAATTGTCTCTGTCTCACCAGAGGACACAACAGACAGGAAATGCATAAACCTTGACTTCAAGTAACTTGTCTGCTTTCCCATCCTTTGGTGTCTTTAACAAAAGAATAGGCACATGGGAGATGTTGAGTAATCTGGCCAATAATGATACTGAACAGTAATTAGCTCAGAGTGGGCCATGTAGGGAAGAAGCTGGGTAATGTGGTGCACTTTATGGGAAGAAAAGAACTAAGATGTAGGCTAATGAAGTTTCCTCCTTGGGTAGGAAACTTCACAAAAATTAAGGACAGTACTTACATGATGTGAAAAACACACAAATTTCAACTGTGACAGAACATTAACTTACCCGGGCCATGATTTTGGACCTGCAAGAGCTGATTGATCCTCAGGGTTCCTTGAGCAGAAAAACAGAGTCCAGAAAACCACACCTGGGGAAAGAGAAAGACCTTGAGACCAGCTGTGCTTTAGTGCTGTGTTTCCCCACTGGATTTAAGCTATTATTATCATTATGTCCTTCATTCCAAGTTCCAAACTGCTATCCATCATAGTTATTTAGGGAAGTTAGGATTCTGGATAAATCCATTTCATCCCCCAATTCCCAGAGTCTGCAGCTGCACAAGGGCATAGACCAGAGGTATTGAAGCCAGACCCAGACACTTCAGCATGAAGTTTTCTGGCCAATGTATCAATTTGTTCAGGTGAATATGCACCTGAGATTGAGCAACTCATCTGCTGTGAGAAGATATTCCTTCTTCCATTTTTAACATTTTAACTTTAAGACTAAATAGAGGTCATATCATCCCAAACAGAACCTCTTAAGTGGCTTAGAAATTGGTTAGTTTGTTAAGATATTGGAAATGGACAAGAATGTTCCACATTTTGAATGTAGCAAAGCTCACTCACTAAATATATGACACACCATTATTATACTAGAAAACAAAGTAGTCATTAATATTACCTTGTGAAGAATATTTAAGGACATGGAAAATATTCCAGATATAATGTCAATAGAAAAACCTGGTTGGCCAATATTTCTTTTCTATAAAATACATGAATATATTAATAATTCGTGGAAAGACTAACAGAGAGGTAGTCATAAAACTAAGATCCTGCATACCTCATGGCATGGCAAAATATTCTTGCCTGAAGAATTTCATAGACAGAGCAGCCTGGCAGGCTACAGTCCATGGGATCACAAAGAGTCTATAACCAACCAACTAACACACACTTTAGTTCTTTGCAGATGTATTGTTCTGTATACTCCTAGAGGAATGGCATGCTGCCCCAAGGCTGCACTATTTTTTTCTTCACTGCTTTTCCCTTGTATATGCATTTTCTCCCTTCACTGATTACCCACTGTTTGAATCTACTCTTGGGAACTCTGGGAAGGTCAAGGATCCTGAATGAAGCCTATTTCCTACAAATAAGAAAAGGGGACACAGAAACAATTTGGACCCCACAGGTACTGCTTGGAGCGCCCCACAGGGTACACTCTCAGTTTCATTATGGCTGGCTACACATAACCCAGGGATTGAATCTCCTGCATTGGCAGGCAGGTTCCTTACCACTGCATCACCTGGGAAGCCCCAGCAACAAGAGAGGCCACAAAAAGGTGAACCCTGCCCATGCAACGAAGAGAAGGGTGCTCACCACAACTGTGCCAAGCCAATAAATAAATAAATAAATAAATAAATAAATAAATAATTTTTTTAAAAAAAGAAAGCCCTTCCCTCTACTACTTGCAAGCACTGATATAAAGAAATCCAAATTTGGCCATAATTGGGTCAGATTACTTCTTCAAAATTAGAGTTGGAGTCCTTTATTTGATTAATTCAGTTCTATAGCAACAAAACCACTTGGAAATGTACATTGATGAAAACAGCAAACATATCTCAAAAGTTTGAAAGTCTGTATTTCTGGGCAGTGGGGTACTGCATTATGCCAACTCTGTTCTCCATAAGTTCCTTAGATAATGAAAATTTTGGAAACAATCCTGCCTTAATTCCATTGTCATAACAAGAACATAAAAATATTTCAAAATATTAAAATATTCAAAAGTGTCATCACTGGAAAAGGATGCATTTTCTTCATTAGAAAAAATTCTGTAAATATAACCATGGCATGAAAACTCAGTGTGATTAAAGCATTTCCTGTTTGTGAACATTTTTTAGTTGTGCAGCATCTGTATAATTAGACACATTTCACTAAGCAACTGTTAATGGAAAGGGAAATTTCTTTGCAGATTTAATGAAGATAGATATTCAGAAGATGGGCCACATGCCTTTGATCTTTCCGTGAATAATCAATTAAATTATCTCTTGGGATATAATCCTTGCAAAAGGTTCTGTTAGGGGAAGCACACTGATTGAAACCGCCCACCCTGGCCAGGCACCATAGTAACCATTTGCATGAGTTGTTTTATGACAGGAGATCCTGATAAGAAATACAGAACTAATAAGCTACCACCAACCAGAAGAGTTCAGGAAAGGTCTAAAGGAGACACTTCGTGTCCATCCACTTCCTGGAATCCCTCTTGCTAGCATCCATCTTGGCTGAGCAATGTGTACGCCAGTAGGAAAGACTCTGAATTAGCCAAATGATTAGCCAAAGACCTCCCAGAAACTAATCCCATCACCATAAAACCCAAGACTGTGAGCCACGTGGCAGAGCAGTTCTCCTGGGTTCCCTTACCCTCCTGCTTTCCACCGGGGTGCCCTTTCCCAATAAAATCTCTTGCTTCGTCAGCACATGTGTCTCCTCCGACAATTCATTTCCAAGTGTTAGACAAGAGCCCAGTTTCAGGCCCTGGAAGGGGTCCGCCTTCCTGCAACAGTTCTACAAAATTCTATCTTTTCAAATGGGATGGCTATATAATTGAAAATTTTCTGGAGAACTGTTTTCCATAAGTGTGGACACGGTTTAACATTATTAGATAACACCATTTTTCCTTATATTGACTAATTCTTTACAAAGGTAAATTTTATTATCTGCCTAATACTTAATCCTAGATGTCTCATGATATTCTTAACCATTCACATAATCTTGGCCACTAATTTTCTGCAAAACCATTATGAGGTACAACAATTTTTCATTTCAGATCTAAAGCCCATGTTAAATAATTTGGGTTATGTACACCCATGGCGGCTTCCCTGCCAGCTCTGCGGATAAAGGATCCGCCTGCAAGAGACACAGGATATGCAGATTCAATTCCTGGGTCAGGAAGATCACCTGGAGGAGGAAATGGCAACCGACTCCAGCATTCTTGCCTGAAAAATCTCCTGCAAGACAGGGGGGGGGGGGGGGGGGCTACAGTCCAAAGGGTCGCAAAGAGTTGGACACGACTGAGCCATTAAGCACGCAGGAGGAACCTGAGAGAAAGGCAAATTTACCAAATACATACTGCCGTGCGCTATACAATTTCAAAAGGTTTGTGTTGCACTTTAATCTTATAAAAAACAGACCAAAAAAAACTGCTAGTTAACAACTCCGGCCTTGGAACAGTTGAATTCTGGCTCACCTTAATTTGCAAGCACACATCACAACTGAGTTCATATTTCTGTTCCTTTGGGTCTACAGAATCCTAAAGAGGAATGACCCTGAATCGTCATATATGGAGAGCTTACGCTTCCCATTCCAAGGTTACCCGCTCCGTGGTCTCTTACATAAAATCAGAATGATTTACGGTGGCTGGAGCCTCTTTTGCTCACTGCAGATTCTAGAGGTCAGAGCTCAAGAATGCTAAATTTCTTAAACACTTCCACGAAGCCCTAGAGAACTCCCTGGGGCACTCTTTCAGGAAGGAATCCCCTTGTTAGAGTCTATCGCGCTCATCTCTGGGCCAATTACTGATCTAACTTCCTACCCTAACAGTGACTCTCTTCCTGGAAACCTTCATCCAGGGCTCAGAATTTGACCTCCCTCTTGTAACCACTTCTCCGTGGCAGCCGCACGTGGCTGTGAGGAGGGCGAAAGAAGCCACAGTGAACCTAGAGCCACCGGTCACGCAAACACTCAAGACAGAACCACAGCAACCCACGCTAACATAAGAAATGTGCACCTTATGTCCCCAACACGCAAGGATATCCGCGCACCTCTTCCGGTCTCAAAAAATCGTCTACCGCCGTCAACAACCCCCGGTCCCCCAACGCTGCCCTTTGCACCAAGCATGGCCTCTCACAACCACTCACCCTTTCCGACTTTCTTTCAGGGCTGCAACCACCCTCCCCGCAGCTCAAGCGCCCACAGCCCGGAGGAGAGGGGTGGACTGCGCAGCGGCGCTCGGCGTCCACACTTTGAACGCCTCCCCTAGCGCCCCCCCCCCCCCCCCCCCCGCCACTCACTGTCCCTCGTGGTTCGGGCTCCCTTTGCACAGTCGTTTCCGTGGCGACCTACTGGTTTCCTGCTTAGATGGATGCCATTCACAAGCCTTCAATGCTTCCAGGAGCAAGCAAAGAACCCGAGGTGGAAGTCATCTGCTTCATCGCTGGAGGTGCCCTATATAGTTACCAGCTCAAAGCGGCCGCCCAACCCAGTCCCAGACACTTCTGGGAGTGACTGCCGGATTGCGCGTGCTCAGCCTAAAATCCGGAATGGCTGGAGGCCACACCTGAGGCAAGGGATGGGGTCGATGCTCTCAAGGTCTGCCCGGAGGGGGTGAGTGCGATTGTGATCGCACTGATTGTAGTAGTAAATTAGGATAAGGCGATTGCGGGGCTGTTTTCCGAGTTCTCAGGCTTCCCCAATAGCTCAGTTGGTAAATAATCTGCCTGCAGTGCAGGAGACCCGGGTTGGATTCTGGGTCGGGAAGATTCGCTGGAGAAGGGATAGGCCACCCACTCCAGTATTCTGGCCTAGAGATTTCCAAGGACTGTATAGTCCACGAGGTCGCAAAGAGTCGGACACGACTGAGCGACGTTCACTTTAACTTTCAGGCCTTCACGTGAGGAGTCTGCCTTGTTCAATCAGTAATATGACACCAAGCATCACTGAGTGCAAGCTCCTGAAGGTGGGTTCATGATCCAGTCAAATTGTGTGTGTGTTATGAGTGTGCAAGTGAACATATAGTATTGTTGCTAGAAGGGAGAGCCCTTCCAGGACCCAAGAGTGGGCTCTTGTGTAACACTCGGAAATGAATTGTCCTAGGTGATAGGTGGGCTGCAAAGCAAGAGACTATATTGGGAAGAGGGACCCCAGGCATAGAGCTGGAGTGGTGGTGGTGTTCAGTTGCTAAGTTCTGTCTGAGCTTTGAGACCTCTGTGGACTGCAGCACGCCAGACATCCCTGTCCTTCACCATCTGCCAGTTTGCTCAAACTCATGTCCATTGAGCCGGTGATGCCATCCAACCATCTTATCCTCTGTCATCCCCTTCTCCTCCTACCGTCAATCTTTCTGAGCATCAGTGTCTTTTCCAATGAGTCAGCTTTTGGCATCAGGTAGCCAAAGTATTGGAGCTTCAGCTTCAGCATCAATCCTTCCAATGAGCTGGAGAGTAAGAGAATCCAAGAGGACTGCTCTGCCATGTAGCTAGCTCACTGTCTTGGGTTTTATGGTAATGTGGTTAGTTTCCGGGTTGTCTCTGGCTAGTCATTCTGACTAGGTCTTTCCTAATGGCACAGGCATTGCTCAGCCAAATGGATTCCAGCCAGAAGGATTCTGGAAGGTTGGTAGCACATATGGACTGGCGGTTCCTCTCTCCTTTTGATCTTTCCTGAATAATTCTGCTTGGTGGTAGCTTGTTAGTTCGGTTACTTCCTGCTGAGTGGGCATAATCCTGCCTAGCAGAGTAGAAGCCTTTCTCTACCTGATCTAAATCAAGGTATTCTGTGCCTGAAACCAGGGAAACCAGCATTCACCCTTGTAGTAACAACAGTTTAGCCTGAAACTGTTGGACACTATTGGAGATAAACTTATGTATTGTAATCGAGAATCAGACTATTTAAAATATGGGCAAATACACAAAAGTTGAGGATTCTTATTTGTTTGTGCCTGCAACATTCACACCATGAGACTTGCTGGATATTTTAATTTAACAAACAACCTTCTTTAATATCTACTCCTGAGCAACACCACTAACATTTACTATCTTTTGTCATTTTTAAAGGTCAGAATTTTGGAAACAGGTGTGCATGCATGGGCGTGTGCTCAGTCACCAGTAGTGTCCAATTCTTTGTGACTGCCAGCCTGTATCCGGTCAGGCTCCTCTGTCTATGAGATTTTTCCAGGCAAGAATACTGGTGTAGTTTGCCATTTCCTACACCAGGGGATCTTTCCGACCCAGGGAGCAAACCCATGTCTCCTGTATCTCTGGCATTGGCAGGCAGATTCTTCACCACTGAGCCACCTGGGAAGCCCTTGGGAATAGGTGGCTGGGTGATTCTGGGCAATTCCCATGAGGTTGCAGTTTTCTCAAGTCTCAACTGGAGCTGGATGGTCCTCTTTATATGCTTAATAAGTTGATACTGGTATGTTCATTTTCTCCACATTAACCTCTCTGCTGTTTGTGTATCCTTCATATTGTATCTAGCATTGTTCCAAAATAAATAGTCCACATAAGAGACTCAGAGAAAGAAAGAGGCTTGAAAGGTACGTATATATTCTATGCATGTCACTTAGGTCAGATCAGCATATAGGATCTTAGTTCCCTGACCAGGGATCAAACCCTCACCCCCATGTTGGAAGTGGAGCCTTAACTACTGAACCACCAGGAAAGTCCCTATTAGCTCCATTATTGACAGTGATGTGTGACACTTAAAATTTTATTGCTCTTAGCTATAAATTCAATTGTAGTCAGACTATTCTATGAAGATACATCTTTGCCCTCTAAATGTTATGCCCATCCTCACATAATTTTGTGGCAGAGTACCTCAGCTCCTGAATCATTCACAGCTTCTCCAGTGCCTGGCTCTAGCAGCAGCCAGTAACAGCCGATTGCCCTAGTAGCTTTCCTCTAGCAGTTTTGTAGTTAATATCTCTGGTGAGACAATAGCTTTCCCAAGCACCCCAGAGGGCAGATTTCCAGTAAGTTTCATCAGCCTGGCATAGTAGCAATGTCTTTTCAGTGAGCTAGTGGCCATGTCCTCTCCAACAACATCTGGGTCTCTGTTGTAGAAGGTGGATCTTCCTTGGGTTCTCAATCTCAACTCACGGTTTGTGAGATTTAATGCTCTTAAACATCTGCTAAAGTTTGCTTTACTTACTTGCTCACTATTATAATCCCCTGTAATTGTTAATACTTACTTAAACATTTCCTGATCAAGTTGTTGTGTGGTGTCTCCCTCCTGATTGGACTCAGTTTGCCATTTCCTGCACCAGGGGATAATGGCAAATTGGAGAATCCAGCTGTTTCTGTCTACTTCTTTCAATTCTACTAGTCTTCATTTATTTTGTTGCTCATTGTCAATGTTTACAATTGTTATATATTTATATACTTTAACACTTTCATCATTGTAAAATGTTCCCTTTTGTCTCTTGTGACTTTTTTTGTTTTGTATCACAGACTATTCTGCCTGACATGGTTGGAAACTCTAGCTATCATGCTATTATTTGCATAGTATGCTTCCCTGTCATTTTACTTCAAACCACCCATCTACCTAAATCTAAAGTGTGTCTCTTGTAAATAGCATACACCTGAATATTGTTTAATTTAGAGAATGACAGTCTCTGCTTTTGATCAGTTAATACATTTCAAATTAAGGCAAATTTTTATATTGTTGAATTTACATTACCCATTTGTTTCTTGTGTCTTTTTGTGTCTTCTTTACAGCTTTTTAATATTTTTTCTAGTGTAACATTTTAGTTTTATAGATTTCTTAATATGTTGAATTATTTTCTCAGTGGTTGCTCTAGAGAAGACAGTATTCACCTTAATGTAGAATTATTTAGATTAATATCAATTTACATCCAAAATATAGAAACTGTGCTTTAATATAGCTCCATGCCTTCCTGTTGTGCAATTATCATATACATCACATCTTTCTGTAAGTTCAACAGTACAGTTTTATAGTTGTCTTGTGAAATTATTTTTTGAGTCAGTTAAGAGAAAAAAACAACACATTTTCAAAGTCATCCAACTGCAATCTGTCCTCCATTGTTCTGAAGGGAAATCAGCTGTTAATCCAATTGTGGTTCCCTTGTACATGATGAACTGTTCTTCTTTCAAGATTTCCTACTTGTCTTTGGCTTTCAGTAGCTTGATTGTGTGAGTTTAAATGTTAATTAATTTTTGTTTATCTTGCTTGGAGTTTGTTGAGCACCTTTGATTTGTAGATTTTTTCCCTATCATATTCAGGAAACATTGGGCCATTTTTTGTTCAAATAATTTTTCTGCGCCTTTCTCCGCTCTCCTTCAAAGTAGCTGTTAGACTTTGGGTACTGTGTATTCTTGATATGCTTGATTATTGTCCAAGTTTCTGACATTGTTTTTTTTTTTTTTAATGTTTCTTTTTTTCAGACAGATAATCTCCAGTGGTCTATCATCAGGTTCACAGATTCATCATTCTGCCAGCTGAGTCTGTTCTTGAGCTTCTCTTGGGAACTTTTCATTTCAGATATTAAACTCTTCCAAGCTAGAAATTCTATTAAGTTCTTTTTAAAAAATAATTTTTATCTCTGTATTGACATTCTTTATTTGATGACTGTCATCATTTCTTTTAGTTCTTTAATTATTGTTCCATTTAGATCATTGAGCATATTTATAATAGCTGATTTTAAGTCTTTTTTCTGCTGAGTCCATCATCTTTGCCCCCTCAGAGATGGTTTCTATTAACTTTTTTCCTATTTATGAGTCACATTTTCCATTTCTTTGTAGTTCTCATTTTTTTGTTGTTGATACCTGGACATTTTATATATGTTGTAGCGAGTCTGAATTCTGATCCTGTCGTCTCCCAGGGATTAATGTTCTTGCTTTTGTTTCAGTTCAGTTCAGTTATTCAGTCATGTCCAACTCTTTGCGACCCCATGGAATGCAGCACGCCAGGCCTCCCTGTCCATCAGCAACTCCCAGAGTTTACCCAAACTATGTCCATTCAGTCGGTGATGCCATCCAACCATTTCATCCTCTGTCGTCCCATTCTCCTCCCACCTTCAATCTTTCCCAGGATCAGGGTCTTTTCCAAGGTCAGTTCTTTGCATCAGGTGGCCAAAGTATTGGAGTTTCAGCTTCAGCATCACTCCTTCCATTGAATATTCAGGACTAATTTCCTTTAGGATGGACTGATTGGATCTCCTCACAGTCCAAGGGACTCTCAAGAGTCTTCTCCAAGTTAAAAAGCATCCATTTTTCCACACTCAGCTTTCTTTATAGTCCAATTGTCACATCCATACGTGACTACTGGAAAAACCATAGCCTTGACTAGACGGAAATTGTTGGCAAAGTGATGTCTCTGCTTTTTAATACGCTGTCTAGGTTGGTAATAACTTTTCTTCCAAGGAGTAAGTATCTTTTAATTTCATGACTGCAGTCACCATCTGCAGTGATTTTGGAGCCCCCTAAAATAAGGTTTGTCACTGTTCTTATTGTTTCCCCTTCTATTTGCCATGAAGTGATGGGACCAGATGCCATGATCTTCATTTTCTGAATGTTGAGCTTTAAGCTAGCTTTTTCACTCTCCACTTTCACTTTCATCAAGAGGCTTTTTAGTTTTTCTTCTCTTTTTGCCATAAGGGTGGTGTCATCTGCATATCTGAGGTGATTGATATTTCTCCTGGCAATCTTGATTCTAGCTTGTGCTTCATCCAGCCCAGCGTTTCTCACGGTGTACTCTGCGTATAAGTTAAACAAGCAGGGTGACAATATACAGCCTTGACGTACTCCTTTTCCTATTTGGAACCAGTCTGTTGTTCCATGTCCACTTCTAACTGTTGCTTCCTGACCTGCATACAGATTTCTTAAGAGGCAGGTCAGGTGGTCTGGTATTCCCATCTCTTTCAGAATTTTCCACAGTTTCTTGTGATCCACACAGTCAAAGGCCTTGGCATAGTCAATAAAGCAGAAATGGATGTTTTTCTGGAACTCTCTTGCTTTGTCAATGATCCAACAGATGTTGGCAATTTGACTCTGGTTCCTCTGCCTTTTCTAAAACCAGCTTAACATCTGGAAGTTCACAGTTCATGTACTGTTGAAGCCTGGCTTGGAGAATTTTGACCATTACTTTACTAGTGTGTGAGATGAATGCAATTGTGTGCTAGTTTGAGCATTCTTTGGCATTGCCTTTCTTTGGGATTGGAATGAAAACTGACCTTTTCCAGTGCTGTGACCACTGCTGAGTTTTCCAAATTTGCTGGCATATTGAGTGCAGCACTTTCACAGCATCATCTTTTAGGATTTTAAATAGCTCAGCTGGAATTCCATCACCTCCACTAGCTTTGTTTATAGTGATGCTTCCTAAGCCTCGCTTGACTTCACATTCCAGGATGTCTGGCTCTAGGTGAGTGATCACACCATTTTGATAATCTGGGTCATGAAGATCTTTTAAATATAATTCTTCTCTGTATTCTTGCCACCTCTTCTTAATCTGCTTCTGTTAGGTCCATACCATTTCTGTCCTTTATTGAGTCCATCTTTGCATGAAATGTCACCTTGGAATCTCTAATTTTCTTGAAGATCACTAGTCTTTCCCATTCTATTGTTTTCCTCTATTTCTTTGCACTGATCACTGAGGAAGTCTTTCTTATCTCTCCTTGCTGTTCTTTGGAACTGCATTCAAATGGGTACATCTTTCCTTTTCTCCTTTGCTTTTCACTTCTCTTCTTTTCACAGCTATTTGTAAGGCCTCCTCAGACAGCCATTTTGCTTTTTTGCATTTCTTTTTCTAAGGGATGGTCTAGATCCCTGTCTCCTGTACAATGTCATGAACCTGCATCCATAGTTCATCAGGCACTCTGTCTATCAGATCTAGTCCCTGAAATCTATTTCTCATTTCCACTGTATAATCATAAGGGATTTGATTTAGGTCATAATTGAATGGTCTAGTGGTTTTCCCTACTTCAATTTAAGTCTGAATTTGGCAATAAGAAGTTCATGATCTGAGCCACAGTGAGCTCCCAGTCTTGTTTTTGCTGATTGTATACAGCTTCTCTGTTTTTGACTGCAAAGAATATAATTAATCTGATTTTGGTGTTGACCATGTGGTGATGTCCATGTGTAGTCTTTTCTTGTGTTGTTGGAAGAGGGTGTTTGCTATGACCAGTGCATTCTCTTTGCAAACCTGTATTAGCCTTTGCCCTGCTTCATTCTGTACTCCAAGGCCAAATTTGCCTGTTACTCCAGGTGTTTCTTGACTTCCTACTTTTGCATGCCAGTCCCCTATAATGAAAAGGACATCTTTTTTGGGGTGTTAGTTCTAGAAGGTCTTGTAGGTCTACATAGAACCGTTCAACTTCAGCTTCTTCTGCAGTACTGGTCAGGGCATAGACTTGGATTACAGTGATATGAATGGTTTGCCTTGGAAGTGAACAGAGATCATTCTGTTGTTTTTGAGATTGTATCCAAGTGCTGCATTTCAGACTCTTTTGTTGACTGTGATGCCTACTCCATTTCTTCTAAGGGACTCTTGCTTACAGTAGTAGATATAATTGTCATCTGAGTTAAATTCACTCATTCCAGTCCATTTTAGTTTGCTGATTCCTAAAATGTCTACCTTCACTCTTGCCATCTGCTGTTTGACCACTTCCAATTTGCCTTGATTCATGGACTTGACATTCCAGATTCCTATGCAATATTGCTCTTTACAACATCGGACCTTGTTTCCATCACCAGTCACATCCACAACTGGGTGTTGTTTTTGCTTTGGCTCCATCTCTTCATTCTTTGTGGAGTTATTTCTCCACTGATCTCCAGTAACATATTGGGCACCTACCAACCTGGGGAGTTCATCTTTCACTGTCCTATCTTTTGGCCTTTTCATACTGTTCATCGGGTTCTCAAGGCAAGAATATTGAAGTGGTTTGCCATGTGGCTCAGATCATGAACTCCTTATTGCCAAATTCAGACTTAAATTGAAGAAAGTGAGAAAACCACTAGACCATTCAAATATGACCTAAATCAAATCCCTTATGACTATACAGTGGAAGTGAGAAATAGATTTCAGGGACTAGATCTGATAGTCAGAGTGCCTGATGAACTATGGACGGAGGTTCATGACATTGTACGGGAGACAGGGATCAAGACAATCCCCATGGAAAAGAAATGCAAAAAAGCAAAATGGCTGTCTGAGGAGGCCTTATAAATAACTGTGAAAAGAAGAGAAACAAAAAGCAAAGGAGAAAAGGAACAATATACCCATTTGAGTGCAGTTCCAAAGAACAGCAAGGAGAGATAAGAAAGCCTTCCTCAGTGATCAGTGCAAAGAAATAGAGGAAAACAATAGAATGGGAAAGACTAGAGATCTCTTAGAGAAAATTAGAGATACCAAGGAACCATTTCATGCAAAGATGGACTCAATAAAGGACAGAAATGGTATGGACCTAACAGAAGCAGAAGATATTAAGAAGAGGTCGCAAAAATACACAGAAGAACTGTAGAAAAAAGATCTTCACAATCCAGGTAATCACCATGGTATGATCACTCACACTCACCTAGAGCCAGACATCCTGGAATGTGAAGTCAAGTGAGACTTAGGAAGCATCACTATAAACAAAGCTAGTGGAGGTGATGGAATTCCAGCTAAGCTATTTAAAATCCTAAAAGATGATGCTGTGAAAGTGCTGCTCTCAATATGCCAGCGAATTTGGAAAACTGAGCAGTGGCCACAGGACTGGAAAAGGTCAGTTTTCATTTCAATCCCAAAGAAAGGCAATGCCAAAGAATGCTCAAACTAGCACACAATTGCACTCATCTCACACACTAGTAAAGTAATGGTCAAAATTCTCCAAGCCAGGCTTCAGCAATACGTGAACCGTGAACTGTTCAAGCTGGTTCAAGATGTTCAAGATGGTTTTAGAAAAGGCAGAAGAACCAGAGATCAAATTGCCAACATCCGTTGGATCATCGACAAAGCAAGAGAGTTCCAGAAAAACATCTATTTCTGCTTTATTGACTATGCCAAAGCTTTTGACTGTGCGGATCACAATGAACTGTGGAAAATTCTGAAAGAGATGGGAATTCCAGACCACCTGACCTGCCTCTTGAGAAACCTATATGCAGGTCAGGAAGCAACAGTTAGAAGTGGATATGGAACAACAGACTGGTTCCAAATAGGAAAAGGAGTACGTCAAGGCTGTATATTGTCACCCTGCTTGTTTAACTTATATGCAGCGTTCATCATGAGAAATGCTGGGCTGGATGGAGCACAAGCTGGAATCGAGATTGCCGGGAGAAATATCAATCACCTCAGATATGCAGATGACACCACCATTATGGCAGAAAGTGAAGAGGAACTAAAGAGCCTCTTGATGAAAGTGAAAGAGGAGAGTGAAAAAGTTGGCTTAAAGCTCAACATTCAGAAAACGAAGATCATGGCATCTGGTCCCATCACTTCATGGCAATAGATGAAGAAACAGTGGAAACAGTGGCTGACTCTATTTTTCTGGGCTCTAGAATCACTGCAGATGGTGATTGCAGCCATGAAATTAAAAGACGCTTACTCCTTTGAAGGAAAGTTATGACCAACCTAGATAGCATATTGAAAAGCAGAGACATTACTTTGTCAACAAAGGTCCATCTAGTCAAGGTTGTGGTTTTTCCAGTGGTCGTGTATGGATTTGAGAGTTGGACTATGAAGAAAGCTGAGCATGGAAGAAATGGGCTTTTGAACTGTGGTGTTGGAGAAGACTCTTGAGAGTCCCTTGGACTGCAAGGAGATCCAACCAGTCCATCTTAAAGGAGATCAGTCCTGGGTGTTCATTGGTAGGACTGATTTTGAAGCTGCAACTCCAATACTTTGGCCACCTGATGCGAAGAGCTGACTCATTTGAAAAGACCCTGATGCTGGGCAAGATTGAGGGCAGGAGGAGAAGGGGATGACAGAGGATGAGGTGGTTGGATGGCATCACCGACTCAATGGACATGGGTTTGGGTGGACTCTGGGAGTTGGTGATGGACAGGGAGGCCTGGCATGCTGCAGTCCATGGGGTTGCAGAGTCGGACACGACTGAGCGACTGAACTGAACTGAACTGAGATAAGAACAAATCCATCTGTTAAACAAACTGAAGTTATTGAAGAAAGCAAAGAGATTTTATTAGTTTATACCTTTGAACAACCTCTTGATTGCACTTAGGTCTCTGACAGATCCCCAAAGGTATCCATTTTTTTCCTTCCAGTGTCAGAAGTGGGAAAGAAAACACTTGTTGATACTCTACTGTATATTTGTGTTTTTCACTGAATAAACTTCAGTTTTTAAAAAATTTATTGCAGTACAACTGATATAAAATATTATATGTTACAGGTGTACAATACAGTGGTTCATGAATTTTTAAGGTTATAACCCACTTATAAAATATTGGCTATATTCCCTATGTTGTATTAATACAATGTATCCTTGTAGCTTGTTTTATTCTTTTAAGATTTTTTTTTTTTTAAGTTGACTGTGTTGGGTCTTAGTTTCCATGTGCAGGCTCAGTAGTCGCAGCTTCTCCTCTAGTGGGTCACAAGGCAGGAACTTTAAAAAATAGGGATCATGAGGGGAGAAAGAGGTTTGGATTTTCTTGGAAAAAGCAGGGTTCTTCCTGGAACTGTGGTCCCATCTTGTTTTGTTTTTGTTTTTTTAATTCCTTCCATATGGTCAGGTGTTTCCCATTAGGCAAATGGAGTCCAATGAGCACAGAATGAGGCTCGGATTCACTAGAGGCCAAGAGGATGATTTAAACCATTCCACTCTGATATTCATTTTTTTGTCTGGTTCTCTCCTTTTGAGGTTTGGTTCTGCCACTGAAGCCTGCACAGTTGGCTTCCATTGCGGAAGGGCAGGGGTACGGTTCTGGGGCAAGTACCTGGAGAACAGCAGGGAGGGTGAACCAGCCTTTCTTTCCTTTGGTTTCTGACAGCCCGGATTTCTAGATCTCTGCTGCTTGTTTGCAGTGGGGTGGGCCCTGGTGGCAAGATGCAGATAGATACTCTTTCTCCCTCATGATTCCTGTCTTTAAAATTCCTGCCTTGTGAGCCCCTAGAGGAGAAGCCTGCACGCTGCAGCTGTTGAGCCTGCACACCACAAGCTCCTGCATGACGAAACTAAGACCCAACACAGTGAGCTTAAAAAAAAAACCAGTCCACATTAACAAAAAAAAACTTAAAAAAAAAAAGCTAGAAAGCTATATTGTATTAATACAGCACAGGGAATATAGCCAATATTTTATAATAAGTGAATTATAACCTTTAAAATTCATGAATCACTGTATTGTACACCTGTAATGTATAACATTTTACATCAATTATACTGTATCTGTGCCACCAAACCTGGTTCCTGGTTCGGGTTATGTGGAAATTACATCTAATGGGAGAGAGGGACAGAGTGGAAACGTGGTAAGGCAGGTCGCGATGAAAGATCCCTGAGTCCCAGCTCCATGCAATGATCCTGTTAATCCTTTGCATTGAAAACACATATAAATCCGCTTTAATCTCTAACGGGGAAAATAATCCTCAGAGTTTTCTGAAAGATTGTCTCTTGGGTTATAATCCTCAGGTTGGCTCAAGTACAATTCTCTATTTGTTTCTTAGACTTTTAATTAAGTTTTCATTGACAAAAAGTACTGAAAGCGGTCAGAAGAAATCAATAGAGAAAAAAGTGGAAATTAATGAAATAAGAAAATTGGTAGCGAAAAGAGAAAAATGGACATAAGAGAAAAACTTCCAGTACAAAAGCAAAATCTTATGATTTAGAAAGAGTAAGAGAGGCTTTCCCATAAACAGAGCCAGTGGATGCATTTATTTTCCATTTTTCCTCTACAAAAAAAAAAGAGAGATTAAAGTGAGCATATTTAGTTGAGAAAGACAAAAAATATTAACATGTGAGAATGAAAGAAAATGAAAATGACAACAGATGAGAACTGTTGGAGAGCTCTGGTTTCCAAGGGCCTACAGAGTGAGACAATTAACTATATAAGACCTCTGGACATTCAGGTATGAAATTTGATGACACTGGAGAGATACAGAACTGGAAACAGGAAACTGGTTTAAAATTTGTGCACAATTAATTTCTCTCTCCCTTTACTTTTTTCTCTAACCAAATATAATACACTAATGGGAGGTTTGATCTCTGGATAAATTGACCTGGAGAGGATGTATACCTGCACAAAGAAAGATAAGCCTGAGGCACAGACAGATGGAGTGAAAAACCATACCCAGGACTTTGGGCCTCTCAGGATCTTCCCCATCCTGGCCCCAGACACCAGTAACGCAAGAGACTGGAGCTGTCCTCTGCTCTAAACTAAAAAGCAGAGAACAGAGCTCTGGCAGTCTCCTGGGGAAAAGGTTGGCTCTAAAGTCTACCAGTTGAGAAGTTTTACCTCACAACTGGAGGCCAGAATCGTTACACATTTCAGGAAAGTATTCCATACAAAAGGGAGAGAATAAAAAAAATTTTAAGTGTGATTTGGACATAGAGAAAAATGGACAAGAAAACTTCAAACAAATCTAATCTCTGAGAGATCAGAGATTATGTTGTATCTATAAGAATAGAAAGCAGTGAAGGAGAAGTTAGATACAACTCATGAAAAAGATTTCAAATACAAATACAAATTCTAGGAAGAGGACGGAAAAGCCTAGAGAAGACTATCAAATAACAAACATATAAGAAACATCTGCAGAACTAAATCCTACAAACTGAAAGTTAATACATTGGAAATATAAAAAGCAGTAAGTATTAGCAGATGAGCAGGAAGGAGGCATAAGATAATATACAAAGGAACAGAAAATAATTGGCATTAGACTTGACAACAGGAGCGACCAGGAAACTTTGAGGTGATGTTTCCAGATTCTGAATACTGGCAAAGTGTGTAGAATAAAGCCATTTTCAAACATGAAAGACTCAAATATTCATCTCTAAAACATGCATATTTTTTCTTTTTTTCTCCTTTTGGCCACATGGCAACCAGGGATTGAAACCTGAGCCCTCAGAAGCACAGTCTTAACCACTGCAGCAGGAGGTAATTTCTTCTTCCCTGGTGGCTCAGAGGTTAAAGCATCTGCCTGCAATGTGGGAGATCTGGGTTCGATCCCTGGGTGGGGAAGATCCCCCGGAAAAGGAAATGGCAACCCACTCCAGTATCCTTGCCTGGAGAATCCCATGGATGGAGGAGCCTGGTAGGCTGCAGTCCACAGGGTTGCTACGAGTAGGACACGACTGATCGACTTCACTTTCACTTTCTAACACGTATCTTAAGGAAGCCATTGGAAAAGGAACTTGAGCAAAAATGAAAAGTTAGCAAAAATCAATTTAATTCTAGGAAACAGGAATCCAATTCAGGAAGACAATGAAAGTAAGTTTCACAGTAAGTGTACAGTCTACTTAGAGCCACAGAATGGAAACCTGAGAGATACCAACTGGATATTTGAACAACGTAAAATGCATGCATTGGAACATCTCTAAAAACTAGCAACAGATACATAGAAAGCTAATTAAGTCCTTTTAAAAAGAAAAAATATTTATTTGGCCACACTGGGTCTTAGTTTCAACATGTGGGAAGTAGTTCCTTGAGCAGGGATCAAACCCAGGCCCCCTGCATTGGAAGCATGGAGTCTTTAGCCACTAGGCCACCAGGGAAGTCCCTAATTAAGTCCTTAATAGACAAAAATGTATCTAAAACAACATTTGGTTTTGAATTTTAAAAAATTTACATAATTATATTGATATAACCAATAACTGAGATTTAACCATATTTGAAGATGGTCAAAAAGAAACAAGAAGTTTTTTTTTCTTTAAATGAAGTATTATTACACTGCACATTTTTATTGCTAATGTGGACAAGAAATATTGCTTGCCATTTCAGTAAACAAAAAATCCATCATCAAACCATCTGCCATTGCAGTCACCCCTGAAAGTGAGCCCTTAGGAGAATTCAGGATGGAGAAAAATAGAATACTGGTCCTAGCAGTTAAAATGCATATCAAGGGAATAATTTCAATGCACTCAGACTCTTGCATCTTTCTATACATAGAAAAGCACTAAAATCATTAACTTGAGATGTCTGGTTTTTGTGATTTGCAGAAATATTTGATGTTTGACTATATGTTCCACCCCACCCCCACCCCCCACCCCCCACCAGCAAAAAATCTTATACATCCTGGCTCCTCCCTTACCTCTTTGGGACAATTCCTCAGAGATATCTGAGAGGCTGTATCCTAGGCTATCACTGTTGTTTAATCGTTCAGTCATGTCTGACTCTTTGTCACCCCATGGACTATAGCCCGCTAGGCTCCTCTCTCCATGGCATTTCCCAGATAAGAATACTGGAGTGGGTTGCCATTTCCTTCTCTAGGGGATCTTCCTGACCCAGGGATTGAACTTGAGTCTGTAGTGTGTTCTGTATTGACAGGTGGATTCTTTACCACTGAGCCACCAGAGAAGCCCCATCTTAGGCTATATTCCTCAATAATAAAATTCTCAACATTTTGGTTGTACATTTTTTTGGGGGGAGGGGCTTCCCTGATAGCTCTGTTGATAAAGAATCCGCTCGCAATGCAGGAGACCCTGGTTCAATTCCTGGGTCAGGAAGATCACTGAAGAAGGGATAGGGTACCCACTCCAGTATTCTTGGGCTTCCCTTGTGGCTCAGCTGGTAGAGAATCTGCCCGCAATGCAGGAGAACTGGGTTCAATCCTTGGGTTAGGAAGATCCCCAGGAGAAGCGAAAGGCTACCCACTCCAGTATTCTGGCCAGGAGAATTCCGTGGAGTTGCAAAGAGGAACATACGACTGAGCAACTTTCAGTTCACTTCACTTTATTTTTTTTAGTTGAAACTAAAAGATATTTTTAACTACTAAAATGAGACTGATCTTTTAAAAGTGTTCAAAGAAACTTTTATTACCCAATGAAGACATTGAGTTTATCCAAGATTTCATCTAGGAGCAGGGGAAAAGACCCTCATCCACAGAGGAATACTATAAGTGCAATTATGGGAGAAAATAAAGTTCCTCTCTCTTTTGTTTTACAAAGTCCTATTAATTTCAACTTTGTGATTACACTGCCACAAAAATAATGAATAAACAATCTATAATAGAAATCAAAAAGAGTTTTGTGTGAGCCACACTGAAAACAATATCTTGGAAGACAGCTTCACAGATAACTTGGAGGAACTGCTCTAGAGAAGCATGGTTTTCAGCACAGTCGTATCTTGTCAGCACAAAGAACACCAAACAAGTCAGGGATACATTCCTTCAAGGTTCAACAAAACAAAACAGATGAGCATGTTCACAGCGCGTGAGTAAGGCCTTGGCACCAAGGAAGGGAGTCTTATCGGAGGAGCTGGTACATTGGCATCTCAGGAAGAGAGGCATTTAATCTTTATCTTTAAAATGGACATTCTTTACTTCTGGTCTTTGAACCTTTTCCCTTAATAACTGAAGCAGATGTGCAGTGTACATTTGATAGGCCACAGACAGCCTGTTTTAGTTAGCATAGAATTTGAGTTAAATAATGTACAAGCCAGAATGACTTCCCCATACCTCAATATATGAAAATCTCTTTCAGTATACTCCTACAATTCTGTCTCAGAAATAACGATAACCTTGCCTCTCCCTTTCCAGTGTTGCTTGTGCCTATAATTATTCATCCAACTAGAATAGCTCCACATTCCTGAAGGCACACACTTCAGACACTGATCATCAAAAACCTAACATCTAGTAACACAAAGACCCACAACACACTGCTCATAGAAAGCAAGAGCCAGAAGTGTGGGCTTATCAAAACCATCCCCAAAATATAATAGGGCTACAATAAAAGAAAAATCTTACCTCTAGCCATCTTAGGTTTCCACCCAGGTCTCTTTCACGAAAAAGATTAACAGGACAAAAACAATTTATTAACTTGTGTGTACCTGTCATATGGGAAAACCTTAACAAGAGCAATTCAAAGTGTGGCTTAGAACTCCATATTATGTGGTATCTTCAACAAAGAACATAAATTTATTGAGAAATGACAGGATAAAGAAAAGCAGTCTTGAACTTCCAAGGGTGGCAAACTGTGGGAGGAAACTAATGGAGTAAAATTTATTTGCACATTCCTCTGGTGTTGTCTATGGGCTAAGAGTTTAGAGTTGTGTCCTGTAAAGGAGAATTTATATCCTGCCTTTAGGCAGAAATGGGTGAGGGTGGAGAGAGTTTTTCCTGCATTTGATGGTTCTAAATTGCCCTCAACTCAAAACTGTTTTTTGTCAAAAAGGCATACGTTGGAGTGACATACTATGGTTTACCTTCAAGGCACTGTCTTCACAGATACACATAATCTCAGGCACTTCACAAGGAAGTAGCTGTACGGGAGCAAATTTTGCCACCCCAAATATGTCTCTTTGGCATGAGGGTTAATTTAGATTGATTATATTTAAGAAAAAGAAGACTCAGGAAATTTTTCTTTTTACATCTCCCTGCAGGAGGTGCAGAAGATGCAGGTTTGATCCCTGGGTCCGGAAGATCCCCTGGAGTAGGAAATGGCAACCCACTCTAGTATTCTTGCCTGAAAAATTCCATGAACAGAGGAGCCTGGCAGGCTACAGTTCATGGAGTTGCAAAGAGTCGGATGCCACTGAGTATGCACACACGAGTTTAGATAAAGGGCTGTTTTCAGAATAAAGCAGTCCAGAGATCTGCAAAGAACACGAGTTAAGTGAGGTGGGAAAACTCTTGGCAGGGCCTAGAGATGAGTCCACTACCTGTTCCATTGTCTCTGAGTAGCTCAGCAAACATTTTCCATCTCTGGCTGAATTGCCTTCCTCCTCTTTGAATTCCCAAATCACAACTCCCAACATCCTCTTTTGTCTTTAGCTATTTTGGCAAGTAACTCAGTTTTCCTGGATCTCTCCCAAGTATGCACGTTATTAAAGTTTTGTCTGATTTTATTCTGCTAACCTATGTCATGTCAACTTAATTCTTAGATTGTAAGCAGATAGGGTAGTGGGTCACTGGAGAAAGAGAACCAGGAATGCTTTTTCTGACATATATGCATATATGTACTAAATTGCTTCGGTTGTGTCCAGCTCTTTTTGACCCCATATAGACTGTAGCCTACCAGCCCCCTCTGTCCTTGGGATTCTCCAGGAAAGAATGCAGAGAAGCCATTTTGGCCCAGCCTCTTTTTTTGACTGTGTCGGGGCTTAGTCGTGACACCTGGGATTCTTGTTGGGGCATGCTTCTCTCTAGTTGTGGTATGGGGGCTCCAGAGTGTGCGGGCTCAGTAGTTGCTGCACATGGGTTTAGATGCTCTGTGGCATATGGGACATAAGTTCCCTGACCAGGGATGGAACTTATGTCCCCTGCATTGAAAGGTGGATTCTCAACCACTGGATCACCAGGGAAGTCCCGGCCTAAGCCATTTTGTGATCTCCTTGCCGTTAAACAGATTTAGTAACAAATGATCTTAAGGGAACAAAGGAACGTAGGAACAGAGAAAAGGCAGTCAAACAATGCTGCTAAATCAAACAATAGTGGAGTGATAAAACAAAGTCCTATTTCCTCTTCAAGGGATATACAGAGTAACATATCTCTGAGTTCTACAGAAACTAAGGCCCCACCACCTGAGGTGGAGGACAGAAAGATGATGTTGACTTTTTCAGACTTTAGACAACTAAAGCTAGGATTCTAGAATTATCGCTGTTCAATGTTGAATTTTCCTCTGCTCAAGCCCCTTCATGAATATGCATATATCCTTAACTTAAAACTTCCCCAATTTCTTTATTCGGGGAGACACTGCTTTGGGAAAGATCCCAGTGTTCTCCTTAAATGCTGCAGGTAATAATCTCTCCTTCTCCCAATCTTTGGCCTAGTTGAGTCTCTTGGTTCAACACCAAAAGAGGCAAACCCAGTTTTCAAGTAACAAGACCAGACAGAAGAACTTGGAAGCTTAAGAGGAAAATTCCCTCCTCTTCAACACTACCAGACACTCCTAAACCTGGTTTCACAGTGCAGCATAATAGTATTCGACCTGTTGCCAAATGCAAGTTCTTGCTCAACCCATAGTGAAGCCAAACAAATCAAGAGATTGGAACAGAGAATGGCTTACTGCAGGGTCAAGCAAGTAGCAGTTTCCCTGGTAGCTCAGCTGGTAAAGAATCTGCCTGCAATGCAGGAGACTCTGGTTGGATCCCTGGGTCAGGAAGATCCCCTGGAGAAGGGAAAGACTATCCACTTCAGTATTCTGGCCTAGAGAATTCCATGGAATGTATAGTCTCCATGGGGTTGCAGAGTTGGACATGACTGAGTGACTTTCACTTTTCAAGCAAATAGAACAAGTGGCTCGTCCTCCAAAGCCCCAAACTCACTAATGGTTTTCCAGGAGAAGTTTTAAAGGCAAAATTTGGGGTGAAGGCAGTGGACTGTGTGACCTTCTTCTGATTGGTTAGAGGTGAGATTACAGGGTAGGGCTCCAGGACTTTTGTGCTCAGCCTCAAGTTGCCATCCTCCACCTGGCTGTGGGCCTTAGTTCCAGCAGAACTCAGATATATTGCTATGTATATTCCTGGAGGAAAAACTAGAACTTTCACTGCTGCACTGTTTGTACTGATCACTGTTGCTTGATCCCGTCTCTTCTGTTTCTACATTTCCCCACTTTTTTTGATTAGCAACTGTTTGAATCTGCCCTTTGGAACTCTGAGAAGATGCAGGAGGCTAAAACCAAACAGCTTTTGTATCAAGGAGGGCCGCAGGGGGTCCTGCCTGGTTTCCTTTCTCCCTGAGTGCATTTCACTCCAGCATCCACGGAGCGGCACACATCACATGAAACTTAATGCATGAAAACACAACTCCATCCACGATCACAAGGCAGGCACAGAGGGCACCACACCACTGTCAGTCCTTTGGCAAATGTCACAGAGACCACGCTTGGGGCACTGGATATAGCAATCAGGGTCACCCTTAAAAATCTAAAGATCTGGACACCCTGGACCAACTGGGAATCCTGGCTCCAATCTTAGTACCCCTCCTCCCCCAGCCCTCAACGTGCGTGGCCCTAAGAGCCTCTTCAGCTGCATTAAGAATCCCCGGTTGGAACACCTCCACCTCCACAAGGGACAGAGACAAAACCTTCCAAGAGCTTGGGCGCTGGGCTCTCGCGCCAGGGGCGGAGCTCCAGGTCTGAGCCCTTTGCGGAGCCGAGAACCGAGTAAGAAAAGCTGGAATATACAGTTTCCCAGATTTTGGACTACAATTCCAACAGGGGAGCAGGGGTGGATTCTGCTCGAGGGCACGAGTCACTCACAAGGTCACCTTTACAGGTGAGGAGTCGGCCTACGAGGGAACCCCGCTCTTCTTCCAAACCCCACGGGCATCGTGCCCCAGCTGTCTTTCCGAGCGCTTCAGGAGGAGCTGGGGGACCGGCCCCCAACACCCACCCAACCCCCTTCGCGCCTGCGCACTCGGGACCGAGAAGGCACTCTCCGGAATTCCGGCGCCGCGGTCTTGAGCGCTGGGCGGTCCCCCGAGTCTGGCGCAGCCCTAGGGCGGTAAGGCAGGCTCGGTGGTAGCCGCTGCTCTTCTGAAGGAAACAAGCGCGAGACCGGCCAGGTTCTGCGGACCAGATCGAGGTTGGATTTGGGGGCCTCAGGCCGGAGTGAGGGCTTTGCAGTCTGAGACTGGGCGGCGCGGGGTTAAGCTCGTGCGGCGGTAATTGGGCGCCGCCCCGGCCTGTTCCCGGTGGTGCTGCTCGTCGCCTTCCTCGCCTCGACCACTGGGGCCTGGCCGTAGGCCTGAGAGGGAAACGGGAGGTGGAACCTCTGAATGAAAGTCCCCTGCAGGGCGCGGTGGCTGCCCGAGCGTGGGTGGCTGTGGTGTCTGAATTACAGCCGACCCAGAGCCGCGGACCTTCTCCCGTCTTTATCTTTCCATTGTGTTAGCAGGTGGTGGGTAGCGACGGTCAAGGGGGCGTGGACGGTGGGTGTTGACCGCGTCCAGAAACGCCTGCGATGTAATCAACCGGGTTTGCTTCCTGAGCCCTGTCAGTCTCCAGAGGCCTATGAAGTGAAGTGAATCGCTGCTGCGTCTCTAAAAACCACGTTCTTTGTGAGTTTCTGCTGCTTCTTTGTTTGCGTGAAATGCACTTGATTTTTGTGACACGAGATTGTTAAAATTTCCTTCTCTTGAAATGTTCTGAGTAAGAATAATCTACTTACTGATTTGGACTTTAGGATTTACCTACGTCCTGGCAAGGAACCCGGTTTATACATTCCCCGTTCTGTTGCCCGCTTAATGCAGTTCTTCAGTTAGTTAGACTCTTCAGGACGTTATGGACTGCAGCCTGCCAAGCTCCTCTGTCCTTGGAATTTTCCAGGCAAGAATAGTGGAGTGGGTTGCCGTTTCCTACGCCAGGGGATCTTCCTGACCCAGGGATCGAACTCGTGTCTTTTGCCTTAGCAGGCAGATTATTTACCACTGAGCCACCTTAGTTAACCGTGTGCTATAAATCCAGTTGCTCTGTGAGCAGTTTCTAATAATGGAAGTAGCCCTTTGGAAGTTACCCTTTATGTTTTCTTTTCAACTGTGATTTGTTAAGTAGTGTTGGGTTTCAGTTCAGTTCAGTCGTTCAGTCCTGTCCGACTCTGCGACCCCATGGACTGCAGCATGCCAGGCCTCCCTGTCCATCACCAACTCCTGGAGTTTGCTCAAACTCATGTCCATTGAATCAGTGATGCCATCCAACCATCTCAGCCTCTGTCATCCCCATTCTTCTCCTGCCTTCAGTCTTTCCCAGCATCAGGGTCTTTTCAAATGAGTCAGCTCTTCGCATCAGTTCAGTTCAGTCTCTCAGTTGTGTCTGACTCTTTGCGACCCCATGAACCACAGCACTGCCAGGCCTCCCTGTCCATCACCAACCCCCAGAATTCATCCAGATCCATGTCCATCCAGTCGGTGATGCCATCCAACCATCTCATCCGCTGTCATCCCCTTCTCCTCCTGCCCTCAAACTTTCCCAGCATCAGGGTCTTTTCAAATGAGTCAGCTCTTCACATCAGGTGGCCAAAGTATTGGAGTTTCAGCTTCAAAATCAGTCCTTCCAATGAATATTCAGGACTGATCTCCTTTAGGATGGACTGGTTGGATCTCTTTGCAGTCCAGGGAACTCTCAAGAGTCTTCTCCAACAGCACAGTTCAAAAGCATCAATTCTTCGGCACTCAGCTTTCTTTTGTAGTCCAACTCTCGTATCCATACATGATCACTGGAAATACCATAGCCTTGACTAGACAGACCTTTGTTGGCAAAGTCATGTCTCTGCTTTTTAATATGCTGTCTAGGTTGGTCATAACTCCTCTTCCAAGGAGTGTCTTTTAATTTCATGGCTATTGGATTGTGTTGGGTTTAGACAGCTTTAATTATTCCACAGTAGGAGTGGGGATTTTTTTCCCAAAGGGAATCCATGAGTGGAACTTTTTGGTACCAGCCTGATATGGTTAGAGTTTGTTAGCATGAGTTTTATTTATTTTGGACAAATGAAAAAGTGTTTAATGTGTACAGCATAATGTTTTGATATATGTAAACATTATGGAACAGAATACCACACCGACTAATTAACCATTACCTCTCAAGGTTAACTATTTTGTGTATGTGACAAGAGTACTTAAGATATACTCTTGGCAAACTTCCACTATGTAATACACTATTATTAGCTATAGTAACCATGTTGTACATTAGGTCTTCAGAGCTTATTATCTTATAACTGAAATTTTGTAGCATGAGTTTGTTTTAGGAGTGTCTTGGGGAGATCCCCTGGGGAAAGGAATGGCTACCCACTCCAGTATTCTTGCCTGGAGAATTCCATGGACAGAGGAACCTGGCAGAATACAGTCCGTGGATGGAAAAAAATCAGACAGGACTGAGCGACTAACACTTTCACTTTTTTGGGATAGAGGAGGAAAGATGTATGCAGTGGTTAAGAATTTTGAACCTAGATTAAGAGGATTTTAATCCTGACCATCACTTAAATCTAAGTGAGTTTGGGCAGTCGAAAGAAAACTGTGTTGCAGTTTCTTCATATGTAAAATTGGAATTATAATAGTATATGCCTCACAGAGTTGTTTTGAAGGTTACCTGAATTAATATCTGTTGAAGCTCTTAAAACATTACCTAGTATAGTAGAATACTGCTTAATTATATTAGCGGTTAGTGATGATTCTTAATCATTCCGTATCAACTTTCTTTATTCCCAAGAATAATGAAAATGTGAAGTTACTTATGATGAATGCAAGCAGAAAGTTCAACAGCAAATGGACCAGAATAGGGATTCTTAACATGAAGTCTTTGGTTTCTGTTTATGGGTTTTCAGCACAAGGAAAAAAAATCAAATATATATATATAGAAATATTGTAAATATTTTTCAGTGGTTAATTTGGGAGGGGAATCTACTTACTTATAATTTCATGATATCAGAGTTGTATAAGACCCAACAAGATTGATTTTCATTGGTCTAGAATCAAATTCTGGAATAAATAGGAATAATTTTGAGGATAATCTTAAAAAACTAGTGTCTAACAATATGGAAATGTTAAGTAATTCACACTTCATCCATATGATGGAATGTTATGGGATAATAAAGATTATAAAGTCATAAGTAAAAACCATATAATGTAATATTGGGAAGTATTTATTGTTCTGAATAAAAATTTTTAAGAAATTGTTGTTACCTATGTATCTTGAACACTAAGGTAAGGAATAATAAGATCTTTTGCAAGGATTTAGTAATTGGTTATTCAGGAGGAGTCAACTCAAATGATTGAGCATTTGCTATGAAATAAGCATTTTTTTCTGTCTGCTGTGCATACTATCTCTTGATCTTTGGAAATGTCGTGAATCAGCACTGTGATCCTTCACAGAAGGGTTTCTGGGTGTTAATGAAATACAGTATTCAAGAACTGGTAAGAATTATTTTTTCAGTGACATTGATTTCCCTGTTGTTACCACTTATGCAGGCCTATGTAATCACAGTTTTCTTAATGACTATACCTGTCTACCCAAATCATTAAAAAATTATTTTTAATGGGAGTAGCTTTTTTAAAATTTCAGATAATGTATTTAATGCAAGTTTGTGAAATATTTAGTAACTAAGGAACCTTAAAGAAGAAAATAAAAATTACAGTCCTCAGCAGGGCCTCCCAGCGATAAAGAATCCACCTGCAATTCAGGAGACTTGCAGGAGACGCAGGTTCCATCCCTGGGTTGGGAAGATCCCCTGGAAGAGGAAATGGCAACCCACTCCTATATTTTTGCCTGGAAAAATCCCATGGACAGAGGAGCCTGGTACACTATAGTCAATAGGGTCACAAAGAGTTGGACTTGACTAAGCATATACACACATACTCCCAACATCCAGAAATAATCACTATTCATATTTAGAGCATAAGTGAAAGTGAAGTCGCTCAGTCGTGTCTGACTCTTTGCAACCCCATGGACTGTAGCCTACCAGGCTCCTCCCTCCATGGGATTCTCCAGGCAAGAGTACTGGAGTGGGTTGCCATTTCCTTCTCCAGGGGATCTTCTCAACCCAGGGATTGAACCCTGGTCTGCTGCATTCCAGGCAGACACTTTAACCTCTGAGCCACCAGGGAAGTCCTATTTAGAGCATATGTTCCCAAAAATATTTTTTACAAGCATTTGTGGTTTTGTATATTTGTATACATATTTGTATATGCTTATTCAGTTTTATTTCTGAATAGGATAACATTAATTGAAAATTTAAAGGAAAGCAAGACCTCTAATTCTTCGTTTAAGATAGGAATTCAGGAGTCTTCCCTGGGGGCTCAGTGGTAAGGAGTCTGCCTGCCAGTGCAGGAGACTGGTTCGATCCCTGATCCAGGAAGATCTCACATGCTGTGGAGCAGCTTACCCCATATACAACTATTAAGCCTGTGCTCTAGAGCCAGGGAGCCCATGTACAACTATTAAGCCTGTGCTTTAGAGCCAGGGAGCCCATGTACAACTATTAAGCCTGTGCTCTAGAGCCGGGGAGCCACAACTACTGAAGCCCGTGTGCGCTAGAGCCTGTGCTCTGTGATAAGAGAGTAGCCTCTGCTCATAGCAGTGATGACCCAGCACAGCCAAAAATAAATAAATAAAATTAGAAAAAAAGAAACTCATTATTTTTTTTAATGAGGATAAAAAAAAAAAGAGGAATTCAGTGTTCTCCTGGATTTTGTAACATTTTTATGGATTTTATATATTTTTAAAACTGATTTTTTTTTCTTTCAGTGTGTCTTGGATATTTTCCATTCCTTAAGTTTTCAAAAACTCAGCATTTAATGATTATTATTCTGTTTGTGGATGTTTTATCAAGTATTTAAGAAATAAGTTATTGGGGAGTGATGTTCAAAACTGCCTGAACAATTCCTTCAGCAGGCTTTCTAGGTCCTATTACTTAACCAGCTTTCACTTCAGGATCATATGGGATTTCAGAGGTAGGAATGTTGAGGAATATAGCATTGACTTCTGCCAACTAGGGATACAAGTGATAACTCTGAAGTATTTGGCTTTATTTCTGAAGGATTGTTAAGAGTATGAAGTGGACAGTTCTGTTATTTTATGCCAGAAGCTTCATCCTCCTGATCCTTCATTTGAATGAGAATTTGAGAAATAAATTAATGATAATTACCTAGAAAATGAATCTTACAAAAAACAAAATCATGTTAAACTCAGAGAAGAAAGGCAAAATAATCTGATTATACTATATAGTTCAGTTGGTAATGGTATTTAAATGGTCATAGTCATGGAAACTGAACATCTGTGTACCCTTTAATAGAACAAAACCGCACGGGGGGAAAAAAGAACATATTGGAAGGATAGGGAGATGCAATTATGCACACATGAAGTGGGAGGTGGGTAGATAAAAGATAGCTGAAGTAGTAATATTAGCATGTGATTTGAATCTATGCTATTTATATAACAAAAGAAAAAGCTAAAAGAGGTGAAAATTGTTGCCTCTAGATTTGGAAGATAGGGGAAAGGGTAGCAGGGATGGAACTGTTGGGGCTTTTTGTGATATCCCTTGTAGAGCTGTTTTAAATTTATGTCCAGGTACAAGTGACACAATTAAAGTTTTCTTTTCTTTTTTTTTTTTTACAGATTAAAAATTTCTTGATTAAAAAATTGAGAGACTCCTGGGAAGAACAAAATAAAGATCACGTGGGATACTATCCAGCAGAGGTAACACAATAAAATCTTATTCCAAGTCCATTTTGACTTTTTGGTCTCATTATAATCATTTTCCATGTATCATTTCATTCTTTTTACACCATACCACAAGTGTCCATTTCTCCAGTCTTAGTGATAAGTGTTATCAGTTTTTAAAATCTGCTAATCCAGTTCCTTTGAATGCAACTCCTTAGTTACTATTGAGTTTTAACTAGTGGGTTATTTCATTATCCATACTCAGGTTTTACAAATTCACTTTTCCCCAGCCTGGGTACCAAGAGAATAGGATTGGTAAATGAGATCATGTAGACAGTATTGATGATTCCTAATAGGAAGATGGTGAACAGTGAGCTCTGAGGATTCTGGGAAAGATAGTTTAGCCTTGAGGAAGAGATCCCAGTATGCAAGTACAGTTTTGCCGTTATAAAGACTGCTAGGCATGGTCTGTGCAAGTGGTTCTTAAATTGTGGCATTTGGATCAGCAGCATCAGTATCAATGGAAATGTTTTCAAAATGCAATTTCTCAAGCCCAACCCTAGCTCCAGTAAATGCCAAACTTGAGGAACGGGGCCCTGCAAACTGTATTTTAATAAGCCTTTCAGATGATTCTGATGCATACAAAGTTTGATTACTAACCTGCCCATTATGATCACCTGGGGAAAGTTTAAAAATTTTGATTCCCGAGTCACAGCTCTCTCTGCTAATTGAATCAGAATGTTTGGGGCATGGGAGTCAGGCATCAGTATATTTTAAAGGTCTTCTAAGACTGTGGCCCCAATGTAGGGGCCCTGGGTTCAATCCCTGATCAGGGAACTATAATAGAAGATCCCACATACCGCAACTAAGAGTTTGCATGCTGTAACTAAAGAATCCTGTGTGCTTGCAATGAAGATCAAAGATCCCAGATGCTACAGCTAAGACCTGGTGCAGTCAAATAAATAAAATGTTAAAAAAAAACACACTAAGTTCTCTTAAAAAAAAATTTGCTGGTGATTCCAATGTGTGGCATAGTTTGGAAAATTCTTCTCTATAATTTTTTCTGTCTTCAGGGTTGGGTAGGCAAGCCAGATTTCTGAGTCTGAGAAGGATATTCTGGTTTAGATGGTGTAGCCACTTCTTAGCTGGGAAAACTGGGAATGAGGGGAGATGGATCTCTGCTCAGGACAGGTCTGGGTAGCCTAACCTTGAGTCCAGATCAGCCTCACTGAGGTGGAGGACTGCCCAGAATCTCTCTTGCCAAAACAGCTGGAAATGTTCTTCTCTTCTGGAGAGTCTTCTCCATGTCTATCCTTGTGCAGTGATTTTCCTGTTGTTTTGGGGAGGGCATGTATTTGTCTAAATTAATTAGCTTTTACCTTTCATAACTTGTCTCTGTGTTGGGAGGGGTGATGGAGGGGTGTTGCATGTAGGAATGGAGAAGTCATGTGAGTTTTTTAAATTTGGGGGCTCTGGGATTTTGTTCTTATGGCTTCATGCTTTTCCTCCAGTTTTTGGCTTCTGTCTGTGGACTCTGCTTCTTCAGTAAATGACCCTTGAGAAAAACTAATCATTTTCTTGCAACTCTGAAATCATGGCTCATGTAAGTTGGTTTTTTTCTCTATTTGGAATGCTGTAATTTTTTTTCAGGTTATGTGAATATTCTCATTAGTTGTCCTGAAACTTCCAAACAGATCCCCATCCAACAGCTTCTTCCTAGATGTTCCCATTCTAGTGAAGGATGGAGCCAGACAGCCTGGCCCTTCCTGTGTGCCCCTGTCTTGTCCATCCATGTCCATGTGTGAGTTGACCAAATTATTCAGTCTCCTGTGTGTTCAGTCTTTGTCTAGAGCAGCGATAAAGCAGAAATGTAGTCCCTTGAGGGAGACAACTGATATGAGAAACTCAGGACTGGAGAACACTTTAGAGCTGCAGTGTCCAATATTAAAAATATAAAATTAGTGCCTTCTTAGCACAGTAGGTCTCATGTCAGTCTCACAAAAAGTGTAGAATAATATGCAAGGCACATAATCTTAAACATTTTAGTGTCACATTTTAAAAAGTAAAAATGAAATGCACAAGTAATTTTAGTGTTTTATTTAACCCAATATAGCAAAATATTATCATTTCAAAGTGTAACCAAAATAAGAACTATTGAGATATATTGCATTCTTTTTTTTTTTTTTTTGTAAAGTCACTATCTGGTGTGTATTTTATAGCACATCTGAATTTGTACTAGCTACAATTCAAATGCTCAATAACCACATTTGTCTAAGATAGCATGTTAGACGTCACAGCTTTAGAAATTTTGTATAACTTAAATTGTAAATATAACTTAGCATATTTAAAAGTATAGAAATATCTAAATGTAATCATTAAGGCCAACATATCTATAAAATGGACTATTTTGTAGTAAGTTTAAAATATTCAATAAAGGGTTTGTTATAATAAGGGAAAATGCTAATGATACATATAGTGATGAAATTGGATCTCTGTTTTAAAAAGTAGAGGTTGCATAAAATTAAAGAATTTTTTTCAGAACCCAGTTTTATTTTCTTGTTATATACCCAGAAGTAGGATTACTGGATCGTATGGTAGCTCACCCAGAAGTAGGATTACTGGATCGTATGGTAGCTCTATTTTTAGTTTTTTAAGGAACTTCTATACTGTTCTCCATAGTGGCTGCACCAATTTACATTTCCACCAACAGTGTAGGAAGATTCCCTTTTCTCCACAGCCTCTCCACATTTATTACTTGTAAACTTTGGGTGATAACCATTGTCACTGGTGTGAAGCAATACCTTGTGATTTTGATTTGCGTTTCTCTTATAATCAGTGATGTTGAGCATTTTTTCATGTGTCTTCTGGCCATGTGAATGTCTTCTTTGGAAAAGTGTCCTTTTAGGTCTTCTGCCCATTTTTTTGATTTTTTTTTTTCCTGGTATTGAGTTGTATGAGTTCTTGGTATTTTAGCATATTGACCCCTTGTTGGTCACATCATTTGCAAATATTTTCTCCCATTCAGTAGGCTGTTTTTTCATTTTGTTTTCTTTTGTGCCCATCAATAGAAGATTGATGGTTTCCTTTACTGTGCAAAAGCTTTCAAGTTTGATTAGGTCCCATTTGTTTATTTTTGCTTTTATTTCTTTTGCTGTGGGAGACTGATCTAAGAAAATATTGCTATGATTTAGTGAAACTTTGATTTACTACCTGTGCATATCTGGGAGTAAACTAGGTATACCACAGTATATAGGAAGCTTTGTCTATAGGAGTAGTAGGCAAAGTGCAGCTTGTGAGCCAGAGTCAACCCATGTCCTGTTTTAGCACAAGCTATGAGTTAATTACTTTCTGAAAGAATTGCTTTAAAAAAGAAGGGAAAGGGAAGGATACGCAAATAGAGACAATATGTGGCATATGGCCCTATACAGAAATAAGTAATTTTACAAATAAAGCATGGGTTTGTCATTTCAGGATTTGGTGATGTTCAGAGATGTGACTGTGGACTTTTCTCAGGAAGAGTGGGAATGCCTGAACTCAAATCAGAGGAATTTATACAGAGATGTGATATTAGAGAATTATAGCAACTTGGTGTCACTGGGTAAGTTTCAGTTCAGTGCAGTTCAGTTCAGTCGCTCAGTTGTGTCCGACTCTTTGCGACCCCATGAACCACAGCATGCCAGGCCTCCCTGTCCATCACCAACTCCCGGAGTTCACTCAAACTCACATCCATTGAGTCGGTGATGCCATCCAGCCATCTGTGTCAAATAATGTAGAAATTCACATGACTGAATTTCAGGGCTGGCTGTCTGAAAACTAGTTGACTATCTGCTTTGTAGTTTGAGAATAGGTGTCTTCAGCTGCTAAACTATTAAATAGCACCGTTAGCTTCCCCCATTGGAGAAGGCAGTGGCACCCCACTCCAGTACTCTAGCCTGGAAAACCCTTGGACGGAGGAGCCTGGAAGGCTGCAGTCCATGGGGTTGCTGAGGGTCGGACATGACTGAGCGACTTCACTTTCACTTTTCACTTTCATGCATTGGAGAAGGAAATGGCAACCCACTCCAGTACTCTTGCCTGGAGAATCTCAGGGACGGGGTAGCCCGGTGGGCTGCCGTCTATGGGGTCGCACAGAGTCGGACACGACTGAAGTGACTTAGCAGCAGCAGCAGCAGCAGCTTCCCCCATAAATCATTGGCCTTTACATTTTCCTTTGCCTTTTCTATTATATAATTGCTTCTCTTTAATGACAGTTGGATATAAATTCTTAGACACTCAGAGCAAAACCATTTTCAAAGAAGTCTGTTTTCATATTGTTGTAGATGGTCTATTATCTATTAACTTACCTGCAGTGTGAGTAGGAAGACAGAGGTGTCTGGCTGTACATACCTATTGAAAAAGTTGATACAGTGTATATGATACTGGGTTAAATCAATAGTTTGTTGAAATTCAAGTGGACACATTCAACTTACTACAACAAACATGTTATCTTTTTAATTGATTTAAACATTAACTTTTATGATATAAAGTTTAATATATATGAACTTTGCATTTGACATTGGGTGAATATATTGGTGAGAAACAAATTATTTTCCTCCTAGCAAAATATTTAAATAAAAGCAAAAATAGTACCTAATGAACATGTATAGTGCTTAGTATGTACTAGGCACTCATCCAGAAACTTAAGTGACACTTCACAAAAATCTTATGGGTATACATTGCTGCCGCTGCTAAGTCACTTCAGTTGTGTCTGACTCGTAGCAACCCCATGGACTGCAGCCTACCAGGCTCCTCCGTCCATGGGATTCTCCAGGCAAGAATACTGGAGTGGGTTGCCATTTCCTTCTCCAATGCATGCATGCATGCATGCTAAGTCACTTCAGTCGTATGCATGCATGCTAAGTTGCTTCAGTTGTGTCCGACCCCGTGCGACCCGATGGACAGCAGTCCACCAGGCTCCTCTGTCCACAGGATTCTCTAGGCAATGCTGGAGTGGGTTGCCATTTCCTTCTCCAGGGTATACATTATTATTTTATATATTTTAATATATTATTTGCTATATTATTATTTACTTATGAGTATATATTATTATTTTTCCAACTGAAAAAACTGAGTCTATAAGTGACTCAAGTGACAGAGGGAGGATTTGAAGCCAGTGCTCTCAATGATTACTTCTAGAGACAAAGCCTGTATCAATTGGCAATTATAATAAGACAATATTCCTACCTCTCTGTTCTTGTGATCCTCAAGTAACTCTAATATGAATGTTTTTCAGTCCAATTACTCTTCTTTGCTCTGAAGCCTTGGTCAATTTTATACTTTCTTTATTATTTTCTTTTTTTTTCAAGGAGGATGTTCCATTTCTAAGCCAGATGTAATTACTCTGTTAGAGCAAGGGAAAGAACCCTGGATGGTTGTGAGGGATGAGAAAAGAAGATGGAGACTAGGTGAGTAAGTGCTTATCAGGGGAGGGTAAGCTGCTGTGGCACAGCATATCCCTGCAGGTTGGGAAGAAACACACTCCTTAGTTGTTGATTATGAAGGAGAGACCTGACACCTGAGAAGAAAACTTAGATCTCAGCATGGACAACCAAAGAAATTTCATCTCTACTTCCATTTATCTCTTCTTTCTTCACTGTCCTGTTTCCTTCTCATTTCAATGGGGGAAAGCTTTCTTCCCCAGTGACCACCATTTTACTTGTATTTTGCATCTAATTTCTACTTAGATCATCTTTTGTGTTTTGCCTCTTACGTATATATTTCTTCATTGCCTTCTTTTCATGATGTTTACATTGTAGTAGGGAAATCGTATAGTAAACAAATGGATTAGTATCATGAGGTGATTAAATATTGTTAAGAAGGGTGAGGAAGTAAGAATATGGGGAATTATGATGGGTTAGTTGGGTAATTTAGATAGGGTAGTCAAGGAAGAGGAACCAGTTGGCAGAGGCTCTTCAGCCTGTAAAAAACAATGGAATCATTTAAGCATCTATATACATAACTGAAATGTATTACAACCACATAAAATATACTTGATTCTGTAAATTCTTTTCCCCCCAAGATCTATTTATTTATTTATTGGCTGTGCTGGGTCTTCATTGCTGCATGCGGGTTTTCTTTAGTTGCAGTGAGTGGGAACTACTCTTCATTGCAGTGCATGGGCTTCTCACTGACCTGGCTTCTCTTGTTGCAGAGCACGGACTCTAAGCAAGGGGGCTTTAGCTGTGGCGTGTGGGCTTAGTAGTTGTGGCTTATGGGCTCTAGAGCACAGGCTTGGTGATTTTGGCACACAGGCTTAGTTGCTCTGTGGTGTGTGGGGTCTTTTGAAACCAGGGATCAAACTCATGTCTCCTGCATTGGCAGGCAGATTCTTTACCCAGCTGAGCCACTGGGGAAGCCCATGTTTCTCTTAAAGTATTCAGTGAATAAATGAAGGATTATAGACTTAGAATATTACCAGTTTGGAACCTCTAGTAAGCTGTTGGATCTAGACACTGAACATCAATGCTGATAAACATCACAGAAATAGAGACAGTCAGATTGTATTTCTTCAAATGAAATAATACAGTATCACCTATGAAGTGGGCCTAAGTCTGATGGAGCTTCTGAATTAGCCAACCACTAATTTATTGGAGAAAGATAGAGGAACATGTTCTACTACATCTTGGGAATACAGTCAGAATATGAGAAATGCTATAGGGTCAAAGTGAAGAGGAACTGAAGAGCCTGTTGATGAAGGTAAAAGAGGAGAGTGAAAAAACTGGCTTAAAACTCAACATTCAAGAAAACTAAGATCCAATCCCATCACGTCATGGCAAATAGATGGGGAAACAATGGAAACAGTGACAGACTTTTATTTTCTTGAGCTCCAAAACCACTGATGATTGTAACTGCAGCCATGAAATTAAAAGATGCTTGCTCCTTGGAAGGAAAGCTATGACCAACCTAGACAGCATATTAGAAAATAGAGACATTACTTTGCCAACAAAGATCTGTCTAGTCAAGGCTGTGGTTTTTCCAGTAGTCATGGATGGATGTGAGAGTTGGACTATAAAGAAAGCTGAGGGCTAAAGAATTGATGCTTTTGAACTGTGGTGCTGGGGAAGACTCTTGAGAGTCCCTTGGACAGCAGGGAGATCCAACCAGTCAATCCTAAAGGAAATCAACCCTGAATATTCATTGGAAGGGCTGATGCTGAAGCTCCAGTACTTTGACCACCTGAGGCAAAGAACCAACTCATTGGAAAAGACCCTAATGCTGGGAAAGACTGAAGGCAGGAGGAGAAAGAGGCAGAAAAGTATGAGGATGGTTGACATGAGTTTGAGCAAACTCCGGGAGATGGTGAAGGACAGGGAAGGCTGGTGTGCTATAGTTCATGGGGTCACAAAGAGTTGGACACAGTTTAGCAACTGAACAATGACAACAAAGAGTTACTGTTCATTTTTTCAGGTTTGGGTAATGGTATTACAATTATTTTTAAAATCCTTTTAGAGATGAATCCTGAAGTGATTACAAAATATATTATGGGACTTGCTTCAGACAATGTGCGGAGAGTGGATAAGGGTCTGCATAGGTCAGTATTGGGCTTGGTTGATGTTGTTGAGGCTGGTCCATAGATAACTTGTACATTTAATATTACTCTTCTACTTTTGTGTATGTTAGAAATACTCTGTAATAAAATTTTGGTTTCTTTTAAAGTTAGTGGGAGATAAAAGGAAAAGAAAGTGAGACAGTGGTGAAAATAAATGTATGTAACACTTAAGAGGAATTTTGCCATAAAAGCCGACACATGGGATACAGGGAAAGTATCTTAAGATGTGAGGTATTAGGACTGTGTATAGGCTGAAGAGAATGATTTCAAAGAGGAGAACTGATGGTATCAAGAGAGAGGGTGATTTCTGTAAGCAGTGACTTTCAGTAAATGAGTAGAAGTAGGAGCCAATTTATGAAGGAAAACCAATGCATATGATAAGAATATGCACTTAGGTGGTTGGATAACATGGTAAAGGGGAGAGTATCATTTTTCTTTCCATTGCGTGTTATTCTTTGATGAAATTAGCAATAAAATTAGCAGAATGTGAAAATTATTTGGAATTCAGTATGGATTATTTACTATTTAATCAGTTTTGACTTTCAGAAGTACAGTTCTTTGGTTATAAGGTTTTAACATTTACAGATCTCTGGATACATTAACCCTGGTGTTAATGTGACTAAAACTGCTTCTGTCATAAATATTCTACATTCATATCGTCTTGTATCAGCAAAGTTATTGAAGACATCATCTCAGGAAACAAATTAACTTTATGACCAGGTAATTAGCTCCTTATTTTCTTTTTAATTAAAGTTGGTATTTTGCCAATGGAAATAACATTTCTCCTTTTATATTGCTCTAAGGTGGGCTAATATTTTGCTTTTGCATTAGTATCATTTACTAGAATAAAGCCCTTTGATTCAATAGACTACAAACTAGTATTTGGTTTATTTTGAGAAGTTAAATATTTTGTATATGTCTTTTGAGGTTTAGTTTGTCCTTTGTTTCAGTGTTGGGCCAGCCAATTTTTCTTGATTAAATCTCATGTATAGTGCATAGGCTATAATTTCCAGTTTCAATTTATTTAAAGTAGAACAAGAATCTAAAGATACTTGTAAAGCAATCTGTGTGCAGAGTCCTTCATGAATTTTTATGTTTTCCATCAATCTTTACTATTTTCTTACTGTCTACTCAGAAACAATGCAGTGTACATCTATGTCAGAACTAGCAAAGCACTGAACCTAGTTTTGATTGACTGAAATGGCTATCTTTTAGTTTCTTGAAGGGGAAAGAACAGGCATAAACGAATTTGGGAAAAATCATGGCTGACTTTTTACAGAAATTGTAAGATTATAGTTCAGTTGTTTATACAGTTGACCCTTGAACAACATGAGTTTAAACTGCATGGGTCCATTTATACATGGGTTAAAAAAAAAATGTGTACTACAGTACTGTGGGCTTCCCAGGTGGTGCTAATTGTAAAGAACCCACCTACCAGTGTAGGTGTAAGAGATGTGGGTTCGATCCCTGGGTCAGAAGGATCCCCTGGAGGAGGGCATGGCAAACTAAACTACTCTAGTATTCTTGCCTGGAGAATCCAATAGACAGAAATGCCTGGCAGGCTACATTCCATAGGCACACAAAGAGTTGGACACGACTGAAGTGACTTAGCACACATGCACAGTACTATATGATCTGAGGTTGGTTGAATCTGTGGATGCGGAACTGCAGGTATGGAGGGCCAACTGTAACGTTATACACAGATTTTCAATGGAGGGGTGGTATTGGCCCCTATTACTCCAGTTCAAGGGTCAACTGTAATATAGTCTCCTAGATGTGAATATTCAGCATGCCAAAGTCTTAATGTGTCATGTCAGGCAGGGAAGCCATATAAAAGTCTCAGTTATAACCCAGCAATCCCACTCCTAGGCATATACCCTGAGGAAACCCAAACTGAAAAAGACACATGCACCCCAATGTTTACTGCAGCACTGTTTACAATAGCTAGAACATGGAAGCAACTTAGATGTCCACTGACAGATGATTGGATAAAGAATTTGTGGTACATATACACAATGGAATATTACACTCAGCTGTAAAAAGGAACATATTTGAGTCAGTTCTAATGAGGTGACTGAGCCTAGAGCCTATTATACAGGGTGAGGTAAGTCAGAAAGAGAAAAATAAATATCGTATACTAACACATACATATAGAATCTAGAAAGATGGTACTGATGAATTTATTTGCAAGACAGCAATAGAGAAACAGACATAGAGAACAGACTTATGGACATGGGGAGAGAGGAGGAGAGGGTGAGATGTATGGAGAGAGTAACATGGGACTTTACATTACCATATGTAAAATAGATAGCCAATGGGAATTTGCTGTGTGTCTCAGGGAACTCAGACAGGGGCTCTGTACAACCTAGAGGGGTGGGGTGGGGAGGGAGGTGGGAGGGAAGTTCAAGAGGGAGAGGACGTATGTACACCTATGGCTGATTCATGTTGATGTTTGGTAGAAAACAACAAAATTCTATAAAGCAATTATCCTTCAATTTAAAAATTAATTAATTTAAAAAAAAGTCTCAGGTTCACTATATCCACACTGGGAATGTTTTGTTTGTTCTTTAAAACTTTCAAATTCTATAGGGTAAGTATTGTAACTTCTACTTTTTTTTTCTTTTAATTGAGTGAATATGGACATTTTGCCCTCAGTGTGTTTGTATTTTTTATTTTGTGCATTGTCTGCTCACTTCCTTTATTCTCTTTCTTTTTCCATTGTTTAATGTTTCTTATACCAGTTTGTATGGGCTTTTGTGCTGTATACACTTTCTCATTTTTCTTACCAGTGTTTGGGCCTTCAGTGTTTATTTTGACTGTTATTTTCCTTTAAATCATTGACTTTTAATTTGCAAGTAAATTGTTTGAAATCACCATCTTAATAGCTGTCATGCCTTTGTAGTTACCTAGTTATTTACTACTGTTATGACTAGCTAATTACTGTTCATTTTATATATCATTTATAACGTATTCACCTTAATGAAGTGTTAAATTTTTTTTCCCAGTAATTTTTACAAAATTACATTAGTTTTACATTGCTTTCTTGAATAGGGAAGATAGACAGGGAGGGAGAGAGAGAAAGAAAAGGAAAGAGTAAGGGAAGGAAGGGAAGATGTGGGGGAGAGAGAGAGAAAGGAAAGAGAAAGAGGAAGGGAAGGAGGAAGGGACAGAGGGATGGGAGACGGAATGAGGCAGATTTCATCAGAGTATCTTCTGTGACATTCACTAATTTGTCTCTGCTTACAAATTATCTACAGTATTTAAATCATTGTTGCCTTTTAACATCTTTTTATTATATCCTTTTAAAGTAAACTTTTTGAAATAGATCCAAAAAACAGAAATCATAATATGCTGCTCATTGAATTTTCACAAAGTAATTGTGCCCAGTTTATCAGTATACTGATTCAGAAATAGTTTTAGTAGGATATCAAAAGCTCCTCTCTCTGGAGAAGGCAATGGCAACCCACTCCAGTATCTTGCCTGGAAAATCCGATGGACGGAGGAGCCTGGTAGGCTGCACTCCATGGAGTTGCGAAGAGTCGGACACGACTGAGTGACTTCACTTTCACTTTTCACTTTCATGCATTGGAGAAGGAAATGGCAACCCACTCCAGTGTTCTTGCCTGGAGAATGCCAGAGACGGTGGAGCCTGGTGGGCTGCCGTCTATGGGGTCGCACAGAGTGGGACACGACTGAAGCGATAGCAGCAGAGGCAGCAGCAGCAGAAGCTCCTCTCTAGTTTTCTCCAGTCATTCCTCCCTATCAAAATTAACTACTAGCCTGACTTTTAATAAGCCCATAGATTAGTTTTAGTGTTTATGAGCTTTATAAAAATGAAATAATATAGTATATATTATTTTATGCCTGGCTTTGTTGGGTCACCCTTATGTTAATGAGAATGATCCATATTGTTGTGTGTACTTGTAGATTATTCATTCTTATTGCTGTTACAGTTTATTCTTATTGTGTTGTATCCATATCTATATAACTTTTCTCAGTCATTCTTCTGTTAATGAATACTTGGATTCTTTCTAGTTCATGCATATGAAAAATAATGTTGTAGATTTTGTTTTTAAATACATTTTTTGCTCAGAATTTTACTAGCATGTTACTATTTTATAAACCTGTTGCTATGACTGAAAAATCTCTAATATACTTTCTAGACAGTAACTAAATGGCACTGGCTATGATGCCTTTAGGAAGAATATAGGAAAGGGTATGAAGAAACAAAATGGGCTGCATATTTGTAATATACATGTGTATAGTTAATAAACTTGAAGATAAATAAGAAGAACCTTTCATTACCTTGGTTGCAAAAGTGAGGTTCACTTACAGCTGTGTAGACAAGCTGAAATGGAGATATCTGCATGTGAAAGTAAAGAGGCCACTGGAGGGATGAGCAGATGTAAAGAAATTTTTCCATTTATGTATTTGATTGAGATAGCATTGGTGTGCTTTTGTCTCCCATCCCTATAGATAGTGCTAGAAAAAGGTGTAAGATTGGAGGCAAGGCAACATATATATTTTTACTATTAACTAATTATGAAAACTTAATAATAAATAGTTTCTCTGTGCTATGGATTTTTTATTCAGTGATAAGTGAAAGATTTTTTCTTCTCGGGAAATTGTTGAGAACACAGGATAAAAACTTGGAAAATTAATGAATATATCACAACAGAATTGAAAAAAGTGCTAAGCAGGGAGCAAATTATTGGGATAGAAAATGAAGGATATAAATTAGATGAAGTCAGCACAGATAGCTTTTCTGATTTTTATCATGATATCTAAAGGATGAAAAGAACCCAACCATGTGGAGAACCCATCAGCATTCTTGGGAGATTTAATAGCCAGTAAAAAGCTCTAAAAAATGGAAAGATTGTGACATATTTTAGTATCTGAAAGGACGCAAGTGTGACAGACGTAGGGAGTAAAGGGGTCTACAGCTTGAAATGACATCTTTTGGTAAACAAATGCTGTGTTATTCATAATAAAGTGTTTGTACTTTATTCTTACTGAAAAAGAAATCATTAACAAGTTTAGGTAGAGATCTCAGACTTTTATTTACTTCGGAATTGTCTGGTCTTAACTCATCATTTTCTTTATTTTGTCTTAGCTTTTCTCAAGTTATGTTAATTTTTAAAGTCCTTTTAAGCACATTTATTTCAACTGGACTTTATTTTCTTTTTTCCTATTATAAAGTTTTTATTTGCTTCTTTGTTTACTTTTTCTAGAAGAAAATAGCATGTGTTTTATCTTCTTTTCTTTCAGATTTGGAATCCAGATATGACACTAAAAAGTTATTTCAAGTAAAGGATATTTGTGAAATGAGTTTCTCTCAGTGGAAGATAATGGAAAGAATTAGAAGCTGTGGCCTTGAAGACTCTTTTTTCAGGAAAGATTGTGAATATAAAAAGTTTGAGGGACAAGAAAGTCCTCATGAGGCATATTTCAGGCAAGTGAAAAAACCCACCTCTGAAAAAATGCCCAAGAACAGAAAACGCACATCTCTTACTTTGTATCCAAGAATTCACAGTAGAGAGAAGCCCTATGAATGTGGGGACTGCGGGAAGGCTTTTAGAGTACGCCAGCAACTTACTTTCCATCAGAGAATTCATACGGGCGAGAAACCCTATGAATGTAAAGAATGTGGAAAAGCTTTTAGACAGTGTGCCCACCTTAGTCGACATCAGAGAATTCATGCTTCTGACAAACTCCTTGAATGTAAAAGATGTGGAAAGATCTTTACATGTGGTGCAGATCTTCGTGTACATCAGAGAATTCATGTTGGTGAGAAGCCCTATGACTGTAAGGAATGTGGGAAGGCCTTTAGGGTGCGAGGACAACTTAATCTCCATCAAAGGATTCATACTGGTGAGAAACCCTATGAATGTAAGGAGTGTGGGAAGACCTTTAGACAATATGCACACCTTACTCGACATCAAAGACTTAATATTGCTGAGAAATGCTATGAATGCAAGGAATGTGGGCAAGCTTTTCTGTGCAGTACAGGCCTTCGAGTACATCACAAACTTCATACTGGTGAGAAACCCTATGACTGTAAGGAATGTGGGAAGGCCTTTAGAGTGCGGCAACAACTTACTCTTCATCAGAGAATTCATACTGGCGAGAAACCCTATGATTGTAAGGAATGTGGGAAGACCTTTAGTCGTGCCTATCATCTAACTCTCCATCAGAGAATTCATACTGGTGAGAAACCTTATGAATGTAAGGAATGTCAGAAGTTCTTTCGTCGTTACTCAGAACTTATTTCACATCAGGGTATTCATATTGGAGAGAAACCTTATGATTGTAAGGAATGTGGGAAGGCCTTCAGACTGTTCTCACAACTTACTCAACATCAGAGTATTCATTTTGGTGAGAAACCTTATAAGTGCAAGGAATGTGAGAAGAATTTTAGATTGCTCTCCCAACTTACTCAACATCAGAGTATTCATACTGGTGAGAAACCCTATGACTGTAAGGAATGTGGAAAGGCCTTTAGACTTCATTCATCTCTTATCCAACATCAGAGAATTCATTCTGGTGAGAAACCATACAAATGTAAGGAATGTAAGAAGGCATTTAGGCAGCATTCACATCTTACTTACCATCAGCGAGTTCATAATGTCACTAAATAGTTATAAGAAAGCCACCCATTGTGAATTTTGTGTTAAGGAGCATTAGAAAATAAAGCTGGAAGAGAAGTGTTTGAATGTAGGAATCCCTTTTGCTTCATGCTCAAAGTTAAAACAAGAGGTTTTAAAAGAGTAGGTTAAATTAATGAATACACAGCAGTGTTTTATCACCACTCAAACCATGTTAAACTTTAGGAAACTGATAGAAATTCATAGAAAGAAACTCTCTTAAAGGAGTGAATGTGAAAAAGCTTTTGATCTTACTTATTACCACCTCTGTTCTTTCATCTGTACATACCAACCTTTGGAGGTTGCCAGGGCACCAACTCATTCTGGACATTGATAAACAGAAGGAAGGAGGAGTGATTTAGCCTGCGTTTCCTGTATAAACTATAGCTCAAGGCAACTAGAGGTTGATGAGGTAAAGTTCTTTATTAGAGAATTTTCAGGACATAGTGAAATAATGGATCTAAGCACGGTTCTCAGTAGAAGTGTTAAGACCTTTAGGTGAATGGTCTATATGAACTTCCCAGTGAATAGATCAGGTTGACAACATCTGACCCACTGATCAACTTTAATCTCATCAAAAATAGGACAAAACATTTTATGCCTCCTTGTATGATACAATAAGACATACCATTGCCAAAAATATTAACGTGAATCTAATTAAGCATCAAGACCTAACTCCCAGTTTAAAGAAAATTCGAGGAACAGAAGAACAAATTACATGATATAACAGGAAGCAGACCAATAAAATGTGGGTAATTCTATGAGAGTAATGACTCAAGCTTCTCACTCAGTGAAATGGATTGGAAAAAGGGAGGTGAAACTCTTAGATGTTAACGAAGTCTTAAGAGATGTATCAATCAAATGCAGTGAATGAGTGTTTTTCATTTAGATCACAAGTTGAACAAGCAAAAGACATTTTTATGACAGTTGGGGAAATGGGACTATTGACAGTACTAGATAATATTAAGAAATTATGTTCTTGTTAGATGTGCTAATAGCATTGTGTTTATGTAAAAGTGTCTTAGAGATAAATTAGCAAGTTTATACACATAAAACGGTATGTGTAGAATTACTGTTAAAATGCTCATGCAAAAGAAAAGTAAGGATAGATAACTTGTTTAAGTCATGGTAAGATAAACCAGGTGCATGGTTTTTGCTTATTTTGTTTTTGCTATTTTCTCTATTTTCATGTATTTGAAAATTTCCATCATTTTAAAATCATAAAACATCTATGAAATTACAGCCAGCTTTAAGTGAATAGTATTTGTAAATGGCTACTTATTAGAACTTCCGGATGTAGCTAAAGTTCTACACATAGGGATATTAAATGTGCTATAAGGTATTTGGGAAATTAAGATTGAGGGTCCAGATTTTCTCTAGTTCACCTAATGCTACATCTCCTGTAGTATCTGTTCCCATAGTACTTCATATATTTCAGGAGTGAGTAAAAAGAGCAGTTGCAGCTATTTGTATAATCAGTGGAATAGAACTGTATTATTTAATAAAGTAGATGCTAGCAGCATGTCGAGCACTTAAAACTGAGCTACTGAGAACTGGAATGTAGTTAATACAAATTAAAATGGTCTTAAGTATAAAATACACATGAGGTTTTGAATACTTCATTCAAAAAAAGAATTAACATCTCAATTCCTCACAGCATTTCTCTGCTGTAGTTGGGAAGCTGTGAAATTCAGTGGATTGCATTACTACATAATACAGAACCCAAATTTAAGTGTGTCTCTGCTGTCAAGTAGCATGTTTGTATCCTGAGATCTTGGTTCTACCCTGAGTCATGCTGGACTTTTTTTTTCCTCTTCATAAAATGTAGCCTGTTTACTGAGTCATTTTCTCAGACTGCTTTTGGCCTGTAGATGTTTTGGCATCCAAAGGCCTTTTTAAAAATTTATACTGTTTCCTATTAAGCTCAAGCTTGCAGTGCATTGAGTACAATTCTCTTTAAGATTGTATTTTCTGTGATTTTTATTAGGGTTCATTCAGTTAGACAAAGGATCAACAGGTTCTTCTCTGTATTGGGTTTCCTGTGAGGCTTCTGTGGGAAAAAGACTTTAAAATTCTTAGAAGCCCTGCTCTTTCACAGAAAGAATGAAAGTGGGCTTTATCTTTACCCTGGAGTCATATTTTTATGACAGCACCACATACTTGATTGTTCCTCCCCTCTCAAGCCCACTGTAATTTTGAGAACCCTTTGCTACCTGTAAACACAGTCATGAATACTCTATACTTCCTTGAAATTCTACTTGAAATATGCACCAATTGATATAATGAATATAATATGTTTTTTTACTGTTAATATGATAGATTTTCAAATATTGATTAAACCTTATATCACTGTAGTAAACTTCATTTGTCTGTAGTGTATACTTCAAATATATATATATATATATATACACACACACACACATATATAGCTGGATTTGCTATGTTTGCTATGATTGCTATGATTTACTAACATTTTCTTGAGAATTTTTGTGTCTACATGAAAGATACTGGTCTATAATTTTGTTCTATTTTTTGTTTCGTTTGGTATCAGGTTGATGGTGGCCTCACATAAGGAGTTTGGAAGTATTGCCTCCTTTTAATTTCTGGAAGAGATAGTGTAGAACTGGTGTTAATTAATCTTTGAATGGTATAATTTTCCAGTAAAACCATTTGGGGCTTGCAATGGACTGAATGTGTCTCCTCAAAATGTGTTGATATCCTAAGCCCCACTGTGACAGGATTGAGATGGGGCCTCTCAAGATAATTAGGTCATGAGTATAGAGCCCTCCTAAATGAGATTAGTGCTCTTAAAAAGGGGGCTCCAGTGAGTTCTCTCACCCTGTCCTGTCATGTGAGGATGACAGGACAAGAAAATGACAGTTTTCAATCTGGAAATGTTCATTAAAACAAAGTCACACACACGCAAAGAAAAGTCACGAGAAGACAGTCACCAAAACTATGCTGGCACCCTAATCACTGACTTCGGCCTCCACGCTTGTGACAAATAAATGTTTATAAGCTACCCAGTCAGTGATTCTGTGTTATAGGAGCCCAAGCCAAATAGGACAAATTTGTACCCAAAATTGATGCTAATCTAAAAAATATCTAAAAACGTGGAAGCTGTTTTGGAACTGAATAATGAGTGGATAAAAGCTGAAGAGCTGAAAAGCATATATTTTGATATGTATGCAAAGAATAATGAATGATAAGGGTAATTCTGGTGAAACCTCAGAAAAGAGGAGAGCTGAAATGAAAACCTGTCTTCTTAGAAAATAAATTAGGAACAAAATGTTGGTAGAAATATGAATAGTAAAGACCATTCTGGTTCATTCTGAGGTGGAAATGAAGAACATATTATTGGAAATGGGAGGAAGGGTCATTCTTTTTATAAAATGGCAAAGAACTTGGCTAAATTGTGTTTGTGTTCTAATGTTTTGCGGAAAGTAGAACTTCTAAGCAATGAAATTGAAGATGTGGCTTTGCTCCTTCCGGCTGATGATAATGAAGTGCAAGAAAAGAGAAATGACTTTAAAAGATGGAATTTCTGAAGCAGAACCTAAAGATTTGGAAAATGCTCAGCTGAATAAATAGTGTTAAAATACTGTGAAAATGAGGGCATAGATTGGGAAAGAATAGCATCTTGTAAGTTGGTTTGGAGATATTGGGAAGACCCTGATGATGCTGGGGACATTGAACTCCTAAGTTTAGAGTCTGCTTTACCTGTGGAAGTGGCATCCCCCACCCAGAGGCAACATTTCCACCTCCATTTGATGGGATAGGCACTGCATTGCTTGGAAAGCATAATAACCCTGAGGTAGAGGCCACATGACTCTTCAGAAACTGTCCCTGCCAGGGACAGTTTATTTCTGGGCCCATCACTAATAGACTCAAGTCCCAGCAGACTCCTAAAGGTGAAGTTCAAAGTGTGACCTGAGAGGAGGTGTGCTACACTTGAACTACTTGAGTTTTCTAATTTGTACACACAGAAATCCAGGGAACAAGTATGGGAATGGATATTAAGACGTGGAATAATGGTGGAAGGAAGATGATTGGAAATCTGGTGACAGTGAAATGTGGGAAAGAGAAGTGTGGATAGGCTTCTCTGGGCAAAACATTTGAAGTTATTTGTGTCCTGTGTAATTGCTCACTGAAGGGTGACCTCAGCAGAGGATTTAATAATCAAGTGGATAGGATGGTCTGTTCTGTGGGTAACTGTTTCTTTTCCCAGTCACCACCCCCCCCCACCATTATCATCCAGTGGGCTTATGAACATAGTGGTGGCAGGGGATGGACATTATGCATGGGCTCAGCAACATGGACTTCCATTCACCAGGGTCACCTGACTGTGGCCACTGCTGGGTGCTCATTCTGGCTGCAGAGAAAAACACTGAATCCCTAACATGGCAGCATTCCCTATTGTTCAGTCACTAAATTGTGTCCGACTCTTTGTGACCCCATGAAATGCAGCACACTAGGCTTTCCTGTCCTTCACTATCTCCTGGGGTTTGCTAAAACTCATGTCCATTGTCCATTGAGTCGATGATGCCATCCAACCATCTCATCCTCTGTCACCCCCTTCTCCCCTTGCCCTCAATCTTTGCCAGCATCAGGTGGCCAAAGTATTAGAGCTTCAGCATCAGTCATTCCAATGAATATTGAAACTGGTCTGATCTCCTTGCTGTCTAAGGGACTCTCAAGAGTCTTCTCCAACACCACAATTCAAAAGCATCAGTTCTTTTTAACACTCAGCCGCCTTTATGGTCCATCTCATCACATCTCATACATGACTACTATAAAAACCATAGCTTTGACTATATGGAACTTTGCTGGCAAAGTGATTTCTCTGCTTTTTAATATGCTGTCTAGGTTGTTCATAGCTTTCCTTCCAAGGAGTGAGCGTCTTTTAATTTCATGGCTGCAGTCACCGTCTGCAGTAATTTTGGAGCTCAAGGAAATAAAGTCTGTCCCTCTTTCCACTTTACCCCCATCTATTTGCCATGAACTGATGGGACTGCATGCGTGAGCTTAGTTTTTTGAATGTTGAGTTTTAAGCCAGCTTTTTCACTCTCACCCTCATCAAGAGGTTCTTTAGTTCCTCTTGAAACTATGAAAACCCATAAACAAAGGTAACTGTCATCCAGTTAAGTAACATTCTACGTGACTTTAGCATTTGCTTCACTTTCTTACCTACAAGTATTTAAGTTTACATTGTCATTGTTTCTGATCTACAGAAAGCTGAGTGGGAATGACCCAGAATTACCACATAACAGGCAATGTTTTCTGAGCTTTTAATATGTGCCAGAGGCTATTCTAAGGACTTTACACTATTAACTCATCTAACCCTCATAACAATGCTATGAAGTAGGTATCTTCCGGTTAGGAAACTGGCACAGCCACCTTGAAAGACAATTTGGTGGCGGTTTTATAAAAGTAAACAGACTTTTTTTTTTTTTTTTGGACTACGCTGTGCAGCATGCAGGATCTTAGTTCCCTAACCAGGGACCAAACCCAGGCCCCTGCAGTGGAAGCATGGAGTCGTAACCACTGGATGGCCAGGGAAGTCCAACATACTCTTTCTTTATCATACAACCCAGCAATTAAGATCCTTAAGTAGATGAAAACTTAGGTTTAAACAAAAACCTATACACAGATACAGCAGCTTTATTCATAACTGTCAAAACTTAGAAGCAACCAAGATGACTTTCAGTAGGTGAATGGATAAAGTGTGATACCTCCAGACAACGGACTATTCACTACAGTTCAGTTGCTGTCATGTCCGACTCTTTGTGACCCCAGGGACTGCAGCATGCCAGGCCTCCCTGTCCATCACCAACTCCTGGAGTTTACCCAAACTCATATCCATTGAGTTGGTGATGCCATCCAACCATCTCATGATCTTTCGTCCCCTTCTCATGCCCTCAATCTTTCCCAGCATCAGGCTCTTTTCAAATGAGTCAGCTCTTCACATCGGGTTGCCAAAGTATTGGAGTTTCAGCTTCAACATCAGTCCTTCCAATGAACACTCAGGACTGATCTCCTTCAGGATGGACTGGTTGGAACTCCTTGCAGTCCAAGGGAGTCTCAAGAGTTTTCTCCAACACCACAGTTCAAAGCATCAATTTTTTGGCACTCAGCTTTCTTTACAGTCCAACTCTCACATCCGTACATGACTACTGGAAATACCATAGCCTTGACTAGACAGACCTTTGTTGGCAAAGTAATGTCTCTGCTTTTTAATATGCTGTCTAGGTTGTTCATAACTTTCCTTCCAAGGAGCAAGCATCTTTTAATTTCATGGCTGCAATCACTATCTGCAGTGATTTTGGAGCCCCCCAAAATAAAGTCAGCCACTGTTTCCACTGTTTCCCCATCTAGTTGCCATGAAGTGATGGGACCGGATGCCATGATCTTAGTTTTCTGAATTTTGAGCTTTTATTCAGTGCTAAAAAGAAATAAGCTATCAAGCCATGATAAGACATGAAGGAGACTTAAATGCATAATACCAAGTGGAAGAAGTCAATCTTTAAAGATTACATAGTGTCTGATTACAACTATAGGACATTCTACAAAAAAGCAAATCTATAGACAGCAGAAAGATCAGTGGTTGTTAGGGGTGTGTGGAGATGAATAGGCAGAGCATAGAGAATTCTTCGGGTAATGAAAGTACTCTGTGGGGACTTCCCTGGCAGTCCAGTGGTTGGGACTCCACACTGCCACTCCTTGGTTGGGGAATGAAGATCTGCATGCAGTATGGTGTGGCCAAAAAATAATTAAATTTTTGGGAAAAAAAAAACCTCTATGAGGTTGGAATGGTGGCTATAAGTCACTATACATTTGTCCCAAACCACAGAATGTACAACAAGGTAAATTATGGCCTTTGGGTGAATCCTTGGTTTAAAAAGATTGTAGGACTCTGGTGGAGGTTTTTAATAATGAGGGAAGCTGTGTATGTACTGGGGTGGGCAGTATGTGGGAAATCTCAGTATCTTCTCAGTTTTATTGTAAACCTAAAACTTCTCTTAAAAATAGTCTTTAAAAATATTTTGAAAAGAAGAGAGAGAAAAACTATGGCAAGGAGAGGCTGAATAAACTACTGAAGCAGCTCACACACCTAGCAAGTGTTAGTGCTAGAATTTTAACCCAGGTATTAGATCTATGCTCTTACCCCTTATACCATCCTGCTCACACACCACACAAAAAGGAAGTCTGAAACAAAGTTATGCAGACAAACCAGAAATTAGACCTGGTCAGTACTACAAAATTCCTGTGTTAGGTGTTCTGATCTAGAGGTGTGGTGGTGTACCCACCCTAGTTGAAACAGACCTCTCCACTGACTGGATTCCTACTCTTAACAGTTTCACAAAGCAAAGTCCATGTCACTGATCGAAATGAGTCAAACCATCTCCTACCCTATTTGCTTTTGATCACAAGCCTTTGTAGAAGATTAAGAATATCCAGTGTGTGATTCCAAGCAGGTATATTCTCTTCTTTAATAAGAGATTGTCTGAAATAATGGTCTGTAATCCTCCAGATTTGCTTTTCTACACCCAAAGGATGTTTAACAAAAAGCCAACAGGAAGAATTATTTGCATAATTAAATAATTAATCAGAAGGATTAATTAATTATTAGGGTGCATTGGGGAATGGGATCTGTGCCTAGAACCTCTGACTTTCCCTGTGGAAGGAAGACTTAGGGGTAAATCAGTGAAACTGTTTCAAGGGGACACCAGCTGTTTCCATATACTGAAAAATGAAATGCATTTCATGGAACAAAGAGGAAGTACAAATTCTTCAATTTGATTTTTTCATGTACAGCAGCAATTCTCTCCTTTTTACATGCCTTCTGTGGGGAATGGCAGTTGCCAGGGAAAGAGGTGCATGAGACATCTGGTGTTTTTGAAGATGGGTCAAAATCCAGTCTCCACTACCATCCTGGTCCCTCAACTTTCACAGGCATACAAAGAAAGTAGAATACGAGATGTCTGGGTTCACAGCTCTGGATACGCAGTAGTTCTGACACTGCCGCTGGTCACCACTGAGGCTGTCCATTGCCTCAGTTTCTCCAGAAGGTAGGCTGGGACCTGGACCCCTCTACCAGAGTGCTTGCACCAGAACAAACATCTTGAGCAACATAATAACAAACTATAAGGGACTAAAAATAATTGCACATGTGCACAGTTGGGGCAATTATGAACAACAGGATACAAAACCAACTGCCATTTCTGAGGTTCTGGGAGTAAAAGCATGGTAATGTGCATGATCCCTGCACAGAGCACCACCAAGGGGCTGGACAGCTAAGTTAGGCCTCCTGCCCACTAGTTGTGCCATGTCTCTAATAATATAAACTTTGTACCTGTTTTTACAGTTTTTGCCTCCTTGAGAAATTCATTTTTCAACCCGGGCAAGAGCCAGACCAATTTTGCTTCTAGCCTCTAGCCCATGGTGGTCTAATGGCTAGAATTCCTGGTTTTCATCCAGGCTATGCAGATCCAATTCCTGGATAGGGAACTAAGATGTTGCTTCAAGTCATGGCGCACAGCTCTCTCTCGAAGATCAAGAACACAGTGGCGCCACTATGCTAGTTGATCACCATGCTGTTGACGGTTGTTAATCATAGCTCAGCGAGGGAAGTGCTCCTCTACCGGTTTCCCTGGAAACTCATAAGCCCACCAACATCCATTCCTCCTCTAATAGGTAACTTCCTCCTTCCCCCAGAGTGAACACTGCTGCATAAGTCCTGCCTGCTGTCTGCCATACACAGCGGGGTATCACCCTGGGAACTTTGCTTCAGACTTGAAAGATTCCCTGTTCAATAAACCCTTGATGTCTCTACCACTGTCTCCAGACTCATTCTTACAATGCACTGCTGCTACTGCTACTGCTGCTAACTCGCTTCAGTCGTGTCCGACTCTGTGCGACCCCGTAGATGGCAGCCCACCAGGCTCCCCTGTCCCTGGGATTCTCCAGGGAAGAACACTGGAGTGAGTTGCCATTTCCTTCTCCAGTGCATGGAAGTGAAAAGTCAAAGTGAAGTTGCTCAGTCATGACTCTTGGCGACCCCATGGACTGTCCATAAAGAATCTGCTTGCAATGCAGGAGACTCGCGTTCAATCCCTGGGTTGGGGAGTTCCCCTGGAGAAGAGCATGGCTATACACCAGTATTCTTGCCTGGAGAAGTCCATGGACAGAGGAGCCTGGCAATCTAGCCTATGGGGTTGAAAGAAACAGACACGACTGAGCAACTAACACTTTCACGGTTTTCAACACAATAGCTATTTAAATATATTAAAATTAAACAAAATTTAAAATTTCATCCCTCAGTCAAATTAGTCTCATCTCAGGTGCTCAGTGGACAAATGTGGCCAGTGGCTACAGTAACGGATAGCACAGACATTGAATATGTAATTCAGTTCTGCAGAAATTGCTATTGGACAACACTGTATGAATGTTAGCTTTGTTTTACAGGTGAGGACACTGAAGCTTAAAGACATCACTATTACACAGAGCTGCATGATGACACAATCATACCCATTCTTATAATACTCTGCACACATTCACTGCCTCAAATGAACTCCCCATGTATCTTTCACTTAACACTTCTATAATTTCACAGGAATCTAAGTACAGAACCATGCAAATAAAGAAAAATCATTTTATTAACGAGTTATAAAATAGTCATAGACTGATTAATCCCAGACCTCACCCTTAAAGCTATAGTCACACCACCCCCAGACACTTTAACAATCCCAGATAGATTATATGATTATCTACTAGCATTTCTCAGACTCAAGCACAGTCTTCCCTTCCCCAGTAGAGGATACTTGTGTGTGCGCCTGTGCACACACACGGACACACATACCCACCATGACCATAAAGCAAGAATCACATCCTTGAATCCCTTTGAGCAGCAACCCGGTACTCACCGTCACCGCATCTGAGCCAGAGCTCCGTCTGAGAAATCTAGACACTACTTGTTAGACTTCTGCAGCTTTTTCAGTCCTGGACTTCTATTTCTCTGAAGACATCACTGCAAGACTCAAGCTCTGGTAACCTCTGAGGTTTTCTAGAACCTCTGAGGAGCCACTTGAGTAAAGTGAAATAGGTTATTAATACCCTTTACTTTCCACAGCGCCGGATTGTGTGCACGTGTGCTTTTGTGGGGGTGTGACAGGCGCACCTGCCGCCTTCTAACATCCTTGGCTGCTGAGCCCTTTAGTGACTGTATCCTCACGCTGTGAGGTAGGGACAGAGCCCTCTCCCTACTGTTGTTTCATTTTGATTATTTTTGAAAGTATAGGCATATATAGCATTCCTCTTTTCCTTTCACAAATATTAGAATATACATATTATTCTCCACATACCTATGTTCTTCTTTAATGTATCCTGAAGATAATTCCCTATTAGAATACAGCTACATGATAGCCCACTGTTAGATAAATATGAAGTTAATTCATCTAGTTAATGTTGGACATCTTATTTCTAGCCTGCTTCACTCACATATAGCATTTTTTAAAAAAATTGTGCATACCACGTTTTGTAACTTCACCAGTGTATCTTTAGAAGCAAGGGTCTCAGTCTTAAGGTATATATATATATAACACATGGACATTGCTCAGTTCTCTCCTATATTAGTTCTATTATTTTACATTTTCATCAATGTGAGAGTCCTTGTTTTTCCAGTCTTGCCAATAGAATATTTTAGTAAGTTGTTGGATTTCTGTCCATCTGGTTGGTATAAAGTGTTATTTCAGTGTAGTGGTCTTATATTCTCATCCCAACTTTTAGGCTCTTTAAGAATATGAGTTTGTGGTATAGTTGCAAATATCTCTAATTTGCAATTTTCCTTTATCTTTGTTGATACTGCTTTAGTTCTATAAAAAATTGACTTCTTCCTCATTTCTACTGGATTTTTGAATCACAGTTATTGATATCTCAGTTCCAAAGTTATAAAGGAATTCACTCATGTTTTCCTGTAATAAAGTTTCATTTTTTCCCCTCCTTTAAAAATATTTAGACCTTTTGTTGGGAATTTACCCTATTTTATACTGCCTAGCATGAATCTAATTCCCCCCCCTACATTTTATCCAGTTGTATTAAGACTAATTATTAATAAGTTCTTTCCCAAAATGGTCCTAGTTTAATGGCTCCTGCAAAGAATGGTGGTTAGGAAAAAACTAAGGGCCATTCTGTCACCTATAAGACAGACTAGAGAAGACATTATCAATATCCGCAAACATATCAACAGAGTTCAAGAAGCATGTACCTCAGTAATTCAATGAGATCCAGAAATTCACCACGAAGGAGGTAGAAGCAAGATAACACACTCAACAAGGCAGTCTAGGCCAAAGAAAAAAGGAACGCCTCCTACTTAAATGTATACGGATGTCCAGAGAGCTCTAAATGTTATTTTTCTTGTCACCTTAAAAATAATTCAGTCAGCGTGAATGGTTTATTAATAATAAAGCCATGTAATAAAATTTTCATTTTCTCCATGAGTTGTGAAATTCCAGAAAAGACAGTGATTCAGGAGGGAATGACTCTTCCCTAATATTGTTTAACTACTGCTAAATAACTGAATTATAAATGCACTAAATATAAATACACATATTCAGCATTCCTTAACTCATGTAATACTAAAAGGTACTGAGAAAGTGCAAGTAGAATAAACCAAGTACTAAATTGAGAAGGTACGTTTTCATCATATCTTGCTGTTGTTTAAACTGCAGAATTACCACCTATCCAGATCAGAAGTTAAACATTTTGAGTAAATATCATTTGACTATCATATTATTTTTTCATGTATAAGTGGCATTATTCTGGAATTTTTTGTTCAAGGGCTACTTTACATCTAATTTTATTATCAGAATTATGGTAGTCGTTTAGCATGAGTGAACAACTTTTTCATAGGATTTTCTGTTCTTTCAGGGGGCAGCCTATATAATTATCTGGTCTGACATGACTTAAAAAAATTTTTTTTTCCAATTAGCCCTTTTCATTTACTCTCAAATTTTAATCATTTAAGAAAATGATTCATTTAGAAAATAAACTTAATTTTCTAAATTTAAAAAAATTGTGTCTAGCAGTTTACATATATTTACATGACCTTTAAAAATTCCTTTAAACATATAGTTATATCACAGTTCTCCTTTCCTATAATGTGGAGGCACTCTAAAAGTCTAGTAGAGAAGTTTTCTTCAAAGAAACATTTTGATTTAAAATACAAAACCTGTTTTAGGGACTTCTCTGGTGGTCCAGTGGCTAAGACTCCATGTTCCCAATACAGGGGCCCTGGGTTCCATCCCTGGTCAGGGAACTAGATCCCACATGCCACAACAAGACCAAGTGCAGCCAAATAAAAAAAATTAAATAAATATATATTTTTAATAAAATACATAACCTTCACTTTTAAAATAAAAAAACTTTTGTTCTTTATTCCATGATTTTGGCTTTATTTTCATTAAACATTTTCATCAGTTTACTCGGGGGCATTTGCTTATTTTAGCTTGAGTAATCGTCATTTAACCTGACAAATATTTGGACCCAACAATATGACAGGAATTGTTCTAAGAGCTAGAGATACAGTGGTGACAAGAAATAAACTGCCCTCAATCTTCTTGGTTTTATACATAAAACAATTTCCATTGAGAAGTCTATGGTTACAGTCATAAGATTTTTATTTACAGTAGTTTCATTATCATTCACATCCAAATAGCTGTAATTTCACTTTTGATTTACTTATTAATCTGAGAATTGTTTCCACCAGGGAAGCCCTGTTTATATATGTAGTAGACCTCAATTGTAGACCTCAGTTTCCAAGAGGTCAGAATTCATTCCACTATTTTCTAATTTGCAAAATTTAACTGTGGTGATAAAATGGATAATGACACTTGGCTTTAGAAATTTGTTAGAAACAAATCATTTCCAAATGCCTTAAAAAAATACTGAGCAGTCAACAACCCCACTTTCACTAAACCATAAGGCTTTCTTTATAGTATAAGTTTATGTAGCAAATGAAATTATTACTGAATCAAAGCTTGTTTTGCTTCATTAGATTTTACTGGTTTATCTTCAGAATTAAAATTCTGCTCTTCAATAAGACATACATATAGATGGCATATTTGTCTGTAATTATTATACTCTTAAGGTTTTCTTCTCATAGAAATAGTCTAATACTAGTCTTAAAGATGATCATTAAGTCATTTAAATCCTCAAACTCATTTAACCTTTACAATCTCATAAGTAAGCAAACAGACACAGAAATAAGTTACTGCCAAAAAAATTAGGAGGTAAAAGACACCAGAACTAAGACATGGCAAATAAGTTGTATGACATAGCTCAAGGCTTTTCCAGATTAATTGCAGGACAAATTTGCCTTTGGTATGATTTTGGGGAAGTGCAACAAGATTTAAGTAGTAATGCAAAGTTTCCCTATATGATTTGGGCTTTAAGCTATGTAGCATAAAATGATGTGGAGAATCTTTTAAGAATCATTCAAAAGGATTCACGCTATCATCTCATTTTCATGGCTTTACCCTGATAGCTTATAATTGATGACTACTCAGTAAATGCTTTCCTCTATTAATATACACTGCATTAGGAATTTTTTCTAATTCCTTTTGTTGAATGTGTTGTGTGCTCTGTCAAAAGGTCTTCCCATATTATTTACATTACAGGCATTCTCAAAAAAAAAAGGAATTAACTGAAGTCAATTAACAATTAACATGAATAAAGATTTTCCCTACATTTTTATATCACAAGATTTCACAAGAGTGAAATAAAGTGAGAGCCTGGAGAAAATACCATCTCAAAATCTTTATGCTCACAGGATTTCTCAAAAGTGTAAATATTCTGGTGTTGAGCAAAGTCACAGTCATGACTAGTGGTGTTTCCATAATCTTTCCATTGATAGAGATTCCCATCATTGTGAATTTTCTGTTCAGCAAAAAACAAATGGCGACTAAAGATCTGGCCACTTTCCTTACATTTATAGGGTTCTGCATCATTATGAATTTTGCTATGTCATGTTAGCTGTGAACCCCAGATAAAAGATTTCCCACTGACTTTACATACATAAGGTTCCTCAGCAGTATGTATTCTCCGATGTCGTGTAAGTTGTGAACTCAATAGGCTTTTCCACACTCTTCACATTCATATGATCTCTTTCCAGTACGGATTTTCTGATGTCGATTAAGTTCTGAACCACGAAAAAAAGTCTTTCCATATTCCTTACATTTATAGTTTCTCTCACTGATATGAATTTTCTGCCAATTAAATTCTGAACCATGAAGAAACGTCTTTCCACATTCCCTACATTCATAGGGTTTCCTTTCATTATGAATTTTCTCATTTTGAGCAAGGTATGAGGCCCATATAAAAGTCTTCCCACATTGCTTACATTCATGAGGCTTCCTACCAATATGAATTCACTGATGTCGAGTCAGGTGTGAACTCCAGATATAGGCTTTCCCACATTTCTCACATTCAAAGGGTTTGCTACCAACATGAACATTCTGATGTTGAGCAAGATTTGAACCACGAATAAAGGCCTTTCCACATTCTTTACATTCATGAGATTTCTTACCAGTATGAATTCTCTGATGTTGAATAAAGTGTGAGCCACGGGCAAAAGCTTTCCCACACTCTTCACATTCATAAGGTTTTTCACCAGTGTGAATTCTCTGATGTTTAGTAAGATGTGATTGCTGACTAAAGGCCTTTCCACAAACATTACATTCATAGGGTTTTTCACCAGTATGAATTCTCTGATGTCTAGTAAGGTCTGAGCCACAACTAAAGGCCTGCCCACATTTCTTACATTCATAATATTTCTCACCAGTATGAATACGCTTATGGACACTAAATTGTGAATGAAATCTAAAGGTCTTCCCACATTCTTTACATTTAAAAGGTTTTTCACCAGTATGAATTCTCCTATGACCAGTAAGACTTGAACACAAACTGAAAGCCTTCCCATATTCTTTACAGTCATGTTTTCTTAGCAATATAAACTGTCTGATACAGAATAAGTTCTGAATCAAGATAAAAGGTCTCACATTTCTTATCTTCACAAAATTTTTCACCAGTGTGAATTAACTGATGTTGAATACAGTTGAGTCAGAACAAAAGGCTTTCCTACACTCTTTAAATTCATTCAGTTTCTTTATTGTGTTAAATCTCTGATGAAGATGAAAAGTGGGACTTATTTTTACAATTGAGTATAACTTGCTTCAAACATTCTTCCTGATTTTCCTATTGTCTTTCAAACTGAACTTTGCTTTGCCAATCACCTCTAAAACATAAACATTCAGGGCTATGTCTTTTACAAATTTCCATTATTTCCCATTGAGATATTTCTCTGTCAAAAATGCCATTTTTTGGTGATAACTTCTTGGTCTGATACCTGGATTGCATGTCTGAAAGATAAGAAGATAAATTCATACTGTTTTTCTGTTCAGAAAGAATTAAGGCTTTCAATGTAGATATAGGAATAAATCCTAAAGTAAATAGAGCATATAAAATATTAGTGGCTTAACAAATCCATAAATTTTGGACAATTTGAAAAAAGGGAAAGAAATAAATAGAAATTTAAAAGAACTAAAAAAGCCAAGGCAGGTGATTAGATATACAAAGTTTTGTTCAGGTCAAATTCATCTGAGGAGTAAATAAAAAAAGATTGTTCTGGTACTATACCAATCATGGGATATCAATTTAAAGACTTAAAACTATTTTACCCAGTATGGTATAATCAACATTTAGCACATTAGGCATTAAAAAAATAATTCTGTTAAAAAAAATATACTACAGATCAAAGAAGGGCAAAGGGAGTCAAAGGATGGAGTAAAGGATAATACCAAAAAAATCAGGAACTAGGAAGCACAACTGGGACAATGTGATAACAACGTACTAATGATACACCTCATTATCTAATCCCTTTCATCTCTACTGAAATGAGTACACATAATTCTATATCACTTTCTGTACAGGTAAGAGCAAACAAAAGCATATCTATGTTCAGAGAAATGGAAAATCATACCTACTTACTCATTTGTCTTTGCACATTTAAATACTTTGCCTTGCTCATTTTCTCCACTGGGCTTAGCCAAGTCATATTTTGTCAGATGATCCCAACCAAGGTGTTTTTGTTTATTTCTTGAGTTTATAGCACTTCTCTTCCATTTGATTTTATGCTTTAAGTTCTTTCCCAGATGACCTTTACCAAACCTCCATGGGATATCAAACTTACTGGTAAAATATTTTAGAAGAACAAAGCAAGAAAATACTACAACTACTACTATGTGAATATACTGAAGGGCTTATCCAATTTTTATTATTGAAATTATACTGGTATTAGCATTTGACTTTGTTGTTGTTCAGTATCACAGTCATATCGGACTCTTTGCAATTCCATGTCTTAGTCGCTCAGTCATGTCTGACTCCCTGAGACCCCATGGACTGTAACAATCCAGGCTCCTCTGTCCTCCACTATCTCCTGGAGTTTGCTCAAATTTATGTCCATTAAGTTGATGATGCTATCCGACTATCTCATTCTCTGCTGCCCTCTTCTTCTTTTGCCTTCAATCTCTGCCAGCATCAGGGTCATTTGACTTAGAGACTGATAGAACATACAACATCTCTCAAGGCTAAAGTAATAGAGATTGGTATCTAGGGTTGGTCTACAGGGGGCGTCCTAAACATTTCTCACGTTGACTTGAAACTCAAGGACCATAACCTAGGAATGTGGGTAAAAGAGAGGCAGACCTACACAGGAACTACAGATCAGTTTCAAATCATCCCAGTGACCAAGGAGGGCAATGGATTGAGATAACAACAAAAATGTTTCAGAACTTGGTAGCATACAAAGTTCTCTATAAAAGAAGATAACCTAGTCATTAGTTTCACATTTTACAGATAAGTGTTGCACAAAATTAAAATAACCATATAACACGAATGCAGAAACTATAGAAACAGCAGAGAACCGAAACGGATCTATAGGGATTCTAAATATTGGAGTTATGAGACAGAGTTTAAAAATAATTATGTTTGAGCTTCCTTGGTGGTCTAGCAGTTAAGAAACTGCCTGCCAATGCAGGAAGCACAGGTTCAATCCCTGATCCAGGAAGATCCCACATGCCACAGAGCAACTAAGTCCACGTACCACAACTACTGAACCTGTTCTGTAGAGCCTGGGAATCACAACTATTAGCCCACAAGCCACAACTACTGAAGCCTGCACCCTAGAGCCTGTGACCCGCAATAAGAGAAGCCACAGCAATGAGGAGCCTGTGCACCGCAACGAACAGTAGACCCTGCTCACTGCAACTAGTGAAAAGACCATGCAGCAATGAAGATTCAGCACAGCCAAAAATCAATCAATCAATAAATTTAATTTAAAGAAACACATCAATATGGGTTCAGAAATTTAGAAGTGTTAGTCACTCAGGCATGTCCAACTTTTTGTGACCCCCATGGATTATAGCCCACCAGCTCCTCTGTCCATGGAATTCTCCAGGCAAGAATACTGGAGTGGGTTGCTATTCCCTTCTCCAGGGGACCTTCCTGACCCACAGATTGAACCTGGGTCTTCTGCATTGCAGGCAGATTGTTTACCAACTGAGCTACTACATGACTCCAATAAGGAATTAAATTTCCTTCCTTGATATTTCAAATAAATAAGAAGCTTCAAGAGTAAATTATTTCAACTTGATGCTTGCCTATAATAGAAAATTCACCAATTACCATCCTCTTGCCAAATATACCCCTTGCTTCCTTTTGACAGGCAGGACTGGCTTTTTATGACACTGTATTCTCTGCTTATTGTCTTTCATTAGCCCTAACCTCTCTTGCCATTTCCTCCTCACTGTAACCAGAAACCATAACAAAGCAGCCTATGAGGCCTTCTCTTAACATAGAGACTGCTTTGCAGAAGTTAATGAAATTGTTCCAGTCACAGAAAAGAATACATTTCTTAATTGATTACAGATTCTTTGTTAACCCTTCTTAACCTAAAATGAAATTAGGAAAATTAATAAACATTGCTTAAAAGAAAGAATTAATTAATGAAGGAAGTGTAGCAGTAAGCAAAAACTATGCAAAATAAGAGAAATTCAAGAGGTAACAGGTAAAATGAAAAATAGAGTCAAAATTTTTTTTTTAGTGAGTGAAGAAATTTACAAATATCTAAACGGGGTGGGGTAGGGGGGAGAGAAATGGGAAGAAACTGACCCTAAACCATTGACCATTGGAGAAAAACAATGGCACCTACCTTTCTGTAACATGAAGGAAAAATGAGAGCACTGAAATGGAGTGGTATTTTGAGGTGAAGAGATTTATTTGGAACTTCACATGGACTTCCCTGGTGGCTCAGAAGGTAAAGCGTCTGCCTACAATGTGGGAGACCCAGGTTCAATCCCTGGGTCAGGAAGATCCTCTGGAGAAGGAAATGGCAACCCACTCCAGTACTCTTGCCTGGAAAATCCTGTGGACGGAGGAGCCTGATAGGCTCCTACAGTCCGTGGGGTCACAAAGAGTCAGACACGACTGAGTGACTTCACTCACTCACTCACTCACATGGAAAAGGTTACTTTTATTTCTAGGTTTTAGGCCTTTATCCACAGGCTTTTGGCCTCTGAGGAGGAAACTCTAGACCAATATTACAGAGATGCTGCTGTCTCACTAAACATCTGGGCTATTATCTGCAGTGATGGCTTCCTTGTTCAGCCCTCACTCACCTGGGCAAGTCTCATCCTTCAAAGCCATCCAGGGTTCTCTTCCCTTCTCCAGTAAAGAGAATACTTCCGGCTGATAAATGCAAAGTCCTGGTCAAAAAATAAGAAATAGGAAATTACCACCTGGTAAGGGTTTCCTAAGTCCCTTAACTACTAGGAAGGGCAAGAAAAAGGCATAAAAGATGGGGAAGATGGAAGTTCCCAAAGATGATAACTTATTGCCAAATGTACAAAGCACACACCATTTTCCCAGATATAGGTCAGAAATCCCGAGACACTTGAAAGACAATCCAAAAATTCACAATGTAGAAATCAGGGATTTCTGGGGTGAAATTCTGAAGTTTACCCAGTGAGACCAGGTTGCTGTAGTTCTCCAGCATCACATCTCTGTACTGATGTCTCTGTTCTAAGTCTAGGCACTCCCATTCCTCTTGAGAGAAGTCTACAGCTACATCCCTGAATATCGTCAGCTGCTGAAATGACAAACCCAAACATCAATGGTGAAGTAAACCTTTTAGATAGGCAGGGAAAAGATGGAAAAGGGCACTGCAGGAAGAGGTATACACATTCAGCAAAAACTGGAGTTGGCTGCCTCTAGGGTAGGGGAGGAAACAACAGGGAAATTAGTGTCCCTTAAACCAAGTGCCTATATGCTCTTAAAATCTCCTGTTGTCAGTCACAACAATGTTATGACCTTCCTGTAACAAACACCAAGACAACTGGATGGTAGCCCAGAAAAACAGGTATCATATGAGTTCTTTGTTGATACCACCAAGAGGCTACACCAGCCTGGAATAATTAACTTCAGATTTATTGTATGAGAAAAGTGTTTTTTTTTTCTTTCACCTTCTTTTATTTGAATTTTCTATTAGTTGAATTTGAAAGGATTCTTAAGAGATATACTCCCTAGCTGAATTCCATTTTTTGTGGAGATGTATAAAATCTCTAGGCTATCAGCTAAGTAGCTGACCATCTGCACTTCTTCTTAATGATATTAATCTCTCATTGGTTTCTTGGCAAGATCCCACATCTCTCTGAACTCAACCTCTTCTTATATCCTCTATCTAAAAGCATGACAAAGTGCCACTACTAAAATAAATACCAACTAACACTGACTCTCATCTTTCCTAAATGAAACACCCCATCATACAGGGTAAATAAAAGCTTTCATATAGTGTGTCCTTTTTAGTCACTCAATTCCACTTTGATGAGCCACAGTTGATGTCTTTTAACATTTTATTTTACATTGGAGTACAGTCAATTAACAATGTTGTGATAGTTTCAGGTACATAACAGAATGACTCAGGAGCCACAGTTTGATCTTTAAAAGTCTCTACTATTTCCTTTAAGGGAATATATTTCTCCTCCTTCAGTGCTCTGTCAAAATATTAGGATACAAGAGGTATTGAATGCCATGTTGGGAGAGACAAGGGACATACAGAGAAGGCACTAAACTGTTTCACAAATATCACTTACCATGTTGAATAGTGAGTCAGGTAAGCAGTTTAAGGATAAGGAATAAAAATATTCACATGATGTAATATAAATGGTTATCTTATTACAATTATGCGTGCGTGCTAAGTCACTTCAGTTGTGTCCGACCCAATGGACTTTAGTTTGCCAGGCTCCTCTGTCTATGGAAGTCTCCAGGCAAGGATACTGGAGTGGGTAGCCATTCCCATCTCCAGGGATCTTCCTGACCCAGGGATTGAACCTGGGTCTCCTGCATTGCAGGCAGATTCTTTACCATCTGAGCCAGCATAGAAGCTCTATATTATTATTATAAATAGTTACATTTTTGGAGAGAAGCAATTCCAACTCACATGGGCCATAACTTAAAATTCCAAGAGTCACTAGTCTTCTGGATTTCTCATGTAGTTGAAGCAGTTTTGAGAAAGTGGAGCTAGAGGGAAGGAATCCTAAGAGGTCAGGCTTTCCTCAGAGCTTTCAAATGGACTAAGAATACCATTTTATTCCCTGAAGGAAGGTCAGAGGCAATCTGCATAAATTCTGGCCCTATCCAAAACCCAAGAGACTAAACTACAGCAGGATGAACTTTCAGTCCAACCAGTTATGATAAATCATGACATGGATCAGAATATTCAGATATGAGATAAGGCCATTCTGACTTGCTCTGAATGGCCCCTTTAACAAAAAGGACCCCAAATTAGATATCCCCCAGGGGGAATTTTCCAATCTGGGAGCCCCGTGAGTTTGCCCAGGGCCTTCCTGTGTATCCCTGTATGACAGTGGCCTTTCATCTCCCCCATGTCCAACCAAAGTATATAAAACTTACTGACTCATTTTCATCTAAAGCACTCTCATGACAAAACTAAGGGCAACGATAAACAAAATGAAAAGACAACCTACAGAATGGGAAAAAAATATTTGCAAACAATGCAATCAACATGGGATTGATCTCCAAAACATATAAACAGCTCAATATCAAAAAACAAAAACCCAGTCAAAAAATGGGTAGAGGATCTAAAGAGACATTTTCTCAAAGAAGACTTAAGAAATATTCATTCTTATGAGGAGTATACCATGCTGAATGAGAGTTTCTGTGAGCAGAAATCCTATGAAAAGGAGGTGATTGATGGTGCAGGTAGTAAAAAGAGGCATGGAGATGACAGGGATTCAAGGTGGAAAAATTCAAAATACACAGGCTGTATTCTTTTATTTTTTAAGCAGCTTAACTGATATAAAATCCATATACCCTACAATCAATGCATTTAAAGTAAGTTCAGTGTTTTTGGTTTTTTTTTTTAGCAAATTAACATATGTGCAACCACCGAAAGTCAATTTCAGAATATTTTCATCACCTCAAAAAGAAATCCTGTGTCCTTCAGCTGTTACATTAATTAATTTTTAGATGTTTAGATAACCTTGCATATGTGGGATATATTCCACCCAATCATGTTGTATAATTCATTTTATACATTGCTGAATTTGGTTTATTAGTATTTCATTGAGGATTTTTGTATCATATTTATATGAGATAGGCTTTGCTTGGTTTTGGAATCAGGGTAATGCTAGCTTCATTGAACTGGGAGCTTGATGATATTTTTTAATTTCAGCAAGAAAACACTATCAGAGCTGATAGTAGGAATCTTCCTGAACCAGGTTAGGTCATAAACAGCAAAGAAGGCTTGACTATTCAGAGGGGCTAGCTTTTAAAGAAACTATCTCTTACTGCAGAAACAGAGGAAGTAACTCTTGAGCAGAACCTCTGCCCCATTTGCCTTTTTGAAGGGAAGTGCCAGGGACACATATACCAAAAAAAAAAAAAAAATCACATCCCAAAACAAAATTAGAAACACCGTGTCCAAAAATATAGTTAGATAAAAGTTTGAAGAGTGCCCCAATTCCCCATGTATAAAGAAAACTCACTAAAAATTTCAGAGAAGATTAAAATTATCACCCAACATTTCAATATGAATTTTAAGAATTTATGGCACAATCACAGCTTAGAAGCAAGACTACATGGCCAAATGGTACAATGATTTCAGGAAAGAGGAGGAAGTGATAGGCAGACCACATATGAAAGCTAGTAGAATTCAAGAATGAAGGAGAATATTAGGCAAAACCACTTCAGACTTGAAAAATAAACTACAAAGAGCAAAAGGTATGACGAATCCTACAGAAAGTGCAGCATGGAACAAGAGATATAAACATTAGCAAATGGAACAAAATGAAACAAACAGATGACAACTATTGGAAGAAAAAAATGAAAGTCAGAGTGGTTCAACTTGCAGAGCCACATGTAAATCAACACAGAACACACCCCCACACCACACACAAAATAAATCGAAAATGGCTTAAAGACTTAAATATAAGACAAGACAACATAAAACTCCTAGAAGAGAACATAGGCAAAACATGCTCTGACATAAAGCATACCAATGTTTTCTTAGGTCAGTCTCCTAAGACAATAGAAACAAAAGCAAAACTAAACAAATGAGACCTAATCAAACATATATGCTTCTGCACAGCAAGAAAACCATAAACAAAACAAAAAGACAACCTACAGACTGGGAGAAAGTATTTGCAAATGGTGCAACCAACAAAGGCTTAATTTCCAAAATATACAAACAGCTCATACAATTCAATGACAACAAAGAAAATCAATCCAATTGAAAAATGGGCAGAAGATCTAAATGATAAATCTTCAAAGACGACACAAGCACATGAAAAGATGCTCGTCATCACTAATTAAATAGAGATGGAAGTCAAAACTATAATGAGGTATCACCTCACATCTGCCAGGATGCATGTGTGCATGCTCAGTCGTTTTGGACTCTTTGCGACCCCATGGACCCCACCAGGCTCCCCTGTCCTTGGGATTTTCCAAGCAAGAATGGGTTGCCATTTCCTTCTTCAGGGGATCTTCCTGATGCTGGGATTGAACTCACGTCTCCAGTGTCTCCTGCATTGGCAGGCAGATTCTTTACCACTGAGCCACCTGGGAAGCCCCCCAGTTGGAATAGCCATCATTAAAATCTACAAATAATAAATCCTGGAGAGGGTGTGGAGAAAGAAAATCCCTTTTACACTCTTGGTGGGAATGTAAATTGGTGCAGCCACTATGGAAAACAGAATGGAAATTCCCCAAAGAACTAAAAACAGAGTTGCCATATGATTCTGCAATCCCAACCAGGGCATATACCCAAATAGAATTATAATTTGAAAAGATACATATCCCTGCCCCCTGTTCATAGCTGCACTATTTACAATTACCAAGACATGGAAAAAAAATGCAAGTGTCCATCAACAGATGAATAGATAAAGAAGAAGTGGTACATATATATACAATGGAATACTACCCAGCCATTTCAAAAATGAAAAAAAGCCATTTGCAAAGACATGGATGGACCTAGACATTATCATACTAAGTGAAGTTAAGTCAGAAACAGAAAGACAAATACTATATGGTATCACTTATATGTGGAATCTAAAATATGACACAAAAGAATGTATCTAACAAAACAGAAACAGATTCACATAAAGAATAGACTTGTGGTTGCCAAGGGGGGTGTAGGGGAGGGTAGGAGAGAATTGGGAGTTTGGGATTAGCAGATGTAAACTATTATATATATAGGATGGATGAACAAGGACCTACTGGATAGCAGAGGGAACTATATTCAATATCCGATGATAAACCATGCTGGGAAAGAATGTGAAAAAGAATATATGTGTAACTGAGTTACTTTCCTGCACAGCAGAAATTAACACAACACTGGAAATCATCTACACTTTAATAAAATTAATTTAAAAAAAAGAGAAGTGATCCAACTTGCAACTAAGCAGAGCCTCTAGAGATGGAATACAAATCAAAGGAGAGAATTAAGATTTCTTAACAGGGTACAGAGAGCACAAACCACAGAGGGAAAAATAATTCAGATTATATATTTTTTTCAGACTATATTTTAAAAAGTAATTATTTCAGAAAAGGAGTGAAAATGGACTGGGAGATATTATTTGCAATACACATAGCTGATGAGGATTCATATCCAAACTACAGAACTCCAAATAAAGAACTCCTAAGAATCAACAGTAAAAAGGGAGACAAGCTCCCCAAAACTTGAACAGACACTCCACAAAGGAAGGCCAAAGGACTTAAACAGGTATTTGCCAAAGGAAGATATCCTTTGGGAAGGATATGGTCAAGAGACATTAAAACAAAAGCACTCAACTTCATTAGTCATAAGTTAAGAAAACCACAACGCAATACCACTGCATATATATCCACCATATTGGCAAAAATTTTATAGTGGCAAAAATAATACCACATGTTAATGAGAAAGTGAAGAAACTGAAACTTGCATAAACTGTTGATTGGAGGACTGATTTTGTGCATTTTGGAAAACGGACTGTATCTGCTTAAGCAGATTCACATACCCTATGATCCAGCAAGTTTCTCTAGAAATAGACCTAAGAAACAAATACATATGAACAGAAGATGACAAGTGGAAGAATGCTCCTAGCATCATTATTCGTGAAAGTCCAAATCTGGAAACAGGCCAAATGTCAACCAACTGTATAACAACTGTTGAATGGACAAATATAGTTGGTATATTCATGCACTGGAATACCAGTGCATTCAGCAAGGCAAACAGTAAGCTAAATTTACATAAAACAATATGGATGAATCTCACAAACATAATGTTGAACAAAGAAGTCAACACAAAACGCTCTATACTGTATGACTCCACATATACATATGTTCAAAAACAGACAAAACTGATGTTTGGTGGTTACCCTGGGGAATCTACTGACTGAACAGGAGCACAGCAGGGGCTTCTGTTATGCAGGCAATGATTTATTTCTTGATCTGGGTGCTTATTACATGGGTGTTCCCTTTGTGGTGATTCAAGGTGTATTCAAGGTGATTTTGGTTTTATTGGTTGTTTGCATCACTGTGTATACACTTGTCTATATATATGATAAACTTCAATAAAAGATTTATTTTATAAGTTATGAAGAAATATATACAAGGCAAATGCAAACAAAATAACCAAGGGCTATGATCTTGAGGATGCTAAAACACTAAAGTTTACAATTCACAATAAACATATAATAATTATGAATATCTATATATCAACTAACAGTGGAACTTTCATAAAGCAGAAGTTACAGGCTGATACAAGGTAAAATTTCACTGATAATTAATTTCATTGATAATTCATATTAAAATGAATTTTAATATATTTTCTCAATTTAAGATAAATCAACTGCAAAACAAATACCTATAGACTGACTATATATTAGATCACAAAGACATATTCATTAAATTTCAATATCATAATGCAGCAAAACAGTATATTACAAGAGGGGGCCTATGTGCTTTACCTAAAGTCCTACATTTTATCAATAAGCGTTGAGTTCCCCTCATGACACATGGCTCAAACCATGATGCTGAGTCTAAGAAACTATACCACTGTATTAGTTTTCTACTACTGAGTAACAAACAATCACAAGTGCAGCAGCTTAAAACAATAAAACTTAATCACCTTACAGTTAGATAGAGGTCTGCCATGGTTCTCACTCAGCTAAGTAAGAGCAAGGTGTTGGCAAGCCTGTGTTCCTTTCTGCAGGCGCTAGGGGAGAATTAATTTCCTAAGGTTTTCCAGTTCCTAGAGGCCACCAACACTCCTGGGCTTGAGGCTAACTTCCTTGATCTAACCAGCAACTTTGTATCTCTCTAACCATTCTTCTGTGATCACATCTCCCTGCAACTCTAAATTCAGCTGGAAAAAGTCCACTGACTTTAAGGATCCAAGTGAATAGTTTGGGCCCAAAGGGATAGTCTAGGATAATCTCCCCACTTCAAAACCCTTAATTTAATCCCACTTGCAAAGTTCCTTTTGCCTTGTAATTAACATATTCATAGGTGCCCAGCTTCTGGACAGGGACATTACAGGGACATCTTTGCAGGGACATTATTCTGCCTACTCCAACCATTCCTAAATGTTCTATCCTCGACTTTCCTCTTTTTAAGGGAATACTCAAAAGTCCACCTCATTCTACCCTAATACTACCTCTCCAACAGAGCTGTGAATCCAATCAGAACAAGCATCAGTATCCCCTGTACCCATGTTTATGCCCATCATATTGTAATAAGCCCTAGGCTCCTTGGTGACCTCTCTTTACAGATATTATATTCCCCATCAGTTGGACGTCCCATTTTCTCATCCCTCAATTCCTGAGACTTTCCAGTATATCCTCTGGAATTCAGAATAACAAACCCCTCTTTTATCTTCAACCACTCCCCTAAACAATCCTTTCTCCTTTCTGGATCTAACAGAAACTTGGCTTTCTCCAGAGGACTCCTGAAGCCCTCTCAATGTTTTCCGCCCCCAATAGCCTCTTGCCACTGGGTCTCTAAGCGGGGCAGGTGTCCTCCTTGCTCTTATTACTTTCAGACTTTCTCCCTTCCTCCTCCACAAATGCTCTACCTTTGAATTTCATGCCAAGAGACCATATATAACTCCCATAACAGCCATACTGTTGCTGACATCTACCAAGTACAGGGTATTTCTTTCCCTTTTTTTTTTTTTCGCAAAACTTGAGCTCATGGCTTACTCTGTACAATGCTATTTGTTCAGTTGCTAAGTTGCGATTTGTTGTTCAGTGGACTCTTTTGCCACCCCAGAGCCTGCAGCCCACCAGGCTCTTCTGTCCACGGGATTTTTCAGGCTAGAATACTGAAGTGGGTTACCATTTTCTTCTCCAGGGGATCTTCCCAACCCAGGGATCAAACTCGTGTCTCTTGCATTGGCAAGAGGATTGTTTACCACTGAGCTACCCAGAGGAGCCCATAGTCTACCTCCCTTCTTTTATTCTTACAATTTCAGGACACCTACAGATAAGCCTGGCTTACTCCCTACCGGTACAACCACTTTTCCTTCTCTCATGGCTCATTCCCGCTACCATACTGATAGGTTGTTCTCTCTCCCTCCCCAGCTGCTGTTCTATTTCTTCACTCAATTTACAGAAAAACTCTTCGAATATGTGGTCTATAGTCTCCCATTCCTCTCGACTCATTTTACCTTATCCTACTCCAATCCAAGCAGCTCCCACAGAAACTACTCCCCACACCTTCACGAAGACTGTGAAGGTTACTAAACGCAACGCTGAATTCCTTGTCTCTGGCCCCACAGCTGCTGCCACATTTACCACCTTTACACACACGTTCACGACTTGGTGACACAGTCACAATCATACACGTGCACAGTCACATCTAAAAGGTCCATTACAATCACATACAGCTCTCGTCCCCATCGCACTATGCACACATATCCCTCCACGGTTCCCATACCTTGCTCCTGGACCAATTTCACACAAGCACCCAAGGTTGGCTGCTAGGATCCCTTGCGCGCGTGGATACACACATGCAACTTCCCACCATCGTCCCTCCCACATCCCATTGCTGGTAAAGCCTCAGACTCTGAAAACTTTAGCCTCTCACTGCCCTGCCTCGCGGCCTGGGCCTCTCAGGGTTCACTCCGCTCCCGGGTCTTAGACTCACTCGACTTTGAGGTTCCCTCAAGCTGTGGATATTCCCCAGGGACTCGCGGCCGATCCCTCCTATGGTCCTGAACCGAAGAGTGTGCGGACAGATTGTTGCCTCGGGTACGCTGGACACTGGGAAATGTAGTCCGGAGCCTGGACAACCTTTTAAAAGCCCAGAGGTCTCAATTCACAGACCTTGGTCTTGGACCTTATCCCTTCGCTCGTCAGAGACCGTCGGCCTCACATCGCCTCACATCTGTGGCAAAGCGTCAACCAGTTCCAGGCCGCGTCTAGAACACAAGTTTCAGCTTAGGACTCCGTGCAGCTCTTCCTCTACAAACTGGTGACCCTCTGTGGGAACTGGGACAAGAAGCCCAAGCGATCTTTCGACGGAAAGTAGCTGTGCCCCCTGGGAAATGTAGTCCAGAGCTGTGGAAATACTTCTGGGAGGAGGGTGTAATTCTCATCACAAGCTCGCCTCTTGGGCATCTGACAGATTGGTTGGCAGAAAGGTCCTGAGTCTCGGCCTGGCCGGGAGGACACTTCTTATCCCACAAGCCCTGGCTTGAGGGTTGGTTGAAGGGGAGGATTTATGGGGCACCACTGGAAAAGGTCAGTTTTTATTCCAATCCCAAAGAAAGGCAATGCCAAAGAATGCTCAAACTACCGCACAATTGCACTCATCTCACACACTAGTAAAGTAATGCTCAAAATTCTCCAAGCCAGGCTTCAGCAATATGTGAACCGTGAACTTCCAGATGTTCAAGCTGGTTTTTGAAAAGGCAGAGGAACCAGAGATCAAATTGTCAACATCCGTTGGATCATCGACAAAGCAAGAGAGTTCCAGAAAAACATCTATTTCTGCTTTATTGACTATGCCAAAGCCTTTGACTGTGTGAATCACCACAAACTGTGGACAATTCTGAAAGAGATGGGAATACCAGACCACCTGACCTGCCTCTTGAGAAACCTGTATGCAGGTCAGGAAGCAACAGTTAGAACTGGACACGGAACAACAGATGGTTCCAAATAGGAAAAAGACTATGCGTCGTGGCTGTATATTGTCACCCTGGTTATTTAACTTATATGCAGAGTACATCATGAGGAATGCTGGGCTGGATGAAGCACAAGCTGGAATCGAGATTGCCAGGAGAAATATCAATAACCTCAGATATGCAGATGACACCACCCTTATGGTAGAAAGTCAAGAGGAACTATAAAGCTTCTTGATGAAAGTGAAAGAGGAGAGTGAAAAAGTTGGCTTAAAGCTCAACATTCAGAAAACGAAGATCACGGCATCCGGTCCCATCACTTCATGGCAAAGAGATGGGGAAACAGTAGAAACAGTGTCAGACTTTATTTTGGGGGACTCCAAAATCACTGCAGATGGTGATTGTAGCCATGAAATTAAAAGAAGGAAAGTTATGACCAACCTAGATAGCATATTAAAAAGCAGAGATATTACTTGGCCAACAAAAGTCCGTCTAGTCAAGGCTATGGTTTTTCCAGTGGTCATGTATGGATGTGAGAGTTGGACTGTGAAGAAAGCTGAGCACCAAATTGATGCTTTTGAACTGTAGTGTTGGAGAAGACTCTTGAGAGTCCCTTGGACTGCAAGGAGAGCCAACCAGTCCATCCTAAAGGAGACCAGTCCTGGCTGTTCATTGGAAGGACTGATGCTGAGGCTGAAACTCCAATACTTTGGCCACCTCAGTGAGAAGAGTTGACTCCCTGGAAAACACCCTAATGCTGGGAGGGATTGGGGGCAGGAGGAGAAGGGGACAACAGAGGATGAGATGGCTGGATGGCATCACCAACTCGATGCACATGAGTTTGTGTGAACTCCGGGAGTTGGTGATGGACAGGGAGGCCTGGCATGCTGAGATTCATGGGGTCGCAAACAGTTGGACACGACTGAGTGACTGAACTGAACTGAACTGGGGTGAGGGGGGTGGAGGGTCCCCTGTCTGAGAAGCCACGGGAGCACCTCCTCCAGTATCCTTCACAACAGCAAACACTTACCTTGTTCCAATTACACTTAAATTGGTTTAAATTAATTTTCATGGTTATATTAGTATTTTGTAAATGTTATTCATGTCTGAGCTATTATTTTTGCTGAAAATAATACTTGCCAGCTGTTTTTTACTTTGTTTCTTTTTTATGAGATTATCATTTATTTTTAAATTTTTAATTGGAGGATAATTCCTTCACAATGTTGTTGGTTTGTGCTGTACAGCATGAATCAGCCGTAAGTATGCATGTGTCCCCTCCCTCTTGAACTGTGCTTATCATTTAGATGTATGTCTAAACTTTCTGATGGAGGAGTAGTTCTTTCAACATTTTCAAAATCATCAGGTAATCTTTAAATATTTTAATTGTGAAATCAAAAATACTGGAAGAAAAGGACATAGAATGTGTAAGTTCAGGGTAACGTCATACAAGCGGAGAATCTTGGTATGTTGGTACCTTATTGGTACCTCAAGAAGAAATGCCCACCCCCTGTGATCATTTCTGACCCCAAGATACCAACTGACCACTGTCTTGTTAGTATAATATCTTGATTTGTCACTTAGCTATCTTTGAAATTTACATAAATACAATGAAACTGTATGAATTTACTTAGTTGTTTAAACTCCTAACTAGATTAACTCAAAACTCCACACTAAAGGCTTTACAAAAGGAAATATATGCCAATTCAGGTATAAAAATTATTTTCCTCGGTTTCTATGGTGTTGCCAGACTCCAAGATCAACCCTCCCTCCAAGCTTCAAGGATTCACTGGGAGAATTCCAGGAAAACAATACAAAGCAAAATCAGCAAAAAGAAAAGGTACACTGGGCAAACTTCAGGAAAACCAGCCCCATGTTTCCAAGGATCCTTTCCCAGCGGAGTCACAAAGGCCATTAATTCCCCAAGAACGAGTTTTGACAGTGCATGTGAAATGGTAACAACCAGGGGAGCTCGTTAGAAACTCAGTATCTAGTATTTTCATTGGGGCTTGGCTGCATAGGCAGGCTCTGCCTGGCACATACCAGAATTTCAGACTCTCAGAAGGAAAGCAAGTATTTAGCATAAATTACATTGTTTGAACAAACATTGTAGACATAGTGAGCCATTCTTATCAATTAGGATAATGGCAATCTTCTCAAAATCTTAAATTCTAGTTGTAAATTAAGAGCCAAACTTCAAGCAGGCCTTTAAAGGATAAGTTTTCCCAACTCTGCTATGTTAACCTTTTCCTGCATACTACTGTCCTAAACAAATGGCTTTCAACAACATCAAAAAAATTACAAAGTTTGTAAAAAGCCAAGAAAAATCAAGGCATTCCCAAAACACAAGGCAAAAATCAGGAATACTTCAGATGTTCTTAGGTTGTTGCTGCTTAACTTCAGTCTCTGCCTTTTCCTCATATGGCCTTCTTCTATGTCTTCTCATCTTCTGTTTATTGTAAGTGGATTTACATCACATCCAGATAACCCAGGATAATCTCACCTAGATATCCTTATCTTAATTACATCTGTAAAGAACCACCTCACTTTTTTTTTCCCAAATAAGGTCACATTCACAGGTCTTGGGAGTTAGGATGTGGACATATCTCTAGGATGCCACCACTTAATCCCAAACAACCTGTTACTATATTTAGTTTTATCTTAATAGATTTCCACAGAATTCTCATCTTGCCTTACTGATCTCAGAGGTTCAGCAGAGCAAAGACAAATGACCTGCCCACTAAAACTTGTTCATTCTAGTTTTATCTCAGTAAATGACAATTCTGGTTTCTTGATCTAAAAATATGTGGGTTGGCCTAGGTTCCTCTTTTTCTCTCATTTCCCTCATCAGATCTATTACCCAATCCATTTAGCTCTATCTTCAAAATGCATCTAGAATCCAACTAGTTCTCATAACTACCACTGCCATCACCCTAGACTGAGTCACCATTATCTCTTATCTGGATTATTCCACCAGCCCATTGGCTAGTGTCCCCCTACACCCTACTCTCTACTCAGCACTCCAAATGATTTCTTTTAAATATAAGATCATGTCACTCTTCTGTTCAAAACCCACTATTGCTTTTACATCTCACTAAGACTAACCAAACTTCATAAAATATTTTCCATAATCAGTCTTCTCATTAGCTGTTTTACCTCATTTACTACTCTCCACTTTGTCCCACTTTCCTAGTTGCTGCTCACTGAATATACCAGGCTTATGGCTTGTTGTTATTGTTCATCACTCAGTCGTGTCTGACTCTTTGCAACCCCATGAACAGCAGCCTGTCAGGCTTCCCTGTCCTTCACTATCTCCTGAAGTTTGCTCAAATTTGTGTCCATTGAGAGGCTTATGTCTCACCCACAGCATTTATGTTTAGTTGTTTTCTCTGCTTGGTGCTGTTTATCCAAATATCTTCAAATGTCACTACTTCTGTTTTTGACCAAATATCTCCATTTGAAGAGGAAATGCGGCTGAGAGGATTCAGATTTTTCCACTATCTCAGCCACCCATACAGTGACCCACAATCATGCATCTCTCTCTCTCTCTCTCTCTCTCTCTCTCTCTCTCTCTCTCTCTCTCACACACACACACACACACACATACTCCCAACCACACAAGCCCACAATATGACCCTCTATCCTCACAAAACCACTCAATCTTGATGCTACCTCTCCCTCACCGCATGCAGTCTCTCTTTCATTCAACTAACCCCTAAATGTAGTCACACTCGCAATCTCATCATGGTCTCACACTAGGACCCTCCTTTACCCACTCTCTCATGTGTCTGGACTTGTGAATTTCTCCCCTTTAAACTCCCGAGGCTGCTTTGGTCCCAGACACTCATGTTCCACATTCGGGTTCTCTCTTCTGGTTCTCCAACACGTTCCTCAGCAGCTTGTCTCAAGGGTACTGAGCGCTCCCAGATCAAAGCGTAACCTGGAGCCGCCTCCTGTGCATTTAGCTGAGGCCAGGCCCCGCCTCCGAGCCTAGGGAACGCAGTTTACCTTGGCCGAGTCCGTCCTGCCGTTGGCGAAGTCCTGGACTACATTTCCCGGGACGCCGTGGGGCTCACTATGTTGCAGAGTGAGCGCCAAAACCTGCGAGAGCCTCAACAGAAACTTGAGACTGGGCTGTGTCAAAGAAAAGTTGCACCAAACAAGTTATACACATAAGGAAAGCGTTATTAAAGACTATTGCAATAGGGAAGAGAGATTTACCTCAACTTGGTATATAACAGTCGCTCGGGGTTTATAGCCAGTGGACAGGGTGATGGAGTCAGTGGAGTCGGCTTGACTAAAGCTTGCTCATGGAATTCTTGTCAGTTGAGACTCGCGGAAGCCTCAGGTGCGCTGCCAGGTCCAGGTTCCTCGCCACGGGGAACTCAGGATAGCTTTTAGAGCCTCTCTCTAAATTGGAGATAGCTCTTAACAGCCTCTCGCTCTCGCTCTGTCGCGCTCTCTCTCTCTGGACTACATCTCCCAGAGGCCTCTAGGCCTGGTGCTCCCTCCCGCGAGAAGCAGACCTTCTCCTGAGGAGTGGGCGGGTTTTTCTGGCGGGTAGGGGCAAATAGCCTCTGGGTGCTGTGGGATCTGCTGGGCTCTATTTGTTTCAAGTACAGTGGAGCGGTGCTGACCAGACAGACCTGAGGAATCATAGGTGAGATGGGTTGGAGCTGGGCGTGTCTGGAACCTCCGGCCTCTACGGGAGCCAGCCAGCTGGGAAGGGGAGATTGTGAGGAGTGTGTGTCTGATTGTGATTGTGTCTCTGTGTCTGTGTGACCCTGTACCAAACTGTAAAGGCGGGGAGGCGGGCTTGATCTGCAGTTATAATGGTGCATGTGTGATGGAGTTTAACTTTGTGACCGGGTGTGGCACTGTTTGTGAGTGTGAAGTTCTTTGACTGCGGTTGCAAAGCTGTGTATCCACTTTGTGTGTGTATTTATGAACATTTGCTGAGCGGTGGGCGTGGGTGGCTTAACTGTGAGATTTCTAACTATTTCCCCTTGGGGGTGTGTTTGTGATATTGTTGATGGGTAGGGTGCGTCTGAATTTGTTGTCATTGTGTCCCCATGATGGGTTGTCAATGGGAATGTGAGTACCTGGGGGTGCCTTTGACTGCGATCGTGACTGACTGTCCCCAGAATGTATATGATTGAGTGGCCCTCTGGGGTGCCTGAGTGCCCCGTGGTATGAGTGAGTTTCTATGATTATGTATCTATATAGCACTGTAGGTGTGGGCCGCCTTTGTCTGTGTCTTTGTGACTCCAGCGCTCTGTTCCCAGGAGTTGGAGCCCAGGGGCAGAGTCTGCCCAGAACTGCAAATGACCCTGTGCTTCTGTCATGCTGGTATTGAGCAGGATGCACAAGCCTTTTCTGGGCTAATATCTGTAGGTGGTAGATTGACTTGGACTCCCAGAAGAACCTGATTTTTCCTGACTCCTTTCTCCCTCCCCAGCTCTGCTCTACTTGCACAGTCTTCCAGAGTGGAGTAAAGAATGCCTGTTGACCATCTACAAGGCACCTGCAAGGTAGCTTATCATTTCCCCTTGTTTCCCGAAATCCTCTTTTCTTTGTCAAGATATGACTTGCTTTCCTTCTCTTGAAAATTTCTTGCCTGTCAGGTGACCTGATCCATGGAATTTTTTTCCTTTGAGAAATGTGATTTGCTCTAAACCCCAATCTACACACATGACTTTTCTCTTCCTAATTTGTCAAATGATTTAATTTTTCTTTAAGCTGTCTTAAAAAATCTTTTTTATTATAAAAGTGAAATTATCTTTAATTATAAACATACAGCTATCCTCAATGAAGAAAATTAAATTTCCAGTTAAAACCAATGCTACCTTTTTATAGTATGTTTTATGTACACATATAAAATGTGGTTTTTAAAATTGAATTTATTTAGTATTTACCATTTGTAGTATACATTTTAACATAAAATTATATTTAAGTATTGAGAGGGTAACAGGCAGGAAGGCTAGGGTCCCCCAAGCAGAGGAAATAGACTGCAAATGTCGGACCTTTTTTTTCCTTCTCTGTACAAAATTAAAAGGAGGTTTCTTTTAAAATTCTGTGTTGCCATGACACCTGTTTCCACCTGAACTTAACTTTTCTCAAACCTTGAGCTAACTAATGTGTTTTTATTATGGAAATATTTTTCTTAAGCTATGTTTAATGAACTATATATTTACATTAGACTCTGTCTTTTTTCAAGTCGTTTCCACCTAAGACTCAGAACCTATAATGGCTCAACAAAACAGTATGTTTTACTCAAGGAAATGTTCTCTTAAACTATGTTAACGAGACTATGTATTTGCTTGGAGCCCTGCCTTTCTTCAAGATTCATGTCAGTCATTTTATGGCCCAGGATGACTCACCCTGTGCCAGTGCTATCTCAAAAATTCATGTTATGGGTGAATGGCCTGGTGCCACTCTCAGAGTTTTTAGACATTTCCTTTCTCTAATTAGCAGCTTGCTAACAGGTATATTAGGGGGCAGTCTCTCTGCCCACTTCTGATGTCTATGTCAAAAGCTTTCTCTATCTGTTTTATACTTTAATAAAACTTTATTACACAAAAGCTCTGAGCTATCAAGCCTTGTCACTGGCCCCATATTGAATTCCTATCCTCCGGAGGAGGCCAAGAATCCTGGCATCATTCATGGCTCATAGCAACACGAGCCTTTCATCTTTGGGGCTCTTCAAGTTTGGGACATATGGAACAGTACACAGTAACAGCATAGATCACAAATCTCTTGAAAGTCTATGATCCAACAGATTAGGTTAGTAGTTCTAATTCTCAGGAATTTATGAAATGGTCAAAGAGACTAGAAAGTTTGACTGAGAAAGGAGAGTTTGGTCTACATGCTTCATCCATCTCTGGCTGCTCCCCTGGAGGAGACATTGGGTGCCTCTTGACATTAGCAGGTTGCTATAATCCCCCAACAGGGTTTCTGCCATAAGCCATGTGAGGTCACTGTGGAACTGCAGATTGGAACACAGCTCTTGGTTCACACATGTGTGTCTCTTTCAATCAGTCACACACACAAGCACACTGTAGAGCTAGTAAAGTATGGCAGAAAACGTGTTTGCTAGGAGAACAAAGAACTAGAGCTGCAAGCATCCTTATCTTGTCCTGAAGAATCACGGATGAGCCCCCAAGATGTCAAACATTTGACATGAATCTTGAAAAAAGACAGGTTTCTAAGCAAATACATAGTCTCATTAACATAGCTTAAGAGAACATTTCCATGAATAAAACATACTGGTTTGTTGAGCCATTATAGGTTCTGAGTCTTGGGTGGAAACGACTTGAAAAAAGATAGAGTCTAATGTAAATACATAGTTCATTAAACATAGCTTAAGAAAAACATTTCCATAATAAAAACACATCAGTTAGCTCAAGGTTTGAGAAAAGTTAAGTTCAGGTGGAACCAGGTGTCGTCATGGCAACACAGAATTTTAAAAGAAACCTCCTTTTAATTTTGTACAAAGAAGGAAAAAAAAAAGTCTGACACTTGCAGTCTATTTCCTCCACTTGGGGGTCCCTAGCCTTCCTGCCTGTTACCCTCTGCCAGGGTCTAGCCCCGGTGGATCCAGGGTAATTCGAAGGGGAGACAGAATCGGCATCCTAGGAAAAAACTTCTTTAATTACAGATATAGAGAGAGATTAGAAATGGATAGTGTAGTAGGAAATATTAGTGGAGAAAAAGAGGCTGAAAACTTGGTTTACATGGGATACCAATAAAACTCCAAGACAAGGAGTTTGCACCATCTACGTTGGGCCACTGGCGCCCATTTGAATATTGGAGGGTGCCCTGCCTTGGGCTCCCTCTCTCACGGATCTTAGAAGCCAGGGCAAGTAAGTAGATGTGGCGAGCACCCACGCTCCAGATGGGAATTCAGCCAGAAAAACAGGGAGCAAGAAAGAAACAACACAGGGGAATCAGTCTTTCCATAAACTGATCTGATTTCTTTATTTTTCAGGTTTGCTTATATACTTTTTGTTATACATAGGGATGAATACAGAGTCACGCGGGGGTCAGCAGACCTGACCCTTGTCAAAACCAGGTGCTTCATATAAAATTATACAAAGGTCTTATGGGTTTTACATCATCTTCTGGCCATGAGGCCTGCTGACATTTTATGGCCCTTTCTGATAACGGTCAGTCAACCAGAAAACTTATTTTTTCCAGGGGTGATTTTTTCTTAAACCAAGCGCCACCTTCCAAATGGAGTTGCATTCCTTTAGGGTGAGGGTGTAGTGGGTTACAATCAAGAAAGGAATTTACTTAGCCTAAGGTTTAACATGATTAATCTTAAAGGTTAATACTTATTTTTCCTATATGCTAGTTATATTCATTATAAGGGCAAGGAATATGGAGATTGAGCAGCAAATATTGGCTCAACAAATGAAAACCCTTCACCAATATAATTTCTAATCAATCTACTATACTATACTAATAATTTTCTAACTTCTCAAAAGAGTCTGTATATAGAAGGTTTAAAGCATCTCATGCCTCTCACGGTTGGGAGGCTGTAAACAATCACATGTGGCCGGATGAACCCGCTCAGGCAGGCTAGAGAACCTTCAGAGGAGTTTGTAAGTTGAAACACTCTTGTCACGCCCAGGAATTTTTATTAACTGGAACTGCAAGTTAACTCCTTCTCCGAGAGAGGTGGTGGTGGGGGAGAGCCCCCTGTAAAGTCAGAGGTGTAGGTGAGAGCATAAAACAGACTCTGGTTTTGGCGGCAGATACTCGGGAACAGGGGGTTTCCTGAGGCTCGATCCTGCCTTTGCGTATGCTGAAGCCTCCTTCCTCATGACCTTTGCCATGGGTGGAGTTCCTCACACTGGCTCCCAGAAACCCTCTCAGTATCTTCCCACATAATTTAATATTTGAAACATTTTTAGAGATGCATATTTATTTGAAGGCCTATGTCTTCATTTTTTCAAATTATATATAGAAATGGCATTTGATACCCAGTTGTGCAAATAATTATAAACACCCATGTAAGGAATCAAGAAAAAGAATACAGCCATCTATAAAGCAGCCTCTGATATACTCCTCCACAGTCATAAACAATTATGCTCTTCTGGTGATAACCACTTGATCATTTCTTTGTCTTTCACTTAGAGCTTTGATATGAATTCCAAAATCATGTAAGTTAGTTTTTGTCCATTTTCTATCTTTGTATGAACAGACATTCTTTTGTCTTTTTTTTTCATTAAAAATATTTGTGAACTTCATTCATATTTCCCATAACTATAGTTCATTTTTTCAATTGCTCTATACATACTGTCTCACTGTATAATAGTATCGATTTACTAATCTGTTCTATTCTTCATGGACAATTGACTTGCTTACAGTTTTTGAATGTTATAAGCAATGTGACTGTGAATATTTTGTGCAGATATTTTGGTACATGTGTGCTTATATTTCTTTAATATGTAATAAAATTGTAATTCACTTGTTGAGGACTAGGGTTTGTACATCTTCAGTTTTACTGGACAATGCCAAACTGGTGTCTAAAGATACTGTGCAAGTTTTTTACTTGTATCAGCAGTAACAAAGATTCCTTTTGTTTATAGTCATGCCAGCTCTTGGCACTGTCACACTTTAAAACTTTTGCCAATTAAATATCTAGTATTACCACATTTCACTGATATGCCTATATTATCAGTGAAATTGAACATCAGTTCTTGCCCACCTGTGTGCTTAGTCACTCAGTCATGTCCAATTCTTTGCAAACCCATGGACTGTAGCCCACCGGGCTCCTCTGTCCATGGGATTCTCCAGGCAAGAATACTGGAGTAGGATGCCATTCCCTTCTCTAAAGGATCTTCCTGACCCAGGGATCTAACACAGGTCTCCTGCACTGCAGGCAGATTCTTTATTGTATGAGCTACAGGAGATATCCCCTTTTGCAAAATATTTGTTCAGATATTTTGCCAGTTTTTAACTGGGTTGTTTTTCTCTGACTGATTTATAGCAATTGAATATATATATGTGTGTGTGTGTGTAATCTATATACATAATACATATATTATGTATCATCTGTATTTAGTTTGGGCTTCCCTTGTGGCTCAGTGGTAAATAATTCACCTTCCAATGCAGGAGATGCAGGAGATGTGGGTTCGATCTCTGAGTCGGGAAGATCTCCTGAAGGAGGAAATGGCAGCCCAGTCCAATATTTTTTCTGAGATAATCCCATGGATAGAGGAGCCTGGCAGGCTGCAGTCCATGAGGCTACAAAAGAGTTGGACTTGACTGAAGTCACTGGGCGCACAAGCGTGCGTGCATATTTTAATTTACTGGCAGTTGCATATGTGACAAAAAATATCTTCTGCTCTGGCTTGGTTTTTCACTCTGCTGCCTTCTGGTGAGTAGAGGTTTTGGATTTCAATGTGATGAAATCTTTTTCGGTAGTTAGTGCTTTTTAAAGAAATTTTCTGCTACCTTGAGGTAATGAAGATTTTCTTGTGTTTGCTTCTAAAAGCTCCCTAGGTTTTTGCCTTAACATTTCTGTCTTTACACTTCGTGGAATTGATTAGCGTAGGGTAGGGATTCAATTTCATTTTATCCCCTAAGTGGGTATCCAGTTGCTCCAGTATCATTTATTGAAAAGTTCATCTTTTTTACACTGAGCTGCAGTGCCATTATAGTTACAAAGGTGGTGCTAGTGGTAAAGAACCTGCCTGCCAATGCAGGAGACATAAGAGATGTGGGTTCTATCCTTGGGTTGGGAAGATCTTCTGGAAGAGGGTATGGGAACTCACTCCAGCACTCTTTGCCTGGAAAATCCCATGGACAAAGGAGCCTGGTGGGCTACAGTCCATAGGGTCGCAAAGAGTAGGACATGACTGAAGCAACTTAGCACACGTTATGGCTACGTCTTGTTTCTGGACTTTATATTTTGTTCTATTGCTCTGTTTGTCTCCCCTCACAACAATACTATGCTATTAAGATAGCTGTTAAGTATTCACTGTGACTTTGGAATATTTGGAGCAAATCCTCTTACCTTCTTGTTCCTTAAGAATATCTTGGCTGTTTGTGTTCTTTTCATATCCATATAAATTTTTGAAATAGCTTGGTTCTGCTCAAACATCTTTTGGGATTTGATTGGATTGCATTGTATCTATAATCATGTGAGTATAAATTTGAGAAGTCTTCTAATAATAACATTAACCTCTCAATTGATATTACATCTTCTACATGTTTTTCAGCAAGGTCTTGCTTATCTCCTAAAATAGTACTTGGCAAATAGGAAGAATTTAATCCATTGTATATAGTATTTCCCTTCTGCACTGACTGCCACGAATTTGAGCACTTCACACGTGATCAATTATAGCATATCTTAGCCTGAGATTTGATATTGAGTACCTATGATATATGACCTTTGTGTTTGATTTTTTTTTCTTTTATTCTTAGCCTCCTCAAATACATTTTTGAAGTGAGGGATATAAAAAGGAGATATAAACTTAGAATCAGATATGTATTGTTTAATATTTTTATTTTAATAACATTCAGATCCAATCAAGTCTGTTGTGCATGGTTCCTTTTACTGTTCTCCCTATATTATATTTATTTTTTAAATACCCTTTCCACTTCTCTTTCCCAATCTCCTCAAAACCTCCCCCCCTCCACAACTATCCTCCCTCTTTGCCATCTATTCTCAATATCACTTTAGTTTAAAAATAGACTCCGTCAGAAAAAAAGAAACAAACCATCCCTTGGGTTTTGTTTTTCTTTTTTTTAAATTTACACTAGTCTCTGTAACATGGTGTAAAAATTATGGGCTCTAGTGTCAAATGTTGGAGAAGGCAATGGCACCCCACTCCAGTACTCTTGCCTGGAAAATACCATGGACGGAGGAGCCTGGTAGGCTGCAGTCCATGGGGTTGCTGAGAGTTGGACATGACTCGGTGACTTCACTTTCACTTTTCACTTTCATGCATTGGAGAAGGAAATGGCAACCCACTCCAGTGTTCTTGCCTGGAGAATCCCAGGGATGGCGAAGCCTGGTGGGCTGCCATCTATGGGATCGCACAGAGTCGGACACGACTGAAGTGACTTAGCAGCAGCAGCAGTGTCAAATGTGGTCTCTGATCTCAGCTACACCACCTGTGAGCTGCTTAACCTGTGAATGAGAGGTTCTCATTCTCAATGTTGAGAATGAAAGATGTGTAAAACACTTGGTTGTTGTTCAGTTGCTAAGTCGTATCTGACTTTTTGCTACCCCATGGACTACAGCATGCCCAGCTTCCCTATCTTCACCATCTCCCAGAGTTTGCTTAAACTTGTGTCCATTGAGTCAGTGATGCCAATGGTACACTTGGTACACATCAGAAATTCAGTAAATATTAGCTTCCCTTTCCTTTATTTCCCATTCTTGGGATCTCTAAATCAATTATGGTATAAAGCAGTTGCCCAGAAGTCTTTGGGTAGGTCTTGAAGGATTTTTTTGTTGTTGTTGAGGTTAAATCAACATATAACATTATATTTGTTTCAGGTGTACAACATAATGATTCAATATTTGTATATACAGTGACCCTTAATGTGGGGGTTAGGAGTGCTGATTCTGTGTTAAAAAATCTTCATATAACTTATAGTTGGTCCTCCATATCCATGGTTCCTTTGTATCTGCATTCTCAGATTTAATCCACCACAGATCCTGTTCTATTTAGTTCAGTTGCTCAGTCGTGTCTGACTCTTTACAACACCATGGACTGCAGCACGCCCGGCCTCCCTGTCCTTCACCAACTTTACTCAAACTCATGTCCATCGAGTTGGTGATGCCATCCAACCATCTCATCCTCTGTCGTCTCCTTCTCCTACCGCCTTCAAGCTTTCCCAGCATCAAGGTCTTTTCCAGTGAGTCAGTTCTTTGCATCAGGTGGCCAGAGTATTGGAATTTCAGCTTCAGCATCAGTCCTTCCAGTGAATATTCAGCACTTATTTCCTTTAGGATGGACTAGTTGGATCTCCTTGCAGTCCAAGGGACTCTGATCCTGTAGCATTGTAGTATTTACTACTGAAAAAGACACCACATATAAATGGAACTAGTCAGTTCAGACCTATGCTATTCAAGGGTCAACTGTATTATAAAGTGATCACCACAGGGAGTCTAATATCCATCAGTATACATAGTATAAAAATTGTGTTTTCTTATGACTTTTAAGATTTTCTCTCTTAGCAATTTTCAAATATGCAATACAGTAGTAACTATATGCCATACTATACATTGTATCACCAAGACTTATTTCATAACTGGAAGTTTGTACCTTTTGACTTCCTTTACCCATTCCCACTATTGAGAGTCCCTTGGACTGTCACTCTCGACCCCATTTCTGGCAACCAACAGTGTGTTCTCTATATCTATGCACTTGGTTTTTATTTGTTTAAATTCTACATATAAGTGAGCTCATACAGTATTTTTCTTTCTCTGTCCTCCTTACTTCACTTAGCATAATAGTGGTACATTACATTGTACATTGCCTACTTGTTAAACTATTTACATAGTTTGCATTATCAATTTGAATTTTTTTAAATGTATTTATCTGGTTACGTTGGGTCTCAGTTGCAGCATGCAGGATCTTCATTGCATCATGCAGGATCTTTCCTTGCAGCACACAGACATTCCAGTTACTGCTTGTGGTGTCCAGTTGTGGTGTGTGGGCTCAGTAGTCCAGTAGTTGCAGCACCTGGGCTCTTTAGTTGTGGCGTAAGGGCTCCAGAGCACTTGGTAGTTGCGGCATGTGGACTTAATTGCTGCACAGCATGTGAGATCTTAGTTCCCTGACCAGGGATTGAATCCAAGTCCCCTGCACTACAAGATGGAATCTTAACCACTGGACCACCAGGGAAGTCCCTATATATTTGAATTTTTAAAATTTATGTCTCTGTGCTTACTTGTGCCATGTTTTGATCATTTCTTTTCTTTTAAATCTTTGAATACCTGCTCAAATATATCACTATTCTGAATATAGCTGTATTTGCTATTCCTTTCATTACAAAAAAAATATTTATTACAATAAATTTGAAAACTATGGAGAAGCACAAACAAGTAACAGAAGTTATCTGTAATCCTGTCAATTAAAGACAACTGCTGTCAACACTTAGAATTGTTTTCTAAATGTGATCATATTCTGGCTACTGACTTATAACCCATCTTTATCATGCCAAAACACAATGTGAACAACTGTCCATGTTGTTATACATTTATCTTTACCATGAGTTGTAATGGCTGCATCATGTTACCATTTTACCCAGCTCCCTTTTTTAAACATGGTTTGCTTATAAATTATTGCCATTATAAACAATGAGCAGCTCTTAGGCTGAATGATAGTGTTTTCCTTTTTAAATTTTATTTTTAGTTAAATGATAATTATAATATAACTAATAATTTTGTTATAAAAAATTTTGTGTTATGAAGGGCTTCATATCCATGTAACTACAATCCCCAGTCCTAGGAACCTACCCAGGCTCATCACTGCAAATGGTGACTGCAGCCATGAAATTAAAAGATGCTTGCTCCTTGGAAGAAGGCTATGACCAACCTATACAACGTATTAAAAAGCAGAGACATTAGCCAACAAAAGTCCGTCTAATCAAAGCTATGTTTTTTTCAGTAGTCATGTATGGATGTGAGAGTTGGACTATAAAGAAAGCTGAGTGCCAAAGAATCGATGCTTTTGAACTGTGGTGTTGCAGAAGACTCTTTTGAGTCCCTTGGACTGCAAGGAGATCCAACCAGTCAATCTTAAAGGAAATCAGTCCTGAATATTCATTGGAAGGACTGATGCTGAAGTTGAAACTCCCAATACTTTGGCCACTTGATATGAAGAACTGACTCATTGGAAAAGACCCTGATGTTGGGAAAGACTGAAGTCAGGAGGAGAAGGGGACGACAGAGGATGAGATGGTTGGATGGCATCACAGACTCGATGGCCATGAGTCTGAGTAAACTCTGGGAGTTGGTGAAGGACAGGGAAGCTTGGCATGCTACAGCCCATGGGGTCACGAAGAGTCAGACACGACTGAGAGACTTAACTGAGCTATCTACCCAAAGTACCCAAAGGTAGCTGCTGTTATCAATTAATTATTTATCCTATTAAAAATGTATATACATGAGTAATTCCTTTGTGGTCCAGTCATTAGGACTCTAAACTTTCTAACCACTGCAGGGCATCTAGGTTGATCCCTGGTTGAGGAACTAAGATCCCACATGCCTCAAGGCATGTCCCTTCCCAAAATGCATACACATATAAATGTGTATGTGGTACTGTTTTTCATTGAAAAATATTTCTGTATAAAAAGAATTATAAGTACATCCTGCAAAATGTGGAAAGTAACTGCATTATAAGATTGGTCCAAGGATTGAGTTGGTTCATGTAAAGCCCTTAAAACAGGGCCTTACCACTTAGTGTCATTTAGTAGTTAAAAAACCTATGACAAACCTAGACAGCATATTAAAAAGAGACATCACTTTGCCAACAAAGGTCCATAAAGTCAAAGCTATGGTTTTTCCAGTAATCATGTACGGATATGAGAGTTGGACCATAAAGTAGCTGCTAAGTCACTTCAGTCGTGTCTGACTCTGTGCGACCCCATAGACGGCAGCCCACCAGGCTCCCCCGTCCTTGGGATTCTCCAGACAAGAAAACTGGAGTGGGTTGCCATTTCCTTCTCCAATGCATGAAAGTGAAAAGTGAAAGTGACATCGCTAAGTCGTGGACCCACAAGCTGCAGCTACTGAGCTGTTGTGCTGCAACTACTGAAGCCCACTTGACTAGAGCCGCTGCTGCACAACAAGGGAAGCCACTGCAGTGAGAAGCCTAGGCATTGCAACTAGAGAGTAGCCCTTGCTCAGCGCAATTAACAGCCAAAAAATAAATTAAAAAAAAAAATTAAATACAAGATCATCTGATAATTCTAGTGTGCTGTCACAGTTGACAATGACTTAAGCTCATACAAGATGACTAGACAAACATTAAGATTTAATTGGTCTGGAGTGGGGTTCAAGTCTTAGAATATTTTTTTTAAGCTATCCAATTGATTCTAATAGCAATCAGAATTCATAACCACTGGCTTAGACAAAGCATGATTCATTTTCTGGAGCTGGTGGAAAAAAATTCTTGTAGCAAAGTAGGAGAGGGATGATGTTGAAGGAGGCAATCAGTAATATCTGTCATACCTGTACTCTTGCCAGCAGTTAACATTATGAAACTATCATTGTTTGGTCGTTTTAATGGTGTTTTGGGACAATACCTAAAGGAAATAGCATACATATATGTTTAATCAGCAGTCTTCATATTCTTTTCAAAAGCAAGGTTTGAGTTTTCTGAATCTTACGTATTTTAACATTTTTATATTGTTTTTATCTTCATTAATTTTTTCCTGCCGTGTTTTGAGTTTCTTGCAGTGTTGAAATCAAATCAGTTTTTTTTTTTAAGAGTTTAATGTTATTAAATTTTCTTTTGAGGGGGATAGTTTTCCTGTGTCCAGGTTTTTTCTATGTATTACTCTCCTTTTCACTTTATTTCTAAGTATTTTATATTTCTATTTAGGCTCACATTAACATGAGAATTACTTAGGACTGTGTCTTACTTTGTTTTCAGTAACTTTTAAATTTTGATTAATTTAAATTTTTATTCAAATTGCAGAAAAGTTACAAGAATAATACAAAGTATTCTTGGATACTCTTTGTTTAGAATCACCAGCAGTTTACATTTTGTTCCATGTGTATTATCATTCCTGTGTGAATTTGCAGTTGTTCTGTGTCTCTGTGTATGCATGCATCAGTTCAGTCGCTCAGTCGTGTCCGACCCTTTGCAACCCCATGAATCGCAGCACGCCAGGCCTCCCTGTCCATCACCAGCTCCCGGAGTTCACTCAGACTCATGTCCATAGAGTCACTGATGCCATCCAGCCATCTCATCCTCTGTCGTCCCCTTGTCCTCCTGCCCCCAATCCCTCCCAGCATCAGAGTTTTTTCCAATCAGTCAACTCTTTGCATGAGGTGGCCAAAGTACTGGAGTTTCAGCTTTAGCATCATTCCTTCCAAAGAAATCCCAGGGCTGATCTCCTTCAGAATGGACTGGTTGGATCTCCTTGCAGTCCGAGGGACTCTCAAGAGTCTTCTCCAACACCACAGTTCAAAAGCATCAATTCTTCGGCGCTCAGCCTTTTTCACAGTCCAATTTTCACATCCATGCTGCTGCTGCTGCTAAGTCACTTCAGTCGTGTCCAACTCTGTGCGACCCCGGAGACGGCAGCCCACCAGGCTCCCCCATCCCTGGGATTCTCCAGGCAAGAACACTGGAGTGGGTTGCCATTTCCTTCTCCAATGCATGAAAGTGAAAAGTGAAGTCGCTCAATCGTGTCTGACTCCTAGTGACCCCATGGACTGCAGCCTACCAGGCTCCTCCGTCCATGGGATTTGCCAGGCAAGAGTACTGGAGTAGGTTGCCATTGCTTCACATCCACACATGACCAAACACCCACACACAAAATTGTATATTGACTATAATGCACTGTTGTTAAAATCTCTTATTTTAGTGACTATATTGTGGTTATGTTAGAGAATACTCTTGTCCCTAGGAAACAACACAGTGAAGTTGATTTTGTCTGTACTAATTAGTTGGTATTCGACTGTGAAGGAGAGCATTCCCTTATCACTCACTTATGTGTTCATTTGTTATATCACTATATATTTGTAGATTTTCATTTATTCAGTGTGTTATATAATGTGTTACCATTTATTTTGATACTCAAATTGTCCCAGATTTGGTCAATGGGAGTCTATTCAGGCTGGCTTCTTTGTACTTTTGATTTTCCTCATGATTCTTTGAGCATTTCCTCTCTTTCTGGCCCAAGATGTTACAGGCTTATTTCTAATTACTCTCCTGGCTCCAGCCTGAAGTAAGTAATTTTTCTAAATAGCCTGGTTTCTTGCTGTAAAGAATATTTAGAAACCAAGATCTGAGTGATGGGACTACAGTATTCAGTCTGGTCTGAATCCTGTTCCAGATTTGTATCTCCCTTCTCCAGTAGTTAAAAACCTGACTCTCATTATCCTCATTATATTTACTAATTTGTTCAATTCTATAATATAACATAGTTTTCAATTTCCTAACCTATACTACAGTAACTATCAAACCTACTAAATGGAGCTCAGTATTTGTTTATAGTTCTCTTCATCTTCAGAATAAGGGTACATAGTTAAAATACTGTCTTCAAATTTATTTGAATTCATTTCTTAATCCCCTCCTTCAGTGTGGCTGTGTTATTCATTTGAAATACTTTGAGGTTCATTTGTTCCTGTTTGTAATCTGTTTGATTTTTTAAATTAATTTTAATCCATTCTTGTTGATATATGAACATGGTTCCAGTTAGAGCAGTATCACTCTGCTCCTAAGACCCTTGCTTTAGTGAATATTATGTGCTCAATTGTGTCCTCTCGTCTCTAATTCATATGTTGAAGCTCTAACTCCCCAGTGAGGACTGCATGCGTATATGCTAAGTCACTTCAGTCGTGTCTGACCCTTTGCAACCCTATGGACTGTAGCCCACCAGGCTCCTCTGTACATGGGATTTTCCAGGCAAGAATGCTGGAATACGTTGCCATGCCCTCCTCTAGGGGATCTTCCCAACCTAGGAATTGAACCCATGTCTCTTACATCTCCTGCATTGGCAGCCTGGTTGTTTACCACTGAAGCCCCAAGACATATTTAAACAAGCTTGTTGTTTGAGTAGTGCAGAAAAAGACTGGAGCTGAAATATTTTTACCTCTGGGGACTTGAGTTGTTTATTTGTTCAAGGTCTTAATTGATGTCTCTGAATCCTTTTCCAATCACTTTTAGGTCTTCCAAAATGATGGCTACCAAACACGGTGGCATTATTTTATACAACTGTGTAGAAACATTATATGTGATTTCAGAATCATTTCAATAACCACTGATGTTCAGAGAACTCATCTATCTGCATCCTTCTTGTAATTTTCCACAAGTATCATATAACCTCCTATCTTATCATTCCTTTTCTGTGACTTTAGAACTAAACTCTCAATTACTCTGCTGTGGCCTTTGCAAGTCCCCTTTTTTGTTCTCCCAAGATTAACCTCATAGACTTTCTAAGTAAACATGGATTTTATCAAATGGCATAAACAAACTATATTCTAACTACAAAAGAATCTTCCTCCTTTATTGCTAATTCCAGACTTATTCAGTTCATTAATCTTTCATCAAGATGCTACTATATCTAGAGTAACTTTCTCTTCTGTCTCCTTCAGGGATGCAATTTATGACCATCTATCCTAGAAGTTTCCTTCCTAGTATAGTTACTTAAAGCTCTAAACAACCCTAAGAAATGAGTTAAATGACAATTATGCTCATTTTTAAATTTATTAGGATTATCCTCTAATAAAATTGGGGTGGGGCCTGGACATATTTATAATTATTTAGATCCTTACTTCTTTAGGTTGTTTTTATCTAAATCACTATTCAGGAATGATTGACTTAAACTGTTTTCCTAAATAAGTCTTTCACCTTCTAGTGTTTCTTCTCATTCCATTTCCTTATCTGTTTGTCTAGGTGTTCAATCATAAATGAGAACTGTATAAGCCACTTACTGTTTATGAAAATGAGTTTAAGTCTTTTCATATCTATTATAAAAGCTTAATTCTCCCAGAACACACACACACAAAAAGTGAATGTTTTTATATTTTCTTTCAGACTCTGAATCAAAGTTGAGACCAAGAATAATATCTGAAAAAGGATATTTATGGAATAGAATCATCCTGGTGGGAGATAATGGAAAGACTTATAAAAAACAGCATTGCGTACTCACGTTTCAGAGGTGATTGGGAATGTAAAAGCCAGTTTGAGAGAAAACAGGAATCTCAGGAAGGACATTTCAGTCAAATGATATTTACTCCTGAAGACATGCCCACTTTCAATACCCAGCATCAGAGAATTCATCCTGATGAGAAACTCCTTGAATGTAAGGAATGTGGGAAGGATTTTAGTTTTGTATCAGTCCTTATTCGACATCAGCGAATTCATACTGGTGAGAAACCTTATGAATGTAAAGAATGTGGCAAGGCCTTTGGTAGTGGTGCAAATCTTGCTTACCATCAAAGAATTCATACTGGTGAAAAACCTTATGAATGTAATGAATGTGGGAAGGCCTTTGGTAGTGGCTCAAACCTTACTCACCATCAGCGAATTCACACTGGTGAGAAACCATATGAATGTAAGGAATGTGGGAAAGCCTTTAGTTTTGGATCAGGCCTTATTCGACATCAGATAATTCACAGTGGTGAAAAGCCTTATGAGTGTAAGGTATGTGGGAAGTCGTTTAGTTTTGAATCAGCCCTTACTCGGCATCACAGAATCCACACAGGTGAGAAACCTTATGAATGTAAAGATTGTGGAAAAGCCTTTGGCAGTGGTTCCAACCTTACTCAGCATCGAAGAGTTCACACTGGTGAGAAACCTTATGAATGTAAAGGATGTGGAATGGCCTTTAGTAGTGGTTCAGCCCTTACTCGGCATCAGAGAATTCATACTGGTGAGAAACCATATATATGTAATGAATGTGGGAAAGCATTTAGTTTTGGATCAGCCCTTACTCGACATCAAAGAATTCACACTGGTGAGAAACCTTATGTGTGTAAGGAATGTGGGAAGGCTTTCAATAGTGGCTCAGATCTCACTCAACATCAGAGAATTCACACTGGTGAGAAACCTTATGAGTGTAAGGAATGTGAGAAAGCCTTTAGAAGTGGTTCAAAACTTATTCAGCATCAAAGAATGCACACTGGTGAGAAACCCTATGAGTGTAAGGAATGTGGGAAGGCCTTTAGTAGTGGTTCAGACCTCACTCAACATCAGAGAATTCATACTGGTGAGAAGCCTTATGAATGTAAGGAATGTGGGAAGGCTTTCAGTAGTGGCTCAAAACTTATCCAACACCAGCTAATTCACACTGGTGAAAAACCCTATGAATGTAGAGAATGTAGAAAGTCCTTTAGTAGTGGCTCAGCTCTTAATCGGCACCAGAGAATACACACTGGTCAGAAACCCTATGAATGTAAGGAATGTGGGAAGACTTTTGGTACTGGCTCAACCTTTACTCAGCATCAGAGAATCCATACTGCTGAGAAGCTCTATGAATGTAAGGCATGTGGGAAAGCTTTGGGGAGGGGTTCAGAAATTCAGCAACATAAGAAAAATCATGCTGGTGAGAAGCTCTGTGAATTAGAAACTCCATAAAGTTGGAATTATATAGTTAAGGAAGCATACAATAAGAAAATTCATACTAGTGAGAATGCCCACAAATGTAAGTACATATACCTTACTTATACTTTACCAGTTAGTCAGTCTGAGAAAATTCATATATAAAAAAAATTATTTAAACCAATCTGAATAAAATATTAGAAGATTTTAATCTAAATTCATTCCTTCACTATTTTCAGAAAATTCATACTTGTTAATATTAAAAATTGAAAAATCTTTTATTGTATATTGCCTTTATTTTAAACATTGAAATTTATTCAGGGGCTAACCTTGCTACTTTGTTTTTAATGTTCTTATTTTTTTGTGTATTATACAGAATTGCTGATCCATTTCAAAATTATTTTAAATTATTATTGAGGGTCTAAATTTACCCTTTTTCTCTCTCCCCCATTTCTCATACTAATATCATTTATTCAATAACCATATCTATTTTTATATTTTTATTGTTTGATAGTATATTTTTATACATATAAAGCTTAAATATCACTTATTTGTTTTCAAATTTGCATATCTGCGTTTGTATCTGTTTTTCACGCTGTTTGTGTTAAGTTATGGTTACTTTTACATATCCTTTAATGTGTTATGGATATATACTTTTTGTTTTGAAAGGTTGTTTTATTTTTCTTTTATAAACTTTATACTGTTCTTTTTGCAGAACAGTTTTCCTACATAAAAATGTAAATATGAGTTAATAATAGATATAGTTATCTGTAATCTTACCAGTCATAGATAATCACTGTCAAATTTTTGGAGCAAATCCTTTAAGATTATATCTGGCATTGCTTTTGAAAGAAGTATGATCATGCTATAACCTTCTTTTAATATTCTTTCTCTGTAAATATATTGTTACAATTCCACTGGCATTAAAGTATTTACCTGTTTTTATCAAACTCTTATTTTTGTCAAATACAGAAAAAATTTTTCATCATAAAGAGTTACTTTGTTGGCCCCTTTTGAATGTGTCTGCTTTATTTGTTGTTCATTTTCAAGATAATGTGTGGATCTCTTCTGCTTTACATGATTTATACATCATCCGTAAAATCTTACTTCCCTTTGGCTAACATCCCTGAACTTAGTTACTTCCCCAGCATTAACTAACTTGCTCATTCTTCCAGATCCTTTTATGTGCATATGTGATGTGTTTATGGTACTGTGGTCATAATTAGTGTGGTTCTGAAGCAAATTATGGGGATTCTACAGTTGTGCCTATCACATAATAAATACTTGGTTAATTTAGCCATCATCATTATTATCTTCTCAGTCTTTGTTATTTATGGAAAAAGTTTGAACGGTGATCTCTACCTTATTCAACATCAAAGACATTACGAGGAAAAGACATTTATGTAAGTGAACATAGGCAAAGTTTGAGCAACATGTATCCCTTATTGAACAAGAATGATTCATCTTAATGAAGAATAAAGAATGTAAATTTAAGAAGGCAAAAGTAAATCATAAAACTTTAAAAAATAGGATAGCTCTTTCATAAAAATCTGAACACTGAAAAATAATATTAGCCTTATAGTGGCATAAGATGCCCACAAGTAAACTTGGCATATATCCACAAACAAATTGCCTCTGAAGTTGTTGTGGGATCCAGCACTATAGCCCAGTGGACTTGAGAGGAGTCTCGCCCACATGTGTATATCATGTAATAGGCAGATAGTTCTTGGTATATGGGCTGTTGAACCAGCAGGAGTCTATAAACTGGCCCCAGTCCTTCTTGGCTGCACTTAAGGTAAACCTGGAGAGTGCTGACTTCAGCAGACACCCACAGGTGAGAGACACTTTGTAGATGTTCAGATTTCCTGAGGAGAGATTCCAGCTCTCTGTTGAAGAAATAGGGAAGGGGAAAAATTGACTGCATTGGAAAGACTAAGATGAACTTTGCCAGCACTCAAGGTTTTATCTAAACAGAGTGAGGGAAGCAATTGCTGGTGTGTGCATGGGCAGCACATTGGAGACAGCTCAGACCTCTGTAGCTGACATGGGCCCCCTTGCAAGGCCCTCTTGCTCCAGGGCCCCCAGCCTGAAGTGAGGGGCATGGTTCATAAAACAGAACTAGCTTGGGTCTGACCCTCAGGACTTCTGCTCCAACAACCTGGGATCAAATTCTGCCCTGAGTAGGGCAGTGACAACTCTTGAGCCGAGGACACCTTACTCCCGACCCAAGCTCTAGCCCCTCCATCTCCAACCCCACCTCCTACAAGAGTTATAGCTGTCAGCACACCCTAAAGAAAGATATTACTTGTGCCCATGAAAAATCCAGCTCTCCAAACAAAGGCATTGGGTACCTGCAGAATCTCTCGGGATATTCTCACATAAGAACATCCCTTCAAGGCTGCAATAGGTAACTTTCTTCTAAATTTATAGAGGCAGAGAAAGTTAAGCAAAATGAAAAGTCAGAGGGACTGATTTCAATTGAAAAAGCAAGAGATTCATTCCTATACACTAACAACAAAAGATCAGAGAGATTCAGGGAACAGTCCTATTTACCGTCACATTGAAAAGAATAAAATAATGTAGGAGGAAACCTACCTAAGGAGGCAAAGACCTATACTCAGAAAACTAAGATATTGACGAAAGAAGTCAAAGATGACAAGAATAGATGGAGAGATATACCATGTTCTTGGATTGAAAGAATGACTATTATGAAAATGACTCTGCTATCCAAAGCAATCTACAGATTCAATGCAGTCCCCAACAAATTACCAAGGGCATTCTTCACAGAATTTTTAAAAAATTAACATTTTACATGGAAACAAAAGACTCCAAATAGCAAACGCAGTCTTAAGAATAACAGAGCTGGAGGAATCAGGCTCCTTGGCTTCGGACTATACTACAAAGTTACGGTGATCAAACTGTATGGTACTGGCACAAAAACAGAGATATAGATCAATGGAACTGGATAGCAAGCCCAGAGATAAACCTACACATCTGTGGCCACCTAATCTATGACAATGAAGGCAAGAATATATAATGGAGGAAAGTTGTGGTTCAGTCACTAAGTTGTGTGTAACTCTTTGAGACCCCATGGACTGTGGCACTCCAGGCTCCTCTGTTCTCCACTATCTCCTAGAGTTTGCTCAAATTCATGTCCATTGAGTCAGAGATGCTGTCTAACCATCTACTCCTCTGACACCCCCTTCTGCTTTTGCCTTCAATCTTTCCCAGCATCAGACAGTCTATAAGTGGTGCTGGGAAAACTGGACAGCTACATGTAAAAGAATGAAATGAGAAAACATTCCTTAACACCATGAGAGAGTAACAGGCAGGAAGGGTAGGGGTCTCCAAATGGAGGAAATAAGCTGCAAGTGTCAGACATTTTTAATCTCTCTCTTAAGCAGCAGGAGGAAACAAACTACATGTGTCAGAATTTTTTCCCTTCTCTATACAAATTTAAAAGGAGGTTTCTTTTAAAATTCTTTGTTGCCATGATGACACCTGGTTCCACCTGAACTTAACTTTTCTCAAATCTTGCCCTAACCAATGTGTTTTTCTTATGGAAATATTTTTCTTAAACTTTGTTAATGAGCTATGTATTTATCCTAGATGCTATCTTTCTTCAAGTCCGTTCTCCTAAGTCTCAGAACGTGCTTGACAAACCAGTATGTTTTACTCATGGAAATGTTCTCTTAAGCTATGTTAATGAGACTATATATTTGCTTGCAAATCTGCCTTTCTTCAAGATTCACGTCAATCATTTTATGGCCCAGGATGACTCACCTTGTGCCAATGTTATCTCAAAATGTATGTTGTGGGTGAGGGACCTGGTGCTACTCTCTGAGTTTGAGACATTTCCTTTCTCTAATTAGCAGCCTGCGACTGGCTATATAACTTCCTGCCAAAGACTAGCAGGGGGGCAATCTTTCTGCCCGCTTCTGATGTCTACATCAGAAGCTTTCTCTATTGCCTTTATACTTTAATAAAACTTTGTCACTCAAAAGCTCTGAGCCATCAAGCCTCATGACTGGCCCCAGATTGAATTCCTCTCCTCCAGAGGCCAAGACTCTCGGTGTCTTTCACAGCTCAGCAACAACCTTTCATCTTGGGAACTTGTCCAAGTAGGGTGTCCAAAGATACCTAGAGCAACAGGCAAGTTTGACCTTGGAGTAAAAAATGAAGCAGGGCAAAGGCTAACAGAGTTTTGCCAAGAGAACACATTAGTCATACAAACCAGTGCAAACCCCTTTTCTAACAATACAAGAGATAACCTTACACATTCACGTCACCAAACGGTCAATACTGAAATCTGATTGATTACATTCTTTGCAACTGAAAATGGAGAGGCTCTATCATATCAGTTCAGTTCAGTTGCTCAATCATGTCTGACTCTTTGCAACCCCATGGACTGCAGCATGCCAGGCCTCCCTGTCCATCACCAAATCCCGGAGTTTTTGCAAACTCATGTCCATTGAGTCAGTGATGCCATCCAGCCATCTCACCCTCTGTCATCCCCTTCTCCTCCTGCCTTCAATCTTTCCCAGCATCAGGGTCTTTTCCAATGAGTCAGCTCTCCACATAAGGTGGCCAAAGTACTGGAGTTTCAGCTTCAACATCAGTCCCTCCAATGAGCACCCAGGACTGATCTCTTTAGGATGGACTAGTTGGATCTCCTTGCAGTCCAAGGGACTCTCAAGAGTTTTCTCCAACACCACAGTTCAAAAGCATTAATTCTTCTGCACTCAGCTTTCTTTATAGTCCAACTCTCACATCCATACATGACTACTGGAAAAACCACAGCCTTGACTAGACAGACCTTTGTTGGAAAAGTAATGTCTCTGCTTTTTTATACACTATCTAGGTTGGTCATAACTTTCCTTCCAAGAAGGAAGCGTCTTTTAATTTCATGGCTGCAATCACCATCTGCAGTGATTTTGGAGCCCCCAAAAAATAAAGTCTGACACTGTTTCCACTGTTTCCCTATCTATTTGCCATGAAGTGATGGGACCGGATGCCATGATCTTAGTTTTCTGAATGTTGAGCTTTAAACCAACTTTTTCACTCTCCTCTTTCCCTTTCATCAAGAGGCTCTTTAGTTCTTCTTCACTTTCTACCATAAGGGTGGTGTCATCTGCATATCTGAGGTTGTTGCTATTTCTTCTGACAATCTTGATTCCAGCTTATGCTTCATCCAGCCCGGCATTGTGCATGATGTACTCTGCATGTAAGTTAAATAAACAGGGTGACAATATACAGCCTTGACATACTCCTTTCCTGATTTGGAACCAGTCTCTTGTTCCATGTCCAGTTCTAACTGTTGCTTCCTGACCTGCAAGGTTTCTCAAGAGGCAGGTCAGGTGGTCTGGTATTCCCATCTCTTTCAGAATTATCCACAGTTTATTGTGATCCACACAGTCAAAGGCTTTGGTGTTGTCAATAAAGAAGTAGATGTTTTTCTGGAACTCTCTTGCTTTTTCAATGGTCCAGCAGATGTTGGCAATTTGATCTCTGGTTCCTCTGCCCTTTCCAAAACCAGCTTGAACATCTGGAAGTTCACGGTTCACTTGTTGAAGCCTGGCTTAGAGAATTTTGAGCATTACTTTGCTAGCATGTGAGTTGAGTGCGATTGTGCCGTAGTTTGAACATTCTACTGCCAAATGTTTGAACATTTGGCGCTGCCTTTCTTTGGGACTGGAATGAAAACTGACCTTTTCCAATCCTGGGGCCACTGCTGAGTTTTCCAGATTTGCTGGCATATTGAGTGCAGCACTTTCACAGCATCATCTTTTAGGATTTGAAATAGCTCAACTGGAATTCCATCACGTCCACTAGCTTTGTTCATAGTGATGCTTCCTAATGACAACTTGACTTTGCTTTCCAGGATGTTTGGCTCTAGGTGAGTGATCACCTAGAGCATTGTGGTTATCTGGGTCATGAAGATCTTTTTTGTATCATAGTTCCATGTATTCTTGCCACCTCTTCTTAATATCTTCTGCCTCTGTTAGGTCCAGAGGATTTCTGTACTTTATTGTGCTCATCTTTGTGTGAAATGTTCCCTTGGTATCTCTAATTTTCTTGAAGAGATCTCTAGTCTTTCCCATTCTGTTGTCTTCTGCTATTTCTTTGCATTGATCTCTGAGGAAGGCTTTCTTATCTCTCCTTGCTAGTCTTTGGAATTCTGCATTCAAGTGGGTATATCTTTCCTTTTCTCCTTTGCCTTTAGCTTCTCTTCTTTTCTCAACTATTCTTAAGGCCTTGTCAGACAACCATTTTGCCTTTTTGCATTTCTTTTTCTTGGGGATGGTCTTGATCACTGCCTCTTGTACACTGTCACGAACCTCCATCCATAGTTATTCAGGCACTGTATCAGATCTAATCCTTTGAGTCTATTTGTCACTTCCACTGTATAATCATAAGGGATTTGATTTAAGCAAAAACAAGACCTGGAGCTGGCTGTGGCTCAGATCATCAGTTTCTTATAGCAAAATTCAGTCTAACTAAGAGGGGGAAATCACTAGGCCATTCAGCCATGACCTAAATCAAATCCCTTATGATTATACAGTGGAGGTGACAAATAGATTCAAGGGATTAGATCTGGTAGTTAGAGTGCCTGAAAACTATGGACAGAGGTTCATAATACTCTGCAGGAGGCAGTGAACAAAACCATCAAAAAAGGAAAAGAAATGCAAGAAAATTCACCCAGCTCTACTCTAATGATTTAGGCACTATTTTTTTTTTTTGCATGTTATGTTCAAAGAGTATTTAAACACTTAAAAAAAATCATAAAAACTTTCTCAGGCAGGGGAAGGAGAAGGTGGGACGAATTGAGAGAGTAGCACTGAAACATACACATTACCCATATGTAAAATTAAATACCCAGTGAAATTTGCTTAGGATGGCAGGGAGCTCAACCTGGTGCTCTGTGACAACCCAAACAGGTGGGATGGGGAGGGGGTGGGTTGGGAAAGTTAAGAAGAAGGGGACATATATATACTTAGGGCTGATTTGTGTTGATGTATGGAAGAAACCAACACAATATTATAAAGCAATTATCCTCCAATTAAAAATAAATTAAAAAAAAAAACTGTCTCAGGAACAGCTACACAACCACCAACCCCACTCCACCTAAGGTCACAAACTGAAGCAAATGTACTCACACCAGCACTGAAGGGTCACTCTTCTCATGCCCTCCTACAACAGGCCAGGCTGCGCTTAGTGCCTGGGGATTCCTCTCCTTCCGTTTCCTCAGAATCTGCTCTATCTTCCCCTCCACCTGCCAGGACCTTCGGACTCTAGTACTCTTTGGCGGCACCCATCGCAGCCCCGCCCAAGCTGGGACTGAGGACAGGACGATGCCACTCTGCCCTCTGGGGCTCTTAGTTCTAGGGGTCAGTCTCACAGTCAAGTCCGACTCTTTGCGACCCCATGGACTGCGACACGCCAGGCTTCCCTGTCCATCACGAACTCCTGGAGCTGGGGCTCTTAAACACACTGCAAGTCCCAGAAGTCCCCATGGCGGAAATAAGCTTCCCTCCAGAATGCCCGTGGAGGGTCCTCTTCACAGTCTGAACTACAGCCGAACGGAGTGATTCTCCCCCACCCTTCCCTGCCCTCGGGAGTCAGCGGAGGACCACAGATCGTGCCTGATACCCTTGCAGGATTAAGGTACCGAGGAGGGCTCGAAGAGGGCTCTGGATTGCAGGCTCTCTCGGGTCTTTCGGTGTTGGACTACATTTCCCAGAAACCTGCGGGTGTTACGCCACTTCCTACCAAGTTTTCAGCGCTGCTGTATTTAAATCAGTTGAGCGGCCCTGCGGCGTGGGGAGGGCGGAGTGTGAAACTACCTTGTTCGCTGGTACCCTGCAGGACGCCGGGGAAGCTGAAGGTGAGGCGCTGTCTGAGCCGCGGTGCAGAGACCGGCCGTGTCTAGAGTCTCAGGCGTTAGCGCGCCTCTGTGTGTGTGTGTGTGTGTGTGTGTGTGTGTGTGTGTGTGTGTGTGTGTGTGTGTAACGTGATGTGCCTATGAGATTGCATGATTTTGTGTGTGAACACTTGCGAGAGTGGTAATTGTGTCTTCAGCCATCAGTACGGTTGTGTGACTTTGCGCGAATGACCAAGTAAAGAACTTGTCTTCAAGTCAGAGACCTGATCGCAGAATAAGAATTTTAGAGCCAGAAACAGAAACGGAGGTAGTAAGATTTCAATCTCGCCCCTCAGTAATCCACCGGGTGAACCTGTGGGGATTCTCCACTTCCACCCTGGTTCCCGGAAAGGGAGGGCGTCATTGCTCAAGTCACTCACCAACTTTCTGCTGAGTGTCTTTTAAAATTCAGGAATGAGGGTGCTGTTAGGGAAATTAAATGGAAGTAGTCTTGTTCAGACCTCAGAGACAAGAAAGCAGTGCTTCTGACCTGCCAGCACACTGCCCTTACTACATGCCCGTTCCACAGTGCACCGGTTGTTCCAAAGAAGCCGAGGGGCACATAGATAAGATAGGGAGCGGGTCTTGGGATTTTTGAGTCCTTGGAGATCTGAGATTCGTTAACCCCGCGTTAACGAAATCCTTTGACTCGCTAGATAAATAAACGGCATTGTAAAAAAGATTGAGTTTCAGAGCTGCAACTTGCTAGCAAACTGATGATGGTATCGGTTTTCCCCCGAAATTATAAGCAGGAACTGCAATTTTGAATTCTCACCAGTGGGTTGAACGCACCGCCGGGGACTGTTTCGAAACTGTGACTCCAGATTGCTGTTAGAGGGGATTTCCCTGTGCTGTTTGGTTCTGGATGCTAGTAGACTCCAAGTAGATGATGTATATGCTGTTACAGTTTTACTGTTTCCGGTTTTTTTTTTTTTTCTTTTAAGGATTGTGTATTGAAAGTAAGTTAGATAATTCTCTATTAAATATTGAAATTGTTTGAGTGGTTTCTTTTGTTAACAAATCCTTGGACCCTGAAATGGAAATTAAAACTTTGAGCAAAACAGGAGCATGGGGGTCGGGCAAGGGGAATAGAAGATGTTGTTTCTAACAAATCAGTCTTGCCTGAAAGAAAGGCTTGGTGTCTGAAGATTTTTTAATTCTTACCAACTTTTCTTACACAGGTGACCAGAGACCAAGGGAAGAGCAGCTGTTGGACAATCAAGCATTTTATCTAAGGTAAGTTGTTTTTGTCTTTTTTGTATCTGTATTGCTTTCTGGATTTTCAGGATTTATTTTTCTATATCTTGAAAATCCACAGCAAGGATCCTTTCAGTGATCTGGTTCTTGGGCCTTGCTATTCCAAAGAGTAATTAATCAGGGTTGGGGGAAGGGTAGAGGAATGGACCCAAAGAAGCTGTTCCACTCCATATCTCTCCTTTTAACCTGAGGTACCCATATTGATGTGCCAAATATTTTAATACCACCTGTATGCTTAGTCCTTTTCTATGAATTTTGAAGAAATACAATAAATCCCACAGAGTGAAACTTGAAGCCTTTCTTTTAGTATTTTCTTCTCAGGTTTGTTAAGAGATGATACTATAAGTATTTAAAATGTTCAAAAGAGTGTTCAGCGAATTCTCTCTCCCAGCTGTGCCTTTTGTCATGTAGATTTCCCACTTCAAAGGCAAACAGTGTGACCAGTGTCTTGAGTACTTTCAGGGGGATCCTCTACCTACATTAGTATTTGAAGGGTTACTCTCTTTTTATAGCTGAACTGTATTTCATACTTCTATAATTTAAAAAACTGATCCTTATTAACTTTTAAGTGTTTGTCAGTCTTTTGCTATTGTAAACAGTGATGGGATAAATATCCTTGTGTAAATGCTCATTTGAGAAGTTTGTTGGTAGGATGAATGCCACTTTCTGGGCCTACTTACGTGTGAACTTTAAATTTTAAATGTTCTTGCTATATTTTCCCTCAGAGAGGCTGTGTCATCACTTTACTAATTAATTTTTTCTGATTTTATGTTTTCTTCAAGGTGCTTTTCTGGTTGTTAGAAAACTTAAGAAAGTTATTAATGTGCTATTGTAGAGCTTTTCAAACCATGGGGTTGTTTCCTTATTTGTGTGTGTGTGGTAAAATCAATTCACTGATCCATGATCAGCATTTTCTTTAACTTTTTATTTTGAAAAATTCAAACTATACAAAAATAGACAAAATATTAATGAACCTCTATGTACCATCCTTTGCTCATCTCCAGTAATGATTGACTCATAGCCAGTCTTGTCTAATTTATACCTCTGCCCACCCCAGGGGCATCCCAGGTGGTGCTCATGGTAAAGAACCTACCTGCCAGTGCAGAAGATGGCAGAGACAAGGGTTCTATCTCTGGGTCAGAAAGATCCCTGGAGGAGGGACCCACTCCAGGATTCTGGCCTGGAGAATCCCTTGGATGGGGAGCCTGGTGGGCTACAGTCCATAGGGTCACAAAGAGTTGGACCCGACTAAAGCAACTTAGCATGCACACAGGCTGCCCACCCCACTGTTATTCTGAAGCAAATGCCTTCATTTTTCAAATATGTATGATTTCAGGCATAAACATTTCAGTGTATATGAGAATGATGAGTCTTTTTAAAAATTTAATCACAATACCATTATTTTCCCTTAAAGTAAACAATACTTGTTTAATAATCAGATGTCCAGTTAGTACTGAAAGGTTGTTGTTGAATCACGACGACGGGATTCTTGGCCCCCAGAGGAGAAGAATTCAATCCGGGGCCAGAGACGAGGCTTGATCGCTCAGAGCTTTTGTGTAATAAAGTTTTATTAAAGTATAAAGGAGATAGAGAAAGCTTCTGACATAGGCATCTGAAGGAGGCAGAAAGAGTACCCCCCCTGCTAGTCTTCAGCTGGATATTACATAGTCACCAGCAGTCTGTTAATGAAAGAAAGGAATGTCTCAAAACTCAGAATGGCACCAGGCCCCTCACCCATAAGATGCATTTTGGGATAATCTTGGCACCAAGTGGTTTATCTTGGGCCATAAAATGATTAACTTGAATCTTGAAGAAGGGCAGATCACCGTACAAATAGTTTCATTTACATAGATTAGAGGAACAATATCTGAGTATAACATACTGGTTTGTCAAGTAGGTTCTGAGCCAAAAGGAGGAACCAAATTGAAGACAGAGTTTGGGGTAAATGTATAGTATATTAACATAGCTTAAGACAAACATTTCCATAAGAAAAAGGCATTGGTTAACTTCAGGTGAAACCAGGTGTCACTATGGCAACACAGAATTTTAAGAAAAACCTCCTTTTAAATTTGTATAGAGTTTGTTTCCTCCTGCTGCTTAAGAGAGATAAAAATGTCTGACACTTGCTGGCTATTTCCTCCATCTGGAGACCCCTGGCCTTCCTGCCTGTTACCCTCTCAGTACTTAGACTTCCCCTCAGGGCAAACATGAAAGTGCTGCACTCAATATGCCAGCAAATTTGGAAAACTCAGCAGTGGCCACAGGACTGGAAAAGGTGTTTTCATTCTGATCCCAAAGAAAGGAAATGCCGAAGAATGCTCAAACTTCCACACTATTGCACTCATCTCACATGCTAATAAAGTAATGCTCAAAATTCTCCCAGCAAGGCTTCAACAATACATGAACCGTGAACTTCCAGATATTCAAGCTGGTTTTAGAAAAGGCAGGAACCAGAGATCAAATTGCCAACATCCACTGGACCATTGAAAAAGCAAGAGAGTTCCAGAAAAACATCTATTTCTGCTTTATTGACTATGCCAAAGCCTTTGCCTGTGCAGCTCACAATAAACTGGAGAATTCTGAAAAAGATGGGAATACCAGACCCCCTGACCTGTCCCATGAGAAATCTGTATGCGGGTCAGGAAGCAACAGTTAGAAATGGACATGGAACAAGAGACTGGTTCCAAATAGGAAAAGGAGTACACCAAGGCTGTATGTTGTCACCCTGCTTATTTAACTTACATGCAGAGTGCATCATGCAAAATGTCGGGCTGGATGAAGCACAGGTTGGAATCAAGATTGCCAGGAGAAATAGCAACAACCTCAGATATGCAGATGACACCACCCTTATGGCAGAAAGTGAAGAAGAACTAAAAAGCCTCTTGATGAAAGTGAAAGAGGAGAGTGAAAAAGTTGGTTTAAAGCTCAACATTCAGAAAACTAAGATCATGGCATCCGGTCCCATCACTTCATGGCAAATAGATGGGGAAACAGTGGAAACAGTGTCAGACTTTATTTTGGGGGGCTCCAAAATAACTGCAGGTGGTGACTGCAGCCATGAAATTAAAAGACGCTTACTTCTTGGGAGGAAAGTTATGACCAACCTAGATAGTGTATAAAAAAGTAGAGACATTACTTTGCCAACAAAGGTCTGTCTAGTCAAGGCTGTGGTTTTTCCAGTAGTCATGTATGGATGTGAGAGTTGGACTATATAGAAAGCTGAGTGCCAAAGAATGGATGCTTTTGAACTGTGGTGTTGGAGAAGACTCTTGAGATTCTCTTAGACTGCAAGGAGATCCAGCCAGTCCATCCTAAAGAAAATCAGTCCCGAATATTCATTGGAAGGACTGATGTTGAAGTTGAAACTCCAATACTTTGGCCACCTGATGTGAAGAGCTGACTCATTTGCAAAGACCCTGATGCTGGGAAAGATTAAGGGTAGGAGAAGGGGACGACAGAGGATGAGATGGTTGGATGGCATCACCAACTCAATGGACATGGGTTTGGGTGGACTCTGGGAGTTGGTGATGGACAAGGAGGCCTGGCATGCTGCAGTCCGTGGGGTCGCAAAGAGTCGGACATGACTGAGCAACTGAACTGAACTGAACGGTGCAAATAACTTTTGAAATTTTTGAGGTTTCTTTGAATCTGGATTCAGATAAGACCCATGTTTTGTGATTCATTTATAACTCTCCTAGTAAAGTCTTTTTTGGAAACCATGATTTCTTATTCTCCTTTGTCTCTCTCTGCTTGCAATGTATTTGTAAGAAACTAGGTGATTTGTTCCATATAGTTTCCCACTGTATAATTAACATGTTTTTCTGTATTTCCGGTAGATTAAGAGGCTTAACCTAGGAGCACTAATTTGAATTTGCTGGAACGGATCAGAAAGAGAGCTCAGATTTATTTCCAAACCTTTATAATCCAAATATTGGGCAAGGTTTCCTGGGGAGGGAAAGTTAGGCTCAAATGGATCACATACTAGGTAGACAGATGCTTCTCCCATGGGACAGTTAATGAGTCTGAAGAGAGTATGTGCCCTCTATCTGACTTCCAGCCCTGATGAAATGACAGCAGTATTGAAAAATCCATAAAGATAGAGGGAGACTTTATTATTAAAAGAGTTCATATGTGATGTCTTCATGTGTGTGGAGGGTGAGACATATTCCCTTCTAAATATAGAAAATTGCCAGAGTTCAGCTCCAGCAGCCAGGAAATCAGCCTGAAGGGGTGAGTGGTGTCGGCAGATGATAATGTAGCCTCTGACTTATAGTATGGAACTACATGTTTATTTCAAGCTTCAGGTTTTCTTTTATACTTTGACAAAAGCATTAGGTCAGAGGTTTGACATTTTTAGTTTTCCCCACCCAGATTTATTGTCTCCAGAAATCACTGTTGTCCTACAGAGTTCCTGCTTCAGCGAATCAGAATTGGCTTTACTATCTATTATCTACTTTCTCTCTTATGTGTCCTATACTTAACTTGTGGTTACATTGTAACTCATGTCACATTCCTCAGTTTATTTCTTATCTTTCTAAATCCTGTTTGCCCCTAGCATCTTAAGATCACTATCTCCTAAAAAGGCTTCTAGCTATTCTTAATTATTCCTAAACCCTAAACTGGCAAACTTCTTTTGCCATAAACATTCCCCTCACAAACAGGTCTCAGATAATAATCCTTCCCCTGGCCTCAAGCTGTGGCCTATGTGCTCATCCTGGAACATTCTTTGTAAAGATCCTTGAACAAATGTCAATGGTTATTTTATAGATTATTTTCTGGGCACAACTGTAGAAGGCTTTGTGCTTTCTCATGCTTCTCTCAAGCACCTTAACATTCTTTGCAGCCAACTCAACTGAAGAAAGGAAAGAACAAGGCAGAATCACAAGGCCTAACTCCTTCATCCTGGGGCCATGCCTGCGAGATGAGGAGAGGGGGTTGGGGCCCTGCCTCCATTTTGTCAGTAATGCCTAACATGGCTCCAGACAGAAAATAGTGATAAGGAAGTTCCCTAAAGTGTCTTTGAGATGTGAGTCACCCAGTGGGCCTTAAATTAGGAGAGATTAAGGCTTGGGGTAAGAGAGAGACACATGTAGGGGGTCCTTTTATACACTGCCATTTAAAAGGGAGCTGTTGAAAGAGACCATTATGTCTCTTAAGTACACCCGCTGCCTGGGACCTATTGGGAAATGAAAGTTCCATTGAATGCCTTTCCCAGGGGCCCAGCATTGTGTATTATGAGAAGTTAAATGTGTGCCTTGGTCACTGTCAGTAATGTCTGGAACTCAGAAGGGAATCAGGATTGTCCTGGAAGGGCCTTGTATATGCAGAGATGTGTGACTTTGATTTATGTTTCAGTATCTGTAAGGTAAGAGATTCCCTGATTTCTTTACACGTAAAGGGGAAACTCTTAAGCAGTGGCCCAAGAGTTTGTAAAAATATGCAGATAGAACCACTTGTTGGTCAGGACATTTGTGCAAAGATGACTTCCTAAAGTTTGACCCCTTGTTCTGCCCCTTGGGTCCTGTCCTTTATGGGGAACATGGTAGTTAAGGGATGGAAAGCAGCAACATTCCACTGACTTCCATCACTCATGATGGTGGTGGTGCTGTCCAGAAAGTCTGTGAACTGCCATTGTTGTCTACTCAGTTAATGCCAGGCGGATTCCTAGTCAAGGACTCTGGGGGAAGGGTGACTTCCTCTAGCACCATCACATCCAGCAAGGGACTAGGGATAGGGAAGACCAGTCCCTCCTGTAAATGGAATATTCTAGAGGCCTAGAATTTGGCTACACCTACAGGATGCATCAAGGAGGCCTCAGTACTTGCACTTAGCTTGTGAGAGTGCCAATTCTATGATCCAAGGCATAATAGGCATCTTGGTTCAGCGATTCCCAGGCTTAGGGTCTTTGAAAGCCTTTATTTCCAAGAGACCTTAGCATCTAGCCAGCAGTTGTCACTCTAATGATGTACAGCATAGGGCCAAAGGGGGGCAGTTTCTTGCATCATTAGCCTGTAGGTGGACGCCATAGTTGGTCCAGAGGCATGAGAGATTGCTGTGGCCTCTACAAAGAGGCAGTCTCTGAGGCCACTAACAGGAATGACTGCTGATTTTAATTTGAAGAGATTGTGGAGCCTTTTGTTGGATGAGTTCTTTTCACGGTGGGATGGTTTATAAGTAACAGCATCAGTGAGATTAAAATTTGTCAGTAAGGAGATATGTTGCTTCCAGACCTGAATAAGACTTGACTTTATGGTCCCTGAGAGATTTCACAGCAGTTTATGGACAGTGTCTGGGATAGAGCTGTCCAGTTTTACCAATACTTTTCAGGAATTTTACCACAGTGTAAGGGCTTTACATTACGCATGAGGCAATGGCCTATGACTCTTTTTGTAAGCTCTTCTGTGAGTATTTTTACGTCCTTAATGAGCATGTTAAATGAATCTCCATTTATGGAGGAGGTCATCCATATAATGTCATACCTGTGCTTGTGGAAGAAGGTAGATGTAGTGAAAATTACAATGGCAAGGCTACTGAGGTATCCATGGGTAGCCCAGCAAAGCTATATTGTGTTAGACCTTGATAAGAGAAGTATATAAGGAGGGTGTTTAGCCAACTTCCTGTGAAGAGGAAGTGAGAGTTTTTAGCCATAACATCAGTGTTGAGTCAAGATAGCACTTGTGAAATATTTATCACAGGCTCATGGTACCTCATGCCACACACAAAAATGCACCATCAACCTAAATGTAAGAGTATAAGCAGCCAAAGGGAAAAAAAATATACATAAATTGGACTTCCTCAAAATTAAAAACTTACCAGCTTCAAAGGAAAGAAAGTGAAAATATAGCCCACAATGCATGTACACTAGGTCACTACAGTTGTATCCAACTCTTTGCAACCCTGCCAGGCTGCTCTGTTCATGGGATTTTCCATGCAAGAATACTAGAGTGGGTTGCTATTCCCTTCTCCAGGAGATTTTCCTGATCCAGGGATCCAACCCACGTCTCTTATGTCTCCTGCATTGGCAGGCAGGTTCTTAAATATTAGTGCCACCTGGGAAGCTCCAGGTGTATAGCCTACAAAGCAGGATCCAAAATTTGAAAATTTCATGTTCAAGAAGGAATTAGATTCTTTTAGAGTGTGTGAGGAATTATTACAACTCAACAATAAAAAGACGAATATCCAGTTTTTCTTCCTTTGGCCGAGTCATGCGGCATGCCTGATCTTGGCTCCCCCACCAGGGACTGAATCTGTTCCTCCTATGATGGAAGCACAAAGTCTTAACCACTAGGGAAGTCCCCAGGCAGTTTTCTGTTAAAGAATGTTCCCCACTTCCACTCCCAAGAGCCCAGGTTTCAGTCCCTGGTTGGGGACCTAAGATCCTACAAGCTGCATGACCAAAATAAATAAATACAATTAAAAATAAAGGTCAAGATGGAGGGAATATATGTACACTATGGTTGACTCACATTGTTGTACGGCAGAAACCAACACAGCACTGTAAAGCAATTATCCTCCAATTAAAAAAAAAAAAAAAGACAGAAAAGGATGCTTTGGGTTTGTTCCTTGGTTAGTGGATGAGTCTAGTGTGACTTCATGTGGCCTGAATGAAACTTTGAACTCAAAATACTTCTTTCACCTGGAACATGAGAACAAGTCAGGGAGGCACGCTCTGGTATGTAGTGTGTTGGAACTGGGGAAAAAACACAGATCTTAGTTCTATGAAATCTTTGTTCCAGGATTTGGCATACATGGATATAGTGCACTTCTAGGGCTGAGGGCCCCGAAGCAGGCATGACTTGGGTACATTTTGAATCAGGGTCCCCTAGTCTGAAAAGGTGAACCACTCAGGTCAGAGAACCCTAAGAACATCATAGGAATTGGGTACTGCTCTAGCATAAATTAATTCTGTATCTGTGTTTTTTGGAGGAAGGCATTTGATTTTTTAGATTTCTGCAAATCTCAGTATGTGTATTGGGGCATGGAAGGGACCAGGTGCCATGAAAAGGGAAGGAAATATTTATCTTAACTTAGTCATTTAGAAGCAAGCCTGTTCTCATGGTTCCTTTTACTTCCTGACTCTCTCTTCTCAGGACTCTGCACTTTTCCACAAGAAGAAGCCAGAGGAGGACTAATAATTTGCCATTCTAAGCCATGCCCCATGTGAGTTGATGTTTTTCTTCCCTTCATCAAATAGTCTTGTTTTCTAGGATATGAATGCTCAATATTCTTACCTCCAGATTTTCTGCCTTACTAAGCCCCAGCTGTCTTCTCTAGCCATATTTGGGATCCATTCTGCAAATCAGGAAACGTATTAAGAAAAGAGTAGGACCTCTCCTGTCATTGTGGTTTGATGAGATGGGACTGCATATGCAAAATTCAGTCTTTGTCATTGACTCTATTTTCTGGATGATTAGGATAGAAATTGCTGTTTATCTCAGAATGTGGTGAGATCTTTGGTCTGTGAGGCTTTTAAGATTGGAATGTGATCAAATGCAGGACTGAGAACAAAGAGAGTATCATGTCGGTGAATACCAGTGACAACGTCCGTTTTGAATCTGAATAACATGTGTAAGTCAAGGACCATGTCTGTGTGAGTTTAGGTCATCTTTCATTGGCTTTCTATTGCTCAGAATAAGCGATGTGTACAGTGAGCAATGATGACTGGTAACAGAGCCAGAGAATGAGGTATTTGAGAATTTAGAAACGGAACTGACATTAGAGAAGGAATACAAACTAAATACCAAAAAATAAGAAAATGATTGCAGGGAATTCCCTGGTGGTCCAGTGGTTAGAACTCTGCACCTTCACTGCCGAGGGCTGGGGTTCAGTCTCTGGTAGGGCACTAAGATCCCATTAGCTGTACATTGCATGGGATAGGAGGAGGGAAAGAAAGGAAAAGAAAATGATTACAGGGCTTCTGTGGTCCAGTGGTTGGGAAGCCACCTTGCAATACAGGGAACACTGGTTCAAGCCCTGGTCTGGGAAGATCCCACATACCACGGGGCAATTAAGCCCATGCACCACAACTTCTGAGCCTGAGCTCTGAAACCCACGAGCCGCAACTACTGAGCCTGTGTTTGGGAACTACTGAAGCCCACCTGACTAGAGCCTGTACTCCGCAACAGGAGAAGCCACCACAATGAGAAGTCCACATACCACAAGGGAGAGTAGCTCCCATTCTCCACAACTAGAGAAAGCCCAAGTGCAGCAACAAAAGTCCAGTATAGCAAAAAATAAATAAAATGTTTTTTAAAAAGGAAAGAAAATGATTACAATCATAATATGATATATTATATCATATACCTTGTAAAAATGATGACTATGAAAGGATTTGCCAGGAAAGGGAGAAAATTATTGCTAAGTTATTCTGAGACTTAAGTTGGAAATAAACCCTTAAATTATATAAAAATCTTATTTTCTAAGATAAATATTTTAAAAGCTACTTGGATGGGCCATCAGGTTTGTTATTCTATTTTCTCCCTTCCTTCTTTCTTCCATCCTCTCCTTCTTCCCTCCCTTCTATCCTTTCTCTTACTTATTTTCAGTTCTTTAAAGAGAAGAGGGGAGGAAAGAACTTGCAACTTATTTGGGAATTTGCATGTGTTATATGCTTACACAGGCTTTTCAGGTAGTGCTTGTGGTAAAGAACCCGCCTCACAAATGCAGGAGATGTAAGAGATGTGGGTTTGAGCCCTGGGTTGGGAAAACCCCCGGAGGAGAGCATGGCAATCCACTTCAGTATTCTTGCCTGGAGAATCCCATGGACAGAGGAGCCCAGTGGGCTATAGTACATAGGGTTGTAGTGAATCAGATATGACTGAATCGACAGCATTCATGCATGGGCTTGCACAGAGTATTTCATTTAATCAGAGAACTCTACTCACCTGGCTTTTGTTCATTCCTGTAACTGTTCATGAGAAGCTGTAACAGAGTAATAGGAATGTTTAGAAACTAAGTAGGTGCTCTACATTTATCACATAATTTCCTTTCCATTACTTAACCTTATTGCAAACTCTTTTCTCTCTGGGCCACTTTATGTAACACTTTTCTTCTCTCATTACTTCTAGAAAATATTTTTTTGTTTGTTTTACCATTAACACTGGGTTTGTCATCTCAGAGGTTAGTATTGTTCAAGGATGTGGCCATAGACTTCTCACAGGAGGAATGGGCATACCTGGACTTGGAACAGAAGGATCTGTACAGAGATGTGATGCTGGAGAACTACAGCAACCTGGTCTCAGTGGGTAAGCTTGTCTGTTCCTAATAATTCAACCTTTGTGAAATTTAGAAAAGTTTCGAAGTGCCTAGCTGAATTTCAGACCTCTAGTCCCAAATAAGTTTTTTGTGCCTTATAGACTTAGAAATGGACAGCTCCATTGGGCATCTATATCTTCTGTATTCTTCATAGATCCTTCATCTTAATCTTTCTACAATTGACCTTGTTACTTGCTGAACAATGTGCTCCATTTTAAACAGAGTGTAACCATATCCATTTCCACTTATAAACAGGAGTTTCCATTTCTAAGCTGGATGTGCTCTCCTTATTGGAGCAAGGGAAAGAACCTTGGAAGGTTGTACAGGATGTGACAAGAGATCTGAGCCCAGGTAAGTAGTTGATGATCAGGCAAAGGGAGGCCATTGTTAAAATTACATAATTTTAACTTTTTTTGGCCAGTTGCTTAATTGGCCACATCTTTGAGTTATTAGCTTGGAAGTTCTCAAAGACCCAACTAATGCCTTTTCCTCCTAGACCTGTGAAGTAAAAATCCTGAGCCCTGGAGGACAAAACTGTTTACCTAAGGAATACCCTAAGGTAATTTTAGGCTTACGGAAAAACTGAATAAAGCCCAGAGAGTTCCTACCTGCCCCCTTTCCAGTTTTGTTCCATTTACCACTTTCCTGATTTTCTATCATTTCTCCTGTATTTTCAAACAGGAGATTGCCTTCCTTTTCCAATGGTATTCATTTTACTATTTTATATTTCTGATCCAGTGACACCTGTATGAGAGTCTATCCAGCAAATATTTTAAAATACCCTCTGTATTCTAAGTATTGAGAATATAGCAGTAAACAAGAAAAATTCTCTATTCCCATTGATATAGCAGAAGAAATATAATAGTAGCAAATAAAAACATACAAAGAATGATGATTTTAATGAAGCAAAACAAAAGGCAGAGAAAATCACAAAGTAATGGGGTGGGTGTTCTTTTAGAGAGAGTGGTTAAGGATGACTCTCTGAGATGCTCGCACTTGAGGGGAGACATGAGTAAAGTACATTCAGAAAACGAAGACCATGGCATCTGGTCCCATCACTTCATGGGAAATAGATGGGGAAACAGTGGAAACAGTGTCAGACTTTATTTTGGGGGGCTCCAAAATCACTGCAGATGGTGACTGCAGCCATGAAATTAAAAGACTTACTCCTTGGAAGAAAAGTTATGACCAACCTAGATAGCATATTGAAAAGCAGAGACATTACTTTGCCAACAAAGGTCCGTCTAGTCAAGGCTATGGTTTTTCCAGTGGTCATGTATGGATGTGAGAGTTGGACTGTGAAGAAAGCTGAGTGCTGAAGAATTGATGCTTTTGAACTGTGGTGTTGGAGAAGACTCTTGAGAGTCCCTTGGACTGCAAGGAGATCTAACCAGTCCATTCTGAAGGAGATCAGCCCTGGGGTTTCTTTGGAAGGAATGATGCTAAAGCTGAAACTCCAGTACTTTGGCCACCTCATGCGAAAACTTGACTCATTGGAAAAGACTCTGATGCTGGGAAGGATTGGGGGCAGGAGGAGAAGGGGACAGAGGATGAGATGGCTGGATGGCATCACTGACTCGATGGACTTGAGTCTAAGTGAACTCTGGGAGTTGTTGATGGACAGGGAGGCCTGGCGTGCTGCAATTCATGGGGTTGCAAAGAGTTGGACATGACTGAGTGACTGAACTGAACTGAACTGATGAGTAATTAAGCCATGCAAATTCTAGGATAACAACAGTTTTTTATTTTGTTTAGTTTTCTGGGTTTTGTTTGTTTTCTGGCCATACCTTGAGACTTGTGGGATCTTGGTTTCCCAGGGTCTGAACACAGGCCCCTGGCAGTGAAAGTGCAGAGTCCTAAGGACTGCCATGAAATTCCCAAGAAGACTTGTTTAAGGCAGAGAGACTAGTAATAGTAGAGGAAGTCAGAGGTAGGAATGAGTTTGATGCTTTTGAGGATCAACAGTTAAACAAGTGTGGCTAAGGTGAGTTAGGGAGAACAGAAATAAAGTAATGTATCAATATAGATTCTTCAGTTTTAACTAATGTACTGAACCAATATAAAATATTAAGTTATAACTAATAAGGGAACCTGGAGGGACAAAGAAAGGGGGTATGTGGGAACTCTCCGGACTTTGTTCGGTTTTTCTGTAAGCCTAAAACTACTCTAAGAAATAAAGTCTTTATTTAAAAACAAAAGATAAACTATAACATGAGTTCATACCAATTCAATTCTAATCTAAATTATAGGCTTTTTATTTAACCCTTTTTAAAAACTTAACAGCTGCATCTATTTTCTTTCATGCCAAGAGTCCCAGTTATCATGGACACTAAGAATAGTGGGATTAGAATATCATGATTACCTACTCTATTCCACATTATACAGGAAGCCTCTAAAATAAGATCTATACTACCAGTAATAATATGATTACTCAAAACAATTTGAGATAATTGTTTTGCCCATTTTTGATTCCCTTCATAGGGTATATCTCACAAATTGCTATGTTTTAAAGTTATGTGAAGTAGTTTCCTTCTATGGTTATGCTACCAATTGTAAATATGGGTTATATTTTTTGTTGCTGTTTCGAATTTTTAAGCTACGCTTTCTTGTAATTTAATTTTGTTTTACAATTATGCAATATAATTATGTACTACCAAAGTCAAATGTCCGAAACAGATTATATTCAAAGAAATCTGACTTCTATCCCTGGCTTCTTCACATTTCCCACCCTGTAACTATGGGGTTTACTCCTCCCCCCTTTTTAAAAATAAGCAAATGTGTATTTTACATTTATACTTCTTCCACTTTCTCTCCTTCCTAAGATAAAAAGACCATAGCTAAAAAAAAAAGAGCATAACTGTACATACCTCTGTTGACATTTCTTTTACAATTAACAGTGTATTTCAATTGGCACTCCATATTAATATGAAGAGATATTCCTTTTTAACGGCTTCGTAGTATTCCATGATGTGGCTATGCCGTGAATTATTTCCAACCAGCCACCTAGTGGTGGACATTTGGGCTATTTTACTCTTTTTCTGTTAGTGCAATTAAGTAATTTTTTTTTTAATTATTTTTTTTGTTTTTTGGCCTTGCTATGCACCATGCAGGATCTTGGTCACCTGACATGCATTTGAACCTGTGCCCCCTGAAGTGAAAGTGCAGTCATAATCACTGGACTGCCAAGGACGTCCTGCTAGTACAATTTTGAGATAGATTTAACATAAGTATAGATATCTTTAGTTTTCTGTTTTTTCCCAGCTTGTCATTTTACTTTTCTTAATGTATTTTTGACATGCTAGCCTTTTTTTTTTAACTCTAATGTGATTCTTTTTTTTTTTTTTAATCAAGTTATGGTTTGGAAAACTTTCCCCATTCCTTGGTTATAGAAAAATCTCCTAAGTTTTATTCTAGTTATTTGTATGTTTTCATTTTTGTAAGGACATCTGTTCCATTTGGAATATATCCTACATAATGTCTAAGGTACTGATGCAATTTCAACTTTTTTTTAAATTTTTTAATGTTTATCCTTATGCTATATGGTGGGCTTTTTTGTTGTTTTTATTTTAAGGGAGAAGGAAAGTTTAATTCTTTGCATCAAGTAAGAACCCTGGGCTCCCCAGGTAGCACAGTGGTCAGGAATCTGCCTGCTAGTGCAAGAGACACAGGGTTCAATGCCTGGGCTGGGAAGATTCCTTGGAGTAGGAAATGGCAGCCCACTCCAGTGTTCTTGCCTAGAAAATTCCATGGACAGAGGAGCTTGGTGGGCTACAGTCTACGGGGCTGTAAATAGTCAGAAATGATTGAGCATGCACAAGGAGAACCCTGGGGATCTTTCTCAGATCAGTGTCGCCTGTGTTTATCCGTATGTTTATTGCTTTCATTTATTAAGAAAGAGTCCATCTCTTCCCAACTGATTTTGGCTGCTACCTTTATTGTGGGCTAAATTTACACTTATAATTGTATCTATTTCTGGGTTTTTCTTTTCTGTTCCATTGGTTCCATTGACATTTTATGATACTGAGTTTGAGTTGGCTGTTTATAACCATAGAAATTTCATTTTTCCAAGAATCTGAAATTAACATTTGTTTACTTGTTATCTTATAGACTGGGAATCCAGGTGTGAAACCAAGAAGATACCATCAACAAGAGAAATTTATGAACTAGAAGCATCTCAGTGGGAAATAATAGAACAACTTACAAGCCATAAGTATGAGTACAAAAGTTTTCAAAATGATAGGGAATGCAGAGACCAGTTTGAAAGCCATCTAGGAAATAAAGAGGTTTCTAGACAACTAGTAATCTATGAAGAAATGCCTAATTTTAGTCAGACTATATCCCTTACTTTACAACAGAGAATTCATTCATCTGAAAAATTTGATGAATGTAAAGCATGCAGAAAGTATTTTATCCTTGGCTTTCAACAAACTGAGCATCAGAAAAATCATTCTGATGAAAAATTCTGTGAATGTAAACAATGTGGAATGGCCTTTATTAAGGACTCACAGCTTACTTACCATCAGAGAGTTCATGTTCCTAAGAAACTCTATGATAAGGAATGTGGAAAAGCCTTCATTTGTGCTTCGCAACTTATTTATCATCAAAGAATTCATACTGGAGAGAAACTTTATGAATGTAAAGAGTGTGGAAAAGCCTTTATTTGTGCCTCACAACTTATTTATCATCAAAGAATTCACACTAGTGAAAGACCCTATGAATGTAATGAATGTGGGAAGGCCTTCTTTTGTGGCTCGCAACTTACCTACCATCAAAGAGTTCATGCTGGTAAGAAACCCTGTCAGTGTAAGATATGTGGAAAAGCTGTTAATCATGGCTCCCTCCTTACTCAACATCAAAAGATTCACATTAGTGAAAAACCCTTTGAATGTAAAGAATGTGGAAAGACTTTTATTTGTGACTCAGAACTTACTCAGCATGAGAGAATTCACACTGGTAAGAAACCCTATGAGTGTAAGGAATGTGGAAAGTCCTTTATTCATGGTTCACAGCTTACTCACCATCAGAGAAATCATGCTGGTGAAAAGCCGTATGTGTGTAAAGAATGTAGAATGGCCTTTACACAGAGTTCATATCTTTTGCAACATCAGCAACGTCACACTGGTGAGAAACCCTACATATGTAATGAATGTGGAAAGTCCTTTATTCGTGGCTTTCACCTTACCAGACATCAGAGAATTCATACTGGTGAGAAACCCTATGTATGTAATGAATGTGGGAAAGCCTTTCGTTATAGTTCACAGCTTTCTCTACATTATAGATTTCATACTGGTGAAAAGCCTTATAAATGTAAAGATTGTGAGATGTCCTTTATCCTTGGCTCACAACTTACTGAACATCAGAGGATCCATACAGGTAAGAAGCCACATGAATGTAAGCAGTGTGGAAAAACCTTTAACTATGGCTCACAGCTTATTCGACATCAGAGGACTCATACTGGTGAGAAACCATATGAATGTGAAGAATGTGGGAAATCATATGTTTCTGGTTCACACCTTACTGAACATCAAAGAATTCACACTGGTGAAAAACCCTTTGAATGTAAGGAATGTGGGAAAGCCTTTATTCGTGGTTCATATCTTACTCAGCATCAGAGAATTCATACTGGTGAAAAGCCATATGTATGTAAAGAATGTAGAATGGCCTTTACACAGAGTTCACAACTTTTTCAACATCAGAGACTTCATACTGGTGAGAAACCCTACATATGTAATGAATGTGGAAAGTCCTTTATTCGTCGCTTTCAACTTACTGAACATCAGAGAATTCATACTGGTGAGAGACCGTATGAATGTGAAGAATGTGGGAAATCATTTATTTGTGGTTCACACCTTGCTGAACATCAAAGAACTCACACTGGTGAAAAACCCTTTGAATGTAAGGAATGTGGGAAAGCCTTTTTTCGTAGCTCATATCTTACTCGGCATCAGAGAATTCATACTGGTGAAAAACCCTTTGAATGTAAGGAATGTGGGAAAGCCTTTATTTGTAGCTCATATCTTACTCGACATCAGAGAATTCATACTGGTGAAAAACCCTGTGAATGTAAAGAATGTGGAAAGGCCTTTGCTTATGGCTCACAACTGTCTCGACATCAGAAAAATCATACAGGTGAGAATCCCTAGGAATGTAAGCTGTGTGGGAAGATCTTTATTTTGTGCCTCACAACTTAAGCTACATCAGATATTTCATACTGGGAACCATATGAATGTAAGGAATGTGGTAAGACTTTTATTTATAGCTCACAGCTAACTTACTGTCAGAGAGTTCATACTGGTGAGAAACATACAAATGTAACTAATGTGGGAAGCCCTTTAATTGTCAATCACAACTTAACATCAGAGAATTCATTCCGGTGGAAGCCTTATAAATGTAATGCCTATGGTAAGGACTTTAGATGTCATTCACACCTTACTCAACATCAGAAACCTCATAATGGAGAAAGACTGTGAAAAATTAGTAAATCCTTTCCATGTTTATCCATAACTTTTGACTTTGAAATATCAGAAAATTCAAATTATGAATACGAGTATCCTTTTTTTATATAAACTCATGAGTAACTCACCTTCAGAGAATTTATAGTTTAAAAAGACTAGATTAATATAAGTGCAGAATTACTTTCCATCATATTTCAATCTTTGCTAAACAGTGATTCATATGAGAGCTCAACCCTAAAAGGTAAGGTTCTCTCGTTCAGCATCATTCTTTTGTTCAGCATCATTTCAGCTCCACCATTTACTGTCTGGGTGTTTCTTTGGGAAAGTTACTTAACCCCTGTTTGTTTTAGTTTCTTCCTTACTAATACATTGATATCACAAATTTCATCATTGTTGTCTGCAGTTTAAAGGAGTAAATACATATAAAGCCTATAGAAATGTGTACTACATAGTTAATGCTTAGTAAATGTTACCTTTTATTGTAAAGATTACTTTTATTTTGTGTTTTAATCATATTACAGAATTCAAAAGAGAAGGAGACTTTACAAATACAGTGAGAGTGAAGTATTAGTTATTCAGTCATGTCTGACTCTTTGCAACCCCATGGACGATAGCTTTCCAGGCTCCTCAGTCCATGGAATTCTCCAGGCATGAATACTGGAGTGGGTTGCCATTCCCTTCTCTGGGGGATCTTCCCAACCCAGAGATCAAACTCAAATCTCCTACATTGCAGGCAGATTCTTTACCATCAGGGCCACCAGAGACAAATACAGTACACAAGGTAAATCTTTCATCACTTTTACTAAGTGTCAGATAAATCATTTTAGAACAAAACATTCTAGTATAATTAATGTGCAATTATACTTTGTTCTGAATCAAAATTCTTACTAAAAGGGAACCCTAAGGGGAGAAAAATATTTTGCTCTTAAAAATAAAGCTGCTTTTGAACATTTTTGTATAAGTTTTTGCATGAACATAAATTACCATTTTTCTGGTATAAACATTTAAGAGAGTAGGTTTAAATGAATGCTTCTCTTGCAAGAAATGGACAAATCATTTTCCAAAGTGGCTTTTCCATTTTATATTTCTATCAGGAACATGAGTGACCCAGTTTTTCTCAGTAGCTCTCCCAGCATTTGACTTTTTCACTTTTTATCTTAGTCATTCTGATAGGTGTATAGTGATAATCTCTTTGTTGTAATTTCCATTTCCCTAGTGGCTCATGATGATGTGCTTTTTTTGCCATCTCTACCCAGTGTGGTGATATGACTTTCTTTTACGCCTTCATTTTTTAGTTGAATATTTAAAAAAAAAAAAACTGTTGGGATTGTGAGCATACTTTCTTTATTCTAGATGATACTAGTCCTTTGTTAGATATGTAGTTTGCAAAAAAATTTCCCAGTACATACCTTATCTTTTCATCCTTTTAGCAAAGTCTTTTGAAGAGTAAAAGTTTCTAATTTTGATAAGGTCTGGCTTATTACTTTTTACTTTTAGGGATCTTGGTTTTGGTGTCAAATCTAAGGACTCCTTGTCTAGCTGACAGCTCTTGAAGGCGGGAGGAGCTTCTGTTAGTGAAGGGTGATTGTTTGAATAGTTGTAAGTGTGGATAAATATTGCTGCTGGTTCCCATCAATAAGGACCTTAGATTTGAAAGTCTGGGAAAAGGCTGGAGTCAAGTTAAAGAACATGCAAAAGGAACTCTGCTCCCTGTTTCTATTTGGAGTATGTGGGTGTTAAGTCAGTCAGTACTGGAATCTTTGCAGACTTCTGATTCTTTTGATGAAGGTGATGATGACTCTTGAAAAACCTCAAAGTCCAAAATATGTGGAGTCTGAGGGAAATGGCAAGTCATCTGCAAAACCTTGCTCCCTCAGCTCCCGAGGAGGATGATGAGGGATTTTTTTTTTCCCTCTGCCTCCTTCCCCTTGTCCTCCACCACCCACCTGCTTTTGCAGGGAACATCTTCAGTCCAGAGTCTATGCCCTCTCCTCATCTTTCATCCATATAGAAAGGAATTTTGCCAGCACAACGGGAAGGAGATTTGAAGGCTTTTCGTACTGCCTTTCCCGTGACTATTCATGGGAGCTCCTGGTGTCGATCTAACAACCCTAATGGAGCCTACGAGGTTATTTATGAACCTTTTCCTTTTAAAATCCTAAAGGAATTAAAACAAGCACTACAAAATTATGGTGTGAATTCTCCATTCACGGTGGGAATAGTTAAGGGTGTGGCAGAGGGCAATCGCCTCATTCCAGCAGATTGGTTGACATTAGCAAAAACACTTAGCCCCAGGGGAATTTCTTCAATTTAGAACTTGGTGGCAGGATCCTGCTGAGACTCTGGCTACACATAATCAGACTCATAGTATGCCTATTTCATTGTAACAACTTACAGGGATAGGTTCACAGGGGAGAGTGCAAGATCAAATACTTATGAATGATCAAGCCATAGAACAATTGTGAAGGTGTTGCTTGGAAAAAATAGAATCAAAAAGCCAGACTTCTGTTTCCTTTCAAAAAATTCTCCAGGGGCCTAAGGAGCCCTATACTGAATTTATTGCCTGATTACACGAGGCAGTCCAATGGCAAATTACAAATGCGAGGTGGCAGATGTCATATTATGGCTTATGATAATACTAACACTGATTGCAAGAAAGTAATGAACCCTTTTAAAGGAATAGCTAGTTTGAATGATTATGTTAAGCTCTGCCAGGGAGTGGGAACTGAATCCTTTAAAGCTGATTTATTAGTTCAGGCTATCACTGGATTATGACTCTAAATTCCCCCAGCACTTGTTTTAATTGTGGGAAACCTGGACATACAACAGTTAAATGTAAGTTCAAAAAGGCAGTTCACAAAAGGGGAATGTCCCTGGCCTTTCCCAGAATGTAAAAAAGGAAATCATTGGGCAAATCAATGGCATCCTAAATTTCATATGGATGGCTCCCCACCTTTGGGAAATGGCTTCTGGGGCAAGCTCCCAGCCCTGACAAACAAGGGAGCCTATTCTGTTCAGACTCTTCAAATGTCTCCCAACTACTGCCAGCAACAATCAGAATTACCATGCCATGTCATGGAATTATCCCCAGCAACCCTAGGAAACAGCCCTTGATATAAGTAGTAGTCAGGATTTTATTGTTACTCCTAGAGAGACACCAACTAGTATTTCAACAGGAATATTTGGACCACTTCCACAGGGGACAGTTGGATTATTGTTAGGAAGATCGGGACTGACTTCCCAGGGAGTTCAAATTCATACCGGAGTTATAGACAATGATTATGAAGGAGAATTGAAGGTTATGGTCTCTATCACTCTTCCTTGGAAGGTTTCTAAAGGGGATAGGATTGCTCAGCTTTTAATTCTACCTTATGTGGGTATAGGACATTCAAACAAAAAGCGGGGCTCTGGGGGATTTGGAAGCACAGGCCAGGCTGTTATTTTTCTCACTGAAAATATTTTGGAATCCAGACCCACTTATCAAGTCAATGTAAGTGACAAAAACTTCCAAGGTTTAATAGATACTGGAGATGATGTTTCTATCATCTGTTCTCAACATTGGGCTAAAGCATGGCCAACTGGGCCTGTTCCAATATCTATTGTAGGTCTGGGACAGGCACAAGGACTAAGCGCTATGGTATTGTCTTGTTCAGGGCCTGATAAACAACCAGCTACTATCTAACCTTGTATTGCTAATATACCTATCACGCTATGAGGTTGTGATCTTTTGGAACAATGGCATGCTGAGATATATATTCCTCCAAATCAATATAGCGAGGTCAATCGCCAAAGTATGTTCAATCAAGGTTATATACCAGGATTGGGACTGGGCAAAAATCAAAAAGGAAGAATCTACCCTTTGGCTGCTCAAGATTTTAAGCTGCCCCCTTTTCACTAGTGGCCACTGCTCATATTAGTCTTCCTCCACCTATACCCACACCTCTTAATTGGAAAACTGATCAACCTATGTGGATAGAGCAGTGGCCCCTAAAACAAGAAAAATTGGAGGCTTTACATGAATTAGTTAATGAACAACTTAACAAGGGACATATTATTGAATCCTCTATCCTTTGGAATTCTCCAGTGTTCATTATACAAAAGAAATCTGGTAAATGGAGACCACTTACTGATCTGAGCACTGTTAATGCTGTTACTGTTCCAATGGGTGCTTTACAGCCTGGCTTACCTAATCCTAGTATTGGCATTTATTTGTTATTGACCTCAAAGATTGTTTTTTCACTATTGCTTTATACCCTGATGATCAATCTAGATTTGCCTTTTTAGTTCCTTCCATTAATTTAAAAGAGCCACATAAAAGATTTCAATGGAGTGTATTACCTCAAGGTATGCTTAACAGTCCCACTATTTGTCAAAATTTGTAGCCAAGGCTTTACACCCAGTGCCACAGCAGTTCCCTCATGCATATATCATTCATTTTATGGATGATATACGATGTGCCTTACCTGAAATTGATAACCTGCAGGAATTGTTTTTAAAGCTAAAGGAATGCTTGGAATGTGCTGGCTTTTATATAGCTCCTGATAAATTTCAATACACTGAACCTTTTCAGTACTTAGGAAATGTAGTCACCTGTATTATAATCAAACCACAAAATGTGCAAGTATACAGAGACTCTTACAAAAATTACTAAGAGATATTAACTGGATTTGACCTAACTTAAGGATTCCAACCTATTTTTATCCCATTTATTCTCTTTATTAAGAGGAAATCCAGAGCTTAATAGCTCCTGACAGCTAACTCCTGAGGCTGAGAAAGAGCTAACAATTATAGAACAAGCTGTACAAAACTGCCAAATAGAATAGACCTGTTAGAGCCTTTCCAGTTGTTTGTCTTTCCTACCCTTCATTCCCCTACTGGGTTGATTATGCAAACTCCTTTAATACTTGAATGGATATTCTTAGCTAATTCACAAACAAAATCTGTTACCCCTTATTTAGATATGATAGCCACTATAATTCTAAAAGGAAGAGAGTGTGTTCAACAGCTTACTGGACAGGATCCCTGCCTTATTTGCACTACACTAACCTCCAAAGAATTAAAACATTCTCTTCAAAATTCACTATCTTGGCTACTAGCTTTAGCTGACTATGTTGGACAAATTGACAACCACTATCCTGATTTGCCTATCTTGCAGTTTTTAAAACAAACGATGGATTTTGCCTAGAATTACTAGTGTCAACCCTGTTCCATCCACTCCATTTTTACAGATGGCACTAGCCCAGGAAAAGCAGGATATACAGGCGCATTTATGCTAATTATTGAAACACCTGAATATTCTGCACAACAAGTAGAAATTCTGACTGTTACGCACGCATTACAAAATATTCCCCTAGCAGTTAATATCTTACCTGATTCTCAATATTCTGTACATGTCACTAAACATAGAAACAGCAACTATTAAGGATACTATCCCATCCACATTGTATACACTTTTTACAAATTTACAACAGGTGATTAGACACTTGACAGTTTCCATTCTACATTACTCATATTTGGGCTAGTACTAATTTTCCAGGGCCTTTAACAGAAAGAAATGCTCAAGCTGATGCCCTTTTACTTCCAGTCTTTACAGAGGCATCAGCCTTTTATGACCTGACACATTGTAATTCAAAATGTTTAAAAACCAAGTTTCATATCACTTTGGCTCAAGCTTAACATTGTGCAGACTTGTTCTAAGTGTCAGATGGTTGTGATAACCACCTCTCCAACAGAAGCCCGGATGGTTAATCCCCGTGGCCTGAAGCCACATCAGATCTAGCAGATGAACTCACATTCCATCCTCTGGAAAGCTTGCTTATGTGTATATCATGGTTGATACTAACTCGAAATTTATCTGGGGAACTGCTTGCTCTGGAGAATCTACAAGACATGTTATTTCACATTTGTGTAGCTACTTTGCTACTATGGGCCTCTCACAAAATATAAGAACAAACAATGGCCTGGCTTAGGCTAGTTCTGCTTTTAGGGATTTTTTTAAAGTCTTGGTCTATAAAATATACAGGAATCCCTTATAATCCCCAAGGACAAGCTATTGTAGAATGAGCTATATCTCTTAAAGAAATGTTACAAAAACAAAAAGGGGAAATGGAGTGTGCTTCCCCCACAGCAAAAGTTACATAAAGCATTATTCACTCTAAATTTTTTGCTTCAAGATAATGATTTTACTGCAGCAGAATGGCATTTTACAAAGGAACAAAAAGAAATTTGCCCCAAACCACCTGTTTGGTGGTATGATCCAGTAACGCACACATGGCGTAGGGGAATCTGATAACCTGGGGAAGGGGTTTCACTTGTGTTTCACCAGGTGATTCAGAAGAGATGCTTTGCATAGGATGTAGAGCCCCCCAGTAATGAGTTTCAAGGATCTGAGTCTGAAACAAACATAACAATTCCCCTCCCATTGACAAATTGGAACAAGATCCCCACTTGGGGACAAATTAAAAGATTAACACAGAAATCAGAGGAGATCTTAGAAAATAAAGGGAAAGCTGTCACTCCTAACAATCTGGCTGTTGCCATGTTTGCTCTTACCACCACCACAGTGAGTATACCCTTAGCAACAGCTGAATCTAAAAATTATACTTATTGGGCATACACACCTAACCCCCCATTACTAAAACCCATTGGTTTGGGGGATTCTGTGATCCCCATTTGATTCTTCCTGGATACCAGGACCTGAAGATACACACCTTCCTCTTTTTAAACAAGAGGAAGGGACTCCCTTCAATATTACTTATAGGTATGAATCCTGGCCAATTTGTGTAGGACCAGCTACAGGATGTTGTAAATTATCTATGCAAGCCTGGCTGTCCACTAATTCTTTAAATAGCAACTATACTAAGGTTCAGTTGCATCTTCTCTCTGGTCTGAGTTTTGCTTGTAACAACTCAGAACCCAGTAATGACACCAAATCAGACAGACCTTTATGCAAGCATCACAAGCTGTGGACTGAAAAACAAGATTGTATTAAGTGGGATAATTGCCACAGGACTGAGGGAGTAATTTTGATTAAGAGTTCCTATGGAATTATATGGGACTGGTCCTCTAAGAAGTCAGTGAGTCAGTTGGTTCAGTCGCTCAGTCGTGTTCGACTCTTTGCGACCCCATAGACCGCAGACGCGAGGCCTCCCTGTCCATCACCAATCCCAGAGTCCACCCAAACCCATGTCCATTGAGTTGGTGATGCCATCCAACCATCTCATCCTCTCTCGTTCCCTTCTCCTGCCCTTAAGTCTTTCCCAGCATCAGGGTCTTTTTAAATGAGTCAGCTCTTCACATCAGGTGGCCAAAGTATTGGAGTTTCAGCTTCAACATCAGTCCTTCCAGTGAACACTCAGGACTGATCTCCTTTAGGATGGACTGGTTGGATCTCCTTGCAATCCAAGGGATTCTCAAGAGTCTTCTTCAACAGCACAGTTTAAAAGCATCAATTCTTCAGTGCTCAGCTTTCTTTATAGTCCAACTCTCACATCCATATATGACCACTGGAAAAGCCATAGCCTTGACTAGACAGACCTTTGTTGGCAAAATAATGTCTCTGCTTTTTAATACCCCTAAGAGGTATGCAGTCTCTAATTGCTCTCATCAAAATCAGTTCTGCAATCTTCACAAAAGGCTGCATTGGCAGGTGCATAGTCTTTGACTATGCTAATATTACCACTGATTCAGATCATCCAATTATATGGCATGGTAATGGAACATCACCTCCCTTCCCACAATTGGATCAAGGAAGAAGGCAAGGAGAGATTTGGAAATTGGCTTTAAGTCTTAAAAATTCCAAATTTGGGATGGGTATTATTCCAATAAAACTATTCATTGACATTTAATATCAGTACAAACTGGACATTTTATATTCAGATTTGCATGAGAGATCCTTATGTACTCTTGAAAGAAACAATTTCTATCAGTGAAAGCGTACAAGAACTTTCTTGCCAGGATTGCAAATTATATACTTGCTTAAATTCTTCACTTTATAATTCTAATCACGCATTTGTTATATTAAGGAGATTGGGAATATGGCTTCCAGTAAATCAAACCAGACCTTGGGAAAACTCCCCTGAAACATACGTTCTTTTAAAGGTTACAAAGAAAGTACTACAATGTTCCAAAAGGTTTATTGAACTCTTTATAGCAGCTATTGTGGGAATTATTGCTATAGCCACAACCACAGCAGTAGCTGGGATGGCACTGCATGAAACTATACAACCGACTACATTTGTACAGCAGTGGCACCAAAATGCAAGTTCTGCCTGGGGAAATCAAACCCACATAGACCAAGAAATTAATGAACAATTGATTTAGAAAATGCAGTTCTCCTACTAGAGGATGAAGTACAAAATTTAAAATTACAAATTCACCTTAAGTGTGATTGGAATATCTCTTCATTTTGTGTCACACCTCATAAGTATAATCAAAGTGCGTATACTTGGATCGATTATCTAAACATTTGACAGGACCCGTTCGTAATAATCTATCCTTATATATTTCCCACTTACAGGCTACTATTTCTAATATGCAGAATGCTCACTTATAATTACTCCCAGAAACTGACTTATTTGAAGAAATTGAGGAAAGCTTACATAAACTTAACCCCATGATGTGGATTAAAACTTTAGGAGGAGGATTGCTTGGTACTATAATATCAGGTTGTATATTTTTAACTGATTTGTCTCTAGTCCTCAGATGCATGAGAGAAACCATCCAAGAATTGATGAATAAAGAAGTTGCTTGGATGGCATATCTACTTCTGCAGAAACAAAAAGGGGAAGATGTAGTGGGAATTCCTAATAATGTACTTTCACAACCTTGAGAAATTTCACAGAAACAGCACCTGGAAACACAGTGTGTTAGAAACTGTGTTAATAATTATCTTTCATGTTTTAAGAATAATCACCTTACTATAAACCCCAAGGCCAGACCCAGAAGGGAGTATGACTGGGTTCATGAAAGCATGGATCTTGGAACACCAGCTTGGCGCCAGGCATGAACGCTGCCTATGGACTTGCTAATTGTTCCTAAGACTAGCCCAGAAGGGAACTGCCTGGGGTAAAACGCAAGGAGATCTGGACTATGTCAGTGTAGTCCATGACATTTAGGAGTATGTGATTAACACATCATGTGTCTTGAGAAAGATAAGATCTGAGAAAGTCTTGTAGTCTTGTAGATTAGGAATAAAAGCTGGACTCAGAGTGGACTCTGCACCTTAGTCTATTAGAGGCTGCAGGTCCCCTGACCCATTGCACCAGATTTTGTGTTCTGCCTTCATTCTCATCGCTTGCTCCAGGACCATTAGGACTACACAGTTGTTCTAGTACTATTTGTTATATAAAGGCTATCTTTATTGAATTGATTCTGTGCCTTTATATTTGTTTTATGTCTGCTTCTGGATTGTCTATTCCTTTCTCTTGATCTATGTGCCAATTCCTCTGTCAATACCACCCTGTCTTATTTATTGTCGTTCTATAGGATGTCAATATTGGGTAGAGTGACTCATCCTCATCCCACTTCACCTTTTTAAAATTGACTTAACTACTCTAGGTCTTTTCATATAAATTCTAGAATAAACTAACCTATATCTATCAAAAAAAAAGCTTGCTGAGTTTTAATAGAATTTCAATTTGGGGATAATTGATGTCATTACTATCTGAGTCTAACAATCCATGAACATGTCTCTCCATTTATAGGTCTTTATTGTGGGTTTGTGTTCCCCCAAATATTCAAATCTTAACTCTCAGTACCAGTGAATGCAATCTTATTTGGAAATAGAGACTTTGCAGATACAATCAAATTAAGGTGCGATTGTATTGGATTAGAGTAGGCACAACTCTAATAACCAGTATTCTTATAAAAGGGCAGTGTGACCACAAACACATAGGGAAAGCCATGTGGAATGAAAGGCAAGGTTGGAATGATGCATCAATTAGCCAAGGAACACCTTGGATTACTAATACCCATCAGAAGCTGGAAGGGGCAAGAAAGAATCATACCCCAGGGTTTTTAGAGAAAGCATGGCCCCAGCAATACCTTGATTTTAGACTGTGCAAAAATAAAGTTTAGTTGTTTTAAACTAAATTTGTGGTAATTTGTTATGGAGCCCTAGAAAACTAACATAGTCATTGATTTATTAGGATTTGCAATTTTGGGCATACACATCTCATATATGATTTATCAGTGTATAAGTGTTTCATTTTCTTTGGAAAAGTTATAAATGGTGTTTTTGTTTTTACCTATTCATTGCTAGTACATACAAATTGTGTGTGTACATATACATATATACAAATCAATATACAAATTATTAATATAATTAGTTCTACAGCAAAGTCATAGATTATAATATCAATATAATTTGTATATGGACTACAAATAATTTGTATATTGATCTTGTAATCTATGATCTTGCTGCAGAACTCATTAATTAGTTCTTAAAAGCTTGTTTTTTTAGTACATTCCTTGGAATCTTCTACATAGACAAATCATGTTGGCTGAAGTGGGGACAGTTTTTTTTCTTCTAGTCTATATGTCTTTTTTCTTTTCTTGCCTTCTCTTGGTGGCTATTACTTCCCGTGCTATGTTGAGTAAGAAGTGGTGCAAGCATAGGAGGAAACACTCAGTCTTTCACCATTATGTTAGCTGCAGGTTTTGTGTAAGTGCTCTTTTTTAAATAGAAGGAATTCCCTTCTGTTCCTAACTTCCTGAGGTATTATGTTTTTTTTAATCATGATTAGATGTTGGATATTATCAAATGCTTTTTCTGCGGCAATTGAACTTTTTCTGAGGCAGTTAATCATAGTATTTTCCTTTTCAACCTGTTAATATGGTAGATTATATTTATTTTTGAAAATGCCAAATCTGTCTTGTATACCTATAATAAATCCCACTCAGTCATGTTGTATAACTTCCTTGCTGTATTTGATTTGCTAACATTTTGTTGATGGTTTTTGTGTCAAAAATTATGAGTTTTTCCCCTAGTCTTTGTCTCATTTGGGAATCAGTGTAATAATGGCCTCATAAAATGAGTTGGGAAGTGTTCCTTATATTTTCTGGAAGAAGTTGTGTAAAATTTGTGTTCATTCTTCAAATGTTTTTGAAAAACTTCCAGTGGAGACACCTGGGCCCAAGGATTTCTTTTGGGGGAGCTTTACAATACAAATTCAATTTTTTAAATGGTTATTTGGGATAACTTTCAATTTAGTTGAGATTTAGTAGCCTGTGGGGTTTTGTCTTTGTTTTGGGGAGTTTTTTGGTTTTTTTTTGTTTTATTTTTTCCCTGCCACGGGGTTTGCAGGATCTGTTTCCTAGCCAGCAATTGAATCTAGGCCATGGCAGTGAAAGCACCAAATGCTAGCCAGTAGACCTCTTCCTTAGTAGTTTGTGTGTTTTGAGAAATTTAGTGCAATTAGTTCTACACTTGAAAATGTTCAACACCACTCCCCTAATAAAATTTTTGAAGTTCATTCTGTGAGGCTGGTAGCATAGCCCAAGTTTCAAAGTCAAACAGGAGCAGATAATAATAGATTTTTGCTGTAAATGATAATAAATACTCTAGGTTAAAATAAAAATAACATCTAACATACAATTAAAAGAATACAAAGGAATACCACTTTCCAGAATATCTTAAGATTAAGCTTTTCTAGATTAATTCCAGAGTTTAGGAATTATCTTTCCAAGAAATGTTTATGATGGAAAATTGACTTGACACAGCCTCAAGTCATTTTCATTATCTTAATGTGTGGTTTTGGATTATGACAAGTTTTTCAAGCTTCTTTGAGGGTGACCCAAATAAAGAAATACATTTTACATGTTATTTGCAGTACAAAAAAATTTTTAATTAATATTTCAAATAATACTGTTTCTTGGAGAAGTTCATTAAAACCAGATTTGACTGAATGCTTAATACTTGGCTTAAGACAAATGCACACAATTAAAAACAATTCTGGTATAAAAAAATCTGAGAAATTTTTTCTTTTTTTGATAGATTTTGTTAAATGATTTCAAAGTTTTTTTCATCATGAAATTTGAGGGGTTTTTCCTTGAGGTAGGAACTCTATTTTCTTTTTAGATATAACTGATATAAGTGCTATTTTAGTTTCAGGTGTATAACATGTTTATTCAATACTTGCATATATTTCAAAATGATCACCAAAATAAGTCTAGTTAACATCTGTCACTAGATGGAGAAATTGTGGGAAAAGGGAACCCTTCTACACTTTTGGTGGGATGTAAATTGGTGCAGCCACTAGAGAGAACAGTATGGTGGTTTGTTAAAAAGAACTAAAAACAGAGTTACCATAAGATCCAGCAATCCCATTCCTGGGCATATATCCCAAGAAAGCTCTAATTCAAAAAATACATGCACCTCAATGTTCATAGCCAAAATGTTTACAATAACCAAGACATGGAAGCAACCTAAATGTTCACTGACAGATGACTACATAAAGAAGAAGTGGTACGTGTATACAAAGGAATACAACTCAGCCATAAAGAGAGATGACAATGCCATTTGCAGCAACATTGATGGACCCCAAAATTATCATAGTAAGTAGGTCAGAAAGAGAAAGACAAATACTATGTGATATCTCTTATATGTGGAATCTAAAATATGATACAAATGATATACAAACCAAACAGACTCAGAGAGAACAGATTTGTGGTTACCAAGGGGCAGAGGGATAGAGGAGGATGGAGTGGGAGTTTGGGATTAGCATATGCAAACTATTATATATAGAGTGGATAAACAAAATGGTCCTTCTGTATAGCAAAGAGAACTATAGTCAATATCCTGTAAAAGGGAATTATCTGGCACTCCAGTGGTTAGGATTCCATGTTTCTGCTGCAGGGGCACAGGTTTGAATCCTGGTCGTGGAACTAATATATGGCAAGCTGCACAGTGCAGTCAAAAAAATAACAATATCCAGTAATAAGCCATAATGGAAAAGAATATGAGAAAATATATGTAGACATATAATTAGGGCTTCCCTGGTGGTTCAGATGGTAAAGAATATGCCTGTGATGCAAGAGACCTGGGTTCGATCCCTGGGTCAGGAGTATCCTCTGGAGAAGGGAATGGCTACTCACTCCAGTATTCTTGTCTGGGAAATCCCATGGATAGAGGATCCTAGCAGGCTATTGCAGAAGGCAATGGCACCCCACTCCAGTACTCTTGCCTGGAAAATCCCATGGACAGAGGAGCCTGGAAGGCTGCAGCCCATGGGGTCGCTGAGGGTTGGACACGACTGAGTGGCTTCACTTTCACTTTTCACTTTCACACGTTGGAGAAGGAAATGGCAACCCACTGGTGTTCTTGCTTGGAGAATCCCAGGGATGGGGGAGCCTGGTGGGCTGCCATCTATGGGGTCACACAGAGTCGGATACGACTGAAGTGATTTAGCAGCAGCAGCAGGCTATATAGTCCATGGGATCACACAGAGTTGGGCATGACTAAGCAAGTAACAAGAAAGAAAGAAGATACATATAACTGAATCACTATTGTACAGCAGAAATCAACACAATATTTTAAATCAAGTATACTTAAAACTTTTTTTTAAAAGCATAAAAATTAATTGCCTAATTATCCAACTTAAAATGTGGGGGGAAAATGGCAATAAACCAAAAGAAAGTACAAACAAGGGAATAAAAAGATAAGAATAAAAATAAACCTATATACTGGAGAAGATTAACAAGGTCTCAAGTAGGTCTTTGTGTTATCATATACCAAAACTTATGTTAATCAAGAAATCAATCCTGAATATTGATTAGAAGGACTGATGCTGAAGCTGAAGCTCCAATACTTTGGCCACCTGATGTAAAGAGCTGACTGATTAGAAAAGACCCTGATGCTAGGAAAGATTGAAGGCAGGAGGAGAAGGGGATGACAGAGGATGAGATGGTTGGATGGCATCACTGACTCAATGGACATGAGTTTCAGCAAACTCCAGGAGATGCTGAAGGACAGGGAAGCCTGGCATATTGCAGTCCATGGGGTCACAAAGAGTTGGACACGACTGAGTGACTGAACAACAACAATCAAGATCATGTACATATTACAGGGAATAATAAAGTAATCAACAGATTGAATAAAGACCCTCCCCCATCAGTTCCATACATATATGTTAATCTAATTTATGACTGTCAATAAGAAGGGAAATGATGGCCTTTTCATGTTCTGGAACAATTGGTGTACACACACATAAATTATACTCTTTTATCTTTCAGAAACAGATTGATTACAAAAGATTTTATAACAACCAAAAATGTGGAAGGCAAAACTATAAACTTTAAGAAGATAATGTAGGAGACTAAATTTAAGAGCTTGGTATAAGATAATGATTTCTTAAAACACACAAAAAAGAACAAATCTTTAAAACTTTTAAAATAAATCTGACATTAGAGAACTTCTGCTTATTGAAATGTTCCCTAGAGAATGAAAAGACAAGCTTTCAATACATATGACTAACACAAGATAAACATCCAGAATATTTTAAATAAAATTTCTATAAGACAATTTAAGGAAAAAATGAGCGCATAACTTTAATATGCATTTCATACTAGACAAATGGCCAGTAAATATTTCCAGATAAAACCTTAGCCTTAATTAGAGAAATGCAAAGTAAAACCAAAATGAGATTTCCTCTCATATCCATCTACCAGATTGACCTAAACTTAAAATTCTGACAATTTCAAATGTTAGTAAGGAATAAAAATTGAAAAATCTCCTTTGAAAAATACTGCATTGTCTAGTAAAGGTGACAATATTTGCATGTTCCAAATACCCTATGTTCAGTGATACAACATTCATAATACACATCCTAGAACAAAGGCTGACAAAAAATAGTCACCCCCCTCCCCAGCTAAATCCTGCCACTGCCTGTTTCTGTAAATAAAGTTTTATTGGAACACAGTTACACTCATTCATTTTTATACATATAATTTTTATTTATTTTTGGGTGTGCTGGGTCTTCACTGCTGTGCAGGCTTTTCTCTAGTTGGGGTGAGCAGGGGCTGCTCTCTAGCTGTGGTGCACAGGCTTCTAATGAAGTTGCTTCTCTTGTGGATCACAGGCTCTAGGGTGCACAGGTTTCATTAACTGCTGCACATGGGCTCAGTAGTTGTCCTTTATTGTGTTCATCTTTGCCTGAAATGTTCCCTTGGTATCTCTAATTTTCTTAAAGAGATCTCTAGTCTTTCCCATTCTATCGTTTTCCTCTATTTCTTTGCACTGATCACTGAGGTAGCCTTACTTATCTCTCCTTGCTATTCTTTGGAACTCTGCATTCAAGTGGGTGTATCTTTCCTTTTCTCCTTCGCTTTTCACTTCTCTTCTTTTCTCAGCTATTTGTAAGGCCTCCTCAGACAACCATTTTGTCTTTTTGCATTTCTTTTTCTTGGGGATGGTCTTGATCCCTGCCTCCTGTACAATGTCACAAACCTCCGTCCTTAGTTCTCAGGCACTCTGTCTATCAGATCTAATCCCTTGAATCTATTTGTCACTTCCACTGTATAATTGTAAGGGATCTGATTTAGGTCATACCTGAATGGTCTAGTGGTTTTCCCTACTTTCTTCAATTTAAGTCTGAATTTGGCAATAAGGAGTTTATGATCTGTGCCACAGTCAGCTCTCAGTCTTGCTTTTGCTGACTGTATAGAACTTCTCCATCTTTGGCTGCAAAGAATATAATCAATCTGATTTCGGTATTGACCATCTGGTGATGTCCATGTGTAGAGTCTTTTCTTGTGTTGTTGGAAGAGGGTGTTTGGTATGACCAGTGCATTCTCTTGGCAAAACGCTATTAGCCTTTGCCCCGCTTCATTCTTTGCCCCAAGGCCAAATTTGGGTTGGAGTCTACCACACAATTGCACTCATCTCACATGCTAGTTAAAGTAATGCTCAAAGTTCTCCAAGCTAGGCTTCAACAGTACGTGAACAGAGAACTTCCAGATGTTCAAGCCGGATTTAGAAAAGGCAGAGGAACCAGAGAGAGATCAAATTGCCAACATCCGCTGGATCATCAAAAAAGCAAGAGTTCCAGAAAAACATCTATTTCTGCTTTATTGACTATGCCAAAGCCTTTGACTGTGTGGATCACAACAAACTGGAAAATTCTGAAACAGATGGGAATACCAGACCACCTGACCTGCCTCTTGAGAAATCTGTATGCAGGTCAGGAAACAACAGTTAGAACTGGACATGGAACAACAGACTATTTCCAAATCAGGAAAGGAGTATGTCAAGGATGTATATTGTCACCCTGCTTATTTAACTTATATGCAGAGTACATCATGCACAATGCTGGGCTGGAGAAGCACAGATGGAATCAAGATTGCTGGGAGAAATATCAATAACCTCAGATATGCAGATGACACCACCCTTATGGCAAAATGTGAAGAACTAAAGAGCCTCTTGATGAAAGTGAAAGAGGAGAGTGAAAAAGTTGGCTTAAAACTCAACACTCAGAAAACTAAGATCACAGCATCTGGTCCCATCACTTCATGGCAAATAGATGGGGAAACAGTGGAAACTGTGACAGACTTTATTGTTTTAGGCTCCAAAATCATTGCAGATGATGACTGCAGCCATGAAATTAAAAGATGCTTGCTTCTTGGAAGAAAAGCTATGACCAAAGTAGACAGCATATTAAAAAGCAGAGACATTATTTTGCCAACAAAAGTCCATTTAGTCAAAGCTATGGTTTTTCCAGTAGTCATGTATAGATGTGAGAGTTGGACTAAAAAGAAAGCTGAGCACCGAAGAATTGATGCTTTTGAACTGTGCTGTTGTAGAAGACTCTTGAGAGTCCCTTGAACTGCAAGAAGATCAAACCAGTCAATCCTAAAGGAAATCAGTCCTGAATATTCATTGGAAGGACTGACGCTGAAGCTGAAACTCTCAATACTTTGTCCATCTGATGCAAAGAACTGACTCATTGGAAAAGACTCTGATGCTGGGCAAGATTGAAGGCCGGAGAAGAAGGGGACGACAGAAGATGAGATGGTTGGATGGCATCCCCAACTCAATGAACATGAGTTTGAGTAAACTCCAGGATTGGCAATGGACAGGGAAGCCTGGTGTGCTGCAGTCCATGGGGTCACAAAGAGTAGGACACGACTGAGCAACTGAATTGAACTGATGTGATATAATAGGATGCATACAGCACTGCCTCTAGTATTCTTGTCAAATATATTTAAGTGTAACCTAATCATGACAGAACAAGGAAATTCAGAATGTTAGGCTTACCATTCTAGCCTCTTCAATTCTTTAAAATGTCATTGTAAAACACAAAACAAGTGAAGGGAATGCTGCTGCTGCTGCTGCTCTAAGTTGCTTCAGTCGTGTTTGACTCTGTGCGACCCCACAGATGGCAGCCCACCAGGCTCCGCCGTCCCTGGGATTCTCCAGGCAAGAGTACTGGAGTGGGTTGCCACTGCCTTCTCTGGAAGGGAATACTGCTCTACATTAAAAAGATAGGCCCTTTTTTCACCATGTGAGAAAACAGCAAGATGGTGGCCATCTGTAAACCAGGAAGGGCTCTCAGAAGGAACAAAATCTGCCTGTATCTTGATCTTGGACTTCCCAGCCTCCAGAACTGTGAGACATAAAAGCCGGTCCACTGCAACGTGAGATTTTGACTTGGAGTATGTATCAGTTTTTAAAATGCACACATAGGGTATCGGGGAACAACTGGAACAATGTAAAAGCAGATTATATATTAGATGATATTATGAATCAATGTTAAATTTCTTATGTATATTCATGGTGTTGAATACTCACAATATTGCACTTATGAAAAATAATTATAAAAATACTTGAGAACCTGAGATCACCGAATAAATGCCTGACTCATATGTACTGAGTCAGGCATATGACTCATATGTACTCATATGTATAAACCTCATCTATTGCCAGCATTGATAAAGAGTCTTAAAGAAAATGACCCAATGCCAGGAAAAAGAATATACTTACCAGTAATGTTCATGGTACGTGACTGAGTGAGTGAACTGAACTGAACTGAATGTTCATGGGACATTCACTACCACAGGGCTCTAGTTGCTGGGCTCAAGCAATAACTAATCCTTGAGGGTCTGGGCCATAACGTAAATCTAAAATTGCCAGCTAATAAACAGGGCACCTGGGGCTTATGAAAAATTATTGCCTGTGCATTCTTTCCCCTTTGCAGTTTTCTCCATGGTTTTTCTGGATTTTATCTTCTTCCACAGAATTTAGGTTCCTTGACTCATTTCTTGCTCCACAGTCTTCAACATCTCCATTTCCTTTTGACTTTTAAGATTAAAATTTACATACACGAGTAATATGTTTTCCTTGTAAGGAAAAAAGAGATATTATCATTAATACCTAAAGTCCTCTTTGACACTCTCCCCCTTTACCATAAGTCCTCGCTTCTTGCCTCAAAGGTTACTACTGACAGAGGGGCATATCCTTCCAAAAATATATACTATTTTTTATATTAAATATATCAATATAGTATGCTGAAAAAAGGTCCTCCTCAGCTCCTGTGACCTTTATTTCTAAAGGTCTTTAGTTCTGGGGGAGGGTCAAAGTACCTCTGTCAATCTGATAAAGGTGCCTCTACTTTCTCTGGAAAAGAAAAATCACATTTATACACATACAAAATGTCATAAGTTTAATATACAATAAGAAACCCAACTACATAGAATCTATTCATCTCAGGTTACTAATTCCTGTTTTTTAAACAGTAATTTCTTTTCTCTTGCAAGCAATCATCACAACTATTCAAAAGCCAAAAGAGACAACAACAGACAATCAAGATGTAGCTTGAGACCTATGCATGTCTGTCCAATTTGAAACCAGAATGTGTCACCTCTTAAAAGACCAAAAAACTACATTTCCTATGTATCCTCTTGACAAAATTTTGGTCCACTCTGACATTCTGACCCACTCTAAGTCAGAGTGATTTAACCATCTCTATTTCACATAGCTATATTGGATCAAGCACACAGGTTCATTCACTCAACAATCTTGGTCACCAAACTTGCTACTCCACAAAATTGGGAAGAAATCAAAGTATTTGGTAAATGGTCCTAAAAATCAGATAAGCTTTATTAGTTCTTGCTCTTCCATCCCCCAAGGAGTGATGAAACGACAGCTCTATCTCTTTTGGGCTGGACGTTCACAAGTTTGTGATTTTTTTTTAAGAACAGGAGGTCATGAAGTAAGTGAAGACAAGCTGAGGCTTATCAACAGACCTACATTAAGTTCTTTTCTCTCTTTGAGTCAAGGTATGCTCATAGAATGGAGAAGGAAATGGCAACCCACTCCAGTATTCTTGCCTGAAAAATACCATGGATGGAGGAGCCTAGTAGGGCTATAGTCCATGGGGTCACAAAGAGTCGGACACAGCTGAACGACTTCACTTTCTTTCTTTCTACAGTTTCTTTTGGAGAAGTAAATGGTGACCCACTCCGGTGTTTTTGCCTAGAGAATCCCATGGACGGAGGGGCCTGGTGGGCTGTGGTCTATGGGGTTGCAAAGAGTTGGACACGACTAAGTAACTAACACACACATGCTCATAGAAAAGGGGAACAGGGTTTGACCTAGAACTCAGGAAATTTGACCAATGCTGGACTCTACTGAAATTTATGTATAATTATTTTATTGTTTTATTAACTGGATGGCCTCTCAACCTTACCCAACAAAGTCCCTTTAATAGTAGAAAAGAATGAATGCCTACTTTGAAGGGCTGTGGTGAAGGAAAAAGCGGTTACCCTAAGGTTGCCTTTGAAAATATGTTTCTTAAAAAAACAACAACAGCTGACTAAGTTGATTTTGCATTCTTCCCCATAATTACATGTATTTGATCCAGTAGAAAAATCAGGCCTAAATTATTTGCCAAATGAACTGATGACCTTTTCCAGACTATCAAACTGGTGTTCAAGGAAGAATTAATTTGACCATCCATCGTTTTTTCACAGTCGCATATGTTCTTTTACTAGTCACACTCCTACAGATGTTCAGATGTAGGCATAATAAAAGTACATTTATATAAGACAAATCATCACCAGTCACACAACCACTCTCAATTATGGACACAAAACAAACGACAAAGGCAGAGTTCCCTTAATCTCTCAGACAATCCCACACAGTTGTAAAATGCTATTACTATGCAGCTTCTCCTACGAATCACCTGACACCCAGCAGCACATAGAATCACACACAGGCAGAAACACAGTCCTATACCCGGTCACTGAGGGACTCCTAGTCCACCCGCAAATGTCTCGCAATGTCTCGCACATATTCACCTGCTCCAAAGGGACACACAGGGTCTCGTGTCAATCTGACGCTCAAGCTGATTCCCTGCACCTGCCCTATCTGCCTGTCCCACTTTCTCCTGATCGGCCATGACCCGCGAGACCACTCAGCAGCGGCCGCAGTCTTTGCCCCAAAGGCTAGAGCCAAGCGCGTCCCACGCCTGCGCAATGAAAGCAGGCGGGCTCTCCCAGAAATCTCCGGGGCGCGGCAGTTGGAGCTAATTGGTTCTAGCAGCAGTGGGGTCCACGAACCCCGCCGGGAGTTAGTGAACTAGGTCTCCTAGCGTCCTGGCCGGCCAGCCACAGCCTGCCCGGAGTTGGACTACATTTCCCAGAGCCACTGCGTCCCGAACGCGGCTCCATTTCCGTTTTTTCGCGTGATTTGGGGACGTCGCGTGGGGAGAGAGCTGCGTCCCTGGTGGAGTTTGGCCTGGCTCCCGCAGGGCGGGCGAACCCGAAACCCGGCAGGGACTCCGGGCACTAGATCCTGGGCCAGGACTGCATGCACCCTCTGTCGAGGTATGTCCGGAACGCCAGGGCGGAAACGCTCCGAGGAAGCGTCGGGGTGTGTGTCTGTGTGTGTGTCAGGCAACCTGGTATTGGTTACCGTATTGGCGAATGGGCGTGTACTACTGTGGTTTTGTGTGTAATCATTTGTGTGAGTGTGAGTTGTTTTTGACTCTGAGGATGTGGTAGTTCTGCTTTGACTGTGTACCTGACCGCGTGCTTCCCTGAGTGGAAATGTGCTTATGTGACAGTATAATTGTGTGTGGACCGTTTGTTCAAGCCTGCGATGTGCGACAGTGTTGTTGTGACAGGCTGTTTGGAAGTGCTTGTGTTACTTTGAGGTTGTGTGTGTGTTACTGGGGTTTGCCTGTTAATTTGAGGTGTTATGATCGTGTTTCTGTAACACGATGTTTGTGATTGCTTGTTTCCTTGAAGTGGTACTTGGTTGTGTTTTTCTGACTATCTGATTGAATGACTGTGAAAAGAGTAAAGTGTTGTGAAAGGTTATTTTGGGCTGTGTGTGTCCCCCGCAGGGTGCTTGTATGTGCTTGAGTGATGTGTATGTTCAGTATAGGATTGGATTTTCAGACCAGATGGTCAGACAGTGTAGTGTTAACTTGGTGATTGTGATTGGCTGTGAGACTGTGGAAATGTGATTGTGTGTGACTCTGTAAGTCATTTGTATGTTTCATAGCCTGTGACCTTACGGAAATTTAGCTGGATACAGAGGTAAAATTGCATATTGGTATTTCTGGATTCATTCTGGGGCTGAGTCTGCCTATGGATCAAGAATCCCATGTGGGTACCTCCCTGGTGATCCAGTAGCTAAGACGCCCTGCTTCGGATCCAGGGGGCCTGGGTTCCATCCCTGGTTCGGGAATTAGATCCCACATGCTGCAACTGAGGATCCTTCATGCTACAACTAAGACCTGGAACACCCAAATAAATAAATATTAAAAAAAAAAAAAGAATCCCTTGTGGTCCTCTGAGGATGACTTCTTTCTCTTTTGATCACAGTGATTCATTTCCCCTCTTTTCACACATTGGCTGTGGTGCTTCATTTTTCATATTTATCCTTAGTTTGCTGTGGGGTTTAAGATGTAACTTCCCTACTGCTTGCTGGTGTCTTCTCACCTTATAACCTTCAGGGTTTTTGAATGCAGAAAAGTGACAGGAAGGAATGTCAGAAATTAGAACTCCTGATTCAAGAATATTAGTTATTTCTAAAGCACAGATTCTTGAGATGAGAATTTTAGAACTGATGGCACCTTCAAGACAGGTCACTGGGAAATGTAATGGAATTCCAGGAGTGGGAATACTTCCAGAGAGTGTGCTAGAAGAGTCAGTCAGAGACTTGGGAAACTGTACACTCCACTGCAGTTTGTCTCCAACAGACAGCTTTGAATTCAGAAACAGATTCTAGCCCAAGATGGCTGTGATCTTGACCCTTCTTTCTAATACAGAAAGTGCAGAACTGTTCTAGTCTCCTTCTGATTTTCTTCTATATTAAATGAGGGGTAGATTAATGGGATGGGGGTTCTAATTTAGAGTATACCCTCAGAAAGGGCCAGTATTTCATGGTTCTTTTTTTTCCCCTCTGAGAGTAGCACCCAGAAGAAGGAAGAATGACTGTCGTACAGTCAGAAGCAAGCTTCAAGGTGTGTATATGTTTCCTCTTTGTTTCATGAAATGATTTTGCTTTTTCGGGATGTAAGAATCTTTTCTTTTTGAAATGTCCCACCTAAACTTTCTCAAATGATGGAGGGGCCAGGCAATTTTCTGTAGACTGGGAGCAAGGAATATATGTGCAGTTAATTGTGATGGATGCTTCCTGCTGCTGCTGCTGCTCAGTCGCTTCAGTCGTGTCCGACTCTGTGCGACACCATAGACGGCAGCCCACCAGGCTCCGCCGTCCCTGGGATTCTCCAGGTAAGAACACTGGAGTGGGTTGCCATTTCCTTCTCCAATGCATGAAAGTGAAAAGTGAAAGTGAAGTCACTGAGTCGTGTCCAACTCTCAGCGACCCCATGGACTGCAGCCTACCAGGCTCCTCCGTCCATGGGATTTTCCAGGCAAGAGTACTGGAATGGGGTGCCATTGCCTTCTCCAGGATGCTTCCTAGTAGTGGTTAGACTGAGGAAGAAGGACCTTGAGATCCATAAATTTAAAAAGGAAGAGCTCTGTTGTGTTATTTCTGACATAGCAGCATTCTGTTTTAACTTTTTTTTGTTATTTTTCAGAGATACACAAAAGTGTAATGAACTATCACATGCCCACCTTAAAAGTTATCACTTGGTAATCTTTTTTTTTTTTTAATAATTATTTATTTGGCTGCGTTGGGTCTTACTTGGGTCATGTGGGATCTTTTGTGGTGGTGCAGGGACTGTCTAATTGGGGAGCATGGCCCTGGAGCCCTCAGGCTCAGTAGTGGTGGTTCACAGGCTTAGTTGCCGTGAGGCACATGAGATCTTAATTCTCCTACCAGGGATTGAACCTACATCCTCTGCGTTGCAAGGTAGATTCGTAACCACTGGACCACCAAGGAAGTCCCCACTTGGTAATCTTATTTCAGTTATTCTGCCTTCAGTTCACAATCCCTCCTAATTTGCCTTTTGATTTCTTGTTTGTTGTATGGGGTTATTTAGCAACACTTTATTTAGTTTTCAAACATTTTAAGGATCTTCCAGGTGTTTTTCTGCCACTGATTTCTAATTTCATTCCATTATGTTCAGAGAATATACTTCATATGACTTGAATCGTTTTAAATTTATGAACATTTATTTTATGACCCAGAACGTGTGGGCTCTCCTATAAATGTTTGGTGTGCACTGAAAAAACTGTATTCTGCCACTGTTGAGCAGAATGTTCTGTGAATACTTGCTAAGACAGATAGATTGGTAGTGTTTAAATCTTCCGTGTGCTGTACTCAGTCGCTTGAGTTGTGTCCAGCTCTGCAACCCTATGGACTGGGGCCTGTCAGGCTCCTCTGTCCATGGGATTCTCTAGGCAAGAATACTGGAGTGGGTTGCCATGCCCTCCTCCAGGGGATCTTCCCAACCCAGGGATTGAACTCACATCTCCTGCATTGCAGGTAGACTCTTTACCCCTGAGCCATCAGGGCTGCTGCTGCTGCTGCTAAGTTGCTTCAGTCGTGTCCGACTCTGTGCGACCCCAAAGACGGCAGCCCACCAGGCTCCGCTGTCCCTGGGATTCTCCAGGCAAGAACACTGGAGTGGGTTGCCATTTCCTTCTCCAATGGATGAAAGTGAAAAGTGAAAGTGAAGTCGCTCAGTCGTGTCCGGCTCTGTGTGACCCCATGGACTGCAGCCCACCAGGCTCCTCCGTCCACGGGAGTCTTCAAGGCAAGAGTACTGGAGTGGGGTGCATTGCCCTCTCCGGAGCCACCAGGGAAGCCCCCTTAAATCTTCTGTACTGTTACTGAGTGAGTTGGATTTACCTCTTTCTCTGTAATTTCTATCAGTTTCTGTTTCATTTATTTGGAAGCTGTATTATTAGTTACATAAATATTTCAGACTCAGATGTTGAATTGACCCCTTTATCATTCTGAAGTGGTTTCCTCTTGTTACATTCTTTGCTCTGAACATTCATCTGATATTTAATATAGCCACTTCAGCTTTTTTTCATTAATGTTAGCATGGTATATCTTTTTCTGTTGTTATTGTTCAGGTGCTAAGTTGTGTCTCAGTCTTTGAGACCCCATGGACTGCAGCATGCTAGGCCTCCCTGTCCTTCACTATCTCCTGGAGTTTGCTCAGATTCATGTCCATTGAATTGGTGACGCTATCTAGCCATCTCGTCCTCTGCCACCCGCTTCTCCTTTTGCCTTCAATCTTTCCCAGCATTAGGGTCTTTTCCAGTGAGTTGGCTCTTCACATCAGGTGGCCAAAGTATTGGAGCTTTAGCGTCAGTCCTTCCAGTGAATATTCATGGTTGATTTCCTTAGGATTGACTAGTTTGATCTCCTTGCAGTCCAAGGGACTCTCAAGAGTCTTCTCCAGAACGCCATCAATTCTTTGGCCCTCAGCTTTCTTTAAGGTCCAGTATTTTTCTATACTTTTAACCTATTTGTGTCCTGATAAAGTACATTTATTGTAGGCAGCAGTTCTTTGGATCCTGTGTTTTTATCCAGTTTAACAATATCCATTTTTTAATTGGAGTGTTTTTACTATTTGTATTTAGTGTGGTTATTGGTATAGTTTGGGTCAAATCTATCATCTTGCCATTTATATTTGTTCTATCTGTTCTTTCTTTTTCCATTTTTTTTTCTGCTTCCTTTTGGATTGAGAGGAAGAGTTTCAAAGTAACAAGGCCAACATTTTTACTAATCTTATAAATACAGAAAACAGCCCAGACTTCATGTAGTTCAATAGGACATAACCCACTAAAGGATCTGTAATCAAATTCTGTGTTTTTAAAGTCACCTATAATAACCTTTCTTATAGGTAAACCATCAACTTGAGAGACACAGGCTCCTTTGTTTCACCTTGCTTTCTAGTTTTAGGGATTGTCTTCCCACCACTTTGATTTAATTTTGTTTTAAAATCACATAAAATATTTACATATTTCTAAAATCAAAACTATAGAACAAGGTGAATTTAGAGAAGTCTAGCATCCATTCCTGTCCCTTTCACCTTGTTTCTTCCCTCTGTAGATAACTCCCTGTACTTACCTTTATTCTTCTACTTTTCTTTCAAGTGATATATATGTGTAAGTGTATGTGTTTGTATGTATCTGAAGTAGTGAATAACATTTGGTTGTTTTCCTTTATATGATGTTAGCAGCCATTGATAATCTTTCCTTTAGAATCCATTATTTCATCAGAAGTTACAGAATATTACTTAATTCTATAATTTCTTCTGCATTTATTAGCTGGGATACTTGTGCAAAGGGAACCATCCTCTCATCAGTGTCTTAGTTACCCTGAAATATAGCTTATCCGAAAAAAGTAGAATAGGGAATTCCCTGGTGGTCCGGTGTTAGCATTTGGTGATCTCACTGCCCAGGCCCAGGGTTAGTCCCTGGTGGGAGAACTAAAATATGGCAAAAAAAAAAAAAAGTAGGATGAAAGCTTGCTTTTACATCTCATTATTTTTCAGTATCTTTCAGAATTTATCCTATGTTTTTCTTTTAAATTACCATTAAGAACTTGTCGAGGAGATGGGTACCCTCACTCATCCGCGCTCCTCGCAGGAATCGGGCACGGCACTGTCGAGGCGCTACACGAGACGAGTGCCCCGGGGTAGAGACCGTGTGCGTGGACCTAGCTGACTGGGAGGCCACGGAGCAGGCGCTGGGAGGTGTTGGCCCTGTGGACCTGCTGGTGAACAGTGCAGCTGTGGTGTTTCTACAGCCCTTTCTGGAGGTCACCAAGGAGGCATATGACATGTCTTTCAATGTGAACCTTCGGGCGGTCATCCAGGTGTCCCAGGCTCCACTAAGGGTGCCTTGGACATACTGACCAAAGTGATGGCTGTGGAGCTCGGGCCACACAAGGTGAGCCCCAGTGGGACGCCTCCCCTCACCCAATCCATGTGCTCAGAGAGCCTCAGTCCCCCGAGCTGCCCCCCTGCCTGCGCCAGTGCAGATCCGTGTGAATGCAGTCAACCCCACGGTGGCGATGACACCCATGGGCCAGGCCACCTGGAGTGACCTTCAGAAGGCCAAGGCCATGCTGGACCACATCCCCCTTGGCAGGTTTGCCGAGATGGAGAACGTGGTGGACACCATCCTCTTCCTGCTCAGTGACCGCAGCAGCATGACCACAGGCTCCACTGTGCCAGTGGATGGGGGCTTCCTGGCTACCTAAGCGCCCCCTCCATCCCCACACACCCCTGTTCCATGCTGAACCCATCTTTACCCCCATCCCCCTTCCCCATCTCTTCAGTAAACATGATTCTTCCGTCCAGCCTGCACACTCACACCTAGGCTGCAGTCATGTGGCTGGAAGATGCAAAGCTCAGAGCTGGGCATGGGGACGAGTCCCAGGTAGCGACACCCTTTCAGCTCTCATCCTGGGTCAGTGGCAGCCTGGCTCTTCTGCCAGAGTTTTTCGGGCCTAAGTCCCTGGCAGACATGTAGGACCTTCCAGAAGGCCAGCTTCTAAGGAGGGTAGTGAATTTGACCGAGGATGGCTTTCGGCCCTGTCCAGAGGCCTCTAGGGTGGAAGCGGTGGTGTTTTTAACGTGAATGTTCATTGGTGTTTCTTAAGTCAGCGCAGAAAACAAAAGTGAGCTGAGCAGGCTGCATGCTGGAACTTCACCGCTTTGTTCACTATTGAATGACTTCTTTGCTGAATCAGGTGGTGGTTTTCAGTTACGGAGAGAATATTCCCTCAGCGTTGTGAGTCCTTCACCATGTACTGGGCACAGTCCAGCGCAAGATCCAGCTGTAGAATTTGCCAACTTCCATGGTGACATATTCCCTCCTGTTTGATGTCCTTGAGGTGGAGCTGGCACAGAGATGCCTGTCCTCCACTTTTCCATGCTGTCCTCCACTTTTCCATGCTGTCCTCCACTTTTCCATGCTGTCCTCACCACACAGACACAAAAGGCTTACACCCCAAAGCACAGCTAACAGTATATGTACAAAAATGTTTAGGAAGTCATGGAACAAATGTTGAGTATTTGTTAATTTCATTTTAAAATACAACTGATTTCAAGTTTAAAAAAAAAAAAGAACTTGTCGATTCAAATATGTTTGGTATGTTCAGTCTGTAGCAGTTATTCTTATTAAAACTTAAATTATCTTTTACCAGTGGGATCCTCTTTACTACTTTACTACTTCTGATTTGGCTCCTTTTGAATTCCTTATGATGGCTTTTAGAGTCTGGTAGATTCCAAACTTTCTGGTGTGACAGGATGTTCTAAGCCCATCTAATACATTTTCCTGTGTTAAATATGAAATCAGCCACTTCTATATGGAGCTGTGGTTCCTTTTAGTGGTAAACTGTTTTAAAAAGCCACAATTAGGATGATAGTTTTCATTGTTTCTGGTTGTTATTGCTTGTAGGTTTTTATAGAGCTGGTTACATATGTATTTTTTAGAAGGAGAAAAATAGATCCTGAGTTTATACTGATATTTCCAATGAATTTAAAGGTTACAGTTTTTCTTAATTTTTACGTTTGTATCTCTTTTTGTACTCTGAAAATCTTTATTCTTAATAACATTAAGATATTACATATTTGCTTCGTTTTCATTGATATATGTGTACCTGATGTAAATATTTTAGAATGTGAATGTTTTAGAATAACAGTGCCAAAATCATTAATAACAGTATAGCTGCTGAAAAACAGTTTATAGTTATTTTGTCTGTAGGTTATATTGCACTAGGAATCTAATGTCAAATGTATATATTTTATTTATTTATTTTTTAATGTATGTATTTTAAAGTTCCTTGAAATAAACACTTCCTTTCTGTGTTTACCCTGCTAGAATTATGAACAGATAAGTTTGTTTCAATTTGCTTATGGTTCTTTGGGATGTTTTTTTCCAGTTTGATTTAATTTTGTCTTATATGAAACACAGTTCCAAAGTCAAATGGAGTCTGTTTGATATTACCTTACAATTTTTTGTGTGTCTGTGTTAATGAGAGATATTGAACTATAATTTTTTCTTGTAATATTTTTGTCAAGTTTGGTATTATGGATGGGTTTTTTGCCTCAAAATGTAAAAAAGAATGTTTACTCTTTTTCCTACTTTCTGAAAAAGTTTATGGAAGAATAGTACTGTATCAGCCTTAAATGTTGGTAGAATTTACTGGTGAAGTCATCTGGGTCCTCTCTGTGGACAAGGTGTTTTGTTTTTTACTGAAAATTCAATTTCTGAAATATCTGTGGGGCAGTTTATTTTTTGTTTCTTCTTCTGTGATTTTTAATAATTTGTCTTTTAAGGTATTTGTCCATATCATTCATGTTGTCAAGTTTATTGGCATAGAGTTGCATCATCCTTTTAATGCCTATGAATTCTGTAGTGTATTCTCCTATTGGTAATTTCTTTTTCTCCATAGATTTGCTAGAAGCTTATCAATTGTATTAATCTTTTGAAAGAACACATTTTTTACTTTGTTGATTCCCTGTTAATCCATTTTGGATTTTAATGGATCCATTTTGAATCCATTGTGGATTTTGTGTTTATTTCTTTATTTCTTTTCCTCTTACTTTGAGCTTCATTTGTTCTTTGGCCAGCTCTTGAACATGGGAACCTAAATCACTGATGGTATAGCTCTCTTTTTACCTATCATTTAAAGCTATAAATTTTCCTTTAAATACTGGTTTTGCTACAGCCCACAAAATTTGGTAAGTTGCAGCTTGTGGAATCTTAATTCCCTGACCTGAGATTGAACCCATGCACCCTGCAAGAGAACCGTGGAGTCCTAACCACTGGACTTCCAGGGAAGTTCCAATAAATTGTGTTTTCATAGTCATTCAGTTCAATCTATTTTCTAATCTCCTGTGATTTCTTATGGGTTACTTAGAAATATGTTTAATTTGCAGATATTTGGAGTTTCTACTAAAACTTATTGTTATTTCTAATTTAATTGTGTGTGAACCAAGACCAGAAAATATACTCTGAATGACTCAAACTTAAAATATTTTTAGTACTTTGGTCATGGTTATCCTAAGGGAGTTGCAGTCCAGGACTCAGGCCCCCTCGCCAGTCACGCTCTTAACGCACATCTGCCTTTCTAACCCAAGTGCCTCCATTATAATCTCTCTTTTTAAAGAATACATTTAAGTTATTTACTTATTTGGTTGTTGCTGTACACAGGTTTTCTCTAGTTGCAGAGAGCTTTAGTTGTGGCGCTGTGCTTAGTTGCTCTGTGGCATGTGGGAATCTTCCCAGACCAGGGATTGAACCTTTGTCCTGTGCACGGGGCAGGCAGATTTTTATCCACTGTACCACCAGGGAAGTCCTTCAATACCTCTTTATCAGACACCTCTGCCAAGAGTTCCTTATCATGGATAGGGAGGCAAACCTTGATACTTTATCTCCATTGTAACTTGGTACTCAATATTCTAATACTCCTAGCCCTTCCCCCATCTCCCTCTCCATGAAATGGGAGGGGCCTCTTTTTTGAGTACTCCTTTGGCAGTGAGATGATTCCATGCATCTGTATTTATCCTTCTGACCCTCTATAGGTGCTGTTTCATGGGGAAAATGGAACAGTAGGAGAGTCAGCACTTTCTCTTGGCTAGCCTCTTGCTTATACTAGCTGATTAGTAAGTGATTAAAGATTAAGGGCTTGACTGGTACTTTATTTTGGCTGTTGTCTTCATTAGCTTTTCTAACAACTGGCAGCTCAGCATATCTCAGCTTTTGACAGTTGAGTGTGATGTTCTTGACAGTTGGGTGTGATAGCAATTATATCACAGTGCTTGATGGTTTTGAATAAATCCTCTATATTGTTACTAATTTTTAAAAATCTTTGTTGTATCAGTTATTGAAAGAAAGATGTTAAAATTTCCAAATCTGATTGTAGAGTTGTCTGTTTCTTCTTTTAGTTCTGTCAAGTTTTGCTTTCAGTATTTGATTTTTTTTTCTTAAGTCTCTATACATTTAGGATGGCTATATTTTCTTGATAAATTTATCATTTAGTTCCAGTATTACTCTTTGTCTTGAAATCTATTTTGCCTTATATTAATATGAGTACACAAGCTTTCTTATACTTAGCGTTTGTATGATATATATTTCTCCATTTAACTTTTAACTTATCTGTGTTTGTATTTAAAGTTTGTTTCTTATAGACAGCATATAGTTGGAATTTGCTTTTTGTCGTTTTGATATTGTCCTTTTATTGAAATAATTGGATTATTTACCTTTAAGGTAAGTAAAATTTAGTTTAAACCTGCCAGGAATGGGAGCATCCACATACGTTTTTTTAAGAAAAACTTGGCACTGTTTGGAATTTAATTAGTTCACTTAAATTTGTATCTTTAGCTCTGTGATGAATTTTTAATTGTGATTTTCATTTCACCTGAATTCTCTTTTATTGTTATGATGGGCATAGTTACCTATTGCAGCTGGAAGAAGTGGAGTTTCTAATTATTTGTTGAGCACCTGTATCAGTGATTTTCTGTAGAGGCAGTGACTTTCTGCAGGGATGTTTTAGAAATATAACTGGGTGCTTGTCAATGTTAAGATAACTGAGGTGAAGGCTTCTGGCTTTTGAAAGACTGAAGCAAACCATGAATCTAGATCATAGGTTTGACAGCTTTTCTGTATAGGGCTAGACGGTACATATTTTAGGCTTTATGGGCCATATAGTCTCTTGCAGCTCTCAACTCTGCCATTATAGTGTGGAAGTCACCAAAGACAGTGTATAAATGAATGAGTATAGAGTATAGATGTATTTCAGTAAAGTTTTATTTAAAAAAATAGTTGGTGGGCAATAGTTCACCCAACTCCTGATCTAGATGTCCTGCAATGCACAATAGAAAAAATTGTTCAGTGGCCTACAAAATGAGGACCACAGCTGGGGGCAGGGTGAAATGTGTTTTTTATTATTTGGGTCTAGAATCTCTCACATACTTTTCAAATTGTTCAACTTTTCTCTTTTACTACTAATTGCATAGTTTTGCTATTAGCTAAATCTTCCAGGAATGCTATCATAGTTTGATAAAAGATTGTACTTTGTTTTATTCAGAAATTTACCGAGTTTTTAAAAACCATTTTAAAAAGTTACAGCACTGGTGGCAACGCTGCTTGTGATATTTGACTTGCCAATTATCACATACTTGTAGAATTCTCTGTTTGTAGTTAATGCGTTTCCTTGATTCTACAGACACAGACACACATACACACACACATATGGCCTTTATTTTAAAATGTCAACTATAAATAAATGATGTCAACAACATGTTTTTTGTGGTTGTAAGCATAAGTATTTAACTGTACCTTCTGTGTTTTTGTGTATGATCATTAACATATTAAAATGTAACAGGTGGACATTCTCTCTTATTTTTGGTATGAGTGAGTGAAGTCGCTCACTCGTGTCCGAGTCTTTGCGACCCCATGGACTGTAACCTACCAGGCTCCTCTGTCCATGGGATTTTCCAGGCAAGAGTACTGGAGTGGGGTGCCATTTCCTATACTGTATATAAATGTGTCTTATTGCCTACAAGTTTCATTTTATAAACAGAGAAGTTGTAAATATTTTCTTTTGTATATTGAGAGAGCATTGAGTTTGACCAGGGTAACAGCTATCACCTACCTGTATCTCCCCTGCTTAGTGTGTATTTTGTGGATAGTAGAAAGAGACAGGAAGAGGAAAACAACAAAGATAACTCTGATTTATCCATATGGAGCTTTGTACAAAGCATGGGCTCATGGTTTTGTTTTTTCCTCCCCAGCACTACCTTTTCCAGACTGTGCTTCTCTAAAATAGGAATCTAGAAGATGATCAATCATGTCTCGCAGCTCTAGAAACCATGGCTCAGGTAAACCAGTACCCTCTTTAAATAATCACTTTTTTATAGAGTATGTGCATGTTTGCATTGCTTATTCTGAAAACTTCCTTCCTGACTCACCCCACTCAGGAATGTGCTTTCTGGTTTGTTCCATTGTTATAAGTGATAGTGTTTTCCCTAAGCATGCCTTTCTAATCTAGTTTATACTCACATGCTTAGGCAAAAATCCAGTGAGCATCTTTGACTGGGAGCACTGATATAACAAAAGCAGAGACACAGAGATGTTTATACACCACACAGGAGAAAACTTTGAAATTCTCTTTAGACCTTAGTTTCCTCGTTAGACAAGGTAGGATTTGCTCTTGACTGGGCTTAGTGTCCATACATAGCAAGACCTCATGCTTTGTGAGCTTTTAAGATTATCAGCATGATTAGTTAGGGATTGAATACAGAGGGATCAGGGATCTACCCTGGGAATCCATGATTGACCAGTACCAATAACATGGATCATTTTGAGATTCAGCATGTTGGGCTAATCTTAAATGTGTAAGTTTAGATTATCCATACCACCTTTCTGTTGCTTGGAATAAGGAACAAGGTGAGTTTTTCAAGTGATGAATAGTAACAAGAAAGATCATTATTCATATGATGATGCTGTTGAGAATTATAAACTCCCAAAAGTAAGAAATGCTTACGAGGTTTTTATATAACCTAAAGTGTTTAATGATGCACACTTACTAAGTCAGATATATTCATTATATGGAGCTATTGTACAGCCTATTTTAAGTATTTATTAAATTGTTGGTAATAGGAAAATGCCTATGATGTAATGTTCTTTTTTTTGATGTAATGTTCTGATATTAATATAATGCACCTGAGGTTTCAGTAAATTCTTTCATTTTTTACAAATCTTATAGAGATTTTATAAGATTTTACAGAAAAATTTACCAAATTTTTTCCTTCTTAAATGGAGAAGAAAGAGAAACTCGCATTTATTGAGCATGTATGGTATATAAGATACATATTGTACAGGGTACTTTGTGTGCTATTTCTTTTAATTGGGATATTGTATTTACTTCATGAATTTCCAGATTTATGTGCATAATGAGATATTCTATATGCAGCAACATAGATGGATAATCTATCTATAGCAATAAGCATAAAAAGAAACTTGAGAAGCACCAATTTGTTTAGTGTCTCATCCATGTAAAAGACTGCCCAGCCAAATTGCTCTGTTCCCTTCTTTGTAGAGAGCTCTCTCCATCATCTCCCCTTCCATTGAAAAAGTATTTTCTTTATTTTCACAACTACTATTATGTTTCTGTTTCAGAGATCAGTGATGTTCAGAGATGTTGCCATTGACTTCTCTCAGGAAGAGTGGGATTGCCTAGACTCAGCTCAAAGGGATTTGTATAGAGATGTGATGTTGGAGAACTATAGTAACTTGGTATCACTAGGTAAGAACATCTACCCCTAGTATTTCAGGATCTATCTTTGGAATGGCTGTTGTCGTTTCCAGTATTTCAGGGTTGTTTTTAAGTAATTAACTGCATTTTGTATTATTCTCAAAGGAATAGTTTTAAATTGCTAGAAGTAGAATGGATAGTTTCATTCAGTTCAGTTCAGTTGCTCAGTCATGTCCAACTCTTTGTGACCCCATGGACTGCAGCATGCCAGGCCTCTCTGTTCATCACCAACTCCTGGAGTTTACTCAAACTCATGTCCATCATGTTAGTGATGCCATCCAACCATCTCATCTTCTGTCGTCCCCTTCTCCTCCCACCTTCAATCATTCCCAGCATCAGGGTCTTTTCCAATGAGTCAGCTCACCACATCAGGTGGCCAAAGTATTGGAGTTTCAGCTTCAGCATCAGTCTTTCTAATGAATATTCAGGACTGATTTCCTTTAGGATGGACTGGTTGGATCTCCTTGCAGTCCAAGGGTCTCTCAAGAGCCTTCTCCAACACCACAGTTCAAAAGCATCTATTCTTCGGCCCTCAGCTTTCTTTATCGTCCAACTCTCACATCCATATATGACTACTGGAAAAACCATTGCCTTGACTAGACTGACCTTTGTTGGCAAAGTAATATCTCTTCTTTTTAATATGCTGTCTAGGTTGGTCATAACTTTTTTTCCAAGGACTGTGGTCTTTTCCTTTCATGGCTACAGTCACCATCTGCAGTGATTTTGGAGCCCCCCAAAATAAAGTCAGCCACTGTTTCCCCATCTAATTGCCATGAAGTGATGGGACCAGATGCCATGATCTTAGTTTTCTGAATGTTGAGCTTTAAGCCAACTTTTTCACTCTCCTCTTTCACTTTCATCAAGAGGCTCTTTACTTCTTCACTTTCTACCATAAGGGTGGTGTTATCTGCATATCTGAGATTATTCATATTTCTCCCGGCAATATTGATTCCAGCTTGTGCTTCAGCTAGCCCAGCGTTTCTTGTGATGTACCCTGCATATAAGTTAAATAAGCAGGGTGACAATATACATCCTTGATGTACTCCTTTTCCTATTTGGAACCAGTCTGTTGTTCCATGTCCAGTTCTAACTGTTGCTTCCCGACCTGCATATAGGTTTCTGAAGAGGAAGGTCAGGTGGTCTGGTATTCCTGTCTCTTTTAGAATTTTCCACCATTTGTGGTGATCCACACAGTCAAAGGTTTTGGCATAGTCAGTAAAGCAGAAATAGATGTTTTTCTGGAACTCTCTTGCTTTTTCCATGATCCAGCAGATGTTGGCAATTTGATCTCTGGTTCCTCTGCCTTTTCTAAATCCATCTTGAACATGTGGAAGTTCATGGTTCATGTATTGTTGAAGCCTGGCTTGGAGAATTTTGAGCATTACTTTACTAGTGTGTGAGATGAGTGCAATTGTACAGTAGTTTGAGCATTCTTTGGCATTTCTTTTCTTTGGGATTGGAATGAAAACTGACCTTTTCCAGTCCTGTGGCCCCTGCTCAGTTTTCCAAATTTGCTGGCATATTGAGTGTAGCACTTTCACAGCATCATCTTTTAGGATTTTAAATAGCTCAACTGGAATTCCATCACCTCCACTAGCTTTGTTTGTAGTGATACTTCCTAAGGCCCACTTGACTTCACATTCCAGGATGTCTGGCTCTAGGTGAGTAGTCACACCATCATGATTATCTGGGTCATGAAGATCTTTTTTGTATAGTTCTTCTGTGTATTCTTGCCACCTCTTCTTAATATCTTCTGCTTCTGTTAGGTCCATACCGTTTCTGTCCTTTATCGAGCCCATCTTTGCATGAATTGTTCCTTTGGTATCTAATTTTCTTAAGAGATCTCTAGTCTTTCCTATTGTATTGTTTTCCTCTATTTCTTTGCACTGATTACTGAGGAAGGCTTTCTTGTCTCTCGTTATTCTTTGGAACTCTGCATTCAGGTGAGTTGGAACTCTGCATTCAAGTGAGTATATCTTTCCTTTTCTCCTTTGCTTTTCACTTTTCTTTTCACAGCTATTTGTAAGGCCTCCTTAGACAGCAATTTTGCTTTTTTGCATTTCTTTTTCTTGGGGATAGTCTTGATTGCTGTCTCCTGTACAGTGTCATGAACCTCCATCCATAGTTTAATTGGGCACATTTATCTCCTCTATCCTTAAATATAATTGCTTATCTTCCTTCTGTCTTCCTTCCTGTCTTCCTTGATGATCAGGGCAGAGAAATGAATTCTGGGACACTTGCAGTATTGCCAGAGAAAGCAAGCTATGATTCATTGTTACAGTTTAGATCTACCAAAGCAACTCTAAATGTTTTTTAAATAGGTGTAGAAATGTATGGTTTTTCTGACAATAGAAGAGCTTATAATTAATATAGTGAGACAGAGGATCAATGCATTTTACTAACTATTCAAGTAAACACAGTTCATTACAAAAAAATTCTCTTATTTGTGTTTTGTAGTTGAATATCATATTTTAAGAACTGTGTATTTTACAAAGAATGAATATACTAGAACTGCCTTTTATTGGAAGTTAGCTCAGGAAGAACCTGTGATTGTCGAAGAAAGTTGATTTTTTTCCTATAGCAAAATAAGGAACAGAGCCTATATCAATGAGAACTTTAATAAGTGATTTTCCTACCTAAATAATGACTTTAGTCCTTGGACTCTTCAAGTCACTAGCATATAATTGTCTCTTGCCTCTTCCCTCCCCTTCCCCCGCCCCATAACAACCCTTTTATATAAATTTGAGGGTCAGTTACTTTCCAGACTTTTCTGTGTTTAGATTTATTGTCTCCATTTCAAAAAATATGTTTGTTTATTCAAAATATATTTATTTATTGGGAAGACTATTCTCTGCCAATGATTGTAGTAGGCACTGGAGAAATAATGATCTAAACAAGGACCTATTCTGCTGAAACCTACATTCTTGAATGTTTTGAAATACAAAACAATAAGGAAATAAAAATATGTGTGTATGTGTGTGCATGGATGTGTACATATATTTATTTAATAAATATAGCAATTGCAGGTACCAATAAAGAGTATGAATAAAGGTAAAGTAGAATAGACAAATAACTAAATGGCAATTGGAGGGGTGCATTATTTTAGGTAGATTTTGGAAAAACCTCTCTAAGAAAGTAATACTTGAAGAAAGACTTTACCTAAATAAGGCCGTGAGTCAGGGGGAACAGTATTCCAAGTAGATGGAGTATTAATAGTAAGTATAAAGGGCTTGGGGTGGGCATTAACTTTGTAGGAAGAATAGGAAAACATTTGTCTCGAGAAAAGTGAACGACAGAGTAATAAGAAATATAGTTAAAGAATAGAAAAAAAAGAGTTGACATTTTATTCTCTAAGTTGATGCCCTCTGAATCCTGGCCGAAGCAAATGCATATTGTCTCTGAGGCAAAGTAAGAGGGCTTTAAAATTCTCACAAATTAAGATCAACAAAAGATGAGCTCACAAATATCATCAAACTCACAAGGAAACAGGTCACAGGTGAGTGATAGATAATCTAAGGAAACAACAGATTATGTGGCAAATGATTTCACATATTGGAATTTTTTAATGTAAGTATAAACTAGTGGTGAAATAGTCGAAGAAATAAACTGAATCACAAAAATGACAAGCAATAAAAGGTTTTTATAAAGGAACAGATTTGGAGGAGAACCAAATTGAATATTTCTAAATGTTCTGTTTAGTTCTTTTAAAAAATATAAATAATCATTCTAAGATTGATAATTTGCATGGAAATTATTCTCGTTATAAAAAGAAAAGATAAGCCTTGAATTTGGTGAAGATACTTGCAATGCATATTCAGAAGAATTAAATTAGTATGTGGAATATAAAAATCTTATATAGATGGTTAACAAAAAGGTAAAAGACATTTATAGACAGTTCAAGGAAAAGGGAATGCAAATAGCCAATGATCATGAAAAACTTTAACCTCATTAGCAGTCCAGAAATGCAGATTAAAACCAGTGAGATAATTGTTTCACACACACTAGATTGGCCGAAATTAAGAAGTATGACAGTATCAAGTGTTTACAACTATTTAAGGCAGAAGTATTATATACCTCATTATTCACAATAGGAAAAAAAAATGGAAATGACCCAAATGTCTGTCAGCTGAATGGATGAGTAAAACTGATATATCCTTATAATGGAGTATTAGTCAGCAATTAAAAAAGAATAAAGTTGTGATACATACAACATGGATGAACCTTGAAAATATGCTAAATGAAAGAAGCCAGACACAAAGACTGTTTATATGATTGCAGTTAAATGAAATGTCCACAGTAGACAAATCCATAGAGAAAGAAAGTGTATTAGTGGTTGCCTAGCCCTGGGGTGGGGGCTGGGAGGTGAGGGTGGATAGAAAAATGAAAATGGGGAAGTTGAAAATGGCTGCTAATTGATATGGGGTTTCTTATTGAAATGATAAAAACGTTATAAAATTTGATTGTGATGATTGTTGCACACACAACTCTGAATATAGTAAAAACTGTTGAGTTGCATGTATGCTAAATGAATGAATTGTAGGTATATGAATTATACATGAGTAGATCTGTTTCTTTTAAGAGTTCTATAGCTTACTGACATTGGTATCAGTTGGCATAACCACTTTGGAAAACTATATAGAAATTATTTCCAAACTTACATACACTTTGGAAATAGCAGGGTTCCTTTTAAAATTTCAGGTCCAAAGCCACACCCCAGACCAATTAAATCAATGAATACAGGACACCGATATTATTTTTTTGAAGGTTCCTTAGGTTGTTCAAATAAATGTTCTGACATGTTTGGTAACTAATATGATATTATCTGAGAATTTATGTTTTAAATTTAACTGTTATTGTCAATATGAATATGTTTGGGTTTATTTCTCTCTTGTTTTAATGCTTTAGGTTTACTTTTTTTTTTTTTTTTTTTTTTAGTGTGTGGCATGCAAGGTCTTAGTTTTCCAGCAGGGATTAAACCTGTGCCCTCTACAGTGAGAGCACAGAGTTTTAACCACTGGACCAGCAGGGAATTCCCTTGGCTTAATCTCTTGATCTTCTTTGATTCCTTTTAAAATCTTTCCTTAATTGGGATGGGTAGAGTTATTTTTTTAGGTCCATTTCCTCCCTTCTTTAGTTTAGAAGACATATACCATTTATATGCTCTTACTGGTTATCTTTAATTTTTTATCACATGCACTTTATTCATTTTAATGCAGATGCAGTTTTGTAGTTTTCAGTAATTGTAATATTTGAAAAATTTTACATTTTAAAGGAAGTTAAATATTTTACTAGATATTAACTTTTAATTAATAATAAAACATAGTTATTCTTTCCACATATAATATTTGGTTTGCATACTGCTTTGCAGAGGTCTTGTGATAAACTATATGCCTCACTCTCATACCGAGGATTTCAGGGCCGACAATTAAAAACCACAGATATAAAGGGTTGTTCAGTTCAGTTCAGTCACTCAGTCATGTCCGACTCTTTGTGACCCCATGAACCACAGCATGCCAGGCCTCCCTGTCCATCACCAACTCCTGGAGTTTACCAAAACTCATGTCCATCGAGTCGGTGATGCTATGCAAGCATCTCATCCTCTGTTGTCCCCTTCTCCTCACACCTTCAATCTTTCCCAGCATCAGGCTCTTTCAAATGAGTCAGCTCTTCACATCAGGTGGCCAAAATATTGAGTTTCAGCTTCAACATCAGTCCTTCCAGTGAACACCCAGGACTGATTTCCTTTAGAACGGACTGGTTGGATCTCCTTGCAGTCCAAGGGTTTTCAAAGAGTCTTCTTCAGTTCAAAAGCATCAGTTCTTCGGTGCTCAGCTTTCTTTACAGTCCAACTCTCACATCCATACATGACTACTGGAAAAACCATAGCATTGACTAGACCGACCTTTGTTGACAAAGTAATGTCTCTGCTTTTAAATATGCTGTCTAGGTTGGTCATAACTTTCCTTCCAAAAAGTAAGCGTCTTTTAATTTCATGACTGCAGTCACCATCTGCAGTGATTTTGGAGCCCCCCAAAATAAAGTCAGCCACTGTTTCCCCATCTAATTGCCATGAAGTGATGCGACCAGATGCCATGATCTTCATTTTCTGAATGTTGAGCTTTAAGCCAACTTTTTCACTCTCCTGTTTCACTTTCATCAAGAGGCTCTTTAGTTCTTCTTCACTTTCTGCCATAAGGATGGTGTCATCTGCATATCTGAGATTATTCATATTTCTCCCGGCAGTCTTGATTCCAGCTTGTGCTTCATCTAGCCCAGCGTTTCTTGTGATGTACTCTGCATATAAGTTAAATAACCAGGGTGACAATATACAGCCTTGATATACTCCTTTTCCTATTTGGAACCAGTCTGTTGTTCCATGTCCGGTTCTAACTGTTGCTTCCTGACCTGCATATAGGTTTCTCAAGAGGCAGGCCAGGTGGTCTGGTATTCCCATCTCTTTCAGAATTGTCCACAGTTTGTGGTGATTCACACAGTCAAAGGCTTTGGCATAGTCAGTAAAGCAGAAATAGATGTTTTTCTGTAACTCTTGCTTTTTCGATGATCCAACGAATGTTGGTAATTTGATCTCTGGTTCCTCTGCCTTTTCTAAAACCAGCTTGAACATGTGGAAGTAATGGTTCACGTATTGTTGAAGCCTGGCTTTGAGAATTTTGAGTATTAGTAGCGTGTGAGATGAGTGCAATCCCTTTCTTTGGGATTGGAATGAAAACTGACCTTTTCCAGTCCTGTGTCCACTGCTCAGTTTTCCAAATTTGCTGGCATATTGAGTGCAGCAGTTTAAAAGCATCATCTTTTAGGATTTTTAATAGCTCAGCTGGAATTCCATCTCCTCCACTAGCTTTGTTTGTAGTGATACTTCCTAAGGCCCACTTGACTTCACATCCCAGGATGTCTGGCTCTAGGTGAGTGATCATACCATCGTGATTATTTCGCTCATGAAGATCTTTTTTGTATAGTTCTTCCGTGTAGTCTTGCCACCTCTTCCTTATATCTTCTGCTTCTATTAGGTCCATACCATTTCTGTCCTTTATTGAGCCCATCTTTGCATGAAATGTTCCCTTGGTATCTCTAATTTTCTTGAGGAGATCTCTAGCCTTTCCCATTTTACTGTTTTCCTCTATTTCTTTGCATTGATTGCTGAGGAAGGCTTTCTTATCTCTCCTTTCTATTCTTTGGAACTCTGCATTCAAATGGGTATACCTTTCCTTTTCTCCTTTGCTTTTCACTTCTCTTCTTGTCACAGCTATTTGTAACGCCTGCTCAGACAGCCATTTTGCTTTTTTCTGCATTTTTTTCCCATGGGGATGGTCTTGATCCCTGTCTCCTGTACAATGTCACAAACCTCTGTCCATAGTTCATTAGGCACTCTCTATCAGATCTAGTTCCTTAAATCTATTTCTCACTTCTACTGTATAATCATAAGGGATTTGATTTAGGTCATACCTGAATGGTTTAGTGGTTTTCCCCACTTTCTTCAATTTTAATCTGAATTTGGCAATAAGGAGTTCATGATCTGAGTCACAGTCAGCTCCTGGTCTTGTTTTTGCTGACTGTATAGAGCTTCTGCATCTTTGGCTGCAAAGAATATAATCAGTCTGATTCCCGTGTTTACCATCTGGTGGTGTCCATGTGTAGAGTCTTCTCTTGTGTGTGTTTGTTATGTACCTTGAAATGAATTGGTGGCTGCTGTGGCAGTGAGTAGAGATTTATAAAAAGGTGAAATTGACATGTTTATGTCAAATACACATTTCATTTTCACAAAATTCTTATTGGGATTGTACCAGCAGTGTGTGACTGTACTGTTTTTCTACACTTTGATGAACACTGGATGATCATTACATAAAAATACGTCAATTTGTAGATAAAAAATTGAATGACATGAGTTTAAATATTTTGGGAGTATTTCTGTCTATTTTGGTCATTTAGTCATTACCATTATTGTTTGTGTCACTTAACAAATACATCCTTAAGAAAACTGACAATATCTCCCTTCTCCCAGGACAATATAAAGAATGTTAGAATACTTTCATTTTGATTAATCTTTCCTATCTGATATGTTATTGTTGACTAACATTTTAATTGTTTCCTTTAACCCCCCACAGTGGGCATTAATTTTGTTTTGTAGTGGTAGTATTTGGTTGTAGATTTATTTGCATGATTATTCTTTTATTTGCACACTGTTCCTTTTCCATCATACCTTCCTACTGGGATTGTTTTATTTATCATTAAATACATTAGGCAAGACCAATTATTAGTAAATACTCTTCATTTTATATTTTTTGCTTCACCTTTATTTTTACCTGATGATTTAAGTGGGTATAGAATTATATGCTGACAATTATTTTTTTCTCAGCACTCTGAAGATATTATTCCACTGTCTTCTGGCTTCTGTTGTTGCTCTTGAGAAGTCTGCCATCTGTCTCATTGTTGTTCCTTTTGTAAGTAACCTGTATTTTCTCTCTGTTTTAAGATATTTTCTTAAGATCTTAATATAATTGATTATATTGTTTTCTTTATTTCTAGAACTTTGTTATTTTCCCTCTCCTTTAGATGTTTTTGTTTCTTCTATATATTCTATTCCTCTCATTTTGATTTTGTGTTTTTATATATTTCAAGCATTTATGTTACATGTATCATTCAATAATTACAGTTCCTGGGAAACCAGTCTAATTCTTCAGTTTCTTGCAAGCATGGGGGCTCTTGTGTAATGAATTATCCATAGTATTTTTTCTTCATATGATAGAGATTTTAGGGCAAGATAAAAATGTTCCTTGTCATTTTCCTTTGAGGTCAGATGGATCTTTTTCCTTTCCTTTCTCTGTAGGCCTTGGATAGTTTTGATTTTGTGAAGAGAAGCAGTGCCAGTCCTTGACCTTTTTGTCTCTTGGGTTTTTTCTGTACCGTTAAGATACAGACATTTAGGCAAGTGAAGTCAGCAAATGTCCCGAGGGTAGCTGTGACTGCAGAGCATGCTAACCTCTGGCTTCTGATGATCTCTTCATTTTGCCCCCTTTGGATCTGCTTTCCTTTTTTTTTTTTTTGAGGACTTCCCTGGTGGCTCAGACAGTAAAGCCTCTGTCTATAATGCAGGAGACCCAGGTTCGATCCCTGGGTCGGGAAGATCCCCTGGAGAAGGAAATGGCAATCTACTCCAGTACTATTGCTTGGAAAATCCCATGGACAGAGGAGCCTGGTAGGCTACAGTCCATGGGGTCGCAAAGAGTCGGACATGACTGAGTGACTTCACTTTCACTTTACTTTTTTTTAAACTGTGGAATACTTGTAAAAGGAATACTTGTAATACTTTGTGGTATATTACCTAGCATTTCTTGGTGTTTTGGGGAAATCTGACCACTGTTCATATACTTGCAGTATTGAATCCTTCTACCTTTGAACATACTATATCTACTTTCTTTTTATGTCCTCTGTAAAGTTTCATTGCCTTTTTAAAAGATCTTGCACATTTCTTGATAAGTAATTTCCTTAGTACTTCATAAATTTTTTTCATATTATAAATAGAAATATTTTGTTCTGTGAAAAAATTCATAGATATAAATACACATACATAGATAGAGTGAAATATTCATGTCTGTAAATTGATAGTAACCTTACAGAAATATCTAATAGTTTTTCAGTGGATCATTTTGGATTTCTAGGTTGATAATTTGCTCTCCACCTATAATGTATGATCCTTTTCTTTTCTATATGTATCATTAAAAGAAAACTAATCAGTAGAAGGAGCTGAGTATTTGAGTATATTACATTTTTAAAAGTTATTTTTGTTTTTCAAACTAATTGAGGGTGCTTCTAATGTTTAATTTAAAAATTTTCTATTAAATATGTTTATGTAGGTTTCTGGTAAATACCCTTAATTAGGTTAAGGAAGAGCTATTTGGTCTTAGAGGTTTAAATACAGTCTTAAAATACATTTTCTGATGTTGAACTATTTCTGCATTTGTAGGATAAACCTTATTTGATAATGATGTATTAGTCCTTAAATACACAGCTAGATTATCTGTTGCTAATAGTTTACTTTAAAAAATTTACCTATGTTTATTTGTGAAATTGGATTGGTTTTCCTGAGTTTTCTTTGTCCAATTTTCTTACCTGAGTTCATTTAATTTTGTAAAATGACTTGGGTGGATTTCTATATTTTTATATGTTCAAGAACAGTTATACGTGATTTTGTCAATAATACTGTCAGTCATCAGTATCTATTGCCTTTTAGGAGCATAGACATTGAACTCATTTTAAATTCTAATGTGGTTATTGATGTATATTCATATTTTCTATCTTCATGGGTCATTTAAAAAATTATTTTCATCCATTTCATCATTTTTATAATTTACTATTGAGTTATATATAGTTTTTTTTGTCATAAGCACTTTTTAATTCCTTTGGGTTTGGGGGACTTAAGGTCTTTTCTTTTCCAAGTTTTTGGATTTGTGCCCAATCTGATTTTTTTCCTACATGTCAAAGTTCTATATCATGTATTGGTGTTTGCAAATAATTAACTTGTAGTTTTGCTAGCCATTTCTATTCTTTCTGCATTCTAGTTTACTTGTTTATTGATTTTTAGATAGCCAATTGTTTTATTTCTCTCTCTCCTTGAGTTGAACCTTAATTCTCTTGTTTTTAACTATTTCTTATCTTCTATTAAATGGATTTAAGGCTATAAGTTTTCTGTGGTACATTAGCTGAATCTCATGGGATTTCACACAGAGTTGCTCTTGGTAGTTTTAAATTGTGGGTTTTATTTTTCTTTCATTTTCCTTTTATGATAATCATTATATGGAAGTATCTTAGTTACAGTAAATATTTTTTGCATGCTTTTGTAATTTCTAATTTTATTGTAATGTGTTAACATGTCATCAGTTTTACCCATCTACCCATCTTATGTTCCAGTCTTCTCTGCCTTTATTTCTTGTCTGTTTATATTAGGTCCTAAAAGGGGGAAAGATACTGTTCCCTTCTACATACACAACACTTTTGATCCTAGATGTGTGGATTTTCCCATACCAAGCAATTCTCTAGTTCTTGGTGGATACCAACTGGGTATTCTACAGTTTAACTCTGTTCTGACACTGACTCCCCAGAGTAGTACAGACACCACAAGTTAAGGGCTCAGTCCAATGAGATTGACCACCACTTCAGATGACAATTCCAAGTTCCAAGTTGTCACAGGTACTTCTGACTGACTGGCTGTAAATCAGGGTTTCTCAGTGGCTATAAATCTCAGGTTCAATAATTTCCTAGAATGGTTCACAGATCTTAGAGAAACATTGACACTTAGCAGTTTATTATAAAGGATACAACTCAGTAGCAGCTAAATGAAAGAAATGCGTAGTTTTTAATGTTTATGCTGGAATCAGCCTATCAATAATCAATATTGTGGCCAGACTAGCCCTTGTAGTTCTTACGATGATTGCAAGTATGTTTCAGTAGTATGTATCAGGAAAACTGAGAAAAAAGAAGTTTATTTACTTACAGGACCTGGAAATTACACAGCTCATCTGAGGCCATACAGCGAGGTTGTTAGGGAAGAGAGAATGCAGGAGAGAAAAAGAGAGCCAGTACACAGGCATGTGTGTGAGCCTGGGGTTCTGCTTTAACTGGGATTGAAGGTTTCACAGGCCCACTCATTAGTGAATTTAAAAGGTGGAATTGGGAGTCTAAAGCGTGGGAAGATAAAAAACAAGTGGCCCAGATGGTCAGTTATTGAAATCAACTAAGATCTCTAAAACAAAGGAGCTTACTGGGGGGATGTAGCCTGACTCACCCTGCCTCTTTACCTAGTTGTGTGGCTGGCAGCATGTTTATTGGTCCAGACATGCTTGAAATGAATGCCTTGACAATCAAAGTTTAACTCATACTCTTGCATTACAGAAAAGGAAAAAAAAAAAAAACACATGCCAGCTGTAAGGCTTATACCATAGGAAGGTATGGAGAAGAGTTGCAGAGCTTCCATACCCTCTCCAGGTATACCACCCTTTTAGCACTTCAGTGTATTCACTGACTCAGAAGCTCTCTGAATCCCTTCCCTTCTGTTAGGGTTTTTCATGAAGGCTTCATTACATAGGCGTGATTGATGAACTCATTGGCCATTTGTAATTAATTCAACTTCCAGGGGATCTTCCTGACCCAGGGATAGAACCCACATCTCCTGCATTGGCAGATGGGCCATTAGGGAAGCCCCAGCAACACGTTACTGTGGCATGAAATCAGTTTAGTGGTTTTTGACTCTGTGTGTGAGAGAAAGTGGAGTGGAGAGGAAAAAGATGACTAAAATAGTCATCTTTAGTAGTGTAGAATAGAATAGAAACAGAATAGGCATTGTTTTATAAAACTAAATATATATCAGGTTCTTATGGGAAAGGTAAGTAGTACACAATATTTGGAAAACACTGAGGTTATTTCCTATGGATATTATTTTCATATATATATTTTCATATACAGTCTTTTCTACTATGGAAGTTCTTTTGAAATGACAGCAGAAAATTTTCTCTTACCTTTCAGACTTGCCCTCAAGGGGGGCAAACAAGCGCTTATCTCCAAAAAAAGACATTTATGAAACAGAATTATCCCAATGGGAAATGAGTGCCGGACTTGAAAACTGTGATCTTGAGAACTCCAGTTCCAGAGATTATTTGGAAGTCAAAGGCACATTGGAAAAGCAACAGAAAAATCAGGAATATTTTAGTCAAGGAATGATCATATATGATAAAATGTCTATTTTCAACCAGCATGCTTATTTATCTCAACATCCCAGGTGTCATTCTACTGAGAAACCTTATAAATGTAAGGAATGTGGGAAGGCCTTTAGACGAGCCTCACACCTAACTCAACATCAGAGTATTCATACTGGTGAAAAACCCTATGAATGTAAGCAATGTGGGAAGGCCTTTAGTCGTGATTCACAGCTCAGTCTTCATCAGAGACTTCATACTGGTGAGAAACCCTATGCATGCAAGGAATGTGGAAAGGCCTTTACTCAGAGCTCCCAACTTATTTTACATCATAGAATTCATACTGGTGAAAAACCATATAAATGTGAAGAATGTGGGAAAGCCTTTATTCGAAGCTCACAACTCACCCGACATCAAAAAGTCCATACTGGGGAGAAACCTTATGAATGTAAAGAATGTGGGAAGGCCTTTACTCAGAACTCACAACTTACTCTGCACCAGAGACTTCATACTGGTGAGAAACTCTATGAATGTAAAGAATGTAGGAAGGTCTTTACACAACTCTCACAACTTATTCTTCATAAGAGAATTCATACTGGTGAAAAACCCTATGAATGTAAGGAATGTGGCAAAGCTTTTATTTGTGGCTCACAGCTTTCTCAACATCAGAAAATACATAATGGGGAAAAGCCATATGAATGTCAGGAGTGTGGAAAGGCCTTTATTCGTGGCTCATTACTTATGCAACATCAGAGGATTCATACTGGTGAAAAACCCTATAAATGTGAAGAATGTGGGAAGGCCTTTATCCGTGGCTCACAACTTACTCAACACCAGAGAATTCATACCAATGAGAAGCCCTATGAATGTAAGGAATGTGGAAAGACCTTTAGTCATGGCTCACAACTTACTCAACATCAGAGAATTCATACTGGTGAGAAACCCTATCAGTGTAAGGAATGTGGAAAGGCCTTTAATCGTGGCTCCCTCCTTACCCGACATCAAAGGATTCACACTGGTGAAAAACCCTATGAGTGTAAGGAATGTGGAAAGACCTTTAGTCGTGGCTCAGAACTTACTCAGCATGAGAGAATTCACACTGGTGAGAAACCCTATGAGTGTAAGGAATGTGGGAAGTCTTTTATTCGTGGCTCACAGCTTACGCAACATCAGAGAATTCATACTGGCGAGAAGCCCTATGAATGTAAAGAATGTAGAATGGCCTTTACACAGAGTTCACATCTTTCTCAGCATCAGAGACTTCATACTGGTGAGAAACCCTATGTATGTAATGAATGTGGGAAGGCCTTTGCTCGTGGCTTACTACTTATACAGCACCAGAGAATTCATACAGGTGAGAAACCATATCAGTGTAAGGAATGTGGGAAGGCCTTCATTCGTGGTTCACAACTTACTCAACATCAGCGAATTCACACTGGAGAAAAACCCTATGGATGCAAGGAATGTGGGAAGGCCTTTAGTCACGGTTCTCAACTTACTCTACATCAGAGAATCCATACTGGTGAGAAACCCTATGAATGCAAAGAGTGTAGAAAAGCCTTTACTCAAAGCTCACATCTTTCTCGACATCAGAGAGTTCATACTGGTGAGAAACCGTATCAGTGTCGGGAATGTGGGAAGGCCTTTACTCGTGGTTCACAACTAACTCAACATCAAAGAATTCATATCAGTGAGAAATCTTTTGAATATAAGGAATGTGGGATAGACTTCAGTCATGACTCACAAGTTTATATATGAATTACCTGATGCTTGTAATTAATATAGAGAGCCTTCTCTGGTCATTAATTCATTATCATCAAAGAATTCTTAAAATGTGAACATGTAAACACATTTGCTTCATAAAGTTCAGAATCAGTGAATTTGTATGGGGGAAAGATAATGCTAATGTAATCCATGTAGAAAAACCTGTCATTACTGGAAACCTCAACTTTAACAAATTATAATAGACAATAATTCTGTTCATGTAAATATAGGAAGACTTTTAGCCATAGACATATGTCTTTTTCAAAATTATCTTGACTCTTTCAGTTGCTTTCCTTTGTGATGTTTAACATGATAATTAACTGCTGCTTTGGTTTACACAATTATCAGATAGACCTAAGAAGAATGCCTTCCTTATAAGATTCTCAGAAGTATTACATGTTATTAAATGCAAGGTTCTTAGACCAGTGCCTTCAACACAGCATATTACAAATATTAGCTATCATTATTACTGGTGTTATTTTAGAGAATTTGCACGAGAAGACATTTATGAGTATAATGAATATTGAGAAATCTTTCATTAGCACTGAACCTTGATTATTTGAGAGGAGGGCACTGTAATGAATATGAGAATGCTTTCAATCACATTTTGTCCCCTATGCTGTAAGAGGAAATTCATAATGTAAAAAAGAACCCTGTAGATTTAATCAGTGAATCGTTGAAGAGATTTGAATTGTAACAAAAGTCCAAAAGCTCTTATTTTCTGCCATCTCTGACCACTAAGTATGAGTGTTACTTAGGAAAAAAAAAATGGATAGCCAAAATAAACCTTTCTACTAAGAAATTTTTAAAAATTTGAATGCACAGCTTTTGAGTTAAACTAAAAAAACTGATATTATAGGCTATTTTGCAATTAAAAATGATGTGAATCTGTATCAGAAAGTATTTCTCTATCTGAAATTCATTCTTTTTTCTTCAGTAATAGAATTCTTGGCTGAAAAACATTCTCAGCCTCCCTTGCAGATCTATAAGCTGGAAGAAGTGTTTGTCGGAATAGGACATTTAAGAAATAATTTCCTTTTTTGCACTTTTTTGTTTCACTACCTACAATGTGGATATTTAAATCTGCAGCTCTGGCAATTTTGTAGGAACTTTGAGAATGGTATTGAGTATTAAGGATGATGGAGCAGGATTACAGAACATGTCTGCACTTATGTTGATTTTATGGAACAGCCACCCCATTTTGGGTCTGCCTGCCTTCTGTATTTCTTTATATAAAATTAAACTTGTTTGTTGATGCTGTTGTCATTTTGTTATTGACACTAAAAATTATAATGGATATAAAAGTTTGTACCTGAAAGTGGAATGCTGTGGGCAAAAGAAATCTCAAATATGGCATTAACTTAGGTGATGGGGAATGAGGATATATGCTCAATTCTGCTAGAGAACTGAAATGAGCAGTCATCTTACAAGAAAGGTCTTGTACCAATTAAGGCTTTAATGTTAGAGAAAATGGTAGAAGTGACTCAGTGTGTGTGTGTTGGATATTTTTTGCTGCTTTCTTTCAGTAATATCCTGTGAAAGACATAAGCTTAGTGTAGAATTAGCTAGAGAGAGACTGCTAGCAGAGATTGAAAGCAATATTGCTTTATTAAGAGATGCTGTCTCAGGCCTGCAGGAGCTCAATCCAGGTTAATGGTAACTTCTTAATTTTGGAACTTGTGGGATTCAAAACAAAATTGATTCTCTACTCCTAACTGAAGCCACTTTAGAGTGGTCTTCAATAGCAGTCTGAACAAAAAAATGAAACCATTGCCCCATCCATAGAAAGACACTGAGTCTCCTTCAAAGAATTTAAAATATTTCCCCCCTCAAGCCTGTCATTTTAAATTTAGTCATAACATTCCAGCTACTGTCATAGCTGTTTAGGATATATTAATGAGAATTCTAGCAGGAGATGGAATAATAAATTGTAGAGTATGTTAGAATAAATGGTATTGGATGGGGTCTTTAAAAAGGAGTTGGGAGGAATATGATAATATTTGTTGCTGTATGAAATAGAAAGTGAAAGCACGGGCGAGAGGAGCTACTCCATGTCCGAGGTCCGGGGCAGCAGCCGAAAGTGCCAGGCTGCGATGGCACAGGAATGGCCGAGAGGAGCTACCCCACAACCGAGGTCAGAGGCGGCGGCCGGGAGGAGCTACCCCACGTCCAAGGTCAGTGGCGGCAGCTGAGAGGAGCTACCCTGCGTCCGAGGTCAGGGGCGGTGGCCGAGAGTGCCAGGCTGCAACAGCGCAGGAGCAGCCAAAAGGAGCAACTCCATGTTCAAGGAGCAGTGGCTACGCAGGCGCAGGAGGGCCTAGAGGAGCTATTCCACATTCAAGGTCAGGAGGGGCGGCAGTGAGGAGATACCCCTCGTCCAAGGTAAGGAGCAGTGGCTACACTTTGCTGGAGTAGCTGTGAAGAGATACCCCACGTCCAAGGTAAGAGAAACCCAAGTAAGACAGTAGGTGTTGCAAGAGGGCATCAGAGGGTAGACACACTGAAACCATACTCACAGAAAGCTAGTCAATCTAATCACACTAGGACCACAGCCTTGTCTAACTCAATGAAACTAAGCCATGCCCATGATGGAGAGGTCTGACAGAATGTGGTCCACTGGAGAAGGGAATGGCAAACCACTTCAGTATTCTTGCCTTGAGAACCCCATGAACAGTATGAAAAGGCAAAATGATAAGATACTGAAAGAGGAACTCCCCAGGTCAGTAGGTGCCCATATGCTACTGGAGATCAGTGGAGAAATAACTCCAGAAAGAATGAAGGGATGGAGCCAGAGCAAAAACTATACCCAGTTGTGGATGTGACTGGTGGTAAAAGAAAGGTCCAATGCTGTAAAGAGCAATATTGCATAGGAACCTGGCATGTTAGGTCCATGAATCAAGGCAAATGGGAAGTGATCAAACAGGAGATGGCAAGAGTGAACATTGACATTCTAGGAATCAGCAAACTAAAATGGACTGGAATGGGTGAATTTAACTCAGATGACCATTATATCTACTGTGGGCAGGAATCCCTCAGAAGAAATGGGGTAACCATCATGGTCAACAAGAGTCCGAAATGCAGTACTTGGATGCAATCTCAAAAACGACAAAATGATCTCTGTTTGTTTCCAAGGCAAACCATTCAGTATCACAATAATCCAAGTTTATGCCCCAGCCAGTAACACTGAAGAAGCTGAAGTTGAACGGTTCTATGAAGACCTACAAGACCTTTTAGAACTAACACTCAAAAAGGATGTCCTTTTCATTATAGGGGACTGGAATGCAAAAGTAGGAGGTCAAGAAACACCTTGAGTAACAGGCAAATTTGGCCTTGGAATGCGGAATGAAGCAGGGCAAAGACTAATAGAGTTTTGCCAAGAAAATGCACTGGTCATAGCAAACACCATCTTCCAACAACACAAGAGAAGACTCTACACGTAGACATCACCAGATCGTAAACACTGAAATCAGATTGATTATATTCTTTGCAGCCAAAGATGGAGAAGCTCTATACAGTCAACAAAAACAAGACCAGGAGCTGACTGTGGCTCAGATCATGAACTCCTTATTGCCAAATTTAGACTGAAATTGAAAAAAGTAGGGAAAACCACTACAACATTCAGGTATGACCTAAATCAAATCCCTTATGATTATACAGTGGAAGTGAGAAATAGATTTAAGGGACTAGATCTGATAGACAGAGTGCCTGATGAACTATGGAATGAGGTTCGTGACATTGTACAGGAGACAGGGATCAAGACCATCCCCATGGAAAAGAAATGTCTAAAAGCAAAATGGCTGTCTGAGGAGGTGTTACAAATAGCTGTGAAAAGAAGAGAAGTGAAAAGCAAAGAAGAAAAGGAAAGATATAAGCATCTGAATGCAGAGTTCCTAAGAATAGCAAGAAGAGGTAAGAAAGCCTTCCTCAGTGATCAATGCAGAGAAATAGAGGAAAAGAACAGAATGGGAAAGACTAGAGATCTCTTCAAGAAAATTAGAGATACCAAGGGAATATTTCATGCAAAGATGGGCTCAATAAAGGACAGAAATGGTATGGACCTAACAGAAGCAGAAGATATTAAGAAGAGGTGACAAGAATACACAGAAGAATTGTACAGAAAAGATCTTCACGACCAAGATAATCACGATGGTATGATCACTCACCTAGAGCCAGACATCTTGGAATGTGAAGTCAAGTGGGCCTTAGAAAGCATCACTATGAACAAAGGTAGTGGAGGTGATGGAATTCCAGTTGAGCTATTTGAAATCTTCAAATATGATGCTGTGAAAGTGCTGCACTGAATATGCCAGCAAACTTGGAAAACAGCAGTGGCCACAGGACTGGAAAAGGTCAGTTTTCATTCCAATCCCAAAGAAAGGAAATGCAAAAGAATGCTCAAACTACTGCACAATTGTACTCATCTCACATGCTAGTAAATAATGCTCAAAATTCTCCAAGATAGGCTTCAGCAATACATGAACTGTGAAGATCCAGATGTTCAAGCTGGTTTTAGAAAAGGCAGAGGAACTAGAGATCAAATTGCCAACATCTGCTGGATCATGGAAAAAGCAAGAGAGTTCCAGAAAAACATCTATTTCTGCTTTATTGACTATGCCAAAGCCTTTGACTGTGTGAATCACCACAAACTGTGGACAGTTCTGAAACAGATGGGAATACCAGACCACCTGACCTGACTCTTGAGAAACCTATACGCAGGTCAGGAAGCAACAGTTAGAACTGGACATGGAACAATAGACTGGTTCCAAATAAGAAAAGGAGTACGTCAAGGCTGTATATTGTCATCCTCCTTATTTAACTTATATGCAGAGTACATCATGAGAAATGCTGGGCTGGAAGAAGCACAAGCTGGAATCAAGATTGCCAGGAGAAATATCAATAACCTCAGATATGCAGATGACACCACCCTTATGGCAGAAAGTGAAGAGGAACTAAAAAGCCTCTTGATGAAAGTGAAAGAGGAGAGTGAAAAAGTTGGCTTAAAGCTCAACATTCAGAAAACTGAGATCATGGCATCTGGTCCCATCACTTCATGGGAAATAGATGGGGAAACAGTGGCTGACTTTATTTTGGGGGGCTCCAAAATCACTGCAAATGGTGACTGCAGCCATGAAATTAAAAGATGCTTACTCCTTGGAAGGAAAGTTATGACCAACCTAGATAGCATATTGAAAAGCAGAGACATTACTTTGCCACCAAAGTCCATCTAGTCAAGGCTATGGTTTTTCCTGTGGTCATGTATGGATGTGAGACTTGGACTGAAGAAAGCTGAGCACCAAAGAATTGATGCTTTTGAACTGTGGTGTTGGAGAAGACTCTTGAGAGTCCCTTGGACTGCAAAGAGATCCAACCAGTGCATTCTGAAGGAGATCAACCCTGGGATTTCTTTGGAAGGAATGATGCTAAAGCTGAAACTCCAGTACTTTGGCCACCTCATGCGAAGAGTTGACTCATTGGAAAAGACTCTGATGCTGAGAGGGATTGGGGGCAGGAAGAAAAGGAGACGACAGAGGATGAGATGGCTGGATGGCATCATGGACTCGATGGACATGAGTCTGAGTGAACTCCGGGAGTTGGTGATGGACAGGGAGGCCTGGCGTGCTGCAATTCATGGGGTTGCAGAGTCAGACATGACTGAGTGACTGAAACGAACTGAAATAGAATGATGAGAGTAGACCATGGAGAAGGAAAGATCTGAGTAAAGATTTGAAGGTGTGAGGGAGTAAGTCTGTGGTTATCTAAGGGAAGAGCATACTAGACAGAAAAAGAGCAAAGGCCTCAGAGTGGAACTCTGCTGGTGTATTTGAGGAATATGGGGGAAGCTATAGTAGAGGAGTGTGTAAAGCGATGATTGATAGAGGAGGTCAGGTAACAGGGCCATATCTTGTAAGTCATTGTAAGCATTTTGTATTTTATTCTGAGGGAAATGGGCAGCCCTTGGAGAGTTTTGAATGGACGACTTAATTTGACATGCTGCTTTTGTGTTAAAAAAAAAACAACACCAAAACCTAGGTACAAGACTATGGTGTTAATTCAGATAAATGATGGTGGCTCAGACCACGGTGATAACAATGGTGAGTAGTGATTGGATTATCAATACATGTTAAATATGATGGAGCAGGCAAAATCTGTTTAGGGAAAGGATGTCAGTTGTGAGAGGAAGAGAAAAGCCCAAGGTGACATTACCTCAAAAGTTTTGGTTCCAAGCAACTGGCAAGATATGTTCCCATCTGCTGTGATGCGGAAAGCTACTGTTCCATCAGTTTTATTGAGTAACCACTTGGATATTCTAGCTTGTACTAGTCTAGAGATTATATTAATTTGTAGTCATTGCCTATGAGATGGCTGGATGGCATCACGGACTCGGACGTGAGTCTGAGTGAACTCCGGGAGATGGTGACGGACAGGGAGGCCTGGCGTGCTGTGATTCATGGGGTCGCAAAGAGTCGGACACGACTGAGCGACTGAACTGCACTGACTGAACTGCCTATGTTTATTTAAATTAAGGAGGCAGGCTAAGATTATTAAGGACCTACATGTAAATGAAAGAATACCAAAGACTGATCACAGTGTGTTCCAACATTAAAGAGTTCATGGGTAAAAGCACAGACCAGTAAAAGATGCTAAGGAAGACCAGTGAGATGGAAGGAAAACCGAGACTGACATTACAGAAGCCAAATGAAAGTGAGTCAAAGAAAGAATAATCAGAGATACAGATACCTTTGGCAAGTTACATAATTGTGTAAGGCTTGAGAATTGACTATTTTATTTAGCAATATTGATGTTACTGTTGACCTTGAAAAGAGCAGGGTTATTTCTGATTTCTCTGTTTTGGAGTGAAATGAAAGCCTGATAAGAGAATAGAAATTGCAGACAGTGAGTACAGAGATAACTGTTTGGAGGTGTTGTGCTGCAAAAGAAAACAAATAATAATTAGTTAATAATTAGTGTAGCAGTAGGAATCGGAGTGTTTTGTTTTCAGGATGGGAGAAGTAATAGCAATTCTGTATGCTGATTGGAATAATCCAGTAAGGGACAAGGGTGGATGATTTAAGACAAAGAAGAAAGACTTACTGGAGCAAAGACCATGTGTAGGTGAGAAGGAATAAGATTAGAGGATGAGAGGATTAATTTAGGTAATACCATGGGAGACTTATTCCTGGCAATAAAATGGCAGAATATGGAGTGCAGATGCTGGGAAGTGAGTAAATGATGTTGAAATCTTCAGAAGTGTTCTTCTGCTCCCTTCAGTGCATTCACGAAGTGGTAAGCAAGGTTAGCTGGAAGTATGAGAGATAAGTTTGGGGTTTAAAAGAAGAGAGATTATGAAATAGTCACTAAAATGAGATACTTAATGTACTGTGTAATTGATGTGAAGTCGCTCAGTCGTGTCCAACTCTGCGACCCCATGGACTGTAGCTTATCAGGCTCTTCCATCCATGGAATTTTCCAGGCAAGAGTGCTGGAGTGGATTGCCATTTCCTTCTCCAGGGGACTGTATACTTAGGAACATTAAAAGGCAAAGGGGCTAGTAAAAAGAATCATAAAGCTTAAAACTATGTTAACATAAGACCTTTGGAATTGCCATTAAACAGTAGCAAATAGTTTGAAAGCTTACTGTTTTTGAGGAAATTGTTCTGCTAATTAAACCCAGTCGCCTGCCACAGTCTGACTCAAACCCCTCAAACAGTCCTCAGACTATCATACAAACCCATCAGGAAATTATCCATTTATGTAAATTTGTCCATAGGAAACTATGTAAGAAAAAAATATATACATCTATACCTCATGTGGTCTTTCTTCATTTGCTTTTTAAAATATATTAACTATTACATATATATTTTTTTAAATGTGCTTTGCTTTTTCATTTATTTTGGCAATTGTTCAAATTTTCTGTTGCTGCATTAACAACTGCCCCAAACTTGGCTTAAAAAACAACAATCATTTATTTAATTCACACATCTACAAAAATTTGTCAAGACTTAGCAGTGACATCTCAAGTGGAGTAACTTGAAAGCTAGGAGTCATCTAATGGCTAAAGGCTAGAATCACCAAAAGACTCACTCACTCACATGCCTGGTATTTGATTCTGGCTGTCATCTGGACCGCAGAATCGTTGGCCACAGTACCTACATGTGATGTCTCTATGTGGCTGCCTAACCTGTGACTTGAGTTCCAAGAGTGTATCCCAAAGAAGGTGGAAGTGCATACAATTATTATTATCTAGCCTCAGAAATCACATAACATCATTGTATCATATTCCTTTGGTTGAGGGAGTTTTAACTCAATGAAGTATCATAAAGTAAAAAGAGCTTGTAGGATAAGATATATTGTGCTATATTTGGAAAATACAATATGCCCCAAAGATGCTTCCATATGTAACTTTGGAAGTCACATAATCTCACTTCTGCCATTCTCCATTGCTTTAAGCAGTTGCATCTTTTTTTTTTTTTAATTTCTTAAAAAAAATTGGCTGCACCAGGTCTTAGTTGTGGCACATGAGATCTTTAGTTGCGGTATGTGGGATCTAGTTCCCTGAGCGGGGATCAAACCCAGGCCCCCTGCATTGGGAGCTTGGAATCTTACCCAATGAACCACCAAGGGAAGTCCCTCAAAAAAATTTCTGAAGCACTGATTTTTTATCATTGATATATAATTGATATACTCTTATTAAGTTTCAGATATATTACATAATGATTTTGTATTTGCTAAACAACCCACTCCAGTGTTCTTGCCTGGAGAATCCCAGGGATGGGGGAGCCTGGTGGGCTGCCATCTCTGGGGTCGCACAGAGTTGGACACGACTGAAGTGACTTAGCAGCAGCAGCAGCAGCAAATGATCACCATGATAAATCTAGTAACATCTGTCCCCATACAGTGTTATTACAGTATTATTGACAGTATTCCTTATGATGTGTATTATATTCCCATGGCTTATTTATTTTATAACTGGAGATTTGTATCTCTTTATCCCCTTCACCTATCCCCTGCCCCAAATACCCATTCTTCCCTTTGGCAGCCACCAATTTGTTCTCTATGAGTGTTTTCATTTTGTTTGTTTTTTAGACTCTACATATAAGTGAAATCATATGGTATTTGTCTTTATTTTACTTAGCATAATACCCTCCAGATGCATACATTATTAAAATGGTAAGATTTCATTTTTATGAAATGAGTAATTCCATTGAGTATATATACTGAGTTGAATATATATATATATGTAAATATACATACCACATAGTCTTTATCCATTCATCTATTACTAGACACTTAGGTTGCTTCCACATCTTGGCTTGTAAATAATGCTGCAGTGAACACTGGGGAGCATATATCTTTTTGAATTAGTGGTTTTTTTCTTTGGGTAAATACCCAGAAGTGAAATTTCTGGGTCATATGGCAGTTCTATTTTTAAGTTTGGAGGACCTTCCATAATATTTTCCATAGTAGCTGCATCAATTTACAATCCCGTCAACAATGTGCAAGTGTCCCCTTTTCTCCACATTTTTGCTAAAACTTGCCATTTTTTATCTTTTTGATGACAGCTATTCTGACAGGTGTGAGGTGATATCTCATTGCAGTATTAATTTGCATTTCCCTTATTAGTGATGTTGAGCATCTTTTCATATGTCTGTTGGCCATCTGTATGTCTTCTTTGGAAGAATGTCTCTTTGGGTCCTCTGTCCATTTTTTAATTAGGTTGATTTTTTTTTTTTTTTGATGTTGAGTTGTATGGGTTCCCTGTATATTTTGGATTTTTACCCCTTATTGGAGATATCATTTGCAAACATTTTCTTACATCAGTAGTCTGCCTTTTTGTTTTGTTGATAGTTTTTACTTTCACTGTGCAAAAGCTTTTGAGTTGAATGTAGTAGCATCTGTTTTATTTTGCCCTTTGTTTCCCTTGCATGAGGAGGCAGATCAGAAAAAGTATTGCTAAGAACAGTGTCAGAGATTGTACCATGCAGATACGTCTTAATGGGATGGTGTCATGTTTTAAGAAAGCATATAAGATGGGATATATTTTAGTAGCATTCTTGGAAAATATATTTTGTCTGGGAGATTCTCTCAGTTATGAAGAGTTTCTTTGTGTTTATGGTGGTATATTATTATTATAGCTGTATATTATTATTTTGTTGATGCACTTTGGCAGAATTCCAAAATTCTCATTTTCTTCCTGGGAACCTGGCTACCAAGCCCTGTACCAAATTTCCCATTCTCCCCTACCAGTTATGGTCCTGTGACTAAGTGAAATGTCATCAGAAGTGATACACAGTTCCCCTCTCATTTGCTCAAAGAGTAATTTCCATGAATATAGAAATAAATCTGAATGCATCATTAATTCCAGTTAAGATAAATATTTAATGTGGCTATTAAAGGATACATTTTACTTCTGGTTCTGGACCAAGATGGGGTATAAAGAATTGTTAAACTATGGTAGAAAAGTAACTATAAGATATAAAAACACTCTGTTGTTTTAGTTGCTAAGTTGTGTCCAACTCTTTTGCAACCCCATGGACTGTAGCCCACCAGGCTTCTCTGTCCATGAGATTTCCCAGGCAAGAATACTAGAGTTCATTGCCATTTCCTTCTCCAGGGTATCTTCCTGACCCAGGAATTGAACCCATGTCTCTAGCATCTCTTGTATTACTAGGCAGATACTTTACCACTGAGGCAAGGGAAGCCCAAAAGAACTCTGAAGAATACCTAGAGGCCGAGGGAGAATATCAAAGGAAAGATAAATTTTGAAGGCGAGTCCCATCTTTTAACTCTGGGGTTCAGTTCAAATTTCACAGAAGGTGTGGTTTTAGCCCCACTGGATGGTGGAGAATTTTGGTGGGTTTCCAGGGCCAGAGCTGATCTATAGTCATTGAGCAAGCAGGAGACAAACCTTTGGGACACAATTGAATTGCAGCTGGTAGAGTTGAGGTGCAGGTACACGGTTTAGAAAACAGTGTCTGCATTGAAAGGGACATGGGAAATTGCCAGGGCATAAGTGACTGACATCTCATGTGTGGGCACCTAAAGCTGCTGTAGCCCAAGGACTACAGTTCACATTATGTACATCAGGAAGGAAGTTTGTTGGCTTTGGTTGGGCTGTAGAGTTGCCAATCACAATGGAATGAAACTATTAGAAATAACAATAGCAGTAGGAAAGAGGGAAATCCACAAAAAATGTGGAAATTGAACATACTCTTAACCAATATATCAGATAAGAAATCACAAGGGAAATTAGAAAATATCTTGAGACAAATGGAAATAAAAACACAAGATACAAGGACTTATGGGATACATCCAAATCAGAGGGGAATTTATAGCTATAACATTTACATTAAAAAAGAGCTCAAACCAATAACCTAACTTTACAACATGTGGAACTAAAAAAAGAACAAGCTAAACCCAAAGCTATCAGAAGAATAGAAATAGTAAAGATTAGAGCAGATATAAACCAACAAATAGATTCATGGGATTAGATTTGATAAGACAGAGTGCCTGAAGAACTATGGACAGAGGTTCATGACATTGTACAGGAGGCAGTGATCAAGACCAGTCCCAAGAAAAAGAAATGCAAAAAGGCAAAATGGTTGTCTGACGAGGCCTTACAAATAGCTGAGAAAAGAAGAGAAACTACAGGCAAAGGAGAAAAGGAAAGATACCCATCTGAATGCAGAGTTCCAAAGATTAGCAAGGAGAGATAAGAAAGCCTTCTTAAGTGATCAATGCAGAGAAATAGAGAAAAACAATAGAATGGGAAAGGCTAGAGATCTCTTCAAGAAAATTAGAGATAACTAGGGAACATGTCATGCAAAGATGAGCACAATAAAGGACAGAAATGGTATGGACCTAACAGAAGCAGAAGATATTAAGAAGAGGTGGTAAGAATACATAGAAGAACTGTTTTAAAAAAAAAAGGTCTTAATGACCCAGATAACCACGATGGTTGGTGACTCACCTAGAGCTAGACATCCTGGAATGTGAAGTCAAGTGGGCCTTCAGTTCAGTTCAGTCGCTCAGTCGTGTCTGACTCTTTGCGACCTCATGAATCGCAGCACGCCAGGCCTCCCTGTCCATCACCAACTCCCGGAGTTCACTCAGACTCACATCCATCAAGTCAGTGATGCCATCCAGCCATCTTAGGAAGCATTATTATGAACAAAGCTAGTGGAGGTGATGGAATTCCAGCTGAGCTATTTGAAATCCTAAAAGATTATGCTTTTAAAGTGCTCACTCCATATGCTAGCAAATTTGGAAAACTCAGCAGTGGCCACAGGACTGGAAAAGGTCAGTTTTCATTTCAATCCCAAAGAAAGGCAATGCCAAAGAATGTTCAAACTACCACACAATTGGATTCACTTCACATCCTAGCAAAGTAATGCTCAAAATTCTCCAAGTGAGGTTTCAACAGTATGTGAACCATGAACTTCCAGATGTTCAAGCTGGATTTAGAAAAGGCAGAGGAACCAGAGATCAAATTGCCAACATCTGTTGGATCACAGAAAAAGCAAGAGAGTTCCAGAAAAAACATCTGCTTTATTGACTATGCCAAAGCCTTTGACTGTGTGGATCACAACAAACTGGGAAATTCTTCCAACGATGGGAATATCAGACCACCTGACCTGCCTCTTGAGAAATCTGTATGCAGGTCAAAAAGCCATGTGTAGAACTGGACATGGAACAACGGACTGGTTCCAAATTGGGAAAGGAGTACATCAAGGCCGTATATTGTCACCTTGCTTATTTAACTTATATGCAGAGTACATCATGCAAAATGCCTGGCTGGATGAAACAGGAGGTAGAATCAAGATTGCTGGGAGAAATAATCATAACCTCAGATATGCAGATGACACCACCCTTATGGCATAAAGTGAAAAGGAATGAAAGAACCTCTTGATGAAAGTGAAAGAGTGAAAAAGCTGGCTTAAAGCTCAACATTCAGAAAACTAAGATCATGGCATCCAGTCCCATCACTTCATGGCAAATAGATGGGGAAACAGTGGGAGACTATATTTGGCGGGGCTCCAAAATCACTGCAGATGGTGACTGCAGCCATGAAACTAAAAGATGCATGCTCCTTGGAAGAAAAGTTATGACCAACCTAAATAGCATATTAAAAAGTAGAGACAGTACTTTGCTGACAGAGGTCCCCTAATCAAAGCTATGGTTTTTCCAGTAGTCATGTATGGATGTGAGTTGGACCATAAAGAAATCTGAGGACCGAAGCATGGACGCTTTTGAACTGTGGTGTTGGAGAAGACTCTTGAGAGTCTCTTGGACTGCAAGATCAAACCAGTCAATCCTAAAGAAATCAGTTCTGAATATTCACTGGAAGAACTGATGCTGAAGCTGAAGCTCCAATACTCTGGCTACCTGATGTGAAGAACTGACTCATTGGAAAAGACCCTGATGCTGGGAAAGATTGAAGGCAGGAGAAGGGGATGACAGAGGATAAGGTGGTTGCATGGCATCACCGACTTGATGCACATGAGTTTGAGCAAGCTCCAGGAGTCGGTGATGGACAGAGAAGCCTGGTGTGCTGCACTCCATGGGGTTGCAAAGAGTCAGACATGACTGAGTGACTGAACTGAAACTGAGAATTCTATATAAAAATAATCAATAAACCCAGAAGCTGTTTTTTTGAAAATACCTGCAAAATCAGCAAATCTTTCTCTATGACTATACATATCGACAGAGATAGAAGACTTAAATCACTAAAATCAGAAGTGAAAGGAATACTATTAACAGTTGTAGACCAACATACTGATAATCTTGATGAAATAGGCAATCTTCTAGAAACACATGAACTACAGAAACAGTTCAAGAAGAAATAGATCTTGCTGGGAAAGATTGAGGGCAGGAGAAGAGAGCCCTTCTCCTGAGGGCTCCCTTCAAAGGATAAGATGGTTGGATGGCATCACTGACTCAATGTACATGAGTTTGAGTGAACTCCAGGAGATAGTGAAGAACAGGGAAACCTGGTGTGCTGCAATTCATAGGGTCACAAAAAGTCGGACATGACTGAGCAACTGAAAAACAACAAATAGGCCTGTAACAACAACAACAAGAAGCAATTAAATCAGTAATCATAAACCTCCCAACAAAGAAAAGCTTAGGACAAGATGGCTTAACTGGTGAATTTTAGAACACCACCAATACTTTAACTCTTCCCACAAACTGAATTAAATAGAAAACTAACCAACTCATCCTAAGAGGTCAACATTACCTTGATTTCAAAGCCAAAACAAAACAACAAAAAAACAAACCCAAAAAATCTACTGGGGAACAAAAAACAAAACAAAACCTGAAAGCCAGTAACCCTAATGAATAGGATGCAAATATCCTCAAAACAGTACTGGCAATAATAATATGCTAGTGAATTCAGCAAGCTATTGAAAGGATTAACACTGTGGCCAAGTGGAATTTATCCAGGTCCTGTGAGGGTGTTTCAAAATAGGAAACCAATGTAATGTGCTACATTTATAAAGAGGAAAAATCTAAATAATAATATCAACTGATGCAGAAATGTCTGAATTAAAACTATAAAACTCTTAGGACAAAATATAGGTGTAAATCTTTGTGACCTTGGATTAATGGTTTCTTAGATATGATTCCAAAGGAAAGAAATAGACAAATTGGAATTTATCAAAATTAAAAACTGTTTTGCTTCAAAGGGCACTGCCAAGAAAGTAAAGAGAGAACCTAGAAAAATGGGATAATATTTATAAATAACATATCTGATAAGTGACTTGTCTGAGTCCTTTTGCTGTAAAGAATACCATAGCTGAATGGCTTACCACAACAGAAATGTGTCACAGTTCTTGAGGCTGGAAAGTTCAAGATGAAGGTGCTGGCAGATTCCATGTCTGGTGAGGGTCTACTTTCTGTTTCATAGTTGGATATCTTTTCACTGTGTGCTAACATGGCAGAAGGAGCAAGTGAGCTCTTTGGGCACTACTCCCATTTGTGAGGGCTCTGCTTTTATGACATAATTGTCCTGTAAATGCCCCGCCTCCAAATACCTTTACATTTGTCATTAGGGCTTGACACGTGGATTTTTATTTGCGGGGGTGGGGGACACAAACATTCAGACCATAGCAGAACTTGTATATAGTGTACATGGAACACTCTGATAGTTCAACAATAAAAAGAACCCCATTGTTAGGGACTGAGTATGCATATGTTGAAATCCCAACCCACAATTGGAAGGTGCAGCCTTTGGGAGGTAATCATTTCATAGTGTATAAATATACCAAGTGGGCTTCTCTGGTGGCTCAGAGGGTAAAGCGTCTGCCTGCAATGTGGGAGACCCAGGTTCGATTCCTGGGTTGGGAAGATCCCCTGGAGAAGGAAATAGCAACCCACTCCAGTACCCTTGCCTGGAAAATCCCATGGACAGAGAAGACTGGTAGGCTACAGTCCATGGGGTTGTGAAGAATTTGACACAACTGAGCGACTTCTGTTTCTTTTCTTTTTCTTTCTAAATATACCAAAACATTACATTGTACATTTTAAATATATATAATTTTAATTTGTCAGTCATACCTCAGTAAAGCTGGGGGAAAAAAGAATGATGGGGAAAAAAATGTGTAGTAAGTAGGCTATAAAACTCTCAGCATAAAAATACAGTCATGCTCAAAACACTGATCCCTAGAGGAAAAGTCACCGGATTAACAGTGATTGCATTTGGAAGTCGACTGTATGCAAATTTCTTTCTGAAGAAAATGGTGACTATGGGTTGAATGAATGGTAAATGTGGCATGTCTGAGGTACAGTGAAGAAATAACTGACAAAAGCAAACATTAAATGTTTTTTTATTATGAAATAGTTTAAATATACAGAAAGATACAGAGAATAAAACCCCACAACCAGCTTTATTATTTTAGAAGAATTGGCCATGATTGCTTATTTTTTCAACAAATGATTTCTCATTTTTCTCCCTCTCCAGAGGTCATCACAATTTGATGATTATTTCCATAATGTTATTACACTATTTTCATATGGTATTCAGCCATGAAAAAATATGTAATTTTGATTTGCATGTTTTCAAACTTTATATAAATAAGTAGAACCATATCATACAAAATACCCCCTAGTTCAATTTCAGTATTATCTCTCAGATGTATCCATGTTGATAGAAATATCTCTAGTTCCTTCATTTCAACTTCAAGTCTAACATTTAAACCCCAATGATTTTTTTGATTGCCTAAAACTTTTCATTTCTACAAACACTGAAATGGGTCTTCATGTACATCTCCCTGAACACGAGAGGCCCCGTAGAGGTTTAAGTTGAATTTCTGGGTCAAAGAGTATCCATATCTTCAACTTTACTAGATATTGACAAATTCTTTTTTAAAAACTACAGTAAGTCCCCTACACAGGAATGAGTTCTGTTCCAAGAGAATGTTTTTAAGTCCAATTTTTCCATGTCCAACTGTTAGCCTGGGTACCCAAGTGACACAATTGGCTATATAGAACTCTACTGTCGGAGAAGGGAATGAATGGCAACCCACTCCAGTATTCGTGCCTCGAGAATTCTGTGGACTTTTCACACAAATAATACATAAAAAGCAAAAAATAAAGAGCACGTTTTCAATCTTATAGTACAGTACCTTGAAAAGTATAGTAGTACAGTAAAACAGCTGGCATACAGGGGCTGACACCAAGGGAACAGGCAAGAATTACTGACTGAAGGAGGGAAGTAGGATATGGTAGAACTGAAGGATTGTCAGCAATAGAAGATATCAGCTACATCACTGCCTGCTTTTACACTTGCTTCTGGACATTCTGGACTTGAAATAAAGATACTGTACTACTGTGCTCTGTACTGTGAAGTACACAAAAGCACAGCTACTTGTAGAGGATGGAAGCATGTCACAAGGTACGCCAGACATGTAAACTAACTTACATGACTGAACATGTGAACGCACATACACATCTTTGAAAGCTTGCAACTTGAAGGTTTGTATGTAGCGGACTTACTGTATTTTCAACTGCATTGTATGATTATTTCTATTGCTCCACATCTTTCCAGTAATTAGTACTGTGATGCTTTTGAAATAGTTCATTGTGATTTTGTTTCCCTCACTGCCATGATGTATATTGTCAATTCTTTTACTACTCCCAAATCCATTCTTTCTCTACTGGTATTTAAACCATCTTTATCATACGCAAATTTTCTACAAATAGATTTGATTCAACAATTTTATTGCTGTTCTTTAGAATTCACACTTCATAGGTTAATTTTAAGTTTTAAGATTTGATGTGAAATTAAAGGGCAAAAAGGCCTATTGAGGAATTTTGTTGGAATTGCAGTGAATTTGTTAATCAGAAATAATGGATAACTTTATTATCTTGAGTCTCTTCAGCCTAGGCTACATAATACCCTTTGATTTATTTTATTATTCTTCAGTTTTCTGGACCTAGAAAATCTATTGTTTTAACTCCTTGAGGATCTGGTCTTTGTATCAAACATGTTGTCTCCTTATGTCTAAATCAGGGTGTGGCAAACAGCAGCTCTCAATATTCACTGAATGAATGAAACTGTATATATATATGTGTGTGTGTGTGTGTGTATGTAGTTTGTAATTTTCTTCTCTCAATCCCCTTTGGTTTCAGTTTTAAAATCACCTGATAAAAACTTATAAACTTGGTATTTTTTTCTGTAATATGAAACAGTTTAGATGAAATCACCTAGATTAACCCATACTATTACTTGGGACTGATGTTGTTTTATGCTGCAGTATGAATTTCTTGAGGTTTTGGAGTTAACTGCAATATTCTCTGTGCTTGATCTAAATAGAAGTTCTGTATTTTTCTCAGTGAACCTTCATTTTCTTTAATTACTTTATCTAATTCTTTCTCTCTAGAAAACTCCTAAAACCAGCTGTGTTATATAGTTCTACTTCTATTACTTGCCTATAGTAAAAACACTCCTACATATATTGTAAAGTTTTTAGGTTGTCCCAGTTGTGACCTGCTGCTTTCCATGGATATCCTTCTTTGTCTACTAAGGAATCTTATTTTAGCTGTAAGGATTAAATGAGTTAATATATGTTGAGTATGTAGAATAGTGCCTGGTGCATAGTAGGCACTCAATACATGTTAGCTATTATTATTTAGTTGAAGATCTGCTATATTTGATGCACTAGGTGAAGTACTTTGCATGCAAATTTCTTAATATGCACCAATCTACAACAGACACTATTTCATTTAATACTCACATTTCTATACTACAGTATCCTTTATTATCCCTATTTTAAGAATTAAAGAAAACCCTGAGTTTCAGATAAGTCAAGCAAATTACTCAAATTCACACAATGCCAGAATAGTAGGAGCGCTATGATTTTCCAGAATCTAAGCTCTTAGTCCTGGTAAGTGCCTAGATCTGAGAGAGAAACAAATAAAATAAGAACTAGATAATGAAGTTCCTCATAGACAGTTTTAAAGACTGTAGATGTTAAAGAACAACAGCAAGGCAGTGATGTATTATTATACTTGAAAATGATCATTTTGGGTGGATGGTGGGAAATGAATTTAAGGGGACCAAAAGTTGATACAAGAAGATCTGTTAGAAAGCTACAGAGTGATCCTCATGATTGGTCAACAGAAACTAACAGAATTCTATAGCTGAAACTACCATTTAATAATCACTTGAAAATCCAGATGTACATTAGAAATATCTTGGAAATTTTTTAAAAACACAAATGCCCAGGTATTACTTTTCCCCCCAAAACTCCAGATGTGACTCTAATGAGCAGCCATGTTTAAAAACAACTGGACTATATGATGATCTTTTATCTAGTTTCACTTTTTCTATTTCATATTCAGTTCTCCCATTTCATTTACTTGGTTTTCCAATCTCTGTCTCATTTTTTGTTGTTCTTTCTCAAGCCTTTATCAAATGTAGTAGAAAAGCTTTTGTATACATACATACATATACAATATTATAATATATATTTTAAAAATATGAATTTTTGCTTAGCTAAAAAATTTATGACATTTTGGCTCCACTTGTTTGACTAAGTATGAATAGAACGCTAGATTTCTAATTTGTATTCACTCAAAACTTTGATATAGTCCCACTTATTCTGGCATCTAGCATTACTGCTAAAAGTCTAGAAAGCTTATTATTTTAGTGATTTAAAAAATTTTTTTTGAATGATGCTTGAAACTTCAATTCCGAGAATATAAAGAAATACTATGTTGTTAAAAAAACAAACAAGAAATTAACATGTGATACACTAACTATAGATTTGGTTCAAATTTCACAAAATTTTATGCTAGAGTCCATTATATCTTCATATCTTACTCGATTCCACACTGTATTTAGTTGCATTGGGCATGAAACAAATTCTGATAAATTCTCTTTTCATTTTTATTCTGTTACAAATATTTTCTAATTTTCATTGTTATGGTTTCTGAGATACACACATCATTTAAAAGTGGACATTTAATTTCCAAATACATGTTTTTTTAAAGTATCCTTGATATTAATTTCTAATTTTGATATTAATTTCTCATTTACATGCTTTCTTCTGTGCAATCACCCTCTGTGTTTTTCCAGTCTTTTAACTTCATCGAGGCTTTTGATGGCTAAGTCAAAGATCTCTCTTGGTAAATGTCACATTGCACTTGAAAATGTGTAGGTTATTTTCAAATATCTTTTCATATTGATTCCTAACATAATTCCACCGTGATAAAAAAGAACAGACTCTGTATGATTTCAATACTTTTAGACCATGAAACTTTTGCACCTCATTTTACATCCCTGGATATGTTACAGAGTCTCTTGGTTTATAGTCTATGGGAACTTCAATAGAACTTATATCCTACTGTTGTGTGAAAATTATATAAATCTTAATTATGTTGAATTGGTTCATAAATAGTGCTTTTCTATTCTACTATATCCTTCCACTTTTCTGCCTATTCACTCTATTAATTTTTGAGAGTTTGATATTGAAACTCCAACAAAAAATCTTAATTTATCTATTTTAAAAAATAACTGTAATATATAGTGGAACTATATAACTTTGTTTTGTATTTTCCAAGTCTCCTGTAAATGTGTTATCATACTTTGATAATTTAAAAATTTTAAAAAAGAGACAGCTATAGAGTGATCCATGTGAGATGAGTCTTAAACTGGGATGGCAATATTAGGGATAGAGAAAATTGAGTATAAATTCCAAAAGTATTTATGAAATAGCCTACAGGACTTGGTGATTGACTGGATTGGGTGGTGAGAGTGACTCCCCAAGATGGATTCTCTGATGATGAGCAAGGTGTGCATGCTGCCTGAAAGTTTTCTTGCATTCCTTACATTCATAGGGTCTCTCTCCAGTATGAATTCTCTGGTGTTGGGCAAGGGATCCACAGTAACTAAAAGCCTTTCCACAAACATTGCATTCATAAGGCTTCTCTCCAGTATGAACTCTCTGATGTTGAGTAAGGGATGAATCATTGCTAAAAGCCTTCCCACATTTAATACATTCATAGGGTTTCTCTCCAGTATGAACTCTCTGATGTTGAGCAAGGTAGGCAATCTGGCTGAATGCTTTCCTACATTGCTGACATTTATAAGGTTTTTCTCCAGTATGAATTCTCTGATGTTGAGCAAGGTGTGAATTCTGGCTGAAAGCCTTCCCACATTCCTTACATTCATAGGGTCTCTCTCCGGTATGTATTCTCTGATGTACAGTAAGGTATGCACGAAGGCTAAATGCTTTCCCGCAGACATTACATTCATAAGGTTTCTCACCAGTATGAACTCTCTGGTGTTGAGCAATAGATGATCTATTGCTAAATGCTTTCCCACATTCAATACATTCATAGGGTTTCTCTCCAGTATGGACTCTCTGATGTTGAGCAAGGTAAGCAAACTGGCTGAAGGCTTTCCTACACACCTTGCATTCATAAGGTTTTTCTCCAGTATGAACTCTCAGGTGTTGAACAAGGTGTGCATTCTGACTGAAGGCTTTCCTACATTCCTTACACTCATAAGGTTTTTCTCCAGTATGAATCCTCTGATGTTGAACAAGATTTGATCTCTGGCTGAATGCCTTCCCACATTCTACACATTTATAGGGTTTCTCTCCAGTATGAATTCTTTGATGAAGAGTAAGGGATGAGCTCTGGCTGAAGACTTTTTCACAGTCATTACATTTCAAAAGTTTCTTCTCTGTATAGATACTCTTGGGCTTAATGGCAATTAATTTTTTTTTAAAGCTTTTATGTGTGTTATGTTTATATACTTTCTCCTCTTTGGGGATTATCTGTTGTGTATGAAGTAGTGTGTTGGGATGGAAACTTCTCCAAGTTTTGTTATATTCTTGTCCTCTTTCATCAACAGGGGCTTCTTCATGAGTGATTGTCTCTACCTTGAAACATGCTTTCTGATTCATTGGTTGCCCTTCAAGATGACCCTCACATTTCCATTCTTCTTTCAAACTGGAGTACTCAAGGCCATAGCTTGTAAGTTTTTCTATTACCTTCTGAGATGATTGTGGTTCATAAATGTCCTGCTTTGGGGTTAATTCTTCAGTCTCACACATAGATTCCCAGTCTGAAAAATAATAATAATAAAAGAATTCTCCTCTATTAAGTACAAGAAGGTACATTTATAAAAGTGCATCTATAAAGGATGTGCATTTAACAGCAAATAAGACCCATAAGAACACTGGTTTTTGTAGTTCTGAAGAGTGCAAAAACAATAACTGAAAATAAGTCATGGAGTAACTGGAGGGGAAGAGTGGAGAAGACTTTTCAAAGTCCCTTCGACTGCAAGGAGGTCAAACCAGTCAGTCCTAAAGGAAATCAACCCTGAATATTCATTGGAAAGACTGATACTGGAAGGTCCAACACTTTGGCCACTAAGAGTCAACTCACTGGAAAAGACCCTGATATTGGGAAAGATAGAGGGCATGAGGAGAAGGGGGCAACAGAGGATGAGATGGTTGGATGGCATCACTGACTCAATGGACATGAGTCTGAGCAAATTCCAGGAGACAATGAGGACAGGGAGGTCTGACGTGCTGTTGTCCATGGTGTCACGACCGAGTGGCTGAACCACAACGACAAACTTGAGGAGGAATGATTAGAATTATAAGGAAATCAATACAGTAAATCATAGGTCAATAAGGATTTGTGTAGGTGGTTGGACCTGGTTATAATTTTATACATGTATGAATAATACAGGAACTGAAATAATCTCCATTCTTACAGTTACTTCTTTCAAGAACATTCACTGAACCTTGTGCCAGATACTATTCTATATGCTTGCAGTTTCATTTCAGAAAGAAATGAAGATCCTTACCTTCATGGATCTTACACTCTTGGGGAGACCAGAAATAAATGCTAAATAAGTAAATTTTATTGTATGTTAGAAGGTACTGAGTGCTATGGAAAAAGAAAAACAGGATAAGAGAGATCAGGAGTGATGGTGAAGTCAAAGGAGGGAATCATTAATAAGTTAACACTGAAGCAAAGAATTGAAGAAAGTAAAAGTTAGTCACTTAGACATTCAGAGAAAGAACATTCTGGATAGAAGAAACAGCCTAAAAGCAAAGGCATGTTTGGTTTGTCTGAGGAATAACAAAAAGGTCAATGTGGCTAGAGAGGGCTGAGAAGAAGTCAGAGGTAAAGGATAATTAAGATTATTTAAGCTTTATAGGCTTCTTAAGGAACTTGGCTTTTACTCTGAGTGAGATGGAGAGCCACTGAAGTGGTATGAGTAGTATGAGTGGTATGAGCCAATGAAGTGGTATGAGTACAGAAGTGACATCTAGTTACAGTTTAATGAAATTACTGGAAGGTAGAGAGCAAGAAGGGAAGAAAAGGGACCTACTACTGTAGCAATCAATGTGAGAAATAATAATTATTTAGACCAGAGAGATATCAATGAAGATATAAAGAGGTGGTCAGATTCTATTCAATTTTTCCTCTTGGAAAGGCCAAGAAGATATCCTTACAGATTGGATATAGAATGTAACAGAAAGAGATAAGATAAACATGCCTTCCAAGTTTATGGTTTGAACAATGGAAGGATGGAACAGTTATCAACATTGGCCAGTGAACCCTCCCACACTGCTGACAGAGAACAAACTAGTAAGGAGAGGGACACAGGGGGATGCAAGATAGGGGCAGAGGATTTAGAGGTACAAACTGCTATGCATAAAATAAGCTACAAGAATATATTGTACAGAGCAGAGAATATAGACAGTGTTTTATAATTACTATAAATGGAGTATAATTTATAAAACTTTTGAATCACTATGTTGTATACCTTAAACTAATATAATACACTAAATCATCAACTATGAGTGCATGCTCAGTTGCTAAGTTGTGTCCAACTTTTTGCAACTCTACGAACTGTAGCCTGCTAGGCTCCTGTGTCCATGGGATTTCCCAGGCAAGAATACTGGAGTGGGTTGCCATTTCCTCTTCCAGGGGATCTTCCCAACCCAGGGATCAAAACCATGTCTCTTGCATTGGCAGGCAGGTTCTTTATCCTGGAATCACCAGGGAAGCCCATACTAAATCAACTGTACCTCAAAATAAAAAGAAGTCTAGACTTGAGATTTTTGAATTGGGAGTTGCCAGCATATAGATGGTATTTCACAAGACTATATTATCAAGAGAATGAGCATATATATAAGAGAAAGGAGCAAAGGAATAAACCCCAGAGCACTCCAACATAAAGATATTCAGGATAAGAGGAAAAACCAAAAGATATTAAGAAGGGCAAATGTAAGCAAGAAAAAACCAGAGGTGAGAACATTAATACCACATGATATTAAAGGTTATAATAAAAATCAACTTGTTCAATGATTTATACCAAAAAAGAATACAATACACTTTTAAAATAACATACACAGTTTGGAATATATTATTAAGAAATGACACAAAGGGAATTCTCTGGCTGTCCAGGGGTTAGGACTCCATGCTTTCACTGTGGAGGGTCGGGTTCAATCCCTGGTCAGGGAACTACAATCTTGGAAACCAAATACAGCAGATAAAAAGAAAGAAATGTCATGAAAATAATTAATAAAATAATGGCTAATAACAGTAACCATTAATAAGAATTATCTTTCTTTATATATAAAGTATACATTGGGAAGTTGTGTCCAACTTTTTGCAACTCTATGAACTGTAGCCTGCTAGGCTCCTGTGTCCATGGGATTGGAAAAGACTCTGACGCTGGGAGGGATTGGGGGTAGGAGGAGAAGGGGACGACAGAGGATGAGATGGCTGGATGGCATCACTGACTCGATGGATGTGAGTCTGAGTAAACTCCGGGAGTTGGTGATGGACAGGGAGGCCTGGCGTGCTGCGATTCATAGGGTCGCAAAGAGCTGGACACGACTAAGCGACTGAACTGAACTGAACTGATACATCAGGACTTGCAAAACACCACATAGATAAATAAAAGGCACATAATAGAACATAGAAGCTATGTGGGAAAGTACTATACTATTTATGCTTCTTTTTTCAAATAAGAATATTATCTTGCAATTTTAGAATCAATTTTAAAAAGCAATAGAAGAAAGCATAAGGAAAAAAACTTTACAATTCTAATAAGGGATTGCCCCCTAAAAACTGAATAAACGGAGAAGATGCACACCTTGCTTTTTATATATGAGGAACCAACATGGTAAAGCCACAAAGTCTCATCAAATTTACCTATTATGTTCATTCAATTACAGTCAGAGCCTACTGTGATTTCTTAAAAGAACTATGCAATAAAGAATGTGGCAGGCCTTTGTCCCTGTTTCCAAAGAGGTAACCTCTAAGTCATCTGAACTCCTGGAAGGAAGTCTTTGGTTATTCATGGTGAGCCTCTTGGACTACACCTGATAGTTAACACTAATAAGGTGACTCATGATGACTCCTTGGAGAAGGCAATGGCACCCCACTCCAGTACTCTTGCCTGGAAAATCCCATGGACAGAGGAGCCTGGTAGACTGCAGTCCATGGGGCTGCACACAGTCAGACACGACTGAGCAACTCCACTTTCACTTTTCACTTTCATGCGCTAGAGAAGGAAATGGCAACCCACTCCAGTGTTCTTACCTGGTGAATCCCAGGGACGGGGGAGCTTGGTGGGCTGCCGTGTATGGAGTCGCAGAGTCGGACACGACTGAAGCGACTTAGCAGCAGCAGCAGCAGCATGATGACTCCTTAGGTAGTTTTTGCTAAGGAGATGACTCAGGCTGGAGGCAAACCATGTTGGAAAGACCAACCATATGATCAGAGAGTTGGAGCTTTGAGCCACCATATCAGTCTGACTTTTGGGAAAGGAAGAAAGGCTTGGAGATTGAGTCACATTGGGTAATGATTCACTCAGTCATGTCTACATACTGAAACAAAACAAAACTAACCTCCCCCTGCCGCCCTGCCCACCCCCCTCCCCCACAAAATACAAAAAACTCTAGACACTGAAGCTCAAGAGAGCTTCCCTGGCTGGTAATATTCTTTCGAATACTGAGATACCCGATGGGCTCTTATGACAATAGAAACCTTACATCTGCAACTCTCCCAGCCTTCCACCTTTGGTGCCTCTCCTTTTGGCTAATTCTGATTTTCAGTCTTTGTTACAGTAAAAGTGTAATCATAATAATATGCTTGAGTTCTGTGAGTCATTCTAGTCAATTATCAAACCTGAGGGTGACTGGAGGCATTCTCAAATGTGCAGCCAGCTGGTCAGAAATGAGGGTGGCCCCAAGGATGCCCCAACTTGCAGCTGGTGTCTGAAATAAGCACAACCTTGTAGAATGCTGTCCTCTCAGATTTTACAGTTTGGCAAACTCTTTGCAAGATTTTTTTTCTTTTTTTGAGGAAATTCCCTGGTGGTCCAGAGGTTAGCACTTTTCACTGCCATGGGTCTAGGTTCAATCCCTGGTTGGGGAACTAAGATCCTGTGAGCCAAACTGTATGGCCAAAACAAAAATATTGTGACTTTAAATTTTCAAAGATTGAAATCATACCAAGTATCTTTTTTAATCATAATGGACTGAAACTATAAATCAATAGCAACATAAAAACTGGAAAATCCACAAATACATGGAAATTAAACAGCACACATTTACACAATCAATGGGTCAAAGAAGAAATCAAAGAGGAATTTAAAAATATTTTACAACAAATGAAAATAAAAGTGCAACATACCAAAATTTATGGGATGTATCAGAAATAGTTATAGCTATGCAGGTTTACATCACAAAAGAAGAAAAATATCAAATAAATATTAACAAACTAGAAAAAGAGCAAATTAAACCAAATGTAGAAGAAAGAAGAAAAAATAATAAAGATTCAAGCAGAGATAAACCAAACAGAAAAGTTAAAAAGCAACAGAAAAGATCAATTAAACCAAGAGTTTGTTTTTCAGTAAGATCAACAAAAACTGATGAACCTTTAGACTGACTAATAAAAAAGAGAAATTCAACTGAGGTCAGAAATGACTCCAGTCAGAGCAATTAGGCAAGAAAAGCAAATAAAAAGCACTGAAATTAGAAAAGAGGAAATAAAATTATTTCTGTTTGTAGACAACATGATCTTACACACAGACATTCTTAACACTCCACAAAAGAAAAACACTTGTTACAACAAACTCAGCACAGAGTCAGAATACAAAATCAACACATACCAATCAATTACATTTCTATACATTAACAATGAACAATCTGAAAAGAAACTTAAGGAAACAACTCCATTTACCACAGCAACAGAAAGAATAAAATACTTCAGAATTAATCAAGGTGAAAGACTTATACAATGAAAACTATAAAACATTGGTAAAAGAAATGAAAAGATAACTGTAAATAAATGGAGACATCCTGTGTTCATGGATTAGAAGTTAATACTGTTAAGATGTCCATACTATCCAAAGCTATCTACAGATTCAATGCAATACCTATCAAAATCCCAGTGATTTCTCCAGAAATAGAAAAATCATCCTAAAATTCATACGTAATCTTAAAGGAGTCTTGAATAGTCAAAAGAATCTTGAAAAGGAAGAAGGTAGTTAGAGGTATCACATTTCCTGATTTTAAAACATATTACAAAGCTACAGTACACAAAACATTGTGATGTGACAAAGATATATATGTGTGTGTGTGTGTGTGTGTGTAGCAAATAGCTCAGAAATAAATCCTTATATATATTGTCAAATGATTTTTGATGAGTGTGCCAAGACCTTTCCATGGGGAAAAGGACAGGCTTTTCAATAAATGATGCTAGAAAAATTAAATATCCACATGCAAAACAAAGAAGTTGTTACACCACACATAAAAATTAACCCAAAATGGATAAAAGACTTAACCTAAAACTTAAAACTAAAATACTCTTAGAAGGAAACATAGGGAAAAATCTTCATGACATTATATTTAGCAATTATTTATTGGTTATGATATCAAAAGTATAAGTAATAAAAGAACAAAGTAGACAAACTGAACTTCATGAAAATTAAAGACTTACTGTGCATAAAGGACAAAATCAACAGAGTGAAAGGCAACCCACAGACATTGTGGGAGAAAATATTTGCCAATTATGTATCTGAAAAGAGGTTAATATTCAGAATACATAAAGAACTGCTAAAACTCAACAATAACACAATTAGATTATGAGACTGGACAAAAAAATGTTTAGCTATATACTGTTCACAAAAGAAACACATAGAAAGTAAGAGAGTAAAGAAGTGAAGAAAACTACACTAAAGAAATAGTAACAAGAGAAGGCCTTTATAAAGTTCTATCAAGCTAAATAGTTAAGGGAAGAATCATCACTAAAGAGTAATAATAATAGAACAACTCACCAAAAGATAATCTTTCTGGGATTACCAGAAAGATAATCCCCAAAACATATTATAAAACACTTTCATAATACTGCTCAAGGAGATTTTTTTATAAAATCAGTAGACTCAGAAGAATTGACCAGCACAGTTAATGAGCTTAATCCAATGAACATATATCAAATGCTGTACTACACAAGCAGCAGACATTTTCCAGAACACATAGTTTATCAAAATTTACTCCCTAGAGAGAAGGCAGTGGCACCCCACTCCAGTACTTTGCCTAGAAAATCCCACGGACGGAGGAGCCTGGTAGGCTGCAGTCCATGGGGTCGCTAAGAGTCGGACACGACTGAGCAACTTCACTTTCACTTTTCACTTTCATGCTTTGGAGAAGGAAATGGCAACCCACTCCTGTTCTTGCCTGGAGAATCCCAGGGACGGGGGAGCCTGGTGGCTGCCGTCTATGGAGTCACACAGAGTCAGACATGACTGAAGTGACTCAGCAGTAGCAGCAGACATAAAATAGGCTTCAAAGTACTTTAAAGCATGCATATTAAACAGACCGTATCCTCCACCTGTAATGTAGTTAAAACAAAAACTTAAATTTGGAACTTAAAGCTTCCAAATAATTCATGGTCAAGACAAAAAAATTAGTGGAAATTAGAAAATGCTAAGACATACATGATAACAAAAAGACTACATATCAAAACGTGGACTATATTCCTAACATAGTCTTAAATGCTTAGAAAAGAGAAAGCCTCAAAAACACTGAATTATCTAAATTTAAAAGCAAAAAAAAAAAAAAAAGACGACCCTGGTAGTATAGTGGATTTGAATCTGCCTACCAATACAGAGGACATGGGTTTGATCCCTGGTCTGGAAGGATTCCACATGGCTCGGAGCAACTAAGCCTGTGTGCCACAACTACTGAGCCAGTGCTCTAGAGACTGTGAGCTGCAACTACCGAGCCCACACACCACAACGACTGAAGCCAGTGCGTTCTAAGGCCCACAAGCCCGAACACTGAGCCCACATACTCCAACTACTGTGTGCCTAGAGCCTGTGCTCCACAACAAGAGAAGCCACCACAACAAGGAGCCTATAGGCACAAAGATGAAGAGTAGCCCCCACTCACCCCAATTAGAAAAAGGCTGCATGCAACAACAAAGGCCGAGCACAACCAAAAAGAAACAAAATTTTAATAAATATTTTAAAAGAGAGAAAATAGCATAAAAATGTAGGAGGAATAAAATAGAGGAGACCTACCTGACAAAAATTTAAAGATAAATTAGAGATAATCAGTAAGGTAAAAAATGCCTGAAAACATTAATAAATTGAAAGATTTGTTTCTCTCTTTTTAGAAGGAAAAATAGGTCATGATTACATATACTGCTGCTGCTGCTACTAAGTCGCTTCAGTCGTGTCCAACTCTGTGCAACCCCATAGATGGCACTGGAATGGGTTGCCATTTCCTTCTCCAAGGCATGAAAGTGAAAAGTGAAAGTGAAGTCGCTCAGTCGTGTCCAACTCAGCGACCCCACGGACTGCAGCCTACCAGGCTCCTCTGTCCATGGGATTTTCCAGGCAAGAGTACTAGAGTGGGGTGCCATTGTCTTCTCGGATGATTACATATACTACCAACTTTAGATAAGAGAAAATAATAGCTTTAATAAATTTAAAAACTTACATGAGAAGTATAAATCTTTAGAAAAATACTGTAACTCCACAACTATAGGAGAAATAAAAAATAGCTTCTTATAACAGAAATTGAATCATTAAATTCTTTTCGTACATAAAAAATCCCAGGCCAAGATGAACAGACATCCAAAAACAAACATTTTTTATTTTACCCAAAATCTTCTAAGGAAGAAAAATATTTTTATGAGATTAGGACAACTTTGATTCTAAGATCTGACGAGGAATACACAAAAGGAAAATTGAAGGCCAATCTCACTGACAAACACAGATGCAAAAAACCTAAAGAAAATATTGGCACATAGCAACTAGCTATGAATGGAAAAGATAAAGATAGGTCTGTCTCAGGAATACAAGATTGGTTCAACACTAAAAATATAATTCACTACATAAAAAGAAAACATCATCTAATCACCTACAGATATAGAAAAACATTTACTGAAATTCAAAAGCTTTCTACAATCAAAACTCTTAACAAATGGTAATGAAAGGGTATCTACCAGAAACCTTTAAACATCAGAATTATTAATAACAAAATATTACAGCCTAGGTGGCACAGTGGTAAAGAACCTGCCTGCCAATGCAGCAGACGTGAGTTCAATCCCTGGGTCGGGAAGATCCCTTGGAGGACGGCATGGCAACCTACTCCAGTATTCTTGCCTGGAGAATCCCCATGGACAGAGGAGCCTCGTGGGCTTACAGTTCATAAGGTTGAAAAGAGTCAGACATGACTGAAGTGACTTACACTTCAGTGTATATGCTTTGAAGCATATACAAAGCACTTCAATTGAGACCAGAAATTGATAAAAATACCTGCCATCACTACTTTGATTCATACTGTATTGTCGATCTAAGGATAATAGAAAAAAGAAATTAAGGATTAAGAATTTAAAGTGAAGAAACTGCCATTATTTACAGACATACTCACCCACAGAAAAAGTAAAGGAAATCTAAAAATTATTAATAGTAATCCAAGTTTTCCAATGTTGCTAGATATAAGGTCGAAGTATAAAAGTTAATTTTATTTCTGTGTATGAGCAACAAACTGAAAACACAGAGAACATTTAACACAGGAACAAAATTTAAATGTCTAGAAATTAATCTAATAGAAGATGTGTGTGGCCTTTATAGAGAAAATTATAAAACACATTGAAAGAATTAAAAAATCTCAGTAAACAGAAAGATAAACTATGTTTACAAATAGAAAAAAAAAATCCAAAATCAGTATGTAGAATAAATAAAATTTAAACCAAAAGCCAATAGCTTTTTGTTGTTTTCTGGTGGAAACTAACACGCTGACCTAAACTTCAGTGAGATGTCCAAAGGGCAAATTCTGAAGAATGTAAAGAAGGTATAGGCACTTACTCTAACAAATGTTCAGTTTTTACATTAAAATATTTTTTTAAGATAGTGTGGTACTTTTAAGAGAGAGGGGACATACGTATACCTATGGCTGATTCACACTGATATATGGCAGAAACCAACACAATACTATGAAGCAACTATCCTCCAATTAAAAATAAATAAAATTTTAAAAAAGATAGTGTGGTACTGGTGAAAGGAAACAGAATCAATGGAATGGAACAGATATCAAAATCAGATTCATAAATATACTATTATGCTGGCCAAAAAGTTCATTTGGGTTTTCTGTGGCATCTTACTAAAAACCCAAACGAAGATTTTGGCCAACCCAATATAACCTGATATATTAAGAGGTAAACATTCAGGACAATAAGCAAAGAAAGCTCACTTCTTCAGTAAATGTCTAGGACACTTGGTTTTCCATAAGGAGTAGAAATTAAATACTTCAATCTCAAAAACCAATTTTTAGACTATGGCACTAAATGTAAAGAAGAATCTTTAGAGGACAGTTTGAGAATACCCATACGACTTCAGAATGCAGAAAGGTTTCTTAAAATATCAAAAATCATAGGCTACACAAATCAAAACTACAATGAGATATCATCTCATACCTGTCAGAATGGTCATCATTAAAAAGACCAGAAATAACAAATGATGGTGAGAATGTGAAGAAAATGGAACCCTCTTACACTGTTGGTAGGGATGTAAATTGGTACAGCCACTGTGGAAAACAGTACAGAGGTTCCTCAGAAAACTAAATATGATCAGAAAACTACTGTATGATCTAGCTATTCCATTCCTGGGTATATATCCAAAGAAAATGAAAACATCAATTCAAAAAGATACAAGCACCTCAGTGTTCATAGCAGCATTGTTTACAACAGCCTATCTGTTCATTAACAGATGAATGGATAAAGATATGACATACTGGGAGCGTAAGACTTAGTGCTTTCACTGCCATAGGCCCAGGTTTGAACCCTGATTGGGGAACTAAGATCCTACTCGTTGCACAGTGTGGCCAAATAAATAAATAAAAGCAACAAGGATGTATTGTATAGCACAGGGAGGATAGTCAATATTTTATAATAACTTTAAATGAAGTATAATCTATAAAAATACTGAATCACTATGTTGTATACCTGAAATATATGTATATCAACAATACTTCATAAAAATATATATATCTAAAACTGAACAAAGGACTGAGCTGGCACTTAACAGAAGAGGTGTAGGGAACAAGGTATAAAGAAGGTTGAGAAGTGCTTGCAAACGAGACTCTCAACCAGGGCTAAACATTTTTGCAAACGAGATGTTCTGCCCAGTGTAGGGAACTAGGTTTAAGGAAGGTTGAGAAGTGCTTGCAAACGAGACTCTCAACCTGAGCTGAACATTTTTGCAAACGAGATGTTTAGCTAAAAATCTTGTTTGTTTCCATGGGAAAAAACATTGCTTGCACACAAGGATGTTTCTCTGATTCCTCAAACGGAACAGACCTTGGGACAAAACGGATTCTAAGTTGATAAGGAAGTTCCCCAAAATAAAGTCTTAGCTGCAGTAAATAAGTCAAGGTAAAGGTTATCTCGCCCTGTGCCTGCGCACTGTATAGTCTTTGAATCATAGTGCTTGGCAGCTTGCCCTGTAGGTTGTTGTGCAAGGGATATAAAATAAAGCAGCTGTAAGAAGCAAGTGTTAAAATATAAAGATTTAAACCACTCTGCAGTGTTGGTGTTTCATTCCGTCGCCAGCATCTGGCGCCCAACGTGGGGCTCGACGGAACAGAAAGGGTAAGCACCCAGGAGCAAAAGGCTAAAAGGGGGACTTTCAAAAAATAGTAAAAAAGAAAAAAAAAAGAAAAATCCAAAAGGGTAAACACCCCGAAACAAAAGGCTGAAAGGGGGACTTTCGAAAAAAAAAATAAATAAATAAAAATCCAAAAGGGTAAACACCCGAGAGCAAAACGCTAAAAGGGGGACTTTCAAAAAAATTAAAAAAATAAGAAAAAAAGAAACTATGGAAAATTCCCCATCTTTAAAGTCACAATATATGGAGCTGGTTAAGGGGCTCCTGCATTCTATAGAAATTAAAACGTCTACTCGCCGCTTGAGTGAGTTATTCTGTCTTATAGAGCAGCATTGTTATTGGTTTCAATATCAAACAGAAGTACAGCTAAATTTAAAGAAATGGAAAGTAGTGCAAACAGAGTTAAAAAGGCAACATCAAAAAGAAAATGTGATTCCTTTAAGACTGTGGACTCTATATAGCGCTATAATGCAGGCTTTAAAATTAATGGCTGCTAATAGTGAGGCCGCCTCATGTTATCTTGAGGAGGGGGCTTCACCTCGGCCTCCGCCCAAACCTCCAGATGATAGTACAGATTCATTCACTGAGCCAGATAGAGATGTGAGTTCTGGGGAGGATTCAGATTCTGTAGAGGCAATGACTGCTGCCTTTTAAAAGGTTTTATTAAATAAAAAGCAAACTTCCAAGGCTGTTAACCCTTCTGCACCACCTTATGCATCCCTATTTCTGGTAGCTGCCAACAAGGCTGAGGTAGGGAGAAAAAGTCAATGGTTTTGGAAGTACGAAAAAAAGTATATTTTAAAAAATGCTTATTAATGACTCTCGTCCTTTAATGTCACTGATTATTAAAGGTAAACAGTTTGAAGGATTAGTAGATACAAGAGCAGATGTTTCGGTTATTTCTCTCCAACAGTGGCCTAATGACTGAAAAAAAAAAAAATTCCTCTTGTTTTAACAGGCTTAGGATCAATAGCAGATGTGTGAAAAAGCGCTCAACCTTTGTCATGCCAATTGTCTAATAAAAAAAAAGTATTTCTTTTTACATTGTTAATATACCTATTAATATCTGAAAAAGAGATCTTTTATTTTCTTTAAAAACAACGCTCACCATCTCGTCAAAAAACTTGTAGCCACTGCTCAGATTCCTCGAGCTCTCCCATTAAAATGGTTAACTGATGTCCCTAAATGGGTTGAGCAGTGGCCATTTCCAAAAGTAAAGCTCGAGGCTTTAAAACAATTAGTAAAAGAACAGCTTCAATCTGGCCATATTAAACCTTCTACGTCTCCTTAGAATTCTCCTGTTTTTGTCATTAAAAAAAAATCTGGTAAATAGAAAATGTTGACTGATTTAAGGAAAGTTAACAAACATATAGAACCTATGGGAGCTTTACAATTAGGTCTCCCTTCTCCTGCTTTGATTCCACAGGATTGATCTTTGATGGTTTTAGATTTAAAAGATTGTTTTTTTTAATATTCCTTTGCAAATAAAAGATGAAAATAAATTTGCTTTTACTATTCCAGTGTATAATCATGGGCAGCCCGTAAAACGTTATCAATGGACAGCGTTGCCTCAAAAAATGATTAATAGCCCTACACTTTGTCAGGAGTTTGTTAATCGTGCTCTTATTACTGTGAGACAACAATTTTCTAATTGTCTTCTCTATCATTATATGGATGATCTTCTATTGACAGCTCCTAGTAAAAAAAAAACAAGATAAATTTTTTATTCATGTAAAAAAAACTTTAAGTGATTTTAATCTTCAAATTGCTCCTAAAAAAATTCAAACTGAATTTCCTATTTCATATTTAGGTGCTATTTTAAAACTACAAAAAATAAAACCTCAAAAAGTCCAAATTAGACGAGATAATTTGAAAACTCTTAATGATTTTCAAAAGCTTTTGGGTGATATTAACTGGTTATGTCCCATGTTAGGGATTCCTACACATCAATTGCGTCATTTATTTTCTACTTTAGAGGGTGATACTGCTCTTAACAGTCCTCGATCTCTTACTTCTCAAGCAAAAGAAGAATTACACTTTGTAGAGCAACGGTTAAATAAAGGGTTTCTTACTTATCTACAACAGGATCAACCTATATATTTCATAGTGTTCCATACTCCCTATTCTCCTACTAGAGTTATTGCTCAATCTGCAGGGTTGATTGAGTGGGTATTTTTACCCAATAACTATACAAAAAGGCTTACTACTTATATAGATAAAATTGCTTTCCTTATTTTAAAAGGTCGAGGCCATATTACTCAGTTAATTAGAAGTGACCCTCAAACAATTATTACTCAACTTACTTCCACCCAAATTTCTAATTGCTTATAGTTTAATAAAAATTGGCAAATAGCTCTTGCATCTTATTCAGAGACTTTTTCTAATCAATATCCTCAATCTAAAATGATAGATTTTCTTCGACATACATCAATGGTTTGTAAATCTCCTATATCTAATATTCCAGTTGAAAAAAAACCTATTTTTACAGATGCCAATAAAAATACTGCTGGCTATTGGACTGATACTACTTCTAAAGTTGTTCCACATTCCTTTTCTTCTGTGCAGCCTGCTAAACTTTGGGCCATTTGTTTGGCATTACAGGATTTTTTTGATATTCCTATTAATATTGTTTCTGATTCTAAATATGCAGTCTTTTCATGTATTTATCTTCCTGAAGCCACTCTACCGGTAACTTTAAAAACTAATATTGATAAATTATTTTTTCAGGTTCAACAATTATTAATTAGGCAAACTAACCCTGTCTTTTTTACTCATATTCGAGCTCATTCTTCTCTCCCCGGACCATTATCTCAAAAAAATAAAACTGTAATATGACAACATTTTGCATTGGCTCCACCTCAATTACAAATGGATGGACACCCTCAATTACAAAGAGATATATAAAAATTATGGGCAATCTCAGGTGACCTTACTATATGGACAAAAAACTTTACTTTAAATATTAATGATCCTAAGGGGCCATTTCAAGTTCATTTGCATATTAATAAATCTTACTCTGCTATAGCATGTGTAAAATTTCCTTATTCTTTACTGTATGGGCAATGGATTTAAAATAAAATTTTGGGAGTTATATCATGTTCTGATTGTAACTTGACTCAATGTATAAATCGTTCTTGGTGAAAAAATGTTAAAAACAAGATGGTCCATTCCAGTAATTATTCTTTGGTCATTGTAAAAGCACGGACTGAACTTTGGTTGCCTGTTAATCTTACTCGACTTTGGTCGGACTCTTTTGCTGTCACTCATCTTGTAAATGCTGTACAAACTCTTCTCCATCGATCTCAAAAAATGCTTGGCATTGTCATCTCATCAATTCTCACTGTGGCTTCAGTAACAGCAACAGCAACTGTAGCAGGTCTTGCTTTGCATCAAAGCATACAGACTGCTGATTTTGTCAGAAAATGGCATAAAGATGCTCATTTATTGTGGCAACAACAGCATGATTTGGACTCTCAATTGGCTACTGATGTATTAAATTTACAACACACTGTTTCCTGGTTAAGAGATCAAGTGACTGTGTTAGCTACAAAGAGTGTGTTAAAATGTGATTAAAACTCATCTCACCTATGTGTAACCCCTGTTCCCTTTAATATGAGTGAGGGTTGGGAAAAGGTGAAAAGGTCTTTAGTGGGACACCAAAATTTAACTGCTGAAATTATGGAATTAGAACAAATTATATTGTCAACTTTTAGTAAGACGCTGCCTGATACTCTTGGTTCTGATATACTAAAAAGTCTTCAAGAAGGATTAGATAACCTTAATCCTTTAGGGCATATATCTACATTGTTAACAACATCCTTTGTAAATACTTTGTTAATTGTTGCTTTATGTTTTATTGCTTTTTTAGTCTACCGGTGCTGGCAAAAAGGGAAACAATTGAAAAAAAAAAAACTTTGCGTATTCAAGCGCTTATTCAGCATCTACAAGAAAAGAAAGGGGGAGATGTAGGGAACAAGGTATAAAGAAGGTTGAGAAGTGCTTGCAAACGAGACTCTCAACCAGGGCTAAACATTCTTGCAAACGAGATGTTCAGCTAAAAATCCTGTTTGTTCCCATGGGAAAAAAACATTGCTTGCACACAAGGATGTTTCTCTGATTCCTCAAAAGGAACAGACCTTGGGACAAAACGGATTCTAAGTTGATAAGGAAGTTCCCCAAAACAAAGTCTTAGCTGCAGTAAATAAGTCAAGGTAAAGGTTATCTCGCCCTGCGCCTGCGCACTGTATAGTCTTTGAATCATAGTGCTTGGCAGCTTGCCCTGTAGGTTGTTGTGCAAGGGATATAAAATAAAGCAGCTGTAAGAAGCAAGTGTTAAAATATAAAGATTTAAACCACTCTGCAGTGTTGGTGTTTCATTCCGTCGCCAGCAAGAGGAAGTCAAAATAGCCTTTTATAAATATAAAAAGATCCCAAATATTTTTTAGTAATCAAGGAAATTCAGATGACAAGTATAAGTAAATATTTCACATATGTCAAATTTGCAAAAAATTTTAAATTTGTTAATTCTCAGTCTGGAGCAATGAATACTCTCACACACAGCTATTACAAATGTAAGTTAGTACAAGTAATCTGGAAAGTAAAATAGCATTATGCAATAAATTCCTGGCTATATTCTCTACATGAACTCCAGCATATGTGCACCATCAGTCACACGTAATAAGGTTCATAGCAGTAACATTTATAATAACAGAAGACTGAAACAATTCAAATGCCCTTCAGTGGATAAATTAAGATTTTCACAGTGGAATATATTATATTTCACCAGGAAAAAAAATTCAATGAAAAATAGTGACTAAAATCAATATAGGTGAATCTGAGGAATATAATTTTGAGGTGAAAAAGTCAGAATTACCAGCACAATGTATTTCCATTTTCATCAGAAAATTGAAAATATGCAAATATAAATATTTTGCTTAGGGATATATGTCGCAAAACTACAAAGAAAAGTCAAGAAATGATAAGCAAAGTTGTAGGATAATGGTTACTCTAGTGAGGGGTAGGGATGGGCTAAAAGTAGGGAGTGATACATCACTAAGAAGGGACCCTCAAAGGCCTAAAATGGCACTGATAATCTTCTATTTCTTAAGAAGTAGGTACATTTTTTTGTTATATTATTAAACTACATATTTAGGCCAATATATATTTATGTGTGTATAATTTATTTAACAATAATAATTAATAAAATTTAGCCATGTCTTCTTTGACACTACAGTTCCACATCAAAATTTTTTCTTAGAAACTTGAACAAGAACATAAAATTTGAGGAGAGGTAGTTGAGATGGGGGTGGAATGAGATGGGGAGTAGTGTTGACAGAGATATTTACAGAGACCCTAATTTTCTTCTGAATTTTAGTCTTCCATTTTACCTGAATGCATCCTATGTCTGTATGAAAATCATTCCTACATCACAAAGCTGAACTCTTAACCTCTTCTCTCTTAGATGTTTTCTAGCTTCTAACTTGTGTTTTTGTTAAAGACTATCTTCTCAATTAACCAGATTCCTCTCTCACCTCTCTCTGAGCTTCCTTTATGTCAGCTTTCTTTTTATGTATGCTGTTTACAGCTATATTGTATTTCTTCTACAAGCTTATCAGTTATTTGATTTTTTACATTTTTGTATATCACCTTAGCATCTTGCAAGTACTCTGTTTAAAGTACAAATTCAATAACCTTGATTAAAAGAATGAATGAACTGACCATTAAGAGAAAAATGAGGCATTCACAGATAAATTACCAATATTATAATACTAGTAGCTAACAGCTTTTGAGCTCATAATATGAGATAGGAACTGTTGAAAGCACTTTAAAAATATTATCCTAGTTTACAGATGAGAAAACAAAGGCACAGAGGGATTAAGTCAGTTGCTCAAATTTTCACTTCATGTAGGTGTCAGGGTTTGAACTTTACCTTGGTGTTACAGCTGTGCATAGAGCTCAAAAGGTCATCAGATTAGGAAAAGATTCTTTCTTTTTTTTTTCCTTTGGATGTTGAAAGCTTTATTTTGAAATTTCACGCAGACAGAAGATGGAGAGCCAGACACAGGGCTGCGGGAGGCTTGTGCACCTGAGCTTGGTAAAGACTGGAAGAGGGGACTTCCCTCGTGGCCAAGTGGTTAAGAATCTGCATTCCAATTCAGTGGATGCAAAGATCCCATAGGCTGAGGAGCAACTAAGCACCACAGCTACTGGGCCCATGCTCTGAAACAAGAGGAACCTGCATACCGCAATGAGAAGCCTTTGCACTGCAACAAGAGAAGCTCTTGAGCCGAAACTAGAGAAAGCATGTGTGCTGCAACAAAGACCCAGCTCAGCCAAAATTAAAACAAAACAGAACAGAAAGGCTGGAAGATGCTTATGAAACTAGAAAAGGAAGGAGACTCAGAGAAGAGGGGGTAAAGTGGGCAAGGAGAGACAGTTCAGAATATCAGCTTTCGGAGAACAACCTCAAAGGACTCAAGTTTCTACTAAGACCTAGAACATTTGAGAGGAACATGCCAACAGCAGAGTGAAGAGGTGCTACCTTTGAGTCAAGCTGGGCTGTACCCTGCAAAGGTTTTTGTGTGCCTATTTCCTCTTCACTCACCTGAGCACAAGTCTTTTGTCATCTCCCTCTTCGCCATCCAGGGCTCCTTCCCTTGTTCCAACAATAATATCACACTTGGTTTAGAAAAGCAAAGTCCTGCGTATATGAAAAGAAACCAAATTTGGTCATGCTGTAGATATCTGAGAACTCACATCCAGTTATTTGATCATTGGGGAAGAGGGGGCTTACAGTAAGCCAGAGAAAAATGTGATGAGGACATGCATACAACGGACAGGGAAACTGAAACTTCCAACACAGATTAATAACAGACCCCTTCACCGCCAACTCACAAATATTAACCTGTTACTTTGGCACAGGCAGCAGACATTAAGCCAAACACTACAGATGCTAACCCCCAAAATCACAATGATACCCTTATGAGTAGAAGCTCAGTTTTACAAGACATTCTTACCCAGTGATACCAAGATCCTGTAGTTCTCCAGCATCACATTACTGTACAGATGCCTTTGAGAAGGATTTAGGTAATCCCACTCCTCTTGGGAGAAGTCTACAGCCACATCTCTGAAGGTCACCAACTCCTGAAATGAAATGAAATAACCTTTTCTCTTCCCATACTCACCTCATTCATTCTGCCCCAGGTACACGGGGCTCCCAGATACACCTTCAGATGTGGAGAATGTTCCCCCTAGGGCTTTTGTACTTCTCAGATCATTCTGTATAAAAACAGCAGTGTTCTTATCCTAGTTCCCTATTCCCCTGACCCTGCTTATTTTTCTCCATGGTACTTAATTATTCTGTTATTTATTGTCTGCTCCCCACCTCCACTAAAATATAAAGTCTATGAGGGCAGAGTATGTTTTCGTTTTGGTCACTGCTATATCCCAGTTACAGAACAGTATCTGACACAATGAGGCTTATTTAACTATTTGCTGAATAAACTGAATTAATGAGTGAATGTTTTGCAAAAGTCAAGAAGCTGTAAGAGGATGTAAAATGAGACCATAAAGTGCTTACTGTATCTCCCAGAATTGTATTATACCAAGCAAAACAAATCAATTCCATTAAAATGCAAATACTTTAATCCAGAATACTTAAAATTTTGTGTGAAGAAATGAGTCTTCCATTCATAATAGTATTTTGGCCTATAGTGGCTAAGCAAAGTTCTTAAAAACTTGGAGTTATGCTATGATTCATCTGGATTCCAGGTTTCCATAATGTGACCATCTAATGAAAACTAATATACATAATGTGTTTGTGTGTGGGGATACATACACACATGTAAATTATTTTCTGTTTGTTTGGTTTTTTTTTTACAAAATTAGAAGAGGTGAATCTGACAAACCAAGAAGATTATTTTATTGGGCATTTTATTCAATTTTGTCGTAGTTTAAAAAATTCTCTCTGCAAAATAAAGTTTGAGCAAACTCTGGGAGGTAGTGAAGGACAGAGAAGCCTGGTATGCTGCAGCCCATGGGGTCACAAAGAGTTGGACACAACTTAGTGACTGAGCAAGAAAATTAAGTATTCTTAAAGTGTTTTTCAACACTCAGTAACTTTTTTTCTTAATGAAGTAGTTTGTGAATCTCTCCCTCTTTGACCTAGCAATCAGTTCAGTTCAGTTCAGTTCAGTAGTTCAGTCATGTCTGACTCTTTGCAATAACATCCCTAATATACTGCAGAAATGTTCCTGTTTGGTTTGGTCATATACATGCTTCCAAAAATGTTTTCCTTAGCTTACATAGCTATGTATAATAAACACATAAATTTTTTATATATGATATACACATTCTTCACTGAGTCCTTCATTTATACAGTCAATGAAAATAATTACAGTGTCAATACAAGGAGCTTAAATCCTAACCTTCAAATATCTGACCTCTAACAAAGAACCTCTGAAAATATTTGACCTCTAACCAAATACTTGGTTTCAAAATCCATTCATAATTATAATCAAACCCATCTGAAGAAACAGTTCCCTTGACTTTTTGCCTTACAGACACATCATTCTCAGCAGAGAAGACAACTTCCCCTGAGGCCTTGTCATGTACTGACTGACTTATTTCTCACATCCCTTGTACTACAGCACATGGAGCTGAGGTAAGTGACCTCTTAGCTCCTTATACTTGCTTTCAGACCACTGTCCCACCCTCTTCCCTAAAATATACCTAGTTTTCCATCTCCTGAAATCAGGCTGTAGCTGTGTACGATCCCTTCTTTTAATTATCTATCAGTTTCTGGTAGATACCAATTCTCTGTCATTCCTTGAACACTTTAGTATCTTGTCTCACTGTCACTTTCTCCAATGCTGCTCCCATTATACATAATCTTTGGTCACTTCAATATTCATATAAATAACCCTTCCAACAACCTGGCCTCTCAGTTCTCTCACCCCACCTTCTCCAATAAGCTTGTCCTCCACACTTCTACAGTCACTTTCATGATCATACCCTAGACCTTGTCATTATCAGTACCAAACCCCCCCTAATCTCAATTCTTCTACTCTCACTTTTACCTCTTATAGTGCAATTTTCCCACCCTGGTACCCTAATTAGGATGGGCTTCCCAGTGGCACTAGTGGTAAAGAACCCACCTGCCAATGCAGGAGACAGAAGAGACATGGGTTCAAGCCCTCGGTTGGGAAGATCCCCTGGAGGAAGGCATGGTAATCCACTCCAGTATTCTTGCCAGGAGAATCCCATGGACAGAGGAGCCTGGTGGGCTATAGTCTATGGGGTCGCAAAGAGTAGGACAGGACTGAAGTGACTTAGTATGCATACCCTAATTAGGATCATCCTTTGACCCCACTAGAACCTACAAATCATTAATTTTACATTTTCACTGCTCTTCATTCCCACATACCCTCACATCCGAGAACAACCATTTGTTATAATCACACCCAGGCATATCCTCTCAACTTCTCTGCCCCCTTTTCACTTAACTATACTCATCTGGGCCACAGCTATCACTGAGCATACTTGGTTTCTGTACCCTGCACACCTTAATTTTTTTAGAGAAATAATTCTAATTGGTCTCATTTAAAATTCATGATCACTAACTTCAAGTGAACCGCAATAATACATTTCTGTCTACCTCCATGATACAATTCTCTAGTCCATTCATTTCCCCTACCCTCCCAAATGACCATTTGATATTTTCTTCCCTCTCCTCCATCCTTACTCTCAGCTAAATATCTTGCTTTGTTTCACTGGGTTAAAAAAAAAAAAAGCCATTTTAAGAGGATCTCCACAAATTCCCACAACATCTATACATTTACTTGTATGTGGGCCATACATTCTGTTTTTTAAATCTCTCTTTTTTTTTAATGTTTATTGAATTTGTTACTACTTCTGTTTTATGTGTTGGTTTTATGGCTGCAAGGCATGTGGGATCTTAGCTCCCCAATCAGGGATGGAATCCATACCCCCTGCATTGGAAGGCAAAGTCTTAACCACTGGACCACCAGGAAAGTTCCTGGCCCATATACTCTAACTTGATCCTATTACTGTAAATGAACAGCCCACTTACCTAGCAAAGGTCAACCCTTCCATTTGATCCTAGACCTCAAATCCTCTCAGCTACTCAAGCACAGTCTTCCAGCAATTCCCTCCTCTCTCCTCTTCATCTTCAATTTCCCTTTCTGCTGCATCTTTAAATCAGCCCACAGACACATACCTGTCCTTAAAAAACCTTTTTGACTATAGTTTTTCCTCCTATATTCCTACCACCTATTTCTCTTGTTTCCTTACAGCTAAACTATATGAAAGAGTGGTCTCTACTTTTCATCATTTCTCTCCCTGTTCTGAAGAGGAATGACATAATGTGATGTGTAACAGGAACACTGTGGCTGCTCTTTTGAAAACAGACTAAAGACAGTAAGAGTGGAAGTAGAGGGACAAGTTAAGAGAGCATAGCAACAATCCAGGTGAGGAATGATAGTTTACATCAGAATAGAAACTGGTGGTAGTAAAAAGAGGTCAGGTTCTAGATATATTTTGAAGGTAGGACAAACAACTTCCTGATGGAAGACTTTTAGCTTGAACATCTTAGATGCAAAGTATGTAAGAAGTTTCTAATTGGTTTTCCTGTTTCTATCCTTGTCCCATTCAGTTTCTTTTCAATAGCAGCCAGAGTGATCCTATTAAATGGGAATCAGATCATGCCATTCCTATGCTCCAGAACTTCCAATGGCTCATTTCACTCAGTTTGAGAAATCTGAATTTGAGGTATTCATTCCACAATCAAATGAAGATGCTGAGTGGATAGCTGGATACATGAGTCTGGATTTCTGGAGAGAGTTCTGGGCTGCATATAGTTTGGTAGTTGTTGGCATATAGATGGTATGTAAAGCCATAAGACAGGGTGCAATCAACAAAGGAGTGAGTGTAGATAGAGCAGCAAAGAAGGACTAAGCCCTCTTAGGTAACAGGTACTTAGTAAAAAGTTTGTGGAATGAATGAACATCTGGATGGAGACTAGAATGAAGAAGTTATTCTGTTTCTAGGGGAACAGAATTTTAGGCAGAGGGAACAGTAAGTGCAAGGCGATGAGTCCAGAATGTACTCAGTTCACTGCAAAGAAGTTACTGTGGCTGCAACTGAGTGAGTGAAATACAGAGTGAGAAAAATTAGATGAGGTCACAGGGATAGCCAGGGACCAGATTATGTAGGGCCTTGCAGGTCAAGGCAAAGACTTCATCATTTGTCCAGAATGAGGTGGGAATCCACTGGAGAGTTTTAAAAAGTGACATGATTGGTCACCCAGAAGTTTCAGCAGAAGGAAAATTAATGTCCGCCTGTTTTCAAAAAGGAGGAAAATACTTCAGGAAAAAAAAAAAACACCACACCAACTCACCTGGTACATGGCTTTAAGAAGTCCAACAGCCATTCTTTACTTCCCTTGACTCTTTCCTGGGGAATGGCAATGTCCTTAGATGAGTGAGATGGGGAAGAGAACATGAGAAACTAGGCTTTCCTTGCGGCATCCACAATCATCAGCTGAGAATTTTTCTGCTTTTCATTCCTCTGTTGCACCCTTCCCTCCACTAGAAAGCATAATGGAGACCTAGGAATCTGCATGCAAACAATTTAACCTGTGCCCAAATCACTTCCTAATTCATTATTTAAACAAGAAATGTTTCAGATTTTACAGTTAAAAACTCCAAGTGATGCAACCATTTGCATAAAGACACAGCTAATAAATAACAGCATTAAGATCAAATAAAGGTCTTTCTGACTCCACTTTCCTTCTCCTCTCCAGTGGTGATTCTGTCTCCCCACCACTGCGCGGTTTGGGAGATCTTAGTTCCCTGACCAGGGATTGAACCCTGGCCAGGGCAGTGAGAGCACCTAGTCCTAACCACAGGACCGACAGGGAATTCCTAGGTCAGCGGGTTCTAAAATCTGGTGACACACTGGCATCACCTGGCCAGCTTTAATAGATATTGGTGGCAGAAGAGTCTCATTCGGTCCCCCTGCTCCTAAACACACACACACACACACACACACACTCACAGATAAACTACAGCGCCAACCACCATCTTGCACAGATCACAGCAGCCATGGGTACCGGCAGTTTCACCGTCACCCTCACCCATAGCCCCTAGTCGCAAATACTGCGATGGTCTCACTCACACACTCCAGTCACAAAGAGGCCGAGGACAGAGGAACAAGAGAGGCAGAAACTATCCTTCTGCCTCAACTCAGTCTCACTCTCTGTGGCACCAACCATCGCTCACTCGCACACACAGTCACATAGATATGATGTGTACAGGCACCGCGGGTGACAGGCTCACACACCGTAAGGTAACAACCACCGTCTCACACGAAGAGTCACACAGAAAGCCAGGGGGCCAACGTCCGGGTGACCCACTTCCTTCCTACCTGCAGAACCGAACTGCCGGAAGACCAGGTCCCAGCCCGGAAGGCTCGCGTAACCTCCCCTCGGGCCCACGTCCTGGCCTGAATCTGATGGAACCCAGCCTCCGCGAGCCCGGAAAGAGGCGACTCGGCCTCCGGAGGACACAAAGGGGCAACGGGCCCAGTGCTCGCGGGGGCCACTGGGAAATGTAGTCCTGACCAGAAGAAGCCTCAGCGCTCTGGAGTTCAACTGCCCTGGGAGTTTGTACCACCACCTCCTCTGCCCAGGCTTTTGCCAAGCAGACCTCTCCCTGGACTTGGAGGAGGAGCCTGCACGTCTCGATCGATTCCTCTCAGCTCTGAGGCTGGGTCCACCACAGAGACTGCGTCGAGCGTCACCCTAAACGGTCGAGATTGAAGGGCGCAGACATAAGGGGTCGGTCCACCTTCCTTAGCTACGCGTCGGAGAATTACAAACCGCTTGTTAGGCTCAGGGCGGGGAGGGAGGGAGCGAAGTGGGCGCGCTCTAGTGCACGCGCGTCTGCACAAAATGCAGAAGTGAGTTCCTCTGTTTGAGCTGGGGGACCTGAAGAAAGTGTGTATGGGGCAGTTGGAAATGGAATGCGCAGGTACGTTGTGCTTCATCCAGTCGCTCCTTCCCCAGGGCGTTCTTTCTCAGGGAATGGTTTGCCCTGAAGACAGGAGGGGAGAGGTCAGGGTAGAGAGTGTCATCTTTTGCATATGATTCCTGAGTTTGTGATTTAGTGATGGTGGATGTGAATGTGACCCCTCTTCCTAAAACGGCTCCTCTGTCGGGTATCTTCAAAGTTTCTTTACTCCCTACATTCAGATACAAATGTTAACTCATGAGGACTTAACCTGATTACACTCCTCCCCACGACACTTCATGGCTCCTTTGTTGTTGTTGTTGTGTCAGTCGCTCAGTCGTGTCCCAGTCTTTGAGACCCAATGGACTGTAGCCTGCCAAGTTCCTCTATCCATGGAATTCTCGAGGCAAGAATACTGGAGTGGGTTGCCATTCCCTTCTCCAGGGGAACTTCCCAACCCAGGGATTGAACCTGGGTCTCCTGCATTGCAGGCAGACTCTTTACAGAATTGCAGTCAGAGCCACCAGGGCTCCTTAATCTGCCTCTATACCTGCTTAAAACAACAGTGTTTGTATTTTAAGGTTTTTACTTTTTTTGGCCCTGCTAGGTCTTTGCTGCGGCAAGGGCTCAGCAGCTGCAGTGCAGGGGCCCCATTGCCCCACGGATGTGGGATCCCAGTTCCCCTCAGTTCAGTTCAGTTGCTCAGTCATGTCCTACTCTTTTGGACCGCACAGACTGCAGCAAGGCAGGCCTCCCTGTCCATCACCAACTCCCAGAGCCTACTCAAACTCATGTCTATTGTGTCGGTGATGCCATCCACCTATCTCATCTTCTGTGGTCCCCTTCTCCTCCCGCCTTCAATCTTTCCCAGCATCAGGGTCTTTTCCAATGAGTCAGTTCTTCCCATCAGGTGGCCAAAGTACTGGAGTTTCACCTTCAGCATCAGTCCTTCCAATGAATATTCAGGACTGATCTCCTTTAGGATGGACTGGTTGGATCTCCTTGCAATCCAAGGGACTCCCATGAGTCTTTTCCAACAGCACAGTTCAAAAGCATCAATTCTTCAGCGCTCATCTTTCTTTATAGTCCAAATCTCACGTCCATACACGACTACTGGAAAAACCATAGCTTTGACTAGACGGACCTTTGTTGGTAAAGTAATGTCTCTGCTTTTTAATATGCTGTCTAGGTTGGTCAAAGCATTTCTTCCAAGGAGCAAGCGTCTTTTAATTTCATGGCTACAGTCACCATCTGCAGTGATTTTGGAGCCCCCCAAAATAAAGTCTGTCATTGTTTCCATTGTTTCCCCATCTATTTGCCATGAAGTGATGGGACCAGATGCCATGATCTTAGTTTTCTGAATGTTGAGTTTTAGGCCATCTTTTTCACTCTCCTCTTCCACTTCCATGAAGAGGTTCTTTAGTTCTTCACTTTCTGCCATAACGGTGGTGTCATCTGTGTATCTGAGGTTATTGATATTTCTCCCAGCAATCTTAATTCCAGCTGGTGCTTCATCCAACCTGGCATTTCGCATGATGTACTCTGCATATAGATTAAATAAGCAGGGTGAGAATATACAACCTTGACGTACCCCTTTCCTGATTTGGAACCAGTCTGTTGTTCCATGTCCAGTTCTAACTGATGACCTTCATACAGATTTCTTAGGAGGTAGGTCAGGTGGTCTGGTATTCCCATCTCTAAGAATTTTCCACATTTTGTTGTGATCCACAAAGTCAAAGGCTTTGGTGTAGTCAATAAAGCAAAAGTAGATATTTTTCTGGAACTCTCTTGCTTTTTCAATGACCCAACCCGCGGCCCTTTCATTGGAAGGTGGTTTCTTTACCACTGGCCCACCAGGGAAGTTCCTATATTTTAAGTTTTTGTTTAAGTTTCTGTCAACTGACTGTGACTTTGTGGGTGCACTACCCTTTGATTCTGTCACCGTGTGTTTTATAGTGAGAGTCAGTTAGTTCAGTCGCTCAGTCGTGTCCAACTCTTTGTGACCCCATGAACCACAGCGCGCCAGGCCTCCCTGTCCATCACCAGTTGCTTGAGTCTACCCAAACCGAGGTCCATTGAGTCGGTAATGCCATCCAACCATCTTATCCTCTGTCGTCCCCTTCTCCTCCTGCCCTCAATCTTTCCCAGCATCAGGGTATTTTCAAATGAGTCAGCTCTTCGCATCAGGTGGCCAAAGTATTGGAGTTTCAGCTTCAACATCAGTCCTTCCAAAGAACACTCAGGACTGATCTCCTTTAAGATGGACTGGTTGGATCTCCTTGCAGTCCAAGGGACTCTCAAGAGCCTTCTCCAACACCACAGTTCAACAGCATCAATTCTTTGGTGCTCAGCTTTCTTCACAGTCCAACTCTCACATCTATACATGACTATTGGAGAAACCATAGCCTTGACTAGACGGACCTTTGTTGACAAAGATGTAAAACTATGTGTGTTGGGGGGGTGAACATGGTGCATTTCTGTGACCATGTGTGTGATTGTGTTATTGTGTGTGACATTTGTGATGCTGTGAGAATGTGCTATAATAGAAAGTGACTGGTGGAAAGTAGAGGAAGTGTGTGGTATGATAGTGCATGAGAAATGGTGAGGACTAGGCTAATGGATGTGGGTTTGTGAAAGGAATTCTGCTTAGTGGCATGTGATTAGAAAGCACCTACTGTGTGCCAGATGCTGTTGCTGTTTGTCATGCCACGATAGACCTAGAAAAAAATTAGCTTTAAAAATGGAAAATCAAAAATCAGAGTAGAAGGGCAATTTCAAGAGACCTATTGTATGTGTATTTGAATAACAAACAGATATCTGGATCAACACAAAACAGTGAAGAGCACCAAAGATGGAAACTACAGGGTTAACACATAATACTATTGTCTTTTTTTAATATTTATTTATTTATTCAGGCTGCCCCATGTTTTTGTTGTGGCATGTGGGATCTAGTTCCCTGACTGGGAATTGAACCCTTGCCCCTGCATTGGGATATCAGAGTCTTAGCCACTGGACTACCAGAGAAGTCCCAGTATTTTATTATTTAATTCTTGCCAAAATACAAATTACTATTTAAACAAAAATAAAAACAATGTAGTCACAGTTTTATATATTCTTAATACATAAATTAACAGATATAGAAGCAAATTGTATGACAACAATAGCACAAAGGCCAGGAGAAGAGAAGTAAATAGAAATAAACTATTGTAAAGGTTCCAGTATTCTATGGGGAGTAATGTAATATCCCCCATGCAATTTCCATTTGGTGTCAATCAAGACATACCATTGTCCATGATTTAGTTTTTAAAAAAGCGGTATATTTATGTATACACCAGTTACTGTATAGACAATAAAGGAATGGGGAAGAGGAAGATGAAAGACTAGAGAAAACTGTCCTGCAGTAGTTAGGATATAGTAGAACCAAATTGCATTTTTCTAATTGAGAATGTCCTCTTGGTAGGTAAGAACAGAATTTTAGAGTAAAGTAGCAGGATTCTGTTTTAGTAGACACCTCTCTGTTGCTGGAACATACCAACTGTATCTTCATCCTTCATTTCCAACTGTCTAGGTGAGTATGTCTCATTGATTGGCTGCCCATCAAATTGTATTCTGATCTGCCTTATTGACAAACTCAGTCATTCACTATAGACTTTCATTAGTTTACTAAGTTGTTGTATGCCTCTTAATCCTTTTTAAAAATACTTATCTGTTTATTTGGCTGCATCAAGATTTAGTTGTGGGCAAATGGACTTTTTAGTTGTGGCTGGTGGACTTAGTTGCTCCACAGTATGTGGGATCTTAGTTCCCTAACCAGGGAGCAAACCTTCATCCTTTCCATTGCAAGGCGGATTCTTAACCACTGGACCACCAGGGAAGTCCCTATGCTTCTTAAAATGCACCACCTGCTACCTTCAAATTAATATGATCATTGTTCTCAACCTTGACTCCCCACTTGGCCTTTTTGTCAGCCATGGCGAGAACTAGTCTCCTCAGCTGCTGCTTCACTGGATCCACACCAAACACACACACACAAGCAGCAACAGGAGCAGCAGCAGAAGCTGCTCGTAGCTTTGAGCTTCACTCCTTCTTCTTTTTCTTATATCCCCAAGCTGGGCAAACTCAGGTGCTCTCTCCTTTGACACTAGCAGGAGATTTAAACCACACAAGCCTCTGCCATAAACACTCCAAGCCAGTTTCCTTTCCTTGCTTTCACAAGCCATTTGCAGACTTTCTTGGGATGACTGCTTTGCTTTTCCTAGAAAGCTTCATTGTGTGAGTGAGAAAATGTTCATTTCTTCTTGGTGTGTGTGTGCGGCTTCATCCATCTCAATATCCTAACCAAATTTGGGGTTGGGGTCCATCATGTATTTGCCGATTTTAATAGGAATAGACACCAATGTCTTTTTTCACAGGTGACATAATCATCTCTGTAGAAAATGCAATGGAACCTCTAAATACTCTAGTAGAAATACTAAGTGAGTTTAGCAAGGTATCAAGCTACAAGTTACAAAAATCAATTGTATTTCTTACATACAGTTGGAAATTGAAATTTTAAAAAATACCAATTAAAATGCATCAAAAACTCTGAAATACTTGGGGGTAGACCTGACAAAAGATTTTGTTACCTGTACACTAAAAATACAAAACATTACTGAGAGGAATTTAAGAAGAGATATATTATGTTGCATAGTTATGAGATTCACCATTATAAAAATGTCAGTTCGCCCCAATTTATCTATATACTGAATATAATCTCAGTGGAAATGCCAGATAGATTTTTTAGTGAATGAACAAATTCCTTCTAAAACTCTTCTTGGTGTTTGAAATGAAAAAAAAAATTGTATATGAATGTATATAGCAGCTTTAGTTGTAACAGACAAAAGTTGGAAAAGCCCATATGTCCTTCCATGAGGGAATGGCTAAACTGTAGTATGTTCACATGGCATTCTACTCAGCAATAAAAAGGAATGAATTACACATACAACAACATGTATGAATCTCCAGGGAATCATGCTGAGTGAAAAAGTCAGTACTCCAATTACATACTTTATAATCTCACTTATGTAACATTCTTGAAAGGTAAAATTACAGAAATGGAGAACACATTAGGGTTGCCAGGTCTTAAGGAGAGGGTTTCGGGAAAGAGAGAAGTGGGTGTGGCTTTAGAAGGACAACATGAAAAATTCTTATGATGATGGAAGTATGTTGAGAGTATCAATGTCAATGTTCTGATTCTGTGTATAGTATTGCAAGATGTTACCACTGGGGGAAACTGGATAAAAGGTATACGGGATCTCCCTGAATTACTTCTTAAAACTACATGAGAATCCAGAATACTGGAGTGAGTTGCCATTTCCTCCTCCAGGGGATCTTCCTGACCCAGGGATCTAACTCTAACAATCTCTTGCATTGGCAGGTGGTTTCTTTACCACTGCACCACCTGGGAAATATTCTTGCCTGAAGAATCCTATGGAGACAGGAGCCTGGTGGGCTATAGTCCATGGGGTCCCAAAAGAAAACAAATTCTAAGGTGGTAGAACAAAACCCAACTGCTTTATAAATGTAAATTTACTAAATATGTCAACAAGTAAGACTGTCATTTATTTTAAAAATAAATATTATTTAATGAGACATACTACAAAAATAAAAGTTAAAAGAAAAAGTATAGAAAAAGATAATGCACTAACCAAAAGAAGCATGGTGAAGCTATAGTAATATCAAAACAGACTAAGACAAAAACCAATATTATAAATAAAGGGTAAATTGCATAATTTCTTTTAAAAAAGTATTTATATTTATTTGGCTGTGCTGGATCTTCGTTGCGGCATGTAGGGTCTACTTCTCTCACTAGGGATCGAACCCAGGTCCCCTGCATTGGGAGCACAGTGTCCTACCCATTGGACCACCAGGGAAGTCACAAATTACATAATTTTTTATTGGATCAATTTAACAGGAAGCTAGTACAACTCTAAATATGTATCATCAACAAGAGAGCTTTAAAATAGATAAAGCAAAGCTTTACAGAAATAAAAGGAGAGACAAATCTACAAGTATAAAAAATGAAATCAGGAAGCTAGATGGACATAGAACCAGCTCTATTCTCTTCTCATCTTTTAACAAAATATTTAGCAAAAAATAACTCTTACAGGTGACAGAAGAAATGTACTGCTGGTAAACACACATGAGACAAATAATTAAGACTTATTTAGAGGACATGTTCTCTCTATGCAGTGTTTAGGAGTCTCTTTACCCTTTCCAGAAAGAGATTCACACTATTCTGAAACAGTGCTGGTTATCATCTAGTGAAATGAAGCCTGGAAAGGAAGACTATTTTTTTCTGCTTCCTAGAGATAGCATAGTTCTTTAGTTTTGTGGCTTTGTATAGCTTTACAGTAAGCTTATGAGCAAGAAGCCTCTCTGATACCTTCAACAACTTCAAGTTCCTGATATTTAGCATGCTGTAGTCTGCAGTATTCTGTTCTCTTTGCCAACATACTATTACATAAAAGCATCGTGTTTTCATAGAGATTTTCTCCATTTTAATCTCTACTGCAAAATTACTGTAGTGAGTCTTCAATTTTCATTGAAAACTTTTTAAATTCTTAAATCAGAGTGAAACTCAAATGAAATGTTGAAAAAAAATCAGGTCTTTATGGCAGGAGTGACATTAAAGTCTGGTTTGCTAGATTCTTAGGTTTTTGCACCTAGTTACTTCTCTGCGTTTCCACCTACACTTTTCACTCCTGATGTCGAGGCTACTTTGAATTATTGACATACCCTTTCATTTGATGGCTCAAGGTCTTTGCCTTCTTCAACAACATCTTTCTAAATTACCTGTATTATCTTTGTCCATAAAACACACATGGATGTGGAATAACACAGTGTAAAAGAAGTAAGGGTGTTTCCAGCAATATACATTCACAAAACTACGATTTTTTTCCATTTAATATTTTGGTGACTGTGGGGTGTTGACTTAATCATGTAAGTTTCAATATTTTACCAGGTGCCCGTCAGAAAAACAGAAACACAATGAACACAAGCACACTGTCTCTCAAAAGCTGCAGGGTCAGAATCAAGAGGTCCCTAAAACAGACGACGCGACCATGGTCACACGAATCAAATTCGCACGACTCCAAAATCACTGGACCTCAGAGTCTCTCGACCCGCTAGGCACCCTACCCCAAATCCCACCGCAGAAATCTTTCACACTGGATCACCCAAGGGCACTCCTCCCCTCTCTGACTGCCGCCCGGAGCTTGAGGCTCAGGCTGGCCCACCTCCTCCTCACGGTGCCCAGAACTTTTCTCTTTTCCCACCTTCACCCCACTGAAGTCCAGTCCCAGGTGTGGCCGGGATCAAACGGAACTAAACCGACTCAGCGGTGCTTCCTTCACGGACTAGATACCATAATGCCGAGAACCCGAAGATAATAGCCAACTGCACGGAGCAAGCGACTTTTTGCAGAAAATAGATTTCGACCGAGGAGGCCTCTGGGAAATGTAGTTCTGGGCCTCAAAACCGCGGACCTTTTCAGATTCTCCTCAGCGCCAAGTAGCACTCCCAGGCTCCGAGTGCTAGACTCATGGGAGGCAGCTGCTGCAAAACTCAGCTGAGGTCCCTCGGCAGATCTGAGAGCCCCTCCACGGTGCGGTGGGTCATTCCGGTTACCCTGACAGCGGGAGGGCCAGTCCCTCCCGGCGAGCCGCGGGGGCCTCTGGGAAGAGTTAGCTGCATCTAACGGACCTGGGCTGGTGCTACCTACCGCCACGGTCGGCGCTGACCTGAGTGGCACCCCTCACTCGGGCCGCACCGGCTGGGCCACTCGGGCGGTGTTGAAGTGTGGAACTGTGGCCTGTGTCTGCGGGTTCGCCGGTGAGTCTTCGGGAAGCCTCGAGCTCAGAATCCGGGACTCTTTGTGCTGGGTGGAGCAGGGGCCTGCGGCCCACTAGGTGCCTCTGTTGCTGGAGGAGGACGCCGGGCAGGGGCGGCGGGTTCCCTGAGGCCGAGGGAGTGGAGGGTGAAAAACTGAGTGTGTGACTCGATAGGACTTTATTTTCCAGACATTTGTCCGTGACTCATGTGGCCGTGGAGTCGTGTGTGTAGGCGGATTTTGTGCATGTGTTTTTTCCCTTTTCTATTTCCATATGAATGTGGCTTCGAACTACAAAGCCTGTGTGTGATTTGTGAGACTGTACCAGTGCTTCGTTTCTTTGGTTCTGGTCATAGTAAATATGTTTTTCTATTAGACATCAGTAGCCCCAACACGTTGTTTTAGTATTTGTTTCAAATTGTATTTTCGTGTATTCGCCATATTTTGTGTGCTTCATGCTCCTTGCCCCCCACTCCCAGCCCCAATTCAAAATAAAGAAAAGCTCCAAGAAAACAAGAATCATTCATACTTCTGCCAGCCACTATCAAATTTTATTTCCCATCTTTTCATTCCCTGTGAGTATATTATATATATATATGCACAGTAGCTTGAAAGTTGGAAACACACTGTACATACAATTGTGTAGTCTACCTATGGTATTTAACAATGTGCAATTAATATTTTTACATTTAAACAATTACACATCTATGTGATCATTTAACAGGTTTTTTATGGTATACATGTTAATGCATTTACTCTTGTTGATGCGTAATTTGGTTCTTTTCAACTTCTTGCCATTGTAAAGAATGTGTTTATTAGCAACTGTTTGGCACATTATGATGCACTTTATTAATTTTCGGGGGCAGGCTCTTAGAAGTGGAACTGAACAGTTGAAGTGTATGTGCTTATTAAAGACTACCTGCATTTGTGCTAAGTCGCTTCAGTCATTTCCTGACTCTGTGCAATCCTTTGGACTGCAGCCTGCCAGGCTCTTCTGTTCGTGGATTCTCCAGGCAAGAATACTAGAGTGGGTTACCATGCCCTCCTCCAGTGGGTCTTCCCAACCTGGGGATTGAACCTGTGTCTCTTAGCTCTACCTGCATTGGCTGGTGGATTCTTTACCACTAGCAACACCTGGGAAGCTCAAAGACTCCCTAATTCTATCCAATTATTCTCTGGTAAAGTTCCATCTAATCTACAGTATTATTGGCATAGTATTAGACTGCCTATATTTATACACCCTTGATAACAATGGTTATCATTAATATTAGTAATCTTTGTTAACCTCATAGATGTAAAATTATTCCTTTAATTTGCAGTTATTTGATTACTATTGCAGTCAACCATTTTAAAAATAATTTTTTTGTGAATTATGTGTTTTCTAAGTTATTTTTCTAAAGCAGTGTTCTATTTTCAAATTTCTTTTCCAGGTTCTTCAGGTATTATGGATTTATTCATTCATCTACTCACCATTTATTGAATGCTGCATGTGACAGGAGTTAAAAGATGCTTGGGATATAGCATTGAACAAAGTAGACAGACTCTGCTATCATGGTACTTAAATTGTTGTGGGTCAGATAATAAGTGAGGTAAGTAAATTTAATATAACATACATTACATAGTGAAAAATTCTAAGAAGTAAAGAAGGAGAATATATAGAATCAGGGATAGGACTTTTAGGTGGGGTAGCTAGAAATGCATCCTGAAAATGTAATAATAAAGATATGAAGGAAATTAGGAGCTAATTATGCACAGCATATGCATATAATTAAGGGAAGAGGGAACACCAGTTAGAAGAGCCCAGGTGGAAATATACCTGTTACCAAGAGGCTGCTGCTGCTGCTAATTCAGTTCAGTCGTGTCTGACTCTGTGCAACCCCAGAGATGGCAGCCCACTAGGCTCCCCCGTCCCTGGGATTCTCTAGGCAAGAACACTGGAGTGGGTTGCCATTTCCTTCTCCAATGCATGAAAGTGAAAGTCACTCAGTCGTGTCCGACTCCTAGCGACCCCATGGACTGCAGCCTACCAGGCTTCTCCGTCCATGGTATTTGCCAGGCAAGAGTACTGGAGTGGGTTGCCATTGCCTTCTCTGAACCAAGAGGCTGCTGCTGCTGCTAAGTTGCTTCAGTCGTGTCCGACTCTGTGTGACCCCATAGACGGCAGCCCACCAGGCTTCCCCGTCCCTGGGGTTCTCCAGGCAAGAACACTGGAGTGGGTTGCTATTTCCTTCTCCAGTGCATGAAAGTGAAAAGTGAAAGTGAAGTAGCTCAGTCGTATCCGACTCTTCACGACCCCATGGACTGCAGCCTACCAGGCTCCTCCATCCATGGGATTTTCCAGGCAAGAGTACTGGAGTGGGGTGCCGTTGCCTTCTCTAACCAAGAGGCTCGGGTGGCTGAAATAGAGCAAATAAGAGGGAGAGTAGTGAGAGATGAGAGAAGAAAGGTAATTGAAGGGCCAGAGGCCAGATCAAGTTGGTCCTTGTGGGCCATGTTAATGATCTTGACTTTTACTCAGAATGAGGTGGGAAGTTGTGGGAGAGTTTTGAACATGTGATTTTATCTGCTTATGATTTAAGAGGATTGCTTTGGTTGGTCTGATGAGAGGATTAGGGGAAGAAGACAAGGACAAGGGAAGAAGTGGAGAGACTAATTAGGAAACTGTTGCATTAATCTAGGGAAAAGATGTTGGTGACCTGGACGAGAGTAGTAAAAATGGTGAGAAGTAGTCATGTATGTCAATTTGCTGATAGAACTGATGTGGTGTATGACAGGATGACACAGTATTTTTTAATCTGAGCAATTTGAAGATTGGAGTTATTACTGAGAAGGGAAAGAGGGTAGGAAAAACCTGAGGCTTAGGGAAATAGTGAGATTTCAGTTTGGAATATTATATGTGAAGTATGAGGTGCCCACTGGGTATTTAGGTGGAAATATTAAGTTGGCAGTGGGATATACAAGTGTACAGTTCTAAAGAAAGGTCTCAGATTGGAGACATACACTTGGCAGTTATTAGCATGTAGATGATGCACACGTGTGTGCACGCACGCACATGTGCTCAGTCATCTCCAACTCTTTGTGACCCCATGGACTGTAACACACCAGGCTCCTTTGTCCATGGAATTTTCCAGGCAAGAATACTGGAGTGGGTTGCAATTTCCTACTTTTGAGGCTTTTCCTGACCCAGGGATTGAACTCCTGCTGCTCCTGCATTGGCAGGCAGATTCCCAGGCACTACACCACCTGGGAAGCCCCTTTTAGGTGATATTTACAACCAGACTGGATGAGATCACGTTGTAGGGTAGATGGAAAATGACAGAGGTAAAGGACTAATCTTTGGGTCACTTCAACATGACAAAGTCTGGGAAATGAGGAATCAGCAAAAGAGACTGAAAGGGACCAGCTAGAATGATTGAGAGAGAACTCTGTGATATCCTGGAAACTGAGGGAAGAATGTGTTTTAATGAAAATTGTGTCAGATGCTGCTGATAGCCCAAGCAAAAGAGGACTGAGAAAGTGATGTTGAATTTAGCAACATGAAAATTGTTGGTCACCCTGCAAAGCAGTTCCAGTGGAATAAGGACCTGTAGAGAAAACTGGACAAGAAAAATTGGTGATAACAAGTATAAACCACACTTTAAGTTTTTTCCCTTAATGGAAGGAGTGAAATGGAGTGGTAGGTGGAGTTAAGAGGTAAATAATAACCCTGTTCATATACTGAGTGAAATGGTTCAACAGAGAGAGAAACTTGATAAAGGAGGAAAGGGGAGAAATGCTATAGACATGTCCTTAAATGGAAGAACAAATGTTAGGGTCTGAGGATAAAGGAAAAGAATAAAATAATCACTTAGGAGACTGGGACAAAGAATAGAGAAATATAATATGATCTCCAGACAGCACTGAAGACCCACTTGCTGTTAGTTTTCATGAATTTAAATTGAGCCTATTCCACGTGGTTGATTGTTTTCCTCCTGCACTGTTCATACGTGTGGTTGTCGCCGCAGACAGGGGAGGGGAGAGTAAAATTTAACCAGAGTTGTTGGTTTCATGAAGTAAGAAAAAATGATGTGAGAGAAAGGGGCAAGGGAGTCTAAGTTAGCAAGAATTAATTATACTAATTGACCGTGGGTTCAAGGCCAGGTAAGTAGAAAAGTGGTGGGAAGAGGCTGAGGGAAAATGAAAAACTGTAGAATGAAGAAATGGAAGTTCCTGATGGTGGTGAAAAGTGGTTGAGTTGAAATGCGAGAGGAAGTAAGGTGGAAAGACAAGGATATTTTTCCCTTTAGTTGCCAAATGTTCAAAATAGGATAATCCCTCTTTTAATCACCATATTTGTTGTAGAAAATGTGGAATATTGTTAGCTATATTTCGGTAGGGATTACAAAATGGTGATATTCAAATCCCATCATTCTTTCTTCATTTACTAGCTGGAATATTTTCCTAAGGAAAAAATGTCTGTCATCAATTCTGATTACTTTAAGATACAGTTTGCATTTATAAGAATTTGTTGTTTTCTGTGTAAATATTTAAGTCAATAATTATAGTAGCTGATGTAAAGTATGCTTGTATATGTATGCATGCATGCCTGCTAAGTTGCTTCAGTCATGTCCGACTCTTTGCGACCCATAGGCCGCCAGCCTCCTCTGTCCATGAGATTCTCCAGGCAAGAACATTGGAGTACGTTGCCATGCCCTCCTCCAGGGGACTATCCTGATCCAGGGATCGAACCTGAGTCTCTTACATCTTTTGGATTGGAAGGCAGGTTCTTCACCACTAGTGCCACCTGGGAAGCCCCTTCTCTGATACAGAGCTATTGATAAGTTCATGGGACATCTCCTACATATGCACTCCTATTCTTGTTCACCAAATGTGCTTAAGCTCTCCATAATGTAGTAGTCATCTTTATAGCTATCAGCATCTTTGGGGAATGTATATTCTTGGCCTTTCTGATGGCTCCAAGTATCATTTTGCTACAGAGTGACCTTTAATCTGCCTTGTGGGTACAGGTTTCTGAAACCACAAAGCAAACCTTGTCTAAGGTTTTTATTCTCTTTTTTAGCTCTGCCTTCTCAGGCCTAGTCCATTCCCAGAAAGAAGAGGAAATGAATGAATTCCAGGTAAATTTTAAATAGCATATTTGTTCCCTGCCTGATTTTAAAGAGCAGTTTAAGGGAATTGTAGTAATCCATACACTAAACTGGAAAATCCTATACAGATAAAACATATTTTCAGAGGAAACAGAGTTGGAAGATTAAGACCAGGAAAGTTAAAATATGATTATGCAAAAATGTATTCACTTAGAGAGATTAAAGTTGGGCTTCAGTTTTGAATTTCATTACTATAGGTAAACAAGAGCAGAAATTCATTATATATTTAAGTAAGTTTTTCATTGGCACCTAGGTCAATGAATATATTATAATATATATAGGGAGACTTTCTGTAGTTGGTAAAACAGCTTTTCTGATAGTCTGGGGTTTTCTTTATAATTAAAAAAAAAAATCTTGGCTGTGCTGCATGGCTTGCAGGATCTCAGTTCCCTGACCAGGGTTTGAACCCAGGCCACAGCAGTGAAAGTGCTGAATCTTAAACACTAGACCACCAGGGAGGTGGTCTGTTTTGATCAGGGATAAAGCAAAGATTATATGTTAAAATATCCCAGCATTGGAAATAACACAAATCAACATCAACAGAAAAAGAGACAGTATTTCATGCAGTGGGATAGTATACACACACACACACATTCTCTCTCTCTCTCTCTCTTCATGCAGTGGGATAGTGTACACACACACACACACCAAAACAGAGTACTGCAACTTACAATATGGATAATCTCACAAACATGTGACATGAAAGAAGCCAGATAAGAGTACATTCTGTGTGGTACCTTTTATATGAAGTTTGAAAACTGAGAAAACTAGCCTCAGTGTTAGAGAATAGTGGTTACTGAGCAGGTATTTACTGGACCGGGATATGAGGGAATCTTTTAGTATGCTGAAAATGTTCTATATTTTGATCTGAGTGATGGGTACACAAATATGTAAATGTATAAGAATGTCTCAGTTTGTACTTTTAAGATTAGTGCATTTTACCACATTATTCTATGTATGCCATACCTCATTTAAAAATAAAAAAACAGACTATCTGAAGAAATAGATGGGATATGCCTTTCAAATGACCCTATATAATTATCTTTTTCCATGTATGTTTGCTGCGATTTGGCCACAATCTAATCATTTATGGTGAATTCTTATACTTTCAATCTACTAGAATGTGAACAGAGTAAAAGTTTTATTTGGTTTACTGCTCTATCCACTGGAGAAGGCAATGGCACCCCACTCCAGTACTCCTGCCTGGAAAATCCCATGGACAAAGGAGCCTGGAAGGCTGCAGTCTATGGGGTCGCTGAGGGTTGGACACAACTGAGTGACTTCATTTTCACTTTTCTCTTTCACGCATTGGAGAAGGACATGGCACCCCACTCCAGTGTTCTTGCCTGGAGAATCCCAAGGATGGGGGAGCCTGGTGGGTTGATGTCTGTGGGGTCACACAGAGTCGGACACGACTGAAGTGACTTAGCAGCAGCAGCAGCTGTATCTACAGCCCCTAGAACAATTCTTGGTATACCTGGTTTTGTGAATGTGGTTGTAATGAATCCATGGTTCCTTATTTCTTCATTTTACCCTTAAAGTAATGTCTGTTTCCTCTTCAAGGAAATTTCCTCAGAACTTCATCCTTTTTCTCCAAACTTCCTTTGGAATCTTTCTCTTTCAGATTTTATCCTGTACTCTTAGCTACTAAACATATTTCAATTTACTGCCTTTTCACTCTCAGCTCAAAGATTTGCTTTACTGAAACATACCTTTCTTTGACCAAGTGCCCCTATCTCATAGCTTCTCTGTATGTCTAGTTTTTCCCTCAGTTAATTTTCAAAGTGAACACACGTGTGTAGCCAGCATAAGCACTGGATCGAGAAATAGAATATTACCCTAACACCCATTGGACTCCTTCTGCACCTTTCCAAGTTATTACCCCTACTCCAGGGGTAACCACTGTTTAGTGTATATCACTATGGATTATTTCTGCATATTTTTAAACTTTATGTAACTTTATGTACTTGGTGTCTGACTTCTTTTGTTTAATATTTTGTCAGATCTGTATTGAATTGCTGCATGTAAGCTGTAGTTCACTCAACTTTATTATTGAATAATTATATATTATTCAATTATATGAATAAACCATAATTTTATATATCCATTCTGTTATTGATTGGCATTTAGGTAATTTTTATTTGGGAATAATTAAAATATTGTTCCTGTGAACTTTCTATTAGATTTTTGTTGCACATATGTGCATATCTCTTTCTACCAAAGCAGAATTGCTGAGTCATAAGTTATGTGTAAGATTACCTTTTATTGATACTGCCAAACAGTTTTCCAAAGTGGTTGTCCAAAATTATACTCAACAGTACATGAGAGTTCTCAGTTATTCCAAGACAACAACATCTTGAGTGTATTCTCTATGGTTACTAGCTTGTTTTTTGGTATAATATGAAACTCATAGGTAGTAAAACAGAATCTTAACTAAATTTGAGTACATAAAAATTACATTCTCCTGTTGATACAATCACCATAAATAAAGTAAATTTGCAAAACCTAACAACAATTTTAGTAATACATATGGCAGACCAAATCTGGTATTTAAATATTTACAAACTAATTAAAATCCAATAGAAAACTGCATATAATACATGAAAAAAATCCACAATTGAAAAAATAAAACAGAACAAATGCCCAGTAAAAACTGTAAATAATAATATCTATTGTTAATCAAAGTTTTACATAGATTACCTTATATAGTCTTCATAAAGAGTCTCTCTTTCCTATTTGTTTGTTTTCATTTATTTCTCTCAACTAGTATGTAAGTTCCAGGAGGACAAGAACTTATGTCTATCTTCCAGCTATAACCTTGGACTGTAAACCAGTGCTGGGCATATCTAGTAACTCAGCAACTTACTGAATAAAAAACTATAACTCTAGGGCTCAAATATGAATTATTTTCTGATTCTCTTTAGTGGCAGTTAATATTCATAATGAAAACCTCAACTACTATGAGACCCTCAAATAGTCTCTGAGCTATCAAAAAACAAACAAAAAAAAGGTTCAGTTGTTTAATTCTCTGGTTCTACTACTTTAACATATAGAAGAAATAGAAGAGCTGAGATTTCATTGGTATTGCAGAGACTGAATCAAATGAACTTATTGATACATTGTACCTGGGTGTTGCAGAAGAGTTATGAATCAAAATATATGCTATAGTTCCATTTTTGGGAAAAGGGGGTTAGTGTTGTTATTAAGAAAGGTAAGAAAGTTAATGGCAACAACTTCTGAGTATTATATTACTTCTTACAAACTTAATACGGAATAGGTATCAGTTCAGTTCAGTCGCTCAGTCGTGTCCGACTCTTTGCAACCCCATGAATCGCAGCATGCCAGGCCTCCCTGTTCATCACCAACTCCTGGAGTTCACTCAGACTCACGTCCATCGAGTCTGTGATGCCATCCAGCCATCTCATCCTAGGTCGTCCCCTTCTCCTCCTGCCCTCCATCCTTCCCAGCATCAGAGTCTTTTCCAATGAGTCAACTCTTTGCCTGAGGTGGCCAAAGTACTGGAGTTTCAGCTTGAGCATCATTCCTTCCAAAGAAATCCCAGGGTTGATCTCCTTCAGAATGGACTGGTTGGATCTCCTTGCAGTCCAAGGGACTCTCAAGAGTCTTCTCCAACACCACAGTTCAAAAGCATCCATTCTTCGGCGCTCAGCCTTCTTCACAGTCCAACTCTCACATCCATACATGACCACAGGAAAAACCATAGCCTTGACTAGATGGACCTTAGTCGGCAAAGTAATGTCTCTGCTTTTGAATATACTATCTAGGTTGGTCATAACTTTTCTTCCAAGGAGTAAGTGTCTTTTAATTTCATGGCTGCAGTCACCATCTGCAGTGATTTTGGAGCCCCCCAAAATAAAGTCTGACACTGTTTCAACTGTTTCCCCATCTATTTCCCATGAAGTAATGGGACCAGATGCCATGATCTTCGTTTTCTGAACGTTGAGCTTTAAGCCAACTTTTTCGCTCTCCTCTTTTCACTTTCATCAAGAGGCTTTTTAGTTCCTCTTCACTTTCTGCCATAAGGGTGGTGTCATCTGCATATCTGAGGTTATTGATATTTCTCCTGGCAATCTTGATTCCAGCTTGTGTTTCTTCCAGTCCAGCATTTCTCATGATGTACTCTGCATAGAAGTTAAATAAGCAGGGTGACAATATACAGCCTTGACGTACTGCTTTTCCTATTTGGAACCAGTCTGTTGTTCCATGTCCAGTTCTAACTGTTGCTTCCTGACCTGCATACAGATTTCTCAAGAGGCAGGTTAGGTGGTCTGGTATTCCCATCTCTTTCAGAATTTTCCACAGTTTATTGTGATCCACACAGTCAAAGGCTTTGGCATAGTCAATAAAGCAGAAATAGATGTTTTTCTGGAACTCTCTTGCTTTTTCCATGATCCAGCGGATGTTGGCAATTTGATCTCTGGTTCCTCTGCCTGTTTGAAAACCAGCCTGAAAATCAGGGAGTTCACGGTTCATGTATTGCTGAAGCCTGGCTTGGAGAATTTTGAGCATTACTTTGCTAGCATGTGAGATGAGTGCAATTGTGTGGTAGTTTGAGCATTCTTTTGCATTTCCTTTCTTTGGAATTGGAATGAAAACTGACCTTTTCCAGTCCTGTGGCCACTGCTGAGTGTTCCAAATTTGCTGGCATATTGAGTGCAGCACTTTCACAGCATCATCTTTCAGGATTTGAAACAGCTCAACTGGAATTCCATCACCTCCACTAGCTTTGTTCGTAGTGATGCTTTCTAAGGCCCACTTGATTTCACATTCCAAGGTGTCTGGCTCTAGATTAGTGATCACATCATCATGATTATCTGGGTCGTGAAGATCTTTTTTGTACAATTCTTCTGTGTATTCTTGCCACCTCTTCTTAATATCTTCTGCTTCTGTTAGGTCCATACCATTTCTGTCCTTTATCGAGCCCATCTTTGCATGAAATGTTCCCTTGGTATCTCTAATTTTCTTGAAGAGATCTCTAGTCTTTCCCATTCTGTTGTTTTCCTCTATTTCTTTGCATTGATCGCTGAAGAAGGCTTTCTTATCTCTTCTTGCTATTCTTTGGAACTCTGCATTCAGATGCTTATATCTTTCCTTTTCTCCTTTGCTTTTCACCTCTCTTCTTGAATGCAATTTCAAAAACGACAGAATGATCTCTGTTCGTCTCCCAGGCAAACCATTCAATATCACAGTTATCCAAGTCTATGCCCCAACCAGTAACGCTGAACGGAATAGGTATATGTTACCTGAAATAGTGAACTATTGATGGCAAACTGCTAACTGGATTCTAAGTAGTAAATAAACATGATAATGAGAAAAGCAAAATTTTCTCTTAGAAAAGATTATTTCTACAGTCTTTCATAAAATCCAGGATTCGTGAAAGAATCTCATCATTTTCTTTGGATGAAAACTCCATATGTGAGACACTGTGTGTGCATGCTCAGTTGTGTCTGACTCTGCGACCCCATGGACATTATAGCCCTCTGGACTTCTCTGTCCACGGAATTTTCCAAGCAAGAATACTGGATTGGGTTGCCATTTCCTTCTTCATATACATTATTTTTTAAATATTCTTTTCCATTATGGTTTATTGCAGGAGATTGGATATAGTTTCCTGTGCTGTATATAGTAGGATCTTGCTGTTTATCTGTTCTAAGTGTAATAGTTTGCATCTGCTATCCCCAAACTCTTTGTCCATCTCTCTTCCTCCCCTGCTACCCCTTGACAACCACAGGTCTGTTCTCTATCAGTGTGTCTGTTTCTGTTTTGTAGATAAGTTCATTTGTGCCATATTTTAGATTCCATGTATAAGTGACATCATATAGTATTTGCCTTTCTCTTTCTGACTTAGTATGATAATCTCTAGTTGCATCCATGGTGTTGCATGCAAGTGGCATTATTTTATTCTTTTTTTATGGATGAGTAGTATTCCATTGACTGTGTACCATATCTTCTACCCATTCATCCAAGACAGTAAGCTTTAAACAAACAAACAGAATGTTACTTTAAAATGCCAATTAGTGCATTAGATAATAAAGATAAATGGTTAGGACTACTTCTGCATCAAACTGCAGAAAATTTATTATAAGGAATACTGTGAAAAATAAGAAACATATCAGTGGGAAACTTTTATTGATCTGTCTTAGCTCATGATAGACACATAGACAAAATGAACATAACTACCAATAATAATTTGATAGAGCTAATTGATTGTCATAGCTTATAGCCTGGAAACAATTAATATCCCTTTTTTAGATATGGAAAAACTAAAAGACTGACCATATATTAGGCCCAAGTTCAATAAATTTCAAAATACAAACTGTATATATTCCACAGTGCAATTACATAGGAAGTTAATGATGAAACTTCAGAAAGAAAACATTTCCACATCGAAATTTTAAAACTAGCATAAGGAACTTAGGATCAAGAAAGACAGAATTTAAGATCATGTTTCAGGCCCTAATACCCTAACCATACTTAATCTTAAGCTAGAAAAATAGCCAGTAGTGGCTTGAAAATAGGATGGTCTCAGCATGAATGCAGTAGTAGAACTAAAGATAGAGAAGCTGGAGATTGTTCATCGATGATGCTTCTCATAGCTGGTTCTCCTGAAGGGGATCTAGGAGCATATTTTCATGGCTGCCAGAAAAATAGCACTTTGAAAAGTTCTCTTTCTGGCATGAGCATTTATCTGTCTTAATAGATTTACCTAGTATTATTGACTGTCTGTGACAGAAATCTTACATAACAGTTGCTTAAACAGGACAGAATTTTGTCTTTGTAGGAATTAGGTACCTTAAACAAAACAAAAGATGAAAACACTTGTCCTGTATCTCTAAGGCACAGGGAACCAGGATTCCTCTATTTCATTTTCTATGTGTTGACCAGCATCTTCCCATTACCCCCACCTCTTAGCCCCTGGCAACCACCATTCTATTCTCTATTTCTATAATTTTGACTTTTTAAGATTCTACATATAAGGGATATCATAGTATTTTCTTTCTTCATCTGACATGCCCTGACCTGCCTCTCCATGGGGTTGCCAATCGCAGGATCCCATCTTTCTCATGGCAGAGTAATATTCCATTATATATGTATGTATTACCTCTTCTGTATGCATTCATCTGCTTTTTGGTCTCTGCTTTTTAATACACTCTCTAGGCTGGTCAATAGCTTTTCTTCCAAGTAGCAAGTGTCTTAATTTCATGGCTGCAGTTACTGTCTGCAATGATTTTGGAGCCCAAGAAAATAACGTCTGTCACTGTTTCCACTGTTTTCCCATCTATTTGGCATGTAGTGATGGAATCAGATGCCATGAGCTTCGTTTTATGAATGTTGAGTTTTAAGCCAGCTTTTTCACTCTCCTCTTTCACTTTCATTAAGAGGCTCTTTAGTGCCTCTTCAGTTCAGTTCAGTTCAGTCGCTCAGTCGTGTCTGACTCTGCGACCCCATGAGTCGCAGCACGCCAGGCCTCCCTGTTCATCACCATCTCCCGGAGTTCACTCAGACTCAGGTTCATCGAGTCCATGATGCCATCCAGCCATCCATCCTCTGTCGTCCCCTTCTCCTCCTGCCCTCAATCCTTCCCAGCATCAGAGTCTTTTCCAATGAGTCAACTCTTCGCATGAGGTGGCCAAAGTACTGGAGTTTCAGCTTTAGCATCATTCCTTCCAAAGAAATCCCAGGGTTGATCTCCTTCCGAATGGATTGGTTGGATCTCCTTGCAGTCCAAGGGACTCACAAGTGTCTTCTCCAACACCACAGTTCAAAAGCATCCATTCTTCAGCGCTCAGCCTTCTTCACAGTCCAACTCTCACATCCATACATGACCACAAGAAAAACCATAGCCTTGACTAGATGGACCTTAGTTGGCAAAGTAATGTCTCTGCTTTTGAATATGCTATCTAGGTTGGTCATAACTTTTCTTCCAAGGAGTAAGCATCTTTTAATTTCATGGGTGCAGTCACCATCTTCACTTTCTACCATAAGGGTGGTGTCATTCGCATATCTGAGGTTACTGATATTTCTTCCAGCAATCTTGATTCCAGCTTGAGCTTCATCTTCATCCACCCCAGCATTTCACGTGGTGTACTCTTCATATAAGTTAAATAAGCAGGGTGACAATATACAGCCTTGACATACTCCTTCCCCAATTTTGAACCAGTTCATTGTTCCATGTCTGTTTCTAACTCTTGCATTTTGACCTGCATACAGGAGGCAGGTAAGGTGGTCAGTATTCGTTCTTTTATTTTTTTTTTTAATAATTTCTGAAATTAATTTTTGGCTATGCTGGGTCTTCATTGCTGCATGAACTTTTCTCTAGTTATGACAAGTGGTGGCTACTCTCTAGTTGCAGTGTCTGGGCTTCTCATTGTGGTGGTTTCTCTTGTTGCAGAGCACAGGCTCTAGAGTGTGCAGGCTTCATTAGTTGTGGCACATGGGCTTAATAGTTGCAGCTCCTGGGCTCTAGAGCACAGGCTTAATAGTTGTGGCACATGGGTTTAGTTACTGTGAGGCACAGCATGTGGGGTCTTCCTGGATCAGGGACAGAACCCATGTCTCCTGTATTGTCCTGCAGATTCTTTACGACGGAGCCACCAGGGGAGCCCCAACAATATTAATTCTTTTGATCCACGAACATGGAGTATCTTTTCACTTATTTGTATTCTCTTCAGTTTCTTTCATCTCCTTGGTTAAATTTATTGCTAAGTATTTTTGTTGTTTCTGATACTTTTGTGAATGCGTGCATATGTGCATGTCAAATCATGTTTGACTCTTTCCAACCCCATGGACTGTAGTCTATCTGGCTCCTCTGTCCATGGGATTCTCCAGACAAGAATACTGGAGTGGGTTGGCATTTCCTCCTCCAGGGGATCTTCCTGACCCAGGGATCGAACTCGCATCTCTTATGTCTCCTGTTCACTATTGTGAATTGGATTGTTTTATTTCTTATTCAGATATTTTGTTGTTAGTGCATACAAACAGAGCTGATTTCTGTCTATTGATTTTATATCCTGAAACTTTACTGAATTTTTTGATTTGTTCTAACAGTTTTTTGGTGGTGATTTTAGGATTTTCTGTATATAAGATCATATCATCTTAAAAAGACTTTTCTCCTTTCTTTCCTATTTGGATTTTTTTTTTCCCTTGCCTGACTGCTCTGGTTAGGATTACTCACACTATATTGAATAGGATTGATGAGAGTACCTTGGTCTTGTTCTGGTCTTAAAGGAAAAGTTTTCAACCTTTTACCTTTGGGTATGATGTTAGTTATTGGCTTATCATATATTGCCTGATTTATGTTGAGCTACATTCCTTCTATACTCAATTTGTTGAGAGTTTTTATCACAAAAGGATATTATATTTTGTCAAATGCTTTTTCTGCCTCTGTTGAGATGATCACATAATTTCTGTCTTTCTATTAATACATGACATGTATAGATTTGCATGTGTTGAACTGTTCTTGCATCCCAGGATTAAATCCTTCTTGATCATGGTGTTTTAACATGCTGTTGAATTTAGTTTGCCTATATTTTATTGAAAATTTCTGCATCTACATTCATTAGAGACACTGGCCTATAGTTTTCTTTGCAGTGTCCTATCTCCCTTTAGTATCAGGGTAATGTTGGTCTTATAAAATGAGCTTGAGAGTGTTCCCTTCAGTTCAACTTATTTTTTTTGTGTGAAAGTTTGAGAAAGATTGGCATCTATTCATCTATAAATGATTGGTAAAACTCATCAGGGAAGCCATCTAGGTTTTGGCTTTTCTTTTTTGGAGGGAAAGGAGGATTTTCTTTATTGGAAGATTTTAATTACTGATTCAGCTCCTTGCTCATTATATCTGTTCTGATCTATTCCATGGTTCAATCTTGGTAGGTTGTGTGTTTTTAGGAATTTATCCATTTGTTCTAGGTTATCCACTTTGTTACCATATAACTGTTCATGATAGTCTCTCATGGTCATTGTATCTGTGGTATCTTTCAGATATCACATGCCCCCTCTTTCATTTTATTTATTAGACTCCTCTTTTTCTTGACGGTGTCCTCAGCACAGTTAGTACGATCTGCTTCTCTGTAATGTCCTCTGAGAATGTTATCAGCTGCTCTCTCAGACTTTTCAGTCATGAAGCTCAAAATTCAGTATGCTGGATATGATGAGAGAAAAATCAGCCTCTTTGGCACTGTCCCATTTAGCTGAGAAAACAGGGTACTCACACATTTTTACTTTCCTTTGTGAATGAAATCATGGGCCAGGATTTCTCTTGGCCCTAAGCTATGTTGCCTTGATGGAGGAGTGATGTAGGTAAAAGTCATACTGTTCCTCTTACCCTTTCTGATGAGTCCAGACTTGCATTTTTTGCTCCATTGGTGCACTGGAAATTCTTTGCTGGAGACTTGCACTTTCACAAAGTCTGTCTTTTGTTGGGTGCTTGTCTCAGACAGTCATTTTCTGGGGGCTCCTGAGCAGTGGCCAAAAGAGGCTAGAGTCAGTTCACATGCCTCTCAGGGGTCTACAGCAAGAACTGAGGTCTTTATGCTTATTTTGCAACATTTGGGTAGGCAAGACTCCTTCTGAGTCCCTTGCATATGGTGCTGGATCCCACAGTTCCCACGAGGGCACTTTTGTCCATGGATGGATGCCAGATTATTGTTTTTGCATTGGGGACTGAATGAGGGATGTCTTATTTAGCCATGATTACCTTTGGTTTCTTAAGCCTGATTATTTACAAGTCCTTGCTCTTCAGTAGGAAGGGCTCCAGAAAAGGAGTTTCCATTATTCTCACAGCATACTCTGAACCTTAGTGAATGTTCATGTTCATAGGGTCCTTTTAGGACCTAGAAATAAATGATCAGAAACATTTTTTGTGAGTTTGCTCCTGGTGATTTCATTTTATCTTACCCCATCTGTCACAGAAATTCCTGAAAGTATAGGAAATATGGACAGCTCCCTTTGTTCTAGTGCTGTTTTTCTTATGTTTATATTTTTGGGATATTTTGGTTTTTAACTAGGAAAAGTGCATTTGATTTCTATGTCTAAATCACACTGTTTTGAAGAAATTTGTCACCATTCCTCATTTCTGACACTTTAAATCTTTCTTGGTACTATTTTCTCATAGTTCTGGTTGTAATTCAGATTTAGAATTTTAAAATTCTAAAATTTAAATCCATTTAAAAAAACTTCATTAATAAATCTTTTTTTCTATATCTTTTGGTATTTGTAGGATTCTGTTTGTGGCACTCTTTTTTCAGTATATGTGAACTCTGCAGTTTTCATGGCTGCAGACATATAGGCTTATGAACAATAAATCTTCATTTTCAATTTAGGTTTCTTCTGACCTAATGAACAATATGTGCAACTGCTAAATCAATGAATATCTCCAGTTGGATGTCCTACTATGCTTCAAAGTTTGTATACCATTCTCTCCCCTTTTATGCTTCTTTCCAAATACTATTTTCATGTGTTAGTGAATCACAGGGATCTAGTGAGTTCCCAAACCAGTTAACTTTGAGTGAAGTTTTATATTTCCCCAGTTTTTACAGTCAGTATAAATCAGTACCCAAGATCTCTTTAACCCACTGCTGCTACTGCTACTGCTAAGTCACTTTGTCGTGTCTGACTCTGTGCGACCCTGTAGACAGCAGCCTACCAGGCTCCTCCATTCTTGGGATTCTCCAGGCAAGATCGCTGGAGTGGGTTGCCATTTCCTTCTCCAATGCAGGAAAGTGAAAAGTGAAAGTGAAGTCTCTCAGTCGTGTCTGACTCTTTGCGACCCCATGGACTGCAGCCTACCAGGCTCCTCCATCCATGGGAGTTTCCAGGCAAGAGTACTGGAGTGGGTTGCCATTGCCTTCTCCGCTTTAACCCACAGTAGTTATTAAAGATATGTGCTTGCTAAATCAATGAATGAACACAAACTGACAGGATATTGCTAAAATGATTTTTCTTTCAGACAGTAACAAAAACATAAAATTTATTTTATAATCTCTTACCTTTGTGTATTACCTGAACAAGCTTCAATATGTTTTGTCCACAACATTTAAGGTGGATGACTTCAGATTGAGTGGGAGTATGTTGTTACAGGACACGGTGACATTCAAAGATGTGGCTATTGACTTCACTCAGGAAGAGTGGCAGCAGTTGGATCCAGCTCAAAGGAACCTGTACCGGAATGTGATGCTAGAAAACTATAACAACTTAATCACAGTGGGTAAGGGTAGTTTCCTATATAACTCAAATTCTGGGAGTAAAGTTCCCTTTTTTCCCCCAGTGTTTCTGAAATGTGTGCAACCTTCAAATGTTAGACTGAGTTTGGTCTTTAGATGCCTTTGCTCACATGCACATCAGTGCTGCAGCTTTCAAAGCAAAATGTCATCTATGGTTATGTTTCAGGGGGCAGCATCCCTAGAAACAATGCTTTTCTTATCCTTCAGAAGGCCTTGGGCTAGCCTCAATTCTTGAATGATTCTTTTTTCCTACTATTTGTGCCCAAATCTTACATCCCTTCCCCTTCATAGGATGTCCATTCACCAAACCTGATGTGATTTTCAAGTTGGAGCAAGAAGAAGAACCATGGGTCATGGAGGAAGAAGTGTTAAAGAAACATTGTCCAGGTTAGTGAGAGGGAACCATACAGGTGAGGAAGGGCCAAGGCCCTTTAATAGCTAATATGTAAGTTCTTGATCCCTCTGAACTATTCCAAAGGTATATTTTTTTAAGGCCATAGAATTCCGTAATGACAATTGGTGTGAATTTTTTATATATGTAAGATGTCATTTTTGAAACTTTTTTTTGAAAAATTCACATTTTTGTTGTGAATTTAAATATCCTAACTCTGTCAAGCTTTGAAGTCAGTGGTACACTGGTTTCATAAGATTTAGAAACTTTCCTTCACATTCTTCACAATCTGTATAAAATTACTCATTGTGTTATTTATGTCTTCCATTAATTATACAGCATTCTCAGCATCATTAAATATTAGCTCTCATTCATTGTCTTAACACTCTACCACTGAAACTCAGATAGATCCTAGACCTTTTTATTTTTTCCTCCATGTTTTTAAATCTTCTGTTTTCTTCCTTTGTAGCTCTCTGTTGCCTTCTCAGTAATTACTTTAAACATCTCTTCCTGTTTACTAATTCTCTCTTCAATTGTGTTTATTTTATTTTTAACTCATCTACCTTTTTAAAAAAATTATTTACTTTTGGCTTTGCTGGATCTTTGTTGCTATGATGGGCTTTCTCTATTTGTAGCAAGCAGGGCAACCCACTCCAGTGTTCTTGACTGGAGAATCCCAGGGACAGGGGAACCTGGGGGGCTGCAGTCTGTGGGATCACACAGAGTTGGACACTACTGAAGCCACTTAGCAGCAGCAGCAGCAGCAGGGGCTACTCTAGTTGTGGTGCACAGGTTTCTTATTGCAGTGGCTTCTCTTGTTGCAGAGAACAGATTCTAAGTGCACAGGTTTAAGTAGTTGAGGCATGTGGATTCAGTAGTTGTGGCTCTGGGGCTCTAGAGCTTGGGCTTATTAGTATTGTGCCACACAGCTTTATTTGCTCTGCAGCATGTGGGATCTTCCTGGACCAGGGATTTAACCCATGTCTCCCGCACTGGCAGGTGGATTCTTTACCACTGAGCCACCAGAGAAGCTTAACTCATCCACCTTTGGAAAAAACTTTTAGTATAAGTATTTTGTATTTTTAGAAATTCCTTTTGTTTTTGCAAAAATTCTCACATCTTTCTGATTCTTCCTAATAATTTCTATGGCTTCTTCAGATTTGTATTTTAATTTTTTCCTTCTTTAAAAATACTGTACATAACTCTTTTGTATTGTCTTCAGGTTTAAATGTCCTATTTTTGAGGACTCGGTGTGTTTTGGTTCTTCATGTGCTCGATGATAGCTGATTCCAGTTTGAGTTTTTTTAAATCTTAATTTATGATAATCTTCTTGTCCTAAATTGAGTTGCTTTCTTCTGAAGATGATTTACATGTGTTTCTGGTGGGCACCAAGAGGCGTTTCCAAGTAAGGATCAGTTCTTTGAAGGTCCTGGCTTTTGGTAGGAACCTCAATTGAACTTTTCTTCTTTACTGATAGCCCAAGAGCCTTACATTTTACTTAATAAGGCTTTGCATAGGTACTCAAGTCAGATCCATATTCAGGCTGCTTTCAGTTCTGCTCTCTTAATCATCGTTTTGGCTAATACTTGATTTTGTTTTGTTCACTTTTTGTGTGTGTATAGTGCTCAGGTTGTTGGAGAATACTGCAGTGTTCTTGGAGATTTAGGCTGCTTCCTATAAGCCCAGTAGTGCTTCAAAATTTCAGCTTTATCCACTGTCTAATTTTGCAAATGAGGCTACCCTATTTTAATTTCAATGTTAAAAATCCTTATGTAGTCTGTCTCTTTTATTCCCCTGACTTACATGGTGTTTTTTGTTTTGGGTGGTTTTATTTTGCTCTGTATTTCTTTCTTGGTTCTGCTGGTTAATCTTTTTTTAGCCCTTTTTGTTTTCTCATTGTTTCTTCCTCATGCATTTGTATTTCTATAAATATCTTTCTATATTTTTAGCTCTTGATTTATACCTGGTATTTTCACTAAGGTTTATCATTCATGACAATACTCAGTCAAGATTTTCATTCTATATGTCATAATTTGCTTTAGCTTGAATTTTTGTCTGCTTTCTTTATATCATGTTTCTTTTTTTCTTTTGTCTTACATTTTTTAAGAGATATGATTTCAATACCTTCTTATTTTTGAGTGAGGATAGTTCCTTCTTAACCTGATTTTTAAAGAAGTATAATGTTAGGGAAGGAAAGACAGTTCTCAAATCTAGAGCACAAATCTGCAAACTAAACTGCTAACAAAACTGCAAAACTTTCTTTTCTGAGGAAGAAAGTTCTCTGATTTAGAGCACAAACCTGTTGGCCAGCCACTTGTTTTTGGAAATAAAGTTTTATTGGAATACATTCATACCAAGTCATTTACATCTTGACTGTTACTATTACAGAGGCAAGGTTGAATAGTCATGTCAAAGACTATATGACCCATGAAAGTGAAAGAAAGAAAGAAAGAAAGTGAAGTCACTTAGTCATGTCTGACTCTTTGTAACCCCATGGACTGTAGGCTGCCAGGCTCCTCCATCTGTGGGATTTTCCAGGCAAGAATACTGAAGTGGGTTGCCATTTCCTTCTCCAGGGGATCTTCCTGACCCAGGGATCAAACCCCAGTCTCCCACATTGCAGGCAAACTCTTTACCATCTGAGCCACCAGGGAAGCCCATATGACCCATGAAGCCTAAAATATTTGCAATCTGACCTTATTTAAGAAAAAGTTTGCCAACTCTTGATGTATAGGAATACATCTGTGCTTCATACTAAAGCCTTTTATTCTGCATGGTTGTGTGAATATAAGTATGTTTAGGCTTTATTTCTTCTCATCCAAAAAGGAACTGTGGCTACAAGTCTTATAACTCTGATCTTATACTCTCACCCGAAGATGTCTTCCTAAAAAGATAGTATTTCACAGTGTTTCCTTGCTCAGTCCTGGTTTCCTTGACATAGTTAGGGATGTCAAGTCTCCTGTAGTCAGTCTGCACTCCCAAATTTCCATGTTGTAAACATGGGTTAATTAATTCTTCCCTTCAAGATGTGATGTCCATTTTGACAGTGCCAGCTGTTTGCTCTGCCCACAATCGGCATGAACAATTGTCTTCTCTTAGAATCCTTTTCCCCCTGTTCCACCCTTCACTGTATTTGTCAACATTAACTCATTATAATTGGGGTTATAGCTACCACCTAGGATCACTGAAGCATCGACATTTCAATTCTTGTTTGTATACAGAGAAAGAGATTAGATAGTTTTTCATTCTACCATCTTAAAACATGGAGTCCTTTCTGTCACATTTGGTATTTTGATCTTGCTCCTGGAATTTGTCACTTCTACTTGGACAGTACCTTAAAGACCTGATCTTGCCTTCTCCCTCAACCTCTTTTGTTTAATTGAGCTTTTCTGTTTCCCTAAACTGAGGTGACTCAAAAGCTTAAGCTCAGTATACTGGTTTCTACCAAGTCTCTAACTACCTGCTTTCACAAGAATCTTTCATTTCCTTTATTCTCAGTCTGGCAGAGAGGAAAATGGAGATTATTTTTTCCTCCCTATTTTTGAGCTAAGCAGCCACTGGGGACTGGAAGTCTTACCCTTTGGTAGGTAGATTTTAATTTAGTCTGTTTGAGCCAGTTCCTTATCTCTGAATTCCTCTGCCTGGTGTCCTTGTTGTAGAGCTATTCTGCTTATCTTTCTCAAGAGAGTAACCTCACATATTCTCTAGGATGGAAGAGTAGTCTTTGTCTTCATTAGTTAATACCTTTTTTATACTTTGCCTCATTTTCATGTGGTTTTGGGTAGGATCAGAGATAAATTCATATGTCAATTGGGCCATATTTAATTTCTCATTCTTTGTTTTCCCTTTTGCTCAGTTGTTGTTTAGTCGCTAAGTCATGTCTGACTCTGTTGCAACCCCATGTACTATAGCCTGCCAGGCTCCTCTGTCCATGGGATTTCCCAGGCAAGAATGCTGGAGTGGGTTGCCATTTCCTTCTCCAGGGGATCTTCGTGACCCAGGGATCTAACCTGTGTCTCTTGCACTGGCAGGCAGATTCTTTACCACTCAGCCACCTGGGAAAGCCCCCTTTTGCTCAGTACTTACTCCCTTTTCAGTCATGCTAGGTAGGCTTTTCTGCTTTTATATTCTGATTCTTTTATCCTATTTTTACCTTCCTGTTGTTTGCTCTCATTTTATTAATTACTGTAGTGTTCAGGTGAATTTTTTAAAAATATGTAGTACATGCTTACAGTACAGATTTTTAAAGTACAAAAAGATACATATTGAAAACTAATTTTTCTTCTCTTACCCATGTCTTCCTCTATGCTGGCAACCTGTAGTATCATTTTCCTTTGAGCTATTACTTATTTGTATTTTCAAGCATTTTTATTGAAACCACTTTAAGTTGATAGGTTAACTTGTGAATAACTATCATCTCTGCTGTTGAATGTTCTTTTCCAAGAATGTGATAAGCCTTTTGTCTTAGTTTCCTAGGGCTGCTGTAACAAAGTAGAGGCTAGAAATACAAAATCAGGGTGTAAGTAGGGCTCATGTTCCTACAGAAGATTCCTTGCATCTTTCAGCTTCTTTTATCCCCAGATGTTCCTTGGCTTGTGACAGCATAACTCCAATCTGTGTCTTTAACGTCACATAGTGTTTCCCTGTGTTTCTGCCTCTTCATGTGGCAATCTTCTTTTAAGAACACCAGTCAGATTAGGGGCTTACCCTACTCCAGTGTGACCTCATCTTAACTAATAACATCTGCAATGACCTTATTTTCAAATAACTTTGTGTTCTGAGGTAGTGGGCATTAGGACTTAAACATATTTTAAAGGTGGGACACACAATTCAACCCATAACACTGTTTCATGTGTTCAAATCTGTGTGTGCATGTAAAGTTTTATAATTTGTGGAACGTTCTAATTAAATATATTCCCCATTTTTTTGTATTTTTATTATAAATGTAGTCTTTTGTTATCTTTTCTAAATAGCTATTTGTATATATGAAGGTTACTAAAACTGAGTATTAATTTGCTATAGTGAATTTAATGAACTTTCTATAATTTTTCAGGTAACTCTTGATTTTGCAAAGAAAGAGTTTTAATATTGACAAATAATGTGAAGTTTTCCTTTCTATGTTGTTTGTGTGTGTGTGGGAGGGTGACCCATGCTGTGCAGTACCTGGGTCCCTATTTCCCCAACCAGGGATCAAACCCATACCCCTTCATTGGGAGAGCAGTCTCAACCACTGAACTGCTAGGAAAGTCACCCTTTCCAAGTTTATATATCTCATTTCTTTCTCTTATTTAATGCTCTATCCTGTACTATAATAATAGTTGTTATAGTACTCATCTTTTTCTTTTTCCTGACTTTAATGTAACTGCTTTGGGATTTTTCCCATTAGGAATGGTACCAAGGTTTAAATTGTACTGTGATTTTTCTCTAGTTAAATATGTTTCCATTTTATAAAGTTATTTTTATGGAAAAATGGGAATATCTTTGGAAATGATTACTTGACTTTTCACTTTTGACCTATTTACTATTACTACTATTTACTTATATATTTCTCTAATATTGAAACATACTTCTATTCATGGAAAAAAACCACATATGTATGTCTTATATTTAATATGCTTCTGAGTCACTTTCTTTTCCTTCTAGGTCATTTTGAATATAGGGTTTTTGCACTGATATTCAAAAATGAAGTTGATGTATAGTTTGCGTTTTGGGTTGTCATCTTTATCTGGTATTGGTATTATGTTTGTCTCATATACAAAAAAGAATTCTTTTTCTTTCATAATATTTTGGATAGCACATGCTTAACAGCTGTCCTTTAGATAGTTGTTTAAATTCCCATGTAAATATCTATGGGCCTTGTCTATTTATTTTGTTTGGGGGGATTTCTTTTCATAATTTTATTTGTGGTAATTGGTCCTTTTTTTCTACATCTTGTAGAGTCAGTTTAGGTAAGTTATATTTTCCAGAAATTATTTCTATCAAGCCATTTATGAAAGTTTATTTCCATAGGAAATAGGAGCTATATATAAACCTAGAATTTGCTTAATAGGAAATGAGACTATAAGCTAAGAATCCCATACATGTATTTTTTTGGTTTTAATTATGTATAATTTTGGAAAATTTTACAAGTAACATTTATTTGCAATTTCTTTTAGGAGAAATATGGGGGATGGATGAGCAGCTGAAAATTCAGGACAGACTTTTGACACAACTTGAAGATAAATTCACAAAACCATTGACTGAAGAAAAAGTCAGTGAATGTCATAAGAAATTTGCAAATGCATTTCCTCTGAACTCAGACTTTTTTCCTTCCAGTCACAGTGTCTATGAATATGACTTATTTGGAAAGTGTTTAGAACATAATAATTTCAACTATTATGAGAGAATCTTTATAGGAAGAGAAGACTGTGAATATAAGGAGCCGATGAAATCATTTGGCAATAGCTTATCCCATCTTGTAGTAACCCCCTTTAAGTGTAATCATTGTGGAAAAGGTTTTGATCAAACTTTGGACCTCATCAGACACTTGAGAATTCATACCGGAGAGAAACCCTATGAATGTAAAAAATGTAGAAAAGCTTTCGGTCACAAGGAAAAACTGATTAAACATCATAAAATTCACAGTAGGGAGCAGTCTTATGAATGTAATGAATGTGGGAAAGCTTTCATTAAAATGTCAAATCTCATTAGACATCAACGAATCCATACTGGTGAGAAACCCTATGCATGTAAGGAGTGTGGGAAATCCTTCAGCCAGAAATCAAATCTAATTGATCATGAAAAAATTCATACTGGAGAGAAACCTTATGAATGTCATGAGTGTGGAAAAGCATTCAGCCAGAAGCAAAGTCTCATTGCACATCAGAAAGTTCATACTGGGGAGAAACCTTATGCATGTAATGAATGTGGTAAAGCCTTCCCACGAATAGCATCTCTTGCTCTTCATATGAGAAGTCATACAGGAGAGAAACCTTATAAATGTGATAAATGTGGAAAAGCCTTCTCTCAGTTTTCCATGCTTATTATACATGTGAGAATTCATACAGGTGAGAAACCCTATGAATGTAATGAATGTGGAAAATCTTTCTCTCAAAGCTCAGCCCTTACTGTACATATGAGAAGTCATACTGGTGAGAAACCTTATGAATGTAAGGAATGTAGAAAGGCCTTCAGCCACAAGAAGAACTTCATTACACACCAAAAGATTCATACTAGAGAGAAACCTTACGAATGTAATGAATGTGGGAAAGCTTTCATTCAGATGTCAAATCTTGTTAGACACCAGAGAATTCACACTGGAGAAAAACCCTATATATGTAAGGAATGTGGCAAAGCCTTTAGCCAGAAATCAAATCTCATTGCTCATGAAAAAATTCATTCTGGAGAGAAACCCTATGAATGTAGTGAATGTGGGAAAGCCTTCAGCCAAAAGCAAAACTTTATTACACATCAAAAAGTTCACACTGGAGAGAAACCTTATGATTGTAATGAATGTGGTAAAGCCTTCTCTCAAATTGCTTCCCTTACTCTTCATCTGAGAAGTCACACAGGGGAAAAGCCTTATGAATGTGATAAATGTGGGAAAGCCTTCTCTCAGTGCTCACTGCTTAATTTACATATGAGAAGTCATACAGGTGAGAAACCCTATGTTTGTAATGAATGTGGAAAAGCTTTCTCTCAAAGAACTTCCCTTATTGTACACATGAGAGGTCATACAGGTGAGAAACCTTATGAATGTAACAAATGTGGAAAAGCCTTCTCCCAAAGTTCCTCCCTTACAATACATATACGAGGTCATACAGGTGAGAAACCCTTCGACTGTAGTAAATGTGGAAAAGCCTTTTCCCAAATCTCATCTCTTACACTTCATATGAGAAAACATACAGGTGAGAAGCCTTATCATTGTAATGAGTGTGGTAAGGCCTTCAGCCAAAAGTCACACCTTGTTAGACACCAGAGAATTCATACTTATTAGAAATAGAAACTTTATGAATCTTGTGAATATGGAAAAAGACTTCAAAAGGAATTTGCATTTCCTTGCACATTACATAATGGGATCTAGAACAGAAAACTGTGAATGTGGGAAAGCCTTTTTAAGAAGCCACCCATGTGTGAAACATAATTCTTACTAAGGGGACAAAATGTATGAGAAAGCTGATCATCAAAAACCTTCAGTAGACATCTTACCTAATGATATTTATCCAGCATTCTCACTAAAATCTGAAACAAGATATTTGCTATCAGCTTATCAACATGATACTTGAGCTCCTAGCCATTGCAGAAAAAATAAGTACTCTTAAAATAACCTTTTAATACTAGAATAGTTAATTAGAAAATATGTTGATATATGAATAAACATGATAATGAATTACAAGACATATGTATGTAGTTAAACATTTTGAAGGTCACAAAACACCTGAAATTTTGGGGAAAATAACATTGTCTAAAAAGACACACATATATATATATAATTTCTCACAAATCTCTAAAGTACTTCCACTCAAAGTTGTTTTTTTAAAACCAGTTTCTAAAAATTTCACAAACTGATTGAAATTTTATATAGGAATGTAAAGGGGCCACAAATAGGTGAAATATGTAAAAAATACAAGAGAGAAGATACACCATTAGATATCACATTTATTTAAAGCTGGTGTCATTTTTTTACACAATATTCTTAATGAGTATATCAGTGGAAACAAATTGAAGATTGGAGGAAGGCAATATGGGAATTTTGTGTATTATAGTGCTATTGAAATCACTGGAGAGAAAATAACCTATTCAATAAATGGAAGATTCATATTAACAAAAAATGTTAGCTCTCTACTTTTTATCATATACAAAAATAAAATCCAAACAAACAAGACTAGAACATAGAAAGCAAAATTCTATATGATTAAAATAGACTATATTTACTACTTCAGAGTAACAAGATTTCTTTAACATACATAAACGTGGAACATTCAGTTCTATTTTGGTGCATTGGCTTCAGAGGCACCCACATATGTCACAGAGATACATATATCTTTGTATTAACTGGATCATGGTTTGTATTCC